>NC_068572.1:31992954-34492954 GCF_025698545.1 Gossypium raimondii | reverse complement strand
CTTAATCTTTTAAACAAAAACACCACCAAATGCATATTTATATATATATATATATATATATATATATATATTCCTTATAAGTACTATCCATTTAGGCTTAAATGATTAAAATATACTTAAACCATAATTCAATTAAAACCGAATATAGACAAGGACTTAAGCCATTTTCGCATGGCTTTAATACAGAATCTTTCGAATTTTAAACTAAAACCAAGGCTACCTATACATGCCATCGTTTCAAAAGAAATTTCAGCTTAAAATATACCGTGATTATTTGATAGTGTGATGAGCTTTACTGACGAATCCCCAAGCTCGTAACAGCTTCAAAATCTATAAAACAGAAGTACACAAATATAAACACACAGTATGTTACTTGAAACTTAGTAAGTCGTAAGCATGAATAATATTTAACAGTAAAGATTAAAAGCACATCTTTTACTTTATAAACATAATATGCATTTCATAGTCACACATCAGCAACATATATCAATTGATAAACCGAATATTCTCTTGTATAAATCCATATAAGATATTCACCTTTAGTAACATAGTTACCAACTAACATTGAATTACATTTATATATATATAAGCTTGATAAATTTCAAACTCATAATCACATAAAAAATACAATTCTAATTAATTTACTTACCTTATTTCTATATACTCATACAACTAATACTGTACATATAATTCATTACATATATGTCTTCATTTTATATTTTCCGTTGTATCGTTTGAAATTTAAAAAGGATACACGAATAGTGGGAAGGCTTGTACAACGCCAATGTCTCAAACGTAGTCTTACATGTAAACAAAGATCGATGCCACTGTCCCAGACAGGGTCTTACACGAAAACACAAGTCGATGCCAACTCCCAGACGTGGTCTTACACGAAAACATTTATCAGAAGATCTCATGTATTTCTAGGGTTTGTACGGGCTTTCAGTTATTAATTATCAATTCAATCGAACTCAATTAACTTACCTCTCTCAATATATAGACAATCGACCAAGACAATTACTAAAGCCAATAATTCAATTTATTACATTTCTACTATAAAATAATGAATTTAACTAAATTTAAATCATATCGACTTACCTCGGATATCGATGGACACAGTCGACTACTCGATTACTTTCGACTTCACCCGATCTAATTCTGTTTTTTCGGTTCCTGATCTAAACATGTTCAAATTTAACACTTTTATTCATCAAATCATTCAATTTAATCCAAAAAATACATAAATAGGCAAATTACCATTTTGCCCCTGACATTTTACACTTTTTGCAATTTAGTCCCCATTGCATAAAACACAAAATACACCAAATTTACCCATACTATGCACACGCCGAATATCACCCTAGTCCATACAAGTCCATATATTTCTTTTATTTCTCATTTTAGTCCCTCAAAATTTTATTTTCACAATTTAGCCCTAATTACTCAAATTCACCAAAAATTCAAAGACAAAACATGTTAATCTTTCACATATCTTTAATATTTCATCATCAAACAACAAAAATCACAAGCTATCGTCAATGGCAAAACAAAAAATCGTCATCCAATCCAAAAATTAAGACATGCGTTTTGAAGATAACTTAGCAACGATTTCAAAAACATAAAAATTATCAAAAACCGAAGCAAAATCATACCTAAATCAAGCTAGTTTTGTGCCGAAACTTAGATTTGTCTTCTTTTTTTTATTTTACTAAATTTCAGCCATGAAGAGGATGAAAATGATTTTATTTCCTTTTTGTTTTATTTAACACATTTTAACATATATTTTAGTTTACCATTTTAACCTTATTTACATAAATTATAAAACATATAATATAAGGGCAATGTTGACCATTGCCACCCACTATCATCTAAATGACTTAATTGACATTTAAAACCCCTATTTTTAAAAGACAACAACAATTGGGTGCTTTTAGATTTGACCCATAAATTTTCATTTTACACGATTAAGTCATTTTCTTTAATCGGTCATTCAAATTATAAAATTTAAACACGGAAATTTCACACAATCAAATTCACACATAATAAACACACAAAATAATATTAAAATATTTTTTTGGCTCAGATTTGTGGTCCCAAAACCACTATGTCCGATTAGGGTTGAAATCGGGCTATTACAGTTTATTAAAAATGAGATGATGGCAACAACAAGGTCATCTGACTCATCATGTTCGAGCTTGGAATTTGAATAAAGGCTCAAACAAGGTTATAAAATGTCGGTGAAGAATTTTTTTAAAAAATTCATCCAATCCCAATCTTGAAAAATAGATAAATAAAATTCATCCAATCCCAATCTTGAAAAATAGATAAATAAAATTCATCCAATGCCAATCTTGAAAAATAGATAGATAAATAAAATTTATTGCTTCAAGCATTCTAACATCTATTTTTCTAGATTCTCAAACCTTTTTCAAAGCAAATTTTTTATTAAAACGAGATCAAGAGTTTGAGGATTGAAAACTCTCGTTAAAAGATTACTCTACCTTACTAGATGGGTTAGATGACTATGCACTGGTTCTTGGCATTTTCTTAAGAGCCATTCTATCTAATTAAACACTTAGAAACACTAAGACTCAAAAGAAAACTCTTTAGGAAATTTTAACAAACACTTGGTGGGCAAGGATTTTGGGCAAAAATGTTAAGAAAAACTTTAGAAATAGGTAACCTCCTACAACAAAACATAATATATAGTGCTCAAAAAAACTCAATAAAACATCAACAAGCACTATTTCAACCCACATTTTATAAAATCAACAAGTTGAAAGTTTTATGGTTTGACCTCAAAAATGTTGAAATAGGTGAAATCTCTAAGCAATGTTGAACAAATCTTGAGGAAATGATGTTTGAAGGTGTTGAAAAGCCAAGATTTAATGAAAAAAATGAAGAAATTTTGGACAAGATTTGAGAGGTTTTCAGTGGAGGGAAGAAAAATTCTTAGGTCTTTTGAAAATTTCTTTTAGAAACTGGTGCAGGTATCTTTAAACACCCCGTGGTATCGATAATTTCTCACGAGTATCGATAGTTTTATAAAAGTATCAATATTTTTAAATTGGTACCGATACCAATTTGCGATTGTGTTTTTCAAGTACAATGAAAATTGCAAAGCTGAGATTTTTTAGTCTTTAAAGGTTCTAAGGGTCTTAAAATGACTCTAAGATCATCCCTAAATGTTTCATATGCATAGAAATGAAAAATGTAAGCATAATGCATAAAATTCATAAATCAAACTTAGATTTTAAAGAAAAATTACTAAGTTAGTAAGTGTAAAACTAATTTAATAAGTTCAAAAACATCACAAGAGCAAGTCATGCTAGATAAATAATGTCAAAATAGATCAAATATCTACATAAACTCCCCCTATTCTCTCCTAAGTGTCCAAAATCTCTCTTTGTCTAATGGTTCTGTAAAAATGTCAGCTAATTGGTTCAATATGTTTATATACTCTAGAACTATTTCACCCTTTTGGACATGATTCTTAATGAAATGGTGTCTAATTTCAATGTGTTTAGTCCTAGAATGTTGGATGGGATTTTTAGTGAGACAAATAGCACTAGTATTGTCACACTTGATAGGAATGGTATCTATATCAATTCTATAGTCCTTAAGTTGTTGTTTCATCCATAAAACTTGAGCACAACAACTACCAACAGAAATATATTCCCCTTTGGTGGTGGAAAAAACAACACTATTTTGTTTCTTTGGAAACCATGATATTAGCATGTTGCCTAAAAATTGAAAAGTATCAGAGGTGTTTTTCCTATCTAATTTGCAACCTCCAAAATCCGCATCCGAAAATGCATGCAAGCTAAAAGATAAGTCTCTAGGATACCAAAGGCTTAAATTTGGAGTGTCTCTAAGGTATCTAAAGATTCTCTTAAAGGCTTTTAAATGTGATTCCTTAGGACAAGATTGATATCTAGAACACAAGCATACACTAAACATAATGTCAGTTCTACTTGCAGTAAGATAAAGCAAAGAACCAAATATTGACCTATATAATTTTAAGTCAACACATTTACCTTCCTCGTCATTCTCAAGCTTTGTAGAAGGGCTCATAGGAGTAGCTTGTGGTTTGAGAGTGTCTATCCCAAACTTCTTGACCATTTCCTTTGTGTACTTAGCTTTATTGATGAAGATTTCATCATTTATTTGCTTGATTTAGAGTCTCACAAAGAAATTTAGTTCTCTCATCATGCTCATCTCAAACTCACATTGCATTAACATAGAAAAATCTTGACAAAGAAGATCATTAGTAAAACCAAAAATAATATAATCAACATAAATTTGAACTACTAATAAATTTTCTTTTCTTTTAATAAAAAGTGTTGTGTCAACCCTCCCTTTACTAAAACATTTCTCAATAAGAAAATTTGATAACCTTTTGTACCAAGCTCTAAGAGCTTGTTTCAAACCATATAAAGCTTTTGAATTTTTAAAAACATGGTTTGAAAATTTTAGATCATCAAAACTAGGTGGTTGTTCAACATACACTTCTTCATTTATAAAACCATATAGGAAAAATACTTTTTTACATCCATTTGATATAATTTAAAACCATTAAAGCATGCAAAAGTTGGAAACATTCTAATGGCTTCCATCCTAGCTACGGGACCATAAGTTTCATCATAATATATTCCTTCTTCTTGAGTGCAACTTTGAGCAACAAGCCTAGCCTTGTTCCTCACTATGTTGCCACTCTCATCTAGCTTATTCCTAAAAACTCATTTAATATCTATAGTAGATTTATCATAAGGTCTTTCAACTAGGGTCCATACTTTACTTCTCTCAAATTGATTTAACTTTTCTTGCATAGCCAATATCTTATTTTCATCATTTAATGCTTCTTTGATATTTTTAGGCTCAATGCATGAGATAAGTGCAACAAAATTACAAGTATTTCTAAGAGAAGATCTAGTAGTTACCCCTTTTGATGGATCTCCAAATATCTTACCATCCTTCACATAGTTTAATTCTCTTGGATCAGTGATTTCTCTTTCATCTATTGTAAGCTCTTCTAGAGCATCTTGTGTTTGTTCTTGAATCTTCTCAATTGATGATTGATCCTCTTTATGATTATTATTAAAATTTTATGCATAATTATCATCAACACAAGAATTCTTTCTAGAAGGAGGTTTAGAGTCATCAAAAACATGTAGAGACTCTTCTACTACTAAAGCTCTTTTGTTAAACACTTGAAAAGCTTTAGAACTTAAAGAATAACCAAGAAAAATTCCTTCATCACTCTTTGCATCAAATTTACCAAGATTATCTTTGCTATTGTTTAAAACAAAACACTTGCATCTAAAGGGAAGAAAATAGCTAATGTTAGGCTTTTTATTTTTGAAAAGTTTATATGGAGTTTTCTTTAAGATAGGTCTAATCATTACTCTATTGATAACATAGCAAGCAATGTTTGTGGCTTCCACCCAAAAATATTTTGGTAAATTATTTTCACAAAGCATAGTTCTAGTAATTTCCTCTAAAGTTCTATTTTTCCTCTCAACAACTCCATTTTGTTGAGGGGTTCTAGGTGCAGAAAAATTATGGCTAATTCCATTTGAGTTGTAAAAATTTTCAAAACCAACATTTTGAAATTCGGTTCCATGATCACTGCTAACACTAGTGATAAAGTAACCTTTTCCGTTTTTGTTGATTTTTGAAAATGTGATGATTTTTTCTAAAGGTTCATCTTTAGTACTTAAGAAAAGAACCCAAGTAAATCTAAAATAGTCATCAACAAGCACAAAAGCATATTATTTTACACCTAAGCTAGTTGTCCTAATTGGACCAAACAAGTTTATGAATTAGTTGAAGAACTTTACTAGTTGATACATCATTAATAGGTTTAAAGGAAACTTTTTATATTTACCCTTAACACATGCATCACAAATTTTATCTCATTCAAAATCAATTTTAGGCAAACCTCCCACTAAGTCATTTTAAACTAGTTTATGCAATATGTTCATGCTAGCATATCCTAGTTTTCTATGCCATAATAAAGAATTAATTTCATTTTTAGCAACTAGGCATATGAGTGAATCATACAAATCTTCAAAATGCACCATATAAACATTTCTTATCCTATGTCCTACAAGCATAATCTTATTAGACACAATGTCAACTATTTTACAACCATTAGATTCAGAAAATGACATTGAGACCACTATCACACAATTGACTAATACTAATTAGATTATGCTTAAGACGATTGGCATAAAGCACATTTTCAATAAGAGTTGAAGAGTTTTTACCAATAGAGTTGTCACCAAATGTAATCAAATGTAATCATTCCTCCAATTTTAGGGTTGTCAACAATAGAGCATGCACACTTGTCCTTTAGGGTTGTCACCAAATGTAATCATTCCTCCAATTTTAGGCTTCAAATTGACAAAATGGCTCTTGTCACCAGTCATGTACTTTGAGCATGCACTATCAAGGTACCATGAGTTTTTGAGTGAATTCTCCACCTTGAAGTAATGTTCCTTTTTCCTACAAACATAGAATTAAACTCTGATTTTTGGTATCCGAATTCTTTTGGGTCCATAAGCATTAGTCCCTATAATTTTAGTGCCTTTAGAAATTCATTTAGAAATCAAGTTCTTATCTTGAGAAGTTATGAGTCCTTCAAAGACCCATACACTTTTAATAATTTTTCTTTTATAAAAGTTTTGGGAACTTCTATGTTTCTAGAAATTAAATTTATTTTAACAAAGTTTTGTTTTGAATTCTCCTTTTCAAAAACTTTGTTAGAGTGAGTTTTTCACTTCAAGTTGTTTTTATGATCATCATGAAGTTTAGAAAGTAAGTTATACAAATCAAAATTCTTTTCTCAAAATCTTTTCTAATAGTTTGCATATCATTTATTTTACTTTTAAGTTCATGCTTGACTTTGGAGAGTGAATTGTTTTTATTTTTAAGTTTTGAAATAGTTTCTTTATATTTTGAAACCATTAATTCAAACTCCAAACTCAATTCATCATAGACATCTTGTAACTCATCAAAAGAATAAGAATGTAAATTAGAATGAGTTAGAAGTTACCTTAGAGTCATCGATGGTCATAAGGTAAAAATTGACTACTTCTTGATCTTCATTGTCAAATGAGTCCTTATCACTCCAAGTAGTAACATGAGCCTTAAGTTTTTTTTTTACCCTCTTTTTTCCCATTAAGGACAATCAAACTTAATGTGTCCCGACTTCTTGCATTCATAGCATATGATGGGGTCATTCTCCTTAGTAGATTCAATCTTGGGTCTTTCCTTCTTTTAAAATTTTCTTCATTTGTTGGACCTCATAAACCCCTAGAATCTTCTTGCAAACATGGTCATCTCTTCATCCTTATACATATATTCATTTGAATTACCTTCTTATATTGTAGACTTGAGGGTAACACCGACCTTCTTCTTTTCAACTTTTTGTTCTCCTATATTCACTCATTCGAGTCTCGTTTCATAAGTGAGCAAGGAACCAATTAGCTCATCTAATGGAAGAGTCTCCAAATTTTTAGCTTCCTCTATGGCTGTAACTTTGGCATCCCAAGACAAAGGCAAGCTTCTAAGAATCTTCCGGACAACTTCTTCATTGGAATAGATCTTTCCATAAGATTTGAGCTCATTGATGATGATGGTAAATCTATCAGACATAGCTTTGATGTCCTCCTCGGGCTTCATCATTAAAGTCTCATAATTGAGAGTGAGAATTCTCACATTTGATTTCTTCACTTGATCGATACCCTCATGAGTGACCTCCAATTTTTCCTAAATTTCCTTGGCATTGGAACATAAAGAAACTCTACTATATTAATCCGAACCAAGTGCACAAAAGAGAGTGTGCATGGCCTTGAAATTGAGTTGAATGTTTCTTATATCTTTCTCATTCCATTCCTTCTTGCTCTTTGAAACTATCTTCTCTCCTTCTTGCTTTAGAGGAATGATTGGACCATCCATGATGACGTTCCACACAGCAAGATCCTTGGCTTGAATGAACAGTGTCGTTTTAATCTTCCAATATGAATAAATTACACCATTGAAGTAATGAGGTTTATTAACAAATTGAGACTCACCTATCATAATGGAGATGGAAGATGTAATCTTGTGAGGTTTGAATAAAAGTAAGTTGAGCTACCTCGAGGATCTTCTCTTGGTTGTTAAACCATCTTTTAAAGATTAGCTCTGATACTAATTGTTAGCTCGATAAATCAAATCGAATTTGCCAAGAAGGTGGTGAATTGGCTTTTAAAAATTTTGTGAAAGCTAGAAAGAAAATTGAAATATGAACACGATAATTTAGAGTGGTTTGGCCCCAATTTCCTACTCCACTACCTTAGCTTTCCACAACTAAGGATTTTTCCAAATTCACTAATTTGATAACCTTTGAGGACAAGGTTTAACCTTACAACTCTCTTAAGATTTCTGCCCTAAATATTAAGACACAAACCCTCTCAAGGAAATAAAAATAAGCAAATAAAGAAATAATCCTTATAAGATCAAAGTGTTTGCAAATTATGTTCAAATACAATCAAATACACTTGAGCAAAAGAATAGAAGTAAAGCTCACAAGTGTATGTAAAAAGAATATGGAAATAATAAGCTCAAATGTTGTTTGATTGATGATTTTTGCTTGAAAGTGCTTTCTTATTGTTGTAGTAACTTTAGAAGTTGGTATTTATACCCCCTCTCTAATTGATTTCCAACCATTGAGGTTGTTGTAGTCATGAATAGAGCCATTGGGGATGTAAAAACCAGAGCATTTAGTTCACCTACAACACTGAGTATCGATACCATATAAAAAGGTGCCGATAATTTTTGCAATAAATGCTAAATTCAATAACCGTTGGAGTTTTGCAATCGATACCAAAACAATTTTTTCGATACTTTATAAAAAGGTATCGATACCATATTGATACTTTGTAAGTATTGTGAGAAATAGAATGTTGTTTTAGTATTGTTTTTAAGAAGGGGTATCGATATTTTTTGAAATATCGATACTTAATAGGGTTTGTGAAAAATAAAATGCCATTTTGGTATCGCTTTTAAGAAGGGTATCGATAATTCATAAAATATCGATACTTGGCCAAAAAGGTATCGGTACTTTTTGGCCTAGAGCTATTTTGTCATGTTTGAAAATTATTTTGGCTTGATAAAATGATAAAAGACTTTGTTACTTAGTCAAAATCATTTTAACTTGATTTTAAAATTTTTCAAAAATATTCTAAGAGTTCAAAGTAGATATTCAAAATTTTATCTCTTAGACTACAATTTTAAAAAATCATTTTGTCAATTTTGTTCAGTTTTAACTTTTATTCAAAAACACTTCGATTTTTTATATCAAAACTTTTTATCAAATAAATCTTGGAAAAAAAATTAGGGTTCGAAGAAGACAAAACAAATTAGAAACAATGAAAAGAAAAAGAAAAACAAAGCATAAAATCAAGAAAGATAAAGATTAGGGTGAGATGGAAAAAGGTTGAATAGAAAAGGATGAAAATAAGATGGATGTTGGAAAGGTTATCCCCCTTGAAGAACAAAGCTTCAATAAAAGCAACCAATAGTGATGATCAAAAGCAGATGTCCTATGAAACCTTTTGAAGAAGAAACTTAAACAAGCTTCACAAATGGCCCTAAGCAACCCCCTAAGGCCAAACCATGGGAATTTGAGGGGGTGGGAAGAGTTCTCCCACGACTTCAAAGAGAAAACTAAGAAGAAAACCTACTTCTAAAATAAATAAAAGAAAAATCTCACAAATAGAAATAAATTAAAGAGTTGAAATTTATTAATCAATATATTATGAATAATAAAGAGGCCTTTATATAGGCTAACTAATTACATAAAAATAAAACTCCTAAGTAGAATAAAACTCTAATTAATCTACACAAAAAGTAGTTCTAATAGAATTAAACTTTTTGTTGACTAAGAAATATAAAACGTCTAAACAACTTAAAATACTTAAAAAATATTAAAATTTAGAATAAATAAATAATAAAAATATAAAACCTAATAGATACAATATTAAGCTCATATATAATCAATATTGAATCTCAAAATTGAACCCAACATGATTTAAACTTGAATTAAAGCTCGAAACTCATAATTTCCCATAATAATTTTGCCCAGAAATTTTGCTTGCACAGTCTTCACTAAAATGATCATAATTTGATCTCCCAAACTCAAAATCGAGTGATTCAAAGTGTGTTTCTAATTTAAGAGATATCTCTTTAAATGCTATGAATACATATCAACCCAGAAATGCTTGGATCACATCAAAAAATTGTTGCAAGTCGATTGATTTTCCAAACTTTAAAATTGGCGGCTTTGGTGAATTGAATTTAATAAATTTCACCCCATCTATGCATGTATCATTAAGCCAAGAATGACATTCTAAGCTATTGTGATCAATCATCTTTATTTCTTGATGAGTATAAACTTGTTTAAGTAAGAACTTAAAAAGCCTATCATACAATATCATTGGGGTTTTCTTTAATCCATACAGTTCCTTAATGAGTTTGTAAACATGATTGGGATGCTTGGAGTCTTCCAATCCTTTAGGCTACTCCACAAACACTTCTACACTGATGAAACCATTTAAGAACACAACCATTAAATCTATCTAGAACTATTTGATATCTAAGAAAGTTGCAACGACCAACAATAGTCTGATGGCCTCCAAACGAGTTACAAATGTAAAAGTCTCGTCAAAGCCAACTCTCTCAACCTGTGTGTAACCTTGAGCCACAAGTCTAGCTTTGTTTGTAGTGATGTTCCTATGCTCATTATTCTTGTTCTTAAATATCCATTTTGTAACAATTACATTTCATCATTCAGACCTGGGGACTAATTGTCATACATAATTACTTTGAAATTGATTTATCTTTTCTTGCACTGCTTGAATCCAATGCTCATCCTTGAGATCTTCTTCAAACTTCTTAGGCTCCATGGAATAAGTGCAACACACCATCCTAACCATGTCACGATAGTTTGGGCTAGGCTTGTTTACCATCAATTTCACCAATTACACTATCCAAAGGATGGTTTTTGCCTACCCTTGGGGATGGTTGTGGTTAGGAAAAGACATATGCAAGTTTATAAGTACTAACAATTTGCCTAGTTGCAATTTCTTCTACAACTGGCTCCATAGTTTTTTTTTTTTTTTTTGCATACTCACTAGATAAGGGACTTCTTGGTACAACTTTGATAACTACATTGATGCACTTGTTGTTCACTTTATGAGTCTTATTATTTGTAAAGTGCCCAAGGAAAATACCCTCATCGTTGTTTGCACTAAACTTCTATGGTATGTTTTATCTCTAAGTATATAACATACACTCCTAAAAAGATAAAAGCATCCTATAGACGGTTTCCCTTCCTCTCTAGATTTCATAAGGTGTCATCCCATTTTAAGTCCTAAACAGATAAAAAGAGTTGAATTTGACCATCAACCTTTTAAATTCAACTCTTTTTAAAATATTTAAATTTTTCATTTTTTTAACGAAAATATTGACTAAAACGTTAAATTTTTAAAATGGCAACTCTCATGACAATCCACATGTACTTCATGTTAATTTTGAATTTTATAAACTTTATATATATTAATTTTAGATACTTTTATAATTTTTAAATTATTTGTTAGCATGGTATATAAGACAAATAGTGTTGTTACAAAGATAAAGTATAAGTGGATTATCACATGGGTTGTCACACCAACATTATTAAAAAGTTAATATTTTAATCAATATTTCCACTAAAAAAAACGATCTGAGTTTTTTAAAAGGCTAATAGTTAACTTTAATTTAAAAAGAAATAAAAGTCAAATTAACAAAAAAAATGCAACTATTAAAAATTAAATTTATCATTCAGTTTAATTTTATAGATAAGTTATGGTGATGCCAATTATGAGGATTGTTATTTCTTTTCTTTTAGTACGTTACAGGAGGAAAATTACATTAGTAGGTTTGAATTTCTGTGTTTGAGGTATAAAAAAAGTCTAGAGACCAAGTCAATTGGACTCCTATTTTGTTATAACATTATGGCTGCCATTGAGGTATAAAAAAAGGAAGGTTTACTTTTGCAACCAAAGAAAGAAAATGCGGAAGAGACCGACTTACAAAGTAAAAAAGGGGAAAACGAAGAAATTACTGGCTTAAAACTGATTTCCATCTTATTTTTATTCATAAAAAATAAAAACAATTTTAAAATAAATTTAGTTTTTATACTTCCCATCTCAACCACTTAAATTAAGTAAGGTGGGAGTCAATGTCATGGGCATGGGCATGGGCATGGGCATGGGCATGGGCATGGGCATGGGCCAACTTATTTTCTTCCCAAGCCAGCTGAATTTGCCTTGGTTTAGTGAATTATTTGCTGCAATTGTCTTGCTGTTATTTTTCTATTTTGTTATTAATTTTTGGATATTGAATAATTTTTATTTTATTATTAATTTTGATATTATTTTAGAGGTCTTTATTTGCTAAGTTTTAGTTATTTTAGTGTTATTTAAATATAAAAACCTTTTCTGATATATTTTTAATTTATTGAGAAATATTTATTTTAATATGTATTATATTTTTTAAACTTATTTTATATAAAACAATAATAATATAAAGTTTTATATTCCTATTTCCTATCCCCTTCCTGTCCTGTTTAAAAGTCAATGATGCACTTGATTGACTTTATTTTTTCTCTCGAAAGGAACCGTTTGGAAACAAAACCGGTAACAATAATATCATCGGGAATTGACTTGAATTGATATTAGATATTGATGGGTTTATGGTTAAATTCCGAGGATCTAAGGGGGGTTTTATTATTATTTCAATTTCCTTCTTGCTTTTGGTGTGTTTGGTTCCTGAGAATTCTTTTTCTGGGGATTTCTTATTTCTTCCAAAATATTGTTTGAAAACATAGGTGGTCTCTCTATCAATATGACCGCCTCATTTTTTTAAAAATTTTTTTAGAATATGAATATATCACATGTCAGATTAAAAAATGATAGCGTATTTGATTATAAAATTTTAATATTTGGACTGTTAGATTAAAACTGGTGCGTTGGACCATATTACCCCACAAATTAATTGCGCAATAAAAGAAACGATAATCAGGGATTAGACAATTCCACACGAATTAAACAGTCTTTTTTTTAATCATCAAGCCATGTGAGATTACTAATCTAAGCTTATAAATATTACCCAGAATGAAGCTTCAAACACCCGCCTTTTCACATCAAAACAAACTCTACACCAGGTTTCTGATACAATCTCAGCTGCTTGGTTCATTAAGAGAGAGAAGAAGAACATGGATGTTGGTTACCATTCGTATGAGACTGAGTCAACCCACACTGCAGGGAAAGTCATCACTTGCAAAGGTAAACAAAAGGCGCCTCTGGTTTTCTCTCTATTTCCTATGATCAACAATCCGGGCTTTAGATTGAGTGTGATTTTCCCTTGTTGCAGCTGCTGTAGCATGGGGTCCTGGACAGCCTCTCGTCATTGAAGATGTTCAAGTGGCACCCCCTCAAAAGATGGAGGTGAGGGTCAAGATTCTCTTCACTTCAATCTGTCACACGGATCTCAGTTCTTGGAAAGGCGAGGTAATTAAACCCATCAACCATTTGTTTTTAACTCTTTCGTCTCAACCTCTGACCCTTGTGGCTTTTGTGTTAAAGAATGAAGCACAGAGAGCATATCCTCGAATTCTAGGCCATGAAGCTGCAGGGTATGTGACCAGGAACTAATTATATTTGTTTTCCCCCAAAGAAAACTATGAAAGCGTATTGCTGATGAATGAAGGATATGCTGGTGTTTGTTCCAGGATTGTTGAGAGCGTTGGGGAAGGTGTTGAAGACATGAAAATAGGTGACCATGTCATCCCTTTCTTCCAAGGGGAGTGTGGCACCTGCATCTGTTGCAGAAGCCAAAAAACTAATCTGTGCCAAAAGTTTGGAGTGAATCCATTGAAGAGCGTGATGGTAAATGATGGGAAGACGAGGTTTTCCACCATGGATGGGAACCCCATCTTTCATTTCCTCAACACCTCCACTTTCAGCCAGTACACCGTTCTTGATTCTGCCTGTGTAGTAAAGATTGACACCAAGGCCCCCCTCGAGAAAATGAGCCTCTTAAGTTGCGGTGTCTCAACTGGTATAAACTAATCACCAAAAAAACAATATCCCTCTCTGTTGGCCTATATTCAACTCGTAGTAATGTCTCTGGCTGACTGTCAATTTGTCAGGCGTGGGAGCAGCTTGGAATGTAGCCAACCTGCAACCTGGCTCAAGCGTGGCAATCTTTGGGTTGGGTGCCGTGGGACTCGCTGTGAGTCGCTTTGCTGACCCAATAAAATTCATATTTTAGTATGAATACAGTGTTGGACGTTACTGAGAAGTGAAAAGAATCAAACCATGCAATCTAGCGTGAACCGGATAAGCCGTAAATAATTAAATAACACATAAATTTTAAATGTAGACAGCTCCGATTTCCTTGCCACTTTTGCTTTTTTCCTGAATCTAACATAAAATAGAAATGCATATTTTTCAAGTAAATCATATAGTACGTAGCGTGAATCATCCCATGTGCTAAAGATATAAAATAGTGAAGTAATGGCAAATTGGAATGGAGCAGGTAGCTGAAGGAGCACGAGTAAGAGGTGCATCGAAAATAATAGGCGTTGATATCAACCCTAGCAAATTTTTCAAAGGTATTTATTCCCCCCCATCTTTTCTAGCGACGGCAAGATTAAGTGTTTTATGAGTAAATTAATATTGGAAGGTTATATAATGTTGTGGGTGGCGGTGGAGCAGGCAAAGCAGTGGGAATTACAGAATTCATAAACCCAAAGGATCTAGACGTACCAGTGCATGAGGTTAGTATTTAGTAATCATCATTTATGCAACTGTGGAATATAATAGACT
The DNA here is from genome assembly GCF_025698545.1 of Gossypium raimondii. NCBI lineage: Eukaryota > Viridiplantae > Streptophyta > Magnoliopsida > Malvales > Malvaceae > Gossypium > Gossypium raimondii. The sequence continues at coordinate 34,478,039 of NC_068572.1, read as the reverse complement.
TAAAAAAACAAATGGGTGAGCGCAGAAAATCGGAGCTATTACAGTGGGAGGTGTAGACTACAGCTTCGAATGTGTAGGAAACCTTGAAGTTCTTCGAGAGGCATTTTTGTCCACCCATACCGTAACTCCCTCCTCTTATCACCCTGCCTCTGATTTCCCAGTTTCATCTATTGTTGTCCCCCTTTAATCATCAAAGTGTGGCATGCATATACAGGGATGGGGACTGACTGTACTACTGGGGATTCACCCAAGCCCAATGTTGCTGCCTCTCCATCCAATGGAGTTATTTAACGGACGCCAAATCGTAGGATCCATCTTTGGAGGCTTCAAAGGCAAAACCCAACTGCCAAAGTTGGCCGAACAATGCATGTGTGGGGTAGGTAAAAGTTAAATCATCAATTCAAGCCCTGCTTCTTTCTTACAATCAAACTGAGTTTTTGGAATATGATTCCAGACCCTGAACTTGGACGAGTTTATCACACATGAGCTTCCCTTCCACAACATAAATGAAGCTTTTCAACTGCTAATCGAGGGGAAATCGCTTAGATGCCTTCTGCACCTCTGAGCTTTTACGCAATAAAATTATATAAATAAATCATATAGGTGCCGGTTGATTCACAATCACTGGCTTGTTTGTAGTAAAATTTTCTTAAATTTACGGTGCTTCAGTTCAGCATGAGGCCCCCACAAATTTCCTGCTTGTTAGATGATGTAAAACTTCTATCGATCAATTTGGTATCCCAACTATATTATTTTTCTTCGGAAGTTCGGAGCCTCCATGAACGTACAACCTGGAATTCTCAATGACTTGATTGATATTGGCGTAAAGCAGATCAGATCATATAGTTCATGCACCCAAGAAAAAATCCAACAAGTATGAGTTTTTATCCAATGCCGCCCAAAAGATCAAATGAAACAACACAAATTTAAGACTAAATAGGAGAGGAGGAAAAAGAGTTGATAGAGTGGGCATCTCATCTCCAGTGGCATCAAGCCAAAGCTTGGCACAGTACCAGTGACACAAAAGTACTAGAGAACCACTCCATCAATTACATAGCCCAGAATGTGCAAAAAGAAGTTCAATTTGGGACAAACCCTGTCCACATTAGTGAGTAATAATGCATAATATCTTTCAAAGCCTCGAAGTTCCATCCAACTCTATGTACTGCAAGTTGCAAGAATAAACAAAAGACAACAACACCTAGGGTAAACAACCAAGCGCTGCAGAGGACAATATATATAATATAAATGGACAAGCCATCCACATGGGAAACATCTTTACATGGGTGTGTGTATGGATTTTAAATATATATAAACCAGTACTAAAATCAGTTGGAGTGCCACAATGATTCAGTGCATGGGAAGGCGAGGGGTGCGCGGCCGAACTGGGGTCTTTGATGGGCTTACCCTGATCATACACAACAACAATAATATACTCAGAACACAATGGGAATAAATGCTTAATCAATCTTTGCAGATAAATTATAGCAAAAAAAAATCATTTGGAGAACTGATGGAAAAAACAGGGATCTAACCTTATGGGCAATGACCCCAGAACCACACCACTACAGTTGAGAGCAGCAATTGCACTTTCAGCCTGCAAGTGAATAATAGAATATTACAGATTCGTTCATTCATGAAAAGTCAAGCAACCCATTCTCAAGATGGTCTAAAAGCAGCTACATATCACTTGATTTGAAAACTAGGACATCGTCTCCGATAAGCCAACATCGGTTTACTGACCAAAGAGGGCAGACAATCGAGAAATAATTCACAAAATCACTTGCCATCCCAATCCAAACCACTTCAAATAATTCCTTTTCCGGCAACAAACACAACATATTTTGATAATAAGTAATCCTTTGCTTCAAGTGCCAGGCAAAGCTACAGTAATTAGCAAGTTGCTACTATACAAATGAAACATTTTGTGATTTAACAAGCAAAACTGCAATGCTATGGAAATGCAAATACCTAGAATACTCTAGAATATAACTAAATACTAGTATTTGAGGTACCCTCTGGATTTCAATCAGCACAAACTAAACCAAAGCTCTAAATATGACCAAGCATTGCATCATCACAACTGTAGGAAGCACCAGAGCAAAGAGTATAAATGTATAATAGTTGATAAGCAAGTCCTCAGTGCAAGAGCAGAATACACTCTTCAAAAGTTTCATGCACATAAGACACAATCCGACCCATGTTAAAACAGAAAAGTTTGATTGTACTGCCACAGGTGGAAGATTTAGTAGGAGGATTGTTATGGCAAGGGGTCCATAAACAGCATTGAAATGCTTGGGAGTATATAGGACATGCAGAAATGAAGCTACACAAACATTACCCTTAATAGACAGAACATCACACATAAATCAACTTAAAAGGAACATACATCATGGGAAACAATTAATCCAGCAACTTTGCATCATTGCACTAGAGAAAAAGGAAGCACAGCATGCCATCTTTGAGCACAAGAAAGATTCAAAGAAAGGCGGGTCACTGCTATCTACGCAAAATAGGATTATACAGGCACAAATTTCCCTAGAAGACAATAATGTGTTATACACTTGGTTTCAAATGCAAATCCATTGTATCTACTAGCAACAAGCAGATTTGCATCTATTAAAAAAATAGATCAACTAGATAGCTTATCAATTTATTTTTCTGACACCTAATAAAAAAATTTGCTCCAATATTCTTCCCGTCAATATCTCAATTGAAGATACCTCAGGCTTATTTCATTTTAGGTAAAATTTTAGAAGGAAAAGGTGCTCCAAAACACAACAAGTATTCTTAGAACTTTCTTCTCCGACCTTTAACAAGGAGTCAAAGACTTTTCCCAAGATACAGGAAAAAAGGAAATTTTTGGCCATTCCCCAAGAACCAAATTATCGGTAGTCTTTAGTTTCATTTCACTATCTTGCCTTTCCCTTTTTTTTGTTTCCCCTACTTCCTATCCATAGAACCCTGAACTTTTGAACAAAATGTTAGTATAGAAAGGATCAGAAACCCCAATATTTTGAGCTAACACAAACTTCTTTCTTGCTGGCTAGCTTACATCTTTAAGATCTTAAAGTAAGGTCACACAAAGACCTGGAAAACCCTTTTCATATCCGTCAAAAACCAGAGGAAATTTGTTCAGGCATGTTCAAAGAATAGCATGAATACAGAGGAAGAAACAATTACCATTACAAACTCAACAAAAGCAATGCGAGTTGAATGGTGGTAGTCCCCCAGCAACCTCAGGTGATAAACCTACATGAGACAATATGTCCTTCTAAATGCATCCTCACTTAGGTTTTTGATGTAATAAATAAAAGAAACAAAACTTTGTAGTCATGGAATAACAAACCTCCCCACAGACTGTTTCGAAAAAGAGCTTAACATCAGCTTGAGTAACCTGCAGTGTGTAAAATCATGTAATAAATGTAAAGAGCCTTTATTGCAATCAGGATTATTATTAATAATCAACATCCCAGAATGCTAAAAGCTTCTCACCTTCTTGTCAATGTTTGTACAGTAGATAGTTCTTGCACACATCTGGCGCTCATCTTCATTCTGAAAAAGAAATAAAAAAACATTTAACAAACTGAATAGGAGAGGAGAATGGCTTATGCATCAATTACTCAAGTTATAAATGAGTTCCAGCACAATAAATTGAAGAAATGAGCCTCACCCTTGGCAAAAATGTTGGGTTAACTGGTGCAATAGCTGTTTTCGAAGGTAGCACCCTAACTGGGTAGAATCCAAGCATAGTCCCTGCATGATTCAGAGCAGCTCGCGCACCTTCTGAACAGTCAAACCACCATGCAGTAGCATGTAAATATCAAGTTTTACAGTTAAATTCACAATCCTTAAATCATACATCAAATAACCGTATCTAAACATCACCTTCGTCAGTGAACTCAACAAAGGCAAAACGAAGCACAGAATTAGGATCACCACATATGCGGCAATCAACCACCTTCATAAGAAACAAAATTCATTCAGATACATTGCTTTTGATGAAAACTGCTAAGAAGCAAAGAAAACCATATCACCTGCCCGCAACTCACAAATAAACCTGCAAGCTGCTCTTCGGTGACCTACATCCCAACAAGCAAAAGACCGCATGAATCCAAATAACAAAGAGCAGAAATTGTAGAATTAATTTCAGCATCCTAACAAGCTCAAACCTGTTGGTCAATATCAGACACATAAACAGTCCTACGGATAACCTCTTCTCTCTGGGCCATACTTGTCCTATTGTTTAATCTCCTTTTACCTTGATTGAAAATTTTCTGCTGAGAAAATACAAAAACCAATGAACAAATCCATGAGATTAGATGATTCTCTCATCTACAATTGAGATTATGTATAACAAAAATTTGATAACATTTGGAAATTGAACCTTTAAATTTCATGCCACTTAAAATGTACATGAACCGTAGCCTCAACTAAAATTAACCAAAAGAAAAAACACATGAAATTTTCTTATGCAGAACGCACTCAATAACAAAACAGAAACTTTGAAAACCTTCATCCTTAAAACCCCAAACAAACAAATTTTATTCTTTTTTTTTTATATGCTAATTTTCTTCCTTCAAGATGACTAAAATTCTTAATAAAAAAACAGTAAACACAGCAATCAATCAACAAATGGGTTTTTGATGGCATACCCGCCTACCAGCACCATTTCCATTAGCATGACCATTCCTCGAGATGTTAGTGTTGTTTTGAAGAAAAGAGTTGTTAATGAAAAACCCTCCATTAAGTCCATGGTTAGCAATTGAATGGGGCACGAACTCTTCAGCCATGGGGTTAAGCTTAGAGAACAGTTCTTCCAACTCTCTCATGTCTCTCTTGAAGCTATCCCCAACGTCATCCCCAGTACCACCATTGCTCATCTGTAAATCCCCACCGTTGGATCGATGATGGGGGGCACCGATCTTGTCGTATAACCCCTGATCGTTCTGGTGTAAGCTCGGATCAATTCTTGACCCAACATGGTTTTGCTTTGACTGATCCTGATCGTTTGATGCCACTGCTGTTGCAGCCGCATCTTGATTCGAACCATTCTCAACTACTGCCATGGCCTGATAAATATTCCCAAAAAAAAAATCTCTTTTATCGACTGATCAAGAAAAGGACCTGAAATTTATAAGCCCAAACATCAAAAAAAAAAAGATGATTTTTTTTAAATGGCGTTGTGAAATGTAGGGAATATAAAAATGATAGAATCGTTTCGGAAACTAAGCCAAGGCTACATTCATCTCCATTGATGACGAGCAAAACTAAAAACCCACCTCGAGATCACTACGGAGAAAACGAAATGGAAATAAATAACAGCAGAAAACAAAGTAGAGCAGCCAAAAAAAAAAAGGGATGATTTTCCTTTTCTTACAGTGTCTGTAACGCTGAGCTTAACTTTTTTTTTTTTTTTGAATTGTTTTCTATCTAAAAATTAGGGATTTTGGATCGTTTACTGACATGTAAAAAAATAAAAAAAAATACATGTCTATGTATGACATGATTTTGATGCATGTATGTAGGATGATACTTGGCGACATCCATCATGCGTCTGTACTAGACGTGTCGCGTAGTTATTGGCTGCTGGGCGTAACTTTTAACCATCATAACAGTGAGGCACTGTTTCAGATTTTACGAGTGAATGAAGGGTGTTTTGGTAAATCAGCCCGATTCGCTAAACTTGGTTTGAAACAAATGTAAAAGATTTAGGTAGGTTTAGGTTGTATTAACGAGCACAAATATAGCTGGGGACCCAAGTAAATAGGACTGACCAAAAATGCAGTAAAACTTTTGGCATTTAATTCTTTATGTATTTAATATTTCATAAAAAATCTTATTCTAAAAATAATAGTTCATATAATTTTTTAATATTAAATAAATTATAATCATATTTATTAATATATCCAACACGGGTTAATTGCACCTTATACATTTAAATTGACTCAAATTTAAAATTGATCTCTAAACTTTAAAGCATTCTAATTGAGTTCTTAAAATATTAGTATTGAATCAATCATGTCTTTATATCAATTTAATATCAACTTGACAGTGTGTAGAAATATGTTATAATTAAAATTTAAAAGGGTTATTTGTTTTCTTGAAATAATATCAAGGATAAAACATCATGTCTACTTTTACAAATGTCATTCCTACAAGGCTTTTTTAGGTTTTTTCCCGCAAAACATCATCTTAACATCATAATGACCCTTGAAACTTATCAAATTTATTGAGGACCTTTCACTTTAAAATTATATTTTAAAATAGTATGTTATTTTTAAAATTATAAAAATATTTGAAATGTTAGATTATTTTAAAATATGAAAACTTTAAATTTAATTGTTAAAAGAAATTATAGCATTTTTTTTAATATGAAACATACAAATTACTTTTTTTCAAGAAAAATGTTAGATTGCTCATTATTAAAAAGATAGCACCAAAACATAAATCAATCACAAAACCCATAAAGCCCAAATTAAACACCTTCCTAACCAAAAATCCCTAAAACAAAACGCCCCAAGGCCGTATCAGCCTAAAAGCCCTTATCCTAAACTTAATCCACATTTTTCCTAAAACCCTAAGACAAAGCCGCAACCATCCACCAAAACTTGTTGGTCACTTTCCCTCACTTCTCTTTTAACTTTATCATTTCCCATGCTCTGACCGACTTTTCTAGAACTCTGTTTCTTAGGGCATCCCAGCCATGGCCAAGTTCTCTTCACCGATCCGATTCCGTTTATCGATCTGCCCATACTAAAATGCCTTTACTGAGTTCTTATTGTTTCCATTCCATTTTCCCAAGCCGTTCTTCTTCAGCATCTACCTCTCTGACCCACTCACTTTGTTGTTCCTGGACTTTGCTTTAGATGTACTGTCTCTTTCGATCCCCGCATATTGTTCTTCCTTTTCACTGAAGTCCCTTACCTATTCCCAGCAATCCTCGACAATCCTCTACCATAACGGCTAACACTGCCCCAGAAAGTCTGTTATTTAGATAAGTATCGTCTCCTACCCTTAGTCCCTCTTTTGCAAAGGTATGTGCCACATTATTCCCTGTTCTTGAAGCATATTTGAATTTGAAATTAATAAAGTTTCTCTTTAGGCGCTTAACATTAAGAATATAGGCTCTGATTTCTGATCTATCGTCTAAGGGTGAGTTTGGATGGCCAGTGCGTTTACCTACGGTTAGTGTAAAAACAACGATGGCGTTGAGATTAGATACTGTAGCAACACTATAGCGTGAGACAAAAAGTAAGCTAAACGCACCGCACCGCACCCAATCGCCCATCCAAACCCACATTAAGTCTTCTTGCAATTTTCTTAATACTGATAAGGTATCACCTTCGATGTCGACTCTTAAATAACTGGATTTGGCTCCAAATTGGATTGCTTGTACACAAGCCAGGGCTTCTGCTGCAAATGCATTTGGTATGTATTTGTTTAGGTATATTTTAGCTTTTAAAACCTGACCTTCTTCATCCCAAATCACTATTCTTGTACACAATTTCTTGTTTTGTTGTTGATATGCAGCATCAAATTTTATCTTGACATGTATGGGCTTCGGTGGTCTCCACCGTTCAATCCTTATTTTCTGAACAAGTAGCTTATTCTTGATTCCTTTTAATTCTAGTAAATAATTTTCAATAAAGCACTTTATCTCCTCTCCAGTTTGTTGTTTTCTCTCATAAAATAATTTATTACTTGTTGTCTGTAATGCCCATATAGTACATGCAATTGTTTTGCATTTCTGGCTCAGGTAGTTATTAAAAAGAAATTGCATCCATTCATTGTACTGTGTATAATTTTGCTCTTGTGGCCACTCAATCTGCAATTTTGACCAAACTTTTGATGCTATAGGGCAATCCCTAAAGACATGCTCCACACTCTCCGTCTGGCCTTGACATTTTGGACAATTTGTCGAGCTTACTAACCTCTGTTGATATAGGTTGAATAGATTCAGTAAATAGTTGTTTATGGACTTCCATACCATAATTTTGATTTTAGAGGGTAGATTTAGTAGCCATAATTTTTTGTACATTGGTTTGTAATTATTTTGGCCAATTTGCAAATTTGTGTTGTCGTTTTGTATAAGATTTTGTAACCACTCCTCACCGAATAGTCTCTTGATGCTTCTCTACGCCATACCAACCTGTCTTCATGTTGATCAACTGGGAGGGGTATACATGATATTCTTTCCGCATCTTCCTCACAAAGGTACTTTTGACTAAATCCTCATTTTAGGGATTTGACAGTTGATCTATTAAGTCAGAAACTCGTTTGATATTCTGGTTTATCTCTAATGTTTGCATATTGTGATCCACAACACATGGTATCCATGCATCAGTCCAAACAAATATTTGATCCTTCAAACCAACAAGCCAGCATATCCATTTCTCAATAATTCCTCTGGCTGACCAAATACTCCTCCAAGTATAAGATGGTAAGTTTCCCAGTTGTGCATTCATAAAATTTGACTGCAGGTAATACTTAGCTTTTACGGATTTTGCTAATAAAGAATTTGGATAACTCATAAAATGTCATCCTTATTTTGCTAAAAGTGCTATATTGAATTTTGATAAACACGAAAACCCATACCTCCATCTTCTTTTAATTCACCCAGTTTCCTCCATTCGCACTAATGAATTCCCCTCTTATTATGTTTTTTTTTCCACCAAAATCGCCCCATTAAATGTTCCAATTCAACACAATAATATTTTGGTAATAGAAAACACGCCATAGAATAAGTAGGGATTGCCTGTAAAACTGATTTAATAAATACTTCCTTACCACCATGCGAGAGATGCCTTGTGCTCCACCCATCGTTTTTACTTAGTACTCGGTTTTTCAAAATTTGAAAGATCTCTTTTTGTCCCTTCCTACCATATTAGGTGAGCCCAAATACTTTTTTTTGGTTTTGTGAAGTTCTTACCTCTAATATATCTGCAATTTGTTCCTTCCTTTGCTCTGAAACATTAGAGCTAAAATAACAAATTGATTTTTCAAAATTTATACACTGTCCCGAGCATATTTCATATTCTCTTAGAATTTTTTTTAAATTTTGAGCTCCTCTCTCTTTAGCGTTTCCGAATAGGATACAATCGTCTACAAATAAAAGATAAGTAACAATCGGCCTTCTTCGACACACTTTTGCTCCTTTGATTCTACCCTCTTGCTAAGCTAATCTCATTAGAGACAAGAGTCCTTCACTACAAATTAAAAACAAATAGGGGCTTAGGGGGTCACCTTGTCGCAAACCCTTAGTTGGTTTAAACCGACCCCCCATCTCTCCATTTATACATATTGAATAGTTTACTAAGCTACTGCGTCTTAAGATTAAATCCACAAAAGACTCTACAAAGCCTATCTTTAGCATAAATTTTTCTAGAAACGTCTATTTAACTCTATTATATGCTTTACTCATGTTTAGTTTTAATGCCAAGCCTCCGTGTTGTCCCATCCTTTGTTGTTTGAAAGTGTGCATCAATTCATATACAAGTAAGATATTATCAGTAATGAGTCTTCCTAGAACAAATACACTTTGGGCTTCGTCAATGCATATATGTAAAACTTTTTGGAGATGATTTGCTATCGTTTTTTAAATGATTTTATAAAGAACTGTGCATAGACTGATAGGATGAAAGTTTTTAAGGTTTGTTGGATGGGCCACCTTTGGAATAAGAACTATATTTGTCATATTAACACCTTCAAGAGAACCCTCTTTGTTCAAAATATCAAGGTAGAATTCCCCAACCCCCTTTCATGTATATACCAATAAGTTTGAAAAAATAATTCTAAAAATCCATCACTTCCAGCAACTTTTTTCGGCCCCATGGTTTTTAAAGCAAAGACAATTTCTTCCATTGTATATTTAGTAGTCAACCATTGATTCATGCTCATCATAATACAATTTCCAATATTAGAAAGGATATAGTCTAAATTGCCAATATCACCTAAAGAAAAAATATTTTCAAAGTACCTCTTTGCAACAACTGTCATTCCTTGTTTATCCATAATTGTTTGTCTTTGTTCGTTCTCCAATTCATCAATCCGATTTATCCTTCTCTTTTGGGATGCAAAATTGTGGAAAAATTTTGTATTCTTATCTCTCAACTTTAACCAATTCGCTCTTGCTCTTTGCTCCCAATATATTTTTTCCTTTTCAATTTCCAAGTTTAATTGTATATTTGTGTCAATTAGCTCTGCTAAATTTAATTACAAATTACTTTTAAACTCGTAAAGTACATTTAAAATTTTATTTTCTTCATGAAAGAAAATATAATTACAGATCAAATTTATAAAAAAAAAAAACAATATACTATTTTTAAATATAATTTTGATGTTGAGGGATTATATAGAAAAAATTGATAAACTTCAAGAACCATTATCCCAATTTATAAATTTGGAGCATGAGGCATTTTTGCCCGTTGTATGTCCACCAGAACATCATGTTGAAATGGAATACATCGAATTAAACTCATAATAACATTTTCAATGAAGTTCACTGTTCACCAATTGCCCTAGTTTACTCGCTAATCTAATTTCTAGTACAATTTTTAATGAGTAAGGTCATTCGTCCAAATTCGAAAGTCCATTCGAAGAGTGAAATGATTTGGCCAAAAAAATAGGCTCGAAAAATGGGTTTGGATAAAAATATAATCTGTTTTCTAAACGAGTCAGGTCTCGGGTAGGATTTTTTGACCCCACTCGAGTTAGCCTAAACTTTTTGTTATTGTTTTGCTACCATTTCGTTGCTGTTTTGTTGCCATTTTGTTGTTATTCTTTGGATATTATATAACTATTGTTTTATTGTTAATTTTACTACTGTTTTATCGGCATTTGCTTGCTAAGTTGCAACTCTCTTAGTGTCATTTAAGCACAAAGACTTTTTTAATGTATTTTTAATTTGTTAGGAAATATTTATTTTAATGTTTTTAGTGTATTTGATATATTATATTTTTAAAATTTATTTTTATATAGGAGAGCCAAGTCGGACTTGGGCAGAATTTTAAGCCTATTTTTCAAGCCAAATTGAACCTAAAATTTTGCATTGATCTGACCCAAACCCAACCGATCCAACCCATGATAGAATTATTGTCTAATAACAAAATTACAAACAACTTCAACAATCAAATCAACCTGACTAATTAATTAAATTAAACCATTAATACTAAATCTACTCCTAAATACTTAAATAATAAAGAAGTAGTTGATGAGATTTAAATTAATCTAATCTCATTAAACTAAAAATGTAGGATAAAGAAGATTAAGAATAATAATCATATATAATAAACAACTGCAAGCATATATGAAAATATGATTAACCTGATCCTATTTTTAATACATATCTTTTTTAATTGTATATAAAATTTAATTTTAAAATTTAAATATTATTAAGTAGGTCCCATTTGCAATAAGAAAACAAAATATATATGAAAACATTAGGTGAATTCTTTGAAATTCAAAACACTTTTTTTAGTTATTTTAAAGTAGATATCACTTTTGAAATTAAATTTTAATAATAAATTATATTAATCATATATATATACAATAAAGTAATTGTTATTTTTTCTATTATCCATGTTCATTTTATGGTTTATGTTCGGGTTTGTAATCGTCCTCCTAATAATATCGCTCCAAAGATCAAACATGCATCTTTTTTCAAAAGTTTAATCTTAGATAAAACAGAATTCCTTACACCTCTATTTCATTTTTAATAATTTACAATATCAAAATAATAAAATATATATTTTATATTATTATCTATTTATTTATATAATTAAATTTAAATAAAAGTATTTTAAAAATTATCTTATTAGAATTCGGGCCAAACGGACCAAGAATTTAAAAATTAATTTATACATATTTAATATATTTTAATTTTTATTTACATTTACCATAATTAAATCATTCAAATTTAACCATTTAATATACATTCACTTTTGATTCAATCAAGCAGACCAAGTGTTCAAAGAACATCTAAATTGAAATATAACTTATAAGCATTAACTAAATCATTAACGATCACTCTCATTTATCTCTACCATCCAAGTTGAATAACCTTAATTGTTAGTGAATATCTTAAGTAGCTTGGTAATTATTTAACTAATGAATAATATTTTCTTTCCTATTTTTATTCACGTTTTTTCTTTTTTCAGTTTATAGATATATTTTGTGAGTATTTTTGTTGTCTTCACAAGTTGTGATGGACAGATGACGGCGTCTGTCGTTCGTTAAAACTCCACCGGCCATCAGTAAATTTTCTTGGAAAGTGAGTGACTCTTCATCAGATGCTTAATATGTTTCTATTTTGAGAGTATTTCAGAATAATAAATTATTTCACGAGTCGATTTGGACTTGTGTTGTAAGTTTTATATGTTTTCTTGTTTGTTTTTCCATTGTTAATAAATTTTAAGTTTTAGAAGTTTTTGTCTGCTCTTGTAGCACGTTATTTAGTCTTGCTTATGTATGTAACCTTAGTTTTACAAGTGATTTTAGAAATGATTTTGCCGTCGTCCTCTCTAGTTTGGTGAATATTCGATTCTTTTCTCGATTTTGCTCGCAGCTTTGGATAATCCGGGGTTGATTTTCTTATCGTATTAAGTGCTTGCAATCACTCCAGATAAGTCGTGCTTGAGTTATGACAAAGCTAATTGTCAACGTGTCATGATGTTCTATTGATGCTAAGGCTAAAGCATTTATTGTGTTGATAGAGCTTGTCTTTCACCATCTACGATGAGTATTTATTATTTTTTTCATGAATTGTATAGTTTTATTAATTAAATGAATTAACGAATTTTCCATTTAAAAAAATATTATTCTATTTTAGTAACTATGTTAGTAACCTATGATTCCGAATCACTTAGATAGTTTAGTTTATTTGGAAATTCAAATAAATATAAAACATTAATAATGGAGGTTGAAATCAACAAAATAAATTTCTACTAAAATATAAAATTTGTATATAACAATGAGTAGGGTGAAATCCAATAAAAATAATTAAAAATAAAAGGAGCTTGAAGATAGAAATTAGAATTATGAAAGAAGTGATAAAATTTTAGTAAAAGCCAAAATTCATGTTTTGATTCATGAGTTTGATCATCTATGCAAACATAAATTTCAATATTCTTCAATAAATTAGCTATAGTTATTGACCTTATGCCTAGCAATCGATCTTCTTTCCTTCTTGATAATCAATAAGAAGGTTGTTGAAATTATTTCCATTATTAACAAATAACACTATAACCATGGACCTAAGATTGATAAGCGCTAAAAGTAACATGTTTTAATCTAATTTTTAATGCGTTTTTGGATGATTGTTCGATGTTAATGGTGAATTTTATGCTCCTAATCCTTTAAATTCATATTTTTATACTTAGGAGAGCATTTGGGAGCAAAATGAGCGAAAACTGGAAAATCGGAGCGAGTTACATGAGCCACACGGCCTGGATTATTCCACATGGCCTGGACATACAACTGTATGGTAGACCATGTCAATTTCGTGAATTGCACTCCGAACAACGAAAAAACGCTATTTTTTAGGTTTTTTGGGCATTCTAAGACGTATATATGTAAAAAAATATGAAGATAGGAGAAATTCATCATAGAATATTCAAGAAAACAACTCAAAAAATACCATTGAAGTCGATTCTGAAGCAGATTTCCGTCAAGAATGAAGACTCCTAGTTGATTTCTTAGGAGATTATCATGAGTTTCTTTATTTCTTTCGGTTATATTGTCTTTTGGATGTTTTTATTTGCAAGCATGAACTAATTTTCTAAATACCTAGGGGAGATGAACCTTATTATGGATTCTGTCGTTTGATTTTTATTTTACGCAATAAATACTTAGATCTTGTTCTCAATTATGTGTGCATAATTCTTGGTTTAATATTTCTAGACTATTGATCCATGTTTGATGTGCTTGAATCAAAGGAGGAATAAACCTTATTTAAGAGTAGATCTAGCATAATTGAATGGAGTTGCATGTAATCCTAGAAATAGGACGACATAAATCAAACGGATTAGAGTCAAATCTAATAGGGGAATCCATAGATCGAGTTAATGCAATAATAGGGGTTTTAATTAGAAAAAAATTTCAATTAATCAACCTAGAGTCAATTGCTCTTAGAGATATTAGCATAATTTAAGAAATTTTATGGATCAAGATACCAAGTGAAGAAATTGCGTAATTTAGATTGATAATGACAGATGAAATCTAGGTGAATTCTTTCATGGGTATTGTTTCGTTTCTTGGTTATTATTTGATTATTTTCCTGATTTGTTCTTTGTTGCGTTCGTAGTTAATTAATTTAATTAATTTTAGTTTTAATCAATCACTCAAATTTATCGGTTAAATAATAAAAAGACGGTAATTACTATTACTTTTAGTCTTTGTGAGAATGGTATCTTTGCTCACCGTAACTGTACTATTAATTGATAGGTGCACTTGGCTTAGTCGAATTTTTAGTTAATTTCGTGAACATCAAAGATTTATTTTATTAATATCATTAAAACCAAAGAGATCTAATTCTAGCCAGCAAAATAGTTTAAATTAAATCATGTATCCACGCAATATAAAATGCATTATCTACATTATCACCCATATATGATTCAATCAATGAATGAAGCATTTAGTTATAACAATTATATATTTTATTTGACATTAAGAAATGGTAAGATTTATATATACATAGATGTTGACCTACAATACAATTAACTCTCTCAATTCAATTCCTTTGATTAATCTGGTTAAGAGTAACTTATTTGAATTTAATTCTACATTATCCAAAAAACAGTGACATAAATCAGGTGGTTGGTTTGAATTCCAATAGCAAAATTATTAAAATCACCTAAAAAGGTACTATTATATGAGATGCTTTCCCTGCAAAATATTTATTAAAATTAAGAACATAGTTTGACATAACAAAATAAAATAAATACCAACAGGAGAAGATCACCTTAAAATTTACACGATAGAATTTAGAAGAAAAATAAATGCCTGCGCCTCTTTTGATAATCATCTACATGCACTTTGATTTTGTGGAGTCGAAAATAAAGTTGATGATTCCTTAGAATCAGAATTTTACATTTTCCCTAACCATGAAGCTGCCTCTTATTCTCTCTCTTCTCTTTTTCCCCTTCCTTTAAATCTGATGCAAAGAAAGAGCTTTGGATTCGTCTCTAAACCAAGGTTTTAATAATCAACAATGGCACCATCCGCACCACATGCCCCAATAATTGATATCTTTGCTGCTATCAATCCAAAATTTTTGAATCACGTAAATGTCACCATTTCAAAGTTTGCCATGCAAATAGAATTCAATGAATGGCATATAACTTACCCTTGCGGAAGAAATGGACATATAACCTGTGGAAGAACTCATCGGATAATACGGGTTCGTTACGGCATTCCCGAAACGTCCACCACCGACGGTCGTATTTCTCCCGACGACATTGTTAGGAGTGATCCCAAGAGGATACGCGGGTGTTCCGTCTGGCTTAAACAACCCGTAATTCCTCTCTGAAGTGGGACCTGGTTTCATATTCTCATTAAACAAAGCAAAAATGTAAATGTTAAGATCCGAATTCGGCCTCATTGGAGTCCCTGTTTTTCCCGACATCAATTTAATCAAATTCCCATTGTATTTTTCAGCATTTTCGGGCGTCGCTCCTGCCTCGTCTTCATCTCCCTTTGAAGGCCACCCAGTTTCCGATATGTGAACCAGGAGTTTCTTGTAACCCAAGGAAGCTAAAGCAGAGTAAACGGCGTCGATTTGAGCATACAACATGTTATCGTAATGTAAATGGGTTTGTGGATCGGTAACTCCTTGGTTTGGCTGAAAAAGAACAAAATCCAATGGAACTTGCTCGGGGTTTCCCTTGTATGCAAAGTAGGGATAGGCATTAATCAAAAAAGGAGAGCCAGTTTTTTGATGGAAATTCAACGTTTCGCACAAAGGATCCATCAAATCTTCACGGAACGCCCCAGCTGAAGGCGGATAAGAGGTTTGAAGAATGGCTAGGGAATGTGTTGTAGTGACGGTCACCTGTTTATCCAGTCCGAAGTTAAGCAGCGCAGCATGAACGCTTTGCATTGCCGGGAGAAGGCAGTCGGAGAGAGAAGTGTCGTTTAAAGTGAGAACCTCGTTGCCGACAAAGATGGAGGTGATTTTGGTGGCTGGTAAATGGGGTTGAATGTTTTCTTTCACCCATGCTTGGGCATTGGTTGGATCTCGCATCTTGTCCAAGTACTCGTTGCCTAAACCAACCATGAATTCAACGTCGGTGTTTGCAAACGCCTTAAGGACTCTGGGATCTGCATCGTAAAGTTTAATTTTGGTTGCTCCGATTGATTTCACCAGTGGCACCACGTCTTCTGGGGATGGAAGGTTGTTTGCTATTTGTCCATAATTTATCCCAATCGAATTAACCATAATTGGAAACAAACAAGCTGCAATAACCCAGAAAAAAAATCATTCAGCACAGTTCAAACCAAGTAGATGGAAGTGGAGAATAAGTGAGTTATAAGTTACATAAAATTGAAACATAGCAGAAGAATTCAGGCAAGTCCATGAGAAGAGAGAGAGAGAGCAGTAGCAGGTAAAGCGAGTGAGCAAGCAAGCGTGTAGAGGGAGGCAAAAGATGATTGGCTCAATTATCAGTATGTCTTTAAGCCAAAAGATGCGAATTGTGACGGAAATTCATTGGCCAAAAGTATTGAACAAGGCAACCAAATAAGAAATAGAGAGACAACTGTAATGAGCAAATGAGTTTAGCTTGGCAAAAAGAATATTAACGAATTATAATGTTTATTTAGAGAAGATGAATTGTTTTTTCTTTCAATTAATTATTCCATTAAGCATTTAATTGAGTTCAGTGCGGTTTGCACTTTTGCACTTTGCAATGGTAATGCGTTGAGAGAGTGATATAATATATGTGATGAGAAGAAGATAAAGAGACAGCACTAGATACATGGGCAGGGCATCCATGCAAAGCAAAGTGATTGGAGGTCGCTTTCGGTGTCCCCACTTCCCCTCATTGGCTTTGATGGGGATTGGTTCCTCTCAATTCATCACCCACTATTTGCATTTGTAAACATCACTCTTTTGCCGAGGATCTCCCCCACTACAAATTTAAGCCATAAAAATGCATCATCTGCTCCAGCCAATTATTTGAGCAAGCATGGACACCTTCGTAATAAAACCCCGATCTTCTATGTTGACACCATTTTTTTGATAAAACGAAGTCGACTTGGGTTTTGAAAAACGAAAAAGAAAACGGGAGTCGCCACCAATCTTTTTTGATGAGGTGTGATCGGATCACCTCGTAAAGTGGTTGTTTTTAATAAATAATTTAATTTTATTAAAACAACGGTTTTGGTCTACGAAATTTAGAAAAATGGGTTCGGGAGTCGGTTACGTACGAGGAACGATTAGCACCCTCGTAATGCCCAAAATTGGTACCTAGTTGATTAATTAATGTCTTAGTGTTGAAAATTGAAAAATTTAAAGAGATTTAAAATACAATCCTTTGTTTTAAAACTTATATGAAACGAGATACTCGTTAAGATCCTCTCATTTCGGAAAGAGAAAAGGTCACACCCAATGAGTTAGGGCACGATATTTCGCCTCTCCGAAAATGAGCTTATCTAAGAGCTCGCATAATATTTAAAAGGATATTCAATTATTTAAGTCGTATAAAAATTGCAACCCAATACGTTAGGGTACAATTTCTCAAAATACTAAACATTGAATATTGTCTTTATTTATAGAAAAATCTTCATCTCTAGAAAATAACATGTCACATCCAATGCGTTAGGACACAACGTATTGAATTCCCGATAATGAGCTTTTCATTTTATTTTTGATTAAAGAGCATTCTCGATTATTAGATTCAACGAAGAAAATTGAAACCCAATACGTTAGGGCCCAATCTTCTCGAATCTAAACACGAAATTTTGCTTATTCAAAAATTAAAACTTATGCGTCGAGACAAATTAATCTAACTCGAAATAGTGGAAATGAAACATGAGGTTAATATGCGTACAAAGCACAATATTGAATATGATAGTAAAAAAGGTTACAAGCAACAACAATAAAAATGAATGGATAAAGAGGACAAATTAATAACATGTAGAACAACAAACATATGAGCAAATTAGATTGAAATATTCTTTTAAAAATAATAGTGAAAACGTGAATTGTTAGGATCGTCCCGATTAAGCAACAAACAAGTAAAAATAGCAGAAGAAATTGAGAAGATGAACACACAAATTTAACGTGGAAAAACCCCTCCAAAGAGGATAAAAAACCACGAGTAAAGATAATTTTACTATAATGGCAAAAGAACGAAGAGTACAAAAGATGGAGATAAAAACTGAACCCAAAAAACCCCAAAAAACAAAGAACTCCCAAAACGTAAACACAAAATTCTCTGAATGTGTTATGAGTTCTAATTTAATGAGAATGTATTCTAAGATTGTAAAAGAGCCTATTTATAAGCTAAATTAGTAAGTCAAATAAACTATACTAATAAATGTTAAATATATTATACTAATAAATACTAAATCTTCTAGAAAGAAAATATATATTTGTTTAACTTGACTTGCAAACAATCTCTTAGAATTTGGGTCACACAACTCTAACAATCTCCACATTGACACGAATTCTTTCAACACCATCTTTACCAAAACCCGTCACGGGCCTATCTTGAACTATGCAGGGAATTAACTGAGTCGAATCTATGCTTAGAAGCTGGAAGACTTCTAGCCTTCGACTTATGCACAGCCAAATCAATACTAACCCGGGTCTGATTTTCATGAATACAATGCGAACCTCTCTTCAACGAAACGGTCATACCTTTTTCCCTCCTATGACCAAGTTGCCTCCGCTCCAAACGAGTTGACTTTGACTCCGTAACGAACGAGGGACGTCCGATTTCACTGGTCACTGTAGAACCTTCCAGAATATAAAGACTGCCAGTTCTTTTACCTTTTAACAAAACGAGAGCTCCACGAGATACTTTAATGTCGCTCAACTCGATGTTGATTCTACATCCTTTCAAGTCTAAAATACTCAAGGACATGAGATTCTTTCGTAAATCAGGTACATACCTGACATCTGAGAGTGTCCTAATCGTCCCATCGTGTATCCTAATTTTAACAGTACCAATACCGATTATCTTACTAGATGAATCGTTTCCCATGTGCACAACTCCACCTTCAACTAAACTGTATGTGGAGAACTATTCTCTATTGGGACACATGTGGAAAGAATATCCTGAATCTAGGATCCATTCAGACGTAAGCTTGGAGTTATCGCTCGTTGACACTAACAAGAAATCATCACCACCTTCATCGACCAAATTAGCACCAACTACATCTTCCTCGTTACTCTCAGCAGCTCTTTTATTTCGCAGTTTATAACAATCTGTTTTGACATAACCTAACTTTTTACAATAGCGACACCTTTTGTCTCGTTTCTTTGATGCTACCAAAACGGAAGCTTGCCTATCTACTTTGCTATTCAAACCAAACTCATTGTCGAGTTTGTCTCTACTCAACAAATGACCCTTCACATCTTCGAACGAGAGTTTGTCTCTACCATAAATCAAGGTCTCCCTGAAAGACTTGTATGAAGAGGGTAAAGAGCACAATAATAACATAGCTTGATCTTCATTGTCAATATGAACCTCAACGTTCTTTAAATCATTTAAAAGAGTAATGAATTGACTGATGTGATCTCTAAGAAGCTCACCTTCGTTCATGCGAAACGTAAATAGACGTTGTTTCAACACTAAATGGTTAGCCAGAAACTTAATTGCATAAAGAGTTTCTAACCTTTTCCATAAGGCGAATGAGGTCTTCTCCATCAATACCTCCTGCAATACTATATTCGCGAGGCACAATTGGATTTTAGATAAGGCCTTTTCATCAAGCTCTTCCCATTCTGTTTGGTTTAGATTTTCAGGCTTTTTCCCTGTAACAACCTTTTTCAAGACGTTTTGAACTAGAATTGCCATCATCCGAACTTGCCACAGATTGAAATTTATCTCACCATCGAACTTCTCAATTTCAAACCTTGTTGCTGCCATTTCTGAACGGGCTAATCTACGAAAATTTAACTAGCTCTGATACCACTTGTTAAGATCGTCCCGATTAAGTAATAAACAAGTAAAAATAGCAAAAGAAATTGAGAAGATGAACACACAAACGTGGAAAACCCTCTCCAAAGAAGATAAAAAACCACGGGGCAAAGATAATTTTACTATAATGGCAAAAGAACGAATAGTACAAAAGATGGAGATAAAAACTAAACCCCGAAAGCCCCAAAAAATAAAAAACTCCCAAAACGTAAACACAAAATTCTCTGAATGTGTTATGAGTTCTAATCTAATGGGTATGTATTCTAATATTGTAAAAGAGCCTATTTATAGGCTAAATTAGTAAGTCAAATAAACTATACTAATAAATGTTAAATATATTATAATAATAAATACTAAATCTTCTAGAAAGAAAATATATATTTGTTTAACTTGACTTGCAAGCAATCTCTTAAAATTTGAATTACACAACTCTAACATGAATAAATAATTAAAATGAACATGATCAAAATAATATAAAAGTATAAATGTGTACATATATATGTATGTGGAAATTATAAAATATAAAAACAAGACAACAAAGATATATGTAAATATGTATATATATATGTATATATGTATGTCTATAAATTGTAAAATATATAAATGATGTATGTATATATAAAAATAAAATATATATAAAAAGGGTACATTTCAAAATATGAAGAATATAAAATAGGTATATATATATTTATGAAAAGAAGATGTGTATGTAGATATATATAGTCGTGTGTATAAATTATAAAACATATAAAATATAAAAATATTTATATGCATGTATATAAATAGGTTATACAAATATATACGTATAGGTGTATATATATGTGTTATAAAAGACATGTATAATACATACATAAATTATAAAATATAAAAAGCATAAGAATATATGTGTATAAATCAAAGATGTGCATATTTTAAAGTTGTGAAATATAACGAATATGTATATAAATTATGATATATGTACATGTGTATTATAAAATGTATATAAGTATACGTATATTTTAAGATTATAAAATGCATATAAAAAGAATATATGTATGTATATATGTATTATAAGAACGAATGCATGTATTTAGGATTATAAAATATGAAAATATATGTGCATATGTATTATAAAATGTATATATATATATATATTAAAATTATAAAGCACAAAATGTATGTATGCATATGGAATATAAAGTGTGTATGCGTGTATTACTAACAGTATGCATGTATATATTTATACAATAAAGTTTTGAATCAATGGTATGCGCAAATACATGGTTATAAAAATAATCATACTCTAGTAATAATATTATATAATAATAAGAACAATAGTAAGAATAATTAATTTAGTAATAAAATAACAAATAGAGGGCTAGATTGAAGCTAAACGAAATTTCAAGGTATACATTTGAAATAATAAAAATATGGGATAAAGCGCTGATTCGTAATGCGCTAGAAGCATCAGGGGGCGAACAAGCAAATATGCCAGGCCTCTCCGTGCGCAGCGCTTCGCGGGGGACGACGCATGGTCTAAGGACCAAATCGAAATAGAAGCAAGATTCGTGGCCCAAATGAAAAAAAAAACCAAAAAGGACCGGATCGCGCTATGTTGCAAAACCGGAGGGACCGCCTGCGAAAATAGCCCCTCAAATCAGAAAATACGCGGATCCTACGGTCGGACGGGCCGGGTCACGGGTCAAATGCCAAACGGCGCCGTTTTGGAACCTAAAGTCTCTGAATGAAACGACGCCGTTTCAATACTAGTATAAATAGTAAAGTTTTTTAAAAAAATCCTCATTTCCCTTCCCTCTTCCAGAAAAAAAAAAAGAAAAAAGATTTCATTCTCTCTCAGGCTCTCTACCTCCATCCTGGATCCCGGCCGATGACCACCGTGGCCGCCGTGGCCGGAAAATTCAAAAAAGGTATTTTTTGCTACATATGCGTATATACATATATATTTTTGAACAAAACAAAAGTAAAAATAAAAAATGAACAAAAAAGTTTTGGAAACTAAAACTTTTATCTTTGTTTCTATTTCATTATCTCCTTTTTTGTTTTTGATTTTTTTGTCCCCCCTATTACAGCCTATTCGGCTTTTGCCGAAAGAAAGGAAGAAAAAACGTAAAGAAAATCCCCCCCTTACAATCGGTTCAAAATATGGCTTTATAGCCGAAAATTTCAATGTTTGCTGTCTTCTTTCCCCTTTTTTTTGTGCTGCTGTTGCGTGTTCCTTTTCACTTTGCAGGGACTGATGGTGGCGTAGCAGTTAGCAGGTGGAGCAGAGGGCAGGTGGCTAAGGTGATGGTGGCAGAGGCATGGGAGCGGCGGCTGAGGGCAGTAGGCTAGGGTTTCAGTTTTCTGAAACCCTAGTTTGACCGGTGATTGGGTCCGTTGGGCTTATTGGGCCGATTGTATTGGGCCATTTGGGTTAGTTTTGGGGTTTGTAAAGGGGCTATTTGGGTAGGTTTAGTTTGGGTTTAATTAATTTGGGTTTTGGGTCTCTGCATGTTGGGCCCGGGCATAAATTGGGCTGTACACCATGTTATAAAAATATTTGCTGTTCAACACATTTTAAGAGAATGGGATTCTTCATATTCATAGCCTTAGACTATTTTCCCATCTCAATTCTCCATCCTTTTGAGACCCAAAACATCCATCATTTTACCTAATTACAATATAAAAAAAGATGGAATATAGGACATATATAAAGCTCAAATATGATGCAAGCATTCATTCACGTAAGAAGACACCTTAAGTAGAAGTTGAACATTTTATCTTATTTCACATTGCTCACTACTCATAAAACTATGCAGAGAAACTGATTCTCCTTTAAGTTCTTGACAACATTACTAACACCCATTAGCTGCTATAACTATGGATATATATCATACTATCTCCTGACTTTTCACCCTCAAAAATAGCACTACTGACTTCACGTATGGCAGGTCAGTTTGTTTTCCGCCGGTCAAGCCAATGGCTATCGAGAGTAGACAGGTACTTGGACTTGGTTGTCTAAGAAAACAGGTTACTAAGCTTTATCCATAGTTGCCTTCTGATTATGCTCAGGGTGTGGCAACATTTTCCTTGGCAAGAGGAGCAACCTCCTCTCCTTCAATGCCAGGTTCACTGCCAGCCACCCCGAGGCTCAACAACATCTTCTCCCACAACCTTGATGGTCCCTGCACAAATCAATAAATTTCCATTTAAACCTCAAAGAACTAGAGATGCGTATTCGTTTCTCCCTAGAACTCTAAATTAGCTACATTATCCACCATATGCAAGACAAGCTTCCTACACGAGCTACTAACCTTCCATGAAAAATCTTGTGCCATACAATTCTGGATCATTTCTTTCAGTGCTTGAGTCCCATATGTTGCAAGAGCTCTCTTGACAGTTTTTACCACCTTAATCACATCACTTGGATCCACTTCATCACACTGCAAACACATCCCATTGAGATGAGTGATCTTCCCATAAAAGGTGGATGAGATAAATATAAATATATCATTCACGGAGCTTCACACAAAGACAAATAATTTTTACTACTTACTTCAACGTTGAAAGCTCCCATTTGGAACCCTGTGAATCCTTCCTTGACTGTGTCAACAAGTCCACCAGTAGAGGCAACTATCGGAACCTATAGCACAAAACCAATAGCATATCGAGGTTAATTTGATCCGGTACAATGAGACTAAGATTAACAACATAGTGCTTATGAAATCAAATCAGTTGGTTGCCGAAAAGAGATGGTCAGAAGCATTTACTGTTCCATATCGCATAGCATGCAGCTGAATGAGACCGCATGGTTCGAATCTACTAGGGACCAAAATGTAATCAGCACCAGCAATAATCATATGGGCCAATGAGACATTGAATTTGGCTACTGCTCTAACGTTGTCAGGGTATTGGATCTCCAGCTGCTCAATCTGCTTCTCCATGGCCTTTTTGCCTGTGCCCTGAAAGGAAAATAGATCCCTTTATTAATACTATACTCGTTGAAGCAACGGTAACAATCACAGAAGGGGGAATTCTAAAATTTGACACTAACAAGGACTACAATCTGGCAATTTTCAGCAACTAATTTCGGAATAGCTTCTGCCAAAATATCTGAACCCTTCTGCTCTTCTAGCCTACCAATGAATCCGATCAAAGGAACATCTCCGTCGCAAGGCAATCCCACCTCAGCTTGAAGAGCTTCCTTTAACAATGGCTTTGCCTTCATTACCTGCATTGACAGTTACTAAAAAACGCGTCTCCTACTACCACAACCAACCGGGAAACTGGATGCTATAGAAAGCACTTACAGTTGTTGCATCATATTTGACACTGATGTATTTGTCAGAGGCAGGATTCCATTCTTGAACATCCATGCCATTCACGATGCCGGTGATGCCAGTTTTACGAATGATGTTATCAAGTTCTACACCTTTGTCTTCACCAGATACAAGCTCCTGGGCATAGTATGGGCTTACAGTCAAGACTCTATGTGATTCCAATATTCCAGCCTTCATCCAATTAATTTTCCTTCCCTTGACGGGCTTGTTATACCTGACGATAAAAACCTTTTAAATCCTTGACCAAAGAAAACAATTCATCAATACTGTAACAAAAATAGTAACAGCAGCAGCACTTTTGGTTTCATTACCCATCAATGAAATCGAATGAACTCTTGAACCGTTCAGGCAAATTGAGACGTTTGAAATCTGCAAAGGCAAATCTTCCCTGATAGGCTATGTTGTGGATGCAAAATACAACCTGACATATTTATCACGCACAATGTAAGATCCAATCTTCTGCTTGCTTAACTTAGCGTTTCAGAGGCCATCAACCATACCTTTGCATTCATGTAGATACCCCTTGACTGGTACATGCTTTTTAAATAGCATGGAAGAAGAGCACTGTGCCAATCATTTGCAATAAAGACAACATCTTCCCCTGCAGAAGATGGTGGTGAAGCACATTAGCCTAAACCATTTCATGGAAGAAGAGAGTTAAACTTTCAAGGTTAGAACTAAAGAGGAGGACTTCATACCATATGGTCCTGAGAAATTTTTACTGCTATTTAAATTTAGAACCCTAGGTGCCTCCAAAGCAGCCTACAAACAAACAAAATAAAAATGGCATTAAATTAGGTTGACTTATATTTGAAAGAGACAATATCATGGTTAGACTCAGGGACATGGCAAAATTTTTTTTTACCTGGCATAACAAGCTGAACCGCAGTTGATTGTCTTCGTAGTCCAAACCTGCTCTGGGGCCATAGATTTTGGATGCTGTTTTGCCCCATACCTGAATCATCAGAACAGCGACCATAAGAAAATTGATTGAACGAGAATCATTTACCAGGAACATTAAACCAAGGCAACAATCATTTCAAACCTTCTCAAGGAACATGGGGTGATCGACAAAGACACGATCAACTCCACGTTTGTAGCAGTGGAAGAACCGAACAGTTACAACTTTGTCTCCGACTTTTAGCTGCATATTAGGATCTCAAGTTTAAGAAATTAATCCAAACATAGATCCTTTTAGTGGAATATGAAGTACTAAAAAAGTAAAATATGATATCTCTTGAATCGAGCAGGATTGGAAACCTTACATCAACTAACACACTTGTATCCCATGCATCCTTGTACTGATCATAGCGAGGACACACTGTCATAACACGGTGTCCTTTGGCCTATTGAACGATAAATAAGCAATAGCGGCTAGTTATCTCACTTAAATACCAAAACCAAAGCCAAAATCTCTACTTATATGTACTTACAGCCATTGCGGGAGGAAGTCCACCGAGGACATCACCGAGTCCACCAGTTTTGCTCCAGGGGCCACACTCAGCTGACACAAACACTATATTCATCCCTATTCCGCAAATAATTTTTCCCAAAGGCCTGTGATCTGCCTGTTTCATAGCTTTCGTAACGACAGCCTTTGCGTTGGTGGTCCTTATCTGCAACCTATCGACCTTGTTCAAAGACCGCAAACCATTGTGAGTCATGGCTTGATTCCTGGCACCAACCTGTGCAAGATTGGCCTTTGTGTCTGCTCCATGGCTGCTGAAATGTGAACTTGTCGAAACAAAGTGTGAGGTTGTCAGGGTTGCCATTGATCGAAAGCTGATACCAAAAAGAAAACCAAACCAAATTAACTAAAGACAAAAACCCAACATTTTATATAGCTTCAAGAGAACGTAGGGTGATGAAAAGGAAACAGGAACCTATGTAACTCAAAATCAGCTAAGTTAGCAGTACCTCAAGAACTCGAGATGGTTCACTCACTGAGTGCAGCTGGGTTAGGAGTGATGGAAGTTGTTGAAGTGGCGTGGTCACTGAAGTTCACCTAGGATCTGCCAATTTGAACTGATTACAACGTTGAACTACAATAAAACGTGGCTTTATGAGAGAGGAGGAGTCTCATCTCAATGTCTAAGTGCTTCCCACGTGGAAGGTGGGGGCCCTTAGAATGGTATGAGTATGCAGAAAATTTGCGGTCACTAGTCACGCTTCAGTCTTAGGTGGGTTCATAACTGGTGGGCTCCAACAAATGTCTGTTTCATCGTGAAAAAAACTTGAAAGTTGGTGGAATGCTTTTCCCGATATCTTATAATTTTAGTACTATGAATTGAAGTTAATTGACGGTGTGGAATTAGCCATGGCTGTATTTTTGCCTCCTTTTTTTACTCTTGTTTTTAGTGCAAAAATTGGTAGCAGACAAACTTTTAGGTAGCGTAAGCGTTGGATTAAAATTAAGTTGAGAATAGTTTATTGAGTTGATGAATTTTATTTTGTTGTTTTAATTTAATTTAATTTTTTTGAATTAAGTTGGGTGAAATGGAATTTAATTCGAGTCGAGTTGAATCGAATTGAATTGAGTAAGATTGTTTGAGTTAGATTAAAAAATTAAACATGTCGATTAACATCTTCTTACTATATAATTAATTCTATTTTAGAGCATATAAATTTGAAACCATATATAGTTGAATTTTTTTTAATTTCAAAGCAAAATAAGAGAAAAAAGAATAATTTAGTATGATAAACTTAAATCCTTAATTTACTTATTTAAATCCTAAAATTATTGTTTTAGAATCCTTTTAACTTTTTTATATATTCTTTAGAAATTTTTATTTTTATAAAATTTTAAAATATATAAATTTTAGAGATTTTATAAATATTTGGATCTTTAAAATTATTTTGAATTTAAAAAATCAATTTGCTTATTTTCAAATTTTAACAATGGTTGAATTAATCGATTTAATTAACATAAAATTTAAATTCTTTTTGATTTTTTGAATCAAATCAATTTTGCTCATCATACTCTTAAGTTCAGTAATTTTTTTATAAAGTATATGTATTTCATATTATATTTATATTATTTTTCAACATTATATTTATTTTATAGAACAATATTATTTTTAAGTTTTTGATATAATGATAAATTATGTTTTCATCATTTATAACTATTATCACAATAGAAATTTATCAGCTTTTCCGGTCATGTGTATATTCCTTGGCATCCAGCATCGCATGTGCTGTGGAAGATATTTCTGCCAAATTTATACAGTATTCGTATGGTCATTTCCCTACATATCAATAATATTGATTCCATCAGTTCGTTAAATTTAATTAAATAAATTATTAAAATTATAACATATTTAAAAGAAAAAATTAAATCAATATTCAATTCGTAACTCAATTAATCTAATTCTTTTTTTTTTTGAATTCATACTCAACTAATTTTCTGATCCACTTTTGAAAACCATGTTAGGAAGTTGTATTTTTTTTAATAATTTAATTATAAATTTTGATCACATCTATTCTTTTGACATAATGCCTAGAATTACTCATAGCCTCTTTCCAACCTATAACTAGGAGGACAATGCGCTTCATCACACTCGAACCCACTTCCTCCTGCATTGACAACAATGTCAATTCTGATCGAGTTAAAACTCAATCAGCGATGGAAGCCGCATCCTTTTAAACCTTGCTAAAGATAAAATTCACATTTAATATAAATATATGGTTATTAACTTAAAAGGTTCTTGTTGAAAATTAATTTTAATGAAATGATTTTATAATCATATATATTACAATATTTTTAAGTTTTAATGTGTTCACATTATAAAATTTTGACTTAGAATAAGGAAAGAAAGTAAGCATTTTTGAAGTGAAAATTTGTAACATAAACTATTCCGCTTATATATATATAAATATAAAATTTAACGGTGTTTTGTAAGTTATATTTTCATAATAAATTCTTTCAATTTGCTTATATTAAATAATTTAATTTACAATTTTACATAATAAATTATGATAAATTTTAAAACAATTAAAAAACTCTTTTAAGTTTATCATTATTTTTACAAATTAAATAAACTATTAAAATTAAAATAGATATTGAAAAATATAAATAATGGTATGGTCACAATATTTAAATTTAATTAACAATCTACACCCACTAATTAATAATTAAATTTATATTAGAAATTATATATAAAAATAGAAATTTCATACAATCTACCATTATAATATTTATACTTTAAAGTAATTTCAAAATATTGTTTATTTAAATTTAATCTAAAATCATATCGTGCTTTTAAGATTAAATTTATATATTATTATGTTTTAATTTTATAACTATATTATTAATAAAATTTTACAAAATTTAAGAAATAATTAAATGTAATTTTATTAATACATACAAACAACACATAGATGGCAAAGTAAAGAAAACTACTCTATATTTATATTTATACTAAAAAAAGCCTAAATAGAACCTTTGACGAACGTCTATCAATTTTTTTAATTTTAACATAATGATGTATTTGACACTCTAACTTTATAAAAAATCAATTTAGCCATTCATTTAAACTTTCTTCTATTTTAGCTATTAAACTTGTATTATTTGTCAAATCACCTAAAATAGATGAAAAAGTTAACATTGTTGATGTGACATACATGTGAATTGCTACGTGGATGCCATGTCAACAATTAATTAGTTTTTAAATTTTAAAAAAATTCAAAATAATATATAAAAATTATTTTAAAAATTATAAAATGTATTTTTAAATTTTAAAAATAATTAGTTAATTGCAAACGTGGTGTATACTGCGTCAACAAAGTTAACAAACATTAACTTCTAGCTATTTTGGGTGATTTGACAAGCAATGCAAGTTTATGAGCTAAAAGAGACGAAAAATTAAATGGAGGGCTAAAATATATTTTTTAAGTTAAATGGCCAAAAAAGATATTATGCCTTATTTTTTAATACCTTCTTTTTTGTTTCAAATGGACATGATATTGTTTTTTTAGGCTTAATATAACATTTTGTACATGAACTTGACATTTTTTCCTAATTTAGTACCTAAATTTTTTTGGCCCAATTTGGTACCTGAACTTGACACTTTTTCCTAATTTGATACCTAAATTTTTTTGGCCCAATTTAGTACCTGAACTTGGCATTTTTTCCTAATTTGGTACCTAAGCTTTTTATTAGGTTCAATTTGGTACATAAATTTATTAAATGTTATACAAATTAAGAAAAACATTAATAGTGTTAAAAAATTTTCTTATGCTACAAAAATATTGTCAGTATTAGAGGAATTCATGTTAAAAAATAGGTATTGAGCTATGCTTAATGAATTAATATTAAATAAGTAAAAAACCCAAATTAAAAGAAATTCATTATTTTCAATTAATAAAATAATTAAAAACTAAATAAAACTAAAAGTAATTTAACATATAAAATACAAAAATATCATATCAACTGTCATATATCGCCATACATTGATTATTTTTGCTACCTTATAAAAATAATATTTTTAGTATATTGGGTAAATTGTAAAACGTTTGACAAGTACCAAATTGAACAAAAAATTAAGTAAATTGAACAAAAAGATTAAGTACCAAATTAGGAAAAATGTCAAGTTTGGGTACCAAATTGGATCAAATCTATTTTTAATTTTATAAATAGATGGATTTCTAAAATTATTTAGAATTTTTTAATTTTTTTGTTGAGAGAGACTAATTTGTTAATTTTCAAAATTGGGAAAAGACCAAATGTGTAATTTTACTAATATGTTATTTGAGTTATTCGAATTTTAAAGTTTAATTCAACTCGAACTCGAAAGTCGAATTACATATTTCATTTGACTCAAATAACTCGAATAAATCGATTCGATTAATTTGAAATTCAAAATTTTTTCTGATTTTTTCGAATCAAATCGAGTTTTGCTTACCCATATTATTGACTGAGGTAAATTTTTTTATAAAGTATATGTATTTCATATTATATTTATATTATTTTCAATATTATTTATTTATTTTATAGAAAAATATTATATTTAAGTTTTTGATATGATGATTATAACAATATCACATCAGAAAATTGTGAGCTTTTCCAGTCATGTGAATATTCATTGGCATCCA
The DNA here is from genome assembly GCF_025698545.1 of Gossypium raimondii. Taxonomy (NCBI): domain Eukaryota; kingdom Viridiplantae; phylum Streptophyta; class Magnoliopsida; order Malvales; family Malvaceae; genus Gossypium; species Gossypium raimondii. The sequence continues at coordinate 34,447,486 of NC_068572.1, read as the reverse complement.
GCATTGCATGTGCTGTGGAAGATATTTCTGCCAAATTTATCCGTATTCAAATGGTCATTTCCCAATTCCCATTCATATCAATAATATTTTCATAATGAGAGCTGTGAGTATTATTATTTTGATCAGTTTTTTTAAATTTAATTAAAAAAATTATTAAAAATTAAAAAATAAATTTAATCATTCATTCATATTGATTTGCGAGTTAATCGATCTAACTCTTTATTTTGAATTGATACTCAACTAGTTTTCAATCCTTCGACGAATAGTCTGATTCAATTTTGAAAACCATGATAATAGGGAGTTGCATCCTTTTAAACCTTACTAAAGATAAAATTCACAGTTAATATAAATATTTTGTTATTAACTTAAAAGATTATTGTCAATAATTTTTTTGGATGAAATTGTTAAACTATCTTTATTTGATAAATTGTTTTGATATAACAAACAAAAATGTTTTTGAATAAAGTTTGTTTTTGAACAAAGAAATTATAAAGTTCAAAGCATAAAATCATTTCAAGACTTCCAAAATTTTAGAAAATGTTTTGAACACTTAGAAAATTTTGGACAAAGTTCAAAATGGTTTTAAACTCTTTAACTCGATTGAAACATTTTAAATCGATTGAAAAATTGCTCCTACAAGAAGTATCGATAATTTTAAAATATATTGGTACCTATTGTATTTTATCAATACCATCTTTTATAAAGATACCATTTTTGAATCGATACCTTTTACCAGGTATAGATAAATGATCTTTGGTATCGTTGTAAACTAACTTTAAAGGTCACTAAATCAAACATTAAATGCTAATAGTATCGATACTCACAGAAAAAGTATCGATACTTTTTGTTGCAGGCGAATTTAATGATCTGATATTTTTATATCCAACGGCTCTATTTAATTCCTCAACAACCACAATGGCTGGAAATGAATTAGAGGGTATAAATACCAACTTCCAAAAGTCCTACAACAACAAGAGAGAATATTCAAGCTTAAAGATCAATTAAACAACCTTTGTGATAAAATTTTCTATATTTTTCTTACAAACACTTGTGAGCGTCATTGTTATTCTATCTGCTCAAGTGTTCTTCTTTGTAATTTAGCTTAATTTACAAACATTCTGATATTGTAAGGGTTTGTTCTTCGTTTGTTTATTTGCATTTCTTTGAGAGAGTTTGTGTCTTAAGGTTTGGGTAGAAATCTTAAGGGAGTTTGTAAGGTTAAACCTTGTCCTTAAAGGTTGTCAAATTAGTGAATTTGGGAAAATCATTAGTAGTAGAAAGCTAAGTTAGTGGAGTAGGCAATTGGGGTCGAACCACTCTAAATTCTTGTGTTCAAATTTTCTATCCTTATTCTCTAGCTTCCACAAAATTTTGAAAACCAATTCACCCCTTCTTGGCAATTTCGGTTTGATTATTTGAGCTAACAATTGGTATTAGACTTAGTTTCTATTTGACGATTTTATAACCAAGAGAAGATTTTTGAGGTAGCTTAACTTTCATCGAATCAATCCACAAGAGATGATATCTACATCCAATTTAGTTTTTCTTAGAGAGTCACAATCTATCTCCAAGCCTTCTTACTTCAATGGTGCCAACTATTTTTATTGGAAGACAAGAATGATATTGTTCATACAAGCAAATGATCTTTCCATATGGGACATCATCATGGACAGTCCCTCCATACCTCTCAAGTAAGAAGAAGAGCTCTTTATTCCAAGAAGTAAGAAAGAGTGGAATGAGAAAGATAGAAGGAGTATTCAGTTGAATGCCAAGGCTATGTACACCTTATTTTGTGCACTTGACCCGGACGAATATAGTAGAGTATCATATTGTTCCAATGCCAATGAGATATGGGGTAAGCTTGAAGTCACATATGAAGGTACCGACCAAGTAAAGAAGTCTAAAGTTGAAATTTTTACTTTAAATTATGAAACCTTCAAAATGAAGCTCGATGAAGATATTAAGGTGATGTCTAGTCGATTTACTATCATCATAAATGAATTAAAGTCTTATGGGAATACATATCCAAATGAAGAGGTAGTAAGGAAGATGCTTTGAAGCTTGCCTAAATTGTGGGAAGGCAAGTTAATTGAAATTGAAGAAGCAAAGAATTTAGAAACGTTCACTTTGGATTAACTCATCGGTTCTTTGCTTACATACGAGATGAGGCTTAATGAAGGGGTTGAAGAAGCCAAACTTGAGAAGAAAAAGGTTGATGTTGCTCTTAAATCCACCATAAATGAAGATAATGAATCAAGTGAAGAGGTGGATGAAGACAAAGAGATGGCCATGTTTGCTAGGAGATTCAAAAGGTTCATGAAGTCCAATAAAGGAAGAAGATTACAAAAGAAGAAGGGATTGAAGCTTGAATCTACTAAGGAGAAAGATCCCATTATTTATTATGAGTGTAAAAAACTAGGACATATCAAGTTTGATTGTCCTCAATGGAAGAAGAAGGGATCAAGCAAACAAAAGCTTAAATCCAATGTGGTTACATGGAGTGATGAGGATTCCTCTGATGAAGAAGATCAAGAAGTAGCCAACTTATGCCTTATAGCAATTTGTAACAGCCAGCTTTTCTATAGTGTCGAAAATAGTGGTTTCAAGACCACAATTTTGATGAGTGAGTCTGTAAATATTATTTAATATTTACGAGTAAAATTTAGTGTTATATTGAAGTTTGATCAGATAAATTTGCTAATTAAACAGTTAGTTAAAGTACAAGTGGTTTGGCCTTAAAATCAATGGTTTTGGAAAATAAGATATCGAGACCTCATTTTCGTAAACCAAGCTTGTAAATATTTTTAGTAAATGCTTACAGAGTTGTTACATAGGTGAATTAATTTTTGATAGTTAATTTTACCGAATTAGTGATTAATTAAGGTATAAGGACTAAATCATAAAACCATAAAGTTGATCACTATTGAATTTTAACTTATAAAAGATTTAATTAATGAATCTATTGGGATATAAGTGACACTTTAGCCACTTTTATATAGGCAAGATGGTTAATGTTTATAATTAATAATTTATAAGTTAAATTATTAATGTTAAAAATAAAGGTTAATTAACATATAATAAAACAAAAACAAAAGTGGACACCATTGTATTTTCTTTCTTCTTTAACCGCGAGTGTCAAAAAGAATGAAGAAAGCCATGGTTAACCTTCAACCATTCGGCCAAGCTTCCAAGCTTTGCATGGGTATGTTATTTTAGTCTATTTTTCGTCAATTTTATGTTTTTGAGATCGTTGTAACTCGATTTAGCTAACCTGAGTATTAGTTTTCAAAACTGTTAAAATTATTAAAAGTTACAATTTATGAATGCTTGATGAAATTGGTATTATTTGGTTAGATTTTCTGTTTAGATATGAAAAAGGATTAATTTGTAAAAAAAATTGTTAATTTTGAGTATAGAGACTAAAACAAATATATTTTGAAATTGGTAAGAAATATCTGTAATTATTGAATTTAGAGGGCTATACAATGATATAATTAGAATCGATTGTAAAACGAAGCTTGAATTTGAAAGATATAGCTATTTTGATTTTAGGGACTAAATTGAATAAAATGTGAACTTTAGAGAAATTGTGTAAAATGAAATTAAGTTGTTATATGCATATAATAAGAAGTTATAAGGCTATTTGAATTGATAAATTGTAATTAATTACTATAGATTTGGAATTAAATCAATCGAAAGTTAATCGAGAAATAAGAGAAATTGCATATTAGTCTTTGACACTTTGTGGTTACCATTTTTTAGGTAAGTTCATATGGAACTTACTATATTCTATTATTATTTTTGAATTGTGTGTTTATACCTATTAATTATATATATAAGTGTAATTTTTATTAATCGACATCTATCGACTAAATTGTAAAAAAACTAAATGATAATAGTGAATAGATGAGTAGTATTGATTGATCAAAGTTGTGATATGATTGAATGATGTGTATATGATGATAACTCACCGTAAATGTATGTGAATTTTTATCAGAAATACGAAAAGCGAGTATTCGACTACAAAAATTGAAAATAAATTGAATACGAGGAATAAGACCCGTGTGAACTTAGTGAAAGCGAGGATACAAAAGACATGTCATTAAGGTTTATACAATTTCGGGTGCTGGTCTTGGATGTTTAATCGATGGCTAAGGTCTTACATTTGTTGCAAATTATTCACAGCTTGTGTGAGTAGCATCGTGTAAAGTTAACATCCCGACCCACATCTCGTGTGAGCAGGCTCATTTTCATAGCCTGTGTGAGCATTTCTTTTCACAGCTCATGTGAGCAATCTTATCCTGTGTGTCCGAAGTATACTTACTATTTTTCTTCGACAATAAACAGGTTGTGAAAGTGAATTGGATAAAGGTTCAAAGATGTATTAAATGTCGTATGTTTATAACTTGTAATTAAATCATTACGAACTAATGAATTGGTCGTGAAGTATTAATTTCTGAAATGTTATATGATTGTTGAAAATGATGGTTCATGAGAAAGTATATGGCTATGTTACATGATTATGAGAATATCAAGGGATTGGAATGGATTAAATTGTTATGTTTCCAAATGAGCATGGTTTGAATGTGATATGAGTAAGAACTTAAGTATATACGTATATAAGTCGAGTATGAATTGAAATATCATATTTTATGCTATACTGAATTGTTGTACATGTATATGTGAATTGATTTATAAAGGTTTGATGTATGAGTAAACTAACAATTTGATTATTTCATGAAAGTGTATATGAAAGTAACATGATGTCAAAGATTCTCGTACTTAGCTACATTATGTTTTCATTACTTAAATGTTGAGTTATCAGGGTAAGTTGAGTAAATTTTCATATGGACTTACTAAACATTCATAATGCTTATCTTGTTTGCTTTTCTGTGTCTATATAGGTTATTTTGCGGAACTCGTCGGTTGGACCAACTTGGAGCTCACACTATCCAACCTTTGATTTAGTAGTCTCTTATTTGTTCCGACTACGGTTATGTGGCATGTATATCGGGTTGTATTGTGTTTAAGTTATCTTGAATGTTTATGATTTTGGTCTAATGATGTTGATGATGTTGGATGTTTTGGTATTATTATGAGATATGTAAGTGGCAAGTGAATAGCCAACTTGAAATGTGACTTATTTGAGCCAATGGATGTGTAATGGCCAAGTTTGATTATGGTTTCTATATGCTAGAATGTTATGAAAGGTGTAACGAAATTGACATTGTTGTATTCCATGTTTAAGACAAGTAAATAGCTAAGTTTTAATTTTTCGTAGGTTGACATAACGTGTTTGGATTGATAGGTTAGTTTGTCTTTGAATGTGAAATGGTAATATAAGTTTTGGTATATGAAAATGGTATTGAATGGTTATTATTTGATTGTATCATGGTTGATTTTAGATACCAATTTTGGATTGAAACACATGGTTGAATAATTTGTAAGGATTCGACTGGTCTAATTGTGTTTGAGGTGCTAATCGTGGCATATTGGTTAGGTATTTAGGGAGGAGTTATAAGTTGTATTTTTGACATGAAAGTGTATGTTTAAACTAGTATTTTTGTTGGCTAAATGTACATTTTAGGTCCTTTTGAATGGTTAAATTGAGCTATGCATTTAATGGCTTATTTTTGCACCACATGATTTGACACACGACACACAGGCTATTGACACGGCCGTGTACTCTTTAGAAATTAGGAAGCATATGTATCACATAGTTTCAGTCTGCCACACATCTAGCCACACGATTGTGTATTTTTTATGAAATTTGCAATTTAGTCCACACGAATTCAGTGAGTTACATGGTCTGGATACACAATTGTGTGACCCTTGTTTTACACAATTGCCTTTATCTTTTGAAAATGTTACAATTTAATCCTTGTGTGTTTCTAGGTCAAATTTTAGAGTTTTCGTAAGCTCAATTAAGACTCGGATTTAATTGTATGTCATAATATTTGAATGTTTATGACATGGTTGATTATTGGAAGGTTTTATTCATGATATAATTGATTCATAATTTCAGAAATGTTACAAACTAGTTCTAGTTAATTTTTAGGTTGATACTAGTGAATACATAAGCTTGAATAAGGCCTGGGAAAGATTTATATTGGGTGATTATGCATTGAACTGATTATGATTATATGATTCATGTATAGTTTGAATGTTAATTGTGTATTTATGAAGAAATTCCATGTTTATTTGGAATAATTGATGTGAATTGAATGTGTTCTGTTCCGGTTTTAACTGTAGCACTCCGTAGCTCAGGTCCGGTGATTGGATCAGGTAAGGGGTGTTACGCCATTAATGACTCTAAGGTAACTTTTAACTCATGTAATTCAGTTTGTTATTCATTTGATAAGTTACTAGATGCCTATGATGAGTTGGGTTTGGAATTTAAAACTATGGTTTCAAAATATAAGAAAAACATTTCAAAATTAAAAGATGAAAATAATTCACTTTTCAAAACTAATCATGAACTTGAAAGTAAAATTCATGATATGCAAGCTATTATAAATGATTTTGAGAAAAAGAACCAAGACTTGCATAATTTTCTCTTAAAAGTTTAGATGATCATCAAAAGCAACTTGAGTTGCTTAAGAGTGAAAAAGCTCACTCTGACAAAGTTTTTGCAACAAGATTTGGAAAAGAAGAAATTCCAAGCAAAACTTTGTTAAAAATAGCTTTAATTACTATAAACATGGAGACCCTTTTAAAACTTATAAAGGAAAAATAATTAGACCCTAAAGGACTCATTACTACTAAAGATAATGATATCCTTTCTAAATGGATACATAAAGAGACTAAAATCTTGTAAACTAATGCTTATGAACCTAAAAGAATTTGGGTACCAAAAATCAAAAAATAATTCTATGTTTGTAGGAAAAGGATTATTGCTTCAAGGTGGGAAACTCAAGCAAAAACTCATGGTACCTTGATAGTGAATGCTCAAGGCATATGATCGATAACGAGCAATTTTATCGAATTGAAGCCAAAAAGTGGGGGATAAATTACATTTGGTGACAACTTCAAAGGACAAATATAAGGAATTGACTCTACTGGTAAAAACTCTTCAGTCTTTATTGAAAATGTTTTGTATGTCAACGATCTTAAGCATAATCTATTAAGTATTAGTCAATTGTGTGATAAAGGTCTCAATGTCATTTTTGAGTCTAATGGTTGTAAAGTTATTGACATTGTGTCTAATAAGATTATGCTTGTAATACATTGTAACACCCCTAACCTGGCCTAAACATTATGGCCTAATCTGGGTGTGTTACGAAGAAGGGTTTTAAACTATATCTATTAAGTTAAAACTTATCGTTTTATTAGTTTACCAAGCTCGTGTTTCCAAAACTATTTGTTAAAACCATTTGTTTGCGTAAAGTGTTTTTGTCAACATTGTGGAAAAGAAAGCAAAACAATATCCAAATCCAAAAGTTAAAACCATACAGTCCAAAGAGTCCCAAAAATTAAAAACTCTCAAGAAAAACCAGATTTTTAAAATAAAACCGATATTACTAAATAAAAACAATTCTCTGTCGAGTGGTCACCGCTGAGCCTCCGCCGTGTCGACCCGCCTAAGTCTGTGGATTACTTGAACAGAACAGAAAAATAGATGTGAGTTTTCGTAAACTCAGTGTGTAACCTAACAGAAATAGTCATACGACATACACAAAGTTTAATATACAGTCAGATATAGATTCGGACCTAAGTCCATAATAGTAATAGATATCAGAATCAGATAACATATCAGGCATACAGAATCCTACCCCCATCCTCTACACACCATCTTCGCCTATCCCATCACACCATGTGGGGGCTTAAAAACACCCACCCATCCCTACACACCATAGAGTGTCGATGCGACACAAAACAGATAATATGTAGTCATGTACAGATCACTTCCTCCACAAATACAAATCCCACCCCAAACACAGATACATAATACAAATGCAAAAATAACAGAATAAACATGCTTAACATGCTCGTATATAGATAAATACATACTTAACAGTACAATCAGGCATACATATCAGTTTCCTACACAAATTAGACTATTAGAGTATTAGATAACATGAAATAGGGTTTGGTTAGCCCTTACCAACCCTACAATAGGTCTACAGTTGATTAGAACGACCCGCGTGATCCTAGGAAAAATTTTAGAATTTTGGGCCCACATGCCCATGCGGCCCACCAAACCTGGCCTAGCCCGTGTGGCCCACACGACCATACTCACACCGTCACACGGTCATGTCGAGCACACTGCCACACCTTTGTTAGTCACACGACCATGTCTCACACACGGTCGGGCACACGCTCATGTAGCGTCGACAACCCATTTTTTGGGCTTTCGCCAAACCTCCATTTTTCGTGTTTAGGGTACACACCTGGTACGGTTTTGATGCTACTATAAACTCAAGCCCACCAGAACCTAAAAAATCAACATCACATGCTCCCCAAAACCAGTTTTAATTCATAATTAAACTGAACCAACAAAATCGACAATAGTAAAATTCAAGTGTTTGATACTTACCCAACTTCTCGAATAAACCTGACTACGATTTTGTAATAGGAGAATTCCGTTCCTCACGATTCATTGAAAACAACCCAAAACCACATTACTAAAAAGAAAAGGATAGAATCGATTTAGAATAGCTAAAGAAAAATGATTCCCTAACCTACACAAAAAAAAAATCACCCCTTACACTTACCAAGCTGCACAACAACATTGAAGAACTAGAATACCAAGATTGAATGACAAGATTGCGACAGAATTCAGAAGGCAAGGGAAAATATAATTTTGCCAAGTAACAGGAAAAATGTCAAACTTGGGAATTTTTGGAGGAGAGAGAGATGTTCGCCAAAAATTGATTTTGATTTAAATAAAGTTGCTGATACATGTGTTAAAGGCAAACATAAGAGAGTTTCTTTTAAACCTAAAAATGATGTATCTTCTAGTAGAGTTCTTCAATTATTTCACATTGATCTTTTTGGACCAATTAGGACTACTAGCTTGGGTGCAAAACAATATGCTTTTGTGCTTGTAGATAATTATTCTAGATTTACTTAGGTTCTTTTCTTAAGTACTAAATATGAAGCTTTAGAAAAATTAGTCACATTTTCAAAAATCAATCAAGATGAAAAAGCTTACTCTATCACTAATGTTAGAAGTGACCATGGAACCGAATTTCAAAATCTTGATTTTAAAAATTTTTACAACTCAAATGAGATTAGCCATAATCTTTCAGCACCTAGAACCTTTTAACAAAATGGAGTTATTGAGAGCAAACCTAGAACTTTAGAAGAAATGGATAGAACCATACTTTGTGAAAACAAAATACCAAATTATTTTTAGGCGGAACCACAAACACCGCTTGCTATATTGTTCATAGAGTAATGGTTAGACCTTTTTTAAAGAAAACTCTATATGAATTCTTCAGAAACAAAAAGCCTAACATTACCTATTTTCGTCCTTTTGAATGCAAGTATTTTATTTTAAAAAATGACAAAGACAATCTTGATAAATTTGATGCAAAAAGTGATGAAGGAAATTTTCTTAGTTATTCTTTAAATTCTAAAGCTTGTAGAGTCTTTAATAAAAGAACTTTAGTAGTTGAAGAATCAAAACATGTTTTCAATGATGCTAACCCTCTTCCTAGAAAGGATACTTGTGTTGATGATGATGATATTGGAATATTAAACAATGATGCTAAAGTTGATCATTCATCAAATGACAAGATTCAAGAACTAACAAAAGATGCTCTAAAGGAGCTCATAATAGAGGAAAAAGAAGTTAATCATCCAAGAGAGTACAACTATGTGAAATGTGGTAAGACTTTGGGACATCCATCCGAAGGAATAACTACTAGATCTTTTCTTAGAAATACATGTAATTATGTTGCATTTATCTCATGCATTGAGCCTAAGAATATCAAAGAAGCTTTAAATGATGAATATTGGATATTGGCCCTTGTAGAAAGACCTTGAGAAAAATCTACTAGGATGGGAGTGGTAACATAGTGAGGAACAAGGCTAAGCTTGTTGCTCAAGGTTATACTCAAGAGGAAGGAATAAACATGATAAAATGTATGCTTCTGTAGCTAGAATGGAAGCCATTAGAATACTTTTAACTTTTTCATACTTTAATAATTTTAAATTATATCAAATGGATGTTAAAAGTTCTTTTCTAAATGGTTTTATAAATGAAGAAGTGTATGTTGAACAACCACCTGGTTTTAAAGATCCAAAATTTTCAAACCATTTTTCAAAATTTCAAAAGCTTTATATGGTTTGAAACAAGCTCCTAGAGATTGGTATGAAAGACTATTGAATTTTCTTGTTGAAAAAGGTTTTTGTAAAGGGAAGGTTGACATAACATTTTTTATTAAAAGAAAAAAAAATGATTTATTAGTAGTTCAAAAATATGTTGATGATATTATTTTTGGTGCTACTAATGATCTTCTTTGTCAAGAATTTTCCAAGTTAATGCAAGGTAAATTGGAGATGAGCATGATGGGAGAACTAAACTTCTTTTTAGGACTCCAAATCAATCAAAAGAAGGATATCATCTTCATCAATCAAGCTAAGGACACAAGGGAAATGCTAAAAAAATTTGGGGTGGACAACCTTAAACCACAAGGTGCACCCATGAGCTCTTCTACGAAGTTTGGCAAAGATGAATAAGATAAATGTGTAGATATTAAATTATATAGGTCAATGATTGGTTCTTTACTTTATCTTACCACAAGTAGACCCGACATTACATTTAGTGTTTTCTTGTGTGCTAGATATCAATCTTGTCCTAAGGAATCTCATTTACAAGTCGTTAAGAGAATTTTTAGGTACCTTAGAGACACTCCTAATTTAAGACTTTGATATCCTAGAGATTCATCATTTAGCTTGCATGCTTTCTCAGATCCGGACTTTGGAGGTTGCAAACTAGATAGGAAGAGCACCTCTGGTACTTGTCAATTCTTAGGCAACATGTTAATTTCATGGTTTTCAAAGAAACAAAATAGTGTTGTGTTGTCTACCACCAAAGCGGAATACGTTTTTATCAGTAGCTGTTGTGCTCAAGTTTTATGGATGAAACAACAACTTAAGGACTATGTAATTGATGTAGATAGTATTCCTATCAAGTGTGACAATACTAGTGTTATTTGTCTCACTAAAAATCTCATCCAACATTCTAAGACTAAGCATATTGAAATAAGATAGCATTTCATCAACGATCATGTCTAAAGAGGTTATATTGTTCTAGAGTATGTAGACACTTTGCATCAATTAGCTGACATTTTTAGAAAACCTTTAGATAAAGAAATATTTTGGACATTTAGGAGAGAACTGGGTATCACTACCTTGTCTTGATTTTGTATTCAAATAAATTTATGGACTTAGTTGTTTTCAAAATGTTTTAGGCATTAAATTGTTTGAAAAAAAAAGCATGAACAAATTATTTAAATGGATCTTATATGCAATTAGCTAGGGGGAGTTGATTTTGCATGATTAGTCTATTTTTGACTTATTTAGTCTAATTTACATGATCGTTGAATGCCTTTGAATATGCTAAATTAGACTTTGATGGGTGTTAATAATTAATTTTTGCACGTCTTATAATGCTCTATGTTTCATATGCATCATACTTAAATTTGACATGTGAAATCATTAGAAATTTCTAAAAAGTCATTCTAAGTTAGTTTAGAATGTATTAGAACTTTGGGAAACAAATTCAACATTTGGTATCGATACTAGCACTATTTTATCAATATCGATACTCGTTGGGTTTTAAAGACTCTTGTAGCATGTTTTTAATAGAATAAGAAAATCTCAAATTTCTTAACCAATTTTTCTTAGAACCTCTCAATCCTATTGTAACACCCCTTACTCGAGACCGTTTCCGGAGTCGAGCACGAGGCGTTATCTGACTTAACTTACTAGTTCGAAACACAAAAATTTGCTTTTAAAATTAATTTCACTATTCCCAACAAAACTGTCTACCTGCGTGACTGTCACTAATTTAATTATAACTTAAGTTATGAAACTCAAATTTTAGATTCATAAATTTTATCTGAAAATAGACTCATAAAATTTCCAGAATTTTTGGCTTAGCCAATTAGTACAGTTTATTCGTTAAATTCTTCCCTGTTTCACTGCTTGACAGTTCTGACCTCTTGTCACTAAAAATCAATTATCTCATTGTACAGAATTCATATAATGTTATCATTTGATTATTTTAAAAATAGACTCACTAGGGAATTTAGAAATATAAATTATGACCCATAATTATTTCTGTATAATTTTTAATGAATTTCTAAAGTCAGAACACAGGACTTCAAAAACCATTCTGACCTTATCTCACTAAAATTAAAATATCTCAAAATATAAAATTTCTTTGCCTACACCGTTTCTTTCATGTAAAAATAGACTTGATAATATTTAATTATATATATCATTCACTCTCTAATTCCATTTCTACTATTTTTGGTGATTTTTTAAAATCACGTCACTGCTGCTATTGAAAAACTGCTTCTTTGTATTAGCTACCATTTAAACATATATAACACCAAAACATGTTATTTACTAACCATTTCAATAGCAAATCTTTAGCCATATCATATGAACATACTCAAAATGAATAAGTCTCTATACATGCCATAGCTTTAAAAGTTTTGAAATCACATAATACCGAGATGTCTGTTGATAGTGTGATACGAAGCGCCGACGATCCCCAATTCGAGTAAGCTCAAAACACTATAAAACAAAGGAAATGAAGAAAGGAGTAAGCTACTAATAGCTTAGTAAGTTACATGTAAACAATAAGCACTCATTTAATAATTAACATTTTTTAACATATAACTAATCAATACATTTCTTAGCAATTTCAATCACTTATATATGTACAATCTTACCAAATTCACTTGCATATACATTTACACACTTAACCTTTATCACATATGCTCATTCTTTCAAATGTACCTGCATACACACCTCATTTCATATTTACTTTAACTCATTATTAATCCCGCTGAACACTCGAAATATACACGGATACGTAGAGAATTAGCACATAAGTGCCATTAATCGATATGTAGCCAAGCTACCATCGATATGTAGTCAGTAGCTACCACTGAAATGTAGCCGAAGCTACCACTGATCAAAAACCCTGAAAATGTCCACGGGCCTGCTCATACAAGCTGTCAGGTATCTGCAACACATGCTATATCACCCAGCACCCGAGACTCACTGTAACACTGTAACATTGGTCTCTAGTGACATGTCACTTGTATCCATTTCTATTCTTAAGTTCAACCGGGAATTTAAACTTAATACTTTATTTTAAACACTTTATCACTTGAATAATTCATGAATAATTTTACTTCCACATTCAATATTAATTCACATATCAAATATAATTCACAATTTATAAAAATATGTTGCTATTATTTACACGTAACTTACCTCGGATGCAAAACAACCATTTTCGTAAATTAGTCGATAACCTTCTCTTTTCCTCGATCACTTTCACTATTCCTTCTTTCTTGATCTATATTAACACAATTTAATATATTTTATCAAAATTCCATTCAAATACAATTCATAAACAATATTTTGGCAAATTTACATTTTTCCCATAACTTTTCAAAAATTACACTTTTGCCCCAAAGCTTGTAAAATAAAATTCACTAAATTTCTTAAATTTTAAACCTCACTAAATCATATTTCATGCTCATAACAGCCCTCAATTTCACAAAATCACAACTTTATGCACACTTTACTATCTTTCACAATTTAGTCCTTTTTAAACATTTTTATCGAAATTCATCTAGTAAAGCGGTAATTAGCACTTCAATGATTCATTATCTATCATCACTCATCAAATTACAACTATATCATGAATGGGTAAATTTTTAAAATTTCATTTCATTTAAAATAAATGGTAGAAAAATGAAATTCAAGCTTCAATAAGCATAAAAATACGAAAATAATTAAAAACAGGGCAGGAAATCACTTACAATTGAGCTTAGAAAAATTAAGAACCTTAGCTATGGTGACATGAAATTTTTAGCAACAAGGGTCTAATTTGAAGAAGATGAGCACTTGTTTTCATCTTATTTTGTCTTTTATTCAATTTTGACAAAAATGCCCTTGACCCACTTACTTAGATATTTTTCTAGAATTACCCTTATGTGTCCATAACACTAATTTATGGTCTACTTGCCACATAAACACTTCCAATTTCATGCAATAATTCAATTAAGTCCTTTAATCACTAATTAGACACACTTTGCATTTTTCTCAATTTAGTCCTAAAAATTCAATTAGGCACTAAATCATTAAAATTTCTTATCCATATTTTCACACAATATTTCAATCAATTGGTAATTAATAAAAATTTATAAAATTAAACTATTTCACTTCAGATTTGTGGTTACAAAACCACTGTTCCGATTAGGCCCTATTTCGGGCTATCACACCTATATTCACAAATCTTGAAATCTTTCACCTTTTATTTAAAATCTTGACACAAAACAACCAACATTGCCTTTTTATATGAGGATTTAACAAGTTTTCTTTCAAATTTCATCATTTCCAAGAAATTTTGTGGTAAAATTCATTTTTCTCATTTCGCTTTTTTTTTGAATTTTTGTTAAATTATTGGTTGAAAATTGTGTTTTTAGGTTATTTGGAGTCTATATATTTTATTTTATTGCAGGAGGTTACATAAACTTAGCCAAAATCTTAAAAATTTTCTTTAAACCCTTTGCTTACAATGTGTTTGATAAAATTCCCAACTAAAATTTTAAGTGCAAATAGTGTCTTCTCTAATCTAGTTAGTTACAATGTCTATCAAGAAACGCCCTGGTTCCGGGCCTTCGTCTTCAAATAAATCCAGTGGTTAAACCATTTCTTTCAATGATTGCTTTAGAGAGGACAATGATTCTTACCGATGTGACCATTATTTTTCTAAATGTAAAGTTAACGTTTTACGGACACTTAATTTTGAGTTTTTAACCAAAATTAACTTTTGATTTCTTGGAACTTTGACTGAATGACATTGGATTAACTTTTTTAAATTTTTTTCACCAACGTATGCTAATCTTGTTCGAGCATTTTATTCGAATGCTAGACTCGAAAATGATGAAACAAGTGAGATCATGGTTGCCATTAACTCTTTTCTTATAAAAACACCTATTTCTCTCACTTTGGAAAACTTTGACAAAATTTTAAAACTTCTTCCGGTGGTGAATCGAATGAGAAAGGCCTTTAAATTCGGCTTTGAATGTTCAACGCTCATACGCATCCAAGCTCAATGTCTATGATCGTGTTTTGCATCTTATTATCACATTGATATTGCGTCCAATCTCAAAACGTGTCGTTCTTCAATCTACCAATTATTGGTGTATTGATTGTTTTCATAGTAATAAGCATCTCAATCTTACTTTAATTTTATTTAATAACATTACCAAAAGCATTGGTAAGGAGCTCTCTAGTACCCTCACCTCGCCTTTTGGAACGTACATGTCTTACATCTTTATAAGCCTAAACATCCCTACCCATGTCGATCCTCCCTTGTCCGTTAAGCTTCAACCTATTAGTTTTGTTGCTCTTCATTGTGCTGGATTCAAATTGGATCCTCTTACCTGAAATTGGGTTAAGGATGACCAACCCAATCCTCAATAGGTTGATGGTGAAGACATCAAAAAAGAGAATAATGATATTCCTCCACCAAAGCCAACTCCTATCCATGCCACTTCTTCTGATCCACCACAAGAACAGAATTTTTCAACTGGCACACTAGTAATTCTTAGAGTAATTGGATTTTTTCGAGTTGACTTTAGAGGCCTAGACTTTAGCATGTCTAAGATGGAGGAAAATATAGCATATCTTATGTCTCAATTTCTTCCAACTCCTCCACCTCAAGAAGACTAAAGTGCATTTTTTCTCTTATGCATTTTAATCATTTTCATTGCACATTTACCTATCTTTACGTGTTAGAACTTTAACACTTATCGTTAGATCCCAAAATTGGGTTTAGAAGTTTCAAGGGTAATTTTGGAATTATTGCACAAAATGAGTTCGAAAATTCAAAATGTGGTAACCCAAAAATATCTTTGTTTATGGCTTTAGAAAATTTAAACTAATTTATGAAAATAGTGAGAAATAGGATTTAAATTTTAAAAAGATGACTGTTTTGTAAAAATATTAAACTTAAGGGTAGCTTTAAAGCTACCACACCAAGTTTTAAAATTAGCCCATATTTTCCCCCTTTCACCCTATTTTTAACGTGAAAGAAGAGAAAAGAGAAACACCCTTTCACCTTTTTCTACTGTTTTGTAAAAATATTAAACTTAAGGGTAGCTTTAAAGCTACTACACCAAGTTTTAAAATTAGCCCATATTTTCCCCCTTTCACCCTATTTTTAACGTGAAAGAAGAGAAAGAGAAACACCCTTTCACCTTTTTCTACTGTTTTGTAAAAATATTAAACTTAAGGGTAGCTTTAAAGCTACTACACCAAGTTTTAAAATTAGCCCATATTTTCCCCCTTTCACCCTATTTTTAACGTGAAAGAAGAGAAAAGAGAAACACCCTTTCACCCTTTTTTTGTGTCGTCCATTAGAGAGAAAAACCCCAAAAATTCATCCTTCAATTTTTGGTCTCTATTACTCAAATATCTTATTTTCTATCACCTTTCAAACATAGAAACCCCTTCAAATTCAAAGAAAGACACCAAGAACACCATTAAATCCATTAATTTTTCTTCAAGTGAGTTTTTCCAGATTTTCAATCAATCATTTGTTCTTCACTCAATCAAGGTAATGTTTTGTTTTTCTAATAGTTTTTGTTGTAGTCTAGCCTTTGAAATCGAGTTTTAAGCCATTGAATCAAAGGTTTTGTGTAGAAGCCGAGATTTGGGTCGTTAATGGTGAAATTTGGTATTTTGAATAAAATTAATGTTTCAAAGTGTTTTTCAAATTTTCTTGATATAATTATAATTTTTTTAAACTCTCCTTAAAGTTTTGTTAAAGAATTCAAAGGTTTTGTTGAGTTTTCGTTAAAATTGGCCATGTATGTCAAATTTTCGAAACCATGAATTTGAGCAGTTTTGTGTGGTTTGAAGGTTGAGAATTATTCTTAGATGAATAATTAGATGATTTGAATTGATTTTAAATAATGGGAATGAGTAGAGATTAAGATATTTGAGTTTCGAAGTTGGTAATCAAAAATTTCAATTCCAAGAGGAACTAACCTTTGATCTATGTTTTTTTCTTGTGGAGGTGTGTCTAAGGTTGTAAATTAATTGTGTTTATTGTGCAATTTATTTTGGTGAAGCTTCAGAACCGTTGGAGCCTTCTTCGCAGCAAGGCGAAAGGCAAAGAGAAGCTAGTTTAAACTTTCGGCAAATAGGTAAAAACGTGAACAATGAGTATTTGAAATTGTTGCTTGTAGACACGATTCATAGTGTTAAATGAGAGATTATGTAACACCTTAAACCCGACCTTGATGAAAAGACCAAGTCTAGGATATCAAATGAGCTTACCAGAAAATAGATGCACTTAAAGTCGGTTTAATCGATACATAAATAAGTCTTAAAACCATCAACCATTCAAGATAATTCAATCTTAAAACTTAGAGTTGGAAAACAAATAAAAAGTTTAAACACACACATATATTTAAAATAGGACCATTAGATGACCGAGTCTAGCGTCCGCCAACCGCTTGGTTCTGAGAGGTTCCTGAAATTCATTCAGTCTAGTTAGTACGTTACAACCTAATGTAAAATGTACATACTCAACGTACATAAAATAACTTAAATATTATTGAGAATTTAGACAACACACTCAGTCTTATGATCAAATTAATAGCTCATAATAGTTCGGATACAGAGTAGTTAGATATACAGCAGATCAGATAAAAAATAGATTCAGATGTAAATACAGATATAGATGTAGTTATCCTACCCCCATCTGTTACACACCATATCCAACCAACCCAACACACCAGTAGGTATATAATACTCGTCTCTCCCTATACACATTATAATGTTGGTATGACACGTTGTAGTGTTTACAGTCTCACTTCCAGATCATATATAATTACGGGTGGTTTAACCACCAAATCAGTACATAACACTTCCTTCAATTCATAATTTCCGCCCTATGCAAATGTTGAGAAAAAATGACCAATATATATTCTTATGCAGATACAATCGTACAGTTCCAATATAACAGAGGGTTGATATTCTTACGAATTGTCTCATACTGGTATGTAAAACTAGTTTATAATCATGATAAAGTAGATCATACAGTTCAGTTTCATTCATACATATCCTACAGACGACTTACACTCGTCTCGTACAATAATTATGGCATTAACAAAAATTTGGTGATTTAGGCTCACATGCCCGTGTGGGTGCCCATGTGACTCCATATGGTCTGGCACATAATCGTGTGGCTGCTCGTGTGCCCCTATTCACCAAGTTAGTGAGTTACATGGTCTGGGCACACACCCGTGTTTGCTCGTGTTCCTTGCCAGTGTGTCCCTAATACATAAATAATGAGTCACACGGTCTGGACACACGCCCATGTGCCAGCTCGTGTTACCATTGCACCTTAATATCTCACACATGGCCTACCACACGCCCGTATAGCTCGTCCATGTGTCTCAAATCTGAACTTAGTCAGTTACACGGTCCACCACACGACTTTCTATACTGTTGTGTGGCATACATGGCCTGCACACACATCTGTGTGGCAGTCCATGTGCTGTCGACTGTCCCATTTCTGACGATAAAAAAATACAAAAGAAGAAGGGTTTCAATACCTTACCTGAAACAGCAATGACCCAGAAGAAATCGTAAAACTCCCAAAGCCTAGAAATCCAATCCAATTACTCAATTAATGGAGATTCAAAGGGATACGATAAATCACAACAACAATCAACGTTGAAACCTTTAACCCACAAACCTGAAACGAACAAAACTTGCTTATTGAAGTTCAAGAGCGCACACTCGAGTTCTAGACGATGAGAGAAGCGTTAGACGTCTCTTGACCTTCCCCTAACCTTCCATAACCACGAGCAAACAAAGCAAAGCAAAATCGATCAACACCCTCACTTTGGGATTTCAAATAAATTCTCAATTCATACCTAACAATAATAATTACTACAGTTTAATACTACCGTTAAGCACTGAAACAACCAACAGTACAATATGATTCTACAATTAACCTATCAGAACGTTATACGAAGAGGAATTCAAAAATGATGCCAAAAAGTAAGAAGAAAGTAAAATAAAAAAATAGTGAGGGAAATGAAGTTAAACGTATAAGGAAATTCATTTAAAATTCTAATATCTGTATTTAATGAGAAGTGCAAAAATAATATTCCTTAATGCACACGTAGAGGTTCGAACACAGGACCAATGAAACAGATAGATGCTTAACCATTGAACCACTAGGCTCATCGTTGAAACATCAACACACAAAATTTAACTTATGTGACACATGTAAGTCTAAAATTCAATTAAAGAATACGCAAAACTTTAAAAGATGCAACTCGAGCCTCAGACCTTTAATGAGCAACCAGAGCACATTACCACAGAAACACCCACATTTTCATTGACACAACCTAATAAGAAAAGTCATGTTTTTAGGGCGTTACAACTTAAGAGTAGCCTAAACCCCTGCTCTAAGTTTTGAGTGTAAGCTTTCTTATTCCTCTCGTTTATTTTGCAAAATTTGTGACTTTGTGTTGTAGATTAAGTAGTATGATGTGTAATGTGATATGTGCTATATGTTATGTTAACTCTTGTGAAATGTTTTAGTTGTGAGCATGCTAAACATGCCAAGTGATAGTGATGATGTTGTGTTAATGATGTAAATGTGCAGTGAAAGTGTGCAAAAAATGGTAAGTAAATATGTGTTATATTGTGGATACTTTGGACTTGTGATTTTTTGAGACCGTTAGATATAGTTGGCCTGCCATAAGATTTTGTGAGTACTCACCCTTGTGTTATGATTTTGGGGCATTAAGGTTCAGGACAGTTTGGAGAGACAAGGGAATGTGATATAAGCTCCATTCATCGGGATATATTAGTGTGAAGGAGAGTGTTAGCTTGATGCTACACTTTTGGGATATGTTCGACTCCTCAGTCATTGGTGTGTTGGAGATTCGTGTATCTAATGTGTGATGACATAACCCACTTTTATGTTTCACAGTCTCAAGTTGCTAATGTATCAATTAATGAATCATTTGTGAAATATAATGCATGTATAAATATGTGATTACAAAGTTAGATGTATAAGTAAGTGATGCATAAATATGTTAGTTTGGCACTATAGTTAAACTCTATTGTGAATGTGTCTTTTGTTGCTTACATTTAACGTATGATATTGTGCATCTTTACGATAATTCTATACATTCATTAAGATTGTTTAAGCTCTCACACTCCATTGTAAACCATTTCAGATATTTAGAGTTACGGTGTAAGCGGTGCGGTCCCAAGGAAGTGATCCAAGTTAGGCTTAGTAAATTGAGTAGGTGACATTTTGATTATTGTTTGAACTGTGGGAATAAAGGCCATGTGGCTAGAATTTTGGTTGTTTCTGTTATTATGTCTTTAGTGTTTTGATATGATTGTAGACTTTTAAGATTTGATGGATGTTTACCATTATTCTACTGGTTTTGTTATAGTTTAATTAACTTGAGGTAGAGATGTTATTTTGGACTATGATTCTGATCATTTTGATGTTGGATAGTATGTTAGTTGATGCCTATTGGATAGGAAGATGTTTAAGTATGAATTTTTGCCCTGTTTTGTAGTTTTTTTTTATGTTTTGTGCAAAGGTATCGATATTTGGGCATAAGTATTGATACCTCCATGCTGTAAGGAATGTGAAAGAAAATAGTAGCTCATTTTGGTATCGATACCCTTTCATGAGTATCGATACTCAGGGTAAAAATACATATACTTTTGCTTTGTATCGATAATTTGCTTAGTTTTAAAATTTGAGGAAAAATAGAATGCTAAAAAGGTATCGATTTTCCTAATGGTATCGATACCTATCTTCATATATATCGGTACCTGCGATTGAGTATCGACACCTACGTGAATGTCTTTGAAATTGTTAATTGGTCCCTAAGCATGCTTTTAAATTGTTCCTAAAGTCGATTAAAGGTTAAGTCGTGTGAATGATGCCTAAGGTGTTTTAGCTTCAATACTCCTATAAATGTTTGAATGTGATGATGGTTGTACGTAAATGTGACTATGTGAATGTGTATGAAGTTGTGAGGTTTAATGTTCAATAATCCTATAAATGTTTGAATGTGATGATGGTTGTACGTAAATGTGACTATGTGAATGTGTATGAAGTTGTGAGGTTTAATGTAGCGTCTTGGTACTTAAGTTCCGCGACCGGGCCGGATATATGGTGTTACACTTATTTTGGTATCTTTTGTAGATACTTGAAGGCTTGATGTTAGTTTGATTTTAATTTTTAAATTTCTTTTCTTGGACTAACAAAGTCTTTCTCTTAAACTTTATTTGTTGATTTTTGATATAACAAAAAGGGGGAGAAGAGAAGAGAAAGGTAATTTTAATTGGTATTTGGTTGAGTATTTTTTGACTAATCTTTTAATGCAAACACCTAAGTGACCAGTTTTTCACTCTCAAGTCTTTGTTTTAAATTCATAAAACCAAGTCATTGATTCAAATTAAACTTTAACAAGGGGGAGTAACAAATTCAAAAAGAAATTTACCAAAGTGTTTTGTTATATAAAAATGGGGGAGATTGTTAAACTAGCTTTATTTGATAAATTGTTCCGATATAACAAACAAAAATGCTTTTGAATAAAGTTTGTTTTTGAACAAAGAAATTATAAAGTTCAAAGCATAAAAACCATTTCAAGACTTCCAAAAAACTTAGAAAATATTTTGAACACTTAAAAAATTTTGGGCAAAGTTCAAAAATAATTTTAAACTTTTTAACTCGATTGAAACATTTTTAAATCGATTGAAAAAAAAAACTCTCTACAAGAAGTATCGATACTCATACAATTTTTATCGATGCCCTTTTCTATATCAATATCAAACTTGCTCACTAGCTTGAAACAAAAATTGAACAAAAGCAAAAAGTATCGATAATTTTCAAAATATATCGATACCTATGGTATTTTATTGATAGCATCTTTTTATATCGATACCAATTTTTCATTCTGACTTGATGATTTTTCAAACAATCACAAAACGTATCGATACTCATTCAAAAATATCGATACCTTTTACTAGGTATAGATAAATGGTCTTTGTTATCGTTGTAAACTAACTTTAACGGTCACTGAATTAGACATTAAATGCTAATAGTATCGGTACTCGTAGAAAAAGTATTGATATTTTTTGTTGTAGGTGAATTTAATGATCTGGTATTTTCATCAGCAACGGTTCTATTTAATTCCTCAACAACCACAACGGTTGGAAATGAATTAGAGGGTATAAATACCAACTTCTAAAGATCCTACAACAACAAGAGAGAATATTCAAGCTTAAAGATCAATCAAACAACCTTTGTGCTAAAATTTTCTATAATTTTCTTACAAACACTTGTGAGCTTTATCATTATTCTATCAGCTTAAGTGTTCTTCTTTGTAATTGAGTTTAATTTACAAACATTCTGATATTGTAAGGGTTTGTTCTTAGTTTGCTTATTTGTATTTCTTTGAGAGGGTTTGTGTCTGAAGGTTTGAGTAGAAATCTTAAGGGAGTTTGAAAGGTTAAATCTTGTCCTCAAAGGTTGTCAAATTAGTGAATTTGGGAAAATCCATAGCATGGAAAGCTGAGGTAGTGGAGTAGGCATCGAACCACTCTAAATTCTTGTGTGCAATTTTTTCATCCTTATTCTCTAGCTCCCACAAAATTTTAAAAAACCAATTCACCCCCTCCCATGGCAATTTCAGTTTGATTTTTTGAGCTAGCAGAAATGATTTTAAAATAATATATATTAAAATATTTTTAAATTTTCAATGTGTTTACATTATAAAAATTTGACATGGGGTAAGGAAAGAAAGTAAGCATTTGTGGAGGGAAAATTTTGAACATAAACCCTTCCGCCTTTTTTATATAATTTTTAATGGTGTTTTTTAAGTTATATTTTCATAATAAAACCTTTCATTTTACTTTTATTCAATAATTTAACTTAAATTTTACAGAATAAGCTACTGTAAATTTTAAAAAATTTAAAAAATCTTTTAAGTTTATCATTATTTTTACAAATTAATACACTATTAAAATTAAAATAAATATTTAAAAATATAAATAATGATACACTAAATTTGTTAGTAGTCACAATATTTAAATTTAATTAACAATTTACATTCACTAATTAATAATTAAAAGTATGTTAGAAATTATATATAAAATAGAATTTTCGTACAATCTATTATTATAATATTTATACTTTAAAGTAATTACAATATATTGTTTATTTAAATTTAGTCTTAAGATTATATTGTGTTTTTAAGATTAAACTTATATATTATTATGCTTTAATTTTACAACTATATTATTAATGAAATTTTACAAAATTTAAGAAATAATTAAATGTAATTTTATTAATACATACAATCAACGTATAGATAGTGCAAGTAAAGAAAATTAGTCTATACTTTAAGATTAAACTTATATATTGTTATGTTTTAATTTTATAACTATATAATTAATGAAATTTTACCAAATTTAAGAAATAATTAAATGTAATTTTGAGAGACACCTGTCCGATTTTTTCTTTTTGACATAATGACTTATTTGACCTCTAACTTTATAAAAAAATCATTTTAACCGTTCTTTCAATCTTTCGTCGTTTTAGCTTTTAAACTTGTATTGTTTGTTAAATTACCTAAAATTGATTAAAAAGTTAGCATTGTTGATGTGGCATACATGTAAATTACTACATGGATGCCATGTTAGCAATTAATTATTTTTAAAATTTAAAAATTAAAAATTAAAATTTATTTTAAAAATAAAATTAATAAAGAGTATAAAATATTTTTAAATTTAAAAATAATTAATTAATTGCTAACGTGGTGTATGCCACGTTAGCAAAGTTAACAAATATTAACTTCCAAACATTTTGAAATGATTTGACAAATAATACAAATTTAAAAACTAAAAGAGACGAAAAATTAAATGATAGCTAATTTTTTTCTTTCAACTTAAAGGAAAAAATTCAAAGGCAAATTCAGTCCTTTCTTTTTTTGTTTCTAATGGACATGAATTTTTTCTTTAATATTGCTTTTTAAGTTTTTTTTAAATTTGAGATTTATTTTTAATTTTGTGTTTTAGTTTTTAATGGTGTTTTAGAAGTATTGATTTACCTTTAAATTTGAAAATTATTTTATCATTATTTTCTAAAACGATGTAGTTAAAGAGATTTTTGTACAAGTTTGATTTATATATGCATCTTATTTACTCAAGAAAATAATTAAAAGGAATTTATTATATTAATTAAATTTTTAGATTAAATTTATTATTTTAAATTTTATAAATACTATTTTACTTTTAAATTACACTTAGGGTTAACATTTGTTTTAGAGCCATTGGATTTTTTTTAAAAGGGATATATTTTATTAATTATTTATATTATTTGTATGACCCGTATTACACTTGTATTTAAAAATATTAATTATTTTAATCTTAAATCAATATTTAACAGAATTAGTTTGAATCTTAAAATTTTTTTATAAAAGGTACCTTTTAGTCTTAAAAAAGGTTGTTAATTGGTAATTTAATTGATGCGATTAGTGAATTACAGATGTTGTTTTGGAGATAGTGAATTATCATAATTTATGATTCATTTTCTTTTCTCATAAGATAAGCTTTTAATTATGTGAACGCCAACTAAGCTCAAGAAAAGATGCATGCATGTGATTCACAATCATTTACATGCACATTGATACACTATTATTTTCTTTTTCCTTGTTTTGATACATACAAGCAACATCAACATACGTATCTTTCATATTTTTAGCCCTACATTTTTTACAAACACCTAAGCAGGATTTGTTGGCTTAAGAGAAAATGGCATGCCGTCTACTCCAAACCTCATCTCCTTTTGTTCTCCTATATATGAGGCTAAAATGATTCTCTAGTGGAAAAAATTAATTAATTTAATTATTTATTCAAATTTATGACTATCTTTATCCTTAAATGATAATTGCTAGACTTGATAAATGAACAAAAATTCTTTGACAATATATATATATATATATATATATATATATATAATGGCTTATCACTCAACTTTGAAAAAGTTTGATTCAATAATTTTGTTGAGATTTTAGCTGTCTTGTTATTGATGTTCATCTCATGATCGAACAACTCTTTGAACTGTTTGTTTATTCTCATGTTTGAACAGATGTAAACAGTTTGGACAACAGTTTCGACGTGTCTTCAAGACAAGTCAAGTAGAGTTAGTTGTTAGTGTGTGTGTGTGTGTGTGTGTTTTATCCTTATGGTTCATTTCTCTATAACCAAATGATCCTAAGAATATGTTCTATCCTTTCTTAAATGATGGTGATTGAGATTGACTAATTGGTGATCGACTAAGGCTTATATATCCTTAAGCCATTTACTTGGTGATTAAGTTGTTGATTTTAATTGGCTTAAAAAACTTTATTTTGAGATAAATATTGGAAGTTTTTACCTAGGATAATCATATAATTAAAAATGATGATTCTATCTTCACACAACTACTTGAGGAAACTGTCATATTATTATTATAAATAGGTTATTTTATTCACGTGGCTTGGCACATCTTTGAGAGAGAGTTTTTGTATTATTTTCTTGTGTAATTATTGTCAGCATTTACTTTGTTGTTTGCACTCTGCTATAGGCATTTTTGGAGAGTTAAATTTATTGTAAGTGAGTTTATTTGGGTAAGTGGTTCTAACAAGTTGGGGTTATCTACTAGGTTGCATTTGCTTCTTGTGTAAGGGTATATTAGGCTTTAACAAATAGTTTGTTGGACCAATTGTTGAATAAACCATTCATTAAGTAAGGGTACACAGAGTAGATAGTTTCCAAACTACTTTGTTAGGGATTCTGTGACCTGAATCCTGTCACTTGTTGAAGAAATAAATACAGTGGCAAAACATGTGTGTTCTTATTTTTCCTTCTCTTATTGTTTTGCGATCGTTCTACCGCCATTAGGTATGTTTAATATAAAAAACTGGTATCAGAGCTTTTTGGGTTGCTCGTCTCGATCACAATAATGATGAAGTATGATATTTTGTTGTTGGATTGTAACACTAGATTCGCATTGTGGCAGGTAAAGATGCAGACAGTTCTTGCACAGATAGATTTGGAGGATGCTCTGCTAGGGGTAGATAAATGCCTTTGACATTTACAACTGAAGAGAAGCAGCGTAATGATCAAAAGGTTCTGACGTATTTACATCTGTATCTGTCGAATGATATTCTACAGGACATGTTGAAGAAGAAGACCCCCGCTACATTATGGACAAAGCTGGAGTAGCTCTGTATATCAAAAACCCTAACTAGCAAGTTGCATTTGAAGCAACGTCTTTATTCTCATCATTTGGAAGAAGGTACATCTTTGGTCGAACACTTAACTGTGTTTAAAGAAATCATCTCAGACTTAGAAGCCATGGAGGTTCAATATGATAAAGAGGATTTAGGGTTAATTTTGCTTTGTTCATTGCCTCTTTCTTATACAACCTTTAAAGATACGATTTTGTATAGTCATGAATCTCTCACAGTTAATGAAGTCTATGATTCCTTAGCTTCGTATGACAAGATGAAGCATCTTATGACTGGATTTGAATCTCAGGGAGAGGGTCTCATTGTCCGTGAGAGACAAGAATGAAATACTGGTGATAATTGTGGGAGGACACAAGAATGTAATCCTGACAGTAAATCTAAGGGTAGATCTAGATCTTCAAAAAGAGGTAAAACCTATAACTTCTGCAAAAAGAAAGGGCACCTTAAGTCTGAGTGCTATAAGTTGCAGAATAAGACCAAAATGGAGGTTGCAAATCAAAAGGGAAAACAACTAGAACAATCTAGTGAAGTTGGTGTAGGAGAAGACTACAGTGATAGTGAACTCCTAGTTACTTCTGCTGGCAAATTTAAAGTGAGCGAGGAGTGGATCCTCGATTCTGGTTGCACCTTCCATATGAGTCCCAATCGATATTGGTTTACAACATATGAAACAGTGTCCAACAATGTTGTTTTGATGGAAAATAATGTTTCATGTATTATTGCAAGTATTGGCAAGATCAAAATTAACATGTTCGATGGAGTCATCAGAACACTTAGTGATGTATGACATGTACTATGATCGAGAAGCAGAAAGGAAAATAGATAAAACACCTTTACACAAATAATGGCTTGGAATTATGTTCTGATAAATTTAGTAAATTGTACAAATCAAAAGGGTTCGTGATTTGACAGCTCGCTATACTCCATAACAAAACGGTATTGCAGAATGAATGAATAGAACAATCATGGAAAAGGTTCGATTTATATTGTGGAATACTTATTTATCGAAGTTGTTTCGGGCTGAAACGACCTCTACTGCATGTTTTCTAATTAACCGATTTTCATTCATTGCAATTGAGAAAAGACTCCACAAGAGGTATGGTCTAGTACTCCTGCTGATTATTCTTATTTGAAGATTTTTGGGTGTCCTGTGTATGCTCATGTTGATAAGGGTAAATTGGAACCTAAATATATGAAGTGTGTTTTCCTTGGATTTAAGGGTCGTGTTAAAGGATATACGTTACGGTGTCCTAAAACTAAGAAAGTTGTAATTAGCAAATATGTTATTTTTTTACGAGACTGCTATCCTGCATAACTTACCTCTTAAAGATCTTTCCGATAAGGACCAACAAAGTTCAAACACACATATAAAGCAGATAGAGCTTCAGATTGGTCTAGGATCTACAACAGAGTCTACTCCTCAGGTTAGTACAGAAACTAAAAGTAGAGTTACTTTTTCACCACAGTCAGCTCCACAATATTCTATTGCCAAGAACATACCTAGAAGAGAAATTAAACCTCTAAATAGATTCACTGAGGCCGATCTAGTTGTTTATGCCTTAAATGTGGCTGAAGATATAAAAGTAAATCAAGAGTCATCTCATTATTTCGAGGCAGTTAGCTGTGAAGATTCAGGAAAGTGGATGATTGCTATGCAAGAAGAGATGGAATCACTCCATAAGAATAGAACATAAAACCTAGTAAAGCTTCCTAAGGTTAAAAATATTATTCGTTGTAAATAGGTGTTCAAGAAGAAAGAAGAGACTCCAGGAGTTGAAAAACCTAGGTATAAAGCAAGGCTGGTTGCAAAAGGTTACAATCAGATTCTAGGTGTAGACTTCATAGATGTGTTTTCTCCTATTTTAACCATAGTTTGATTCGAGCCTTGCTTGGTATTATGGCCATGTATGATTTGGAGCTTGAATAGTTAGATGTGAAAACAATATTCTTACATAAAGAACTTGAGGAAGATATTTACATGTAACAACCAGGGTTTTATAGTCTTAAAAAAGGAGGACTATGTTTGCTTGCTGAAAAAGTCTCTTTATGACCTGAAACAATCACTTAGGTAATGATACAAGAAGTTTGATTCATTTATGACTACTTATGATTTCAAAAGAAGCAATTTTGACAGTTGTGTTTATTTTAAAGAGAGTAGTGATGTTTCATCTGTATATCTACTCATTTATGTTGATGGCATGTTGATAAAGGCCAAAGATAAAAGAGAGATAAGAAATGTCAAAACCCAACTTAGTAAAGAATTTGAGATGAAAGATTTGGGAGCAGCAAAGAAGATACTCGGGATGGAGATTCTCAAAGATAGAAAAACATGTAAATTATACCTAAGTCAGAAAAGGTACATTGAGAAAGTTCTTTGTAGGTTCAATATGCAAAGTGTCAAGCCTGTTAGTACTCCATTAGCAGCCCACTTCAGACTTTCATAGGCCTTGTCTCTGCAATCAGATGATGAGATTAACTACATGTCATGTGTTCCATATTCTAGTGCAGTGGGATCGCTCATGTATGCTATGGTTTGCTCACATCCAGATTTATCATATACAGTTAGTAGATACATGACAAATCTCGATAAGAAACACTAGAAATTAGTTTAGTGGATTTTCAGATACTTACGAGATACTACTGATGTTTGGTTACAGTTTGAAAGAACTAGAGATGGAGTCTTTGGGTATGTTGGTTCTGATTTTGCTGGAGACATTGATAAAAGAAGGTCTCATACAGGGTATGTCTTTACTATTAGGGGTTGCGGCATTAGTTGGAAAGTCACTTTGCAAACTACAGTTGCTTTGTCTAATACTGAAGCTGAGTACATGATTACGAGGCTTGTAAAGAAGCTATTTGGTTAAAGTGACTCTTTGGTAAACTCAGTAAGGACCTTCAGATCAATACAGTGTTTTGTGATAGCCAGAGTGCTATCTTCCTTACGAAGGATCAAATGTTTCATAAGAGAACAAATTATATTGAAGTTCGGTATCACTTTGTGGGTGATATTATTGCTCATAGTGATATTGTTGTGAGCAAAGTTAGTACTCATGATAATCCCGCGGATATGATGACTAAGTCACTTCTTATAACTAAGTTTGAGAATTTTTTGAACTTCGTTGGTGTTCATTGTTGAATAATACCCCTTATGGGGTTTTGTGGAAAAGGTGGAGAACTTGTTCATTGAGAATTCGTGTCAAGGTGGAGATTGTTAGAGATTGCGTGACCTGAATCCCGTCACTTGTTGAAGAAATAAATAAAGTGGCAAAATAAGGCGATTTGTGGGGGTGAAAGGCTAAGGGCCATGGTTTCCACATAAAATCTGTGTATTCTTATTTTTCCTTTTCTTATTGCTTTGCGATTGTTCTATTGTAACAGCCTGATTTTGGGTCTAGTCAGAACAGTAGTTTCGGGACCACAAATCTGACCAGAAAAATTTATTTTTATTATAGTTTTATGGTCTACAATTTTACAGAATTATTCTGTGAAAATTTCGTATGAAAATTTTGACGTTTGGGCACTCAATTTAGTCACAAGGACTAAATCGTAATAAGTGCAAAACTTGAGTTCTAGAAGCTAGAGGTATTAAATAGTTATAAAATTTTTAGTGGAAGTCCTTATGTGATAATTAGCCCATTAATAAGTTAGTGGAAGATATTTATTTGGTATTTTTGAAATTAGTATGAAAAGAAAAGGGCAAATTGGTCATTAAGCTAATAAAGGTATAATAAGACAAAATTTAAAAACTATCATCTTTTTTCTTTCTTCTTCAACCGTTTATGAAGAAAATGGGCAGCCATGGATAAGCAAACATTCGGCCAAGCTTCTATGGCCGATCTAGGTACGGTTTTTGTCCCGTTTTTAATTATTTCTACGTTTTTGGAGTTGTAGTAACTCGATTTAGCTATTCCGTACCTTCATTTTCAAAACTGTTAAATTTTGAAAATTTTTCCATTGATGAATACATGTGTATTTTCATAATTGATGATAGGAAATGCATCCTTGTTAGATAAACAACATTTGTAAAGTGATTTTTGATAAAAATGTCGATTTAAGACTAAATTGAGAAATGTGATAAATTGTGTGGTAAATGAGTGAATAAGTGAAATATGTGGGCTGCTATAAGCATGAAAAAGGTTTGATTAGGCATGCGTAGTAAAGAAATTGAATGGATTTCATTTTACGAGCCTAGGGGCAAAAGTGTAAATATGATAAAGTTTAGGGGTAAAAATGTAATTTTACCAAAAATGTGAAATTGAGCTAATTTGAGTAGCATGATGAATAAATAAGTCAAATGTTTTGTTATAGATCAAGGAAGATGAGATTCAAACTTAGAACAGGGGAAAAACAAAGAATATGATGAATAAGCCCTTTTCACCGATTATGCTACCGAGGTAAGTTCGTATGAACTATATTCTGTATAATTTTGATTAAAGTGAATGTTATTTGGTGATGGATATTATATATATATATATATATATATATATATATATATATCTTTTATTGTTGAAATTGAATTATTATTGGAAATACATTATCGAATTTAATACTTAATTTAGATTGAACGCGGGATTGAGAACAATCGTTTTATGACAAAGGATGAATTGACGGATAAGACCATAACTGGGTTATGGCACTATGAACGTAAGACCATGGTTGGACCATGGCAATGTTTATATGTAAGACCATAGTTTGGATATGACATTCTGATGATAAGACCATAACTGGGTTATGATACTACAAATATAAGACCATGGCAGAGCCATGGCAATGCATGTGTAAGACCATAGTTGGACTATGGCACAAAAGGAACGATGTACTCATATCTATAAGCTATTCTTCGATTTAGTAAGAAATGGTAAGAGACTTATGTGATTGAATTGGAAGATTTACAGATTATTATTGATTTTGATATGAAGGAAGTGTATTTATTGATTATATTGTATTTGACAAAGAAATTATGTATGTTGAGATGAGTAATAAACTCAAGTGTGACATGTTGAGAAAATAAGTTTATCAATGTTCAATTTATAAGCAATATGTGCAAGTACGCTAACCAGTGTTTTTGCTTGATGCTTAAGCAAATGCCAAGCTATTGGTTGAAATGGCAAGTATTTAAGTGAAAATATGCTAGTGCTCATGAAAGAGTGGTAAGGTTAAATTATACAATTTCTTCTGAAATGACTTATCAAGTGATCAATTCGAAAAAAGGCTTTGGTTATATGCACTAGCTTGTGACCATGGTTGAATGATAAGTTTATGACTTGTGTGTCACGTATATGGAATAAGCATGGAAAGTAAAGAAATGCAAATGAAAATAAGGAAATCATGAAAGAGTAAAATTTACAATAAAACAGTTTTGGACAGCAGCAGTTGTATAACTTTGAAAAATCACCAAAAATTGTGGGAATCACATTAGAGGTTGAATAAGACATGAAATTAAATTTTAATGAGTCTATTTTCAATAGAAATAAACGGGAACATCATCCGAGTCCTGTATTAAGAGATAATTAATTTTTAGTGAAGAAGGGTTGGAACTGTCAGATAGCAGAATAGGGACGGCTTTGAAGAATTAACTGTACTTATTGGTTAAACCAAAAATTCTGAAAATTTTATGGTAAGAATATATGTGAGTCTAGTTTCAGAAAAATTAAGCGGATCTTAATTTGGAGTTCCGTAGCGCAAGATATAAATAATTTAGTGACTATGACTCAAGTAGATAACTTGATATAAATATGAGTAAATAGTGAAACTATGTGCAATTATGACTGTATTATCTTGAGAACATATTGTGAGGATTGGTAAAAGCATGTTAACAGATTGCTTATTATTTACATACCAACTTACTAAGCTATATAGCTTACCCTCTTTCTTTCTTTTTCCTATAATGTCACAGATACTAGCTCAGGTTGGAGATCGTCGGAGATTCTATCACACTATCAAGCTATTGATTGGTATCAATGTATTCAAGCATTTTAAGTTTATGGCATGTATAAGGACCCAACCATTTTGTGTATGAGTTATTATGTTTTGGCCAAATGTTTTGACTTGTAATGGTTAAAGGTTTGATTTATGTATAGCCATGTAACTTGGTTTATATTGGCTAATTGGTTGCAAGCCTTTATATATATATATTAATTATATGACAATGTCTTGTGATGTGAGTTGTGTTTGCATGATACATGATGAGTTGTGGGTATGGCCTAAATTCCTAATGGTTGTATGTGCTAGAAGTCTAGATGTCCAATGGCTAAGTTTTGCTTAATGGTAATGTATGTTAATTAGATATAATTATGCACGTATAAGAGTTGTTGATGATGAATATTGAATGTGAGTAAGTGTGACCCTCCAAAACATGAAAATTTTCTTAGTGTTCTAAAGTTTCCGATTTAGTCCTGCACCACTTCCAATGTATGTTTAGGGCCCTGTAGGCCCTTATAAGGGACGATATGCATGTTTATAGATAGTTTTAAGCAAAATGAAATTTTATGGCCCGATTTTGCATGGTTACTTGTGTTTAAGACCAGTAATGCCTCGTATCCTGTTCCGGTGTCAGACACGGGTAAGGGGTGTTACATCTATCGTCATTAGTTACGTTTATTATAACATACTTAGAAAAAAATCAAGGAAAATACAAAACAAAACAAACATAAATAAATAATAATAATATAAACATTCATTTGATAAAATATAACAACAAAATGAAACATTTAAACCAGCTTTAACCGAATTTAATCATTTTTTAAGTGGTTTAACCATTTTTTTTACTAATTTTATGGTGTCAAACACATGAACTAACTAAACTCTAATCTCCAAATAAAGGTATTCATGGTTTGGGTTTGGTCAAACATATGTAGTGATACTAGTACACTTTATGGTTGCTCAAGCCCGACTCGACTTGAAATACGAGTTTTAAGTTTTGCCCAAGCTCATCCATATTTGACAATAGCCCACCCATTTTAGTTTTAAAAAATATTTTATTTCTAATTTAATATTTATTAATTGAATATTTTTATTTTATTTTTGTGAATTTCTTTTAAACATAGATAACTTAACATATCCTGTAATAAGGCTGAGCAACAGATCAAACTGATAAAATCAAGTCAAACTGAAACTTTGGTTCGGTTCGATTTAGGTTTTTTATAGTTCAATTCGATTCCGGTTAAATGATGCCATCGAACCACATCAATTTTTTTCGGGTTTGATTTATTCTTTTGGACACCAAAAAGTCAAAAAAAAAAACGTGATTAAAAATTCCAAAAAGAAACCAATATTTTTTTAACAAATAAGCCCAATATATAAATTCATTTAAAATCCTAAACAAAACTTATTGCTTCTAAATTTTAAATATAACTTTTATCATACTTTCAAGTAAAAACCTTAAATCAAATTTCATTCTCAATCTCTCACGATTTCATTGTTTTCTATTATTGTTGTTAAAACTTTCAAGAATTAAAGTGTTCATCTCTTTTTGCTTATTATCTATTGTGTTTTTTTCTATTATTTTTTTTAAATTTCTAAAATTTTGGTTATCGTTATTAATATTTCCTAATTGAGGTGTATGTTTTTTGTCATTACACGTTAAAAGTTATAAAATACAAATAAAATATAAATAATTTAACATTTGATTATGTTCAATGAAGATTGAGAGTAGATAAATCAAGATTTAATTAGATTTTTAATAAATATTTATAATTATAGATTTCACAACTTACTTTTTAGAAAAATATATTAATTGAGATTTTATGTATAATTGAAAAAAAAGTCAAATAGTGCCTAAAAAACATAAAATAAATATAATTTTATCAAATTAAATTTGAAAAGTCCAAATCCAAAGTTAATCTTGTCTAAATAAAGTCCAACAACTCAAAGCCCAAAAACAATATGGAAACCCGAAGCCCTGGTTCAGTTCAAAAATTCAAAAAAATCGTATCGATCTCACCCTATACTTTAATGTTTCCATAATAGTATTATATAGTTAATTCTACTTTATATAAATCACATACTATATAAAAAAATATTACAAAGTAGAAAACAGGTTGGGCTTGTGTGGCACCCCAAACTTGGCAAGGATAGCTCGACCCGAATTCAGAATGTCACATTAGTCACTTACGTGACCACACTACAAACCACCATTCACACCACAACATTATCATGCATAACTAACGATCAACAATTAAGGATGGTTGCTCGAACCATAATAGCATGCTTTATCTAACAAAATCATTCAAACGATATCCTAGGGCAATTTCATCATTTTACATTCATCACACAAAAACACTCATAAAATAACAAATTAGATATACCTTTAGTTCTTAGAATTCTATTAAAATCATTATTGAAAGAATAAGTTTAAATCGATTAATATTTCTTATCTAATTTTAAAAATAAAGTTTTAGGGACTAAATCGTAGAAACAAAAAAAATGTACAAAATAACCATATTGCAAAATTATTTATGAAATTACAAAATTAAACATATAAATCTTAAGTATGCAAAATTTCAAAGAATTTTATAGCATTTTTGGACTCCAATTTCACTGATGATATGCTGGACTAAATAGCAAAGAAAGCAAAACAAGACAAAAACAATTACTGTGTTGCATCGTAATGACATGATCTGTAACCTCACCAACTCGGCCTAGACGTTAGACCTAAATTAAGAAGATTACATTAGTCACAGGATCCAATAAGCTATCGGGGTTTTAAAAATAATCATTTTCAAACATTTGTTTATTTTAGAAGAAGACTTCGTTACATACTGATTTATTATTCCTCAAAATTTTAATCATGATTTAACAACGGAAAAGTAATATTTATTAGTTTTTAACAAAAACTAGGGTCCATGCATACTAATCAATAATCATAACATGTTGTCCTAAATTTTAAAATAAGGGTCATGCAAGATAAAAACAAACTCAAAACCTAAGTCTCATGCCACAGTTCAAATTAAAATAATAATACAACCTCTGAATACTAAAATATCAAATAATATATCTAAAAATATTTTAACAAAACCAAGCCGAGACCCACCGAATGTCGCGTTTGCGTCCTAAACTTGTGAGTTATCTATAATGATGAAAATGTAAGGGGAGTGAGCTATTACGCTCAATGTGAGTTCAATCACAAAAAAATCAGTGCGAAAATCGGTAAGGCATATTAATAATAATGCATAAAGAATATTGATTTCACAGATAACTCATTCAAATAGGTAAGTATAAATATATCCTACTGAAAATTCTAAGTTTGTATGCACATGCTTTCATAGATGCCATATAGTATCAGTTTTAATAATAATAAAAAATCCTACCCCACCGCTACACACCACAATGGGATTTCCCCAAAACTCTAACCACCAACACACCAAATTGTGGATTGACCACTAATAGTTTACAGTTTTACTACCAATGTCTATGGACACACAACAAGGCTAACCTAAGCTTCCAATTAACTCATTGAATTATGTTTATAAGCAGCAACTCCAGATCACTCACCGGTTTAGCTTTCGCTTGACTGTCGAAAGTTTAAACGAGCTCCTTTGCCTTTTGCCTTACTCATAGAGGACTCCAATGGATCCGAAACTTTTCATACACATTAAATACAATAAAATATGGCCATTAACAACTACAACACAACCAAATTTCAACAAAACTGCAGATCTGTCCTCTCCTCTCTTAAATAAAAAATTTGACTAGATTTCCTAAAATCTTAGTTTTCCTTGGTTACTTCTTGTTTATATTGCTTACACTTTATTCTAAAAATCTTATGTATCATTTTAGAATATACCTATACCACTTCAAACACTTAAAAAATAGTTTTCAATTTTCAAAAAATTACCACATATGAACATTCTAGAGCAACAATCATCAAATCTTTAAAATCTCTTTATGTTTTGTTAAATTAAGTTTAAAAACCTTTTAATCACTTCAAAATAAGACGAAAATCATTTAAAAGTAGAGGTTTAACTTAGAAATCTGAAATTCACCATTTTAGAGCTCAATTTCGGCTTAAATCTTTAGATCCATAAAAATCTCGTTATAAAGGATCAAATCTTGATTTGAAAAAGTAACATGCATAAAAACACCATCAAGAATCATAATCTAACCTTGCTTGGACAAGAAAAATGAATTGAAGCTTGAATTTCTTGAAAATCCTTTGGAGAAAAATGAGAAAATTAATGAAGAAATTGAGAGTTTGCTTGAAATTTGAGAGGAAATTGAATGTTTGGGAGGTAAGAAAAAAAAGGTTTAATAGTTTGGAGAGAAAGATATATAGATTTGTGTTTGGAAAAAAATTCAAATGAGAGGAGGGAAGGAAGAAATCATGAAAGGGGTTTTAAACTACTTGAAAAAGAAACTGATTTTTAAATCTTGGATCAATTTGCTTTTGGGCAACTCTCAAGTTTGACCCTTTTACAAATTAGTCATCTTTTAATTAAAATTTATTTTCTTAATTCTTTTTAAATATGATTTTATTTATTTAAAAAACCATTTAAGATAAATAATTTCCGAACACTTAATTTTAAATTCCTGAACCTAATTTTAGGCCCTCAATTTTTGAGATTAGTTTTGATATCTAAATTGGATACCCGATCCACTAACCCAAATCTACTAGACCGAATTTTGGGACATGACAACTTGGGTTTTAAATGTTGGATCCCAAGCCTGTTTCATATTTCAAATAGTGCAATTTTTTCTCAAGCCCATTTTTCGGGCTTCATACTTTTGTCAAAATCTTCCCATACCTTTAAATAAGTCTATTTCCAAAAAAAATTTATGAAAATCACATTGTGAGTAGAACCTCACACAAGTGAAAAATATATATTATATATAAATTTAAATTTTAAAAATAATATATCATATATAAAATTTTCATTTAAAAATAATAATATTAAAAAGGCTAGATAGTTCCTTTCTAATAATTAGAAGTTTTTCTAAAGCACTAAAAACTAGTCATATATATATATATATATATATATATATATATATATAAGAATGGATAGATTTTTTTTATAGATTCTTTTTTGACAAAATCAAATAGATTGTTTTAAATGAGAAAAATGTTTTTTTTGTAGTTAGTTTAAGTGTACTAGATAAATTTAATTTATAAAATGCTTAAATGATGCATGTTAGGTGTCGAGACCTATGAAAATAATATTTACTTGAAAAAGGTGAATTAGTAGAAAGTGGTAAGTAAGACTGTATCCACATAGACCAGTTGATAATTTTATTTTTAATAAAAATAAAAATAAAGGGGTTTTGTAACATCCTCAAAACTCCCTTGGTAGAAAATTATATGACATAGATTCTTAGTGAAATAAGATACAAAAAAGTAAATGGTAAGGGATGTTAGAGAAAATGAAATAAGAAGTATGTTGTGAAATATTAATTTGAGCCAAGGACTAGGTCATAAAGATATGAAATTTTTATGGTTCAATTGTAAAATTTAAAATCTGAGGGGTTAAAGTATAAATATAGAAAATTTGAAGGGTCGATAATGCAAATATTTTAAGGGTTGAAGAGTTTAGAAAATAAGGAAAATGGATGAATAAAGACTGAATTGAATAAATGGAGAATTATGAGAGACTAAATTATAATTTTACCAAATTAAGTGATGATTCAAGGATGAAATTTTTAAGGATTATAAAGGAAAAATTGTCAATTAGCATGAGAGAGAATTCTAGAGTGTAATGGCGACATGAGAGATATTTTATTGATATTTTAAATTAAATAATTAGATAAATGTTATAATATTAATATTGTAATTAGATTTTTTTAATATTTTATTATCAAAGTGATTGGTATAAAAGAGAGGAAAGATAAAGAGAATGCATCATCTTTTCACATTCCAACGTGAGAGATAGCTAGAGAAGAGAAAGTTTTTTTCTTACAATTTAGTCCTTTGCTATGAAAATCCACTTTTCACCAAAAATTTTGAAAATTTCCTTAGACACCAAAGAAAAAAAGATGAAGTATAGATTTTAAAGAATATATTCATCAGTTTAGAAGCAATAAAATAATAGATGAAAGTGAAGAAAATGAGAAGAAAAGGAAGGAAAGTGGTGAAGATAAGGAAGGAAATGAAGAAAAAGGAAGAAATTATTGACAAAAGGGTAAGTTCCATACTAACCCTACTTGTATTTCAACAGATTTAGTTAAATATGTAGTGAATGAGATCTATAAAAGATGTATTTTAATCTAAATAATAGAAATAAAAAGTATTTGATGAAGTATAGAGATTTAAAACACTAAATTTGTAAGTAAGAGAAAATGTGATTTGTATTGGGAAAATCATTAAGATTACGAAATGAATATGTAATATACACATAAAAATTAGTGATTAAATTTAATATTAATCAAAATATGGTGATTATGTATGATTGAATGAAAGATAGTGCAAAGAACCATGAAAAGAAAATATTTTCATTAAAAGCAGTTTGGATAACGGTAATGGCTTAACTTTGAAAATTCACCAAAATCATATAAATTTATTTAGAGGTTGAATTAAATATGAAATTAAAGATTATTGAGCCTAGTTTCGTATGGAAGAAACGATGCAAGTAATGAAACTGTAGATTTTGAGATATATTAGTTTTTTTACAAGGTCAGAAAGGATTTGGGTTCCCCTATTCTGACTTTGGAAAATCATCA
Source organism: Gossypium raimondii (assembly GCF_025698545.1). Taxonomy (NCBI): domain Eukaryota; kingdom Viridiplantae; phylum Streptophyta; class Magnoliopsida; order Malvales; family Malvaceae; genus Gossypium; species Gossypium raimondii. The sequence continues at coordinate 34,408,283 of NC_068572.1, read as the reverse complement.
AAAACTGTAAAAAAAATTATTAGGGAATGAAATTTATATTTTAAATTCTTAATGGGTCTATTTTTAAAATAATCGAATAGAAACATCATTTGAAACCCTTACTAAAAGATAATTAATTTTAAGTAAAGAAAGGTTGAAGTCATCAAGCAAGAGAATAGGGAAATTTTGAAGAATTTTCTGTATTGATTGGATAAAGTAGAAATTCTAAATTTCTTATGGTAAAACTATATTTCAGTCTAGTTTCAAAAACATCAAGCGGATCTTAATTTCAAAATTTTAGCTCAAGATATAAATAATTTAGTGACTATGACACAAGTGGGAACTTTGATATGAACACATAAGTAAATAGTGAAATTATAATTAATGTTACATATAAACATGTTATACTAAAATCTAAAGATTCTTATATATACATAAAAGATGTGGAATGAAGAGGAGGAGGAGGCAAAATAATAGGAGAGTTATATTGTTAAGAAATTATTGTAAATGATAGTGTTGAAGTATCAAATGAATGAATCTTTTAAGGAAGTCTTTAATTGATGAATTGACTGATAAATATTGGCAATAATGATGGTATGCGAGAAAAAGTAAACTATTTTTGCTAATACAAGTCCTCTAAAAGACTTATTTGTAAAACTTCAATAATTGTGTTAACTCTATATATTTTGGTACAAAAGGTATGCACATAGAGTTCATCAATTAAGAAAATATCATATATATTTAAGAAATGGGTTGTTGGATAATGATCTTGGATGATAAACCGCATATTTTGAACATGTTGGGCTAATTTGAAATGAGTAGAGAAGTTAGGGAATAAATATGCAAATTGTTCCATAATGAATTTCTCTTATTTCCAAACATCAAATCAAGATTTGGTATCGATACCAGGGGTAAAATATTGATACCTTAAGGAAGGTATGCATACTTCGGTCAAAGTATCGATATTATAGTAAAGGTATCGATACCTCAAATTGGTATCGATACCTGGATAGGAGTATCGATACTTAAGCTAGGGAACCGATACCTTATATTCAGTATCAATACTTGAGCCCTGCTTTGTATGGAAAAAAATGTTGAAACAAATTTTACGTAATAATTTTATAAGATTTTATTTAAGACCAACTTAATATGGGAATTTTAAGTTGATAATATTAAAATATTTACTACATGAAACCCAGTTCATTAGATTATAGCCATGGTTGTTTTGGCAAGAAACATAGCATTTCTATATCTTGCCCTGACAGTCGGGACGGGTATAGGGGTGTTATAGGTTTAAAATTAAAAACTAAAAATAAAATTAAACAAAATTAAAAGAGATCATAAAAGAAAAGAAAAGAAAATCGATGAGAAGAGACTCTAGCCAAAGGTGAAATTTTTATTTGATTCGTAGGTTCGATGATCGACACAATGATAACTTCAATACTTTTAATAAATTAGTTGCAGTTGTTGACTCAGCATTGTGCAACAAATCTCTCCTTACCTATTTGGTAATCAAGAGCCAGCTTGTTTGAAATTTGTCACATCTCGAAAATCGGGTTAGTAGAATTGGACATTACATTAAGGCCACGTTTGGTTCGCTGTATTGGTATAGAGGCGTAATAGCAATTCAATTGTTTGGTTGAATGTAATGGAATAGAGGCGTAATAGTATTCTTGTGTTTGGTTGAATGGAATGGAGGTGTAATAGCATAAGGGAAAAAAACTAAAATGACTAGAATACCCTTAGCAGAAATTTGTTTAGGTAAATGATTATTGTTATTGTTATTAAATTTTAATAAGATTATTAACATCAATAATAAATAATTTAATCATATTTTAACATAATTATTATTAAATATATTTTAATTAAAATATATAATTTAATAAAATTCTTAATATTAAATATTCTTATATGAATTTACTAAAATCATAATATATAATACTATAAAATATAATTTAAAATAATTATTATTAAATATAATTTATTAAAATATATAATTTAATAAAATTCTTAATATTAAATATTCTTATATGAATTTACTAAAATCATAATATATAATACTATAAAATATAATTTAAAATAATTATTATTAAATATAATTTATTAAAATATATAATTCCCCACTTTATTTGAAGCTTCAGGATACTAAACTAATTAATTGTTTGACTAATCAAGGGACTGATTTTGTTTAGCCATAAAATACATCAATATATATTTATGTAATGAGAGTTTTCATTTACATCCGAGTAAAGTTATTTTAATTTTATATTTCAACTAACTTAACATTTTATCTCCTATATTCTTTTGGAATATTAATTTTATATCAATCTTATACCATTCTTCTATATCATTTTGATTAAATTTAAGCTTAAATCTTATAAAATAACATGTTTTAATAATAAAATAAAACAAACTTATTTTATTAAATTCCATAAGCTCAACTTAGTAAAGCGTGCTTCTTTTAAAACGAAAAAGGAAAGCAGGTTATGATATAATTTGGTAAATTAAAATTAGTCAATATCCAAACTTTACAATTTAATCATTTGTATCCTATACTTTTAAGCAAATATTCTCTCCATTGAAGGTGTAGTAGATCACTTCATGCAAGACAACAAATCAAAAGCAATTATATAAAGTACAAGCTTATCAAGATAAGGCCAAGACAAGGAGCCAATTTCTATTTTTCCTTCATTAAGCTTATCAAGATATGGATCCATCAATCCACAAACACTTATACAACCAAAAGTCCCATATAGGAAATGGCACCTTTTTCCTTGAACTAAAAGTAGCCGCTAATGCTCAAGCACACAAGAATACACAAGTTATTACTTTAGTGCATGCGCACATTACACCCCTTGGATACATTCACATTTAAGAGGATAATATATACTAATAAACCAATAACAAATAAAATTTACAATAAATTCATGCCAATTTCCCTTCAAGAACTTAACAACAAGAAACGCAATAGCTCTAACAAACAAGTTCCAAGCGTAACACAATAATTATCTCATCAAATATACCTCGAATTGGAGATATACTCTCGATAATATAACAAAGTGAGCATTTGTATCCATCAACTTTAAATTACACAGATGAGAAGTAATTTTAGGTGACGACAACCGTAAAAGAGGCAAAAGGGCCATGAGTTTCATGATGCACACCAAGAATTGGAAACCACTCTCGTTAATCTTGGAGCTTTTTTATCTCAGAGAAATAGACATAAATACATCATGACACCAATCGTGAGATATAGAACCCTCAATATCTATTGCATAAAAGAAATGAAGCTAAAGTTCATGGCATGATATAGCACCTCGACGAAAAAGACCATGCTAAAAATTCTCATCATGGAAGAGTGAAGCTCGTTGATTTTTCAACTTGTTCTAAACTTATAAGTTGCAAAGAAGAAACACCGCTTAACAAAGTCAAGTAAGAAGCAACTCAAACATAAAACTAAACAGTTGAGCAAATTCAAAACTAATTGCATAATTCCGCATCACATACACTACCATTAAGAACATAAATTATGCCAATGACAGTTCTAACTTTTTCCCTATAAACATACTCATGCATATACAGTATCTCACAAAGGTTCTCAAAAAAATATTTATTGGATGGGCAAAAGCGGATAATAAGCTCTAATCCTTCCGATTAAATTTAGAAAACTTAGCAAAGAAAAAGCCTTTTGACTGATATTTATTTGATCAGGGGCAATCAATACCATTAAACCATTGATGTCTAATATATTGCAATGTAAGAAAATCTATACCCCAGCATGAAATGCTACATAAAATTTGAATATTTGATAAGTGAATGGCCAGTAAGACCAAATTTGAGAGGTATGTCCCAGAAAGCGAAGGTGAAAAAAGAGAAAAAACCGACAAAACATAAGGTAACCTATTAATCGATTGCAAGGCAACTGGAAAACCAATGGAATGAGATGAATGAAGAAACAAAAGCAGAAAATCTGTATGGTTTGTACTCACTCTCAAATTTGATTAGAACAACCATTATCCACAAGTGATATCTTGAACTAAAGTAGCTCGAAGACTACCAAACGAAGATGACAATGACAATAGAAACAAAGAATATAAAGGTAATAAAAGACATCCATGCTCGACACATTGTAACACCGAAAACCAAATACAAAGACAAAGAAGCATCGATCAGAAATGGAATCGCATTCCCTTTTTTAGAAAAGAAAATGAACAAGATTCCTTAAACTCGTTTCTAATCTGTAAACAAATTGAAGAAGCAGATCTTCAACCCACAAGCATTATATTTTCTTAAAAGCACAAAAATAATTTTCCATTCTTCTTTAATGTAATCATTTCGCAATTCCAAACATTACAACCACAAATTTATATCACATGCACAGAATCATTAAATTGTACTTGGTGCAACATTAATGGTGTGACAGCAAGAGCATCTTATACTTGCTGCTCCACATGTATACATTAGCAATGTTCGACAACCTCCACATATGAGTTGAGCCATTTCCATCCCTGCATGCTTATTTACAAACTTGGTGATCAGCCATAATAATTTGATTCAACTTATTTACATATCGAAACACAAGGAATATTACTGACCACCCCATGTTTAATTTTTCCTTCACTTAAATGTTCTTATTTCTCTAATAAATTCTGGATAAAAACACCATAATTAGCATTAACAGATGGTTTCGAACTATCTATCAACAAAGGAAACATACATGAAAAAGGAAAAAGAAGATTCATCAATTGAATGCCGAAATAAGAGAACTTCCCAACCAAATAAAAAGAAAAGAAAAATACCTGCGTGAGTGATTTGGTGTTAGAAAATTGATTGAGGTGAGAAAAGAAGAGAGTCGCGGTGAGGCTCTCACAATTGCAACAATCCTTCCAGTCGTTGCATAGTTACTGTCCAAATCAAATACCCAGAAACAATACTTTATCACTCTGTCCTTAACATTAACAAAATATAAACAGATAAAAGAGTACCAAAAAAGAGAGAAAGAGGTGAAAGCAGCAGCCCTGAGAAGAGAAGATATGCGACGGAAAAAGCTAAGGAAAATTGGAAATAAAAGATGAAGAAAGGAAGAAGTAGAAGGAGGAAAATTACCTGGATGAAGAAGGAGAAGAAGATGAAGAACGGAAGAAGGAGAAGGAGGGAAAAATAAAAATTACCTTAAATATCTAGGTCTCCTCTGCAATCAATGGAAAAAAAGGAAACGTAGAGATGGTTGGAAAGAAAGTTACGAAGCGTAAGATGAAGCCGAGGCAAAATTTGAAAAGAAAATCGTAAGCAGACGTAATAGCTAATCTTTGCTTTTGGAAGGGATTAGAAATTGGCGTTGAAGCAGAGAAAATGTTGAATCCGTCCGCAACGTAATAGGCCCGTATTAGGGCAATACAGCGAACCAAACGGCGTATTGAGTGGGGCCACAGAATAGGGGTGTAATGGCTAATCCATTACACCCAACCAAACATGGTGTAAAGGTTTGAGAGAAAAATCAGATTTTATGTCATAGGAATTAAAATAGGATAAAATAAATAATTAGTTAATAATAGTAAAAATAATAATTAAATTAAATAATTATGGTATTAATAATCGGGTCATTAGTAAAAATAAAAATAAAAAATAATAATAGAGACTAATTTGGAGTAGTGGTTAAAGTAGAGGTTAAATGTGTAAATTAATGCTAGTAGTTAAAAATGGAGCTATTAGAAGAAGGGAGAAATAGGAGAGGACTTAGGGAGCAAAGAGCCCAATTTTAAAAAAAATTGTTGGCTATAAAAGCCATTCGCCGTTCAAGCTCTTTCCATCTTTTTTCCATTTTTAAAATTTGTTAGATCTGGATTGGAAAATTTTCTCTCAAAAATTTCTGCATTTTTTATATTTTCTTAGCATCCAAATACTCCCTATTCCTTCATTTTTCCAAGAAAACACTGTTTCTTCTCCAATTTCTCACCTAAACTTAGCTCTTTTTTGCTCAATTGGTGCAAATTCGTGGAGGTTTTTGAATTAAAGGTTAATCTATTATTTTATTATGTGTTTTTAATTTGAATTTTCATAGATCTAAGCAAGAAAATTAAAGATCCATAGTTTTAAAGCTATCTTTTGCAAAATAATGGTGAATGATGAAATAAAGAGTTAATAGGTGTTTTTAAAATAATTTTTAGTATATTTTTACGAGATTAAGTGGTTTGCAAATTCTATTTAATTAAATCTTTAAGTAATTGAATGAATTAAATGGTTGTCTTTTGAGAATGAGGATGAACGGTGGTTTTCGAGAAAAGTAGTGTCTAGTAAAATTGAGTTAAATTATCGGCCTAGATCTATAATTAGGCACAAGTTAGGGGGTTAGGAGGTATAAATTAAGGATTTAATTAAATTAAGAAAAGAGAAGAAATTAAGCAAAATAGATTGTACGAAATAAGTCGAATAAGTATGTGTACGTAGAGAGTCGTTGTATAAACACAACGAGATAAGTTAGAATGTTTTTGAATGATTAACAATATATATATTTTTGTGAGAAGTGGAAAACATTGGTGGAGCCTCAACAAATCTGGATAAAGGCAAGCAAAAAGTTGTCTAGTTTGACGAGTTGTGGTGAGCTACAGGTGAGTGCATTTGTATGCTATGTTTTAGCATGAATTGTGAAATCTAGAGAGTCGAAGTGTGGCTTACAAACCCCTACTTATGGTATGCTAACTCTTCCATGTGCAAATCCTTGTAATTTTGGTTGAATCATTTAGTATATACACTGTGCGATTTTAATAGTACAAAATGCATGAACCTATAATATATATACATCAGCTTTATTTTATATATAATATATATTAATGGATTTGGGTGTTATATATAATATAATATACATATATATGTGGGTTGTTATATATAAATTATATTATATGCGTGGTCTTACTATGTACATATATGTTTGGGTCTTATTGTATAATATATATAATTATGAGTATGGTTTTATCTAATATATAAATTTACGGGACTTTTAATGTATGCTAAATTTTGACATGACAAAGGTCACTAAATAGGTACGTATATATATGTAATATATATTCAGTATATTATTATGTAATGCTTGCAAATGAATATAAAAATAAATATTATACTATGGATTTTTATAACATGTGAATTTTATTGATAGTGCACATTTATGCATGCATGAACCCGTAAGTGAATTATGAGATTTATGATATTAAAAATTTTGATTAGTGCAAAATTATATTATTGTGAAATGCTAAGTGCGAGCCAGTTATATTGTGTAATAAAATGTGATTAAATAGATATGTTGGCAATGTGAACACTTGAAACCGTTAGAAATCATTGGCATGGCATAAGATTGTGAGTACTCACACTTTTATTATATGTTGGGCATTGTGGCCCAGAGATAGCATTGGAGAGATAAGGGAATGTCAAGCATAAATCCATTCACCGTAGATAGCGTGTTGTGTTTGGAGAGTGTGAGCATATGTGCTACACTTACATGGAGATAGCATACAACTTTATGAGTCATGTGGTGTGTTTTGGAGATCCGTTTATCTAATGAGTATATAATTTGACCATGTTTCATATTCACGAATTGCCAATATATCACTATGTTGTGAATGAAAATTGTGTTATATGTGAATTGTTCAAGTATGTTCAAGTCCTAACATGTCTGGTGTGTATATATCTGTGTTGTATGCATGTGTACTCACTGAGCTTCCCAAGCTCACCCCCTTACTTTACCTTGTAGATAAATAGTTCTCAGGTTAGTATGGAGGGTGGCAAATCGGTGATTCATTGCAAGGCATTTTTAGACTATGTGTGTTGAGATTTTACTCTCCGAAGTGAAGGCAATGTGGGTCATTCCAAGGGTTTAGTACTAGAATTAGACTTACACATAGACATTTTAAATAAAACTTTCAACAGGTTGTAAATAGACATTACGGACTGTTTGTTTTTTTCTTGGGGGATTTTTTAACGTTATAATTGCTTGCTTGATTGGATGGTTTTATTACTTGCTTAGTGTGATAATAATTAAATGAACTAACAAATTTTTGTAGCTAAGGGAGACTGATGAGTAGTAAGGTACACCTTATACCTTCTGATTGTGTGAATGAAATGATTAATTTAGAAAAAACATGCACTTAGGTCTAATTTCCTATATGAAATATTCTGCAAATGCATGGTGTGTAAGGTTGGTCATTGTGGTTCGTAAAGTTTTAAATAGAGAGCCACCTCAGTGGCTAATGTGATGTTTTGAATTCAGGTCAGACAATCCTGGTCAGGTTTAGGCATCACAAAACTACTTCCCTAACTGATAAATAGCCCTGTAACTTAGTGCTTAAGATTTAACTTATTGACATCATTAAGAATGAGAGAGACCTAATTCAAACCAACAAAATCACCTTAGCGAACTTCATTTAAGCTTAATCACACATCCACACCACATAAACGTAAGCTACAACAGAAACGAGTTATGCAATTCGTCACTAATATTAGAATAAATTAAACAATTACAGATTAAACTATTCTAATTGATAAGGCTACCATTCTAAGCTTTTAAATACAAGCCACATATTTAATAAACCTAAGCAATTGTAATTAACACAGAAGATGCATGAATACCAAAGAATAAAGAAGAATTCAAGCATAAATTAAGTCTCAAGAACTTATTGAATCAAACTAAATAAAACTAAGAATGGCTAGGTCTAAGTCTCTCTAGTCTTAACCTAATAATGTCTATTTACAAAAAAATAATAATATAAAAAAGTTGTTCCTCCATAAGGCTCATCTTTTCCTACATATCAGTGACTTAACGTTGAGGGCCAAAGGCTTGCTACTGAAGGGAGATTTGGTCAACATGGGCGACGGTGACAATGAGTTGAGAGGAAGAAGTCACCAAATGAAAGAAAATCTCTTGCAAAATTTGGTCCTTAGGATCTTGGAAAGGATTTCCAAAAGGAGGTTGGGTGCCTAGGGTAATTGATGGAGCAATGGTGGTAGGGTTGGCCAAGGGAATACAGAGAGGAGCATTGATGGAGGCCATAAACTAGATAAAAGCCTTAAGAGGGCTAAGATTTGGTCGATTTTTTGTCTGAGTGGTAGGAGGGTGATTTTGGTTTGAAGGGAGCTCGGTGTTAGTGGGGTTGTTGTCGGTTGTCAGGGCTGAGGAATTGGTAGTGTTGTTGAAGTTGGTGGACTTTGGGGGGTTGAGAATAGCATCAGTCTAAGTAGTCATCATAAGGTCCATACTCACCACACCAATTGTTGATACAAGGTGCACGAGAGGAGAATAAGGAAAAGATAAGAGTAAGTGGTGGTTCTGTAGAGGTCGGTTCACTTGAAGAGATGGGGAGTCAGAAAGGAACAAGAGGACATGTTAATTATTGAGAGAGACAATAATTGATCAGAGTAACTTTAAGGGCTAAGAAAACTGATCCTTTCTTCATTATTGGGAAGGTATTTATAAAATAGGTTCTCTAGTCCACTAGTGTGACGTGGCAGGATAAATGCTCCATCCCACCAAATGTGTAAAGGATATTCATGATTGTGAAGTGTAACACCCCTAACCCATATCCGTTGCCGAAACAGGGTTACGGAGCATTACTAAAATTTACAGACCAGATACATACATTTCATCTCATTTAATATTCATATGAGAAACTAATCAATAATCAAACATATTGTCTCTTATATGAGTCCTCGAGGTCCAAAATACACATTTGAATCAAATCAAGACTAAACCGGGTACTTTAAAATATTTTTGGAAAATATATCAAAATTTTTCCTAGGTGTAGGGGACACACGCCTGTGTGGCCAGGACGTGTGGACATTCGAAATAGGGGCATACGACCGTGTCTCAGCCCGTGTCCAAATTAGGGTGCTCTCTGACTTGGGACACACGGCCAAGCCACACACCTGTGTGCTAGGCCGTGTGAGAAATTTTTAGCATTCTGTTTTGAAATTTTAAAGATGCAGGGGACACACGGCCAAAACACATGCCTATTTGTTAGGCCGTGTGTTACACACGACTGAGACACACGTCCGTGTCTCTGCTCGTGTGGACGAAAATAAGCCATTTCCAGGCCACATTTCTCACCCAAACTTGCCTTCCACCTACATTAACATTTTAACACATTTAAAAGCCAATACAAGACATTTAAATCAAGCCAATATCAAGTCTTAAATATGACATTATACCACACATAACCAAATATACTAACTTACTTTGTTGTCCAAATTATCATATGCATATTTAATTTACTTTTCACTTCAATTCATTCACCCATATATATGTCAAATTGATGAGGCCACATGCATATATATATCCCAGTTTGTACCAACACAAGCCATTCAATTGGCTAATCACAACAAAACATTTACATGTCAACATTGGCCAAGTTAACCTATACATGTCATTATAACCAAAGTTGATTTACTAAATATACCAAAATGAGTCAATGGATAGTGTGAGATATCTCTGCCAAGCTTCCAACCCAACGAGCTTCCAAATTCCTATAAAACAGGGAAATAAAATAGAGTAAGCATTTAATGCTTAGTTTGTATAACATGGAATATAACTTACCATTTATTTCACATTTAAGGTAAGCAAACTAAACATGCTCAAATCAATTTGGCCAAATGCCTAAACATATATCCTCATCAAGCCTGTTAGTCATGTAATTCATATAATAACTCATAATCACAAATGTACATAGTCATCAGGAAAATTTCATACACATGTATCTTTCATCTCATTTTTCAACATGTCAAGTAACATCATTTTCATGTATTTCAGGCATATACAGGTAACAATTTGTATCAAATTCACATTTTCTTTTATCAGAACACTACCCGTTGAACCATTTAAATATCGATGGATACATGGGTAGTACACACACAAAGTGTACGAAACTAAAATCCGTCAATTCATGTACATGTATGTTTATACAAACATGTAAACGGGAAGCTCTTCTGAACCATATAACGGGAAGCTCATGTGAGCCATGTAACAGAAAGCTCTTACGAGATAATTATCAGAAAGCTCTGGGGAGCCATTAATTAGGAAGCTCATGCGAGAGCCTTTAATCAGGAAGCTCCGGAGAGCCATATATCGGGACGCTCATAAGAACTACGGTGTGTCCACGACACATGCAGGATCACAACCAAATCAAGATGCTCATAAGAGCTAATAACGAGAAGCTCATGAGAGCCATACATCAGGAAGCTCAAGAGAGCCAATATCAGGATGCTCATGAGAGTTAATAACGGGACGCTCTTGCGAGATGTGGTGTGCCCGCAACATATGTAGGATCACAACCAAATCTAGAACCCTGTATCCATCAAATTTCATTTGTTCAAACGGGATTTAATACTTATTAGTCATCGTCGGATATGTGATTAATTTCATATACATGGAAATAATAAAATCACATGCATACAATTCAATTAAGTCATATAAATTCTCAATTTAGTTACACGAACTTACCTCGACAAATTTCATGCACACAAAAGCTACTAATCCGTTACTTTCTCTTTTCCACGATCTAACTCCGTATTTGATCCATCCGGATCCATTTGAATGAATTTAACATCAATTTATATTCAATTCAATCCAATTCACGTCTTTGGAAAAATTACCATTTTGTCTCTATACTTTTAATTAATTACAATTTCATCCCTAGGCTCGAAAAATGAAATTCGTGCAATTTAATCCTTATTCCAAGCTTAGCCAATTTTTAAATATAACATTAGCAACCCATGTCTTTCATAAAATTCAAATTTTTTCCATAAATTTTAAATCTTTTCAATTTAGTCCCTAAATCTTAATTTCATCAAAATTTCCTTTACAAAATTTGTTTATCTATCAACAACCTTTCATTTTCTAACATAAAACCCCATAACTCATGCATACTCATCCATGGCTAAACCCTAGTACTTTGATAACTTTGCAAATTAATCCCCAAGATAGCTAGATTAAGTTATTACGATCTCGGAAATATGAAATTTATTAAAAACGGGATAAAGATACTTACCCAATTAAGCCAAATAAGCTTGCTTAAAGCTTAACAACATAGCTAGGGTTTCCATGTCTTATTTTTAGGAAAGATGATAAATATGATGATATTTTTACTATTTAATCATTTATCATCATTTATTATTTTTACTTTCCAATTTAGTCATTTTCTTTAATGAATTTCCAATGATGACTAATCATACTTATCTACTAACTCCTCTAAATGGTCTATTTTCCATATAAGGACTTCCAATTTTGAATTCCATAGCTATTTGATACCTTTAGCTACTAGAATTCAACTTTTGCACTTTGTGCAATTTGGTTCTTTTCATCAAATTAATCATGAAATCAGTAAAATTTTTTTATGAAATTTTCATACGAAACTTCTGTCATAATGCAGACCATGAAATAATATTAAAATATTTTTTCTTCAGGACTCGAATTTGTGGTCCCGAAACCACTATTCTGATTTCACTAGAAACGGGTTGTTACATGAAGGATATTCATGATAAGGCCCATTCTATTATTCATCAGATCAGTACATGGTTGTTACGCCTAAGTGGTCCATCATGGCCTTAAAGGTGTGTTCACACTTGAGGAGTGTTCACACTTAAAAAGTGGGTGACTGTCCTTTTTAAGAAGATATGAGGATCTTGCTAAGTGGTTCGTATAAATGGGTGGTTAATAGCGTAGAAGATCGATACTCCCTTAATCAAAGTGGGTTGTCAAGCAATACAACTTCTCGTGCGATGTCAGTAGGAGGGTCAACGTTACTTATGCCATTTGCACATATCCGATCGGAGGACTTATGCCATTGACATGTACCCGATTGGAGGAGGGATATAGCAATCATAAATTAAAGTTGTAACACCTGATTACCATTATTGACCCAGGTTAGGTAGAGGGCATTACAAAATCCTTAATTATAATAATTAAGGTTCAATTTATGCTCCTAATGTCAATAAAAAAATTGAAGCTTAACAAATTGCAATCTTTTATAGGAAAGTTTCTTTATATTAATTATAGAGTTACTTGGATCAAACATCCTCAAATTACGACCATCAATTTAAATTGATCCCTAAACTTCAAATCATTCTAGTTACATCCTTAAACTATCAAGGTTATGTCAATTAGGTCTTTTCGTTACTAAAATTATTAATTTAAGCTGTTAAATGACACGCCGATCTTATTTGACATAATTGAAAATTAAAATTGAAGAAAAATGAATTGTAAAATGGTTATTTTAAAAATCTTAGTTTTGAAGTCTTTGAAGCTTTTATAAAAGTTTTATCGTTCACACTATTATTATTTTATTTTTAAAAATTTTCATTTTAAATTTAGCCATATAAGATTTGACGTATCATTTAACAGTTTTAATAATGAAAGACTCAATTGATATAACATTGATAGTTTAGGAATATAATTAGAGCGTCTTGAAGTTTGAAGATCAATTTAAAATGACGATCATAGTTTGAAGATATCTAATACAATTAACGTTAATTATATTATGAGAAAGTATATTTATACTAATTATGTTATGACAAATCATTTTACATTAGTTACATTGTATTGTTTTTATATTAATTATATTATAAAAAATATGTTTATATCAAATGCAAGTTTGGAATAAATTCTAGACAAAACTTTCTAACCCTCTATTACTAAATAATGATTTAAAATTTTCAAAACAAATAGTGAACCTCTCAAGTGTGTGATACTTCATGATATACAAAATATTGAAATTTGATCAAGTGACAAGTTGGATGGAAGGATCCCAAATCGAATTCTTTTATGTTTCTCATCTAATTCATTTTGTCTCGACTTGACCTTTTAACCTGAATCACTTATGTAACATAAAAAAATAATAATCATGATATTAATATTTATAACTACATATAAATTTTTTAATTAGTAAATAGCAACTCGGATGATATAATTTAAAGAAAAAGAATTAGGCATGACAAAATTCAAAAAATCTAATTGAAATCAAATTATTACCAAAATAATAGTACTTTAGTAATTTTACATGAACAAATATTGCAATGAGAAAAATAAAAGTAAAGGATGAGATTAAAGCTACTCAATTATTAGCGTTAATGATAAATGCATATAGTCAAGTAAGTTGGAAACTTGGAGTCTCGATTTTAAAAAAAATAAAGATAAATTTTTCTTTATCATCTTGTGATTAGTTTTCTTCTTTGAAGACAAAATTTCCTGATGTATCATATGATAATACCTACCACAGAGGTCGATTCAACTATCATATAATCATAAGAAAATTTTGTTTGCTTTTAAGAAATCTCCTCAGTGAGATTCACATGATAACATATACCTTGGGGCAGGTTTGTTTCATACAATCACAAGAGATCATTTATGGGGGTCGTAGGTCTTATTTAGGGACCTTCTCATACTCAATATTTTAAAAACATCCAAGGTTCTTAATTTCTGGTTTCAATCATGAATGATCAATATATGCATGACAAGTACATATGGCATTCTTCCCTAATCTATATGAAATTTTTATCTCATAAATGCATAAACATACATTCATAGTCATATAAATATTATAATGCTTATCTACATAAATATAAAAGCATAAAATTTAAATGACTCTGACCAGTCAAAGTTTTCATAATTCCATTCAAGAAAATAATAAAATTAAAATTCACCCCCAAAGCATACTTTAGGTCTTCAACTTTGCAACCACGGTCTTTTGCTGCAGTACCGGTTCTCATTTCTATTGCCATCGTCTTTTCATCGTCATTTTCGTGTCACCACCACCGTCGAGCCGCCGTCGAACCACCGCCAGCTTCACTGGGTTGGGTTCCCGTCGTCTTGTTTTTTGGGTTTTGTTGGAAGAATTTTACAAAAATTCCTATGTCTATTTTCGGCTCATATATTTTGTTCTAAATTAATAAATAATAAATAAAACAGTGCGTGAAGATCATAGCCCACGATCTAAAATATACATGCCCAAAAAAAATTACAAATAAATTTCTAGGAATCATAACTTTGGCAAAATTACTTTATCATTCTTAGCAATAAAATAATTATATACGTTCGTTTACATACATTCCTAAACATGCAAATAATTACAAAAATGTCACATTTGATCAAAATTAATCAAACAAGATGAAGAGAAGAATTCGATCTCGATTTACACTATAAGCATAGTACCACCTATCCCTAATACCAATTGTTGAAAAAAATCTGATTTGAAAAGGGTTTTTTTGTATAACGGAAAATTAAAATTTTGAAAACCAACCTGGTTTGTGATATTTATAACAATAAACTTTAAACTGAAATCGTACATGTGTTTTTGAATAAACGGATCATTAATATTTCAGGCTTTCAACCAAACAATCTTCTCCGCTATACTCGTACCACGAACTGCTTCAAGCGTGGGCTCGAATCAATTGAATCAAAACACAAAACTAGAAAAAGTTTTATTTTCTTTTTGGGGTGAAAACGAAAATTCTCTCTTCTTTAATAGAAACCAGTAAAATTGTTATTTTGGAAAAATATATTTAATAGTTGAGAATAAATTCTCTCTATTTTTTGGTAGAATAACAATCTCTCAAAGTTGTTGTAAATAGCTCTACCGATGCCATCTATTTATAAGGAGAGAAGGTAGAACCCCTGTTGAAATTATAGATGTTTATTTCAAATAGAAAAACAACTTTCTAATCCAACTAGAGAGGGAAAGGGGTTGATAGTGTGTGCTTCCCCTTATATGTGTTATGATGGGGATTCAGGCCTCTCATTGTATTGGGCCCAATTCTAAGTGTTTTCTAGACTTTTAACCCAACACTTTATAATTTAATCCAACCCAATACATATTTTTCTATTTTCCAAAACAAACATTAATTTTTCAATTAAATAATTTTCCCATCTCAATTAAATAAATTTTTAATTTTACCCTGGTAAATTATGACGATTTTACCACTGGTAAAATTTTCAATAAAATATATTCAATATTTTACAACTCAACTTGTTCATTATGACCGAACAATTTATTTTGATTTTCAGGCTTTAAAACAACTCAAAAACATAAACTCATTCATCCAATAATTTTTTAGTAATTCATGTACATTTGCAAATGAATTGTTCCTCATTTCATTTCCATTTCCATTTTGAGAAAACCACATTCATTTTAAAATGATTTTGTTTCTCCATTTCAAAGAAAACCAAAATCATTTCTGAATGTTTTTCATTTCTTTATTTCTATTCATTCTGATCATTTTCAATTCAACACACAATTCATTTTTTATTTCAACGAGCTAGCAAAGAGACCAATTGAACATATGTAATTAGGGCTCAAATGATTTATAATTAAGTTATGGCTTTTCACCTATTAATTATAAACTCATTTAGTCGCAAAGTCATTCCACTATAGTATTGTGACTGAGCTCTCCCTAACAACATACCATTATGAAAACAACTACTCAGTACTCGTCTAATGACCTTATCATAAGTGTGTTATCCTCATAGAATATTGTTAATCTCTTTATGATAATATTTTCTCTCTCAATATGATCCTATTTTATCTATTACATCTTCATTTGTGAAAATTCATTCATTACCATATAGTATTCAAGTTATCCATCACAAAGACGAACAACCCGTGGCCACGTTTACTTTTCACCAACCATGTAATGCCAATGAGAGGATATCATTTACCTATGTCTCAAGCTATGAATTTCACTATTGTGAATGACACTACAGCTTTCGATTCCTTATCTATTCAAACTCAGGATTTTACTTACATCAAAGTGTACGAGTCACACATACATAGTCCGCCATCCACTCAAGATTTAGGTATGTCACACTATGAACGTCACAAGTGAATAAATCCAAAAACAAATTCAGGATCTTTTCTACTTGTGTCCTATCCAATATACTATCAGTTCAGTTAGTCATATCTATGTCTCTATCTTCAGGGACTTGTTAGCTTCGATACCCAAGACAAAACATCTCCCTAATTGGACTTGAAAGACAACATATTAGTCGTTCATTCGATTTTCTCATTTTCGATTAGACTAAGAGCATGATTAAACGACAATACATATAATGTGAAAGATAAATAACAATCTAAATTTAAGCTAACAACAATTAAACTAATAATAGGCAAATATGAACACCGACTTGATCCACTACACCAAAACAGGCTTTTAGCGGCGCTTTTTTAGGCCTTTAGCGGTGCTAAAAGTATTTGCGGCGCTTTGAGAAGAGCCAGAAAAAACGCCGCTAAAGACCGCGTCGCTAACTTTAGCGGCGTTTTTAGAAAAAAACGCTGCTAAAGACCAAGACCTTTAGCGGCGCTTTTCCCACAAACGCCACTAAAGACCAAGACCTTTAGCGGCGCATTTCCCACAAACGCCGCAAAAGACGAAGACTTTTAGCGGCGCTTTTCCTACAAACGCCGCTGAAGACCAAGACCTTTAGCGGCGCTTGTCCCACAAACGCCGCTAAAGGTCATAATCTTTAGCGGCGCTTCTAGCACAAACGCCGCTAAAGATCATGACCTTTAGCGACGCTTCTACAACAAACGCCACTATAAAGATGACTTTTAGCGGCGCTTTTTTGACAAACGCCACTAAAAACATGACTTTTAAAAAAATGTTTTAATTAAATAATATTTATTTGTATGATAAATATTATATTTTTTTTTTTGAAATTTAAACTTTAAACTATATACTTTTAAGGATAAAAAATATTAATTAAATTAAAATTTCTATTAAAATTTTAACTTTAAAGCTAAATATATATTTCCATGTAACAAGGATATAAATTGTACCCATTTCAAATATATCCTATAAAAACTTGTCACGACAATGATATATATTGCATGATTGATAATATATCAACCATCTCAACCGCATATATTTCAAGACAATTCACAACTGTTAAACACCCATTCTCACAAAAAATTTGCTAAGTATAACAGGCTTGATTGTTGAAAAAATCAATACAAAGATTTATAACTTCAAACTATCAAACAATTTCATTCATCTAAAGACATCCTTAGAACATTTATGAGCACTATGTCATACTCATTTATTAGCTCTTAAAAAATTAACAGCATGTATGACCTTGCAATTCAATTAATCACCACATTTCGTCCAGCAAGCACTTTATTGGCTTTCTATAAAATTTAAGATTCTTAGACTATCCCCAGAAATTATTTTTCAATCCAAAAAGAATCCAACAGAAAATTATTAATAGCAATTGACTTGCATATTTAAAATGACAAGCAAGTTAGTTACTGACATCAAGGGGAGGATTTAGATATTCTATTCCATTGCTTATCTGACCATATGGCTCCATTAAATCAACCACGTTTTGCAGATCATCTTTGGTCAAATTTAGTCCAAGGTGATTCACCCGCATTTGGCTAATTTGCTTGACAATTTTGGGATCATACTGCTGAAAGTCTGCAAGTAGTACAAATTACAGTTAGATAATTTGGTTAAAATTGATTAGTGCCTAAAACATGAATTTACCACCAATTAAGATGGATTAGTTAAATATGAAACTCAGAGAAACAGAGGTAAACATGTAAACTGAATGAAAACACTTAAATAACTGATTCTTCGAATTTCAAGAAGAATAAAACAAGACATTAATGAGATTGCTTAAACTATACCGGTTCTCATCTTGTATAAAAGAAAAATAATAAAAATAAAATTGCATATAAAAAAAATGAAATTATAGCTCCAAAGTCCAAAATAGACATCAATAATTTCCACCACAAAGATAGCAAACTACCGAAGCATTTCACTAGTTAAAGCAATTTCAAAGAGGAAAACTGGTTGGTACTATCTCAAGGATAATTTATTTAAATTATATACTCCATTGACTCGGTAATATTTGATTCTCTAATATAGTATAAGTAGCTAGTTATTAATATTAGAAGAAATGACAAAACAAAATTATTATTAATTTTTGTTCAAAAAACAGTAAATATGAATTTGAATTAGAAAAAATTTTAAGAAATGTAGGGGCAGCCAAATGTTGCCAAGAGCACAAGGTATTCTAGTAAAGTTAAATGCTCGGATATTGAGAAGTGGTGGGTTTGATATTTCTCATTTCTTACTAGTAAAGTTATAGTTAATGATTTTTAAAAAGAAAGAAACTAAAGAGATTTTATGCAAGTTCTTTGTTCACCAAATTCACAACTCAAGCCAGCATAACCAACAATCTAATCAAATAACAGGCAGCTAAAATCAGCAGATTAAAATTAATATTAGCTAACAAAGAAGAAAAACCTAACACTACTTCATCATTGAAATGAATATTGTCTAAATCTAAACCAATTGGCATATGAAAGAGGATTGAACACATAATGAATACCACATGCAGAATGAAATAGAAAGAGACTACTGACTCACAAGGTAAGACCATTCGCAAGTTTTCCAGAATAATTTGGATCACAGATAAAAGCTAAATACAAACTAATTTTTTGTTTCAGCTAAAGAGAATCATATTGATCCTAAACTCAAACAAACCTGATGCAACTGTGCTCTTTTGTTGAATATTTTATCTTCATAGGACCCTACAGCTTGGATAAAATGCTCTACCCTGCTCAAATTAGGCTGAAATAAAAATCATACAGTCAAAAGCTTTAGTTTACTAGATGAAATTTGATGACTGGAATAATAAGTGGCCATCACACATAAGATCAACAGGCACCTTGCTTCCATCAGTCAAATAACCACCAAATGATCTAAATTCCTTCTTGTATACTGCCATTAACAAGTTGATTGCATCCTGAAATTAACAAATTGAAAAGGGGAAGGCTTTCAATTAAAACCTTGGCTTCATATAAAAGCCCTAAAGTTACATTCAAAATCACAATATAAAAATACAACCCAACAATAGAATAATTACTTCAACATACAAACCTCACGAATCTCGAGTGTAGGCATATGAGGTAAGAAATCATTGCCAACAAAGAAGCATATGAATATAAAATCATCCACAACGCGTTCCAAGTCAATTTCAAAAGGAGGATTGGGGATTCTCATCTCATATTCCAGATACTCCCTAAGGGTCCATATGTTCAAGAACTGCAAAGATGAAGCAAATAACAAGTTCTAATTTTGCAAAGTAAAATATATGAACCTCTCGAAGGATTGAAAAGTGAACTTCATGAGTGGCCAAGGCCAACATAATTAAATCAGCATCCTGTCGTGTTTCAACAATAAGCAGGGTGCATGATCTTAGTCCACTAAAGTAGGCCAAAGAAAATAAACAGAACACATGCTTAAATTGACTTTGCTATAGATATCCGAGTACCCAGATCCCATAATCAACAAATAATCAAACAATAAGTGCCTCAAAAATCAGGAAAACAGAAAAAGGACAGAGATTTGGAAAAAGGAACTTACTTCATGGATTGAACATGTCTACGAAACAAAGGCTTGGAGTGAAACGGAGCAGAAGATCTTAAACGGCTTCGATTTAAGCCCATAAAACAACCAAGAAAAACTGCCTAAAATCCTGGAAATATGTATTTCCAGCTTCAATGATGGATCTGGAACACCCACTTGCCTTGTTGAAACAATAAGACTCCAACCATCCAGGGACTCATCTAAGAAAAAAACAAAAAAATCAGGCAAAAAAGCAAAGAGGGAGCAAGAGAGAGAGGGGGACCTGGTTTGAAGAAGAAGGTTGAAGGCGAGTTCGTTGTTTCTAGGGATTTAGCTACTTTGGGAGGCATTACTTTAGGATTTCGCGCAGAGCTGAGGGAGTAATAGTGTGCTGAGGTGATTATTTTTAGGGGGAAAATTAGGGGCTTCAGGGGGGAATTTAGGGATAAAATGGCGCCATTTTTTTTGAAGTAAAATGTTTTTTTTTTGCGGCGTTTTTTATATAAACGCATGATTGCTTATCTTTTTGACATTTTTATAAAACGCATACAAAAAAATTTATTTTATTTTGATCAATCTGACGCCGCTTTTGCTCTGTTAAAATTTTTATTTTATCTGCTAAAATTATTAGTTATGTGATTTTATAAAATATTTTTATAACTATTTTTTATAAACTGGATTTTATTAAAAAATCAAGTACTCTCAAAATAAATATAGTATATTTTAATAATTTAAACCATTTAATAATTTAAACTATAATAAAATTGATCTATAATAAAACAAATCTAAAGTAAACCTTAAATCCTAAACCATTTAATATATATAAAATTGATCTATTATCTCTTAAATAATTTAAACTATAATAATAATTTTATTATATTAAAATTAATATTATCTCTTTTACAATTATATAAGAAGTTATTTAATATATAAATTAAAAAATACTAATTAATCTAAACCCTAAACCCATGTCTCCTAAACCCTAAATCATAAAACATAAACTCGTAACCCCTAACCCCTAACCTCTAACCCTTAACCCATAACCCCTCTTTTACAATTATATAAGAACTTAATTAATATATAAATTAAAAAATACTAATTAATCTAAACCTTAAACTCTAACCCAACCCCAAATCTCTAAACCCTAAATCACTGACTCTTAACTTCTAACCCCTAACCCCTGACTATTAAGCCCTAAACCTTATTTAATATATAAATTAAAAAACACTAATTAATCTAAATCCTAAACTCTAACCCTAACCCGAATCCCTAACCCCTAACCCTTAAACCTTATTTAATATAAATTAAAACACACTAATTAATTTAAACCTTAAACCCTAACCTGACACCGAATCCATAAACCTTAAATCCCTAACTCTTAATCTCTAACCCCTAACCCTTAACCCCTAAATCACAACCCTTAAACCAAAATCCCTAATCCATAGTCCCTAATTCCATAATCTATAAACCTTAAAATTGTAACTCCTAAATCGGCCTTAAATCCTAAATTAACCATATACCTTAAACCATATATATTAAACCCTAAACTATAATGATAATTAATTAAATATTTTAAAATTAATACTATCGTATCTTTTACAATTATATATGAAATTATTTAATATATAAATTAAAAACCAATCAGTCATGTACCCAAAAAATTTTAAAATTATTTTAAATAATAGTATTTTAATTTTTCCATTTTAACAAATATTTTTATGTTTTTATTTCAAATTATTTCTAAGTGTTATTATTTTAAATTGATCCATTTTTAAAAATATTTAATTAAAATAAATTGAATTTTAATTAATATAAATAAACAAATTAAATAGTAAATAGACATGTAAAATGTTTTTGCGGCGCTTTTTGAAAAGCGCCACTAAAGCCCTGAGCATTAGCGGCGCTTTTTCGAAAACGCCGCTAAAGGTCTGAGCATTAGCGGCGCTTTTTCAAAAACGCCGCTAAAGGTCTGAGCATTAGCGACGCTTTATTAAAAACGCCGCTAAAAGCTAGAGCATTAGCGGCGCTTTTGAAAAAATGTCGCTAAAGCCCCAAATGGTCAGAAAAAAATGCCATTGGGCTTAGGTTTTTTGCGGTGTTTTTTGAAAAAACGCCGCTAATGCTCATTTTTAGCGGCGCTTTTCTGAAAGCGCCGCTAATGCTCATTTTTAGCGGCGCTTTTCTGAAAGCGCCGCTAATGCTCGATCTTTGGCGGCGTTTTATGTTGAGCGCCGCTAATGCTCGATTTTTAGTGGCGTTTTTTGTCCAAACGCCACTAAAAATGCCGCTAAAAGCCTGTTTTGGTGTAGTGATCATTATACAAACATTCACATTAAATTAAGCAACCCGCAAATTCATAACCGATAAAAACGAGACAATGAAAAGAGTGATAACAACGAATGATACAAATATTTAATACAATTTGATAAGGATGTATATATAAAAAAATCAAATAAAGGGTTTGAATAAGTTTTAATGAAGGATTTTAAAACCCAAAGAAATAAAAACGTAGCAAAATAACAGCAAACAGTCTTGAAATTAATATATACATTCTAATCTATATAAATAAAACTTAGTAGAATTAATAGTATATACCTAGTGATAATATACATAAATGTTAAATAAATATAAAAAACAACGAAAAAAAAAGGGTGTTTACGCATAAAAGAGTATCATTTGAAATTAATGCTATATTACTATATGTACGTATGATAAAAAATATACCAAGTGCATATATAAAAAAAAAGTGTTATTACTAAAAATTTTGAAGTTGGTTATGTATATATATGTACATGAACGAAAATAAATAAAAGAGTATGTGTTTTAATGAATTAAATTACCTATGCATTAAAATAAATAAAATTGTAATAATATGAAGTTAACAACATATATATAAAATAAATTATATACGCATAAGTATACAAAATAGTATTATATTCTAAACTATAATAAGAAATAATATTACTATTACTACTAATAATAAAACTAATTTCCCCTCTTTAAAAACGTATATAAAAGGGATTAAATTAGTCCTAAAGTAACTATTTGTGGTAAAATTGAAAATGAATAAAATAAAACCGACTTGATTTGAAACTTATTTGAAAACAAAGGGACCAATGTAGCAATTAGACGCACAGATCTAGAAATTTAATTCCCCACCAGTGTAAACGACATCGTCTAACCATGGATCTAAATGAAAATAAGGTTAAACTCGCGATACAAATCAAGAAAAAATGGAAAGGAAACCGATTGAAACTGAGCAAACATAAAGGGACCCTCAACGCAAATAAACCAAAAGGTCGGAATGCGCGGATCCTCTCCGGGTCGGGTCACACACGCGGGTCGAGCTCAATATGGCGCCGTTTTGGAGCCACTGATCAGACTCCAAACCGCGTCGTTTCATAAATCAGATAAGGGCCAAAAATAAAACCCTAATCTGATAGCCTCCATGTCATTTTTTAAACGAAAAAAAGAAAAACAAAAGAAACATAAAGAGAAACAGAGAGCCCGAATGCTCTCCCCTCTGCACCGTTCGGACGATTCGGATTCCCCGCGGCTCTGACGACAAGGTACCCCTCGTCCTCTCTGCTCTTTTACTTTATCTATCTGCTCGTATAATCTAATGGTAAACAAAAAGAAAGAAAAAGAATCAGAAAACAGAAAAAAATGGAAAAAAGAAGACCTTTCGTGTTCTTTTTGTATTCAGTATGTCTTCTTTTTTTTGTGCGTAAAAAACTCCCTTTACAACGTTTGTATTGGGTTCTTTATAACTCGAATTACAGAAAAATCAAAAGAAAAATAAAAAAATCCTCTCTTTTTCTTATTTTCTCTCTTTCTCTGATTTGCTCTCGATTTCTGCCCGTATTTTTGTTTGCTTGTGCTCTGTTGCTTGTTTGTGTGCATTCGTTGCAGGTGTACGAAGGCGCAGACGTGTCACATAGGCTCATGAGTGGCGATGGTGCATGCATGAAAACAGGCGTGTGAGGGAGAACGGCTATTGGGAGCTGCTAGGGTTTCAGCTTTTGCATTGGGCCGATTCAGTTTTGGGCTATTTTATTTGGTATTTATTTGTGTATGGGCCGGGCAATATTGGGCCATTACAGGAATCTTATTTATAATCGCATTTACAGCTATAGACCATTAATGAAGATATTTTTGAAAAAGCGTGACATGTGTCAAGTTTCACTATAGGAACATAAGTCTTATCTATAAATATATATTAGTTAAATGAGACTGAGAAAATGAGTTTTTCTTTTTCCTCTTATTAGGATGTTGTTGTAGGCTTCCTCTAGAAGTTGAATACAATTTGTTATCTTTGAGCTGGAACTAAATATCAGATCTGAAGTAGGAGATTTCATCATATCCTGGGTAAGTATTTCAGTTATGCATGTGGAATCCTAAAGAGTAAGTCTATTAACTTTGGTGAATAGTCAGATTAAAGGAAAAATGGGCTTTGTATTGGGGTTGTCAATGTTTGAGAAGATGGTAAAATGTATATGAATGGGTTTTAATAATGCTTTTATGTTCTTTGAGCATTGATGGTTGCTGGTTTCAAGTCAGATGCTTGGATCTAGCGCAAACTACTGTAAGTGGCTGTCAGGTGAGTCTCTACTCTGGCTCCTATTTGTGAATTGCATGCGTAAGATTTACTGAACAATGATAGACCTAGAGTGTTTAGTGGACGAGTAAAACATAGGAAAAATGATACAAGAGCAAGGATAGTATATACGAAACTTTCATGACTTAAAAGTAGATTGATGAGTATGCAAGTATAGTCTGAGTGCTGAAAGATATAAACTTTCCA
Organism: Gossypium raimondii; assembly: GCF_025698545.1. Classification (NCBI taxonomy): domain Eukaryota; kingdom Viridiplantae; phylum Streptophyta; class Magnoliopsida; order Malvales; family Malvaceae; genus Gossypium; species Gossypium raimondii. Next base: position 34,383,118 of record NC_068572.1, on the reverse strand, counting down.
AGCGAATCCTTAAGACGAACGTCTATAATTCTTCTAGGTAAATGTGTTTTGAGTTATGATATGGTAATCTAATTGAGGTATATAGATGATTGGTGATGAAGGTTGTTTGTGCATTTGACAAAATGATTAGATAAGTCTGAATGCATGATGTTTGGTGCATGGGTAATTGTTATGCTGAGTTTTGTATACATAAATGTGAAATGGATGGTGTATGAGTACTGATGTCAAAGTATGGCTGTATGTTTATGCCTAAATTGTGTGCTATGAGTTAAGTGTTAGTTTAGGTGTATGTTAGTGAATTAAATCGTTAAGTCTTAAATGATGACAATGCATGAAGAGCCTGTCAAGTGAGTTTGTATCTATTCACCGTGGTAGAGTCTAAAAGGGTCAATCGGGACTAAAAACACGAACACTGATATGAACCTCTGAAGGAAAATCTCATGGCCATGACACCCTCTAAAAGGAATTAAAGGATGGTAATTACCCAATGGGTTCTTTGCATGTCCCTGGATGATGATAGGCAAACCTTACGTACTATGAGTTTAGGCAAATCCATATCGTAAACACAACAGTAAAGGATAGCCTTTGTGGTAAATTATGAAAGAATAGCCTTTGTGGTGAATTATGAAAGAATAACATTTGTGACAAATTATGAAAGGATAGCCTTTTGTGGTGATAAACTGAAAGAAACGCCTCTGTGGCGCACTCTGAAGGAATGGCTTTCGCGGCATACCCTAAAGAAATGTTCTTTGTGGTGGATTTTGTAGTAAGTTGATTGGCGTAATTAGTTTGGTTCTTAAGTATAGTCAGTAAAACCAGCAAGGTATAATGTCTCTATGGTTCACACGGTAAAGTATTATATAAGATGGTGACTCGATTGAAAATAATAAATTGAATAGAATTAGAGGAAGTACTCGTTAGTGACAAAGTTAAAGGTTAAAATGATATGACTCATCAGTTACAATGTGCAAGTATTACTCAGGTAAAAGATGTTTCCCTCACTAAGTTCTTATGAGCTTATCTTGTGTGTATTATATTTTAGGTAAGACAATGTGAGTCTGCACTAGGAGGGACGATGCCAGAGTTATGACAAATCATTTTTACATTAGTTACATTGTATTGTATTTATATTAATTATATTATAAAAATTATGTTTATATTAATTACAAAATAAAAAGGAAAAAATGGAAAAGAAAAAAACCACACTTTCAAGCAATAAAGACATTCATGTAATTATACAAGTTTGGAACAAATTCTAGACAAAATTTTCTAACGCTCTATTACTAAATAATGGTTTAAAATTTTTAAAAAAAATAGTGAACCTCTCAAGTGTGATACTTCGTGATATATAAAACATTGAAATTTGATACAAGTTGGCCAATTGGAGAGTGTTTGCCAATTGGCCGCCAGGTTCACTGAACCTCTCCATTCATATCATTGAAGGCAAATCTGGAACCTTCCTAACGCAACTCCCAAGCAATCACGGACCCCGACGTCTATTTACTTATTTACCCTTCTCCATTCACTATGCGGGGGCGGCAGTAGGAATGCAGGAACGTGGAGTTGTCGGGTCTAAATACACAAGACTCCCTCCAGCATTGACCGTAAACGTATGGACGGCTCTGATTTCGTTAGAATTTAGTTGGGGTTAGCAGAGATTCCCGGGTCCCACTAAGACCCGGCTTACACGTTTTTGAACCGAGTCTTGTATGTATTGTAGGTTACCCCGAAAGTCACAATCTCCTAATTCTACACTACCAAGGAAAAGCAAGTGAAACAACTTGGAAGGCAAGTCAAGGACAATCGATCTTCCCCGAATCAAAGACTGCCCATTCCCCCCCCCCCCCCTATATATACCCCTGCCCTTTGTTCTCCCAGCCAGCAGCAACCAAAACGAAAACGCTCTTCCAGGTAGTTAGCAATTATCATCATCATGAACTCAATCTTTAGTTCCTTTGATGCTCTGTGGGGTGAGTTGTTGGGACAGGCAGTCAGGTATTCCTTTGCTTCTACAACTAATAAAGATGGTGTTAGGTTGTTTAGTGGCAGAGTTAAGGTGACAACAGAAGAAGACATGAAGAAAAAGCAACAAGGAAACGTTGAGAAGAAGCAACAGAGGGCTCCCCGTTTCGCTCCTGAGCTCGACGGCCTTCACTGCTTTGAGACCCTTGTTTCCTACTAGATTCTTTCCTTCATGAGTTTGAAGTTATTCAACAAGATTGATTCTTTTTTCTTTTTAATAGCAGAAGCTAGAAATTCTTACTGCATATGTAAAAATTTGGGATTAATTGAAATTCTTTATTTGAAATCGCCTTTCTTTCTAGCTTTATGGTTTAAATTCCCAGCAGAGAGAGTTTTTACAAAATTCTTTAAAATTTTTGGTCAGCTTTAGTTTGATGGAAGCAATTGACCATGTTTGGGTTCAAATAGTAGCGAATAAGGATTTTGGAGAAAGGTTCAACAGCTTGTTCGTGCAAACTTGGGCATTATATGAGTTCTGGAAATAAGTATTTTTGTTGATACAAGCTTTTGATTCGTGTAGTGGTAGATTCGGTCTGAGAGAATTGGAGGGATATTTTAATGGTTGAGATAGGAAGAATGGATCTGCCTTTTTCCTCGTGATAAGGGGGCAGTGAGTCACTGGGTTGGAGACTCCCAGGGTGCTCAGCTGATCAGAAGTCGGTTATGCTGCAGTAAATTATATAAATAATCACCAGTATTTTTACTTTTGTCATTTAATTTTAAAATATTTTTCATTAATATTATCAGAAATTTAATATTTTAGTCATTCAATATAATAATAAATTTAGTTTTCATTATCAAAATAATAATAATAAATTTAGCTCTATGATATTTATAAATTCTAACAATTTAGTTTTAATCCTGAAAAATTCAACAAATTTAATTCTTTGCTTATAACTTATGTCAAATTAATCTTGAATTTTAAAATTAAAAGTTAAAATTTTAGAACTTTACAAATAAAATGTATTTAAAATTTTATTTTTCGATAAAACTTCTATTTTAAAAATATATACAAAATTATAAATAAATAAATAAATACTCATTTTTTTACATGAAAACTAGAGGTGCTCATGGGTCGGGCCGGGCCCATAAAAAATTCTAGCCCGGGTCCTAGGGCTGGGCCCGGCCCGGCCCGAAATATGGGCCTGAAATTTTGCCCAGGCCTGGCCCGGGAAAAGAATCATAAGTCCGGGCCCGACCCGGCCCATTTTTTAATAAATACCAAAAATTTATTTTAAAAATTAAAAAAAGTATTTTAAAAATATTTTAAAATTATAAAAATTATAAAAAGTATTTTAAAAATATTTTAAATTTAAAAAAAATTAAAAAAATAAATATATTTATTATATCGGGCCGGGTCGGGCCGGGTTCGGGCCAAAAAAGTGGTGCCCGATGCTCGGCCCGTTTTCTAAATGGGCCTCGTTTTTTTGCCCAAGCCCATATTTCGGGCCTATATTTTTACCCAAACCCTCCCATATTTCGGGCAGGCCGTCGGGCCAGGCCGGGCCGCCCGGCCCATGAGCACCTCTAAAGAAAACTGTTTATTAAAATAATAATTTCTAAAATAAAATATTTTTTAAAAAACCCTACAATTAAGATATAAATTAGATTCAAACTTTTCTCTCTTTTTTTTAGTTTTATTTTATATATAATAATTTATTTATTATATATCTAACCTCGTTCTTTAGTCATTGTCAAACTTACCATGCACTAGACATCAACTTTACCCACAACCATCGGTACTAATAATCTTTACTTCAAATCCTTCGATTTTTACATCTTTTATCGTTGTGCCAACGAATTAAGAATTGATTGTGGAGTTACAAACATAACCTTCCACCTAATGGATTTCCAAGATATCATTTCAACCTATATGACCCTCAATCATGTATGCCCACAAGCATAATCTCAAATGCAAAAAACTCATTTTAAGCAATGACTTGAAAATATCAATCCTTACCCTTTTCGACCTCGGGTTATAATTTTTTATCAAACTTGAATATGGTAATAGTTAATATTGAAAAGAAAAAAGAAAAGCTACTTGAAACTTCTTCATGATTTTTTCTCTTTAAATTGTTTTATTATAAAATTATTACTTTAATTAATAAATAACATGTTAGAAAATGAGAAAAGAATATATATTCATTTATTATTTATTTATAAATATTTTATGTATTTTTATAAAAATAGATTTTAAATAATTTTTATTTTTAAAATTTTTAATTTTAAATTTTGAACTTTAATAATTATTGACATAATGTGTAAAATTGAAAGTTAAATTTATTGAATTTTTTAAAATTAAGACCAAATTATTAGAATTTATAAATATTATAAGACTAATTTTATTATTATATAATAAAAAATAAGTATATCACAATATAATAATTTAACGAATAAAGGACTAAAGGTGATCATGGGTTGGGCTACCCAGCCTGGCCCGACGTCTCGTCAGAAAAATGGGAGGGTTCTGGTAAAAATATAGGCCCGAAATATGAGTTTGGGCAAAAAAACGAGGCCCGTTTATAAAATGGGCCGGGCTTCGGGTAAAATTTTTTTGGCCCGGGCCCTACCAGGCCCGAATTATATATTAAATATATATATTTTAAATTTTTAATCAAATATATTTTTTAATCAAATATATATATTAAATATATAATTTTTTGGTGTTGTAAAATTTAATATGAGTCGGGCCGGACCGAGCTCGGGCTTAACAATTTTTTTCGGGCCAGGCTTGGACAATTTTTTAGGCCCATATTTCGAACTGGGCCTAAAAAACGGGCCTAAATTTTTATTTAAACCCAGCCTGAATCCAGCCCGACCTAGCTCATAATCACCTCTATTAAAGCGACCTCTATATTAAAATTCAATAATATTAGTCACTAAAAAATTTTAAAGCTAATAATTATATAATTATTTATATAATTTATCGTACAAATAAGCATGCGGCTGAGTGTATTGGGAAGCCCATGAGGTATGAGGTACGAGGGAGGGATAATCATCACAGGCTTGAAGAAATATACGGCTAAATTTTCCATGAAAATTCAGATTGAAGTGACAGAAGGGAATCTAGGATCGCTATGCTCTGCAACTTGTACATATAAATATCATTTCAGATTTAAACTTAAAATTATAAATTAAAATTTATTATGTAAAATTATCAAGAATAAATTAAAAATAAAATTAGATATGGAAGCGTACCTAAATTTTATCAATATTTTGAAATTTACGGATCTTGGTGTTTTGATTTTTCAAATTAGCACACAAATAATCTAGAGAAGATGACTTTATCTTTTCTAAAGATGTGATATTAGAAAAGTAATGTTATGTATAATTTAGGGACCCTAACCTAATATATATAACTTTTACACATTAACTCTAATTTCTAATTAGTCCATCATCAATTAAAACTTAATTACTAGAGTATTTACACATATTTAACCCATACTTCATTAATAACTAAAGCCCAATAAAACTTAACCAAATTAGATCACTTTTAATGTGGGCTAACCTTTTTATGATAGTAAATAATAACATGTAATTACTTTTATTATATATTTGATGTCCATATTTTCCAACATTTGTAAGCTTCTTGTTATTAGCATATCTAGTTCTTTGTCCTATCCGCTTACTACTTTAACTTTTATTCTTTTATTAATATATAATTTGTCATGAATTTGTGTCAAGTATTTATTTGGTAATTGATACTTAAACTTATATTTTGTTATCCAAGTTAGTATCTTTACACTAATTTGTGTTGACGTGGTACTAATAATCAACTCATTGGTGACACGTAACAGCCTCTATTGCCACATGGCAAACATAAACTAAAAAAAAATTAAAAATTATTTAAAAATATTTTTTTTTCTCACATCAAGAATGACTCTGGACATATGGTTGTCTAGATATATTTGAATCTGAATAGCCATTTATCCGATTCATTCTAGATGTATATGTTAGTAAGTTTATATGTTTTTAATTTTTTTATAAAATATCAAGTTATTATTATTTTGAAGTTAATTGTTAAGCTCAATAATAACCAAGAGGGTGATGAATTGGTGTTTTGAAAACTTTAAAGAAATATGGCAAACAAAGGAGCCTCAAGAATTTATAGTGCTCTGACCCTAATTGCCTATTTTCATTACCTTAAATTACCATTATTAAGAATTTCACAAATTCACTATATTTGAACATTTCAATGACAAGGTTTAACCTTTACAAAACACTACCTTTTCACTAGGCAAGATAGAGCCACTTCCTTTAAGATTTTTTACCCAAAAATATTAAGCAATTCCTTACAAAGATGAGATATAAGAATAAGGATTAAAGACATCACTTAATGGAAGATATTATAATGATAAAGCTCACTAAAAATACGACACTTCAAAAGAATAAGAAATATGGTTACTCAAGTGTGTGTATGAAGAACAAAGAGAATATTAATGAAAAGAATGAAATTTTGTGCAATTGACTTTACAAGATTGTTTCTTGTCTTCAATGTGGAGTTATTGACTTGTATTTATGCCTTCTAACAACTTAGGAGTCATTTGGAAACATTAGGAGTGAATTAGAGTTGTTGTTGCAATTAATTCGTGCATTAATTACATATTGCAAACCACTTGTCCGAAGTCCCATATCTTTCTTGTCAAATCTTGAATTTAACAAATTTTTGGTGCGTTTTATCATTTCATTGTTACTTCCGACAATGAGTATGTCATAATTACATATCCATCAACAGTGGTTTTGAAATACACACATTTGTCACACTCATTAATTTTAAATCCATTTGATATCATGACACTGTCAAACTTTTCATGCCACTGCTTTGGTGCTTGCTTAAGTCCAAACAAAGATTTTACCAATCTATAGACTTTTCTTTCTTGCCCTAGAGCTACATGACCCTCAGGTTGTTCCATGTAAATCTCTTCATCAAGATATCTATTAAGAAAAGTTGTTTTAACATCCATTTGACGAACTTCTAGATTCTGCAAAGCGGCAATAGCAGGTATCATCCTTATAGAAGTTATTCTTGATACAGGAGAAAATGTATCAAAGTAATCAATGCCTTTCTTTTATTTATAACCTTTTATAACCAATCTGGCATTGTACTTATCAATTGTTCCATCTATTTTCATTTTTTGTTTGAAAATTCATTTAGAATTTAGTGGTTTAATTCCCTGAGGTAAATCCACTAATTCCCACGTATGATTTTTCATGATGGAATCAATTTCACTCTTGATAACATCTTTCCAAAAAATGCTTTCAAATAAGCATATAACTTCACTATAAGTTTGAGGTTCAGTATCTAGCATATAGGTTAGAAAATCTGATCCAAAGGACTTTTCCACTCTTGCCCTTTTACTTCTTCTTAGTTCTGCCTTGACTTCAACTTCTTGTTGAAATTATTGACTATCAATAGTTTCTGAAGTTCATTTTGTTGAACTTGACCCATCTTCCCTAGTCTTACAAGGGAATATATTTTCAAAGAATGAGATATTTTTAGATTCTAATATCATATTCTTGTGAATTTCAAGATTCTTTGATTCATGTACAAGAAGCCGATATGCATTGTTGTGGCGTGCATAACCAATGAAAATACAATCTACCGTTTTAGAACATATTTTCATTTGCTTCGGCAAAGGAACCATTATCTTTGCAAGACACCCTCACACTTTCAAGTAATTGTAGGAAGGTTTCCTGCCCTTCCATAACTCATATGGTGTTTTCTTCTTTTTCTTACGGGGCACTTTATTTAAAAGGTAATTTACCGATAAAACAGCTTCCCCCTACATGTTTTGTGACAACCTAAAACTTCCAAGCATTGCGTTCATCATTTCCTTTAGGGTTCGATTTTTACGCTCTGCTACTCCATTGAATTGAGGAGAGTATAGTGATGTCACTTCATGAATAATACCATATTGTGCATAAAATTTACCAAATGGTTCAACATATTCACCACCACAGTCACTTCTCACCCTCCTAATTTTTTTTTTAAGTTGGGTTTCAACTTCCTACTTGTCGAAACCATTTTTAAGGTTTGAAAAAATGGGGATCGACTTTAAAAATAGAAATGGGAGTCGCCACCGATCTTTTATTGAGGTGTGATCAGATTACATTGAAAATAATTTTAGGTCTGCGAATTTTGAGAAAATAGGTTCGGGAGTCGGTTACGCACGAGGAAGGGTTAACACCCTCGTAACACCTAAAATTGGTACCGAATTGATTGTTTTATGTCTTAGTGTCGAGAATTCGAAAAGATTTTAAAATACGATCCTTCCCTTTTTATTAATGTTAATATTATAAAAGATGCTTGGATAAATCGATGCAGATACCTAAGACCTCCTTGTCTCAGAGTAATAAAATGACACACCCAATACATTAGGGCACGACATTTTTAGTGCTCGAGAATAAGTTTGTCTTTTGATTTTCAAAACTTGTGTGGTAAAATTTAAAAAGGATATTCAATTGCTTTAAGTCAGATGAAAATTCGAAACCCAATACGTTAGGGTACGTTTTTTCAAAATTTCGAGCATTGAATATTGCCCTTATTATTTTTTAAATCTTCATTTCGAGGAAATGACATGTCACATCCAATACGTTAAGACACGACGTATCGAATTCCCGAGAATGAGTTTTAATTTATGAATTTTGATTAAAGAAAGTTTTCGATTATTTAGATTCAACGAGAAAAATTGGAACTCAATACATTAGGGCTCAATTCTCTCGAGGATTCCAAATTTCGAATATTGCGTTATTTTGTAGATAAATCAATTTTGATGCTTAAAATAGTATATAGTCATTTTAATAAAACGCAATAAGATGACAATATGTATCGCGAAAGAAAAATTCGTAAGCTAAGTGTAAGCTAATGAACAACAAAGAACCAATAGAATGCGTATAAGCAATACTACATACATAAGGGCAACCATCTTATATTACACATTATATTAACATTCAAAGGCTAATGAATATAAAATCAATCAGAGCACCAAATAAATTAACACACATGAAACCGTACGAGCCCTTTTTTTTAACTAACTTAAGAAACACGAAAGAGGGAAATCATATATTAAAATAAGCTTAAAATAAGTAATATACATATATACATGAAAGTTTGAAATAAATAAAATACAATTAAACACAAGTACTTCATAAAATAATAGTGTCCCAATAAATTTAAAGATAAATATTATATAAAAATACTTAAAGTTATATACATATACTAATTTAAATAAGTAATATATGAGAAGAAAAATAATAATGATAATAATAAAGATGATAATACATACGTAATAATATATATATATATAAAGAATTTGAAATCAACAAAATATATAAAATAGGGTTTTAAAAGCATATTACAAAATAAAAGTTAAAAATATATTATATTAGATTTAAGAAAATAATTCATCATAAAGTTAGAAAAATAATATATGATAATAATAAAACACAAAAATTTAAAATAATAATGCATAATAAAGTAACGTATATATATATATAAGAAAAAAGGGTAACCGACTATGTAACCAAATATAATAATAATGCTAATATCAATAACAAATAATAATAATAAATTAATATTAAACTAATTAATAAAACAATGGGCTAATTTTGAATTAAAAAAATTTTAGGGGTAAATCCGAAATAAATAAGAAGGTAAGGATCAAAATACAAAGCACGAATAACATAGAGGGTTAATCCGGAAATACTCCCAGCCCTCCAAAACGCTACGTTTTTGCGCTGGTTAAAATGAAACCACATCAAACATTCAGGGCCGATTTAAAAAATTAAGAAAGATCAGATTTAAACCCCCGAAACAAATCAGAAGGGCTGATGGCGCAAATGTCCCCTCCAAGACCAAAACGCGCGGGTCTGGCCACGCTCGGGTCGGGTCATCGAGTATGGCCACTAAACGGTGTCGTTTTGGAGTCACTGTGACAGACTCTAAACGGTGTCGTTTTAAAACTATTATAAAACCTCAAAAAAAACCTAAATGCTACCCCGCCGTCTCCATTCACAAATCAAACTAAAAAAACCTAAACCATCTCCTCCTGCATGCGCCGCTCGGACATTCGGGTTGTTTTGAGGCTTCGCGAACCTCCCCAGGGTTCCGATCACGACGGAGCAAGCGGAGACTTAGTATTTCAGGTAATCTTCTGTCTTCTAAATCATTTTTTGACGAATAAACAATAAAATAATAAAAGGGAAATAGTGAAATCGAAAGAAGAAAAAACCTAAAACTCACTGCGATATTTTCATTCCTTTCCTTTTGAAATGGTTTTCCCCTTTTTTAAAACAGCAATCTAAACATTAAAAAAATTGAAAAAGGAATAGTCAGAAGAAAAACTCCGATCACTTTTCGAAACCTCTGTTTTTTTTTTATTTCTTTGAATATTTTTTTTCTATACAATATGCGCGTCTGTGTTGATATTCCCCGTTTACAAATTCTTGAAGATGGCCTTATAGCCGAGAAACGACAGAAAAATAAAATAGAAAATTACAGAAAAAATCTCCTATCCCTGTATTTTCTTGCTGTTGTTGTTTTGTCTGCCTCTGTTTGTTGCAGGTACGGCCGTACGGAGCAGTGGACGTGGAGGCGTGGCACATGGCGGCGGCGCACATGCGAGGGAAGGCTGAGAGGTGCTGCTGCTGCTGCGCTGTGAGCCATTGCTGCTAGGGTTTGTGTTTAGGGAATGTTTTGGGCTAGGTTGGGCCGTGTCAGGCTTTAGGTATTGGGTTTTTGTTAATTGGACTTTGGGTATGTAATTTCGGGTTTTTTTAAATTGGGTCAATGTAATGGACATTTGGACCTTATTTATTTATTTATTTATTTTTGAAATGTATGTGGGCCGGGCAAATTTAGGCTATTACACTACTTATAGAGAACAAATTTCTCTACAGTTTTATCTTTGTTTTTAAGCAAATATACATAGCAATATTTTGTGCTATCATCAATGAATGTAATAAAATATTTATTCACTCCTCTAGTTTGAAAAAATTTAAGTCACAAATATCACTATGTATTAGATCAAGTGATTCAGTATTTCTTTCAATAGATTGAAAAGAAGGCCTTGTTAGTTTTGCCTCAACATATGTTTCACATTTATGATTATGATTAATGTGAAATAAAGGAATGTGCTCTAAGTTAATTAGTCTATGTAAAGTATTAGAATTAACATGTCCGAGTCAACCGTTCCATAAATCAAATAACTCAAACATATAAACAAAAGAAGAATCATTATTCTTATTCATACTATTAGCTTTTACAGATATAGCATTGAGTTTCCACATATCATTTAATACATTTCCCCTTCTCACAAATGTTCCCCCTTTTGACAAAACTGACTTTTGGGATTCAAATATCATCTTAAAGCTATGCATACTTAGGAGGGTCCCAGAGATAAGATTCTTGCATATGTCGAGCACATACGACACATTTTAAAGTTTCAACTATTTGCCAAAACTTCAAAATTACAGTGCCTTTCCCCTTAATCTTGGAAGTTGTGGCATTGCCCATATAGAGTTTCTCCCATTTCTCACAAGGAACCAACTCAACAAAAGAGTCCTTGTCACAGCAAATATGATGTGTGGCACCAGTATCAAGCCACCATTCTCTTGATTTAAATCAACCAAGTTGACTTTAGAAATCACAACATAAAGGTTAAGATCAGATACTTCTTTAGAAATATTTTCCACAGCGTTGGCCTCGTTTGTTCTGACCCTCTTTAGAAGCCTACAACCAGATGACTTGTGCCCCATCTTATTACAATTAAAGCATTTTCCTTAGAATTTTGGTTTCTTGAAAACACCGCCTTTTAGTCCTAGTCTAGACCCAGTCTGAGAATGTTTTCTTTTCTTGGAGTCCTCATTGACTTCCACTACGTTTACTTTGGTAATGTTAGGATTGGTTGCTTTTTTTAGCCTTTTAGTCGCACCTCGATTGTCTTCTTCAATTCGAAGTCTGACAATCAGATCTTCCACCGTCATTTCTTTTCTCTTATGCTTAAGATAGTTCTTGAAGTCATTCCAAACAGGGGGAAGTTTTTCAATAATGGTTGCCACCTAAAGGGATTCACTTATCTCCATCCCTTCTACGAGAATACCATGAATGATTAGTTGGAATTTCTGCACCTGATTTACAACAGCTTTAGAATCAACCATTACAAAGTTTAAGAACTTTAACTAAGAATTTATTAGCACTAACATCTTCAGTTTTGTATTTATGGTCCAGCGATTCCCATAATTCCTTAGTCGTTTTCTTAATACTGTATACTTCGTAAAGTTCATCAGATAAACTGTTCAAAATATAGTTACGACATAGGAAATCAAAGTTGTTCCGTGCTTCGACAATGTTGAAGGCGGTAATAGCATCTTCCTCATCCTCTCTAAAAATAGAAGGATCATCCTTCAAAAATTTTGTCATATTCAACATGGTCAAATAGAACAACATTTTCTGTTGCCATGTTTTAAAATTCTCTCTAGTGAATTTCGCAGGCTTTTCATTGTGACTCATAGCCACAGGTAACGTTTGGCTTGCATCCTGAACTTGAGCAACGACAATTGCCTCAGCCTTTAAATTGGATGAGTTGTTTGACGTGTGAGACATTTTTTTATAATCGGAATAAAGAACTAGAATTTATAAATAAATTAAAATCCAAAACAGAAGTATAAACCAATCTTAAATAAGTTATGATGGTAATCTGTACGCTTTAGATTAAAATTACAACAATTAATCTGTCTTAAGATTGTAAGAAAATTTGATATCATATGTAGTATTAATATGTTAATAAAAATAATAATGCAATACAATGTAGTAGTAGTAACATAATAGAATACTTGTAATTGGACAAAGTTAAAAATTAGAAGAAGAATTTTGTTGAGGCCTGTATAAACAGTTTCCTTAAGACAAATTCGACCTCTCCTCGGTGCTTTGAGTAATGTTGGACGTCTGTCTCCCAGGATACAACAACCAAAAATCACAGTAGTAGCACAACAACAATAATCAATTGAGCACTCTTGCCTTTCTCTATTACCAGGAGAAATGAATTTATAAGGAATTTAAAATATTGATAGTTTTTTGATGATACGTTTTTGAAATCTCCTAACTTGACTTTATATAGAGGAGAGGAAAAGAATGAAGAGATTTGTTGAAAAATTAATAGATATGAGTGAATAGAGACAATAAATGAAAAAATTCAATATTAAACCAAGAGATACATTTTTCAAAAGATACAACTGTATGAAAAAATACAATATTAAACCAAGAGATACAATTGTTTAATTTGAGTATCAATTTATCATTCATCACTCAATAATTATTTTCCAACACATCATTCTATTTTCTCTTATTTAAATTTATTTTCTTTCTTTCAGACTAATTAAACCCCCTTATTTTTTTTATTTTCATCGTAGATTACTTAATAGTGACCACACTGATTTCTGTAAATTTAGTTCTTTTTATCTCGTTTCTGTGAAATCTGATTTTACTTTCTTGTCCGTAAATTTATTCTATTTTTAGGCATATGAATTAAACTTTGAATCCCAAAACACTTCTGCACAAAGTGCACTAAGCGTGAATTAAAATTTTCTTATGAATATATAGGAATTTAAAGAATCAAAATGGGGACAGTAAAAGTCAGAGCTTGCTTATGAAGCCAAAAAAATTGTTTTGGGAAAATATTTTTGGAAAAAAGCCAACGACCTCATAAAAGTTTACGAGCCCCTAGTAAAAGAATTGAGACTTGTGGATGGTGATGAAAAACCAACAATGGACTTTATTTATGAGGTTGTTGATAGAGCTAAATGAGCAATTCAACAAGATTGTCGATATTTCACCGAGTACGAAAATATTATTGACAATAGATGGAATTTTATGCATTTCAGTTTACATTCAGCTGGTAAGATAAAATGTTTCATATAACTAAGAACTATTTTTATATTTTATTATTTTAAGCTTTAGAATATTATTTGATGATATTCTTATAAATTATGCTTAGGTTATTTTTTCAATCCTCAATTTCAATTTGGGGTGGAGCATTCTGAGAATGTACTAATAGAAACATTAGAAGGTACAAGATCAGTAATTGAAAGATTAGAACCTTCTCTTGATACTCAAGTCAGAATGGTTAATCAAGTTAGATTCAAGTACTATTATTTGTAACTTAGTTACATAATTTGAAATAGAATTTTTTTTTTACTTTATCTTTTATTTATGCAGTTGTTACTATTTAGAGATAAACATGAGACATTCGGTACTCCACAAGCCCAAAGAGCTTGGAAGCAAATGAATCCGGGTAAATAGTTAATTAAATTATTTAATCTAATTTATATTATTTAATTATATTGTACATTTCAAAGTTATTTTGAAATTTAAATAATATTATGTAGTTGAGTGGTGGATAATATACGGCACATGTGTTCCTGAGTTACAAAAATTAGCAATTAAAGTGCTTAGTCAAATAACTTCTGCATCAAATTGCGAACGAAATTGGAGCACATTTAGTTATATTCACACCAAGGCAAGAAATATGTTGAAGTATAAAAAACTTAAGAAACTAGTGTTTACCTATTATAATATGAGGCTTCAGATAATGCATCAAAAAATAATGAGCATTGATGATATAAAAGCTAGTTTTAATCCTATCAGCCTTCATATCTTTGAAGATGTTGATCCACTATCAGAATGGCTTCATGAGAAAGAGAATCTGTTGTTAGATGGTGAAAATGTCGCTGTGTTGCTTGTGGATACCTCTGATGATGAAATGAATGTTGATCAATCTCAAGAAAAAAATTTATCTCATTCAAGTTCTAGTGCAACTCCAAGTTAGAATGGCGATGGACCCGATGGTGGTGGTTTAAGTTCAATTGATGATGATGATGGATATAGTAGAGATAGAGGTGAAATTAGGTCTTCTAGTCGGTATAGAGGAGAATATGGGGTTGGTACCACTAGTGGACATTTCCGTGATAGATCAGAATTTGATGGAAATATGTTTCCTGAACCTAGGAGAGATAGAAGTGAACCTAAAGCTCCATCAAAAGGAAAAGACAAGAAGCATACTTCTATAGGCTCTTCATCTGGTAGGAGATTGAATTCTAGTAACCTTGGGTATAGTGATTCATCTATTAGCACTTAAGGTTTTTATCCACCAGAACAACCTCCATATTTTCAACCTTCACATGGTTATCCACAACCATATGGTTATTATCCACCATTTCCTAATTATGGTGTGTCATACTAGCCTCAAATGCATCCACCACCACCAATGTATCACCCACCTCCACCTCTCATATATCTTCCTCCTCAAATATATCCTCCATATCAATTATATGAAAACCAAGGTGAAAATGTTTTTTTTTTTTATATTTTTGGACAAAGGCTAAGAGAATCAAGTCAAGAACGCTCTCAAAGTGAAGGTGAAGGATCTAATCCTCCTCATCATTCCACTAATTGGTGAAAACTAAATCGTACCACTACCACTATCTGTAAGGTATTTTTTTTAAAGAAAACTTTTGTTAATGTTTTTAATTTTAATGATATTAAGACATTTAAAATACATCTTTAGATAAATGAATGTAATATATTTTATGAAAAGATAATTAAGAATCGAAGCATGTTAAACTATATATGAAAGTAGAATGAGAGTGAGAATAAGTGGTAGGAAATAGGAATAATTAATGAGAATCTATACATTCATCTTTTCCTTTTCAGCATAGAATGATTTGTTATCTTGACATCTTCAAATCTGTTAAAAATATTGAAGATCTCTCTCATGTATGAATTTTCAATTATTTATCTATAAAACTTTCAAACTTATTAAATATGATGAATGTTTAATATTTCTTTTTTTTACTTTGTTATTAGTTAATATAAAATTCTTAGAAAATTTGTAAATAAATATAAGAAAAATTAATGATTATAAAAATTGTGTTCTCATATTAATAAAAGTTCATAAGTGTTAGAAAACGCTCTAAAAATCATTAAAAGTGATAATAATTATAATTATAATTATTATATTTTACAATAAGTTTATGAATTTTTAAAAAAATTCACGATCGCGATACCCACAGTAACCGCAATAGTATCCATTATGTCCGCAACCACGATAAATGCAATGCAACCGAAAACGTAGTCGCAACCGCAATTTAAATCCCTGGGCAGTAGGTATACTTTTTTGGCACCACTCACTAATGAATTATCAAACTTCTTGTTTGATATGAGGGGTGATTCCATGTTTTCTAATTTAGCATTGTGTCATGCTTGAATTTAAGCTCTTGTTGTCAGTTTTTCTGATTGAGGAGGTTATTATGAATGGTGTGGAAACTTAAACATGTATAGGAAGGTGGTAAGTATGATTGCGGAGGTGGAGTATCTTGGGAAGTCAAATAGTGATGGTATTCATTCATAGATAACACAATTGGTAGAACAATAGTGACTGTTTATGATCTGCAAATTGAAATCAGTCATGGAGGGATAAAACAATTAAAACATTTGAGTTCTTTGACATTGAAGTCACTGCACAGAAACATTTTCTATAGTAGCAGTGATGTTATATGTCATCATTCCTTGAGCTAGATTTCTGAGGGATTTACATTCATATTGAAAATCTATTGTTTTATTGATACAATTTTGCTATTTTGGGGGGAAGGAGTGTGGTGTTGGTTAATCTTTTCCAGATGTTGATGCCCAATTTGGGGGAGCTTGTCTCTAGGCCGAAACAAACAAAATCCAACCAGATCTATTACGTATATCTTAAAACAACCAATACATAAATCACCATACCTCAGTTTGTAGGTGTGAAACTTGTAATTCCTTTTACATTTCCACCATTATCTTTTCAAACATGTTGGACGCTGGAATTAGCATTTTAACTGCCCTATGGATTTTGATATTATACTGAATCGAATGAAATCCATTATTATCTAAACATGTGTAAATAGAAGCAATGTGCAAGGACACGTGGGAGATGTGGAAAAAGAAAAGGAGCAGGAGGGAGTGCGAGTGATGGGCGTCACTTTGGACTTTGCAGGGCAGCCACCACTTTCAATTTTCTCATTTTATCTTCTCGTGATAATCATCTTTTATATTTCTATTCTAACCCTACATTGCCTATTTTTTGTTTTATTTATTTTTATTGTTAAAAATTAATATTAATGACGGAATAATTAAATAGTTATATATGACGTACTATATACCTCATATTAAAGTACATTGATAAGTTAGTTTTAACATTATAAATCAATAAAATTTTCAACAAAATATCAGTTTACTCTTTAATCTAACCCACATAAATTATTTATCCACTTTTTAATCTAAGAAATGAAATACAATCCGCTCCTAATATAATGGTCTCTATAATACCTTTACCTACCACTGGTTCATTTTATATCGAATATGTCATTTTACCTTCTTTATTTTTGTAAATAGAAGTTAGAGTAAATAAAAATGGAAAAGGTTTTCTCTTAAATTACCTTTTTCCCTTTTAAAATTGGAATTTTCAAAATTATTTTGCCTATTGTATGAATAAGGAGGACAAAATGTAATTCAACTCTTAATACAAAAATATTTATGATGTTTTTAGCTACATTTTCATTTTATATTGGCATGCATCATTCTACCTTTTTATTTTAAATGGAAGTTATGAAAAATAAATATGGAAAAGATTCGGTCTTACGTTGATTTTTAAATTTGGAATTTTAATTATTATTTTATCTAATTTTTGAGTAAAGAAAAATATATAATTAAACACTCAATTCAAGGGTTTTATGATACTTTCACTTATATTATTTCATTTTATATCGGAATGTATCATTTTTTTGTAAATAAAAGTTAGAATGATTAAATAAACATGGAAAAGATTTGGTTTTACATTGAATTTTTCCTTTAAAATTTGAATTTCTAATTTTAAAACTTTTCACTTGAAAATTTTTATCGGATTAGATTTTATATTGATTTAAAATTTTAAACGATTTATGAATATTAATCTTTTAGAGTTTATATTTATACTTTTTAATAATATTGTCTCCAAAATTTGAATCCAAGTCTTCTCTTGACAATACAATATCTTACCATTATATCTAGCATTTATTTGTTATTTATAAAAATTTTCAATTACATGATAAATGGTAAAATAGAAAATGCAAGAAATCTTAAAAGAAAACGTATCAACGTCACAATAAAATTTGAATTGATTATATGTATATTTATATAACTCTATGGGTAAGCTACACTTTCTCAATTATTAGTAAAACTTTTTTTGGCTATTTAATTATGAAAATTTATAAAATAGTCACTAATTATTAGTAAATTTCTTTTTGGTCATTAAATTATGAAAAGTTACAAAATAGTTACTCAACTATTTAAATTTGCCTTTTGGTCATAAAAATGAAAACATCCAAAAATCCAAGATAGTTAGATAATTAAAAAAGACAAAATTGAATAGTTAAGTTACCATTTTGAATGGATTACATGTATATCTATATAACTCTATGGGAAACTACACTAGTAGTCACTCAATTATAAGTAAATTTCTTTTTTGGTCACCTAACTATGAAAAATTACAAAATGGTCACAAAACTATAAAAAGTTACAAAATGGTCACTCAACTATTCAATATTGTCTTTTTTGGTCACTAGCTGACTAACATAAAAATGAAAACACCAAAAAATCCAAGATACTTGGGTGACTAAAAAAGACTTACCATTTTGTAAATTTTCATAGTTGGATGACAAAAAAAAAAACAATTTACTAATAGTTGGATGACTGCTAATGTAGTTTACCCTAACTCTATATAAAAGGAAGGTCCTTCCTACACAGACACGTGGTTCAAAATGTTTTTTTTTTTACATTATAAATAAATGGTTAAATTTTAGTTTTGGTCTCTCTATTATGCTTAAATTTAATATTTAATTCTTATACTTTATTTTCTAATATAATTTGGTCTCTTTATTTATATAATATTATTAATTAATTAAAATAGTTAATATCGTTAACTTTTTATTAAAATGTTGCATGTTATATATAATGTGAAAGCAGATTTTTAAATAAAAAAAGTAGAGTGATTAAATTCTTGAAAATAAAGGTAGTAAGACTAAATTCTAAATGTATGAAGTATATATAGACTTAGAGTAATGGTTGTTTGAACCATACTGGACCGAGAATTGAGTGGGATGTCAGTCTAGAGAGAGGCATCAGATTGGTTGACCTATGAATCAGTTCGTACTAGTTGAATCAATTTTTTAAAATTATTTTTACGAATTTTTAATGATTTATTTAATCAAAACTGTATGAACTAGTGGCCTGACTAGTTCAACCACTGATTGGTTCTACAAATCTTACTTAGAGTATATTTTAATCTTCAGATTTTTACTTTATAATTTGGCACAAATAAATAATTAACCCAACACGAAGCATGGTTGAACCATACTAATATATTATAAATATTATCGAAAATCCCATAAAGTTGAGAAATTGGCTATTGTCCGGTAGTTATTATAAATAAATTAAGATTTAAATATTAACTATAAAAACTACTAAAACAAAAATTAAAAGAGTATAATACAATTTATAATTTAATTTAATAATAAATACATTTTATAATTAATTAAATTTTATTATTTTAAATAGAAAATATCAAATATCAAAATTAAAATAACAAAAATAAATAGAACAATAACAGAGAGGGTTAGTAGATTTTACCAAGCCCTAAAGAGGTTAATGGTTATTTTCCAAAACGTAGAGATATGTGTAAATTTTATCAAACCGTGAGCTTGAATACTTTTCCTTCAAATTATATCGTATTTTTCATTTAAGTATATATATTTTTATATCAAAATATGATATCAATCAATAAAAAAGAATAATGAAATGTTTTGGATATCATATATTTTTGGAAAAAGTAACACCAAATTGCTAATTTAGGTATTATTTTTAACCAAAAAAGTGTTAACTACTTAAATGAAGAAAATGTTATAGTTTGGTGGCTAAAAGCCTAATTTAAAAGCGAATTCAAATCCAAGTTTTTCCATCATTAACCGGGTAATTTTTTATTTTCGGTTATTTAATTTTAAAAATTATAATTTCGCTATTGGGTTATTTAAAAATTTTCAATTTAAGCCATTAAACTATTCAAAAGTTTTATTTAAATCAATAAACTATTCAAAAATTTTATTTAAAATACTAGGCTGTTAAGTTTTTTTTTTTTAAGTTTTAACTATAAATTCCAAGTGACGATTCGACAATTAGTTTGGTGGATTGGTACCCATCAATGAGTAAAAGAACATATCTTAGGTCTAAGTTGATTTAAAGGTCAATGTCGGAGTTTGGAGAAGAAAATTGTTTGAATTTTGGTTTGTAGACTTGTGATATCAAAAGTTGTTTCATGAAAAAAACTGAACTGTAGAAGAGAAGGAAAAAAGTCTTTTGATTAGTGTAGACAATGCGAATAAAGAAAACCATATAGCATTAATTTTAACAGTCTAGTAACTTAAATAAAACTTTCAAATAATTTAATAACCAAATTATAATTTTTTAATTAAGTGATCAAAATAAAATTTACTCATTCTTTAATATCTAAGAGGTAGTTTATTATTATTATTATTATTATTATTATTATTATTATTATTATTATTATTATTATTATTCACTTTATATTACCAAAAGGACTTGGAGAAAAGGATGGAAAAGGATTGAATTGTCAGTCGAAATCCTAGGGTGGAAAATGAAGGAAATTTTTATATTTTTTCTGTGGGTTTTTTACAATAATATTATAAAAAAATAAAAATTTACCAAAATATTATAACTTTTTTTATTTACCAAAATATATAAAAAAACCAAAAAAATCAGATCGATGTGACAATTAACTGGTCACGCCAATGGGATTGGCGGCACCAGTTAATAATAGGGGGGGTCGGTGGTGGGGGGGCAGAAGGAGAAGGAAAGAAAGAAAGAAAGAGAGAAAGAAAGGAAGAAATGAGAGGGAAGAAAGAAAAAGAAGGAAAGAAAGGGAAAGGAGAAGAGAAAAAGAGAAAGAAAGAAGAAGAAGAGAAGGAAAAGAGAAGAAAAAAGAAAGAAAGAAGGAAAGAAAAGGAAATGAGAAGAAAAAAAAGAAGAAGAAGAAGAGGGAATGAAGGAAAAAAAGAAAAAAAGGTAATTTTATTTATAAATTTAATTTTTTTGTAATATTTGTGTACTTAAAATTTATGTTATTTCATTATAGTTATTTTATTATTTTATTTAGCATATATATTTTATGAAATATGTTTAGAAAGAAAAAATAATGGTATGTACATTGTATGTTGATTAGGGATTTTTTATGAAATTTATTTAGGAATTTGAAATTAAAATTTTAGGAAAATAACATTAAAAGTAAAATGACAAAGAAGTATGTTTAAGAAAACATAAAATAAGAAAAGAAAAAGCGGAATTGTATATTTATCGAAAATAATAAAATGAGGAAAAATGCGAAAAATGCACATGTAATAGATTTCAAACATAATAAATTGAAATAATGTAAAATTATATTATAAAAATTACGAAATTTAAAAAAAATAAAATACGGATAAAAAATACGAAGAAATGGCGAAGTAAGAGTGTATTACTTTTTTAAAAACATCAATAATATAATTTATACAAATAATTGAAACAAAATGTCTGAAATAATATAAAATTATAAAATACGAAAATAATATAGTTTTATTGAAAGTAATAAAAATCGAAAAAATAATAATACGACCAAAGGGTAGGGGAAAGGGTTTATTGCGGCTTTTTTAGCAAAATATTACAAAAAAAATACCAAAATTTTATAAACTTTTTCTTTATTTACCAAAATAATAGAGGAAAAAAAAAGGGTGATGGAGGGGAAAAAAAGGCGGCACAAATATGTGGCTAATTACCTTTTAATCCCTACTTATTTATTATTTTCTTTTATTCTCCCTTAACACACTAAATTAATAAATTTCAAACACGATGCCTTTGAAATAATGTAAAATTTTAAAAGACTAAGTTTATGATATTTTTAAAGTAATAAAATGCGGAGAAAAAATACGAACAAATGGCGAAGTAAGAGTGTATTACTAACTTTTATAAAATTCAGAAATAATTAATACAAAATATTTCAAAGAAAATGTCTGAAATAATATAAAACAATAAAATACGAGAATAAAATAATTTTATTTAAAGTAATAAAAATCGAGAAAATAATACGAGCAAAGGCAGGGGTAAGGTTAATTTTTACACCAAATTAATTTAAATAACACACTAGAGTAATAAATTTCAAACATTATGCCTTTGAAATAATGTAAAATTATAAAATTAGAAATTATAATATTTTTAAAGTAATAAAATGCGAAGAAAAAAATATGAATAAATGGCCGAAGTAAGATTTATTTACTAACTTTTTTTTTCAACTTGCAGGCATCACAATGGCTCGATTGATATGAACCGATATTAGACACATATCTGATGCGGCTAATAACGCGGTATGATTTATTATTTGTTAATCAGGAGTTCTATTTATTTAAAAACGATATACGCAGTATATACAAATAAATTATGTTATCGTAATATTTTTTTGTAATTTTACACTATCAGGACTCGTTCCGAGTATTAAGGGGCCGTGTCAGTGCTTTAAAGATAGCTCCGGATGCACGATTTATGCCGTACCTGGAGCTAGCCGGATTTGGGTCAGTAGCATTGATCCGGTCCTCCGACTTGCGGTTTGATTTATTATCTGCGCTAGTGGAGCGGTGACGTTCAGAGACCCATACTTTCCATTTTCCGTGCGGGGAGTGCACGGTGACCTTGGAGGATGTTGCAGTGCAGCTTGGACTCCCAATTGACGGGAGTCCCGTAACGGGAGTATCTTCATTCACCGATCCGGCTACAGTTTGCTATCAACCCCTAGGAGAGTCACCAGAGGATGGTGATAAATATTTTTCCGGCATAAAATTTACATGGCTAAAAGCCAAAATATGCGGATTATCAAGAACCGCCGATGAAGGTGGTGATGTCTGCCTTCGGCGTACATCATGCATATGATAGGGGCAGTACTCATGCCTGATGCAAACGGCGACAGTGTGCATTTGTCATACTTGCCCCTGCTAGCTGATTTCTCCACTGCTAGATCGTACAGCTGGGGTTCTGCCGTTCTAGCAACTCTGTACCGGGAGCTTTGTCGGACGACAGAGCCGCAAGTTAAAGACATCGGCGGATGCCTCATACTGCTGCAGTTATGGGCGCTTTATCGGATGCCGTTTTTGGCACGCGTTACTCACCAACCCTATCTGTATCCATTGGCACTCAGGTGAAAAAAATATTACAAATTGTCATTATTTGTCCCGAATAATATATATGGTAATGTTACCAACCCTAAACCCTGTACTAATTTTTGTAGGTGGACCCGTCTAGGCATCGGGAAGTCGAGTGATGTCCCGATATACCGCTTCAGGATTGAACAACATGCCCAGGAAGGGGTAAGCTGCTATTCTATTATTAATGGCATCTATTCTATTTCTATATCTTACTCACATGTTATTGGTCTAACTCGTTACAATGTTATTACTTATGCAGTTTATATGGATGCCGTATCGGAGGCCGAAAATTTTGAATGTTGTACTCTCGTCCGCACTCGTTGATTCCCACATATGGTGTACTAACACACTAATAATAAATTTCAACGTCGTCGAGTAGTATCACGGTGATCGGGTGCTTCGGCAGTTTGGGTGCATCCAACCTATCCCGGATCCGCCGTGCCAATTGGGGGATGATCACGGCTTGACAAAGAGAGGAAGAGTTCAATTGGACTGGGGAATATTTCACCGGAAATACGTCGCACTGTGGAATGATCGATTGCGCCGAATTCCTCAGATGGTTATGGCTACCGACCTGCAACCATCATTGGAGTATGCACAATGGTGCCATAGCTGCGGGAAGCCGTATTTACTTGGAGCGCAATCGACTGTAATCCCCCCTACGTGCAACAAGTTTGGGGATCGGACGCAACGAGCGTGCTGGATACGGAGCCGATGGCATATTATTCTCCGCAACAGGCAGAGCCCGAGCAGAACCCCTAACCAGATCCCGGACAATCACAGTTAAATATGGATTCACATGGCTATCGTCCGGATTCGGTGGGCGGTGAATATTATCCGAAGCCAGACAGGCGAATCGCCACGACTTTGAACTATTTGGATCCCTTGGCATGACGGCATGCCCTACTGTCAAACACGATCTGCAGACATTATAAGACTCATGATGGTTCAAGTTAAATCGCGACGAGCGAGCAACAAGACCTTTCCTCTACGTTTTCCACGCCCCCACCTGCGGACGATGAGGATGTTAGTCGTCGCCCAGGCCGTGAGCGTCGACCTTCGCATAGGTATACCCCTCGGACAACACCATCGAACCATCAAATTTAGGGGTTTAATGCACTTTTTCCATAAATGCCATATTTGTATTTTAGGTATTGCTTACTTCTGAATTTTATGTATAAATATCCATTGCCACGACTTTTTTCATTATATTAAAGCTCAATCAAATTATGAATGCCTCTATTTTCGATATAATCTTAATAATTCCACAACGCTCACATGGTTTTTTTTAACATTTAAATGGTAATGTTACAATTTGGATACAATTTAAGCGTAAGCATAAGCCGAATAAAAAAATCGATATAATCTTAAAATTACCTTTTATAACAATATACATAAAAATTTTGGGTCAGTAGCTCAATTTCGCCTCGATCCCGACGACTGCCTGACATGAAAGTTTCGGTTAGGACATTTATTCCGGCTATGACCACTTAACCTACATATTCCACAATGCTTTCTGTCAGATTTCTCCCTAATGTCCATCTCATTACGGATTCGCTTGATCAGACGACCCTTGGATTCCTGTAGCCTGCGTGGGAGAAGCTCAAAAGTGATCGGCGGCACCTCCCACGTAGATAGGTCCGGCAGGACGGGGAACTCATTCTCCCAGACACGCAATGTGCGCTCCAGCGTGTACACATCATCGACATATTGTTTAGCATCAAGGTTGACTTTAGCACACGCTGCCACGACATGCGCACAGGGATAATGAAGTGTTTCGAACTTCATGCACTCGCACCGTCTGTTCCGAAGATCAACTCCGTAGGACCTAGTTCGACGACCGATGTTCCCAGTAACTTGAAACGTTTCCAGTCGTCGTGAATATATTTTCACGTTCATTGACCTTGCCAACCGACGATTTACGACCATTGCATCCCTCACATGTTCGACAAACACATGTCCCGCCTGAATCTGGTCGACTTGCTGCCCCCCCATTCTTGGCATCAACGTAGCCAACCTGTAGAAAGTAGCAGAAAATACCGATGCAATCAGAAGATGACGTGTTTTCAACAAGATAGCATCGATCCCCTTGTCTAAGTTTGTGGTCATGTGGCCATAACGAAAGCCCTCGTCAAAACTTTGAGCACACTGCCACGGCTCCATTGTGCGCAACCATTGCCGGAAAAATGTGTTTGTCTGCCCCTCTATGTCACTCTCAAGTCGGTTCATTCTTTTCCGGAAAATATGTGGCTTTAACTCGTACGCTGCATACGTATTAACGAAAAATAAGTTCTAGTAAGTCCATAACATCAAACATTACAACTTAGATTGAAAAGATAAGGTTATCATTTACCCATTGCCACGACTTGTCTCTTCCGGTCTGCATACTTGTAATCTTTATGGAAGTTTGACGCAATGTGACGAATGCAGTAAACGGATCTCCATGACACACCGGAACGCCTAATAGCTGCAATTAAACCCTTCCCTCTATCGGAGATGATGCAAATGTTATCGTTCCTAATAACATACTTCCGCAGATTTGTTAGGAAGAATTCCCAAGACTCCATGTTCTTTTTACCTACGATAGCAAATGCTATCGAGAACGCGTTCATATCTTGTCTTGCGAATCGCAAGAAGCGATATCGTGTATATTTTCCATACAACCAGGTCTCATCCACCTGCACAAGTGGCTTGCAGTGGGGAAATGCCCGCACACATGGATCGAACATCCAGAACATCCGATGGAAAATTCTTTTTGCCGGCTGTAACTGCTCATCCGGGCCGTAATATAGACTTGTCTGCAACTCAATCATAGTCCCCGGTACGTACTCCCGCATAGCAGCTATCCAACCTTGAAGCTCGTTATACGACGAATCGTAATCCCCATACAGTTGCTCCATCGCCATCTGTTTAGCTACCCATGCCTTCCGATATGAGACTCGATACTGGAATCGTGCTTGCATTTCCGCAATGAGTATCGAAACTCTAATGGTCGGCATATCCTTCACCATTGGCATGATACACGTACAAATAGTTTTCGAATCAAGTTTTCCATGATCTTCTGTCATACGTGTTGATGTGCATATATGAGGACCAACAAATTTTCGTATTTCCCACATCTGAGAACTTCTAATGAATGCAGCTCGTACCCGCCAATTGCAGCCTTCCGCAGCCTTCCAACACTCCCCAACATATATTGTCGGAGTAGAGACGGAGACTTTATAATCCACCGATATCTTCATGCTGTACCGTTTAATGGCATATACGCACTCTTCTTTACAACTGAATCTCTAGCCTATGAATAACTCATCATCATCAGATGTTACGGCCAGCCCGTGAGAATGACCTATTTCAGGGTACTCCGGAAACTCAGATACATAAGCTGTGTCGGGGTCTATGAGCGACATGTGTGGCCCAGGATTATTGTGTATCACAATATGCCGCATCTGCTCCCCGACTGAAGAAGCGTTAATGCCTTCATCGTTGTTGACATCTTCAGCGTCAATATCATCAGGTACATCATCCACATCGGGATCAGCGTCACTATCGACCTCTTCATATCGCCACCACCTTCTTCTTCGCCGGCACCTTTTTCTTCACCACCAACCATGTCAACATCGGTACGTAATATTCGTGTCGACATCGATCCCACCCATAGTTGATTCACTATCAACGTATGATATTGGAGCCACCATCCGCGGTTCTTGACCCGTCTTCTTCATCGATGCATTTTGCTCCATATCGACTAACTCGGCAAATAAGTGAATCGGTGCATTCTTCTCACTCCCATTCCACAGAGAGATCGACCATTGTCTCCACGTCTTCGTCGTCTACAAGTTCCATTTAACGAATTTGACCGGATTTGTTAAACCGGAAACTTGTAGAAAATTTTGATATCCTTCTCCCACAACGTCTATGGATTTTGCATTAATCATTGCTTTCATTTCATCGAACGATACATTTCTATTAAATCTCATTGCTATTTGTTGCCGACATTCAAATACACATCCAACACTTGTTGTCAATATGACTCCATCGAAATAAACGCATACAAGAAACTTAGCATCCATCTTCAATATTTAATCTATCAAATAAAAAAAAAAATCTCATAAAAAATCTCGAACAGTAATCAATTACTTAAAAAAATTTATACTCAAAATAATACACAAAATAATACACACTAAAATTATTAATTTTATACTCAAAATAATATTAATAATTTTATACTCAAAATAATACACACTAAAATTATTAATTTTACTAAAATAATAACTAACTAACTAACTATAATAATAATACTAGTTTTTACTAACTAGTTTATTTTCAGTAAATAAAAATAATAAGTAACCATAATAATAATATCGGTTTTACGCTAACAATAATATTACTAAGTTACATCTTAATACATTAATAACATCTTAATACTAACAACAACAACAACAACAACAACAACAACAATAATAATAATAATAATAATAATACTAACTAATACTATTATTTTGAGTTTTATTAATCTTAATAACTAAACTAAAACAAAAATATTACAAAATATACAAAATAATAACAACAATATAATCAATTATTTTTAAAAAATACCTCCTTTTCTCTCTTTTTTCTTCTTTTTCGCCAACTCTTCTTCTTCTTTTTTTTCTTTTGATTTTTCTCTTCAATTTGGACAGAGGTCGATTTATATCTGAGTGGTGCCGCCAATTAGTATGGCACCATTGGTGCTACCAATCTCATTGGCGTGACCAGTTAATTGTCACATCGATCTGATTTTTTTTGCAATTTTTTTGGGTTTTTTATATATTTTGGTAAATAAAAAAAATTTATATATTTTGGTAAATAAAAAAAATTTCTAATATTTTGGTAAATTTTTATTTTTATTTATAATATTATTGTAAAAAACCCTTTTTCTGTTCTTAAATTTAAGCTTAGCTTAACTTAAGATTTATACCCACCCACTCCCATTCCAAACTCTACCTTCAATCTTTCGATTTGTATGAATATATGCTCTTGCTTTTACTGCATCAAACCTCTCAATCTGGTGGAGCCACCATTACTTCAATTAAAGGTGCTTTTTTCCGTTCTTTCTTATTTATTCTTTTTCAAAGTTTGTTCTTATCCCATTCAATATGTCTGGAATCTGGGTTTTCTTTCCTTCTCTTTCTCTGCTTTTCCCAGATCCTGAGAAATAAGAAAAATATATATACTTTTTAAAAGTTTTTCTAAATCTCCAGAAAATGGGTTTCTCTTACAACACCAATATTTAATTGTATAATTTATTTTTTTGCTGGTTTCTTATTTTTTATTCTCATCATTATCGTACCTCTGTAATATGCAAAAGAAATTGGGATTTATTCTTCGGAGAAGGCTGGAGTAATCAAAAGCGAGAACGAAGAGCCACTACAGAAGGTAATTCTATTTCTTTTATTTTATTACTCCACTGATTCCTTTAAGTCCGTTTATTCGTTGAAAATGATTCTGAATAACCACCTTTGGAATTACCTTTTTTTTTGTTTGACTCTAGATTTAAAACTGATACAATCTTGTATACATGTATCAATATATATGTATATACATATTAAAACGTGTGACGCTTTTCCTGATCCAATACATGGGCTGCAATTGTGATATTTGCTGCTAAGTTTGTATTTGATTCTTTAGTCTTCATGAATCTTGGGCATAAAGAAAACCTTTCATTCCTCTTCTTTTGTGTGTCCCCTGTTTTAGTATAAGAGTTTTAAGGCTAAATATATATATCGCTGTCCTTTTTAAGTGAAAGGAGAAATATCAATGCAATGTGTATCAAATCGGATACTTTTAAAGGAAAATAAGCACGGAGGCCACTGTCCTTAAAAATAATCTCCAAGAAAAAAGTTATCCTGCATTGCTACATGCCACTCTCCTATCGTGGTCTCTCTGCTATTTTCCCTGCCTACTTTTGTATTTACTATGACTTGATGCTGATGAGGATGTCAGTAGTTCTGGATTGCAAATTTTTTCCACTTTTTTAGATAAATTGTTTTGAGATGCGTGTTGGAAATTCATACGTTAAAACCACTTGCGAATCATAATAAAGGATTGAAGATATCTATGGTTTATTGGCAGATTTTGGTTGAGAAGTTGGTAACATGGTGAAATTTTTATTAGGTAAAGATACCATATGATGAGAAAGAGAGGCAAAGGAGAAGGCTAAGAGAAATGCCGGGGTTGATGAGAGATATTGAAAATAAGCTGTTTTTTTGTTGATAAAAGTCCTTCTAATCTTGATAACTTTGTTGACTTGACCTCATTTTGTTTTTTTGTTCTACAGTTTGTGAATAAAAAATTTCTCAACTCGTTGTTTATACAGTTTTCAGATGGAAGTGCAAAATTCTGAACAAGGGCAGATAATTGAAATACGTGGAGATGTGCCAGCTGCAGAGACAAGCCTAGGTGGAAATACGATTTGTGGAGGCGCAGCATGTGGGTTTTCTGATGCTCAAACCATTTCTAAAGATGCAAACGAACGTGCAGCCTCTATGCGGAAATTGTTAACAGCAGTAGTGCTGTGCATTGTCTTTATGAGTGTTGAAGTAGCCGGAGGAATTAAAGCCAACAGTCTTGCAATCTTAACTGATGCAGCTCATCTCTTGTCAGATGTTGCAGCATTTGCAATTTCCTTGTTTTCTCTCTGGGCATCAGGGTGGGAGGCTACTCCTCGTCAAACATATGGATTCTTCAGGATTGAAATTCTTGGTGCCCTTGTTTCCATCCAGATGATATGGCTTCTAGCTGGCATCCTTGTTTATGAAGCCATAGCTAGACTTATCCATGATACAGGGGAAGTACAAGGCTTTCTCATGTTCGTGGTTTCTGCATTTGGTTTAGTGGTTAATATAGCTATGGCTATCTTGCTGGGTCATGATCATGGGCATCACCATGGCCATGGTGGGAACGATCATGACCACCATGGTCACAGTCATAGCCATGACACTGAACCACATAGTCATGGATTAAGTATAACTTCTCACCATCACCTTCACCATAATCATGGTGGGAATAGTAAACTACATGATGAGCACCATCATGCTCACGAAGCTGAAGCTGACCACCAGGTGCCTCTTCTTAAGACATACTCAGATTGTGAAAAGAACCCAGAAAGTGGAGCATCTCAGAAGAAGGAAAGAAACATCAATATACAAGGGGCTTATCTTCACGTACTAGGGGATTCCATTCAGAGCATCGGAGTGATGATTGGTGGAGCAATAATTTGGTACAAACCTGAGTGGAAAATAATTGATTTGATATGCACCCTCGTATTCTCCATTATTGTATTGGCAACAACCATCAGGATGCTGCGAAACATTTTGGAAGTTCTGATGGAGAGCACGCCCCGAGAAATTGATGCCACGAGGCTGGAGAAGGGTTTATGTGAGATGGACGAGGTTGTTGCCATACATGAACTGCACATTTGGGCCATAACTGTTGGTAAGGTGTTATTAGCTTGCCACGTCTTAATTAAGCGTGAAGCTAATGCTGACATGGTATTGAACAAGGTTATAGATTACATCAGGAGAGAATACAATATCAGTCACGTAACAATTCAGATAGAGCGGCAGTAAATCCTTTTGTAGTTTCACTGTTGGTTGGTTGGTATGGTTTGAAGATTTCTACCTATCTCTGTCTTTGCTGCATGTGTTTGCATATCTCTCATCGCCTACCAACCTGGTTATATCTTCTTCCCCATAGTAAATTTTCATGAGAAATGGGCATATATATTTGAGATTCCGTAATACTTGCAGACAACATTTTGTAGTGGGTGCTTTAAACTCCAACTCTGGCCATTTATCATGTCCGCTGGCAAGGAGCAGTTGTTATCCAATCAAATCTCCCATGTTTTTGGGTTCGAGAAAAGCCTGCTCTTCCTTTTGCTTTCTTTCTTTTCTTTTATGTCAATGATAATACCATCTTTTTCCGTAAGGGGTTTATCCAGAGTCCATATTGCAAGTAGGTAGATGGATTCTAATAAACGGCCAATTGGGATTTTAGATTCATGGCATTTTTTTACATTCCATAAGTGTTGATGGGCACATCTGCAGTACTTTCAGAGCTGAGTCTGATTGTTAGACAAAAAAATGACGGTCCACGTGAAACATACAAGTAAGAAATGGTTTTTGGAGGAGTTATAAATTGTGAATTTTGATATTGGATTCGGGGTTAACACGATTTGCAAGATGCTCCATTATTTAGGGATGATTAAATTTAAACAACTTTAGGAAATGACAAGTTTGTTAATTATTCTATTTCTTTTGAATAATTATTCCCGTAAATCCAGGTACGCGCTCATTTGGACTTTTTTTTTTTTTGGGTACGACTTGGATGATGGACGTCTTTATATTTATTTTTAATTAAATTTAAATAAAAATATTATTTTTTATTCAAAATGTAATTTGTACTACTCAGCTGCTCCAAATTAAAATTTATTTTACCCAACACTCAACCTCGACTATCCAAATTAAGGCATGATTAAAGGAAAATTTAAGTATTAAAATTTTCTACTAAATGAATTTATGTCAGAAAATTATTTGGTAAATTAGTAAATATAAGTATAGAATATAATAATGTTGTTCGATAAAAATAAATATTTATTTTCAAGAGATTATTTATTTATTTTAATTTTAATCTTATTAATATAATATTTTATATTATTTTAGATAATATCAGGGCGTCTCAAGAGAAAGAAAAGACGAGAGTCATAAATGGGTAGTTAATATGGTTTGTGCTTTCATGACTTGTTTAAATTCATAGTTTAACTAAATATTAAATTCAGTAAGGTAACATTGGTGCTTTGTCTCATGAAAGGTAAGTTTTACCTCTGACTTTGATATTTAATTGAAATCGTTAATTGATGAAAGATGTGATTATAGTATAAATGATGATATGAATGTGATGATTTGGTATGAATATGTAAAATTGAAAATATGAACTCATATGTAAATGACATGCAGAAGATAAGGAAGATAAGAAAAAGCATGAAATCTGATATGTATTTGATATGTAAGATTGCCATATTGGTCATATATGAAATTGAAACATAGTGATGATGTGTCATGGTATGAATTGAGTTGAGCATGAAATGAGTTGGCTATGTATTGAACTTTGATATGTGAATCATGTAAATATAGTTGAAATGTTGGTTACCCTATTAATGGTTTCGAGCAAAGTCGAGTATAGTTGGCATGTGATTTGTCGTAATTTGATATGATAATTTAAGTTTTCCCAGTATACTTGAGGAGTTTATTCTCAAGCAAAGTAACGTATTTTTCGTAGCTTTTTGTAATTTTTAGATTTTAAGTTAATAAGTGTAAATGCCTTTTTTTTACTCATTTTGAGACCCAAATTGGCCAATAATGCCATTTTGGGGCCCTAATGTATGGTTGAGTGATGTAGGGACGTGTTGGAAGCTGAAACCGGGTGAGAATGACACCAAAGGAGAGGGTATTGCAATATCCAAACCTTGGAATTGTGATACCTTTAACAGACTCGAGATTGGAGACCACCTTTCAGTAGCATCGCGATATCCACTTTGGGTATCGCGATATCCACCCTTCAAGAAGACCCCAAAGTTCGAAACTGTCTAAGGTATCGCGATATCCTCTTCCTTGGTATTGTGATACTGATATCGTGAGGGGATAAAATTGGACAAAAAGGGTAGTCTTTGTCCATTCAAAGCACCAATCAATGAATGCCTATTCAAGGGTATTTTGGGCACACAAATTGGGTCAAAATAGCTGTTATATCAACCAAAATTTGGCTGAGAGAAAAAATAGAGGCAACATTACCTTAGTTTAGGCTTAGTTTTCCTTCGGTTTTCTCTTAGGTTTTCTTCTTCTTTTTGTAAGGTTTCTTATTTTCATTTTCTTAGCTGTAGATTTTACATTTCCAAGCAACTTTTCTTATTGTTTTAGTTGTTCTTAGTGTTAGTTAAGTTAGCTATCACTATAGCTTAGGTTTATTTGTAATTTTAGTCCTGATACCTTGGTTGTAAGATGTTTTTAGATTTCATTTGATGTATTTCAGTTTCTTTTACTTTTCATCTATTAAAATTTGTTCATTTTATGTTTATTGCTTCAGATTTTCTTGTTAAATGCTTCTTTTTACATGCCCTTAAAATTTTCTTGCATAAAAATCCCAACTTTTATATTTTTCTCAAGCTTTGCTGTAATGGCTTCTTTGTTTTTGATTTTCATGGTTGCTAGTTTTATTTCTAGCATGAGTAGCTAAAATTTTAAGGGGTTGGTTGATGGAGATGTGGTGAGTTGATTTTTGGATGAAGGACCCTAAGGAAACATTTAGGAAATTGAGATCGAGAGGAGATCTTATTGAGCACCAATTCATTACTCCCAAGTTAACCGGTGAGATTGAGAGATAATCTGGATTAATTTGTCTAATTTGGTAAAATGGAGATCGAGAGGTAAAATGAAGGCATTTTGGGAGTTTAAGCGATTTGGATCCCTAATTCAAAGATTAGTGAATCACATCAATGTCAACCAACCACAGTGTGTTATTTAATTGTTAATTTTGTAACTTTGCATGTTTTACAATTTAGTTCTTGCTAGTTAGATAGTAAAGCATATTAATTTCTCTTGATTTTATGATTTTTCGTAATATAAATTTTTACGATTAGTTGGTTAGACTCTTATTTTACACGCACATTATTTAGAAATTGTTCAACCCACAATTCTTTTAGGTTTGATCCTTGTAATACTCCAGTGTTCCATTGTAACACTACAAATATTACAATTGACTTGTCAAATTTGTAGTAAAGCTGTAAATTTTATATTGCATTTTAATTCTTAAGTGTTGATTTTCTACTCTCTCCCATCGTTCATGAGATCGAAAGAGAGAGGCGATTAAGTTATTGGCACTATTTCTAGGGAATCATCGTTTGATTGAACTATTTTTATTTTCATTATGTGTACTTAAAGAGATAATCGACGAAAGTCGAGGTTATAGATACAACCTCAAATATTAATTGTTTTGGTTAACTGGATAATGAAATTTTTGTACTTGATTTATTCTTTCACTGATTATAGGAATTTAAGCTTTCTTGCGGAGTAAGGAATCTACTGTTCATTGATCATGGCGTCATTGCTAAGTACCATGTTGTACGACCGTAATTGGTTACGACCTATTATTACGACTCCTAATGCTAACGTGCCACATTTTTAGATTAATCTATCATTGATAACATGGATTATGATAAATCTTCAATTTAATGTGAATAAAGGGGAAAATCATATGGTTTTTCTTCGAAGATTCGAGCATGTTTGTAGCACTGTCAACTATGCTGGGATTCCAAAGGATATGATTTGACTATTGTTAATACCTTTTGCCCTAGGTGGTAAAGCTAGGGAGTGGTTAGATATGTTACCCCCGGATACTATTACTTCGTGGGAAGAATTTCTGCAATTGTTCTTGAAGCGAAATAGTCCTATGACTGAAGTGGTAGCCACTTATGAGAAGTTATTCGAACTCAAGCAGGGGAGTATAGAGACTCTAGGGCAGACTTGGGAGAGATTCAAGAGAATACTACGAAAATTAATCGAAAACGGGGTTGAAAATGTAATACAGTTTCAATATTTCTATTTTATTTATGTGATTTACGATAGTGAGTGGGTTAGCTCTACTCAGTGTGTTCCAAAAAAGGGTGGTTTAACTGCGGTCCCTAATGAAAGGAATGAGTTAGTCCTGACCCTCACCATAACTGGATGGCGTGTTTGCATCGACTTTAGGAAACTCAATGATGCTACTTGGAAGGACCACTTTCCTTTACTAGGAAAGAGTACTATTGTTTTCTTGATGGCTGCTTTGGATACCATCAAATCCCGTTTCACCCTGATGATATGGAGAAGACCACATCACATGTCCCTTTGGGACCTATACCTTTCGAAGAATTCCCTTTGGGTTGTGTAATGCCCCAGCTACCTTCATGTTTTACATGATAATAATCTTCACTGACATGATAGAAGACGGGTTGGATGTGTTCATGGATGACTTTTCTATGTACAAGGATTCCTTCACTAATTGCCTAGCTAATTTAGAACGAGTTCTAGAAGGATGTGAAGACACATATCTAGTTTTGAATTAAGAAAAGTGTTATTTTATGGTCAATGAAGGGATTTTTTTGGGGCACCAT
This sequence comes from Gossypium raimondii, assembly GCF_025698545.1. Taxonomy (NCBI): domain Eukaryota; kingdom Viridiplantae; phylum Streptophyta; class Magnoliopsida; order Malvales; family Malvaceae; genus Gossypium; species Gossypium raimondii. Next base: position 34,347,606 of record NC_068572.1, on the reverse strand, counting down.
ATTTCTAAGAAAGGGTTGGAAGTCGACTAGTCTAAGATTGAGGTTATTGAAAAACTCCCTTCTCAGAGGACAGTCTGCGAAATTAGGAATTTCCTTGGACATGTGGAATTTTACTGATGATTCATTAAGGATTTCTCCCAAATAGCTAAACCTTTAACTCATCTCCTCCGGAAGGATATTCCTTTTGTCTTTGGCACAACATGCCATGAAGCCTTCGAGGTGCTGAAACAGAAACTAGTTACGGCTCCGATCATAACATGTCCAAATTGGAATAAGCCCTTTGTGATCATATGTGAGCTAGTGATTACACAGCCGGGGCAATGATAGGACAGAAAAGAGACGAGATCTTTCATGTCATCTATTGCACGAGTAAAACACTGAATTCTACTCAATGTAGTTACACAACCATTGAGAAGGAAATGTTAGCTGTGGTGTTCGCTTGTGAAAAGTTTCGATCATATTTGATGGCTAATCAGGTTTATGTATATACAAATCATTCGACGTTGAAATATGTGATGAAAAAGAAAGATACTAAATCTTGACAGATGAATTAGGTTATACTTTTGCAAGAATTTGATCTGAAGGTTTTGAACAAAAAAGGAACAAAAAATCAAGTGGTTGATCACTTATTGCTGTTAGAGATCAAAGATGGACAAGGGGAAACTGGCACCATAAACAAATATTTTATAGATGAGCAACTATCACCCAATGTTATCATGTAAAGGACAAAGTTGAATCCATGCCTTGGTACGCGAATATTGTTAATTATTTGGTACAAAGAGTTTCCTTGTAGGAGCATCTAGTCAACAGAAGAAAAATATTGCTCATGATGCTAGGGAACACATTTGGGAGGAACCTTATGCGTTTCGGGAGTGTGCTGACCAAATCATCTGAAGGTGTGTTGTAGAAGAATAAATGGGGGATATTCTTAGCGGCTAACATACTTCTCCTTGTGGGGGACACTTCGAGGGCAAAAAAATCATTGGAAAAATTCTTCAATCTTGCTTTTATTGGCCCACTATGATATATGATGCATATGAGTTTGCGAAATGATGTGATCGATGCCAAAGAACGAGCAATATTTCCAAATGCAATGAAATGCTTTAGAAAGGAATCTTAGAAGCAAAAGTTTTTGATGTATGGGGGATTGACTTCATGAGACTATTCCCGAACTCTTTTGGGAACCAATATATCTTGCTAGTAGTGGATTACGTGTCAAAGTGGGTGGAGGTTGTTACTCTTCCAACAAATGTCACGAAATTTGTTATTAAATTCCTCCAAAAGAAAATTTTTTCACGATTCGAGACACCTTGAGCTCTTATTAATAAGTTAGGAACTAAATATTAATAAAATAAGTGTTATTATACATTTTTTTCTATTTCGGTGACTCGTAAGGTTGACACAGGCCTTGTGAGTGACTAATGAGTTATTTAAGTGTGTAGAATTCCAATTCAGGTCTAAGAATACAAGGGATGATGATCGAGCCTCGAGACAAGGGAGCCTGATAGCACAATGAAGCTTCCAAGGCTCGAAATTCACTTGACGTCATGATGAGGAGCTTCCTCTCGTCATGACAACTATAAGAGGGATTTCACGATGGCGACATCGTGACGAGGAGCATTCCCACGTTATGACGACGCGATGATGGCGGGCCAAACTGAAGTTGATTCCTTGGATGACACTTTTGGGATATTTCCATTGTAACACCCCAAATAGGGTCTAAGAGTTTTAGGGCTATTTTAGGGATTTTAGCTTCAGAGTGTTCGAAATTTTGCAATATGGTTTATCGGTAATTTTTTTACTATGGTTTTTAGAAAATTAAATCAATTTCTGAAAATGAGTTTTAAATACCTTTAATTTTAAAAATAGGACTGATTTGTAAAAAAGTAAAAACTTAGAGCTTTTAAGAGGCAATTAGACCAAATTTTTAAATTCAACCTAAAAACCCCCATTTATAGTTTCATATTCACGATAGTTTTCTCTCCAAAGATTTTACATGCTGTCCCTTGTTTCCTCTTGCTCTTCCAATCAATTTTTGATTTCTAAACTACAATCTCTTGATTTCCATCAACATTCAAGCCTTAAACCTCCATTAAATACCAAGAAAAACACCCAAAATCACCATTGATTCCTCCATTGCCAAGCTTCTAAGTTTTTCAGGTTGTCGATCAAAAGCTTGATTTTTTGCCATTTAAGGTAACTGTTCAACTCCTAAATAGTTTTACATGTTATTTAGTCTTTAAAACTAAGTTTTTTTTTCCGTTAAATTGCATGTTTTGAATAAAAGCCAAAAATTGGCTTGTTAATGGTGGATTTTAGGGTTTTGAGTAAAAATATGGTTTCAAACTATTTTTCAACTTGGTTTAACATGATTAGAAGGTTTCTAAATTTACTTTGAAGTTTCATTAAGAATTTCCAATGTTTTAATAATTTTTTAGAAAATAGCAAAAAACATGTCGAAAAAGTTAATACCATGAATTGAGTAGTTTTATGTAGTTTAAAGGTTGAGAATCAATCGTAGGTGAATAAATAGATGAATGAAATAAATTTTAGGAAAAAATATTAAGTATAGACCGAGATATTCAAATTTTAAGTTTCCTATGTTAAAGGTTTCGATCAAAAGAGAACCTAGTTTAGGTTTGTGTTTTTGAATTGTTTGATGTAAGTCTTTGGCTGAATGTTGATTGTGTTGTTGTGTGATTTACTTAGTTGTAGCGCTGGAATCGATAGGACTTTCTACGAGTAGATATAAAGGCAAGGAAAAGCTAGTTTGAGCTTTTGGCTTTTTCAGTGAAAGCGTAATTGGTGAGTGTTTGGAATAATTTCTTATGGACATGATTCAATGCGTTATTTTGGAATTTGGTAGTATCGTAAACCCTTACTCTAAATTCTGAATGTAAGCTTTCTCATAACTATGCTATCTTGTGAATAATGTGCTTATGTGTTTGTGAATATGTGAATTGAGATGAGATGCTATAACATGTGATATGTGGTTATGATAATCGTTGTGAAAGTGAAAATGTGTACATGTTATGTATATGTTAAATATTAGAGACAGTGTTTTGCTAAAGATGCAAACATGCAGTGATAGTGCACAGATAATCGGTAAGTGATATGTGTTTGATTTCATATATTTTGGCCTTGTGATCTCGAAATAGTTGGATATAGTTAGCATGCCATAGGATTGTGAGTACTCACCTATTCGTACAGTGATTTTGGGCGTTGAGGCCTTGAGACATGTTAGAGGGATAAGGGAATATGAGCTAAGTTCCACTCAGTGGGACATCTGAGGGGAAATAAGGAGAGTGTTAGCTTTATGCTTCACTTTTAGGACATGTTTGACTCTATAAGTCTATGTGGTGGGTTGGAGATCCGTGTATTCGATGAGTGATGATAAAACTCACTTTTATGTTTCATAGCTGAAGTGCCAATTTGTCTATAAACATGTTTTTGAGTATTGTGATATATGCTTGAATGTTATGTGATTATATGAGTATTGTGATATATGCTTGAATGTTATGTGATTATATGAGTATTGTGATACATGCTTGAATGTTATGTGATCATATGTGTATTATGATATATGCTTAAATGTTATGTTATTATATGTGTAATGTGATATATGCTTAAAAGTGAATGTGATTACCATGTAAATGTACTAGTAAATGATGCATGAGTGAGTATAATATGACACTAGAGTTGGAACAACTGAGGTTGTGCTATATGGTTGTTTTGTTAATGTTTGATGAATTGTTTGCATGATAGTAGTTCTAGGCATTCACTGAGCTTGTTAAGCTCACCCACTCATTTTAAACCCTTGTAGAGTAGTTAAGTGCTGGTGTGAGCGGTGTGGTTCCGAGGGGTGATCTAAGCAAGTCTATTTTCGTGTTTTCGTAGGTGTTATCATTATTTGTTTTCGTTTTAAGAATAAGGCAATGTGGTAGACTTTTAATGATATCTGAAATGTTGTTTTGGAAGTTCCATAGCTTAATTGCTCTTAGGATTTTGAGAATTGAGTCATACTATGCCGATTATCATTTGGACTTATTTTCGATGTTAAGACTACTATTATGGTCGTTTTGATGTTTATTTGATGATAATATGATAGTAGGATGAATTGATACATGTTGGAATCACTTATATTCTTTAAAATGTTGTATTTTTCTGGTCTGGAGTAGAGATATCGTTTTTATGAAGGGTTATTGATATTCATGTTGTAAAAACGATACCTCTGTGATTTTGAAATATGCAGGAAGTTAGAATCATAAATTGGTATTGATACCAAGAGTATCAATACTTGGGGTAATGTTATCGATACTTTTGCAAAGGTACCGATATTTTTTGAGACTTTGATTTTAGACGAGAAATAAAATACTGATTTGGTACCAATTTTGCAAATGGTATCAATACCATGCCAAGAAAATATTGATACCAATGTTCTAGTATTGATACCTACGGGATTGTCTTGGAAATTTTGCTAGGTGACCCTAAGACTTGTTTAATTATTACTATAAGTTTATTTAAAGTATGTTTGACATGTTTTAATGATGGTTGTTATATGTTTGACTAAAAATTTATAAGATAACTGATAAAGAGCATGATTTCATAATAATGTGGCTATTTATTGTGAATATGATATGAGACGGTGGTGTGACATCCTGATATTTGAGCTTGACGACCAGGTTGAGTATAAGGTGTTACATCCATATTTGGACCCTTGAATTTATTAGAATTTTGCATTAATTGGTATCTAAGTGTATCTAGGGTTTAGTGATCACGAAGTAGACCGTTCCCTATACAAGCAACCTTAGGGTCACCAGAATTGTGTACAATTTTAGATATACTATTTTCCCTATCTAGTTTTCTTTGTATTTTATTTTCATGCTTGTTTAGTTAGAACTTTTCTATTCTAATGTGAAGACAATTGTGAGCAGAGATTGCTCTGAAACCGCGCTTCAATATATATTCATGAGCTTTCTCATATATCTTGTTATTTTATTTATATTTTTATCAACCTTATCAATTAGCGTTTGTATGAATAATTGAATAAATTATTGTGCTTATTTCATATCTCGCGTGATTCAATTACTAAACTAATTTATCTGTTAAGTAATTATTTATCTGAAATTGGTTGTTTTTTCAAGAGTACTTAGTATATTAGGGACTGACGACCCTAATAGAATATCTAGATAGGTGAAACTAAAAAGGTATCCTGTCATGCATAACTTGTACCAAGCGGTGAGACCGGGAGGGTATTTGTATGCCTAGGAAGAGATCGAAAGGGTGACTGATTTTCCAGAATTTGATATGTCAAATTAGGCTCTCCATTGCACTTAAGGAGCTTATTTTCAAGCAATTTAAGTGTCTTTTATATGTTTTTGTCGATTTTTAGTTTTGTTAATAAATTTTTTATTAGTTTTAAGCCATTTTTGAGATCCAAATTGACCAATCGTGCCATGGGGAACTTAACAAGTTGATTGAGTGTTGTAGGGAGTCGACAGTGGCCTGAACATGAAGAAAAAATCACTTAGAATGGTGTTTCACGATATTGAAGCATGAAAGTCGTAATACCTTTGACAGTGCTAAAATTAGATGAATAGAGGCCATGTATAGTGGTATCACGATATAAGACCATCGGTATCACGATACTAAGACCCCCAAGACTCTCAATCTCAAGACTGTTTTGGGTATCACAACACCTAAGCCTCGGTACCGTGATATCACTACCTAACAAGTGAAAAAGTTGTAAGGGCAATTTTGTGTCCAAATAAGCTTATGTCTTCTTTTAACTGAAGGGCAAAATGGTCATTGTTAGGTCAAATTTTAGTAGGCTATAAATACAAATTTATAAGCCTTTAAATTTATATTTTTGGTGGCTATATAGTTTCTTTAGGGTTTATAGTTTTTAGGTTAGGTTTTTTTTAATCATTTTTTAGTTTAGGTTTTCTGTTTTTTTTTAGAGTAGATTTTATTCTTGTAGTTTTCTTTCTTCTTTCTTGTAAAGGACTTTGTAAATGAAGATGGATGAAGCTTTTGGGTGCCATTTGTTACATATCTAAATGAACATATCTTATCCTTATCTCTATATTGTGCTTATTAATTGTTCGATGAAATGTTTGTTTAGATGTTAAGCTTTATCATGTGCTAATTGTTGGATGGTTGGATTTGGTTGTTTGTTAGCTTAATTTAATGTCTATTCTTGATTGATTGATTGCTCGATTATATCAAAATACTTAATATGTTAAAATTGACGCCTCTAGCAGAAAACCTAGATAAACAAGACAGAGAGGAGAGTTTATCCTTAGATAGTTCGAAATAATCGTGCCGAGTAGTGAGACCGAGAGGTAATCTTAGGTGGTATCTTTCAGTCTAGGATAAGACCAAGAGGAGATTCCTAACTAAGAGTGGCAACCAATGTAATCGATGTAGGTTTATTAGTTTAATTAGCACTCAACTAATCAATTGACCATCATTTAATCATTTACAGTATCTAAAACATTAGGAAGAAAGTTTAGCTTAGTTAGTTTAGTTAATAGTTTGATTTTAGTTTATAAATCATTTTATTTGGAGTTGCACTAAAAATATCCAACTTGATTAGAATAGTAATTTCTTAATTTGTAATTAAGTTGATAAGCATTTACCCTGTTACACCCCAAACCCGACCGAGACGTTATGGCCGGATCTAGCGATGTCACATGATAGGGTGTTTGTAAACCGTGTCATCGCATTAAAACCATTTCCATTGAATTCCTTATCTTAATATCTTATTAGTTCCAAAATTGTGTTGCTCATTTAATCGATAGTTTCAAAACGTTATTCCCTTGCGAAAGCTTTTAAAACAGATTAAACAATCGGGCGTTTAGGAAAAACATTTGTTCCTTTAAAAATTGAGGTTTCCTACTATTAGCAGTTGTAATCCATAAGGTAAAGAAAATTAAAACCCAAAACCAAAGTACGAAAGTTCAATTACAACCCAAAAACTTAGCCAGTAAAATTGGAATAGAAATAAAACCAATTATCGAAAATATGTGTTAAAAACCATGAAAGGCCAAAATCGTGGTCATCGCCGAGTCCTCCACCGCACTGATCCGTCTAGATCTGGGGATTACCTGTGCACATTTAAACAAAAGGGGTGAGTTTACGAAAACTCAGTGTGTAATCCCACAGAAAAAAAAAACAATAGCAAATCATAGTGCACAGATAAAACAATCTTGGGCCTAAGCCTTTTTGATGATCGATATGATTTGGGCCTTAGCCCATCTCAATCTGATACCAAATATGCGAGAGGGCCTTAGCATATCACGATGTCGTGAGCAGTCATGCAGTATTTAGTAACAAAGTCCTACCCAACCAGCCTCTACACACCATCTCCGTCCAACCCTACACTCCATGTGGGGATCAAATCAACCCACCCATCCCTACACTCCAGATAGTATCAAATGCGGCACAAAACAGTAATTTGCACCTGAGCTGCCAGTATGTTAGGCTTAAGAGCCTTTCAGTACACTTCCTCTAAATATAATTAACCCAACCCCATGTAATGCAACATACAAGTCATGACAAGCTATCTTAGGACATCAATACATATAACCAGTTCAGTATACAAGCATACTATCATCATGCTGAACACATATATAAATCAAATAGTCAGTTCGTACAATTAGGGGTCTAAGTGATGCTTACCGACCCTACAGTAGGTTCATAGTCGACTTGGGTAGCAATCAATTCAGTGAAAATAGGCTCACACGCCCATGTGGTTTGTCCGTGTGGGCCCACACACCCATGTGGCCCACTCGGCCCAAATTGGCCTTGGCCACTTGGTCCATTTAATGTAACCTGTGCTAGCTAAATATTCATATATGTTTTCACCATTTACTTATATGTTCCTTCAAAGCTGTCAACTTGAGTCACTGTTACTAAATTATTTATATCTTGAGCTACAGAATTCCAAATTAAGATCCGCTTGCTGTGTTTGAAACTAGACTAAAATATCTTTCTACCATAATATTTTCAGAATTTTTGGTTCATCCAATAAGTACAATAAAATCTTCAATCTTACCCTTGTTCTACTGTCTGACAGTTTTGACCTTTCTTTGCTAAAAATTAATTATCTCTTAGTAAAAAATTTGGATGATGTTTCCAGTTGTTTTTATTGAAAATAGACTAGTTAATAATTTAAATTTAAACATGTAAATTTTAACCCCTAATTATTTTTCTCCAATTTTTGATGATTTTCTAAAATCAGAATAGGGGAACCCGAATTCATTCTGATATTGTCTCACAAAATTTATTATATCTCACGATTTACAATTCCATTACTTACACCATTTCTTCTATGAGAAACTAAACTCAATAAGATTTAATTTCATATTTTTTTCATCCTCTAATTTGATTTTAACAATGTATGGTGATTTTTCAAAGTTAGCGTACTGCTGCTGTTCAAATAGCAAGCAATTTCGGCTTTTCGCTGAATCCCATTTTCTACGTTTTGGGTACACACCTGGTTTTGTTTGATGCTAAAACAGTCTTCGAGCACTCAAAAGTCTATAATTGAACAAATAACACTAATTTAATCTTACATAATGTGATCCCAAATCGAACTTGTATCGATGTTTTAACCCATAAGCGACTAAACCTTACCTTCAACCGATGAACATTAATTCCCACACAAACTAAGACTTCGATTGGTGATTACGAGCCCTTGAATCCTCCCCTAATTGGAATAAACATAACACTTCAGAAGAAGTTAACAAACAGAGACAAATCACTTATCTAAAACTTACCGAATGATCGTAGACAAATGTGGAACGACACGAGGCAAAGTGGGAAAAGAAAAATCAAGAAGATGAAGGGTGAAAGAGAGCAGAAATTCGGCAGCAATGAAGAGAAAAATGGCAAAAGGGTGGAGGGATTTTGGGGAAAGTAAAAAAAAGGAAAAAAAAAAGATGAACAAAATATTTGATAACCACCCCAATCCCTTATTTCTCTCCATCAGTCTCCCTACTAAATCCACTACTCAGATTTTTAGTACATCTCAAACTCTCCTGGACATACGAGCAAAAATAATGCCCACACCAAGATTCGAACACAGAACCTCCTTCACACCAACAGTCCACTTATCCACCAAACCAGCATGCCCATTCTGTTAATTATTTGCCAACTTTTACTTAAAAGCCTACTGACCAAAGATAGGGCTTATTCAAAAAAAATACCAAAATTTGCCCAAGTTCTAGCTTGAACTTGAGACCTCCTAAACACACCCAGAACACATAACCATTAAAGCAGACAAATATTTTGTGTCACATATTCACAATACCCAAAATTAAAATTTTGGGGCGATACATACCCACTTGACAATCCTTTGGGTTCGACCCCTTGGAACACTCTGTGTTCCATCGGAACTACAAATATTACAACTGGCACTATACACTTGCACTTAAAACCGCGCTTTAAAATTGTTTTATAAAATCATTTGTTTTATTCGCAAGTGTGAACACGGTTAGTGACTTAAGTGGTAATCCTTAGTGTAAATGAGACTAGAAGGGTATTCTTGCTAAGGGTGATAAATAACTCAATCTAGGATAATTAATTATTTAATTAGATAATTAGGGTTTTAATCGATCATATGCTAGAGACTTGCATTGTCAACACTAGGAATAGGAAAGTCTATTAGGGTAATTTAAGTTAGTTAATTTAATTAGTTTAATTAAAATATTAATTTTGATTCACACTACTAATTTGTGACTCGATTAAATTAGTAATTATTTTTTGCAATTAATTTAATTATAATTTCTCCAATTTGCAATCCCTTGGGTACGATCCTCGAAATACTTACTAGTGTTTCGTTGTAAACTTTACTATATTACATTTTGACCTGTACGCTTGCGGATAGGGGTGAGCAAAACTCGATTCGACTTGAAAAAATCAATTTTTTTTTGAATTTTGAGTTAAACGAATCAAGTTATTTGAGTCAACTTGATTTTTTTTTCAAATTTTAGTATCAAATCGAGTTTAGTTTTTGAATTCTAGTAACTCAAATAATTCGAATAAACCGAATACAAAAGTATAATATTTTACATTTTTACCCCAAACCCCCAAACCTTTTTACTTTCACCCCAAAACTTTTACTCTCATCCCACCCTCTCTATCCCAAACCCATTACCCCCCCCCCCCAATTTTTTTTAATATTTTCCCCAAAATTTACCCCCATTTACTTTCCTCCCAAAATTTTACTCCCCCAACCCTCAAAACTTTTTATTTCCCCCTAAACTTTTACTTATCACCATTTACCTCCAAATAAAAATTATCCAAAAAATCCTTGAACCTAAATAGTAATAATTTTATTTATATCTACTATTTATATTATTAAATTAAATTTCACATTTTGTACTATTTATATTATTGAATTGTTTAATCATATTAAATCTTTATAAATTTATGTGAAAATTGAATTATTGATGATGCCATAAAATATTCAGTATTAAAATTTTATGTTGGTATCAATTTCACATTTTATCTTTAAGATAATTTTTATTAAAAATCATATTTTTCATTTAATATATTTTTAATTTCAAAATATATAGTGACAAGAATGAGAAGATAATTGAAGCAATTAAGAAAACAAAGAAGCTAACTTGTATATAAAAGATTAATAAATAAATTATGAGGGGATGAAAGTTAATAACAAATTTGATTATGATGGGTGATAGTGGCTACAAGGTCCCAAAGTCATTTTTTTTAAATTTAACTCGAAAAGATATATTCGATTCGATTCGAATTCCATCTCACTCGACTCGATTTAAGAAAATTTCAAAGCACGTTAGGATGATAAAATAGGATTTGTCAACTCAATTGACTCGAAATTTTTTCATTCGATTGATTCGATCGAACACTCACCCCTACTTGCAGACACCACTGATTTAATTTCTTACATTTTTGGTCTGCTATTTTTATTATAAGTGATAACACGTTTGTAGGTTGATACCTATTGAGTTGAAAAAAGGAGTGTAGTGGGCTATCAAAGAATTGAATCTGGATCTGGACTTGGCAAATGAAGCTTGTTTTTTTTCAATTGCATGAGTTAGAGGAGTTTTGATTTTTGGCATATGAAAATGCGAAGTTGTAAGTTGTAAAAAGAAAAAAGCAAACTCCGCCATGACGCTATGATTAGACGCAATAGCTTCGTACCGGGTTAACAAGTTTTGCTATTCGATTCCCGTTTGAAATTGTTTCCTGGTAAACTGAAATCACGATGGTCAAGACCATACACAGTCAATCGAGTGTTAATTAACAGAGCTATTAAATTAATAACTCAGGATGGTCAATCATTCTTGGTGAACGGGCACCGATTGAAATTATATTTTGGAAGGATGCCGAATACATTTAAAGAAGTTCACTACCTTGCGCATGAATCTGACATTGACAACATGGACGAACCAACAGTTGAAAATGAGACGAACCAACAGTTGAAAATGAGGACCCTAAAGAGATGTGTAATAGCTCGTCCGACGTAGATCATATCGATATGTTGGCGTATAATTGAGTAAGCCAGAGTAGTAATGGGTTGAATTTTTTGTTAAAGTGTTGGGATGACGTGTTGCGTGAATTTATCAGTACGCCCTTGTGAGAGGCACCTTGCTGGAATTCACCATTTGGCAAACTCTAAGGTTGGCGAACTCTAGGGATTGGTGGACTCTTTTATGACACAATCTGCCAACCCTAGATGTTCTGGGTGAACTTGTTAATTTGCGGTGCGATAGAGTTGTTTTATGTGGAAAAGATAGCTCGGTGAGCATCGTTAAAGTTCAGTTGATACCTAGTTGGAATTGAACTAGAGCATTCTAGATGACAATTTGATATGTTTAGGTAATTGAATGACCTGTTTAGTTGGTCTCTTTAGTTTACAAGCAATGTTTTACCACCCTAACTAGTGGTAGTATCTGTGTTTGGTAAAAGATTAGATTTTAAACCTTATTATGAAAGCTTAGTCTTTGAATTCAAGGACAATATTGGGGTTTTTGACCTTTCCACTAAGCTTATTTTCATTGTCTATGCTATAAAAAGGGTGGCTATAGCTAACATGTTTCACTTTTACTTTCTCTCTGTGTTCTCTCCAACGTCCTTAAGAAATTTCTTTTTAAGTTATCTTCTATAGATGAGACGAGGAAGATTTCCAGGAGCTTGTCAAAATGCCATTGATAAGTGCTAACTGACTGGTGATTTCTAAAAAACCTTAGGTTTATGTCGAGGGAATTTACGTCTTTGCATTAGTACATGCATGATCAATATATAGTAGATAAATGGTTTGATAATTATGATTGTTTCTTATTTAGCTCAAGAAGCTAGATAAGGTCTGAGTGGTCGAGGCAAAGGACCAATAAAGTAGATTCTATCTTGAAGGTTTTGGTGAGTTCTTTTATGCTTCCTTTGGGTTTTAAAACTCTATGATATGGAGTCGTATAAGGTAAGTTGTCGATGCTAAATATATGTCGATGTGCTGTGTATTAACGAGTTAGTATTGTGTGTGTACATGGCCATGGTCACGGTTAATACCCACCTTGTGTGTGAGCCCAGTACCATACTACTTGCAATATTTGAAAATGTGGAAAGAAGCTTTATTTGTGATGCCTCCGGTAGGGCAGCTTTATTCCAAACCAAACTGGTAGTTCAAGACCCAACCTTGTGAGAGAACATGTGTTCATTTGACAAAGAGTATAAATAATGATATATGATTATGAATAATATGCGATTCTGATTTCTGAAGCATGGGTATGAGGTTGGCACAAGGTTGAGTCACAGGTAAACATACATGATTGAGAGAAGTGTGCATGAATTATTGGTATGTGCCCACTAAGGATTCTATGTGATATAATTGTGATGTGTGCGCCAGTAAACTGTACTGGCAGATTTGGCGTAATGTTACTGTAGGGCATAGTCTCAAAAAATGTCTTTATCATTGAGTCGATCAGGGATAATCTGATAAACATGTTGTGTCTTTTGGGATCTCACTAAGTTTAAATGAACTTACTCCATTACTTTTCCTTTTTAGGACATTGATTAGTAGAAGAAGAATTAATAGAAGGGGACTAAGTCAGAGCTGCGTTTGCAAATGAGCCACTTGACTATTTTGTATCATGTATGGATGTTCGACAAAAGGCGTATACATACGTTTTGTTTTTAACTTTTTCTTTTACTTCGCAAATGTATTGTTTTGTCTTATAAAATGTAATTTTCCTTGGCTATAATTGTGATCGCCAAACTCCCTTGATTTGTAGTTTCCAAAACTATCTTTTCCTAAGTGTATTCATTATTAATGGCGGAGCTTGATTGATGGGTAGATTATTAATTCCTATTACTCTCCTTAAAGATGAAATAAAAATTGAGCAAAGAATAATGATTTAAACGTAAAAGGGGAATCCTTATAACTGCTTTCTCAAAGTTTAAAAGCAAGTCAAAGGATTTGAATTTGTTAGTAATGCCCCGGTCTGTCAGGCGGTTGATTTAGCTGTTCAATTTATGCCAGGTCTTCCTGACAAGCTAAAGGGTGTTACAAGATGCTTCAAGCTCTCACTGAGGTTTAGCACTATCTTATAGATTTTTATTGTGGATTTTTAATCTAACATTGTGCAAATATGTAGTTGAGTAATTTGAATTTCAATTTGCTATTATTTCTTTTGTTTATTTTGAATGTAACTAGTTGCCCGATTAATTTTTTGAACCTTGAGGATAATTGTAGAATTCGAGGAAGTTTTGAGATAATTTTGGGATTTCTTGGGGGTGTGCCACAGTGAAATCGTAATACCAAGTGAGGGATATCGTGATTTCTTCAACAGATTCAATTGAGGGACCAAAAATTTTTAGGTATCTGGATATCAGACCCTTGATATCGTGATATCCGTGAAATTTCAAAAATAAAAAATTTGGTTCATCCACAGTAGTATCGTGATATTGGACTTTTGAAATCACAATACCTCGAGTAGTACTGAAATGGTTGAAGGTCCAAAAATAGGGGATATCGCGATATCCACTCTTGAGTATCATAATATTTGAGTCAGGTCGAGAAAAATACTCATTTTTGACATCATGAACCACGTGTTTAGCCCTATTTTAACCCCTAAATACTCAAGAATACTCTAAAAATCCCTAAAATTTTCTCCATTCTTCTTCCCTCACTCCTTTTACACTTTTCTATTAATTGTTTGCTACATTTAACTCACTAGTTTACTTTATTGTGTAGATTTTGTTTGTTCTCTCCTTATATTGGCAAGTTCCTCTTCCTTCTACTTTGGGGTCTCTCAAGTAAGCAAGAAGCATAGAAAAAAAGGTATTCTCCTTCAGCATTAACAAAGAGTTCAAGTTTCCCATCATTTGTCTTGATACATTGTATGCTTTTTTTTTGAAACGGTCATTATTAAATTTTGTTATGCCTAATCGTCAAAATAGATCCCAATTTTCATCCATCAAATCGCTCGATTTTAATAGTGCAAAATTTGTATCAAAGCAAGTGACCTCATTCGCATGTGTGCATAAAACAAATGATTTTATAAAATGAGTTTATAAGCGTGGCTTTACTACAAATGTATAGGTCAATTGTAAAATTTGTAGTGTTACAATGGGACACCGGAGTTTTCAAAGGATTGAATCCAAAAGAGATGGCGATTGAGCGATAAATAGCATACACGATAGAGTATATTGTGCGATAAAAGAGATTGACTACTAATACGATTTTATAGTAAGCTAAATCATAACAAAGAAATTTTGCAAGAAAATGAAATATGTTAATCTAGGGACTAAATTGCAAAGAGTATAAAACAAAGAAATTAACCAAATAAATGAATAACGGTGGTTGGTTGATTTTGGTATGGTTCACTGGTCCTCGAACTAGGGACTTAAATTACTAAGTGGCTCTATTTGATCTTTTGATCTCAATTTTACTAACTTAGACGAATTAATTCATTTACCTTTCGATCTCACTGATTAATCTGGGACTAATGAACGGGTGCATAACAAGATTACCTCTCAGCCTAACTTGCCTAGATGTTCCCTTAGGGGGGTCACTTTCTAAGTTTTTAGGTGTTTTCGATTTAGTTAAATTTATTACAACTTAGTCCTTTATCTAGAAATCAGCTTACCCACATCTCCATCAGCCAACCCCCTTTTAGATTTAGCTATTCATGCTAAAAATAAAGAGAATGAACATGAAAATGAAAAGTAAATAAACCATTAAAGTTAAAAATATAGAAGTTTAGATTTTATTAAAGAAATCTTCAAGAACATGAAACTAAAAGCATTTAACAAGAAAATATAAAGCAATAAACATACAAGGAACAAGCTTTAATTGATTGAAAGTAAAAGAAATTGAAATACATTAAACTAAAGCTAAAGATGTCTTACAACCAAGGTACAGGGATAGAAAGTGTAAATAAACCTAAGCTACAGTGATAACTAACTTAACTAACACTAAGAACATCAACAACAAAGAAGTAATTTTAGAAAAATAAACTCTAAAACTAAGAAGGAAGAAGAGAAAATATAAACCTTAGAAAAAGTGCATAAAAACTAAGAAAAACCTAGAGAAAACTAGGGCTAAAACTAAACTAATGTGTGTGTCTCTCCTCATTAGCCAAATTTGGCTATTTTAGGCTACAATCTAATGGAATTTTATTTCCAAAATTGCCCCTACATAGGCCTTGAGTGATTGGTGGATTGAGTGGACAAAAACTATCATTTCTGTCAAATTTTATCCCTTCACGATGCCAGTGTCGCAATATCCAAAAGAGGGTATTATAATATCTCGGGTAGTTTCGAGACTTAGGGTCTTCTTGGAAGGGTGGATATTGCGATACCACTGAAAGGTGGTCTCCAATCTTCCATATTGTTAGAGGTATCGAGATCCCAATGTGTGGATATTATGATACATTTTCCTTTGGTGCCATTCTCTCTCGTTTTCAACCTCCAACATGTCCCTACACCGGTCATCCACATGTTGGACCCCCAATGGAACAATTGGCCAAATTAGGTCACAAAATTAGCAAAAAGAGACATTTTCACTTATAACTTAAAATCTAAAAATTATGAAAAACTATGCAAAAGATGCTACTTTTCTCGAGGATAAGATCCTTAAGTATACCACGAAAGCCTAATTTGTCATATCAAATTATGGAAAATCAAACTCCCTCACACTTAACTCTTTGCTTGTCCTCAAGCAAACACACCAAACATGCAAAAGGAAAGACAACTCTTGGACTAAATCAAACAATTAAGTCACATAGCGGTAAAACATCAAACTCATATAAAAACTACTTCACATGCAACTTAAGAGTGATATCTAGCTAACTTGTTTATTCCTAATGCAAACATAATCAAGTCACTAAGTTAAAATGTTAATAGATATAGAGGCAATGGAAATGAATGTATGTACAATTGTTATGCATCAAAATAAATTATTGGGATCGCTCATAAATATTTAAAAAGAATTGGTCATGTTCATTGAAATAAATGCAAGCTATTTACGAATTATTGTGTTGGTGACTTATTTGGGTCCCAAAAGTCTTTTAGGCTTCTAGCATTCTGAGGCTTAGGACGGTTTGGAATTCAAAAAATAGATACCTAATACGGGTTCAAGCACTAGAATTGTTAAACACATGCCATTGTTCCATACTCGTCCCTAAATTATTTACAAGCTCACCTCATTATTTCTCTTTCTCTCGCCTACCTTATTTCTCCAAAATGTTACAAGGTATTATGTGAGATTAGTACGTACTAACTCATGTAATCCCTTTATTTTCTTTTTTTTTCTTCACACACAAAGGCACCGTAATGTTTCTACCTAGTCCTCAATGTTCATGGCCCAACATCCATTACATAGTGTATTTTAAAGAACGAGACCAAGAAGGATCAAGTACTAGACTCATTTAGGCTTGAGGCTTTGATTTTAGGGCTTACAAGAAAAGGTTACTCGAGGCTCAAAGATATGGGAACTAGTGGTATATAGTAACAGGTAATCTTTTAGGCTCTAGGTTATTTCAAACAATGCCTAAGGTCTTTCCTGAATCACTCACATAACACCAATTCTTTCAAGCATACATTTATTTAAACGAACAATTAACAATTCAAAATATTTATCTACAAGGGTTCGTATACTTTATTTATCCTATGGTACACTTTATACATTTTCATTTAGGTTATTGTCTCTACCCTATTATACACATTAACTAATTGAACTGATTAGTCTACAATTAAGAATAGAAAATTATCTAGTATCATTCAAATTTATAAGTTCAAGAATTTTATGTACTTATTCATTATTTACAACTAATGACTTATTACCTAATTGTAGTCCAAGCACCATGCAATGGCACTAAATAAAAATGAAAAATATTTTTTGTATTTTTGAAAAAGGCAAAAAAATAAAAATAAACACACAAAATAACATAAAAGCAAAAACAAATAAAATGCATAAAACTATGTGCATCCCCCTACACCTAGACCACACATTATCCCCAATGTGTTCCCGAAAAAGATATGAGGTTACCGAACTTCCATAGAATAGAGTGTCAAACTAGCTCGAGGGTCCATGTCCTTGTTGAATCTCGCGAATGTTGTGTAGCCTTTCAGGGTAACTCGATGCACATAAAACAAACACACAAAAAAAAAACCAAAATACGAAATATAAAAACAGAAAGATAAGTTCCAAAAGTAGTGTAGTTTAATAGTTTACATACCGCACGAATAATTACAAATAAATTGTGAAAACATGTAACTAATCTAAGTCTGAATTGGACTCCTCGATCAAAGACATGTTTCGGTTGAATGCATGATTCCTCTTCACGAATATTTCCTGGAAAATTAGGCTTTCTTAGTATACTTATGGAGCTTATTCTCAAGCAAAGTAGCGCCTTTTTCTTAGTTTTTCGTAATTTTTAGATTTTAAGTTAATAAGCGTAAATGCCTTATTTTTTTACTCATTTGGATTCCTAAATTGGCCAACAGTGCGATTGGGGGCCCTAACGTATGGTTAAGTGATATAGAGATGTGTTGGAGGCTGAAATTAGGCGAAAGCGGCACCAAAGGAGAGGGTATTGCGATATCCAAACCTTGGAATCACGATACCTCCGAAAGAATCAAGACTGGAGACCACCCTTCAGTGGTATTGCAATATCCACCCTCCAAGAAGGCCACCAAGTTCGAAACTGTCCGAGATATCACGATATCCTCTTCCTTAGTATCGCAATACCGATATCATGAGGTGATAAAATTAGACAAAAAGGGTAGTCTTTGTCCACCCGAAGCAGCAATCAATGAATGTCAATTCAAGGGTATTTTGGGCACACAAATTGGGTAAAAATAGATGCTATATCAACCAAAATTTGGCTGAGAGAAAAAAGGAGGTCACATTCCCTTAGTTTAGGATTAGTTTTCCTTTGGTTTTCTTCCTCTTTTTTTAAGGTTCCTTATTTTCATTTCCTTAGTTGTAGACATTTCCCAACAACTTTTCTTCTTGTTTTAGTTGTTCTTAGTGTTAGTTAAGTTAGTTATTACTGTAGCTTAGGTTTATTTGCACTTTTAGTCCCTGTACCTTAGTTGTAAGACATTTTCAGATTTAGTTTAATGTATTTCAATTTCTTTCACTTTGCATCTATTAAAGTTTGTTCCTTTTATGTTTATTGCTTCAGATTTTCTAGTTAAATGCTTCTCTTTACATGCCCTTTAAATTTTTTTGCATAAAAATCCCAACTTTTATATTTTTTTTTCAAACTTTGCTTTAATGGCTTCTTTGCTTTTCCTTTTCTTGGTTGTTAGTTTTATTTCCAGCATGAGTAGCTAAATTTTTAAGGGGGTCGGTTCATGGAGATGTGGTGAGCTAATTTTTGGATGAATGACCAAATCGTAATAAATTGGACTAATTTGAATGAACTTAAAAGCTTAGAATTGATGACCCTAAGAGAATAATTAGACAAGTGAGACCGAGAGGAGATCTTGTTGAGCACCAATTCATTAGTCCCAGGTTAACCAGTAAGATCGAGAGATAATCCGAATTAATTTATTTAACTTGGTAAAATGGAGACTGAGAGGTAAAATGGAGTCATTTTGGGAGTTTAAGCGATTTGCATCCCTAATTCTAAGATTAGTGAATCACATCAATGTCAACCAACCACCGTTTCTTATTTCATTGTTAATTTTGCAACTTTGCATGTTTTACAATTTAGTCCTTGCTAGCTACATAGTAAAGTAGATTAGTTTCTCCTAATTTTATGGTTTGCCGTAATATAAATTTTTGTGATTAGTTGATTAGACTCGTTATTTTATACATACGATATTTAGAAATTGTTCAGTCTATGATTCTCTTGGGTTCGATCCTTGGAATACTTTAGTGTTCCATTGTAACACTACAAATATTACAACTGACCTGTCACATTTGTAGTAAAGCTACAATATTTATATTGTATTTTAATTCTCAAGAGTTGATTTTCTACTCTCTCCCGTCGTTCGCGAGACCGAGGGAGAGGCAGTCAGCATGCCATTGGATTAAAGTTCGAGATTATACTTTGGTTTATACTGATGAGGTGAGGAGAGCATTTTATACTTTGAACTTCCGATGAGGTGACAAGCACACATTACTTTGGTTTATACCGATAAGGCGCAGAGTGAAAATTATACTTTGGACATACTAATGAGGCACTAGTGTAACACCCTTCACCCGACCCAATCGTCAAGTCCGAGCTACAGGATGCTACAGTAAAAAATGGAACAGTTACAGACATTAAACAGATAATCAAATCAAAAACCATGAATTTTAAATAGTACAATCATTCCGTACAATTTAAAACCTTTCCTGAGTTTTATACGAGCTTATGTAAGCTCTAAGATTGACTCGAGATTGAACAAAAAGTAGTTTGCAACATTTACATAATCTCAACTTGACTGTAAGACCCTGAAAATAGGCCTAGTAGTTTCGAGTAAGTTTACCAGGTTTCGAGTGACAATTAGGAGTTAATTGGGTTTATTAGTATTTTTTTTAATTTATTGAGCTTAATTTCATTTAAAAATCAGTAAATAATATTCCAGAAAATAAAAATATTGTCAAAAAAATTGATATTATGGTTTTAAATAATTTTTGGGTAAATTAAATATTTTGGGTCTAATTAGAATTGAAAAATAAAATAAAATGGGGGTTTAATTGAGAGAATTTAAAATATTAACTAAATAGGACCATTTTGAAAAACAAGAAAATGCAAGAGTGGTTTTATAGCGAATTATCCTTATTTTTGGAATTTTGGAGAGAAAGGAGTATTTTGTAAAACAAGAGAAACGTAGGAGTGGCCTGATGGCAATTTCCCCAGATTTTGAAAATCAGGTGGGGGTTTTTAGTTTTAAAAACACTGCAACTACATCACTTTGAATACTATTTTCACTCGAATTAAGAGTTTTCTCTCTCATTTTTTTTGCTCATTTTCATGTACCACATATTAGAGAATAGATCTAAATTTTTACTCTCTCAAAATTCTCTCCAAAATCTCTCTAAAAGTTTTCCAAAGTTGAGCAAAAGTCATCCAAAATTTCTTCAAGGAACATGATTCAATCTTCTAAATTGATTATTTAAGATCAATCGAAGGTAATTCTCAACTCTAAATTCATTTTAAAGTTGTTTTCAATCATTATTTGCTATTTAAATTGATTAAAATGGATATTTAAGTTTTGAATTCTTTCTTGAACATGGAACTCAACAATGGTGAATCCATGATTTTGAGTTGGAAACCATGTTTTAATGGATATCTAAGTTCAAAATATGTTTATTAAGAGATTTTTAATCATAAAACAAGAGATCAAACTTGTTTGGTGATCAATTTTGATAAATTCGTTTTTAATCAAGAAGATGAGTTGATTTTCTGGAAAATTTTAAAACGATTTAATAGATGAAATCAACACTTAGGTTTTATGTTAATGGACTAGGAATGAAGTTTAGAAGTGATTTGTGGTGTTGAGAAGGTTGTTTAGTTGATGAATTTTATGTTTCGGATTAACTGTGCAATTTCGGTAAGGTAGATTAAAGAAACGATTTAGATCCGTATAGTTTATGAAATTTTGACTTTCTTTATGTTAATGTTAGTTTATAATGAATATTTTGTCTTTGTTAAAGCTTCACATTGGGATGAGGATGATGCTAACCGAATTTGAGCCTCAAACTTACCTACTTGAACACACTTTTGTATGAAAAACAAAATGTGGAGGTGAGTGATTTTAAAGGCTATTGGTAAATTTTCCTGGTTATGTGTTAAATTGAAGTTTTAAATAGTGTTTTTAATGTCTTAATCGCATCTTATTTGGTTGGATTTGCAAAAAGTAATTTTATTTTACAAGAGCATTATTGCAATTGGCTTTTGGAAAATTGTGTGTTAAGCTTTTGGCATGATTAATTTGTATTGAATGGATTGTTAATTGGAGCATGAGTTACTGAATTTTTGAGCACTTGATGTTGGTGTTATGATTGGTTTAAGACTCATGGACAAAGGTATTTGTTGTGCCTAATTATATTGATGTTGAAATTGTTAAGCTACATACTTTTAATGGCATTTTTACATCTTAAATTAAGTGCTTAAACATCAAATTTTATGTCTTGTATCTATAATTATATTGGCAACATTACATGGTGGATTCATTGGATGTAGTTGACATGCCATGGGATTTGTGAGTACCTATCATTATATGTGTTATTTGTGAGCATATGGCTGAAGAAGCTCAGATTTTTTGAGTCAATAAAGGAGTGTTGAGCTTATGTCTCCACTCAAAGAGATTGTGAGGCGACATAAGGGAGCGTATGGCTTCAGCTCGCTTAATCCAGACATGTTCTGATATGTTGGAGTTTAGAGATCCGTTTATCTAATGTCTGATCACACATGTAAATATTTCCATGGATGTATTATGCGAATATAAGTGTATATTTATAAGTTAAATTGTGATTTCATATACCATATTAAATTGGAATTTTATTCATGGAATAACATATGTTATTATAATTATAATATGTGATATTGTGACTGAAATTTTAATGCTTAATTTGCCTAGATTTATACATGAACTGGGTGCGATTTACTTATTGTTTTTACGATCATTCACTGAGATTTTTAAGCTCACACCCTCACACATTTGTGTAGATACTTTTCTAGCTTGAGGAGTTGAAGAGTGAGAGCAAGGCCAATCTAAGATTAAGGCTCGGTAGTAGCTTAAAGATTCTTCTTTAGAAACAATAGGGGGCATTGTGGCACTTATTGGGAATAGATTTAATTCAACTGTAATAAACATTAGACATTTATTTGGACTTTTATTTTGGTGATGTTATAATTACTTTAATGCTTGATTTTTATGTTAAATTGTTGTGTGGTTTATGGTATGTTGATGAGAATTCATATGGTGATTGAGAACATGGTGTTTGAAGCATGTATTTTATACTAACATAGTTTAATTTTTGCTTGCCAAGGAGTGGAATGCTTGTGGCTACGGTATGTGCCTTGTGTGATATAATTTGTTGACACCATTTTTTTGACAAAAAGGGGTTGACTTGGATTTTGAAAACGAAAATGAAAACGGGAGTCGCCACCAATCCTTTTTGATAAGGTGTGATCGGATCACCTTGAAAAGTGGTTATTTTTAATAAACGATTTGATTTTATTAAAACAACAATTTTGGTCCACAAAATTTAGAAAACGGGTTCACGAGTCGGTTACGTACGAGGAAGGATTTGCACCCTCGTAACGCCCAAAAATTGGTACCTAGTTGATTAGCTAATGCCTTGATGTCGAAAATTGAGAACTTTGAAGAATTTTAAAAAATACGATCCTTGTATTAAAATGTTGAAATTTTTTGAGAAAAGAGGCATATTTCACGTTAATCGAGAAAAAGAATCATAGCCAGTAAGTTAGGACACAATGTCTCGAATTCTCGATACGCGAATGGATGCTAAAAAAACTTGCTTATTTAAAAGATATTTAGCTATCTCGGATTTTAAAAGAAAGGGATCAGGCCCAGTAAGTTAGGACTTGATCTTTTCTTGATTCCCGAGATCGTTTAAAGCTTAGGTTTGAAAAAAGACTTGTGTGTTTAGATTCATCATGAAAATCGAAACCCAGTAAGTTAGGGTACGACCTTCTCGAATCTAAACATATGAAATGCCATTTATTTAAAAATCATAATTTATGCATCAAATGAAATCACGAAATAGTAGGAATAAAACACGACGTTAATACTCATAACAAAACAATAATGAATTCGATAATATGAGTATGAAAATATGAACAATCATAAAATGAAATAAATAAATAAATATAAAAGACAAATCAATCATATAATTGCAAGTAAATAAGCGAATAGAATTAAAACATTCTTTCAAAATAATAATGAACATGTAAATAACAATAAAGAAAATAAATACAACTAAAAATGTAAAGAGATATGTATGTATATAGATATAAATTAAAAATATGTATGTATATGTGTACATATATATATATATATGAATTGTAGGATATAATAAAAATATATAGGTATGTATTTATATTCATAAAATTAAAAATGTGTGTAGATATATAGATATGTATATAAGTTATAAAATATAAAAATATATAAGTATGTGTATACATATATATTTATAAAATTAAAAATATGTACGTGCATATGTGTATATATATATTATAAAATGTATATATGAATGTATATATGCACATATATATAAAACAAAATTTGAAATTAAAAGGCATAAATGAGTAAATAATAATAATAAGATTAATGATATAATATAATAGTAGTAATAAGATTAAAATAATTAATTTAATAATAAAATAGCTAAAATAACAAAAACAGGATTAAATTGAAAATAAAAAAATCTTAGGGGAGAAATCAAAAATGAGAAAACAAAGAAACGGATTAAATTGTGACTCGCGCGAAAGGAGGGGAACCAAAAAGGAAATTTATCCAGGCCTCCAAAACGGACAGCTTTGATAGGGATCAAATTGAAAATGCGAGAAATTTATGGGGTAAAATTAAAAACTAAACATACTTGATTGTAAAACCAACAAAAAGCGGAAGGGCTGAAAGAAAAATTAGCCCTTCCAAATAAAAACACGCGAATCCTGGCCTGGAGCGGGTCGGTTCTCGAGTCGGCCTCGAAACGACGTCGTTTTAGGGCATTTTAGGACGCCTTGAAACGGCATCGTTTTATGTTAGCTATATAAGTTAAAGATTAACCAAAAAAAAATCATTTAAACCATATGAAATAAAAAAAAACCCTTTCTTGTTTTTTTCTCTCTGGGTGTAGCCCAGATTTTGGCCATGGACACTGGCCGTCCGCCGTCACCGCCGATCGCCGTTGCGCCGGCCACCGTGCATGGTGGCCAGAAAATTCAAAAGGTATTTTTTATTTTTATTTTTTAGTTTTTTGTTGCTATATACTGGTATATATATAGATATTTTTTAAAAGAAACACAGTAAATTTTTTTTAAATAAAAACACTAAAAAGAGGGTTTTTAAAAAAACCTTGCTTTTGGGGTTTTCTTTTCTAATCTCTTACTTTTTTTGCTTGAATCTCCTTTTTTATTTCTCCAAAAAAGAAAAGAAAAGGGATCCCCCATTTTTACAATGATTCGAACGGCTTATATAGCCGATTTTTTTACATATTTTTAATCTTTGTTGTCACTTCTTTCTCTGATTTTGCAGGTGTAAGTGGCGAAAGTGGCATGGGAGTGAAGGAGCAGGTGGTGGCAGAAGGCCAACTAAGTGCTGCGGCAGCAGAATAGGGCTAGGGTTTTTTAGGGTTTCTGAAATGTTTGAATATTTTGGGCCACTGGGCATTGTAATTGCGTCTATTTGGGTTTAGTTATTTTTGGGTCTAAATTGTAATTGGGTTAATTGGGTTTTGGTGTTTGGGTTTTGGGCCCCGGGCAAATTTGGGCTTGTACAGCTGCCCCTCTTTGCTTGTGGTCGTGTAACGAGAATAGAGCAAAGACCAAGAAATACGAAATTTGCCCGGTCTTGCCGAGTCTTGACTTCTTTTGGTGCTTCTATTCTCCAAGTAGCTTCATTCAAGTCCACTGGGTCTTGTTGCTTCGATCCACTTCACTGCACTTCAGAGAGACATGACTTGTAGCTTCAATCCACTATGCTGCAACCTTAGGGGGGATGAGATTCGTGGTTTTAATCTGCTCCAATGAAACATCAAGGAGATAAGACTTGTTGTGGTAGATTTAATCCGACCTACTGCAACTTCAGAGGTATAGGATTTATAGTTTTAATCTGCTCCACTGCAACTTCAGGGAGATAGAATTTGTATCTTCAACTTGCCCCACTGCAACTTCATGGGGATAAGGTTTGCTACTTCAACTTGCTCTACTGCAACTTCAGAGAGATAAAATTTGATATGATCTGCTCTACTGCAACTTCAGAGAGATGAGATTTGTTTTTTTATAGCTTTAATCTGTTTCACTGCAACTTCAGGGAAATAAAATTTGCTATCTTTAATCTGCTTTGTTGCAAACTATGGTGTTTTCGATCTGCTTCGCTGCCAGTACATGAAAGCAAAATCTGCTATCTTCAGTCTGCTCCGCTGTCAGTATAAGAAGGCAAGGCTGGTGTCTTCGATCTGCTTCGCTGTCAATATAGGAAGGTAAGATCTGCTATATTCAGTCTGTTCTGCTATCAGTACAGGAAGGCAAGGCTGGTGTCTTAGATCTGCTTCGCTATCAGTATAGGAAGGCAAGATCTGCTATATTCATCTGCTCATTGTCGATCCAAGACAGAAGGCAAGGTGGTGTCTTAGATCTGCTTCATTGCCAAGACAGAAGGCAAGATCTCGCTATATTCATCCGCTTCTTCCGTCAAGACAGAAGGCAAGGTGGTGTTTTTGATCTCGCCGTTGTCGGTCAGGGAAGGCAAGATCTGCTATCTTCGCCTTCTCATTGCCGCCAAGACAGAAGGCAAGGCTGGTGTCTTCGATCTGCTTCGCCGTCAGTATAGGAAGGCTAAATCTGCTATCTTCAGTCTGCTCCGCTATCAGTATAGGAAGGCAAGGCTGCTATCTTCACTGATCTGTTCTCTGGGGAACATGACCTGTATAATCTATTTTATGAACCTAATTATGCCTAGTGATTTGGATGACATGATCAGAATGAATCAAATGCTCCTAACTAGACGTGTATGAATGACATTTGAATGAATGCAAAATGTCATTTTTTTGAGAATGATCCTTCTTTATCACTTAGATTATCATTACTCAAAGTTTATTAAGGTTTTATCACTGACGTCCTATAACACCTTCTTGCTCGGCTGGCTTTTTTGAAAAAACACTTAGTCAGATTGCCCCCACTGTAAACGTTAAAGTTCAATCTACTGGGACGCAAAATTTGTACCATCATTCTTCCACTGTAACCCAAGAGTAGAGAAATATGGTTTTTTCTCAATCCTCTCCTATCGCAAATCAAGGATACAGAATGTGAAACTCTTTGGTCTTTTACCCCATTCCTAAGGTGTCATACCAAATGCTCATACACCAATGAAGAATTTTCTTCTCCCAGGAAACCTCTTCTTATTGCTTGGTGAACATCGTTTGTTTGTTCATTGAAGCTCTGGCATCTTGTCATTTTGTTCAATCAATGTTTTGACGAAAAAATCCAAAAGGATGGTCTTAATTTAGACTTTTCCTTCTTAGATATTTCAACCTTTAAACTTGGTGTGTTCTAAATAATAGTACTATTTCAGGTTACTGTATTATTTAGAAACTTCTAGAGTAATACGCAAAACTTCCCTTGTGAAAGTATTATTAGTCCATTAATCATTATTCCAATGCAACATGCTTGCAAAAGATCATAACAATGGATAAACATAGAATTGATTTGGGAGCATGGCTCGAAATGAATAATTATCAAGGAAATAAAAGAGGAAAGGATTGAGAATACGTATTTTGAAAAAAAAATAAAGTATTCCAAGAATAACCAATTCAATATAAATAGTATGAAGACTAGGTGCCCCAGATATCGCAGCTTGAACTTCTCTGTACAAACTTTTTGAAGACCATTCTGAGTTTGACATGTGTTTAGGAGATCTGCAGTACTCTGTCGATGCCCCAAGATGCCTCATACCCATTTCTGTTGATTCAGGTATAGAAAGATCACCACATGCCCTAATCTGATC
Source organism: Gossypium raimondii (assembly GCF_025698545.1). Taxonomy (NCBI): domain Eukaryota; kingdom Viridiplantae; phylum Streptophyta; class Magnoliopsida; order Malvales; family Malvaceae; genus Gossypium; species Gossypium raimondii. The sequence continues at coordinate 34,320,429 of NC_068572.1, read as the reverse complement.
AAAATTTGAGTTGCTCTGATCACCTCATGCCCCATTTTGATCCAAAATTTGAGCCGCCCTTTTCGGGTTTTCAACTCAAATCCCTTTTGGTCTCAAGGCGCCCTTTGCGGGTTTTCGCCTTAGCCTCTCCTTTTTCTTTTTCTTATCTTTTTCTCCTTTGCGTATTAGGCATGTCCTTGTTATCCCTTCCGATCAAAATTAACGCTTTTCCAGATAAGGCCTTCCACATAAGGTCCTTCCCAGTTTGGCATGCACTTTCTTATGAAGTTCTTTTTTGCATGGGAAGGATCTTCTTCAATACTAAGTCCCTTTCGTAAAATCCTTTAAGGCGAACTCTTCTTATTCTTCTTCTTTTTTTTGTGAGCTCGCATCATTTGATTTTGGCACATTTGGCCATGATGGATAGCTTTGAACATTCCTCTTCAATCGGGATTGGATCCAAAAACTCAGAGAGAAGAAAATCTCGACCTCAATGGGCGAAATCGTAATAAGCTAGAAAGGTGTTGCCCCGGTAGAGTTTTTTTTTTGCGTCATCTTTGTTTTGGGTGATATGGCATTAATCGTGAACAGACTGCAAACTTTTGATATTGTGTTGTTGTTCAAATTTAGTGCGTTGTCGGATATGATCCTTTTTGGCATTCTATACTGACATATGTATTTTTCAATAATTTGTTGACTGTCGACTTTGTGACATTGGCACATGAAGCGGCTTCTACCCATGAAGATAAATCGATGACCGCCAGACTCTTTTGGCGAGATCGACCAAATGACCTTCATGCCCCACATAGAGAAAAGCCATGGACTCCATTGATTCTTTGTAAGGTAGTATCTTATTCTACCATCCTCAACAAGTCCGAAGATAGGCTACAATCTATGTCACCTTCAAAGTCATGAGATCCCTCTAAACACATGTCTCGCTCAAAAGAAGATTCTGAGTTTGTAGCAGCGTCACTCATGTCGTTGATATCCAAGGACCTATTGTAGGTACAAAAGAATATACAAAGAATGTATGAATTTAAGAATAATTATTTATACAGTATGATTATGAATGAAATATTGATTTGGAAGAAAAAGAATGAAAGAATAAAAATAATTATTCATAAAGAATGAAAGAATATTGGCTCAAAAATGATCGCAAAGATATATTTCATTAAAATAACGACGTTCAGACATGAGCCTATTTCACAAAGGAGTTCTTATTGCCTCTAGGCTTAAAAGCAACAAGTGTGTTCTGAATATTACTTTGAGTAAGCTCTAAATACTACAGGGTCTCTTTTGCAGTCCCATTATTTAGAACACTCCAAGGTTTATAAGGGCGAATATCTAATAAGGTCCCTTCTTCAGTTGTTTCTTCGTATACGACATTGATGTGAATGTTTTTTTGACCTCTTCACAGAACTCTATCTTATTGGACCTTAGCTAACCGCTCTTGTATTTGCAGTTGTAGTTGGTCTTGCCTCCCCTTTTGGAGTTGTTTAAGTTTTTCCAATCTTTGGTCCATGTTTTTTTGTTCGGGTACCGTAACGATGCTAAGTCGATAGACTTTTTCGGTTCCCAAGTTAACTGAAATAATTTTACCTAATTAAGGTCCTTTTGTGAAAATCTAATACATATGATGCAATGTAATGCAAATGCATTGAATGAATGCAAAAAGAAAGAGAGGCATTGATTCTGAATTCAATTCCATTAGAATAACTTTTCTAGAAAACAAATTTCTTTACATAAAACGGATTACATATGTAGCTTTGCCCTCATATTCCAAGCGAAGACAACGATCTTTTTCTTTATCCAGATGTTAAAATGAATCACGCGAATCTTTTAATGGATGCCTCTACTAGCTTCTTCTTGATCGGGGCCGCAGCTCATTGCTCATTCATCCTCGTGATGCTCATTAGCTTCTTTTTAAAAGGTCGGGATGTTGATGACTCTCGAATAATCTTTGTCAAATTGAATCCTCGAGCAACGAAGAAAAGTCGTGTAGTCTTCCATTAAACTATCACCCTTCTCTTGTTGTGTTTTCTCTGAACATATTCGGACAACCGTATTATTTTCCACTTTATCAAGATACCCATTTTCCATGACAAGCTTTTCTATTTAGCATTCAAATTTGAATCAACACCTCTTTTCTAAGATGAAAATGCAAAGAAATTATAAACAAAACAAAACAAAACGGGTTAGTATAAAGCAAAAGTAAGCAAGAAAGAAACAAAAAGAGTACCTACTCAGGAGATCACTAGGGTTTGGTGTAATTATTCCTAAAGTGAGCAATTAAGGCTCACTATATGCAGTTCAGCTCTAAAGAAAGGGTACCCGAACCGGCAGATTCCTCACCCATTATAGGCTCATAGGGACTGAGTTCAGTTCAGGGGAATACATTTCCCTATGGTTGCACAGAGATTAAAATCTCATAAAGATATAGGTACGGATGTATCCCAAAAGCGATCTGCTATCCTGCACGGAGGTGAAGACCTCACGAAGGAAATAGCTTCTCACTCCCACTTAAGAGGGTAGAATCGAGCGGTTATGTAATGCAATATGTAGAAATACATCAAAATTCAAACCAATAGAGCAATTAAAAATCGAAGGAATGATAATCGTAACAAAACAGACAAAATACAACAAAATGATTGTAAATTTAAACCAAGTTTTTGGGTGACCTCTAGGCATTCGGTGTGGTTCTACCTAGGGTAGGTTCTTAAAGCTCATTATATGCGGTTTAGTTCTAAAGTAAGGGTACCTGAACCAGCAGATTCCTCAATCCTCACCCATTATAGGCTCATACAGACTGAGTTCAGTTTAGGGGATTACATTTCCCTATGGTCATGCAGAGATGAAAATCTCGCGAAGACATAGGTACGGATGTATCCGAAAAGCTATTCACTATCCCATGCGGAGGTGACAACCTCACAAAGGCGTAGTTTCTCACTCCCACTTAGAAGGGTATGACCGAGTAGTCATGTAATGCAATGCGCAGAAATATATCTGAATTTAAGCTAACACAATGATTATAAATACAATGATGGAGATCGTAATAAAGAAGAATAAAAATGCAATAAAAAGATCGTGTATTTTAACCAAGTTTTCGATAAAAAGACAAAAAGTAATCAACTCGTGGCTTGACTCTCGTGTTTGTCCCTAGTGGAGTCGCCGAGCTATTGACACCATTTTTTTGACAAAACGGGGTTGACTTGGATTTTGAAAACGGAAACGAAAACGGCAATCGCAACCAATCCTTTTTGATAAGGTGTGATCGGATCACCTTGAAAAGTGGTTATTTTTAATAAACGATTTGATTTATCAAAACAACGATTTTGGTCCACAAAATTTAGAAAACGGGTTCGAGAGTCGGTTACGTACGAGGAAGGATTAGCACCCTCGTAACGCCCAAAAATTGGTACCTAGTTGATTAGCTAATGTCTTGATGTCGAAAATTGAGAATTTTGAAGAATTTTAAAAAAATATGATCCTTGTATTAAAATGTTGAAATTTTTATTTTCAACCATGGAGTTAAATACTTGTTTGTTTGATTTTTTCGAATTCCTTCAGTTTGAATAAAGATCTAAGTTTCATTATCCTTCCTTTTGTGCGTGACCTGTTATGTTCTTGAAAGTCAAACTAAGTATGATTTAAACCCTTATGCAAACCAGATTTGACGCAGGCTCTTTTATTGAATCGAGAAATAAATAGGTTTGATTATCTATCTTTTTAATATAATCTTAAAATAGACATCCTCTAGATACTTTAAATAGAAGCAATTGGATGTCCGACTTGGGCCTATCTAACAAGACTGATCAATAGAACTACTCCAGCACTCCACCTATTTTATATATTCCATACATCACACTAGATAGATATCATATTCATGGAATACGATTCACTTTCAAGATGCCTTGGTGGTGAAATTGTAGACACGCGAGACTCAAAACCTCGTGCTAAAGAGCGTGGAGGATCGAGTCTATTTCAAGGCATAATATTGAGAATGCTTATTGAATTGGAATAAGTTCGACAGCGGATCATAAGATCTTGGTGATCTTCTCTATCTAATGAATAGGGAGCCCGCTTTGAAATCGTTCGCCCTTCACCCGCCCCTGAGTATATGCTTCAACAGGAATCACGCACACAAGGGTAGATTGATACAATATAAACCTTTAGTAAAATGCCCCCTATAACCCAAAAAATAAAGTATATTACATAGTCCATTTTAGGGATTGACGACTTACCCATTATGTGACTTTGGCACTAAATGTTCCAAAACTGGGTATTATAGGGTAAGGTGAATTCAATAATAGATGCCTGGTGGCATTCTAGCTTTCCTTCTCCTTTCAGGACCTATCTGAAAGAGAATCCAAGACTTCTCAATCGTAAATAACTGAATAGGGCAAACCGCCCTATGGATATCTTTGCTTCGAAACAAAAAAATTAGAATAGAATTAGGCTCGGTCAACTAGAATGTGTATTATCCATATATTATCCATATAGGGGATCCTCTAGTTTAGAAGATCCATCGACCTGAGACGAAGAGAAAGGTCTATATATTTTATTTAGTTATTCAGTTAAACTAATGATTTGTTATTAGAGCAGATAGTAACAACCATTTCATTCGAAATGTGTATTTTTTATTTTCCAATGGATTTACATATTTCATTAATGGAAATTTTTTGATGTAGTAAGTAGTAGCTCTGGTTGTTTGCTATTGAAGAATTCTTCTTTAGACGGTTCATAGTATTCATACATAGTGTTTTGATCTAAGATTTCAATTCTTCTATGTTTCAGCAGTAGCATATTGTTTCATGAAGCTAAGGTCCAAAATATGGAAGAAACAGGTGTTTCCAAAACCCTACCACCTAGTCAATTCTGTTCCACTTAATCCCTATTTCATGACCACATATCTTTTCGACTAAATCTATGCATGTGACCCGCCCTTATGCGTTTGCAACCTCGATTTTACATGCGAACCCTTATTAGTGAGAATGTTACTTCTTAGAAAACCCATTTAAAGTATGTGAACCCTTGAATGTATGACCTTTCTTGTTGTGAAACCCATATTACATACGAACCCATTATGCGAACCTATGTTGTTATGCGAACATATGTTGTTTGAAGTATGCAAACTTATGTTGTTGTGCGTGCTTAATATTAAGTTCTAAGTACTTGTGTATTTTTTGTTTGAACATGCGAACCCTGAAAATATCTATTTATTACTTCATGCGAACCCTAAAGTCTTTACTGTTTATGGACATGTAAACCGTTCCTCTTTAGGTAGATTTTATGTGCTCGCATGTTTTATATTTCCTGCATGTTATTATGACATTACTGCTGCATTATGATAACTTAGCAAATTTTCATGCTATAAATCTATGGTATGTTAGAGGTTAGGTTAAGAGTTAATGGAGAGTCACTCCGATGGATAATGTTACACATTGGATTCGGGTTGAACTAACTCGGTTGGTTTTAGGGTGTTACATTTTTTGGTATCAAAGCTAGCTAGGTTTGCCAGGCTAATTACCCGACAAGTAAGTTCGCCAGAATGGTGAGGTATGTATGCAAGATTTGGCGTAGGAGGCTCACCAGAGTTGATAAGGTAAGATCATCGAATTACGAATGAATTTGAAGTGTTATGAAAGTGTGGTTGTGTGATTGGGGTAGGATTGGGAACAACATTACCTTGGTTCAGCTGTATCTTTCGCAGGTCTATGCTTCAGATAATCTATTTGTTACTCGCCATCCTAATAAGTAGTGTTGTTTTGGCGAACTATGTTTGCAAGTATATTTGTTGAGTGCGAACTAAGTTCGCAAGATTGTCTGTTAAGTTTGGGATACCCAGTTGTGTATGTTCAGTGTCTTACCTAAACCAGTGTCTTGTATACGTTTAGAGTTAGTGAGAATGTCTCACAAGTATGACATTACCGCTGCATTTTGATAAATTAGAATATTTTCATGCTATAAATCTGTGGTGTGTTGGAGGTTAGGTTGGGATTTAATGGAGAGTCAATCTGTTGGCTAATGTGAAATGCCAAATTCAGGTCAAACCAACTCAGCCAGGTTTGGGGTGTTACAGTATCCTAATCATTTACTAAGTTCACAAGGGCCTATTATCGAATTTGTACCAATTCGATCTTTGTAGTTGTATACATGTTTTTTTTCTTATTACAAATAGTAATCCATATACATTTTAAACCGTGTAATATCATTATTTACATATAATCTAATCATATAACAATTTCTTATCCATTCAATAGTACATATATATTCATATTTATCATATATTTCATATGCTTTCTATTTAGTCTATTTGATGCCAACAATAATATATATACTTAACAAATCGAACTAAAAAGCAAAACAAAATAATATAAACATATCATGAATTAAAAATGTAAGTCCCATATGAACTTACCTAGGAAAACAACAACAAACAAAATGTTGAGGACTATTCGCAATTTTGTCTTTTCCTAAATTATCTTAAGGTTGATTCAAATATCGATCTATAATAATTCATTACAATTTATCAATTCTAAATATTTTTAATAGCCAATTATAATCATGTATCAATTCAATTTCATTTTTGAATGTCCCTCAAGTTCTACATTTTATTCAATTTAGTCTCTAAAACGAAATTACTATAATTTTCAAATATAAGCCTCGATTTTGAAACTGATCTCAGTTTCATCCTTCAATAGACGCCTATTTTAATAATTACAAAACTGCAACATCAATTTTGAAATATTTACACTTTAGTCCTTATGTCCAAAACTATCAATTTTCACTTTTCAAATTAGTCCTTTTTTCAAATCTAAGCTTAAAATCTAACTATTTAACACCAATTTGATCAAGTATTCATCAACGAAAACTTTTGAAAACTTTAACAGTTTCAAAAAATAATATATAGGTTAGGTAGATCAAGCTACCACAATCTCAAAAACATAAAAATTACAAGAAATGAACCAAAAATGCTTACCAAACAAGGGACCAAAACTTAAGACTCCATAGTCAATTCTTTAGCTTCTTCTTCTTGTAAGTTCGGTGTGGATGATGAAAAAGAGAAGACAATGTTCTTTTTCTTTTCACTTTCCTTTATTAATTCATGTAATTAAATTATAACATTTTTAATTTAAGGTTTTAGTATTATTTCTTATAAAAATTCACACCCAAACCGTCCACCACACATAGAAATAGTATATTTTTCATTTAATACTTTGGTTTATTTACTATATAAGTCATTTAAACCTTTAACTAATTTAAAATCTATAGTGATTAAAATTTTCCCACTTTGAAGATTTAGTCCTTGTACCATAATTAGTCAATAATTTGACAAAATTACCTATCAAAAATTCAATTCACCTATATAATAACTTTACGGGCTCAATTTATGGAAATGAGGTCCCGATACCTCATTTTCCAACATTGCTGACTTTAGGGTCGTTACACTTGTACCTTAATTAACTATTGAATTAACAAAATCGTTAGACCAAGATTCAATATAAAACTAAATTAGATTCGTAAATATTAAATAATAATATTTACGAACTCGAACATCAAAAATGGGGTTCCAAAACCACCATTTCAGACGCCACTAAAAAATAGGTTGTTACACTGGGTGCCAAATATATTGGTGTGATGATTGGACAATCTGTGTATCCATCTTAAGTTCGTGTCTGGTTAATAGAGATCATAAATAATATACCTTGTTAAAGGACATTGAATATGAAATGTTAATAGTGAATGGTGAATCTTGTGTAGTAATGTTTAAGTAACAAAAGATGGCATGTGAAAGATCATGCGAATCGGTTAAAACAAGCCTTGAGGACCGGTATCGATATAAAATGAATTAGTGAATTTGAGATAGGAATGAGAAAATGAATGAATATTGTGATACACTATGACATATATATAATTGAGACATGATGGTAAAGGGGATAATTTGTACAAGTATGAAATGTGAAATAAAATATGGCATGAGGCTATGCACATAAGACATAAATTGCAAATATTTTGATTGTAATTGAAATCTTGTTCAATTTGAATTATTGATTTAAATAATATTAGCAACACTGAGCTCTATTGCTCAGCATACGATTTTGTTTATTTCCATGTAGAAGTATCGTTAGGTTTTGAGGTTTCAAAGAGAACAACAACATCCAAGACCCAATTCTTGACTCTGCAAAGTTGGTATAGATTTTTTTATGTTTATATCAATTGACATGTATCTAAGGTCTTTAGTTAGTTTTAAGTCTGTTTTGAATGATTTGGTTCAAATGGTAGGAAATGTTAACATTTGAATTTGTCCATATATGTTTGTCATGTCAATGGAGGTAGTTTGACATTTGTGTTAATGCCTATAAGGTAGGAAGTTGAATCTTTTGGTCATTTAGACCATCTGAAATAGGTGCTTGTGATTTGGTATAGAAAGAGGTAGATATTGAGCAATCTGGCCCTATGGTTGCGACTCATCCCTGTTGAGGCCGCGGCATCAAGCCTTTGTCCACAAGGTCGCAATGTCAAGTTCCTATTTTCAAAGTTGCAACTCACCTCACTTGAAGTTGTAACATCGTGTTGCTACCCTCAATGTCACAACATTCATCCTCAATGTTGCAACATAACCTCTGTATTTTGAAAATTTTTAGGCTTAAGGGTGTAAAAAGCCCTCAAATTTAAAGAAAAAAAAGTTAAGCCCCTGATTTTTTCTGCACTTAATTGGACACTTGAACTTTCAAAATGCATAAAAAGGCCCTCAAAAGTTTTCAAAAAAGCAATTAAGCCCCCTTTTTTTGCACTTAATTGGGTACTTGAACTGCCAAAATGCATCAAAAATGCCCTTAAACTTTTTCAAAAAAGCAATTAAACCCTTTTTTTTGCACTCAATTGTCAAAATGCATCAAAAAGACTTTTTGACTGTTAACTTTAATGGTTGACTGTTAAAGCTAACCGCTCCTAATTTTTTTCAGTTAAAGTCACCACGTGTCACAACCATGTCGTGACATGTGGCAAAAAAATTATAAAAAATAAAATCAATAAAATTTATACAAAATATTAAATTTTAATAAAAATATAAGAAATATTTAATTTTTATAAAAACATAGAAAAGATTATAAAAGTTGTAAAATTTTATAAAAATAGTAAAAATTATAAAATATATAGAAATATATAAAAAATATATAAAAATTTATAAATTCATAAGAAAATGATTAAAAAAGGTAAAGAGATATAAAATTCGTAAAATAATTATAAAAATTATTATATGAAAAGAAACATTTTATAATTTTTCTATAACTTTTTTTTTTATTTTTTATCATTTTTCGCCACATGTCATGCTGTGTTGTGACACGTGATAACTTTAACTGAAAAAAAATCGGGGATCATTAACTTTAACGGTCAACGGTTAAAGTTAATGGTTAAAGGGCATTTTTGATGCATTTTATAATTGTTTTTTTTATGATTTTTATAAAATTTTATATTTTTTACTATTTATATATATATTTTCTATTTTTAGTAAATTTTAAATAATTTTTTTATATTTTTATTAAAGTTTAATATTTTTTTATAATTTTTATTGATTTTTATTTTTTATAATTTTTTATCACATGTGACGCAGTGATTGTGATACGGGGTGGCTTTAACTGGAAAAAAAATTAGGGGCAGTTAACTTTAACAGTCAACTATTAAAGTTTACGGTCAAAGGGCCTTTTTTATGCATTTTGGCAATTGCATGCAAAAAAAATAGGGGCTTAATTGCTTTTTTTGAAAATTTTTGAGGGTTTTTTTTATGCATTTTGACAATTCAAGTACCCAATTGAGTGCAAAAAAAAAAGCAGCAGGGGCTTAATTGCTTTTTTTGAAAAAGTTTGAGGGCCTTTTTTATGCATTTTGAAAGTTCATGTACCCAATTGAGTGCAAAAAAAAAGAGCAAGGGCTTAATTGCTTTTTGCTTTTAAAAAGTTTGAGGGCTATTTACACCTTTAAGCCAAAAATTTACCATCTAGTCCTTCATTTGTTAACGATGTCACACTCATGTATCATCACAGACCCAAAATTACAGGAGAGTTGAAAGTTAATTGAGTAAAATATTAAGCTGGTTGGCGCTACCAAAAAACTCAAGAATTTAAAAGTCTGGATTGTAAATACTTGGATTTCAATTCTGGTTTGGTTAGATTGGAACTGACTGGTTCCTTAGTAGGGGACAAAATTATTAGTGACGGACCATTGTTTTGGGCAATAGAGATCGCGGAAAGTAATGATATATATAGGTAGGAAGGGATATTTCTGCTAAGGACATCTTTCCAGTTTTATTCACAATTTTTTCCTCGTTTGCATCATCTTCTTCAGTTTCTCCAAAGAAAAGAAAGTTAAGGAAGCTGCATGGGGCAGTGATTGTTTGATTTGAAGTCTAGAAGTAGAGAATTTGAGGAACTGGTAAGCCTTCTTATCTTTTTGTACTTGTGGATTGGAGAGAGGGAGAGCAAGAATTTCTTATAAGTTTATATATAATAGGTTTTAGGCTTTAAGGTTTGAATACCATTGGTTTAACCAAAGATTTGGATGTCATGCTTAGCTGCTAGGAAAAGGAGGCTTTAGCGTTTGAAAAAGCTAAGTTGGTGAGGACGAATGAGTTTAGGTGAGTTTTTCTACCCTGCCTCTGGGTGAATGATGATATAGCATTGTTTGACTGATTTGTGTTTGTGTTTGTTCTGAATTTGATTGAATATGCTATTGTGTATGCAATGGTATATGAGCATGATGAGTATGCATAACAATGTGTAAGTATGTATGTTGGATGTCAAGTGATTATGAATCGATTAAGTGGTCAATGGTGTACTCTATGATATAATAATAAATACTCTACTTTGAGTGTTATGCGTGTCTATTGTATGCATTGTACGGAGGGAGTTACATTGGCGGATTAGTTGAAGATAGGAAAACTTGGCATAATGGGGGAATGGGCGGATTGTTATGGAATCCAAGGGAGTTGGGCGGCAACATGAAATGGTTATCGACTGGCTCACTAGAGCGACACCGTGACGACGGTTATCGACTGGTCCTTCGAGGCAACACCGTGTAAACAGTATATAGGCCCTTCAGGGCGACACCATGTCAATGGTATTAGGTCTTTCAAGGTAACACCTCGCAAGAGGTTTACTAATTCTTTAATATCAAAATGTAACACCCTATACCCAACCCGATTTACCGGATCCGAATTTAGGATATTACCAGACTTAATCATTTAACAAAAATTTAAGCGGGTAAATACTTTACTGAACGTGTTGTTTTACTATTTAATTCCATTCTTAGTCAAATATTTTGAAGATAAATGTTTGTTCGATTACAACTAATTCTCAATAATAGTGTAAGACAATATCATTTAAAACTAAAAAAAGACTCAATTGTGGTGTATAGTTCTATTTTCCATTTAAAAACATATTTTCAAAGTGTCCCTCTGTATGCATAAATATCGCTCTGCGATCATCCACATTGGAGCATTCCTTGCTTGGTCCCCTCTAACAAATAGGTTCAAACTTAAAAACCTACATTTCAAAATAATAGGCATAAGTTCAACGGAACTTAGTGAATCTCAAATAGTTTTACCTTTAAATGATGATGTTGGATCCCTTGAGTTAAAAATTCTAGACCTTCTTTCCGACTTTGGAGAATACGTTTCTGATTCTTGGAGAATAATAGTGCGTGTGCATCTACTCTTGAACACCTTATAGACGATCCATCTAACTGGCAGGTTACAACTTCACTCCATAGTTTAAATCTTTTTTTCACTATCCCTTTGCAGTTGAATTCATTCCCTAAGGTAATATTCCTATGGGTACCATTCTTTGACTGACTTTCCTATTGACTCTAGTGGTCACTAATACAGTGCACACTAAATCTTCCAGTTAACCCAGGCAAACATACTTACTCGGATGAATGTTAGATTTTGATCACCCAATAGAATTTTATATAGCTTGATACATAACCTGAGGATTCCCAATTTTGGCGGACTCTTACACCATCGTATCTCCAAATAAGACAAGTTCACCTTCTTGGGGGATTACTGAAGTGGATTCTTCAGTTGCATACAATACTGAGAACTCTTTCAGAATCTAATTCCAAGACAAACCCAAATTACACAGTAAGGGCGGTCTAATCAATCGCCATTTAGGCTCTATAGAATTCATCATACAGTCTTTCTATACAATACACCACAAAGGCTTTCTAGATAATACGCCACAAAGGCTTTTTATAAGATTAGCCACAAAGTCTTTCCAAGTAATCTGTTTTTACTATCCCGGCAGACCATCTCTATGGATGCCATGGGGCTTCTCCCACATGGTTTTATACGTTCACGCCCTCTTGGCATTTTATCAATTGATGTCATGACCATGGAATTTCCACAAATTTATTCAGTGATCTGTCAGTCTGGTTAGTACTATAACTATCTTACCGGAGGCTACACAATAAATCTCCATTTCACATTTGTACATATCATAGACTTGTTTATATTGGACTCATATCTCATCAACTGATTTTTTACATAAACTTGACCATCCACACATGTGTAACACTAGTTATTATCCGCTACACTTTCTAGAGACGACGTATCCACTCTCTAACAACAAGACACTTATCATGCAACTTCATGTTCAAACAACTATCAATAATCTTTTCTAAAATTTCTACAGATATTTTCCCAATGAATCATGCTTATCTACAAATTTATCAACCATTTATTCGAATTAAAATGATATACATAAGTTGGTTTTAGAGACTCACCAAAGAACTACCTTTACTTTAATCAGAAGTTTATGTTTTGATTGTCTTTCCTAATCCAGTAGCAGCAACTGCTTAAAAGATCATAAGATTTCCATTAGAATCCCCAGTATAGACATTTTACTAACATTTAAACTACATATGACCCTCATACAGGGCCTTCCTGTAACATTCTCTCCTTCTATAACTGTAATGTGCAAAGTTCTAAGACTTACCAGAAGACAGAATCATCTACTCATTAGCTGAGATCTTAGTCTAATCTTGTACAGCCCGATTTTGGGTCTAGTCAGAACAGTGGTTGCGGGGCCACAAATCTGACGAGGAAAAATTTAATATTCTTATATTTTTATTATCTACAGTTTTACAAAATGATTTCATGAAAATTTCATTCAAAAATTTTGACGTTTGGGCACTCAATTTAGTCGAAAGGACTAAATTGTAAAAAAGTGCAAAACTTGAGTCCTAAAAGCTAGAGGTGTCTAATTGCTATGAAATTTTAAATTGGAGGTCCTTAAAAGGTAATTAGACCATTGGTTAATTTTTTGGACAAAAATGGACATGAAATAGGTGAAATAGAATATTTTTAAGTTAGGGACATTTTAGTAATTTAGTGATTAAATGAATTAAAAAGCCAAATTAAAAGCCAATTTTTTTCTCATCTTCACCCCCTTGGCCGAATTTCACATGAGGAAGACATAGCTAGGGTTTTTCAAACTTCCAAGCTCGATTATCAAGAAAGACGAGGAATTGACCTTGATCGGGGAAAATGCAAGGTTATGGACTAAAACGCAAACATTTGATATTTTGGATCGGGGCAAGTTTGTGTGTAAATAATGCATTTTTTTCACTTACGCTTTCATATTTTGACATATTTTGTGAAATGTGGCTAAATATTTGATGTATTTGACAAAATATTGACAAGTGAGAAATTTCCCAGTTGAACCTTAGGAATAAAATAGGATGCAAGTGACATGTCACTAGGACCCTATGTGAAATTGTGACTAAGTGAATCTGGGTACTGGTCTTATAAGTTCTACCAGTGATTGGGTAATTCGGCATGTGTTGCGGATACTTGACAAATTATGTGAGCAACACTGAGTAGTTACGAATGACCGACAGCTTGTGTGAGCAGACCCGCGAATGTAAATAGCTTGAGAACGAGCCTATGTGTGATAAGTGATGTGAAGTAGCTTTGGCTACAAGTGTGGCACTATGTGTAATATCCCGATGTATCCGTTAATATTTCGAAGTGTTCAACGGGAAATGACTAAGTGTAAATGATTGTGATTATGTGATGAATGAGTGCAGGTACATGTGTATATATATATATTCATGAGCAGTGTGCTCGAAATGTGATCGAATTTTGGTAAGGTTGATGTGAAGTAAGTATGACTATGAAGACTTGTAAATATTTGATAATGACTAGCTATTGGAATAGCTAGCTATGGATATGCTTGGTGTTATGTGTGTGTAAATGAAAGTTAATACAAAGAAAATATGAAAGAGTAAAATTAGTAATAAAATAGTTTTGGACAACAGCTGTTGTATAACTTTGAAAAGTCACCAAAAAAATTATAAAAATCGAATTAGAGGTTGAATAAGATATGAAATTAAAGCTTATTGAGTCTAGTTTTACATAGAAGAAACGTTGTAAGCAAGAGAATTTCATATAATGAGATATTTGAATTTTTATGAGACAGGGTCAGAGTGATTTCAGAATCCCCTATTCTGACTTTGGAAAATCAGTAAAAATTGTATAAAAATAACTATGGGTTAGAATTTATATGTTTAAAATTCTTAATGAGTATATTCTCAATAGAAAAAACGGGAACATCATCAGAATCCTGTACAATGGGATAATTAATTTTTAGTGAAGAAGGGTCGAAACTGTCAGACAACAGAACATAGATGACTTTAAAGAATAAACTGTACTTATTGGCTAAACCATAAATTCTAAAAATTTTATGGTAAGAAGATATGTGAGTCTAGTTTCAGAGAAATTTAGCGGATCTTAATTCAGAGTTCTGTATCTCAAGATATAAATAATTTAATGACTATGACTCGCGTAGACAGCTTGATATGAACATGAGTGAATAGTGAAACTATGTGCAAATATGATTGTATTATCTTGAGAACACATTATGAGGATTGATAAAAGCATGCTAATAAATTGTTTATTATTTACATACCAACTTACTAAGCTATTTGCTTACTCCATTTTCTTTCCCTTGTCTTATAGTGTCACTAAGCTAGCTCGGGGTACGGGGATCGTCAGAGATCCATCCACACTATCAACACTCTTTTGGTATTTTGAAAGCAATATTATGAATTATGGCATGTATAGAGGACTTGGTTATTTTGTTATGTCTCATAATTGATTTGGCCTAAAATGTTGGCCTATGTTATTTGATAGTTCATTTTGTATAAGGCCATTGATGTTGGCTATTATTGGTTAAGTTGTACGTTTATGATAATGTCATGTTGAGTGTTGATAAATTTGGTATAAGTGTGTAAATGGTTGGATAGAAAAAGGCTTGGTAAATAGCCTAACTTTCATCCACACGGCTGGCCACATGGCCATGTCCTCAAGGCGTGTGCCCCTGTTTTTTTTCAAGAAATTTTTTAAAGTTTTCAAAAATTCTCGGTTTGGTCCCGAACCACTTTCAAAGTATGTATTGGGTCTCGTAAGCCCATATTAGGGACTTTATGTTGAAATATGAAAATTTTTAATTTGGATGAAATTTCATGACTCGATTTTGTATGATTGGTTATGTTTAAGTCTTGTAATGCCTCGTACCCTGTTCCGGCGTCTGACACGGGTAAGGGGTGTTACAAATCTTAACAAAGAAGAAAAAGAGGATGTCGAGGTTAGAAAAAATAACCTAAATATTAATCAGATAGAAAAAACCATTTAAAATGTCCCCTTCCCATAAATATACTCTTAGTCCCCCTGATGTAACACCCCTTACCCGAGACCTTTGTCAGAGTCGGGCACTAGGCGTTACCTGACTTAACTTACCAATTCGGAGCATAAAAATTTTCTTTTAAAATTAATTCGCTCGTGTTTAATAAATATGTCCCTAGAAAGAGTACTCTAGACCCTAAAACATACAACGGAAATGATTCGGGTCCAAACCGGGAACATTAAAAATTTTCTGAATACTTATACAAATCAAAATAATTTATTTCACCATTCACCATAAAACTGTCCACCTGCATAACTGTCACTAATTTAATTATAACTTGAGTTACAAAACTTGAAATTTAGATCTGTAAATTTTCCTTGAAACTAGGCTCATATATCTTATTACCATAAAACTTTCAAAATTTTTGGGTTAGCCAGTTAGTACAGTTTATTCATTAAATTTTTCTCTATTTCACTATCTAATGGTTCTGACCTCTATTCAGTAAAAATCAATTATCTCATTTTAAAGACTTCATATGGTGCTTCTGCATGTTTCTAGTGAAAATAGACTCACTAAGGAATCTATACATATAAATTATAACTCATAATTCTTTCTGTACAATTTTTAATGATTTTCTAAAATCTGAACAGGGGACTTCAAAAACCATTCTTACTTTGTCTCACCAAAATTCAAATATCTAAAAATATATAACTCTTTTGCTTACTGTATTTCTTTCATGTGAAAATAGACTTATTTAGCTTTAATTTCATATCTCATTCAGCTTCTAATTCAACTTCCACTATTTTTGGTGATTTTTCAAAATCGAACTACTGCTGCTATCCAAAACCGTTTTAGTAAAAAAAATGTTAATAACCAAGTTTATAACACATTTACTTCCTTTCAATTAAACCCTATACATGCCATATAGAACTTCTGATGCACAATAAAATTTACCGAAGTAATCTAGATAGTGTGCCCTGATGTGTTGATCCGATCCACCGATTTCACATCAATCTACAAAGAACATTAAACACACATGAGTAAGGTTACAGAAAGCTTAGTAAGTCATAGGCCCATAATAAAATCTTATCAAGATTTCACTAACAATATTAATAAACAAGTATAATTCAACATTTCCTGCCAACCACAATCTCAAACAATGAATTTACTCAATCGAGCTCAATATCAGATATCAACTTATTTCCAACATTTAGCTTCAATTGCACTTACAAATACTTGTCAAATTGATGATTGTCTTATGGATTTGAGTACATCGTTTGCCCGGTGCCACGATTTGCTTGAATCTTTTACAATGGTATAACTCAGTATGGTTTTCTTCACTGAAATACCATATCTACTTTTCGCAACTCAGTACGGTTTTCGTTAGTAAAATACCATACCTACTTCTCACAACTCAATATGGTTTTCTTTACTGAAATACCATACCTACTTTTCACAACTCAGTATGGTTTTCTTTACTGAAATACCAAACCTACGTTCCACACTTTGCCATGGATCCACCATCGACTTATTCGTCAATTCATCACTGGTTACTGAACGTATGTACTCAATCCTGCATATCCCTTAATTTGAACTAACAATCTCATTTTTTTTCTCATTTTTACCATAATCATATTTCAACAACAATATACGAATTGATACAATATATCATTCCCACATTAACAATTAATCATAAAATTTCAGCCATATGAACTTACCTGGGCTAATTTGTAGGAATTGTAATATTTCAGGGACTAGTTTGATATTTTCTCTTTTCCGCATTTATCTTCGGATTCCCGACCTATAATATAAATTTTTTTCCATTCATTAGCATTTATTTTAATACTAATTCACTTCGCAATTTATGCCCTTCAATTTTGAAATTACACTTTTACCCCAAATTTTACACTTTTTACAAATTAGTCCCTACTCAATTAACATTTCAATTGAACAAATTTTTCCTCAAATAATAATTTATCTAATCATTTTAGGCTATTATACAGCCTTTGGTATTCAGAATTTTAGTACAAAACCCCAATTCCTAGCTTTTTCACAATTAGGTCCTAAAAATCATTTTCTACTAAAATCACTTAATAAAATCATAATATAATGAAATTAAAGCTTCAAATATATGATATTTCATCATAAAATTCCATCACTTATTCATGGTAACTTACAAAATCACCCATGGAATAAAAAAAACTAATGAATTCAATAGTTGGTCCTAGTTGTAAAAGTCACAAAACATAAAAATTTTCAAAGAACAAGCAAGAATTGAACTCACATGGTGTAAAAATATGAGAAACCAACTTTTTTCAGACCTCCTATGGCGTTTTTGCTGATGAATTATGAAGAAATCTCTAGATTTTTCACTTTTGTCTTTGTTTTATATATATTTAATTTACAAAATTTCCAATTTTGCCCTTGTTTTTCCTTACTTTCTTGCTGATTTTTCTTGCCCAAACCATCCAGCCCATATAATTTGGGTCTAATTCCCTTTTAAATCCCTCCTTATTAGTCACTTAAGCTATTTAATCAAAATTTAACAAATTTTACACTATTTTCAATTTAGTCATTTTTACTTAATTGACCATCCAAACGTTAAAATTTATGGCTCGATATCTCATTTTAGACCCAATTTACCTATTAAATTCTTTTTAAATCACAAAATTCACTAATTCAAAAATTCTTCTAAATTCACACTTGACCCATAGTTATTAATTTATTAAATTTTAAAACTCACTGGTCGGATTTAGTGATCTAGAATCACTGTTTTTGAAACCATTGAAAATTAGGCTATTACACCTAATTTCCGTATCAAATCCAGCGTAGGTATAAGAAAATTCGGTAAAGGTTTACCTTATTATTGACAAGTCATGGGGAGGGTCAGATCAATTTAATTGAATCCTGTTGAGAAATGACCAACCATGATGCTTGTTATGATTTGTTTAGTTAGCTTATTTTAGTGTACAAGCAATCTTTCACACATCTTACTACTCTATTTTTTACTCTGATTTTTGTTTCTGTTGCTGTAGAATCCAAACAACTTCCAACCAAACTTGATACAGAATTTAATTGGACAGTACTCATGCAAATTGGGCATACCATATCTTGGAGATGACTCTCGTTCGGCATGATCTTAAAGACAAGTAAGTCTCCTACAAGTTCCTCATATGCTTGACAGGCTTTTAGTGTTCAAACAAAACTCTGGGCATACCCCCTTATAGGCGCGCACTTTCTTGGTCGTAATCTTTCTTCTCTTAGAAATATCTTGCGATCAATACTCTAACTTGCCATCAGGTCAACAGGATAGCGGATTACGTTACCACAGTGTACGTAGCAGTCTACATACCTACCTTACTCATCTTTTTGGATCTGACAATTTTTAGGGTGTGACACGAAAGTCCATGGTTAGCCATGGCATGATCCAGTGGCAAACAAGTATACGTTATGGAAAAAAATGGAGTCCTTCAGGATATTGAACAAGGAAGTCTATCGGGGAAAAAAGAAGAAGCCATTGTATGACTCGCACAGCGAGTAGTATGACAGAAGGACCGTGGCACATTTGAGAATCAGAAACAGGAAAATGAAAGGATCCGCCAAAATGCAATGGTAAGTGGAACTGATAGAAGCGTCTTAACGTAGGTATATGAGAGATGAAGGAGAAATTTTCTTCAACATATTGGCAAATAGTATTCGTCATTAAAAGTCAACCTGAGTTTAGGTAGAACCATCATTTGGCTAAGAAATATTGGAATGGATTATCATATTTGAAATCCTAATTGATGATCGATAAAGAGGTAGCTAGAAAAGTTGTTAGTCCACCAAGGACCACGTGGAAAGGGAATGTCCACTCGAAGCTTAATGATCGATAAAGTCCGTCAGGGATTTACAAAGAGAGAAGAGGTCCACCAGGACTTTCTGGCATGAGATAGTCTACACAGGACTAACAGAGGTAGAAGCCTGCAATGACAATTTAAGAAATAGATAGTTTGCGGGGGAAGGGGGAGACTATCTAATATTGGGAGCATCTTGGTGGAATAGACTAAAATTGGGGAATCCTATGGGACTATTTGGATGGTATGAGTCTACCAAGAAAGAGGGGTGCCCATCCACCACCCATTTTCCATAACCAAGGCCTCTTATAAGGGCATAAATAAATATGTCTTCCTTTAAGGAGGGATTCATGCACAAGATTTGTCATAAGAAGTTCATTGTTGGGAATAAACCAATAGATATGGCGAGTCATCTGATAGTTCGTCGATAGTGGTCGTCAATATGGATATTCGTATATATGGTTACTTTATGATGAGTCAAACCGAGAAGGCAATCATAGAAGTTTTAGCTAAAGATAGACGGGGAAAGTGAAGGCGTTTGGGAAAATACGGATATGACTACACTAGTTGACATGTCCGTCAACGTTTAGTTCCAAAACAAGTGAAGGCGTCAACGATGCCATGTCACCTGCGGAATCTCTTAAGTCACTCAAGGAGTTTATCTCTGTGCATTAATTCTTATTTATCCATCAAATTAAGAGTTTTTCTATGAGTACTGTCGTATAGAACCTCATTAAGTTCATCTAGACTTACTTTTGTATTGCTCTAAATGCAGGGTTAAGGAATGATTCATAGATCACGGAGAGACCAAGCCAGACGCCAGCAAGTTGTGCGAGTGGTGCAATAATTGTATCATGTCTATAGAGGGGTACCCTTAAAGGCTACGCCTCAGGGGAAAAATGCTTTAATGTATCTATTTTAGAGTTTTGAGTCTTAGAATAATGTAGTTATTTATTCGTACTCAACTAGTCATAATGGTAGTTGGGACTAAACACTTGTATGGTGTAAAATATAATTGAAATAAAAAAATCTAAATCAGTCATCATCAGTGGATTTGGTTGAGAGTGTTTTAGTAGTAATGGATGTTTATTTTAATATTAATTAAGTCTGTAAATAAGCAGACAAAAATTTTGTTAAGTAGTTCGGGTTAATTGTGACGCTAGGTACCCGAAATTGGAAATATGGTCGAGTATATAGTGTTACAAACGACGATTTATAAGATCTTTTGTAAGCTCGATTATAACCTAAATTTGAATAAATAATGTTGTTAAAAGTCTTGAAACCTAAATGTTCGTATAATTTGCATCGTAGATATTAAATTAAAATCATAGTTGCTTAGGCAACGAATCTGATATCTCACATCTCAGATCTGGTGATCGGATTGAATTGGATGTTACATACACATATTTGACCCATACTTTATTAAATTAACGAAAGTCTGATAAATTTTAATCAAATTAAATCACTTTTAATTTGAATAACTTTTTGTTATAGTAAATAATAATGTAATTATTATATATGTGATACCTATATTTTTCTAAAAGGGAGGAGGGGAATAAGACTTTGGAAGTTAAATAGCACTTAGGGAGAGAAAGAAAAGTTCTTTTTACACCTACAGTAGCCTTAATTTTCCATGATACAATGAATTGATTTTGGGTGCTTATAAAGAATTCTAGAAAGAGATCCTTACTATAAACTTTTCATCAACTCCAATGTTACATTAAATATTATAAGAATTCTAATAGTTTATGTAATAAGAATTTTTGAGTATTTCGTTTAGTAATTTACCCCTTGTAATGATTTAAATAACTGAGTAAAGTTTTGAATAATTAAACCATGTTTTTATGTATTACATAAAATATTATAAAAAATTAATAGTTTATGTAATTAGATGGAACGAAAGCTATAGAAAGTTAAAATCCCTAGAAATTCTGACCTAGCAACCATACCATTCGATGACGGGGACCATTAGGTAGAGAGAATGTGATACAAACTCCCCCAAAGCCACCAAGCTTTAATGGCGCTTGTGTTATAACCAGTTTCAAGGCCTACTAGTGAGAGCGTGTTGGTCTTCTTCATTAGCACCGGTTCTAGCCTGTTGGGTAATTTCCTTAGGTTGCTAAAAAAGTAAAATTCACTATAATTTTTCAAATTCATAGATTGGTTACAATTTTAATATAACTACTTTACATATATAAATAAAATCCAAATTGAAATCCTCAAAATTGGCATTAAAGTTTTGATGGTCTTGTAAATTGAAAAAGTAGAAGGTAGGAAAAGGTGAGTTGCAAGTCCCGTTTGCAGAGATGGAAATGTATATGAAACGGTGAAATACCATCATCTAGCACCTTAATTAAGACGCTTTAGTAATTAACATTATCTGGGAGGTCGAATAAGACAACTCCGTCTAATCTCGACTTTAAAATATGAATTCATGAGAATAGATAATTATGGAATACAAGTTTTGAACAGGTCGAGGCAGCATTCGCTAGCAAGTCCCCTCTTCCAAAATTTTTCATAGTACTCGCCATAACTAAAACTTCGATACACTGCAGGGTGATCATCGTCGATCAAGTCCGTAGCAGGGCCTATCAAAGCATCAGGTGAGGGACAATAGAAGGTTGGGATGGATATTCGTTCTTTATTGCAGTTCACAACAGCTCGATGGAGCACACTTTTGTAACGATCATTGCTAATTACCTGTTACAAAAGATCACCACTCACTTTATTTTTTTTTCTGGATTAACAAATAAATAAACAAAGGTTACAATCACAATCCACCACTTCACCTGCATTTGATCGCCGATGTTGACAATGAAGGTGTTGCGAATGGGATTGACAGCAATCCACTTGCCATCTCTTAAAACCTGTAATCCAGGGACGTCATCTTGAAGAAGAATAGTTATTAAATTAGGATCAGTATGGCCAGGCAAGCCATAAGTAAGTTCTGGTTGTGGACAAGGTGGATAGTAGTTTAAAGCCATGTGTTGCCCATGCTTGCTTAGGGTCTTATCTATATGATCTCTCTTCAGCCCTAAGCTGTCTGATATGGCCTCAAGCAGTCGTAGCACTAAACCTCTAACGCTACTGCAATACTCGGCTACGTCGTCCCTGACAGGAACCACAAATTCAGTCATGCTTAAAATTAAAAGATGAAAACCATTGGCTTATTTATGCTACTATATTATTAAAACCTGAAGGATGGGGGATTTGAAGGCCATGCGTTTACGTGATCTTGGAGAGGGTAGCAATGGAGTCTCAGAAAATCCCTCCAGTTGGCAACCTTCTCCGTCTTAACGTTGAAACTAGTTGACAACCGGTTGGCGACGGACGGGTCGTCGGAGTAATTCTTCAACCGCTCACTCTCCGGTAAATAAAAGAAATCTCTAGCTAAACGCAGCATGTTGTTGATGGTGGATTCTGAAACCCCATGGTTCTTAACCTGATCATACAGTAGAATAGAAATCACTAAACAGACTTAACTAGTAGGAGTAGCAAGCGACAATTACAGCCAAATCAAAATATTTGTTTGGGTACCTGAAAGAAACCATCATGTTGGCAAGCTAGGGCAATCTGTTTAAGAACATGAGAGCGGTTGGGGCCATGGAGGTCCTGAAGGTCGATCAGAGGGATGGAAACATTTGATACATGAACATCAATCAGGTTTGGACGGTCGGAGATTGGTCTGATGTAGTTGGTAGGCACCAGTTTAACAGTAGTTGCGAGGTCAGCGAGTAGTAGCTTGGTGGTGGAGAGCGCCATGGGAATGGAGTATGATATTTAATTACTTTGTACAACTTTGGAGGTTCCGGCTTTCAGCACCCATTTAAAGCACTCATTTTCTGATGACGTTGAGATGCTGATATCACAAGATGTACGTAATCTTTCTGCCATTTATTTTTAATTGCAAAATTCCAGAATCGGACAAATGATGTTACAGCTTTTACAGCATCACATTACTTAACTAATGTTAAAGGCCATGTGAACATGAAGATGGTATTCTTGGAGTTTAATCAGGAATGTCAAATTACTTTCACATGTGAATGATTGCCAAGTCACTGGTTTCTTTTTCTTTTTAAATGACGGTTATAGTATTTAAATATTCAAAATTCCTAAATATCTTAATATCTAAAAATATTATTAATTAGATTTAGTATTTGTATTTGTAATTATAAAGACAATAGAAATTATTCCATACCTTAACAACCATCTGATTAACTTATTTACGAGTGCAACCAAATTCAAATGCATGCTCATGTCGGTACGCTAACACCATTAATTAATGTAATATTTTTTCCATTTTACAATTCAAATAATAATGATTTATTTTACATTCTAATTTTATAAAAAATTATTTTACTTCTTAATTTAATTTTTTGTCTTTTTTAGTTATTAAATTTAGGGATATTTAAACTTCGGTTAAAACCAAATTAACTGACCGAGCCGATCTAATTCGGTTAATCGACCGGTAGCCGAACATAGTTTGGCCGGAGGTTGGTTAATGGTTTTTTGGAATTTCGGTTACCGGTTAATTCGGTTCGAAATCAGGTAATTAACCGAATTAATCAAACTTAATAATTAACATTATGTGTTAATTTCAATACTTATGTAGTGTTTTTCATTATGTAGTGTTTCAAGACGTAAAATTTCGATTAATTCAATTAACTTTCAAGACAAAAATATATATTTTAGTTAATTTCAATGTATTTATTTGATATCTTTTATACTTGTTTTAACTAAAAGATAAAAACATATAAATTGCGATTAATTCAGTTAACCGATCGAATTAACCAAAATATTTCAGTTCGGTTAAAGGTTTTTTGAAAAAATTTCAATTCGGTTAACAATTAAAAAATTATACAGTTCGGTTAATGCTAGTTCGGTTCAATTAATAACCGAACCAATCGTTTCAACACCCATATTTGAACTTGTGTTTTTTTGTCAAATCACCCAAATGAATAGAAAAGTTAATATTTCTTAACTCTGCTAATGTGGCCTACACATGGATGACACATCAACATTCAATTAATTTTTTAAATTTAAAAAATTTAAAAGTTATAAAACAATATTTTTTAAACTTGAAATCATTAAAATATTAAAAAGTGTAAAAATTATAATTTTTTAATATTTTTAAAATTAATTAAATACTAACATGTCACCAAATCATAATTCATATATATTTTACATTAACTAAGTTAACAGAATTTAATTTTTATCAATTTTGAGAAAAATTGATAAAAATAAAAAAATTTATAAATTTAGAAAAATTAAATAAAAAGTTAAAATAATTTTTTAATCAAATGTGCAAAAAGAGTTAGATATTTATATATTTCAAGCCGAAAAAGAGTGGTCACTTATGATAGGAAGGTAGGCCCCTAGGCTTACAACAAGAAAAGCTGTCGACAAAGGCTTGGCTATTTTACCTAAATAGTCCAAAAAAATATTATATTTATAAAAATAATCCAGATTTAAAAATAATAACCAAAATAACCTGAAATAAAAAGTAAAATTGGGTTGTGGTCTGTCAATGGCCGGAACAAACTCGTATTTTAGACCCATGATTGCCTGATAATTGTGTCAAACTTTAAAAAAAAATAATTTTTTTGGTTCTGGCCTGTCAATGGCCGGAACCAGTGTATTTTTTTAGATTATATAATACTGATATACAAAAAAGAAAAAATAAATAAAAATAAAATTTGGTGTTGGCCTGTCAATGGCCGACACCCTTGTACACGAAAAAAAAATTTCAAGTTTTGGTCTGTCAATGGCCGGTACCAGAATAAGAGAAAAAGTAAAAAAAAGAAAATTTTGGTGGTGGCCTGCCAATGGCCGGCACCACCTTTTTGTGATAATTTTTTTTTTACTTTTTTCATGTCAAAAGAAGGTATCAGTATACTAAAAAAGTTAAAAAAAAAATTTTGGTGGTGGCCTGCCAATGGCCGGCACCACCTTTTTTGTGGGAATTTTTTTTTTACATTTTTCGTGTCAAAAGAATGTATCAATATACTAAAAAATTAAAAAAAAATTGTGGTGGCCTGCCAATGGCAGGCACCACCTTTTTTGTGGGAATTTTTTTTTTACTTTTTTCGTGTCAATAGCAGGTATTAGTATACGAAAAAAGTAAAAAAAAATTAATTTTTCTCGTATGCTAGTACTGGCCATTGACATAACAAAACTCGAAATTTTTTTTTCAGGTATGCAGGTGTCGGCCATTGATGTGCCAAGACCCAAATTTTTTTTATTTTTTCTTTTTGTATATCAAGATTATATAATCTAAAAAATACATCGGTTCGCCATTGATGTGCCGTAACCAAAAATTCATTTTTTTTAAGTCTGATACAATTATCAAGCAATCATGGGTCCAAAATACGAGTTGGTTCCGGCCATTGACTGGCCACAACCCGATTTTACTGTTCATTTCAGGTTATTTTAGTTATTATTTTTAAACCTGGATTATTTTTGTAAATATAATATTTTTTTGGGCTATTTAGGTATAATAGCCCAAAGGCTTCGTATGGTAAGTAGGAACTGGTGACGTCACTCATAGCGACGTCGGTCATAGTGAGCTTAGCTATGTCATCGGTAACGCTAAGCTATTTTACTTTTAAATCCACTAAAAAGTGAAGACAGAGTTGATTGCGACAATTAGGAGTCGGCTATTTTATTAACGCCAACTTGTGGGGAGTTTGTATCATACATTTCTAAGCATTCCCTTTCAAATAATTAGTTTGGAGGTAAAACTATTGTTAAGGTATTTGTATTAGAAGTTAGATTTAGACTTAATTCGGTATTGAATGTTTGTTTGAAAAGTGGGAGGGTTTAGATAAAAATATAAGTCTAAAAAATGAGGCTTCTTTTCTAAACGGATTGAGTCTTGGGTAAGCATTTTTCAGCCCAAGCCCAGCCTGTCTTGAAACGAATTTTTTTAACTTAATATTTATTAATTATACAACTCTGTTCTAATACTCTATACTATACCTCACGTCCTCACCTAGTCAGGCAATCACCCTCCTCTCCCCTCATTCCCAATCCTAAACCAATTTTTAAAAACAAAATCCTTTAGTGTCAGGTGCCTCTGTAATGACCTAAATTTAATGTTATTGGAACAGTGGTTTTGTAACCACACATCCGATTTAAAGAGAAATTTATTTTAATATTTTTGCATGAATATTGATATGATAGGAAAATCGTATGAAAATATCGATAGAAAATTTTTACCGATTTAATGGTTAGTTAGAAAAAGGAATTATTGAAGAAATTGGATAAAACCAAGGTATTGAGACCTTGATCTCGTAAAATCGAGCGAAAATATTTTTATAAATATTTATGAAATGTTAGTAATGTGGTATTAAATTTCGTTAGAAAATTTTAATGTTTGGGTAGTTAATTAAATGAAAAGGACTAAATTAGAAAATGTGTAAAAGTGGCTGGGATAATTAAATAGCGTAAGTTTCTAATGAGGAATGATTTAAAAGGAAATTAGACCCAAAATTTATTTAGGACTTTTTCTTGTAATTAGACCAAGTGAGTTAATCCTTGCCTTTTTCTAGTAATTTTTGTGTTTTTAAGACTTTTACAACTAGGTTCTACTATTAAATTCATTAGTTTTTGATTTCATGGATGAAATTGAAAGTCACCATGGTTGAGTGCTATAAGTTTATGATGAGATAGCATGAAATTGAAGCTTTAATTTGTTTATGAGATGATTTTATTAGGTAATTTCAATAGAAATTGATTTTTAGGACCTAATTGTGAAAAAGTTGGAATTAAAGTCTAGTGCCGAAATTTTGATTCCCAAAGGTTATAAAGTAGTTTAAAGTGATAGAATAAAGTGTTAATTGAGAAAAATCAGCTCAATTGAGAGGTTAATTGAGCAGGGACGAAATTACCATTTATTAAAAGCTTAGGGGAAAATGGTAATAAACATCTTGCACTAAAACAGTTTTGGGCAGCAGTAGTAGACTAAATTTGAAAAATCACCATAAATTGTGGAAATAGAATTAGAGGATGAAAAAAAATGGAATTAAAGATTATTGAATCTAGTTTCTCATAGAAGAAACTGTATAAGTAATGGAATTGTAAATCATGAGATATAATAAATTTTCTGAGACAATGTCAGAATGAATTCGGGTTCCCCTGTTCTGACTTTGGAAAATCATCAAAAATTGGATAAAAATAATTAGGGGTTAAAATTTAATTTTTAAATTATTAATGAGTCTATTTTCAATAGAAACGAACAGAAACATCATCAAAATTTTGTACTAAGAGATAATTAATTTTTAGCAAAGAAATGTCGAAGCTGTCAGACAACAGAACAGGGGTAAGTTTGAAGATTTTACTATACTTATTGGCTAAACCAAAAAAAATTTAAATTTTATGGTAGAAAGGTATTTGAGTCTAGTTTTAGAAACATCAAGCGGTTTTTAATTTGAAATTCTGTAGCTAGAGATATAAATAATTTAGTTACTACGACTCAAGTAGACAACTTTGAATGAACTACAAGTAATAGTGTAATTATAGAGAATGTTACATATGAACATGAAATGTATTAAATAGATGATTAAATTTATTTATTTAGATCCAAAAAATTCAAATACAAAGTTAGATCGAGGAAAGAAAAAATTTCGGGATTAGTAGATTTTTGAATACGAACAAGTATCGAGGTAAGTTCGTGTAACCTGAATTATATTCTTAAATGCTGGAAATGTATGTTGCCGAAACCATTTTTTTTTTAAAATAGGGATCGACTTTTGAAAATAAAATAGGAGTCACCACCGATCTTTTATTGGGATGTGATCGGCTCACCTTAAAAACGGTTTTGGTCTACGAATTTTGAGAAAGTAGGTTCAGGAGTCGGTTACGCCCGAGGAAGGGTTAGCACCCTCGTAACGCCCAAAATTGGTACCGAATTGATTGTTTAATGTCTTAATGTCAAAATTTTGAAAAGATTTTAAAAATACGATCCTTTTAACTTGAATAAATTGAATAATAAAACACTCTTATTTCAAAGAAATAAAATGTCACACCCAGTGAGTTAGGGCGCAACATTTTTAATCTTCAAAATTAAGTTTATCTTTTAACTTTAAAAACCCATGCATTTGAGAAGGATATTTGATTATTCGGGTTAAATGAGAAAGTCAAAACCCAATAAGTTAGGGTTCAATTTCACAAAATTCCTAAATATCGAATATTGCCTTTATTCTCATTTGTTAGAAAATTTCTCATTTCGAGAAAACGACACGTCACATCCAATGCGTTAGGACACAACGTGCCAAATTCCCGAGAATGGAATTTTTATTTGTGTGTTAACTAAAAGGAATATTCGGTCTCTTAGATCCCGAGGAAGATTGGAATCCAGTGAGTTTGGACACAATCTTTTCGAGGATCACAAATCTCGAGTGTCGCGTTATTTTGAAAGCTTTTTGAATAAAAGTGTTTTTGATATTTAAATAAAATGTAATCCGATTGAATGGTAGTGCATAATTCAAAATAATAATTCGTAAATTACGATACACTAGTGGACGATAGATCGTCAAATAATATAAAAAGCGATGGATAAATTCAAACAAGAATAGCAACCATAATCTCGATCATACAACATTCAAAAAGTAAATGAATTACTAATCAAATTTTTCTTAAGATACACTAAAATAAAATTATAATAAATAAATCATATGCACAAGAATTTGTAAAATGAACAATATAGGTATATAAGCATGAAATATTATTAAAATGGAGAAAAGAACAAACAGTACATAAAATAATAATACTTAAATGCATTTTAAGTAAATATTATAAGAAGAAAATCAAAATGTATAACGTAATATACATATTAATTTAAAAGAGTAATAGATATGGAGTGAAAAACTTAATAAAAATAATATATGAACACTTTTAAAAGAAAACTTAACATTAATAATTAATAAATCCATAATATATATATAGATTAAATATAATTTAATGACACTAATGTTATATAAAAAATTAAAGAGAAAAGATAAAAGGATAATATATATATATATATATATATATATAAACATATTCGATTTGCATAAAATATATATAACTATGTCAAATTTAAATAATAATACATGATAACTTTGAACAACGTTAATGATAAATTTGAAGTAATAATATATTACAAATCGAATGATATTGATGATAAATTCACAAAAGATTAAGTTTAAACCAAAATGCTAGATTTAAAATTAAACATGTGTATATATATATTTAAAACAAAATAATAAATTTTAAACAAAATGAAAATCAAGTGCATTAAATTAAACAAGTATGGATTAAATTAAAATAAAGATGGAATTGAAAGGAATAAATGAAAATAAAATAAAGCAAAAGGGGCCAAATATAGCACATGGATGACTTGGGGGACTAAATTGGAAATAATCCCGTCCCTCCAAACCTGGGCCAAAATGAAGCAAAAGCAAAATCAAACGTGAAATTCATAAATAAATAAAAAACTGATATGAAAACGCCACGAAGGAAGGAGGACCAAATGCCCAAATAGACCAAACGCCCAAAGTGCACGGATCCTTCCTTGGATAGGGTCACCGCGCGGGTCGCGGGCCATTAAACGGCACCGTTTGTTGTCCGCCTATAAACTAAAAAACCTAATCAGTTTCAGTTCAAAATCAAAACCTAAAAAAAAAACTATCCTCCCTATGCGCCGTTCTGCGTTCTGAGAGCATCCGAACGGTCTCTGATCCCAGCCCCTACTCTGATGACGACGGAGAGAACCAGGATTGTGCTACCAGGTAACTCCTTTCTTTCTTTCTATTGTTTCTCATTTTTTTCTAAAACTAATGAACATACAAAACCAGAAAAGAAATAAAAGAAGGGAATCGGGTAACCAGCAAAATGGAAAAGAACCAAAAAAAAACTGGAAAATCACATTTTCGTTTTTCAATTTTCTTTTTTTTTTTTTGTGAATGCCCCCTTTTACAAATTCTTGAAGATGGCCTTATAGCCGAGAAACGATAGAATAAAAATAAAAATAAAATAAAAAAAGAAAATTACAGAAAAAAATCCCTATTCTTTGTTGTTATTCTGCTTTGTTGCTCGTTCCTTTGTCCTTTGTTGCTTTGCAGGTGTTTGTTGCGAGTTGTTGCAGGTGTTGAACGAAGATGTGGCGCGACGTAGCATGTGGAGGCGCGCGTGAGTGCTGCTATGTGCGTGGAGCTTGGCTGCGGCGCTCGGATCCTCTAGGGTTCCTTGCTGGTGATTTTTTTGTTTTGGGCTATCGGGCTGGTAATTTGGGCCATATTGTAATTGGGTTTAAATTTTAATGGGCCTTAGTGGGTTAGCATTTAAGCGCTTGGGCCACTGAATTGGGTTGATTTTCGACTGTATTATTATTTATTTTTTTGGTTTTTCATTTGGTTTATTGGATTTAAATTGGGTATTGGGTTAGTTTCTATTTGCCTGGGCCCGGGCAAAAATTAGGCTTTACAGCTGCCCCTCTTTGCTCATTGTCGTGTAACGGGAATGAAACAAAGACTAAAAAGGGCCAATTTTTCCCGGTCGTGCTAGACCTTGGTAGTTCTTTTTCTTCGGGTAGCCTCATTCCATCCTACTGCTTCGTCAGAGGTATAGGAATTGGTGTCTTGACCCATTCCACTGTAACGTCGGGGAGATAGGATTCGTAGCTTGTAGCTTCTAAAAAGAACAAAATTTGCTATCTCTAGTCGGCAAGACTTGATGCGATCTGCTCTATTGCAACTTCAGAGAGATAAGATCTATTACTTTAATCCACTCCACTACAACTTCAGGGAGATAGGATTATCGGCTTCAATCTGCTCCACTGTAACCTCAGGGAGATAAGATTTACTTCTTCGATCTGCCTCACTGCAACTTCAGGGGATAAGACCTGCTTACTCAGTCTGTTCCACTGCAACCTCAGGGATATAAGACCTGATGCGATCCACTCTACTGCAACTTCAGAGAGATAAGATCTATTATTTTAATCCGTCCACTACAACTTCAGGGAGATAGGATTTGTGGCTTAAATATGCTTGCTTACACTTGAAGATAAGATTCGTCGTCCTTGATCTGCTCCGCTACTACTTAGAGAGGCGTGATCTGTAATTTCCAACCTATTCCACTGCTGATCAGGGACATAGGACTTGTGGCTTAAATCTGCTTCCTTACACTTGAAGATAAGATTCGCCGTCTGCGATCTACCCCGCTACTGCTTAGGGACAAGATCTACTATCTTTAACCTGCTCCACCGCAATCGAGGGAGGTAAGGCTGGTATCTTCGATCTGCTTCGCTGTTATCGCAGGAAGGCAAGATCTGCTATCTTTAACCTGCTTCACTGCAACCGGGGGAGGCAAGGCTGTGTTTTCGATCTGCTTCACTGTCAATGCAGGAAGGCAAGATCTGCTATCTTTAACCAGCTCCACTGCAACCGATGGAGGCAAGGCTTTATTTTCGATCTGCTTCGCTGTCAATGCAGAAAGGCAAGATCTGCTATCTTCACTGGTTTGTTCCCTAGGGAACATGACCTAATTATGCCTAATGACTAGGATGGCATGATCAAAATGAATCAGATGCTCCTAACTAGACATGTGTGAATGGTGTGAATGCAGAATTTTATTTTTTTGAGAATGATCCCGCTTAGGTTGTCATTACTCAAAGTTTATTAAGGCTTTATCACTAAAGTGCTATAACACCTTCCTTCTCGACTAGCGTTTTCTGAAGAAACATTTAGTCAGATTGCCTCCACTGTAAACCTCAAAGTTTAATCCATTGGGGCGCAAAATTTGTACCATCATTCTCCCACTGTAATCCAAGGGTAGAAATATGACTTTTCTCAATCCTCTTTTATCACAATTCAAGGATATAGGATCTTAATCTTTCTAGTTCCTTACACCATTCCCAAGGTGTCGTACCAAAGACTTATGCACAGATGAAGGCTCTCTTCTCCGAGGTAACCTCTTCTTATTGCCTGATGATCATAGCTTGCTTGTTTATTTAAGCTTTGTCACCAACATGGTGTCTTGTTAATCAACGCATTTGACAACAAAAATCCAAAGAGAAAGTCTAAATTTAGACTATTCCTTTTCAAATCTCCAACCTTTAAATCGGGTGCGTTCTAAACAATAGTCATGTTTTAGGCTCCTATATTATTTAGAATTTTCAGAGTAATATGCAAAACTTCCTTTGTGAAAGTTTTATTAGTCCATTAATCGCTATTCCAATGCAATATGCTTGCAAAAAGAGTCATAACAACGGATAAGAATAAAGTTGGTTCTGAGCATAACTCGAAAGAACAAATTATCAAAAATAGTAAAGGATGACAAAGAAATTGATTAGGAATGTGTATCTTGGAAAAGAATGAAATATTCGAAGAACAACAAATTCAATATAAATAATATGAGAATTGAGTGCCCCAGATATCACAGCTTGAACTTCTCTGTACAAACTTTCTGAAGACCATTTTGAGTTGGACATGTGTTTAGGAGATCTACAGTGCTCTGTCGATGCCCCAAGATGTCGCCTATCCTTTCCTGTTGATTCAGGCATAGCAAGATCACCACATGCCCCAATATGATCAAAATTCGAATCGCTCTGATCACTTCATGCCCCCATTCCAAACAATATTTGAGCCGCCATTTTCGGGTTTTCAACTCAAATCTTCTTTGGCCTAAGGTGCCCTTTGCGGGTTTTCCTTTTAGCCTCTCCGTCATTACTTTTCATTTTTCATTTTTCATCCCCCTTTTTTTTTTTGAAAAATCAAGGCACCCTTTGTAGGCTTTCATCTTGGTCCCTTCTCCTTCTTAAGGTGAAGTAATGCTCGACTGAATCTGAGTTTGCAGGATTTGGTTAGTTTTTACCATCTATCCTACTCAAGATCAGAACTCCTCTGGAAAAGGCCTTTGGTGTCCATTTTCCTCTAAAATCCTTTTCTGTGAGAAGGATCTTTCTCAACATTAGGTTTCCCTTATAGAATTCTCTGAGGAAAACCTTTTGGTTGTAAGCTCGCGTCATTTGCCTTTGATACATTTGACTGTGCTGCATAGCTTTTAGCCTTTTCCTTCTGATCAGATTGGATTCATTCTGCCTCATCCAACTCTTAGCTGAACTAACACCTGGAGAGAAAATATTTTTACTGTAATAGGTAGAACTACCTCCATCCCTCAAGCCAAAGAGAATGATGCTACTCCGGTAGGAATCTTGATAGATATTCAACCAACAAAGAGGGAAAATGGTAATTTCTCACGCCCGTCCTTGTAAGCCTCAGTCATTTTTCCTTCAATTTTCTTGATATTCATCTATAGGCAATTCGTTGATGAATCGTGATGTCTGATTTTAACTTGATTACAAACCTCAGTTATCATGTTATTGTTCAAGCTCAATGCATTATCCAATATAATTTTCTTTAGAATTCTATATCTGCATGTGATGACTTTGACGCATGAAGCAACCTCTATCCCTTTGATGAAGTAATTAATGATCTCAAAAATGAAGCAATGCCCATTGGAAACCTTCGATGATGATGACGGCCATGCCCCATTTTGCTCAAAATTTGAGTCGCCCTTTTCGGGTTTTCAACTCAAAACCTCTTTTGGTCACAAAGCGCCCCTTGAGGGTTTTCACTTTGGCCTCTCTTTTACTTTCTTTTGTCATTTTCTTATTTTGATATTTTTCATCTAGATTTTTCTGCTTTTTCATTCTTCTTTCTTTTTCTCTCATTTTCATTTTCATTTTGACCTTGATTTTGATTTTTCTTTTTTTTTCTTCTTTTTGTTTTTGATTTTGATTTTTTGATTTTTTTCTTCTTTTTTTTTTGAATTGGATCTGTACTATTGGGATTAGGCAAATCCTTGTTATCCATTTCGAAGAATCTTCTCTGATATTAGATTTCCTTTATAGAGCCTTTTTGGGCGAAACTACGACTGGAAACTTTTGATCTTCCTCTTCCATTAGGATAAAATCCAACAACATCTTGAAGGGATAGAAACTCAACTTCAAATGGGCAAAGCTATGCTGAATCAACGAGAAAGGCATTGCCCTGGCAAAGAATTGCATCGTTCATACTGCAAATTTCATCATCATATTCTTTGCATGATTTCATTATCGTGTTAGCAGGGCATATCCTGGTATGAACATACAAAAACATCTTTGAACTCTAGAATGACTTAATGAGGTCTCACTTCATCTTTGTGGTCATGTCAATTCTAATCTTCACCAAGCCCACAATTTCTAATGATTCCTTGTGAGGTAGGATCTGTCTATCCTCTCGTGCTACCATCCCCAACAAGTCCAGAGATAGGCTACAATCCACGTCATTTTCAAAGTCATGTGATCCCTCTAAAAACATATCTCGCTCAAAAGGAAAATCTGGGTCTGTAGCAGCGTCATTCATGTAATTGATATCTAGGGACCCATAATAAGTACCAAAGAATATACAAAAGAATGTATAAATTCATGAATAATTATTTGTATCATATGATTATGAATGAATGAATAACAATTTAGAAGAAAATTCAAAAGAATGAAAGAATCTAGAATGGCTCAGTAATAATTGCAAAGATGTATTTCATTAAAATAACAACATTCAGACATGAGCCTATTTCACAAAGGAATTTCTATCATTTTTAGGCTAAAAACGGCAAAAATGTTCTGAACATTACTCTAGATAAGCTCTAAAAACTATAGGGATTTCTTCCACAGTCTAATTGTTTAGAACAGTCCCAGGGTTATAAGGGCGGATATCTAACAAGGTCCCTTCTTCAGTTGCTTTTTTGTCGATGTGAACATTTCCCACTTTTCTTTATGTGTTGCATTCACTCCATTTATCCATTATGATCGGGTAATGGATTTTTCGCACTGGAGGAATCATAAATTTTACGACGCCCATACTGATAAGCCTTTCAATCAATTTTTTAAAGACAATGCAATTTTCTATGGAATGTCCCGTCATTCCCGCATGATAATAGCATTGTACATTTGCGTCGTGCCATCTGGGGTACGGAGGCTGTGGAGGTTTTGTGTAGAGAGGGGAAACAATGTGCGCGTTGAATAAGCTTTGATACAGTTCCTTATACAACATCGGAATTGGCATGAACTGGAGGTTCTCAGTGCCTTGTTTCACATAAGATTCTTATCTTGATGAACCTTGTTGACTAGCGACCCCTTTACCTAAATGACTTACTGACCTTGAGTAACCTGTGTTGTTCACCTCATTTTCTCTTCTCCTTGGAGTTGACCTCTTATCACTCTCTTTCGCCTCAATTTTTCCGGCTCTTATAGCATTCTCAATCATTTCACCATTCATAACTATGTTAGAAAAGCTTTTTGTTGCGCTTCCTAACATATGCGTAATGAACGGGGCCTTCAGTGTATTGATGAAGAGCATTGTCATCTCTTTCTCCAAGAGGGGTGGCTGAACCTGGACTGCAACCTCCCTCCACCTCTGTGCATACTGCCTGAAACTTTCGCTCGATTTCTTTTCCAAATTTTGCAAGGTGATTCTATCGGGAACCATATCCGTTACATGACCGTATTGTTTCATGAATGCCTATGATAGGTCCCTCCATGAACCAATCTCGGTACGGCTCAACTGATTGTACCATTTCGACGTTGCCCCAATGAGGCTATCTTGAAAACAATGTATTAATAGCTGATCATTGTTAATATACCCAATCATTCTCCTACAAAACATGGTGATATGGGCTTCTGGGCAACTGGTCCCACTATATTTCTCAAATTCAGGCATCTTGAACTTGTGAGGGAGTACTAAGTTTGGAACCAAGCTCAGATCTTTTGCATCGATTCCATGGTGACTTCCGACGCTTTCCAAGGCTTTGAATTTTTCCTCCAACCATTTACACCTATCTTCCCACTGTTTTGGCAATTCTGCGTTCGCCTTTCCTTCCTCAGCTGCTTTATCAAAATCCGGGATGGCAAGATTAACCAGATTATCACCAGGGTTAGGACCTGATCCGGCCAGAAAGTTCATCGGGAATGAAACATCGATTTGAAATCTCTGAGGCCCAATGGAAATAGAGGATCTGCGCGGAAGTACCTCGGTCTGAGTCTGCGCATGTAGAGGCGTAAAGCCTATAGGATAGATAGGTCTATCCTTGT
Source organism: Gossypium raimondii (assembly GCF_025698545.1). Lineage (NCBI taxonomy): Eukaryota > Viridiplantae > Streptophyta > Magnoliopsida > Malvales > Malvaceae > Gossypium > Gossypium raimondii. The sequence continues at coordinate 34,283,827 of NC_068572.1, read as the reverse complement.
CTTCTTCTTCATCATTTATCATAGGGCCTTTCCCCTTATTAATTCCTTTTAGTAATTGCGTCAGCTCAGTCATCATGTTCTTTTGAGACTCCCGCATCCTTTCTGTCATGTCCTGTTGAATTTTTTCCAATTGCTCCTTCATTTGTTTCTGTAGCTGATCTTGCATTTCTTTTTGTATTTGCTCCAAATTCTCTAATCTTGATCCATTTCCTTAGTTTTGCGACGAGTACCGTAAGGATGTTTGGTTGGTTGGTTTTCCAGATTAGCTGAAATAAATTTACTCGTTTAGACTCTTTCAATGGATTTTAATGCATACGATGCAGATGTATGAAATGCATGCCTAAAGAGACGTTGATTCTGATTCAACTACATTTAGGAAACTTTTCTAGACCGCAAATTCCTTTACATAAAGCAGAGGCATGTACGGCTTCGCCCTTATATTCCAAGAGACAACATCGATCTTTTTCTTCGTTCGCATGTTTGAGACAATCTCGCCAATTTCCAATAGATGCCATTGCTAGATCCTTTTCTTGATCTTGGTCGCGATCTATCATTTGCCCGTCTTCATAAGGCTCATCAGCTTCCTTAAGGGAGTTGGAACGTCGAAGGCTCTTAGACAATCACCTTGAATTCTCAGGCTACGAAGCAAGGTCACGAACTCTTCCATATGTTTTTCAGAATATACTAAGGTAGTCGTATTGTTTTCCACTTTATCAAGGAATCCATATTCCATGACAAGCTTTCTAATTTAGCAATTGGACTTGAATCAATATCTCTTTCCTAAGATGCAAATGCAATGCAATCACAATCAAAACACAGCAAAAGGGGTTAGTACAAAACAAAATTAAACAAGGAAAACAGAAAGTACCTAATCAGGTAAACACTAGGTATTTGGAGTGGCTCTACCTAGGTTAAGTTCCTAAGTCCACTATATGAGGTTTGGTTATAAAGTCAAGGTACCCGAACCAGCAGATTCCTCGATCCTCACCATTATAGGCTCATATAGACCGAGTTCGGTTCAGGGGGATACATTTCCCTATGGCTGCACGGAGATGAAGATCTCACGAAGAAATAGGTACGTATGTATCCCGAAAATGATCCACTATCCTGCACGGAGGCGAAAACCTCACGAAGGAGTAGCTTCTCACTCCCACTTAAAAGGACAAGACTAAACAGTCTTATGCAATATGATGCCAAAATATACAACTCAATTCACAATAATCATGCAAACAAGCGCAAAGAAAAGATCGTAATTTTTCAAATCAAATTTTCAGTTTTCGACAATAAGACAGAACACAATCAATTTTGCGGCTTGACTCTCTTAACGTCCCCAGTGGAATCGCCAAGCTATCGAAACCATTTTTTTTTTAAAATAGGGATCGACTTTTGAAAATAAAATAGCAGTCGCCACCGATCCTTTATTGGGGTGTGATCGGCTCACCTTAAAAACGGTTTTGGTCTACGAATTTTGAGAAAGTAGGTTCGGGAGTCGGTTACACCCGAGGAAGGATTAGCACCCTCGTAACGCCCAAAATTGGTTCCAAATTGTTTGTTAAATGTCTTAATGTTAGAATTTTGAAAATATTTTAAAAATACGATCCTTTTAACTTTAATAAATTGAATAATAAAACACTCTTATTTCAAAGAAATAAAATGTCACACCCAGTGAGTTAGGGCGCAACATTTTTAATCTTCAAAATTAAGTTTATCTTTTAACTTTAAAAACCCATGCATTTGAGAAGGATATTTGATTATTCGGGTTAAATGAGAAAGTCAAAACCCAATAAGTTAGGGTTCAATTTCACAAAATTCCTAAATATCGAATATTGCCTTTATTCTCATTTGTTAGAAAAGTTCTCATTCCGGGAAAATGACATGTCACATCCAATGTGTTAGGACACAACGTGTCGAATTCCCGAGAATGGGCTTTTTTATTTGTGTGTTAATTAAAAGGAATATTCGGTCTCTTAGATCCCGAGGAAGATTGGAATCCAGTGAGTTAGGACACAATCTTTTCGATGATCACAAATCCCGAGTGTCGCGTTATTTTGAAAGCTTTTTGAATAAAAGTGTTTTTGATATTTAAATAAAATGTAATCCGGTTGAATGGTAGTGCATAATTCAAAATAATAATTCGTAAATTACGATACACTAGTGGACGATAGATCGTCAAATAATATAAACAAGTGATGGATAAATTCAAACAAGAATAGCAACCATAATCTCGATCATACAACATTCAAAAAGTAAATGAATTACTAATCAAATTTTTCTTAAGATACACTAAAATAAAATTATAATAAATAAATCATATGCACAAGAATTTGTAAAATGAACAATATAGGTATATAAGCATGAAATATTATTAAAAATGGAGAAAAAGAACAAACAGTACATAAAATAATAATACTTAAATGCATTTTTAAGTAAATATTATAAGAAGAAAATCAAAATATATAACGTAATATACATATTAATTTAAAAGAGTAATAGATATGGAGTGGAAAACTTAATAAAAATAATATATGAACACTTTTAAAAGAAAACTTAACATTAATAATTAACAAATCCATAATATATATATATATATATAGATTAAATATAATTTAATGACACTAATGTTATATAAAAATTAAAGAGAAAAGATAAAAGGATAAAATATATATATATATATATATATATAAACATATTCGATTTGAGAAAATATATATAACTATGTCAAACTTAAATAATAATACATGATAACTTTGAACAACGTTAATGATAAATTTGAAGTAATAATATATTACAAATCGAATGATATTGATGATAAATTCACAAAAGATTAAGTTTAAACCAAAAATGCTAGATTTAAAATTAAACATGTGTATATATATATTTAAAACAGAATAATAAATTTTAAACAAAATGAAAATCAAGTGCATTAAATTAAACAAGTATGGATTAAATTAAAATAAGATGGAATTGAAAGGAATAAATGAAAATAAAATAAAGCAAAGGGGGCCAAATGTAGCACACGGATGACTTGGGGGACTAAATGGGAAATAATCCCGTCCCTCCAAAACGCGGCGTACAACCTGGGCCAAAATGAAGCAAAAGCAAAATCAAACGTGAAATTCATAAATAACGAAAAAAACTGTTATGAAAATTCCACGAAGGAAGGAGGACCAAATGCCCAAATAGACCAAACGCCCAAAGTGCGCGGATCCTTCCCTGGATCAGGTCACCGCGCGGGTCGCTGGCCATTAAACGGCGCCGTTTGTTGTCCGCCTATAAACTAAAAAACCTAATCAATTTCAGTTCAAAATCAAAACCTAAAAAAGAACTATCCTCCCTAAGCGCCGTTCTGCGTTCTGAGAGCATCCGAACGGTCTCCGATCCCAGCCCCTACTCCGATGACGACGGAGAGAACCAGGATCGTGCTACCAGGTAACTCCTTTCTTTCTTTCTATTGTTTCTCCTTTTTTCTAAAACTAATAAACATACAAAACCAGAAAAGAAATAAAAGAAGGGAATTGGGTAACCAGCAAAATGGAAAAGAACAAAAAAAAACTGGAAAATCACCTTTTCGTTTTTCAATTTTCTTTTTTTTTTTCTGAATGCACCCTTTTACAAATTCTTGAACATGGCCTTATAGCCGAGAAACGATAGAATAAAAATAAAAAGAAAATAAAAAAAGAAAATTACAGAAAAAAATCCCCTATTCTTTGCTGTTATTCTGCTTTGTTGCTCGTTCCTTTGTCCTTTGTTGCTTTGCAGGTGTTTGTTGCGAGTTGTTGTAGGTGTCGTACGAAGACATGGCGTGGCACAGCGCGTGGAGGCGTGCGTGAGTGCTGCTATGTGCGTGGAGCTTGGCTGCAGCGCTCGGATCCTCTAGGGTTCCTTGCTGGTGATTTTTTTGTTTTGGGCTATCGGGTTGGTAATTTGGGCCATATTGTAATTGGGTTTAAATTTTAATGGGCCTTAGTGGGTTAGCATTTAAGCGCTTGGGCCACTGTATTGGGTTGATTTTGGACTGTATTATTATTTATTTTTTTTGGTTTTTCATTTGGTTTATTTGGTTTAAATTGGGTATTGGGTTAGTTTCTATTTGCCTGGTCCCGGGCAAAAATTGGGCTTTACATATGTTATTGATTTGAATATGATTTAAATGTTCATTGTATGAAAATTGATGAAACATCGATATATTTGATAAAAAGGGGAAGAAATCTCGGTTGAATGAAAGGAAAATTCGATGGATCTTTAAAAAGGAATAGACGGTAAAAAATCTAGCCCGGACGGATGATCCTATCCTAATATAGCCCTCCCGAAGAATATGTGTAAAATGGATTTAGCTTAGACGGGTAATCCAAATTAGGGTCTCAATTTAGCCTGGACTGGTGATTCAGATCCAAGCTCATTAGAGTAAATTGTTGTTGCTGGGGATTTAGCCTTGACTGGTAATCCCGCTGTAAGGATGAGGTTCGCGGGAATGTGCTCTCTGAAATGGAAATGTGCGCACATGAATATGAATTGACAGGCCCGGAAGAGTACACTAAAAGTGTACCTCTAAAAATCCATCGAAATTTCGAGAAATTCAACGGGATAAATATGAGAAATAAGAAGGGTGATAGAAAACATGGAATTGATGAGCTCATCAATAATTAATCTTTGTATTGAACTCATATGATGCTATTTGATTAATGTTTTGGTTGAGTTTGTGTGTGATAGGTAAATGGTAGATTGAATGGATGTATGAATATTTATTGTATTGTATTGAAAATATTAGGTAAGTATAATTCTTGTTACATGAGCTTGCTAAGCACAACGTGCTTACCCTGTTTCCTTTTTCCCTGATTCGTACTATTAAGAGCTCGGAGGTCGGATTCGGTCGGAGACACATCACACTATCAACTTCAATATTTTGGCATATTAAGAAACTTTATTTTGGAAATCAATGGCGTGTATAAGTTGATAAAGTAAATGTTAATGTGAAATGAATGTAAAGTTAGCCATTGGTATCAAATCCTGGTTTTGGTATGTGATGAGGTTATCTTATAGATATGCGTAAATTTATCTTGAAAATATGTTGAATTGAATTGGTTGATTTGGTTTGATATCGGTGTATGTTTTGGGCTTCGGAGACCCATCTAAGGGACGTCATAATATGTTTCAATAAAAGAATAGTATTTAACTCGTAATGACAGAAAAATTCATTCAGAAAACTTCGGTAATGCCTCGTACCCTATTCCGGCGACGAATATAGGTAGGGGGTGTTACAGCCTCTCACCACTCACTAGTCACCGCCACCGCTGTCCAACGCCGCTCACCCCTCATTAGTCACTGACTGCTCGTTCTTCCATCAAGATTCAAGACACTATCACCGCCCCACTACTTCCTTAGTCGCCAGTGTTCACCACTGTTGTGGCTGTCTCGCCAATTTTTCCAGCGGCCACCATCATCATCGTTCCATAGGTAGTTAGGCGATAACTTTTAAAAAAAGTCATATTTTGAACCTCTAAACTTGATTAAATGTTTATACTTAAGTAGATATATTTGCATTTTTAGGTTATTTTTAGAACATTGCATAATACCGCTTGGATTGTGCCTTAAATGTCATTTCATGTTACTTTTACTGTTGGGAAGAAGGGAACTGATTGTTGTTGTATGCAGCAGATGCAGGAAGGATGGAGAAAAATGAGGAAAGAATGAAGGAAGTAAAATATTGCCATGGAAAAATTTTGTATAGATTGCCAACACAAATGTGATGACAATTCTAGGAAAATGCTGACGCGACACTCAGTCCTCGTCACTCTCAGCCAGCTGGACGTGTACCAGATAAATCCACCTAAAAAAGAGGGAGAAAAGTGTGTACTGAGAGAGGGGGACCTACCTTATAAAATAGGAAAGAGAAAAGAAAGAAAAGGTGGAGGATTTTGAAGGGGGATTTGGAGAGTAGTTTTCTCTCCAGAAAAACTCGTGAAAAATTCCAGAGAAAAGGGAGAGGATAGTAGCTTAAAAGGAGAGCAGAGATACAAGGAAAGGGACAAGCAATCAGCCTTGGGTCCTACACGATTCAGCAACGTCGAAGTGAAAGATGGAGTGGCAAAAGCTTCCTACAGTTCTACCTTCATTCTGTTGATTAATTTATGTGATTTCTAAACTGTTAATGATGATGTTAAATGTTATTCTAATATTAGATTTTAAATCCCAACCCATGAGCTAATTTCATTTAGGTTGGAATTACTGGATCTATCTTGATATATTGATGATCATGGTGATATTTTGAGTAGATTTATTGTTTTATTCGGTTTGGATTATTTTAAATATATGCATTCAAGCTCTAGACATAGATGAATGCATGATATATCCTTAGACTTGATTTAATTCTGAAAAGGTTAAATAAGTTGGATCGTAATCGAATGATACGAGCGAGTACTCAAGCGAATACTCGTAGCACTCTAGACATAGAGTTGTGATATGTACAGAGTAAAGAAGAAAATTTGTTAGGTATTGTTCTTAAGACTTGTAGACATACAAAAACTTAGAATGATAACTTTAATTCTAACTCTCGAAATAAGCAGAATGCAATAATTATACTCTGAATAGTAATTTGCTCAAGATTTTACCATGACATTATTATGTTATTAAGATATAATCCAAGTAATTCTGACCTTCCCATTCAATAGCTTCAATCCTTTCAACTTTATCTCGTTAGAATTGCCACAACATTTTATTCATTAGTTGATTTTTATATTTCATACATTAATATTTCACTTCAAATCATTATTCTGTTTACTTTGGCATAAGCCTAATTAGTATTGTTTATAGTAATAACTCAACCATATTTTTACCTATTGTGATCCCTATGGAGACGATCTCACTTATCACTTTATTACTTGATTCGATGTGTATACTTGCACATTCGCATTACATCTTCAGTTTTACCACCCTCATTGTTCCATAGGTAGTTAGGCACTATATTTTTGCAACCCACCCTTTGATAGAAAAACTAAAAAAGGCATAAAAATTTCAATTTAGAGTTCAGAATCAAATTTTACCTCTGATTTGCTCGATTCCCTGATCTCTTATTAACAACACCACTGGTTTGCTCGATAATTGTTTATTTTGGATTAGATTGCATTAGAGTTGAAATTTTTATAATGCAAAACACTTTTTTTGTCCCCCCTTCTTTTGTAGTAATGTATATGTATAACATATACAATTTGAGATAAAAGAATGCAAAACTACAATTATATTTCTTTCATACTCATGCGGTACATATATTTGTTTTGCAAATAAGAATTAAATTTCATGCTCAAGTCTCTTCTTTGCTTCCATTTATCAATGAGAAGGTTTGACAAAAGTTATTCTTTATGTAGTAGAATGATAGGTTTACTCATATATTTTTTTATGATTATTTTAATGAAATGAAATTAAGATATTTGAAAAAAAAATTGTTGATCAAGAAGAAGAAATGGCCACCAACTAAAAAATATAGGCCAGGTCAATATGGGCTGGAGTTTAACATTTATAATATGGGTTGGGCTTGGGCAAAAATTTAAGCCTATTTTTGGGCCTATCAATCGGGCCTAAAATTTTGTTGGGGCCCTACTCGAACCCAACTCAACCCTACCCATGGACAACTCTAGTTAGATTGCATTGTCTTCTCTACTTAAAAACGGATAAATTTGTTCCTAGAAATTAGATTAAAAAGTAAATTGGTCTTTTTTATTAAATATTTCATTCATTTGTATTGTTAAAAACTAGTGTGGTTGACAGAATAACTAGACAGTGACATGTAGTGTGCCACTGTACCTCATACTGATGTACATAGACCGATTTTTAATAGTAAAAATGGATGAAATTTTTAACAGAAAGACCAATTTGCTCTTTGATCTAATGTACAAAGACTAATTTGCTTATTTTTTAATAGAGGGGTAAAATGTAATCTGACTCCTAGTATAGGGGCTTTCATAATACTTTTACCATTGTTTGGACTATGGAGTAAGATAATCAAGTACCCATCAATATATATTTTTTATTAGAATTGATATTTAATATGTATATAAATTTTCTTAAAGAATCAAATGAATCATAGTAAATATATTTCATAAAATAATCATCAATTATATAGAATGTTCATCTATAAACTTCACAACTAAAAATATTATTAAATAAATTCAAGATAAATAAGGCAAAAGTCATCTCATATATTAAACAAAAAATTACCCATAACAAATCATCTTATACTAAACATATAAGATAGAAGTTGTGTTTATGAAACTTTTAGGATTTAACCCTTTTTTTCCTGTTCCTTTTATTTTGTTTGTTATATATATTATGTACTTCTTTTATTATTTATTATTATTTATTTTAAAATTTTAAAAATTAAGTTTAAAGTTGTTAAATTTTAGTAGTTAAATTTTTATTATTCATTACTATAAAATGATAATAAAAAAACAACTTTACTTTGTTAACATTATTCTTGGCTGGTGCACAGTGTTTTGGTCGATACGATAGATATATGTCAAAATTTTCATTAGTGTAGAATAGAAAGTTGATTGTTCTAACTTTCTACTAAAATGGTCCTTCCTGACGAGTGTAAGTACCAAAATTATAGCGAAATTGACTAGATTCCTATAGACACAAACTTTGACTACTTCAAAAAAAAATTATAATAGTAGATGTTTATGGTAAGTTTAGGATTTTTTTTTTTTGCCATCATGGTAAGTTTACTATTAACACACTAGTTGTTAAATGGATTTGGCTTGAAATATGAGTATTGAATTGTCAAAATTCATCAATATTTCAATACTAATTCAAGTTTAAAAAGGAGAAAATAAATCTAAATGTACTAAGCATACATTACTCAAACCCCTGAATATAAAGCTCAAAATCCTAAAGAGCAAACCAGTAAAAAAACCCTAAATCTCATAAGTCACTCACAAAAGGGGTATAAAATACTCTCCATAATTACCATGGAATTCTCACCAAAACTCATATGTGATTACATCTTATCACCCTCAAAGAAAAAGCCTACGACTACATCTTAATTGGCTTAACAAAACATGGATGCAATGGCCTCTTTAAATAGGCTTAGATAAGAGTTCTAATCATACTAAAATATCCCTGGTATAATCAGAGTCTAATCGAGAGAAGAGGTCCTACTTGAAGTCTAAAACGCGACTGTCAAATAGAAGAACATGTCGTGACGTTGCAATGTCCCACTCACCTCATCACGGCACCGTCCATCGCATTGTCCCAGTGAGCTAACGCTCCTCATCCTGACATCGACTCTTCCTCATCAAGACGTCAGCTCATAAATACGAGGCACACTCCACAAATCTCCACTTTGACTCGTATTTATTTATCTAGCCTCTTTTTTATACCCCATCACGGGCCTACTTGAATGTTGCTAAATGTTAACCAAGTCTAAACAGTGCTCGAACTTCGGAATCAAAAGACTCTTAGTCTTCAAATCAAAGTTGAATAATGTAGCAAGAGCCAGTAATACCCAAACAAGAGAGAAAACATCAACTTTCTCCACTTCATTATAACCCTCTCCGACCAACCTTGCCTCAAACACTCTGCGAACCATTCGAGTCCTAAAGACCAAAAGGGGATGAGATTCTTCTCTAAACCAGATACATGCCTGACATCTGACATGACTCCACCTCTAACCGAATTATATGTAGAGAGCAATGAATCATCACCCTCTTTCTCGACCATATCAGCTACCTTCGTAATTATCCGAAACTTCTAGAAACTAAAATTTGTTATCCTTCGAACTTCTTAATATCCAAAAAATGTTTTTGTGTCACCGAATAAGTCGATCTGCGAAAGCTAAACCGTAACTCTGATACCAATTTGTTGGGGATTGACCCGTATAAACAACAAGATAGTAAAAATAGAGAAGACTAAACACAAATATTTTACATGGAAAACCCTCAAAGAGGGAAAAACCATTGGTAAATAAGGCTTCTACATTTCACTAACTAAGTAAAAAAACGAGAGTACAATAAGGAGAAAATAAACCTAAATATATTAAACATACATTACCCAAACCCCCGAATACAAAGCTCAAAATCTTAAAGAGAAAATCAGTAAACAAAATCCTAAATCTCATAAGTCAGTTACAAAAAAGGTATAATATACTCTCCATAATTACGACGGAACTCTCACCAAAACTCATATGCAACTACATCGTGTCACCCTCAAAGAAAAAACCTACAACTACGTCTTGATTGGCTTAACAAAATAGGGATATAATGGCCCCTTTAAATAGGCTTAGATTAGATTTCTAATCATACTAAAATATCCCTGGAATAATACAGTCTAATTGGGAGAAGAAGTCCTGATTGAAGTCTACAATGCAGCTACCAAATAGGAGAACACGTCGTGAATTCGCAATGTCTCATTCACCTCGTCATGACGTCGTCCATCGCATTGTCCCAAAAAGATGATGCTCCTTGTCCCAACGTCGACTCTTCCTCGTCGAGACGTCAGCCCGTAAATACGAGGCACGCTCTACAAATCTCCACCTTGACTCGTATTTATCTAGCCTCTTTTTTCATCTTAGGTCACGAGTCTAACTTGAATTTTTCTGAATGTTAACAAAGTCTAAATTGTGCTCGAACTTGGAAACTGAAAGGCTCTTAGTTTTCAAATCTAAGTTGTATAATGCAACAAGGGCCAGTAATACCCAAACAAGAGTCAAAACATCAACTCTCTCTACCTGACTGTAGCCCTTTACGACCAACATTACCTCAAACACTCTGCGAACCATTCAAGTCTTAAAAACCAAAAGGGGATGAGATTCTTCTTTAAACCAGACACATGTACGACATCTTACATGACTCCACCTTCAACTGAATTATATGTGGAGAGAAATGAATCATCACACTCATTCTCGGCCACATTAGCTACCTTTTTAATTATCTGAAACTGCCAAAAATTAAAATTTGTGACCCGTCAAACTTCTCGATATCCAAAAATATTGTTGTGTCACCGAACGAGTAGATTTACGAATACTGAACCTTTAATCTGATACTAGTTTGTTGGGGATCGACCCTTATAAACAATAAGATATTAAAAGTGAAGTCTGAACACAAATTTTACATGAAAACCCCTCAAAGAGGGAAAAACCATGGTAAAAGAGGCTTCAACTTTTCACTAACTAAGGGTGGGTTTGGATGGGCGGTGGGGTGCAGTGCGGTATGTTTAGTTTACTTTTTGTCTCACCCTACAGTATCGCTACAGTATCTAATCTCACAACCACAGTTGTTTTTACACTAACTATAGGTAAACACACCGCTCATCCAAACTCACCCTAAGTAAACAAACGAGAGTGCAATAAGGAGAAATAAACCTAAATGTACTAACATACATTACGCAAACCCTCGAATACAAAGCTTAAAATAAAAAAGAGTAAATCAATAAACAAAACCCTAAATCTCATAAGTATAAAATACTCTTCATAATTACTACAAAATTCTCACAAAAACTTATATGTGACTACATCTTGTCACCCTCAAAGAAAACAAAACCTAGGACTACATCTTGATTGACTTAACAAAATAGGGATATAATGACCCCTTTAATTGGGCTTAGATTAGAGTTCTAATCTTACTAAAATATCATTGAAATAATCAAAGTCTAACTAAGAGAAAAAGTCATGTTCGAAGTTTAAAACGCGATTGCCAAATAGGAGAACACGTAGTGACGTCACAATATCCTATTCACCTTGTCACGACATCGTCTATCGCGTCATCCCAATGAGCTGATACTCCTTGTCCCGATGTTGGCTCTTCCTCGTCAAGACGTTGTGTAACAGCCTGATTTTCAGTGATGTCGGAAACAGTAGTTTGAGGCCACCAAATTCGGTGAGTAAGCTCGTAAATTTTATTATTTAATATTTACGAGTCAAATATGATTTTAGAAAGGTTTTTGAATTAGTAATTTGTGTTTTATAATGATTTATTCGGTTAAGTGGTTTTAAAAAATAAGGTATCGGGACTTCATTTCTACAAAACGAGCCTTAAATATTTTTATAAATATTTACAGAGTGTCAATAAGGTAAAATTAAAGTTTCGTTGAAAAAATTTATTGTTTTGGTAGTCAATTAATTAAAAGGACTAAATTGAAAAAGGTGTAAAATTTACTAATTATAATAATTAAGTGATTAAATGGCATGATTAATAAATAAAGAAGGATCTAAATAGCAATTTTGCCTAAATAAAAAGGATGAGGCGGCATAAGAGAAGAAAATAATAAAATAAAGCCATTTAATGGCAAAATGATAAATAAATTGAAATTAAATAAGACAAATTGAATTTAATAGAATTTCTAGACATTTCTTCTTCATATTTTTGGTTCAAACAGAGAAGGGGGAGAGCTCAAGCTGGTTTTCATATTTTTGCTGCAGGTAAGTTAAATTTACCTCCGTTTTCAATAATTTGTATGTTTTTTAGATTGTTACAATTAAGTCCAACTAAACCTTACCTTTGTTTTTGATTTTGTTAAAGATTTGGGATGTTTCCAGAGATGAATATATATGATTCTTGATGTTAAATTATGAATTTGAGATATTAGTTGTTAATTAAAAGCATTTTATGAAGTGATTTTTGATGAATTTTCCAATTAAGGACTAAATTATTGAAATAGTAAAAATACAATGGTTTGTTGTGAAATTATTGCAAAATTGGGCTGTATTGAATGCCATGAATATTCTGCTAGCATGGTTTTGCATTAGAAATGGTTAATTTGCATGATTTGGGCTCAGAGACTAAATTGAATAAAAGTAAAATTTTAGAGGTAATTTTGTAAAAATTTCAAAAATGAGAAAATTGCATGAAATGAATTATTTTATTTTCTAAGTTAATAAATTGAATGAAATATTAATTTAGATCAAGATCGGGTGAAAAATCGAAGAAAATGGAAAATTACCAAAATGCCCCTGAATCTTAGTATTTCTGCAGTTTAGCCTGGTAAGTTCGTATGAGTTGTATTCTGTATAATTTTGATTAAATTGAATGTTATTTGGTGATGGATATTGTATATGTGTTCTATTGTTGGAATTGAATTATTATTGGAAATATATTATCGAATTTAATACTCAGTTTGGATTGAACGCGGGATTGAGTACAATCGTTCTGTGGCAAAGGATGAATTGACGGATAAGACCATAACTGGGTTATGGCACTATGAACGTAAGACCATGGTTGGACCATGGCAGTGTTTATATGTAAGACCATAGCTAGGTTATGGCATTCTGATGATAAGACCATAACTGAGTTCTAGCACTATGAACGTAAGACCATGGTTGGACCATGACAGTGTTTATATGTAAGACCATAGCTGGGCTATGGCATTCTGATGATAAGACCATAACTGGGTTATGGCACTATGAATGTAAAGGACGAATTGACGGTAAATTACCCAAGTAAACCGAGGTTCAGCATTTGTTGTGAACTTTCATGTTTACTTTCTGTATTAGCTCTCATGAGCTTCTGTTCAGCCTTCGGGCTTTTGAAAATGATGTACTCATATCCATAAGTCGTTCTTCAAATGGTAAAATAACAGGAGTTTTTTTTGGATGATATATGTATATGAAAAAACAATAAGAGAATAAAATGTGTGATGATATGTATATATATATATCAATACCTTGATATGTTGATACATGGAAATTATGTAAGTTGTGATAAGTAATAAACTCAAGTGTGACATGTTGATAAAATAAGTTTATCAATGTTGAATTTATATGAAAAATGCTCAAGTATGCTAACAAGTGTTGTTGTTGACGCTTAGACAAGTGCCAAGTTACTGGTTAAATGGTAGTATGTTTATTATATGATACGTTTGAAGGGTAAGTGCTCAAATGAAAATATACTTGTGCTCATGAAAGAGTGGTAAGTTTTAAATTATGCAATTTCTTATATCGTGTGATTAATTCGAAAAAGGACTATGTTTAAATGCTCTAGCTTGTATCTATGGTTGAATGATATGGTTATGACTGGTGTGTTATGCATATGGAATAAGTGTAGAAAGTAAAGAAATGCAAATGAAAATAAAGAAATTCGGAAGAGTATAAAGTTGTTTAAAATCCTATTATGCTAGGGATAATATGTACAAGTGATGATGTGAATTTATTTACCTTGTGAGTTGATGAATATAGCCACATGAGTATTGTGATATAAATATTAAATTATTCTTGATATTTATAAATTTCATATTTGAAATGAATAAACATGATTAAAGTTTATATGAGCTTACTAAACATTCATTGCTTACATAGTTGTTTTCTTCTACTTTTCAGATTATCGGAAGCTCGATTGGGTTGGAAACTTGTCGGAGTTTTATCACACTATCCATTGGTTCTATCGGTAATTTTGGATGATTTGGTTCTGGTTATAATGACATGTATAAGTTAATTTGGCCAACGTTGGCTCATTAATGTTTTGATTTTGATTGGTTTCAAATATGAATGCTAGATGAAATGAAATATCTGATAATTAATTTGTAAACTCTGGTAATGCTCTGTAACCCTGTTCTGGTGATGGATTCGGGTTAAAGGCGTTACACGTTGGCTCATAAATACGAGGTGCATTTCATAAATCTCCACCTTGACTCATATTTATCACACCTCCTTTTCCATTCCCCTTCATGGGCATAATTCGAATTTTGCTAAATGTTAACCAAGTCTAAACTATGCTTGAACTTGGAAACTGAAAGACTCCTAGTCTTCAAATCAAAATTGTATAATGCAACAAGGGCCAGTAATACTCGAACAGGAGACAAAACATCAACTCTCTCCACCTGACTGTAACCCTCTGCGACCAACCTTGCCTCAAAAACTCTGCGAACCATTCGAGTCCTAAAGACCAAAAGGAGATGTGATTCTTCTCTAAATCAGGCACATGTTTGACATTTGACATGACTCCACCTTCAAATGGATTATATGTGGAGAGTAATGAATCATCACCCTCGTTCTCGGCCACATCAGCTACCTTCGTAATTATCCGAAATTGCCAGAAACTAAAATTTGTGATTTGTTAAACTTTCAATATCCAAAAAATTTTGTTGTGTCATCGAACTAGTCGATATGTGAAAAATGAACCATAGCTCTGGTACTAGTTTGTTAGGGATCGACCCATATAAACAATGTGATGGTAAAAGTGGTGAAAAATGAACACAAATATTTTACATGGAAAACCCTAAAAGAGGGAAAAACCACAGGTAAATGAGACTTTGGCTTTTCACTAACTGAGTAAAAAAATGAGAGTACAATAAGGAGAAAATAAACCTAAATGTACTAAACATACATTAACCAAACCCCCGAATACAAAGCTCAAAATCTCAAAGAGCAAACTGGTAAACAAAATCCTAAATCTCATAAGGCACTTACAAAAGGGGTATAAAGTACTCTCCATAATTACCACAAAACTCTCACTTAAACTCGTATGCAACTACATCTCGTTGCCCTGAAAGAAAAAACCTACGAGTACATTTTGATTGGCTTAACAAAACAAAGATACAATAGCCCCTTTAAATAGGCTTAGATTAGGGTTCTAATCATACTAAAATATACCTAAAATAATTAGAGTTTAATCGAGAGAATAAGTCCTGCTTGAAGTCTAAAATGCGGCTGTCAAATAGAAGAACATGTCATGACGTCACAATGACCCATTCGCCTCATCATGACGTCGCCCATTGTGTTGTCCCGATAAGTCGACGCTCCTTGTCCTGGTGTCGGCTCTTCCTCGTCGAGTTGTCGGCTCATAAATACGAAGCACACTCCACAGAAGTAAAACAAACAAAAATTTAAGGACTTAATTGGATACTATATTCGATTTAGTGCTCACATTTTTTTATATGATAGAATCAAACTCACACACCCAAACATGCACCCATCTAAACAAAAAACCACACAAGCACAACTTTTGGATTATTCCTCAAGGCTTTGGCACGATGAACATTGGCTTGATGTTATTTGATAAGTACATAAATTTTAAATTTATTTGTGATATTTATTTATTGAATTATGAAATTTATGTTCTTAATTATATTATTTATACTTATATTTTATTTATTATTTATTTAAAGAATAAATAGAGAAAAAGTAGCTTAAAGTTTTTTTGGTAAATTTTTGTGGGTTAGATTTTCAACACAACACAAATTCAATTTTTTGGTCATAACTTGAGCTACAAAATTTTGTTTTGGGTCCATAATAAATTTATACGAAGAGAATTGAAAGATCTAACCGACATTATTTTACAACTCAAACCCAAAAACAGCAGGAGAGTGTCCAAAAATGGTCTAGAAGTTTAAAAAAAAATTACCAATAAACTTAAAGAATTCTACTTTATATAATTAAGGTCATTTTTTGTATTTTCTCCATTAATTATTTTTGCACTATAAATAGAGATTATTAGGTTAAGATCAAGATATACCTAAACATAGCTGCTCTCAATATTATTTTGTTTTTGTATTTTTTTATTTTATGCATTTCTAAACTCTCTTTTTTAGTCAAAGGATTACTAATATTTGATTCTATGAATTGGTGAGTTTTAATTAGTTCTTAATCCTTCCTTGTTATTTAGTATTTGCCCACATCTTCTGCTTGAATTGTAGTGTAAAGTCAATTGGTAACATACTTTTGATGTGTTAAGAAATTGTTGGTGAAAAAAACTTCCAGAAGTGCACAAAACTATTATTTATTATATATATATATATATATATATATATATATATATATATTATATGATTTCTTATTTTTAAATTCAATATATATTAGTATCGATTATTATATTATTTCTACGTTCAATACATGAAAACAATATTTAAAATACTTAAGAGTTATTCTCAAAGTTAAAAACATATTTTATTAAAACCACAATTCATTAATTTGTACATGTTAATATTAAAAAAATTATTAACTTACATATCAAACTAAATTAAATCGCATGTTGCATAACTAAATAAATAAATTTAACACATACATTGCATGAGTTACCAACTAAATTATCAATTCTACTGTTATTTTTAAATTCAATATATTGGCCTAAAATAGTTGTTAAGTTTACCAGTAGCAAAGTATAAACAGAAGTAACTGTAAAAATGAACACTTCTGAAAGAACTCCGACACGCACAAACAATACAGGGGACAAAAAAGTTGTTTACACAATTTTATTTTCTTGTGTCTATGGAGCCTAGCTCAATGTGATGAATCCACTATCCTTGAAACAAATCCAACCAGTGATCCTAGTTCTAGCACACCCTGATGAAGTATTCTTACTTTTGTATCTCAAAGACTAGACCTCTTACACTAAATTCTTCTTCTGAGAACCTATCCCATAAAACCAATCATAAACATGTTTTACAATTCAAATGCACTCTCACAAGTAACGTTCTTTACTTGAATAAATAAGTGCTCTCAATAATCCTTATAATAACTTATATAAGTCTCTCAATTATATAAGGTTTTTGAGACTTTCTAACATAAAGAAGATCAATCATACTTCCTTCTAAACAAAAAACTAAAATAGCTAAATACAATATAATATTAATAACCAAAGTAAAATAGATTGCTTGGTAGATAAGTATTCAAGTTTCAATCTGATCCAACTTCCTTGATCCAAGGGATTTGATATCTTGATCCAATCCTCAGGATATGTTTCTCCAATTGACTTGATCTTCATTGGCGAGCTTGACTCATTCCATGATATCAGTATAGCCCAAATATTCGGTTCAATAAATTGTCAATCTTCCAAATATTGCAAATCATTGTTTTGTCACAATGATAAAAAAATGGACATTTCCTTTAACACATTGCAACAACTTCAAATATTTTAACATAATACATAAAATATTTTTTATTTAAAATGCATATATCATATTTACGAGATATCCTCAATATTAAAACCTCTTTTAATCAAATTATCATTTTTTAATTTATATACATGATAATAGTAAAAAAGACAAAATTATTATTTATATAATAAACTAAACAAAATAAATACAATGAATTAAAAGCTCACACCATATAAATAAATAGTAATAATCTAATTGACTCATATATTGTTAAGTTAAATTTGAGTAATTTTTGTTACAAAATAATCCATATTAAGTATTTTAATATCTAATTTGAGTTGTTTGCGAACCTATTTGAATTATTTTATTTTATTTTATTTTTAATTAATAACGAATATATCACTTTGAATTTGTGATGTGCAAGAACTCATTACGCAAGTCTATTTTTGAATCAAGTAATAAATGATAAGAAGATATCGTTCGAGGACAAAATTCTAAGTTGCTAAGTACCAACTATTACATTTTATCTAATCGGGATCAATAAAGTAAATTATAATTACTACTAAAATTAAACAAAGCAAATTATGAAAATTCTATTAAATTAAAATAATGAAAATCTATAAATTTCTCAATCAATTAAAGATCTTGGAACTCTAACTCCACCTATTCTAGTTAATCAAGTATCTGTCATTCAGTTGTTCAATCAATGTAATTACTAACTCGAGATTTAATGACATTAACTAAACCCTTCTAGTATTTAGCTAAGTTAATCTCCCCTTCCCCACTAGATATATTCCTATGCACGGCAAGTCAGGCTAAGCCACTATGATGAAACCTATTGGGTTGATTAGAGCATTTAGTATATATTCATATCCTAGCTGGAAATTAACTTGTTCGCCAATGCTACTAAAATTAATCCTAATCTATTTAGTCTAGATCCAAATCTTAATTTTCTCTTCCAAGACAAATCAAGATTATCGAATTAATGCAACTTAGTGACCAGACAAGCAAATTAAATAAGCACAGGATTGAATAAATAATTAACAAATTTCAAAACAATTGAAATGAAAATAATTAATTAACAAAAAAAAAAAAGGATCCATCATCATTCTAAGAAAAATAGGTTTAGTTCATGTTGAGTTGAGAAAACATCACAAGAAGAAATTCATAACAAACTTGCATTGACAAAAAATAAAAAGAAAATAATCTAGAGATAAAAATATTTATCAAACTGATGCCAAATGTTTCAAATCTCATTTCCTTCTCGTCTTTGCAAGCTTGAAGTTCCCTTTGGTGTGAGAGAATTATTCCTTAGCATCCAAATTTGGGCTTGTAATTTGGTTTGGGTTTGGGCTAGTAATTTTAATGTATTTGGACTTTAAATTTTGGGTTTATTTATTTATACATGGGCCGGATAAATTGGGCCGATTACAATAATTAAATTAAAAAAACAATAAAGTGTAAAAAACAAACCTAAATAGTAAAATTATATCCTAAAATGCTATAAAAATTATACTTGGAGTATGAATAATGGAATCTGAAATAGAGTATGAAAGCAAACTCCTTACTTATTAAGGAAGAAGTTTAATTAAATAATTAAGTATTCTGCTTGGACTACAAAAATTTGAATGGAGTTTTTATTAAATTGAATCCTTCCCCATTTTGAAAACCTACTAGCTTTGAAGGTTATTTTAGCAGTTGTTGTTACCCTCGTTCTGTAAGTTTAAGAGATGGATAAAAACGAGAGATTCACATGCAATTTTTGATTGATGAGTTTGAAAGAGATAACGTGAGCAAAATTGAACATCATTTCTCCGTAGGTGAACATAGTTTCTGATATCATTAACGCAAATCCTTGTAGAAGTGCAACTTTATCCAATACGAAGGAAAAGAAGTTTTAAAGGAGAATCCTTGTAGAAGCGTCACTATAAATTGAACTTTGCATCATATTGTAGTGGGAGTCTAAGATGCTTTTTAGAATCCACAATGTCTCAAATCAAATCAATATCAGTATCGCTTTTCCCATACTTTTAACCTAATCCTTTTGAAAATTTTAAACTAATTATTTATTATCTATATTACATTTATTTTTTGGCAATTTAAACCTAATAATATCATCCAACTAAAAAATCATTATAATAATTACAAATAAATAATAAAATATTTTCAAACCATGCATGCGTCTTTACTAATTAAAATAATATTCAACCATTTTCAAAAACAAATATAACGAAACATATTTCACAAATAAATACATTTTAAAATTCCTAAACCATAATCATAATAATAAACTATTTTATTAACTTGCATGCATTTTGTCCACCAACCTTTCATCGAATACATAATCAATATTCAAAAGTTATTAACTATACTTAACATATTATATAATACAATTATCATTCATATATAACTTTCAATTCTATCTGACAATTTCAAAACCCTCGAAATCAAACAAATTACAATTAATTAAATAATTAAATATTTCTAATAAAAATAATTTTACTATATAAATAATTTTAATTAAATTTAGAGAACTTGCCTTTTTTTTGTATTTTTAAAGAATTTTAATATTTTCTAATTATTTTTGTTTAAGAGGTGAGTCTAAGGGAGTTTAAGGTGCCGATATTACTTAGGGTTTAATGTTGGGTTGATGGGGGTTGAGGTTCTTGGCCAATGGGGGTAATGGGCATTAGATTGTATTGTCGGTGGTAGGCTAACAGCCCTCGAGGAGGCCCATATCACCACCATCGACAGAGCAACCCATTTCCCCTTATCTCTAACGACCAAATCCAATTTCCTAGGCCCAAATCGCCACCATCCAACTTGATTTGAGCTATGAGATTTTGGACTCCTCCATTTTACTATAGAAAACATATCATTTTGATTAAAAAAAAAATTCAACCCATATTATTTAATAAATAGTTATTTTTTTTATATTAATCAATTTAAACATCTTATAACACTAAAATTCATGCAATTAACCTTTTAATGATATTTTATACATTTACGCTAAATTTTAACCTTTTATTCAATTTAATCCCTAAAACCAAAATTCTCACAATTATCAGAAATTAACCCAAAAACTCTTGCGCCAAATTCTATTGGGTCCCTAAACAGCCCAATTTTACCACTTTATCACAACAATTACATGTTATTTTACAATTTTAACAACTTAACCCCTAAAATTTAAAATTAACAAAAATTACTTTACAAAATAGTCATATTTAACCATCAAACTTAATAATCTATCATTAAACTTTAAGAACAATTAATAAAAATTCTTCCATGAAAAAATTCTAAACATTTAACAGTTTTACAAATTGTTCCTCGGGTTAGCTAGATTAAATTACAATGATCTCAAAAATATAAAAATCACTACAAACAAGTTGAAAAACACGTATCAACTAAAGCTTGGTCGATCTTCAAACTCATGAAAATGGTGTTTTCTCCTTTTAATTTCGATGCTGATGGTCTTTGGAAGATGACAACATGTTTTAATTTTGGTTTTATTTATTAATTTACAAATTTAACCTTTAAAAACAACCAAAATTTCATAATTAAAACCCCCTAACCGTCCACCACAATCTAAATAGGTCTAATTACTATATAAAATCCTCAATTCATGGTTCCATATCCATTTAGTACAATTAAACTAATAGCGATTGACTTTTGTAGTTTTTACAATTTAGTCCTTTTACTTAATTAACTATCTAAACATTAAAATTATCTAACCAAATTTTAGTAAGAAATTTTAATAACCTTATGGATATTAAATAAATAATAAAATACCGACTCATTGGTCAAAATTATGGTCTCAAAACCACTGTTTCTGACACTATTGAAAACATGTTGTTACTATATTCAATCAAAGGTAACAAAGTTTATAAAATTAACACAATTATTAAAGTTTTATAAATAAGTTCATTGGTGGACTTGCACTTTCTAAAGTAGTTTACCCACTTTATGTATATTTCATATTTATTTTTATATTATGCTAATTAATTTAGTTTTTCATAAACTTTTAGCTAAGATTCCAAAATCACATCAATTAACAACTATTCACTTATTATTTTATCAATCCTATTAAACATTCTCATATGTATTAATCATTCCATCACTTATAACCATTTCGTAACAATTCAAATTAATCTCCTATTTTCCTCCTCCTCCTCTTCATTCCTCATCCTTTATGTATATATATATTAGCATCTTTACCTTTTAGTATGTTATGCTCATATGTAACGTTAACTATAATTACACTATTTACTCATTTATTCATATCAAACTTGTCCACTTGTGTCATAGTCACTAAATTATTTATATCTTGAGCTATAGAATTGAAATTAAGGTACACTTGATGTTTTTAAAACTAGACTCAAATATATTTTTACCATAAAATTTTAGAATTTTTAATTTATCCAATTAGTACAGTAAATTCTTCAAATTTGCCCCTGTTTTGCTGCTTCACAACTCCTACCTTTCTTTACTAAAAATTAATTATCTCTTAATACGGGGTTCAGATGATGTTTCTGTTTGATTCTCTTTAAAATAGACTTATTAATTATTTAAATATATAAATTTAATCACCTAATAATTTTTTATAATTTTTATGATTTTCAAAGTCTTAAAAGGAGAACCCGAGTCTATTATGCTCTTGTCCCACAAAACTAATATATCTCAAAGTATAGAAT
This sequence comes from Gossypium raimondii, assembly GCF_025698545.1. Taxonomy (NCBI): domain Eukaryota; kingdom Viridiplantae; phylum Streptophyta; class Magnoliopsida; order Malvales; family Malvaceae; genus Gossypium; species Gossypium raimondii. The sequence continues at coordinate 34,261,343 of NC_068572.1, read as the reverse complement.
TTCGTTTCTTACACCATTTATTCCATAAGAAACTAGACTCAATAAGCTTTAATTTCATATTTGATTTAACCTCTAACTCATTTCTTATCATTTTTGGTGAATTTTCAAAATAGAGTCATTACTATTGTCGAAGACTGTCTTTAGTAAATTTCTCTACTTTTTTTCCATGGTTCTTTACATTACTTTCATTTAATCATACATAACCATTATACCTTTGATTTATATTCAATTTAATGGCTCATATTTATGTGTAGACAACATACTTATTTCTAAATCTTAATACTTTTTACAACACACATCATATTATCTCTTACTTGAAAGCTTAGTATTTCAAGTTTCTACATGTCATGCTTCGTTACATACTTACTATTTCAAGAATTTAGTTAAAATAAACATTTCATACATTTTATTCAAAACATATTTAATTCAGTTTATTGAATACAAGTATAGTTTGTATGAAAAGTTACCTCTTTTTTTTTTCTTTTTTTTTGTCAAGAGTTTCTTCCCTTTTCCTCACTTTCATTTCTTTCTCATCTTTCTCACTATCCTTCTCTTTTCTTTTTATTTTCTTCACTTTCATCTACCAATTTCTTGCTTCTAAATTGATGAATATACTCTCTAGGATCTCTGCTTCATCTTTCCTCTTCGATGTCTATGGAAATTTCCAAAAATTTTGGATGAAATAGTGAGATTTCTTGGTAAGGGACTAAATTGTATAAAAAGACACTCCTCTTTGTTATATTGGGGTTGGACGGTTGAAGCATGGAGAATTGGAGAATTTTCTCTATTTTTCTATAAAACATCTTTCATAAAATATTACTAATTAATAAAATAATCTAAGTTTAATGATTTCAATCCATGACAATAATTTATTCTTACTTTTCAATTTAATCTAATGACTCAAATTTGTCCATAGCCAAGATATTTTCTTTTAATTATCTTATTTAGGAAATGACTATTTTACCCTTCTACTTTCTCTACAATTTCATCATTTTCATAACATCTTTTGGTAAAATTTATAATTTAGTCTTTCTCTTTTCTTTATTTGTTCAATTTGGTCCTTATTCATCCATTTTTCCACCCTTAAGATATTTTCAATATTGGCCCTTCAAATTTTCAATTTATACTTTAACCCCTCACTTTTTAAACATTTACACTTGGGCCACAAAACTTTTCATATTTTTTCGATTTAGTCCTTGGCTCAAATTAATATTTCACAACATACTTTTTATTTCATTTTTCTTTAACACCCCTTATCCTTTACTTTCTTTATATCTTATTTCACTAAAAAATTATTTCATATTATTTTCGGTTAAGGGGATTTTAAAGATATTACAAAGACATGAGTTCTTCTATAAAATCTGAGCTCCCCCATCTGAAAAAAAGATTAGTAGATGGATGGGCTTCAAGGAGCATTAAGGCTGTGTTCTCCAATGCTTCTCAGATGAGCTTTTCCATTAAAAAGTGATTTTTCCTAAAAAGCAATAAAGAACAGACGTCAGTGTAGAAAATTTTTTAACTTATTGTAAGTACTTTTTCACATATGAAAAAGTAGAAAATTTTAGCTTTTTTCAGCCCAAAAGTGCTTTTGGCTGGTATTTTACTTTTTTAACCTTACTATTTCTTCTTCCAAATAGATGTTAGAAGACTTTTAGTAAATGCTATTGTAAAATTTTTAGTATTTATATTTGGTATATAAATATTATCCCTTTTGAAACTTTAATCTAAATATATGTAATATTTTAATTTGTTAGGTTTATGTTTTCTATGTTATGTAAATATCTAATATGAGTTATATATTCAAATACATTTTAAAATAAAATAATACAAATGTGTTAAAAGTATTAATTAAAAATAAAAATAATTTTTAAAATAATACAATTGTGTCAATATCTAATTACAAATATCTAATTATTATATTTAAATATAGTTTATATATTCTAATTAAATTTAATAAATAAATAATATTAATTACTCGAAATATTTAAAATTAATTTTATATATTAAAGTATTAACAATAAGTTATAATAAATTATTTTTATATTTTTTCTAAAAGATCATAATATTAACTAATTTGAACATTATTTAAATACATATTTGTTACTTTATAATATCATGTCTAAAATGAACATTTTATTTCTCAAAAGCACTTTTTGACTGCAATACCAAACACTCAAATTTTTCAAAAGCACTTTTCAAAAGTATTTCTCAAAAGTATTTTTCGACAACACTTTTCAAAAGCATTGTCAAACTAACCCTAAGGTGCTGTAGGACAAGAAATGAAGGCGCAGCAGTTGTGTTAAGTTGGAAGCCATTGTTAGCGAAAAAGTTATGGGCCAGCTGCTTGATTATGTTACACATTTTGGGTGCATTGTAACTATATAAGTCTAGCCTACATGTGAGATGCCAATAACCGGCTGCACTATTATCAATCTTTGACAAATCAATAACGAAACTATACCTACAAATATGTTGATGGGTTTGTGCCACTTAATGCAAATCTAAAGAGGCTGCTTTTTCTGGGTGTTCATGCCATCTAAACATTACATCACCATCTAAATTTATGAGAGCCCAATCAGCCTGGGTTGGAGAAAAAATATTGGAATATAAGTTATCATGGTTATTTAAATTGAAAAATCTATTTTTTATTCAATGTAAATTTTTTAATAGGTAAATTTTTTATATTTAAAATAGTGAAAACAATTTAAAAATTTATATAAAGAAATTACATTTTAAAAATTATTATTTCAAAATTTTTGAGAGGGATTCACGTACATCGCTTTAAAACTAAAAGCAGCTTTTACGTCATTTTATATATTTTTATACGATTAATATTTTAATAATCTAATCATTACATTTCATATTCTATATAGATCATGTTAAATTTAATATAAATTAAAATTTTTGAACTATTTATTTTATGTAAAAAATATTTAATCATTTAATAAATATTAATATATATTGAATAGTTTAATTAAAAAGAGTTTAAAGATGTTCCAACTCCAAGCAGGGAGATGATTGAATATTGGGTGCCAATATTAAAGGCATGTTTTAAACAATGGATTAAGGATCCACAAATTAAAAAGGGATGCTATTATTCTCTCTCTCTCACACACCACAGAAGAAAGGATTAGGTCCATTAACTACGTCTGTTGGAGCCTATAAATATAACCGGTTTCAGTTGGGTTTAAAGAAGGGCTCATTAAATTTAAGGTCACGGGGTTTAGTTTAGTTTTTTCTTTATATATTCCACATCCATTTTCATGTTCATGACTAACCCTCCCAAGTTCAAGAATCTCCTTCCTTGGTTGAAGAAATAATATTCATGATTATATAAAGTAGATTGGTATATACGTACGATTCTATTTTTATATATGGGTGAAATGTGTTTAATATTTCATATAACTAGTTAGTGTTCGTTTTCCTGTCTCCACAATGAGCGGAGACGGAAGACCAGCCATTGTTAATTATTATTGAAACTTAATTTACCATAGCTTATAAAGAACACCTTACTCTAATAAGAAAACATATAAACCTATACCATATTTTATAATTTTTTATTTTAAGAGAAAAAATATAATACAAGTTTCTAAGGAATTCATCGACCATATATACTAAATTTGTTTCGAAAAAGTTATAATAAAATATATGCTTACCAACTGATTTATATGTTTGTTGCTTAAAATAATAGTGAGAGAGGAGTCAACTGGTACGTTTTGCAAATTGCAGCCCAAGTTGTGCTAAAAGATTGAATATGTAGGGTTCTTGGAAGCTGGCCTAGGTCTAGCCGAAAGAAATCAACTCAATTTAAGCCAATGAAATGCTGCATCTGTGCTGAGTTGCGTATCCACTAATAATTGCAAGTGCATCGAGCCTGCCCTTGACAAGTAGTAATATAGTCAATGAACATTAATCCCAGAAAAATAATCAAGTAATGTGCAGGTATAGTTTTGTTGGTATCTATTGGTGGCAAGTTGAGCTTTTGATTGTTGAAAAACAAAAGGATGTCAAAATACCACGTAGCATACCTAAATCAGTATAGGTTTTGATTGAGTTCAAATTGCTTCTCTTGAATCAGCAGCCTTCATTCATATTATTTGTATCTGTGTTGAGAGTTTCAGGACTTGAGAGGTGCCCTTGATAGCTACGAATCTGGGAAACTCTCTAAGTGTCTACGTATCAATCATGCTGGGATCTCAACTGTCGGCTACTTTCTTCAACAAATAACTTTAGTGCTGTGTTTTTTTGTTTAAAAAAAACAACTGTCATGTCATTACGGATTTTCCTTGCTATATAATTCTCCCTCAACATGGTTCATGAACTTGCTAGTTATTAGCTGCGTAAAGATGGGACAAAATAGATAATGTGATTGAATTGCAAAGAGAAAACAATGCATTTCCGGGGTCTTATCATGTCTCTAATATTTGTGAAATTGCCTTCAATGTCAAGATGATCATCTAGGCCCCAATACAATCCCAGCTATCCAATCATCCTTGGACTTTCAGGAGAATCCTGGGCTACAGGTCCACTATAAAGTCCATCTCGATTGAGATAGAGAAAATGAAATAGAAAGAGAAAGACTATTGACAATCAGAGAAACCGACAATTGAAGCTTGTAAACACCACACACCAGCCGCCAACTAGACGGTATAGGGAGTCCTCAATTGTCCACTAGAGTTCCGAAGCTGTGGTCCTATGCCTACAGCTCTATAATAACATATGGACCAAGATGTACCCAATCAATATTTCATTTTTTTTTCTTATTAGAAAACCTTTTATCAGAAGCTCGATAACAATAAATAACAATGTAAAGGCATTGCTTTGACCCCCCAAAAAAAAAATTGTAAATACATTGCAGAGCTGTATGGTCCAAACTCATTTAGGTGTTAGAGCTACCGTACCAAGGATTCTTTTATGATTTTATCCGTCGAATGCAGAGTGGGTAGAAGGGCTTTGTTTAAAGATCCATCCTAACAGAATTAGGAACCTTATATATTGGTCTGGTTTATCTCTACCCATTGTCATGTAATGATGGCAAAAGAGAGACGGTGGTCGATGGCGACCCTACTTTTCAATGAGCCCAACCTAGCTATAAGCAAACGTAGGCTATAGGGGTGGAGAGGAAAGCATAAGGGATGCAAAGCAATATGCGCCGACATGAATCTTTATCAAAGCTACACTTTTCGATGTTAACAAATTAGTGATAAGGAAGAGGGCCCAATCACAATTTACTCCAATTGGTTAGACATCATAGTCTGCTCTCCAAGGCGTTCTCCTCATTTTCTCTCATACGTGAATATATATGCTAGGCTAGCTGTTATACCTACCTACAGCTGCAGGCAATAATCTTTGTGAATCATCTCTCATCTTCTCTCCAGTATTTTTATACGCTCGCTCGGATTCAACATGTGACATTTCGTCAGCACGCCAAAAAGGCAAAAAGGCATTCAACGTGTGACATCTCTCATCTACACCTCTTTTTGTCCGAGTTACCACTAGTTGCTTAGACTTTAGGACGAGACGCCTTCCATGGGATCATCCATTGATAGCTGAAACATAATCAACATCAGGCCACCCATTACTACGACCAAGTCACTAGTTTTCTGCTGTAAACACTCCCTTAAGTGCGAACATTCTTTTATAGATAGTTGGAATCCACATGAGCATACGATCCTTGTGCTTCCCCAAAGGACTAACAAAATGGCCCCACCACGTACACCCCCCCACACTCCATGATGGCAACTTTTTGGTAATAAGTTGCCACGTCAACACTACCAAACAAAGGGTATCTCCCTATAAATACCTTGCAGGACGATGAGAAGGGGATCTTTTTCCCATTAGCAACCTTGAGCAGTTACTTTCTGCACTCAGCCTTCTCAACCCTCACAGTAACCTTACTCTTCCTCATATCCTTCTTTGGCTCTCTGTCTGTCTAGGTGAACTAACCTCTTTTGCACCACCACCTTCTCCTCATCTCCATCCTTGTTGATACCTTTCATCAACAATTGGTACAGTGAGCGTGGGCCTTACCATGACTTCTTCTCAGAACAATTCCCTCATCAACCTAGCAAACCTAGCTAACTCCACAAACCCCGTAAACTCGTTAGCTCCGACGAATCCTATCAATCCCATCACTTCTAAACCCTCTTTAAACCAAAACCCCACTGTTTTGACTCAATCATTGAGGTTGAACAACCCTTTTGTTCCTTTTTACCAAACCTTAAACCCAAAATATTGATATTTTCTCGACATCCTCCGGTTCTATCACTCTCTTAACCTCTGCCACCACTTTCTCATGTACTTCCATCATCCTTAATATCGCCAACCTACAACCTTGCTCAACCTATCTCTTCTTACTCTCAATAGACCTTTAGAACCACATCACATGATCCCAAGGAGTACCTTGCCCAATATTTGCAGTACGCTCTCTCTTCCTACCTCGCTACCCCTACCTCCTCAAATAGCAGTCACTGCCACTCCTCTAGACCAAGCCACTTATCAGCAGCACTCTGGCTCCCAACATTAAGTTATTGAGATGTAGGAAAAACTGAGGCGTATGAAGAAGTAGCTTTTTAAGCAGCAACACTGCTTTCAATAGCAGTAAGAGCGCTAACACCTCATTGACTATAAGAAAGCTCAGAATGAGCAACTAATAGTTGAGTTCAAAGCACCTATTGAGATCACAAGAGGGGCAACTTGGTCAACCTAGACGATGAGGCTTAGCCTACCATCCACAGAAACCTTGAGCGTCATTAGCCTAATGACCTACTTGTTGACAACAACCATCCAGTTGGCTCCCAGAACACTTATGCTAACAATTTTTCCTTGGAGGAGCACGTTAAACCCTTAAGATGGAAGTTTTGCAAGAAGTTAGAGGGGGTCAAAATAGATGAAACCTCTTGGAGTTACTCCAATGAACCTCTTGTCCTGAAAGTTCTAGCCTTCAAGCTCTTGGTTTTCTTTAAATTTTCCAAAGTTTTCCTATATAGGTGTGGGGGACCCGGAGGACCATCCAGCTCACAATAATAACCACATGACCGTTTCCTATATCGTCTGAGCGTGGTATTTGTCTTTGCCAAAAGGTTTCATTCAATATATTAGTTGGGCTATTTATGAGCTGATTCCTAGCCAATAAAACTCTACAACAATCTCCCAAGTGCTTCATGTCCATCCGTTAAATAGAGAATGAATCCCTCGGTAACTTTATTCGTTGTTTCAACACAACCACCACGATCATCAAGAAAGCCTCGGATGATTTGGCCGTCTAAGACTTTATTGCTGGTACGAACCATCACTTCCTCAAGATATTGCTAGCAACCTACAAGATAGGCTCTCCACATTGTATGAGATGGCCTATTGATTTGTGAATATTGATGAAATTGAGCAGAGTAGCGCCAAATATTTTTCTCCTATTATTGGAAAAAATCCATTTTGAAAAAAGTTTTCTATCAGAGCAAAAAAATAAAATTTAAAAAATCAAGTTGGTTTGTGATATTTATAGTAATAAACTTTTCTAAAAAAATAACTAGCTTTGTGCGAGACGAGAAGGATCCTTGACGTTTTCAACTTTTAATTGAACGACCTTCTTCGCTATTCTCGTACCATGAATTGCTTTGAGTATGGGATGAAACAATCTCGAACCAAACACAGAACTAGAAAATTTTTTCTTACTTTTAGTATCTCTTTCAATAGAAACAGGTAGAAATGTTATTCCCAGAAAATAGAATTTATACCTAAAAATAAATTCTCACTATTTCCGGGTAGAATAACAATATCTTAGAGTTCTATATTACTTGTGTATTTTTAGCCCTATCAATGCCATCTATTTATAGGGTGAGATCGAAGAATCTTGATTAAATTAGTTGAATACAAAAAATACTTATTAGATAGAAAAACTAGTCCCCTAGTTTTGCTAGGAAAGAGGGGCGGCAAATCCTGGCTAAAAATATTAGGGTTGCTATCCCTTATATGCGTTATGAGGGGTTTTGGGTCTGTCCTATATTAGGTCCAATTATACATGTGTATTGGACTTAACCCAACACTTTATATTTTTTTTCTACCCAATTTTAATTCCCTTAAAGTCATGACAACTTTACCTTAAAAGAATCTATGAGGAAACATATTTAATTTCCATATTTAACAGATTCCCATTGACCAAGTAATCTAATTCCCTTTTCGAACTTCAATTATTTAATTAAAAAATAATTCAAAAAACTTAAATTAATAATCAAGTCATTTCCATGGTTAGGAAGAAACCACAATCATTTTCGAATGTAACACATTTCTCTAACATTATCATTTTCATCCATTTATGTTCATTTGATTCCACATGCAATTCATTTCTAGCAAAGAGATCAATTGGACATATATAATTAAGGCTTAAATAAGTTATAATTAAGTTCCAAATTTTCACCTATTAATTAGAAACTCATTTAATCATGAACTAATTCCATTATAGTATGGTAACTAAGCGCTCTCTGATAACATACTATTATGAAAGCTACTCGGTCAGTGCTCATCCAATGACCTTGTCATAAGTGTGTTACCCACATAAGATATATTTAATTTGTTTGGGATAAATTCGTTCTCCCAATATGATCCTATTTTATCTCATGGTAATCATTACATCTTCCTTCATGAACAGTCAATTACTATCAAATAGTAATTAATTTATTTATCATAAAGACAAATGACTCGTGACTACGTTTACTTTTCATCTATCATGTAATACCAATGAGAGGATATCATTTACCTATGTCTTGGGCTATGAATTCCACTATTGTGAAAGATGTTACATATTGCAAAGTCATATTCCTAATGCATCAGCTTTCAATTCCTTATCTATTTGAATCAAGCTTTTACTTACATCAAAGTATATAAGTCGCACATATATAGTCTGTCATCCACTCAGGATTAAGATATATCACACTATGAACGTCACAAGTGAATAAATCCATAAACAGATTTAGGATATATTCTTCTTGGATCCAGTCTGATGTACTATTGGTCTAGTTCGTAACATTTATGTTTCTATCTTCTGAGAGTCATCCGCTCTGAAGCTTAAGACAAAGCATCTCCCAAATTGGACTTAATAGATGATATATTAGTCTTTCAATTAGTTTGATCATTTTGATTACACTAAGGACATGTTTAGGTTAATCTACTAATACAAGCTGTCTTTCTATATTACGATTCGACCACATAATATTGTTTAATGTTAGTTAAATGTTTGATAACCAATGAGCCAATATTTACTTTCATTTTGATTTACGCGCAAAACCCATTGAGAACAATATATAAAGGGTATTAATGTAATTTATGGATAATTTTATTAAACTAATATGTTTGAAAAATAAAAGTATACAAATGAATATACTACACTTAGGACGTCAGATCCAGCAGTGTCCCACTTGCCCTAATAAAATATATAAGTCATATTTTAATTCCCTATGCCCTCTATATGTTTCTCAAAACCCCTAGCTAGCAGAGTCTTGGTAAACAAATCTGTAGGGCTTGTCCTCAGATGCGATTATTGACTACATCCACTATTTTGTCAATCACTACCTCTACTTTATTATATTTTTTTATGTTTGTTTCCTCATATGGTTTCTTTAGTGTTTAGCTATATCCACACTATTATAGTATCATAGCTTTTTCTATACCTCATATTCGACATCCACAGTGAAGTTGGCAATATAACCCTGCTTGACACTTACATACATTATGGACCTGTCTTTTAGAGCAAAGATACAACCCAATGTAGACTTCCTCAAATCGTGACACATTTGGAAGTTTGAATTGGTATAGCCGATAAGAGTAAGATCTCTTCCAGAATACATAATTATATATTCCTTCGTTCTCTGTAAATACTTGAATATTACGCTCAACTGCTTGCTAGTGTCTTGGATCTGGATTCTCCTAATATCGGCTCACCAACCCTACTACAAAATAGATATTTGGACATGTGTATAACATGATATACATGAGACTTTATACTGCAAAAGATTAAGGAGCCTTTCTTATGTTTTCTCTTTCTTTCATTGTCTTAGGACAATCCTCCAAAGAAAGATGAAATCTAGATACAAAAGGTTGAGTTTTCTTCTTAGACTCGATCATTGCATAATGTTTGAATATCTTGTTTATGTATGAAGCTTTTGATAATGCTATTACTTTGTTCTTTCTATCCTTTAGGATTCAAATACCTAGAACAAAATTAATTTCTCCCAAGTATTTCATGATAAACTCTTGAGTTAACCATAATTTAACCAATGACATTGTTTCTACATCATTTTCAATGAGTAAAATGTCATAGACATATAGAATGAGAAATACCACATTTCCATCTCCAATACATTTATAAATACAAGGTTCATTTATGTTTTTCTCAAATCTAAAAGTTTTGATTGTTTGATCAAATCTTTGATCCCATGAGCGAGATGCTTGCTTAAGTCCATATATAAATTTAAGTAGTTTGCAAACTTTATGCTCATGTTATTTAGCTATATATCTCTTGGGTTGCATCATATAAATTATCTTTTCGAGATAGTAATTCAAGAATGTTGTCTTGGTATCCATTTTCTAGATCTCAAAATCGGGAGCCACCACAATGGATAAGAATATGCAGATTAACTTTAGCATGAAAATCGAATTGAAGGTTTCTTTGTAATTGACACCTTATTTTTGAGTATAACCTTTTGCTACAAATTTGTCTTTGTAAGTTTTCACTTTTACATTTACATTTTTTTTTCTTCTTGTAGATCCACTAACACCATATGAGTTTTATCCCTTCTAGTAAGTGTACAAGTTCTCACACTAAGTTCGATTGCATAGAATTCATCTCAGCTTTTATAGCTATTTCCCATAGGTTGGAATTAGCACTATGCATCTCCTCAGCAAATGTGAATCGGTCATCATCTTCCTATTCAGTAGACTTAGTATTTACAACACTTCTGCCAAATTGGAAGAACTTAGGCCTACTAGAAACCCTCCCATAGTGAGGACAACTCCCTATGCTACTGTTTTTTTTGTGGGTCTACTATTAAGAGTTAGTTCTGGAACCATTATTATAGGGTTTTGTTTATTTCTCAAAAGTTATTCGAGTACTTCCTTACTTCAAGGTTTAAAATTGTTAATACAACTTTCCTTAAGGAAGGTAGCATGAGTCAACACTATCATTGTTTTCTCTTTCGAGTTATAAAACAAATCACCCTTTGTTCCCTTTGGATATCCCACAAAGATGCACAACTTTGTTGTGAATCCAACTTCCTCGCATCTTTATCCAATACATGGACTAGGCATCCCCAAATTCTTAAATGATTTAGACTTGGCTTTCTGCCATTCCACAATTCGTATGGAGTTTTAGATGCGACCTTAGTTGGTACATCATTCAAAATATAGAAAGTCGTTTGTAAGGCGTATCCCCAAAAAGAGATTGCCAGCTTTAAATAACTTAACATCAATTGAACATTGTCTAGCAAAGTTCAATTCCTTCTCTCTACCACTCTATTGTGGCTTTCCTAGAGTGGTTAATTGAGATTATCTCACTTTCTATGTAATACCTTAAAAACTCATCTGATAAATATTCCCCACCTCGATCAGATTGAAGTGTCTTTATGGGTAAACCTAGTTGTTTCTCCACTTTCAGACGAAACTCTTTAAATTTATCAAAGGTTTCATTTTTGTGGTGCATTAGGTATACATACCCATATCTAGAATAGACATTTATAAAGTTTACGTAATAATCATAACCACCTATTGCACTGACGTTCATGGGGCCACACACGTCAGTGTGCACAAGTTCTAAGGGTTTCATGGCTCTCGTCCCTTTGCATGAAAAGATCACTTAGTCATCTTACCTGTCAAGAAAAATTCACATTGTGGAAGATAAACTTCCTTAAGCAAACTTAAGGAGTCATCTTTCACAAGTCTAGTGATTATTTCTTTGTTAATATGACCAAGTCTCAAATGCCAAAGATACGCCTCATTAGAGTGAGAAGTTTTAAGCATTTTATTCGATAGTTCAGTTTCAAGCAGTGTGTACATCTTTGGTTTGATAAAATAGATATTATTATTCATCCATCCATTACAAATAAAAGTATGATTTCTAAATATTACAACACTATAATTAAAAGTCACGGTCAAATTGTCTGTAAATAAACATGTAATAGAAATTAAGTTTTGTTTGAAACTTGATACAAAGAAAATGCCTTGTAAATCTTCCAAAAATTATCAAAATAAATATGTACATCTCCCACTGCTTTAGCTGCCATGCTTGTTCCATTTTCGACCTTCAATGATAGACTCTTATCTTCAAGATCTTTCATTTTCTCAAACCCCTGTAGAGAAACATAAATATGATTAATGGATTTAGAATCAATGACCTAGTGGCATATCGAATCTTCCACTAAGAAAAATTCTATCATAAAGAGCTTCATACATTGTCCCTTAATGACTAGGTAATCCTTCCAATCTTTGTAGTTGGACGCTTTATTTTGATTAAATGAATTTATTATTATAATTTTCATGTTTAATATATAATAATATCCTTGAATAATTTTATTCTAAATGTCCCTAATCGGTCGTTGTTGTGGGAACAACAATGAAGTAATATTAGTATGGAATATGATAGATATTCTAAATGTCCCTAATCATATTCATATGTATTTGTTGAGAATGAATATTAGACCGACCCATTTTGAGATTAATACTGGATCAAAGTCATAAATTAAATCTCTAAACAGTTGTGTCATTAAATCCTTAGACCTGAAACCACTATAGTTCTCCACATGAGGAATTTTATGTTTTGACATAATCAAACATTGTCTTTAATCGGACAACTATAAAAGTTATGTTTAAACATAATTAGAATAATGTAATGAGATGTGAGTGATTAAGATGGAATTTGTCTCACTTATTATAAGTGAGATATCTCTAGGTCCCTCAACGATTGAGACTGAAAAATGCATCACTGTGCTCCAATGAATTGATGGAGATCAATGTAATTCGTTTTGTCAGTCTAATTGGGTATCAAGAAATTAAAGATAGAAAAATATAAGGTTGACTTTATCCATGCCTTATACTTAATTGAACTTATAGGTCGCACATTAAAAATGAACAAGAATGGTTAAGTTTTTCGCTCTCTTTAAGTAATTTAAAATGATAAGATTATTTTAAATTACGAGTAATAATCGATTATTATTTTTATTTTAATTTAATTTTGGAAATTTAAATTGTAGCCAAAATGATAACAAATTGTAATTTTGTTACTATTTCCTTTTAAATTGAAAATAATAATAAAAGAGATAAAATAGGATTTGATATATTCATTATCGATAAGAAAATATAATTTAATTATTATTTAAAAGAGTTTCAAATAAATAATAATTAAAATTCAAAATCAAAAGGATTTGATACATTTCTTATCGATAAAAGAAATAGAATTTAATTATTATTTAAAAGAGTTTTAGATATAATTATTATTTAAAAGAGTTTTAGATAAATAATAATTAAAACATAATTTAATTATTATTATTTAAAAGAGTTTCAAAAATAAAAGATAATTAAATAGAATTTAAATTATTATTTAAAAGAGTTTTAAAATTCAAGATAAAATCTGATATTCCTTATTAGATAAGGAAAGAGATTTTAAATTATTTAAAAGAGTTTTAAATATATATACAACCTTAAATCCAGTTTTACCCAACCCTATATATATGTGATATATGTACAGTTCTCCAGTAACACAAGTTTTTGGCTATCAGCTGTTTGAGAGAATAAACCAAAAACGTTTTGAGAAAACAAAGTTGGAACTAGCATCCCATTGGACCGTTCATCGTTCGTTCGAGTGCGAATACTTGTAGAGGGTGGTCGTCTTCCAACAAGGCAGTACCTTTGGAGATCTGATTCAAATCAAGCGTTAGTATCTGGAAGTTTAAAGAAACAAGGTAATTTTCGTTATTCCCTTTTTGATTTGTATGTATTGCATGAGATCCTTGGTAGTTTATGGGATATCAGTTTTATTTTCCGCTGCGTTATGTTCATATGAGATTTGAACTCTATCTCGTATCCCAACATCTTCCACTAAGAAAAATTCTATCATAAAGAGTTTCACACATTGTCCCTTAATGACTAGGTAATCCTTCCAATCTTTGTAGTTGGCATAGAAATGTCCTTTCTTGTTACAAAAGGAACACTTAGACTTAGATATGTCTTTAGGCTTTTTGGTTCTTTTCCTTTTCACTTTAAGTGGCCCAGAGGACTTAGCCTTGTTTATTTTAGCACGCATTCCCTTCCTTTTAGAGGAAGAAGCAACCACTAAGTTTGCTTCTACTTTTTTGATCGGTTGATCAACATTTTGTTGGAAAAAATCTAATTTGAAAATAGTTTTCTTGCATAGAGAAAAATAAAATTTAAAAACCGAGCTATTTTTTTATATTCATAACAATAAATCTTTTCCGAAGTCGCACCTGCGTTTTTGGTTAGAAGGATCCTTGTCGTTCTTGGCTTTCAACTGAATGACCTTCTTTGCTATTCTTATACCACGAACTCCTTCGACTGTGGGCTCAAATAAATTCAAATCAAACATAGAACCATAAATAATATACTTTACTTTCTGTAAGAAAACAAAATTCTCTCTTTAATAGAAATCGGTAAAGTTGTTATTCTAGAAAGTAGAATTTATACTTAAAAAATAAATTTTCACTATTTTCGGGTAGAATAAAAATATCTCAAAGTCGTTTAAAACTTATTGTGTTTTTAGCCCTACCAGTGTCATCTATTTATAGGGAGAAAAAGTGAAACACATGTTTAATTAGTAAAAGTTTATTTAATAGAAAAACATATTCCTAGTTGAATTAAGAGAGAGAGGAGTGAATAGGCTGTGTTTCCCTCATATGTATTATGATGCAAATTTGGGCCTTTTCTGTATTGGGTCCAATTAGACGTGCTTCATGGACTTTTAACCCAACACTTTATAATTTAATGCAACCCAATACATGTTTTTCTATTTTTCAAAATAAACATCATAAATTGATTTAAATAAATGAATTAATTTCCCAATTAAATAAATTTCTAACCTATTTTAATTCCATTAAAATCATTACAACTTTATCGTAAAAGAATATATATTTAATATTCTACTTCAATAGATTCACTATGACCAATTAATTTAATTCCATATTTGAACTTTAATTAATTAATTATTGAAAAACCATAAATTGATTTTCCAGGTCATTTCCATTTAGTGAGAAAACCACATTCATTTTCAAATGTTTCTCATTTCTCTAATCTTACCATTCTATCCATTTTTGTTCAATTGATTTAACATGCAATTCATTTCCTATTTCAACGAGCTAGCGAAGGGGCCCATTGGACTATGTAATTAGGGCTCAAATGATTTATAATTAAGTTCCAATTTTTGCCTCTTAATTATGAACCCATTTAGTCATGAAATTGTTCCACTATAGTATTATTACTTAGCTCTCTCTAATGACATATCATTACGAAAGCAACTCGATCGATGCTTATCCAATGACATTGCCATGAGTGTGTTACCCTCAAAGGATATCCTTAATCTCTTTGGGATAAATCCACTCTCCCAATATGATACTATTTTATATCATGGTAACCATTACATATTCCTTCATGAAAAGTCAATTACTATCAAATAGTAATCAAGTCATTCATCACAAAGAAGAAACACTCTTGGTCACGTTTACTTTTCATCTATTATGTACTGGCAATGAGAAGATATCATTTATCTATGACTTGGGCTATAAATTCTACTATTGTGAATGATGCTACACACTACAGAAGTTGTATACCCAATGCACTAACTTTCGGTTCCTTATCTATTTGAACTCAAGCTTTTACTAACATCAAAGTATACAAGTCACACATACATAGCCCATCATCTACTTAGGATTAAGGTTATGTCACACTATGAACGTCACAAGTAAATAAATCTATAAATAGATTCAAGATCCATTCTTCTTGGGTCCATCCTGATATACTGTTAGTCTAGCCAGTCACATCTATGCCTCTAACTTCTGGGAGTCATCCGCTTCGATGCCCAAGACAAGGCATCTCCCCAATTGGACTTGATAGATGACATATTAGTCTTTCAATTGGTTTGCTCATTTTCAATTAGACTAAGGACATGTTTAGGTTTGTATACTAATATAAGTTTTCTTTCCATATTACAATCCAACCATGTAATACCGCTTATTATTTGTTTTAAAATTAGACAATCGGTGATATAATATTTGCTTCTGTTTTGCTTGGCATGCAAAAACTATATGAAGACAATATACAAGGGTATTAATGTGATTCATGAATAATTTTATTAACCAATCTGTTCGAAAAAATTGCAAGTGTATATAGACAAAAATACTATACTTAGGGCACCAAGTCCAACACATTCAACATCAACTTATAGGACTGTAAGTCATTCATGAGTTGTGTAAGTGTTAGTTTCTTGTTTCTAAGTTTATAGACGACCTTAAAGCCTATAAAATCCTTGGACAAGCTTTTAAACACCCCACCTCTATTTGCGTGTTCTAGTATAGATTGGACTCATTATCTGCTGCCTCGACAAAGTAACCCATAAGAGTAATCATATATCCTTTAACCGAAGTAGTGGGTTTTTGCTGGGAATTTGTTGAGCTAGTTATAGACAATTGTCGAGCCAAGGAAGCTTGGCCTCTGAACATGTTCTCTAGTTTGTCTAGAATCACTTTGGTAGTCTTACAACTCTCTAGTTTCTTATAAAGGGTGTTGGTCACACTTGACAGCATATAGCAACGAACTATCTCATTAGACTTCTCCCAGTGTTTTCTAGCATCAGTTTGAGTGGCCGGAGGACATTTAGTATCAAGAATCTTATAATTTTTTTGTTCAGTTTGTTCTTAGTAGGGTATTTAGTATGGAAGTAGTGTCATTTTTGAACAGAAAATAAAACATCAATTCATTAATATCTTTGTATCAAGCAAATTTTTGAAAACTTTTGCAACATTCAATATGCATTAAGATGATGCATGCATCTTACAATAAACCTTGAAAACATTTGTAAGTTATTGCAATGATAATTCCTGCACCCATTAAATTAAGTCACCTTGGGGCAATCTTAATCAACTAGTAAGAACATGGATTTCCATCGAATTAATATTTAAACCTATTTCCTTAGGCATTCACACGTACTAATAATCACTCCACGTTTGGCCATCATTTTAACTTAAGCATAATTTATTGGGAAATTACTTAAGTAGAATGATCTTGAGTGTATAACCATTAACTCAACATCTATCATTCTATGTACCACGACTGAGTCATCTTTGGACAATCTTGACAAGTAACAAGTATGACTAGTCATCCTTTATATAAAAAAAAAACTTCTTTAGTGAATTCCACATGATAATACCTACCTTAGGGTTGACAAACTATCATATGCTATCACAAAAAGTTCTCTTTTAAGGAAATCTCCTCAGTGAGATTCACATGACAATTCCTACCTTGGGATTGGTAAATTTTCATACTATCACAATAGACCATTGATGGAGGCCGTAGGTTTTGTTTAGGGACCTTCTCCCACTTAATCTTTTAAAAAACATGTAAGGTTTTTTATGTCCAGTTTCAATCATGAATGATTAAGAAATGCATGACAAGTACATACGACATTCTTTTCCTAAACTATATAGCATGTTTATCATACATATGTATGAACATACTTTGCAATCATCATACTATCACAAAAAAGCATAAAATTAAATTACTCTGACCATCTAAAGTTTCCATGATTTCATCTTAGAAAAATAATAAAGAAAAATTACAGTTGTTACCCTAAAGTATGCTTTGGGTCTTTTGGGTGAAAGACAAATATCCTAATTTTTTGGGCATTTCCCCAAAACCATAAATGATTTGAAAAACACTGATAGGATTTGTTGTCGAACAACTATTGTCACCATCTAATTTCGTTACTGCCATAGTTGACATCATTGTCCCCATTGTCAAGCCACCGTTGGCCAATGCTGGACCATCGCTGACTATCTGTTGTTGGACACCGTCTAACCACCACCAACCATCCACCATTGGGCCACTACAGTTGGATCATCGATAGCCACTATCATCGGACCACCATCGGTCTTTTTGCTAGCTGGCTAGGTCAGGTTTGTATCGTCTCAATCAATCCTGAGTGGGTCTCAATTCACCAGGTTCCGCCAAAAAAATTAGCTACATAAGACTTATGTCCGTTTTCAACCCACATGAATTATGTTAAAAAATAAAATAAAACCTACTGGAGATGATAGTCTACGATCTAAGTACATATCCAAAATATATTAAAGTAATAATTACAACCACTTTAAATTTTAGGAATCACAATTTTGGCAAAATTACCTTATAACATAAATAATTAATAATTAATAATAAATAATCAAATACATTCATTCAAATACATAACCCAAAACATGGGCAAAATACTAATAAAAGCCAATTTTTTTAAAAATTTACTGAAATGGGCCCAGTAAATAATTAATTACCAGAATAATCCAATTCCCTGAAAGCGCATCCACGTCAGCGCAATGTTAGGGGACGTGGCAGGAAAACGCTTCCTCAAGGAAGTGCTTTGTCCACGTGGACAAAAAGCGCACCCTCAAGGACGCGTTTTCCTACCACGTCAGCGCTCCCTTGGGGACGCATTTTGCTCGAGCGTGAACAGTAGCAACGACTACTTTTTTGACCGTTGGTGACCCCCCAACGGTAAAAAAAACTATAAAACCCCCTTCATTTTTTTACAACTAAATGCTTTCTCTCAATTCTCTCTAATATTCTATCAAATTCCTCTCAAATTCCTCTCAAATTCCTATTTAAAAAAGCTTTAATTTTTTAATTACTTTTAAAAAAGTTTTAAATTTTATTATTTTTAATTTTTTTAAATCGTAAAAATTTGATCGTGTTAGCAATGGCCGGAGAATTAATTTGTCTTGATGAAAAGCACATATCTGTCGAACAAATGAAAATGGTAAGTGTTAAATTTAATTTTTAAATATTATTTAAGATTTTTTTATTTATGCAATTTTAAATAATTATTATTTTATTATTTGTTATAAAAGTCTGTAGATTGGATATTGCAATGCTATATCCGTAATATGCATGGTCCTCCATCACCGTTGGTAGAGAATTACTTGCGGGAAGCGGGTTTTTGGCACGTGGCGACGGTAGACCGTGGATGCAAGTTGGACCCAAAACTCATCAGTGCGTTGATTGAAAGGTGGAGACCCGAGACGCACACATTCCATCTTCCATGTGGAGAGTGTACTATCAATTTGGAAGATGTCAATTTGCAATTGGGATTGTCGGTGGACGGGTACGCAGTCACCGGGTCTGTTCAATCTGGTGATTAGGGAGCAGTATGCTATGAGCTTTTGGGCACTATTTTGGAGAATACTAACGGAGGTCGGATCGAGATGGGCTGGTTACAATACACATTCCCAGAGCCGGATGATGATTCTACCGAACTAGAAAGAATCCGATATGCTCGGTCGTACATTCTTCAGATAGTTAGAGGTTATTTGATGTCGGACTTGTCACGGAACCTTGTACATCTAAGATGGCTGCTGAAACTCGTTGATTTTAGAGCAGCTGGTGAATTTAGTTGCGGGTCTGCCGTTTTGGCCATATTGTACCGGGAGATGTGTGGGGCGATACGACCGAATAAAGCGAAAATCAGAGGTTGCCTGTCACTACTGCAGTCATGGGCACTGTTTTGCTTCCCATTTTTACGTCCTAGAGTGGACCACCCATATACATTTCCACTCATAATGTGGTAAATTTTATATTAGATTTTACAATTATTACGTAGATTTAAAATATAATAGTATGCTAAAAATTTATTAAATTAGGTGGAACCATTTAGAAAGTTATGCTTGATTACCTACCTCTCTTGAAGATATACGGCTTCTATTAGACCAACAGTCGGAAGCACAAGTAAGTATTAAATAAAATAGATATTTCCATCACGAGCTAGTCAATTGGTATTTAGTATTTAGTATTTAGTATTTAGTATTTAGTATTATGTATATAACTAATATTTCCATCATGTTCATATAGTTTCAATGGACACCATACGAGGATCCGACAATTTGAGCAGTAATTCCGGATGAGTACTTCCAAAATCCAAACGCATGGCATGTGAAAGTCGCATTGGTCAACTATGCGACCGTGGAGATGCACCAGTCAGACAGAGTATTACTACAATTTGGATTCCGACAACCTATCCCCGTGGCACCTGAGGTGTTAGATGATCATCACAAAATCGACCTACGACAATTGCATACAGATTGGCCGAGATTCTGGTCATACTACATCCAAATGTAGGAAGATCGGTATGATTATATACCTACTTGGGAATCGATCATCGTTCCAGAGTTAGCATACGTGCAGGAATACATGACATGGTTTAGGATTCATGGCAAGTCGTATTTACTATCAGCAGAGGAGAGACAGTGGCAATTGCGTGTCCAAAGGAAACGACGTGGCCCTTTAAATCCAAGAAGAAGGGACGACGACGCAGGTTTCTCAACGTGGCCCAGACAATCACCCGGCCCATCATCAGCACCCATACAATCACCAGGCTCAGCAACAGCACCGACACAGTCACCCAACCCAGCAGTTCAACCGACGATACCCACGACACAACCTTTTCAGATGATTCCAGGTGCGTATCCTAGCCCTTTTATGTATCCTAACCCTTATATGTTTTCTTTTTCTAGTCCAATGGCAGGTTGGAGTCCATGGCCCGATTCATCTCCATTTTTGATTACACTAAGTGGACCGCAGATTTAAAGGCCAACATCGCACGAGGGATCGCAAGAGGGGCCGTCAGGGAGCTTTTCTTTTTACCAATCCCCATCACCGTATGGGTCTCAAACAGCTTCGCCGTTGATGATGCAAACACCTCTACATTTACTATTCTATCAAGGTGGCTCATCGTCTCAACACCGACAACCAGATCCCCTACCGGAGGAACTAGAATCCCCGCCGGAGCAACCACAACCCTCACCGGAAGCTGGACAAAGGAGGAATCCAGTGCGTAACCGTCGACGGTCGCCATGTGGCACTGAATTCGGCAGGCACGGAGATTGATTTTTATTTTAATATATTTGTACAAACATTTTGAATATTTTGATATTATTTGATGTAATAAAATAGAAATTCTTCTATATTATTTCATGAAATAAAATAGAAATTTATTTTTACATTTTTAATATAATAGAAATTCTTTTAAATAAGGAAATATGTTGAATATTTCTATATTATCTCATTTAATAAAATAAAACATTATTTTGAATAAAGTAATTGTAATTTACCTTAATATTTTTAATGAAATATATTTTCTTTTAAATAAGTCAATATTCTGAATAGTTGTACCAATTTTTGATTTAAAAAAATATAAATAATACAAAGTTTTTTACAATAACGTTCAACTATTGCGAGGCATGACCGGCTTGTATGGCCTGGGTTCTTACACCATCCGTACAACTTCTGTTGGCTAGCTGTTTCTCGGATATCGATATTGTTACGTATTCTAGTCGAGCAAGGTCGACCCTTTGGTTTGCGACATAATTCTCTATCCGGTAACAACTTAAAGGGAGCAAGTGATACAGACGGCCATTTACGTTCATCTGGGACCGGTAGGAATACGTGTCTCTAGATGTTGTACATGTTTTCTAATTTGTACATTTCGTCGACATAGCTCATCGGATCTAGATGGAGATTCTGACAAGCTGCAATTACATGAAAGCATGGATAACGAAGTGCGTCAAACATCCCACAGTCGTAAGTCCTATTTCGCAAGTGTACACGATATTGCCCGCCAAGAACACCTTGGTGCGGTCTGTCAAACTCTGTCACGTGAAACCATAAGTTGTCTCGATCTTGACAAACTGTGTGTATGGTGTTCGCCCGCGCCTTGGCCTTGTTAATTTCTTGCACTACCTTACTGCACCATACATGGCCTCCCTGCATCTAGCCTGCAAAACTCTTTGCTCACTTTGAAAATAGCGCCGCTAAACGAAAATATGTCTCTCAGACAACCGATGTTATCGGTAGATGGCGTATTCCTTTTAGAATGGAATTTATGCATTCAGCCAGGTTTGAGGTATAAGACCATACCGTAGGCCGCCGTCGTATGCTTGTGACCACTGTTCGAAAGGTATGTTACAAAGGTAGTTCGCGCCTTCATCATTAATTGAACGCAAAACAGCCAATATCTCATGAAAACGATCTTTATTTATTTCATACCTTGCCAATATAAGTTCATAGCGAATGTTACATACCACTCTTTCAATTAGAATAAATTTAAAATGACAAACAAAATTATATTAATAGAGACTAAATACTCATGTTGGTCACTTGTTGTCATTCACTCTTAGATGGATATTGCCTGTAGTAGTTGGAAGCAACGTGCCTCAGGCAATACCGATGGTGTGTGCGCTGCCATAAGCTTCCCTGTCAATCAATTGCAGCTAGTATGCCAGTGCCCCGATCCGAAATGACACAAATATCAGGTTGGGGGCACACATGCCTCCTCAACCTAGATAGAAAGAAATCTCAATCATCAGCTGACTCCCCCGGTGTTATTGCAAACGCAATTGGAAGAATTCTTGCACTGCCATCCTGTGTCACTGCTAGCAATAGCCGATAGGTATATCTACCAAACATAAAGGAACCGTCAATTTGTACCAATGGCTTGCAATATGGAAATGCGTGTCGGCATTGCTTAAAGGTCCAAAACAGGCATTTGAACACTCGGCATCCACGTAGCAATCGACCGTTGTAGTACGCATGTTTCGTTTCAAGGTCTATTATGCAACCTAGGACGTATCTCTCTAGCACTTGACACCACTGCCATATTTCATTATATGAAGCGTCCCACCCACTATGCATCTTCGCCAATGCCTTCTGCTTAGCTATCCAAGCCTTATGGTAAGAGGTTGTGTACCCTAATTGGCTACGAATATTTTCAATTAAGACCGTCGCTGAAGTCCTGGGATCTGCCTTCACTGTGGGTAGTATCAAGCTAGCTAACATAGCTGAATCCATCTTGGGATGATCTTGTGAAATACCTAGAAACGGAGTACATTAAATAATGCAACATTCATAATAACAATATTATTCAAAAACCCTACATACTGTACCTGCAGCACATGTATGTGCAACTTTGTACTTTTTATCTCCCACAACCCTGTCCTTTTCCTCAACGAGGCGTAGATTTTCCATGAACATGTACCGTCTTGCACTGCACACTTCACCTTAAACTTATTAGCTTTGGACTTAACGACATGGTAGTTAACACCGTTATTGAAGCTATGTTGTTTCAAAGCACCAATAAAACTATCCTTGTTGGAAAACTGATTGCCAACTTCAAAGTCACCCAAATCCAGTACTGAACTTGTACAATCATGCAATCGGTGTGGTAGATCTAGAAACTCCAACGCATCATCTGCAGACAGATCGACATTATGCATGTGGGCTGGAAGTGAGTATGCCCTGAATTGTGGATCTTCTTCTTCATTTGAACCCCTTTAACATCTTTAGGTTCGGTTGGAATATGCTCCGGTTCAGAAAATAATACAACTTCTACACCATTGGGCCTGGGCTCTTGAGGTGGATCCACATCGGAGTCACCCTCTAACCTACTATCATCTGCAACGTACGAGGTCTCCTCACCGGTCGACATCGTAGGGAGTACATCATCCTCTTTTCTGGGCGTTTCATAATGTCCCTAATTGGATGTAGATTGCCAACCACTAGAAGTTGATGCCGTTCCCTAGTACGTATTTCCAGCATCAAACATCGACCCACCGAGGTGCATGTCCCATCCACCGACAGAGTGTTGTGCAGGGGATGTGTATTCCATACTGCTATCAAACATGGACTGTTCCGTGTTTTGTAACCCACTAACCGAGTGTCGGGTAGGGGTCACGTATACCTCTCGAACACCAGTCGCAAGTGCATCATTTGGTGATGTAAATTGTACATATAACTCAATATAAGGTGCTCCACTAGCGAGATGAGTCTACACCATATCCTCCAAGCTACGAGCACCTTTTATGTCGAACGAGTCATATGTCACTGGATCAATAGAAGAACAAAATCGATACGTAATAGACAGAACTTTCATTGGCGTTGTTCGAAATATTTTACGCCTAATTCTTTTACGAAGTTCTGTCAAATCTATGTTCTGGTTAAAAACCAGTCGCACTGTATTCTCTGATAAAAAAACAACACCATTCTCGGTGTGGCAAACCTCACCATCATAGTAAATAACAGCACTAATACGTTCACTCATCTTCAATTTCTATCCTTCTTAGCCTCTCTAATTTTTTTTGCCGTAACTTATGCAATCTAA
This sequence comes from Gossypium raimondii, assembly GCF_025698545.1. Taxonomy (NCBI): domain Eukaryota; kingdom Viridiplantae; phylum Streptophyta; class Magnoliopsida; order Malvales; family Malvaceae; genus Gossypium; species Gossypium raimondii. The sequence continues at coordinate 34,236,937 of NC_068572.1, read as the reverse complement.
GAAAACATTTTGCTTCATTTATAGCCTCAGGCCAAACATGCGCTACTGTAGCAAAAGCGCGTCCACGTGGGAGCTTCTTTCAGTACTTCTGCTGACAAAGCATCCTGCTTAAAGCGTTTTTGATACTATTTGCTCAAAAACGTCTACTCGAAATTATTTTTTTAAGAGCTACTGTAGCAAAAGCGCGTCCACATGGGAGCTTCTTTCAGTACTATTGCTGACAAAGCATCCTGCTTAAAGCGTTTTTGACACTATTTACTCAGAAACGTCTACTCGAAATTATTTTTTCAGGAGCTATTGTAGCGAAAGCGTGTCCACGTGGGAGCTTCTTTAAATTAACAATTAATTTAATTAAGTAAACCTAAATCCCAAACCCTAATTTATTTGAGTTTTTACTTAAAAACCCTAAACACTAAACCCTAATCTAATTTTTTAAAAATTTATAATTAATTTAATTAAGTAACCCTAAACCCTAATTTATTTAATTTTTCCTTAAAAACCCTTAACTCTAAACCCGAATTTTATTTTTAATTTTTTAATTAAATTACTCAAGTAACCTTAAACCCTAATTTAATTGATTTTTTCTTAAAAATAAAAATATCTCAACATTGTATATTACTTGTGTATTTTTAGCCCTACCAATGCCATCTATTTATAGGGAGATATAGAAGACTCCTGATTGAATTAGTATAATACAAATAATACTTATCTGATAGAAAAACTAGTCCCCTAATTCTACTAGGAAAGAGGGGCGACAAACCCTAGTTAAAAATACTAGGGTTGTCGCCCATTATATTCATTATGAGGGGTTTTGGGTCTCTCTTGTATTGGTTCCTATTATATGTGCTTCCAGGACTTAACCTTGCACTTTTTAATTTAATCCAACCCAATACATGTTTTTCTATTTTACAAATTAAATATTATATATAAAATTAGTTTAAATATATTAAATTTTTTCAACCCAATTCTAATTCTATTAAATTTATGGCATCTTTACCGTAAAATAATCTATAACAATATATTTAATTTCCACATTCAACGGACTCTCATTGACCAATTAATTTAATTCACTTTTCGAACTTCAATTATTTAATTAAATAATAATTTTAAAAACTTAAATTAATTCTTAGGTCATTTCCATGCTTAGTGAGAAACCACATTCTTTTTTTAATGTAACCCATTTTAATAACATTATCATTTCCATCCATTTCTACTCATTTGATTCTACAAATGATTCATTTCCGATTTCAACTAGCTATCGAAGGGACCGATTGGACATATATGATTAATGCTCAAATGATTTATACTTAAGTTCTAACTTTTGGCCTATTAATTATAATCTCATGTAGTCATGAAGTCATTCCACTATAGTAATGTGACTGAGCTCTCCCTAATTACATACCATTACGAAAGTTACTACATCAGTGCTTGTCCCTTGACCTTGTCATAAGTGTGTTACCTTTATAGGATATCCTTAATCTCTTTGGGATAAATTTGTTCTCCCAATATGATCCAATTTTATTTCACGGTAACCATTACATGTTCTTTAATGAAAAGTCAATTATTGCCAAATAGTAATTAAGTCATTTATCACAAAGACAAATGACCTGTGACCACGTTTACTTTTCATCTATCATGTAATACCAATGAGATGATATCATTTACCCATGTCTTGGGCTATGAATTCCACTATTGTGAATGATGCTACATATTGCAAAGTCGAATTCCCAACAGATCAGCTTTTAGTTCCTTATCTGTTTGAACTCAAGCTTTTACCTACATCAAAGTATATAAGTGACACATACATAGTCTGTCATCCACTCAGGATTAAGGTATGTCATAATATGAACATCACAAGTGAATAAATCCATAAACGGATTCAAGATGTATTCTTCTTAGATTTAGTCTGATGTACTATCAGTCCAGTCAGTCACATTTATGTCTCTATCTTCTGAGAGTCAGTCCAGTCAGTCACATTTATGTCTCTATCTTCTTGATAAATGACATATTAGTCTTTTAATCAGTTTGATCATTTTCAATTAGACTAAGGACATGTTTAGCTTAATTTACTAATACAAGTTGTCTCTCTATTTACAATTCGACCACATAATACTGTTTAGTATTAGTTAAATGTTAGATAACCAATGAGCCAATATTTACTTTCATTTTTATTTGCGTGCAAAAAAAATTGAGAACAATATACAAAGGGTATTAATGTAAATTATGAATAATTTTATAAAACCAATATGTTCGAAAAATAAAAGTATACAAATGAATATACTACATTTAAGGCATCAATCCAATAGTCTCCCACTTGCCCTAGTGAAGTAGATAAGTCATATTTTAATTTCCTATGCCCTTTATATGTTTCTTAAAACCCCTAGCTAGCAGAGTCTTGGTAAATAAACCCGTAGGGTTTGTCCTCATATTCGATCATTGACTACATCCACTATTTTTTCAATCACTACAGTCTCCTTTATTATATTTTTTATGTTTTTTTATCCTCGTATGGTTTATTTAATGCTTTGATATATCCACACTATTATAGTGTCATAGCTTTCTCTATACCTCATATTTGACATCCACAATGAAGTTAGAAATTTAACCCTGCTTGACACTTAAATACATTATGAACCTGTCATCGAAAGCAAAGATACAACCTAATGTCGATTTCCTTGAATCTTAACACATTTGGAAGTGTGAATCAATATAACCGATAGGAGTAAGATCTCCTTCGGAATATACAAGCGTATTTTCCCTCATTCTCGGTAAATACTTGAGTATATGCTTAACTACTTACCAGTGTCTTGGACCAGGATTCTCCTGATATTGACTCACCAACCCTACTGCAAAACAAATGTTTGAACGTGTGTATAACATGGTATACATAAGACTTCCTACTGCAGAAGTTTAAGAAACCTTCTCATGTTTTCTCTTTCTTTTGTTGTCTTAGAACAATCCTCCAAATAAAGGTTGAGTTCTCTTTTTAGAATCGGTCATTGCATAATGTTTGAATATCTTGTCTATGTATGAACCTTTCTCCCAAGTCCTTCATAATAAACTATTGAGTTAACCATATTTTAACCGATGAAAATATTCCTACATAATTTTTAATGAGTAGAATTTCATCGACATATAGAACAAGAAATACCTTCTTTCCATCTCGAATACATTTATTAACACAAGGTTCATTTATGTTTTTCTCAAATCCAAAAGTTTTGATCGTTTGATCAAATCTTTGATCCCATGAGCGAGATGCTTGCTTAAGTCCATATATAGATCTATGCAGTTTGCAAACTTTATGCTTATGTTCTTTAGATATATATCTCTTGGGTTGCATCACATAAATTCTCTCTTTAAAATAGTCATTCAAGATTATTGTCTTAGCATCCATTTTATAGATCTTGAAACCAGAAGCCACCATAATGGATAACAATATGTAGATTAACTTTAGCATGACAACCGAATTGAAGGTTTCTTCGTAATTGATACCTTCTTTATGAGTATAACCTTTTGCTTGAAGTATGGCTTCGTAAGTTTTCACTTTTCCATTTCCATTTCTTTTCTTCTTATAGATCCACTTACACCCTATGAGTTTTATCCCTTTTAGTAAGTTTACAAGTTCCTACATTGAGTTGGATTGCATAGAAATCATCTCAGCTTTCATAGCTATTTCGCACAGCTTGAAATTAGCACTCCGCACCACCTCATCAAATGTGAGTGGGTTATCATCTTCTTGTTCGGTACATTTAGCATTGAAAACACTTCTGTCAAATTGGAAGAACTTAGGCCTACTAGAAACTCTCTCATAGTGAGGAAAATCCATATGCTACTGATTGTTTTACGAGTCTACTATTAAGAGTTAGTTCTAAAATCGCTACTATAGGGATTTGTTTATTTATCAAAAGTTCTTCGAGTACTTCTTTACTTCGAGGTTTAAAATTGTTAATGTAACTTTGCTCAAGGAAGTTATCATAAGTCAACACTATCATTGTTTTTTCTTTCGAGTTATAAAACAAACCACTCTTTGTTCCTTTAGGATATCTCACAAACATGCACAACTTTTTCGTGAATCTGACTTCCTTGCATCTCTATCCAATACATGGGATAGGCATCCCCAAATCCTTAAATTATTTAGACTTGGCTTCTTTCCATGCCACAATTCGTATGGATTTTTAGATGCAACCTTAGTTGGTACATCATTTAGAATATAGGAAGACATTTGTAAGGCGTATCCCCAAAAGGAGATTGCTAGCTTCGAATATCTTAACATCAATTGAACCCTGTCTAGCAAAGTTTGATTCCTTCTCTTTGCCACGTCATTCTATTGTGGAGTTCCTAGTGTGTTTAATTAAGATTATATATCATCTGATAAATGTTCTCACCTTGATCAGATCGAAGTGTCTTTGTGGGTAAACCTAGTTGTTTCTCCACTTCCAGACGAAACTCATTAAATTTATCAAAGGTTTCATTTTCGTTGTGCATTAGATATACATGCCCATATCTGGAATGGACATCTATAAATTTTACATAATAACCATAACCACCTATTGCACTGATGTTCTTAGAGCCACACACATCAATGTGCACAAGTTCTAAGGGTTTCATGGCTCTCATCCCTTTTGCATTAAAAGATCGCTTAGCATATTATCTTCCAAGCAAAATTCACATTGTGGTAGATAAACTTCCTTAAGCGGACTTAAGGAGTCATCTTTCACAAGTCTAGTGATTATTTCTTGGTTAATATAATCAAGTCTCAAATGCCAAAGGTACGCCTCATTAGAGTCAGAATTTTTAAGCATTTTATTCGATAGTTCAGTTTCAAGCAGTATGTACAAATTTGGTTTGATAAAATAGAGATTATTATTCATCCATCCATTACAAATAGGAGTATGATTTCTAAATATTACAACACTATTATTAAAAGTCACGATCAAATTGTCTTTAAATAAAAATGCAATAGAAATTAAGTTTCATTTGAAACTTGATACAAGAAAATGTCTTGTAAAATAATCTTCCAAAAATTATCCAAATAAATAAGTACATCTCCCACCACTTTAGCTGCCATTCTTGTACCACATATCCCCAAAAAGTGATTGGAAGCTTCGACTAACTTAACATCGAAGGTACCATGTCTAGCAACGTTCGATTCCTTCTCTCTTTCGCGTATTTCTATTGTGGAGTGCCCATCACAGTCAATTGAGATAGAATCTCATTTTGTATAAGGTACCCTAAGAACTTATCAGATAAATACTCTCCACCTCGATCAAATTGAATTATCTTTATGGATAAAATGAGTTATTAGGTACACATGCCCATATTCGGAATAATCATTAATAAAGGTTACATAATACCCATAACCACCTTTTGTACTAATGCTCATGGAAAAATAATTTTCTCAACCCTATTCTAATCCCGTTAAAATCATTACAACTTTACCATAAAAGAATCTATAAGTAAATATACTTAATTTTTCTACATTCAACTGGATCCACAATAACCAATTAATTTAAATCCATTTTCGAACTTCAATTCATTATTTATTTAATAATTTGAAAAAGCATAAATTAATTCTCAGGTCATTTCTATACTTAGTGAGAAAGCCACATTTATTTCTATATGTAATCCATTTCCCTAAATTTATCATTTCTATCCATTTCTATTCATTTTATTTATTAAACAATTCATTTCTAGCTTCAACGAGCTAGCGAAGGGACCGACTGGACATATGCAATTGAGGCTCAAATGATTTATAATTAAGTTCTAGCTTTTCACCTATTAATTATAAACTCATTTAGTCATGAATTCATTCCACTATAGTATCGTGACTGAGCTCTCCCCTACAACATACGATTACGAAAGCAACTTGATCAGTGCTCATCCAATGACCTTATTATAAGTGTGTTACCCTCAAAAGACATCTTTAATCTCTTTGGGATAATATCCGCTTTCCTAATATGATCTTATTTTATCTCATAGTAATAATTTCATCTTCTTTAATGAAAAGTCAATTACTATCAAATAGTAATCACGTCATTCATCACAAAGACGAATGACCTGTGGCCACAATTACTTTTTACCAACCATGTAACACTAATAAAAGGATATCATTTACCCATATCTTGGGCTATGAATTCTATTGTTGTGAATGAGTCTACATACTACAGAAGTCTTGCACCCAACGCACCAGCTTTTAGTTCCTTGGCTATTCAATTTTAGTCTTTTGCTTACATCAAAGTGTACGAGTCACATAAACATAGTCTGTCATCTACTCAAGATTTAGGTATGCCACACTATAAATGTTACAAGTGAATAAACACATAAATAGATTCAGAAACTATTCTTATTGGGTCCAGTCCGATGTACTGTCAATTTAGTCAGTAACATCTATGTCTCTAACTTCTAGAAGTCATTCACTCCGATGCCCAAGACAAGGCATATCTCCAATTGGACTTGATAGAGAACATATTAGTCTTTCAATTGGTTTGATCATTTTCAATTAGACTAAGGACATGCTTAGGTTTGTTTACTAATATAAGTTGTCATTCTGTATTACGATCCAACCACGTAATATCGCTTAGTATCAGTTAAACATTAGACAACTAATGAGTAACATTTGCTTCCATTTTTCTTTGCTTGCCAAACCCATTTGAGGAAAGTTATACAAAGTATAGGAATGAATTTGTGTTATTAACCAATCTATTCGAAAAAATAAAAAATTTACAAATGAATATACTACACTTAGGTCACTAGATCCAAAAGTCTCTCACTTGCCCTAATGAAGCAGATGAGTTATATTTTGAATTCTCATGCTCTCTACATGTTTCTCAAAACTCCTAACTAGTAGAGTCTTGGTAAACGAGTTTGCAAGGTTGTGCTTGGATGCGGCCTTGACTACATACATGATTCTGTTTACAACTACCTCCCTCATGATATGATACTTTTGATCAATATGTTTTGTGCTCTTGTGGTTTCTTGTGTCCTTGGGATTAAATATTATCACATTGTTGTCACAATATAGTGGTATTAACTAAAGTATAAGAATTCTTTAAGTGCGTCTTCAGGTGAAGTCTACATTAGGGCGAGCGTGGTGGTTTGGCGGACTCTTTTGAAGAGTATACGCCACCCGAGTTTTTAGACAAAACGTTAAAGCCCTTAGTATTAAGAAATTATTTTGAAAGAACCGTGTGATTTATTATTATCTTATTATCCTGGTTGAACGATCTAGTTAGACGAATGAGTATTTGATGAGTTTAAGGCTAAGTTTCTAAAACCTGTCAGACCCGCATTTATAAAGAGAGAGAAGTGCTTAGTCAAAAGAACGAGGGGTTTGGAGAGAAATCAGACTTATCCACTAAGTTTTTCCTTCTGTGTATATTTTTATAAAGTAAGCGTTGGCTTCTTGAGCAAGTTTTATGCTTTCTTTGGCAATCATATTTTCTTTCCAAACTTTCTCTGCAATTTTTCTCTTGGAAAACTCTAAACTTAGGATTTGCTTGAAGACTTGGGTTCGTTGTACTCAACCAAATCCACCGTCATTTGGTACCTGGTAAATATCGATGAAACTCAAGTTATTTTCATGGCTATTTACAGAGCATTAAGGTTTTATACTTTAGAGTTAGTTTGAGGTGTAAGAGAGAAACTTCTAGATTCTAGGTTTCCTGATAATATTCATATTTTACTCTTTTTTTTTCTAGTGAAATGATCTGATAAGTTAACTCTTCATCTTATAGCTTAAGAAACTCCTAAAAAACCCCGTGATAAGGGAAAGAGTCTTGATGTATGATCTTGTTGCAATTTCTAGTGAGTTCCTTCTTACTTCTATGTGTCTATGTATTATGTTTTTTCATTTTTGTCAATTGAGGTAAGCCCTCTTATCCCATGAGATGATGTGTTTATGCATGAGTAATAAAAAGTATGTGGTTATAAGTTTGAGTTAATTGTATGTGTAAATGGAGTAAAGGCTTTTCTTCATGCTTAAGCCATCACCCATTGTTTTTGGAATGAACAATGTGAACTGAGCTATGAAAATGAAATCATGGCGATGCCTTCAATGAAATGAGCATTGTATTGGCAGATCATGATACATGAAAAGGGATCATGTAGCTTCTGGTAGGGCACGTGTTAATGCAAACCAGATTGGAAAATCAAAATGAAATGAATACTAAGGCTTGATCATGGAGTTGGATGTGACTGGCACAAATGAGGATGTCTACATGGTTGCATGAGCATATGCGCCAAAGGAATAATGTTTTTAGTAAAGTCTGTTTGTTGATGGTATTCGCCAATGGGTGAATTATATGATTTGCTGAGTTGGAAAGTTTTATTTGTATTATTTATTTAGCTATTGATATGTGTGCTTTGGAACTCACTAAGTTCTTCAAACTTATTTAGTTACCTTTCTTTCTCAGGATCATTGATGAAGTAAAGGCCTTCTTAAAGACTACGCCAAAGGACATCTATTTCATGAGATTTCTAAGTTGTATTATGCATGGCATGGGGGTGGTTCAAGATGGTGTCATTCAAAGACTGATTTTTTGTATTTTAAAGCTACTCTTTTGAAATTGTTAGTTAAATGAAACCTCAAAGAAGTGATTATATTTTCTTGAAGAGTAACGAATTATTTATGTTGAATGACTAATGTTTGTCTAATTATATGTGTATGTGTACAACGCTGTAGTTAGATTGAAGTTTACGCCAAATACGGTACTAAGCGCTTCCATGTTTTTCATCTCACTTGGATATGTATTACTCTATCTATCTTTTATTTGGCCAAGGATTTACAATTCATATTTATTTGAACTTTATTTTCATGAAGGTCTCACCTGTACAAATTTTAAAGGAAAGATTTTAAGGCAGTGACGTGCCAATCCTAGGTCCTCCTTAAGGATCAAGTTTGGGGCATTACAAAACTATTCGAAAAAAAATTAGAAGTTTAAAATCAAATATACTACACTCAGGGCACTAGATCCAACAAAACCTACTTTGTGTTGTGTCTATGATGGAATGCTTAGGGCAAGCAAGGCCATCAGAGAAACTTTTCGGCACAAACAGAGATTGTACGAGCCTTACACATCAATTTTAGAAGATATATGGGATTGCTAGATGCTCTAAGATATCTAGAACACTATTTATTGATTGAATCTGACATTTCAGTATGAAACCAATAAACAATATAGAGACGCAACTCTCGTGGAAGGAATTTTATTCATTCTTTCCAACAGACACATTACATGTTGTAGAAGCTTGTTTGAAGAGTGCTCTTTTTATTGAAAGTGTAGTGGTAGCTTTAGAAGTGAGTTAGCACTTACTTCTAGCAAAACTACAATAGCAAGTAAAAGAATTAAATTATAATGTTACTTATCTATTTATATAATCGTGAATTTGCAATATATTATCTAATATTCTTTTCCTAGATGAGTGGTGGAGGTTCTTTGGTCATGGTGCTCCAACTTTTCAAAGGTTAGTAATAAGAATTTTAAGTCAAAGTGCTTCATTCTGTGGTTGTGAACAAAATTGGAGTGTGTTTGAAAGAATACACAAAAAGAGAATAAATAGATTGAAGCATCAAAGGTTGAATTACCTTGTCTATTTGCATTACAATCCTCATTTGAAGAATAGGTAAGTTCTTTAGTGTATTATGGACTTTTTATTTAGTTGTATTGAGTGAAATATTTAACTTTAACTATATTACTTTAAGTTGTAGAACTTTTAACAAGATATCTTTGGATCCCATTGATTTTGAGTGCACTAACAAAATCGGTACTTGAATCATTGAGGATGAGAGTTTGACAGAACATGACATGGACTTTGATGAGTTGCAAAATATGATAGGTGAAGCCAAACAAAATGAGAATGCTAATGGTTAGTAATTTTTTACATTTAAAACTTTAAAGTTAAATATATTTATATTAATTACCATTTGACTTGTGAAAATTTTACCTTTTGCTAGTTTAGTCAAACTCAAATGTTAATAATAAAGTTTTTTATGATTATGTCTTCGTGGTTCAAGATGGATTGAATCTTTCATCTTTTAGTGGTGTTGAGGCTGGTAGAAGCAATAATCAGGATAAAGATTAAGAAAATTGGAATGTTAATGAAGATTATTAAATTTGAAAGGTTTTCTACTTTAGAGTTTGGAACTTTGGATTGAGTTTGGGTTATGTGTTTAAATGTGTTTGGATTGAATTTACATTATGTATTTTTATGTGTTTGATCTTTGGATTATGGCTTTGAATGTTTTGATTATTTGAATTAATGGTTGGAATGATTTAAACTTTTAATGATTTAATTTTCTATGATTATTATAACTTAGGTTAGATGAATATTGAACTTTGAAGGTTGAATATTGAATTTTAGATTTTGGATAGTGTAGTTACCTTTGTTGATATTTTAAATTTTAAATTGATTTTTAATATATAATTAATGTTTATGACATTATTGTTTATTTAAATGTGTTTATAATTTTTTTTCCAATTTTTCAATATTCTTCTTGATTTTTATTTATTTTCAAGTATTTTTTCTAGCTTTTTATTAAAAAAAATTCTTTTTTTTTACAATGAACAGGTTGGATCAGTAGTCAAACTAGTTTTGATTGGCCCAACTACCGATCCAGTTTTCAAAACCTTGCTTTGTTGTGAGAATGTTGTTAAATAAATGAATTTGTACCTATAGTTCATGAAACCCATAATATGAAAAGAATGTGTTTACAAGGATTAAATTAAAATATGAGTTTGAGTGTATGTGAAATCACTTTAGGTGTCATTATGTGGAATTAGACAAAGGATTGTCTAGTATGCTTTAAAACTCTAAAATCTATAACTTTGAATATGTCTCTATATGAATATTAAGAATGTGATTGACCTCGATTAATATAAGTTACTTATGAATAAAATATGACTTGGTAGATTTAGTGAAATGCTTATGAAATGATTGGCATACCAATAAGGGTTAAATGCCTATTAGGTCTGGAGTTTTGTTACCTTTGGGCCTTACACTTATTATGCTCACTCTTTATTGCTTTCGGGCTTAGCACTTCGGTGCTCTCTAGTGTGTTTTAGATGATTAACACTTATGTGCTTTTTGGTGCATTTTGGAGGGATGTGATATGAAGTCTTATGGCTAAGCACTAATATGCTCTCTGGTGTGTCTCGATGGGTCCCAAGTATCCGAGTCACATTTTACTAGAGTTTATTAAGGGCGAAATGGATTAAAATCTTTTTAATGAGACTTATATATGTATATAAGTTGTTATATGCAAACTAAGGTGGTATGTACTAAGGACTATAAGATAAATAAGTGAAAGGAAATTAAACAATTGAGTAAGTTAATAATGAATATATTCTAGTAGCTCATTCCGGCTAATTGTGGCATAAATGAATTTTTTATAAGCTAAATATGATAATAAATTAGGTATTCAACAATAAAAGAAAAGCTATGTACTACGAGTTGTTTATAATGGCCTTAAAATGAAGATAAAAAAATTAAAACTTTTATTTTCTGTATGCTCTTAATGAAAGAAATGAAAATACAATAAATATTTGAGATATAAAATTTTGATTTTATATGCTAATGAATATAATGGTTGGCTATATGTGTATGGAACAAAAAGTTCATAAGTGAAACTTATTTGTAATGTCTAACCCTAAGTGAAACCAATAAACAATTGGCCCTAAAAACAAGCTTATACGATACCTTTTAAAGCAAACTTTAATAAAAAGAGGACATATGTTTGACTAAATATTTGTTATGAGTCATATAATTGAACCCGGAAATGTAATTGCTTAATGAATGAATAATTGGTAAGTTGAGCCTTTATAATATGGTAATGAGAAATGAATCCACAATAATCTTTAATTGTGATATGTGTAAATTCTATAACAAATACTCCAAATGGGGCTTAGCACTATTAAGGAATAGAATAAGTAGGTTTATCCTTAAGTACTTACTGAGCTCTTCAAGTTGACACATTAGTTGTTTATACACGTAGGTTATGGAATAATCTTGAAGTTTGTGGTTTCAGCAAGAGAGCTTTGCATCAACCTTCAAGTTTGAGGTTGTAATGTACTAATATTGGTTGTCATTTGTATAAGAAACTTGGCATATACATAAAGATGTAGATTGAAATTGTATTTGTAACTTTGATGCGTAACCTCAATCTCTTTTGGTTTTCTTAATGAAGTTTACTTTGTTATTCATTTCGAATGAATGTATGGTTTGCATTTTGAGTTTTATTGAGTTTAGAAATTGGGATATAATGATTTAAGTCTTATTGATATGTTTTGGTAGTGTTTAAGGATATTTTAAAGTGTTTTTGAGCTGGTTTTTAGCTCCAGGGGTCTAGGTATCGGTACTTTGCTTAATTGTATCAAAATAACTAAGTCAAACGGCTAAAATGAACAATCTATGGTAGATGTATAGATATATCTCCCTAAAAGTACTAATACAACTACCCCAGATTTGGGCCACTACACTATTTTGTCCCGTTTTGTCTTTCGGGGGCTCGTTTTGGGTCTTGAATATCTTCGAACACTCTCAAACCTCTTATAAATTATTTTAAAGTGCTTTTGATAGGAATTGAATGAAGGAAATAGAAGAAGGATCGAAATTAAGTTGTTTGACTCAAGAAGGAAAGATTTGGATGTGACCGAAAGGAAAAACCAAATAAATTTAGAAAATAACAAAGGAAATAATAAAATAAGAAAACTTAAAAAGTAAAGGATAAATATTCAAAATAATAACTAAATAGTGAAAATATAGATTAAAGTAAAGTGAAAGATGAAACGATAAATCGATGGATATGATAGATAGAAGGATAAATGTCCAATTGAACCCTTTGAGATATAAATCCCAACAAACTCTATTAATGGCTCTAATCAACCCTCTAAGAAATAATCATTGGAAAAATGAAGGGTGAAGAATGAATTCTTATGACTCTTTGGAGAAAGTGGAAAAGAAAACTACTTTTAAAAATCACAAGAAAGAAATCTTGCACAAGAAACAAACTCCCAGAGTTGAAAAAGTTATTAATGAAAACAAGTCTGCTTAATAAACAATGAAGTAGGCTTTATATAGGCTAGCTAAGTACATCCAAATAAAACTCTAAAGTATACTAAAACTGTAATTAATCTAAACAAGAAGTAGTTTTAAACAAAACTTCCTTGTTAACATAAAACTCTTAAATAATTTAAAATACTTAATAATTATAAAAAATTGTAATAAAAAATAATAAAATAATAAGAGCTGATAAATACAATATTGAGCTCATATATGATTTAAATTTGAATTAAAAGCTCGAAACTCATAATTTCTGTCCAAAAATTCTACTCGCGCAGTCTTCACTAAAATAGTAATAACTTGAGCTTCCGAACTCGAAATTAAGTGATTCAAATTGCATTACAAAGTTAAGAGATAGATATTTGATCGATAGGAAAACATATGGATCTAGAAATGCTTGGATCCCTTCCAAAAATGCACAGCAAGTTGACTATTTGTCACATGGCTAGGCGTGTGGGCTTGGTTAAGATCCTTGAAGTGCAACGTCTAAACTTGTTAACATCTTCCACATGGGCATGTCATCATAGATTGGGATTTTAGGCCCATGAACAACATTGATCCCTTCTAATTCATCCTTGCTCCGTATTGAACTCCAAAATTTATCGTCTTGATGCTTCAACTTTTCTTCTCGAATTTTTTTGTGATAAAGTCTTGAATAAATAAGTTGAGTTTTGACTTTAACTGCTTGGATTTGGATCTCGTGACTGGGCATTGAAGGAAACTAAGTCCATCTCTATTATAGCCTTTGAATTGAAGTAGGCTGCCCGTATCAACTTTTAAAGCCCTCAAATTTTTGTAAACTTGATTTTATGACTTTTATAAAAAAAATGAGTTTAAAATTTTAAACAGCACCACTAATTTTGTTAAACATGCAATTTGGTGGCACCTTTCATTTTTATTGTTAGGACTGGTGATGGGTATTACATTAACAGAGTAAAAGTGATATTTCACATATTAAAAGTAATTCAAGAGAAAGTTAGGATATTCAACTCCCTTTACTTTCTTTTAAATTAAAAATGTTATCCAAATAAGGGAAACGGTGTTGCTTTCCCTTCTTTTGTTTTTATTGAATCCAAATATAGAGTTGGAACTTAAGGATTTGCCTTTGAATCCTAACACTTAGGATGTGCTTGGTTGGGTGGAAAAATGAAAGGATGGGAGGACTGAGTGTAAAAGTGGAAAGAAATCAATTTTATATGTGTTTGGTTGAGAAGAAAAGTGAGAGGAAGTAAAATAGGAGGAATGACCATTTTCCATTCAAATGCATAAAATTTTCAAAAATTTTAAATATTTAATGAAAAATTTTAAGGAAAAATTAAAATTTCTCTCAAAAATTAAATAAAGAAGTCGTTAACTAAGGATTCAAAGAAGGATTTGCTTATACTAATATAAAATTATAATAGTTTTACGTGTTTTTATATTTTTAAATAGAAGGATAATGCGCTTTAGCACATTCGAATACATGTCCTCTTACATTGACAATGACAACAATATCAATGCCAATCAAATTAAGATTCAACCAATAATTTATTAATATAATTATAATAATTATTCACGTAAAATTTTAAATCAATATGATATATTTCTATTATATCGATACCATTCTTATCCATATATATTTTACATGGCTGTGCTAGAAATGTAGTGTAACAAAGACACTAAGTAAAACATAAAATAAGTTAACTAATAAGATTGATTATGAGAGTGAGGAGGATTGATTGGTTCAAAAATTCAAAACAATAAAAAGAATATTTATAAAAAAATAAACGAAAAGAAAGCTTGTGGAAAAGAAGAAGAAGAAAGAATTGCAAATTAAAATGATTGAAAATAATCTTTCAGAATCAAAACACAAATTGATATATCAAGAAGTGGCTGTGATTGAAGATGATGTTTCATATAAAAACATAAGCAATATGTTAAGAAGATGAGAAAGGTAATTAATTAATATTAAAATTTGTAACTAGAGAAATTAAGATAGAAAGGGATTATAAGTTAACACTTTTATTTTTATAATATTTTGGACAATTAATATTTAGCACTATAATCCAAAATTTAAATTTACTTGTATTTGTTATTCACATAAAATTTCAAATTAATATTATTATAATAATAATTCTATCTTTATTCCTATATGATTCACATGGCGACGGCTGCAAATTTAGCATAGAAAAGACGAACTAAAACACAAAATAATTAACCAACAAGATTGACGTGTTATTTGCACCAAACATCAACACATCCAATTTTGTTTTATTTGCACCAAGTTAATCAAATATTTAATTATTGCTCTAAAACAAAGGCCTTAGCAGTATTCATTAGAGCACATGGAGAAATGATGCTTAATGCTACTTGTGTCGATATTAGCCTTAAGCTTAAAATATCAGCTTAGTCCTTATATTTCCTCAGAATTTCAAATCTTCTACTTTAAAAGTTGAAAAAATTATTTTTTATATTTTTAATTTAAAATCTCAATTCAATCATTATAGTCGGTATTAATATTTTTACAATTTTTAAATCAATATGTTTATTTTCTGTTAATCATATACCACCTCATATGAAGGAAACATAATTAATATGTCAATTTGACAAATTTTGACAAAAAAACTAACAAGGTTAATGATGGAATGGGATTTTTAAATAAAAAAAAGTAGGACTTAATTTTTAAATTTGGCATAATGATTTATTTGGCCTCAAACTTTACAAAAAGTCATTTTAGCCCTCCATTTAATTTTTCATTTTTTTAGGCTTTAAACTTGCGTTATTTGTCAAATCACCCCAAAATGGTTGAAAAAGTTAACATTTGTTAACTTTGATAACATCAACAATTATTATTTTTAATTTAAAATTTAAAATTTATTAAAAAATATATAAAACTTGTTACCTCCCCAACCCGGCTTAGACATTAGACTCGAATTCAGGAGATTACATCAGCCATTGAGATGGCCTAGTAACGATCAGGGTTTATAAAATAGTCAATTTAAAACATTTGTTTATTTTAGAAGAAAACTTAGCCTATTTTTAGAAAAATCCATGAGTAAAAAAATAATTAGTTTAACATCTTTCTTGTAAAGAATGATTATCATTGAAAAACTTAGTTAATTTATAGTTTATTTATTACACAAAATTTATTTATAATCTTGCAATGAAAAAGTAATTTTAACTTAGTTTTAATGAAATTTATATTTTTCGCATATTTGATTATAATCCATAATTCAACATTTTTAAAAATAATTTAAAAGACATGCATGCTAATAAAACCAACCTAATTCCCATGTCACGATTCAAAATAAAACGATATAGTCTCTGAATAATAAAAATATCAAATAGTAATTTTAAATTATTCTTATGATAGAACGATCAATCCAAGCCGATCCCTTCGTATGCCGAGTCTACGTCCTAACCTGGTGGGTTGTCTGTAAAGATGAAAATAAAAAGGGGAGTCAGCTAGCTATAAAGCTTAGTGTGAGTTCCATCACAAGAAAATCGATGCAAATAGTAGACAAAACAAACAGAATATCATCTTTAAAGGATAAACACAATTTGAATAGCAACTCAAAATTTTGATATTTCAGATTAACTCATTATCATAATATCTCGGTATTTACAGCAATGCAAATACTTATAAATGCAATGCAATTTCAATTTAACAGAAAATGTTCCTACCCCACCGCTACACACCATAGTAGGAGTTCCCTAGAACTCCTCTACCTTTACATCATGTTGTGGATAAAACCACTCATTGTGGATAAACCACTAGTAATAAAAAGGGTAGATGAACCATCAGTTTTTTTTTTTTGTTAAAAAGTTTTGGCAGACAAGCTGCTGGAAGGTTGTGGATGCATAGATTGAAGCTGCTAATATGGTGTGGTTAAGCCACTCAAATGGTACAGATAAAAGTTGCTCAAATAGTGTGGATAAACCACTCAATGGTGCAAATAAACGACTCAACTTTCTTCGTTCACATCATCCCACCCCATGCAATGCAATATGGGAATCTTAGACAGATCAATACGGTAGCATTTAGTTATTTTTTTAACAGAACAATACGATAACAATCAATATGCTTATAATAGTTCAATACAGTAGCAAATAATATGCTTATAACAGATTGACTCAGTAGCCAAAATTCATGCTTATTAAGTGTTCAGTTTATCGATAACGTAAGGCATATTGTATGCATAATCACGAATATAAATACAATAAACATATGTATTTCATGCAAATATTCACATAACATTAGTTTAGCCAATTAGATAATGGTTTCTAGTATTATTCATAGTATCATGGATTTAATTGAATAAAATAAAACACTAAAAATAGTTCAGAAATCATTCAGGGACCAAACTGAACAAATCATAAATTTTGAAAAATAGGGGCACATGACCATGTGGCCAGGCTGTGTGCAATGCCTTAAGCTGTGTGGTTCATGAACTACACTAGGGTTTTCAAGGCATATGGTCGTGTGGTGGGTTATGTGATCCACACACTTGTGTGGCAGACCGTGTGGAGGGGTCTTATCTGTGTGAGAAACGAACTTATCTGTGTCCACTCATGTGGTCCACACGCCCATGTGACAGCCCGTGTGGTCTTATCTTAGGCAGAGTTTTCCCCGATTCATTTTTAAAAGAACACACACCTTTCATTAGGATCTTGAGCGACGTCTCTCACGTTCAAATCTGATTCGGGTACCTAAAACGGGTCCTTCAAACGATATTTATACATGTGTTAATGTTTGTTTTCAAGAATTAATCAAGAATAATAGAGGATTTCGACAATAATTGCAAAAGATCAAAATCAAATTGAATGATTATTGTGGATCAATGCTATTTTAGAATTTACGAGTTCTACTAGTTGAAATAGTTAAACTTACTGAATTTTTGACAAAGGTACGAAGGCTATAGACGATGAGTTTGACAACCAGTAGGAAATTGTTTTAACAGAATTGATTGTTTCGGGGTGAGCAAAAAAATAATTTTCAACATCAAAATAATGTGAAATATGATGAAAAAGAAAAAGGGATAAAAAAAGATGAAGATATATGTAGAGAATAGAGGGATAAATTCTAATTGGAATGACAGAAATAAATCAAAATCCTAATGTAATTAGGAAAGATGACTAAATAGCTAGATTGTCAAACTTTTAAGGGGTTGCAGGGTAATTTACCCTTTTTATCGAAAATAAAAAAGAAATGGGGTGAGATTGGCATGACTTGAACTTGGAAATTCAAAAGGGAAAGGAAAATGCTTGACCAATTAGGTTACTACCAAAACTTAATTAAATTCTACTTCATTTAATATTTATTATAGTGTGGTTTTTGTCCTATGTTGCTGAATTAAAAAGAAAAGAAATGTGAGAGATGAGGTTTAAACTTAGGATTTCTAAGGAGTGTACTAACTACTTACCCATCAAGTATAAGGCTTATTTCTTGATTATTTATTTCATCTAACCCCTATATTTTGGGGCGTTACAAAACTTATAAAAAATATTTTTAATGCTTTTATTTTCAAAAAATTAATTAATTGCTAATGTGGCATACATGTGGATTGCCATATGTATGCCACATCAGCAAAGTTAATAAAACATAAAATTTTCAATTCATTTTGGGGTGATTTGACAAAAAATGTAAGCTCAATGGCTAAAAAAGACGAAAATTAAATGAAATGCTAAAATTACTTTTGTAAAGTTGGAGGACCAAAAAAAATTATTATGCCTTTAAATTTTTATGTACAAAGAATAAATCAAAAATATTGTCAAAGTAGAGGGACTCATAGCATAGTTTAACCTAATCATAAAATACCAATGGTTCTTGCAAGATATAGAAAAAGCTTTACTCACATTTTAGTCACTGAATTATACCCGCTTTCTCACTTCAATAACTAAACTTTCTGTTTGTCCCATTTTGGCCTAGAACAATCACCTCATTACACTTTTTTGACACTTTCAATTAACATTGTAAAAAAAAAAAAGCCTTAACCAAATAGAATAAGTGATATGTCTCTGTTGGGAACAGACGTGGCTATTCTGGTCGTTGATTGCATGGATCGAAGGATGACTGTTGTTGATCAGACAAAAATAATGAAAAATTATAAAAAAGATTTATTGGAAATTGTAAAATTATTAAAAATTATTCGCTAGTTATGGGTTAAGCATATGGCAAGTTACCAAAAACATTGCGGGTGGTTGTTTAATTAAATAAATTGAGAAAGGATTCTTAATACTAGTTGTGTCAATATTAATCATAAAATAGGGAAAGGGTAGGTGCCTCGAAGTTTGGTTTATTGGGGATATGCGATGCGAGAGAGGAGATTTGCCTCTTGCCATTAGGGGGTAAATATCAATACAAGTCTAAATAGAATAATTAGTCAATCATTTAATGTATCATAATCACAATTACCAATTGATTCCTTTCCATTCATTGTTGATTTGTTCAAAACTCTACAACGTCACTCTAATCATGTCAGCTGACGGAAGCATCTCTAGAAAGTAGAAACCAATGAAAACTTTGCTCCTATATTAATTAACTGGTAAACTAATGGTCTGGGTTCAACTACTTTTGGATCTCACTTCCATGATTAAATTTATTAAATAAATTTTTTTTAATAATTTGAAGACTATTAGAGTCGATTAGGCTTAATTGATAAGTTGCACTTTAAACTATACATTTCTTTTTAATTTGGTACTTCAAACTTTTTTTATTAGAATATTCTTTCATTACTCAAATCACTTCAAATCTTAGTACCAATAAGAATCATCCACCAATTATATCCTGTTCCATCAGTATTATTCATTGCTCTCCCCTCCCTCCGCTACCGCTCTCCGCTCCTTCTCCCTTAACTAAGCCAACAACCTGAAAAAGAAAATCAATACGTTAAATTAATGAACTCAATACACGAGAAAGAAAATCTTTGCATTTAATTACTTACCATTAAAAGGGAAAAACTGGATGTTCTTGAGAAAGTTGAAGTTTTCTCCAATTTTGAATTAAATAATAATCCTTCAAAATTTAAGGTTCTTAATGTTGAAATATAACCAAAAATACTATAAAACTGAAGAAGTATGTTAAACTTCATTAAGCCATATTAATGACCTGATACATGCAATTAAAGCAATAGTTGAGAACTGTTTCTTTAACAAACTAACTGATATCTTAACAGTCAACTAACTAACTTCCAGATACTCTAAGATTCTCCTGGTTCTCAAATTCTTTGAAAACAGATGGTGCATCCCTTGTTGTGACCCGAAGAGCATGTCGAAAAATAGCAAATTGCTTGGGAGTGACAGGTTTTGTGAGCACATCAATAATTTGACTGACTGACGGTACAAAATTGACCTGCAGAGAGCCATCCAGTACTTTCTCTCGAACAAAATGATGGTCGATCTCAACATGCTTGACCCTTGCATGATGAGTTGGATTAGCTGCCATAGAAATAGTAGAGGTGTTATCACACCAGACCACTGGCGTTTGTTCCACGGATACACCAATTTCTTTTAACAGTTGTTGAACCCACACCAGTTCAAACACACAGTTGGCCAAGCTTCGATATTCAGCTTCTGAGGAAGATTTAGAAACCACTTCTTGCTTCTTGGAGCACCAGGCTATCAGATTGGACCCCAAGTACACAACATAGCCTGTAGTGGAGCGTCTGTCTTCGACTGAAGATGCCCAATCAGCATCTGAGTAGCAAACAAGCTGAAACTGCCCTTGTACAAAAAATAATCCATGCTCCATAGTTCCCACCAGGTAGCGTAGCACACGTTTAACTGCCTTCCAATGAGGCTCATTGGGAGAGTTCATATATTGGCTGAGCTTGTTAACACAAAAAGATAGATCAAGTCGTGTAATGCATAGGTATTGAAGCATGTCAATAATGCTACGATAGAGCTGAACATCAACAAGCTTTTGGCTGTCATCAGTAGCAATAAGCTTAGGTGAGCTGACCATAGGAGTAGGAGTGGTAGCTGCCCCCATCATACCTGTTTTAAGCAGAATTTCTTGCACATATTTCCGCTGTCTTATAAACAACCCTTGATTGGTATACTGCACTTCAATGCCTAGAAAGAAATTGAGTTGGCCCAAGTCTTTAAGAGCAAACCTGTTGTGATGCTGACATATCACACTGTCAATATCTTTACTAGAACTACCTGTGAGAACAATGTCATCGACATAGGCCATAAGCAGGAGTTGGCTATCACCAGAAATGCGAATAAACAAAGACGGATCGGCCTATGACTCATGAAACCCGAGCTTACTGACCAGAAATTGTTTGAGGGTGTGAAACCATGCCCGTGGAGCCTGGCGTAACCCATATAAGGCTTTGTACAACTTGCACACCAACTTCTGATTGTTGGGTCCTGACACCTCAAACCCAAGTGGCTGATCCATGAAGATTTCTTCAGCTAGCTCTCTATTTAAAAAGGCATTATTCATGTCAACCTGTCGTAGAGGCCACCCCTTCAGTATAGCAACAGCAAGAACAGTCCTGATGGTGACTGCACGAACCACTGGGCTAAATGTATCTCAAAAATCAGTCCCTGCATGCTGAGAAAATCCCTTGGCTATCAACCAAGCTTTATATCGATCTATAGTACCATCAGTTTTTTTTAAACTTTAAATAACCACTTACATCCAATGGTGCGATGGTGTGAAGGGAGCGGATACGGACTTCAAGTATTGTTGCTGATAAGAGCTTGCAACTCAGTATGAACTACATCTCTCTAGCAAGTGTGTGCCATAGTTGTATGAACATCAGTAGGCATATCAGGTGACTTGCATGTACTGTTCAAATAAGCTTTTAGCTTGAAGATACCAGCTTTGCTACGGGTGATCATTGGATGGGAATTTTTTGGGGTAGGAAGTAGAGGTTGTACACATGTAGTAATGTTTGGTGAAGCCATAGAGTTATTAGAGGTAGAAGAAGAGGACTACAAGCTAGACTGAACAGGGGGTATCGATGTAGGCAAATTAGGTATAGTGGATGACGTGGATGGTGAAGAATTGTTAACCATAATGTTGGGTGAGAAAGGATTATGTGGTGGTAAGCTGGGGGTTAGAACAAGTAACCTAGAACTAGCTGACATGTGGTCTTTGAGTGTGGAAGAATGGGTGCAAGTAGTTTTGAATAGAAAAGTGTTTTCATGAAAAGTACCGTGTCGAGTGATGTATATTCGACCATTGTTGTCTTGGCATCGATACCCTTTATGAATGGGAGAGTATCCTAAGAAGGTACATGGAGTGGATTGGAACTGAAGTTTATGACTATTATATGGTCTAAGGTTCGGGAAACAAAGGCACCCAAAGGTTTTGAGAAAAACACAGTTGGGTTTGGGTCGATAAAGTTTTTTCATATGGAGAAGTATAGCTTAGAGGAGCAGAAGGCAGCCTGTTGATGGGGTAGATGGCACAGCTAAAGGCATCACTCCAATAAGATATAGGCATGGAAGTATGCGCAAGCATGGAGAGACCTGTTTCAACAACTTGATGATGCTTACGTTCAATAATGCCATTTTGAGCTGAAGTGTAAGGACAGGTGAAACGGTGCATAATTCTATGCTGAGTAAGATAATGCCTGAGAGATTGAAACTCACCCCTATCTGTTTGTAAAGTCTGTAGTTGTAAACCAAGAACGCGCTCAACTTGTCTATGAAACTGAGAAAACACAGTCAAAACCTCAGATTTCTTGTGCAAAAAATAAATCCATGAATATTTGGTGTAGGCATCAGTAAAAGCCACATAGTAACGAAAACCATTCGAGGTCACTGGGGCTGGTCCCCAAACATCAGCAACAACCAATTGAAAATGAGCAGAATACTGAGATATCAAGGAAGAGAACAGTTGTTTGTGCTCCTTGCTTAGGTGACATGCAACACAAACTCTTCTTTATTTACATCAATCGATATATTACAATGCTGTAAAGCATTGAACAATACATTTTTACAAGGATGTCCTAGTCTCGAGTGCCACACACTCAGAGGAACAGACGTTCTAGCTGTAAAACAGTGTGCCGTGCGCATAGGTTGAGAATTTCTAAAAGCATCGTTCAAATGGAGCTTGTACTGGCCATGATGCACTGATCCTCTAAAAAGTACCTCATTGGTCCTTAAGTCACGTACCTGGCACTGTGTCGGGAGAACTTCAAACATCACCTGGTTGTCTCTTGTGAACATAGACATAGATAGCAAGTTTTTAGTAATGCCAGGAGTATATAAAAGTGATTTCATGTAAAGTGGTCGTGTCCTAGTGAGCAAAGAGGACTGACCAGAACACAGAACAGGGAGAGAGCTACCATTTCCAACATACACCTTACCTGGCCCATTGTGAGATGGATTATCACCAAGAGAGGTAGCAGAGTGAGTGAGGTGATACGTTACCCTAGAGTCAGGATGCCAAGCAGGGTCGCCTACAGTGTCAGGTGTAGCAATTAACGCATGTGGTGGAGAAACAGTAGTAGAGGAAGGTGAAACCTGTTGTGTGGAGTTACTCATATATGGATGGGCCTAGTTAGACGTAGGCGCTGACTGATAGGACTAGTTGGGAGGAGGTTGAACCACATGTGACATAACTGACACAGCAAACAGTGTCCAAGGAGAAGGACCAGGTGCATACATGCACATATTTGCTTGCGAAGAAGGCCTGTAGTTGGAACTTTTGTAAGATGCATCAAACTGATGATAGCATCGATCAACCAGATATCTAGTTTTTCCACATAATTGGCATTGAATACGGGCTCCAGACTAGCGACCACACCTACGACCCTGAGAATTTGATGCACGATAAGGTGGTACAGAAGTATTAGTAACTGACAGTGCAGGTTGTTAAGAAACTAAATTGGTAGAACTAGGAGTCTCAGCCAGTATAACCTGTTGTCTAGCTTCAGCATCAATTAGCATAGTTGTGACATTCTGAACAATGTATGAAAGCTGACCAGCAAGAATGATTGAAACAATGGACTCATATTCGAATGGCAGCCCATTAAGGATAGCAGTGATATGCTCATTTGCACTGATAGCCTCTCCACAGCTAGCAAGATTATCACAGTAGGATTTGATTTTCAGCAAAAACTCTTTTATAAACATATCACCTTTTCGTTAAGAGTGTAATGCACGACGATAGAACATCAGTCGAGAAGTAGTTTTGCTACCATACAATGTTACAATAGAATTCCAAATTTGAGCAATGGTGTCAAGCCCAATGAGATGAGGAAGAACATCTTGACTTACCGAGAACAAAAGCCAAGAAGCAAGAGCGCTATCTTACTGTTCGAACCTAGTGAACTCAACATTTTCTTGAAGCACCCCATCATCACCTGGAACCATCGAAGGGGGTGGTACGGTATGCAAGTTAAGAACGCTTTGCAGTTTGTAAGCTTTAACAGCCAACAGAGCCTGTTGCCGCCATAAAAGATAGTTGGAATCATCAAGAAGTATACTCACTTTCTTGGTAGAGAAGAATCTGCTATCAAGAACACCATTAGCAAGATTGGACGCCATCGTGGGTGCAGTAGACTGAACAGCGGAAGAACTCGATGGTTGATCCATGCAACAACCAAAAAGAACCGAAACTTAAAGCATCAATCCCAGGAAGAGAGAGACATCTAATACCATGTTGAAATATAACCAAAAATACTATAAAACTGAAGAAGTATATTAAACTTCATTAAGCCATATTAATGACCTGATACATGGATTTATAGCAATAGCTGAGAACTGTTTCTTTAACAAGCTAACGGCTATCTTAACAGTCAACCAACTAACTTCCAGATACTCTAACATTTAAAACAGAATTATCAAAGATAACAACAAAGAAAGTGAAAGCACAGAAAGCCGTGGAATCAAAGGCATTACCAACCAATGTTAAAGATCGTTTGCAGTTTTGGTTTTAATGGCGATGGAAGATGTTTGGCCTTTATGCTTTTATAGAGGGAAAATTATGTTGTGGAGGAATTAAGAAGAACGAGAGGAAACCAATAGAAAAATTAAGGAAAATACAAGTTGTTGGCTTAGTCAAGGGAGAAGGAAGGGAAAGCGATGGCCCGGGGGAGAGAGAGGGACGGTGAGGAGAAGGAAAGGGTCGAGGTGGAGGAGGGACAATGGGAGAGAGGGAAAAGCGATGGTAGAGGGAAGGAGTCGAAAGGGGTGGGGTGTGGGAAGTGGAAGGAAATATATTTTTATTTTTAATATTAATCTAATTTTGTCATTATACACAATTAATGACTAAATCAAAGTAAAAGGATAAAATACACAATTACTACCAATTGAAAAAAAAAATTATCGCATTTGAGATCATATAATTATACTTAATATTCATATTATATTATTTTTTTGTTTTTGTGCACAGACCTGAACTTGAAACTTCGTACCTTTAAATCCAAGCATGTAATAATCTGAATCTAAGAAAATCTAAATATAAGAAAATTCAAATTTGAGAAAGCTCAAGTCCAAAATAATTCGAGCCCAAAATTGACTCATGATCGGTCTTAGGCTCGAGACCAATCCAAACTTAAGCCCGAGATAGATCCAATATAAAACTCAAAAAAAATTATGAAAATATATTTTAAATATTATATAATTATATTAAAATTTTATAAATCAATACATCTTTATGTTAAATTATAAAATTCAAAAACATTAATTATGAATATAATATTATTTTTAATGCAATTATTATATATGTATAAAAATATTCAAAGTTAGTAATTAATAAAATTTAAAAATTTTAAGTTTAATGATTATATGAAATATATAATGATGTAATATGTTAATTTAATGATATGAAAATCAAATTAAGTTCCTATCGAATTTATTAAAATTTTAGTAATGAAAAATCATATTTGTATGTACTCACTGTATCTATAATTCATATGAAAAATGAACACAAAACTTCTTATATATATATATATATATATATATATATATATTGATAATTTGTGACATTTTGATGAATATGAGTTTTGGATTACGAAATTTATCAAATAACACGATTTTTGTGTTTCTATAACAAGGCATAATAGGGTATATAGGGCACGGACAAAATTTGGATTATTTATTATTATATTATTTTATTTATATTTAAACATTTTATAGTATTTTATGATTTTTGTATTTTTTAGAATTTTTTACTTAATTATCGATAATTTTTATAAATTTATAATATTTTTACAACATTTTAAATTTTTATAATATTTTAAACTACATCTAGAATGAACTAGACAAATAGATGTTCAAATTCAAATAAACTTGAATGTTCATTTCTCTAAGTTTATTTCAGTATATATATATTTTATATAATTTTAGGATTTTAATTCTTTTAATGTATGATACGTGACAAGCTATGTCATTTGTCTAGGTGGCATGCCATGTAATTGCTTCACAATGATTTTGTCAATCATGGAAGTGTTTGTTAACAATCAAATTCGTGAATGACAGTTTTCATTATAAAATGGGCTTAGTTGAATTTTTTTTGTCATTGAGAGATCAATTGAGTACATTCTTAAGGGCTTAATTGTTTTTTACTAAGGATTTTTTACATTTAAGCCTAAACAAGATAAAGATTTTTCAATATTCAAAATTTAATAATAAAATAAAAATTATTCAAATATCATTTTAGTAGTATAATAAATAATAAAGATTATTTTTATCAATTTAAAAGTTTTTCCAAATTCATGCGTTATATATATAGATAATAATTCAAATAAAAAAATTTATATACATAACCATAAATGTTATATACAAACAAACCAAAATATGACATACAAATTCATATACATATTATATAATAATATTAATTGTGATAAACATTATACAATGACAAACACCTTATCACCGAACCAGCAGGTTCACTCTATCTCCAAAACGCAAATACTTAGTTAACAACCCTATCAAACCACTGACCTAACCAACAAACCTTAATACTTCTAGTCCCAAATTCGGGGTGTTACAATTACCCTTAACACCCATTAAGAAAGATTCAATTTGGATGATAGTAGATCGATTAATTAAGTCAGCTCATTTCTTACCTGTCTATACGGATTACTCTTTACAAAGGTTGGCTAAGTTATATATTTCGGATATTGTGTGACTACATGGAGTATGTAACACCCTATACTCAGTCTAGTCGTCGGACCCAAGCTATAGGATGCTACAATAGTAAACCGGAACATTCACAAGCAATTTATTCAATAATACTCAATAATCAATAAATACAAACTAATTCCATGTTAAACATGCATTACAATCAAAATCAAGTCTTAATTGGGCTTACGAAAGCTTTTGAGCAATTTCAAAACTAAATCAGGACCGATCTGAAACATTTACAAATTAATAGGCATAAATGCAAAATAAGGGTCACACAAGCGTGTGGCTAGGCTGTTTGACGGCTTGAGTCCATGTGGTGCAAGGCCACACACCAGTGTCCTCAAACCGTGTGAACTAAAAATCACCCTGAACGTGTAACACGCACGGTCGAGTGGTAGCCCGTGTGCAGCATAAATAGCATGTTTTAAGCATTTTGCATACCATTTAAACCAAATGACCTATAATGCCATTTCATGCTATTCAAACTAACACCAAAACATGCCTATTCCAAGTCAAAAACACCAATTCACTAATCATTTTATCAAACAACCAATGTGCCCTTATTGGCACCAACAAATCAATAATTCAAATCAAATACCAAATATCCAATACTAAGTCTCAACCATAAATTTACATATACAAGGCTATTATACTAAAATAGATTTTGACTAGCTTAAGTTCATTCAACCTATGCACATGCCACAAGTAACCAACTACAAACATAAAAAATCTACCAAATCAAAAGTTGAAGGGTGTGAGCTTCTTGACAATCTGGTCGACATGTCTCAGACATCCAAAATTTACATAAATGTAGTAACATGAGTAAGTATATAAAATACTTAGTAAGCTCATACAATATAAACAAATAGCTTACCTCAACCATTTAACAAATACATTAATTAATATAAAACAATTTCACCTATCATGGCATCCAAAAACAACATCAATCAATTGAGGTTTAAACCAAATCCACATATATAAACTCAAATGTTGAAGCACCATATTCAACTTAAAATATAACATAAATTCGTATTCTAATTGATCACCTTACTCACATTCACCCTTCAATTCACATTATATACCCTTATCAAGATTCAAACAACATCATTATACATATAAAGTTTTGAGCTTAATAACATGAACATTCATAAGTATTTTCATTACCAAATAAGCCAACTATAATCCTAAAACCAATTCACAAGAGTTCTATAACCAACTTCATAGATTAGCCTCCAAGACTTTAATAACGCACCTTCTTGATAAAGTTTAGTAAAATAATACCTCAGTATACAGATGGAAACATTAGTGCCTGGTTGCCCAAGACGGTCAACCTACACAAATATTTTCCTAGCCAGGGCTTAATATTTTTTATTCTCTAGTCTGCAACATATACAGGAGCTGGGAGCTAGGCAAGAACACAAACCTATATACGAGCATTTACTAATTCCATCGGGATATACTTGAGATAATTTATAAATCCAGTCCAACAACAATAATTATCAACAATCTTAGTATAGCAAGTAAGCATAAAGGAGTAACTTCATAGTGTATGAACTTACCTGACAAAATCGTAGAAGTTTAGCTAACAGGGACTATTCAACAGTTTTCTATTTTTCGCATAAGTCAACAACTTGGTCTATATAATAGTTAATGTTCAAAATATTAATACCAATCTCATAATAATACTCAAATTCATGCTTATAATCTTTTAATTTCATTTTACATAATTTCCTTAAACTTTTACGTTTTATTCAATTTAGTCCCTAAAATCAAACTTATCATAACTTTCAAATTTGGACTTCAAACTTTAAACCGATTTCAAATATATTCAATTACAACCACCTATTATAAAAATCACAGAAATTACTTATCAATTTTAAGATATTAAAACTCATCCTTATGTTCAAAATTAACAAAAATCACTTTATAAAATAGTCTTTAAACATTTCATAGCTTCCAAATATACCATTTTCTATCAAGAACATCTAAGATTCATTAATAGAAAGTTTTAAAATCTATACCAGTTTTGAAAATAGAGATACAAGTTAGCTAGACCTAATTGCAACGATTTTAAAAACATAAAAATTACAAGAAACGAGATTGAAATCAGTTACTAATTTAGGGATTTAAGCATGAACGTGACCAAGGGTTTTCTCCTTTCTTACATTCGACTTTTCATAAGAAAAAGATAAAGAGCATGTTTGTTTTCTTTTTAATTTTAACTTATATATTATAATTAACTTATTAATTAATCATAATTAGTATAATGAATCATTAATTCATTAACATTAATCTTAATTAACATTTTTTTGGATGATAGTTGGTTATCACCACTATTTGACCATTTATCAATAGTCTAATTACTCATTTGGTCCACCAATTATTTAAGATTCCATAGTGATTAACTTATACCACTTTTACAATTTAGTCCTTGAACCCAAATTAACCATCCAATCATTAAAATTTTTAGACCAAACTTTAATTCACCTATATAGTAACTTTGTAAATATTTATAAAAAATATTTACTAATTTTATAGTTTCTTTAACAGACAAAAATATTTTACAATTTTTGACCCTCCAAATTTATACTCATAACTACAAAATGCTTCCTGGATCAGAGGTACTAACTTTAGTCTATAGGCTCCACTTCAAAGCTTTGTACTCTGTTAATACCAAGGCTTTACTTCAAACCCAAAAGGAGAAACCCTCTTAATAGAAACAGATACCTCAAGATCTCATACCACAATCCTAAGAACATTACAATGGCATGAAATCAATCTTCCTAATAGGTGGAAACTTGAAGGTGCTATAGACCTTGTGGCACCAACCCATTTACGGGCTCGATTTACAGAAACAAGGCATCGATACCTTATTTTCCAAAACCATTTGACTATAGGGACAAACCAGTTATACTTAACTAATTATCCAATTAAATGAAATTATCAAATAAAAATTCTCTATATCATAATATTTGACTCATAAATATTATATAATAATATTTACAAACTTATTCATTGGAATTGTGGTCCCAAAACCACTATTTTTGACACCACTAAAAATATGGGTTGTTACATAGTACCAATATCAATTATTTCAGATTGAGATCCCTGTTTTACATCTCAATTTCGGAAGAAGTTACATGAAACACGAGGTACTCATTTCGATTTTAGTACTACCTTATATCTGTAGATTGATGGACAATCCAAACAGGTTATTAGATATGAGAAGATATGTTAAGGGGCTGAATTATCGAATTTTACAGAAGTTGAGAGGAACATTTGCCCCTAGCTGAATTTGCTTATAATAGTAGCTTCCAATCAAGTATACAAATCGCAATGAAGCCTTGTATGGTCATAAGGGTCGAACACCACTATGTTGGACTGAATTAGGTGAAAAAAACATTTGGTCCCGAAGTGCACAAGAGTCTGAGGGGAAAATTAGATTAATCTAAGATAAACTAAAAGTGAACTTAGATAGGCAGAATTTATATGTAGACCTAAAAAGGAAGGACATTAAATACAGTGTCGAAGATCAAGTCTTCCTAAAAGTGTCTCCATGACGAAAAGTGTTGAGGTTTGGACAAAAGGGAAAGTTAAATCCTAGGTTCATTGGACCTTATAGAAATCTTAAGAGAGTCGGTCTAGTGACATACCAATTAGAATTACCTTGTAAGCTATATCGTACCCATGATGTATTCCAAGTCTCCATGTTGAGACGATATCGGACCGACCCTTCTAATATTGTTCCAATTGAAGAGATTGAGGTGAGACTGGATTTGTCCATTGAGGAGTAACCTGTAAAAATTCTAGATCGTGAGGTAAAGGTTCTGAGAAGGAACCAAATCCCACTTGTTAAGGTTCTGTGGCAGAACCATGGCACTAAGAAGGCCACGTGGGAACTAGAAGACTCAATCCGTCAACAATATCTTTATCTATTTGAACCAGGTAAATTTTGAGGATGAAATTTCTTTAAGAAGGGGAGAGTTGTCTTGCACAAAATATAGGGGGTGCATTGTAATGGAAAATCAAGAAATGAATTAGGCTTAATGGTTAAATGTTAAAGAGTCCTCCTTAGAGAACCAAGTTTGAGCTACCTTCTTGTCACATTCCAAAACCCGACCAAGTATTTTTGATTTAGTAAAATCGAGTTATTAAACCGAGTGTTTGAGTTAGATACTGGAAATTAGGGTCGTAAGTTAGTAATGAAAGTATTAAAGTAATGTAATTGGGTTTTTATTTTATTAATTACCTCAAAACAAAATTCAATTCTGAGTTTTAATTTGGAAAAAAATGGATTTTAACTGATTTAGAACTTAATTGGAAAATGGGAGAAACAAGGAGTGACCAAAATGGCAAATTGCCCAATTTTTGAAAATTGGTCTTCTATTTGGAGTTATTACGTCTTTTTCCCCTCTTAAACCCCAAACTATTCAAAATTTTTCTAAACCTAAAATTAGAGAGTTCCTTCAAAATTAACTCATTCTTTTGGATTTATTAACCTCCCAAACACCAAAATAACCCACAATTTCAATGAGAATTTGCGTTTTCTTCCTCAAATTTGTCATTGTTCTTCTTGAGTTTAAATTACAAATTAGAGTTGTAGATCATTATTTTCATCAAATTAAGGTAATATTCTGACTTTTTAGGATTAAATGAAGAGTGTTGTTAATTCAAATTGAGTTTTAAACGATTATATTTGGATTTAATGTTTGTAAAGTAAGCTTGGATTAAAAATCAAACATTTTCAAAGTCAAACATTTTCAATGTTGTTAAAATCTCGTAATCTCGAGTAAACCCATGTTTTCAAAGTAATTTTTGATTCACTTTAACCTAATTAGAAGGTTTTTCACTTCAATTTGATAGTTCGTTTTTTAAGAATCAACCATTTTCCCCTTTTACAAGTTCTTGAAAGCTTGAATTTTTCAGAAATTTTAGAATCACAGATTTAGGTAAAATTAATAATGGTTTATGTCGAAACCGCTTTTTATGTATTTGAAAAAAATGGGGACCGACTTTGAAAATGAAAATGGGAGTCGCCATAGATCTTTTATTGAGGTATGACCAGTACACCATTAAATATGATTTTGGTCTGCAAAATTTAAGAAAATAGGATTCGGGAGTCGATTACGCACGAGGAAGGATTAGCACCCTCGTAACGCCCAAAATTGGTACCGAATTAATTATTTAATATCTTAGTGTCGAAATTTTGAAAAGATTTTAAAAACACGATCCTTTTAAAGTTTAAATTTGAATAATAAGACACTCATTTCGAGGAAATAAATTGCCACACTCAGTGAGTTAGAGTGCAACGATTCAATCGTCAAAACTAAGTATGTCTTTTTAATTTTCAAATTTTAAAATTCATGCATTTTGAGAAGGTTGTTCGGTCAAAAAAGTCAAACGAGAAATCAGAATCCAGTAAGTTAGGTTTCGATTTTTCGAAGTTCTTAAACATCAAACGTTGCCTTTATTTTAAAATTAGGATAACAGAATGCCACATCCAGTAAGTTAGGATCCAACATTTTGAAATCTTAAAAATTTATTTTAAAAGTTGTGTGGTTTTAATACAATAAACACTTGGCTATTCAAATTCATCGAGAAGAATTGAAGCCTAGTAAGTTAGGGCACAATTCTCTCAGGAGCTATGAACATCAGGCCTTTTTAAAAATTATGAAATAGAATGATTTGTTGTGCTTTAAAAAAAACAATTCTTACAAATGAAACATGATTGAATAAAAAATAAAATTAATACCTGCATTTTAATTTATAAAAAATAAAATCTAATGTAAATAATAATATATGAAAAAATAAGTAAAATAAAAGAGTAAATTTAAAAGGAATAAAGCTTCCATGCATAAAAAATTATCATTTAAAATTGCTAATATATTATTATATACATACATACGCATACTAAGAAAAAATATTATATAAACATATAAAAAATGAGATATCATTATGAACATTTTTGAAATTAATTAGACATATATACATAGATGAACAAAAAATATGTATAAATTATGCTAGGATAGTGTATAAAAACATATATATATATATAACTATTTATAAAATTAAATAATGAATACACAAAATAATATTATATAATAAGAAAATTTATAGTAAAATTAGTTTGGTTGATATAAAAAACACTAATAATTATAATAACATCAAATGAAATTAATAATAATAAACCAATTAATTTAATAAAAATGGAGCTATTGTGAATTTAAACAAAATTCTAAGGTTAGATTTGAAATAAATAGATAAACATCAGAATTGAAATAGGCTTAAAATTAAAGGGACCATTATAGCAATTTAACACGCAAATTCAGGAATTCAAATCTTATTAGCGAAACGACGCTGTCTAACCTAGGATCTAAATGAAATTAAAATAAAAGTGCGATAACAATTTAAAAAGAATTGAAAGGAAACTGAATCGAAATGAAAGCCAATGCGGCGGGACTCATTGTGCAAAAAACCCATTGAACAAAACGCGCGGATTCTTCCCTCGGGTCGGGTCTCTGAGGGTCATGGGCATCGAACGGCGCCGTTTTGAAACCATTGCCTCGGTATCAAACGACGTCGTCTCTTTCAGCAAATAAAGGCTAGATTAAGCCTAAAAAAAACCTAAACCTAAATGTTTCATTTAAGACCACAGAATAGAGGTGAACGCCGCCTCTGTCTTTCCCCCTTTCTCTGCCATTTCAAACCGCAGGCCTTTGCCCATTCGACTCCAACTCGCGTAGAGGAGAAGAAGGCTTCATCGGCCCACCCACGAAGGTAAGTATTTTTTCTGCGTTGCTCTGTGCAACAATCGTTCAAAAAGGATCTCCGAACCTTCGCTCCAACTCTGATTACGATGGAGAGAGTGAAGATCCGGCCACGAGGTACGTTCCTCCCCTTTTCTTTATTGATTCCTTCTTTAACAATCGATTGACGAATAAAAAATGAAAGAAAAAAGTAACCAGCAAATGAAAAAAAGAAACTCAGAAATCACCTCTTAGTATTTCGATTTTTTGTATTCTGAATGCCTCTCTCAAAAGTTCATATTGGCTTCTTTATAGCTAGAATTACAGAAAGAAAAAAGAAATCAAAAGAAAAAAAAGAAATCCCAAATCCCCTCTTTTGGCCCTCTTCTGTCATTTTTTTGCTCCTTTCGTGTGTGCGTTTGTTTGTTTTCTGCACAGGTACAGTCATACGAGGGATGAACGAAGGCGCACACGCGCGTAGGCGCAGCATGCACGAGGAGGAGGCCTAGTTCGATTGCGACGGCATAGGCTTGCTTCAGGAATTGTTTAGGGTTTTAGGTTTTTCTTTATTTTTGGGCCTGAGTCTGTAATAGGGGTTAACTCTGGGCAGTTTTGGGGTAATTGGGCTGATTACGTTGGGTATTCGGGTTTGGGCTATTTTGTAGTTAGGTTTTGGGCTAAACGGGTTAGTTGTTATTGGGCGGGATGTAAATGGACCTTAAAAATGAACTTTTAATTTTTATTTGTTTTTTTTAATTTGTGTTTATTATTTGGGCCGGACAAATTTGGGTTATTATAGCTGCCCGTCTTTGCTTATTGTCGTGT
The DNA here is from genome assembly GCF_025698545.1 of Gossypium raimondii. Taxonomy (NCBI): domain Eukaryota; kingdom Viridiplantae; phylum Streptophyta; class Magnoliopsida; order Malvales; family Malvaceae; genus Gossypium; species Gossypium raimondii. The sequence goes on along the minus strand of NC_068572.1, from coordinate 34,202,240 downwards.
AACGGGAATGAAGCAAAGACTTTAATAAGGCCAAATTTGCCTGGTCATGCGAGATCTTGGTGTTCTTCTTCAAGTAGCCTCATTCCATCCTACTGTATCTTCAGAGGTATAGGAATCGGTGTTTCGATCCGCTCCGATACAACTTCAGGGAGATAGGATTAGTAGCTGATAGCTTCTTAAAATTTGCTATCTTTAGTCTGTTCCACTGCAACTTCAGGGAGATAAGACTTGTAGCTTCAACTTGTTCTGCTGCAACTTTAAAGATAAGTCTGATGTGATCTGCTCTACTGCGACTTCAGAGAGATGAGATTCATCATTTTGATCCGCTCTACTGTAACTTTAGGGAGATAGGATCTGCTCCACTGCAACTTCAGAGAGATAAGATCGGATGCGATCTACTCTACTGCAACTTTAGAGAGATAAGATCTGTGGTTGTAATCCGTTCCACTGTAACTTCAGGGAGATAGAATTACTGGCTTGAATCTGCTCTACAGCAAATTCAGGGAGATAAGATTCACTATCTTCAGTTTGCCCCACTCCAACTTCAGGAGGATAAGACTTGCTTTTTCGGTCTGCTCCGCCGCAACCTATAGGAGATAAGACCTGATGTGATCTACTCTGCTGCAACTTCAGAGAGATAAGATCTATTATTTCAATCTGCTCCACTGCAACTCCATTGCAACCTCAGGGAGATAAGATTTGCCATCTTCGATCTGCTCCACTACTATTTAGGGAGATAAGATCTGCTTCTTCAACCTACTCCGCTGCTGCTCAGGGAGACAAGGCTTGGTGGCTTAAATCTACTTCCCACTATCTTGGAAAAATAAGATTTTCTGTCTTTGATCTGCTCCACTACTGCTTAGGGAGATAAGATGTACAATCTTCAACCTACTCCACTGCTGCTCAAGGAGATAAGGCTAGCGATTTCACCGATCTGTTCTCTGAGGAACATGACCTGTATAATGAATCTAATTATGCCTAATGATTAGGATGGTATGATCAAAATGAATCAAGTGCTCTTAACTAGACATGTGTGAATGGTGTTTGCATGAATGCAAGATGCTACTGTTTAAGGATGATCCATTTTTATCACTTAGGTTATCATTACTCAAAGTTTATTAAGGCCTTAACACTGATGTGCTACAATGCCTTCTTACTTGGCTGGCTTTTCTAAAGAATCATTTAATCAGATTGCCCCCACTGTAAACCTCAAAGTTCAATCCATTGAGGCGCAAGATTTGTACCATCATTCTCCAACTGTAACCCAAGGGTAGAAATATGTGGCTTTTCCTCAATCCTCTCCTATCACAATTCAATGATACAGGATCTAAATCTTTCTTGTCCCTTACACCATTCCCAAGGTGTCGTACCGAAGACTCATATGCAAATAAAGCCTCTCTCCTTTGAGGTAACCTCTTCCTATTGCCTGATGATTATTGCTTGCTTGTTTATTTAAGCTTTGTTATTAACCCGTCATCTTATCATTTTTTCAATCAATGCATTTGACAACAAAGTCCAAAGAGAAAGTCCAAATTTAGACTCTTCCTTCTAAAATTTCCAACCTTTAAATTTGGAGTGCTCTAAACAATAGTCTTGTTTCAGGTTCCTATATTATTTAGAAACTTTTCAGAGTAATATGCAAAACTTCCTCTGTGAAATTTTATTAGTCCATTGATCATTATTCCAATGCAACATGCTTGCAAAAAAGGGTCATGACAATGGATAAGAATAAAGTTGGTTCTAAGCATAGCTCAAAATGAATAAATTATCAAAAACAGTAAAGAATGATAATAAAGAAGTTGATTGGGAATGTATATATTGGAGAAGAAAAAAAATATTCCAAGAACAACAAATTCAATATAAATAAGAAGAGAATTGGGTGCCCCAGATATCGCAGTTTGAACTTCTCTGTACAAATTTTCTGAAGACCACTCTAAGTTTGACATGTGTTTAGGAGATCTACATTGCTTTGTCGATGCCCCAAGATGTCGCCTATCCTTTCCTGTTGATTCAGGCACAACAAGATTACCATATGCCCTAATCTGATTAAGATTCAAATCGCTCTAATCACTTCATGCCCCCATTCCAATCAATATTTGAGCCGCCCTTTTCGGGTTTTCAACTCAAATCCCCTTTAGCCTAAGGTGCCCTTTACGGGTTTTCCCCTTAGCCTCTCCATTTTTACTCTTTCATCATTTTTTATTTTTCGTTTTCACTTTTTCATTTTTCACTTTTTTTTGACTCGAAGTGCCCTTTGCGAGTTTTCACCTTGGTCCTTTCTTCTTCTTTAAACAAAGTATTTCTTGACTGGATCTGAGTTTATAGGACTAGCAATCTCACTCAGGATCAGTGCTCCTCTGAAAAAGGTCTTTTTTACAACATAGGGACATTCCCGGTTTTGCATTCATTTCCTTCTAGAATCCTTTCATTAAGGAAGGATCTTTTTCAACATCCAGCTTTCTCATGGAATTCTCTAAGACGACCCTATTTATTATGGGCTCGTATCATTTGTTTCTGGTACATCTGACCCTGATGAACAGCTTTTAACCCTTTTCATAGGTCCAACTGATCACGTCGCGATTGGATCCTTCCAACTCTAATACCCAGAGAGAGGGGATTTCAATGGATAAAACTACCTCAATCCCGTAAACCAAAGAGAACAACTTTGCTCTGATAGAAATCTTGATAGATGTTCGGCAAGCAAGGAGGGCAAATGGTGATTTCTCATGCCAGTCCTTGTAAGTCTCGGTCATTTTTTGCAATTCACTGTCTTGCAATACAGTGACAAACCGTGGCGGCATATGATGACATTGACGCATGCAGTAGCCTCTATCCATTTGATGAAGTAATTAATGATCTCAATTAGTGAAGCAATGCCCATTGTAAACCTTCGATCATGATGATGGCCATGCCCCATTTTACTCAAAATTTGGGTCACCCTTTTCGGGTTTTCAACTTAAAACCGCCTTTGGTCACAAAGCGCCCTTTGCAGGTTTTTGCCTTGGCCTCTCCTTTTTTCATTTTCCTTTTTTCATTTTCATTTTTTATTTTGACTTTGATTGATCTTTTTCTTTTTTCTTTTGACTTTGATTTTTCCTTTCTTCTTCTTTTTTTGAATCTAAACTCATGGGGTTAGGCAAGTCCTCGTTATCCCTTTCGAAGAATCTTTTTTTATATTGGATTTCCTTCATAGAGCCCTTTTGGGGCGCAACTATGAGAGAAAACTTGAATCTTCCTCTTTAATCAGGATAAAATCCAACAAACATCTTGAAGGGATGAAAAATCGACTTCAAATGGGCAAAGCTATACTAACTTCCACGAGAAAGGCATTGCCCCGGCAAAGAATTACATCGATCATACTGCAAATTTCTGACATCGTGCTGTTGTGCAGATTTCATTATCAGTGCTTAACTTGGGCATATCCTGGTATGACCATACAAAGACATCTTTGAACTCTAGAATAACTTAATGAGGTCTCACTTCATCTTTGTGGTCATGTCAATTCCAATCTTCACCCAGCTCATAATTTCTAATGGTTCCCCGTGAGGTAGGATCTGTTTGTTCTCTTGTTCTACCATCCTCAACAAGTCTGGAGATAGGCTACAATCCATGTCATTTTCAAAGTCATGAGATCCCTCTAAACACATGCCTCGCTCAAAAGGAAAATCTGAGTCTGTAGTAGCGTCATTCATGTAATTGATATTTAGGGACCCAGAATAAGTACTAAAGAATATACAAAAGAATGTATAAATTCATGAATAATTATTTGTACCATATGATTATGAATGATTGAATAATAATTTGGAAGAAAATTCAAAAGAATGAAAGAATCTGGAGTTGTTTGTAAAGAATGAAAATATTGGCTCAGCAATAATTGCAAAGATGTATTTCATTAAAATAACAACGTTCAGACATGAGCCTTTTTCACAAAGGAATTTCTATCATTTCTAGGCTAAAAGCAACAAAATGTTCTGAACATTACTCTAAATGAGCTCTAAAAACTATAGGGATTTCTTCTGCAGTCTAATTGCTTAGAACACTCTAGATTTATAAGGGCAGATATCTAACAAGGTCCCTTTTTATTTGTGTCTTCATATATGTCATTCATGTGAACGTTTCCCAACACCTCTTCATACATTGTATTCACTCCATTATCAATCATGATTGGGTAGCGGGCTTTTTACACTAGATGAGCGATCAAGCTTGACAATACCCATGTTGATGAGTCTTTCAACTTACTTTTTGAAGGCAGTGCAATTCTCTATTGAGTGCCCCTAATTCCCACATGGTAGTCTCATTATACGTTCGCATCATACCATTTGGGGTATGGAGGTTGTAGAGGTTTCACATGAAAAGGGGAGACAACATGCGCATCAAACAAATTTTGATAGAGTTCCCTATATGATATTGGGATTGGCGTAAACTGGAACTTCTCAGTCTTCATGCTAGAATCTTGCCTTGATGAATTTTGTTGATTATCAGCTACCTTTCCTGGTTGACTCACAGTAACTGATTTAGAGTAACCTGTGTTGTTCACCTCATTTTCTCTTCTTCTTGGGGTTGACCTCTTATTACTCTCTTTTGCCTCAATTTTTCGGTTCTTATAGCATTTTCAATCATTTCACCATTCATAACTATGTCAGAAAAGCTTTTTGTTGCACTTCCTAACATATGCGTGATGAACGGGGCCTTCAGTGTATTGATGAAGAGCATTGTCGTCTCTTTCTCCAAGAGGGGTGGCTGAACCTGGACTACAACCTCCCTCCACCTCTGTGCATACTGCCTAAAACTTTCGCTTGGCTTCTTTTCCATGTTTTGCAAAGTGATTCTATCAGGAACCATATCTGTCACATGAATGTAATGCCTCATGAATGCTTGAGCTAAGTCCCTCCATGAACCAATCTTGGTACGGCTCAATTGATTGTACCATTTGGACACTGCCCCTACCAAACTGTCTTGGTAGCAGTGTATTAGCAGCTGATCATTGTTAATGTAGCCAGTCATCCTTCTATAGAACATGGTGATATAGGCTTCGGGGCAGCTAGTTCCATTATATTTTTCAAATTCGGGCATTTTGAATTTGGGAGGAAGTACTAAGTCTGGAACCAAGCTCAGATCTTTTGCATCAATTCCCTGATTACTATCAGCGCTTTCCAAGGCTTTGAATTTTTCCTCCAACCATTTATACCTATCTTCCCACTATTTTGGCAATTCCGCGTTCGCCTTTCCTTCTTCAGCTGTTTCATCAAATTCCGGGACGGAAAGATTAACCAAATTATCACCAAGGTTAGGACCTGATCCGGCCAGGAAGTTTATTGGTATTGAAACATCTGTTTGAAACCGCTGAGGCCCAATTGAAACAGAGGATCTGCGTGGAGGTACCTCAGTCTAAACCTGCGCATACAGAGACGTAAAGCCTGGAGGATAGGTGGGTCTATCCTTGTCTTCTTCTTCTTTATTTACCATAGGATCTTTCCTCTTATTTACATCTTTAGTCAGTACATGGGTCAATTCAGCCATCGCATCTTTTTGAGCCTTGATCAATTTTTTCATCATGTCTTCTTGGATTTTATCTAGCCGCTCCTGCATTTGTACTTGTAACCGTTCTTGCATATCCTTTTGCATTTTTTCCAATTTCTCTAATCTTTGATCTATTTCCTTAGTTTTGCGACGAGTACCGTAATGATGTTTGGTTGGTTGGTTTTCCAGATTAGCTGAAACAAATTTACTCAATTAAACTCTTTCAATGGATTTTAATGCATATGATGTCTTGTAATGTAGATGCATGAAATGAATGCCTAGAGAGACATTGGTTCTAATTCAATTACATTTATAAAACTTTACTAGAAGGTAAATTTCTTTACATAAAGCAGATACATGTACGACCTGGCCTTTATATTCCAAGAGACAACATCGATTGTTTCCATCATCCGTATGCTAAGATAAACCTCGCGAATTCTTCAAAAGGGATGCCTGCTCTATCTCTTTTTGCTTGATCTTGGTCGTAATCCGTTGCCCGCCCATCTTCATAAGGCTTGTCAGCTTCTTTAAGGGAGTTGGAATGTCGAAGGCTCTTAAACAATCGCATTGAATCCTCAGGCCACGAAGCAAGGTCACGAACTCTTCCATCGCTCTTCTTGTGTTTCTCAGAATATATTCAGGCAGCCGTATTGTTTTCCACTTTATCAAGGAATTTGTATTCCATGACAAGCTTCTAATTTAGTAATTGGATTTGAATCAATATATCTTCCCTAAGATGCAAATGCAATGCAATCATAATCAAAACAAAACAGAAGCAAACAAGGAAAACAAAAGTACCTAGTCGGGTACCACTAGAGGTTTGGAGGGGCTCTACCTAGGATGGGTTCCTAAGGCTTCTATATGCAGTTTGGCTCTAAATTCAAGGTATCCGAACCAGCAGATTCCTCGATCTTCACCCATTATTGGCTCATACAGACCGAGTTCGGTTCAGGGGAATACATTTTCCTATGGCTGCATGGAGATGAAAATCTCACGAAGACATAGGTACGGATGTATCCCGAAAGTGATCCACTATCCTGCACGAAGGTGAACACCTCACGAAGGAGTAGTTTCTCACTCCCACTTAAAAGGGTAAGACTGAATAGTCGTTATGCAATATGATGCCAATATATAAAACTCAATCCATAGTATACAAACAAATGCGGCAAGAGGATCGTACCTTTTCAAATCAAATTTTCAATTTTCGACAATAAGACAGAAAACAATCAATTTTACAGCTTGACTCTCTAAGTGTCCCTAGTGGAGTCGCCAAGCTGTCGAAACCGCTTTTTATGTATTTGAAAAAAACGGGGATCGACTTTGGAAATGAAAATGGAAGTCACCACCGATCTTTTATTGAGGTGTGACCGGTACACCATTAAAAATGATTTTGGTCTGCAAAATTTAAGAAAACAGGATTCGGGAGTCGATTACGCACGAGGAAGGATTAGCACCCTCGTACCACCAAAAATTGGTACCGAATTAATTATTTAATATCTTAGTGTCGAAATTTTGAAAAGATTTCAAAAACACGATCCTTTTAAAGTTTAAATTTGAATAATAAGACACTCATTTCGAGGAAATAAATTGCCACACTCAGTGAGTTAGAGTGCAACGATTCAATTGTCAAAACTAAGTATGTCTTTTTAATTTTCAAATTTTAAAATTCATGCATTTTGAGAAGGTTGTTCGATCAAATAAGTCAAACGAGAAATCAGAATCCAGTAAGTTAGGTTTCGATTTCTCGAAGTTCTTAAACATCAAACGTTGCCTTTATTTTAAAATTAGGATAACGAAATGCCACATCCAGTAAGTTAGGATCCAACATTTTGAAATCCTGAAAACTTTATTTTAAAAGTTGTGTGGTTTTAATACAATAAACACTTGGCTATTCAAATTCATCGAGAAGAATTGAAGCCCAGTAAGTTAGGGCACAATTCTCTCAGGAGCTATGAACATCAGGCCTTTTTGAAAATTATGAAATAGAATGATTTGTTGTGCTTTAAAAAAAACAATTCTTACAAATGAAACATGATTGAATAACAATACATAATGAAAAGGATAAATAACAACCCAAACATACACTAAGAAGTGACAAACAAATAAAAGATAAATGCAAATAACAATAATTATTTTAGTCATATCATACAAATACCAATATTAATAATTAAGCACCCTATAAATTAATAATAAATTTCAGAAAAATGCTTCAAGATAATGAAAAAAATAATAACAATAAATAATATGAAGATTTGATATAATTTGATAATGAAAAACAAATAAAGGGTTTAAATGAATTTTAATGGAAAATTTATTAAAATAAAAAATAAAATAAAAGCGAATAACTTAAAATTAATACCTGCATTTTAATTTATAAAAATAAAATCTAATGTAAATAATAGTATATGAAAAATAAGTAAAATAAAAAAGTAAATTTAAAAGGAATAAAGCTTCCATGCATAAAAATTTATCATTTAAAATTGCTAATATATTATTATATACATACATACGCATACTAAGAAAAAATATTATATAAACATATAAAAAATGAGATATCATTATGAACATTTTTGAAATTAATTAGACATATATACATAGATGAACAAAAAATATGTATAAATTATGCTAGGATAGTGTATAAAAAACATATATATATATAACTATTTATAAAATTAAATAATGAATACACAAAATAATATTATATAATAAGAAAATTTATAGTAAAATTAGTTTGGTTGATATAAAAAAACTAATAATTATAATAACATCAAATGAAATTAATAATAATAAACCAATTAATTTAATAAAATGGAGCTATTGTGAATTTAAACAAAATTCTAAGGTTAGATTTGAAATAAATAGATAAACATCAGAATTGAAATAGGCTTAAAATTAAAGGGACCATTATAGCAATTTAACACGCAAATTCAGGAATTCAAATCTTATTAGTGAAACGACGCCGTCTAACCTAGGATCTAAATGAAATTAAAATAAAAGTGCGATAACAATTTAAAAAGAATTGAAAGGAAACTGAATCGAAATGAAAGCCAATGCGGAGGGACTCATTGTGCAAAAAACCCATTGAACAAAATGCGCGGATCCTTCCCTCAGGTCGGGGCACCGCGGGTCATCGGCATCGAACGGCGCCATTTTGAAACCATTGCCTCGGTATCAAACAACGTCGTCTCTTTCAGCAAATAAAGGCTAGATTAAGCCTAAAAAAAACCTAAACCTAAATGTTTCATTTAAGACCACAGAATAGAGGTGAACGCCGCCTCTGTCTTTCCCCCTTTCTCTGCCATTTCAAACCGCAGGCCTTTGCCCATTCGACTCCAACTCGCGTAGAGGAGAAGAAGGCTTTATCGGCCCACCCACGAAGGTAAGTATTTTTTCTGCGCCGCTCTGTGCAACAATCGTTCAAAAAGGATCTCCGAACCTTCGCTCCAACTCCGATTGCGACGGAGAGAGTGAATATCCGGCCATGAGGTACGTTCCTCCCATTTTCTTTATTGATTCATTCCTTAACATTCGATTGACGAATACAAAATCAAAGAAAAAAGTAACCAGCAAATGAAAAAAAGAAACTCAGAAATCACCTCTTAGTATTTCAATTTTTTATATTCTGAATGCCTCTCTTACAAGTTCGTATTTGCTTCTTTATAGCCAGAATTACAGAAAGAAAAAAGAAATCAAAAGAAAAAAAAGAAATCCCAAATCCCCTCTGTTGCCCCAATTTTGTCATTTTTTTTGCTCCTTTCGTGTGTGCGTTTGTTTGTTTTCTGCGCAGGTACAGTCGTACGAGGGATGAACGAAGGTGCACACGTGCTGCAGTTCGGCTGTGGTGGCATAGGCTTGCTTCATGAATTATTTAGGGTTTTAGGTTTTTCTTTATTTTTAGGCCTGAGTCTATAATTGGGGTTAACTTTGGGCAGTTTTGGGGTTATTTTGTAGTTGGGTTTTGGGCTAAATAAGTTAGTTGTTATTGGGCGAGATGTAAATGGACCTTAAAAATGGACTTTTAATTTTTATTTTTTTTAAATTTGTGTTTATTATTTGGGCCGGGCAAATTTGGGTTATTACAGTTTAGATATGAAATTAAATGATATTTAGGATGTTTGAAATCGAAATTGAGGATAAAAACGAGGTTAGAAGGTCAAAACTTCAATTTCGGTAAAACTAGCTAGTTTTCGGTAGTGAGAAATGAGAGGCTTGAATTGTGTTTTCCTTGCTGTTTGGTTGTTTTCAAGACTATTTTTGATGAGTTTGGAATGTGTTTGTCATGAGTGTAAAGTGTCGTATCAATTGAGGTCTACCATGAGAAAGTCTAAAAGAAAGGAAAATTTTGTTTGAGCTTTTGGCTTGTAAGCAGAATTGTGATTGGTGAGTGTCCAGAGTTGTTGTGGGTATGCGTGATTCAGAGCATTAATTGGGAGCTTAGAAATAGCCTAAACCCCTATCCTCAGTTCCAAGTGTAAGCATTTTTTTATACTTTTTGCCTTGTTGTGGAATTATGTCTAATATATGACGAGTTGTGATATATGATGTTATTATGACAGGTAATATGTGAGAATACTTTTATGTGATATGTGATGTACTAATTTTAATGCATACAATTGAGGTCTGATAAATGATAGCTCAATGAGCATTATTGTGGCACTTGAAGTGCAATTAAATGTGATTCCGATAAGCATGCATTGTTTTTGAGATTGTGATGTGAATTAATGAGTATGAATAGAGGTTATGTGCATTCAAATAGTAATTAAATGTGTAATTATAGATATTTTGGCATTGTGATCTCTTGAAATTGTTGGATATAGTTGGCATGTCTTAGGATTATGTGTACTCACCTTTGTGTTTTGTGATTTGGGCATTGAGGCCCTTGGATAGATTGGAAAGATAAGGGAATGTCGAGCTAAGATCTATTCACTGGGATATATTGATATGTTGGAGAGTGTTTAGCTTTATGCTACACTTATGGGATATGTTAGACTCTTTAATTCATTGGTGTGATGGAGATCCTTTTATCCAATGGGTGGTAATAGATCCCACTTTTATGTTTCATAATCTCAAGGTGCTAAATTATCTTCAAATGACTTATATATGAGATATATTGTGTATAATTGCATGTGAGAGTATATGCTATTTTTATGAATTAATGAAGCATGAACACATAATTTTGACTCGATTAGAATATGGTTGTGAATGTGTTTAGTATGCTCTTGCTTAACCTTTGATACTATGTATGCTTTTTGGTTATTCCTACATTCACTAAGCTTGTTTAAGCTTACACACTCCACATTAAAATATTGCAGATAAGTAGCTTTTTCGGTGTGAGTGGTGCGGCTAAGGAAGTGATCTTAGCAAGGCAATAGTTTTCGAGTAGATGGTTTTTATTCTTTGAACAATATGAGTAAAAGCAATGTGGGTTATAATTACCTTATTATTAAAATTATTTTGGGATTAGGCTTATGAATTGGTAATTTTTTTTTTTGAAATTTGGATGTGGACAAATTTTGATGCTTGGGATTGATATTAGTAATGCATTTTATAGTTGTTTAACGAATATGTGTTAATGTAACATGAAAAATGGTTGAAAGATGATAGTAGGCTTGGTTGGAGTAGACATTATTTGTATGTTGAGTAGGAATATGTTTTCAGCATGAAAAATGTTTTAACTTATGAAATTTTAGCATTCTAGGTAAAATTATTGATACTCACGCTAGTTTTCAAAAATTTCCAAAATTGTCCTTACTACTCGAATAATTCTATTTCTAATATTTGTTTAAATGTTTAATTAGTTATGATTACATCTCTAAAGGTTGATATTGGTAGTCCTTGCTCTTATTTAAAATTGTATTTGCTTGTGTATAAGTTCCGAGAGTTGTTGTAGCATCCTATTACTCGAGTTCGACGACCAGACCGGGTGAGGGGTGTTACACTTCCTCCCATTTATTTTCCTTTTATTTTCGGCAACCTATGGTAAAAGCCACATCTAAAACATATTTGTCAGGAATAAAGACTAGACAATAAATATGCTTCAAGCCTAATGGTTAAGAGTTAGTTTTCCTTCTTTGTGATCTTAGGTTCGAGTCACTCTTTCCCTAAATGCATTTCTTTTTAATTTTGACAGTTTTGTGTAAATTACCCTTGCTGTTCTTAGGGTTTTCAAACCCTAGCTATTTAGTCCATCTTTTTCTATTATGAATATGATTACCTTTTTTCAAATCCTAGTAAAACTCCTTTTCATCTCTTATTTCTTTTCTTTTTTCTTATCTTTACCCTTTATTTTCTCTCATTCTTGCATCATATTTTCACCTTTGAAATATTGATTATTTTCTTTCCCGTATTGAATCAATTCTCATTCATTTGATTTCTTAACTGTGTTAGAGTTATCGTGAAATAACATCCTTATTCTTGCCAAGAATTGGTATGTACATCGTGTTTCCAATGTTTAGATGTCGAAATTTCATAATATTTCTATCCAACGATAATCTTACATTCGATTATCAATCTTTTACGGTTCTTGTGAAATCTTTTGTTAATCTTTTCAAATTTTGAAACCAACCGTTAATTTATGTGTAAATGTCGTTTGAAGGATTGGATTTAGGCAAATCAGATTAGAATCGGGCGTGAGCAACGTCGATTGGACCCTTGGTGAAAGGTGTGTGTTCTTTACCAAGTGATTCAGGGCAAATTGTGTGTAGGTTTAGGGCCATACGGTCTCCCACACGGGTGTGTGGACCACATGGATGGATCACACGGCCATGTGCCACTATTACATTAGGGTACTTTGTTTTACACATGATTAATAACCTTCCACACAGCCACAATCTGTTACACAGCCTGACAATACGATCATGTGACCTTTATTTTATAGTTTTTCTTTGAAATTTGTGAATTGTTCTATTTAGTCCCTGTATAGTCCCCGTACTAGTTTAGAGTTTTATTTGACTAAAATGAATCCATGATAATATGTATATTGGAACCCATGATCTGAGTGACAATACATAATATCTGAACAATACATGCTTGTTGTCTCTATATAACTAATTGCATGTTCATCATGCCTTTTGATATTGTTAAATCGAATACATGATTAGCATGACTTTTGCTACTGCATTTGTCTATTATAAGCATGTTTATTGTTACCGTGTTGATCTGTTATAAGCATGTCATATTGCATTGCATGGAGTGAGATGATATGAACAAAGGAAGTGTGAGTAATTTATCTACAATAATGAGTGGTTTATCCACAACGTATTAGCTGCTTGTCTGCAAAACTTTTTTTATTGAAAACCCTTGTGGTTCATCCATAATTTTTATTATGAGTGGTTTATCCACAACGATGAGTGGTTTATCCACAATGTGGTGTAAGGATAGAGGAGTTTTGGGAAAATCCTACTATGGTGTGTAGTGGAGTTGGGTAGGATCTATTCTGATAAATTAAAATTGCACAATCATTCACGAGTATATGCATACAAAAATTGTGAATGCCAAGATATTATTACATTGATGTGTTGATCTAATGTACTGATACTCTAAAATTATTATATAAGTGTGATTGTTCTAAGAATTGTTATTTTGTATGTGACATCTACTGTTTGCACTGATTCCTTTGTGATAGGACTCACACTGAGCTTCAATAGCTCACCCAACTTTAATTTCCATCTTTTTAGATAACCCGCAAGGTTAAGATACGGACTCAACATCCGGAAGGTTTCTGCTTGGGTTATCTTTTTATAAAAGTATTTTAGGTTTGCTATTTGAAATTTTTGTTATTCAGACACTGTATTGTTTTACTTTTGGTTGGCATAGGACTTAGGTTTTGGGGTTTATATTGCATGCATGACATTTAATTTGATTATGTGATGTTGAAATATGGATTTTAATTAATTATGGATGAATTCTGGTTTTTGCTAAAACTTTGATTAGATATCACTTTTTCATTGTATGACTATGTAACTGAGGTTTGGAATATACGTATATTTATATAAAACTAGAGCAATTTTGCGAAACAATAGTTAAGATCAATCAGTTTTGAAACTAAAATTGTACCCCTGTAATAGCCCGTTTTTAGTGAAATAGGAACAATGGTTTCAGGACCACAAATCTGAAGTTGAATAATTTATTTTATTATTATCTTATTGTCTACAGCATGATAGAAGTACCGTATAAAAATTTTGTTAAGAAATTATACTGTTTATATGCTTAATTTGATAAAAAGGACTAAATCGCGTAAAGAGAAAAAGTTGAGTTCTAATAGCTAAAAGTATTAAATAGCTATAGAAATTTAAAAGTAGAAGTCCTTATATGGTAATTAGACCATTTATGAGTTAGTGGAAGATGTTGGCTTGGCAATTTTGTAATTATTAAAGTTAATAAAGGGTAATTAGTAAATAAGTAATTATATGTTAATATTAAATAAAACCAAATTAATTATCACTTTGTATCATCTTTTTCAATTGATTTCACAAGTGAAAAAGTCATTTTTGGAGACCTAGGTTCGACAAGCTTACTTTGTCTAATTAGGTATGCATTTTTGTTCCGTTTTTAATGATTTATACATTTCTTGGATCGTTGTAGCTTAATGTAGCTAGCCCAGGGACTAATTTGTGAAACTGTTAAACTATTAGGGTTTTATCATTGATGAACATATCTGATTTTTGAAGTTTGATGATATAAAATGAATGGTTGTTGTTAGATAAACAACTTTTATAAAGGAATTTTTAGTGAAATTGTCAAATAGGCACTAAATTGAAAAATAGGAAATATTACATGGTGAAATTATGAAATAATTGAAGTCTAGTGGATACTAAAGACCTATTTAATATTCGGCCATAGTGGGTTATGGTAAATTTGTGTAAATTTCCATTTTTATGAGCCAGAGACTAAATTGCAAAGAAATTAAAAGTATGAAGGCAAAGTGGTAATTTTTCCAAAAATATGTATCGGACTAAATTGAATGTGAAATATATTGAATTGGGTTAAATTTATTCGTATAGATCCAGCCTGACCTCGTACGGAGTTAGATCGAGGCAAAGAGAAAATCTCGGATTAATCACATCCGTATCTACGTATACATCGTCAAGGTAAGTTCGTATAATTAAATTGAGTAATTATATGTTTTAATTGAATTATATGTATGTGATTTGTATAATTGCCATGTATAAATACCGATCGCATATCCGACGATGTATGACGATTATTGAGTCCTATTTGAACGTTAGGAATGCGTAGGATACAAATAACATGTCATTAGGGATTACCGATTCTCAGGTTGTATGAGCTTACTGATAGTAGCTCGTAAGAGCTTACCGATTGCAGCTCGTGAGAGCTTACCGATTCTCAGCTCGTATGAGCTTATCGATTTACAACTCCTGAGAGCATACCGATTAATAGCTCATAAGAGCATACATGTACAGGAGCTATCCCGAGTATCCAACTATATTCTAAATGGTTCAACGGAAAATGTTCTGTTATGGGATGATATGAGTTCGATACGAACTATTACATGTATATACATGAAATATATGGAAATGATATTACATGATATATTGAAATATGAAATGGATGATACATGTATATGAAACTTGCTTAGGGGTTATGTTCATCCATGTTTATTGGCTATTATATGTGTTTTACATAGCTAACATGTTGGTGAATATGTGCTTAGGCATTTGGTCAAACTGAGTTGGGATATGCTATGTTTACTTACCTAAAATGTGACTAAATAGTAAGTTAAATTCTATGTTATACGAACTTACTAAGCTTAAATGCTTACTTGGTGTATTTTTCGTGTTTTTAGTGAATCGGAATCTCGTTCAGGTTGGAAGCTTGTCGGAGCTATATCACACTATCCATCGGCTCACTCGGTACTTTCGGTTGGTTTAAGTTTGGTTATAATGGCATGTATAGGTTATTTTGGCTAATGTTGGCCTATATGCTTTGTTGATATTTTGGCCATTTGTTTGGCTTGTGTTTTGGCATTTTGATAATAGATTAAGTCTAGTATATGGTATGTAAATATTTTCTTTCTAATGGTTGATAAATAACTTAGTATGGTTGAATTATGGAAGATGAAAATTGTGGCATGATTATACATATTGAATATGTTCTTTGTGATAGGATGTAATTGTGGTAAAATTGGTGCTTTGGTGCAAATGATTTATATGGTCATTTGATGCTAGTTTTAGATTAGAGTTTTGGTACCGAATAGTATGTTTTGTTAAGTGATTTACATGGTAAGTTTTGGTGCAAATATGCATATATGTAAGTTGAACAATTGGTTATATTGAACACATGATTAATCATGTTTATAAATTGTTATTTGAGGTGCCTAAGGGCATATTGGTTGTATGTGATCATACCATTTGTATAAGGCTTGATTATGCTTATTTTGGATGCCTATTTATAGCTTGAGTATAAGTGCATTGTGGGGTGTAAGTACATGTCAAATTGGGTGAGAAATATGGCTTGTAAAAATGGTTTATTTTCGTCTACACGGGTAGAGACAGGCGTATGTCTCAACCGTGTGTGACACACGGCCAGGTGACACGGCCGTGTGTCCCCTGTAGCTTTCAAAGGGTTGCAAGTCAGGCTGTTACACGGCCTAGCACACGACCTAGCACACGGGCGTGTGAGGTTACTTCGAAGGGTACACGGCCTAGCACATGAACGTGTGGCTTGACCATATGGCCCAAGTCAGTGAGTTACACTGGCATGGACACGGGCTGGGACATGGCCGTGTGTCCCTTTTTCGAATACCCTCACGACCTAAGGACATGGGCGTGTCTCTTGGTCGTGTGACCCCTGCAGCTTTAAAATTTTTCAATATTTTCTGAAAAATTCTTCGAGTTTTCAATTTAGTCCTGACTTGTTTCTAATGCGTATTTAGAGCCTCGAGGGCTTGTATAAGGGACAATATATATGATGTTGATTTGGTTTTGAGGTGATTATTATTATGTAATGAAATGTTTGAAATTTCTATCCATTTTATTTGTAATCTTCGGTAATGCTTCGTAATCCTGTTCTGGCGACGAATTCGGGTAAGGGATGTTACACACCCTTTTTGAAACAGGCTAAGTTTTTTTTAGAAATTAAAATAAATGCTTTAAAAAACTATTTTTAAAACTTTGATAATTCTGTTAGGGTATTTCTGTGGCCAATGTAATATTCCAAATTCGAGCTTAACATCTAGGCCTTGTTGGAGAAGTTATATATACATACAACAAAATAAAAAATTAGAAACAAAATTGACTTTACTAAGATACATAAAATATGGAATCTTAGAATTAACGACAATATGGGAAGCTGAGTGATTTGACAGACAATTTTGCGATTTCAAAATTTTAAGAGTTTAAAAAATATAAAGGGTTAAAATTGATATTTTAAAAACTTAGGAGAAAATAGAAAAAGCTAAGCCCTTATTTAAAAATCGAATTTTCAAAGTTGAATTAAATTGAAAACACAAGATATTAGCATCGTCATATTTTAAAATAATAATAAATAAAATAAAATATGGGAAAATTCATATCCTTTTTTTATACCGGCTCATTTCATCACCGGAGAACCCAAATCACTTCAATTGCTGGTGACGGAAACTTCAAAAGATTTCTAGATAATAATTAGCTACAAAATAAAAAAAAGGTAAGGCAAAACAACCAGAAAAGAAAGAAAATAATGTCAATAATAGTAATAATAAAATAAAAAAATAATGTTAGATAACAATAAATAGAGAAATAAATAAATAAAATATAAAAAAGAAAGAATGGGGCCGAGGCTTGATGAATAAATAAAATATAAAATATACCTGACGCGGGTTGGATGAATTGGGTATAGTGGCCTGGGACAACGACGATGGAGGCACGGTAGGGTAGGAACGATGGGGCCGAGGCTGGGACAGTTGGCCTAGGTAAAAAGCTACGACGGTGAGCAGTGAAGCATCGGGGTAGGAGAGAGGCTAGGATGGCAGCACACAAATCGATCGAGGCGGGCAACAATGGTGTAAGAACGGAAAAAAAAGGAATATGGAAAAAAGAGGAATGAGATAAATTATGGGTTAAAGGTCTTTGGTTTTAGAGGGATTTTCTATATTTTCTGTTTTTGTGCATCTTTCTCTTGCAAATTAACTCCCTATATTTATAGTAATAGAAACTTAAGAGTTCTAGATTAATCAAACTTAATGATTTTGTTGACATCATTTTTTTGATGGAAAACGGGGTCGACTTGGGTTTTGAAAAATGAAACGGGAGTCGCCACCAATCTTTTTTATGAAGTGTGATTGGATCATCTCAAAAAGTGGTTGTTTTTAATAAACAGTTTGATTTTATTAAAACAACAAGTTTGGTCCACGAAATTAAAAAAAAACGGGTTCAGGAGTCGGTTACGCACGAGGAAGGATTAGCACCCTCGATACGCCCAAAATTGGTACCTAGTTGATTACTTAATGTCTTAATGTCGAAAATTGAGAACTTTGAAGAATTTTAAAAATATAATCCTTGTATTAAAACGTTGAAAATTTTCAAGAAAATGGGCATATTTCACGTTATTCGAGAAAGAGAATCATGTCCAGTAAGTTAGGACACAATGTTTCGAATTCCCGATACGCGAAAAAATGCTTATTTAAAAGATATTTAACTATCTTGGATTAAAAAAGGGCTCACGACCAGTAAATTAGGACATGATCCTTTTTTAATTCCCGATATCGTTTAAAACTTGAGTTTGAAAATATTCAAGTAATGAAGTTTAAAAGAATATTCAATTGTTTAAATTAAATGAAGAAATCGCAACCCAATACGTTAGGGCACAATTTATCAAAATATTAAACATTGAATATTACATTTATTTCAAAAAATCCTTGTTTCGAGAAAACAACGTGTCACATCCAATGCGTTAGGATACAACGTATTGAATTCTTGATAACGAGCTTTTTATCATTTTTAAAAGAGTAATCTCGATTATTTAAGTTCAACGAAGAAAGTCGGAACCCAATACGTTAGGGCTCGATTCTCGAAGATCCAAAATACCGAATATTACTTATATTTTGAATTTTTTTTGATAAATCCAAGTAAAAGTAGGTGTAAAATAACAATAATGATGCAATGTAAATAAAATGAAACAAATAAACAATAAACAATAAAAATAATCCTACGGGCAAAATAACAAATAATAAGAAACTGCAGAAGAAAATAAACAATAATAGACATATGAAAAATGAACAAAATTAACACAATCATAAAAATACAAAAGATATATAAATACGTACATATATGTATAAAATTATGAAAATATGGAAAATACATGCATGTACACATTTTTAAAGTATTATACATGAAAACATATAGAAGTATGTAAGTACATACACGTATACGTATATAATCACCATCGAATATAAAAAGTATATATACGTAAGTATATACAAATTATGAAATAAAGAGCATATACAAAATATGTATTTTAAAAGTATAAAGAATAGGTAAAACACATATATGTGTATGCATATTTATGAAAATGAAATATATATATATATATATATATATATAAATGTGTATAAAAGTTATGAAAATAAGAATAATAAAATAATAATAAATAATATATAAAATAATATAAATATATATATAAAAAATACGTGTATATATTTACTAAAGTTAAAAATATATACGTATACATATATATAATGAAAAGTATGTATATTATAAAAAATATACATGTGTGTAGATAACAAAATTTTAAAGTTAAAATAATAATAAATAAATAATAATAATAATAACAAAATGATAAATAATAATACGTTAAAATAATAAACAAAATAATAAGATTGTTAAAAAGGAGTTAAATCAAAATAAAAACAAATATACTGGGCAAATTCGAAATAAAAAAGACAAAAGGATTAAAATGCAACACGCGCCAAAAAGGAGGGACCAAAACGGAAATATTCCCTCGCTAACCAAACGACGCCGTTCCAGTGAAACGCACGCACATGGTCGAGGGACCAAATCGGAACAGACGCGAAAATTCATGGCCAAAATTGCAAATATGTGAAAAACTTCTATGAAAGCGCCACAAAATCGGAGGGACCAATTGCGAAAATAACCCAAGGTCTAAAAACACGCAGATCCTCCCCCAGGGTCAGGTCATCGCGCGGGTTAAGAGGCTAAACGGCGCCGTTTTGGCCATGAATGCTAAGGTCCAAAACGACGTCGTTTTTAAACCTTATAAATACTTAAAAAACAAAAAAAAAGGAAAACATTCCAGCCCTTGATTTTTCAGAAAACAGAGAGAGTTCCCTCTCTCTCGCGGCCTCCCCTCCAAAATTCGGCCTAGGGTTCAGGCCCTTGTCGCGCCACCGTACCGCCACCGCCCAAGACGGCCGGCGAGGTGTCAGAGAGGCGCTCGAAGCCCTCTCTCCGGTAAGTTTTCCTCTTTTTCTTTATATTTTCGTTGAAGAAATGAGATAAAAACAGTGATAAGAATAAAAATAAAATGGAAAGATTGAAATCAAAAAGAAAACTTGAAAATCACCTTTGATTTTTGCTTTTTATTTTTGCGAATCTATTACCAGAAAGAAAAACCCCCCCTCGTTACAAAGGTTTCAATCGGTTTGTATACCCATTTCAAAAAAAACAAAAGTCCCCCCTTTTTTACATTTGTTTCGGCTTTTTAAAGCCTTCTTGTTACTGCTTCTGTCTTGTTCGTTTCTCTCTTTTGTAGATGACAAAGCGTGAAAGTGGACGATGGGACGATGGCGATGTGACTGCAGACATTGCTACCGGTCAAAAGAGGCAGAGGGACGAAGGCCCTAGGTGAGGCGCACCTAGGGTTAGGGTAAATTTTTTCTGATTTGTGTTTTTGGGTATTTGGGCTGTGATGGGTTTCAGGTTTGGGCCAAGTTATTGGGCTGGTTCTTATTTTGGGTTGTAATTGGGTTAGTTGGGCCTAGTGTATCTGTTTTACTGGTATGGGCCCGGGCAAAATTGGGCTTGTACAGCTGCCCCTCTTTGCTTATTGTCGTGTAACGAGAACAGAACAAAGACTAAGAAAGACCAATTTTGCCTGGTCCTGCCAAGTCTTGACTTCCTTTGATGCTTCTCTTCTCACGTAGCTTCATTCCAGTCCACTGTGTCTTTTTGCTTCAATCCACTCTGCTGTAACTTCAGAGAGATATGGCTTGTAGCTTCAATCTACTTTGCTGCAACTTCTGAGGGACGAGATTCGTGATTTTATTCTGTTCCACTGCAACATCAGGGAGATAAGACTTGTATCTGAGCCTGCTCCACTGCAACTTTAGGGAGATAAGGTTTGATAGATTTAATTCGACCTACTGCAACTTCAGAGGTGTATGATTCATCGTTTTATTCCACTCCACTGTAACTTCAGGGAGATAGGATTAGTAGCTTCAATCTGCTTTACTATAACTCAAGGAGATAAGATCTGAAATTCTTCGGTCTGTTCCACTGTTATCTTAGGGAAATAAGACCTGGTGCGATCTACTCTACTGTAACTTCAGAGAGATAAGATCCTTGGTTTCAATCCGCTCCACTATAATCTCAGGGAGATAGGATTACCAGCTTCAATCTACTCCGCTGTAATCTCAGGGAGATAAGATCTGAAATTCTTCGGTCTGTTCCACTGTAATCTCAGGGAAATAAGACCTGGTGCAATCTACTCTACTGTAACTTTAGAGAGATAAGATCCTTGGTTTTAATCCGCTCCACTGTAATCTCAGGGAGATAGGATTACTAGCTTCAATCTGCTCCGCTGTAATCTCAGGGAGATAAGATTTCTGGCCTCAATCTGATGCGATCTACTCTACTGTAACTTTAGAGAGATAAGATCTTTTAATATTCACTGACCTGTTCTCTGGGGAACATGACCTGTATAATGAGCCTAATTATGCCTAATGATTAGGATGGCATGATCAAAATGAATCAAATGCTCTTAACTAGACATGTGTGAATGGTGTTTGCATGAATGCAAAATTTTATTTTCCGAGAATGATCCCGCTTAGGTTATTACTACTCAAAGTTTATTAAGGCTTTGTCATTGAAATGTTACAACACTTTCCTTCCCAACTGGCGCTTTCTGAAGAAACATTTAGCCAGGCTGCCCCCACTGTAAACCCCAAAGTTATATCCGCTGGGACATAAAATTTGCACCATCAATCTCCCCCTGTAACCCAAGGGTAGAAAGATACGACTTTTCTCAATCTTTTCCAATCGCAATTCAAGGATACAAAATGTGAAGCTCTTTGGTCATTTACCTCATTCCCAAGGTGTCATACCAAATGCTCATGCACAATTGCAAAATTTTCTTCTCCGAGAAAACCTTTTCTTATCACTTGGTGATCATTGCTTGTTTGTTCATTGAAGCTTTGTCACCAACACGGCATCTTGTCAACGTTTGGACAACAAAATCTGAAAGGATAGTCTTTAACTTAGACTCTTCCTTCTTAGATATTTCATCCTTTAAACTTGGTGCGTTCTAAACAATAGTCTTGTTTTAGGATCCTGTATTATTTAGAAACTTCTAGAGTAATATGCAAAACTTCCATTGTGAAAGTTTTATTAGTCCATTAATCATTATTCCAATGCAACATGCTTGCAAAAAGGGTCATAACAATGGATAAAAATGAAATTTGATTTGGGAGCATAGCTCAAAATGAATAAATTATTAAGATAAATTGGTTGGGAACATGTATTTTGAAAAAGAATAAAGTATTCCAAGAATCGAAAAAAAAATTCAATACAAATAGTACGAAGGTTAGGTGCCCCAGATATCGCAGCTTGAACTTCTCTGTACAAACTCTTTGAAAGACCATTCTGAGTTTGACATGTGTTTAGGAGATCTCAAGACTTTGTCGATGCCCCAAGATGTTGCCTACCCTTTCCTATTGATTCAGGTAGAGCAAGATCATCACATGCCCCGATCTGATCAAAATTTGAGCTGCTCTGATCACCTCATGCCCCAATTTGATCCAAAATTTGAGTCGCCCTTTCGGGTTTTCAACTCAAGCCCCTTTGATCTCAAGGCTCCCTTTGTGGGTTTTTGCCTTGGCCTCTCCTTTTTCTTTTTTTTTCTTTTGTTTTTTTGAAATATTTTTTGATTGCGACTAAACTTGTAAGATTAGACATGTCCCTGTTATCTTTTCTGATCAAGATTGATGTTTTTCCAGGTAAGGCCATCCACACAAGGTCCTTTCCAACTTAGCATGAAGTTCTTTTTGCATGGGAATGATCTTCCTCAATACCAGGTCCCCCTTCATGGAATTCTCTAGGGCGAACCTTTTTTGTGAGCTCGCATCATTTGCTTTTGGCGTATTTGACTGTGATGGATAACTTTGACCATTCCTCTTCAATTAGGATTGGATCCAAAAACTCAAAGAGAAGAAAAATCTCGACCTTAATAGGTGAAACCGCGATAAGCCAAAAAGAAGGCGTTGCCCCGATAGAGTTTTTTTTGGCGATATGGTGTTAATCTTGAACAGACTGCAAACTTCTGATAACGTGTTCTTGTTCAAAATTTTCAAGGTTTTGCTGACTGTCGACTTCGTGACATTAGCATATGAAGCAGCTTTCACCCACTTAGTGAAGTAATCGACGACTGCAAAGATGAATTGTTGACCACCAGAAATTTTTGGCAAGATCGGCTCAATAACATTCATGCCACACATAGGTAGAAGTCGAGGATTCCAGTGATTCTTTGTAGGGTAGGATCTGTTTTCCATCTTGTTCTACCATCCTCAATAAATCCAGAGATAGGCCACAATCTATGTCATCTTCAAAGTCGTGAGATCCCTCTAAACACATGTCTCGCTAAAAAGGAGATTCTGAGTCTATAACAGTGTCATTCATGTCATTGATATTTAGGGACCTATTGTAGGTACAAGAGAATATACGAAGAATGTATGAATTTAAGAATGATTATCTGTACAATATGATTATGAATGAATGAATGGTTTGGAAAAAGAATGAAAGAATAAAAATACTTATTCATAAAGAATGAAAGAATATTGGCTCAAAAATGATCGTAAAGATGCATTTCATTAAAATAACAACATTCAGACATGAGCCTATTTCACAAAAGAGTTCTTATTGCTTCTAGGCTAAAAGCAACAAGCTTGTTTTGGATATTACTCTAAGTAGGCTCTAAATACTACAAAACACCTCCAAGTTTATAAGGATGGATATCTGACAAGGTGCCTTCTTCAGTTGTGTCTTCATACATGTCATTGATGTGAACACCTCCCCACATCTCTTCATACATCGCATTCACCCTATTGTCAATCATGATTGGGTAGCGGATTTTCTGCAGTAGATGAGTCACCCAACTTGACAATACCCATGTTGATGAGTTTTTCAACTAGCTTTTTGAAGGTGATGCAATTCTCTATTGAGTGCCCGGTAATTCCTGCATGGTAGTCACATTGTGCGTTTGCATCATACCACTTTGGATACGGAGGTTGTGGGGGTTTTGAGTAGGAAGGGAAACAACATGCGCATGGAATAAACTTTGATACAGCTCTTTATATGACATCGGAATTGGTGTGAACTGGAGCTTCTCAGTACCTGGTTTCGCTCCAGGTTCTTGTCTCAATGAGCCTTGTTGACCAGCAACTCCTTTACTCGGATGACTTACAGTAACTGATCTTAAGTTACCTATGTTATTCACCTCATCTTCCTTTCTTCTTGAGACTGACTTTTTGTTACTCTCTACACCATCTATTCTTCCACTTTTGATGGCATTTTCAATCATTTCGCCATTAATGATTATGTCTAAAAAACTCTTTGAAGCACTTCCCAACATATGCGTGATGAACAGGGCCTTCAATGTCTTGATGAAGAGCATTGTCATTTCTTTCTCTAGGAGTGGCGGCTAAACTTGGATAGCGACCTCCCTCCATCTTTGTGTGTATTGCATGAAACTCTCGCTCGGTTTCTTCTCCATGTTTTGTAATGTAATTCTATCAGGGGTAATATCTGTTACATGACTGTATTGCCTCATGAATGCTTGTGCTAGGTCCCTCCATGAAATAATCTCAGTACGGCTCAATTGATTGTACCATTTAGACGCTGCCCCCACCAAACTGTCTTGGAAGCAGTGTACTAGCAGTTGATCATTGTTGACGTAGCCAGTTATCCTTCTGCAGAACATGGCGAGGTGAGCCTCGGGGCAACTAGTTCCATTGTATTTTTCAAATTCAGGCATTTTGAACTTGTGAGGAAGTAATAAGTCTGGTACCAAGCTCAGATCTTTAGCGTCGATTCCATGATAACTATCAGCACTTTCTAAGGCTTTGAATTTTTCCTCCAACCATTTACATCTATCTTCCCACTGTTTTGGCAATTTTTCATTTGTTTTGTCCTTTTCAACCATTTCATTGAAATCAGGGATAGCGAGATTAACAAAGTTATTCTCAAGGTTAGAGCCTGGTCCATTTTGGAAGCTCATTTGGGCACTGCCCTGAAACCGCTGAGGCATGATCGTGACAGAGGATTTGCGCGGGTGCACCTTAGTTTGGGTCTGCCCATGCAGAGGCGTAAAGCCAGGAGGATAGAGAGATTCGTCATTGTTTTCTTCTTCATTATTGACCATAGGATTTTTCCCCTTACTTACTCCTTTGGTTAATAATTGCGTCAACTTAGTCATCATGTCATTTTGAGATTCCAGCACCTTTTGTGTCATGTCTCGCTGAATCTTTTCCATTTGCTCATTCATTTGCTTCTGTAGCTGTTCTTGCATTTCTTTTTGCATTTGTTCCAGTTTCTCTAATCTTTGATCCATTTCTTTAGTTTTGCGACAAGTACCGTAAAGGTGTTTGGTTGATTGGTTTTCCTGATTAGCTGAAATAAATTTACTCATTTAGACTCTTTCAATGGACTTTAATGCGTGTAATGCAAATGCATGAAATGAATGCCTAAAGAGACGTTGATTCTGATTCAATTACATTTAGAAAACTTTTCTAGAAAGCAAATTCCTTTACATAAAGCAGATGCATGTACGGCCTCGCCGTTATATTCCAAGAGACAACATCGATCTTTTTCTTTATCCGCATGTTTGTGATAATCTTGCCAATTTTCAATAGATGCCACTATTAGCTCCTTTTCTTAATCTTGGTCGCGATCCATCATCTGCCCATCTTCATAAGGCTCGTCAGCTTCTTTAAGGGAGTTGGAGCATCAAAGGCTCTTAGATAATCGCCTTGAATCCTCAGACCATGAAGCAAGGTCACGAACTCTTCCATCGCCCTTCTTGTGTTTCTCAGAATATATTCAGGCAGCCGTATTGTTTTCCACTTTATCAAAGAATCCATATTCCATGACAAGCTTTCTAATTTAGTAATCGGACTTGAATCAATATCTCTTTCCTAATATTCAAATGCAATGCAATCAAAACTCAACAAGAGGGGTTAGTACAAAACATAAGTAAGCAAGGAAAACAAAAGTACCTAATCGGGTGACTACTAGGGGCTTGGAGTGGCTCTACCTACGTTGGGCTCCTAAGTGCACTATGGTTCTAAAGTCAAGGTACCGAACCAGCAGATTCCTCAATCTTCACCCATTATAGGCTCATACAGACCGAGTTCGGTTCAGGGGAATACATTTCCCTATGGCTACACGGAGATGAAAATCTCACGAAGACATAGGTACGGATGTATCCCGAAAGCGATCCACTATCCTGCACGGAGGTGAAAACCTCATGAAGGAGTAGCTTCTCACTCCCACTTAAAAGGTGTGACCAACAGTCATGCAATGCAATATGCAGAAAGATATAAAAATTTAAAATACAAAACATGATGAAAACTATAACTCAAAACCAATGAAATGCAATGAGAGGATCGTATATTTAAATCAAATTTTCAACTTTCGACAAAAAGACAAGAAATAATCAACTTGTGGCTTGACTCTCTTATTTTATATCCCCAGTGGAGTCGCCAAGCTGTTGACACCATTTTTTTGATGGAAAACGGGGTCGACTTGGGTTCTGAAAAATGAAACGGGAGTCGCCACCAATCTTTTTTATGAGGTGTGATTGGATCACCTCGAAAAGTGGTTGTTTTTAATAAACAGTTTGATTTTATTAAAACAATAAGTTTGGTCCATGAAATTCAGAAAAAACGGGTTCGGGAGTCGGTTACGCACGAGGAAGGATTAGCACCCTCGATATATAAATACGTACATATATGTATAAAGTTATGAAAATATGGAAAATACATGCATGTACACATTTTTGAAAGTATTATACATGAAAACATATGGAAGTATGTAAGTACATACACGTATATGTATATAATCACCATCGAATATAAAAAGTATATATACGTAAGTATATACGAATTATGAAATAAAGAGCATATACAAAATATGTATTTTAAAAGTATAAAGAATAGGTAAAACACATATATGTGTATGCATATTTATGAAAATGAAAATATATATATATATATAAATGTGTATAAAAGTTATGAAAATAAGAATAATAAAAATAATAATAAATAATATATAAAATAATATAAATATATATATAAAAAATACGTATATATTTACTAAAGTTAAAAATATATACGTATACATATATATAATGAAAAGTATGTATATTATAAAATATATACATGTGTGTAGATAACAAAATTTTAAAGTTAAAATAATAATAAATAAATAAATAATAATAATAACAAAATGATAAATAATAATACGTTAAAATAATAAACAAAATAATAAGATTGCTAAAAAGGAGTTAAATCAAAATAAAAACAAATATACTGGGCAAATTCGAAATAAAAAAGACAAAAGGATTAAAATGCAACACGCGCCAAAAAGGAGGGACCAAAACGGAAATATTCCCTCGCTAACCAAACGACGCCATTCCAGTGAAACGCACGCACATGGTCGAGGGACCAAATCGGAACAGACGCGAAAATTCATGGCCAAAATTGCAAATATGTGAAAAACTTCCATAAAAGCGCCACAAAATCGGAGGGACCAATTGCGAAAATAACCCAAGGTCTAAAAACACGCGGATCCTCCCCCAGGGTCGGGTCACTGCCCGGGTTAGGAGGCTAAACGGCGCCGTTTTGGCCATGGATGCTAAGGTCCAAAACGACGTCGTTTTTAAACCTTATAAATACTTAAAAAAACAGAAAAAAAGAAAAACATTCCAGCCCTTGATTTTTCAGAAAACAGAGAGAGTTCCCTCTCTCTCGCGGCCTCCCCTCCAAAATTCGGCCTAGGGTTCAGGCCCTTGTCGCGCCACCGTACCGCCACCGCCCAAGACGGCCGGCGAGGTGTCAGAGAGGTGCTCAAAGCCCTCTCTCCGGTAAGTTTTCCTCTTTTTCTTTATATTTTCATTGAAGAAATGAGATAAAAACAGTGATAAGAATAAAAATAAAAAGGAAAGATTGAAATCAAAAACAAAACTTGAAAATCACCTTTGATTTTTGCTTTTTATTTCTGCGAATCTGTTACCAGAAAGAAAAAAAAAACCCCCCTCGTTACAAAGGTTTCAATCGGTTTGTATACCCATTTCAAAAAAAACAAAAGTCCCCCCTTGTTACAAAGGTTTCAATAGGTTTGGATACCCATTTCAAAAAAAAACAAAAGTCCCCCCTTTTCTACATTTGTTTCGGCTTTTTAAAGCCTTCTTGTTCGCTACATCTTGTTCGTTTCTCTCTTTGCAGATGATGGTAGTGAAATGACGATGGGACGATGGCGGTGGCGACATGACAATGCTTGGTCGAAGAGGGAGGATAAGGCCCTAGGTGCGGCGCACCTAGGGTTAGGGTAAATTTTTTCTGATTTGTGTTTTTGGGTATTTGGGCTGTGATGGGTTTCGGCTTTGGGCCAAGTTATTGGGCTGGTTCTTATTTTGGGTTGTAATTGGGTTAGTTGGGCCTGGTGTATCTGTTTTGCTGGTATGGGCCCGGGCAAAATTGGGCTTGTACAGATTTAATCAATCTACAAGGTAAAAATTGAAAAATAAATAAATAAAAGCTATTTATTCAAAATTAACCTAAATTATCTTAAGAAAATTATAATAAAATAATACTAATTCAAACTCCTAATTAATTAATAATAATACTAATAAAATCCATAAGTATCATGGTATAATTTTGATAATAATCATCTTATTCTAATAATTACCTAAGAATTGAATTAGGGGTGAGCAAAATTCGATTCGATTCGAAAAAATAAACAAAAATTCGAATTTCGAGTTAAACGAATCGAGTTATTCGAATCAACTTGAATTTTTTTTCAAATTTCGAGTTCGAATCGAGTTGGGTTTTCGAATTCAAATAACTCAAATAATTCGAATAATTCGAATATCAAACTATGATATTTTACATTTTTACCCCAAACTCCCAAACCTTTTTACTTTTCCCTCAAAACTTTTACTCCTTCCCGCTTTCCCCCCCAAAACTTTTACTCCCTTCCCCTCCCAACCCCCCAATCTACCCAAAATTCATTTCCCACCAAAATTTTACTCTCCCATTTACTTTTTCTCAAAATTTTACTCCCAAAAACCCTCAAAACCTTTTATTTTTCCCCAAAATTTATTCTCCCTCCCACTTTTCCCCTAAAACTTTTATTCCCTTCCCATCCCACCTCTCATCTACCCCAAACCCTCCCCCCTCTAATTTTGTTTTTTAATATTTTCCCTCCAAAATTTTACTCCCCCTATTTACTTTCCCTCAAAATTTTATTCCCCAAAACTTTTTATTTCCCCCCTAAACTTTTACTTCTCACCCTTTACTCTCAAATAAAAAATCAAAATTATCCAAAAAAAATCACTAAACATAAATAGTAATAATTTTATTTATATCTACTATTTATATTATTAAATTAAATTTCACATTTTATATCATTTATATTATTGAATTGTTTAGTCATCTTGAATATTTATATTAAAATTGAATTATTAATTATGTCATAAAATATTCGTGTTAAAATTTTATATTGGTATCAATTTCACATTTTATTTTTATAATAAGTTTTATTAAAAAAGTCATATTTTTACATTTAATATATTTCTTAATTCCAAAATACATAATGACAAGAATCAAGATAATTGAAACAACTAAGCAAGCAAAGAAGCTAACCAAGATATAAAAATTAATAAATAAATTATGAGGTGATGAAAGTTAATAAAAAATTTGATTAAGGTGGACAAATTTTATTACGATGGGTGACAAGTGGTTATAAGGACCCAAAATTATTTTTAAAATTTAACTCGAACAAATATATTCGATTCGATTCGAATTCCATCTCACTCGACTCGATTCGAGAAAACTTCAAATAAAATTAGGATGATAAAATGAGATTCGAAAACTCGATTAACTCAAAAATTTTCGATTCAATTCGATTCGATTCGATCGAATGCTCACCCCTAAATTGAATAACAAAAATCTTATTCTAAATAAACTATAATGGTAATAATAATAAATCACCATACACAAAACTAATTTAACTAAACTTTAAAATAAAAAGGTTAATTATGTAATTAATCTCACTTAAAATGAAAATTCAAATTAATTCCTAATATCAAAGTTGAATTTAATCTTGAAATTAAACTACAAATTCAAATACACTTATAATATCACAACTTTTTTATTATAATATATTTCTTTTTCAAACAATAAATTTAAGTTTATTATGATCAATAAAGATTATCCTCAAAATAAATACAATGTCTTTTTCTTAAATGGGAAAAGAAAAGAATGTTTCTATTAGATGACTTTTGCACTCAAAAATGGGAGTTTCCAATTCAAATTCGAGACACATATATACACCACAAAAAGATAATTAAGTGTCATTTTAGAAAGATTATAATCTTTTAGTGGCTAATTGCATCACATTAACATATCGTTTCAACGTAACCTTTAAAACATTACTGGAATCACCACTATTAATTTGCAAAGGTGAGGAAGGTTTCAAGTTATTTCCAAACCAATACCCCTTTCTTTGAACATTATTATTTCTATCTTTCACGTGAAAATTTTGCTCCAAGATTTCGGCGATTTTGCTTCTTGGTTTTGTTTCGGTTGTCCGTCTTTATTCTCTTTCGGAATAATTGGACGGTGTAGTCTTTTGTCTGTGCGTTCCCACTTCGTTTGGAGTTTTAAACGTTTCTTCCCTTGTGTCTTTTCGAGGTTGCACGGTGGCTGTTCACGTGAAGGGGGTACTCAACCTGTTTTCTGGGAAAGTTTTGATGCGAAAGGATGTCAAATCATTCGTTGCTGATTGTCGTCGTTCGCCATAAGTCATTTCTTGCTTATCTTTTACATTTTCATGCATGTTTTCCTTTTAATTTGTATGTTTCTTGCATGAATTAAGTTTCGTGCATGGTTTCCATTTTCGTTGCTTGTTCTGTGCTAGGTGCGTATTTTCTTTGTCTTTTCTACATTCTTTCATTGCATGCAATTTTTCCTTTTCTAGTTTTCACGATTTTGGCATTTATTACAATGGTGATCATCCCCATAACTCCTGCTTAATTTCGTCTTTTCTTTACGTTGATTTTTAGGGTTTCTGGCTATTTTATTTTCTTTTCTTTTAAACTGTATTTCAGTTTTTTCTATTTCTTATCGTCTTTTAACCTTTCTTTAGTTTTCTAGTGATTCTCTAGGCATTTGTGTTTTTTGTGTTTTGCTCTTCGTTTTTACTAACTTGCTCGTTTTTCTGCCTGGTATGTATCGCCCTCTGTCCTTCTAAGCTGTATTTGCTTTTTTTTTCTCTTTCTGAGCGACCTCGTTGCAGTTTTGCTTGTTTTGTTTCTCTTTTTTCTTTTTGGTCCTCTGGAATCCTTTGCTGCTTCCTTGTTTTTTTGTGGTTTTGCAGTTGTCTCGGTCAGGGATTTAAATAGCGGTCCGTTACCGAAATAGCGGCCGTTATATAGCGGTAGCGGCACCGTCCGAAACCGCTACTGCCGAAACCCGCTATACCCGCAATACACAATAAGTAGTGAAAAATTCACAACCGCAATACTCGCAATGACCGCAATAGCATCCGTTATGTCCGCAACTGCGATAAACGCAATGCGATCGAAAACGCGACCGCGACCGCAATTTAAATCCCTGGTCTCGGTTGATTTGAGGCAAAGCCCATTTGTTTTGCTTGGTCTGGGAAAAAGGTTTTCTTCTTTCTTGCTTCGCCTTTTCTTTCGTTTGGAAGTATGGCGGAGGACATTAATGTGTTGCTAGAAAGATTAAACTTCTCAGAGGAGGAGTCAAGAAGGGTGACTAGTACAAACATGAAATCACAAATCCCCAGAGCTACAAGGCATGGGCAGCAGGGAAGATAATGTCTAAGGAAAGAATTAATAGAGAAGCTATGTACCGCATCCTCAAGTCCTTATGGTTTACCAAGGAAGAGGTTAACTTTGTGGCGTTAGACGAGGGAGTGATTTTAGTTAAATTTGGAGCCATCGAAGACAGAAGGCGAATCCTTAATCATTCTCCTTGGCTCTTTGACCAATGTCTGTTTGCATTATTACCTTTTATTAAGGGCCAAGACTTAGTGCGTTCAATATTACGCCATTTTGGACAAGAATCTACAATATACCCCTTGAGCAAATGGATAGGCAGGTGGCAATCGATGTGGGTGAGGCGATAGGAGTAATGTTGGCTATCAATTGGCGTGATAGAGATGGGGGATGGACAGATTATATTAGACCCTTCGAAGGGTGGTTCATCTTGTAGGAAGAAATGGTATCGAAACTATATGCACGATTAAGTATGAAAGGTTGCCTTTTTTTTGCTGTATCTGTAGGCTTATTGGTCATACGACTCAAAAATGCTCTAGAAAAGAATAACATATTGAAACGGGCAAGTCTAGCTTCCAATACAGAAGTTGGGTCAGGGTTTAGCTAGGAGGAACTACCCAAATGGGAGGAAATCGAAGAAATGGTATTGAAATACTAGAAAACAAGACAAATCATAATGTACAGATAAGCGACGCTAAGGAAAAGAGTGAAGATGATAATGATCTTACGACGATTAAAGAGAAAGAAGAAAAAACCAAAGCTGGGAAAGAGGAATTAGAGTCTTGTTCCCCTATAGAAAAATGACAAATGAAACTTGTCCATGATGGATGAGGCAAATTGAAATGCAAAAGAAAAAGAGTTAGAGGAGGCAATGGAGAGAACAACGAGGAAAGTCTTGCTCAACTTGTTAGAAGAAGACTTGAGAACATTCTTTCACCTTGCAAGGCGGGTTTTAGGGTTTAGGGTTAAGAGCACTGAAACTTCTTTGTTGGAACTGTCATGGGCTTGGGAACCTGCGGGAGTTTGGGAACTTAAGCAACTTCTTGTTGCTACTAACCCGATGTTATCTTCTTATGTGAAACAAAATGCAAGCTAATAATTTTTCTCAGATTCGTAACTTGTACAGGATGGATAGGTGCCTGGCAGTAAACTCGGATGGGAGAAATGGAGGCTTGGCAATGCTCTGGAAGGAGGGAGTCAATGTGGCTATACAAAACTACTATAGCCATCACATTGACTCACTGGTTAGGTCGGTTAACCACAATACAATAAGATTCATTGGCTTCTATGGGCATGCTGACCCAAACCTTAGATTTCATTCATGGGATGTCCTTAGAAGGGTTGGGAGATTGGTTGGGAAGGATTGCATCGTGGGTTGGGATTTTAATGATATTGCTAATGATGTTAAGAAGAAAGGTTTTCGTAGAAAATCTAGGGTTTCTATGGAGGAGTTTTATGATGTTTTGGAGGAGCTCTCTTTGGTTAATGTTAAAACGACTAAGGGGTGGTTCACGTGGGCTAACAACAGGAAAGGTAATAATATGGTCAAAGAGAGACTCGACAGGTTTCTTATCTCTGTAAGTGTTGTTGATAAGTTCTTGTTTCTTGATTCTAATGTGGTGAGGCAATCTAATTCAGATCATGATATCCATTGTGTTGGATACCTTGGGGCGAAAGCCTCGTGATAATTTTAGAGACCCTAGACTCCTCTTTAAATACGATGTGTGCTGGGCAAAAGAGAGGAATGCTAAAACTGTTATCAAGGCAGCTTGGAATGGAAATAACATGACCACTCTTGAGAAGCTCAAAAAAGTTGGGAATGAGCTAGGTCAATGACAGCATAGGCATTATAGTAAAATGAAAAACCAAATCAGGAAGCTAGTGACATAGATTGACAACCTGATTGATAGTATGAATAGTGAGAGTAGTATAAATATGTTGAAACAAGCTCGCATCAAACTTGATCACCTCTATGCTAAGGACGAGTTTTACTGGGCTTAAAGGTCTCACATAAAATGACTTAAAGAAGAGGATAGAAACACACATTTTTTCATGTCCGTGCCACCGAGAGAATGAAGAAAAATAACATTGAGAGATTGAAGGACTCTTGTGGGAACTAGAAGCACGACAAAGATGATATTTGCAAAGTTGCTTGGGAGTATTTCCAAAATCTTTTTAAATTGAGTGGGCCATCTTGTGGGGAGCAAAATCTAAGCTTCATGGATAGATGCATCACCAAAGATATTAACAATATGTTGACTAGGAATTTTATAGAGCTTAAGATTATTGAAGCCTTCAACCAAATGGACCCCAGTAAAGCCCCAGGGATTGATGGTCTTTCGGGGCTTTTTTTAAAGAAAA
Source organism: Gossypium raimondii (assembly GCF_025698545.1). Taxonomy (NCBI): domain Eukaryota; kingdom Viridiplantae; phylum Streptophyta; class Magnoliopsida; order Malvales; family Malvaceae; genus Gossypium; species Gossypium raimondii. The sequence continues at coordinate 34,168,109 of NC_068572.1, read as the reverse complement.
CTGGGGGTGGTGGCTAAATAGATTATTCAACTTTGTCATGATGTTTCAAACGGAAACAAAGATATTGCTTGCCTTAACGATACTATGATTATTCTGATCCCCAAGACTAAGGATCCTCATGATATGGCTAACTTTCATCCTATTAGCTTATGCAGGGTGATTTATAAAATAATTTCCAAAGCCCTTGTGAACAGGCTTAAGACTACCCTTATAACATCCTAGTTTTAGCTAAATCAAAATAGTGGTTTCAAAACCATAAATCTGAGGTCATAAAATTTATTTTATTATTATTTTAATATTTACAGCATGATATTAGAGTTGTGTGAAATTTTCATAAAGAAATTTTATCGTTTAAGTGTTTAATTCGGTAAAAAGGACTAAATTGCATAAAGAGTAAAAGTTGTGTTCTATAAGCTAAAGGTATCAAATAGCTATAGAACTTAAAAGTGAAGGTCCTTAGGGTAGTAAATATCCCATTTATGAGATAGATTTATGAGATAGTGGATGATAGTGGAGTGGCAATTGGTGTTATTATTAATGTTTTTAAAGGGTAAAAGGGTAAATAGGTAATTAAGTTAATAATAAATGAAACAAAGCCAAATATCATCATCTTCCATCCATTTACAATCGAAAATAGGGTTTAAAACAACCACTGAAGAGCTTGACATTCAGCCATTGTGTTTTTGCTCAAATAGGTACAGTTTTAACTTTGTTTTTAATGATTTCTACGTTTTTGAGATCGTTGCTCCGTATTCTAGCTAGCCCATGCCTTAATTTTTGGATTGGTTAATGAATTTGTGAGTTGCCATTGATGATAGCTTGATGTTTTTGTTGTTTGATGATGAAAAATAAATATTTGATGTAAGATTATCATGTGTTACTAAGTAATTTTTGATAAAAATGCTTATTAATGATTAAAATGTGAAATTTGTAAATTGAGGGGTTTAAATGTGAAATAAATGGAATTAATGGGCTACTAGGGACCTAAGGAATATTCAGCCAAACAGGGGTTCAATGAAATTTTGAGTATTTTGTGTTGTTTTGAAATAGAGACTAAATTGTGAAAATGTGAAATGTTAGGGGCTAAAGTGCAAAATGCCCATTTATGTGTTTTTGAATGAAATTGAATGAATATGTCTTTAAATAAGTTAAATTTGAATTGATTTATATCAAGAAAGGAAGAAATCAGATTTGGATCAGGGGAAGTCGAAAGTTGTTGAATAGTCGTTCCGATCCGTTCGTTTTCGTACGAGGTAAGTTCATAAGTAATTAAATGGCTCTAAATTCAAATGTATATATATTATATGTAGCCAAATTGAATTGTATGTATTGATATATATATATTGCTGAATTGATTTAAGCATTGGATGACTAGTTTCGAGCATGAATTGATTTAATCACGAAGTCAAAAGCCCCAAACGAACCTTAGGAAATGTATAGGATACTGATGTCATCACATAAGGACTTCTGAGATGTAATTTTGTGTAAGACCATGTCTAGGACATGGGCATCAAAGTGAGAGAACGTGTAAGACCATGTCTGGGACATTGGCATCGTATATGAGTCGTATAAGACCCTGTTTGGGACAGTGGCATTGAAATGTGTTAACATGTAAGACCATATCCAGGAGATGGCATTGTACGAGCTTTATATGATTTTCGTGTATCCTTAACAATTCCGAACAGTTCATCGGGCATTGAGATTGATTAAATTTGGCCTATTTGAATTGAACTAAATGGTTCATGTATGTGAGAAGTTTATGCAATTATATAAGTAAGATGATTTTATATATGTATGAGATTTATTAAATTTGGCCTATTTGAATTGAACTATTAACGTTCTTGTGATAATTTAATTGCTTATGACATACTAAGCTTTCAAAGCTTACTTTGTGTGTCTTTCAATTGTTTTATAGATTTTGAAAGTTAGTTTCGAGCTCGGGGATCGTCAAGGATCATCGTCACACTATCGATTACTATTTCGGTACTTTAAGAGTTTGTAGCTTTGACGTATGGAATGTATAGGCTAGTTTCGATAAGGTTCATTTTGATCTGTATATATGTGGCCATGCGAAAATGGCTTGATAATGATGCTAATGTTTGTGTATACTCGGTCATGGTATAAGCTCATTTTGGGAAGTATGTCTCATGGTATATATGTATGGTGTATTGGTTATATGTTTTGGTTGAGTAACGATTTAGTTGATGGATGTGTTTTTACTATAATGTATATGTTTCCATAAGCTAAGTTATGTATAAGTGATTGCTTGCATATTGGTTGTTTAGGTATGGTTTGTGATGGCAAAATATGAATATGTTTTATAATTTATTGGATGGTTATCTACGTATGGACATAAATGGTAAATTGCGCATGAATTAGTAAAGTACAAGATCATATTTAATCGTTTGGTAATGTTTGATAATGTCTCATGTATGGATGATTTTTAAGCCGTATGGTGTGTCTTGTTTTGACTTAATAATTCGAATGTACATAGGTATGTAAAATGTACGTTTGACAATTTGCTAATGAAATAGATTTATAAAATTGAAGATCATAATCTATATGCTAGGTACCACATACAAAATGATACATGCCTAGTTTTAATTTAGGTAGTCGAATACCATGAATATGATGTTCATATGGTTCAAAAATTATATTTATAAAGCATGGACTGTATGACTTTGATGCATGTTAGTTGGTTTGAAAATTTGATTGAATGGAGGACATTGATATGATTGAATTTGAAGCATGGTTCATATTTGTAATATGATTAACAATGCATGTTTGAATTAATTGGTTATGTGCTTTATATATATGAATTTAACTTATATGAATGAGTGAATGGTTGCTATTTGAATTTGATAACTACTTTAAAGAAGTCGTTATAATTTTGTGCACAAACTGTAATAAAAGATCATGATGAACTATGTTTTGTTTGGTAATGCCTCGTAACCCTAATCCGGCGACGGATACGGGTTAGGGGTGTTACAACCCTTCCTTTTTACAGAAGTCAAAACCAAAGTGCCTAAAAAAGGTTTTGTCATAAAGCTCGATATGGGCAAAGCTTATGGCTGCGTTGAGTGGAATTTTCTTGAAGATGTCATGAAAAGTTCAGGTTTCGTGGAGGCTTAGGTTGCAAAGATCATGAACTGTGTTCGGTTGATTAGATATGTGGTCAAATGCAATATGGTCCTCTCTGAGACTATTATTTTGGAGTGGGGTCTTCGACAAGGGGACCCCCTCTTTCCTTATCTTTTTTTGTTTTGCACGGAAACACTTTCAAAAATATTATTGTTGCATGTCAATAGTACCAATACTATTAGAGGCATTAGGGCTAGCATAAATGGACCTCGTATTAACCATTTATTTTTTGCTGATGACGCTATTCTTTTTGTCAGAAATAAAAAGAGTGATGCCGGGGTGGTTTTGAATATCCTACAGAATTTCTCCAAAGCTTCGGCCCAGAAGATTTTCTATGATAAATCCATGATTCTTTTGAGTTCGAATACTCCCCTCGATCAACGGCATTTCTATAGTGATTTATTTGGGATGAACGTGATCAATCAGTTGGACAATTACCTTGGATTACCCCTAACCGTTGGAAAGAATAAATCTGTTACTTTTCATAATATTATTAATCGTTTCTCATGCAGGATAAATAATTGGTCAAAGAGACTTTTGTCCTACGGTGGTAAAGAAATATTCATAAAATCCATCCTTCAATCACTCCCTACTTATGCATTTTCAGTTTTCCTTACGCCTAGGTGTATCATTGATGACATGCAATAAAAAATAAGTCGTACATGGTAGGAAAGCAATGGGAGAAGTAGAGGTTGGTCAATGTTGGCTTGGGCAAAGTTTGTTATCCAAAAGGCATGGGGGCTCGGCTTTCGCGATCTTCACCTCTTCAACATGGCCCTCCTTGGCAGACAAGTTTGTAGGCTCATCTATTTCAAAGACACATTGTGCTATAAGGTGGTGAGCTCTAAGTACTTCCCTAGTGGCGATATATTTCATCCCAAGAATTTTTATAAGCCGTCCTATACTTGGACCAACATAGCCATAGCTACTAAAACCCTTACAAATGGTTTTGTTTGGTTGGTCGGTGATGGCACTAATATTGAGATATGCAGTGATAATTGGGGTTTTAAGGGCTTAAATGATGACTCTTTATGCCCTACTTTGTTATCCGAAAATGAAAGATTTGTGAGAGACTTATGGAACCATAATCATACAGGCTAGAACAAAGAGAGGGTGAATGAGCTCTTTGGTTGCAATATGGTGGACCGGATTTGTAATTTACCAATTATTGCTAATGGACCCAAGGACAGTAGGGCTTGGTTTCATAACCCGCATGGCTTCTATACTTCAAAATTAGCCTATTATGGGCTTCTTCTCAAACATCTAAGTTTTGTAGGCTCATCCATTTCAAAGACACATGTGCTATAAGGTGTTGAGCTCTAAGTACTTCCCTAGTGGCGATATATTTCACCCCAAGAATGTTGACAAGCCGTCCTATACTTGGACGAGCATAGCCACAGCTACTAAAACCCTTGCATGGTTTTGTTTGGTTGGTGGGTGATGGAGCTAATATTGAGATACGCAGTGATACTTGGGGTTTTAAGGGCTTAAATGACGACTCTTTATGCCCTAATTTTTTATCCGACAATGAAAGATTTGGGAGAAACTTATGGAACTATAATCATACGGGCTAGAACAAGGAGAGGGTGAATGAGCTCTTTGGTTGCAATATAGGGGACCGGATTTGTAATTTACCAATTGTTGCTAATGGCCCCAAGGACAGTAGGGTTTGGTTTCATAACCCGCATGGCTTCTATACTTCGAAATTAGCCTATTCTTGGTTTCTTCTCAAACAGTTGGGTTTGAGCCTCACAGATTCTACTGGAAGACTATTTGGAAGTTGAAGACCTTACCAAAAATTTGTGTTTTTTGCTGGATAGTTGGTCACAATATTTTACCTACGTATGCTAATATTTCTTCTATCCGTCAAAATTTTAACAAGGTTTGCCCTCGGTGTGGTGAGAAGGAAGAAACTTTCATCCATGCTCTCAAGGACTGCCCTAAGGCCCAGGCTATTTTGACTATAGGTGGTTTATATAATAGGCTACTTAAGGGTGACTATTCCCGCTGCATCAACTGGATTCAGGATATTATGAGGGTCTTAGATATGAAAGTTGTTGCTGACTTCTTCACAACTCTTTGGAATACCTGAAATAGTTGAAATAACTTTATTTTTCAGGGCCAAGATGAGGATGCGAGAACTGATTAGGAGAGAGCTAAAACCCTTTGCCATGATTTCAAGATTCACAACCTTGTTAACACCTCGATGCTGCCTATTACGCCTAGTTGTGAGAAATGATAGAAGCCCCCTTACGGCTTTGCTAAAATAAATTTTGATGCTACTATTTCTATTGAAAAATGGGTTATGGGGCGATTGTTAGGGACTCTGATTGTTTCGTGCTGGGTAGGAGCAAGAGTTTTAAGGAAACTGCTATAGATGTTGAGTGGGCTGAGTTGATTTCCTTTGAAGAAAACGTGAAGGTAGTGGGCGATTTAAATATTTCGAAGGTGGTTTTTGAGTTTGAAGTACCAATTTGGTCAACAGGGTTAAAAAGAGAGGTCGGGACATTACTATCTTGGTGCAATGCGTAAATAAAGTTTGCATGAAGATGGACAATTTTAGTTTGGTGGATGTGAATTGGACTAATTGTAACTGCAACAAGGTGGCTGATATTCTATGTAATTTTGCTATTAAAAATAGTTGTACTTGAAATTTTAGAATGGATTATCCTAAGGAAATCCATGAGTTTGTAACGCTTGATGCTATTAATTGAGTTTTTGGCCTTTTTAGGTCTTTTTGTGAAAAAAAATATTATTTGAATCTTTCATATTATATATATTAAACTTTAAATTGTAAGTCCTCTCTCATCAATTTCATCAAAGGAAGAAACTATAAAGATTTCATAAAAATAGTGAGAAAATTGACACTTATTTATAGTGTACATGTGAGTTATGAGAGTGTTCGTAATCAATGTTATATTATATATATAATAATGTAACTATAAGTTAATTAATAGTTAAAATAAATTTTAAACTAATTATATTTTCATTATTTTGTAATTAAAAGTATTAAACAAAGAGAATGGAAATAATAAGCAATTAATAAAAGGAAATTCGACTTTTGTTTAAAACCAACTTAGTAAAGAAATCTCAAGGGTAGTGTATTTTCATCAAATCCTAGAGGGTAAGTGAGGATTTTCAAAAGGAATAAATATCAAAATTATACATGAATTTTGATTGAATGTGCAAATTGATACATGAAATTTGATTTTTTTTTGCAATTATACACATTAAACTTTGATTTTAGTTCAAATGTATGCATAAAAATTTTATTTTGATTCAATTGTATACATTTAAAAAATGAATACATCAATTTATTTTTATATTAGATAACTTTAATTATTTGTGTATGTAATATATAAATGAAAATGACGTTATATCGATAATAATGTTGGTTGTTTATGAAAGTTGAATCAAATCATAATATCATGTATAAAATTTCACAAAATCAAAGTTTATGTATAGCATCGCACATTGAACCAAATTTCATGTGTAGTTTTGAGATTTATACTTTTCAAAACTATAGGCTTAAATATATTTTTGGCTTAATATAACATTTGATATATAAACTTGACACTTTTTCTTAATTTGGCATCTAAGTTTTTTATTTTCCAATTTGGTACCTAAACTTGACATTTTTTTTGTCACACCTAGAAATGTTAAAGGATAAGTATAACATTAATTTGAGGTACCAAATTATAAAACTTTCTGTTTATGAGGGTTTTAGTGTAATTACGTGAATCCTGTTCACTGGTTTGGTAATTAGTTAAATTTCAACTATTAGTTCTGTTACTTTAGAACTAAATGTTTCTTTTAGTGGGAAACATTATGACTAAGAGTATTAATCATGCTGAGTGACTTGGGATTAGGGGAAGCGGTAGTGGAAAGATTATATAATGGGGGAATTCTTTCATTTTGGTTATTTCTTTATTCCATCTTTTTTTCTGGTTTATTTTGCAAGAAAGGAAATTAAGGAGCGATTTGCATGAAGGGAAGAATCTAGGTATTAGCCTAAATAATTGAGAATTTAGAAAAAGTTGGAAAGTCTGAGAATTTCAACATAATTTATTTTGAACCGTGATGATTTAAGTCGTAGTTAGCATTTATAACTCCTCTACATGCAGATGAATTAAGGTTTTCTTACAGGTGCATGTCTTTGTTTTGGTCTTTATATGGTTGTTATGCTTAGCTAATCAAGAAAGCGGAGGTCCAAGTGATAAAGGGAAGGCTAAAAAAGTGTAAGTCGTGTCAAACCCAGGTATTTTTTTGGTGAGTTTTTTTGAAGTCAATTCCTCATGTTGTACTATGTATATCAACACAATGTTTTTTTTTTGTGGTATGCTTGACTTCATGTTCTACTGATGATGAGTATTTGAATTATTGTTGAATGTTTATCATACAGTTGAATCATGCATAATAATGATCTACAAATGAATGTTTGGTTGTATGTATAATTTTGTTGTTTGAGGAACTGTCACTGGTAAAGTAATTACTGAAGAGATTAACATTGATATGGTTTGATAGGTGACATGTTCTGTATGATTTGTGTTGTGTTTTTAATAGTATGTTTAGTTGAATGCTTGTTATATTGTCAATCATGAAAATAAATGGTATGCGGGGTATGAAGGTACGTAATGGGGGATGAAAGATGAAGAACGTAATGTTGTGCACCCTGTGTCACATGTTATTGGTTTTGTGGAGGATTGGGCAGATTGTACAGAAAATGTATACGCATGATATTTGATTTTGCAGAGGTTTGATGGATTGTATGAAGATATATGCACACATGTATATGATGACCTTCCATGGGTTCTTTCAGGTATGAGACACTATAGAGTCCAAGGCTTAAAGCCTCATGTGTATTATGCAAGTCTATGGCCATGGCATATGAAAGTTATGAAAGTCCACCGAATTTGTCTTTTGAGTTTTATGTCAAAGTTACGTATGAGACTTCACCATATAAAGTCTGCAACAGAGTTCGTATGTATGAATCCCCTATATCTATGAATATTTTTCTATGAATTCGCATGTATGAATCTACCATATCTATAAATATTCTTCTATGATTTTGCATATATGAATCTGTGGTATCTATAAATATTCTTCTATGAATCCGCATGTATGAGCCTGCCATATCCATTAATCTTCTTCTACGAGTCCGCATGTAAGAGTCCATATCTAGCAAGTCGCACGAAAGAGTCTATATGATTGTCCGCCAAGTTAATCCAAAATGACTCTCCCATTTGGTGGGTTTTATGCTAAGATTATACGCAACAAGTTTGTATGGAGAGATTATATGGTACATGATCTTTCACAGGAGGATTTTTCATGCATTATGTATTGAGGGCGGGAATGAGGATCATCAAGATTTTGATAATAGTTATAATGGGGACGATGTTGTAACCTAGGCTTTGTTGAAGGCCTTATATATGGTCACTAGGGCCCAACCTTGTAATGGAAATAGTGAGTCTATTGATGATAGGCTCCACTCAAATGGGGCAAAGTTGTTTGGGGGTATTGCTAGAGCTATCCCTATAGTGGTTGAAGATTGCATGGAGACCACTGAGCACATATTAGAGGATTTGGACTACATTTTCAAGTAGAAACTCAAAGGCGTTGTGTCCTTGTTAAGGGATAAGGCCTATAGATGGTGGCAGTCAATGGTTAGAGGTATGCTGTTAGAGCGTATTAATTAGGTATATTTCCAAGAAGCTTTCTAGAGTAAGTTTGTGGGCAGCCGTTATGTCTTTTTAGAGGAACTAGCAGGGTTACCTTCGGATCGAGATGTGGGATTTTGTATTGAGTTGCTGCCATATACAACACCGGCGTCCATTTATCCTTACCACATGGCACCTAAGTAGTTGAATGAGTTAAAGGTCTAACTTTAGGAATTTTCGGATCGGGGTTTTATAAAACCTAATGTTTCTCTTTGGGATGTACCGATATTGTTTGTTAAGAAGAAAGATGGGACACTTCAGTTATGTATTGGTTACAAAGAATTGAATAAGCTAACTGTAAAGAATAAGCATCCTCTTTCAATGATCGACAATATGTTTGATCAGTTTAGAGGTACAACCATATTCTTTAAAATCAATTTGAGATATGAGTATTACCAACTTAAGGTGAAAGAATCTTAAGTACCTAAGATTGTATTTAGGACTTGTTATGGTCATTACGAGTTCCTAGTTATGTCGTTCAGATTGACTAACGCACCGACAACATTTATGGATCTCATGAATTGTGTTTTCTAGCTTCCCAAACCAGTTCGTCATCTTGTGCATTGATGATATATCAGTATATTCTAAGTCAGAATTTGAGCATGATGAGCATTTGAGGATAGTTCTACAGATTCATCGTGAGAAGAAGCTTTTTGCTAAGCTCAGTAAGTGCGAGTTCTGGTTGAAAGAGGTTATGTTTTTAGGTCATGTGGTATCTACTGAGGTTATTCGTGTGGACCCGAAAAAGGTTAAAGTTATCTTGGATTGGAAGCAACCGAAAAATGCATAAGAGATTCAGATCTTTCTTGGTTTGGCAGGATATTATCAAAGGTTTGTTGAGGATTTTTCCTTGATAGTAGCTTCATTGGTTAAGATGTTAAGGACAAACACTCTTTTTAAGTGAACAAATGACTAGCAAGCCAATTTTGAAAGGTTAAAATCCATATTGACTGAGGCTCTCATTCTTTTATAGCTGAAATGTGGTAAATAATATGTGGTATACAGTGATACTTCACATGTTAGGCTGGGTGTGTTCTAATGCAAGATGGAAAAATGGTACCTTTGCTTCGAGATAGCTTAGGGCGTATGAGTGCAATTATTCGACTCATGATTTAGTGTTAGCGACTGTTGTTTTCGCTCTTAATATATAGAGACATTATTTGTATTGTGAAAAGTGTATCATTTACACGGATCACAAGAGTCTCAAATATCTTCTCACACAGAAAGAGCTTAATTTGAGGCAGCACAGATGGATTTAGCTACTAAAGGATTATGATTGCACAATTGAGTATCATCCTGGTAAGGCTAATGTAGTAGTCGATGCCTTAAACAAAATAGCGATGTCTGAGTTAAGGGCGATGTTTGCTCGTTTGAGTCTGTTTGATGATGGAGTATTTTGGCTGAGTTTTAAGTAAAGCATGTTTGGGTTTAGGAAATCAGAAAAAAGCAACGATTAGATGATTCTTTAGCACCTCGATTTAAATAGGTTGAGGAAGGTTCAACTGAAGACTTTATGATTAGTTCAAATGGTATTTTTTGTTTCAGAGGCATATATTGTGTACCGAATTATCAGAGTTTGCAATAACCTAACTTTAGGAGGCATATATTAGCCCTTGTGCTATGGATCTTGGAGGTAATAAGATGTACCGTGACTTAAGAGAACCGTATTGGTGGTTGGGTCTTAAGCGTGAGGTAACAGACTATGTGTCAAAGTGTTTAACTTGCCAGCAGGTTAATACTGAGCACTAGTTTCGTCTGGATTATTGCAGCTGATCCTAATTCCATAGTGGAAATGGGAGAGAGTGACAATGGGTTTTGTTAGTGGGTTACCTTTAACACCTACTAAGAAAGATTTGATTTGGCTCATTATGGATATATTGACTGAGTCTGCCCATTTCATTCCAGTTTGCATTAATTACTCTCTTCAGAAATTGACTAAGCTCTATATTTTTGAGATAGTGAGACTGAATGGGGTGTCAATGTCAATTATTTCAAATAAGGATCCCTGTTTTATGTCTTGGTTCTAGAAAAAGTTGCATAAGGCTTTGGGTACACATTTTGATTTAAGTACGGCTTTCCATCCGCAGTCAAATGGTCAGTCTGAGAGGACTATTCAAATTGTTGAAAATATGTTGAAAATCTATGTAATTGATTTTCAAGGTAGTTGGGAGGAACATCTATCGATGGCTGAGTTAGGCTATAATAACATCTTCCAGTGTAGTATTCAGATGCAGCCTTACAAGGCTATTTATGGTCGTAAGTGTCGTTCACCTTTATGTTGGACTGAGTTGGGAGAGAGGAAGATTTTGGGTACGGATTTGGTTTTGGAGATTGAGGATAAGATTCGGTTAATTCAGGACAGATGAAAGGTGAATTCTGATAGAAAGAAGTCTTATGCTGACTTAAAGCGGAAGGACATCGAGTTCAGTGTGGAGGATTGAGTCTTCCTTAAGGTTTCTCCATGGAGAAATATTATGAGGTTTGGCCGAAAAGGCAAGTTGAGCCCTAGGTTCATTTTGCCGTATTGGATTCTTAAGAGGATTGGTCCAGTCGCATATCAACTTAAGTTGCCGCCAAATTTGGATCGTATTCATGATGTTTTCCATGTCTCGATGTTGAGACGATACCAATCTGACCCTTCTCATATTGTTTTATTTGAGCGTATCGAGGATTGACCAGATTTTTCTTTCGAGGAAGAGCCTACTCGAATTTTGGATCGCGGGGTTAAGGTCCTTTGGCAAAACCATGGCACCAAAGAAGCCACTTAGGAGTTGGAGGACTCGTTTCGTCAACAATATATCTATTCAACTCAGGTAAAATTTCGAGGCTGAAATTACTATAAGGGGAGAAGAGTGATAACATCCCAAATTTATGGTTTAAAGTTTGTTCAATTATTTCAAGAATGAGCTATTATTATAGTGTTTAAGAGAAAACAAGGAGACAGTGCAATTCTCTTAGAAACCCGAGTTCAATTCCCTTCACTTGCAATTGTTAATTTTTATCTTTCTATGCTACTTTTTCTCCTTATTTTGTGTTGCCCAAGCGTAGTAACCTTTGGTATTTATATCACTTTTTCTTTGTTTTTTTCAGCTCTTTTCTCTATTTATTCACTCATTTTGTCCTGTCTCCCATTTTTGTCATCTTTTTCTTAATAATTTTCATTTTTTCTTTGGGATTTTACTGTAGTTGTGTCGCCCTTTTGCTAAAGCCTTTACTTTTTTTCCAACCACTTTGCTGGTTGTTTTAACCTTCTAAACCAGCTTTATTTTCTGCCCTAAACTCATTTATAAGCCGAGATGTTAGGATTCAAAATCGACATTCAGAGGATTCATGTTGGATTTTGAATAAAAGTATTTTAGGCTTGATTTTTATAAGTTTTATTGGTTTTGTATAATTTTATATGGACTATGCCTTGGGTTTGGACTTGGTTTATTTTGGAACTCTACATATGAAATGGATAACTTTTAAACTAGCTAAATTAAATAATTTGGTTAATCAAGCAAGAAACATGTTTTTAAATAAAAGTTGAAAACAATGTGCTTTTCTGCTGCTAAACTAGAACTTTGAAAAGCATTCGATCGAAAAATCATACAAGTTTCCAAATTTCATAACAATATTACAATTTAGACATTAGATCGAATGTGGCTTAAGGACTAACGTTTTTTAAAATTAAGATAAACAGCTGGATTTCCTGAAAATAAGAAATTGTTTTAAAATAGTACAAATTTTTAACCAATTGTTTTGTAGGCCACTTAGGTGGCCAATGTAAACTTCAAATTTTGGCCATAACACCTGGGTCGGGTTTGAGAAGTTACAAAATTATTATTTGTATATGCTAATAGTTGAAAACTCAAAGAGTCGATAATCCAGTCCATCAGTTGGGTGTTACATTTTTACTGGTATCAGAGTTTCAGTTTAGCCAATTCCCATATAAGAATTTGAGAAGGAGACCCTGATATACATGTTACATTTTTCCAACTTAGTCCCTTAAATCGTTAATAAATTAAGTTTGTGTTATGTAGCCTGACCTGTCGTCAAATGTAGTAGTTCTTTTAGTGTATTTTATTCAATCAAAGTTATTCAGTTTATTTTCCTTTGCAAGCGATGAGATTCATTTTCCCAATCGAGAGATTTGTTTTTCTGATCTTAATCAATACAAATTAGGATTATTCTATATCTCTTTTGTCTTTTGATTTATTCATGTTATTTACATGTTAATATCAATTGAGTTTGAGAATATGAATACCATGAGTAGCTAATTCCCTTAGGGGAGATTAACTAGTGGAATGGGGGAGTGATTAACGGAGAATTAAGGGCATCCTACAAAATTAGTTGGTATTATGCGTTATTAAACCCTAGGCTTGAAAACCCTAGGAAGTAATCAAATGTTAAATGAGGTGGGGAGATACGTGACCGCCGCCAAATGTACGACCATTTGACTAGAAAATACTACACTAAAATATATTGAATTAAAGTAGTGGTGTCTGCAAGTATATAAATCAAAATGTAATATAGTACGTGTGATAGAGAATTGGAGCAGAGAAAGTAAAAGAAAGATTGAATTCAAGTTGTTCGACTCGAAAAGGAAAGATTTGGATCTGATCTAGAAAGAAGATATAAATAAATTTAGTAATAAAGAAATCGAAAATAGTAAATAAAGAAATTTGAGAATAAAGAAAAAAAATTCTAAATAAATAAGAACTAGAAATTAACAAAAACAAAGTGGAAGATGGAAGAGTAAACCGATGGATCTGATTGATAGAAGGATAAATTTCCAATTGAACACTTTGAGATATAAATCCCTACAAACTTAATTAACGACTTTAATCAGTCCTCCAAGAAATAATCCTTGGAAAATTGAAGGGTGAAGAATGAATTCTCATGACTCCTTAAAGAAAATCAATAAGAAACCTACTTCTAAAAATCATAAAAAAAAATCTTGCACAAAGAAACAAACTCCAAGAGTTGCAAACTTTATAAATGAAAATAATTTGTCCTTAATGAACAGGGAAGAAGCATTTATATAGGCTAGCTAAGTACATCCAAATAAAACTCTAAAGTATATTAAAAATCTAATTAATCTAAATAAGTAGTAGTTTTAAACTAAACTTTCTTGTTTGACTAAGAAACAAAAACTCCTAAACAACTTAAAATACTTAAATAATATCCAAAATTAAAAATAAATAAATAATAAAATAGTAAAACATAATAAATACAATATTGGACTCATATATAACAGAAATTAAGCCTAAAAATCGAACCCAATATGATTTAAAAAATTCTGCTCACGTAATCTTCATTGAAACGATCATAACTTAAGCTCCCGAACTTGTAATTGAGTGATTCAAAATGCATTTTTAATATAAGAAATAGATCTTCGATCATTATGAGACATTTCAACCCAGAAATGCCTAAATCCCATCCAAAAAGTCGTTGCAAATCTATTGATTTCCTAAACTTAAAAATTGGAAGCTTCGGTGAATTGAATTTAATAAATTTCACCCTATCCAATGATGTATCATTCCCCAATTCCTCGAAAATATTCATTCTCGAATCTTGGTTTGATTTGCTTGGTGTAACACCTCTATTCCTTCTTTGTTTCCAGATTACGGTCATGGAGTATTACCGAGCAAAACAGAACATTTAACTTCACAACAGAAACAATTATACAAATTAAATGTTAACATATAACAATTGAATCTAACCTTGGAAAAAAAATACTCTTATGGGCCTTAAATCAAGCCTACGTAGCCTTAAAAAGAGTTTGCAAACAATTTGGGATAAAATCAAAACAAATTAGAATATTCTGGGAAAAAAACATGAAAATTTGAGAAAAAGGGGTCACACGGCCGTATGGCCAGGCCGTATGTCAGTTTAGAAAGTGTGAACATTCGAAGTCTAGACACACGGCCGTGTCCCAGCCCGTGTGTCTACCTGTGTGGATATTCGAAATAGAGCAACATGACTGTGTCACAAGCCATGTGCCTAACCGTGTGTGCATTCAATGTTGGGTCACATGGCCGTGTGCCAACCCATGCTACATACTGACTTAAGGCAACCAACCATGTCAGAGGCCATGTCTCAGACCGTGTGAAACCTACACCTAATATCAAATTTGCGCACTGTTGTATGATGTGACCGTGTGTGGCACACGGTCATCTGACAGCCTATGTCCCAGGCTGTGTGAAGCTAAATGACTTCATTTTCAAGCCAAAACAACAATTCTTACTTAGACACCAAGCCACTCTATTTTCAACCACAATGGCCTATTCAGAAACACCTTTAACATAACTAAAACATACCAAATTAATACAATTAATAAGCAAAACCAATGTATCATCATTGATACCACAATTGTTACACAAATATCATAAGCACATCACCTAAAGCTTACCATTACAGACATTTAACTTATTCAACTACCGTGATACCATCACCTAATTCCAAACACATAATATAAACAAGTCCAACAACACATACTACCTATCATAATAGCCATACCGCATTTTAACATCATTAAAGATACTAAATCAAAATAATGTCTAACCAAGAGTACACGCATTTACACACCAAAATAATATCATCATAAAACTTAGCTTATCAATTCACAACCATAAAAGCTTAATTACACTTTAACTAACATGTTAACCTGAACCACATCAAACCCTATATACATGCTACAACCAAAATTACTTAAAAACAAAAGCTACCAAAAAGAGTCTTGATAATGTGAGCGTTGAAGTTGATCCGTTCGAACTGCTCCACAAGACGTTAACTACAGAAAAAAAAAACAAAACAAAACAATTTTATATAACTTAGTAAGCCCATATTCAAACTTTAATTTAAGTTACCTTATCTTATAACAAATTACTAATTAACTTAAACCATTATAATCCTGACGACCATTCCCAAAAATCATATCTCATTAGTATCAAAATATTCAAACATAAAACTCAATATCCATAATGGCTTAAGGCAAAGCAATCCATGTTACCATACATATTCATGTATACACAAACAAATCATTATACATGCATTCAACTCAAAGAATAATTTTACATTTAAAAGAAGAATTTCGTAGCCCGTTGAACTATAACAAATTGACTTAGATACTCGGTTTTCCTCCAAAATACACCAGAGAGCATCGTAAAGCTATCAGAGACACCGAAGTGCAATCCTGTACAAGCACGCGCTACTACCCCTATTAGCATGCCAATCGGATCCTAATTGTTTACTACGTTCAATCGGACATTATAATTTAATTCAAACATTTACAACCAAAGGCACTTTGCAACTGCCATATACTTATAATAAATTCATCAAACTCATTTCCAAAAACATATAATCACAACATTCACCAATTATCAAATACTTGTTTCTCACTTGTACTAATTTGCAACATTTAAGAATTTATTACTTATTAACAAAATTTCATATTAACTATAATTAAATCATCACATTTTAATACGATACATAAATAATAACATATCTATATTTTATACTATGAACTCTCTACTAATTGCTACCGATTTCCTCACAAGGACTACTTCGTAATTTTCCCCTTTCCACAGTTATTGTCTTTTTTACTCGATTCTTAGTCTGTAATGGTTAAATTCAATATATAAATTCAATTACACCATCAAACTTATTTTGCTGCATATATCCTTAAATTTTCATATTTAGAAATTTTCCTAAACTTTTTCTTACTCTCAATTTAGTCCTTAAATCCAAAACTTTCAAATTTAACAAAATTTCACAAATATCCATACTAGCTAAATATATTCTTATTTTAGTGCAATCCAAAATTATCCAAAAGCAACAAGAATTCCATATAAATTTTAATATTTTATCAAATTAATCATTTAACTAAAAACTAACTAAAATCACTTTAGAAAATAATCCTAAACATCAACCAAGACTACAAATTCATCATTTATGTAACAGCCCGTTTTTCAGTGGTGTCAAAAATAATGGTTTCGAGGCCACAAATTCGACAAGAGAGCCCGTAAATATTATTATTTAATATTTACTAGTAAATTATAGTAATAAAATAAATTTTGATTTGGAAAATTATGTTATTTGAATGAAAAATTAGATTCAAGTGGTATTTCCTTAAAGTCGAGTGATTTTAAAAAATGAGGTATTTGGACCTCGTTTCTATAAACAAGGCGTAAATATTTTATTAAATATTTATGGAGTGTTATTAAGGTTGTATTAAAGTTTTGTTAAGAAATTTTAATGTTTAGATAGTTAATTTAATTAAAAAGAACTAAATTGTAAAAGCTACAAAAGTTGATTTCTATTAATTAAATGGGTCAAATGGTTATGAAAAGTTGAACTAATGGAATTTGATGGTAATTATACCAATTTATTTTATACTGGATGGCTTTGATGAGTAAATGCCTGAAATTTGGTTAGTTTTTAAAGGATAAATTAGTAATTTAGAAAATTAGAAACATAAATTAAAAGAAAACAAATGTGACCATATTTTTTCTTGAGTAAATGAGTGCAAAAAATTCCATGGGAGAGCATTGAAGGTTCAGCCAAACACATTTCTTGCATGCTTGTGATTTTGAGGTCCGTTTTTAGTAATTTTTACGTTTTTGAAATCGTTCCAGCTTAATTTAGCTAACCCGAGGATCAATTTGTTAAATTTTTAAATGTTTATAATTTTACCATTGATGAATTTGAGAATTTTTCAAATTATATTAAGCTTGGTTTCTAGATAAAACTATTTTGTAAAGTAATTTTTGGTAATTTTAATGTTTAAGTACTAGAATGTGAAATTAGTAAAAGTACAAGGACTTGCTATAAATTAATAGTAAATATGGGATGCAATAGGGTTCTAAACAATTCAGCTAAACATGAAATTGAATAAAATGGTTAATTTGCATGTTTTGGGCTTAAGGACTAAATTATGTAAAAGTAAAATATTGGGGGCAATTTTGTAAAATATCAAAAAGGACCTAATTGCACAAATTGAATTGATTTTTCTGTTTTTATTGGTGAATTGAATGGAATTATTATATTAGATGAAGAACGATTAGAAAATTACAAAAAAGCCCCTGTATTTAATCGTTGCTACAATTTAGTCTAGTAAGTTCGTATGAACTGTTATCGCTTAAATGTTGTTTAAATTGAATGTTTATTA
Organism: Gossypium raimondii; assembly: GCF_025698545.1. Classification (NCBI taxonomy): domain Eukaryota; kingdom Viridiplantae; phylum Streptophyta; class Magnoliopsida; order Malvales; family Malvaceae; genus Gossypium; species Gossypium raimondii. The sequence goes on along the minus strand of NC_068572.1, from coordinate 34,150,100 downwards.
TGTTATTTTTATGTAAATGAATCATTATACAAATGTATCAATGTTATGATAAACTGATGGATATCGAGCCCCGGTTGAACCTTAGGAATTCACAGGATACAAATTACATGTCATTAGGGATTTCATGTTTCGGGTGCTGGTCTTGAATGTCCTATCGATGGCTGAGGTCCTACATTTATTGTGGATTCTCCACAGCTTTTGTGAGCAGGCCCATTTCACAGCTCATTTGAGCAATGATGTAAAGGATAGGTTACGATTATATGTAAAGGCACACTTTGTGTGAGCTTTCCCGAGTATCCGATGAAATTCTAAAGGGTTCAACGGGTAAGTGACTAAATAGAAAGGTTCATAGCTATATGAAAGGGTTTAAAGCTCATGTGATGTATTTTATAAAATTCTACTTATGATGTAAATGAGTTTATATATGTTGTTGATGAACCCATTAACATGTGAGTTTGATGATACTTGAATAGGCTTGCACTAAACTTATGGTATTGGAAATGGTAAGTATGAAAATGAAATGAATCATGATCTTATGGTAACGATGATGAATTAAATTTTATGTTTATACATGGTTGATCTCATATGTATCATGAAAAATTATGCTAACTTGCAAGTTTGATGGTGTTGTATAGGCTTTTACTAAGCTTACGGCATTGGTAACAATTTTTACTTGTTCTATAAATTTCATTATTGAAATGGTAGGTTATTTTTTTAAAGTATATATGAGCTTACTAAGCATTCATTGCTTACGCAGTCATTTTCCTTGATTTATAGATTATCGGATGCTCAATCGGTTTGAAGTTCATCAGAGATTTGTCACACTATCCAATGGACAATTCAGTAGTTGTTGAGTAATTTGGCTAAGGTTTATAATGGCATGTATAGGGTGATTTGTAATGGTATTATGGTGCATATGTTAATGGTGTTTTGGTATATATAAGCTTTGGAAAGCTTTGTTGGTTTGGTACACCTTGAAGCCTTACCAAGTTATGTGATTTTAGTGAATTGAAAGTGCTTGTTGATATGGATATCTTGACATATTGATGATGGTTTGAAAATGGACACTTGTGACATGTTTTAGTTCATATTTGAATTAGATTAGTATGTATGGAAATGGCAATATTAACATGTATAGGATGAATATGCAAATGGTAATTTGGTATATTTGTACCTTGATGTATATGTATGGTTGATGGAATTGTAATACTTGTTTAAGGAAGTCATTTTGGTCATTTTTAATGATGGATGTGTATGATTTTTTGGTACAAGATGTTGGCTTGGAAATGGTCAATTATGATGTGTTTTAGGCACATAATAGAATGAGGTTTTTATGCATAAAGTTAGGTAATGTTCACATGTTTTGGTAAATGTTGTCTTGTTATAATTGTGGTGCCTTTGAATGGCATATTGATTAGTTGATTTAGGGTCATGAAATGGCATTTTGATGTATGATTGGTTGATGTTTAGGTCCCTTTAAGGTGTGCAAAAATGGATTGAATTTTTATGCATGAAATGGCTTGATTTTAGGTAAATTTGGGTCCACACAGCCTGAGACACGGGCGTGTGACTCAGTCGTGTGAGACATACGGCCTAGTGATACGACTATGTCATTTGATGATTTCTTTAGGTTGCAAGTCAGTGAGTTACACGACCTGGCACACGGGCGTATGACCCAACTTAGAGAGTTACACGAGTGAGGACATGGGCTGGGACATGGTCGTGTGTCCCTAGTTCGATTGTTACACTGCCTGTGACACCTATTTTCAAATTTTGCATGTTTTTCCAAAACTTTCCAAATTATTTCAAATTAGTCTCGAATTGTTTCTAAATTATTTTTAGGGCCTCGAGGGCTCAGTTTAGGGATAGTATGCATGTACATGAATCGTTTATGATATGTTTAAGTTATTAAACGATATTATGTTGCATGGTTTTTGGTTGATCGGTAATACTTCGTAACCTTAATTCGACGAAAGATATGGGTTAGGGGTGTTACAATTTAACTTCAAAAATGCATAGAATTCATCAATGATAAATTCCAAAACATTTAACTGTTTTACAAATTAATCTTTAGGTTAGCTAGATTAAGCTACAACGATTACAAAAACATAAATTTCTTAAGAAACAGACGAGAAAACTGCTTACATGCATCAAACTAAGTTTTTCTTCTAAATTTCAGTGGTAAGAAACACTAAGGAAGATGATGCCCTTTATTTTATTTTACTTAAATTTATTTAATTACAAAATTTCCCTTCAATTAAACACACATTTTTAGCATTTTCATGCCTTAACTGTCCATGACAAATAAGAATGATATAATTTCCATTTAAAACATTCCACTTATGTGATTTAAAGCATCTAGTAACTAATAATTAAAATATAACTAAAATTTACAACTTTCACACTTTAGTTCTTTTCTTTAATTAAGAAACCAAACAATAAAATTCACGAATTGAACATTCACCTACTAATATAATAACTTTGTAAATATTTAATGAAAATATTAACGAGATTGGCTTTCAAAAACGAGGTCTCAATACCAAGCATCAAAACATGAAAACATTGTAAATTTTGTCAAGTTCTGGAAGTAATGTCAAGCGATAAGCTACAGGTTCAATTCTTTCTAAAACTTCATACGATCCAATAAATTTTGGACTAAGCTTTCCTTTCTTGCCAAATCGTAACATTTTTTTCTACTACGAGACTTTCAAAAATACTTTTTCAGTAATGTGAAACTCAATATCTTTACGTTTTAAACCATCATAGGATTTCTAACGATCAAATGCAGCTTTTAAATTATCACGAATGATTCTAACTTTACCTTCTACTTCTCGAACCAAATCAACCCCACCTTGCTTTCTTTCATTTAATTTAGACCAGCACAACAGACTTATGTGCTTTTGACTATATAAAGCCTTGTGCGGTACCATTTTTATTCTCGCTTGATAACTGTTATTATAGACAAATTCAGCAAATGGCAAATACTTCTTCCAACTACCTTTTAAATTTTGAATTACTCACTCAGACTGACCATCTGTTTGCAGATTAAATGCAATACTAAAATTCAATTTAGAACCAAAAGCTTCGTGTAATTTACCCCAAAATCTAGAAGTAAATCTCAGATCACGATATGATATTATTGACATAAGAACATTATGCAATATCACAATTTCTACAACATATGACTTTGCCAACTTCTTTAGTGAATAGTCAGATCGAACAGATATAAAGTGAGCGGATTTCGTCAATCTATCAACTATAACCCATATTAAATCTTTTCTGCTCAGAGCCAACGGTAACCCTGAAACAAAGTACATAGTGGTCCACTCCCATTTCCACTCGGGAATCATTACAGGTTGTAACAAACTTGATGGAACATGATGTTCTGTTTTCACCTACTGGCAAATCAAACATCTAGCTACAAACTCTGTGATCTCCCGTTTCATACCAAGCCACCACTAGTGTTGCTTCAGGAAACTTTTTAACAAAATACCGATAATACCCCGCTAGGCCCAAAAAGTTACGTACTTCAGTAACATTCTTCAGAAATTTCCAATCAAAAATTGCCGATATGATATTCAGATCAACTCGAATACCATCATCAGATATTACGTAACCCATAAATCCAACCTCCCGAAACCAAAATTCGCATTTCCTGAATTTCGCATAAAATTGTTTTTTCATGCAGAGTCTATAACACAATTCTCAAATGCTCGACATGATCTGACTCGTTCAACGAATATATTAGAATATCATCAATGAATACCACAACAAATCGATCTAAATAAGACTAAAATACTCAGTTCATCAAGTTCATAAATTCAGCAGGAGCATTAGTCAAACCAAACGGGATCATAAAACACGCATAATGCTTGTATCGAGTTCTGAATGCAGTTTTCGATACCTCAGGATCTTTAACTTGCAATTGATAATATTCGGATAGCAAATCAATTTTTGAAAACTCTAAAGCTCCCTTTATCTGATCGAACAAATCGTCAATACGAGGTAATGGATATTTATTCTTGATGGTAACTCGATTTAGTTACTGATAATGTATGAATAATCTAATCTACCAATCTTTCATTTTCATAAATAGAACTAGTGCACCCCAAGGTGACACACTCAGTCGAATAAAACTATGGTCTAATAATTCTTGTAACTGTGTTTTTAACTCTTTCAACTGAATAGGAGTCATTCTGTATGAAGCTATTGAAATTGGAGGTCTTTCCAACACAAGTTCTATTACAAATTCAACTTCTCTATTCGGTGGTAGTCTTGGTAATTCTTCTGGGAAAACATCAACATAATCTTTGACTATCAGTACCTGATTCATTATTTATTTTGTCACCTGTGAATCGAGGATATATGCTAGATAAGATTCACACCCTTTTCTGGTCAACTTTTGAGCTGACAATGCTGAAATCACATTTGTTATACAACCTATCCCATCAACTTTTACACAAATAAATTCACCACTTGGACGTTTCAAACTAACTTGCTTCCTTCAACAAGTCACTATTTCATCATGCTCAGACAACCAATCCATTCCCAAAATAAGATCAAAATCATCAAATGGTAATAACATCAAATTAGCAGGAAAGTCATAACCCCAAACTTTCAGTGGACATAACTTACAAATCTGGTTAACTAAAACACACTGACTAAGTGGATTTGTTACCTTAATTGTATAATCAATTATCACAACAAGTAAATTATTTTTCTCTACTAATTTAGTGCATAGATTTGAATGTGTTGACCTAGGGTTAATCAATGCATATATATCAATATCAAAAAGAGAAAAAGTACCAGCAATAACATTTGGAGTAGAAGCTTCTTCTTGAGCCCTAATTGCATACGTTCTGGAAGGTGCTATATCTTCAGGTTGTTCATTTGTATCAATAGCTTTTCCTTGACCAGCTGTAGCATTTCTATTGTTTCCAAGTTGTCTACCTCTTTGCAGACTAGCTTTAGGCTTGGCAGTTGATTTCCTGAGTCATTATGTTGTTTTCGACAATCTCTGAGAAAATGATTAGGAGATCCACATCGAAAACAATTTCCCAGCTTAGCTCGACATTCGTTGAAATGAATTTTACCACATTATTCACAAACAGTCTTCTCTACATTTCTCACACTACCTACACTAGCATTCGGTGAATTTACAAACCTCAAACTACTCTGTCTAGGTCTATCTCTACCGGTAAACCTTGAAGGAATGATAGACCAGCTAGCATCATTTTGGAACTTCTTCGACAAAAAATTCTAAATTGATTTGGATAGTCCTTTTTTACTGAAATCTCGAGATCTCAAATCATATTACCTTTTACTTTTACAAATTTCTTCAACTTTTTGAGCATATTCTGAGAGCCCCATGAATTCGCGTAATTTTAACGCTAAAATTGGCATTCAGATTTCATGATTCAACCCGTCTTAAAATCTAATGCACATCTCCTCTTTAGTTGATACAATATTACGAGCATACTTGCTTAACTGTACAAATTCCCGTTCTTACTCAGCTTCTGATCGATTCCCTTGTTTCAATTTGAGAAACTATTTCTTTTTCCTTCTCAAGAGACAACCGACTAACTATTTCTTCCTAAATTCTGTCTGAAAAAAGTCCCAGTTAATACGGTTATTAGATGTCATTGGGGTTAAAGTATCCCACCATAAGTATGCTTCGTCTTTTAACAATGAAACTACACATCTTAAACAATCTTCAGGTGTACACATCAATTTTGTGAAAACCCTCTTCGTATTCTCTAAGCAGTATTAAACTTTTGAAGGATCATCATCAACCTTACCCCTAAATTCTTCAGCTCCACACTTCCAAATTATATCAACCGATGGGCGAAGAACTGCAGTAGCACAGGGTTTTGAGGACATGGAGGTGCCAGAGGAGGCATAATAAGGGTGAAGGTTGTGGAGTCACAGGGTTGGCATGCGTAAACTCATTAAACCATTGGCTCATCATACCATAAAATACCCTTTTTCCTTTCATAACCAAAAGATTGTGAAACTAACGCACTTTGACTTGCTACAGAGTTGGAAGCTAGAACATTAGTTTTAGCTAAATAAACTATGGTCCGATTTGATTCGGCCGGTATCTTTTATCTAAAATAAAATACAACATTAGAACAGATCAAAAGCATCACACTTTCACAGTCATATATGCGACATGTATATTTTAGACTCATTACGCACTACGTTAGTCCTAGAATCGACTAAACCGTAACTCTGATACCACTAAATGTAACACCCCTATTTCGTCTTCATTGTCAGATTAGGATTACGGAGTATTTACGAGCCTTAAATCGAGTCTATGGGGCCTAAAAATAGTTTGGGAACAATCAAAAAATTCTAGAAAAAAATAAAAAATTAAGAAATAGGGGTCACACGGTCGTGTGATATAGTCTAGATCGTGTGAACATTCGAAGTCTGGACAAATGGTCGTGTCCTAACCCGTGTTTATATTTGAAATAGGGCCACACAACCATGTCGCAGGCTGTGTGCCAAACTGTGTGTGCTTTCAATGTTGGGTCACACGACCATTTCATAGGCCGTGTGCCAAACCGTGCTACATACTGACTTAGGACACAAGGTCGTGTCCCAGGCCATGTCTCAGACCGTGTGAAATCTGCACCTAATACCAAATTTGTGCACGGTCATGTGATATGACTGTGTATGGCACATGGCCGTGTAATAGCCTGTGTCGCAGGTCGTGTGTAGCTAAATTACTTCATTTTCAAGCCAAAACATCCATTCTTAATTAGATACCAAGCCACCCCATTTTCAACCAAAATGACCTATTCAAAAACACGTAAAACACACCAAATTCATACAATTAATATACCAAATCAATGTATCCTCATTGATACCATAATTGTTACACAAATACCATAAGCACATCACCTAAAGCTTACCATTACACACATGATACTTATTTAACTACCATGATACCATCACCTAATTCCCAACACATAACATAAACAAGTCCAACACTACACACTACCTATCATAATAGCCATACCACATTTCAACATCATTAAGGATACTAAATCAAAATAATGTCTAACCAATAGCACAAGCATTTACATACCAAAATAATATCATTATAAAACTTCGCTTACCAATTCACAACCATAAAAGCTTAATTACACTGTAACTAACATGTTAACCATAACCACATCAAACCCTATATACAAACCACAGCCAAAATAACTCAAAAGCAAAAGCTACCAAAAAGAGTCTTGATAGTGTGAGCATTGCAATTGATCTTCCTGAACTGTTCCACAAGACATTAACTACAGAAACAAACAAAACAAAACAAAACAAGTAAGTTTATGTAACTTAGTAAACCCATAGTCAAACTTTAGTTTAACTTACCTTATCTTATAACATATCACTAATTAACTTAAACCATTATAATCCTGACAACCATTCCCAAAAATCATATCTCATTAGTACCAAAATATTCAAACATATAACTCAATATCCATAATGGCTCAAGACAAAGCAATCCATGTCACCATACATACATTCAACTCAAAGAATAATTTTACATTTAAAAGAACAATTTCATAGCCCGTTGAACTATAGAAAATTGACTCAGATACTCGGGTTTCATCAAAAATACACTAGACAGCATCGTAATGCTATCAAAGGCACCGAAGTACAATCCCGTACAAGGGCGCCCTACTACCCCTATTAGCATGCCAATCGTATCCTAATCATTTACTACATTCAATCGAGCATTATAATTTAATTCAAACATTTACAACCAAAGGCACTTCGCAACTTCCATATACTTATAATAAATTCATCAAACTCATTTCCAAAAACATATAATCACAACATTCACCAATTTTCAAATACTTGTTTCAAACATTCACTAATTTACAACATTTAAGAATTTATTACTTATTAACAAAATTTCATATTGACTACAATTAAATCATCACATATTAATACAATACATAAATAAGAACATATCTATATTTTATATTATGAACTCTCCTACTAATTTCTACCAGTTTCCTCGCAGGGACTACTACGCAAATTTCCCCATTCCACGGTTATTGTCTTTTTTACTTAGTTCTTGAGCTATAGTGATTAAATTCAATATATTAAATTCAAATACACCATAAAAATTATGTTTATGCATATACCCTTAAATGTTCATATTTACAAAATTTCCCTAAACTTTTACATTTCTTTCAATTTAATCCTTAAATCCAAAACTTTCAAATTTAACAAAATTTTAGAAACACGCATGCTAGCGTAATTTATTCTTACTTTAATACAATCCAATATTATCCAAAATTCACAAGGATTCCATATAAATTTTAATATTTTAACAAATTAATCCTTTAACTAAAAACTAAGTAAAATCACTTTACAAAATAATCCTAAACATCAACTAAGACTACAAATTCATCATTTAACTTCAAAAATATCAAGAATTCATCAATGGTAAAATTCAAAACCTTTAATAGTTTTAAAATTTAATCCTCGGATTAGCTAGATTAAGTTACAATTATTACAAAAACATAAATTTTACAATACACAAATGAGAAAAATGCTTACATGCATCAAACTAAGTAAGACTGAATGTTGAACATGGCTATGGTTTAATTAACTACTTATACTTAACTATTTATTTAATTAACTAAAATTCACCAAATAAAACTCGATATCAAACTATAATTGACTCATACGAATGGAATAATAATTATTACAGACTTACTCATCGAAATTGTGGTATCGAAACCACTGTTTCTGACACCACCAAAAACAACCTGTTACATTTGGCCTTTCACATTATTGTTGGGCCTAGAGGTATGTAAGCCCATCACATCAATGGGTCCGAAATTGGACCTTGAGACTCGAACAAATTTGTTACATCGAAACACAAGAAAGTGTTCCAAGGATTGTATCGAAGGGAGGACGGACTAAATTTATGGAAATTCTCTTTACAATAATAAATCTAAATAGTAGTAATTAAATCCAATATTACGATAAATCATAAAATAGATGAATGTTAGGAATCAAATAACTAAAATATTTAAACAAAAAAATAATAATAAACGATTAAACCAATTAAACCAATCAAGAAGATTAACTTGTTTCAAGGGTTGCAATTAACTTTAGATTAGGGTTTTAAGGTGGATTAGCTATTAACTAACCAATTGTTACCTCTCGACCTCTAACTAATTAATTAATTGGTTGATATTCGCTTATCTCTCGACCTCACTTTCTCAACCAAGATAAATTACGATTTACTTAGCAAAATTTATCTACTGACCTCATTTAACGTATGATTACTTTCTAGGGTTGTCAAATCCAGGGTTTGAGAACACGTAATTTATACCAACTAATCCTATCAAGAAACCCTAAGTCCTTCATTAATCTTGTCCTCATCCACTCATTAGTCTCCCTTAAGGGATTTATCCACTCATGATATTAATAATCTCAATCTCAATTGAAATGAACATGTAAAGAAGCACAATTAAATTGAAAGAGAGAAGAGAATTAGAAAAATCCTAATTCGATGTCAATTGAAGCACAGAGTAGAAAATCTCTAGATTGGTAAACTAATATTGTCGCTTGCGAAGGAAAATAAAATGAAATACATTGATTGAATAAAAGAACTCTTGGGTCGACATCGATTCCAAGAGGAAAGAAAAAAGCCTTTAAAAAATAAGAGAAAACCTAATCTAAATCCTACTCCTAAACTACGATGGTTTTTGGATATGTCTAAGACGACTTACTTACATCAAACCCTAAGGTTTTATTTATAGGAGTGTTGGGACCCTAAATTAGGTCTTCGGTATGTCCTAGGTATTCGTATAAAGTTGATTGTGTGGATGAAAATATCCCCGGACTGCTTGGGCACCACGTCGACCCTATGTTGCGCCATAGGCCTTACATGGCGCGATAAGATAGGTGATTTGTGCCTTCATTGGTTCGTATCGTGCTTTCATGGATTAGGAAGCTTGTGCATCATATGTCCCTTGTTCCTACATCAATTAAGCATCCTACACACTCAAATCAACACATTAGAACTACCTAAGGCCCGTGTCGGCCTAATAGGTCACAAAAACTCATAAAATTGTGTAAAAACACTTATTTTATTATCTTTTAATACTAAACTACCAATACAGAAAATGCAATATTAGCTAGAAAACAAGCTTCTTAAGTGCAGAAATATACCAAAATAACTACTACATTTGATATCAAGTCAATAAGTTTTTCGAGTAAGTCGTAATTAATCCTAGTTTAGGAAGTGAGGTCGGGAGATAAAAGAATATCAATCAATTAATTAATTAGTTAGAGGCCTAACCGCCTATAAAATTATTATCGTTTATAGTAAAATATCACATAAAAAATTTATAAAAGTAAATGGGCGGTGTTCATAAGTATACGGGTCAAATTGTAATATAATATATGTCTACAATGGAACACAAGATGTATCCTGAGGATCGTATCTAATGGAGGATGGAATAATTCTATAGAAAATCTCTTTACAATAATAAATCTAAATATTAATAATCAAATCTTATATTACGATAGATAATAAAATATATTAATAAGAGAAATTAAATAACTAAAATAAATAAACAAGTAAACGACTAAATATATTAAACCAATCAGGAATATTAACTCGTTCAAAGGTTTATAATTAACTTCGAATTAGACTTTTAGGTGGATTAGCTATCAATTAACTAATTATTACCTCCTAGACTCTAACTAATTAATCGATTGGTTGATACTCACTTATCTCTCAACCTCACTTTCTCAACTAGGATAAACTATGATTTACTCGGCTAAACTTATCTGCCGATCTCATTTAACCTATGATAACTTCATGGTGTTTTTAACCCTAGGGTTTAGGAACACGTAATCTATACCAACTAATCCTCTCGGGAAATCTTAAATCCTCCGTTAATCACGTCCCCATCTACTCATTAATCTCCCCTAAGGGATTTAGCCCCTCATGCTATTACAATCTTAATCTCAATTGAATAAAACATGTAAAGACCACAATTGAATTGAAAAAAAAATTAGAATAATCCTGATTTTGATGTAAAAGAACTCTAGGATAGAAACCGATTCCAATAGGGAAAACAAAAAGTTTAGGAAAATCGAAAGAAAAATACATCTAGTCCTACTTTTAAACTACTAGGGTTTTTGAATGCGTATAAGACAACTTAGTTACATCAAACCCCTAAGGTCTTATTTATAGGAGTGTTCACAGCCTGAATTAGGTCTTCTGCACGTCCTAGGTCTCTGTATAAAGTTAATTGTGCAGACGAAAATAGCCTTGGTATACTTGGGCATCACATCGACCTATGCTGCACCATAGGCCTTCATGGCACAACACGACATGTGTTCCACACCTTCTTTGGTTTATTTCATGCATTAACAGGTCGATAAGCTTGTGCATCACTAATCACTTGCTCCCATGTCAATTGGGCCTATAATTCATCATTCTACTCACTCAATTCAACACATTAGCAATACTAACTACTAAGTATTGAAAACATAATATTAAGTACTAAATTGCCTCGAAAACAAGCTCCTTAAGTACGGAAATAGACCAAAATCACTACTATACAGCAAGTCAAAGACCCCCACACTTAAGTCTTTACTTGTCCTCAAGCAAACTAAACAAAACAAAATTAAAATTAAAACAAACTAAACTAAAAATAAAAAAGAAATATGCAAAGAAAAGAAAATATACTTGAGCTAGCTTGATATAGGAAATTGGATAGAAGTATATTAACAAGATAAGATAAATAAACATATAACTCTAGAGTGATATACAATTGACTTACAATTTCTAAAATTAGACAGGTTAGTTCAATAGATTACAAAGCAAACAAATAAAAGAATGTTAATTATAGATTTCCATCAAAACATATATATATATATAAATAGACAATTATGTTCAAATGAATGTAACTTTTAAAAGCATCAAAACTTGTCACAATTTCATCCATATAAAGCACTACCTAAGTCATATAGGGCTTTCCGACTTGTAATGTTCTGTGGCTTAGGTTGGTTCGAAATTCAAAGAATAGACTCGACAAAATGGCTAAGCACGAAATTAGTTTGGCATATGATATTGTCCCCAATACTCCCCTAATTGTACATGTATCTCACCACCTTATATTGACTTCCCTCACCTTCATTATCTCTTAATTTACTAAGGCCTCATATACTATTCACGAGTACAATTATCTGAGCTCATAATATTCTATTTTGAACAAATATGAGTGTACTCTTTTTCTAACTCATTTTGCTTTTATTTTTTTCATCTAGATTTTGTCGATTCATATTTTACCTTATTTTTCTACAAGCTCAAGAAATCTTATACTCACTATACCATACAATTCCTTAGTTCACTCATTTTTTCTTTTTTGAAACCAGCCAGGTGTATATACCTAATCCTTTAATATTAATGGTTGAAACTAAATCATACAATGACCAAGAAATTAAATGATCAAATTTTTTTGGCTTAGGGTTTCATTTATGGTTTATCAAGAAAATGGGTTAAGGCTTCAAATTAGATACTAGGGAAAATATTTACAAGATAGCTTTTTGGCTCGAAAAATTGTCTATCAGAAAATTCCTTAGGTCATCCTTAGGTAATTCTATACATGGATTAGATCGGCCAAGTCTATCAATTTCTACAACCTATGATTCAATTAAACATGCATGTTATTTATATGTCTATTTAACATGTGGTATACTTAACATCTTACATCTATTCACAGTGAAATAACTTGAACTAAGTAGTCTAAAATTAGAAAAATAGAATAAATTATTATCAAAATAAATTTATAGTTTATTCAAAAAATCCTATTAACATGCTTCCAACCAATCACTTGTAGTTCTACAAGCTCAAGCACATAGAGAACATGCAAAAATAAAAGATTTAAAATTACTAAAAACTAGAAAAATAAAATAAAATAAGATTTTAATTATTCTCCTAAGTCACCCCCACACAGTCTCTAATGTGGAATAAAAAATATAAAGTAAAGAGGTTACCCAATTGGCGTGAATCGTGCAACTCAATTGGTGGGACTACTCCTCCTTTCTGTTTTGGCTAGCAATTGTAGTGCCATAAAAATTGTGAGGTTCCTACAAAGATAAATTAAAAACACACAAATATATATATATATAGAAAATAATAAACACTAATTAATTAAAAACTAAAACAATTAAAAATAATCCCAAATATAAACAAAGTGCAAGGCCCAAAAAAATTAAAAATTGAAAATTAAATTAAATTGTTTAAAATTAAACAAAATCAGGATCTGACGCTTCCGGTTCCTTCTCTTCCTGTGTTTTGCTTGGTTCAGTCTTCACCTCGTACTTAGCTACTAAAAATTATGATAGCTTCAACCTATTTTTCCTCGCATAGTCCTCGTAGATTGGTTTTGCTTCTTCAATTCATCGAATTATCCATTCCAAATAAGGTAACACCTTCTCACCCGATCTGGTTTTATCTTGATGTCCCTATTTCGTTTCTGATTTCCCACCAAGTGTTTTATGCCTATAGTGTTCCAATTTTCCCATTGGTACAACGCTTGGTTACACAAGGCCATTTCTAAATGTGGGAAGAGCAATTTGACCTTATTTTTCTTGACAAAAAATAGCATGCTCTAGTAGCCACATTGTAATTTGACCTTATTTTTCTTTCTGTAATATGGCATACAACATCGTAGCTTGAAAGGTATTTATGTTAGACATATCTAAGGTGGGTTAACTCGAGTACTAATAAACAGTAGCCACATTCTTTCATTTGGAGTTAACTGTTCTTGCGAAAACGAGGTCGAGATATTCATTCCGAGATGTAGTTTCCACTCACCTTGTGCATTCGTTAGGAGATTTATTATGTCCATATTATTATTCAGAAAATGCATTAGATACATTCATTGCACAAAATCATAGAGAGATATAGGAGTGGCATAATACTTTGATATTTCCAAAGGTGATATCGAAACTTCTTTTCCCTGAACAATTACCCGATGCCATGGCATATCCCATTCTTAATTTGTCTCGGCTTCCTTGGGATACATGTTGGTTCCTTGGGGCTTTTATAGACCTTGTCCCAACCATGTGATTCGATGCTCGTCAAAGATGCTAAGGGCTTGAAACCTTTCTCTTGAAGAGGAGCTTTCCTTCAAATCTCTCTCAAGTTCTTTTTCATCTCCCTTTCTTGAAGATCTTCGAAATTATCAACTAGTGATTTTGCATTGGATAGGTTGTTCATCATCTTTGTAAAACAATGGGAAAGGACTAAGCAAAGGAAATCTCAGAATCTCGAGGAAAAAGGGGTAGCAATGTTGGTTTGGCTTATTGTGACGGCTGGAGGATTTTTCTACTGGTAAGTGCTAACTTGGTGAATATCTTTAAAGATTACGTCGAACCAAGAACAGAAAGTTGGAAAAAATGGCCTGCTTATCGCAGCATAGAGGGGGCATGGCGTGAAATGACTCTATTTTATCCTCTGCTTTTCCTTGATTCAAGGGTGTGGCGCACCATAGGTAAGGCATGGTGCGACACAATAACAAAATTCTACATTTGTAGGTTCGAAGGGGTTGTTTCGCACCATAGATAAGGCACGTGATGACATGGCTTCGGTTTGGCCCCTTTGGAACTTGTAAAAGGACCTCGGTTGTCTGTACATGCACCCAACTAACGTCACGCTCCTCTATTATTTTATGAAACTTGTTTGCTTCTAATTATAACACCAAAAAACAAGTCTAGTTCCTAAATCTAACAAATCAAAAGGAAATTAGTATACAATATTTACAAATTAATTGAAATCAATGGGTTAAAATTTATGTCTCACTACCGAACTTGTCTGACAATTCCTTAAACTTCACCATCGACTTCATACGTCGCTCTCAACCATCGTTGGCCTTCCAATCAACTCCATTTTTATTAGGATCTTACCATCCCTTTCTCTTGCATTATGAGTACCTAAACTTGCACAACTCGAAAAATATATTTGATCAAAACCGTTAGGGGTTAAATCGAATAAAACGTAACATTCCTCCCCTAATAAACCCTTACTTTGGTAATCATGACCACATTTTAAAACCTCTACTTCACCTTTAATTTTACTTATTGACTTATTTTGCTCGAGATCGATTGTCGATTTAGAAGTGGCCAGAAATGGCCTACCGAACTGAATGGCAATTTCTCG
This sequence comes from Gossypium raimondii, assembly GCF_025698545.1. NCBI lineage: Eukaryota > Viridiplantae > Streptophyta > Magnoliopsida > Malvales > Malvaceae > Gossypium > Gossypium raimondii. Next base: position 34,134,886 of record NC_068572.1, on the reverse strand, counting down.
ATCTTCCTCAAAATTGAGGACTACAAAATCAATGGAGATTTTATATCCCCATACTTTCACCAATACATCCTCGAGTATACCTTTTGGGTGTACCAAGGATCTATCGGCTAATTGTAGTATTATCAAGGTGTTCTTTAGTGCCCCGAGTCTGAGTTTTTGAAATATTGATAAGGGCATTAAATTTATGCTAGCCCCTAAATCACATAGGCTTTGCTGAAATGTCGATCCCCTATCTCTATAGAATCATGAAAATACATGGATCTTTTAATTTCAGGGGTTTCTTCTTCGCAATTAATGTGTTACACGATGAGTCAATGTCAATTTGCTCGCCCTTTTTCATTTTTCTATGTCCTTTAAGTACTATGCATACTTCGAAATAAGCATTAATAGTGGCAAATTGACATTGATGGATTTAAATAAATTCAGAGAGCTTACAAAATTCACCTCGTCCTCTTTTACGTGTCCTCTAGTAGTGTCGGGAATGGTACCTTCATTGTGCTCAATCTTACTATTACTCACTCAGACACTGGTTCGACTATCTCCTCGATAGGCTCATGGTGCTCGAATTCTTCCTCTTTCATGGGTTCGTTGACGGCTTCGAGAGCCTCCTCTTCTACATGATGGGTTACTTGGAAGCTTCAATTATTTTATTGATCGCAAAGTGAATTCCCTTACGTACTCCTTCCCATCTCTCCGAGGTTGTTCTTCATGTTACTAAGGAGACTCTAGCCATTTTGCTTTTGAAACATCGTCATTAGTTGACTAATATAGTCATAGAGGCTACGCATTCGGGATTTGATTCATCCAGATGTAGCTTGGACTTGTCGAATGCCCATTTTTATTCTTTGAATCTGCCCCTCTAGTCGATTGAATCTTTGACCACATGCAACATGGTTATTACCCACTTTGTTGTAATGGTGGGGGTTGATAATGAGGGTTTTGTCGAGTTTTACGTTTGATTTGCACCTCTTTGGTCACCTCCCCACTTAAGGTTTAGTTGATCCATCCAATCGGGATTGTAGGTATCTAAATACGGGTTTCCACTCCTATTACCTATGTTGCTCACCTTCTCCAGTTGGTTATTAAAATATGGCTCCGTTCTTATTGCTTTGACGGTCATCTCCACACGATTAATATTCTCTAATATTCATTGGTATCAATCATATTCTCCACTTTTATTGTTGTAGGCTTGGATTTATAGGTAAATCTCTCATTGGGCCACATGTAGGATCCATAGCCATATTATCAATGATTTTATAAGCTCCTCAGTAAGTATGGAACGTAAGAGATCCTCTGGCTACTCTATCTACGCTGGATCTAATGTTACCATCAACACCATTATAAAATATATGAATTTAGAGCCACACTTGAAGTTCATGGTGTGGGCAGTTTATTAACATCGTCTTGAAATGTTCCTACACCTTGTATAGGGACTCACCTGAGCTGAATGGGTCCACTTATTGGGAAAAAATTATAGAGATTTTTTTCCACTAAATCATTCCACATAGTAATGGAACCTGAATCTAATTAATCGAGCAAATCAATTTTATGTTCACACAAACCGAAAACGCACAGCATCATCGGATACCCGTTGTACTTGAAGGTGTCACATAATTGCAAGAATTGCTTGAAGTGTTGATTTGTTTCTTCCACAATATTTCCCTTGAATTGTAACGTGTTTTGAATCATTTGTATCATGGCCGTCTTTATTTCAATATTATTGGCGTTAATTGCTAACCTTTCTATGCTACTGCACACCACATCGAGTGTAGGTAAAACGTACTCGCGCAATGTCCTTTTCTCCAATGGGGCTTCTTCCCAGATATTCACTTGTTGATCTCATAGATTTTTGAATAACAGATTTTCCTGGGGTAAATTAATTACCACAGGTGGATCGATGTTCATTAGGTAATGATTGCACCAGAGTAGTTGCCCCAAATCTGAATATGGTTCAATTGGGGTGTTGGAGCTCTGGGTCATAAACAACCTAAAAAAACTAAAAAGAAATTAAGCAAATCAATCAACAAAAATTAAATATTGTATCTATATTTTTTAATGTTACTATTTATCTTATTAGTTGTAAAAATATTTTCAAGATTTAATGTCAAAACCTCCCCGGCAACGGCGCTAACAACATGGCCGCCTATAAACGTGTAATCATTTATAGTAAAATATCACAAAAAATATATATAAAATTAAATCAGTTGTGTCCAAAATTATAAGAGTCAATTTGTAATATAGTATATGTGTACAACTGATCTGTCGTAATTCGGTCTAGCAGATTAAGCTAGTTTTTGCACTTTAGGAGCTTGAACATAAGCACTTTAGTTAAGTTTTAATTACGAGTTTGTAAGTTTAGTTAAATTCAATAAAGTGTGTAATTTAAGTCTTTCATTGACCTTAGGAGATAAAAGAGACCTAAGGGTGAGATAATATAGTTTATGAGCGTGCAGGAGACCACTAGAAGGTGTGCTAACTTGATGCTGGTTGTTGTGTTGCAACAACATCAACTCTGTACGGGAAATAATTACGAATAGGGGCGTTTTGATCCACACAATCGAATTTTAAGCATGAGGACGACAGTTGACCTAGGGTTAAGGACAACGACCACTCAAAATTATACAAATAAGTTCAATTAACACATGTTATAGACAACTTTCATATTGTATAATTTTTTCCTAGATTTAGTCTTTAGTTTTTCTCTTCTTAGGTTTTAGATTTATTTCAGTTCTTGTTATTTTATTTTGTAGAAGAAATAATATTTGTGAAACACACTCAAGCTCTATGAGGATTCTACGCTTAATTCTAATACAAATCAGACTTCTTCTAAAGTTTATACTCATGAATTATTGTTCATGTCTATTCTTTCTGTCAAGTTCATATTGTTTATGAGATCCATGAGGAACTAATCCTCCTGTAGGGGATTAGCGAGTAGAGGTATGATTAATTAACTATTTTATTGGGTTCTCTTAACGGACCAACAGTTCACGAAAGGAAGAACCTAAACCCTAGGCCTGACAACCCTAAGAAGTCATTAAGGTGGGAATTAACCCAAATTTGGTATGGCCTATCCATAAACACCTTAACCTTGAACCAATCTAGATTGTGAGGTCAACAAATAAGTAGTTCTTGCCGACTCGGTATTTCAATGTAGGATAGGAAGATCCTGCTGGGGTATTGACTACTTGACTCAACAAGAAAACCTAAAACAACAGTTGGTTATGATTACTGAAGCGAGTTAATCACCCACGCCCAGATTTGATATATATTTTATTATTTGATTTCTCTTGATTTAATTCTTTATTTTCTTATTATTATTAGTATAGATCACCACAACCTTTCTTTTTATCTCATCATAATATAATTCCTTTAGAGTATTAGTTAGATCTATTTATACTCAGGTTAGAATTAATTTAGTGCTCACCTCTTTTGGGTACGATCCTCTGAGTACTCATCTACTCCGTTGTAACTATATTACAACCTGACCCGTATACTTACGGATATCACCTTTTATATCTTTTGTACGTTGGTATGTCCGGAGGCAGTAAACTTGTTGGTGTTGTTGCCGGGTAGGCAACGTCAATGGTTTAATTTAATTTTTGTATATTAATAGAATAATTAGGAAATTTTAATTTATAGTTACGCTTTTATTTTCTTGTTTTGTATTAATCTCTTCTCTTTGGGTTTAGTGTATGACTCGTGGTAGGAGAACACATATATAGCCAATCACAAATCCAGAAAGAATAATCTGAAGGAATCGTCGATAGCAACAACAATAGCAACAACAGCCAATGTAGAATCAACTACTTGCTGGAGGTAATATACCACCACGTGAGAAATCATTGTTCGACGAAGCTAACAATAGCAACCTAGATGACCCAGCACCACCACCACAATTACCTGAAAATAATCTTATGGCATGTAATGAAAGGACTCTAAGGGAAGACATGCTACCAAATCTGGATATGGTTCAAAGGAGTATAATGAGGCCCACCATCACGGCCAGTAATTTTGAGATCAAGCCAGCCATGATCCAGAATAATTTGCAATTTCGAGGAACGATGACAAAAGATCCAAGTCAGCATCTAAATAGTTCCTCCAATTTTGTGATACCTTCAAATACAATGGGGTCACTGATGACGTTATTCATCTTTGGTTGTTCCCCTTTCCATTAATTGATAATGCCTTTTCTTAGTTAGATTTACAGGCATGGAACGAACTCGTAGGGAAATTCCTACAAAAGTTCTTCCCCATTGGCAAGAAAGTCTAGCTTAAAAGGGAAATTTCTATATTTAAATAATTAGAAGGAGAAAGCTTTCACAATGCACGGAGTGTTTTAATATGCCAATTCAGAAATGCCCACACCAAAGATTGCCTGAGTGGTTATGACTGCAAATTTTCTACAATGGGTTTGATGTGCATTCAAGGTCAGGATTAGATGGACCAATAAAAGGTGCCTTAATGGCCAAAACATATGGCCAACTAATCTAATTACACATGGCCAAAGACCATCCACGATGAAGGTTGTCTAGGAGGATGACAGATATCAGAAGATAATGAAAATTGTTAGTGAAATAGAAGTGTTCAAGTGTGGTCACAATTCCTAAAATGAGGGACTAGTTAAGGAAGAGTGTTATGTTTTATTCGATTTAACCCCTAACGGCAATGATCGAAAGTATTCTCTCAGTTGTGTTGATGTACATAAGCATAATATGAGAGAATCGGATAAATGGCGAGATCCCGACAGGATAAGGAGCAATTGAAGGATTAAAGATGGTCGAGAACGATGGATGAAATTGATGGGGAAATTTAAAGAATTACAGGAAATGTTCGGTAGTGCGACATAATTTCTAAACCGTTGAACTTTAGTTGATTTGTAAATATTGTAAACTAGCTTTAATTTTTTTTTTGTAGATAGATTTTAGGATAAGTATTTTTTTAATTGGATTTTAGAATTAGGAGAAAATATATTTTTGGGCACAACGAGACAAGTAGAAGCCAATCAGGGACAGAAATGGGCAATCGGAGGACTTCGACACATCTAGAAGGAGTAAAAGCAAGGTCGTGCTGCAACACACAAAAGCCATGGTACGACACAAACCTTGTGCAGCAGAGAGCATGGAATTTTCTCGTCTTGTCATGCCATGCATAGGATTGGCTCGACAAGACCAATTTGAAACCAATTTGGGTGAAATTAAGTTGTTGTGTAGCACCATGCAAAAGCTATGACACGAAATGCTTGTGTTTTTCAATAGGAACCGATCCCTTTCAGGCTAAAAGCCCTTGGAATTCTATTTATACCCATCATTTCTAATCCTAAAAAAACACCTTTCAAACACCCAAGAAGAGCAAAAACTCCCCTCCAGCCACTGCACCTTATTCTCGGGTTTTAGCTTCAATTTTTTGCATCTCCGATCACAAAATTCTACAAGTAATCTCTTCCTTTTTCTCTTTTTCTTTATTAGTTGTCTATTTTTCTTCTATTATTTCATATTTTGAATCCACATCATTTTCAAAATGATTTTCGTCGGCAATAATCCAAGGTTAAACATTCTAACTTTGTTCTTTACTAATTTTATTTATCAGGTTGAGGAAAATTAAAATTTTGTCACTGTATCCCATGTTGACCCTATTATTTAATAATTTTTTTACCTTTTTTACTTACCTTTTATTTTTGTTGTAATTACCTTTCTTCCTGTTATTCCTTAATACATTACTACCTACTTACAATAATCCACCACCGCATTTATCCTCATAACACTTATTAACTTTATAATAACTTAGGGGAGTAAGCCAGATCTAATGTAGTATGCATATATAGGTTATTCCTTAACTTCTTTTGTTCAGAGGATTGACTAAATAAAAGCTCTGATACCATTAAATTGTAACACTTTATACCCGACCCAATCGCCAGATCTGGGTATCAAGTGTCATAATTAACATGAATAACTTTACAAAATTTCTAACCTGTTACTTACAGACTTAGTAAATACTAAATTATACATCCATTACTACTAATCAACCTTTACTCAATTCCATAGATAACAATAGATTAATTAATCCTACAAGTACGGATAATTATTAAAATAACTTGAGACTTAAGACGGATACATTTAATTAATCCCCGAGGTGTGGCCTCTAAGGGTGCCCCTCTATATATACATGAAATAGCTACCACCATTCGCATGGACTTGACGATTTCTGGCTTGATCACTCCATATGAACCTCAAGTCACTCATCGACCCTACATACTAGACAGTACATTTGTAAGTTCAGATGAACATAGTGAGATCCTGTACCGAAGTATTCAAAGAAACTCTTCAATTTTTGGGTATATAAGAATTTGTGCGTAGAATTAAAACTCCCTAATTTTCTGGCATAGCCATGCTTGGCATTTTTTGGGCTAACCATTGATGAACATATCCACTGATTTAGTCATAAGTGTGCTCTTCCAAATAACAATTTCTTTTGTGACTTGACCCTGACCTGTTTCATCTTAGACTCCCAAATTACCTTCCCTAGTGTGACATATTGAAGATAATCATATATGCGTTTATATGGATCGGTGGCTACTATTGCTGGATTAACAGATATCTTGCCACAATTGTAGATTCTTACCTTACCACCCTTTATTCCATATTGACTTCATATGGACTTACTACATTACCCCGACAATTACCTTCTTAGGAATTAGCCTGTTGCATAGAACCTTACTTTTAAGGAAATCTAGTTAATGATATCCTCATTTGCGACCTTGATTATCAGATTTGGTTAATGATTAATCACCCGTTCCTTTGTAGACTTGTACTTATAAGACAGTCACATAAGACTTTTTCCCACTTCAAACCATTTGCTAGGAAACTCCCATTAACAGTCGCATAAGACTTCCACGTTTGATAGTCCTAAGTGGACTTTCCCATGCTAGATGGCCCTGATGAATGTCCTCTTCCTTTGTTAATATCTAGAGGACTTCATCGATCATGCAATTATGGCAGACATTCCCTCCAAGGCTATCCTTGGCAAACCTCCACCTTCCAGGCATCCTCCTTATCAATAACACCTAGAATTTAAACCTTGAAGAACTGTTTCATTATCCCGCAATAATGGTGGTTTATATAGTGATACTGGCGAGCTCTTAGTGGCGGATACTTATTTACCAATACCTTGAAGGAAATACCTCTTCCTTCCACATATGTTGCATTTAAGATGCTTCTACCTGTTCCTCTTACCTTCTTATTTCGCGAACCCTTTTATTGTCACGCTTGCCCATATTCCCAGATGGACCATGATCATCCTATCAGATTGTTTATTGCGTGAGTCGTACAGTGATTTCCCTTGTTATGCCCTGTCAGGTTTCCCTGTTCAATATCCTGGCAGACTCAATTTTCTCCATATGATACACATGTTCGCCACTGGATTATGTCATGGCTAACCATGGACTCTTGATTCTGAAAAATCAGTAAACCTCTTCCAAGGTGTCACCCCAAAGGATTACCATATATTCACTCTGCGATGCCGTCAAACTCCTTTGTATCCCCTTTCAATCCGCCCATTCATCCATTACGCCAATTTTCTATCTTCACTAACCCGTCAAAGTAACTCCCTCTGAACTCTACATTTTATAAACATACATTTCACACAAGTTATTGCACTTATTACCAGAACATATAGTATACATTTATAAATACATCAATACACAACCACATTTGGCATCTAGAAAACATACTTGCAGACATCCATATATTTTCAGAACTTTATGCAAGCATGGCATACTCATTCACCATGAATATACGCAAACATGAGATTCAGATTGAACTCATAGCAAACACATAAGTAGAACATTCCAACACATCAACAAAAAAAACCCAAGTGGAGTACAAAAACTCATATTAAATCCTTCATCCTCACCAGCTTAGCTTGTCTAAATGCCAAAGCCTCCTTCACCCTAGCAGCTAAGCATGACAACCATATATATCGGTTAATTTGAAGGTTTTCAAGCCTTAAAAACCCAGAATATGGTATCATTCAGAAGCTTTCCAAAGGTTTCAGAAATCCTTACTCCCCTTTTTCACATCCACGAATACAGAAAGATAGAAAGGCTTACCAGTTCCTCGGATTCTCTACTTCCTAACCTCAACCCTCATGATCACTACCCCATGAAGTGTTTTCTTAAACCTTCTCTTCTTTAGAGCAACCGAAGGTGGTGTAAAAAGAAAGAAAACAAAATAGAAATGAGGAAAATTCTGCCATCAGAATAATCCTCTTCACTCATATATATAGCCCTTCTTCCATGGTCTCTGTAATCCAAAATAGTCGTCCATTGCTGATCATGTTGTCCCCCACTAAAGAACCAGTCAGTTGTATCTTAATTGAACCAGAATTAGATTTCAACTAATTACCAATCAGCCATCAACATTTCCATGTTTTCCAGTAGAGCCCGCCAACTTACTATTTTATTCAATTAACTCATATCTCTCATTTAATTTCAAGACTGTAATAAAAGCCAAGTGTGACAATTGTATAAATTAGCTTAATTTGAATTTTATGTTAGAATTGTAGAAATACCATTGAGTTTATACTCAGTGTATGGTTTTATTTTCCATTGTAAATTAGGTTAAATACGATATCCAGAGCATCAACTTCAATATCCAGACAGAATCTCGAACTCAACAAAAGTTGGTGAATTTTCTTTGCTAGTTAAATAGCATGAACATAGTAGAGTCCTTTTGTATTTTGCTAAGTTGGAGTGTTTGAATTAAAAAATGATAAATGTATATAATTTAGGTATATGCAAGTTTGATATGGAAATGTGGTATAAATGGTTTATGCTTGGTTGATATTGGCATGTTTTGGTAATGATTTGGATTCATATAAGGTATGTGAAATCGTACCTTTTCAGATATGAATTGGTGTGGACAATCTAGTAGTTTGTTACGGATTATCATGTATTCTTGGTAAAAAGATGTTGGTTAAATGAATGTTGGAATTTTGAGATTGATAGTAAGGAAACATATGGTTAATTGTATGTGTTTTGGATAAGCTTTTGGTATGTTTCATGTTAGTATATGATATGTGTTTCTTTGTGTTTCTTGGTAGGTAAAAATGATATGTTTGAGAAGTGATTTGATGTAATACCCTATACTTGACCCGATCATTAGACCTGGATACCAAGTGTCATAATTAACCCGGGTCACATAATCCACATTTTGAACTTGTTCTATTTACAAACTTAGACAACGCCGAATTGAAAACCCATATTTACCATACAAATTAATTTCTGAGACTTTGATTAACAAAATGTTTATTCCCTAACAGGTTCCACAATTTACTGTCCTAGCAGACTCCATTTTCTCCATAAGGTTCGCCACTGAATCTTGTTATGGCTAACCATAGGATTTGGATTCCAAAGAATCAATAAATTCCTCTTGATGTGTCAACCCGAAAGACCTATATATCATTTACACAGTATCACTCCAAAGGACTAGTAGATAATAGTCGTCATAATGTCACCTTGAAGGACCATAGATAACCGTTGTCATAGTTTCACATGAAGGACTAGTAGATATTTGTTCTGCAATACCATCAAACTCCCTTGTATCCTCTTTCAATATGCCAATTCCTCCATTATGTCAATTTTCTATCTTCACTAACTCATCAAAGTAACTCCCTCTGAACTCCGCATTTTATAAATAGACATTTCACGCAAGTCATTGTACTTATTACCATAACATACAGTATGCCATTTATCAATATGTCAATACACAACCACATTCGACATCTAGAAAACATGCTTCCAAACACCCATATATTTTCACAACTTTATGCAAGCATGGCATACTCATTCACCGTGATCATACACAACCATGGAATTCAGATTGAACTCATAGCATACACATGAGAAAAACATTCCAAAACATCAACAATAAACACCCAAATGGAGTATACAAACTCACCTTAAATCTTTTGTCCTCGCCAGCTTAGCTTATCCAAATGCTAGAGCCTTCTTTGTCCTGGCAACTAAGCACGACAATCAAATATAATAGTTAAACCGAAGGTGTTCACACCTTAAAAACCCCAAAATCAATATCATTCAAAAGCTTTTGAAAGATTTCATAAATTATTACTCCCCTTTCTCAAATCCAGGAATATTGAAAGATAGAAAGGCTTATCAGTTCCTCGAATTCTCTACTTCCTAACATCAAATCTCTCGATCACTGCCCTATACAGTGTTTTCCTTAAATTTCTCTTCTTCAGAGAAACCAAATAAGAGGGCAAAGAAGGAAATAAAACAAAACAAAAATGAGGAGAATTCTGCCATTAGAATAATCCTACCCACTCCAAACTTTGACCTAGTGTAACCATGAGAGTTCATAATTAAGAACATTTTCATCCATAATGCATGTACATGGATATGAATGATAATTGATTTCATATGTATTATATTTATAAGTTAAATTTATAAAAATATATTGAGTTAGCTTGTGTTGCTTCTACGATGCAATGTGATATCACACATTCGAATATTGTTATAAGGTCGAGTGTGGGGTGTTACACATTTCATTTTGTCAATCTCATTATCAGAATCATTTTATATTCATTATCGGTGTGGTAATTATAATATATCGTTTTTATAATGACATTTCATTATCATTCTAATTATCATAATGATAAATCATTTTTAGAATCAGAAAGACATTTGACTATCAAGATCAAAATGAAATTTCATTATCAAAATTGGAATGACATATCCTTACTTAGTTTTAGCCCCTATTAATTGGACATAGACACAAGTAAGGGTACATGGATTAATCTCCTTGTAACATCCCAACCCCTGCTGGAAAACTGAGACATTACATTGGAAATAGACTTAAACTTCGTTTATACTTTCATTAAGGTTTCAGCATATGCCCACTGAATTGAGGCATTAACTCAAAATTTTTAAAAGACAAAACAATTAAATCAGAGATACACCATAATATAAAACATAATTGAAAATGAATTTTTATTAGAAGCTTTACAAAAGTTAATAGGTTTATATAAAATGAAAAGTGAATTGTGACCCATACAAAAGTTTCAAGTGCATCACTGGTAGTTAAATATGGTTTAAACCAGTTTGGCGTATACGATTAAAAGATGATGTCATAAACCATAATTTACAAAGGTTTAACCTATAATCTAAGAGTACGCAAACATTCTCATTTAAAAAGTGATTTGGAAAAAGATGTAACCTATTACAAATGTTGTTGACAAAATAAAGCTACACACCCTCCCCAAACGAAAGTATTTGCATGTTACAAAACAAAAATATACGAGGCTCACAATAGAGGTAGCTTTATCTAGCTGAGTTTTGTCTACAAGCCCTATACACTAAAGTACTACTTGGAAAAAGGAAAGAATGGGAGTAAGTTTGAAAGAACTTAATGAGCTCCAGGATTTTAAAAAAATGCTCAATCCTTTCCACTAAAGTTACAGGAGTAGGGATAACACAACATGTATATATATACATGCATATATTTTATTAAGTTAACATTCTACACACATAGACATTTGGCCATATACCCTCATACATATATCAATGGCGGATACCTATCCTTGGCAGATAGTATCCCCAGACGGACTCTATTACTGGGCGAATACCTTTCACCCCTAATTTCCCATAAAATTATTGCTTTAACATCAATGGAATGGATGCTTCTCTTCAGGAATACGAATTCTAGCACCTCTTACCCTTATCATCATAGACATCTTGATTGACTGTTACTTACACGTCTACCAGATTCAATTTTACTAGAGCAAATATTGAATGCCAAACACAACACCTAACGGATATGCTACGTACATAATACAATAATAGGATTAAAATTAACACTTATCATGCAATATTATCATACACTGTAATTTCATTATCAAACATTCTTACTCAGTGTCTCATTCCTCTCTACAGATATTCATAACATGTAACATAATCCAAATTCACATTTTCTTACTCTTTTTCTCATCCTTCCTTGTGCTAACCCTGGATCTCATATTCATACATCAGAACAGATAACATACTCGGCGTTAATTCAAATACATGCGTGTTCCCATAAGTTTAGGGCTCTTTGTCATGTTTAACAACTAACATGCCTTACCGATGGCAGCACCCATACCGCCAGGTTGGTTAGTAACTAACATGTCCTACCAGAGACCCAGCGCTCACACCAATCTAGTTAGCAACTAACATACCCTACCAATGGTCTACCTTATTTACCCATCTAGTTAGCAACTAACAAGTCTTACTAGTCATCTTTCACATCTGTCAATCTAGTTAGAACCTAACATGCCCTACCAGTGACCCATTTTATTCACCCATCTGGTTAGCAACTAACATGCCTTACCAGTGGTCTTTCACATCTACCAATCTGGTTAGCAACTAATATGCCCTACTAGTGGCCCATCTTATTCAGATATTGAGTTTGCACACTAAGGAAGTTGTGTTTGTTTTCTATCACTTATATGTACGTGCAGATGATTACATGCAATATCTTACCATCTTTCATGAGGACGATTTCACCTGAATTCAAAAATCATAACTATGACGACCAGAACTTAATAATGTACAAAGACACAGAGGAAACTCACAGATGACTAATAAAAAATGGATACTTACTGAAGATCTCAATGTAGCTGGTTACACCACAAGTCTTTTGTTATACTCCACAACATTAACTTGTTATTCGAACACTCATAAATTCTTCTTTAACGAGGTTCATCCCTCTTATTAGGTTTCCAAAAAACATGAAAGAAAAAAGAAAAGAAGAACCCCTATTACACCAGTCACTCTGGTATTTATAGCCCTCACAACTCCCACAATAACTCTACATATGGCCAACCATGCAAAGCTAACTCAGCACTCTTTTGTGGACAGCATAATAATTTCTAGGAAAAACTCATCATAAACATATATTGCACTCTAGTTAATTTCCACTTAGATCTTAACAAGGAACCAACTAAAATTGAACAATATACCCACATTGTAACAACCCATTTTTAGTGGTGTAAAAAATAATGGTTTTGAGACCACGATTTTAAAGAGGGAGTAAATATTTTAATATTTATTTAAGGTCTATGGGGTTATTAGTTGTATTAAAGTTTCATTAAGAAATTTTAAAGTTTAAATAGCTAATTAGGTAAAAGGACTAAGTCGTAATAGAACCAAAAGTTGAATTCTATTAGTTTAATGGGTTATTTGGCTATGGAAAGGAAATCTAATGAACTTATATGGTAATTATACCATATATGTTGATAGTTTACAAATATGGACATGTTTGTGTTAGTATTTAAGTTATAATATAAGGGAAAAAGAGTAAATAATCAAATAAACATGAAATAAATAAAATAAAGGCTATCATCTTCTTTCTCTTTTTCTTTTTGAACAAAAAATAACATTGAAGGGGGGAGAAAAGATTCAGTTTTTGTTAATTCACTTGCATGGTATGTATTCAAGTCCCGTTTTTAGTGATTTTAATGTTTTTAAGCTGGTTTTAGCTTAAACTACTTAGCCCGGGGGTTAAATTGTAAAACTATTTAAGGTTGAGGGATATGTCATGAATGAAATTTATGTGGTTGTGATGTTAATTGATAGTTTATTATTTTTATTGTTAAATAACCATGATTTGTTAAGTGGATTTTGATGAATGTAAGGTTTAGGGATTAAATTGCTTAATCGAAGATTTTCATGTATATTGTAAAAAATAATGGAAAAATGTAATGCAATGCCTAAAAAATTGAGCCTAGAAGTATTGGGCCTTGAGCAAGGGAACAGTTAGGAAACTATGCACAAAATTATGTCTGCTTTAGTGGTTAAGGGTCTTGAAAGGAGTTGGAAAAGTCCCGGGTTGAAACCTTGGCTTTAGCAAAAATTTTGGTTTTAAGTGGATAAAACCCTGGATGTTTGGATGTAGGCCTTTTAAATTATTGTGTTAAAAAAATGTCATAAGGAAGCATGTGGTCTAGTGGTTGTGGCGTCATTAAGGTTACAAGGGAGCCTGGGTTCAAATCTTGGCCCTTGCAATTTATTTTGGTTTTTCTTTTAAAGGAACTTGGACTTTGGCCTTTAGACCTTTTTATTAATTGAAGATTAAATGTGACATAAAAGAGCTTGTGGCAAGGAAGCAAGTGGCATGTTGAGCTATTGAGGGGGGCTTGGTTTCAAATCTCATTGCAAATAAAAAGGATATTTATTTTGCTAGTATGAACTGGTAGGAGTTTAAGGTGGTTTCGAACTCTGTAAGGTGAAGTTTGAATTGGTCTTAGATGGAATTGTGGAGCAAATCAAGGATGAGTTTGGGGAGAAAATCAAGGAAATTTGAAAATAGGACGTTGGTAGGGTGTTGTGGCTGATTGGGACTCTAAGGCTTAGTAAAATTCAGCGAAGGGGAAGGGAGGGAGCATTTTCGGCACAAGGCAATTCTTTATTCGATTTTGAGAAGGTTGAAAGGAAGGTGTCGAATGTTCTTTGGGATTTTTCTACCATTCGGGGTTCCTTTCAGGTTTACGTTTTAGCTATTGAAGTGATCAAAATTTCCACTAATTTTCCTCCTCCCTACAATTGCCGAATAGGTAACCTTCTTTTTGGGTTCATTTTCTTTCTTTGCTTTGCCGAAATCCCTTTCCTCCCTCAATTTTGGTTCTGCTTTTTCTTTTCCTTCTGAATCCTTCTCCTCTCAGCCTCCCTTCTAAATCGAACCTACTCTCCATCTTCTTCTTCACTTCTTTCCACTCTCTTCTAATCATAGCCAAATTCTTCATAAGGCTTTTTATGTACGTTCAATTTATCATCTTTTCTTATTTTGTTTCACTGAATATACCTGATCTATTCCAACCGATCCCATCGTCATCAAATTTGGGTTCTAAAATGTCTAGAAGGGAAATGGAGGTTTCCGATAATGTGTTGCATAAAGAGATATCAATGGTGGTGAGTAGTAGCCATTCTGAGGGGGGATCAGGATTGGTGCCAGCTGAGAATGGGTACGTAGTCCCTGCCTCAAAATTTAAGCAGCGTAAAGTGTCAGCTATTCGGGATTTTCTGCCGGGGTGTAATAAGGTGGCTGCACCAATCTCTGGATCAAGTGGGCAAACCATAACCGACTGGTAATTTGTTGGATAGGTATTTTCGGTAGAGGCTGTTTTTGATATGTTGATTGGAATTCGATTAACCTGATTGACAAGTGGTTAATGGTTTGCCTTGATTGAATCCAGGTTGGAGTTCTCGTGGGTCATTCACACTTTTCGCAACCAAGTGTGTATCTGTACACCGTAAATCCTTACCGTCGTCAAGTTGAAAGAGTGTGTGTAATCACACTGTCTCTTTTATGAATCGACAAAAGCCGGAAAGCTAGAAAGCTGAAAGTACGGTAATTGAGGCAACATGGGCGTACGAACACTCGTGTGGTGAACCGAGCCCACGAAATATGGTGTTAGACTGTAGAGGCCACCATGAGCGTTATCGTACTCTTAGGCCATTATGGGCCTCGTTGGGCTGAAATGAGTCGTGTGGGTCCAATGGGCTTGTGGGCCCCATACGGATAAAATCTGTGTTAAGTGAAAAATACTGGACTGGGCTATGTAGTTCGCATAGTCGTGACTGAATTTGGGCTAAATGGGCCACACGAGCGTGCGGGCCCACTTGGGTCGAATATGGGCCTTGGGTCCATTGGCACCGTTATGGTTATCTGTGTCACTTGAGGTGATTGTAGGCCTTTGTAAAGGTTGTTAAATGAACAAAATACCCTCGAAGGGTAAAAATGACCAAAATACCCCTAAGGGTAAAATTACCGTTTTACCCCTAACTGACGAAATGACCGCTACACCACTAGTGGTAGGTTGACTAATGTATTTATTAAAGTTACATGACTGATACTGAGCATGACACCCTCCATTCACGTATGTTACTATGGCATGTCATCCTAAATGGGGTTGGGTTAATATTGACGGAGGAAGTGTATAGCTTGTAGCCGTTCTGTTCAAGGCTTACTGCCTTTCTGCTTATGGATTTTAGCTGTTCTGTTAACCGGTAGCGTTGTTGTGATATTTATGGCTTTTAGTGGTTCTGTCTACGATGTCGAGCCGTTCTGTTGACTTAGTGCCGCAACCAGTGCTAAGCTTAGTGTGCTGGCTGGGTGGGTCGATTTTATCCCCACATGGTGTGTTGGTTGGTACAGGTGGTGTATTGGTTGGACTGGGCTGGATTTCTGTCTACATTTCTGCATCTGATACTTATTATGTAATGGGCTTAGGTCTACCTGGTTCTGTTAATGGGCTAAGGCTCAGCTGATACTATGTCTATGATGGGCTCAGGCCTACTCTATTTTTGCATACCATATATCTGGCTGTTTGTATTATAAGGGATTATACACTGAGTTTTCGTAAACTCACCCTTCCGTCTAACTGTGCAGGTAATTCCCAGCCTTAGGCGATTTGGAGCCGCGAGAGACTCGGAGGTGGCCACACGACCGCTAACGCTCTACTGTAGCCTTTTTATTTGAATTTTATATTTTGGGTTTTCGTTCTGTTATAAGGCCTTTGAGGGATTAATTTTTTAAAAGGTTTTTAGATTTCCTTAGCTAAAACTGCTAAACACGAATTTTCAAAATTAACAACTATTTTCCAAAACCACTTAAAAATAGACGTTTTTACATTTCAAATTTTAGTAGCTTCCATGGTTGGAATAACCTAAAGTATCAATATCAGACATTAAGTAAACGTTTTGACGAGGTGATTTGCTAAACTCGAGCAAAAGGATTTAAACATAGAAATGAACTTTTAACGACAAACTCAGTATTTGATCGACGCTTTGATGTGACACGCCAGATTCAGCCATAACGTTTGGGCCGAGTTTGGGGTGTTACATGTAGATTATTTAAGCTAAGGGAAGAATTGGTTATTATGGGTTTAAGTTAAAATGGTTAAATTTCAAGTTACAAGCTTAAGGAATAAGTTGTGAAAAAGTTAAAATAGGATGGGTAATTTTGTAATTTCATGATAATATGAATTATAGATTGAATTGAATACTTGGGGTTATTTGAAGTACTTAATTGAATAAATTATCTATTTAGATCAAGATAAGCAACAACTGGACTTAAACCAGCGAAAAGCAAAAGCTTTGGAATAATCTTCAACTCTACATTTGGTGACTATAATTATTGAGGTAAGCTCATATGAATTATAATCTTATTAATGATAGTTTGATTGATTATATTTTATATTATGTTATTTATAAATGACTTGAAAAATATGTATATCGATGTCTTAAATAATTGACGGTTAATTAATCTCGTTTGAACCTTAAGAATTCTTAGGATACAAATGACATGTCATTAGGGATTTCATGTTTTGGGTGCTAGTCTTAATTGTCTAACCAATGGCTGAGGTCCTACATTTGTTATGGATTCTCCACAGCTTGTGTGACCAGCATCGTGTAGCTAAAATTCTGACCCACAGCTCGTATGAGCACTATTGAAAAGGAAAGGTTACGGTTATATAGAAAGGCATACTATGTGTGAGCATTCCCAAGTATCCAATGAAATTCTAGATGGTTCAATGGGTAAGTAAAGGTTAATGGCAAGCTATGTATACAATTAGATAATTGATCATTATCTTATGAAAAGGTAAATTTGATTAATGCAAATTATTTGAATGGCATATTGGTTTGGAGAATTAGATTGAATGAATTGGTATGTTTATATGTGTTTGAAATGTGTTTAGTTCTATTGAATGTATGCACAAATTGAGTAGATAGTTGGGCAAGTTTTGGACTTAAAATGGCTTGTTTATAGGGTCAAATTGTGGAGCACACAGCCTGGGACACGGGCTGTCACACGATCATGTGTCACTTTTTATTTCAGGTATAGCTATCACATGGTTTAAGACACAGCTGTGTGTATCAAGTCATTGAGTCAAAAAGTCTGGCATTATAACACCCTAAAATATGGCCCAAGAATTTTAAGGGTATTTGAAGAATTTTGGCGTAGACGAGCTCGAGATTTCATAAGGTTGGTACTCGATAATGTTTTTGACTTTGGAATCTTAGTTGTTAAATCAATTTTTGAAAAAGTGTCCTAGAAGCCCTTAATTTTAAATAAATGACTGATTTGTAACATATTCAAAATAGTGAGCATTTATGTGGTAATTTAACCAGTTTTTAAAATTGAACCTAAAAGCCACCCTCCACCTACAATTTTCACGTTAAACAAGCCACCCTCCACCTACAATTTTCACGTTAAACATTCCTGTCCTTTTCATTGTGCCGCCACTTGCTTTTTCCTTAATATTCTATAGATTTTTTATTCCTAAACCACAATGCATTGATTTTCTATCATTCCTAAGTCATTTACCATCATAACTCTTTAAGAAAAACACCCAAAACTCCATAGATTTTAGCATCTTCTTCAAAAGTGGGTTTTTTGGGTTTACATTAAAACTCATTTATTCCTTAAAAAAAGGTAATCATTCATGTATCCATTGGGTTTTAATGTTATTTAGTCTCTAAAACTGAATTATTGGCCCCCAAATCATATGTTTTAAATAAAAGTTAAAAATCGAGTCATTAATGGTAGATTTTGGGATTTTGAGTCAAAACTTGGTTTAAAAGTGTTTTTCAACATGTTTTAGCATGATTAGAAGGTTTTTAAACTCATCTTGAAGTTTCGTTAATGATTTCTCATGTTTTAATGAATTTTGTAAAAATTGCCTAAAAGATGTCAGAAAATGTCGTTACCATGAATTGAGTAGATTTGTCTAGTTTGAAGGTTGTGAATTAGGCGTAGATGAATATTTAGATAAACGGAACTGATTTTAGGCAAAAAATATTGAGTATAGACCGATACATTTGTATTTAAAGTTTGTTATGCTAATAGTTTAAGTTCTATGGGAATTTAGCTTAAAGCTTGTGTTTTAGTTGGTTTGAGTAAATTTTTGGTTGTTATTTGACTATGGTTATTGTATATTTATGTGTGTAAGTCTTTGAATTTGTTAGAGTTTACTACGAGCTAGGGAAGCGTTAGTTGAGATTTTGATTTTTCAACAAAAGCATAAAGTGATTAGTGTATGGAATTGCTACTCGTAAACAAGAGTCATGTTCTATTTGGGAATTTAGATGTAGTGTAAACCCCTACTCTAAGTTTCGAGTGTAAGTTTCCTTGAATCCATAATTATCTTGTGATTTTGTGGTTATATATTGTGCATGAAAGGTGGTATGTGGATATAGTGACTATTGTGTGAAGTATATTCATGAAATTTATATGCCATATGACTATGATAGTGTTCTGCAAAATATGCTATTTGATAGTGATAGTACATGGATAATCTATAAGTAAATGCATTGTTTTTGGATATTTGGCCTTGTGTTCTTTGAACCATTTTGGATATAGTTGGCATGCCATAGTGATGCGAACCAGCTCGGGTTAAATCGAGTCATTTCACAAGTTTCCCGATCGTCAACGAGGAGTAGTTAGAGTGGTCAAAAATGGGTGATTCAGGCTAAGGATGCGGAAGCTTATAAAGGGTTTTGGAGATGAATGGTAGGGTTAGTAAAATGTAGTAGGTTCGGTTTAAGAATAAAATAAGGAAAAGGTAATTGGATAATTGATGGAAATGGAAAAGGAAACTTAAGCGTCAAGTTCGATTCGATACTATAGCGAATATCGCCCCGAGACTTATATGACTTAAGGTGATCGATGTAAATAGAAGGGTGGATCTCGACCTGTTACTTAGCAAAGTAGGAACCGAAGGTATATTGAGATGGATGAACGCCACACCAGGATTGGTGATAAGTTCGAAAAGAGTTCGGTTGACGCCACTAGTACGCTAGATAAGCCAAATCAAGACTCACACGAAATATGAGAGGGAGAAACCTCACAAGAACAATAGTTCATTCAGAATTTGACAAAAAAGTCCTTTACAATGAAAATAAACAACTATTTATAGAACCAGGCATGGCTAGCCGAATGGGCAACATAATGGCTAAGAATTCAGCCATGAATATGCTAGAAAATTCTAGAAAGAAATCATTAATTTTTTGTAGCTAAATTCGGCTGAATGAGCATGAATGAAGCATTAAAAATTCGGTTCATGCTTGGAGATGATTCATGGATTGATTGAAACATCATGTTGCTTCACTAGATGCATTCATGCATCCTTAATCTTAAAGAAAGCTTAATTCATCAATGTGCAGCCCCTTATTTGTTCCAACATCTCCCTTGGCTGACTGGAGCTTTAAAGTGCCTTCAAAACTTGAATAGTGATCTTGGAAAATACATGGACAGGCCTGAAACGTCCCATGGTATGTTCTTCCATAAATTCGGTCCATAAATGTGACAATGCTTGAACATTCAGCAGCCCCCTCTTACATGAACGTCCAAAGTACTTGTGCTCCCTTAAATGCCTTTCATTGAACCTCAATTGTGCATGCACACTCCCATACATTGCACCAAGCTATTCATGCACTTGGACTTTAATGCTCTTTCATGCATTCGTCCATCCAACAAGAAAAACATGAACTAAATTAGGTTCAAATGTATGTTCGGCTGAACTAAATGGCATCAAGACAAATTAAACACTAATTACCATACTAACTAAATTGAGACAAATTAATTATAGTCCACCCACCTTATTAAATTCGGCTAACACAACATAATTAAAACATGTAATAAGCTGACAAGTAATTAAGAGTTGTAACTAAATTAACTAATTAACTTAAATATTTAATTTATTCCAGCAATTAAAATTAAATGAGCTAAAGAGCTAATAACGAGCTCAATGAGCTGACTTGAGCTCAAGTAAGCTAAACCGCATGAAAAAAAGTTTGATTAAGCTGAAAGTGAGCTTTATCTTGCACTTGGGGACCTCATGTTTAGGCCAATCTCGACGGCATTGAGTGGTGCCATTTCATGATGCAGTCGGGATCGCATCACATAGGATTGTGAGTACTCACTTATATGTATAGTGGGTTTGGGCGTTGAGGCCTTGGGACATGTTTGGAGGGATGAGGGAATGAGAGCTATGCTCCATTCAATGGGACATGTAAGGGGAAATAAGGAGACTGTTAGCTAAATGCTTCACTTTTGGGACATGTTTGACTCTATGAGTCTATTTGGTGTAATGGAGATCCGTGTATCTGATGTGTGATGGTAGAGCTTACTATATGTTTCATAACTCAAGTGTCAATTTATAATATTTTATGTAATCCTGTGGAATATGTTCTATACTTGAGTGAGTATGTATGCGTTATGAGAATAAACTTTTAGATGATGCATGATTTAATATTATATGATGCCAGACTTAAGAATGAGGTACTTGTGTGTAAATGATTGGTTGTGTTGCATGATGACATGTTTGAATTGTGGAAATTTTTGCATCCACTGAGCTTGTTAAAGCTCACCTACTCATTTTAACATATGCATATTAGTGGGCGGTGTGGTTTCCGAGGGAGTGATCCAAGGAAGACTTGTTATTCATCGTAGGTGCTTTATTATTGTATTCGTATTGGGAAAATAGGCAACGTGGTAGAATTACTATAGCTATGTTGAATTCTAAACATTTTGGTTTGGTTTAAAAGGTCTTCATGTTATTATTATGCTAGAATAATAGACATTGACGTTGGCATGAGGATTCTTGTTTGGATAATTTGACATTTTAGACTGTTAAATTTAGTCATTGAATGATGAAATCAATAAAGTAATTGATGCATGATGTTTAGGAACTATTTGAAATGAATTATTCGCTCTTCTATGTTGCATTTTTAGCTTCAGTAGTAGAGGTATCGATATTCGGGATTTAAAATTGATACATTTCTAAATTAAAATGCACAGGGAAACAAAATAGGGATTTGGTATCGATACCTTATCTCGATTATCGATACTAGGGACTAATGTATTGATAATCTATAACTAGTACCAATAATTTTCGATAATTGGGATTTTTGGCCAATAAGTAGTATGCTCTTTTGGTATCGTTTTTCCAAGTGGTATTGATACCACTTAAAGAAAATATTGATACCTTAAAGCCAGTATCGATACCTACGGACATTTTTATGAAATTTTGCTAATTAGCCCTTATGCATGACTCTGGTTATATGTATGACCGATTAATGAATGATTTGCATGTAACAATGTTAATTAACTAATTAGATGACTTAAAATTCATACGAGTTAACAAAAGAAGATCGGTTTGCTTGAATCTAGTTTCCTATTTGATGTACATGAGATGAGACAGTTGTGTGGCATCACGTATTTAGGCTTGGCAACCAGGTCGGGTATAGGGTGTTATAGGCACACAGTCTGCGGCACGACCGTGTGTATCAATTCAAAGAGTTACATAATGGCCTACGACACGACTGTATGATCTAAGTTAGTGAGTTACATGGTTTAAGACAGATATTGGGACACGGTCGTGTGTCTCATTTTTCGAACACTACATGGTTTGGGCTATGTCACACGGCTTGGCCACACGGTTGTGTAACCCCTATTTTCTAAATTTCTAAATTTTCCTTAGATTTTTTGAATTATTTCAAATTAGTTCCGTTTTGATGTCGAACTGTTTATAGGGCCTTGAAAGTTCATTTTAAGGCCCAAATGTGTACGTTTGTCGGATTTGTATAAGATTTAAATAAATAATATTAAAAAG
This sequence comes from Gossypium raimondii, assembly GCF_025698545.1. Lineage (NCBI taxonomy): Eukaryota > Viridiplantae > Streptophyta > Magnoliopsida > Malvales > Malvaceae > Gossypium > Gossypium raimondii. The sequence goes on along the minus strand of NC_068572.1, from coordinate 34,112,224 downwards.
CATTATTAAACTATTTATGTAACATCCCAAAAATCGGGGATTAGTAGAATCGAGTTTGCAAATCGAGAGAGAGTGGTCATGCCTTAATTTTTAAGATTATCTATGCATTTTTAGGAAATAAGTGAGGTATTGGTTTGTTGGATAAGTATTAGTGAAACGTTCCTTGAAACCCAAGTTCAAACCCCTTCTCTCTCACCATTGTTATTATTTTTCTAATTTTGCATTAAACCCTAGTATATGGTATGCCTTTTTTTTAAAATAAATATTGCAAAATCATTTCAAGAATGAGGAAAAAGCCTAATGGTTAAAAGAAATAAGATAAATCATGGAAATTAGGTGAGGTCCCAATTTTGAATCATTTCCCTTACGAAATAATTAAATTTTGCAAAACCCTTTATTTTTTTAATGTGTGCGCCATCCATACCCTTGAACCCTAAGTATAAATACAAATTTTTATTGTATTTTTCAGCCTTTAATTCAACTTTTCCCTACCCTAGCCGTTCACCCTCTTCCTTTCTTTTTTTTCTCTTCAATTTTCTTTCTTTCTCTCATTGTTGTCGTCACCTACATCTCCCATTTTATCATATCTTTCTTCTTCTTTTTGCATCAAGATTATGCACCATCTTCTTTACTATATTTTTTTCCATTTATCATCATCTAAATCAACCCCAAATCTGAAATCTTGAACCCCAAGATCGATCCCAAACATTGCCAAAAAAGTGTCATTGTCATTTCTCTAAACTAGCTTGGGTAAGATCTCTTTTCTCTTCAATTTCTTGATTGATCTTGTCAATTAAAAATCAAAATTTTTAGATCTGGAATTCTGAGGATTTTAAATTATTTTCAAAGGTATTTTTCTAGATTTTAATGAGATCTCAACCCATTTTAAAATTCAACCCTAATTTTGGTCACCATGGGTGGTGGTGCATGCGCCTATGTGCAAGAAAGGGGGTTGTTTTGCTTCTTGAATCTTACCCAATTAATTCCAGCCTTAATTTAAGTTCTTAAACCCTCCTAATTAGCTTTTAAACCCATGTCAATTAGGAAAAAACGTTCTTGATCGATTGGTCATTCAAAACTTGCAAATCGTGAAGCGTAAGTGCAATTAAGGGTGACTAGTTTGTTATTTCGACATAGTTGTTGGGTAAAGGTTATGGATTGATTAAATGAAGGAATTTAATAATTATTAGTTACTTATTTTCTAGTATATTATTGAATTAGGTGCTGACCCAAACGCCCCAAATCATCCATAAAGGCGAAGAATGATTGTACGTATGGTTCACATTGGTATAGTGTAAGGAATCTAACTAGTTTGGATTCATAAAATAGTTATAATTTCAACAATTGGTTTGAACTCATAAGTGGGTGTTTAGGGGCTGGTTTAGTGGTACATTGATTGAATTTATACAAAATTTTTGTTTTGGTTCGTTTAAGGAATTATTAAAGAAAATTAGAAGATTCATTAATCTGTTGCGAGGAAGCGAAAAATAAGGTGTGGGTTGTTTGAAAATGTTAAATATCATGTTATATTTGATAAATTAGCTTGTTGGTTGGATTGGCTTAATAGCCAAATTATTGATTTTGTGAGTGGCCGAACCAGGTATGTTTCAAGCCTTAAAAGATTAACATGTTGGCAAAATTGTTAGTTTGATAGTGTGAATGTTTGATTGAGTTTGCAATTGTGTAATTGAGTTATGAGATATGAGAATTTTTGACTGAATGATATAATGTGTTGAGATATTAAACTTATGTATGATTTAAATGTATGTGATATTTGTTATATTATGTACTGAAAAGGGTGTTATTTATGCACAATGAAAATCTGTCAAGTATGTGAAATTGAACGATATTGATTGATACCAACACAATGGTAATTTAAAAGTTTGGAACACTGTTTCCATTTACTGAAAGTATGTGATTATTAAAGATATGCTGAGCATGTCAAATGAATGTGAAAAGTATTGAGATATGATTATGTATGAGATTGTGTGACATATTGCATATGCATCGGGTTGGGATTTTGTGGTTGACGGAGGAGTTCTGTGGAGTACCTGTGGCATATTAAATCTACATTATCCTTAGTCAGTGCACTGCACCTGGAGTACCGAGGGGAATGGCGATTTATCACATTTTTACTGGCAGCTTGTCTGCATTTTTACTGGCAGGATTTTTTGCATATTTTTATTAGTGGTTTTAACCGTAACGAGCTTAAGCCCATAATGTTTTGGAGTTTGGATGATGGGTTTTAGGGAACTCATGGTGTGTAGCGGATGGTATTAGTAAAAACCTTTTTGCATTGCATCATGTGCATGACATATTCGAATCTTATTGATTTATGCTACGTATTGTATTTTGTTGTATTGAATGGTATCGAAATTAATGATTGTTACTCAAATGAATGATGACCTATGCTCATACACCGTTTGACATCAATTTGATAATGGCTATGTAATGATATGAAATTCTTATGATGGTTTTGTTTTCTTCTGTTAAAGCTAATCTGTTTCATTGTATTTAATATTTATGTTTGTATAAATAATTGTTCAACTCACACTGAGCTTGTCATAAGCTCACCCCCAATAGTGTTTAACTTTTCAGGTAAACGTTGAAATTAGGACCAGACTCGGCATTCGAAGAATCATCTTGGACCCCAGGTTATTTTTCTTAATAAGTATTATTAAGTCTTTATTGGCTTTGGTTTGTAATTTTTAATTATTTCTGATCTGTGGCTTGGTAACTTTTCTTTTAGAGATTCTTGCATGCATGGATTACTCAAGCATAATAACCGGATAATGCATGATATCGGGCTTAAATAAAATTTGATATTGTTCCTTAGTTTCTGCTACATTGCAAAGGAACCGTTTTTGAAAAAAAAATCGATAAGGCAACTAATTTTCCAAAATGACTTGAAAAATGGTTTTTCCGCTACATTAGTTTAACATCGGGTTTTTTCTAAAACAACACTATCAACAATAAAATGAATCCTAGGTATACACGACCTAATAAATAAATGCTTTTAAGCTAACTCAAAGTAAAACTACGGTTTTCTCTAAAATGAGTTTATTTAAGGCCTTCAAAAGTAACGTAAGTTAGCTTAGCCATTTCGGCGGCTAATGTAGCCTTCTCAATCTAGCCATAACGTTTAGGCCGGGTTTGAGAGGTTACAATTTAGATGTTAATTGTTATGATTTTTACGGTAATGCTCTGTAACCCTAGACCAACAACAGAAATGGGTTAAGGGTGTTACACACGTGCTCAATAATAAAACTATCGGGTCCATGATCTAACAATCTGTCACTGGCGAATTTTAACAAAAGGGTCCGCCAACACAAGGCTTGTCAAGAGAATTCGATGATTGGCGGGTTCTCCACAACGACCACGCCAAGACGTATAGATCAGTAACCAATACTTCGCCAAAAGACGAAGTTTCAACCAAGTCTTTACAAACTTACCAGATTAGTCAAACAATCCGCCAATCATGGCGTGAAAACTAACACTAACTTAACCTGGAGGATAGGGCATAAATCAGCCTCTCTTGGCTTATACTTTAGCCAACAATCCGCCCACACAAACCACCATCTTGGAACTACGTTGGGCAGGGTGTTACACTCCTAACACTCCACAATAAGCACTAAAGTGCTAGTCAGGCATAAATGCATTCATACTCCTAACATTCCACAGAATGAATCACATCGAAGTGCTAGAATGAGTTGCAAAGAAGTGCCAGAATGGATCCCACTGAAGTGCCAAAATGAATCGCACCAAAGTGCTAGATTGCTCCCACCAACAACATATACAAATCCTATGTCATGTCAACTATACGCTGACTATGTCTAGCATTATTTAATTGGACAATTCTCTTGATCTCTTGTCATCAATATATAATTAAATTAATCATTTCATTAAAATTCCAATTTCACCACATTTTATAAGTATATTTACACATATGCATATCATCTCATCAATATTATTGAATTCATTAAGCTTATCTCAATAGCTTTATAATTTATATTTTACCTTATATCAACTTCAACTACTATCATCATGATCTTATAGCTCATGTTGAACCTTACACTAATCTTAGTCACATACAAATACACATTTACATAATATTTCAACAAATATTATATAAGTCATTTACTTTTCTCGACACCAATGTAGTTAATATCATAGATTTATATCAAATCATATAATCAAGTATAGCAATTTAGCATTCCATCTCAACTACATCAATTTACATAAGGTATAGTTACTTACCTTATTCATTAAATCAAGCTTGGAGATCACCACTTGATATCTACACTGTCGTTTGAATTTCAATCACAACATTAAGCATACTTTGAAATTTATAATTGCCATTAACTTAATATATTTAATCATTATTTAAAAACATGGATTAAGACATATTAAGTTAGCAAAAACCGATTTTGCTATATGTCGCCCATTTTGCCTTTGTCCTTCGACGTTAGCTGCGTACCTTAATTCGATTACAAAAATGATATTAATTTACATACAAAAAAGGTATAGCCAACAACCGAGTATATTTGCATACTTTCTAAATAAATCCCGTTTTAAACTTAGTGTCTAAAATTTTTGTAACTCATCATTTACCCGATCGAATAAAAATCTAACTACATATAACATATAAATAACTATATAACTTAAACTTAAATTAAACTTAAATCTACACTTCTCACCACCTTCTAACATGACTCTTACCATAATTCATCCTAATACCAAACATGCATATCTTTAAGTTCTTAACACCTGATTTTTTTCTAAAGCTTCCAACAATAGAGACTTAATCAAACTCCACCAATTGTAAAATCTAAGGCTTGAGCTAGTTATAACTATTATCATACATTAATATTTCATCAAAAATTCAAAAGAAAATCACTTCTTACCTAATTAATTGTTGGACGGCAACAGAAGAATGCTAAAGGATTTTATTCTTCTTTCTTTCTTTAGGTTCGGTGTTGGGGAGGAAAAATGAAGATGAATAATAACTTTTCTCTCCCACTATCTCATCCATTAAATTGAAACCAATTTGCTTAATTAATTAAATTATTAACTAATCCAATGGTTAAAAATATGCTTGGGATATCGAAAATGGAAAATGATTGTGGAGATCACCTCGGCATTATGGGTTGATGATGGTTTTATTACTATTAGGTCCTTGGTTTAATAGGCATTTAAGGACTTACTAAATGCCTTGATCAATTCTTTTTGTCGAAACCATTTTTTATAAAAAACAAAAACTTAATTGTCGACTTAAAAATGAAAATTGGAGTCGCCATCGATCTTTTATTGTGGTGCGATCAGATCACCTTGAAAATAATTTTAGGTCTACGAATTTAGGGAAAACAGGTTCGGGAGTCAATTACGCACGAGGAAGGGTTAGCACCCTCGTGATGCCCAGAATTGGTATTGAATTGATTGTTTAATGTCTTAGGGTTAAAATTTTGAAAAGATATTAAAATACGATCCTTCGAAGTTTAAATTTGAATAAACCAAATTGAGTAATAAGACGTACTCATCTCGAATGAATAAATTCCCACACTCAGTGAGTTAGGGTGCAACAATTCAATCATCAAAATTAGATTTGTACTTTTAAATTTTAGAAATTCATTCGTTTTGAGAAGGGTATATGGTTATTTAGGTCAATCGAGAAATTAGAATCCAGTAAGTTAGGGTTCAATTTCTCGAGATTCCTAAACTCCTAATATTGCCTTTATTTTAAAATCGAGACAACAAGATGTCACATCCAGTCAGTTAGGATCCAACATCTTGAAATCTCACATACTTTATTTTGGAATTGTATGGTTTTAATAAAATGAACACTTGATTATCTAAATTTATCGAGAAGAATCGAAGCCCAGTAAGTTAGGGCACAATTCTCTCGGGAACCTATGAACGTCAAGCCCTTTTTTAAGGATTACGAAATAAAACGACTATGGAGCTTTAATAAAAATCAACTCTTACAAAAAGAACATGATTGAATAGTGATATATGACGTAAAAGATAATATATAATCCAAATACAAACCAAAGAATAATGAACAAATAATAAATTAATACTAACAAACATAGCATCAATAATTTTAATTGTACGTTATGCCAATATCAATATCGCGTTCAAGGTTATTAATCTAAAAGAAGATAAATGTAACTAATTTAAAAGAGAAAACAAATGAGAGAAAAGAAAATTGAACTTAGCAAAGTATTTACACAAAATTATACATTAAAAAAAGTAATTTACGAAGATTTGAAATAATTTTGTAATAGAATTTAAAAATGAATAAAAATGTTTAAATGAATTTTAGAGAAAGAATTATAAGAAGAAAATAAAAATAAAAATGAATAAATCACAAAATTAGTATATATGTTTTAAATTAAATAAGGAATGCATATGGAATGAAATATTTAATATAAATAAGATATATTTATATAATAATATATGTAAAAGGGTTGAAATAAGTAAAATAATAATAGAAAATTTAAAAGAAATAAAATATTTACATAGAGAAAATAGGTAAAATTTACAATTTAAAATTAGTGATATATTATTATATACATACGTATAAAAAATAATTTAGTATAAATTGTATATCCATATATAAAATATAATTAGAATTATGAAATATTATTGTATAAATCTTTAAAGTTAAATATATATATATATATATGGCAAAAAATAATCATAAAATGTGTACAAATTATACTAGTCAAACATAAAATCTATAAAATTAAATAATAATATATGGAAAACACAAAATAATACTATATAATAAAATAAAATAAATGTATATAACGATTAGGTAAATTGATGAATAATAAAAATAATTAATAGTGACAAGTAATAATAATAATAATAATAATAAACCAATTTATTTAGTACTAAAAAAATAAAACAATGGATTAATTTAGAAATAAAACAAAATCCTAGGGGCGAATTTGAAACAAATAAACAAACGACTGAATTGAGAAACGCTAAACATCAAAGGGGTTATTAAAGCAATTTAACACAAAAATCTTCTCTAGCATATGATTTGAATATTCAAAACGGTGTCGTTCAAACATGGATCTATATGAAACTAGAATTAAATGCGAGGTAACAATTAAACAAGAAGAGAAAACTGAATTTAAATGAAAACCAACGTTGAAGGGCTTGTTGCGCAAATAGACCCTTAAACCAAATTGCGCGGATCCTTCCCTGGGTCGGGTCACCGTGCGGGTTGCAAGCCTCCAAACGGCGTTGTTTCTTTCAGCAAATAAATGCTAAAATTAAGCCTAAAATCAACAGATTTTTAATCTCTTTTACAAAAAACCTATGGGACCCTAAAAAAACATGATCTCCTCCCCTCTGTGCGTCGTTTCGGGCCTCTATCCTCCATCTGACTCCGATTGCGACGGAGTAGAAGGAAGATCGGCCACCAGGTAAGTTCGCTCTTCTCTCCCTCTTCTTTTTCCTTTACTTTTCTCTTCTTAGTATAAAAATAGAATAAAGAAAACAGTAAAGAAACGCAGAGAAAAAAATGATGAATCACCTTTTCAAATCTGGTTTTTCGATTGATTTTTTTTGTATTTCAATATGTGTGTGTAACCCTTTACAGCTTTTGTAATGGCTTTATATAGCCAAAAACGAAAATACAAAAATCCTTCTTTTTCTGTTTTTTTTTTTTCTGTTACAATTTTTAATTCGCTCCATTTGTTGCGCTGTTACTTCTCCATTTGCTGCTTGGTTTCGTTTGTTTTGATTGTTGCAGGTACAAAGCCAGCCTGGAGATGTACGGGGGTGCGTGAAGGCGTTGTGCGCGTGCGAGGAGGGGTCGGGTTTCTGCTGCGGCGACTGAGGCTTGTTTCAGAAACTGTTTAGGGTTTTAGGTTTTTTTTTTGCTTTTGGGCTTGAGTTTGTAACGGGTTTGGGTTTAGTTAGTTGGGCTAGGTGGTCTAATGTGTTTTGGGTTTGGGTAAACTGTTGTAATAAACTGACATTTATTTGTTTTATTTTATTTATTTATTTGGGTTTTAATATTTGGGCTCGGGCCGGGCAAAATTTGAGTATTACACTCTCTATTTTATTCACTTCTCAATTTGGTCCCTTACTATAATTAACAACTTTATCAATTTAATTGCTAATATTTCTATTTTTTTAATTCCGCACTTGTTTCGTAATTGCTCGATTACAATTTTTGGATAGTTCAGTTTAATAAATTTGGTCACGAAACTGACTTTTTCGACACTTATGAAAATCAAGTAGTTACAAAAAGCTTAAAATTAAATTAGAAAAAATTTCAAGTTCAAGTACCAAACGTATGTATTAAATATATTTTTTATTAAAACTTAGGGAATGGAGTACTTTTCCCAAACTTTTTAGTAATCAACTAGTTTTGTGGTAAAAGATTTCTGGGTTTTAAATTTATTGGCACTATATTTATGGTTGTAATTATTTTCAATGTAAAATTTATATGTTTGTTTTGATAAAAGAAAAAATCAAAATTAAAACGATAATTCATTTCTAGCATATGTTAAAAATAAAAATACATGTGGTAAGTTTAAATAAAATTGAAGTTTTAAGTGGCAGGGTTTTTTTAAAAATATTAAGTGGTTTTATTCAAATAAATTTATAGTTTTAAAATTAATATTTATTGAAAAATACCTAATTAATTCTAATTTTGAGGTTTTACAAGTTTATTTTATTGTGTTTTCATCAATTCAATTCGTGTCATTCAAGACATATTCTAAATAAAATTTTTAAGGAATACGATTTTAAATATATGTGCAGATATATATACATATATGAATTGTGAATTATAAACAATGTCATACCGCCTTATGGATGTACTAATTAATTATTTAATTTTAGTCTTAGACTACATTAAATATATTTACGACTACATGATAACGAGGTGGTAGCTCCCAACAGGAAGACAGACAAACATGTTGTGTATCAGCACTACTATACATGATATGTACATGTACAATATTAATATATTATCATACATAAATTACATTTAAGGTTATTAAATTATTACTAAATTTATATTTTAGTCATTTAATTTTAAAAAGTATATGAAATTTTATGTAAGTTATTAAACTATTCACAAGTTTTATTTAAGTCACCAGATTGATAAATTTTTTAAAGAAAAGAAAAAGGCCTGACTAGCAAGCTTCAAGTGACGATTTGATAATCGATATAGTTAATTAGTATTCATCAACGAGCAAAAGAACACACATTAAATCCAAGTCGATCTGACAATCAATATTGAATATCAGAGAAGAAAGTTGTTTGAATTTTAACTCACAGATTCATGGCTTTTAAAGTTGTTTCATGAAAAGAAAAATAGAACTGTAGAAGAGAAGGGGAATGAGAGATTATGAATGATGTAGATGGTGGGGATAGAGAAGACAATACAACAATGATTTAACAACCTAATGACTAAAATTGAAATTTTTGAATAATTTAGTCACTATTTTGTAACTCTTTAAAGTTGAGTGACTAAATCATAAATTTACTAATAATTTAGTAATCTTCGATAAATCTACCTTATTATTATTTTAAACTATCTTAAAGAGTTGAGAATAGTAATTCGCTATTGTGGCATTTCATCAACCCAATATATGTGTATATATAGCTTCGTTAATGTCTCCAAAATTTGTTGTCCTCGTTATTTAATTCAATTTAATCAAATAAAATTTATGGTTTGATATATATTATTATATTTTAAAAAATATATATTTTTATAGTCTACAATTAAATGGTTAGTATTCACACATCTATAATAAAGATAAACTCACGACACATACGCACACGCTTCATCTAAAAGGAGTTGACCAAATAGAGACCCTCCATTACTCCCCTGAAAGTTAGGACTTGGGTGGATTTTATGGGGTGACCAATCCTTAACCACCAAACCAATCAAGGGGTTCTTAAAAATAAAAAAAAAACTTGATATTGGGAATGTTGAAATTCATATGTAATTTGGCTCATTGTTATCCTACAGGGAATTCTTTATTCATTGTACTAAACAAAAAAATAGATATGGATGTCGAATTCCATCATGTGTAATTATAATGTGTGAGTCTTTAATTTCAATATATACATCTATCATATATGAGTTTTATCCGATTCTTTTTGGTTCTTTGCCCATTGTATTTTATATTAGTTGCTAGGATTGTATTTGTAAGAATGAAATTTTCTAAAAGAAAAATTATTATTAAGCTCAAACTTATATCTAATTAATCCATATCTTGAAATCTACAAGTAAGATGCATAATATAGGAATAAAGATTGTGTGTAAATGTTGTTTGTGAATTACATATAGTACAAATAAAGGAAAAATAAAAATAAAAAAAATACTGAATGAGCAGTTTAGGAGAAATAGGAGATGTAGTAGTGGGAAAACCTAAAAGATTGGATGAATGGAAGTTGAAGGAAATGATGTTAATCAAATAGCGGCTTTGGGAGTTTGGGTTATTGAATTGCCTGCCTGCCTGCCTTGTACTACTACTCTACTTCCCTACTCTCTTTTACAATTGCAGCAGCAGCCTTCTCATTCTTCTCTTCTTTTTCCCCTCGATATATTATGACATTAAAATGATTGGACGGACGGTAGGCCTCCTTGTTGTAAATTTCAGTATCTCAAACTTATAAATATTTTATTACCATCTGGTTGGCCATCAGAGGGGCCCGTACAGATCCAATTGAAACAGCATTTCAAGTCAAAACCCTACCACTGGTTCCAATATAAGTTTAACAAAGCAATAAATAAAAATTTAATACTAAAAATGTCATTTAAAAACGGAACAAACTTAATTTGGTGGTATTAGATCAAAATTGTTGCAGCAAAAGTCCAACTAGGAATCCAGGAAGGAAACAGTATCAATTAAAAGGATAAGACAATTAATATTGGGTTAAATTTCTTTTTTCTTCTGAAAAATAACGGTGATATCATACAAATTGAAATACTAAAATAAGATGCATATATGGCAGCCAGGATGATGGACGGTGACAAGTTCACATGAGTGGATGAGCCGAACCAGAAACTGTATGGGTCCCCAACGTATGAAAACTAGAGAAGGAGAGGCATAACCAAGAGAAATTAAAGTGAGAATTTATTCAAGAAAAAGGAAAAAGGAACGTATTCCTGAGTGGAGAAAGTTCGTGCCGTCCCCCTTGAAGTAAAATCACACCAAATCAACTCTTTTTTTTTTCTTTTTTCTTCTTTGGTTTCTCTTTCAGTCCCAAGGTCAACAACTAGCTAAGATGGAGTTGCTTGTTGTGTATTTTAGTTTTCGTATTTGGGTCTAATTGTTGGGTCAAAGAACAAAGCACCCCATTTTATTTCTCTCATTCTACTTAGAGATATTAGCTTCAAGCTAAACCCCGGAAAAAGAAAACCTTCCCCTTTCTCTTGAACAATGTTGAACTTGAGCCCTAGCAAAACCAAGAAAAGTAGTACTAGTAGTATGTAGTAACAAGTAACAACATGGCATAGTTTATGGGGTTGTTTGTTTGTTTGATCTCAAGTAGCCTAGTTACTCCTTACTTTTCTTCCCGTCTTGTTAGGTTTGTTTGGTTGATTTTTCTTCCTCATCTTCATCGTCTAGATAGATCCACCAGGAAGACTCACAAATTGGTGCTGAACAAGACCATGGATTTTGGGTCATCAGGGAGAGAAGGGTTGTGTGAAGAAGAGCAGATGGGTAAAGGTAAGCTCCCTTTTACTTACTCTCCTCCTTCTCCTTCATCTTCTTCTTCTCAGCACAAATCCCAGCTGCCTCCTCTTAGAAACCCTGGGTGGGAGGAGCAGCCTCGGCCAATTTACGACAACCGCCACCACCGAATGACTTCCGAATGGTTAAGCTACAGGTGCCAACCTCAACAAGATATTAACGAAGCTACTACTGTAACAAGTGAAGCGGATTCCAGACGCGTAGACTCAGATTCAACCCTCGAGCTTAGGACTAGTGCAAGTGCTGCCGACATCGAGAAAGAACACATGTTCGACAAAGTAGTCACGCCAAGCGATGTGGGGAAACTCAATCGACTTGTTATCCCAAAGCAACACGCAGAGAAGTATTTCCCCTTGGATTCTTCCACCAACGAGAAAGGTCTTCTGTTGAATTTCGAGGACAGAAATGGGAAGCCGTGGAGATTCAGATACTCCTATTGGAATAGCAGCCAAAGCTATGTGATGACCAAAGGCTGGAGCCGCTTTGTCAAGGATAAGAAACTTGATGCAGGCGATATAGTTTCTTTCCAGAGAGGAGCAGGTGAAGTGGGTAAAGATCGTTTTTTTATTGATTCGAAGCGGAAACCTGATGCACCAACCCTTGTTTCTTTCCATCCCCATCAACACTACTTCTCTTTGGGCCGCTCAATCCCATGGAATCCACTTCTAATGCGGCCACCACCAACAGGAAGAGATCACTTGTACTTGTCACCCGTAAACCCTATAAACAGAAGAAATAGCTACTATGGTGGTTACCCAACTGGAAGCAATGTGGTGAATCCAGGAGATACAGTGGGATCACTATTTTATTTGAGATCGGCAGTGGGTTCAGGAGCTCCACAAATGGGAATGACACAGCGGCAGCAGCAAGGCGGAGTTGTGGAGCCAATTGTGTTTGATTCGGTGCCGGTGGTCCAAAGCAAGGCTGCACCCAAAAGGATGAGGCTTTTCGGGGTTAACATGGAATGCCCCATGCCGGAGTCGGATGAATGTGAGATGTTAACTACATCTACCTTAGCACATGCTACAATGGCGCCCCAGCATCCAGATCAACCTCCTTCATCGTCTCAGCATCCTCTCCAATTAAGGCTCTACAATGGCACGCCACTGCCGCCCACGGACTTTCTTAATGCCAACAAAGGGAAGGCTTCATTGTCATTTGATTTAGATACGTGAATGCGACCACTGGAAATTGATTTGGCCTACAGTATATTCAACGCTGGAGTTAAGTTACTTGCCACAATCAACACCTGCCACTACCGTCACCACAAACAAACAACAATAGAATAGAATGCGTCAAGAAGATTTGCAAGGGTAGCTGCTAATCCGCTTCTTTCGTTTTTCTTTTTCCAAATTTTCACTTCTTGATTCTTATGAGGGGAAGACCCGGCTGTTGAAATATGATCATATCCTTATCTATACCGAATAAAAAGGAAGGAATAACATATTTTCAGATTTCAATATATATATTATGCTGTTTTACAGCTTAATTTATTACAGAAGGGGTTCCCATTGCCTTGTGACTAACGTATAAAATGCACAAGTACGTGGTATAGACTGTAGATTGATAGTTATTTATGAGACACAGTCACACATAGATCTATGATGTTTGCCATTTATAGGGCCTGGTTTCTCTCCTGAATCCATTGTTTCCACTGAATTAGTTCCCAAGCATCTTTATTCCCTTACGCTGGTAACTGTTGTTTCTCTCTCCCCTGTGGTTTAGTTAATAACAACCATTCCTGACTCCTCAGTAACTGAGAAGAGTCATAGCTTTCTGAATGAAATAATCCAAGTCTTCTGCCTCTCTTTTGTTTTTCTTTACCTTGGTGTAGGTTGGTTGGTTGTTCTTGTCGCTGCTTCCTTGGGCCTGCGCAGAAATTTGGCAGCGCTTTTAATGGTAGGATTTATCTCAATTTTCTTCCACCCTTTTTTCTTTCTCGCCTGTTAAACCCCTTTTACCTCTGTTGTTTTCAAATTTTGATGTCCCCCTTGCCTTTTCAAATATCATTGTTTTTTCCTTCATTCCAAGTCCTCACATTGACACATACTCTTTTGGATCAGAACGTGGAAACAGGTGATTGCTGCAATTCAAGTCTCTAAGTCATCTGGTTAGGTCACTACTGCATGTTTATTTTTTTCGTTTAGATGGATCTAGTTTCAACTATTCACCTACAACTTCTTTCATTAAATTTCCCATCCTATGCATTGCATACATGTTTTGCTCTAATTTCATAGTCTGAATAGCCCCAAGCAGTCGAGGAATTAATATCAAACATTGTGGAGCTTTCTTTTAGATATCTATAAATATAATCCTTGGAAAAGATGCCGAAATTAAAACTTAGTGCAACTTTGACAATATTGCACCTACAAGTTTTGCAAGTTCCTGATTGTGGACAATGTTATTCCCAATCTGTACAGTAATTCGAATTTATTTATTAGATTAGATATTCCTTCAATGCAAGTTGCAGATTGGAAGTTATAATTGGTTTTAACTGTTAGTCATCTGACCAAAGTTTCCCTACTAATACTTTGTTTGCTGTTGCTTGAAATCTAAGACCCAAGGCCTAAAACAACATCAGTGAATCGTGCAGCATGGGAACAAAACAACTTCACTTTTAACTTGGTCTGTACTTGCTCCTTATCACCCATCATATGTGCTATATTAAACTGATATTTGCACTAAATCTGTGAGAAATCTGCTGTGACAAGCTTTTTGAGCAACTACATCTCCTTTTTCTCAATTCACATCTCATCATTTATAAGAGTATTTTTCTCAACATCTTAACCCTAGATGAAAAATGAACTATTACTGTCCTATTGCCAAATACATACACAAAGATAAACATGTAGAGTTATAGATGAATAAGGTATGCCAGTACTCATTCTTCTACACTTACATCATATCTTTTGTCCAACTTACCGAATGGTCTATGATTAAATTTCATAGTTATCTGTAACAGTATATTATCTAAATTTTTAAGTAAAATTATAGTTATTTATAATTATCATTTATTAAATTAAAATGGTCTTAATTAAAATATTCTTTCAATAAAATAATTCAATTTCACTTGGAGAAATTTATTAATCATATTTTATTAAATAAAATAATCTTTAATAGGTGAAATTAAAGATATTAATTCAAAAACTATTAAGTTCCGTAATTAAATATTATATTATGAATTAGGAACATCATAAATTTATAAATTGATTATTAGAATTTAGTAACTTATGATAAATTGATTAATTTAATTTGATAACTCGTATTCATTAATTGAACTTGTTAGATTTATGAACCTTATAATTAATCATGTGAAATAATGTAAAATAAAATATGCATAAAAATAAAACATGCACCTCTTATATGTCTTACTTTTGTTGATTTGATTCCTACTTACTTTCTTTTTTAACATAATTCTCACTTTTTTATAGAAATTCACTACATTAATTCTATAATAAGCTTACAAAATTATCTCTCTATAATAACATATTGTTATAGATGTATAATACGCATCTCTTTATAACAGACAAAATCTAGTCGACAAATAGAACTATTATAGAGAGCATTGACTATATAAAGATGATTTCCTTTGAACATGCATCAATGAGTGACTATGAATTAACTAAGTCAAAATGAGAGGAGCTTGTGTTTTTTGTTATAAATATTGGTTAGAATGATAGAGTAATGTTTTATCTTAATGCATCATTTAATTCCATGAGCGTTAAATACAAATGATAATATTTTTAAGAGTAGTGGAAAAGTACTGATTGAGTCTTAGTTCGATTGTCATTAACATTATTGTTAGTGCAGGAGGGTGTGGGGTTGAGTACGCTGAAACGTATTATCCTCCTATTTAAAGATTGGGAATGGGCTATGGATAGTTCTAGGCTTTTATATATATATATATATATATATATATATATATATATAAAAACAGATATAACAGTATTTACCTACATAAGTATATATACCTTTGCATACATATATACTTTCTAAATATTAGATGGATACCAATTTTCATCTTATATATGCTTTTTATTCTCAAAAGAATGGTTTTTTTTCTTTTTTATTGAGCTTACATAATGTATTTTATTATATCCCATATGATGATTCAAGTAACCTTGCATTATGATTGTATACCTCTTCTATATATTTTAAATAAAATAAAATATTAAAAGGTATGGTGAATATATTCAATATATTTTTTATTGAAAATGATATGAAAATTGTCTTTAGCTAATGATTATAAAAATCATTATCGGAGTCCTTTTAATTTAATTACCGTTGCTGATAAAGATAAGCAAATAATGTAAAAAAGCCTTCAATGAAACCAGGAATAAATATAAAATTCAACGAAAAGAAAAAACAATAAGAAGGAAACATAAAAAGGGCTTATGTAATTACAAGTACGATTGCCAGAGAAAGGAGGACATTGACGACTCAGCAAGGACAAAAAATGTTGAAAATTTGATTCTAGGGCGAAATTACCACCAAGTTTTGGGATTTTCCAATGAATGTTATTAGATATTTTCTCATTAATAGATTACTAATAGATATCTTTTGTATACTCTGTTAACACAATCCAGTTGGATATATAAACTACAAATTAGTGAATTTAGGTGTTAGAGTAAGAGTTAATGAGCAAAAGGAGCAGCATCGGGGGACTGGAGAAAGCATGTATAATTATTACTATTGTTAGGGTGTCATCCTTTACAGGGACAAGCCGCTGACAATGTTCCAATGCCGATGGATATATATTTTATGTGTGTATAGCATCTATATCTAGAATCTATGGTGGAGGCTAGCGGTTAGCAATCCCACAGCTAAGAGCAGCAGGCCAGGAAGGAGAGAGACCCTTCAAGTTCAATGAATAGCGTGTAGGGCTGCGGTTTTGGACTCAGCTAGCTGAGAGCGGAGGCCAACACAGACTACAGACAGCAGTAATGATGTCTCTGGGTAATACCCATATCCTCTTTTAATACCATCAACTTCATGTCATCGAATCTTCTCTCTGATCCTTAACTATATTTTTCAGCCCACATGCTTTTGCTTGGAATTACATCACAGCCCCCTACAGCCTACTTTTCTTTTATGCACTCACTCAAGTGCCTTTTTTCTTGCAGGGCTGGATCATCTTAAATATGCATGGAGAACTGTTCAAACTCTAGGTTTTATAGGCACAACAAGTTAAAGCAAATTCATTAAGTTGTGTGTTGATAAACTAATTAAAAGATATGGGTTGGCAGGCCTGTTTGAGAGAGCAATTTATGGATCGCAAACAACATATTTACGCGTAAACAAGACCATATATCCCCACCCTATCCAAACATAGTGCTGTTGGAGTTTGGGGTTAAAGACAAGAGGCGTAATCAATGATGACAATAATTAAGCTGGCAATACATATATAGGACTATTATCTATAAAACATAGTTTTGTTTGCTTCCTCTCTCTCTCTCTCAAACAAATCTATGAGGAGGCGTGCAAACAAGGCGATCCCAGTCCCTAGACATTTGACATGGACCACGTTTTGGTTTGGTTTTTTTTATTTTATTTTTTATTCTTTTGGATTTAATGCACCACATTCCCGTGATGTGCCCCTCTCACTATCCGTCATCTTGCTTTGGATTGGCTCTGTTATGGACTTTTTTTACATCGTGATGTAAAGCTAGAGAGAGAAGAAACAGCCTCACCTTCTACTACTCAAACATTCCACATGTCTCTTTAAAACTGGATTGCCTCTCGATGTTAGTCGTCCAAATATATCAAACCATGGACGCTTCTCGTTACTATGCCCTTTCCACTTTTATTTATTGACTCCCAACTTGTATAATTAGGTAAAAACACCTATCCATTCTCTCTCATTTTTAATATTGAGTGAATTGGTCTCTTTCAACAAAATTTGAGTAATTTAATCCTAGTCAATTTTGAATAAAAAGCAATTAAAGACAATTTAATTAATCATGACAATTAATATTTTTACTCAACTGCGTATGATTTTGATTGATATGCGAACAAATAAACACTCAATATTTACATACCTGTATATAAAAAGAATCTGAAAAAATAATTTAAACAAAACTAAAAAAATTCAAAAATAATATAAAAAAACAAAACTCTAGCTTCAAAAACAGAAAAATAGACCAAATGAAGTAAACTTTAAAGGTTATATTTATTATTATACTAATTAAATTATGTAAAATTATAAAAAAAACATTAATGATGTGATTAATTTTCTTAGATTCTCACTTTCAAAATTAACAAGAATTAAATTATTTTAATTATTTTAAAGGAACTAATTTATTAAATAGAGAAATTGGGAGGATCAAAGAAGCTTTTTACCATTTTTTGTATTTTGTGATTTCATAATTATTAGGCCGTCTAATTTGATAAATATATAATAGAATGTAATAAAATAAAAATAAAAATTAAATATATAAATAAATATAACATCTATCACGCTCTCAATTTATTTATAAAATAAAAGAACTCTATAAAAGATATATGAAATATTTATGAATATTCATTATTATCCAATAATATATTTAATGATGGCACTAAACACGAATCAATAATAAATAATAAAATTTTAAATCCCTGCCCCCACAGAACAACTTTCCTTGCATTTCGTTATAAAAGAAATAAAAGCTTGAAGAATATTAGAAAATAAAAATAAAAAGAAGAAGAGTGGATTAAAAGAAACCAAAATAAAGGACTAAGTCTATATATAGGTAGTGGTAACAACAGAGATAGAGCTTCCATATTTGATAATGATGATTTTTAGTAGTCATTGTCATGACAGATAATTAAGATTGACAGGCTGCCGATCCCATAAAACGACCCTTATAATAGTGAAACATACAAGGGAGCTGACAGTAACTACTCAAAGGATTGGAGTGCAGCTGCTGCACAACTTCCACGGCAGCACTAAAATTAAAACCTAAACATACAACCTCTTTTCTTTTAACCATAATCAAAATGGTTACCTTTTTTGAATCACATCGCATAGCCAAATGCTACTCTGGGTAACAGTTATCAAAATTGGCACAGGTCATCCGATTAGAGATATAGTTTTAGTAATTCAACTACTAATTTTTTTAAAATTTTCATTTAATTAATTGAGTTTTTTTTCTATTTCTATTAATTACATTAATAGAAGAGTGATGTGGTAGTTAAAAATTGATATAATAATAAATTTAACTATCAACTTTTACATATTATATTGATTTAATCTTAATTTTAAAAAATTAACCCTCAAATTTTATAAATGGTCTCAATTTATCCTAATTTTAAAAATAAAAAAATATATAAAATGCATGAATATTTTCAAAAAATATAAAAATAAAATTTAAACTTTATATTAATATTAATATTAATCTTAAATAAAAATAACCCTCCCCTCTCCTCCCCACCGCTATTCCCTCCCTCCACCCACCACCGTGCCTGAGGTTTCAATTTCACCCTCCCCAGTTTCTCACGTCAGAAATCCTCTCACTCAACCTGACATCCCCTCTCGGTCCCAGTGCCACTAGTACTCCTCCTCTTCATCGCAGTTTCCTTCAGGTAAACTCTTTCTCTCCTCTGTTGTTCCTTTCATTTTCCTATCTAGGTTTCTTGACGATTTTCCTCCACTTTTAACTCTCTCCATCTTATTCCTATGTTGGGAAACAATTTTTTAATTTGTTTTTGTTATTGTTCTTGAAGATCTTGAGATCCGTTTGAAGGATCTAACAGCGTCAAAGATTATCTGTTTTTCGTGGGTTTCTTCTCTTGGGTTTTTATTTTTGTTTTGGATTTTCACATTCTTCTTGTATTAGCTATGGATTATTGTTTTGTTGATTTCTTACGTTGCATGTTCTTTTCTATGAATGCCATTTAAATTTAGACCTATTTTCTAATATGGGTTTATGTCATTTTGTGTTGTTTAGTTTTCTTAGAATCAAGTTTTTTTTCTGGGATTTACATCGGATGCTTTTATTTAAATGGATTATAATCCAAATAAAGCTTTATTCTGGTGATTTATTTTCAGTAATTTCTCAATAATCTCAATCTAGCTGTCTAAATAAGCTTTCACTTTGAAACTTGAAGCCTAAACAACATGACAAAAACGAGAACTGCAATAGAAAGGAACTGAAACTGGCCGTCTCCTTGCTTTGTTTGTTGTCGTTTGTTTTTTTTTCGTTTGCAGCTTTAGATGATCTTATTGGTGATTCTGTTTTTATTTTATTTATTAATATTTATTTTTATTATCATCATCTTCTACTACGCATACGAGGAAAAGGAAAAAAAAAAAAAACTCTTTTTTATTATTAGTTTTTATTTTGCTTCTTAAAACCCTTCATTAATTACCAACAATTTGATATAATAAAAGGAACTTGTCCATGTTTTCAAATTTCAAGTATCAAATTTATTAAGGAAAAAGAAAACTAAAGCCAAGTCGTATATGCTACAAGATAACATAAATAGTTGTAGGTCTTAGAGTGAATTATGATTGTTTTGGTTTAATAGTTGTTTAGTATGCCTCATATTTCAATTAAATTTGAGAGTTAATTTTTAGTTAAATTCATTTATTTGTTTTAGTCAAACTTTGATTAGTTTAGATTATTTTATTATTATTTAACCTACGAATTTAGCCTATAAATAGACTATTTTACAACCTTAGAAACACACCCATTAAAAGATTAGAACTCATAACCCTTTTAGGGAATTTTGTGTTTACATTTTGAGGGTTCTTTGTTTTTAGGTTTCGGGGTTTAGTTTTTATCTCTATCTTTTATACTCTTCGTTCTTTTGTCATTATAGTAAAATTGTCTTTGCCCGTGATTTTTTATCCTCTTTGGAGAGGTTTTTCCATGTTAAATTTGTGTGTTCAATTTCTCAATTTCTTTCGCTATTTTTACTTGTTCATTGCTTAATCGGGTTGATCCCCAATAATAGTGTGCCCTTAACTTTATGTCTAATTCAAGTTTCTATTTTGGGTTCAATTTTATATTATCAATAGTTAGTCTGTGCATGAGTTTATATGCAAAGTTTTTGCTTTGCATTGTGTGCTTTGAAGATATATGCAAGTTACTTATCAAGTTATTGATCAAATATATGCATCACATTCGTCTGTTGCTTAATTCTCATTCTTTATTCATAATTTAAATTTATGCATTACATTTTGTTTTGAGATTAATTTATACTATGATTTGAAGATATGTAACACTTTAATATCTTGCAGCAATGACTCATTTTCCTTTAATAGTACAAAGTGAGAGGCGAAAAAGAATTGGTCTTGCATTAATAGTATGGTTGCTAATGTGTATAGTTGCGGGTTGGTTCTTAGTTATGTTGGGTGTCGTCTCCAGCCTACAAACTTATAGACCAAAGATTAGATCATACATTTTAGATTTTTATGCTCAAAGAGATTATGTGAAGCAACTTGCACATGCTAGTGATGAGACTTGTATTGAACAAGTTAGGACGAATAGATCTGCCTTTTTTAAATTATATGAGATGTTACAAACTTTAGGAGGATTGAAGTTATCAAGGAACATGCTTGTAGATAAGCAAGTGGCAATGTTCTTACATATTATTGCTCATCATTTTAAAAATCGAATTATCAAGCATCACTTTAATAGGCCTGAGGAAATAGTTAGTAGATAATTTCACAATTTATTAAATGGTGTGATTCGCTTACAAGATGTGTTATTTAAAAAGCTAAAGCTAGTCCCAGCTAATTCTACAAACACAAGGTGGAAATAGTTCAAAGTATTGGAGTGGGTATATATATTATTTAGAAATAACTCACTTGATTTAGATTTCAATAGATTATCCTAACTTGACCTTTTACTTTACTTTTAGAATTGCTTAGGCGCCTTAGATGGAACCTATATTAATATTAGGGTTCCATCAGTTGATAAATTTGTTAGAGTATGCCTGACCAATCATGAGATGATTGTAATCACATACTCATTTTATATTGTTTGTTAGTATAATGCATTACCATTGTTATTTCATATTCTTTTTCTATGTGTGTAAATAAATTGATTAATAATATAAGTGCTGAGAATAATATGATTATTCTTAAAAGGTCCGTAGTCAAGTATTATTGTGGGTTTGAACAATAATAATACATTGAGACTAATGTGTAGTTAATTGATGATAAAGTGTTGTCATTGACAAAGGGATGTCAAAATCAATACATGAGTGTGTGTTAGAGAACAACATACTAGACTGACCCGTTATAAGAATGCTTCTTGGATTATTATGTAATAGTCACAACATTACTCATAGTGGTAACTATGTATATGATCCTCAGACTTGAGATCATCATTGTCCCAACATTGTGAGTCATATATTTTGATACAATCAAACGTCTACGGCAACAGGTTGTACTATAAAGATTGATGTTGGATATGCCACAATCTATGTAGTGGGATATGATTGATCAAGACAGGATTTGTCTCTCTCACATAATGGGAGCAATATCTTAGGCCACTTGATGGAGTGAGACTAGAAATACATGGTCATGCTCAAATAAGTTGATATGAGATATTACACTTATTTATTTATTGTAGTATGCTCAGAGTATCAAGAAATATGATATTGTACTATACAAGTGTGACTATTCAATGACTTGTGTCCAATCTAGATATAAAGGATAAAAAAATATAATACATGAAAATTTTATCACAGAAAGGTTGTGTCGAATCACGACTTCTTGTAACTTGGGTAGCAATGATACATTACTAGATGCCACTCATTGCTTGTGACATTAGAAATGTTCTAGTATTACTATCAACTTTACAAGATTCTACAGGGTTACACTCTATGGTTGAAGCAAACATAATCCAAATACAGTTGGTATTGTGTTTAGCTATCACATGAATTAAACTAATTGTTGAATTAATTTAATTTGACAGCTAAATTTTGAACACATTATATGTACAAACTTGTTGTACACAAATAGAGAACATAGTTAAAATTAATATATGAATTTGATTCATATAAAATATTAGTTGAATATAGTTCTTGAAATTATTAATATAATAGTTATAATAATTTCGGTCAAAGATAAAAAGACATGGAAGTTGATATTCTTTTGGAAAGAATATAATCTTTTTAATATGTTTTCCATATGTTTCTCTACAAAATAAAAGAGAATTATTCCATTTTTATTAGGTCAAATTAATAAAAGGAATATAATCCCTTAGTGTATTAGGGTTACCAAGAAAAGAAAAGAAAATCAGAAAGGGTCTAACAACTGTTTTTTTGTGAAAATTCTCTCTAAAAAGTTCAAAGAGTTCTGTTGTTCGTTGTTGATTGGGTGGACTACGTAGAGGCTGATATTTTTTTTGTTGAAGCTTGGAACCGACATTGTGAAAGAAATCAGATCCTAAAGGTATACCTTCAACTCTTTTTCAATTGATTCGTTGTAATATCCTAAAAATTACTACTGTAATACCCCAAAAATTACTACAGTAAGAAAATAGGTATCCTTGATAGTAAAATAAGGAAATAAAGTGACAAAAAGGGAAATTTTGAGTTATGGCAACATTGGTAATTATATTATGACATATTAATTAAAGAAAGGATTAAATCGCAAAAGTGAGAAAAGTTTTGTTGCCCAAGAGTAAATACTCAAAATTTGAGGGGTTAAAGTGTAAATATGAAAAAGTTAAAGGACCAATAGTGTTAATATATTAAGGGTAGAATAATCTAGAAACTAAGGAAAATGGATGAATTAGGACCAAATTGAAAAAGTGAAGAATTTTGAAGGACTAAATCACAATTTTACCAAATTAAGTGATGACTCAAGGATGGAATTTTTAAAGATTATTAAGGGAAAAATGGTCAATTAGAAGAGAGAGAAATCTAGAAGGCAATGATGATGTTGGTGATATTTTAGATTAATTAATTAAATAAATATTGGTTTATTAATATTTTAATTTGATTTTAAATGATATTTTATTATTTTATTATTATTCTATTTAGTATATATATAGAAGAAAAGATGAAGAATCTTCATCTTCTTCCCATGCATCCAACGTATGTAGAGAAAAGAAAGAAAGAAACTTTCTTTTCTTTACAATTTAGTTCTTTCACAAAAATTCAATATTTTCACTTAGAAATCAAAACAATTTTCATATCCATCAAGAGAGAAAGATAACAAGGAGACAATGGGGAGCTAGAATATCAAGTTAGATTCAAGAAATAGAAGTTGGAGGAGAGAGAAAATCAAGTTAAAGATTGAAATCAATAGGACAAGGTAAGAACATCAAGATTTCAATATATTTTTATGTTTGTTATTATTGAAAAAGTATGGAAATGATGTTATGGTAGAGCTTTTTAAATAAAGTTTTATGTTCTTGATATATTAGTGAAGGAAATAAGAGAAAGTGATGGAAAATATTATAGAGAAAATGAATAAGGAAGTTATAAACTTAGTAATCAACATTTTGCATTAAAACAGTTTTGGACAACGATGAGAGGCTAACTTGAAAAATCAACATAAATTATGGAAATCGAATTAGAGGATGAAAAAAGATATGGAATTAAATCTTATTAAGTCTAGTTTCTCATAGAAGAAATGGTGTAAGTAATGGAATTGTAAATCATGAAATATAATAAATTATGTGAGATAAGATCAGAATGAATTCGGGTTCCCCTGTTCTGACTTTGGAAAATTATCAAAAATTGGATAAAAATAATTATGGGCTTATATTTATATTTTTAAAATCCTGAATGAGTCTATTTTCTATTTTCAAGATAAACAAATGAGAACATTTCTATTTTCAAGATAAACAAATGAGAACATCATCCGAATCATGTACGAGTAGATAATTAATTTTTAGTGAAGAAGGGTCAAAACTGCCAGATAACAGAACAGGGATGACTTTAAAGAATAAACTGTACTTATTGGCTAAACCAAAAATTCTGAAAATTTTATAGTAAGAATATATGTGAGTCTAGTTTCAAAGAAAATTAACGGATCTCAATTCAGAGTTATATAGCTCAAGATATAAATAATTTTGTGACAATGACTCAAGTGGACAGCTTTGAATGAACAAATAAATAAATAGTGAAATTATAGATAATGTTACATATAAGCATGTTATATACATTAAGGATGTGGAATGGAGAGGAGGAGGAGGAAAATATATGATTATTCAACTAGCATGAGTTTTCATTAAAATGGTTAATTTGCATGTTTTAGGTTAGAGACTAAATTGAATGAAAGTATTATTTAAGGGTAAATTTGTAAAATGTCAAAAAGTGACCAAATTGCATGAAATTAATTTTTATTATTTAAATTAATAAATTGAATGAAATATTAATTTATATCAAGATTGGGTGAAAATTCGAGGAAAATAGAAAATTACCAAAATGTCCCTGAATTTTGGTATTTCTACAATTTAGCCTGGTAAGTTCGTGTAACTTGAATTATATTCTTAGATGATTGAATTGAGAAATTTATTTGAATTGTGAACATGAGAAATTGTGAATTGAATGAAATGGAAATGAAGCTTTGAATTACATGAGTAAATATCGGGTCTCGTAGGCCCTATTTGTTATGAATATAATATTTCGAGGATATGTTGTAAAGAATTATAAAAGCACGTTAATAATTTAAAAGTTTTAATTCGGATGAAATTTTGTAACTCGGTTTAATACATATGCAAATGTATGTCTTCTAGTAATGCCTCGTACCCTATTCCTACGTCAAATACGGGTAAGAGGTGTTACAATGTGACATCGCCAGATTCGGTCATAACATTTAGACCGGGTTTGGGGTGTTACATTCGTTCCTCATACATGGATCCATGATTGATGATCGCCAAAATAATTATTTCACTGCACCATGGGGTGTATCGGCGATTCAACAAAATCTAGATATTGAACTCAAAAAGGTGACATAACAACAAATATGCTAGGTGTTTGTACACATGATAAACAATTTGTTTACGTTCTTCCTGGTTGGGAAGGTTTTGTTGCTGATGGACGAGTTCTTCGAGATGTCATTACTAGGAGACATGAACAAAAAATGTTCCTCATGGTAAAGCATAGACATGGAGGAAGTTGAATTATTTTTTTAGATTAGACTAATATTGAAAACAATAGATTAATAAATAGTGTTTTCTTAATATAGATTGTTTTTATCTAGCTGATGCTGGTTACACAAAATGCGAGGGATTTCTTACACCTTTTAGGGGACAAAGATATCATTTGAATGAATGGCTCCAAGGTTACCAACCAAGTACTTCAGAAGAATTTTTCAATACGAAACATGCATCAGCGTGTAACGCTATTGAAAGACGTTTTGGTTTATTAAAAATTGATGGGGTATACTAAGGAGTCTATCATTTTATCTTGTGAATGTGCACAATCTAATAATTATTGCTTGTTGCTTGCTTCATAATTTTATTCGAATTGAAATGAGTCTTGATCCTATTGAAGCGACACTGAGAGAAGGTTTAAATAGTAATGTGGTAGAGGATGATGAACCTAATATAATCAATATTTATCCAACTGATGCATGGGAAAATTGGAAGATGGAACTAGTAAATCAAATGCTCAAGGCATGGCAAACATCTCGAAACTAATGGGGCTAAAAGGGTTGTTTGAAAGACTTTATGTTATTTTTTTTATCTTTGATGTTGTGTTTATGGAAATTTTGTATTGTACTAGACTTGTATTAATTGATTGTGTTAAGTTTTCTTTAAAAGTATGTCAAACTTTTACAATCAACTACAAATTCTTCCCAAAATTTTAGAGGAACCAAAAAGAAATGGATTTCGAAAGAAGATGTTGCACTGATTTCATGTATGATAGACTTGCACAATGTTGGAACTTTTAATGCAAATACGGGATTCAAGGCTGGTTATTTACTTGAATCGGAAAGAATGATGGAAAATTTTTTACCTCATACAATGCTAAAGGCTAAACCTAATCTTAAATCAAGGATTAGGACATTAAAAAAGGATTGGGGAATCATTTACGACATGCTCTGAGGAAAAGAAAATAGTGGCTTTGGTTCGGACGAGCATAGGCAGATGGTTACTGCTGAAGATGCAGTGTGCGACTCATATATAGGCGTAAGGTTTTTTTTGTATTTTTCTTGTTTTGAATTACTTATAGCCATATAGTATTGAAGAAATATTTTTTATAGAGTCATAAAGAAGCTGGACAATTCAAAACTCGAAGTTTCCCTTATTATGAGTAACTTACTTCTATATACGTAAAAGATCGAGCCAAAGTGGAAGATGCTCAAACAACTGCTTATATTTTTGAATATTTACATGTTGAGGATGTTGCTAATGAAAGGAATCCTGAAGAAGGAAGCAATGACAATGGATGCGAAGTTGATGCTTCCTTAGATGAGATGGATGTCTCAGCTACACAATCACAATCATCTAATCCAAACAAAGTTGATTCTACATTTTCAAATAAGAAGAAATAGAGTTCTAAGGCTAGTGAACCTAATTTTTCTACCTCATTTATCGATGTTTCCATGTTATTGGGGGATAATATAAGGACAGTTGGCCTTAAATTAAGTAGGAGCATTGCCTCCAAAAAGCTCATTCAAGAGAAGTCAGAAATGGTCATTCAAGAAAAGGTACAAATTCTCTATATGTCTTTAAGTGAAATAGAAGGTTTAACAGATGATGAGTGAATTGAGGCATTGATCAAAATTCCTAATCATCCAACGTAAATGCTCATTTTCCTAAGTCTACCACCTTCTATGTGATTAGCATGGGTAAGAAATTTTATTTCTACACATTAATGATGTGGTTGTGATGGTGGATGAATATAAATTTTTGTATGCCATAAAGGGTTGTCACTTTTGGTATGCGTAAATAGATGTGGTGGTGAACTAATATAACTTTTTGTATGTAATTGTAGGTTCATTTTTTGTATGTGTAAATGGGTGTGGTGGTGGAGTAATATAACTTTTTGTATGTGATTGTAGGATGATATATTGACATGGAAGTATGTCATACTAATATTGTCACTTTTTTTATATGTGTAATTGAGTTTTTTATTCCCCCAAAAAAAGAGAAACTTTGATATAGAAGCTTTGTAGATCTAGGCTTTTGGAAGATTTTTATGAAAACCAAAATGGAAAATATGAAAAAGGAGATTAAAAAAAGGTCTTGGTAAAATTTGGATAAATTCATCTTGGTGGCTAACGATACACAAGGCAACAACAACAACGGTGATTTGTTGGATTCTAGAACAATGTTGGAAAGGAAGATGAAGATGAATTTGGGGAGAGAGAGGGGACCAACAAATATGAAGAATATGGGGAAAATAAAAAAAATCTTTGAATAAAATTCAATAGAAAATATTATTTCCAAATTTCAAAAAGTATAAAAATAAAATATTTTAAACATTTTAATATAATATAAATTATTTTAAATATTTTAATATAAAAATAAAAATCTTTTAATATTATTTCCAAATTTTAGAATTTAATATAAAATATTTTAATATAATTTAATATAAAATAATATTTAAATATGTTATATTTAAATATTATTCTTTTGATACAAAATATTATTCTTTAATATTAAATTGATGTGAAAATAAATTAAAATATTAAAGGTCATTCGAGTATTCTTTTTTGTTTTTTGCTATTATATATCTATTCCTCTCAACCAAATATATGAATATTATTACAATACTCATTTCATTCCGTCCGACCAAACCAGTGTTATGCCTATTCAATTTCATTACAACCCTATTCCATTCCTATAGAATGACTATTCCATTACAGTGATCAAACGTGTTATAAATGTTCCACTTGTAGGTGCGGGTGTCAAAGTAGGTGAAGGAGGTAAATGTGTGGCTCGGTTATAAGGAGAGCCATTTTGGCACTGACATACTCAACTTTACGCCATGGAGGAATATGCATTCCCGTCTTCTTCAAGTTCTACTTTGCTGCCTTGGAAATAATACAATTATCCTCTAGAGAGGACAATGGCGGGAGGGTGAGGGGAGGGTTTTTAATTTTTATTTAATATCAATATAATTATTTTTATTTAGTATTAATATTAAAATAAATGTTAATACAAGTTTTAAATTTATTATTATATATATTTAAAAATATTTATGTATTATATGTATTTGAATTTTTTTAGAATTAGGATCAAATTGAGACCATCTGTAAATTTTGAGAGTTAATTTAAGATTAGGACTAAATCAATATAATATGTAAAAGTTTAGGGCTAAATTCATTATTATAACGAATTTTAACTTCCATGTCACCCTCCCGTTAGTGTAATTAACGGAAGTGGACAAAAAAACAATCTTAATTAGTTGGGTGACCTATTTAAAAAAACTTCATGGTTGGATGACCAAAAAAGAAAAGGACCCATAGTTAGGTGACTTGTGGTGTAATTTACCCATCAAAATGAGTTAGAAATTTTTGCATTGATAAAATACTAGAATCTTTGATATAGACATTTTTTTCTGAGTGTTCAGCGCTCCCTAACATAACTTAATTAATTTGTACAAACTTTTTTCATATACAATTAGCCTTCTCTATAATAGTTACCTACTATAATAGCATTTTTCTATAATATCCAAGTTTCTAGAAGAATCGATTTTTAATGTTTTATTTTAACCCTCTATAATAGTTTTTCACTTATAACAGAAACATCTATAGTTATAAAGTATGTTATGTTGGACGTGCTTATGGTTCATGAGAATAACCCTCACGTTTGCTACTATTCCCACATTTTGCTCCACATTCACTTTGTATGTGTGGTAGTGGGGCATGTTTTGGTGGTTTTTTTATGGGAAACCACCACTATAAATGTAACACCCTTTACCCATCTCTGTCACCGGATTGGGGTTATAGGATGATATCTCACAAAACAAAACAGAATCATGCTATAACAATTCAAATTTCATTAAACGATAATCATTCATCAATCATTTAATTAAAAAATGTATTATTCATTTGTTATCGGGGTTAAATTGAGCTTATAGAATCTCTAAAACAATTTGGAACAAAGCAAAGACTAATTTGAAACATTTTAGAAAAATGTGGCAAAAATACAAAACAAGGGTCACACGGCCATGTGGCCAGGCCGTGTAAAGATGAACCACATAGTCATGTCCCCAAACCATGTAATAAACTAATCTGTGTAATCCAGGGTCACATGATTGTGTTGCTAAGCCGGGTAACTCACTATGGTCTTGTGAACCTAATTGTCATCTAAATCAACAGACCACATGACCATGCCATCTACTTGTGTATGGCACGTGGTCGTGTAGCAAACTGTGTATCAGGCCGTGTATACCTTGATGTGCCTTTCCAATCAAGTTACTCATCCTTAAGTTCATTAACCTACAAGCAAGCATTGAATCATACTTCAAACTATTCAAATAGGTCAAAAATATGATAAAACACAACTCAAATCACCCAACCTAAGTGCCTAACCAATGTACCAACATGACACCATCACAACAAATTCAAATTATACAACCTATCCATTCATACAAACATATGAACGTGTTTACACCAATATGCATTTCACCATAAATACCATTCAAAGCTTACCTTTCCATCAACCTAAGACATGCCTCAACTCTTACCAATATTAACCACACATAAATCCCAAAAACACAATCACCTAGATACATACTCACAACTTAACAAATCCATGAAACATCTTTACATCACAATTGCATATTCCACAACAATCAACTAACACAAATACCAAACATTTCATCCTAAGTTTAATCATTTTCCCAACCATTTCATCATCTAAGATCAAGCACACCATTTCCAAACATGCTTTCATCATGTACCAAATACATACCCAAGGAAATCATTAGATTTAACCTATTACATATCAACTATTAAAATACTTTACAACTTCAACTTAGAAATTCAAAATCATCAACCCAAAATAACCTATATGCATCCCACAAAACTAAAATAAACATGTCAAAATCTACCAAGATCGAAGCTTGATAGTGTGAGCCTTGAAGTTGATCCGTCTACCTAGCTCCACAAAACGTTAACTACAAAAAAAAGTAAATAAACAGAATAAGCTTATATAGCTTAGTAAGGTCATAGTTAAATCTAAACTAACTTACCTTATTTAAGCAATTGAAATTAAACAACTTAGATTTAATGTAACTTGACATTCAATTTATAGAATAGGTGAGATTTGCACAAGATTAAATCATCACATAAATCATATTCATCACAAATTCAGTCAAGATAATTTATTTACTCATTCCATCATGATCATTCATATCTGTACAATCAAAATGATTCATGTATATTCACTTTGGTTCATAAATCTTTTTGATAAACAATTACATATTTTAACAAGTCCTTTAAAAATCATTCACTAGTTTTACTAGCTTGGTAAGCTATAGTAAAATAACTCGGATACTCGGGTAACTACACCACACCAGAGAGCATCGTAATGCTATACAGAGGCACCGTGGTGCAAACAGAGGAACAATTGTGCAATTAGAGTCATCATAGTGCAAACAGAGACACCAAAGTGTAAGAAGAGGCACCGAAGTGCAAATAGAGGCACCAAAGTGCAATCCCATACAAGCATGCATTCTAACCCTATTGGGATGCTAACCGTATCCTAATTGTTTACTACGTCCAAACAGATATTTTTAACAGAATTCGTATCACTTATAAATCAAAACATTCACATTTTATCCATACACATATTGTAATCAAATCATGTCCATTCAAAAATATGTATGCATCATATTTCACTAGTATTTAATAGTTCTCAATTAGTCCTTTCTCGCCATATCAATCAGTTATAGTATGCCAATGTCAATTCATAAAATCACCAACATATGTATATATATAAACATAATTTAACAAAACCAATATATATGAATTCATTGCAATATACTATGACTTTACCTAATACAACCAAACAAACAAATTTGTTCGTAGGGACTATTTTGTAATTTTTCCTTTTCCCGATTTTTCCTCTTTACGATTCAATTATTGATCTATATAATAATTCATTTCACATTATCAAATTTTATAACTTTAAACCATTTAAATTCATGAATATAATATTTTTATTTATTTTCTGAAATTTCCTAAAATTTTTTATTCAATTTAGTCTCTAAAATCGAAATTATTATATCTTTAAAATTCAAGCTTTGACTTTCAATCCAATTACGATTTCATCATTATACAACCATCTAAAATCATAATTTTAGAAACTTCATGACAAATTTTACATTATTACGTTTGTTTCTTATACTCAAAACTAACAAAATTCATTTAACAAATTAATCTTTAAACATATCTAAGTTTATTATCAAACTATTAAACATCAAAAACTTCAACTTTCATCAATGTCAATTTTAGAAATCTTTAACAGTTTTGAAAACGAAAACACATATTAGCTGGATCTAGATGCAACGATCTCAAAAATATAAAAATTACGAAAAACAGGTTAAGAAACACTTACCATGCAAGGGGAAGAATGTTGAAGGTTTCAAAAATGGCTTCCAAAGTTTCTTTCTTGTTTCGGTTAACTAAAGAAGACAATGGCCACTTACTTTTTTTTTATTGTTTTATGTTTTAGTGTTTAATTTAATATTAATAATAAAAGTTTTAATACATTTTTTACTAAAAAAAATCATCAACCGTACACAACATTTAAAAAGTGGTTAATTGCCGTTTAAAACCTTGAGGTAATACTATTTAGCCCATTTAACTAATAAAAAATAATTTTATAGTTTTTACAATTTAATCTTTTTTCCTTAACTAATTATAAAATCATCAAAATTTCTAGACCAAACTTCAATTCACTTATACAACAACTTCGTAAATATTTTTCAGTTTATGGAAACGATACCTCATTCTCCAAAATCACTGGACTT
This sequence comes from Gossypium raimondii, assembly GCF_025698545.1. NCBI lineage: Eukaryota > Viridiplantae > Streptophyta > Magnoliopsida > Malvales > Malvaceae > Gossypium > Gossypium raimondii. The sequence continues at coordinate 34,079,615 of NC_068572.1, read as the reverse complement.
TCGGTAGGCACCACTTGTACATTGACTAACTGACCGATTAATAAAATATATTAAATCATGATTAACTATTATATTATATTTAACACATAAATACTAATCAAATATATCTACGGACTCACTCATCGAAATTGTGGTCCCAAAACCACTATTTTCAACACTACTGAAAAACGGGTTGTTACAATAAATACCCCCAAGCATAAGGTCTCTAAGCACCAAAAATAAAAAATTCCATTTAGTGAGGTTTTCGAGTGCTTAAAAGACTTTGAAAATTTTCGTGTTCGTGTTTTCGTATAGCTAAATTTGATGTCCTCATCAGTTGTTTGATGCGCTCAAAAGTGGTGTTACAATGTTTGGATTTTGACATTTGGTTCAGGCAAAGACCGAAGGTATTTATGTTTGATCTTTTCCATTGTACTTTAACGTTTAAGCCATAATTTATGCTTACATTCGGTATCCGAGCATGGTTAATCTTTGCCTTGTCCAATTTTAAAAGTTTGTAAATTTTCTTAAAATAACGATGTCATATTTCTTTGAATTATTTTAAACATTTTTTCGAATTTTTATTGCAAACTTTTTGCAAAATCATTAGATTTTATTAAAGTAAAATTTCTAAAATATATTATTTTATAAAAATTAGTGAAAAATTTTAGAAATTTTTATTTGAATATATATTTTTATGTGCCCAAGTAAATATTTCTATGTGAATTATCTAGTTATTAGTTATAAACATTTTTAGGTGCATAATTTTTTAGAGTTATTGCATAAGATATTTAGCAATAAAATTTAGAATATATGTCTAGGGGTCCAAATAATTTTATTTAATTAGAGAATTAGCCACAACAACTTTAATTAAATGAAATTATTTATTGCAATAAGGATCTAATAAGGTTTATAGGCGTTAGATGTTGTATAATGTCCTAGCAACAATCTTAAATAAAGTTTAAGGATTAATATTTAGCTAAGTGATTTTCATAATTTTATTTAATTAAATACCAGCCACAATACTGTAGTTAAATAAAATTATTAAAGTTAAAAATCACATCTGAAAAACATAGGTATTAAATGCCATTGCATAATTTATTACGATAAAATTATTAAATGATTTTCATAAGTTACCCACAAGAATTATGAAAATGAATTTAATATTTTTATCAAAAGGATAGTAAATAATTCTATCATAAAATGGATCTAATTGAATTAAAAATTTAGCCCACGAAAATTTTTATGTCACTAGATTTATTATTTACATAATTTGCATAGGTAAATTATGATTTATGTTTGCCTCAAATTTTTGTTAAGCATGTATGTTCATTTATTTTGTAGTTTAAAACTTGTGAATATGTTTGATAATAAAGTAGATATCCCTGAATTAACTAGTGAGAACTTTAAGTTTTTGAGGGAGAGTATTCTTCCCCAATTGGGGTGCTTGGATATTAACTATGCCATAAGGAAATCTGAGCCACATATTCTGAAACCAATACTCAAGTTGATCTTGTTCTATATGAAAAATAGGAGTGATCTAATCACTTAAGTATCATGTTCATAAAGAGTAAGGTTCTTGTTGATGTTCGTGACTTAATTGAGCATTATGAAAATGTCAAAAAATTATTAACGGCTATTGAAAAACAGTTCAAAACTTCTCAAAAGTCATTAGCCAACACCCTAATCATAAAGTTCACATCAATGAAGCTCATTACCGTGAAAGGTGTGTTGAAATGCCGGCACCCCTACGGCCCAGCGAAAAATTAAAACATTCGGCGATCCTAACCATGGATTCATGTGTGAGGAACGGATCGGGGTGAAATAAAGGTTTCAAAATTACCGAATCTTTATTCTGAGTACACAGCAATGCCTCAGGAACGAGTAATCTGATCTACTATCGAACCAAGTTGCAATCTATCATGACTTCGGCCTCTATGTAATCCACCTTGTTGATAATGAAATGAAGGAATCCCCAAAACTGTTTTAGGAAAAAAAACTTTGCTTTGATGGCTGCTAGACCCCAAGCAAAGAAAAAATAGGATTTTTATATTTATTTTTAGGGTTTTTAGAAATTAAATAAATATAACTATGTTTTAAACCGAAAATTATGATTACATTAATTATAATAATGATTTCGGTAAACTATATATTTATTTGAATTTATATACTAACCAAATTCATGTTCTCATTATGCATACAACAACCTTGTACATAATGTGTTCGATATTTGATTATCCAATTAAATTAATTCTATAATTAATTTAATTTAAGTGACAACCAAACACAATACCAACTATGTTTTATTCCGTTTATTTCAACTATAGAGTGTGACCCTGTAGGTTCTTGTAACGTTAGTAGTAATACTAGAATAATTCCAATGTTACAAACAATGAGTGACACCTAGCAATGAATCATTGCTACCTAAGTCACAAGAAATCATGATTCGACATAACCTTTTTATGATTAACCTTTCATGCAATAATCCTTAAGTCCTTTATCTCTGGATTGGACACAAGTCATGGAATAGTCACACTTGCATAGTCTAATTCATGTTCCTTGATATCTTAAGTAGACTATGATATACAAATAAGTATGACATCTCATATCAGCTTATTTGAGCATGGCCATGCATTTTTAGTCTCACTCAATCAAGTGGCCTAAGATATTACTCCCATTATGCAGGAGGGACTTATCCTATATCGATCAACCATATCCCTCTACATAGATCGTGGTATATCCAACATCAGCCTTTATAGAACAACCAGTTACTGTGTATGTTTGATTGTATCAAAATATACAACTCACGATGTTGGGATTATTATGATTTCAAGTCTGAGGATCATATACATATTAATCACTATGAGTAATGTTGTGACAATTACATAATAATCTAAGAAACATACTCATAACGGGTCAATCCAATATGTTGTTCTCTAACACACATATTCATGCATCGATTTTGACATTCCATATCAATGACAACTCTTTATCATCAATCAACTACATGTTAGTCTTAATGCATTATTGTTGTCCCATCCAACAATAATACTTGACTAAGGACCTTTTAAGAATAATCATATTACTCTGAGGACACTATTATAAAATAATTTATTTATACACATAGAAAAGAAGCTGAAATAATAATGGTAACGCCTTATATTAATAAACATGATAAATCAATTATGTTATCACAACCATCTCATGATAGATCTTTGGGCATACTCTAACAAGGTGTACGTGATCACATCAACAAGATGAGAGATTTAGCAACTCAATTAAGAGAACTTGAGGTTGAAATGTCTGGATCTTTCCTGGTGCTCTTCCACCTCAGTGTGGGCTTTTCAAGATCTCCTATAACACATATAAGGATAAGTGGTCTATCGATGAGCTTTTGACCATGTGTGATCAAGAAAAGGCTAGACTCACATTGGAGATGGGAGAGAATGCACTGACGGTTACTCAAGGAAAGAAGACAGTCCAAGCCAAGCAAAAGGGGAAGGCTAAAATGCATTCCTAATCTGACATAAAGAAAAAGTCCAAGTGTTTCTTTTGTGAAAAGAAAGGACACTTAAAGAATGACTGTGTTAAGTTTAAAAGTCAACTTGAAAATAAAGGTAAATAAATCTCAGTTGTTTGCTTTGAGTCCAATATGGTTGATGTTTGTTATAACATATGATGGGTTGATTCTGGTTTTACAATCCATATTTCAAATTCCTTATAGGGGTTAAGAAACTTGAGGGAACCAGTGGGAGTTGAGCGACACATCTATTCAGGAAATAAGATGGAGTAGCATGTGGAAGCAATTGGAACATGCGAGTTAGTGCTTAAGAGTGGCTTTGTTTTAATTTTAGAAAAAAAAATTTATATTCCCAGTTTTTCTAGAAATTTAGTTTCTATTTCAAGACTTGCACCATTTGTGTATTGTTTTAGTTTTTCAAGCACTAGTTTCACTTTATTTTATAAATCTGAACATGTAGGAAATTGTGTTTTATCTAATGTTCTTTATTCTTTTAATTTACAAAATAATGCCACTCATAATGTTATGCGCGTTCAAACCGGTACTAAACATTGTGTTATAAATGAAGATTTATCTATTTTATGGCATTGAAGATTAAGACACATTTCCACTGAAAGAATTAAGAGATTAGTAAATTATTGGGTACTTAATACTTTAGATTTTATTGATTTCAATACTTGGATAGACTTCATTAAGGGCAACCCGACTAACAAGTCAAAGAAAGGTGTCAATAGGAGTTTGACCTTATTGGAAATCATCCATTCTTATATATTTTGGCCAAATATGGATGTGCAATGTCAAAAATAAATGCATTAAGTATTTACCCATAAGGGAATGTGTTAAAGAAAAAAAGTGATCATTGAGCACATTAACACTGAGTAGATGTTAGCTAATCCTTTGACTAAAGGCATGCCACCAAACAAATTTAAGGATCATGTTGTCACTATAGGACTTGCTCCCACATTGTAAATTTTCATTATAAGAATGATTATAAAGAAACTCTGGTAAGTTTGATGCTTCTTATATTTTTTGCGCACATTAATTTGATTATTTCGAGAAATATCACTAAAGCTTGGACCATAAATATTGGTTTTATTCATTAAGAAATTTAGGCTAAAGCATTGAGACATGATATATTATGATACATGGAAGATACTACTCAAATTCTAAGAGAAAATATCTCCATGATTCGTGCATTATGTGTAAAAGCCCGTTTTCAGTGAAATTGGAACAATGGTTTCAGGACCACAAATCCAATGTGAAAATATTTATTTTATTATTATTTTACTATCAACGGAATGATAGTAGTGTTGAATAAAAATTTTGTTAAGAAATTTTATCGTTTGCATGCTTAATTTAGTAAAAACGACTAATCTTAAAAGGTGCAAAAGTTACATTCTATAAGCTAAAGAGGTTTAATGGCTGTGCTATTAAATGGTTGAGGGATTTATGTTGTAATTAGACCATGTTAATAGCTGGTGGACTTTTATGGGCATGAATTAAGTAATTTTAAAGTTTATAGTAAAGGTTAAATAAAGTGAATTATTAAATAACTTAAGTAAAAACGTAATAAACAAAAGCTATCATCTCTTTTGTTCATTCCATCACTAAAAATTAGCCTAAGAAAAGCCATTAAAGAAGCTTGAGTATTCAGTCATCTCTTCCTTGTGCATGTAAGTGTAATTTCGTCCCATTTTTAATGATTTTTATGTTTTTGAAATCGTTGTAGCTTAATCTAGCTAGCCCAGGGACTAATTTGCAAAATTGTAAGGTTAGGGTTGTATTCATGTGTTTTTTTTTATGTTTGATGGAAGAAAATGAATCCTTGATGATTAATAAACAATTTTTGTAAAGTGAATTTTGTTGAAAATGTCAAATAGGGATTTAATTGAAAAATATGTAAAATTCATGATGAAAATTATGAAATAATGAATTGTATGAATTGATAAGGACTTATATGGAATTCGGCTAGCTTGGGTAGGGATGAAATTGCATGAATTTTAATTTACGAGCCAAAGGACTAAATTGTAAAGAAATCAAAACAATAAGGGCAAAAGTGTAATTTTGCAAAAATATGATTTATGGATTGAATTGATTAGAATGATTATTGAATGGATTGAATTTGATTATTTAGTTCAAGTGAAGCCTCATACGGATTTATATCAAAGGAAAGATAAAGTGTTAGACTAATGATCTTATTTCATCGTTTTGTGATCGAGGTAAGTTCATACGTTTAAATAGTATTTTAATGTATTTGATTTAAATGCTATTACATTGTTTATCATAGTATGTTACAATGAAAAATCCAACGACATTACGACGACTATTGAGTCCCGTTTGAACCTTAGGAATATATAGGATACAAGTGAGTTGTCATTAGGGTTACCATATTTCGGGTGCGGGTCCTACATGTCCTACCGGTGGCTGAGTTTCGACATTTGTTGTAGATACTTGACATCTTGTGTAAGCAGCACCGTGTAGCTACATTCAGACCGACAGCTTGTGTGAGCAAACGCATTTACAGCTCATATGAACATCTATGAAAAGGGAAAGGAAAAGGAAAAGGAATGGTTTCGACCATATGTTTAGCACACTTTGTGTGAGCTTTCCCGCGTATCCGATATTATTCTAAGTGGTTCAACGAGCATGAAAAAGGATGAACCAACAAGGGTTCCGATGGATTTCACTATGAAATTATGGAAAGGTATGAAGTATTTATAAACAAAATATGCATATCCATGTTATGAAAAGTATAAATTCATATGAATTATAATTATGAGATTTACCTTACCATGTGATGAATTTTGTTAAGTTATGTGATTAAGCACTAACTTGTGTTGTTGGTGATGCTTAGGCTTGTGCCAAGCTTGTGATAGATTGATTCATATATATTTTAAGCTTATGCATTGAAATGGTAAGCATTGTTCATGATTTACGAACTTACTAAGCATTATATGCTTACGTTGTGTTTCTTTTCTATGCTTTATAAATATTGGAAGCTCAATCGGTTTGGAAGCTCGTTGGAGACCTATCACACTATCTAAAAACTATATTAGTAGATTTTGACATTTTGAGTCATGGTTATAATGGCACGTATAGGTGAGTTGTGTTTGATGAAATGGTCATTATGTTTGCCTTGTAAATATGGTGTTTTCGTTGATGAAATTTTGGTATTTAAATGCTTTGATGGTTGGTGTTAAAATGGTCAAGTGAAGTTATGTTTTGAATGGCTCTTTTGATATGCTTGAATGTGATTTTGGTATGTGCCCATTGTGGTAAGATTTGGTATAGAATTAGGTTAGAAATGTTTGGTTGATGAATGGCTAAATTATGTTTAAGTTTAGGATGATTTGATCTATGTGATTGAGGTGTCTTTTGGTATATTAATTGTATGGATTAATACCATATTGAACTAGCTTTATTATGCATGTTTTAGGTACATTTTGTAGCTTGAAATTATGTGCTGTAAGCATGGTTTGGGTGAAAGAAATGCCTTGAAAATGGCCTATTTCTTGTCCACACGACCTAAGACATAGGCGTGTGTCTCAGCCATGTGTGACACACGACTATGCAACACGACCGTGTGTCCCCTATAGGTTTCAAAAGGTTGCAAATTAGGTAGTTACATGACCTAGAACACGGCTTGGCACACGGGCGTGTGAGGCCATTTTGAGAGTTACACGGCCTGGCACAGGGGTGTGTGGCTTGGCCGTGTGACCCAAGGTAGAGAGTTACACGGGCACAGACCAAGTGGGAGAATGTTGGACATGCTTATGGTTAGTGGGAATAACCCCCACCTTGCTTCCATTCACATATTTTGCTCCACTTTCACTTTTATGTGTGGTGGTAAGACATGTTTTGGTTGTTTTTTTTATGGGGAACCACCACTATAAATACCCTCAAGCATAAGGTCTCGAAGGACCAAAAATAAAAAATAATTACATATAGTGAGGTTTTCAAGTCCTTAGAAAACTTTGATAAGCTCGACAATCGTGTTACAACGTTTGGATTTTAACATTTGGTTCAGGCAATACCCAGAGGTATTTATGTTCGATCTTTTCTGTTACACTTTAACGCTTAAGCCATAATTTATCCTTACATTTTCTTTATTAAAATAGTTCTCTGTAACATCATATGGTCTAAATTTTTAAGTAAAATTATAGCTATTTCATATAAGCAAGTCTATTAACTATCATTTATTAAATGAAAATGATCTTAGGTAAAGTATATTTCAATGAAATAATTAAATTTCACATGAAGAAATCTATTAATCAAATTTTTTTAAATAAAAATAATCTTCAACGAGTGGAATTAAAGATATCAATTCAATAAATTATTAAGTTCCTTAATTAAATATTCTACTATTAATTTGGAGCATCATGAACTTATAAATTGATTAGGCATAATTATCGAAAATACCCTCAATGTTTATGGGTTTTTGGGTTTGAGGCCTTAACTTTTTTATTGGCACCCTCAACGTTACGATTTTTCAGAAATCAGTCCAATTTTAACAGCAAACGTGAGTTAACTGTTAATCAAATTGCAAGTCAATGAAGTAGCCTATGTGGAATGCTACATAAGCACAAGGTCATAAATGATGTCATCTATAAAAATAATTGTTTAACAAAATTCCTTTTTTTTCTTCGTTCTGTTTCAATCTTCTTTGTTCTTCTCCTCTTTCTCTCTTTCCTTCTAGCTGCTATTGTCGTTGTGTCCAACCCCTACCACTACCACCTTCCCTTTTACGCCTCACCATCCTAACCGCCGCCACTGCTCCTTTCCCTCTCACTTCTCCTCGTCGATCTCACCAGAAACATCCCAAAAAGAGGAATAAAAGTTACTGGGTAAGAAATGCTGGTTCTTGGTTCTTTAGGGTTTAACGTCGTCGTGTTGGTGTCCTTGCTTGTTGTCTTTTTGATAATCCAACAAGAATTGAGAAAGGCGACAGTGAAGAAAGAGGAAGTTACGAGGTTACTCGATATGGTCTCTCATGAAACCACCTATGTTGAAGCTCAAGCCGACGTGGAGTAAGGTTACTATCCCAAGTTGCAATTTGCCATTTGCTTTGCCTCTACCACCACCCGTTGTTCTCAGTGCAAATCTATTTGTTACTGGTTCATTTCTATTTCCCTCTTTTTATAGATAGATTTAATTTTTTTTACCTAATTTGTGAAAATAGAAATGTAAATTTGGGGGTTTTCTTTATGGTGGTTGTTAGAGAGTAGGAGCAACTAAATTAGTTTTGAGAATTTATAGTTAAGAGTAATTCCAGTTGTTGAAGATGAATTGAATGATGAAGATAAAAAGTTACTTCAGCTTTGAAGGAGGAATGGTGGGATAAATATTTCAAGGGAGATATTTAAAGCCTTGAATTTTGATGGAAAATGATTAAGTTTTCAGACTGTAGTTTTCCTCTTCTAAACATTATTGTTAGTAGTGATATTGTGGTGAGATCAACGATGAGGAGTGAGAGAGAAGGTAGTGGTGGTGGGGGTTGGGGTTGGGACAGTAAGGAGTGAGAGGGAACGTGATGGTGGTGGGGGTTTGACACAACGATGACAACAACTACAGGGGAAGAGAGAAGAAGAGAAGACCAAACAAAATGATAAACAAGAATTTTGTTTTTATAAATGACATCATTTATGACCTTGTGCTTATATGGTATGCCACATAAGCTATTTCGTTGACATGTGGTTTGATTGACGGTCAACTCACGTTTACTATTAAAATTGGACTAATTTCTAAAAAAAATCATAATATTGAGGGTGTCAATCCAAAAAAAAATGGTTGAGGGCTCAAACCCAAAATCCCATAAACGTTGAGGGTAGTTTCAACAATTATGCCAATTGATTACTTGAATTATAATAAATTAGTTAATTTTGTTTGATAACTTATATTTAATAGTTGGACTTGTTAGATTTATGAACCTTATAATTAACCATGTGAAAGTGTTAGCTCGATAATTCAACTCAAAATCACCAAGAGAGGGGTGAATTGGCTTCTTAAAAAAATTGTAGTTGCTAAGAAAAAAATAAAGACAAAAAACACTTCGATTTATAGTGGTTTGGCCCCAATTGCCTACTCCACTACCTTAGCTTTCCACAACTAAGGGTTTTCCTAAAATCACTAATTTGATAACCTTTGAGGGCAATGTTTAACCTTACAAACTCCCTTAAGGTTTCTAGCCAAACCTTAAGATACAAACCCTCTCAAAGTGTAAACACAAATAGAAAACTAAGAAAAAATCCTCAAAAGATTGAATTGTTTGCCAATTAAGCACTAATAAACAAGAATACAGTTGAGCTAAAAGAATAACAACGAAATCTCACAAGTGTGTACATGAAAACTATTAAAGTTGAGCACAAAGGTTGATTGATTGATATTTTAGGCTTGAATTATCTCTCTTATTGTTGTACAATCTTTGGAAGCTGGTATTTATACCCCATAATTGAATAGAGCCGTTGGGGATATGAAAACTAGTGCATTTAATTCACCTACAGCAGCGAGTATCGATACCAGCTAAAAAGGTATTGGTAATTTTTGCATTAAATAAAGAATTTAGTGACTGTTGGGTGAAGATATCAATACCAAACAAATTTTGGCTAGGAGCTATACTACCTTGTTTGAAAAATAGTTTGACTAGTTGAAAGAATTTTTACTTGATTAAAATCATTTTAACTTAATTTTAAAGTTGATTCAAGAAATTTTCTAAGAGTTCAAAGTTAAGATTCAAAGTTTTATCTCTTAGACTTCATTTGAGAACTCATTTTGTCAATTTTATTCAACTTTAAGTTTTATTCAAAAACACTTTAATTTGTTATATCAAAACATATTATCTAATAAAGCTTAGTTTAATAATCTCATCCTTTTTATATAACAAAAAATTGGTAAATTTTTTTGAATAAATTTCTCCCTTAATAAACGTTATTTTCAATTTAAGGCCTAAATAAAAATTGACATAAATTAAAAATTTGACATTCATTTTTACTTTAAGGAAAAATGGTCACATAGTTTATATAAAGTTAATTTAATTTAGCACAATATCAATAAATTTACCTTTACTTTCTCCCCTTTTGTTATATAAAAAAATCAAATAAAGCTTTAAGAGAAAAATATGGCTAGTTCAAGACTATATATAAAAGTAAATAAATAATGAACTAACTTTTGCAAAGAAAAAACATCAAAGTATCTTTAAATACTGATTAAGCAATAAGGTGCAATAAATCATAAACACAGGATGCAACAAAAAGAAAATAGTGTAAATGTCATGAAAAGAATATGAATGTATCAAAATTATCCTAATCTTCATCACTAGGGGAAAACAGAGGAGTTGAGGGATGATGTGATAGAAGTGATGTCATTTGCATCTCTAAAGTCGACAGCTGAGAACAAACATCATCTCTATGAGATCTAAACTCATCTCTAAGTCTTCAAACATCGTTACTCAAATAGTGTAGAGCATCAAGGACGACAACATTAATATCGAACGAAGGTTGAGTAGCTTAAGATGAAGTCGCTAGAGGAGGAACATGCTCGGGTGTTGGAATATCTTCAAATTCACCTTCGACGTCATCATCTTTATTTCCAGCCAGATGGCCACTCTTGATCCATTCGCCAGAATTGGCATCATAATGGTAATTGGCATGGTGAAGTGCCCCATAACTAATGTTGATTACAGGAAATGGGGGTGTCTTCAAGGTACTAATGCCTAACCTTCTAAAAATATATGACAAATAAGTGTCATGGGGAAGGGTGAGGTTTGTAAACATTGCCCTCCCGATAGCCTTAATTATGTCATTATACATAATAAGGGTTAAGTCGGGACACCTATTGGAATGGACAAAATCGACCCACCAATAATCGGTGTTATGAATCTTGGAATGTTTCTTGATAATGCGTAAATTCTAAGTGATAATAAAATGAAGAACACGATCATGGATATTAAGTTCGAATGCTATTTCAGACTCAATGTAGAGAGTAGGATTGTAATGACATTTTTCATTAGAGTTACCTCTAGGAGGTAAATGAAGCAAATTTCCAAAATCTTCCAACATTAGACGAATGAGGGTGTCCATTAAAAAGGATGTGACGGTAATAACGGTATTGCCGAACTCATTGTGTTCAAGTTTGGCATTAGAGAATAAAGCTTGAACAAAATTATAAACAGTCGTCATGGAAATTTTTAAAAAATCCATCCAACCCCAATTTTGAAAAATCAAAAGGTAAGCAAAATTTATCCCTTCTAACTTGGCTATATTTATCTTTCTAGACTCCCAAACCCATTTTGACGCAAAATTCCTATCGAAACGCTCTCATTCCACATCGAAATGAGAACACTCATTGAAAGATGGTCTAAAACCAGTAGGAGGATTTAACGAGGAGGTACCGGTTCGAGGACGCTTCTTAGGGGCCATACTAGAGATCTAAGCAGTAAAAATGCATAAAGACACTAAAAAATTTCGTTTTAGGAATTTTAACAAACACTTGGTATACAAAGGGTCTAAAAAAAATGTTGAGAAAACTTTTAGAAATAGGATACCCCTGCAACAAAACACAATATATATAGTCAAAATCAACCCAATAATTCATCAAAAAGCAACATTTCAACCTACATTTCATAAAATCAAAAGATTGAAAAAAAAATTAGGTTTTACCTAAAAAATGTTGAAATATTGAAAACCTTGAAGCAATGTTGTCGAAATCTTGATACAAAGGTGTTTGAGAGTATTAAAATGACAAGATTTCACTAAAAAAATCGAGAGTTTTGAAGAAATTTTGAATTAGGGAGGAAGAACAGAAAAGAAAATTTTGGGGTTTTAAGTTTTTGTGAAAATTGTTGATCTATGTACTCTTAAAACTCAATAGGCATCGATATTTTTATACAAGTATCGATATCTTTATAAAAGTATCAATAAATTTGAGATGGTATCAATACCAAATCGCTATTATGTTTTACAAGTGCAAAAAATTTTCAAAAACCTAATTTTTAAGTCCTAAAGTGTTCTAAATGTCCTAAAATGACTCTAGGATAAATATTAATGATTTCACATGCATGAAAACGTACAAAGTAAACATGATGCATATGATTCATGAAGCACAAAAGGTTCAATAAAAGATGACTAAGTCAACCAAACAAAGTCCATTCTAACAAGTTTAAGGGTATAAAAAATAAGTCATGTTAGACATAATACGGTCAAAATAGATCAATTAACCACATAAAACTCCCCTACCTTATTGCATACAAGAGTCATGAACACCATACTATCGTGCTTTTTGCAAACAAAGACAATATACAAAGTTAAAAAATCAATCAAAGTGCATGGAAAATATTCAACACAAAGTCAATGCAAGGTGGTCAAACCTAAATCTCTCCTAAGTGTCTAAAACCTCTCTTTGTCTAAAGGCTTTGTAAAATGTCAGCTAATTCATGCAAAGTATCTACATACTCTAAAACTATTTCTCCTCTTTGGACATTATCTTTAATGAAATGATGCATTATTTCAATGTGTTTAGTCCTAGAATTTTGGATGATATTTTTAGTGAGACAAATAGCACTAGTATTGTCACACTTGATAGGAATAGTAACTATATCAATTTCATAGTTCATAAGTTGTTGTTTCCTCCATAAAACTTGAGCACAACAATTACTAGTAAAAATATATTCCGCTTCGCTAGTGGACAATGAAACATTATTTTGTTCCTTTGAAAACCATGATATAAGTATGTTGCCTAGGAATTGACAAGTACCAGATGTGCTCTTCCAATCTAGTTTGCAACCTCCAAAATTTGCTTCAAAGAAATAATGCAAGCTAAATGAAGAGTCTCTAGGATACCAAAGGCCTAAATTAGGAGTGTCTCTAAAGTACCTAAAGATTCTCTTAATGGCTTGTAAATGTGATTCCTTAATACATGATTGATATCTAGCACTTAAGAAAATACTAAACATGATATTCAATCTACTTGTAATAAGATAAGACAAAACAATGGTTGAATTAACTTCCACAAGGTTCCATCACTACTTAGGCGCAGATGATTGAGAAGTTTTTGTTGAAGTATTTTCCACCAGCTAAAACAACTAAGTTGAGGAATGACATATCTTTTTGTGCTCAACTTGATCTTGAGATGCTTTATGATGCATGAGAGAGATTTAAGGATCTTCTAAGAAGGTGTGCTCATTATGGTTACCTTTTAGTTACGAGTTCAAACCTTTTACAATGATTTGAACCCCTCAACTAGGAAGATAATTGATGCAGCGATTGGTGGAACACTAAATAATAAGACACTTGAGGAAACCAAAGAATTTATTGAGGAGATGACATTAAATAACTATTAGTGGCAAGTTACGAGAACAAAGCCTATTAAGGCAGAAAATGTTTTCAATATAGATCGGTTGCTATGTTGGCAAGTCATGTGGAAGTGCTGAGTAAAAAGATTAATTTTTTAAGTTGTAGTAAAAAAGTGACTCCGCTAATGTAATGCAATGTGACTAGAGTAGGATGATTAATCCAGAATGTTTACCCTTCAAATCTAATATAGAGCATGAGCAAGTCGATTTTATGGGCAATAATTCTAGACCTCGGGATAAACTCTACAACAATAATTATAATCCAGGATGGAGGAATCATCCAAATTTCTCTTAGGATGGTCAAGGAAATCAAAGGTTACAACCCCTCCGGGCTTTCAACAACCTTACCAACAAGAAAAGAAGTTAGATCTGGAAGAAATGTTGACTAAATTTATTTCAGTGTTAGAAACTAGATTCCAAAACACTAAAACAACTTTGGGAAATCAACAGGCATCTATTTAGGGCCTCGAGAATTAGATTATTCAACTTGCTAAACTGGTTTCAGAGAGACAATAAGGCAGTTTACCTAGTAACACTGAAATCAACCCAAAGAAGCAAGTTCACACAATCGTTGTACGAACTAGAAATGTGTTAGCCAAACCAAAAAAGAAGTTGAATCTAGAAGCTGTTGAGAAAAATGATAAGGTTAATGAATGCAATAAAGCGCATAAGCAGGTAGTTAGAGAATACAAACTACTAATTCCATATCCAGAAAATTTGAAGAAAGACCGCATAAATGAACGATATGGTAAATTTCTTGAACTCTTAAAAATTTTACATATTAACTTACCTCTTGTTAAAACCCTTTCGCAGATGTCCAAATATAGTTTTTTTAAAAGGAGTTATTATGAAATAAAAGAAAGTTAGACAAACGGACCATTATAAAGCTCAATGAGGAGTGCTCGACCATTTTCCAAAACAAACTACCCTCCAAGCTTAAAGATCTAAGGAGTTTTACTATCAATTGTTTTATTGGTAGCTTAAATGTTGAAAAACCTTTGTCTAATTTGGGTGCTACTATAAATATAATGCCTTAAAAAATGTTCAAACAACTTGGTCTTAGGAAACCAAAACCTACTAGGATGAGTATTCAATTAGCTAACAGATCAATTAAGTATCCTAGGGTATTATTAAGGATGTACTTGTTAAAGTCGATAAATTCATATTCCCTATTGATTTCATTATATTGGAAATGGATATTGAGGTACTCCTGATCTTAGGTCAACCTTTTTTAGCCACGACTAGAACTATTATTGATGTGGGTAATGGCGAACTTGTGTTGAGGGTAGGTGATGAATATGTTACTCTTAAAGCATGTGATGTTGTGAGAGTTTATAGTTAGCAATATCATACTAGTTATTTTGTTGACGTTAGTAATCATACGGCTAAACATTTTTTGCAAGAAATCACTCATGAAAATGTGCTAGAACCGTGTCCTGTTCAAGGTGATAGAAATCAAGGGACAAGTAAAGAGATAATGGTGCATCTCGATGAATTAGATTAGTGTCGAATAAAGGTTGATAAGAACCCGAGAACGTTTAAAGATGTAACAAAGCAACGACATGGTGTGCATCTAAAGAGGACAAGCAAGTTCAATGTTGGACACAAAGTACTGCTCGACAATTTAGATCCGTGAATGCTCCCTGAAGAGTTGAAATCGAGATGGTCGAATCCATTTGTGGTACGAAACATATTCCCATACAGAACCTTTGAGGTAACACATACTAATTACAACACATTCAATGTAAATAGTCATCGTCTCAAACTTTATTTTGGTGGTGATATTGATAACAAAATAGAGGAGCTCCAGCTCCAAACTTTGACTTAACCATGAGCTTCAATAGGGAAGTCGAGCTTAGACTTTAAATAAGCACTTCTCGAGAGGCAACCTGAGTGTTTTTTTATTTAATTAATTTTCATTTAACTATGTTGCATGTTTAGTACATTTATCTTTATTACTTTAAAAATATTTTTTTTAAAATGGTCCACACGATCTGGGGTAGACCACACGGCCTAAGCACACCGCTATGTGGCCTACACAGCATGACACATGCCCATGTGCACACGGGGAATAAAAAATTTTTGCAGGCACACGACCTTAGAGAGTCACACAACCTGGCGACATGATCTTGTTACCCACACGCCCTTATAAATAATCATGAGAGAAGCTAACGACAACCACACACGACCTAGGATATCACACTGCTTATCGACACGGTCGTATGGGACATACAGCCTAGACACACGGGCGTGTCCTGGTAGTGTGAACACTGGATAAAATTTTAAACTTTTTTTATAGATCAGTCGGCCTCAGAGATGTAGACAGTCTGGCCACATGGCCATGTGGCCTACATGGCCTAGCATATAGCTGTGTACCCTATTTTAAAGTTAGGGTTTTTATTTTTTGTTTTGTTTTCAACCCTAACTGACTTTGTGCCCCTAAATTTTCCAAGCCTTCTTTGTGAGTCCCCCCTCACAATATCGACCCGACCATCAACCAACACGCAAACGTTCCTCTGCCACACCACAATCCCTGCCGTTTATCCATTTTCACTGTCAATTTTTCCCTTCTCTTCCTTTTTCCCCATCTTACACTCACCATCATTTTAATCCCCTACACTATCGTCGTCCTATTCTTTCCCAAAATCATTTCCCTCACCTTTTCTCCCTTCCTACCCACTCCATACCACATTCGCTCTCAGTCTTCATCGACCGTTTCTCCCGAATCATCTTCCCTCATCATTGATATTTCTCCCCATCATCCACCATCACACACATCGTCGATCGTCGATGGTCTACCCCTCACACCACTGTCGTCCAACCCAACAAAACCTGTCCCCACCATGTCGATGTTCGACCTTATTCACCCCTCTTCTCCCATCGCTGTTGTACAAACCACCTCTATACGAGCCACCACTATCGTCGTCCCCTATTGTTGTTTATCCTCTACGCTCCTCTAGCATACATTTTTATTTATTGATTTATTTTTATGTTATGTTAGTTAGTTTTGTTTTGTTATATTTTTTTCATTTTTATTCTAATTATTATTAGTCAATTAATTTGATTTCTTAGTAGTATTAGATTAGTTTTCTTTATTGTTTATCTTTTTGAATTATTTAGGGCTTGTTTAAGGATTCAATTTTCATTGTGTGGTAGATTGAACTTGGTCCAGCATTTTCACATTTCTTCACCATATTTAGGGATCCTGACATCTCGCATGACGTCGATCAGTGACTTTATTTAGTTTTATATCTTTTTTATTTTTGGTTGTACTTTGATTTCTATTGTTATTTGTTTTTATTTTATTTTTCAGACTTATATGTTTTATTTTATTTTATTATGCACTTTATTGTTATTATTTTTTCAATTGTTTTTCTACTTGTTTTGTTATATTTTTATCTTATTTTATTTTTTTCTATCTTCTTATTAGTGTGCTTGGAACCATGTACCTAATTTAGGATCATCTACGATTCTGGATTTCACTATTTCACGAAATCATTCAATTTTGTTTTATTTTTCTTATTGTACATCTTAAGTGTGGGAGGATTTTATATGTTTATGTGATATAACCCTGAATTATTGTTTGTGTTTAAGTAATTTTCTCGAACCTAAAATTAAAGTTAATTTTTTAATTTGGATTCTTATTGATTCATTTGAGATTAATTTGAGGATTTTTGTGCATTATTTTATTTATTCTTTAAGACACAAGAGAGTCGAGCATGATAAGTTATTTTTTAGAAATTATTATTTTAAGTTGTCTCCCTATTTACAAGTCTGACATCAAAACCATAATTTTTTGTGAGTTTTTGAGCCTATAGAGTGTATATTTTACTTCATGCTCATTTTTTTTTTGGTTGTGAGTATGTCAACTCGATTTGTTTTTCGAGAACTTGCTTTGGTTATACATGTTGAGACCAATTATTGATTTCATATATGTAATACCCCAAAACTCGGCCTAGAAGTTTAGACCGAATCTCAAAGGTTACATTGATCACCGAAGTGATCATAGGAAAAATTTTAGTTTAACTAGCTAGAAAACAAACAGTATTTAAGTTACGTACAAACTCCCACTTGTAAAATCCCAATGTTACAAAAAATTTACACCAAAAGACACTTACGTGTGTATAACACAACATTTCGTACCACAGTATTCAAAATAAAACTTACAATTCAAACCGTTTATTTATAAATGCAGAATTTATGAAAATACTTTTAAAGTCGATTCTAAAACATGTTGTCTGAGACCTCCGGCGTGCCGAGTCCAGCAATATTATATGAAAATACTTGAAAAAAGGGAAACTGAGGGGGGTGAGCTACACGAGCTCAGTGTGAGTTCGAAACGTGGCTATTAACAGAGTTATAGAGCGGAAGTTCAGATAGCAGTGCACAAAAAAAATGAAGCGTACTTACAGAGATATACAGAATCAAAAAATTTACACGAAACCAACGTCCCAACCATACGTAACAATCAAACACACCATATCAAACACCCAAGACACTCAACCAATAAACTCATCAACGGGTCAATACCCAACACTTTTCGTCACAAAAAATAAACGTATCGATACAGGAATACAACTTTCTATGAACAGTGAAACTCGCGATAAAATAGATAGATAAAATGCAGAATAAATGCATAAATATGAACCCACCTATCCAAACAAACACCTCTCCGTCCCCTAATCACACCTATCCAGTCAATTAGTTATAGAATTCCCGTGCAGTCACAGAATGCCCATTATGCACAAACACTCACACACCAATCACTCAGAATAAAAAATGCGTACATTCATTTACCCGAATTCAGTATCAATTGCAAAGTAACCTCAAGCAACAATCAAACAATCTACTTAAATAGAGGTATATCTATACAAAACACACCAGTCTAGGACGAATCAAAGTCCCGGTCACCCTTGCTAAGACCTTTTTAAGAGACGAAACACACAGAATCAATATCAGGCTTTAATTTGACATAGAACAAAATTTGGCGAGATAGGGAATGCCTAGGCCGTGCGAGGGTCAACACGCCCATGTGAAGGGGCACACGCTTGCTTGGAAGTAGGCACATAGCCGTATGGCTAAGGCACAAGCCCGTGTGACCTAAGGACATAGCCTTGTGATCTAGCCGTGTAACTCTCTGTCCGTTTGTGCTAAAATAGGATACAGGGTAGACACGACCCTGTGAAGTTCTCACATGCCCATGTGGGATCCCTAAATCTCCAAATTGACCACACAGCTGTGTGGCACAAAATTTTGCCCAGAACCCTAATTTCCAATTGTGTACGACCGTGTGAACCGCCTGAATAGGGGCACATGTGTGGCCACCCATGTGGAAATGAAACCACATCGAAATTGGCTGTAATCTGCACCTTTCTTCTTCAAACCGCATTCCCAACATCTTTATTCTTAAAACCCACTTGAAATTTCTTAAAAATCCCTCAACCATCAACAAAACGAATCCCATCCGCTTTAATCCAAAAATATACCATAAAAGAAAAAAAAAGACCAAACTCCAACATCGAAACTTAACGATTCAGAAAACACCAATAA
This sequence comes from Gossypium raimondii, assembly GCF_025698545.1. NCBI lineage: Eukaryota > Viridiplantae > Streptophyta > Magnoliopsida > Malvales > Malvaceae > Gossypium > Gossypium raimondii. Next base: position 34,060,221 of record NC_068572.1, on the reverse strand, counting down.
CTGTCGAATTTAACATATCCAATTCATAATTTCATTAATGAAAAAGAAAGGTTCGAATCCCACACCTGACTCACGACCAAAACTTCCAAATGCCGGCTTGACGATAAAGAATCAAAGCTTTCCAAAACAAAACTTATCTTATTTTGTTTTTGTCCAAAGGCGCAATAAACCAAGAAGAAAAGAAGGAGAAACCAAACCATGGTGAGGGAGAAGAGAGAACGTGCAAACGAAAAAAATCGAAGAAGAAAAAAATAAAAATAAAAATCCAAACTAAATAATATTTAATAAAAAATATTAAACTTTTTCAACAAAACAAAAATTCAATCAAAGTAATTCCTTCAAAGAACATCCAAGGCTCAAACCTGGAACCCCAAACTAAACTAACATACAACCAACCACCAAACCAGCAGGCCCATTCTGACACTAAAACGCGGAAACAAACTAACATGCCTAATCTAGCCACTGACCCTACCTACAAATATCAAAACTTCTAACCCCAAAAATTGGAGTGTTACAATATATGATAGAGGCACTTAGGATTTAACCCACCTAACCTTTAAACAAATTACCAATTGAATTACCCCCTAGTAAACCCTCTTGATCCTAACACATTCCTTTTTATTTAACACTCGTTTATGTTAACTAGAAACCACATTAATTTTGTAAATTACACTTTTCATTGACTCTCTTTTTTACGAGATTCGATTTGGTTAGTTGTTTGGCTATGTTTCACCATTTACATTATTGAATTTTCTCTTCGTTCTAAAAAATGAAAATGAAAAAAAAATTTAGCTTGAATAGTGAGTTTCATATTTTGTATAAAAGCTCATACTCATTTTTTATTTCTTGTTGATATAAATTCTTTTAATTTAATAATTGATTTTTTTGTGGTTTGGTAACTTATCAACTCGACTCTCAATTGTAACAAACTCTTTTGACCTTTTACGTACCCTTAACCTAAGCCCCGTTACAACCTTGTAAAAACCTCTTGATTGGTGTATCATCTTGGTCTATAGTTGTCGAGATTTGATTTTCAAGCAAGACTATGGTAATAGGATTTCTTGTTTGACTGTTGAGTGTGTTAAACTACTCTTTATTTGATAAAAGATTTTGATATAACAAATTAAAATTGTTTTTGAATATACGTTAAAATTGAAAAAATAATTTTTAAATTTGAAGTCTAAGAGGTAAAAAAATTGAAACAATTTTAAAATCAAGTGTAAATGATTTTAACCATGTCAAAATGATTTCAATCAAGTCAAAATCATTTCAAAATGATTTTCAAACAAGTCAAATTTCCTCCAGGACTAAAGGTATCGATACCTTATGGATAGGTATCGATAATTTTGGAAATATCAATAGCCTTAGAAAAATCGAGACCAAAAAGGTATTCTGTTTTTAGAAACCCTAAAAATTATCGATACCATGTTTCTGGTATCAATACTTTTTTATAATAATCAATAACTTTCTTAAAAACGATATCAAAATAGCATTTTTTTCATAAACCCTACGAAGTATCGATTCAGTATCGATACCTATTTCAAGAAGTATCGATAAAATATTTTTTAAGTATAAATTATTTCATTCCAATGGTCACTGAATTAGGTCTGTTTTTACATCCCTAATGGTCATATTAGCTTCACCAACAACCTCAATGGTTGGACATCTATTAGGGGGTATAAATACAATATTCCAAAGTCCTACAACATCTAAGAAAAAGACCTTTCAAGCAAAAATCATCAATCAAACAACCTTAGAGCTTAAATTTTCATATTCTTCTTGCATACACTTGTGAGGTTTATCTCTATTCTTTTGCTCAAGTGTATCTCATTGTATTTATGCTTCAATTTGCAAACAATTTTACCTTGTAAAGATTATTTCTTTGTTTTCTCATTTGCATCTCTTTGAGAGAGTTTGAAACTTAAGATTTGGGATAGAAATCTTAAGGAGTTGTAAGGTTAAACCTTGTCCTCAAAGGTTGAAAAAATTAGTGAAATTGGAAAAATCCTTAGTGGTGGAAAGCTAAGGTAGTGAAGTAGGCAATTGGGGTCGAACCACTCTAAATTATTTGTGTTCATTGTTTAATTCTTGCCTTTGCAACCTTGTCCTCAAAGGGTGAAAAAATTAGTGAAATTGGAAAAATCCTTAGTGGTGGAAAGCTAAGGTAGTGAAGTAGGCAATTGGGGTCGAACCACTCTAAATTATTTGTGTCCATTGTTTAATTCTTGCCTTTGCTTTCACCAACTTTTTTAAAGGCCAATACACCCCCTCTTGGCATTTTCGGTTTGCTTCATCGAGCTAACAGAATGCGTATTAGTTGAACCCTAAACACTTCGAATGCTTTGACTGAATCCTTAGTGAGGGTGTTCATTCTTGTTGAGTTTGAATTTTAGGAAATTATTAAGATAGGGGAGACACCTATGTTTTATGCCTTCAAAAATTTCTGCTTAGAGTGCTTGTGTTCTTCAGTGTAATTTTTTGTTTCAATTTCCAATGCATGATTATCTATAGATTATCCTAAGATATTTTCAGCGAGAGCAATAAATTAAGGAAGTTAACTTGAATGTGGGTTGAGAATTTTGCTTGAGGACAAGCAAACGCTTAAGTGTGGGGATATTTGATAAGTGCTAAAAGTAACATGTTGTAACCTCATTCTTAATATGTTTTTGGGTGATTATCTGATGTTAATTGTGAATTTTATGCTCATAATCCTTTAAATTCATGTTTTAATGCTTAATAAAGCACTTCGAAGTAAAATGAGCAAAAATCAGAGTAAACTATAAGAGTCACACGGGCGTGTGGTAGGTCATGTCGATTTCATGAAATTGTGCATCGAATATTAGAATATTCAAGAAAAACACAATTTTTAGGTTGTTTTGGGCATTCTAAGATGTATATATGACAAAAATAAGAAGATGGGAGTGAGTCGTCATAGAATATTCAAGAAAATAAGTCGAAAAACACCATTGAAGTTGACTTTGAAACAGATTTCCTTCAGGATCAAAGATTCCTAGTTTATTTCTTAGGAAGCTATCATGAGTTTCTTTATTTCTTTTTGTTATACTGTGTCTTAGATGTTTTTATTTTCAAACATGAACTAATTTTCTAAATACCTAATGAAGATGAACCCTATGATGGATCCTGTCGTTTGATTTTTATTTTACGCAATAAATACCTAGTTCTTGTTCTCAATTATGTGTGCTTAACTCTTTGTTTAATATTTCTAGATTATTTACCCATGTTTAATATGCTTAAGCCAGTGGTTGAATAGAGGCTTTTTAAGAATAGATCTTGCTTAATTGAGTGGAATTGCATGCAATCCTAAAAATAGGACAACATAAATCTACCAGGTTAGAGTCAAATCTAATAAGAGAATCCATAGCACAAGTTAATGAGATAATAGGGGTTTTAATTAGAAAGAAACTTTAATTAATCAACCAAGAGTCAATTGCTCTTATGCTCGAAAGAGATATTTGCATAATTTAGGGATTTCTACAGATCAAGGTGCTAAGTAAAGAAATTGCATAATTTAAATTGATAGTGACAAATGAAATCTAGGTGAATTCTTCCTTAGGTATTGTTTTGCTTCTTGGTTATTAATTAATTATTTATTTTTCTATTTTGTTCTTTGTCTTATTCATTAGTTAATTAATTTAGTTAATTTTAGTTTTAATCAATCACTCGAATTATTCAGTTAAATAATAGAAAGATAGTAATTACTAGTACTTTTAGTCTTCATGGGAACAATATATTTGCTCACCGTAGATATACTATTAATTGATAGGTTCACTTGCCTTAGTCAAATTTTTAGTTAGTTTCATGACACATCAAACACTTGCATCCAAAAGGATGAAAATAACTAATGTTAGGTTTTTTGTTTTTGAAAAGTTCATATGGAGTTTTCTTTAAAATAGGCCTAATAATTACTCTTTTAACAATATAGCAAGTTGTGTTTGTGTCTTCCACCCAAAAATATTTTGGGAAATTGTTTTCACAAAGCATAGTTCTAGCAATTTCTTCTAAATTTTTATTTTTCCTTTCAACAACTCCATTTTGTTGAGAGGTTCTAGGTGTAGAAAAATTATGGGTAATTCCATTTGGGTTGCAAAAATTTGAAAAACTAAGATTTTGAAATTCAGTTCCATGGTCACTTCTAACACTAATAATAGAGTAACCTTTTTCATTTTGATTCATTTTTTAAAATGTATTGAATATTTCTGAAGCACCATTTTTAGTACTTAAGAAAAGAACCCAAATAAACCTAGAATAGTCGTCAACAAGCACAAATGCATATTGTTTTCCACCCAAGCTAGTTGTCTTAATAAGACCAAATAAGAAATCTACTAGTTGATACATCATTAATAGGTTTAAAAGAGATTCTTATATATTTACTCTTAACACATGCATCACAAATTTTATCTATGTCAAATTCAATTTTAGGCAAACATCTAACTAAGTCATTTTTGGCTAATTTATACAAAATGTTCGTGCTAGCATGTCCTACTTTTCTTTACCACAATAAAAAACTATTTTCATTTTTAGCAACAAGGCATATGAACGAATCATACAAGTCATCTAAATGCAACATATAAGTCTTTCCTATCCTATGTCCTACAAGCATAATCTTGTTAGACACAATGTAAATTACTTTACATCTATTAGACTCAAAAATGACATTAAGACCTTTATCACACAATTGACTAATACTTAGTAGATTATGCTTAAGACCACCGACATACAAAACATTTTCAATAAGAATTGAAGAGTTTTTACTAATAGAGCCAATTCCTTCTGTTTGTCATTTGGAGTTGTCACCAAATGTAATTTTTCTTCCACTTTTTGGCTTCAATTTGATAAAGTGACTCTTGTCGCTTGTCATTTGCATTGAGCATCCATTATCAATGTATCATGAATTTTTTCTTGAATTGTCCACGTTGAAGCAATGCTCCTATTCCTACAAACATAGAATTGAACTTTGATTTTTGGTACCCAAATTCTTTTAGTTCTATAATCATTAATTCCTATAATTTTAGTTCTTTTAGGTATCCATTTTGAAAGAATGTTCTTATCTTGAGTAGTTATAAGTCCTTTAGGGACCCATAGTCTTTTAATAAATTTTCCTTTGTAAAAACTTGGAGGACCTCTATATTTATAGAAATTAAAGCTAGTTTTAACAAAGTTTTGTTTTGAGCTATCTCCTCTTAGAAATCTTTTTGGTAAAACTTTGTTAGAGTGAGATTTTTCACTCTTAAGCAAATCAAGTTACTTTTGATGATCATCATGAATTTTCGAAAGTAAATTATGAAAGTCTTGGTTCTTTTTCTCAAAATAATTTATAATGACTTGCATATCATGAATTTTATTTTCAAGTTCATGATTGGTTTTGGAGAGTAAACTATTTTCAAATTTCTATTTAGAAATGTTTTTCCTTTTATTTTGAAACCATAGTTTCAAACTCCAAACCCAACTCATCATAGGCATCTTGTAACTCATCGAAAGAATAGGATATTGAATTGGATGAGTTAAAAGTTACCTTTGGATCGTCAATGGCTATAAGGCAAAGGCTATAAGGCAAAGGTTGGCTACTTCTTAATCTTCATTGTTGGATGAATCCTCATAACTCTAAGTAGCAGCATGAGCCTTAAACTTTTGTTTGCTTGACCCTTTTTTCTTTCATTGGGGACAATCGAAATTTATGTGTTTTAGCTTCTTGAATTCATAACATAGGATAGGGTCTTTTTCCTTGGTAGATTCAAACTTGAGTCATTCCTTCTTTTGGAAATTTCTCCTCTATTAGACCTCATAAACTTCTTGAATCTCCTAGCAAACCTAGTCATCTCTTTGTCTTCATCCACCTCTTCACTTGATTCACAATATTCAATGGTGGTGGATTTGAGAGCAACACCAACCTTCTTCTTCTCATTCTTAGTTTCTTCTACCCCTTCATTGAGCCTTATCTCATATGTAAGTAAAAAATCGATGAGCTCATAAAAAGTCAACATTTCTAAATTCTTTGTTTCTTCAATTGAGGTCACATTGACTTACCATAATTTAGGCAAGCTTCCAAGCATCTTCCTCACAACTTCTTCATTGTGATATGTCTTCCCGTAGGATTTTAGCCCATTAATGACGATGGTGAATCTATTGGACATTACTTTGATGTCCTCTTCAAGCTTCATCTTGAAGGTCTCGTAATTAGGAGTGAAGAGTCCCACCTTTGACTTCTTCACTTGGCTAGTTCCCTTATGAGTTACCTCAAATTTATCTCATATCTCTTTGGCATTCGAACATGACAATACTATACTATACTCATCCGGACCAAGTGCACAAAAGAGAGTGTGCATTGCTTTGGCGTTAATTGAATACTCCTTTTATCTTCTTCGTTCCATTCTTTCTTACTCTTTGGAACTAAGAGCTCTTCTTCTTGCTTGAATGGAATTTAAAGGTCATCTATGATAATGTCCCAAACTGCAAGATCATTTTCTTGGATGAATAGCATTATCATTGCCTTCCAATATGAATAGTTAGCACCAATGAAATAAAGAGGCTTGGAAATATATTTAAACTCACCTAGAAAAATTAAGCCAGAAGTAGATGTCATTGTATGATTGAGCTGATGATTGTTGAGCTTCCTCAAAGATCTCCTCTTTGGTTGTTAAATCATCTAAAAGAGACAAAATTTGATACCAATTGTTAGCTCAATAATTCAACTCAAAATCAGCAAGAGGAAGGGTGAATTAACTTCTTAAAAAAATTGTGATTACTAAGAAAAAGATAGAAACAAAGAACACTTTAATTTATAGTGATTCAAACCCAATTTCCTCACTTTCCACAACTAAGGATTTTCCCAAATTCACTAATTTAATAACTTTTCAGGTCAAAGTTTAACCTTACAAACTCCCTTAAGGTTTCTACCCAAACCTTAAGATACAAACCCTCTCAAAGAGTAAACACAAATAGCAAACTAAGAAGAAATCCTTACAAGATTGAATTGTTTTCCAATTAAGCACTAATAAACAAGAATACACTTGAGCTAAATGAATAACAATGAAAGCTCACAAGTGTGTACAATAAAAGTATGAAAGTTGAGCACAAAGGTTGGTTGATTGATCTTTTAGGTTTGAATTATCTCTCTTATTGTTGTAGGATCTTTGGAAGCTGGTATTTATACCCCATAATTGATTTCCAACCGTTGTGGTTGTTGGAGACATGAATAGAGCCGTTGGGGATAAGAAAACCAGTGCATTTAATTCACCTGCAACAACAAGTATCAATACCAACTAAAAATGTATCGATAATTTTTGTATTAAATGCAAAATTTAGTGACCGTTTGAGATGAAGATATCAATACCAAACAAATTTTATAGATACCATATAAAAAAATATCGATGCTGGATTGATACTTAGCTAAAGTTGTGAAAAACATAATGTCAATTTGGTACTGTTTTTAAGAGGGATATCGATATTTGAAAACTATCGATGCTTATCCAAAAAGTATCAATACGTTTTTGCCTGAAGCTATACTGACTTGTTTTAAAAATAGTTTGACTAGTTGAAAGAGTTTTTACTTGATTAAAATCATTTGAACTTAATTTTAAAGTTGATTCAAGAAATTTTCTAAGAGTTCAAAGTAAAGATTCAAAGTTTTATCTCTTAGACTTCATTTGAGAAATCATTTTGTCAATTTTATTCAACTTTAACTTTTATTAAAAAATATTTTAATTTGTTATATGAAAATATATTATCTAATAAAGATTAGTTTAACAGAAAGAATGTAAAATAAAAGATGCACAAAACTAATAATACATGCAAATGTTATATATATTTTAATTTTGTTGATTTGTTTTCACTTTTTAACATAATTGTCACTTTCTTTATTTGATGGAAATTCATGGTATAAATTCTACAAGAAGCTTACAATGATTATCTCTCTATAACATCATATTGATATAAGTGTATAATAATAATCTTTCTATAAGAGGCAAAATCTGAACAAATATAGAAAGGGTTCACTCTATATGAATTTATATTTATATGTTGATAGAGTGCATTATAAGATTATATATGTTAATAATTTCAATTAATTATTAAAGAATTAATTATCCATGTTTTTTAGTGATTTGTTAGTGTATAGATTTATACACTTGTATTAAATACAAACCCTACATGAATAATGACTTAATTGAACCAAATTTTCCGTACTTTGGATCAAATTCTAAATTGGTCTATACACTTTAAAATATTCTAATTAAATCTTCAAACTATCAATATTATTTTACATTTCATACGCCATTATGTTAATTTTTCATTAGATGTTAGTTGTTTACAGGTGTTACCTTCTGGCCACAACTTTTGCTTGTTTTTCATGACTCTCTTATGTTTATCTTTTGTTCCTTTTTTTAGTTATAGGTTAATATTTGGTACACTAGAAACGTATTTTCTTTTATTTCACAAGCAATTTTAAAAAAATTGTCATATGTCTCTTTTTCTAAAATATTTTTTTCATATTTTACTATATTCGTATGGGATACTTGTCAACCCCCTGACCCTACTTGTGAAGTCTAAAAATTCTACTGACAGTGTACCAAATAATTTCCTTTTACTTATTCTTTTATTCTTTTTTATTTCATAAATAAACAAAATAAAAATAGAAAATAATTGACAGTACAATTAAAATAATTAAATATAATTAATTACAATTTTTTAATTGTATTAATTGTATAAAATATTTCAAAATACATTGTTTTATTTTAAATGAATAAATATAAAAGTCATAATATTAAACAAAAAGTATTAATATTAATTTAAAATAATATTATCAAAATATATTATTAAAAGTATTGAAATAATTTACGATTTATATTTTAATAATATTTTATTTTATTCACAAGTTTTTTTTTCTTTTGGAAAATTTTTCCTTATTTAAACTTTAAACTACAAGCAAAATTAAATAATTTTATCGGCTCATAAAAATACTTCAAATGGATTTTTTTTTTTTTTGAGATCAAAAACCTGGATCCTTTATTAGATAAAAAGACAGGCCCAAAAGACAAACATAATAAAGTCTAAGGAAATCCGAAACAAAAATAAAATGGCCTAATAATAATAGAAGAAAAAGCCTAGATCCAGTTTGGTAAACGGGGTTGGTCTAGAACCTTTTTCTAACCCAATTGTTATCAAATAATTCCCACGCTCCTGAAAAGCAACAATAAGTCATAGGGAAAATGCAAGGACGGTCTTCATCATAATTACTAGTCATTATTTCCTTTAGCAGAAAACAAGAAGTGTCTTCATTACACATCGGTTTGTCATCTCCCCATCTTTCCTTTTGTTCTCGATTTAGTTTCTCTTCAGCTCTTCAACACCTTCAAGCATTCACGGATTTTGTCCATCGCCTATCTGCATCCACCTCTTTCACCACGAAAGAAGGAACTTCTTTCAGATAAGTTGTTTCTCTCCTTTTCAGTCCCTCTGTAGCTAGAATGTGAGTAGCCTTGTTTGATTTTCTATAGGTAAATTGAAAAACACAAGACCTAAAACTTGAACATAATTGTTTTGACTCATTGATAAAAACTTTAATCTCAGATCTATCTGCTTCCTCAGCTTATAGTTTACGAATCACTGTATGGGCATCTCCTTCTATTTCAAGCGCCCTCAGCCCCAGATTTAAACCTAGATGGTATATTGTCATGCATGACTGTTTTTGAACAAATAACCTCTACTTTTTCGTTTTGAACCACTAACCCTAAGCAAGACTCTTTCCTTTGCCTATTAAATGCAGCGTCAAAGTTGATTTTATTTGTTGAACTGATTGGAGCTATCCATCTGTCTGTGAGAAGCCTACTCCCTGGTAAGTGATTATTCAACCCATCAAGTTCCTTAAGGTAGCTGAACACGAAATCTGCTAATTGAGAACTTGTTTTTTACTCACCCTCGTGAATAAAATTGTTTCTTGCCGTCCATATCACATTACACATGCCTTCTGTAATAGCTTAATTTTTAGTGGTGTCACAAGTAGTGGTTCAAGACCACTAAATTCGACAAAAGAGTTAAAAAAATTTTATTATTTAGTATTTATGAGTTAAATATGATTTTAGGAAGACTTTTGAAATAGTGATTTGTATTTTAGAAGAAACTATGAGGTTAAGCGGTTTCGAAAATGAGGTATCGAAAACTCGATTTCATAAACCGAGCTGTAAATATTTTTACAAATATTTACGAAGTGTAATTGAGTTAGTATTAAAATTTTAATAGAAAATATCAATGTTTTGATAGTTAATTAAATAAAAGGACTAGATTGAAAGAGGTGCAAAACTTGTTAATTAAAGAAAATAAGTGAGTAAATTATTTAAATAATAAATAATGGAGGACTTAAAAGGACAAATATGCCTAAATTGACATGGCTGGATGGCATGTTAATGAAAAACATTAAAATAAAACAAATGAAGGGCAAAATTGTAAATTAAACAAAAATTAAACAAATAAATAGAAATTAAAAGAGATTTCTGACAATCTCTTTGAAATTTTGGCAAAAACGGCATGGGAGAAGCTTCTAAAGCTGTTTTTTCTTTTATTTTGCTACAAGTGAGTTCAATTTTTCTTATTTCTTGTAATTTTTGTGTTTTTAAGACTTTTACAATTAGGTCCAGTTATCTACTTCATTAGTTTTTGATTTTATGAGTGATTTTCAAAGTTACCACTGATGAGTGCTGGTTTTTTATGATGAATTAATATGGATTTAGGGCTTTGATTTTGTTATATGATGATTTTATAAAGTGAATTTGATAAATATTGATTTTAGGACTAAATTGTGAAGAATTTAAGCATTAGGGTTTGCTATTAAATTTTTATGTATCAAAGGCTGTAAGATAGCCTAGAATACTTGATAAATTGTCAATTGAGAAAAATTAATTCATTTGGTAGACTAATTAGTAAGGGATTAAATTCTAAAAACTGTAAAAGTTGGGGTAATTGTGTAATTTTAAAATTTGAAGGGCACTAATTGTAAAGTAAATTGAAACTGTAATATATGCTAATGCATGAATAATTTTATATCTTAGATCAAGAGCCCGTAGATTAACGAGAAAAAGGGAAATTAACTGAATAGTCCTTGATCTACTACAAACTTACAATTTAACCCAGGTATGTTCGTATGGATAAACTTTAATGTTATATGTTAATTTGATGAATGGTATTATATATTTATTTATATCATTTGTGAAAATAAAATTATTTCTAAAATTATGAAATTAAAGTGAATGTTCGAAGTGAACGGAACGCAAGATTGAGTACAATCGTTCAGTGTAAAGGAGCAATTAACGAAAAATTACCCAAGTAAAACGAAGTTCAGCATTTGTTACGAACTTCCATGTTTGCTTTCCGTTTAGCTCTCATGAGCTTCAGCAGTTTAACTCTTCTAGGTTTCAGTTTAGCTCTTTTGAGCTTTCGTTTAACCTTTACGGGTTTCCGTTTAGCACTTATGTGCTTCTGTGCAGTCTTCGGGCTTCCGTATACGATGTACTCATATTCGTAAGATGTTCTTCAATTTGACAAAGTCTAGTAAGTCACATATGGAATAATATTTAAAGACTTCATGATTTTATCGATTTTGAGATGAAATAAGTGAATTCATCAATTGAAGTTGTGATTGGCAGGAAATGTATTTTAAACAATTTATTTAAATGAATTGTTTTAGTCTGTTTTGTAAGATTTATGTTTAAAGCTAACAAACTTACTAAGCTTCATTAAGCTTACTTATATTGTTTAATGTTCTTTGTAGATTTACAAGAAGTTGGAAGATCAGATCAACACATCGAATCACACTATCCAACTTACCAAGAGATTTTGCTAAACATACTATGTTTTATATGGTATGTATAGGGATTGAAATGGTTGTGTAAATATTAGAAACTACATTTTGGTTATGTTTCATATTAACTTATATATGTATGGTTTGTCATGTTTGGTATAAGTGTTGGTATGGGTAATGAATGAATTGGTAAAGCATGTTAATATAGTAGTTGCATGTGTGAAATAATTTATGTTCTAGTTTAGATTGTTAGAGTATATGTAATAATATGACCATAATAATGATAGAAATTGGTTGTTTTAGAGATCTTTTTATGGCCTATATGTATGAAATTTGAGATGTGTAGGTTAAATTCAAGAATAGGTGAGAAAAGAGGCCATAAAATGGTCTATTTTCATCCACATGGGTAAAGACACGGGCCTACTTTTTGCCCGTCCATAAAAAGGCCATGTGCTTCCTGCACCTTAAAATTTCTAAATAGAATGCCCAGCTTTTTGCACGTGGCCTAGCACACGGGCGTGTGACTAGGCCGTGTGATTCAAGTTAGAGAGTTACACGGGTATGGACATGGGCTGGGACACGACCATGTTCCTTACATCGAATGCCCACATGGCCTAAGACACGGGCGTGCCTTCTGGCCGTGTGGCTCACACGGCCGGCCACATAGGCGTGTGTCCCCTGCTCTTAGGAAAATTTTTAGAATTTTGGGAAAAATTCTCTGAGTTTTCTGTTTGGTCCAGATTTATTTCTAACACTTATTTTTGACCTCGAGGGCTCATAAAAGGGACAATATGAATGTTTATGTTTGGTTCTTGATATGTATGTTAAATGTTATGAAATGTTCGCGTTTAATCCATAAAGTTTGGTAATGCTTTGTAACCCTGTTTCGATGACAGATAAGGGTTAGGGGTGTTACACTATCAATCTGCACTTAAACAAAGAATTTGAATCAAATATATTTTTAATCCAACATTTGTACTCAATATTAACATCTGCTATAGGCCAAGTAACATTTAGTTTCTCCCATGTCTCCTTTGATGTAGGGCATTCCCGAAACAGATGCTCCCTATTCTCTGCTCCATTTTGGCATCTTTGGCAAGCAACGGATCCCAGCATTCGCCTGTAATGTAGGTTGCTAAAAGTAGGCAGATAGTTATAGAAAATTCTCCAGTTTGTAATTTTAATCTTAGGAGGTAGATCTAGGTTCTACAATTTTTTGTAAAATATTCTGTAGCTTTGTTGTCTTTGGGTCTGTCCATCTTGTAAGAGAAATTTATGCCTGCTAGGTACCGAATACTCCCCCGTCAGCTCACCACGCCAAATGATATGATCTTCATGCGGATTCATAGATAGAGGAATGCATAAAATTCTCGTAGCTTCCTTATCGAAATTCGAATTAGCCCATCTTTTCATTTTCTTGTGTTCACATCAGTCAAGTCTGCAACTTTATTTAGGCCCAAAATACTTTGAATTTTTTATTGCCAAGGACCCAAGCATCACCCTAGATAGACACTTGCTTGCCATCCCTATCCTCCAACCTAAACCCTTCAGAAGAAGCCCTTTTGCAGCCCATAAGCTCTACCAAGTAAAATAAGGTAGATTTTCTAACCTAGAATTTAAGAAATCTTTTTCTTTAAAATATTTTACTTTCAAAGTTCATGCTAGTAACAAATTAGGATTACGTAACAAATGCCAACCTTGTTTGGTCAATAATGCAATATTAAAATGTGACAGATTTCGAAAAACTCATACCTCCTTCCTTAAGTAGACACAAAGACCTCCTATCGCACCAATGCATGCCTTTCTTCTTATGATTCTTTTTCCACCAGAAAGCCCCTATTATATTATCCATTTCCATACAAAAGAACTTTGGCAATAGAAAGTTAAACATCGCATATGTTAGAATTGCTTGCAAAACAACTTTGATAAATACCTCTTTTCCACCTTGTGAGAGATGTCGTATGCTCCAGCTATTTATCTTCTGCTTTAATCTATCTTTCAAGCCTTGGAATGCCTTTTTTCTACCCTATCCCACCATATTCGATAATCCTAAGTACTTTTCTGGCTCTGATGAACACCGAACATTAAGTACTTAGAAAGCGAAATTCTTATCCTGCTTATTTACATTTGTGCTAAAATAAACTGTGGATTTGTCAAAGTTTGCACATTGTCCTGAGCAAGATTCATATTCACTTAGAATATTTTTTATCACATTAATCCCACTTACCGAAACCTTTCCAAATAGGGTACAATCATTCGCAAATATGAGGTGGGTGATTGGTGGAGCAGATCTGCACACTTTTGCCCCTGAAATTTTCCTTTATTGACTCGCTAATCTCCTAAGGTATGATAACCCCTTTTCGCAAAATATAAATAAATAAGGGCTCAATAAGTCTCCTTGGTGCAGCCCTCAAGATAGTTTAAAGCTAGCTCCTACCTCTCCATTTAGTATAATTGAATACTTCACTGTACTAATACAATACAAAATGAGATCAATAAAAGGACAAGCAAAACCCATCTTCAACAATATACCTTTAAGAAAAGTTCATTCCACACGATCATAGGCCTTGCTCATATCTAATTTTAAAGCCATATAGCCTTTACGCCCCGATCTTCTATTTTTTAAAGAATAAAGCACCTCATAGCCAACAAAATATTGTCAGTTATGAGCCTACCGGGCACAAAAGCACTTTGAGAATCATCAATACAAACATCCAGAACTTTTTATAGTTGATTTACAATTGTCTTAGCAATAATCTTATAAATAACCGTGCAGACTTATGGGACAAAATTTTTTTAGATTAAGGGGATTCACAACTTTTGGAATCAAAACTAAATTTGTTTCGTTAATACCTTCCAAATAATTTCCATTATTCAGAAAATCCAAGCAAAAAGCAATAGTGTCCTTACCGATAATATGCCAAAAATTCTGATAAAATAAAATCGGGAGTCCATCTGAACCTGAAGCTTTTGTAGGCCTAATTTCTTTGAACGCCTCCACAATTTCGTCCTCTGTGTATATGTCCAGCAAACTTTGGTTCATGCTTTCTGAAATAGAACGAGGTACCCCTGACAGATTGTGTTCCACCCGATCCCTCTTGAATCAAATAAGTCATTAAAATAGCCACAAGCAATGTTCCCCATCCCAAGATGATACATGGCTAAAGAGCCGTCAACCCTTTGTAAACCCCAAATACGATTTGTACACCTTTGCTGAGAAGCGTAATTGTGAAAAAATGAGGTGTTTTTATCTTCCATCTTCAGCCAATTCACCCTTGCCCACTGCTCTTAATACCTTTTCTCCTTATACATCTTCTTATTCAAGTGTAGTTTAACATCAACAAGCTCGGCCAAAATTTCTTCCGATCTATCATGACTATTCAAATCTTCCAACCTCATTGTCAATCTTTTCACATCCTGGCCACTTTTGTGCTTAATTTTGTCCCCCCCCCCCACTTTTGCAATCCCATAGTGAGAGCCGAGATACGACTTTGAAAAATCCTGAATTTCTTTCCCAAAGCCTTTTGATTTTTTCCTCACACAACTCTTCTAGAACCCACCAAGCTTTGAAGCAAAACCTTCTAGTTCTTCTTCCCATTCATTCAACCTCCATTTCAATAATCAAAGGGCAGTGATTCGAAAAAGAGTGAGGCAGGTGCCTCAAAGAATAAGCAGGAAAGAGTTGTAACCATGCACCCGTAGCCACCCCTCTATCAATTCTTTCCCGTATATTTCGTTTCACCACACGACCCCTCTCCCATGTAAACCATGCGCCAGAGAAACCAATATCTTCCAAATGACAATTCTCCAAAGTTCTATGAAATGGTTCCATTCTCACCTCCTCCGTTAACAATCCTCCTTGTTTTTTTGCACATAGAGAATATCATTGAAGTCTCCACCAACCAACCATAGAAGGTTATTATTTCTCCCTAAACTCCAAAGTAAGTCCCATGTCTCCATCTTATCTATAATATCCGGAGCCCCATAAAAGCCAGTGAACCTCTACCTTGGGCTTTCCTTAGCTTCTTGAATTTCAACATTAATATGATTCTTTGAAAGGCTTTTAAGAGTAGCTAACTATCCCCCATTCCATCCTATGCTCAAGCCCCCCATGTTCCATCAGCAGGAACGTCAACACCATTAAAAAACACCACATCGTCTCCTGACATTCTCCATTCGATTTTCACTCAACTTTGTCTCCAGGAAAAAGACAATTTAGGGATGATAAATTTTCAGCATATGCTGAAGTCTTCTTACTGCTTGCGAACTCCCCAATCCATGAACATTCCAACAGAATATTTACATTTCTTCTGATCAGCATATCAACTGGCAGCCACTAATATCTGTTGAGTATGAGTAGAGCGCCCATCAATGATCTCTAGCGAATCCTAAACATTAGAAATGATAAAGATTGAGGAATCAAGCCTTTTGTCTCTTTTTTTCCTTCCGTATTTTCAATCGGGTCATCTTTTAAGTCGCAGTCCATAATCATTAAACCCGACCCATTAGAAGAGCCCACCACAACCGAAGCTTTCCTTTACTTCAGCCCCCTTCGACTTTTACCGCGTCTGTTGATGACTGTTTGCCCCCAAATCTTTCCCAAAATTGTGACGTGGTTCCTGCCCATTCTGTTGACCTATCAAATCATTTTTTAATTTGATTACCTTCCAAATTAATACCACGAATTGGGTTAATAGTATCCCACGATTCCCTCCCCTGATTTGGCTTGAATTTTGACCAAATTGCCACCCATAACGATTCTTTCCAAACAAATTATCCTCCCCTTCCCCCTTAGCCAAATGTTGTTCACAATAGTAGCTTTCCTTGACTGAGCTCGTAATGACAAATCCCACCCCAATTCCATTTCCTGCGTCCCATGTTTTATTCTCACCGGGCAAAAATTATCACCATGGCCTAGACATCAGCATGAAGAGCAGAACAAGGTTAATTTTTCATATTTGAATTTTGCATAAGTAAAATTGGAGGCAGAAATCATAATTTTCTTTCGTCTTTCTAGGGGCTTTCGAACATCAATCTAGACACGTATGCGTAGATAATTTTTGAAGCCGCTGGATAATTGCTTCATATCATATTCCAGATATTTTCTAATGAAGTTTCCAAATTGCATCGCCATTAATTCCTTGAAAAACCCCGAAGGCAGATCATAAATCTGAACCCACCAGTCTGAAATACATCAATGGAATAGTCATCGGGTCTTCATTCTCCTGAATCCTATGGATGATCAACAAATGAGTGTTGAAAGTCCATGGAGCACCTACAATCACCCGACTGATATCCAATTCATTAAAGAATTTAAATAAGAATCATTTTTCACCCAGATCAGATATCTGCAAACCCTCCAAAGGGTGCCAAACATTTTTCATTGTATTTCTCATGGCTGGAAAATGGACCACGCTAGCAGTAAGAAAACATCCGACCAAACAGAAACTATACACTGATTCCTACAGTTCAACTTCATCCGAAGCAGGGAAAGCTTGTTCTCCATTTTCTAAACTCAGATCTGCTAGGCCCCTCTCCATCACTTTTAGCAAGGACAGAACACTTGCCACTCACACCAGTAACAGATTCGAAAAGAACAAGAGCAGAAAGAAACACAATTGAAAAGAAAGAAAACTCAAAAGCGTGTCAAAAACGAGAAACAAAGGTGTGCCATAAGGCAGACGTTTTTATTATACTTAAATTCAAATGGATTATTTTTGTCTTCTTATATTTCTTATATTTTTTATAAATATATAAAGAAAAATAAGTAAATACTTCTAGATTAAATTTTATTTTCACTAATAAGGTGGGGCGAGAGGCCCAAAATGAAAAATTCAACATTATTATAAGCTATTAAATTTACAAAATTTTAAGTGGTTAAATTAGTTTTCATAAATTTATACAATTTAATTCCAACCTTTAAAAAGAATTTAGCTTGACTTGGCGCTAATTATATTATAAAAAGTAAAATAAATTAAATATAAGATAAATTTCTTAATTTTAAGATATAAATAAATTTTATTTTAATAATAAATTATATTTATAGAATTATTTGTTCACAGAAAGAAACAAAAATATTTTATAAAATTAATGTAAATAAATATATTTTAATAACCTATTTATTAAAAACTAATTCAAAATAGTATATAAATTATTATTTGCTTTATATATATTTATATAAAGGGAAAAAGGTAAATAGAAAACTAAAATATATTTATAAATTGAATACGAATTAATAATTTTCTAACTATTATAAATTAAAATAATTTATTATTTAATTTAATTTGTATTTATTTATAAAATGAAAAAATAAAAATTAACAAAAATAAACAAAGCCATGCTCACGCGTGTCACAACACAACCATAGTTAAACATGTCATTCTAATGCTGACACACATATTTAACATTACTTTTGCTCTAGTTACTTAATCAAAAGAAACACCTTATTTGTAAAATTAAATATAATTTAATTACTTAATAAAATTAAAAATAAAATATTATGAGTTTGTAAATGATAAATAAATATATAATATTAGTCATAGATATTGTTTACATATTTTACGGGTATAAAGTATTAAATTTTATAAATTTGTGATACAAAATTATTTTTTATAAAAAAAGTTCCAGAATGTAGTTATTTTATTACCATAATAAGATATAGATTTTATGGGTAATTGTAGGAATTTGTAATACGTAATTAACGTGTGTAATAAAATGAATTGTTAAAAGGAAAAGTTGCAGAATTTTAGGTTTTTCTTTTGTTAACAAATACGACATATTTAGAAAATTTTAGGATGTACACAAGAACCGTCCCATTATTTTTCATTTATAAAATTTTATTAAATTTATTCTGTGAATATTTAAATATTAAATAATATGTTACTGGTGTGAATATGTATTAATATATTATTAGCCTGAATTATTAATTTAATCAAATATGTATTAATTAAATGTTAAATAATATATTGTTGATGTGAATATTATTTAATTTTAATACTTATTATTTATTTAATTGAAACAACCATTTTACTTCATCGAATATTATTGAATAAAATATTTTATTTTAATCGACTTTGTGCTAAGTAATTATTTAAAGTCATTTAATATTTTATCTTTATAATTTGAATTATAAATAAAGATCTTAATATTTAAGAGTATCACATGTAAGTTATTTAAGTGTGACACATAATTTTTTATTTATTTCAATGAAATCAAAGTAAGTGAAAAGATAGGAAAACTTTGATTTTATTTAAATGAAAAAATAGCATTTTAATTATAATAATAGGAAAACTATAACTTATTATTTCATTGAAATAATTCTTACATTTCTTTTTTCTAATGGAGCAGTCGGATTTTATTATTATTAAAAAAAGACACAGTTTCCAAACAATAAAGGAAAGTTGTAAAATACATTAGAAAATGAAATGCTTCAATGCTAAATAAAAGCAACCCAGCCAAAATAAATTATCTGAAACCTTCATTCAAACCATCTGAAAAACAAAAAGACAAGCTCATAGAATCACCATTGTCCCTTGAAGATGAACAGATTCCAAAGATTGCTTGCAGAAAATCGACGAACGGCACGCCTAATCTAGTGGATCCGTTCACCACCAGTCCTTTTCCATCGCAGCAGCGAATAGAAGCACCCCTTGTGTCAGATAAGTCGATACTCCTCATGCCTTCTGTAGCTAATAGATGAGCAACTTTGTTCCCCTGTCTCGATACATATCTGAAAAAATAGCTTTGATAACTTTCACTGAGCGATCTCATGTTCCTTATGTACACACTAATTTCATATTTATCTTCCCTATCTGCATAAAGCTTTTTCACTACAGTAAACCTGTCTCCTCAATCTCCACCTCTGGAAATCCTATGGTCAAGCCCATCTGAACTGCATGAAAGCATGCAAGAGCCTCCACAGCGAACGCCGAAGGTATATATGGTCATTCATTATCATTCTAGAACCCAACACCACACCATT
Organism: Gossypium raimondii; assembly: GCF_025698545.1. Taxonomy (NCBI): domain Eukaryota; kingdom Viridiplantae; phylum Streptophyta; class Magnoliopsida; order Malvales; family Malvaceae; genus Gossypium; species Gossypium raimondii. The sequence goes on along the minus strand of NC_068572.1, from coordinate 34,040,431 downwards.
TGAATTCATAATCACAATCCTCGTACATGACCTCTTAGAATGATTTTGAAAAGCAGCATCAAAATTAATCTTCACATAAGGACTTTCTGGCGGCCTCCATCATTCAATCTCCACCCTCCAAATAGGTACTTTTTGGTTGATTCCATCTAACTCCCGTATATATGTAATGATAAAATGGGTTGTGTGTAACATCCCAAAAATTTTCGAAGTTCGGAACAGTGACAGGTAAACGATAAGTTGGTTATAATTTAAGAAAAAAAATTAAGAAATGAAAATGATCGAATTGAATTAATGAAAGAGGAGGAAGAGTAGAGGTGAAATTTTACCAAAAGAAAGCATGAATCATCCCATATAGGAAAAGTTAGAGGACAAAATAGTAATTATTGGAAATAGATAAGTATGGAAGTGTAATGATCAAAGATGAATACGCGTAAAAATATAATTAGTAGGGTAAAATGGTAAATATCATTTTATGATTATTTTAATTAGATATTTAATAGAATTAACTGGAGAAAAAGATGGATAAATCTATCCGCCTTCACGTCACCCACCATTAGTACTATTCCAAGTTTTACTTTTCTTTCAACTAAGTCATTTTCTCCATAATTAAGCCAATCAAGTTAGTTTCTTTTAAATTTCTTCAACTGTTATAAGAAGTGCATTCATATTTGTTTTGGAGGAGAGAGAAAATACGAATTAGTAGAGAATACAAGCAATTGAAAAAAAGTAAAGAAAAGTAAGAAACAAGTGGAGAATTAGAGCAAAATTGGAGCCAAGGAAGAAGAAAGGTTCATTCCAAGCTTTGAAGTGTAAGTACAACTAGAGTGTTATTTATTTTAAATATGTTGTTACTAGTTAAGCTTAATTAGATAGATAAATACTTTAATATGGTATTTAATCATAAGTTTACAAGTGACATAAATGAAGAAAAATTATATGGTAATGATTGAGTATAAAGAATGATGAATTGATTGTATTTACTAAGTAAATTATAATAGAGGAATAAGAGAAAAGTGAGAAAAAGATTAAGATGTGAAAAGGACTAAATTGACTTAATCAACTAAATCATAAAAGATGGAAAAAATCTATAGAAATGTTATTATTATATATATATATATATATATATATGTGTGTGTGTGTGTGTGTGTGTGTGAATTGTAAAATAAATGTATATATATGAGTGATGTGAAAAATGGTATGGTGAAGTTATGAAAGTGTAAAATAAAACATGAAAAGACAAGGACTATATGTTAAAAGTGTAGAAATAATATGTGAAAGAAATGATAAGGATTAGTAATGAATTATGAGAATTATATTAATTGGTGAAACATATTAAATGTATTAAAAAGAGTTGTAAATTTTATTTGTTGAATTGAAGGTTAAAAAAGAATTGTAATTACAATTGAAACGATTGAAAAAGATATATGAGTTAATATATGCTCTAAAGTTGAAAAAATCATAAAAAATATGAAAAATGCCTGGGTTTCTCAATTTTATGGAATGGAAAGCAGGAATGAAATTCATTTTCATTATAGGACTTATTCTCTCTCTTTTAGAAGATACTATGCCGCCACTATGAAATAAGTGAAAATGACGTGAATAACGATAATAAGAATTTGTGGTGAAATGTGGAAATCAAACAAAGAAATGAAATATGCTATATTGATTATTGAAAGTAAAAGATATTGTTACATGAAATGTCGTGAAATCTAATATAAAAGCGTTGTGTGAAATGTCTAATAAGAATTATTAGTGAGTTATGAAAGATTATTAAATATGGAGACAAGTTAGGTACATGTGTTATTTAGAGTGAAATATATAATTATATTAAAATTGTTACAAGGATTAAATTATGAAAGGCGTAAAAGTGATGTGTGTGTATTATATGGTTTGCCCAAGTAGACGAGATAAGAACTATTGGGATATAGGTGGCATGCCATTAAGGAAATTTTAGTGTGCTTACCATCTTCCACTTTAGCACTTACTGTTTCGCACTTCGGTGCTTACTATTCTATAAGTGCACTTTAGTGCACTTCTGTACCAATTTTGTATATCCTAAGTGTTCTTTTTAGTCTACTGGGCATCTGTTAAAAAGGTTCATGACATTCCTTGTTTAAAGGTAAATTTTTTCTCTGTTAAATGTTAGAGTAATGTGTCAGCTAAATGAAGAAATGAGAAAATAAAATGTATTGAAATGAGATTAAATTATAAAATGAAAAAATTAGCAATAGATAAAAATATGTGATAAGGGAATGGCAAGTTTAAAGTTAATTATGAATACAAGTTCTGAATAATATTAGTTTAACAATTAAAATATCGTAATTGTTAAATGAATTAGTAAAAAAATTAAAGGTATTAAAAGGATTAAATTGAAAAGTTACAACAATTTACAAGAAAATATTGATAAGTAAAGAATGTAGTGAAAGATACAAGAATACAAGAATTTTATAGTTCAAACTACAATTGTTGTCTAAATTGTGGTAATTAAGGATTAAATCGAGAATATTGAGAAAATTATGTTTGAAATAATAATAAAAGGGAAGTGTGTAAAAACTTGATATGTGAATATAGATATTGCAATGAATTAACGGTTTAAAATGCTAAGTGATAATGAAGTTGAATGAAAGGTGAATTTAGAATGGTATTATAACAAATATTGGATTTCGTGACAAAAAAAGATTAAAATTGAATTATGGTAAAAGATGAATGATTGGGGAATTTATTTGATCATCGGAAATATAGTTCATTAAATGATTAATAAGAAATTAAGTTATGTGATAAAAATATTAATTAAATTTCTTGTTCAACTTACTAATAAGTTAGCAATAGCTTAACATATATTTTATACGCATGGGTAAAGAGAAGCAAGTAAAAGACATTGTGGATAGGCCGCATCTCATCACATTAGTACACCCGTGGACCCATGAAAAGGGTAAAATTTTAATTTCTATTTTTCAGTAAATGGCATGTACCTAGGTGAGTATTTACACAAAAAAAATGTCAAAGGACTAAAATGTGAAGTGTGAAACTTATTTAATTTATATGAAATATTATATATAGCTATATGAGTTGCATGTTAGGGATAAGGAAGGGAAAATTGAAAACGCAAAGTAGATATATGAATTGATATAGTTTTAAATAGTCAAGCAAACAGGGTTAAATTGACAAAACGTGAAGGGCTAAATAAGCAAATTAACCCTAACTGAAAAGAAATCATAGAATGACATTTTGGTATCGATACCAAGGGTAAAGTATCAACCAGTCGGTATTTGCAAATCCTCTATCAAGTCTTTCTCTAATATTAGTCTCCAAATGGCATTCAACTAAGACTACCCGAAAATCCTGCATACGCCCTTCATCCCTACGGAAGCCTCCTACCTTCTTAAAAGAATATAGGATTTAGTTAAAATCGCCACAAACCATCCATGGTACAACCTGATTCCTTCCTAATGATCGCAAATGATCCCAATTTTCTGCTCTAGAATGAACCTTCGAGGCACCATAAAACTCTGTCATCCGCCATCTTGGACTATCCACCCCTTCCTAAATCTCGACATCAATATGATCCTTTGAAAAACTTCTAAGCTTAATAGAACTTCTTTCATTCCAACCAAGGCTAAGACCTCTATGAGTACCATCATTTGATACATCGATACCATTTTAAAATCCATTTCATTTGAGAATTTTCTCTATCTGCTTTGAATTTAGTTTTGTCTCTATAAAAATGATAATTTGGGGATGGTAGATTTTCAGCAGATGTTGAAGTCTTCGAACATCCTTTGGGTTCCCCAAACCACAAACATTCTAACATAAAATTTTCATTGCGTTTGATCGGCTTGCCTACTAGTAGTCGTCGATATCCTTTGAAGATGAGCTTGACCACGCTCATCAGTGGTCTCCAAAAAACTTATAGAATCAAAAATGTTGGAACCTGATTTATCATATCGAAGTATTTTCTTTCCATCAATGCTTTCTGTTAGGCTATCCTCCAAGTCATGCTCCATAGCATCTTTACCCGACCCACTAAAGGATCCCGCCTCTTTCCAATCTATTGGATTCAGACTTCCTTCCAAATTAAAACCCAAGACAGGATTAAATATTCTGTCATGATTTTTGCCTTTGACCATCCCATAAATTCCTCCTCAATTCTTGCTTCCCAAAATTAGCTCCCAAAAAACTCTGCACTGTCATCATCACAAAGCATAACACTAGTTATAGTGGTGTCCTTCCTCGGTGGTGCCTTCAGCGACAAATCCCACTCTAGCTCCACCTCCTTCATGCCATGACTGAGTCTGATGGGACAGAAGTTATCCCCATGCTCAAGACATCCACATAAAAAAATAAAAAGTGTTAACCTCTCATATCAAAATTTTGAATCAATAAATTTTGAATAAGAAATCATAATTTTCTTTCGCCGCTTTAGTGGTATTCGTACATCCAATTGAACACGAATTCGCAGAAAATTCTTAAAACCTCGATTAAGTTGTTTGGCATCATACTCCAAGAACATTCTGAGGAAATTTCCAAATTATTTGCAACATTCTTAGAGAAATATCCCGAAGGGGATCATGCAATTGAACCCAAAAGAAAAAACTAAAGGTACTTGCATTGGATCTTCGTCTTCCTTGAACCGATGAATCACTCAATCAACATCGAGTTCAAGGGGGTGCCAGAGGTTTGCCATCGTGTTCCGCTTTGCTGGAAAATGACCAACGCTCGCCGTAAGAAAACATCCAACCAAGCAGAACTTATACACCGATTTTTGAGATTCGGATCCGTTAGGAAACTTCCATGTCTCCTCTTCACCGTCTTCAATATTTAGACCAGCAATTTCCTTCTCCATGGATCAAAATAAGAGTCGAACAGAAGCAAAATACTCAAAATAAAGCAGGAAAGCAAAGATAAAATCAGAAAAACATAAACAGAGAACATATAAAATGTGCCATTATGAGTGGACAAAACAGAGAGAAAGCGTGTCACTATGAACAGACTCGCATTAATTCTTACATTTCTAACGACTCTAGGAAGTGCAAAACTATAAAATGATATTTTTATAATAAATTTATTGACATAAAACACAATAATAATAAAGAACTAAGTTTAGCTTTTCTTTTATATAATTGATTTATTACCATAATAAACAAAAATAATTAGTTTAGTAATGAAAAGGCCAAAGAGGGTATTGTCTTATTAAACACCATTTATAACTTATTATTTACAAAATTGAAACCAAATATTTTATAAAAACATTATTTTAATATTTTCTTCTCTAATCAAAATTAATTTTGATAATTAAAAGATAAATATCTTTTATGGTTTCCTTATTTTGTAAACAAATAAAAGATAGAAATATAGGCAATCAATTAACACGTTTTTTCGTTACTATTCACATAAAAAACTTAGAAATTTAAAAGAAGTAAATTTTAAATCAGTACTCAATAGTACTATGAGAAATGAGCTGGTTGATTTTTGTCTTTTTGTTCTAATATATTTTTTCATCCAGATTTTCCTAAGCCATCCGAGGAAGTTTTCTACTTTGATTTTCTCTGTCAAATATGGCTTTGAGATTAGTACTAAATAAAATAATATATTTTAAGTAGTGAATTGAAAAATTAAATTAATATGATATTGAATGTTGAAGGGTTTTTTGAGGTAACTTAAAACTTTGGGTCACATGATAAAATTCAACAGCTTATTTATAACTCTCAAGCATCAAAACTTGTATCTTTTGATAAAAAAGCATCTCAATTTAGATAAAGCAACATACCACAATTGTCTCTCATTCTAGATCGAGCAAGCTCGTGCCCATCCCAAAATTCCAATTATCCTCATAAAACTCAGGTAAAATTGGTTTCCATCATACCTTATATTCTTTCAACTTTGATTTACTCTTTGTTTCTTCATGCATTCAATCTATTTATAAGCATGAAGGAAATATTGGAATAGTGGTTAAAGTAGAGATTAAATGTATAAATTAAGGCTAGTAATTAAAAGGGAGAGTTATTAGAACAAGGGTAAAATAGGAAAGGACATAAAGGGTAAATAGTCCATTTTTAAAAGAAAATTTTGTTGGCTATAAAAAGCCACCAGCGTCCAGTTTTTTTAGTTTTGTTTCCTCCCAACTTTCTTTCGTTTTAAAATTTAGTTAGATCTAGTATTCCAATTTTTCTCTCAAATTTCTGCATTTCTTTAGATTTCTTGGCATCAATACACCCCCTATCCTTTCAAATTTTCAAGAAAACCATTATTTCTTCTCTAATTTCTCACCTAAACTTAGCTCGTTTTTGCTCAATTCGTACAAATTCATGGAGGTTTTTAAGTTAAAGATAAATCTATTATTTTCTTATGTATTAATTTTTATTATATTTTTAAATTTGAATTTTTATAGATCTAAGCAAGAAAATTAGAGATCAATGGTTTTAAAGCTATCTTTTGTATAAAATGATGAATCTCATAATAAAGTGCTAAGAGATGTTTTTAAAATGATTTGTAGTATATTTTGATGAGATTAAGAGGTTTACAAATTCAATTTATCAAAATCTTTAAGTAATTGCGTGAAGTAAATGGTTTTCTTTTGAGAATGAGGAAGAACATTTTTTGAAAAATTATTAATTAAAGAAATTGAGCAAAGTTAGAGATTTGGATCTGTAATTAAACTTCAATTAGGGGTTTAGGAGGTAGAAATTAATGATTTAATTAAGCTAAAAAGAATAAATTAAGTGAAATAGATTGTACGAAATAAGCCGGATTAATATGTGTAAGTGGAGTGTCGTTGTATGAACACAAAGAGATAAGTTAGATTATTTTTGAATGCTTAGTAATATGTATATTTTTGTTCGAAGTTGAAAGCGTTGGTGGAACCTCAACAAATCGCGACAAAGACAAGCAAAAAGTTGTCTAGTTCGACGAGTAAAAGTGAGCTACAGGTAAGTGCATTTGTATGTTGTGTTTTAGCATGTAAACTTTGGCTTTTCCTTGTGCAAATCATTGAATTCTTTCTTGAATTTTTGGATATGCATGTTGTGCAAAGTTGAAGGTGCCAAATATGTGTGAGTGAATTGTGCATTAAAGGTTGAATGTGTGAACATTGGGAGCTATTGAACTAAATAAGTATGTATATAGGATATATATATATATGTGTGTGTGTAAATAAGTATGTATGTATACACAATATTTATGCAAAGCTGGTCTTGTTATTGTTGCCTAAATTGACCTAAGTGGTTGGAGTATTAACTGTTGCGTGTGTGGATGAACAAACATTAAAATTTGGCTGAAGAAATAAAAGGTAAGTATGTATATATATTTAGGGGTTTGGTGTTATATAATATATATGTTTATAGACTAATGTATGCTAAAATTTAATGTGACAAATGTCATTAAATAAGTATGTATATATATGTATATATATTCGTATATGGTTATGTAATAATTGTGAATGGATATGAAAAGATAAATAATATAATGCACACTTTTATAACATGTAAATTTTATTGGTAATGCATAATTATGTGTGTCACGGGCCGCAGTTTAAAGCTCGTGACCGTCGCACCAAATGTATCCCATATAGGTCTATCGTTTAAATGAGGATCATTTGGCCCACGAGAACAAGCTCGATTCAATAAATTATTGTAGAAGCCTGTCAGATTAAAGTCTGGGTGGCCCAATTATGCTGATTTGGAAAGATAAGCTCCCTTGGTAAATAGGGAAACTAATCTTAAAAGATTGAGGGGAAGCATATCTTACAAGATTAGATTGGATTTAATTATGTAAATTGATTATGTAATCTTCTAAATCCCTAGATTTAAGGGATAGGCTAATCTCGTTCGTCGATGTAACTTGATCTAGATCGTCGATTTTGGAGGAGCTCAACTATAAATAGAGAGTTTCCTCCTCACTTGTAACTCACTTCATTCTTTCATTATTTCTTATATTCTTTGAGAGAAAGTAATATAGTTGAGAGCATTTACTCAAACACCTCTCATGCATATTTTTTTGTGGCTTTTTGTTTTCTTTAGCTTGCTTTTGGCATAATTGTTTCTGCTATATAAATTGGTGCCTTGGAGGAATTCTAATTAAATCCACAATTGTGGTGATTTTGCTAACTTAAGCGTGTTTGCATAGAAAGGATAGTCTAAGGCTTCACGGAACGCGAGACAAAAGTTCTAGCCCCGTGACAAGTAGTATCCAAGCTTTGGTTAAGTAGGCATTGATAGGATGTTGAAAGAAGATTTTGATCAAAAGTTGGCCAGAAAATCAATCCTTTTGAAGGATATGTTGTCGGTAGTAGAGGAACGTGTGGATAAACTCAAGGAGTCCTTGGAGGATGTAAAGGAGTCACTCGATGTGGTCGAGGTTGCATAGATGACTAGAAGGAGCAGTCTAGAGACTATGTGAAGTTGTCTCTCAATTCCACTATGGATAAGTGATGGTCACTAAACTAACTATAATTACGAAAAAGGCAAGCGCACCTATCAAACAATAATATAGCTATAGTGAGTAGGGAATATCGTGTCCACAAGGACTAAAAGTACTAGTAATTATCATTTTCCTATTATTTAGCCGACAAATTGAAGTGATTATGTTTAATCTAAAATTATTAAACTAATTTATTTAAAAACGCAACAAAGAATAAATCAAGGAAATAATCGAATAATAACCAATGAGATAGACAATACCTAGGAAAGAATCCACCTAGACTTCACCTATTATTATGAATCTGAATTAAACGATTTCTTCACTTGTGTCTTGATCCATAGAAATCCCTAAATTATGTTAATATCTCTTTCGAGAGTAAGAACAACTAACTCTAGGTTGATTAAATTAATTGAAATATCTTTTTAATTAAAAACTCTATTGTCGCATTAACTCGATCTATGGATTCCCCTATTAGATTTGAATCTAATCTGGTACATTTATATCACCCTATTTCTAGGATTGCATGCAACTCCACTCAATTATGCTAAATCTACTCTTAAACATAGACTTTTCCTCCACTAAAATAAGCACATTAAACATGAATTAATATCCCGGAAATATTAAAACAAGAAATAAGCATACATAATTGAGAATAAGAATCAAATATTTATCATGTAAATTAGAAATCAAATAATAAGATTCATCATAGGTTTCTTCTTTCCTAGGTATTTAGGGAATTTAGTTCATAATCTTGAATGAAAACATCTCAAAGTCAAAATAACCACAAGACATAAGAAACTTAATAAAACTTCAAAAGAAATTAAAAGGAGATCTTCGATCTTGATGGAGATCCACTTCCGAGTTGATTCCGATGGTGTTCTTCGAGTGTTTTCTTCGATCTTCTCTGATTGCCCCCTTCTCTATTCTTCTAATTGGGTTTTTCTATGTATTTGGGAAGCAGAGTGAGAAATTTACACGGGCTGGCACATGGGCATGTTCCTAGCCCGTGTGGATCCGGAAAGCATCTCTTTTTGTTTGATTTTGGCTCGTTTTTCGCTCCTTTTGCTCTCAAATGCTCTCCTAAGTATAAAAACATGAATTTAATGGATTAGGTGCATCAAATTCACTAATTTTCATAATCAATCATCCAAAAATGCATTAATAATGATATTAAAATATGTTACTTTTATAGCTTATCAAATATCCCCACACTTAAACGTTTGCTTGTCCTCAAGCAAAATCCTCAACTCTCATTAAAATTAATCTTTCTCAACTTATAAATCTCATTAATAATGTCTCAAAATAATTCACAAATAATCATGCATTGGCAGTTCAACTAAAAGAGCACTAAAGACTCAAACAATCTAAGTCGAAAATTTTTAAAGTACGAAAACATAGGTATTTCCCCTTTATCTAAGTAATTACCTTTAATTCAAAATCAACAAGAATTGACTTCCTCACTAAAGATTCACTCAAATCACTCAAAGTGTTTAAGGTTCAAGAATAAACACTCAATAGTCAAACAAGAAAAGTCATTACCATAAACTTGCATGAAAATCAAATCTCCACCATTATAAAATAATATGATACACAAATCAAAAGGTCTTTAAGAGGTTATAGTGGGGTTTAGGTTAAGGGTGTGGAGAAAGGCTGAAAAAGTTGGTTAAAATCGAAATCGAATTGATAAATTACCAAATTGGAAAAATAAACAAATGCTGAATTAAGAACTATTCAAGAATAATAAAATGAGCTTCTTTTCAAAATTTGAATTTAACTGTTCAAGCTCAATCAATAAGACTAAATAATAATCAATAATTTTTATATCTTTTCTTTTTAAAACAATAAGAAATAATTCAGCGAACCAAACAAAAGAGTATAGTTTAGACAACTAATCAAATCAAATCTCGACAGAAAAGGAGTCAATAAAACGGGAAAAAGTCTCAACAAAAAATTGAGTTATGGGTTAACATTAATGGGAAAATCAAGAAACGGTGTGTTAGGCTCAACAGGGTTCACTAAGGGTTACAAACGAAGGTAGGCATTTTATGGGATAAGTGGGTTAAACCTAAATGCCTTTATCATCTCAGCATATCAAATCAAAGGTATGGTCTTGACATGTATAATCGAAGCAAGTTCAAGAATAACAAATCAAATTGAGACACTCATAACCAATAATAAAATGAGCAAGAAAAATGTATGCTTTAAAGGCTCAAAATCTCACAAAAAATCATGGTTTTTGATGTCAAACTTGCAAATTTAAAACTTTAAGATAATACCTCAATTCAGGGAAACAACCTAAAATTTTTAATTCTAAAAATAAACTTATCATGTTTGATTTTCTCATGTCTTAAAGTTTAAATCAACCAATGCACAAATATCTATAAATTAACATAAAAACATCAACAAAAATTCCAAATCGACAAAAGTTTATTCTAATGGAAGTATGAGACAATTACTTAAATACAAGACATAATTCGAGATTTTCCAATAATTATATAAATAACCTCCCGCACTTATGATGTACAATGTCCTCAATGCACAAACAAATATAATCACAGTATAAGTAGAATATCATAAGAGGGAGAAAATTGAAACTGCCTTGAATATTGGATGAAATTGTCAGAATGTTGAAAAGCGGAAGTGTAGTCAAATCTAAATGTAGTGCATAATTTCAAGCAAACTAGTAAGAAAATAAACACAAAGAATAAAGAATATTAAGGGGTTATAACTTGATTCAAAATGACCATAAAAATATAGTTCAAAAGATAATAATTAAAAGAAGTACAAGAAAATAAAAATGAAACAAAACAACTAAAGATAAAAATAAACATAAAAATTAAAATTAAAATTAAAATTAAAAAGAAAACAAATAAAATCAATGATCCTGCGTTGAAAAAGAGATATGGAGGTGTTGACAGATTTGCTGCAAAGTCGCGTCAATACTGTCAAATCTCTAAAAGTAGTGCCGCTCGAAGCGAGTGAATTGCTCGGAGAGGTCCTCTAATGTAATAGCAGAAGAAGCAGGACGATGACTCGAAGGTGGATGATGAGGGGGATCCTCGTGATGGAAAGGGACATCATCAGCGAAGTCCTCGGGTTCAGTCTAAGGATCAGGTTGAAATAATCGATACTAGGGAGGATCCACTCAACAAAGCCGCTCGATCATCCGCATATGTGTCATGCTCGATAGTTCTTGCGGGGACATCTGGCCGACGAGTGTGAGTGAAGAAGACTGCTACGGTATGTCGAGGAGACCAAAGTGTTGAGCGAGTCGAGTCACATAAGGGCCTAAATAGAAAAGACCCTTCCTGCTACGCTCTGCCTGATGGTGAAAGGCTAGAGCGATGAAATAGGCTAGATAAAAAATACGCCCCGTGGTCATGCTCTATAGAAAATATGTATCGGTTAGTACCATTGACTCTGGTGCTCTTCCTCCTACCGGTCAGTGCATGGACCAGGATGGCATGAATATATCTCAATGCCGAGGGGAGAGAAGTCGTCTTCGAGCGACTCATGTCATAAGGTCTCGTACTCGCCATAAGGTCGACCCAACAAAGTGATGGTGAGTAGTGTATGTGCCGGTATAATCGGAGAAAGTTCTTGGCACTCTTGAGCTCTATCGTGTAAAGTCCTAATGCCGCTCCAAACTTGGAAACAATATGCCGTGCTGTGGTGTTGAGTCTAAAGGTGATGGTGCCAGGCTCGTCATGGGACGACATCACCTGCTGAAGGTAAATGTGGAACAAAACTCCAAAGTAAGCTCCATATAGGTGGGCTCGATGATGGAAAAGAACTCGTGAAAATCGTAAGAACGATCGACGCTTTTCAATGAAGCGCCGAGGAGAAGGTTGCGCCGAGTCTTCTTCTCGGTTTAACGGTGAACTTAGATTTACTACGAGTGTTTGTCATGGTGTCCCTGCAATAAAATAAAATGACCAAATATTAATTCCAATATTCATCACGAATCGACATAGTTGAGTGGTTTAAATAATCACAAAACGAGCAGTGAATCTAATCAAAAATCAAAATCATAAAGTCAAAATACTAGAATAAGTATAAAAATAAGACTAAAGAATAAAAATAAAATAATAGAAATAAAGGAATGTAATAAATAAATAAATAAAATGGTAGATTATGGCAAGGCATCAAAACAGAGGTAAAATAATATATCAACTAATAAAAATAGAAGTTAGGAACAGAATAACAATAAACAAATAAAAAACATAATAAGAAAATTAAGGAAAATAAATGTAATAAAGATGATAAAAGAAAAATAAATAAGAATAACAAATAAAGAAAGTAATAAAAATAAAATAAAATAAAATAATAAAAAAGAATGGTAAATGGAGGTTGACCGACAGCAGCGATTATGGGCGAAGATGCGCGATGGTCGGGTCACGGCGTGGGGAGGATTCGGCTGGTATGGACGGAGGTTAGGTGGTGACACAGTTGGGGGTGTGTTTATGCGACACAGAAGAGGGGGAAACGGTGGTGGAATGGGGCTGGTCGTGCATGGTTTGGCGAGGATGAAAAGAGGTTGATTGCGCGAAGGGGTGGGTCGACAAGGTATGGCTCGGTGGAAGGCCAAGAAAAGGGGAGGGAAAAGGATAGAATGCATGATTCAGGGGCGGTGGGGAAATAAAAAGAGTGACGAGAAGAGGGAGGCTCGAAAGGGTGGTGGCTCAAAGGGGTTGGGAGAGTATGGAAGAGGGTTGGTGGTGCAAGGGTGGCGGTGGCCGGAATGGAGGGGGGATGAATTGAAGAAGACAAAAATGAAAAGAAATAAATTAGGGTTTTTTTTTGGGTTAAATAGGGGGCACGGTCGTGTAAAGGCCAATGTTGGGCCACACGGATGTGTTACACGCTCATGTGGGGCTTTACTAGCCCATGTGCGATAAAAATTTTCAACCCAGTCTTTGCACGGCCTCGGACACGCCCGTTTGTCCAGCCTATGTAGCGTACATGGCCCTGTGTCCAGGTAATGTGTGATCTCCTTCGCTTCTCCCACGCCCGTGTGGCTCGACCATGTCTTGCACACAGTTGTGTCTCTTGCTCGTGTAACTCTCTGACTTGATTTAAAAATGAAAAAAATTAGTTCCAGGTTTCACACGGCAGTGTAGACTATTTTAGGCCATGTAACCTTTGAATTTTTGAAAAATTAAGTCCCAGGATCCACACGACCAAGGGCACGCTCGTGTGTCCAGGCCGTACAGGTCACATGGCCATGTCGCTAGGCCGTGTGACTCACTGTCGATTATGTACACGGTCGAGGACACGTCTATTTGTCCAGGCCATGTGTGTTACACAACCATGTCGTCAGGTCGTGTGACGCACTATTGATTACCCCATTTCGTACACGGCCTAGGACACGTTTGTGTGTCCAGGTCGTGTGGGTAAAAAACACACCTTCTTTTTAGATTTTAAAAATTGATTAGTTTTAAAATAGCATGAAATAAAATTAAAATAATTAGCTGAGTTAACACTTAGGTTGCCTCCCGAGAAACACTTATTTAAAGTCTAAACTCGACTTACCTCGTATTCGCACGGTCACGGTGTTTCGCGGAGCCGAAGCTCTTCTTTCTCGTTATCAATTCTATTATCAAAATAAGGTTTAAGTCGAGTATTATTTACCTTAAATGTGCCAAATTCAAAATGAGTTATCTCGACTATACCGTATGGGAAGATATTCAGTACCGTAAAGGGACTTGATCTGTTTGCATCAAGCTACGAAGTTGCAATTCAAAGATCCGTTTTATCTAGCAGTACCTTGTCCCCAACCTTAAATTGGTTTGTTCCATCCACATGCTCATCATGGCGTCGATTTGGCTATTCAACGTGCTTTTTTAGTTTCTCCTTGACATGTGTCTGCCATTCATCCAGTTCATCTATTTGTAACATTCGTTCTTTATGAGTCGTCCTGTTTCTGTCACATGGACTGAAACGTGGCTCCATTACATTTTTTCGAGAGGTTTCCTGCAAAGAAGGTTGAGCCACATGGTTACTCATACTAACAGAACTTGTAAAATCATCTCGATCACTAGATGTCTTAACAAAATCACGAGCTTAGAGAGTAATTGTTTCATCACCTTCACGAAGTGCTAATTCATCCGTACCAACATCAATTATAGTTCTAGCAGTTGCTAAAAAGAGTCTTTCTAAAATTAAAGGTACTTCATTACCCTCATCCATGCCTAAAACAACAAAATCAACTAGGAATATGAATTTCTCATTTTTTACAAGAACATCTTCAATAATACCCCTAGGAAATCTAATGGTTCTATCTGCTAATTGAATACTCATCCTAGTTTGTTTAGGTTTCCCAATACCTAATTGCTTAAACATTTTATAGGGTATGACATTAATACTAGCCCCTAAATCAGCTAAAGTATTATTAATATTCAAACTACCAATTAAAAAAGGAATAGCAAAACTCCTTGAATCTTTCAATTTGTTGGGTAGTTTATTTTGTAGTATGGTTGAGCAAACCGCATTTAGCTCTACAGTCGACGAATCATCTAACTTCCTTTTGTTTGCCAAAAGCTCCTTAAAAAATTTAACAAAATTGGGCATTTTGCGAAAGAGCTTTAACAAATGGTAAGTTGATATGTAATTTTTTTTAAAGTTTAAGAAATTTACCAAATTGTTCATTCGTGTGGTCTCTCTTCATCGCATTAGGATATGACACACGAGGTTATTCCTTACCAACCAGTTTTTTGCTCTTTCTGGCTTACCTCAACCTATCGTTATTTACCATAATTTCTTGTCTCGGTTCTGGTTTAGATTCAACTAACCCTTCTTCATCTCGCACAGTAATTGCATGAAATTGCTCCCTTGGGTTAATTTCAGTATTGCTAGACAAATTACCTTGTGGTCATTCTAAAATTAACTTAGCAAGTTGACCGATTTGGTTCTCAATCCCTTGAATCGATGCTTGTTGATTTTTAAGTGCTGCTTCAGTGTTTTGAAAGCGGGTTTCTGACACCGGGATAAACTTCATCAACATCTCCTCAAGGTTTGGCTTCTTCTCTTGCTGGCAAGGTTGTTGTTCGAAGCTTGGAGGGGGTTGTACTATCTGACTACCTTGACCACCCCAAGAGAAATTGGGATGGTTCCTCCAACCTACATTATAGGTATTACTATAAGGGTTATTCTGATGCCTAGAATTATTATTCATATAATTGATTTGTTCGTTCTCTGTGCTAGGAGCGAAAGGTAAACATTTTGGGTTAAACATTCCTCCTCTATTTGTTTCGCAATGCATCACTGGATATACCTGCGTAGAAACATATAAATCATCAATTTTCTTATTTAATTGTTCTATCTGATTTAATAACATCGTGATTGCATCTAAGTTAAAAACACCAAGTGCTTTCATCGGTTTCGTGCTCATGACTTGTCATTGATAATTATTTAGAGACATCTCCTCAATAAATTCATAAGCCATTTCAGGTGTTTTATTATTCAGGTTCCATTGGCTGCTGCTTCGATCAATTGCGTAGTTGAGGGATTCAAACCATCCTAGAAGGTTTGAACCTATAGCCATAGAGATAACACATGGTGAGGGCACTGTCTCAATAAGTTCTTATACCTCTCTCATGCATCATATAAGGTCTTTAAGTCGATCTGAACGAAGGAAGAGATATCATTTCTCAACTTGGCTGTCTTAGCCAGTGAAAAGTACTTCAGTAGGAATTTCTCGGTCATTTAATTCCATGAAGTGATAGAACCTCGTGGTAAAGAATTCAACCACTGTTTAGCTTTGTTCCTCAACGAGAAAGGCAA
This sequence comes from Gossypium raimondii, assembly GCF_025698545.1. Classification (NCBI taxonomy): domain Eukaryota; kingdom Viridiplantae; phylum Streptophyta; class Magnoliopsida; order Malvales; family Malvaceae; genus Gossypium; species Gossypium raimondii. The sequence continues at coordinate 34,024,234 of NC_068572.1, read as the reverse complement.
CAACCGTAGGCGAATGGCGTCGTTAGAAACGCCATTTATCTTGAAAGTATCACAGACTTTCAAAAAATTAGCCAAATGAGTATTTGGATCTTCGTCTTGCAAACCATTGAACTGAAAAAATTATTGTATCATCTGAATAGTGTTCGGCTTCAGTTCAAAATTATTTGCAGCAATGGTGGGTCTCACAATACTTAGTTCAGCCCCAGTTAGAGTGGGCTTGGCATAATCATACATAGTACGAAAAACAGGATCTAGATTTGCAAGATTTGCAACAAATGTTGGAGGTAGCTGATTATTCTAATTATCACCCATCTCCTCAGTAATAATAATGTACTCTTGCTTATCTATTATATTATGTCGAATTTTCCTTACTTCTCTACGGTTTCTACGAGCTTTACTTTGAATTTTATTGTCAAATAACAATGGTATCGACAAGTTTCTTCTTTTCATAAACTAAAAGAACTTGTTAGAAGGAAATTAAAGAAAAATTAGAATGTAAAAATTAAACTAAAAACAAAAATAAAATGCAATAAGAATAAATGACTAAATTAATAAAAATAAAGTGTTCCTAATATTTTAGTCTCTAACAACGGCGCACCTATCAAACAATAGTATAGCTATGGTGAGTAGGGAATATCGTATCTACGAGGACTACAAGTACTAATAATTACTGTTTTCAATTATTTAGCCGACAAATTGAAGTGATTGTGTTAAATCTAAAATTACTAAACTAATTTATCTAAGAACGCAACAGAGAATAAATCAAGGAAATAATCAAATAATAACCAATGAGATAGACAATACCCGGGAAAGAATCCACCTAAACTTCACCTATTATTGTGAATCTGAATTAAACGATTTATTCACTTGTGTCTTGATCCGTAGAAATCCTTAAATTATGTTAATATCTCTTTCGAGAGTAAGAACAACTGACTCTAAGTTGATTAATTGATATCTATTTCTAATTAAAACCCCTATTGTCGCATTAACTCGATCTATGGATTCCCATATTAGATTTGACTCTAATCCGGTAGATTTATGTCATTTTATTTCTAGGATTGCATGCAACTCCACTCAATTATGTTAGATCTACTCTTAAACAGAGGCTTTTCCTCCACTGAAATAAGTACATTAAACATGAACTAATATCCCAAAAATATTAATCTAACACCCCTATACTCGGTTCGATCCAAGGAACCTGATATAGGAATATTACATTAGGTGCCAAAGTGATTTTAGCTAATCACTAATATATTTGAACATTTAAAAAAATTATATTTTTGTCCCTACTACTTGGAATACACTTGATCTTCCTAAGTACATGCCTTTCTATTCAAAATTTTGAAACATACCCTCTTGGCACTTGGAGATATGATGAGATGGATGCTCAGAACCTCAATTACAACTCTTCAAGATGATTTTACCTAATCTGCGCACGAAAACAAAACCGTATGCTGAGTAAAACTCAGTGGTATTTCCATAATTCGAATATTTAAAGACATGATAATATAATAAGCACAATTAAATTATAATGACATATCAATATCTAGTATCATGACTATCATTTTTTTATTAAACAATATCCTATTCGCACAATTTCTATATAAATGGTTATTCACATATCAAACCATATTTATTCGTACAATGGCATTAGTCATACAATACTCAATTCATGAATACATCATTATATACCATACTCAATTTTCATCACTTGCTATATAATAGCTTTCCATAATTTGTTCACATATCATTTAAACAATGGCACTATCCACTCCATATTCAGTTCATGAGTATTTAACTCATGTATTCCATGTATTTATAACATATTTCACATTCTATTTTCAATTCACTATATCAATTTCATTTCTCATACCATGCCATTTAAATATCAATTATAAAACTTTATTATATGTTTACCCCTATTAACACGACTCGGACTCGGACGGATACATGGACCCAACCAAAACACACCAGTTTGGTACCCAGTGCCTCATCGGATAATTCGAAGTAATAATTTGACACCCAGTGTCTCATCGGCTAAACCGAAGTAAATTGGCACCCAGTGCCTCATGAAATTAATTCGAAGTAATAAATTGACACCCACTGTCTCACCGACTCAAAGTCGAATAAATCCCTGAACACTTCCTATCTTATGGCATGCCATCTATATCCGACTCAGCCTGATACAGTTAATAGGGTTCCAATTCACTTTTCAAATACAACCAATATTCATTTCAATTCAAATAATCAATATATTCAATATATATATATATACCAATTCAACCAATATAAATTCAATAAATTCATCACATATTAAATCAATCTATTTCAGTTGCAAAACACTAATTCTCACATCAACACTTACCATATACATTAAATTAAAAATACAACAGTTAATAAGTAGTTTCGAATTATAGAAATACAAACCAAAAATTTCGAGCTATTCGACGTCGACTTTATCTTTTCCCTTTTTAGTCGATGATTCCTGTACGACGTTAGCTACGGAATTAAAACAATTAAAATTCATCAATACAACACAACACAATTCAATTTCATATTTAATATTTCAATTTTTACTCAAATATTGCCTAAATTTCAATTTAGTCCCTAAACCGAGACTAACTTTTATTCTTCACATTTAGTTCTTTATTTTCATGCAAATTCCACTCTAGACTAAATTTAACTCCCTATTTTCCTATAAATCCCTAAATTTTGAAATATTCACAATTTAGTCCCTATTACTCAAAACTTATAATTTATCCCACAATTTAATCATTTTCTCAATTCTAGCTTAAAATCTATCAATTTAATCCTTAATACTCAAATTATTCAACATACACAACATTTAAAAATCCAATAATTTTTGAAATTTCAGCATAGGTTAAGTAGTATTTAGTACTAGGATTTCAAAAACATAAAATTCCAAGAAAATGGACTAACTTGACTAACCAGTTGAACTTTTAACCCTTAAAACCCTAACTTTTCTCCTTCTTTCTTTCTCTTTTTCTTTCTTTCTTTTCCCCTCTGTTTCGTTCTATTCTCTGTTTCTTTTTCAATTCCATTTTCTTTTCTTTAATTTGTTTTGTTTTAATTATAATAATATAATAATATATATTTACTTAATTAATAAGAAATTCATATTTTATTATTAAATACATATGTTTATTATTATTACACATGTATTTACCAAGACCATCCACTTGTCAATTTATGGCTTAATTGCTTATTTTGTCCCTTCACTTTTCCTCTAATCTATAATTCAACTTTCTCCCTATATGCAATCTAGTCCTTACACCTAATTACTCTTAATTTAAACAAATTCACCTAATCAAAACCTAATTAACCACACAATTAATTTCGTAAATATTTTTAATAAATATTTAAAAATCTGTTTTACGAAAATAAAGACCCCAAAGTACACTTTTCAATACCCGTGACTATCGGGTCGTTACAATTAAAACAAGAAATAAGCATACATATTTGAGAACAATAATCAAGTATTTATCATGTAAATAAAGAATCAAATAGTAAGATTCATCATAGGCTTCATCTTCCCTAGGTATCTAGGGATTTTAGTTCATAATCCTGAATGAAAACATCCTAAACTCAGAATAACCATAAGACATAAGAAACTCAATAAAACTTCGAACGAATTTAAAAGGAGATCTTCGATCTTGATGGAGATCCACTTCCGAGTTGATTTCGATGGTGTTCTTCGAGTGTTTTCTTCAATCCTCTTTGATTGCCCCCTTCCCTATTCTTCTAATTGGTATTTATAGTCTTTAGAATGCACCGAAAGCCTAAAAATTTGGTTTTTTCGCGTATTTGGGAAACATAGTGTGAAATCAATATGGGTTGGTACATGGGCATATGGCCAGTCCATGTTGCTCACACAGGTGTGTGCACAGCTCGTGTGGATCCTAAAAGTAGCTCTTTTTGTTTGATTTTGGCTCGTTTTTTACTCCTTTCACTACAAAATGCTCTCATAAGTATATAAACATGAATTTAAAGGATTAGGAGCATTAAATTCACTAATTTGCATAATTAATCATCCAAAAATGCATTAATAATGAGATTAAAATATGTTACTTTTATAACTTATCAATAAAGTAAACGAGTTATTACATTCACATAGGGATAAACTGACGGAGAGAAATGATGCTCTCGAGGCCATGGTGATGGTTTTGAATTAGGAAACAATGGCCACGACAAATGCTTTGATCATAAGAATAGAGGAGCTCGAAGGAGAGCTTGCCTTGTGTCAAGCAACCGTAGGGAATGGAGTGGCGAGTGTAACACTCAATTGCTATGATGCCCTAAAGCCGAATGTGTTTGTGGGGAAAAGGTCTGCATGCGATGTGGAAAATTTCTTGTGGGGGATGGAAAGCTACTTCTATGCCAAAGGAATTATGGACTATGTGATTAAGGTAAATATTGCTTCAATTTTTCATACTGATATTGCACTTTTATGGTGGCGAGGTAATGGTGGCGAGGTAAGTCCATAGATAAAAGGCAAAGTGAGATTGGGATGTGGCAAGAGTTCCAATGTGAGTTGAAGGGATAGTTTTACCCAGAATTTACGAGGAAGAAGCTCGAGAAAAGTTGTGATGGCTAACGTGACAAGGCACAGTGAGGGAGTATGTTCGAAAATTCAAGGAACTCATACTCTAAGTTTTAGATGTGACCAAGAAAGAGGCATTACTTGTTTTCATGAATGGATTAAAGTTGTGGGTCAGACACGAAATGGAACAAGGAGGTGTCTAAGAGCTATCAAAAGCCATTACAGTAGCGAAGTCTATAATCAAGTTTGGTCTAAGGAAAGGCAACCTTAAGTATTCCAAGTCCAAGGAAAGGGGTGTAAGTGAAGGGAATTACAAGGAAGATGATAATGGTGGTAGCAACGACAACGATGGTGGTAATAGGAAACCACGAGTTGGGAAGAAGAAACCCAACAAAAATAGGGGCAAGTTGAAATGTTTTCTTTGCAACGATCCGTATATGTTGAAGAAATGTCTGAAGAAATCTATGATTTATAAGAAGGTGAAGTCAAAAGGTAAGGCCTTGAGACTTGGTTTGAGCACAAGGGTTGTCGAAGTCGAGGAGGCTGAAAGTGAGAAGAATCTAGTGGAGTGCTTCTTGTATCATGGTCTGCATAGGTTGTAGAAATGTCCGAAAAAGTCATTGAAGGGGATAATGGAACAAACAGTGAGCCCGAGAAGCTTGGTTCAAGCAAGAGAAAATTTAAAGCCAAGAGAGCAAAGAGGAGGAAAAAGAAGCTAATAAAGTGCTTTTTGTGCCATGGTCCGTATGAGTTGCAAAATTGTCCAAAGCAAGTCGTGGTCAAAGAAAAGGCAACATCGAAGCTTGTTGAGTCATCGAAGTGGCTTCCACCCAAGGAAGAAGTGAGTTTGTCATTGAACTTAAGGGAAAAATTTACAATGAAAACAGCAAAGCTGGGACCAATAAGGCTCAATTCAAGTAAAGCGATGGAGTTGGTCGAGTCGTCGGTGAGGCTTCCACCCATGGAAGAGGTGAGTTTGGCATTGAACTTAGAGGAAGAAGTAGTGATGCAAAATTTGAAGCTAGGATCAATAAGGCTCATTTCTGTTGACACATCGGAGGAGCTACCACCTATGGGAGAGGTGGGTTGTGCATCAAACTTCGAGAAAGTGATGGTGCAAGTTGGATAGTTTACCCGAGTAAATGCTGCGATAAGGGTACATTTTGAACACTTTGATAGTGTTTTACATTCTAACTTGTTGGCTTGGCAAGAACGTAAGAGCCCTTTCGAACTTCTTAAGTAAGGAGGCTGAGAGACTATGGGCAATTTGAAACCAAGTGGTATGAATCAAGTGGATTCTATTCGAAACGAGTTAGAATGTGGGTAAGAGAGAAAGGTAACTTCTTGTCATCGAGATGCACAAGCGAGTGGGAGGGTCTGAGTTAAGAGGCGATGAAAGTTGAGGCAAAAGTTTTGAAAAAAGGAAAGAGCTAAGGCATCGAGACGAGATCAAGACGAATCAAGTTAGTGCCATTCTAAAGGCGCAACGAAGGCGTTACGAAAATTGTTGGGGGAGAATGTCATGGGCTGCAATTTAAAGCTCGTGACCATCACACAAAATATATCTCATAGAGGTCTATCATTTAGATGAGGATCATTTGGCCCACGAGAACTGGTCCGATTCAATGAGCTGCTGTAGAAGCCTGTTAAATTAAAGCTTGGGTGGCCCATTATGCTGATTTGGAAAGATAAGCTACCTTGGTAAATAGGGAAACTAAACTTACAAGATTGAGGGGAATCATATTTTATAAGATTAGATTCGATTTAATTATGTAAATTGATCATGTAATGTTGTAAACCCCTAGATTTAAGGGATAGGCTAATATCACCCGTCGATATAACTTGATCTAGATTGTCGATTTTAGGGGAGCTCAACTATAAATAGAGAGCCTCCCCCTCACTTACAACTCACTTCATTCTTTCATTGTTTCTTGTATTCTTTGAGAAAAAATAATACAGTTGAGAGCATTTACTCAAACACATCTCGTGCATAGTTTTCTGTGGTTTTTTGTTTTCTTTAGCTTTCTTTTGGCATAATTGCTTTCGCTATATAAATTGATGCCTTGGAGGAACTCCAATTGAATCCTCAATTGTGGTGGTTAGGCTGACTTAAGCGTGTTTACATAGAAAGGATCGCTCAAGGCCGCATGGAACACGAGACGAATGCTTTAGCCCTGTGACATATGCACGACCCCGTAAGTAAATTATGAGTTTTACGTTATTACGAGCTTTGATTAGTATACAATTATATTATTGTGAATTGGTAAGTGCAAGCTCAACAGTAATTCTAGCCAGTTATATTGTGAAATAAAATGTGATTAAGTAGATATGCTGGCAACGTGAACACTTGAAATCGCTTGATATCATTGGCATGCCATTGGATTGTGAGTACTCACCCTTTTTATTATGTGTTGGGCATTGTGGCCCAGAGATAGTGTTAAGAGATAAGGGAATGTCGAGCATAGCTCCATTCACCATAGATAGTGTGGTGTGTTTAGAGAGTGAGAGCATACGTGCTACACTTACATGGAGATAGCGTATGACTTTATGAGTCATGTGGTGTGTTTTGGATATCCATTTATCCAACGAGCATATAATTTGGCTATGTTTCATATTCACGAATTTCCAATATATCACTGTGTTCAGTACGAAAATTGTGCTAAATGTTTATTGTTAAAATATGTTTAAATCCTAACATGTTTGGTGTGTGTATATATATTTGTGTTGTATGCATGTGTACTCACTAAGCTTTCCCAAGCTCACACCCTTACTTTACCTTGTAGATAAATAGTTCCCAGGTTAGCGAGGAGGGCTGCAAATCGGTGATCCATCGTAAGGTAATTTTATTTAGAGTATGTGTGTTGAGCTTTTAAACTCCAAAGTGAAGGCAATATGGGTCGTTCCAAGGGTTTAGTACTCGAATTAGACTTAGACTTTTTAAATAAACTTTTCAGCGGGTTGTCAATAGACATTACAAACTGTTTGTTTTTTTGGATTTTTGAATGTTATAATTGCTTGCTTTCTTGTTTTCTTGGATGGATTTTATTACTTGATTAATCTGATGATAATTAAATAAACTGACAAATTTTTGCAGCTAAGGGAGACCACTATAAACTCGATATTATATAGGATGTTTCTAGCAATTTTACCACCTTTTGACTTAATTATTATATTAATTTTGAGTAATTTTTAATAAATTATATGGATTTTGCTTAAATGTTAATACTGGACCTGAATTTATGAAGTATACGAAATTATACTTTATTACATGATTTTTATGCATAATTTATATTATTTTCATGTTAATTATTAATATGCTAATTTCCACTATGCAATGGGACCATGGAAGATGATATTAATATAAATGTTGCATGGACATGCATACATCCAATCTGTTTGGACGGCAAGAACATACAAAACTAGGTCATAAGGATGTTAATTTGACCTAATAAAAGTATTGCTACATGATGGACATGTATAATTCATTATTGGACTAAGAGATCGTCTAACAAGGATGAGTCAAACCTAATTTCGGGACAAGCATATGGCTGCCCAAAAGTCAACTTTGGGATATTTTATTAGAGGTCTCTGTAGTTGGAAAAATACAAGAAATCGACACGCCAACTTTATCTTTGAAATCGTCCACTTCATGGCTAATAATAGTAAGGATTTAAATTCAAAATGAGCAACCGAACTACCTATTTCTCCACAAATTGTGGCCGGCCAAGAATGAGAGAAAAGGAAGGATTTTCATACTCTATTTTTAGTAAAATTTACCCTTACCTTCACCTATAAATACCACACACCTTTCACCTTTCAAAGCATCTCTAACATCCCTTAATCCCTCATCACTCATCCATCATTCTCTCTTTATAACATCCTTTCGTTCTCTCTTGTTCTTTTCATTTCCATTCCATTCCATTTCCCCTTTCATTTTAGCCAACAAAACCCTTGTTAAGATCATCTCTTGGTCGGCCTCTTTGAGAAACCCTTAGCAAAGGAGCAACGAGCGGATCAAAGGAACACCCCAGTCAGAAAGATCTGAAAGGCTGCTAAATTTAATTAGAGTTTACACTTTCCTCCTTGTTTAATTTAAACATGTTTGCTAAGTGTTTATTGATCTTGAAATCAACAATGATAGCTTAATTTTGTTTAGCTAGGATGATTATGTTAATTTAATAATATTTGTTTGATTCATGTTGAATGTGTTTGTGCCTCAGTCGATCATGTTTTCAATTTATTTCATTCATACATGATTGGATGCATTCAGATTAGCTGAGTGATCCTAATCGGACAACAGTTAGTAGACACAGAAGTGAAAAGTGTAATGCTAAATTTAGATCATTAAACCCGACTAAATTAGAGGTTCATAATATCTTTAGTTAGCTCTATTATCTTCCATAGTTTTTAGATTTATGTGATTAAACTGTTTCAAACGTAATTTCCCTGTTTCCTCACATAAATACTAAGAAACCCTTAGTTTAATATGATTAGTAAAATGTTTTTTTCACTAACTAAAAGATTCGAAAGGACATAATTTAGTTTCAAAACTCATGAAAGATCGAGTTGGCATGGAATGTTTTTCAACACTATTAAGTATGATGAAAATGATTTAATTGATTAATATGATTGTCTTAACCTATTCATGTTATTGATTGTTGAAATTGTGTTTTTGTTGCTAAAATTCATTCATACATTTAGATCATTTGCATTTATATTTAATTGCATAAGGATCATCTTGCATCTAGATAATTTAATTTAATCATCCACCACTCAAAATATTGTATTTTTACCACCAAATTGTTAACTTATAATTTTATAAATAATCGATTAACCTACACAGTCCATGTGAAGATGATAACTCATTTTACTTGCGTATTACTTGAATGACTGTGTGCACTTGCACAAAATCTCATTACAAGTTTTTGGCGTCGTTGCTAAGGACTATTGCTTTAATCATGTTTTTTTATGAAATTGTTATTTAATTTTGGTTTTTATTTTATTTTTATTTTATTTATAAATTTACTAATTAATTCTTTAACTTTTTTCCTTTATTATTCCTATTTTATTCTTTATTATTTATTTTTTTGTTATTTTTTTTAGGTCTTCATAAGTATAGATCGAATCATCGATTTACTCCTGTAGACCCTAAAATCGAGCTGGCATTTAGACAAAGAAGACAAGAAAGATTAGCCCAAAGACAAGCCACAGAAGTGGACCTTGAGAATCAAAATGATGCTCAAGGGAATAGAGCCGCTAATGCTCGAAATCCAATCCTTATTGTTGATGATAGGGATCGACCCATAAGACAGTATGCCATGCCACTTCTTAAAAAACTAAATCTGGGAATTAAGAGACAGAAGATTGAGGCACCGCAGTTTGAATTGAAGCTTATGATGTGTCAGATGTTTCAAACAATAGGCCAATTCAGTGAAATGCCCATAGTAGATCCACATATTCACCTTCGATTGTTTCTGTAGGTGAGCGATTCCTTCAAGATAGTCGGTGTAACTGAAGAAGAACTAAGGTTGAAGTTGTTTCCATACTCTTTGTGAGATCGAACATGAGTATGGCTTAATTAGTTTCCATCCAACTCAATTTCTACTTGGCAAGAATTAGCTTAATGCTTTCTTGTAAAGTATTTCCCAAATAGAAAAAATGCTAAGTTGTGGAATGAGATCACCACTTTTTAACAATTGAATGACGAGTCCTTATACGAGGCATGGGAAATATTCAATGAGTTACTACGTAGATGCCTTCATCACGGGATTCCACATTATATCCAGTTGGAGACATTCTATAATGGTCTCAACGCACAAACAAGGTTGGTGGTAGATGTTTTTGCAAATGGTACTCTCTTATCGAAGTCTTATAATAAGGATTATGAAATCATTGAGAGAATAGCCAATAAAAACTATTAGTGGCCAACAAATCAAGCAGCTTCAAGAAGACAAGTAGTCGGAATGTATGAAGTACACCCCCTTACTTCACTCTCAGCTTAGGTATCGTCTATTTCTTCAATTTTGAAATAGTTTATTGCTAATGGTTTAAATCATGTTGCAACTCAACCACCAATCCACTGCCAAGGAGGTGGACTGAACAACATTTACATGCAGCATATATCAAATTAACCTCTTGGTTTCAATCAACAAGTTCAAAATCCACAGCAAGTTGAACCTTCAAATAATTTAGAGAATTTGTTAAATAAATACATTGCTAAAAATGATGCCTTGATTCAAGGTCAAGCAACAACATTGAAAAATCAGGAAAATCAAGTGGGACAATTAGCTAATGAGTTTAGAAACGAACCCCAAGGTATTGTACCAAGCAATATAGAAAATCATCTATCAGCAGAGTCTTCTAATCTTGAGAACTTATTAAAAGCATACATGACGAAGAATGACGCGACTTTGAGAAATTTTGAGAATCAGATGGGGCAGTAAGCCAACGAACTTTGAAATAGACCATAAGGAGGTTTGCTCAGTGACATGGAGAACTTAATAAAACCGAGCAAGAAGAATTGCAAAGCAGTCAATTTACGAAGCGAAATAACTTTTGAACCCAATAAGGTTGAGGTTGAAGATGAACGTCCCAGAAAAAGGAGAATCAACCAATAGTTGAAATTCTTGCACCAGAGAAGCCAAATTCTACAAATTTTGAAAAGGTGAAATCTAAACTAGTAAATTCTAACAAGCTAACCTTTTCATTAGATGTAGAAATATTACCTCGGAAAAGCTGTCTACTCCAAGCTAAAGTTCCACAACCTCTATATCCTAAAAGACTCCAACAACATAAACAGGATACTCAAATTAAAAGAATGTTGGATGTGTTGAAAAAACTACGCATCAACATCCTGTTGGTAGAAGCTTTGGAGCAAATACCGAACTATGTGAAAGTTATGAAGGAATTTCTGTCTAAGAAGAGAAGGTTTAGGGATTTGAAACTGTAGCCTTGACTTCAGAGTGTAGCCTATTTTCTTAGAATAAGTTGCCTCCCAAGTTGAAGGATCTAAGAAGTTTCATCATACCTTGCAATATTGGATAATCCTATTGTGGTAAGGCTTTGTGCGATTTGGGATTGAGTATCAACTTAATGTCTACATCTATGTTTAGACAATTAGGTATTGGTTAGGCCCGACTGACTACAATTACACTCCAATTGGTGGATCAATCTTTGGCATACCTAGAGGGAAAGATCAAAAATGTCTTGGTACGTGTTGATAAATTCATATTTCCTGCTGACTTTGTTATTTTAGATTTTGAAGTAGATAAAAAAGTACCAATCATCCTAGGAAGACCTTTCCTGGAAACCACCAGGATAAGAATCGATGTACAGAAAGGTGAACTCACCATGCAAGTTAAGATGAACAAGTGACCTTTAATGTACTTAATGCCCTAAGATCTTCTGATGAGGTTAAAGATTGTTTTACTATCTTTGAGGAAGATCTATTGGTTCTTGAAAAATTAGAATACAATGATCCATTAGAAAGTATTTCATCTAACTCCTCACATCAAGATAAGGATGATACATGTTTGGAAGCTAACTTGGAAGAATTTAGTTCAAAATTTAAATTTGAGTCATTAGAGCTATCATCACATTAGTACAAGGAAACCAACCCATCAAGAGAAGAGTCATCCGAGTTAGACTTCACTATTTTGAAAAAGAACGAGAAAGGTATCGAGTGGACTATTACAAATACTGAAAAGGGATCTGTAAAGGGACAAAACAGTTCGATTCAATCTCGAGTATTTGATCCTGGAAAACTCAAGTCTCAATGGTTAAAAGCAAGGATAATGGATCCCATCTATGACGTTCAGTGGGTGGGACTTGTACTTGGAAGAATTTAGTTCAAAAGTTAAATTCGAGTCATTAGAGCTATCATCACATGAGTACAAGCAACCCAACCCATCAAGAGAAGAGCCATCCGAGTTAGACTTCACTATTTTGAAAAGGCACGAGAAAGGTATCGAGTGGACTATTTCAAATACTGAAAAGAGATCTGTCAAGGGACAAAACAATTTGATTCAATCTCGAGTATTTGATCTTGGGAAACTCGAGTCTTAATGGTTTAAAGCAAGGATCATGGATCCTATCTATAAAATTCAGTGGGTGGGACTTGTACTAGAGAAAGAAGGTATTACGAAAAATGGGATGATTTTGTTAAGGATCATCACAGGTCGGCAGTTTCTATGAATGATAGAAAGTCGAGCAAAGTAAAATAGAAAGACCATTTCTTGCTGCTATTTTTTAAGCAAATATTGAATATAACTGCTGGGCAACATTACCTCTTCTTTCTAGATGTATACGGTTGGTATGATAAATGGCCATTCGACATCGCCTTTGTCAGTGACAATCATCAATAACATTGAGGGAGTTCTCTTCACTGTCTTTGTCTTTAATTTATTTTTAGTTTTTTTCTATCTCATTTGAATAAATGACATGCTTAGAAATTATTTTTCTTGAATTAGTACTTCAAATTTATTTTGTCTAAGGAGATTGGAACTTAAGCAAGACCATTTGTGACCCCTCCAACCTTTCTTGGAAATTTAATTTGATGTAAGTTTTCGAAAAGAAATTTTCTAAGTAACCCAAAAGAATATTTTCATTTTTATTTCCACTTTTAATTTTATTTTTATGTTCAATAAGAGGGTCAAGTTGGCCTAAGGTTTAATGAGTTTATTTCTGTTAAGCTTTATTTCAGTGTAAGTAATAAAAAAGCTTGTAGTTTTGGGCTTGAGGCCTGGAACAATGATGAGGACAATAATACCCAAAACTCGCTACCCCTTTCCTTCGTCGCAGCATCATTTCCCCACACTGCAACAATTTCGGAAGAAAAAGGATGACACAAATTAATAAAAAAGGGGAATTTCTTTTCTTAAGTATTTATATTTATCTTCTTAGTTAGTATTTTACTTTCGCATAATAAAAAAGCTAGCATGAATAAATTAAGCATGTCTAGGATTGGATTATTAAGGAAGACTTGGTACTTAAGCAGTCTTCATGACTCACCTCTTTTTCTTGCTATCCTACCTGGAGTTTAATTCTCATTCATTACTTTACTTACATAATGAAGACTTTTCTTCTTTTTAAGGTGAGGTAGGGCAATATTAGCATGAAATTTATTTAGAGCAGTAGTAGCATGAATTTTCAATTTTTCTTAAGTATGTTTCAATGATTACACATAAGTATACTGAAATAAAATGATGTTTAGAGAAAAAAATTTGTTCATAAGTTAGCTCACATGCAAGTATGATTTCTGATTTTATCTGAGTTTTTTTTATGTTATCTTAAGTTATGGAATGTTTGTATGTTCTTAAGTCTTATGTATCCTTTTGCCATGAAAATTAAATTTCCTTTGAAATAGACATGCATAAAGGTTAAGTCCCTAGAATTGACTTAGTAACTTTCTTGAGGCGAAATCCTAAGAGGCATAAGAATCTAAACATGATTTAGGCACATTTTCTTTAGATTGTTTGAGCCTTTCAAGCCTATCATATGAATTTGACCCTTCTAACCTTAATTTGAGCCTTTAAGCCTATTTTATTGTTATACCTACATCGTAAGTCATGCTACCATTTTTTAAAATTCTATCTTAGTTTTTTTCACCTATCTTAACTATACTTGTCTTGGTGAGCAAAGATCGAGGAAAAATTCAAAAAGATGTACATGTTTTTCGAAATTAAAAAAAAAGCTCTGTTCAAACATCAAAGCAAAAAAGAGCAAAATAAATACTCAAGACATTGAGAAATCTTGTTGGGAATAAAGCTTCAAATTAAGTTTGAGCGTAGTAAAACCTATTAGTGGGAAGGATGTACCTCGAAAAGATCCAAGGCAAAACTAGGGTTAAGATTACTGAACCTAAAAATTGACTTCTCTTTTATCCCTAGGTTGAGCCTAGCCCCATTACAACCATATAAAAGACCTATTGATTTGGATGATTGTGCCAACTACATTAGTGGAAAGAAATTGCTAAGTTCAACATATGAGAACCATTAATTAAACCTTGTGATTGTTTTGTTTGATCGATAGGAGACTTTGATTGAATGGTGAATGGTATGTATGATCTTCAAAACCATGCACTCAATGACTTATGCTAGCATTTTTCTGCACTAAGAATAAAGGATTTAAATTCAAAATTAGCAACCAAACCACCTCTTTCTCCACAAATTGTGGCCAACCAAGCATGAGAGAAAATGAAGGGATTTCAAACTCTATTTTTAGTAAACTTTACCCTTACTTTCACCTATAAATAGCTACACCTTTCACCTTTCAAAGCATCCTTTAATCCCTCATCACTCATCCATCATTCTCTCTTCAAAACATCCTTTTGTTCTCTCTTGCTCTTTTCATTTCCATTCCATTTCCCTTTCCATTTTAGCCAACAAAACCCTTGTGAAGATCATCTCTTGGCCGGCCACTTTGAGAAACCCTTAGCAAATGAGCAACGGAAGAATTGGAGGAACACCTTAGTCGGAAAGATTCGAAAGGCTGCTAAATTGAATTAGAGTTTACTCTTTCCTCCTTGTTGTTTAATTTAAACATGTTTGCTAAGTGTTTACTGATCTTGCAATCAACAATGATATCTTAATTCTGTTTAGCTAAGATGATTATATTAATTCAATAATATTTGTTTGATTCATGTTTAAAGTGTTTGTGCTCATTCGATCATGTTTTCAATTAAAATCAAGATGTATTTCATTCATACATGATTGGATGAATTCAGATTAGTTGAGCGATCCTAATCAGATGACGACTAGTGGACACATAATTGAAAAGTGTAATGCTCAATTTAGATCATTAAACCAGACTAAATTAGAGGTTCATAATATCTTTAATTAGCTATATTATCTTGCAAAGTTTTTAGGTTTATGTGATTAAACTATTTCAAACGTAATTGTCTCTGTTACCTCGCATAAATACTAAGAAACTCTTAGTTTAATATGATCAGTAAAATGCATCTTTCACTAAGTAAAAGGTCCAAAAGGACTTAATTTGGTTTCCAAACGCATGAAAGATCAAGTTG
Source organism: Gossypium raimondii (assembly GCF_025698545.1). NCBI lineage: Eukaryota > Viridiplantae > Streptophyta > Magnoliopsida > Malvales > Malvaceae > Gossypium > Gossypium raimondii. The sequence goes on along the minus strand of NC_068572.1, from coordinate 34,008,650 downwards.
TCATGGAATGTTTTTTGAACACTATTTAGCATGATGAAAATGAATTAAATTGATTAATATGATTATCCTAGCCTATTCATGTTATTGATTGTTGAAATTGTGTTTTTGTTGCTAAAATTCATTCATACATTTAGATCATTTGCATTTAGATTTAATTGCATAGGGATCATCTTGCTTGTAGATAATTTAATTTAATCATCCACCACTCAAAATATTGTGTTTTTACCACCAAATTGTTAACTTATAATTTTACAAATAATCAATTAACATACACGATCCCTATGGAGACAATAAATCATTTTATTACTTGAACGACTGTGTACACTTGCATAAAACCTTGTTACAACTGTCGAGTATTAAGGTACACCCTATACCTTCTAATTGTGTGAAACAAATTATTAATTTAGAAAATCATGCACCTAGGTCTAAATTCCTATATGAAATATTCTACAATTGTGTGGTGTGTATGGATGGTTGATGTGGTTTGTAAATTTTTAAATGAAAAGTCACCATAGTGACTAATATGATGTTTTGAATTTGGGTCGTGTTTGGAGTGTAACGCCCCAAAATTTTAATTTTTGGTATTGTGAATGTGTGACACAAAATATATGTTTGCTTTAGTGGTTATGTGTTCTGGGTGTGTTTGGGAGGTCCCAAGTTCAAGCTAGGACTTGGGCAAATCTTTGGTCAATAGGCTTTTAAGTAAAAGTTGGCAAATAATTAACAGAATGGGCCTGCTGGTTTGGTGGATAAGTGGAGTGATGGTGTAAAGGAGGTCTTGTGTTCGAATATTGGCGTGGGTATTATTTAGGCTCGTGCGTCCAGGAGAGTTTGAGATGGACTAAAAATCTGAGTAGTGGATTTAGTGGGGAGTTTGATGGAGAGAAATAAGGGATTGGCGTGGTTATCAAATATTTTGTTCATCTTTTTTTTCATTTTTTTACTTTCCCCAAAATCCCTCCACCCTCTTGTCGTTTTTCTCTTCATTACTACCGAATTTTTGCTCTCTTTCACCCTTCATCATCTTGATTTTTCTTTTCCCACTCTGCCTCGTGTCACTCCACATTTTTCTGCGATCGTTCGGTAAGTTTTAGATAAGTGATTTGTCTTCGTTTGTTAACTTTCTTCTGAAGTGTTTTGTTTATGCCAATTAGGGGAGGATTCAAGGGCTCGTAATCACCAATCGGAGTCTTAGTTTGTGTGGGAATTACTGTTCATCGGTTGAATGTAAGGTTTAGTCGCTTATGGGTTAAAACCTCGATACGAGTTCGATTTGGGATCACGTTATGTGAGATTAAATTAGTATTATTTGTTAAATTATAGGCTTTGGAGTGCTCGAGGACTGTTTTAGCATCAAACAAAACCAGGTGTGTACCTGAAACGCAGAAAATGGGATTCAGCGAAAAGCTAAAATTGCTTGTTGTTTGGACAGCAGCAGTGGGCTAACTTTGAAAAATCACCATAAATTGTGAAAATCGAATTAGAGGATGAAAAAAATATGGAATTAAATATTATTGAGTCTAGTTTTTCATAGAAGAAACGGCGTAAGTAATAAAATTGTAAATCGCGAAATATAATAAGTTTCATGAGACAAGGTTAGAATGAATTTGGGTTCCCCTGTTCTGGATTTGGAAAATCATCAAAAATTGGAGAAAAATAATTAGGGGTTAAAATTTACATGTTTAAATTATTAATGAGCCTATTTTCAATAGAAACAAATGATAACACCATTCAAATTTTGTACTAAGAGATAATTAATTTTTAGCAAAGAAAGGTTGAAGCTGTCAGATAGCAGAACAAGGGTAAGATTGAAGATTTTATTGTACTTATTGGATAAGCCAAAAATTTTAAAAATTTTATGGTACAAAGGTATTTGAGTCTAGTTTCAAAGACATCAAGCGGACCTTAATTTGGAATTATGTAGCTCAAGATATAAATAATTTAGTAACAGTGACTCAAGTAGACAGCTTTGAAGGAACATATAAGTAAATAGTGAAAACATATATGAATATTTAGCTTGCACGAGTTACATTAAAAATGGACCACGTGGCCAAGGCCAATTTGGGCCGAGTGGGCCCACACGGGCAGAACGCATGGCCATGTGAGCCCATTTTCACTGAATTGATTGCTAAGGTTGCACGGGTTGCCCAAGTCGATTGTGAACCTACTGTAGGGTTGGTAAGCATCACTTGGACCCCTAATTGTACGAACTAACTATTTGATTTATACATGTGTTGAGCATGATGATAGTATGCTTGTGTACTGAACTGGTTATAGGTACTGATGTCTTGAGATAGTATGTCATGACTTGTATGTTGCATTGCATGGGATTGGGTTAATTATATTTGGAGGAAGTGTACTGAAAGGCTCTTAAGCCTAACATACTGGCAGCTCAGCTGCAAATTACTGTTTTGTGCCGCATTTGGTACTATCTGGAATGTAGGGATGGGTATGTTGATTTGATCCTCACATGGAGTGTAGGGTTGGACGGAGATGGTGTGTAAAGGCTAGTTGGGTAGGACTTTGTTACTGAATACTGCATGACTGCTACTGATACTATGATGGGCTAAGGCCCTACTGCATATTTGATATTGTACTGAGATGGGCTAAGGCCCAAACCGTTACTGATATTGAAAAAAGGCTTAGGCCCAGGACTGCTTTAACTGTGCACTGTGATTTGCTATTGTTTGTTTTCTGTGGGATTAGACATTGAGTTTTTGTAAACTCACCCCTTTTGTTTAAATGTGCACAGGTAATCCCCAGATCTAGACGGATCGGTGCGGTGGAGGACTCAGCGGTGACCACGGTTTTGGACTTTCATGGCTTTTAACCCATATTTACGATAATTGGTTTTATTTCTATTCTATTTTTACTGGCTAAGTTTTTGGGTTGTAATTGGACTTTCGGACTTTGGTTTTGGGTTTTAATTATCTTTACCTTATGGATTGCAACTGCTAGTAGTAGGAAACCTCGATTTTCAAAAGAAACAAATATTTTTCCTAAACGCACGATTGTCTAATCTATTTTAAAAGCTTCCGCAAACGAATAACATTTTGAAACCATCGATTAAATGAGCAACACAATTTTGGAACTAATAAGATATGAAGATAAGGAATTCAATGGAATTGGTTTTAACGCGACAACATGGTTTTGAAACACCCTATCATGTGACATCGCTAGATCCGGCCATAACGTCTGGGCTGGGTTTGGGGTATTACATAGAGCGTCACACGCAATATTGCTGCTGCAAGAGCACATAAGATATTTCAATCATAATAAGTTTTAGAGTGTATTATCGTTTTTTAATGGTCAAATTATTCTTTCAAATTATTACACAATTCGAGAGTCAAAAGGATCTTTCATAATTAGATATTCCACTTTTAATTTTTCATGTAGATGATGTTGGACAAAAACCATAATTTTTGTTTTGTCTATATATAAAGTCAAATTTGTTTATACTCACAAATCATGTGTGGCTTTATTAGAAATAATCTAATAGGCAACGATTACATTTGGTAAATGTCACCGAATAAAATAAAACATTTAAAATGAATACTATTTTTAAATTATATCAATGACATATGTTATGAAACATATACATATTTAAGCAAAAATATTGAAGTTGTTGATACTTCAATCTTATTCAAAATCTTAGATCATAAACAAGCATACCATGGAATATATAAACATAAATTCATACGTAAATATGAAGAAAAAATGAGCATCATTTTTAATTTTTCATTAAAAATATTAAAATATTAAAATCTTTCAAGCACACATAGAAATCACATACCTTAGGCGTGTTGCTTCAACAAGGACATTGTATGTCTAGATTACTTGTTCTCCAACGAAATATTGAATACTATCGAGTAAGCTCGTGTTGATAATGTATTATGAAATAATAATAATATTATTATTAATAATAATACAAAGAATACAAAATAATAGATGAGAAATAAGGATTTCTATTGCCTTTCTATTCTTTTCCATCATCATATAAATAATAATTAAGGAATATGAAAAGTGAAAGGTTGATTATAATAAAAATCCACTTGATAGCATTCATAACATTAATAATATTTTATAATGATTTAATTAGATGATTAGATGACAAGTAAGTTGATTTTTATTTATTTATGTATTACTTCGATCAACAATTAAAGTTGAATCAATTTAATGACAATCTTTTATGTGTTCCCTAATTTCATGTGAAGATTGATTGAAAAGAATCAAAAAGTAATTTGGTCAATTAAAAGTAATTTCATGTGAAGATTGATTGAAAAGAATCAAAAAGTAATTTGGTCACTTTTAGAGTAATGTGGCAGTGTGAGGTGATAACAATTGTGGTTTATGAAAGCTGTCCACGTAATTGAATTTTTCAAACAGTAAAAACCTCCTATAGTGTATATATATAAAATAAGATTAAATAAGATTTTTTTCACTTTAAGTTTTCTTCCAATTCAAAAAGGGTACATTTTTTTCATATAAGAAATTTAAACCAATATTACAATTATCATTTGTTTAACAAAATATTTTTATATTTTTTAAATTATTTTGTTATTCATTTTATAAATCATTAATGATTTAAAACAACAAAAATATTTTACCGAGTTAATACACATACAGGTATGCAAACTAATTAAAAGAACAAAGATTACATATATGATCTTGAATATGAAATATAATTTGAAAAGAAATTAAACTCAAAGTAATATATTTATACTTCTATTTAAGTGTCTCGATTGGGTTTGTGTCACAAATCAACTCGACATTAGTTTAATAAATAAAATTATTAAAATGTCCCAACATTTATTAAATCTCTTTTTTACCACTTCAACCAAAGTTCTATTTTGACATTTTTTTACATGTTAGTGTTATTACACAAATTGTTTCACCGACTTTGGCTGGGTATCATAAGTCAGCTCGATACCAACTAAAGAAAATAACAATACCATGATAAATAATTAAAGTTCATTTAATATTCTTAATATGATGTGTTTACCTATTTAAATTTCCTTTTACTCACAATCTAAAGTATTTTATATTTTAATTTTGTATGTAATCAAATATTTATATTTAAGCACTTTACTGAGTTGGTGTCACCCTTAATCGGCTCACAAACTCAGTTACAAAATTACAAAAATACTCATTATTTTAAATTATAATTATTATTTTATGACAATTTTGTCTTTTCATACTAGTATATCATCTTTAAATAAAACTATTAAAATACAAGTTTGTTACCACTTGTGCCTATATTTATTATTGAATAAATTTTAAAAAGAATAAATTTTAACATGAATTTTTTTCTTTCTGTAACGCCCCAAAAATGTATATTTTAGTTTGTAAAAATATGACATAAATATCAGTTTACTTCAGTGGTTAAGTGTTCTAGGTGTGTGCGTATGAGGTCCTAAGTTCAAGCCATGCCTTTCGTGAAATTTTGGATTTTTTTCTAATTAAAGCCTTATCCTTGTTCAGTGAGCTTAAGTTTAATTATTTGTAAAACTATATTAGAATGAGTCTGCTGGTTCAAGTGGTAAGGGAGTTGGAGTATTGGAGGTTTTGTGTTCGAACCTCTACGCGAGCAAGAATGTTAATCTTTATACTCGGTTTCCTGAAAGAGTTGTACAGAAGATGGATTCTCAGTAGTGGATTGTTTAGTGGGTAGTTAATTGAGAGAATATAGGGGATTTGGGGGTTATTAGGATTATTTTTGTTATTTTTTATTTTATTCTTTTCAAAATTTGTTTCTCTCTTTCTCTCCAAAATTCCTACGTCGACTTTCTTCTTCATTTTTCTTCTTCGATTTTTCACGGTTTCCTGTTGGATTTTTCGCAGTCAATCATCGCTCTTGCGTTTGTGGCCATTTTTCATCTGGTAAGTGATCTCTTTTGGCCTTCTTCATTTTAGTTGGGGTCTAGCAACGTTAGTTTATGGTAATTAATCGATGTATCATGTGTTTATGAGAAGATCAAGGTGCTGGGGTTTCCCAATCGGCGTTTTAAATGTGCGGATTAACGTTGCTCGACTTAAGGTAAGATTTTAGTCGATTTAAGTCCATCGCTTTTGGTTCAGTTTAATGTCGTTATAAGTGTTTAATTCTGAGTTTTTTTTGTCAATTTTAGGTATTAGAGTGATCGGGAATGTTTTTGCAATGAAACAAAACCAGGTGTGTACCTGAAACACAAAAATAAGGGATTCGGCGAAAAGCCGAAATTACTTGCTGTTTGGACAGCTATAGTAGGCTAAATTTGAAAAATCACGATAAATTATGGAAATCGAATTAGATGATGAAAACTTATGTGATTAAATATATTTGAATCTAGTTTCTCATAGAAGAAACGAAGTAAGCAAAAGAATTTCATATTATGAGATATTTTAATTTTAGTGAGACAGGGTGAGAATGATTTTGAAATCCCCTATCCTGACTTTAGAAAATTATTAAAAAATGTATAAAAATAATTATGGGTTATAATTTATATTTTTAAAATCTTGAATGAGTCTACTTTCAAGAGAAATAAACAGGAACATCATCCAAATTTGTTACGAGAAGATAATTAATTTTTAGTTAAAAAAGGTCGAAACTGTTAGACAGCAGAACATGGGAAACTTTAAAGAATAAAATGTACTTATTGACTAAACCAATATTTCTGAAAATTTTATGGTAAGAAGATATGTGAGTCTGGTTTTAGGGAAAATTTACGAATCTTAATTCAGAATTTTATAGCTTAAGATACAAATAATTTAGTAACAGTGAGTCAAGTAGATAGCTTTGAAGGATCATATGAGTAAATAGTGGAAACACATATGAATAATTAACTAGCACGGGTTACGTTAAAATGGATCATGAGGCCAAGGCCAATTTGGGTCATATGGGCCAAATGGGTGAAAATCATGGGCTTGTAGGCCCATTTTCATTGTTTGACTAATTAGGTTGCACAGGTCACCCAAGTCGACTGTGAACCTACTGTAGGGTCGGTAAGCTTACCTAGACCCCTAATTAACTGAAATGGTTGTATGATTGATATGATTAAGCCTGATGATGTCCCACTGATTTGATATTGTATACCCTATTTACATGCATGATATTATGTTATAGCATGTCATATCTGTATATTGCATTGCATTGGGTTGAGGGATTATAATGTTCGGAGGAAGTGTACTGAAAGACCTCGAGCCTAATTTACTAGCAGCTCAACTGCAAACTACTGTCTAATGCCGCATTCGGTATTACTTAGAGTGTAGGGATGGGTGGGTTGATCATATCCCTACATGGAGTGTATGGTTGGACGGAGATGATGTGTAGAGGCTGGATGGGTAGGATTTTTGTGACTGCATATCTGTTACTACTAATAATGTGATGGGCTAAAGCGCTACTGCATGACTATTTTTGTACTGAGATGGGCTAAGGCCCAAACTGGACTGATACTAATACTGAAAAGGGCTTAAGCCCAAACTATGATTATTTGTTTACTGTCTGTTCATTTGTTTGGGGATTACACACTGAGTTTACGTAAACTCACCCCTTTTGTTTAATCTGTATAGGTATCCCAGATTTAGGCAGATCGGTGCGGCGGAGGACTCAGTGGTGGCCACACGACTTCTTTTACACTATTTATTACCTATTTATGATTTTACTTTTATTTGGGAGTATTTTGCTATAATTATGGCCTTTTTGGATTTTGGTTTAAATTTGGTTTTTATATAGTTTTATGATTTAAATCTGCTAATGTTAGGTAAAACTCGGGTTTTCAAATGAAATTAATGTTTTATGAAAAATACCACGAGTACGCAAACTGTTTAAAAGCTTCTGCAATAAAAAAACATTTTGAAATTGAATAACGATTTGTAAATGAATAATGTTTTGAAAACGAACAACACGATTTGAAATTAACATAAGATATTGAAAAAATGGTTAAATAGAAAAGGAGATTCAGCGATGACATATTTTTCGAAAAGCACTATCATGACACATCGTTAGATTCGGCCATAACGTTTAGGCCAAGTTTGGGGTGTTACACTTTCACTCATATTGTAAGTGTTGAATATGCCTCATATTTCAGTCAAATTTGAGAGATAATCTCCTAGTTAAAATTTGTTTATTTGTTTCAGTTGAACTCTGATTAGTCTAGATTATTTTATTATTTGACTTACGAATTTAGCCTATTTTACTACATTAGAAAATACAACCATTAAAGATTTGAACTCATAACACTTTTGGAGAATTTTGTGTTTACGTTTTGAGGGTTCTTTGTTGTCAGGTTTCGGGGTTTAGTTTTATCTCCATATTTTGTACTCTTCGTTCTTTTGCTATTATAGTAAAATTATCTTTGCCCGTGGTTTTTTATCCTCTTTGGAGAGGTTTTTCAACATTAAATTTGTGTGTTCAAATTCTCAATTTCTTCTATTATTTTTACTTTTTTGTTGCTTAATCAGGTCGATCCCCAACAAGTGATATTAGAGTTAGTTCAATTTTCATAGATTAGCTTGTTTAGAGATGGCAACAATAAGTTTTGACATTGAGAAGTTTTATAGTGTCACAAACTTTAATCTTTGGCAAGTTTGGATGATGGCAATTCTAGTTCAAACTGGTCTGAAAAAGGCTGTTATCGAGAAAAAACCTGAGAATCTAGATTAGACAGAATGGGAAAAACTTGATGAAAAGGCTCTGTCTGCAATCCAATTGTGTCTCGCAAATAGGATATTCCAGGAGGTATTGATGGAGAAAACCTCAACCGACTTGTGAAAAAGGTTAGAAACTCTTTATGCGACTAAGTCTCTAGCTAACCGTTTAGTGTTGAAACAACGTCTATTTACATTTCGCATGAACGAATGTAAGTTTATTAGAGATCACATCAGTCAATTTATTACTCTTTTGAATGGTTTAAAGAATGTTGAGGTTAAGATTGATGATGAAGATCAGGCTATGCTATTATTGTGCTCTTTACCCCCTTCATACAAGTCTTTCAAAGAAACCCTAATTTATGGTAGAGACAAACTCTCGTTCAATTATGTGAAGGGTCATTTGTTGAGTAAAAACAAACTTGACAATGAGTTTAGTTCAGATAGCAAGGCAAATAGGAAAGCTTCCATTTTGGTAGCATCAAAGAAGCGAGACAAAATGTGTCACTATTGTAAGAAGTTAGGTTATGTCAAAGCATATTGTTATAAACTGTGAAATAAAAGGGCTGCTAAGAGTAACGAGGAAGATTTAATTGGTGCTAATTTGGCCGACAAAAGCAGTGATAATTTCTTGTTAGTGTCAATGAGCAATAACTCCAAGCCTACGTCTAAGTGGATCCTAGATTTGAGATGTTCTTTCCATATGTGTCCCAACAGAGAATGGTTCTTCACATACAGTTCGGTTGAAGGTAGAGTTGTGCGCATGGGAAACGATTCATTTAGTAAGGTAATTGGTATTGGTACTATTAAAATTTGGATGCACGATGGGGCGATTAGGACACTCTTAGATGTCAAGTATGTACCTGATTTATGAAAGAATCTTATCTCCTTGAGTCCTTTAGACTAAAAAGGTTGTAGAATCAACATCTAGTCGAGCGGCATTTCGGTATCTCATGGGGTTCTAATTTTGATAAAAGGTAAAAAGATCAACAATCTTTATATTCTGGATAGTGACCAGTGAAATCGGATGCCCTTTGTCCATTACGGAGTCGAAATCAACTTATTTGGAGTGGAGGCAACTTGCTCATTGGAGGAAAAAAGGTACGGTTGTTTCGTTGAAGAAAGTTTCTCTTTTGGATGCAAGTTTTGAAAAGTTAGGGTATTGTGTTCGTGAAAAGCAAACCCGAGTTAGTTTTGATTTAGAAATGCACAAGTTGAAGGCTAGAAGTCTTCCAGCTTCTAAGCATAGATTCGACTCAGTAATTCCCTTCATAGTTCAATATAGGCCCATGGCGGGCTTTGGCAAAGATGACGTTGTAGGAATACGAGTCAAGGCGGAGATTTGTTGAATATGCCTCATATTTCAATCAAATTTGAGAGATAATTTCCCAGTTAAACTATTTTTATTTGTTTCATTCAAACTTTGATTAGCCTAGATTATTTTATTATTATTTTACTTACGAATTTAGCCTATAAATAGGCTCTTTTACAACCTTAGAAAATACACCCATTAAAGATTAGAACTCAATACTTTTGGAGAATTTTGTGTTTCTGTTTTGAGGGTTATTTGTTTTTGGGTTTCGAGGTTTAGTTTTATCTCCATCTTTTGTACTCTTTGTTTTTTGCCATTATAGTAAAATTATCTTTGCTTGTGATTTTTTATCCTCTTTGGAGGAATTTTTCCACGTTAAATTTGTGTGTTCAAATTTTCAATTTCTTCCATTATTTTTACTTGTTCCTTGCTTAATCGCGTCGATCCGCAACAGTAAGTGTGACAAAATCTAGTTATTATTAGTTTCAAACTTTACGTTAAATTATTTGAAATCCATTTACATGAGACAAGAATAATTAATATTTAAAGGGAATAAAATAATAATATATGTAAGATAAAATTATTACTAAAATTATTAATACATACATACATACATACATACATACATACATACATGCATACATACATACATATATAACTACTATTATATTATAGATTATAATAAAGGATACATTATTATATAATATTATAATTTTTAATCATTAATGCATATATATAAACTATTAATATATTAAATAATTTATGATATGATATAACATTATATAATATAGTAGGAGGTTAACTTTCAAATATACAGAGAGTATAGAGACTTTAGAACATATTTGAACCAATGTTGTAATAAACAATAAGATATAATAATTAATATACTATCTATTACTATTATAATATATGATATAAGATTACATAATGTAATAGTTTATTTTAAAACTATTAATACATACGTGTATATATATATATATATATATATATATATATATATATATATAATTGGTAAAATCAAAACTGAATTTTCTAACCAACTTGCTTGAATTGATTGGATTTGGTTGCTTAAGTTAATTTTAATAGCTAACTATAATAGATGATATAGTATTACATAATATAATAATATAACATATAACTATGGCTAGAACTATTAATACATGGATATAACTATTGTAATATTATAGATTATAATAAACTATATAGTATCAATAGTTATGTCTATGTAGTATATTACAATACATAATAACTATAATATTATTAGAAATTTAATATCTTAATAAAATATTATTTTTATTAAATTAGACTTTGAATTGGGTTTTAACTTTTACAAATTGTATTTGGGTATTAAGTTTAATTTCTTTTTATTTTGGGTTATAATCAATTTATTTTGACTTTGGATAATAATAAGTATATTATTTGGATTTGGAAATAGTATAATATATTTGAGTTTTGGTATAAGTACTTTAGAATATGAGTATTAGGTTTATAAATTTAATAAGAAAGATAACAATTATTCAATTGCCAATATAATATAATAATAAATAATATTTTCGTCAATTAATATACATATCATATAATAATAAGTTTTACATTCAATTAGCAATTTAATCTATTAAATATATATAATTTATGTTTTTTATAATGCAAAATTGAATTGTGTTGTTATCATAAAAAAGTAAAGTGAATTATTACATTCAAAATTAGAATCTTTATAAATTAAAAAATTCAAAATTATTAAAATTTGTCAGAGCCCACTTGGCTCGATTCAAGCCCGAAAGAGACTGAACTTGAAAATTTTTGAGTCCGAAAGAGCTTAAGCCCGAAAAAATCGCACCCAAAAGAAATCCGAGTCCAAGTTGATTAGAACCCAAAAAATTCAAGCCCAAGAAAATCTGAATCCGAAGAAAGCCTAATCCAAACTCGCTCATTTGCCACCTCTAAATTAGGGATGATAATGAATCGGGATGGGAGCGAATGTTGCTAAATCCATCACCGTTCCATAGTTGGCACTCTTTGCTCTACCACCTGCACCGCTCTACTATGGTTGTGTAATTTTGAAAACCACTACCAGCTCTATAGATGTTGAATACATTCATCCCCGCACCACTCCACTCCACTCCACTCTACTCCACTTCAATTTAATTTTTCTATTTATTTTTACTTTTTTAATGTCAAATAAAATATTTAAACATAATTCTTCAAAAAATATTTAAACATAAAACATATAGATTTTTCGATAACTCATTATTATATATTTTTACCCTTTTAATAATTATATATATAAAGATAAATTGATAATTTCATATAATAAAACGGAACGAAACAAATAATTACTATAATCGTTCCAGAAAGAAAAGATTCGGAATCCATGGTGGACTTGGATTCTTACCATCCTTGCTCTAATTCTAACAATTGTTGGTGGCTTCAGGATCATAACAAGAAGTCTATCATCTGATTATCATCCATCCTTCGAAAATCGATTTGAACTTCCGTCTTCCATTTTTATCTCGTTTTCTTTAATTAATTAATTAATTAATTAATTAATATTATTAATATTAATATTATTATTATTATTATTATTATTATTCTTAATTTAATTTTGATTATTTTATTTTTTATTTGAGTTCCAAGAAACGGTTGAAGATTCAATTTGATAAAATCCAAACTGCTTCCATTCTTCCGATTCAGCCTTGTGGTTCGTGATTTCGCATAAAATGAGTTATAGTTTACATATTAATCACAGTAATTAGTACATAATAATTAATAATAAACATAGAGGAAATTCAGAGTTATGAATGCAAATAATATTTACATGATGATGGAAATGAAAATATCAAGTTTTTTACATGAGGCAGCACGCATTGACATTGTCGTCGTTGAAAAAGTTGCTGACCTTGTCATCTCCACGATGCGTCATTGGAATGTTGCCATGCCTATGTCCCAGGTTGTAACCATGCCTGTAATAGTTGTAACTCTCTCTGAACTCGTTTGTTGTGTCTTTAAAGTATTCGGTGGTGGAGGTGAAGTACAAAGGAGGATCCGGGTAGGGCCAGAATTCAGCCCTCTTTCCAGCCCTCCTCACTCGTTTCAGCACCTTGTTCCGATCAACGTACCCGATCACCGTCACTTTTTCCATTTCTAGGTCCACTTCCACCGAATCAATCCCTAACGCAGTATTGTCAAGCATTAATTAATTCTAATCATATTATCGTGATGGAATATTGGGTTTTTAATGAAGGAGAATATACCTCTAAGCTTGTAAATGGCGTTCTTCACTATTCTCTCGCAACCAGTGCAGCACATCCTAACTTTGAGGTCCACAGTCTGTAAATAGTGATCAAAATTCATAAGTTGTCGACACTAGATGATCCAAATATATATGTATGTAGTTTGGGGAATGAAAGGGGAACCTGCAAAGAAAGTGGTGGTCGACCCTTGGGCATGTTGAAGTTGCAGTAATTGATGTTGGTGCTGACGCTTTTCTTCTTGCCTCGGTAGCCATAGATACAGTAAGCGATGACCGATAATAAGGAGCCAAATGCTCTGGCAATTAAGCTAGCCATACAAATAAGTCTGCTCAAGCTTTATAATATAAAGACAAAAGAAAATAAGATCAACTGATGATGGAAACAACCGCAATCCCAGAAGATAATCCTCTATTGCCTTTGCATTGGCATCGATTCCCTTTAACTTGTAATTTCTAATATCTTTGATAATATAAATAATCCGAGAGTACTGTATTTCTTGTGCTTATTTATATCCATTGGACGCTGGCTGGTTGTTCATAGTTTCACACGTACATATGAAGAAAAAATTCTAAAAAACCCTTTTTGGAGGGAATGGTATCTAAACTCATGTTAATGCTTCAAATATGGGTCAAGCTTAACATGACTGCTGACACATTCAGAAGAGAATATCAGCTGATTTGGGATTATGGATGAGCTTAAGGAAAGCTGGGTTTTGACGCAAAAGGAAAAAATATATTCTTAAAACCTGTCTTTCCACCGTCTTTTTTAAATACACAATGCAACATATATGCAACCATGTTTATCAAAAGCCTAAGCAAAGTTTTATTCCTTGCACGTTGTTTTCTTAAGTTACATGATTAATTTCGGTAAGATTATATGCTATAGTGATGAAATTTGATATTATAGCGATGAGTTTAATATTAATGGGGAAGTCTATGTTTAAATTTAATGACTACAATAAAATATAAAGAGAAATGATAATTAAGAAGATTAGATATATCGTGGCTATGTTAACAAAATATTAAAATTATATTCATGTTAAAGTTTATTAAAACAAATTTTAAATTAAATGTATATTAATGAAATGAAATATACGAGAGACAAAAGTCTCACACCCCAATTACAACCAATCTCCAGTTAATTTGGACTTTTAATTGTTTAAAGCATTGTTGTGTTTTAAAACAAAATGGAAAAAGTAAACCAAAATTCAATAGTCTTCAAAACATGACAATGATAAAAGTGCACATCACCTTAACCATACCATCATTTATTTGCTTCCATATTGAATCTGCAGGGTCTAAATTGTCAGACTAATTTTCTACTAAGCCTAAAGTACAAGGAGTCGCCACATAGTTTAACCCAAATAAATCAACAAGCCATTGCACAACATTCACTCCTCAAATGCAGTGGGAAATCCCAGTGCTAGCAAGGTTTATTGTGTCCAAAGCGGTGTTGGTGTAATTTTGCACACCATTTTGTATGCTTTTGCTGAAACAGAGTGAAGCAAAGACACCCAGAAAGTCGTTTTGACAGAATAAACATGAAGTTTATGATTGTATAACAAACACTAATTCTGGTTTATATGCCAACAAACCTCATCAGTGGTGCTGTCACCCACATCCTGAGATCGAAAAAATAGATTCTCAGTTAAATCAGTCTAGTCAGTTGATAAGCTACACACATAGATTTTACATTTTTATGCAAGCCTAGAGGAGAGAGAACCTTTCCACTTTGCAGTACCATATTACCAATTGATAGTTACAAAAAAGCCAGCTGCAGCTGAGGATTTTAATAAGAATCTGAGACAGAGAACAAATGCGCTGTTACTCCACACATCAATTCAGGGTAATTATTATTCTTCAAGTAATTACAGGCAACCACTGATCTGTCGAAGCAGAAATGTTCTGAAAGGATAAGAGAAGTGTGTACCTTTTTGTTCAATTTACCTATATCTTGCAAGCCTTAACTATAGTTTCCAAGTGGACATCCCAATTTGATGTCATAAAAGCCTTGGGATTATAATATTTGATTACTAGTAGTAGGGATCAACAATTCTTCTTCTCACTGCCAACACCATGAAAACATATTTAGGAAGAATGGTGTTGGGGCCTTGACTTTATACACCCTTGTTTAAATTTGATGTAATTAATAAAGGCATCATCAAAGTCATAATCATTTAATTACTTAGATTGAATAATTGATCTTGAGAATATTCCCTATTTCAACCATTAACAAATTCATGAAACCCAATAAAAATATAAGCAATTAACGTTTTTTAGACTAATAACTCTTCGCTTAAAACACTGTTTGCCCTACAATCTCAGAAATAATTTTGAAACATAGATCTTCTACAATCCAATATCATTTACTGCTATTGTAGCTCATGGCATATCATAAAGAAAATGGAATAATTTTATTATTTATTTTAAGAATTATTATCATGTATACCATCAATGAAAAATAAAAACCCACGTGAATCTTTATTCTCCTATCAAAATTAAATTTATAATTCACATTGAATATACAAAATTTTAATTATTTTAATTGTTGTAAAAATATTTTAATAAATAATGAAAGAAGGTTTCCATTTTCCAAAAGATTTACATTTAATACACTATCTATGTATAAATTTATATACTAATTAGGTTTATCCATTTATAAATTTACAAAGTTAAGTTTATTTATTTATTTCTAAGATAATGATGTGTCACTATATGATTCACTGTCAATTCATAAATTACTCATTATACTTGAGTCCAGATTATTTAAAAAGAAATTATTGGCATAGAATCTTGATTTTTATATAAAAATTGATTTTTTTATCATCAAAGGTGTTCTCGTCCATTTTACAATATGTTCAAGTCGGAGGTAGCATTTAAATAAAGCCCTCCCAATAATATCAACTCTAAAATTTGAACTTGATCCAAATATTTAAAAATTAATTATTTAAATAAAATTTGTATTCCATTGATAAAATTACTTCTTAAGCTTTAGCTATGAAATTTAACGGAATAAGTTACAAAGAAGTGTAGGAAGAACATAAATTTTAATATTAAATAAAAATAAATTAGGCTTAGATATATACCGGTAAAAAAAAAGGATAACAATTGAAATTTATGCATTGTTTTAAATGATTCTCTATATACATCTCAATACTATAACTTACAAATAAATTTAAAATTTGTAACATTTGAATTTATTTAAGACACATAATTATAATTTCCAAAACAATTAAAAACCACTATCACTTCAAAAGTTGTGATTTATTGGTCAAGTGTTCACATTCTTTAAGATAATTAAGTACTTGATTTTGTACCAAAAATAATTTAACTCAATATAATTAAATTTTAATAGACAAAATTTATCATTCCAAATCAAAAATCAAAAATAAACAAAATTACTTAGAATAAAACGAACCAATATGAAAAAAAAAAAACTGTTATTATTAACCCAACAATTTAAAGAATAATTTTATATAGATCATAATTCTGCAGTCTAGTTGCTAAATTAAAGGCACAATTTATGATAATTAAAATGACTTAAGACAGAAAAGTATAATATCAAGTGAAATCAAAAGCTTTTACATAAAATGTCATATACTCAATATCGTAATATTCTTTTTAAATGTTCCTATAAATTTAATATTGTGGTAGAAATACACATTTGTTTAGATAGAAACAATCATTATAAAAGTTTATCATTTCAAGGAAGGTAGAAAGAATTTCATTTATAACCTCAAGAGAAAGAAATATGTTCAAAATATTATCTTTAATTCACATTTCACAATTGATTAATATTTTGTATTGATAAATCATTAAAATTTTCATTTCTAATTAAATTTTATTTTAATATTTAATATTTTAACTGTGTTTAATTGTATTTTAATTTTAACATAATATAAAAATTTCAACAAAAAGGTATTGAATAAGATAAATAGGTAAGTAGCTACTTATCACTTAATGCACAAAATATTAAGTTTATTTTATTTTATTAAAGCCAACAACCTCTTGGCCTGGTGGTAAGAATATTATGTTATAGGTACAAGAGTTTGAGTTTAATTTTAAGCAATCTCATTCCTTACCCTTAACTATAAAAAATTATTTTATTAAAAATTAAAATAAGTTATTCTTTTTATAAAAAAATGAGATAACCAAATTACATTATTTATTTTTATCCAAAACTATTCAAATAATATAAAGTATTATACTAATAAGATCAAATTTAAAATAAATAATCTTTTAAAATTCAATATTTATTTTGTCAAACAATATAATTATTTTAATTATAAAAAAGTGGAAATATTAAATTGTTAGAAAGTACGCAAAGAATGGGCAAACTACAAAAGTGTTACTAATATAATATAATTATTTTGGGTATGAAAAGAAATACAGAATTGGGTAAAATCAATCTTCAACTGAAAATTTGACAATATGTAATAAATCTTAATATTTTTAGTTGTAAATTAATAAAATGGGCAAATTATAGAAAGTGTTACTAATATAATATAATTATTTTAAGTATGGAAAAAAATAAAGAATTGAGTAAAATTCAATATCTAATTGAAATTTAACAATTTGTAGTAAATCTTAAATTTTCATCATAAAATAACAAATGATTCTTACATGAATTCTAACAAAATATTTCAAAGGAACAAATCTTAAAAAAGAAAAGAAAACATATAAGTAACATGAATCAAGGACGAATGGATAGGAAAAAAATTGGAGGAAGATGGCAACAGTGATGACTAATCAACTTCATGAAGCACATCCATCAGATCCAAAGTTATGTTGTATTTGATTATATTATATTTTCGTTCACTACTTTAAAATTAACGTGAAAAATGGAATTTTTATGACGAAAAAGAAATGAGAGATATGAAATCTTGGTCTTAAAATGAAAATTTTAAATAACATTAAAGAAACGAAAATGTAAATCTTAATCTATGCCTTTCCTCTCAATTTTTTGAAAAAAACTGAAATCAATTGAATGTGTGAAAAAACCATATTCGAAACATCTAAATTAATTTAAAATAAATAAAATAAATCTTAAATTTAAATTCATTAAACATAATAAAGAATAAAAAAAAAAAGAATGTGGTGCCATGTGATGGGTGAACATGGGTAAGAGAACCACAAAATTTTGTTGTTACTAATGAAAGGAAGCTGCATTTACTTAGAATAAATAATTAATCAAGTGTAAAATCATTTAATTGGTTTTTAGAAATAAAATAATTTACAGTAAATCTTCCAGTGAATTTTGGTTTTATTTAGTAGAATATTCGACATGCCTTGCAGTCAAAACTATTCACATCAAAGTGTTTAAAATATAAAGAGTATGTCTCTAGATCAAAAGTCATTCATTCATTTTTGCTTATGCTTGCGTGGTTCTGCAAATGATGATCTTGACTTCTTTCTCATCTGTAAATTGAAACGATGCCGAAATGATCTGAAGAGTAATAGTACAAACCATTCAAAATATATAATCAATTCAAACAATAGAAATAAATGTGCCATCAGAATAAACATTTTACTTAAATCATAAAAAAACATATAAAAACACTTTAAAACAAATGAAATTAGAAAAAAAGAAGCAAAAATTCATATGGAAAAGAGATGTTTATACACACAAAAATAAAGTAATTAATAAAATAATTGAAAGTAGCAATAAAAAGTTTGTAACTGATATTTAAGATATAAAAAAAGCATTAATGCTGAAAATATATAACATATATTATCCTGATTTATCTCATTTACCCTTAATATATATATCCTTTGATTGAATGTAATATATATATACACATCATTTGCATTCTTGTACGGCATTTTAGCTCCATCCTTTTATAGCTTGCATGGGCCATAACGCAAAAGGCAACTATACTAATTAAATTTTTTATTATTAGTATATTACAGTATATTTACCATTTATAAAAAATTAGTTTAATTATTAAATGAAGTTTTAGTTGAAATGGTAAAGGTATTGAAAATTATGATATTTTGGAATTGAATTCCATTAAGGGTATTTTTCTAGATTTTACTTGATTTGAAATGATAAAATATCTCCACAGTAATGCTTATCACTTTATAAAAGAAAAGATTTTCAATAATTATTTAACTGAGTTAGGACTCAATTAAAGGGTGACACCAAGTCAATAAGTCATTTTAAATCTAGTACACCCACAATACTATATATTGAAATTATATTTATGAAAATATATCAACAAATGATTATTAGTGAAGTGGGAAGGACTTTTATATGAATTTGTTGGTCTTATGTTTGATTTTCATATAATGTTTTACAATTGTTTTATCTGAAAATTATTTAAAATATCAAAAGATGAAAATATCCTTATAATAATACTAATTACCCTTTATAGTAAAGGTATATTTCAACTGAATTGGTGTCAAGTTAGCTCGTGGCACTAACTTAATCAATCACTTTATATATAGTATAGATAAATGGTGACATTAACTCAATAAATTCCTTAAATATAATATAATATAATATAACATAAATAATCAAAGAAGTTTACTATTATTTAGAAACCCAAGTTCCAATTCTAGAGTAGCTGGTGTGTGATGGTTCATGCTGCCGAAGGGAAATACAGATACACAAGGATTGCTGCCTTGAGTCTGTTCTCAAGTATTATATTTGCTTTGAAAGTCTAAAACCGTCTTCGTTATTTCTATCTTTGGACTTCATTAGAAACATAAAACATATTTGTTTTATTTAATTATCATTATATACTAAACTATAATTCTACTATATGATTCTGCATATAGTAGTAGTTCAACAGATGAAGATGAACATGAAACTATAAATGTACCCGAGCTAATGAAATCAAAATTTTAATGGAAAGAGAAAATTAGATTCGGAGAGTTGAGCATGCTTAATGCTGCTGCTCCACCATATCCCTTTCGTGTCACCAAACATCTGCGCATGATATTAAATGAATAAAAATCCAATCTCTGTGTGATGTGATGATTATAGAAATTGCATAAATGTGAGGGCTTCGTTTTTCTTTTTGGTATTCTCACTCAATTGATGGTGACATAAAGTGGGAAGTCTAAGCTTATCCAATAGCAGCAGGACAAAACATGAATAAAAAAGGTTATAGTGAAGTGCTTCGAAACTACTCCAATGGACCAAAAAGACACACTTCTTCGCAACTCACTCACATGCGCCCTGCTGGCTGAATGTTAAGTTTTAGAACTATCCACAAATACAATCAATCAATACACTTGCTGCAGATCTTTTCATAGAATCGATGAAGATTCTCTGTTTTTTTTTTATATTGGGAAAATCTGCCCAAACTAGCGTTGGATAAAACATGATTGAATATTTCGTAACCAGTTTCCAAAATCCAATACCGTGTATCAGTTGATAAAATTGAACTATTCGAAAGGCAAAACAACACTTTGATGAAAAAAGATCTATCACACTGCAATTTCTAATGAAAATTATATTACACAGTAGGAATCTACAAATAATTGAATCCCGCATGTCATTAAAAAGAGAAGAAAAAACAAAAAACACTAAGCAGGGGCTGGGAGGAGAGGGGCAGTGGAAGAAGCAACAGGAAGACTGGAGAGGATAAGGAAACGAATGCGCCTTGGGAAAGGAGCTTCATGAAACAAATGCTCGACTAGTCTACACAACAGCACCGTGTACTCCTCCATTAGCTCCGCTACAATCGCCACCAAAATCATCTCTTCAAACTTTATAAAAAAAAAGCTTGGGATTACAGATCAGAGCAAATCATATCATGAGGACAATCGCCTCCAAAATATTTGTATATATAGCGAAAATTTAGTGAAAGTTGATTTGGTGGGGCGGAGTGGAGCTAAAAATGCTGGGTCTACAAATACAATGGGCGAGGGACGGTTGTTTGTGTTTTTGTTTTTAAACAGGGAATGTATATAACATATATTTTCAATTTAATTTTTATTTTTTACAGTTAAATTTATACCTAACCTTTTTACCAAATGTCATATTTAATCATCAATAACGAATTAAATTATTTTTAATAAAAATTAGATTAAAACATTAAAATTTTAAACTCATTTATACACCGAGTTAATTAATTTGTTTGAATTTTATGAGTTTTTTTTACCATTATTTTTCTACGTATTGAAATTTTTTAACTCTAATAGCTTCGTTGCAGACAGTGGGTCATAAACTAATGTTTAACTTTAGCCCTTATTTCAAATGTATCATTGTTTTTTTATCTTTTCATTTTGTTGGATGGTTTGACTAGAAATATTTTGTTATTGAATTTCATTTTAATCAAGAAAATTACATAACAATCCAATTATAAAATAAATATGTATTTATAAGCCTGAATTTTTTTTTTTGGTGTGAAGAAAAAGCAAATAATTAATCTAAATCAAAAGGGTTATCTGTAAAAAGTTGCAATCCATCCTCCTTATTAAAAGCTATTTTGGCCAATCTATTAGCTACTATGTTTTCTTCCCAAGGATATACTCGATTACCCAATCCTCTACATTTTTTAGGAAATGATGGATCCGCCTGAAAAGCATCGACCTAGAAGGCGTTGAAACTGGATCTTGGATAGCTTTAATAGCTTCCAAACTATTTGTTTGAATCAACACTTTATTACCTTGCTTCTCTTGCGCAAGTGCAAACCATCCTAGATAACCCATAATTCAGCCTCAAGGATTGAGCAATTTCCCAATTGATGATTAAAGCCAATGATCCAACCCTCATGGTTATCCCTCAAATTTCCTCCTGTAGCAGCATAACCTAAATCTACTTTAATTGAACCATCAATTCTTAATTGTATCCACCTATCAGCCTAGTTAGGCTCTACATTCGCCCTTTGCTTCACGAAAGAATTAGCCCCGTGTAAGGATGCATACTGTTTTGCCCAACTATATGACCCTTTGATAATCTTTTCAAACCTTCATGGCACTCCTTGAAAAATAAGAAGATTCCTGTTTTTCTAGATTCGCCACATTACTAGAGCAAAAAAAGCTGACCAATCAACTTCCTCAAAGGCGAAATTTTGCCTATTTTTCAAATTTTTCACAAGCCACTCCTCTAAGTTGCTGGAAAAGAAACAATCTTGCTGCTCTGTTGGAACAAGCTACAACCAAACCTCTTTTGTAGGAGTACAATCTCTTATGACATGCATAATATCCTCTTGAGTTGCTCTACATATTGTATAATACTCATCATTCGCAATACCACGCTTCAGTCTCTCCACTTGTGTTAGTAATCTTTGTTTAAAGGCCAACCAAATGAAAATCTGAACCCTCTGAGGTCCTTTGTACTTCTTTGGTAAATTCCAAAAGTCTTTCTTTAAGTCCCACGAGCTTTTCTTGATCGTCTTGTAGGCACTTTTGATAGAGAAAGAACCCGTCGATGTTCCCACCCAAGCAACTTTATCCGAACCGGTCGACTGTTGTGGAGGAGGGATACTAACAATACGACTGATAATCTCATTCAGCAACCACACATGGAATAAATCTAAATTCCACATGGCTTCCTCTTTTATCATTTCTCGAAGTAGGCAATCCACATCAAGGTTATTTCGTGAGGGAATATGGTTCAATAAAGGGTCGACTCTAGAGATCCAACTGTCCTTCCAGCACCTAATACTACTACCATTTCCAACTGACCAGATGATATTCTCACAAAGAAGGGGCCAAATTCTCAAAAGAGATCTCCAAAGGAAAGAGTAGTTACCTCGATTGTTATCAATAGGTATTTCTTCTTCTACCCTGTACTTTGACCTGAGAACACGAACCCATAGAAAATCAGTATTGGTCAGAATGTTGTACCCCAATTTTAGCGTAAATGAAGTGTTTTGATCTTTCAGTTGCCTGAATCTCAATCTTCCGGAAGCCTTGGGTTGACAAATGAACTGCTAATTAAATAGGGTTATCTTTCTATTCCCCCAAAATATCCCCATATGAATTGTCTAGCGATGCGTTCAATCTTCTCACATATACCTTGTGGAATCATCATGGACTGCATAAAATAATTAGGTATTGTGAGGAGAACCGATTGGGCTAAAGTAACTCTTCCAGTGAGAGACAACTTTCTAGCATCCCATTATTGAAGTCTAGCTTTAACCTTTTCCACCACAAATCTCAAGGAATTGTTGGTGACCCTCTCATGAAAAAGTGGAACACCTAAATAGAAATCAAGATTTTGGACCTTACCGAAGCTAAAATAAAAAATAAAAAATAAAACTTAAATAAATGAAATAAATAGGACATTGGCATGATGATGATGATAATAATACACCTTATTCATAATACAATAAAAGAATCAAAGTAACATAAATATAAATAATATTAAAATGAATGTGAGGGAATGTGTAAAAAAACATAAATATAAATGAACATAAAAATAAATAAAGATAAAATAATAACAAATAAAAATTATACAAGTGTGAATAAAATTATACATCGAGTTAATTTAATTGTTTGAATTTTATGAGTTTTTTCCTATTGTTTTCTACGTATTAAATTTTTAACTTTTTTGAATATTTTATAATTTTTAAACTATTTTCAGCGTAATATATAAAATAATTAATGTCATGTCAATATAAAATATATACATATTAGTTATATTAATATCGTTAAAAATATTAACGTTTTAATTAATATTTCAATTAAAAGAAATAATATATTAACGTTTTAATTAATATGTCAATTAAAAGAAATAATTTAACTTTTTTAAATGTTGGGACAAAATTTAACTTTAAAAAATAAAAAATATATATAAACATTCAAAGGTAAATTTGGAATTATGTTTTTTTAGATAAATGTATATACATTTATTGTACCATTATTAATGACTATTTTACCTATAAAGGCCCATTTCTAACTTTATTTACGGAAATGGGCCAAATTTTTTATTATTTACCAAAAAGGGCCAAAAATGACAAAACGCGTCCACGTAGGAGCGTTTTTGAGTGAAATTTCAACAAATCGTGCCACTGGGGAAGCGATTTTGCCATGTCAGCACAAAACACGCTGATGTGGCAAAATTGCTCCCCCAATGGCTATTTGATTTTTTGACCATTGGGGGGTTCAATAGTAAAAAAAAAAAAGTATAAAACCCCCATTCTATTTTTTTCACACAATATTTCTTCAAAATTTGGCAAAAAACTCTCAAAATTCTCCCTAAATTTATCAAAACTCTCAAATTTCTCCTTAAATTTCTCAAAGCTCTCTTTAATTAATTATTTCCTTTAATTGTTTTTCTAAATTAGTATTAGTTTTTTTCTAATTTCAAAAATATTTGATCTTGTTAGCAATGGACGGGAAATTCATTCGTCTCGGTCATAAACATATCTCTGTCGAACAAATGAAAATGGTAAGGGTTAAATTTAATTTTCGAATATTATTTAATATTTTTTCATTTATGTAATTTTAATAAATTTTTATTATAATTTTTTATAACAGTCTGTAGGTCAGGTGTTACAATGTTATATTTGTAATATGTCTGGTCCTATATCACCGTTGATAGAAAATTACTTGAAGGAAGCAGGTTTTTGGCACGTGGCCACTATAGGCCGGGGGTGCAAGTTGGACCCGAACTCATCAGCGCATTAATAGAGATGTGGAGACCTGAGACGCACACATTTCATCTTCCATGCTGAGAGATTACCATCACTTTGGAGGACGTGCAGTTACAACTGGGATTGCGGTGGATAGGTCCGCACTCACTTGGTCCGTTCAATCTGTTGTTGGGGAACCGTTTGCTACGATCTTTTGGGTGCGATTTTGGATAATATTTATGGAGGTCGAATCAAGATGGGCTGGTTAAGAGACACATTCCTGGAGTTGGGGAATGATTCGACTGAAGTAGAAAGAATACAATATGCTCGGGCATACATCCTTAAGATGATTGGAGGTTATTTGATGTCGGACTTGTCACGAAACCTAATACATCTAAGGTGGCTGCTGAAACTCGTTAATTTTAGAGCAGTTGGCGAATTTAGTTGGGGGTCTGTCGTGTTGGCAACATTGTATCGGGAGATGTGTGAGGTGACGCCACGAAATAAAGCCAAAATCGGAGGTTGCCAATCACTACTACAATCATGGGCTCAGTTTCGCTTTCCATTTTTACGTCCTCGAGTGAACCACCCATATACATTCCCACTCATAACGATGTAAAATTTATATTTGATTTTCCAATTATTACATAGATTTAAAATAAAATTGCATGCTAAAAATTTATTTAATTAGGTGGAACCATTCGGCAAGTTATGTTGGAATACCTACCGCTCTTGAAGATATACGACCTCTATTAGACCAACGATCAGAAGCGCAAGTAAGTATTAAATAAAATATATATACATAAAATAACCATTTTATATTTAATATTTAGTATCATGTATATAACTAATATTTTTATCACGTTCATATAGTTTCAATGGACATCATACGAGGATCCGACAATTCGGGTAGTAATTTTGGATGAATTCTTTCAAAAATTCGAACATTTGGCATGTTAAGGTCCCATTGGTCAACTATGCTACTGTCGAGATGCACCAGAAGGATAGGGTGTTGCGGTAATTTAGACTCCGACAACCGATTCCCGAGGCACTTGAGGTGCTTGATGATGAATACAAAATTGACTTACGGTAATCGAATACGAATTGGCCGGTATTCTTCTCAGAATATATCAAAATTTGGGAAAATCGGTATGATTTTATACCTACTCGTGAACCGATCATTGTTCCAGAGTTAATGTGTGCGCCAGATTACGTGCCATGGTTTAGGATCCATGGCAATCCATATTTGCTATCGGAAGAGCAGAGGCGTCGGCAAATTCGTGTCGAAAGGGAATAACAAGGCCCTTTAAATCCAAGGAGAACGGATGACGGCACGAGCCCATCAACAGTGCCCACAAAATCACTGGGCCCAACGCCTCAACCGATGACACCCACACCACAGCCCCTTTAGATTATGCCAGATGCGTATCCTAGCCCTTATATGGATCCTAACCCTTATATGTTTCCTTTTCCCAGTCCTATGCCAGGTTGGAATGCATGGTCTGGTGCATCTCCTTTCCCGATGACTGCGACTCAACCGATGATATAGGCCATCATCGCCAGAGGGATCACACAAGGCACCGTCGGGGAGTTCATCTCATTACCAATCTCCATCGCTTTATGGGATTCAAACACCTCCGTTGTGGATGATGCAAACACCTCTACATTCTTTATTCTATCAAGGTGGGTCATCCTGCTAACACCCACAGCTGGAGCAACCACAACCCCCACCGGAAGCTGAACTAAGGAGGAATCCAGCGTGTAATCGTCGACCACCCCCATGTGGCACTGATTCTGACCGGCACATACATTGATTTTTTTAATAAATTTGTACAAACTGTTTTATATTGTTTCATTTAATAAAATAAAAATTGTTTTTAATATTTTAATAGTAAATTATTTTTATATTTTTAATAAAATATAAGTTCTTTTGAATAAGGCAATAGAAATAATGCAACATAGTTTCATTACAGCAATTATCCACTATTTTGATTTGGACATGATCGAATTGTATGACCTGGGTTCCTACACCATCCACACAACTTCTGTTGGTTCGTTATTTCCTAGATATTCATATTATTACGTATTCTACTCGAGTAAGGTCGACCTTTTGGTTTGCGACGCAATTCTCTATACGGTAACAACTTAAACAGAGCAATCGATACAGACGGCCATTTACGTTCATCTAGGACCGGTGGGAATCCATGTCTCCACACATTGTACATTATTTTATTTTGTACACTTCGTCAACATATCTCATAGGATCTAAATGGAGATTTTGACAAGTTGTAATTGCATGAGCGCATAGATAATGAAGTGCATCAAACGTCCCACAGTCGCAAGTCCTATTTCTCAGGTGTACAAGGTATTTCCCACCGGTAATACCTTGGTTCGGTCTGTGAAACTCAGTCACATGAAACCATAGGTTGTCACAATCGTGACACACTATGTGCATGGTGTTGTCCCGCGCCTTCCCCTTGTTAATTTCTTACAATACCTTCAGGAACCATACATAGCCTCCCTGCATTTGGCATTTATAACTCACTACTAGCTTTGGAAATAGTGTCGCCAAACAAAAATATGTCTCTCGCACAACCGAGGTTATCAGCAAATGTTGCGTTCCTTTTAGAATAGAATTTATGCATTTAGCCAGGTTTGTGGTCATATGGCCATATCGTAGGTCGTCGTCGTATGCTTGTGTCCACTGTTCGAAAGGTATGTTATAGAGGTAGTCTGTGCCTTGTTCATTAATTGAACGCAAAATCGCCAACATCTCATGAAAATGGTCATTATTGATCTCGTACCCTGCCAATATAAGTTGATAGCTAAAATTACATACCACTATTCCATTTAGAATAAATTGAATATTACAAATGAAATTATATTAATAGAGATTAAATACCCATGTTGGTCACTTGCCGTCGTTCAGTGGTAGACCGATATTACCCGTAGTAGTTGGACACAACCTGCCTTAGATAATACCTATGGTGTGTGCGATCCCATAAGCTTCCCTGTCGCTCAATTACAGCTAGTATTCTAGTGCCCCGATCTGATATAACGCAGATATCAGGTTGGGGGCATACATGCCTCCTTAACCTAGAAAGAAAGAAATCCTAGTCATCACCTGACTCTCCCGGTGTTATTGCAAACACAATTGGAAGGATTCTCTTACCGCCATCCTGTGCCACAACTAGCACTAGCCGATGGGTATATCTACCATATATAAAGCTACCATCAATTTGTACCAATGGCTTCTAGTACACAAATGCGTCCCGGCATTGCTTAAAGCTCCAGAACAGACGCTTGAACACTTGGCATCTGTAGAGCAATCGGTCGTTGTAGTATACAGGACCCGTTTCAAGGTCAGGTATGCAACCTAGGACGTACCTCTCTAACACCTAACACCACTGCCACACCTCATTATATGAAGCGTCCCACCCACTATGCTTCTTTTCCAACGCTTTCTGCTTAGCTATCCAAGCATTGCAGTAAGAGGGTGTGTACCTCAATTCACTATGAATATTGGCAATTAAGACTGATATAGAAGTTCTGGGATCTTCCTTCACCATCGGTAGTATTAAGCTAGCTATCATACCTAAATCTATCTTGGGATGATCTTGTGAAACACCTGTCAACGAAGTACGTTCAATATTGCAACATTAAGTAATAACATTATTATTCAAAAACCCTAAACACCCAGTGATACTATACTGACAACATAGGTATGTGGTAGATCTGGAAACTCCAACACATAATCTACCGATATATCAACATTATGTATGTGGGCTAGAGGTGAGTATGCCCTGAATCGCGGATCTTCTTCTTCTTCATCTGAACCCCCTTCAACGTCTTCAAGTTCGGATGGAACAGGCTCCGATTCAAAAAATAATGCAACTTCTGCACCATCGAGGCTGGGCTCTCGAGGTGGATCCACATCGGACTCATCATCCAACCCACCATCATCTGCAACGTACGAGGTCCCCTCGCCGGTGGACGTCGTAGGGAGTACATCATCCCTTCTTGTGGACATTTTGTAACGCCCCCAATCAGATGTGGATTTCCAACCACTAGAAGTTGATGTAATTCCCCAATACGTATTTCCAGCGTTGAACATCGACCCACTAATATGCATGTCCCATCCACTAATCGAGTGTCGTGCAGGAGTTGTGTATTCCATACTATTGCCAAACACGAGTGCTTCTGTGTTCTGCCTCTCACTGACGGAGTGTCGGGTAGGGGTCGTGTATTCCTCTTGAACAACAGTAGATGATGAAGTCGCAAATGCTTCATTTGGCGATGAAAATTGTACATATAACTCAAGATAGGGTAATCCACTAGCGAGATGAGTCTGCACCATTACCTCCAAGCTACGAACACCTTTGATATCAAATGAGTCATATGTCATGGGATTAATCGAAGTACAAAATCGATACTTAATAGAAGAAACCCTCATTGGCATCGTTCCGAAGATTTTGCACCTAATTTTTTTACGAAGTTTTGTCAAATCTATGTTCTGGTTAAAAACCAGTCGTGTTGTGTTCTCCGATAAAAAAACCAACACCGTTCTCGAAGTCACAGGCCTCACCATCATAGTAAATAACAACATTAATACATTCACTCATCTTTAATTTCTATTTTGCTTAGCCTCTCTAATTTTTCTTGCTGTAATTTTTGCAACTCGAGAATGAAATTTTTCTCATTTATAGCCTAAGGCCAAACAGGAACTACTATAGAAAAAAAGCGTCCACGTGGGAGCTTTTTTCATCAATTTTGCTCACAGTGTATGTAACAACCCAATTTTAGGCCTAGTCAGAACAGTGGTTTCGGGACCACAAATCCAACAAGGGAAAATATAATTATTATTATATTTTTATGGTCTACAATTTCACGGAAAAATTTTGTGAAAATTTCGTTCGAAAATTTCGACGTTTGGGCACTCAATTTAGCCAAAAGGACTAAACTGTAAAAAGTGCAAAAGTTGAGTTCTACATGTTAGAAGTGTCCAATTGTTATGAAATTTTAAATTGGAGGTCATTAAATGGTAATTAGAACATTGGTTAAATTATGGACAAAAATGGACATGAGATAAGTGAAATAGGAAATTTTTAAGTTAGGGGCATTTTGGTAATTTGGTAATTAAAAAGTATTAAAAAGACAAAATAGGCCAAAAATCATCATCTTCAACCTCATGGCCGAAATTAGCAAGGGGGAAGCCATGGTTAGGGATTTCAAGCTTCCAAGCTTGATTGTAAGTCTGTTCTAACCCCGTTTTTAATGTTCTTTACGTTTTTGTATTCTTGGTAACTTGATTTAGCTTATTCTAGCAATAATTTAACCTAGGGTTTATATTTGGAAAAATACCCATAGGTTAAATGTGTTTATTTTGATGTTTTATGTTAGAATATTAAGCTAGAAATTATGTTAAACAACTTTTACTAAGCGATTTTAAGTGAAAAATGTAAAACGACATAATCGGTAAAAATACCTATGTTCATAAGTAAGTGCTAGAGTGGGAATTTGATGTTGCCATAAAGGGAAAAATGTTTAGCATGTTCTAAAACATAAGAATAAGAGATGAAGTTTAATTTCTGAGCTTTGGGGCAAAAGTGTAAATATGCAAAAGTTTAGGGGCAAAATCATAATTTTGCTAAAGTTCGAGTCAAGGACTGTTTTGATAAATGTGAGTGTTAAATAAGTTAAATGTGTCATTATAGATCAAGAAAGATGAGAAGTCAACCTTAATCGGGGAAAAGAGAAGATTGGGGATTAAATTCCAAAATCTTTACATTTTGTATCAAGGTAAGTTGTATGTAATTAATACATTGTTATAATTATTTTTGTTATATTTCGTGACAATATATGCGAAAGGGTTGGATATGAAATAGTTATATTAAAGTTAGAAATTTGAAATTGATAGTTGATTTGTTTAAAATCAGCTTGGTTTATGGATATACCAACTGCAAGTAATGGTTGAAGTGATTTAAATTGAATTATTAAATTGGTTATGGAGTTGAGTGGAAAGATTGATATTATAATGTGTTATGGAGAAATTGTAAATTATTGGAAAGTAAGAATCTTTGTGGAACTGTCGGAATGGTAAATATTTGAATAAGGTATCGATGAACACGTGTGTAGTACTGTGTGAAGGCTACTACGTGAATCGATAAATGATGGTCACATGTGTAGTACTAAGTGAAGGCTACAATGTGTACTGAGAAGCTTTGGTCATGTGTGTAGTACTGTGTGAAGGCCATTACGTGAATCAATAAATGATGGTCACATGTGTAGTACTAAGTGAAGGCTACAATGTGTACCGAGAAGCTTTAGTCACGTGTGTAGTACTGTGTGAGGGCTACTACGTGAATCGATAAATGATGGTCACATGTGTAGTACTAAGTGAATGCTACTATGTGTACCGAAAAGCTTTGGTCACGTGTGTAGTACTATGTGAAGGCTACTACGTGAACCGTAAAACATGATCACGTGTGTAGTACTATGTGAAGGCTACTACGTGTATCGAATGATAAAAGTAATATGGGTACTACTGTGTGAAAAACCCCTAATATTTGTTGTTATACTGACATGTTCAATGAGATATGAGAATGTGATTGGAATGTGATAAGTTGCGAAAGAGTGACTGAAATGATGAAGTCTTGTATTGTGTTATAAAATAAATGGTTATAGTGCTATGTGAATGAGGGATGTGTGGAATTGAATTGAATATTGACTTGAAAATGACAAAGTGAATTTTGAATTGAATAGTGATTGAAAGTGAAAAAGTGAAATTATGAAAAAGTAGAATTAGCAACAAAATAGTTTTGGACAGCAACAATCATGTGACTTTGAAAAATCACCAAAAATGGTGGAAATATAATTAGAGAGTGAATAAGATATGAAATGAAATATTAGTGAGTCTATTTTTACATAAAAGGAAACAGAGCAAGAAAAAGAGTTATATATTTCAAGATATTTGAATTTTAGTGAGATAGGGACAGATTGATTTCGGAATCTCCTGTTCTGATTTTGGAAAATCATTAAAATTGTAAAAAATAATTATGAGTTATAATTTATATTATTAGAATACTTAATGAGTATATTTTCAATAGAAACAAAAGAGAAAACTATTTGAATTCTGTACAATTAGATAATTCATTTTTAGTGAAGAGTGGTCAGAACTGTCAGACTGCATTACAGGATAAACTTTAAACAATAAACTGTACTATTTGGCTAAACCAAAAATTCTGAAACTTTTATGGTAATAAGATATGTGAGTCTAGTTTTAGGGAAAATTAAAGGTTCTTAATTTGGAGTTCTGTAGCTCTAGATAAAAATAATTTAGTGATACTGACTCGGATAGACAGCTTTGAATATACATAAGGGTGAATAAAGAAACTATAGAAAATGTTATTTCTAAGAATGTTAAGTACACTAAGGATGTGGAATGGAGAGGAGGAGGAGGAAAATTATATATATATATATATGAATGATTTATGTATAATTGGTTATATGATCGATTATAATCGATAAACGTGGAAATAGAAATGATGCTTACATTTGTATGTTATTGATCATGGTTTAAGCTCATATTGGAAAATAAAGTTTCATAGTATGTATGTATGATATATTTGGTATATGATTTGGTATGAAGTAAGGCCATGAATGGTATATGGATTAAATGCACTAGCTTGCGACTATGGTTGAATGATATGTTATTGTTTTGTGTAATATTCATAGGAAATGGGTGTGGAAAGGAAATGAAATACTAAGTTCATACTTAAAGAATAAAATGATGAAAAGAGGATGATGAGTTGATTTGATGTTGTTATTTAAGCTTAAGTGATGTTTGCATTGCTATACTAAGAATTTTATAAATGTGTTAATGAAGGGTAAAATCACTAAACGTTGAGTTAAATGGTGAATACGTATTAGTATTGAACTTAATGATATTGAATTGTACGTGAATTAAATGGAAGTTTCTAGTGATATGTTTTGAATTAAAAGAATTATGGTGGTACTGAAATGTATATTGGATTGAGAAATTGATTTGAATTGTGAACATGAGAAATTGTGAATTGAATGAAATAAAAATAAAGCATTGAATTACATGAGTAAGTATCGGGTCTAGGAGGCCCTATTTGTTATAATTATAGTATTTTGAAGTTATAATGTAAAGATTTATAAAAGCATGTTAATAATTTGGAAAACCTTAATTTGAATGAAGTTTTGTAACTCGGTTTAATACGTATGCAAATATGTGTGTTCTAGTAATGCCTCGTACCCTATTCCGGCATCGAACACGGGTAAGGGGTGTTATAGTGCATCCTTCTTGAAGTGTTTTTGGCACTATTTGTTCAGAACCGTCTTTTCAAAATTATTTTTTCAAGAACTACTGTAGAAAAAGAGCGTCCACATGGGAGCTTTTTTCATCAAATTTGCTGACAGTGCATCCTGCTTGAAGCGTTTTTGACACTATTTGTTCAGAACCGTCTTCTCAAAATTATTTTTTCAAAAACTACTGTAGAAAAAGAGCGTCCACGTGGGAGCCTTTTTCAGTAATTTTACTGATAGTGCATCCTACTTGAATAGTTTCTGACATTATCTTTTCAGAACAGTATTCTCAAAATTAATTTTCCTGAAAGAACTTTAGAAAAAAAATCCTTATTGTCAATATAATTTTTCCTAAACCCTAAATCTAGACACAATTTTTTTCCAAAAAAATAAGCCCTAATTTAATTAATTTTTAAAAAGCACTAAACCCTAATTTATTTTTTAAAATTTTTAAACCTTAAACCTAAATTATTTTAACAAAACCCTACCCATATAACCCTAACCCTAAATTATTTTAACTAAACACTAACCTTAAACCCTAAAAACCATAAACCAAAAAATCCTAGGGACTAAACATGCAAAAAGCCCTAACCTAGAAAAACACAGAGCAAAACGCGCCCCTGGGGGAGTAATTTTGCCACGTCAGCAAAACGCTTGCACGTCAACGTGTTTTGTGCTGACATGGCAAAATCGATTTTCCAAGGGCGTGGGTTGCCAAAATTTCACCCAAAAACGCTCCTACGTAGATGTATTTTGTCATTTCTGGCCCTTTCCGGTAAATAATGAAAAAATTAGCCCCTTTCCGTAAATAAAGTTGGAAATGGGCCTTTATAGGTAAAATAGTCATTATTAATACTCTTTAATAGTATCAACAACCGCCGAAAATAGCTTCATTGCAGACAGTGGGTCGTAAACCACTGTTTAGCTTTAGCCCTTGATTTCGATTGTATCATTTTTTTTATCTTTTTCATTTTCTTGGATGGTTTGACTAGAAATATTTTGTTATTGAGTTTCATTTTAATCAAGAAAATTACATAACAATCCAATTATAAAATAAATATGTATTTATAAGCTTGAGTTTTTTTTTTTTTTTGGTGTGAAGAAAAAACAAATAATTAATCTATATCAAAAGGATTATTTGTAAACAATTGCAATCCATCCTCCTTATTAAAAGTTATTTTGGCCAATCTATTAGCTTTTATGTTTTCTTCCTTAAGGATATACTCGATTACCCAGTCCTCTACATTCTCTAAGGATATACTCGATTATTCAGTCCTCTACATTCTTTAGGAGACCTAGAAGGCGTTGAAATCGAATATTGGATAGCTTAAATAGCTTCCAAGCTATTTGTTGGAATCAACACTTTATTACCTTGCTTCTCTTGTGTAGGTGCAAACCATCCTAGATACCCCATAACTCAACATCAAGGATTGAGAAATTTCCCAATTGATGATTAAAACCAATAATCCAACCCCCATGGTTATCCCTCAAAATTCCTCCTATAACAGCATAACTTAAATCTACTTTAACTAAACCGTCAGTTCTTAATTGCATCCACCTATCAGCCTAGTTAGGCTCTACATTCACCATTTGCTTCACGAAAGAATTAACCACGGGTAAGGACGCGTACTGTTTTGCCCAACTATATGACCCTTTGATAATCTTTTCAAACCTTCATGGTACTCCCTGAAAAATAAGAAGATTCCTATTTTGCTAGATTCGCCACATGACTACACCAAATAAAGCTAACCAATCAACCTCGTCGAAGGCGAAATGTGGCTATTTTTCAAATTTGTCACAAGCTACTCCTCCAAGTTGCTGGAAAAGAAACAATCTTACTGCTCTACTAGAACAAGCTACAACCAAACCTCTTTTGTATGAGTACAATCTCTTATGACATGCATAATATCCTCTGGAGCTACTCTACATATTGTATAATACTCATCATTCGCAATACCAAGCTTCAGTCTCTCCACTTGGTAATCTTTATTTGAAGGCCAACCAAATGAAAATCTGAACCCTCTGAGGTCCTTTGTACTTCCATGGTAAATTACAAAAGTCTTTCCTTAAGTTCCACGAGCTTTTCTTGATCGTCTTATAGATACTTTTGATAAAGAAAGAACCCGTTGATGTTCCCACCCAAGCAACTCTATTCGAACCGGTCGACTATTGTGGAGAATGGATACTAACAATACGATTGATAATCTCATTCGGAAACCACACATGGAATAAATCTAAATTCCACATGGCTTCCTCTTTTACCATTTCTCGAAGTAGGCAGTCCACATCAAGGTTATTTCGTGAGGGAATATGGTTCAATAAAGGGTCGACTCTAGAGATCCAACTATCCTTCCAGCACCTAATACTACTACCATTTCCAACTGACCAGATGATATTCTCACAAAGAAGGGGCCAGATTCTCGAGAAAGATCTCCAAAGGAAATAGTAGTTACCTCGATTGATATCAGTAGGTATGTCTTCTTCTAACCCGTACTTTGACCTGAGAACACGAACCCATAGAAAATCAGTATTGATCAGAATGTTGTACCTTAATTTTAGCATAAATGAAGTGTTTTAATCTTTCAGTTGCTTGAATCCCAATCCTCCAGAAGCCTTGGGTTGAAAAACGGACTGCTAATTAACTAGGGTTATCTTTCTCTTCCACCAAAATATCCTTGTATGAATTGTCTAGCGATGTGTTCAATCTCATCACATATACCTTGTGGAATAATCATAGACTGCATAAAATAATTAGGTATTGTAAAGAGAACAGATTGGGCTAAAGTAACTCTTCGAGCGAGAACCTTTTTCACCACAAATCTCAAGGAACTGTTGGTGATCCTCTCATGAAAAAGTGGAACACCTAAATAGGAATCAAGATTTTGGACCTTACAGAAGCTAAAATAAAAAAAGAAAATATAAATAAATGAAATAAATAAGAAATTGGCAGATGATGATATAATAATACACCTTATTCATAATACAATAAAAGAATCAAAGTAACATAAATAAATAATATTAAAATGTATGCAAGGGAATGTGTAAAAAACATAAATATAAATGAACAGAAAAATAAATAAAGACAAAATAAGAAAAATAAAAATCATACAAGTGTGAATAAATATAAAACATTAAAATAAAGTGCATAATTGACATCAAATATATAAGGTGTAAAAGCAAATTAAAGGGAAGATATAAGTGTAAATAATTTATTAAAGATGGAAACAAAATGACATAGCTTGATTTTAGGACTGGAAGATAAAAAATATGGAAGACAGAGGACTGATGTAGCAATAAATTTTCTTTTAATTTTGGAATTTTAGATTAAATCGAGTGTTTGAATAAACAAAAGGGTCATGGGTTTAAATAGGCCAGAGAGTGAGGGCGATACTGCAAAAAATAGGGTATTTTTTGTAATTTTAAAAAGTAAGGGGTGAGAATAAACTACCTATTTTTGACACCTATAAATGAAAAAAACTATTCATTCTTTCATTTTAACGCCATTTTTTTAAAAAAAAAAAAACAAAAACCTCTTCCTCTTTCTCTTCCTCCTTCTATGTTGGCCATGGCTCCACCACCAGAGAGTCGTGGTGGAGCCGCCACGTACGGCGGCCAGATTTTTTTTTGTGTGTAAAATCAAAGCTTTTTTTAAAAAATTATTACTTTTCTTAAAAATCAAAACTTTATTTCGAAATAGTTGGAAAAAAAAATCAAAATTTTGTTTTAAAAATTTAAACTATCCTCTAAATGACTAAAAAAATATTTTTTTTCAAAATCTAAACTTTCTCTCTTTAAAAAAACACTATTTTCCTTAAAGATTAAAGCTTTTACTTTGAAATAGTTGAAAAAATCAAAACTTTGTTTTAAAAATTTAAAATTTTCTTTAAAATGATTAAAAAAACAAATTTTTATTTTTAAAATCTAAACTTTCTCCATTTAAAAAAAAACACACTATTTTTCTTAAAGATTAATGCTTTTACTTTGAAATAGTTAAAAAAATCAAAATATTGTTTTAAAAATTTAAACTTTCCTTTAAAATGACTAAAAGAAACATATTTTTATATTTTAAAATCTAAACTTTCTCTTTTTTTTTAAATCAAAATATTTCCCAAAATCAAGCATTTTTTTAAAAAAAAACCTTTATTTTAGAAAGGGGAGGGAAATAAAGGATTTTTGGGGGCTCCTAGGGGCAGAGGATCGACGGTCCAGTGACGTCCCCTTCATCGGAGCCCAAAACCTGATCCCTCAGGACATGTCTATGGCCAAAAAAATAAAAGAAGATAGATGAAAAAAAGGAAATAGAATGCTTGTTGGTTTTTTTTTTTACCTTTTTTTTAAGAACAAAAATAAGAAAAGCCTCTTTTTTTTTTTGCTCTTTCATTTCATGCATATATATATTTTTAATCTTGTTTATTTGTAAAAAAAATGATAATAATGATATTTAATAATAATAGTAGTAGTGATGATAATAATAAATTGGGCCTTTGGCCGGCCCAAAAAGGAAAGAAGAGAAAAAAAAATAAAGGTCTCAAATAGGCCAAAATCGGGTGGGCTTCAAATGGCCCAAGAGAGAACAAAATTTTAAATAAGCCTCCAAATGGGCTCGGACAAAATGGGTGCTACAGCTGCCCCTTTTTGTTTGTGGCTTGCGTAGCAAGGAACGTACAAAGACGTAGACACCTAACCACTATCAAATCCCATTCACCACCTCAGTAAAAGGAATAACAAATTTTTGCAATTACCAAAATCAAAATAGATCAAAACATATTACGTTATCCAAAATTAGAAAAGTAGATACTAAACCATCAAAACACGAAGAGTGAAACAAGATAGACCTCACAACCAAATCTTTGAAATGAGAATGCAGAAGAAATGTAAATAGACTTGATACATGTGCCTTCATACACAATGCAATGAAAAGTAAATGGACCTCCACACCTGGGCCTTTAAATGAAATGAAAAGTGAATGGACCTCCACACCTGGGCCTCTAAATGCAATGAAAAGTAAATTGACCTCCACAGTTGGGCCTCTAAATGCAATGAAACACACTTGGGTCTCTAAGTGCAATGAAAAGTGAATGGACCTCCACACTTGGACCTCTAAATGCAATGACAAGTAAATGGACCTCCACACCTGGGCCTCTAAATGCAATGAAAAGTGAATTGACCTCCACACTTGGGCCTCTAAGTGCAATCAAAAGTGAATGGACCTCCACACCTGAGCCTCTAAATACAATGAAAAGTAAATAGGCCTCCACACCTGGGCCTCTAAATGCAATGAATGCTTTCTTTTATTCCTTTCTTGAATTTTTCATAAAAGGTAATCATTTTGAGAATCATGTTTTTAGGTTGAAAAAGATCAAATCCCTATCCACATACAACAGATCTTAAAAAATCAAATCCCATGGGATATCACCTTAACAAATTTCAAAATGATTTTATGACTCGTAAATTAAATTCCTAAATGATAATTCACTTAACAAACTTGGTGCAACGGATTTCAATAAATCCACCCTTGAAACATAAACTTCTTGCATTGAGAGTCAACTCGTTAATTCTCGTGAAGCCAAATTTCCTTTTCCTGACTTCAGACTGTTCCGATTGTAAACCTTGTACCATGCTCTTTTGTAAAATTGTGTCTTAAAAGTAGATATTCTTCAATATAGTCCCTTTCTCTTGCTCTCTTTATTTTTTTTTCCTTTTTTTTGGTTTTATTTTTTTTCTTGATTTAAGCAAAATCTTCTTTCTATAGACTCTTAAATTCTCCAAGTAGATTAATTCCCTAATTTAAACCAACCATGAGCAATCAGAGATGGACTTGTTCCAAGGTTATAGTGTCGGCTCGAGTTTGGGTGCCAAAGAAAGGGTTAAAATAGGCTCAAATAGATGATTTTAGGGCTTGTACCGAAGGATCAATTTTTTTCTGAAAATCTTCATTATCCTCTAGCGCGTCTCATATCTTTTTTTCTTTTTGTTTTTTTAGAAATCTCCCTAGACTGCTCATTTTTTTGTTTTCACCCTAGAGTTCATCTCCCTCTTTTATGCTCTTGAAGACATCACAATTTCCCAAGGATTAACTTCTTGATTTGAACAAACATATTCGATCAAAATGGTCTTTTAAGGGTTGTAACATGGTCTGAGGCTTAAGGGTCAATCAGAGAAAGATTTTCTAGGCTAAAATATATATTATGTGAAAGAGTATAAAAACCATGAGGAGTTATTTTGAATTTTTTATTGCTCCTTCCATCTCTCAATCATTTTTCTTCATTCTTACTCCTTCCTATTTCCTTTTTTTTTGTTTCTTATTCGCTTTCCCTATTTCTTCTTTTTTCTTTCTTTTTTTTTGGAAGGAGATCAGAAATTTATAATATTACTTTCATTTTTCATGATCTTTCTTGTCAATCCATAATGTTCGATGGATAACTTTAATTAGGATTCAGAAAGAAGAAACATTAGGCTCAAAATGAGGTGTCAAGGGATATAATTTTCTCCAAATAACCGTGAGAAGAAAAGATGTCATGAATCATTTCAAAATATGGTTAATCTCATCACAAAGATCATCGCCCATCTTTTCAATTTGAATTGTGCATAATCTCATGTTTATTTCACAATGTTGTAAAATCATCGATCCATACCCAAAACCTCAAAAATTTCCTCCAATGTAGAGGGTGATCCTTCGGTAAGGGTCAATTTTGAACAAAAAAAATGACCCAAAGTGGTTAACAGAAGATGAAATTTTCTTCAAATGAAGGATATTTCAAAAATTCCATTCGTCACTTTGAACATGACCAACTTATTAAGTAATTAACCTTAAGGAGGATGCAAGATTCCAAAGCACATCGTAACCTCAAACATGATGTACAAAGAAAAGAAAAGTAGAAAAAGCCAATATTACTTAATGTGAATAACTCTTTAAGAACAATCAAGCTTAGTTATTAAGTAAATTATTTTTTCACTGCATCAAAATTTAAAGGGTTCGACATCTTGTCTCCATCCATTTCAGCGAGAATCAATGCTCCACGAGAGAAAGCTTTCTTCACCAATTACAGTCCCTCCTATTTTGGCGTCCATTTCCCCGATGATCATGAACATACGATAGAATCTTCTTTGAACTGCCTTGGTCGCACCTTCTTGTTATAGGCCTTCACCATTCTTTGCTGATACAACTGGCCATGACATAAAGCTACTGATCTCTTTTCCTCAATTAAATTCAACTGCTCGCATCTCTCTTGCACCCACTCAACCTCCTCTAGTTGCACCTCCCTCAACACTCGTAGAGATGGGATTTGCACCACATTAGGTAAAATGGCCTCCATGCCATACATTAATGTAAACGGAGTAGCTCCAGTCGAAGTCCACAATGATGTGCGATATGTGTGGAGAGCAAAAGAGAGTTTCTCATGCCAATCCTTACACATTTCTGTTGTCTTGGAAATGATCTTCTTGATATTCTTGTTTGCAGCTTCGACTGGCCCATTCAGTTTTGGACGATATGGCACAAAATTGTGATGCTTGGTTTTAAATTGTGTGCAAACCTCTTCTATCAAGGCGTTTTTCAAGTTCTTAGCATTATCTGAGATGATTCTTTCAGGTAAACCATACCGAAAAATGACCTCTTTTTTTAGAAATTCGTAGATCACTGATCGAGTTGAAGTGGCTTCAACCCACTTGGTAAAATAATTAATCACTACAAAGATGAAGTGATGCCCATTTGATGCTTTCAGTGAGATGGGGCCAATGACACCCATGCCCCACATTTATGAAGATTCCAAGATATGAAGATTGGTAGGAGGAGCATTAATACTGTCTGCATAAATCTGACATTTATGACATTTTAGAGCATAATTCAACCAATCTCATTGCAATGCCAACCAGAAATATCTAGCCCTCATGATTTGCCTTGCCATCATATGTATACTATGTACTCCACATACTCCATCATGGATTTCCTTCACTATTTGATTCGCCTCTTTTGTGTTGACACATCTCAACAGGGTTCGGTCACGTCTTCTTTTGTACAAAAACTCACTGTCCAAGAAAAACCCCATAGTCAGCCTCCTAATTATTCATTTATCATTCAAAGATGTCATTTGGATCATTTATCAATTCATGAGGTATATCCCTGAAATAATTATGAATATGTATATTGATATATGAATGAAAACAACTGAATGAATAAAAGTAACTAGGGACATGGTCCAAATCTTATTTCATTAAAGAGAAAATATCTTCATGGATTTTTGAAGGAAATTAAATTAACTTAACAATATTAAACTTTGATATAAAAACTCTTAAAAATGATTACATCTCGGAGGACTCAAGGATAGCAGGTAACGGTATGAGCTGCCAATTGTCCAAGGTGGGTGTTATACAGATGAGTTATCCTTGGTCCTTTTTCAAATGATATTTATTTCCAAAGTTAGAAAATTATTTTGATTTTTCATAAAAAAATGGTCTTATTTTCTTTGTTTTGTTCAAATAATGCTTTTGAGTAAACAAATGAGTGAATGAATGAATGGATGGATGAATGAATGAATAAATGATTAAAATTGGGGCAAATTATCGTATATATACTCGAATGTAAACATTTTCTTTCATGGAAGGTTTAAAAACTATTTGGCTTACAAAGTTTTTTTCATTTTTCATTCATACTTAAAGAAAATCCTAATCGATCCTATTGTCGTAGGGCAAATCGCTACTCGCCGTTCTTGTCCTAGAAGCACATTTTCTTAACCTCATCTCATGATTGCCATTTTCCCTTTAACTTTTCTTCGTGATACATCCTACAGTCCATGCAGACTATCTGAGGTAGGTTTGAGTCAAAACTAGCTATCTAACAATTTCCTTCTTTGCTCTGAGTATCCTCTGACATTCTCGCTATTATCCCTATATTTTTTACCCCATACCGAATAACTGAATCTTCTCGAAGTGTGTTCATGTCGAATATAGATGCGACACTATGCCCCAGGTGTTTAAATGATGCATGAATTATGCCATAGAGAGACACAGACACAAGAAAAACAAAGTCAATAAAAAAACAATAAAGTCAAATGAAAAAAAAGTGAAATTAAATCATAAAGCATTACGAACAAAATGCTCAGGAGGTCCTATACGGTATTATTACGAGGGGTAAAGTACGGTTCTTTTGTCTAGGCTTCACATTTAAAATGACCATTACATGATGGCTTACGACGGACTCTAAAGCACGGGGAACCCAAGGCTTAAATATGACATCCATAGGGATGCATTTCCCTTTAAAAGGGGTTGGCCCTTGGGTGGTAAGACTTTCATAGCATACACGGTAGCATTTGCTACACGAACAGCTATCTCCATCTTAATTATGGAATAGTCCTTAAACTTATGCAGTGACATATTGCCACACGAAAGTCTAAGGCTACACCTCCTAAACTGGTTGGGCCCGAGCGTAGGACCGAAAGCAAGATGCAACATGAATGACAATTATAGCTGCCCCACGACTGTAGAGTCGGCATACAAATTAATCAATTTCATCAATAAAATAATAAATAAATATATTGGCATACATATAAAAATAGAATAAGTAAATGAAATGAACAAATAAGTTAATATTTAACACATATTCAACAATTTAAAACGACATTAGACAATTAAATAAATTAATACACGAATAAATAAATCTAATATGCACAAATACTAAAAAACCTAGCTCTCAAACTTAAGTAAGTCAACTCACTAACGTCCCCAGTGGAGTCGCCAAGCTGTCATAACGTTGCCTACATAAGGGTATGAGGGCCTAGTAAGCAAAGCTAGACACGGAGAGCCTAAATTAATGTAGAGTAGCCACTAACCAATTAGAACTAGGTTGGTTAGCCACCTATCGTCTAAAAGTCTAGAATTAATACCATGAAAAATCCTAAAACTCTAGACTCGATCTAATCACCAAATTTCGGGTTCGGGTGTACGATTACATGTAGGGAAGGTTATAGCACCCCCATAACGCCTATCCAGGAATAGTCCTATGGGGTCTTAAGGGCTAGGCTTTTTTTTATTTAAGCTTATGCATATTTTAATCTAGGCTAAAATCTTATGGAAATCTTAAATAAAAACTCTAAAAAAAATGTATTCGGTTTACTTGTAACTCAATTAAGACGTGCTCACCAAACTTATCTAATTTGAAACTTAAATTAGAGATTTTTACTTTTAACGGAACCCTATAGGATACCTAAATAATTCTAGTAAAATACATTCAATTCCTAAAATTAATTCTATTTTAGAATTCTAGAAAAAACCTAGAAATTACTAATGAATTAAGAGAAATATTAAAATTCATCTACAACTTTTT
This sequence comes from Gossypium raimondii, assembly GCF_025698545.1. Classification (NCBI taxonomy): domain Eukaryota; kingdom Viridiplantae; phylum Streptophyta; class Magnoliopsida; order Malvales; family Malvaceae; genus Gossypium; species Gossypium raimondii. Next base: position 33,965,283 of record NC_068572.1, on the reverse strand, counting down.
GATCTTTTATTATTATTATTTAAAAGATTTAATTAATAACGTTGAACCTATCAATATCTTACGAAAGTATCCTATGCCGGGTTTATGATTTATATTACTTTAAATTTCTTGATCTATGGTTTAAATTGTCAAAATCCTAAAATAATATATCTTAAATAACATTTATTAGCTTTCTTAAAAAATTTCTAAAATAAAATACTTAGAAAGACCTACTCATGATTTACAATTCACCTACAAAATCTTTAGTTTTAATCTTGAATAAAGTCCTAAAGAATATTTACATATTAATTTAAGATTCTAATCCTATATGATATTTAAAGTTAGTTTAAAACCTTAAAAAATATCTTACATATTATTTATAATTTTTCTAGGGTAAATGGTAGATAATATCTTAAAGAATAACCTAAATCCGAATGTAAAAACCTTATGATTTCATGAAAATGTAACACCTACTTAACTAGCTTCATGTAAACAATTATAGGATGGAAAAATAACCTAAAGTTCCTTCTTTTAAAAGCGAATAGTAATAAAATAGGAAAATTAATTAAATTGACTAAAGTTAATGAAAAGTTAAAACTCTTTAAAAATAGCAATAATAAAAAGAAAACTTAAATAAATGAAATAAATAAGACATTGACATGATGATGATGATAATAATACACCTTATTCATAATACAAGAAAAGAATCAAAGTAACATAAAAAATAATATTAAAATGTATGTAAGTGGAATATGTAAAAAATATAAATATAAATGAACATAAAATAAATAAAGACAAAATAAGAACAAATAAAATTATACAAGTGTGAATAAATGTAAAACATTAAAATAAAGTGCATAATTGACATTAAATATATAAGGTATAAATGCAAATGAAAGGGAAAATAAAAGTGTAAATAATTTATTAAAGATGGAAACAAAATGACATAGCTTGATTTTGGGACTAAAAGATAAAGAAATGTGGAAGACAGAGGACTGATGTAACAATTAGTTTGCTTTTAATTTTGGAATTTCGGATTAAATCGAATGTTTGAATAAACAAAAGGGTGACGGGTGTAAATAGGCCAGAGAGTGAGGACGCAACTGTAAAAAAGGAGATATTTTTTTGTAATTTTAAAAAGTAAGGGGTGGAAAAATTACCCATTTTTGGCACCTATAAATGAAAAAACTATTCATTCTTTCATTTTAACCTTATTTTTTTTTCAAAAAAATAAAAACCTCTTCTTCTATGTTGGTCATGGCTCTACCACATACAGTGGATGAAGATTTTTTCTTTTTGCAAAATCAAAGTTTTCTTTTAAAAAAATTATTACTTTTCTTAGAAATCAAAACTTTATTTGAAATAGTTAAAAAATTCAAAACTTTGTTTTAAAAATTTAAACTTTCCTCTAAAATGACTAAAAAATAAATTTTTTTCAAAACCTAAACTTTCTCCCTTTTTAAAAAAAAAAACACTATTTTCCTTAAAGATTAAAGCTTTTACTTTGAAATAGTTGAAAAAAAATCAAAAATTTGTTTTAAATTTTTAAATTTTCCCAACGACACCTCTCTTTGCGCTCAAAAGGTCATCTATTTTGCCTGACTTCAATGTATTCTCTATCACTTCTCTGAATAATACCATATTCGCGAAGGTCTTAGAGGCATTTCCTACCATCCTGTCGTAGTATATGCCTTTTAGCATACCAACAAACTGAATAGTGGTATCGTTTTCCATGAGCGGCCTCCACCATTGTGCGTATTCCTTAAAACTCTCATTTGACTTCTTTTCTATGTTTTGCAGAGTCAGGCGATTTGGGGCCATGTCTACAATATGTTTGTATTGAGCAATAAATGCCCGTGCGAGCTCTCCCCAAGTTTAAATCCGGCTCCTGTCTAACTTTACATACCATCGAGCTGCAGATCCGGTCAGATTGTCTTGAAATATGTACATTAGTAGTTTCTCATCTTTGGAGTAAGCAACCATTTTCCTACAGTACATGGTGATGTGAGTAATGGGGCAACTGTTACCATTGAATTTTTCAAAAGAAACTTTGAATTTTGGGGGGACGACCACATCGTGTACCAGACATAGACCTTTTGCTTTTAAAGATTCAAAGGTGTATAATCCTTCGATGGCTTTCAAACGTTCCTAAATTAGGATGAATTTGTGAGCTTCTTCATCCATAATCGACTTTTCCTTGTCCACTTCTCTTGGCTCATCGCTTACAGGCAACTCATTTACTTTTGGAACTTGAATGGTCACACCTGGCGCTTGAAGCGGTAAATCTTCGTGACATACCCCTGTATCACCGTAAAGAGGGATTGGATTGTCTAAAGTGTCGCTTCCTTCTCCTACATTGGCCTTGCATTTGACCATTGTAGTCATCATTTCCATCATCTGTTCCATATGTTCCTTTAGTTTGGCAATGCATGTTAATTCTTCTTCCAACATCTTATTGGCTTTTGAGCGTGTGTTATACTGGTGAGCTATCCTTGGTCCTTTTTCAAATGGCATTTATTTCCAAAGTTAGAAAATTATTTGAATTTATCATAAAAAATTTTCTTTTCTTATTTCTTTTTTTCAAATAATGTTTCTAAATAGACAAATGAGCAAATGAGTGAATGAATGGATGGATGAATGAATGAATGATTGAAATTGGGGCACATTGTCATAAATATACTTGAATATAAACATTTTCTTTCATGCAAGGTTCAAAATTTTTTTGGCTTGCAATGTTTTTTTTTCATTTTTCATTCACACTCAAAGAAAATCCTAATCGATCCTATTGCTATAGGGCAAATCTCTACTCGTCATTCCTCCTCCTCCTCATGAGCTTGATGAACTTTTGGCAATGTGCTTGAGCCACCTCTAGAAGTTTCATTGCAAGCTTGTTCCTAGGCACAAAAGGGGTAGATTCTTTTTTGAGTTCTTCAATATTTTTACATATGTCTTTGGCTTGCTGAGTGAAAACCTGACCTTTCCTGTGCATTGTTGCAAATACCTCTTGTCGGCTTACTGTCATTTGTTCCACCGCGATAAAACACTCTGCAAGCTTCGCATATTCTTCCGTGACCTCTTTGTTTTTCTATTCTTTTGTCTTTAATTCTTTAGTCAAATGACAAATTTCCTCCTCTAGCACCTCCATTTCAGCAGATTTCTCATTAGACAGCCTCCTCCAGGTTTGCTCTTGTTCTCGTGCTTTCTGAAGTTCATTAGCCCATAGACTTAGATCCGCCTCAAACCTCTAAATCTAAGCGAACAAGTCAGATCTTTCTCATTGGTGTCATTCTAACTGTATTCTTAGTTCTTCCTCCCTTCTCTTCATGTCTGATCGGTGTTGTTGTTGTTGTCTCATGATTTTTTTCCTCATTTTCCTTTACATATTCCTGATGTTGCTCTCATTGTTGTCTGACCTCTTCATCTCTCCCCCTCAGACACATCTCTAAATCATGTATCTTTTCTGTTAGCTCATCTACGTCATCTAGGACCTTCCTCTTTCCCTTGAATTACACTGACATAGAGATTTTTCTTCTTTTTAGGTGCCACTGGATATACTTTTCTGAGGGGGAATGTTTGAAAAAGGTTCCTATTTGCAAGCTCAAGTTTTGATCCCACTTTATTCGTATCTGTTCCAATTTCTTCCAAAATCTCAGGTCTTGAACCGAAGCTTGCACCCTGTTTAAACTAGCTGTAGTAGGTACGCATTGATCATACCTCTATTGGGTCAGAACCATCAACGAGGAATAACTGACAGCTCTCCATATGCCAATTAACGGAACCCACAAATGACCATGGCACCTGATGAGTATTGTGCTCCGAATCATCCATGGAGCCCTCCGTTCTATTTCTTGGTATGTCAATGTATTAAGGTTTTAAACCCACTCCTCAATCGATTGATTGAGAGGCCGTTTGCTTTCCAGAAATTCCTTTATAGGTCTGGTTGAAGGAACAAACACCTGGCGAAAGCACTTATAGAGACACCTAAAATGGCTTTTCATCCATACGAAAAACAACTGCGCTTATCCTAAGAAACGCCCATCTCCTCTTTTTTCTATGAAATTGAGTGAAATAATGGTTTTAGCTAAAACTGCTAGAGCAAGATTCACCCCTTTTTCAATTTGAAATAGAAAATCAACTAGCTCCACACTCACATATCTTAGAGCTTTTTGGAACACAATCAACTCGTATACGGCCAACACAAACAGTGCCAACTGTTTATCACCGCTGACCTTTCCCAAAGCATCCCTAATGTTAGATCAAGAAATACAAGGACCATTTTTATCCTTTAATCTTACCTTCAGTGTATCTACAAGTAATCCTACCAAATTGGCTAAGGGTTCCCAAAAACGTTCTACATCGAATATATATTGAGCGGATCTCTAAAGTCACAGTAGAGAAGGGTAGAATATTCCTCGATAGTCGGTACCATATCCACTTCATTGAATATAAAACACTTATAAGTGGGATTCTAGAAACGTACCATGGCTTTCAACAGGGCATCATCCGGTTTAACGAACAAAAGCTGTGTTACATCGCAATACTTGTCTCGAAAGCGCGTTTTCTTAGCCTCGTCCCATGATTGCCATATTCCCTTTAAATCATCTTTGCAATTCCTCCTACAGTCCATGCGGACTATCTAAGGCAGAGTCAAGTGAAAACTAGCTATTTGATAATCGCCTTCTCTGCTCTGAGTATTCTTTGACATTCTTGCTATTATCCCTATATTTTCTACCCTATGCCGAACAACTGAATCTTCTCAACGTGTGTTCATGTCAAATATAGATGTGACATTGTGCCCCAGGTATTTAAATGATGCATGAATTATGCCATGGAGAGACACAGACACAAGAAAAACAAAGTCAGTAAAAAAAATAAAGTCAAATGAAAAGAAACGCGAAATTATATGAAAAAGCATTATGAAAAAAATTAAACACGTATGAATAAATGCTCATGAGGTCCGATAGGTATTATTAAGAGGGGTAAGGTATGACTCTTATGTCAAGGCTTCACATTTACGATGGTCACTACATGCTTGCTTACGGATGACTCTAATGCATAGGGAACCCAAGGCTTAAATACGACATCCATAGGGATGTGTTACCCTTTAAAAAGGGTTGGCCCTTGGGTGGTAAGACTTCCATAGCATACACGGTAGCATTTGCTACACGAACATCTATGTCGATCTTAACCATGAAGTAGTCCTTAAACTTATGCAGTGACATATTGCCACATGAAAGCCTAAGGCTACTCCTCCTAAACTGGTTGAGCCCAGGCGTAGGACCAAAAGCAAGATGCAACATGAATGACAATTATAGCTGCCCCACGGCGGTAGAGTCAGCATACAAATTAATTAATTTCATTAATAAAACAATAAACATCAATAAAATAATAAATAAACACATTGGAAAACATATCAAAATAGCATAAGTAAATGAAATGAACAAATAAATCAATATTTAACACATATTCAACAATTTAAAATGACATTAGACAATTAAATAAATTAATGCACGAATAAATAAATCTAATATGCACAAATACTAAAAAACCTAGCTCTCAAACCTAAGTAAGTTGACTCACTAACGTCCCCAGTGGAGTTGCCAAGTTGTCATAGCATTGCCTACATAAGAGTACGAGGGCCTAGTAAGCAAAGCTAGACACGGAGGGCCTAAATTAACGTAGAGTTGCCATTAACCAATTAGGGCTAAGTTGGTTAGCCACCTATCTTCTAAAATTCTAGAATTAATACTATGGAAAAATCCTAAAAGTCTAGACTCGATCTCATCACCAAATTTCGGGTTCGGGTGTACAGTTACGTGTGGAGAAGGTTATAGCACCCCCAAAATGCCTATTCGGGGATAGTCCTACGGGGTCTTAGGAGCTAGGTTTTTTTTATTTTTATTTAAGTATATTAATCTCTTAATCTAGGCTAAAATCTTATGGAAATCTTAAATAAAAACTCTAAAGAAAATGCCTCTGATATACTTGTAACTCGATTAAGATGTGTTCACAAAACTTATCTAATTTGAAACTTAAATTAAAGATTTTGACTTTTAACGAGAACTCTAAAGGATATCTAAATAATTCTAGTAAAATACATTCAATTCCTAAAATTAATTCTATTTTAGAATTCCAAAAAACCTAGAAATTACCAATGAATTAAGAGAAATATTAAAATTCATCTACAACTTCTTCAATATTTTATTATTATTATTTAAAATATTTAATTAATAACGTTGAACCTATCAAGATCTTACGAAAGTATCCTATGTTGGGTTTATGATTTATCTTTAAAATTCTTGATCTAAGGTTTCAATTAGTCAAAATCCTAAAATAATATATCTTAAATAACATTTATTAGTTTTCTTAAAAGTTTCTAAAATAAACTATTTAGAAAGACCTACTCATGATTTACAATTTACCTACAAAAATTAAAGGAAACAAATGGGTCTCCAATTGGACTCAGAAAAAACTGGGTGTCTACACAATTTAAAATCAAGTTTTTATCCACAAACTCAAAGTTCACCATTAAAGACCCAATTTTCGGCTTTGACCTAAAACATACATTTTAATGGCAAAAAATTTAGTTTAAAGAATCAAATAACATTGAAATCTAATAAGAAAACGATTGGTTACCTTGAATGTAAGAAAATTGAGTTTTGACTCAAACCCGAAAAAACTCACGTTTTGGAGAAGATGATAAAGATGGTGGAATTCTTGGGTGATTTTCTGTGTTTTAATGGAGGTTTAAGGCTCAAGGGTGATAGGATTCAAAGAGAATTAGGAATTGAAGATCAAAAGCAAGTGGGAGGGATTTGGGAGAGAAAGAAACAAAATAAGCAAATGAGAAGAAAATCTTTTGTGAAATAAAACTGGGAATGGGGGTTTATTATGTTGATGTTGAAAAATTGGTTTAATTCTTCATAAAGGCTCACAACTTTGATCCTTTTACAAATCAATCCCTTTTCTAAAATTAATGTCATTTAAAACTAGTTTCCAAAAATTGACTTAACTTTATGAAAACCATTGTCGAAAACATTATCGAGTACCAACCTTACGAAATTTCAAGCTCATATAGGCAAAAATTTCTAAAATACCCCTAAAACTATTAGGCTCTATTTTGGGGTGTGACATTTCTCATCAAATTTCAAGAAGTATCTCAATCTCTATGAAAATATATAAACTCAAGATAAAGCGTCTCCCTAATTGGATTTGATAGAGAGCATATTAATCTTTCAATCGGTTTGCTAATTTCATATTAGACTAAAGATATGTTTGAGTTCATTTTCTAAGATAAGTTCTCTTTCCGTATTATGATCCGACTATGTAATCTTGCTTAGTATTAGTTAAACATTAGATAACGAATGAAATAATATTTGCTTCCATTTTTCTTTGCATGCAAAAACTATTAAGGAAAATATACAATGGGTGTTAATGTAATTCATGAATAATTTTATTAAACTAATTTTTCAAAAAAATACAAGTGTACATAGAAGAAAATGCTACACTTAGAGCACCAAATCTAACAAATTAGATGTAGAGCCTAAGGTATCAAGAGAATAGGTTGAGAAATTAATATGGAAGTGGTGAGGGAAGTTTTATAAAATTGTTTCAAGAAAGAACAAAAAGAAAGAAATGTTGGAAGAATAGAAAATACACAAAATTCAAAAGCCAAAAAGAAAGATGCACTAGAAAAATGAAAAGAATAGTGCAAAAATATTTAAAAGGTGAAAAAAATTGCTTTGACACACCTAAATTTCCATTTGAAGGATAGGGTATGAGGGAAAATGTGGGGTTGGAAAACAAAATGTTGAGCCCTCACCAATGGCGGAGCCAGAGAGGCTGGCAGGGATCTCAACCTCCCTTAAAATGGAAAATTTCCTATTTAGACTCTTTATAATTTATAAAATTTTATATTAGTAATGGTAAAATTGCACTTTGACCCCCCAAAATGATAAAATAGTGATTTAGTCTTTTAAAAATTATAAAGGTATAGACTATTAAAATGGTGAAATTTCATTTTTACTAGTGTAAAAATATACAATTTAATTTCACCGCCCCAAAAACAAATTTCTGGCTCTGCCATTGGTCCTCATTATAAGGGGAAGTTGACAATAATACCTTCCAAGCTCAATCGATCTTAAGGATGTATGTAATGACTTAGGTTAGTTGTTCTTTACCGATTCTTATCCTAACTTAGTTCGAGCCAACTTTACAAGCCTTAAAGCCTTATTGATCTTGGAAGTTACCATAAAACCAATAAGATAGAGACTAAGAAAGACTAATTAACCTACGAAACATCTAAGTTCTATTTCAACTATTCCAATTGTTATTCACTTGTATCATTTTGATGGAATACAAAAAATTAGCACACGGGTACATGGCAATCCAATTTTCAATGCTTGCTAATATTGAGTATTTGTTAGCTTTCATCCATAGTAAATGTAACATGCATTTATATGCAAAGATTTTTACGTCAAATGTTTCCTTAAATTTTAAAAATTTTAGTAGTATGATTCATGGTTGATTAATGAGGGTCATGTTTATATTGTAGTGAGTGTTTCAAAGTTAGTTTAGGGTTTTTCTTGAGAACAAACAAAAACTTTAGTGTGGGATGTTGGAAAAATCAAGTTAGAAAATAGTTTTTAGGCACAACGAAAGTTTAATTTTTTATATTGAAATTGAGCCTTTTGATATTTATAGCAATAAACCCTTAATTAAAATTGTACTTTTTCATTGTACGAGGTGGTCTAAGTTAATATTGTCTTTCTACCGAATGACCTTCTATGCTACCCTCAAATCCCGAATTTCTTTGAGTGTGGGATCAAACAAAATTAACCAAATGTACATAATGAAAAATTTAACTTTTAGTGGGAAAGTTAATTCTTTCTATAACAAAAAGCTATGAGCTTCTCTTAGAAAATAAAATTTATTCTAAAAATAAATTTCTACTACTTTTTAATAGAATAACAATTCTTAATAATATATGTGTCAATAGTTTAGCTTATAGTCTCTATTTATAGAGAGAAATTATATAAGAGTTTTGTTTGAATAAATGATGAGTGTCAAAAGTAACATATTTTAGCCTCATTATTAGTGCATTTTGGGTGAATAAGTGATGTTAATTGTGAATTATATACTCCTAATCCTTTAAATTCATGTCTTGAAGCTTAATGGAGCACTTGGGAGCAATAAAAGCGAAAAACGAGTGAAAATCATAACATTAAAGTAGTTTGGAAGTTGCACACAGGTAACAGATTTTCACACGACCATGTGAGTCACACGGACATGTGGCCAGGTGGAATGATAGAAATCTACAAGTGTACACAGTCGTGACAGCTAATAAAGTGATAAATATGTCGAGTTATCATCTCCACATGGACTATTAAGCAATACTTTGTGAGAAGTTGGGATTTATACAAATTGACTTAAGTAAAATAATATGAGTTAAAAATATGTGGCAAAAAAATAAACGTGAATTAACTATTCTAAATTAATAAATTAAAGATTATCTAAGTTTGAAATTAAACTCAGAAAATTTGGCAAGTCTTAAGAGTTTATCACAATAGCATATGAGTGTCGAACAATCATCCTTCCCATTTAGAATTATTCAATTTATTAAAAGATGTTTGAGAAATTCGTGGCTAAATCAAACATTTAATAAACCTAATCACACTTAGTAAAATATTTAACTTAATTAATTATTAAACCTATCTCACATATTTCTATGTTTATTAGATTTAAAATTTCATAAGTAAAACAATTTACTGAGGGTTATATAAGGTAATAATATTTTTGGTATTATAACAAATTTAATCTTTACATGATTAAACATTATAGCATACAAGTATTGTGTCGATTAATTAAAACCTTGTTCGATTAATTAATTAATTCATAAATTCCTTCACATTAATCATGCAATGAAACTTAATCATGATTTTACTTAAATAGATTGAAAAGCACAGAACATCTTTTAACAAAATTAAATAAAACCAAGGAAATCATATCATTCCAACAAAAATAAATTTAAGCAATCATGATATTATTGAAAATCAAATGCTTAATTGAAACCATGTTTGTGAATTGAATAATACAAAAGATTAGAAAGGGAAGAGAAAACTCTACTCAATTCTGGATTTTCCCGAGGCAAAAATTGTCCGGTCCTTCCTTCGTTCTTCTAGATTGCCATCATAACTAAGCAGATTGCTCCCAAAAAATTCGACTAAGGCTACTCCCAAGACTATGCAAAGACTCTTTTTCAAGAGAGGGAATGGAAAGGAAATGGAAAAACTAGTGGAAAGAAGAGAGAATAAGAGTGTATGAGATGAATGCTTGATGAGTGAATGAGAGGCACTTGAGGGCTCTATTTATACTAATAAGTGAGGGCTAAAAGTAGCAATTAGGATACTTGAAAATCTCCCTCAAGTGGTCGGCCATGCTAAGGGGAAGGGAGGTTGTGATGTCTTTGCTATTTTTGACTTGTGGCTAGAAATAGAAGGCATGGAAAGAGGAGGGGTTGGACCGACATTGAAAGAAAGGTTAGGGTTTTTTTTGTAATTATTAAATAAGCTTAAAATGGTTGATTTGGGCAAAAAATTGGGTTGGATGCTCTCTTTCTTGTGGATCAGTCGCCTCTAAATTAATTATTCTGTGCCCATTTCTATGAATTAGGCTAGAAATTAATTCAACCCAATATTTATTGGATCAAACAAAATCTTTAATGGACCTAAGAAAGCTGATTTGGGGTGTCAATGGTTTTCAAATAATCAACCATCCTCATGTCACAGATGCTTCGAGAGATGTGTCAGAAACCTACTCTTTCATAAGGTGCCTTAAAGACTAGATTTTCTTCCATCGCGTGAAACTGCTGAAAATGGGCAAAACTTTGTAAGTTTAGCACAAAAATACTTCAAAATATAAAATTGTTTCTAATTTTTCCAATTTATATATTTTATAATAAAATTACAAAAAATGTATGTTAGAATAGCTTGGAATTGGCAAATTTGTTAGTCAGAAAGTGCTGAAAAAGTTTATAAATTTTTTAGTTTCCACACCCCCAAACTTAATTCATTGCTCGTCCTGAGTAATGCTAATTTACAAGAAGAACTTCAAGAAATGATTTTTGAGAAATTCGTTTTGAAAAATAAATTTATCCCATAGTTGTGCATTTAGTGAAATTATGCTCAAAAATAGAAATTTCCTACTATGAAACTTAAGTATATATATGCCATTCGATTACTTTCAATTATCAATATGGTAACAAAAAGATGAAGTAAATACCTTCTCTTAATTAATGTATATTTAAGTTTTTCAATCAATTTGTAATGCCCCAAAATTTTTAATTCTTGTTTTTGTGTATATGTGATAGAATTACTTGTCTGCTTCAATGGTTAAGTGCTTTGGATGTGTGTGTGAGATCCCAAGTTCAAGCCATGACTTGGGAAAATTTTATTATTTTAATAAATAAAGCCTTAACTTGGCCTAAAGGGCTTAAGTTTAATAGTTGGTAATCAAAAAATAGAATGTGCCTGCTGGTCTAGTGGTTAAGTGGAGTGTTTGATTGCATGAGGTATTGAGTTCAAATCCATGCTGAAGCGTAGGCATTATTTTTGCGCAGTGATGGATGAGTATTTCGACAGAGTGGGATTCTGAAGTGGTTGTAGGTTAGTAGGATTAGTAGGAGAAAATTTAGGGATGTGGGGTAGCTATCGATATCATCTAAGTTTTTATTTGGTTTTTTTCACAAATTTTAGCATTCTCCTCTTTTCCCCAAATTTTCTGTCGTCTTCTTCTTCTTTGCTTTGCCGAATTTTTGCTCCCTAGTCCATCCTCTCTGTTTGATTTTTCTACTAGCCTACTTCCCAACCAACAATTGTATACACTCATTCTGTAAGTATCTAACTACCTCTATTTTATCGTTTCTTAGCTAGTTCCTAAAAAGGATTGTTTTGGCTCTCTTGGTTTAGGCAAAAATCAGAAATCAGTTGTGGCTTCACAAGGGAATTGAGCGTTAGAAATTTCAATTTGTTGCCGGTAAGTATTTAGGTTAGCTATTGATTTTTAATGTAGACGATTTTCAGTTGTGAGTTTACGTTAGTGATCTAAATTGGGATCTAATTATTGATTTTTAGGTCTGTGAGCACTTGGGAGCGTATTTGCAGCGAAACGATACCAGGTGTGTACCCGAAACACAAAAATAAGGGATTCATCTAAAAACTAAAATTGTTTCCTGTTTGGACAACAGTAATAGACTAATTTTGAAAAATCACCATAAATTGTGGAAATCGAATTGGAGGATGAAAAAAATATGTGATTAAATATATTTGAGTCTAGTTTCTCATAGAAGAAACGAAATAAGCAAAAGAATTTCATACTATGAGATATTTGAATTTTAGTGAGACAGAGTCAGAATGATTTTGGAATCCCCTGTCCTGAATTTGGAAAATTATTAAAAATTTTATAAAAATAATTATGCGTTAGAATTTACATCTACTTTCAAGAAAAACAAATGGAAACATCATCAAAATTCTGTACAAGAAGATCATTAATTTTTAGTGTAAAAAGGTCAAAACTGTCAGACAACAGAATAAGGGAAACTTTAAAGAATAAACTGTACTTATTGGCTAAACCAATAATTCTGAAAATTTTATGGTAAGAAGATATATGAGTCTGGTTTCAGGGAAACTTTGCAAACCTTAATTCAGAATTCTGTAGCTTAAGATAAAAATAATTTAGTAATAGTGACTCGAGTAGACAACTTTGAAGGATCATATAAGTGAATAGTGGAAACACATATGAATAATTAACTAGCACGGGTTACATTAAAATGGATCACGAAGCCAAGGCCAATTTGGGTCATGTAGGCCACATGGGCGTGTGAGCCCACACGGGCAAACGTCATGGGCTTGCAGGCCCATTTTCACTGTTTGACTAATAAGGTTGCACGGGTCGCCCAAGTCGACTGTGAATGTACTATAGGGTCGGTAAGTTTACCTAGACCTCTAATTGACTAACATGACTGTATGACTGATATGATTAAGCCTGATGATGTCCCACTAATTTGATACTGTATGCCCTGTTTACATGTATGATATTATGTTATAGCATGTCATATCTGTATATTGCATTACATTGGGTTAGGGGATTATAATTTTCAGAGGAAGTGTACTGAAAGGCCTCGAGCCTAATTTACTGGCAGCTCAGCTGCAAACTACTGTGTAGTGCCGCATTCGGTACTACTTGGAATGTAGGGATGGGTGGGTTGATTATATCCCCACATGGAGTGTAGGGGTTGACGGAGACAGTGTGTAGAGGCTGGATGGGTAGGATTTTTGTGACTGCATATTTGTTACTGCTATTGATACTATGATGGGATAAAGCCCTACTGCATGACTGTTTTTGTACTGAGATGGGCTAAGACCCAAACTGGACTGATATTGATACCGAAAAAGGCTTAAGCCCAGACTGTGATTATCTGTTTACTGTCTGTACATTTGTATGGGGATTACACACTGAGTTTACGTAAAGTCGCCTCTTCTATTTAATCTATACAGGTAATCCCCAGATATAGGCGGATCGGTGCAGCGAAGGACTAAGTGGTGGCCACACGACTTCTTTTACACTGTTTACTACCTATTTATGATTTTACTTTTATTTGGAAGTATTTTGCTGTAGTTATGGCCTTTACGAATTTTGGTTTAAAATTTGGATTTTATACGGTTTTATGATTTAAATCTGCTAGTGTTAGGTAAAACTCAGGTTTTCAATTGAAATTAATGTTTTATCAAAAATACCACGAATAAGCAAACTATTTAAAAGCTTCCACAATAAAAATAAAAAAACATTTTGAAATTGAATAATGATTTGTAAATGAATAATATTTTAAAAACGAACGACACGATTTGAAGTTAACATAAGATAATAATAAAAATGGTTAAATAGAAAAGAGGATTTAGCGACGACATATTTTTCGAAAAGCACTACCATGTGACGTCGTCAGATTCGGCCATAACATCTAGGCTGAGTTTGGGGTGTTACATTTAGTGGTATCAGAGTCAAGTTGCAAAACTTGGCTGTGGATGTAGGTTTTTAAGACATGATTTTTGAGAACTGATTTCTAAATGTTTTTACTGAAAGTGTGGTTGTAGAATTTATTTTCTTTAATTTAGCTAAGTAGCAATATCTAGATCTAAATGATGCCTTCATATGTTGATTTCAACAATTTCTCTCCACTAATGTAGCAGACATAGCAATTCAAATCAATAGGTCTTTTGAAAGATTGTAATGGGGCTATGTTTCGAGGTAGGAAAAAGACATTGACATTTTAGGCCAAAATACCTTAAAACTAAGCTTATCTTAGGCCTTCAAAACTACATAATCATCCTTTCGACTACCTCCTTTATTTCTCAATTTTGGAACCTTATGCTCGTATTGTCATTTTTCGCAACAATTGATATTTTTTTAATTTATAATAAGGGGATATTTTTTATATGAGCATAAAATTTCTTTTTAAGTCCCCCAATGCTCTTTTTGAACTCCCCCAAACTCAAAAACAAAAAAAAAAATCCTAAAATAAGCTAAGTCTAAATTTTGGTGAGAAAAGTCAAGATGAGTAATTTCATAATTAAGGGATGGTTCGTATTAATGTAAGGACTTAAAAGGAATAGGCCATTTGGCTCAAAAATAGGTTTCAAGGGATAAATTTTAATAGGGTAGGCTCGAAAGGCTTAAATGATCCAAACAAAAATTGCCTAAATCATTTTTAAAATGCTATGCCTTCTAGGATTTCGCCTCAAGAAAGTTATTGAATCAATTATAAAAGCTTAAGGCTTCATGCATACCTAGTTTTACTAATGGAATAAAATTTCATGGTTGATTTATACACATTTATTAAGAAAAGTATTTTTGTCAAAATTAAGCTAACATAAAAATAATTGAATTAATGAAATTTTATATAAACAAAAGCTAACAAATTTTAGTAAAAAATCTAAAATTTTTGAGCAAAATTTATTTAATCACAAATTTGATGGAAAAAAATTAATTTTGGTCAAAATCTCAGAAAAATTTACAATTTTAGCGATTCTAGAAAAATAAGAAAATTAAATTTTTGGTCCCCCCACTTAGGTGAAACAGTGTCCCAAAAAAAAAAACGGGTAAAAAGAATGAAAATAAAGAAGTGAATGGGTACATTACACTAGGTAGGATCCTAGGAAAGGGAGGTGAGTCGAATTTGACTGCTTAAATACCAAGCCTTTCCTAGACAAATCCAATCCTAAACATATACTTATTCATTGCCACACTTCTTATTTTTCAAGAATTTTAATAAATAAAGAGCAATTTATTCAATTTTATTAATGATTCCAACTTAGCGTTTATTAGGCGAGAAATAAAAATAAAAGTAAAAAAATAACCTATAATAAACTTAAAATATCCTAAAGTAAAAGTAAAGCAAAGACCCCTTTTTATTTATTTGTAGACCCTTCAGAATCCAACACATCTTTTGCTTCATCATTCTTGTTCTTAATTGAGTCATCTTGTTTCTTCCTTGACATTGGAGTCCATGGCTCAAAGATAAAGTTTGGAAATTCATGCACAAAACAAACGAGTTATGAAATATTTTCTTAAATGCATTTTTGAATGAATCATCTTGTATTTTTTCGTATCTCTAAAAAGCTTGTTGTTGCCATTGCATGTGCTGCAATGTGACGCCCCAAACCCGACGGGATGATCCAACCAAAATTTCAAATGTCACACTAGCCACTGAAGTGACTTTCCATTTAAAACTTTACGAACCACACCAACCAACCATACACACCACACATTTGTAGAATATTTCATATAGAAAATTAGACCTAAGTGCATGATTTTCTAAATTAATCATTTATTTCACACAATCAGAAGGTATAAGGCGTACCTTAATACCCAGTGGTCTCCCTTAACTGTAAAAAATTGTTAGTTCATTTAATTAACATCACATTAAACAAGCAATTAAACCATCCAGATTGGAAATCAAGCAAGCAATTATAACATTCAAAATTCCCAAAGTTAAACTGTCCGTAATGTTCGTTTACAACCAATTGAAAATTTTATTTAAAAAGTCTAAATCTAATTCTAGTACTTCACCCTTGGAACAACCCACATTGTAACGCCCCGAATTTACCACATTGCCTTCACTTTAGAGTTTAAAAGCTCAGCACACATACTCTAAAAAAATGTATTGCGATGGATTACCGATTTGCCACCCTCCTCGCTAACCCATGAACTATTTCTTGCAAGGTAAAGTGGGGAGTGTAAGCTTGGAGAAGCTCAGTGAGTACACATGCATACAACACAAGTAAACACACCAGACATGTTAGGATTTAAACATACCTTAACTATTCACATATAACACAATTTTCATACTCAACACAGTGATATATTGGCAATTCGTGAATATGAAACACAGTCAAATTATATGCACATTGGATAAACGGATCTCCAAAAAACACCACATGACTCATAAAGTCGTACGCTATCTCTATGTAAGTGTAGCACGTGTGCTCACACTTTCCAAACACAGCACACTATCTACGGTAAATGAAGTTATACTCGACATTCCCTTATCTCTCCAACGCTATCTCCGGGCCACAATGCCCAACACATAATAAAAGGGGTGAGTACTCACAATCCTATGGCATGCTAATGATATCCAATGGTTTCAAGTGTTCACATTGCCAAAATATCTATTTAATCACAATTTATTACGCAATATAATTGGCTTGCACTACTGTTGAGCTCGCACTTAGTATTTCACAATAATATAATTTGCATTAATCAAAACTCGCAATATCATAAAACTTATAATTCACTTACGGGTTCGTGCATGCATAAATGTACATTATCAATAAAATTCACATGTTATAAAAATCTATATTATAATTTTTTTATTTCCTTTCGCAAGTATTACAAAACCATATAATTTTTTTATTATAACTTTTTTTATTTCCTGTAGCTTACTACGACTCGTCGAACTAGACAACTTTATGATTGCCTTTATCCCGGTTAGTTGAGACTCCACCAACGTTTTCAACTTCAAACAAAAATATACATATTAATAAGTACTCAAAAACAATCTAGCTTACTCTCTTTGTGTTTATACAACGACTCTCCACCACACACTTATTTGGCTTATTTCATAAAATCTATTTCGCTTAAGTTCTTCTTTTTAACTTAACTAAATCCTTAATTTCTACCTCCTAACCCCTTAATTAATGTTTAATTATAGATCTAGATCTTTAAATTTGCTTAATTTACGTAATTAATTTCAGAAAAATATTCTTCATCCTCATTCTCAAAAGAAAATCATTTAATTCATGCAATTACTTAAAGATTTTGATAAATTGAATTTGTAAACCTCTTAATCTCATAAAAATATACTAAAAATCATTTTAAAAAACATCTCTTACTGTTTATTATGAGATTCACCATTTTTATGCAAAAGATAGCCTTAAAACCATGAATCTTTAATTTTTCTTGCTTAGAACTATGAAAATTCAAATTAAAAACTCCTAATAAAAGTTTAATACATAAGAAAACAATAGATTTACCTTTAGTTTGAAAACCTCCTTGAGTTTGTACCAATTAGGTGAGAAATTGGAGTAGAAAGAGTGATTTTCTTGCAAAATTGAAGGAATAGAGGCTGTTTGGATGCTAAGAAAATCTAAAAGGTGAAAAAAAGTTGAGAAAAAACTTTCAATCTTAGATCTAACAAATTTTTAAAATGAAAAAGCATGGAGAGAACTTGAGCAGTAGGTGGCTTTTATGGCCAACCATTTTTCCTTTAAAAATTGAGGTATTTACCCTTTAAGTCCTCTCCTATTTCTCTCTTGTTCTAATAACTCCCTTTTGAACTACTAGTCTTAATTATACATTTAACCTATACTTTAACCACTATTCTAAATTAGTCTCTAAAATGCCCCAATTATTAATATCATTATTATTTAATTTAATTATTATTATTTTTACTATTATTAACTAATTATTTAGTTTATCCTATTTCAGCTTCTACGAAACAAAACCTGATTTTTCTCTTCAGCTTACAATCTAATGCCAACTTTTACTAACCTGATTTTTGGGATGTGACAACTCTCCCCCTCTAAAAAGAATTTTGTCCTTGAAATTGACTAAATCAAATAGATAAGGATACTAACGTCTCTTCGTATCCTCTCATTGCATCTTCAATCTCCTCTACTAGAAAAATATGCGATGGGTCGGATCGGTACTTCTGCAACATAGACAAGTGGAAGCGTCGTGTACACGCTCAAGTTCATTCAATAACCTAAGTCGATACGCTACCGGTCTGATCTTCTCAATAACCTCATAGGGTCTAATAAATCTTGGACTCAACTTTCCTTTTCGTCCAAATCTTAAAACTTTTTTCAAAGGTGAGACCTTAAAGAACACTCGATCCCCAACCTGAAACTAAATATCACGACATTTCAGATCAGCATAAGACTTCTTCATGTCAGAAGCGGCTTTCACTCTATCACTAAATGGTTTCACCTTCTCCTCAGTCTCCCGAATCAAGTCTTAACCCACAACATGTCTCTCATCCAACTCAAACCATAAAGTGCCTAAAAAGGTGCAATCTGAATACTTGACTGATAGCTGTTGTTGTAAGCGAACTCCACTAAAGATAGATATCACTCCTAACTACCACCAAACTCGATGACGCAACTACGCAACATATCATTGAGTATTTGAATTCCCCGTTCTGACTGACCATCTGTTTGGGGATGATAAGCCGTGCTAAAGTTAAGCTTCAAACCCGATGCTCCTTGAAGACTCCTCTAAAATCATAAGGTAAAATGCTGATCTCTATCAGAAATGAACGAAGTTAGTACATCATGAAGTTGAACTATCTCCGCCACATACAACTCAGCTAATCTCATTATCGAGTAATTAGTATACACTACTAGAAAATGTGCACTCTTCAAGAACCGGTCAACAATCACCGAAGCCGAATCTTTATTCGTCGAGGTTAGTGGCAAACCTTAGACGAAGTCAATCGTAATCCTATCCCATTTCCACTCCAAAATCTATATCAGTTGTAACAAACTCGAAGGATGTTGGTGTTTCGCCTTCATTCTTTGACATAGTAAACATCAGCCCACGAAGTAGATAAACTTCCCGCTTCAATCCAAGCCACCAGTATAACTCCTGAAGATCCTGACTCATCTTGATACTACTAGGGTGCATAGCATAGGGGCTACCCATTAACAGGCACCAACAGTTTCCCACAGAAACTTAAGATGCCGTTGGGATTCAACTCAAAGTCTCCACCATTACCATCCTTAACCTGCCAGATCTTTTTTGCTAAAAACTCATCAACCAACCGCCTCTCATTAATTTCAGGTGATAAAGTCGGTTTCACCTGAAGTTCAACCAATAAACCACCATTACTGGTTAATCTCAACCATGTAAACATGGCTTGCAACTCAACCATCGACTTTTGACTCAAAGCATCAGCAACCACATTCACTTTGACAAGATGATACTCAATCACACAGTCATAATCTTTCAGTAGCTTAATCTAGTGCCTTTGTCTCAAGTTTAACTCCTTTTGGGATAGGAGATACTTAAGAAACTTGTGATCAGTGTAGATAACAAATCTCTCACCAGATAGATAGTGACGCCAAATCTTGAGCGCAAAGACCACAACAGCTAACTTCAAATTATGGGTTGGGTAATTACGCTCATGAAGCGTCAATTGCCTCGAAGCATATGTTACCACCTTCCCATCCTACATCAAAACACATCTGAGTCTCGTATACAACGTATCACTTTAAACCACATATTCTTTCCCAGACTCTGGTGGAACCAATGCTAGCCCCTCAGTCAATATTATCTTAAGCTTCTTAAGCATTTTCGCCTCTCCTCGGTCCGCTCAAATGTCACATTCTTTTGAAGTAGTTTCGTTAAGGGTGCGACTATATTAGAGAACCTCTCAACAGATCTACGGTAATAACTAGCTAATCTCATAAAACTTTGAACCTCAATAACAT
The DNA here is from genome assembly GCF_025698545.1 of Gossypium raimondii. Taxonomy (NCBI): domain Eukaryota; kingdom Viridiplantae; phylum Streptophyta; class Magnoliopsida; order Malvales; family Malvaceae; genus Gossypium; species Gossypium raimondii. The sequence continues at coordinate 33,945,262 of NC_068572.1, read as the reverse complement.
TCCTCGACTGCTTCCATTCTAGAATAGCCTTGACCTTTTTTGGGTCAGCACGGATCCCCTCAATAGATACCACATGACTAAGAAACATCACCTCTTGAAGCCAGAACTCACACTTACTTAGCTTCGCATACAGGTGCTTCTCACGTAAAATCTAATGAAAAATTCGTAGATGTGAATCATGATCATCCTCGATTCGGGAATACACGAGAATAGCATTATAAAGATAACTACGGGCTGATCTAAATACGAGTGAAAAACTCGATTCATCAGGTCCATGAATGTTGCAGGTGCATTCGTCAACCCAAACGACATAACCAAAAACTTGTAATGCCTATATCGAGTCCTGAACGCGGCCTTTAGGATATCAGCCTCTTTCATCTTGAGTTGATAATACCCAGACCTCAAATCGATCTTCAAAAACAATGTCGCTCCCTTGAACTGTCAAATAGGTCATCAATACGAGGCAACAAATACATTTTCTTAATGGTTAACTTGTTCAGTTGTTGATAGTTAGTACACAGCCTCAAGGTACCATATTTCCTCTTTAAAAATAACACCAGCATACCTTAAGGCGATACGCTTGGCCGAATAAACCCTCGGTCCAACAAATCTTGCAATTGGATCTTTAGCTCCTTGAGCTCTTTCGGTGTCATGCGATAAGATACAACGGACATAGGTGCGATACCAGGATAAACCTCAATATCGAACTCAACTTCTTGATTTGGCGATTATCAAATTGAGCACATAGGCTAGGCAAGCTTCGCAACTTTTATTCAACAACTTTTCAGCCTTGGTCGCTGATACCATATTGGAGAGGAATTCAGGTATTTCCCTAATGACCATAATCTCTAATTCATCATCAACACTCAAAGTAAGTCGTTTCGTCTCAAAATCTATCTTTGCCCATGCTTGTCCAGCCAATCTATTACGAGAATCACATCAAACCCACGAAACGACAACACCATCAAATTCACGGGAAAAACGTACCCCTAAACTGTCAACGGACACTTTCGATAGACCCGATTAACTAGAACACTCTCTCTCAAAGAACTCGTCACTCTGATACCTTGCGTATTGGTCTCTACCGGAATCCCCAACTTACTAGCCATATCACTCATGATATACAAAGTGGTGGAACCCAAATCTACTAACGAAAATAAAGAAAAATATTACAATATGAATGTACATACAATTTCATCAGTCACCTCATGGTTCTTCGACTCTCTAACAACATAAATACGAGCAGGTCCACCAGACTCAGTCGGTACAACTACTGTATGGGCAACTATCCTTTGACCCATCAATCCTTCATTACCACCACAACCTCGGCCTCGACCTCTAACAAGTCCAATAGTCTAAGCTAACTCAACTCTCTCCGGGCAGTCCTATAACTGATGCTCCATTGACCCACAATGCAAACAGCCCCCCGACACTTTCCAACACACTTTCGAGTGCCGATGTCCAAAATGCTCATAAGTTGCTACCTTAGTTGATCCACTCTTAGAAACTACTGTGGTGCTTTGTGGTCCAGTCTAGCTTGATTGAGAGTCTCGTTGAGCACCCCTATCAGACTTCCAGAAATCACGACCTCTATTCCCGGGACTTCCTGACGATCTTGACCGATCAGAGCCACTCTTTTCGAACTCAGATACAGCTGGTCTCTATGGCTCAATCAGTGTCTCTTCTACTGTATTAACCTTCTCTACCAAATCATCAAAGGTTTCAGTGCTCTACGCTACTAGATATACTCGAATGTCTCGATTTAGCCCAAACTAGAACCTCATACACCTTTCCTTTTCAAAGAACACATTCTCCAGAGCATACTGGCTGAGCCGCACAAACTTGAGCTTGTACTCAGCTATAGACATACTTCCCTGGACTAGATCTAAAAGTTCTCTCTTTCTAGCATCCATGTACAGCTCTCTCATGTACTTCTTTCGGAAGGACTCCAAAATGAACTCCCAAGTCTGGTGATCAGCAGCGGTTCCTCTCTTTACCGTATTCCACCAACGATGAGCTTCACTATTTAGTAAGGATATGGTGCAGCCCAACTTTTCCTCTTCTGAGCAACTCATCTGCTCAAGCATCCTTTCAACACACTCCAACCAATATTCAATAATGGTTGGATCAACTTCTTTACCTCCCTGAAATTCTTTGCCACCCAAAGCTCAGAGTCGTTCAAGTGGAAACCCTTTGGCAGCTGGGGCATGGTTCCCACCAACTATCCTCTGAAGCACCCCAATCATCACTTGAACAAAGGGCTTGAAACCAGTTCCAAGTACAACTTGTCCCGGGGGTGGTTCCTCCAGTGCATTAGCAAATGGACGCCCACGTCTAGGAGGCATTATATCTACTATTTACATAAATTTAAATAAAATAGGAAAGTGAAAAGTAGCAAGTGATCCAAGACAAATTAAAAAAAAAACACTTTCAAGGAAGGCAATGTGTTCTCGTTCCTTCCCCATTTACAACTAATTTTCATGCAATGTTATTTTTGTTAAAAAGGTTTAAATATTTCTATTTTTTAATTTTAAAAATCAACGTATTTATATTTTCAAAAATGCTAATATGTCAAAAAGTGTGGCTCCACCTGGGTTTTTGAAAACTTGGCTCTGATACCAATAAATGTGACACCTGGAACTTGGCTAGGACGATTCGACCCGAGTTTTAGATTTCACGCTAGCCACCGAAGTGACTCTCCATTTAAAAATTTACGAAGCACACCAACCAACCATACACACCACACATTTGCAGAATATTTCATATAGGAAATCAAACCTAAGTGTATGCTTTTCTAAATTAATCATTTATTTCACACAATCAGAAAGTATAAGGCATACCTTAATATCCAGCGGTTTCCCTTAGCTGAAATATTTGTTAGTTCATTATATCACATTAAACAAGTAATTAAACCATCCAGATTGGCAATCAAGCAAGCAATTATAACATTCAAAAATCTCAAAGTTAAATAACCTGTAATGTCTGTTTACAACCCGTTGAAACTTTTATTTAAAAAGTTTAAGTCTAATTCTAGTACTAAACCCTTGGAACGACCCACGTTGCCTTAACTTCAGAGTTTAAAAGCTCAACACACATACTCTAAAAAAATGCCTTACGATGGATCACCGATTTGCCACCCTAACCCACGAACTATTTATTGCAAGGTAAAGTAAAGAATGTGAGCTTGGAGAAGCTTAGTGAATACACATGCATACAACACAAGTAAACACATCAGACACGTTAGGATTTAAACATACCTTAACGATTCACATATAACACAATTTTCATACTCAATACAGTTATATATTGGCAATTTGTGAATATGAAACATAGTCAATTTATATGCACATTGGATAAACGGATCTCCAAACACACCACATGACTCATAAAGTCGTACGCTATCTCCATGTAAGTGTAACACGTATGCTCACACTGTCCAAACACACCACGCTACGGTGAATAGAGCTATGCTCAACATTCCCTTATCTCTCCAACGCTATCTCCAGGCCACAATGCCTAACATATAATAAAAGGGGTGAGTACTTACAATCCTATGGCATCCAATGATATCCAACGGTTTCAAGTGTTCACATTGCCAAAATATCTATTTAATCACACTTTATTACACAATATAATTGGCTTGCACTACTGTTGAGCTCACATTTAGCATTTCACAATAATATAATTTTGCACTAATCAAAACTCGCAATATCATAAATCTCATAATTCACTTACGGGTTCATGCACACATAAATGTACATTATCAATAAAATTCATATGTTATAAAAATCTGTATTACAATATTTTTTTTATTTCCTTTCACAAGCATTACAAAACCATATACGAATATCTATTACATATATATACATATGTTATAAAAATCTAGTTTTTAGTGGCGGTTGGACAGAAAACGCCACAAATATTATAAATTAGTGGCACTAACGAAAAAACACTGCAAAAGGTCAAGCATTAGCGGCGTTTATGAGAAAAACGCTGCAAAGGGTCAAGCATTAGCGGCGCTAGGAGAAAAAGCGCCGCAAAGTATAATTTTATTTTAAACGAAATGGCGCCATTTTGCTATGCTCAGTGTTATCCCCAACTCATCCTCGAAATCCCTTATTTTTTTCCCCTAATTTTTTTCCCAAATCCCTAATTCCCCAAATCAAATTCCCCAAATCTTCATTCGACCATCTATTGCATCACCGTCGACTGTCCCTTTTGCCGCATCGCAGTTGACACTCCTCTGGCTCATCGCCGTCAACACTCCTCTATTGTATCGCCGAATAAGTCTTCCTATGGTAGAATCTTTGTTTCGAAGTCATTTTTATCATCGTTTTCAGTAATACATTTGAGTTTTAGTTGTTTGCCTATATCCCAAGCTTTGTTTCATCGATTATGATATATCACAAGCTTACTCACTGCAGTAGACTTGTTTTCTCAGTTTTAGTTTATTCTGACAACTAAACAGTGATTTACGTATGTTTCAAATGCAAAGAATAATTGAGGTTTCTGCGTGCGTTTATTTTGGTTAAAATGGAAACCTTTTTGAATAAAGTTGCTCTTCATTTGCTTAGAAATAGGTCCCTCATTCTTTCATTTATTGTTCGGATTTAATTTTAGCATCGGATTTGATTTTGGCATGCATCGATTTGATTTTATGGAATTATCCCATGAAGAATTTGAACTTGTAAAAGTACAGTAGTGAAGCCTGGCCTTGTAAATTATTTCCAATTGCAAAATCCTATAGTCAAGGATATACAGCCCTCTACTATCTTCTTTCAAAATTCTCTCTCAAATCTTGCCTCACTTTCTCAACTAAATATAATTTAAAATTAATTGACATGAAAGATGTGGCTGACAGCAATATATATATATATATATATTGCTGAAATTATCCAATTTCAGCATAACAATTAATACTAGTATTAAATTACCATAATAAGAAGTTGGTCTAAATCCTTGAACATGAGTTTGAGGGTTAGAAGAATACTTTTCTAACCGGCAACCTTGGACCAATGTTTTGGTGCTTTATTAAATTACAAATAACCCTGGAGATTAATAAAATAATCAGATTGCATGTAATGCCGGCTGCAGAAGTCATGGGATGGCCTGCCCTGGAATCTGGATTAACAATTTTTTTAGTATTCCTTTTACTAACAACAGATCTTTTTTTCTTTTTTTATCATTCGGTTTCTGCATCTGCAAGTAACCTTGGATCAACATTTGACTAAAACATTCTCCCATTTTCGGAGGGAAAGCAAAACTTCTGTTTCCTTCCGCCATGCATTCAGCTTAACTTCATTGATTCATGCAAAATTTAAATAAAGCTTTTTTATTTGTTATATGAATATCAAGTGTTTTTTTTTATTTTCAAAATAAAATATAACACTAACAAATTTAACAAAAAATTTATTTACCGAATTTAACAAGTAAACATAAAATTTGAAATTAAAAGACAATTAAAATTTTAACAAGTACTCTATGTTGTTATGTTCTCAATATGCCTTGTTGGATGAAACCATTATCTGGTTCTTTACTAAATTGCTCGACATTCCGTAGGATATTATGATTTTCTGAGTTGCTCAATTTTTAAATATTTGTATTTGATAATGTATATAGTTTGAGAATACGATTCTTCAAATATATGAGTATATGAATTTTTAAAATTTTAAATATGTATTTGAGAGTTTACCTGTTGAGTTGCAACTGGACATACTAATTAACTTGCACAGTATTTTAACAAATCTAATTTAATGAAAAAATATGTGTTCCCCAAACCTGCTTCATTCAGTAGCTGCTAAATTCATAGAATACCTCGTATTAATTGTTGTTTGTATATGATCTGTTTACCTTAAATAGAGTTCTAATCTGCTTTGTGCATTATACTTGTAATATCTATAGATACAAAGACATCTTGCACAAAATCGTGAGGTTGCTCGTAAAAGCTGTTTGCGGAAAAAGGTAAGTGAATGTTGGTTTGCACTGAAACAGATGGGCTGAAGGCAACATTCGAACTTTTGTAATAACTTGATTTGGAATTGCCTTTCAGGCATATATTCAACAGTTAGTAAGTAGTTGTTTAAAGTTGATTCAATTGGAGAAAGAGCTTGAACAAGCAAGAGAACAGGTTTGAAGAAGATTAATATTGTTGCTGTTTTTATTTTTTGTCATTTTAGAATTGTTTAAATCTACTCTGTCATTGATTTTTGTCTGGGGGTCTTGATTAACAACATTCATGTATGCAGGAGTACTCATCTTGTACACTTATTGCTAAAAACTTTGCAACGACATTGCCTCAGATTTTGGCAGGATTCAACTGACTTTTAGTACTTATTGCAGTTTCTTTTGAATATTCAATTGTTTGCTTCCTTTCTATCTTTATGATTTTATATATTCTAACAGTTTCTTTTGGTACTTGTATAGTCGAATGGTCGAGGGACAGCATTTTGCATATGATATATGAACATTTTAAGTCTTGGAAATGGAAGTTAGCTAAATTTGTTATCTAGTGGTTTTCTTGGTTGGCCAATTAGTATATATATTACTGATAGGTTGTGGAAATGTGCCTTATGGGACATTAAAAGAGTAGTATATTACTCATTATAATATCTTACTTTATTGATATCTTTATATTTAATCTAATTTTATTATTTATTTTAGTTTTGATTCTAAATTTTATTTTTATTTTAAAATTTAAGATAACTTGAGTTCTAACTTTTAGATTTTAATTGTGTTATTAATTTATTATTTTAAATTCTAAATTTAAATTCATTAATTTTTATATTTAGTTTTAAAGTTAAAATTTTCATAGAAAATTTAATTTAAATAATATTTTTATTTATCCTTAAAAGTATATAGTTTAAAGTTCAAATTTAAAAATAAAACATAATATAATATTTATCATAAAATTAATATTATTTAATTAAAATAATTTTTTAAAGGAAAATAATATTTTTATTAATGTTGAAATTATTTTAATATTTATCATAAATATTATCATAAAAATAAATTGATTGATTTTAATGTGTAGTATAAAGTTAAAAAGTTCATGGAAATTTAATTTAAATGTTAACTCATAATAAATGAAAAATTAACAAATATTAACTTTATTAACATATAATTATTAATTTGTTAATTTTTTTCTTTTAAGTATAGTAAACAAAAGGTGATAAAAAACACAAATTTAGAACATTAAAAGAGTATAATTAAAGGGTTAAAATTTAAAGATGATAATCATAACTTACATAAACATTTAAAGAATAAAAAAACTTTGGATCATAACTTACATAACTTACATAACTTACATAATATATATTGGTTTTCTACTCTTAATTATACTTATAAATAAATAACTTACGAATTAGTTTACACCCATTAGATACTTGATACTTGATATTTATTATCTATTTTAGTACAATGATATGATTTAAATCAATTTAGTACACTTAAGTAACTGTAATTTATTGTTAACTTTAGACTTCAAGAACTACGAAATGGATAAGAGTTGGATGAATTTGTCAAGGGAAAGCAACGATTATTGAAATGGAGTAAAAACTTTTTTAAATTTTGCATTTCAAAATTCAAGACAAGAGAATATGATTATTTGCCCGTGTAAGAAGTGTGGCAACATCAATTGACATATTCTTGAAGTTGTCTATGAACATCTAATTGTTGATGGCTTTATTCGGAGGTATAAAAAATGAATTTTCCATGGAGAGTGTACACCTCGTAGAACCTATCCTCATAATGCTTACCATAAGTCTGTTAAAGAAGATGACATGGAAGGTATGTTGTGGGATGCATTTAATATGCACAGTCATGGTTTGCAATCGTTTCCACCTAAAATTATTGCTTCCGATGATTGTGATATTGGTGGAAATGCTTTTACTGAAATGGGAAGAAGTCTACCTGATGAAAAGCCAAATGGAGAAGCGGCGAAATTCTAAAAGTTACTTAATGAAATGAATGAAAAACTTTATGAGGGATCGAAATTTTCAAAAATGTCTTTCTGCATTTGTCTTTTTCACTTAAAATGTTTGGGAGGGTGGACTGGAAACTCTTTTACACTGCTGTTAGAGTTTTTGAGAGATATGTTTCTATTTGCAAAAGCCCCTTATTCATGCAAAGATATGAAGAAACTGATAAAAGATTTAGGCATTGGGTACGACAAAATTCATAGTTGCCCAAATGACTTCATGTTGTATTAGGGTGATCGGAAAATCCAATAGTTGTAACTCCCTAAAATTTTAATTTTGGATATTATGAATATGTGACACAAAATATATGTCTGCTTTAGTGGTTATGTGTTCTGGGTGTGGTTAGGAGGTCCCAAGTTCAAGCCAGGACTTGGGCAAATTTTGGTATTCTTTGGTCAGTAGGCTTTTAAGTAAAAGTTGGCAAATAATTAACAGAATGGGTCTGTTGGTCTGGTGGATAAGTAGAGTGCTGGTGTGAAGGAGGTCCTGTGTTCGAATCTTGGTATGGGCATTATTTTTGCTCGTGCGTCCAGGAGAGTTTGAGATGGACTAAAAATCTGAGCAGTGGTTTTAGTGGGGAATTTGATGGAGAGAAAAAAGGGATAGGGGTGGTTATCAAATATTCTGTTCAGCTTTTCATTTTTTTTCTTACTTTTCCCAAACTCCCTCCACCCTTATGTCATTTTTCTCGTCATTGCTGCTGAATTTCTGCTCTCTTTCACCCTTCATCTTCTTGATTTTTCTTTTCCCACTCTGCCTCGTGTCGTTCCACATTTGTCTGCGATAGTTCGGTAATTTTTAGATAAGTGATTTGTCTTTATTTGTTAACTTTCTTCTGAAGTGTTTTGTTTATGCCAATTAGGGGAGGATTCAAGGGCTCGTAATCACCAAACGGAGTCTTAGTTTGTGTGGGAATTACTGTTCATCGGTGGAAGGTAAGGTTTAGTCACTCATGTGTTAAAACCTTGATACGAGTTCGATTTGGGATCATTTTATGTGAGATTAAATTAGTTTTATTTGTTCAATTATAGGCTTTGGAGTGATCGGGGACTGTTTTAGCATTAAACAAAACCAGGTGTGCACCCGAAACGCAGAAAATACGATTCGGTAAAAAGTCAAAATTGTTTGTTGTTTGGACAGTAACAGTAGGCTAACTTTGAAAATTCACCATAAATTGTGGAAATATAATTAGAGGATGAAAAAATATAGACTTAAATCTTATTGAGTCTAGTTTCTTATAGAAGAAATGGTGTAAGTAATAGAATTGTAAATCGTGATATATAATAAGTTTTGTGAGACAAGGTCAGAATGAATTTCGGTTCCCCTGTTCTGACTTTGGAAAATCATCAAAAATTTGAGAAAAATAATTAAGGGTTAAAATTTACATGTTTAAATTATTAATACGTCTATTTTTAATATTAAAAAAAGGTAACATCATCCAAATTTTTACTAGAAGATACTTAATTTTTAGCAAAGAAAGGTCGAAGCTGCCAGACAGCAGAACAGGGGTAAGATTGAAGATTTTAATGTACTTATTGGCTAAACCAAAAATTATGAAAATTTTATGGTAGAAAGGTATTTTAGTATAGTTTCAAAGAAATCAAGCGGACCTTAATTTGGATTTCTGTACCTCGAGATATAAATAATTTAGTAACAGTGACTCAAGTAGACAACTTTGAAGGAACATATAAGTAAATAGTGAAAAAATATATGAATATTTAGCTAGCACGGGTTACATTAAAAATGGACCACGCGGCCAAATCCAATTTGGGCCGAGTGGGCCACAAGGGTGTGTGGGCCCACACGGGCAGACCACATGGGCGTGTGAGCCCATTTTCACTAAATTGATTGCTAAGACTGCACAGGTCGCCCAAGTCGACTGTGTACCTACTGTAAGGTCGATAAGTATCAGTTAGACCCCTAATTGTACGAACTGGCTATTTGATTTATATATGTGTTGAGTATGATGATAGTATGCTTGTATACTGAACTGGTTATATGTACTGATGTCCTGAGATAGCATGCCATGACTTGTATATTGCAGTGCATAGGGTTGGGTTCATTATATTTGGAGGAAATGTACTGAAAGGCTCTTAAGCCTAACATACTAGTAGCTCAGCTGCAAATTACTATTTTGTGCTGCATTCGGTACTGCCTAGAGTGTAGGGATGGGTGGATTGATTTGATCCCCACATAGAGTGTAGAGTTGGACGGAGATAGTGTGTAGAGGCTGGTTGGGTAGGACTTTGTTACTGAATACTGCATGACTGCTAATGATACTGTGATGGGCTAAGACCCTACTGCATATTTGATACTATACTGAGATGGGCTAAGGCCCAAACTGTTACTGATACTGAAAAGGGGATTAGGCTCAAGACTGCTTTAACTGTGCACTATGATTTGCTATTGTTTGTTTTCTATGGGATTACACACTGAGTTTTCGTAAACTCACCCCTTTTGTTTAAATGTGCATAGGCAATCCCTAGATCTAGACGAATTGATGCGGCGGAGGACTCGGCAGTGACTACGGTTTTGGACTTTCATGGTTTTTAACCCATATTTACGATAATTGGTTTTATTTCTATTCTATTTTTACTGGCTAAGTTTTTGGGTTGTAATTGGACTTTCGGACTTTGGTTTTGGGTTTTAATTATCTTTACCTTACGGATTACAATTGCTAGTAGTAGGAAACCTCGGTTTTCAAAAGAAACAAATTTTTTTCCTAAACGCACGATTGTTTAATCTGTTTTAAAGGCTTTCGTAAACGAATAACGTTTTGAAACTATCAATTAAATGAGCAAAATAATCTTGCAACTAATAAGATATTAAGATAAGGAATTCAATGGAAATGGTTTTAGCTCGTCAACACGATTTTCAAACACCCTATCATGTGACATCGTTTGATCCAACCATAATTTCTGGGCCAGGTTTGGGGTGTTACAACAGTCTTGTGATGTTTGTGATAAATCTCGTTGGATGAATAGGAATACAGAAGATGTGAATGAGGATGAAGGTGAGACACAATCAAGAAAGAATCTAATAAATATTTTGCGATATTTTCCACTAATACCAAGGCTTCAAAGGCTTTTCATGTCGTTAAAGACAGCCGAGTCTATGAGGTGGCATCATGATCAACGAATCGATGATTGATTATTAAGGCATCCTGCAGATTTTTTAGCTTGGAAATCATTTGACAGTAATTTTCCAAGCTTTGCAAGCAATCCTCGGAATGTGAGGCTTGGGCTAGCATCTAATGGATTTAATCCTTTTAAAATCATGAGTACTTCGTACAGTACTTGGCCTGAAGTGCTTGTTCTTTACATTTTTCCTCTGTAGATTTGCATGAAGCAATCTTCTTTTATCTTATCTATGATTATCCCTGGAGAGAAGGTCCCGAAAATGATATTGACATTTATGTGCAGCCACTTATTAAAGAGTTAAAACAGTTATGGGCAGTTGTTGAAACATATGATGTCTTGAGAAATGAGAACTTTTATTTACGTGCAACTTTGTTGTAGACTATTAATGATTTCCAGGCTTATGCTAATTTATCTGGTTGGAGTACCAAAAGGCGTTATGTTTGTCCTTGTTTTGAGGTGCAAACAAGTTTGAAGTGGTTATATAATGGGAAGAAGTTCTCTTACATGGGGGCATCATCAGTGGTTAGATGGAAATCATAGATTAAGATTTTAAAGGACTCTATTTAATGGTACTGAAGAGTTCAGAGAAGCTCCTGAGCAAACTATTGGATCTAAAATCTTGTTCATGTTAAAAGATATCAATTTCAGTTATGGGAAGATGAATTAACCACCCAACATGCAAACAAAGAGAAGACCAATGGAGGCTTATATTGGCGATGTTGACTGGAAGATTGATGATGAATCCGATAAAGAGGATGATCCTAATGAGGCGAACTTGTGGAAAAAATATTTTTTTGAGTTGCCTTATTGGGAGTATCACATTTTGCGACACAATTTTGATGTCATGCATATTGAAAAGAATGTTTGCTAGAACATCATTGAGACAATTCTGAATGTCAATAGAAAATCGAAAGACAATCTTCAGAGTCGACTTGATCTAGTTGACATGGGAATTCGGCGTGATCTTTATCCTTAATTACTTCCGAATGGAAAATCTCAGTTGTCGCCTTCTATTTTTGTAATGTTGAATAAAGAAAAAGAAGTGTTCTACACGATGTTGAAGGATATAAAGGTCCCAGATGCGTATGCATCAAATATATCTCGATGTGTTAGTTTTAAAGATCAAAGACTATATTCCCTAAAACCACATGATTATCGCATCTGGATGCAAGATTTACTACCAGTTGCTTTACGGTGTTGTATGTCAAAAAAGGTGGCGTCTTGTATAATTGAACTATCCAATATAATGAAAGCTATTTGTGGCAAAGTTTTGATTGTTGAAGAACTTGAGAAAGTATAAGATCGAGCCGCTTTGACTTTATGCAATTTGGAGGAGATCTTTCCACATTCATTTTTCACTATTAGGTGCACTTGTTAATCCATCTCCCTCATGAAGCAAAATTTGGTGGACCGGTTTTCTATCAGTGGATGTGTCCTATAGAGAGGTGCTAATTTATTTGTAAAGTTTTCATTCATTCATGAATATGCATTTAGTTACAAATTGAAGGTTACTTGGTAGAGGAGTGTTTGACTTTCTGCTCTAGATATTTAGAATATGTTGAAACAAGACTGAATAGACCAAGTAGAAATTCTAGGCTCATTAATCATAACTTAGCCGAAACTTATTTATTTTGAAGTTATGGAGAACCAATCAATAAAGTTGAAATTGCACACTTAGATGATAGATCTTGGGTACAAGCACATCGACATGTTCTTTTTCACCACGATTCAATTGAACTATTACGCAAGTAAGTTTTAGAATTTGATAAATATTCATATTTTTAATTTGTTTATCTTCTAACCAAGTAATCCACTTTTTAACATAAAGAGTACAAACAAGTCTTGAGATCTCGTTCACGCTCTCGAAGATTACAACATCGAGAGATTCATAAGTTATTCACAGAATCTTTTCATGAATGGTTAGGGAAAATGGTATGCAACTGAAGCTTTCATTGACAAATAATAATGTTTTCGTATAACATTTATAATTAATCAATTTACTTTCGATTCAATAGGTTTGGAGTGGAAAGGATGTCAATGAAAAAGCTAAATGTCTTTCTCAAGGTCTGAATAGAGTAATAAAAAGATATACTACCTTCATCATTAATGGATTCAGGTTTCATACAAAATCTTGCGAAAGATTGAGGAGGACTCAAAATTGTAGAATAGTTGTTAATTTTTCAATTACAAGTTATGCTAGTGCTAGGGACATTAATCCAGTTGAGGGAAATGTGGAGTATTATGGACTTCTTACTAACATTATTGAGTTGGATTACTATGGCAAACGGAAGGTTGTCCTATTTCGATATGATTGGTTTGATGTTAATACTGTTCGCAGAATTAAAAAAGTTCAATTTGGTTTTACAATTGTGAACTTCTCTCGATTAATTCACACTAGACAACAATTGATAGACGAGCCTATGTATTTTCTTCTCAAGACAAACAAGTTTTTTACTTGAAAGATCCAACTGATGAGGGTACGTTGTACTCCGTAACACCCCTAGAGACTTGTTTGACATGGGCAATGGAAGTAAAGATGACATCAACGAAAGATTAGAAACTTTGCATTTTCTAGAACAAAACTTAAATGAAACCATCCCTAATACTAGTACACAATTTCAATGGGTCCGCGAAGATGTGGATGAAGATATTTACGAATCATGATGTAGTAAAATTTTACGATTTTTAATTATATGTAATATTATAATTTAAATCTTGATCTTGTTAAATATTTCAACTATTTTATATGTACTATTGTTGTTGTAATTAGTTACTAATATTTCAAGTATTTTATGTGTATTGCAGATAAAATGCCTAGAAGAAGATTACGAGATCTAAGTATTATTCAAAATCCTCCAAATTTGGAAGAACCAAATAGTGAACAACAGACTGCTATTGGATTTTCGAATGTTCCAAATACAGCCGATGAACTTGCAGAAATTTAAAGTAATGTTAGCTTTAATTTACATGCATGTTGACTTTTATTATTGATTTCTGTTTCAAATTCTTATATTATAATATACCATTTTTAGCTGAAAGTGGTAGGAGGCGCAAAACTCGAGGATGTACGCTATTAAAAGATTTATATGAGTTAAATTATGTCAAGTGTGTCAAAGTAGCTAGAAACAGTCATGGTTAGCCTATTGGATCAGAAGCTCGACTTTTAGCAGGATACTTGGGCATTATAGCACGAAATGCCAATCTGTTGCCTATCAACTATGAGTCATGGCATCATATGCCTGATAGTAACAAAATCAAGCTCTCAATAATATTAAGGTAATAACATGAATGTAATTTATTATACTTTGGTTTAAGTTTCATTTATATTTACTTTCTAAACTTGTGTTATTTGCAGGAGAGATTTACTTTAGAGGTCTCGGATAATTATGTTAAGAAGGCATTAGGAAAAAAATGGAGAGACCATAAAAGTGCTTTAAAGAATGAATATTTTAGGAAAAATATAAGCCTTCAAGAGAAATTGTGAAATGTCCCGCCAGGAATGCTAAGGTACCAATGGTAAGATGCAGTTAGATTTTTGAATTCAAAGAAATGAGAGGTATTACATACTTCCAAACTCTTATAATTATTTCGGTTTATAGTATTTACTATATACGTAATAATAATTTCATAATGTAGGATCGTGAGCGAGTTGGAACTACAAGTAGGCAAAAACAAAAGTTCACACACACAGTTGAGTTGAAAAGTTTTACTTGTGTAGCAAATGACGAGGTATTTTAAATTTATTAATTGTGTCAAATATTAATTACTTTCTACTAAATAATATTTTTCCTACTATATTATAAGCGCTATAGGCCCAAAAAAATACCGCTAAAATATTTTTCATGTAGTGATACTTATTTAGTGACTGTATCACATCAACTTTAACATATATTAAAAGTCCATATACATTTTATATATTAAATAATACAAAACCTATAAAACCTATATATAATGTATATAATGAACCATAAACATATGTAAATATTATATATAAGAAGACACAATTATATTTATATAAATACCTATTTAGAACTCCCATCACGTAAAATTTCAACAACATTCGATATGTATATATATTATATAAAACAACTCTCCTACACATATATAATCATTAAATGCATATATATTATATATTATTTAATAAGACCCGATAAACACATAAATATTTATATATATTATATATAATAAAACCCACACATATTTATGTGTAACACAAAACCCACGCATATATTTATAATGTATATAACAAGACCATACATGCATACCATAAGTGGGGGTTCGCGAGCCTCACTTTGACTCTCTAGATCTCATAATTTATGGTAAAATATGACATACAAATGCACTTACCTGTAGCTCATCACGGCTCGTCGAACTAGACAACTTTATGTTTGCCTTTATCCCGGTTAGTTGAGGCTCCACCAATGTTTTCAGCTTTGGACAAAAAATCTACATATTAGTTAGCATTCAAAAACAATCTAGCTTACTCTCTTTGTGTTCATATAATGACTCTCCACTCACACATACTTATTTAGCTTATTTCATACAATCTATTTCGCTTAATTTCTTCTTCTTAACTTAATTATCCTTAATTTCTACCCCCTAATCCTTTAATTAAGATTTAATTATAGATCTAGATCTTTAACTTTGCTCAATTTTTTAATGAATATTTCTTTCGAAAAACATTGCTCATCCTCATTCTCAAAAGAAAACCATTTAATTCATGCAATTAATTCAAGATTTTGATAAATTGAATTTGTAAACCTCTTAATCTTGTCAAAATATATTGAAAATCATTTTAAAAACATCTCTTAGTTTTTATTATGAGATTCACCATTTTTATGCAAAAGATAGCTTTAAAACCATAGATCTTTAATTATCTTGCTTAGAACTATGAAAATTCAAATTAAAAACACCTAATAAAAGTTTAATACATAAGAAAACAATAAATTTACCTTTAGTTCAAAAACCTCCTTTAATTTGTACCAATTTGGTGAGAAATTGGAGTAGAAAGAGTGATTTTCTTACAAAATTAAAGGAATAGGGGGTGTTTGAATGCCAAGAAAATCTAAAAGGTGCAAAAAAGTTGTGAGAAAATTTTCAATATTAGATCTAAAAAAATTTTAAATTGAAAAGCATGGAGAGATCTTAGGCGACACATGGCATTTATAGCCAACTATTTTTCCTTTAAAAATTGCGCTTTTTACCCTCTAAGTCCTCTCCTATTTCTCCCATTTTAACTACTAATATTAATTTACACATTTAACCTCTACTTTAACCACTATTCCAAATTAGTCTCTATTAATTTTTACAAATGCCCCAATTATTAATACCATTATTATTTAATTTAATTATTATTACTATTACTATTATTAACTAATTATTTATTTTATCCTATTTCAGCTTCTACGGTATAAAATCTGATTTTTCTCTCGAGTTTACAATCTAATGCCCATTTCTGCTAACCCAATTTTCGGGATGTGACATGCAGAATGTCCATTATATTTGATTGTTCATTTCATGGAATGGTACTTGATGAAGGAACTCTAAAAGTCGAAGTTTCCCTCTTTGGTTCAGGAATCATTTCAGTAGGTTCTGCCACGTCAAGAATTTCAACTGGTTCTGTTGGTTCTGGTTCTACAGGAATTTCCTATTTTCAGTTTCATCAACTAGTTCAGACTGCTTTTGAAAGATAGCATTTCCTGCTACTCTGGCAAGGTCACAATCAGTAATTGTTCCTTGATTATACCCAACATACTAACTTTTGGTTCCTTATCTATTTGAATCGAGACTTTCATTTACATCAAATTATATGAGTCATGTGTACATAGTCCATTCCACTTAAAGATTAAGGAATGTCACACTATAAACGTCACAAGTGAATAAATCCATAAACAAATCTAAGATATATTCTACTTAAGTCTTGCCTAATGTATTGTCAATCTAGTCAGTCTCATCTACACATCTATCTTATAGGAGTCATTTGCTCCAATATCCAAGACGAAGTATCTCCTTAATTGCACTTGATAGACGACTTATTAATCTTTCAATCGATTTTCTCAATTTCGATTAGACTAAGCACATATTTAGATTATATACTAATATAAATTGTCTTCTCATATTATGATCTGATCACATAATGATGCTTAATATTAGTTTAAATGTTAAATAATCATTGAGTCAATATTTACTTTTATTTTTCTTTACATGAAAAATCATTAAATATAATATATAAAAGATATTAACGACATTGTTGGATTTTATTAAATCAAATTGTTCAAAAATTACAAGTACATAGACGAAGTCACTACACTAAGGACACTATATCCCAACATGGGAGAAATTGATTAGTAGTAAATTGACCTATATAATTGAGTATTTTGTTGCACTTAATTTTAGCTTGTTTTAGAGTAAAAGTATTAAAGTTTGTAGTGTTTTTTAGGATTTTAGTGTTTGAAGTTGCATTTTAGTCTTTTACATGATTTTAGGTGTTTTTCTGCTTAATAGTAAATAAGCTTAGTATTGGTTTCATTTTGTAGGAGAAAATGTACAAAGGAATGAGGGCCATGAAAATCAATCTACTCCAACGTGATAGAAGCCTCAGTACGTCATGATAGAGCTCTTTGTCAAAGAGTCAAATTGTCTCAAGTTCACAATGTTGGTTGTGACCTAATCTCTATTATGTTGGGGCAAGGTCTTTTTCATGAGATTAAGTTATTTTAAAACCACAAGGTTAGTCGCAACCCAAATCACAAGGATGTTGTGATTGTGATGTTGGGAAAACTTGAAGAACATGCATTGACTATGAAGCACCGACACGGGGAAAACCCCCTCGTACCAGTGTCGTACTGTTATTCGACACGGACATGCTACCGACACGGCCGGATGCATACCGGACACACTTCGACGCGTGTCAAAAAAGGGACACTACTGCACTTTCTTTTGGCTTGAATCAGAAACGAAAAAAATACACATATACAAGAACTTTAGTAAATAGATAAAAAGAACTTTAGCATTTAATTGTGATAATTTATAGGACTTTTAACATACTTGTCTTATTTAGAGTCGATTCGCTTATATAAAGATGATGATGATGATGATGGAGATTTTGTAGATGAAAGTTTTGCAGAAAAGAAAGACAGAGACAAAGGTAAAGGCAGTAAATGAAGAGGAAAAAGTGATAAATAAGGAAGAAAAGAAGGGTATATTAGTATATGTGTAAGAAATAAATAAAAAGTAGTGAATGTATCTAGTTATAATGAGGTAAGAAAGTCCAAAAACATTATAATAGTATAAAAATAGTGAAAGTAAGTATAACAAAAATATGTGAGACCCATTATAATAAGAATATATATAATATTTGTCTAGTTAATATATTTGTTGGATTCAAAATATTTTTAAAAAAGTTAATTTTAATTATAAATTAATAAATATATGTGAGACCCACCGGATTACTTCAGCTTATTTCTATTCCTGAATGAAAATGAGATTGTATCACGATGAATTTTGTAATGGAGTTACCTTTATCAACAAGTAAGAAAAATGCTATTTAGGTGATTGTTGATCGACTTATGAAATCGACTCATCTTATAACGATTAGGACTGATTGGTCACTTCAAAAGCTTGCTAAAGTTTATATTCAAGAAATAGTGAGATTGCATGGTGTCCCTATGTCGATAATCTCTAACCGAGATCCACGATTCACTTTGAGATTTTGGATAATCTCTACTTAATTTTAGCACAGCTTTTCACCCACAGACTTATGGACAATCTGAGCGTGTTATTCAAATTTTGGAAGACATGCTTCGTACTTGTGTTATTGATATTGAATCAGGTTGGGAGCATTCCTTACCTTGAATTTGTATACAATAATAGTTTTCAATCGAGTATTCAAATAGCTCCGTATGAAGCCTTATACAGACGTAGATGTCGATCACCTGTTTGTTGAATGAAATTGAACGAAAGAAGAATGATCAGGGCGAAATTAATTCAAGAAACGAAAGACATTGTTAAGAAAATTCGAGATAGATTAAAGACAACTTTCAATAAACAGAAATCACATGCAGATTTGAAACTTCGAGATATTGAATATTTTGTTGGTGATAAAATATTTCTTAAAGTTTCGCCTTGGAAGAAAATTTTGAGATTTGGCCGAAAAGGGAAACTGAGTCCTCGTTTTATTGGACCGTATGAGATCACGGAAAGAGTAGGACTAGTTGCTTATCGTTTAGCTGTGCCTGCAGAATTACAGAAAATTCATGATGTTTTTCATGTTTCAATGCTCAGAATATATCGACCGGATCCATTTCATGTTATTTCGACGGAAGATATTGAGATTAAACTTGATTTGTCATATGAAGAAGAATCGGTTGAAATTTTGGCATGTGAAGTAAAAGAGTTGCGAATAAGGGAATTTCGTTAGTGAAAGTGTTGTGGCGTAGTCATAGTGTTGAAGAAGCGACTTGGGAACTGGAAGAGACTATGAGATCTAAGGACCCCCACCTCTTTTCAGGTAAATTTCAGGGACGAAATTTAATTAGGGGGAAGAATTGTAACGACCCGATAGTCAAATGTGTCAGAAAGTGAAATCTTGAGACTACGTTCCTATAAATTTGACTCGTAAATATTTATTAAAAATATTTACGAAGCTAGTTGTGTAGTTAATTAGGTTTTGGTTAAGTGAATTTGCATGAATTATGAGTAATTAGGTATAAGGACTAAATTGCATAAAGGTGAAAGTTGAATTATAAGATTAAAGAAAATTAAAGGGACTAAAGAAGCAATTATGCCATTATTCTTTAATGAGGCGGTAAGATATTTATAAATTTAATATATATTATAATAAAATATGTTTACTTAATTAATACGTATATATATTGTATTATAATAATAAAGTAATGTATAATAAAATAAAGGGACTAAATAAATGAATAAAAAAAAGAAAAAGAAAAAAAGCCAAGCCAAAATGAAACAGAAAGAAAAGAAAAAGAGAAAGAAAGAAAGAGGAAATGCAAGGGCATAGGGACTTCTAAGGTTCAAAGTTCAATTGGTTAGTCAATTTAGTCCTTTTTTTTGGTAATTTTTATATTTTCGGAATCCCAGTGTTAAGTACTACCTGACCTATGTCAAAATTTTAGCAATTATTGAGTTTTTAAATGTGGTTAATATTGAATAATTTTAGTATTAGGGATTAAATTGATAGATTTAAAATTTAGAAATGAAAAGGATTGAATTGTAGAATAAATTGTAAATTTTGAGTAATAAGGATTAAATTGTGAAAATTTTGAAATTTAGGGTGTCAGAGCCCAATTTTGTCCAGGCCCAAACAGAAATAACAAAAATAAAAATTTTCCAAACCCAGTTACAAAGTCCAAAATACAACAGTCCAACTACAGATACAAACCCATTATGTTACAATCCCAATATGGCCCAAATCAAAAAAACCCTAATGGCTCGATAAGCCCAAAAACCTAAAATTTTCAACAGAAACCCTAGCCTACCTTTTGCGCTGCACCCTACCCTAGGTCTGCCACCACCTCTGCCACCTCTATCAGCACCGCCCTCAACTTGCATCACCACCTGCAAAGGCCAAAAGCAGAAGTGACAGAAAATGTACAACAATAGATTGAAATTTTGTATGAAATGGCTATAAAAGCCAGATAACAGATGGTATTCGGGATGGTTTTTTTGGACGAAATAGAAATCGAACAAAAAACACAAAAAAAGAAATCGAAAAACAGAATACAAAAACCCTGAGGTGATTTTTTTTCTTTTATTTATTTTCTTCAAATCTGTTTATATATATAAATCACAAATAAAAAGAAGAAGAAAACGCTTACCTGATGATTTGTGTTCCACTGAGACAGGCTGAGGTCACCACCTCCGATGAAAGGTGGCTCTGACGAAAACTCAAAAAAATCGAAGGATTTCTTCGAGATTTTTGCGATTCGGTGGGTTTTTGGAAAAAAACGATCTCAAATCTAGGCTCAGGGAGCCGAAACGACCGAAAAGGGATTTTTTTATATATTTTTCAGCCACCGTGGATGGCTGAGCCGTCACGGTGGAGCTTGGCGACTCCCTTGACCAGACTTGGGGGCTATTTCAGAGAAAAGGGAAAGATGACAGGAATTTTTTTAAGGCAGAGAGAAAAATGATTTTTTTTTTGAAATTTTTGGTTTTTATAGACCTCCATAATGACATTGTTTTAGGAGTGGCCTCAGATGCCCAAAACGACGTCGTTTTGGGGGTGACTCGATTACCCGACCCATTAACCCTTAGGGTCTGCGTGTTTTTAAATGGAAGGGCTAATTACACCTTTAGCCCTTCCGCTTTCGTATTATTTTACAACTAAGTTCCTATCATTTTTAATTTTTGCCCTATAATTTATTTCAATTTACAAATTGGTCCACCTTGAAGCTTCGAGTTTTGGAGGATGGGGATTATTTCCCATTTTGGCCCCTCCTTGTTATTCGCGCATTCAACTTGGTCCTTTTCCTTTTTATTTATTTTTGATTTGCCCCAAATTTTAATTTTAAAGTTCAATTTAGTCCTTTTTTTGTTACTTTTGCTATCTTACTATTAAATTAATTAATTTAATATATTATTATTACTATTATTATATTTCTATTTATATTTATTTACCTAAATATTTTAAATACATTTATTTTATTATATCGTTTTATTTATATCCTTTTATATAATTTTAAGCTTTAGATTTTATTATTATTTATTATTAATATCATCATCATTATTATTGATATCATAATTTTAATTTGTTTCACACTATATTTATTCACTTATGTGTTAATACTAGTTTTTTAGTTTCAAATTTTTAGTTTTTCTAGTTTTTCTTTACTTATTGTCTCTCTTTTATTTTGGCTTATTTATTTTATTTTCGTCCCTATTACTATTGTTCATATTAACGCTTTTTATGCATATTAGCACCATTTTTATTCTTTTACATTTTACTACCAATTTACATTACTTTAATCTTTGTCCGATACACAAATTTCATTTTTAATAATAAGCAATATTTCGTATTTTGGAATTCGAAAGGCCGTTCCCTAAATTACGAGGTTTTAATTTTCTCAATAAATCTGAATACACGAACCCTTTTTTAAACATAAGTTTTTTAATAATCTCAAGAATTAATAAAAGATCGTGTTCTAACTTACGGAATATGATTTCTTTTCTAAAACTGAGATAATCGAGTATCTTTTAAAATGATAAAACTTTCAGTGTTTATTCTCGTTTCAGGGATTTAAGACATTGTGTCCTAACTTACGGGATATAATTCTTTTTCTCAATTAACGTGAAATACGCCTTTTGCTAAAAAAATTTCAATTAAGCGATTTTAACAAAGGATCGTATTTTAAATCTCTTCAAAGTTTTCAATTTTCGACACTAAGAAACTAATTAATCAACTAGGTACCAATTTTGGGCTTTATGAGGGTGCTAATCCTTCCTCGTACGTAACCGACTCCCGAACCCATTTTTTTAATTCCGTAGATCGAAATTGTTGTTTTAATAAATCAAACTATTTATTAAAAATAACATTTTTTCGAGGTGACCTGATCCCACCTCATCAAAAAGGATTGGTGGCGACTCCCATTTTCGTTTTTTAATAAAAATTCGATGTCAAAAAATGGTTTCGACATAGGGATTTAAGTGAAAATAGGGAGTTAAATTTAGTTTAAAGTGAAATTTGTATGAAAATATAGGATTAATTATAAAGAAATAAAGTTAGTCTCGATTTATGCTAAATTGAAAATTAGGAAAATATTGAGTAAAAATTGAAATATTCAATATGAAATTGAATTGTGTTGTATTGATGAATTTTAATTGTTTTAATCCCGTAGCTAACGTCGTACAGGAATCCTTGACTAAAAAGGGGAAAGATAAAGTCGACATTGAATAGCTCGAAATTTTTAGTTTGTATTTCTATAATCTGAAACTAGTTATTACTTGTTGTATTTTTTATTTAATGCATATGGTAAGTGTTGAGGTAAGCATTTGACACTTTGACATTTAATTGAATTAAAAGTTGATTGAATGGATTGATTTGATATATATATATATTATGAATATATTAATTATTTGAATTGAAATGAATATTAATGTGAAATTTGAATATTGGATATTTGTTGCATTTGGAAAGTGAATTGAAACCCTATTAACTGTATCGGGTTGAGTCAGATATATATGGCATGCCATAGGATTGAAAGAGTTCAGGAATTTCTTCGACTTCGAGTTGATGAGGCACTGGGTGCCAATTTACTTCGGTTTAACTGATGAGACGCTAGATGTCAATTTAATACTTTGGATTTATTCGGTGAGACACTGGTGTCAATTTACTACTTTGAATTATCCGATGAGGCACTGGGTGCCAAACTGGGTGTTGGTTGGATTCGTGTAACCGTCTGAGTCCGAGTCATGTTAATAAGGGTAATTAAATAAAACGGTACTATGATTGATATTGGATGATATTGTACATGAATTGAAAATGGGATACTGAATTGAAACATGAAAATGAGATGCATGAATTATGTATTCATGAATTGGATATTGTTATTGTTTCAAATGATATGTGAACCAAATTGTGAAAAGCTATTATATAGCAAGTGATGAGAATTGAATAAGAATATGTTATAAAATGATGTATTTATGTTTCCAGTATTGAACGGTTAATGCTATTGTAGAAATAAATGTGGTTTTAAATATTCAATTGTGTCTATTATATTGTTTTTTATTTAAATATTCGGATTACAGAAATACCACTGAGTTTTACTCAGTGTACGATTTTGTTTTTCGTGTACATATTAGGTACTTCAATTTTGATCACCGATTCAGCATCTAACAACGATCCTAAACTCAAACATTGTGATGTTTATCCTTTTGAAATGTTTCGGCATGTACCTAGGGTGTCTAAATAATAGTTATTTTGTGGATGGATTGTAAATGAAGTTATAAGTTTAATATTGGTTTGGTATATATATAATCGTGTGTTTGTTTTTGAAGCCATATTATGGCATGGTAAATTGAACTAAATCTAGATATGTACATGTGAATTTAATTCTATGTTTAAGTGCTCATGAACTAGGCAAATTGATTTGGATTTGGTATGTTTATAATTTGGATTAAAATGATACTTTGATGACTTGTTTTGATGATCTGAAATGTTTGAGAATTCTGCCTGTTTGATCAATAAACTTCGGTAATACTCTGAAACCCTATTTCGGTGACGGATATGGGTTACGGGTGTTCCATTTAGTGGTCTTTCTAGAAGATTTAGTATATATTAGTATAATATATTTTACATTTATTAGCATAATTTATTTGACCTATGAATTTAATCTATAAATATGTGAGACCCATTATAATAAGAATATATATATGTAATATTTGTCTAGTTAATGTACTTATTAGATTAAAAATATTTTTAATTAATTTTAATTATAAATTAATAAATATATGTGTGACCCAAATTCTTCTTGTCGAAACCACTGTTTTGAAAACTAAAATGTTCTTGTCGACTTAAAAGACGAAAATTAGAGTCGCCACCGATCTTTTAAAGAGGTGTGATCAGATCACCTTGAAAATGATTTTAGGTCTACGACTTTTGAGAAAATAGGTTCGGGAGTCGGTTACGCATGAGGAAGGGTTAGCACCCTCGTAACGCCCAAAATTGGTACCGAATTGATTGTTTAATATCTTAGTGTCGAGAATTTGAAAATATTTTAAAATACGATCTTTCCTTTTTTTATTAATGTTAATTTTATAAAAGATGATTGGATAAATCGAGGCGAATGTTAAAGACCTTCTCATCTCAGAGTAATAAAATGTCACACCCAATACATTAAGACACGACATTTTTAGTCCTCGAGAATAAGCTTGTCTTTTGATTTTCAAAACCCGTGTGGTGAAGTTTAAAAAGGATATTCAATTGCTTTAAGTCAGATGAAAAATCGAAGCCCAATACGTTAGGGCACAATTTCTCAAAATTCCGAGCATTGAATATTGCCCTTATTATTTTTTGAAAAATTCTCGTCTCGAGGAATCAACATGTCATGTCCAATACATTAGGACACAACGCATCGAATTCCCGAGAGTAAGCTTTTTGTTTATATTTTGATTAAAGCATATCCTCGATTATTTAAATTCAACGAGGAAAATTAGAACCTAATACGTTAAGGCTCAATCTTTTCGAAGATCCCAAATGTCGAGTATTGCGTTATTTTGGTAAACTCTTTGAATAAAATGTTCTCGATACTTGAATGATATTAAACGTAACTTTTTAAACAAATAAAAACGCGATAGAAATATGATGTACAACCAAAATGTACACTAATGAATACAAACAATCAATTGATACAAACAAACAATACCGTATACATAAGAGCAATGGTTTCATGTAAATATTAACATTTAAAAGCTAATGAATTAAAAATCAATAGTATACATATATTAATTTAAATAAATAATACATATGGGATGAAAAATTAATATAAATATATATATACGAGTTGAAATAAATTAAGTGTATAATAAAATAAAGTTTAAAAATAGGCATGCAAAATATTTAAAATAGATGATAAAACTAAGTAAATAGTATATGTAAACATGTTTTAAATAGTGAATATAAATCAATTTAAAGCAAATAGTATGGGTTAATTTTAAAATAAGTAATATGTAGAATAACTTAAAATAAAATAATATATAAAGCAACTTAAAATAATAATGTATAAGCAAGTTAAAATAATCATATACAAATTTAATACAATATATACATATATACATACAGAAATTTTAATAAAATAAATAAAAATAAACTAATTTTAAAATAACATATAAAATAAATGGCTTAAACTAAATATTATATAAAAATATATGTGAAAAACAGTATTTAATATTTAGAATTCAATAAAAATTACAGGATGACAAATAGCTAAATAAATTAATAAATAAAGCTTAAACGATTTGATTGGGTAAATAGGAATTAAACAGAATTTAAAACAAAATCAGAAAGAAAAAACACAAATAGAATAAATTTGAGGGGCCAAATGAAGCAAGCGCATTACGTAGGGGACTAAACGGGAAATATTCCCTATCCCTCAAAACGCATTACAACAGTCTGGGCCAAAATGAAATGACATCAAAAATGCGGGGAAAATTTAGAAAATAAGGGAAAACCGGATTAAAATATGAAAGAAACCAGGAGGGTTAATGGCGCAAATATTCCCTCTGAGACCGAAACGCGCGGATCTAGCCGTGCTTGGGTCGGGTCATCGGATCAGTGCTAATACGACACCCGTTTTAGAGCCATTGAAAAAGGCCCTAAACAGTGTCGTTTCTTATACCTCGTATAGACTAAATCAAAACCCTAAAATCCCTAATATTTAATCCCCCTCTTTTAAACCATCAGAGAAAAAAAGAATAAAAAACTAAGTCCTTTCGCCCTACTCTGCCACCTTCAAACCCAAAACCTCATCACACTCCGACTTGGATGGAGCAAACGAGGTTTCAGCGGCGCCTATACGAAGGTAAGTAGTTCCCTTTTTTATATTTTACTCAGTTCATGAAAACAAATCAAAATAAAAAAAGAAAAATAATAAAGAAGAGAAAAAGGAAAATTAGAATCAGAAATCACCTCAAAAGTATGCTATATTTGCTGTTTTCTTGAGATTTTTTTGTATCTTTGTATTGATATTGTGTGTAACCCCTTAGAAAAGCTTCGGCCTTTTGTTTTATAGGCCGAGAAAAAGAAAAGAGAAAAAAAAGAAAAAAAATACAAATCCCTTCTTTTCTTTTTTGTTGTCTTTGCTGCTTGTTTGTTTGTGTCTGCTGCAGGTACGATCGCACGGAGGCCAGCTAGAGGCTCGCGGTGGCGCTACGTATGTGAGGAGGCAGGCGCTCATGGGAGGAGTGAACATCACGTGTGGAGGGCTTGGCTGCGACACCTGGATCTTCTAAGGTTTCCGTGTGCTGTTTTGTATTTTGGGCTGATTTGGTAGTTGGGCTAGGTTGGGCTTGGGGTAGTGTTTGGGTTGTTTTATTGTAAATGGACTTTTAATATTTTTTGTTTTTACATTTACACTATAAAATTGGGCCGGGCAAATTGGGTATTACACTTCTTATTAAATAAAATAAGAGATTACTTCCAAGTCAAGTTAAACAAAATATATTTTCTTTCTAGAAGATTCAGTATCTATTAATACAATATATTTTGTATTTATTAGCATAATTTATTTGACCTACGAATTTAGTTTATAAATAGACACTTTTACAACCTTGGAAAATACATCCATTAAACGATTAGAACTCAACTCTTTTAAGAGAATTTTGTATTTACGTTTTGAGGGTTCTTTGTTTTTGGGTTTTGGGATTTAGTTTTTATCTCAATTTCTTCCGCTATTTTTACTTATTCTTTGTTTAATAGGGTCGATTCCCAACATTAATTATGGTAGCTCAAAATGGTAGTGGAAGTGTTGACTCATCAAATAATGTTGCTAATGCTAGTGTGTCTTAAGATGATATTAGTAACACTCCTTTTTGGAGATATGTTACTAAATTACCAAAAACTGTTGAAGGAGGTAGGAGTGTTAGTTTTGTGTGTAATTTTTGCAATGCTACATTTAAGGGGTCATACTCTAGGGTTAAAGAACATTTATTGAAACTAAGTGGGTAAGTAATTCGAGTGTGTCCTAAAGTAACACTACAACATCTTGCTGAAATGCAAAAAATAGTTGAAGATGTGAAACTCAAGTTGCAACAAAAAATAGTCCCATTGCCACCTAGTTCTCAAACATTAGCATCTTTCTTTAGGCCAAACACAACCACGCTTCAAGGGCATAGTTTAGGTTCTAAAAGAAGAAAAGAACCTTTAGAACAATCATTCAACCTAGTTTCTCAAGAGAATTTAGATAGCGAAATTGCTTGAATGTTTTATTCTAGTATATTGCCTTTTCATCTAGCTAGGAACCCTCATTATGTGAATGCATTCACCTTAGCTAGTAAGAATTTGATTTTGGGTTACATACCTCCAGGGTATAATGCTATAAGGACTACATTGTTGCAAAAAGAACGAGAAAACATAGAGAGGTTTGTACAAATCCCTTCTTTTCTTTTTTGTTGTCTTTGCTGATTGCTTGTTGTGTCTACTGTAGGTACGATCGTAGGAGGCCAGCTGGAGGCTCGCGGTGGCGTTACGTGTGTGAGGAGGCAGGCGCTCATGGGAGGAGTGAACGTCACGTGTGGAGGGCTTGGCTGCGTTGCCTGGATCTTCTAGGGTGTCCGTGTGCTGTTTTGTATTTTGGGCTGATTTGGTAGTTAGGCTAGGTTAGGCTTGGGGTAGTGTCTGGGTTGTTTCATTTGTAAATGGACTTTTACTATTTTTTTATATTTTTATTTATAAAATTGGGCCGAGCAAATTGGGTATTACAGCTGCCCCTCTTCGCTCAGTGTCATGTAACGAGAAGGAAGCAAACACTTCAACAGGGTCAAATTTGTCCGGTCTTCTAGGGTCTTGACCTCTCTTGGTGCTTTTCTTTCTTCACGTAGCTTCATTCCATCCTGCTGCATCTTCAGAGGCATAGAAACTAATCATCCACCTATTCCACTGCTAATTAGGGAGATAGGACTTGTAATCTTCAACCTATTCCACTGCTGGTCAGGGATATAGGACTTACAATCTTCCACCTATTCCACTGCTGGTCAGGGAGATAGGGCTTACAATATTCCACCTATTCCACTGCTGGTCAGGGAGATAGGGCTTACAATCTTCCACCTATTCCACTGCTGGTTAGGGAGATAGGACTTACAATCTTCCACCTATTCCACTGCTGGTCAGGGAGATAGGGCTTACAATCTTCCACCTATTCCACTATTGGTCAGGGAGATAGGGCTTACAATCTTCCACCTATTCCTGGTTAGGGAGATAGGGTTTACAATCTTCCACCTATTCCACTGCTGGTCAGGGAGATAGGGCTTACAATCTTCCACTTATTCCACTGCTGGTCAGGGAGATAGGGCTTACAATCTTCCACCTATTCCACTGCTGGTCAGTGAGATAGGACTTACAATATTCCACCTATTCCACTGCTGGTCAGGGAGATAGGACTTATATCTTCGATCTACTTAGCCGTTAGAACAAGAATGCAAGATCTGTTATTTTCAACCTGCTCCGCTGCAAACCAGGGAGGCAAGGCCTTGTGATTTCACCGATATGCTCTCCGAAGAACATGAACTGTATAATGAACCTAAATATGCCTAAGATTAGGATGGCATGATCAAAATGCATCAAATGCTCCTAACTAGACATGTGTGAATGGTATTTGCATGAATGTGGAATGCTATTTTTTTTTCGAATGATCCCTTTTTTTTTATCGCTTAAGTTATCATTGCTCAAAGTTTATTAAGGCTTTATCATCAACATGACATTCTTGTCATTTTGTTCAATCAATATTTTGACAATAAAATCCAAAGAGAAAGTCCTAATTTAGACTCCTCCTTTTCAGATTTCCAATCTTTAAACTTGGTGCATTCTAAACAAAAGTCCTATTTCAGGTTCCTGTATTATTTAGAAACTTCTAGAGTAATATGCAAAACTTCCCTTGTGAAAGTTTTATTAGTCGATTAATCATTATTCCAATGCAACATGCTTGTCAAAAGGTCATAACAAAGGATAAGAATAGGGTTGGTTTTGAGCAAAGCTCAAAAGGAATAAATTATCAAAGATAGCAAAGAGAATGATTGGGAATGTATATCTTGGAAAAGAATGAAGTATTCTAAGAAAAAAAATTCAATATAAATAATATAAAGACTAGGTGCCCTAGGTATCGCAGCTTAAACTTCTCTGTACAAACTTTCTGAAGACCATTCTGAGCTTGACATGTGTTTAGGAGATCTACAGCACTTTGTCGATGCCCCTAGATATCGTGTACCCTCTTTTGTTGATTCAGGTATAGCAAGATCACCATATGCCCCAATTTCGTGAAAATTCGAGTTGCTCTGATTTCCTCGTGCCCAATTCTAATCAATATTGGAGCGGCCCTTTTTGGGTTTTCAACTCAAATCCCCTTTGGTTTTAAGGCGCCCTTTGCGGTTTTTCACCTTGATCCCATTTTTTTCTTTTTTTTTCTTGACTCAAAGTGCCCTTTACGGGTTTTCACCTTGGTCCTTTCTCCTTTTTAAGCAAAGTATCTCTTGACGGAGTCCGAGTTTACTGGATTAGGCAGGCTTTTACCATCCATCTCGCTCAAGATTAGAGCTCCTCCAGAAAAGGCCTTCTTTACAACATAAGGTCCTTCCCAATTTGGCATCCACTTCCCTCTAAAATCCTTTTGTAGAGGAAGGATCTTTTTCAATACCAAGTCCCCCTCGTGAAATTCTCTGGGACGAACCTTTTTGTTATAGGCTCGCATCATTCGCTTCTGGTACATCTGTCCATGACGAATAGCTTTTAGCCTTTTTCCATCTATCAAGCTCAACTGATCATATCGAGATCGGACCCATTTAGCCTCATCTAACTTTAGTTCAGCTAGTACCCGGAGAAAGGGGATCTCAACTTCAATGGGTAACACTGCCTCCATCCCGTAAACTAGAGAGAAAGGCGTTGCTCCAGTAGAAGTCCTAATGGATGTTCGATAGGCAAGGAGAGCGAATGGTAATTTCTCATGCCAGTCTTTGTAAGTCTCAGTCATTTTCCTTACAATCTTCTTGATTTTTTATTAGCTGCCTCCACTGCACCATTCATTTTCGGGTGATACGGTGACGAGTTGTGGTGTCTGATCTTGAATTGACTGCAGACTTTCACTATTGTGCTATTATTTAAGTTCAGCGCATTGTCTGATATGATTCTTTCAGGCATTCCATATCGACATATGATCTCTTTTTTCAAGAATTTGCTGACTGTTGACTTCGTGACATTAGCATATGAGGTAGCTTCTACCCATTTAGTGAAATAGTCAATAACCACAAAGATCAAAACGATGCCCGTTAAAAGCCTTTGGCGATATGGGCCCGATAACATCCATCCCCCATATGAAGAAAGGTTATGGAGAAGTCATAACGTGAAGAGGTGATGGAGGTGCGTGTATTTTATCTGCATAGATTTGGCATTTATAACACTTCTTGGTATAATTGATGTAATCCCCTTCCATCGTGGACCAGTAATAGCCGAATCTCATAATCTAACTAGCCATTGTAAATCCATTGGCATGCATTCCGCAAATGCCTTCGTGAACTTCTTCTAAGATTTTCTTGGCTTCCACCTTATCCACTCATCTCAATAGTACTTGATCCTTCCCTCTTTTGTATAAAATCTCTCCATCTAGGACATAGTCAATGGCTAGTCTCCTCAATGCCCTCTTATCATCCTCCGTTGCCTGATCAGGGCACTCGCGATTCTTCACATATTGCAATATGTCTTTGTATCAAGGATGACTGACATTTCTCTCTTCCTCGATATTGTAGCAATGAGCTGGGGTCTCATAAATGCTCATCTGGATAGGCTTCATATCCTCTAGCTTGTTCGCCTTGATCATTGAAGCTAGAGTGGCTAACGCATCAGCCATCTCGTTTTCATCTCGTGGGAGATAGTGGAAAGTAATGTCATCAAACTCTTCCGATTTGAGGACCAACTTTCGATAACTGATTAATTTAAGGTCTCTCATTTCCCATTCACCCTTGAGTTGGTATATTACCAATGTAGAATCCCCATATACCTCTAACGTCTTAATTTTACGTTCTATGGCTGCATGGATGCCCATGATGTACGCTTCATATTCAGCCATATTATTTGTGCAATCAAAATCCAATTTATTGGTGAAAGGATAGTGGTCTCCAATTGGGGATATTAGGACTGCCCCAATCCCATTTCCTACAGCATTTGAAGCTCCATCAAAATGTAGCTTCCAAGGATGATTTTCTTAAGAATCCTGTTCAGCAGTTGCCACGCACATCAAGTCTTAATTTGGGAAGTCAAAATCCAGAGGTTCATAGTCTTCTAAAGCTCGGCTAGCTAAAAAGTCTGCTATTGCACTCCCTTTAACAGCCTTCTGATTTATATAGACTATATCGAAATCGGAGAGCAAAATCTGCCATCTAGCCATCCTCTCATTCAATGCAGTGGACTCCATCATATACTTTAAGGGGTCTAATCTTGAAATTAGCCACGAGCATGTATTGTCTCAATCTACGTGTCGTCCAGATCAAGGCACAACATAATTTTTCAATAAGCAAATACCTCATTTCACAGTCAGTGAATTTTTTACTAAGATAGTATATCGCCTTCTCTTTTCTCCCCGTCTCATCATGTTGACCTAACACGCATCCCATGGACTTCTAAAACACCGTTAAGTATAGGATCAGTGGTTTATTCGGATTAGGGGGTGACAATACTGAGGTACTGGACAGGAACTGCTTTACTCTGTCAAAAGCTTTCTGACATTCTTCATCCCATACACCTAGGTTATGTTTCTTCAAAAGACGGAATATGGGATCGCATTTATCAGTTAGTTGTGAAATGAACCAAGTGATGTAATTAAGTCTTCCTAGGAAACCTCAAACCTCTTTTTGAGTACTCGACGGAGACAATTCTTGTATTGCTTTGACTTTGTCTGGGTCAATCTCAATCCCTTTTTCACTGACTACAAACCCCAAAAGCTTTCCCGACTTAGTCCCAAAGGTACACTTGGCTGGGTTGAGTTTGAGCTGGAACTTTCTTAACCTTAGAAACAGCTTTCTCAGGACTTGCACATGTTTCTTCACTGTTTGAGATTTCGCAATCATGTCGTCGACTAGACTTCTATTTATTTATGCATCATATCATAGAAAAGGGTCACCATGGCTCTCTGATATATAGCTCCTGCATTTTTCAACCCAAATGGCATCACCCTATAACAGAAAGTTCTCCATAGGGTTATGAATGTGGTCTTCGTCATATCTTCAGGATGTATCTTAATTTGGTTATATCCCAAGAAACCATCCATGAAAGAAAATAATGAGTATCCTGCTGTGTTGTCCACCAATGTGTCGACGTGAGGCAAGGGAAAATTATCTTTCAGGCTAGCCTTATTTAAGTCTCTGTAGTCTACACACATTCGTACCTTCTTATCTTTCTTAGGGACGGGTACGATGTTGGCCACCCATTCTGAGTACTTGACCACTTGTAGAAATCCAGCATCGAACTGCTTTTGCACCTCCTCCTTTATCTTTAGTACAACATCAGGCCTCATCTCTTATGAGAAGACTGTATACTACAATATCAGTATTCAGACCAGACATATCCTGGTATGACCATGCGAAAATGTCTTTGAACTCTTGAAGTAACTCGATGATGCCTTGCTTCATTTCTTCGGTTATGTGTGTTCCCATCTTTACTACCTTTCCCTCCTCCAGGGTCACAATCTCTACCATTTCCTTATGAGGTAGGATCTGTTTCTCCTCCTGCTCTACCATCCTCAATAGGTCTGGGGACAAGTTACTATCTATGTCGTCTTCAAAGTTATGAGATCCCTCTAAACACATGTCTCGTTCAAAAGGATTTTCTAAGTCAATAGCAGAGTCACTCATGGCATTGATATTCGGGAACCTGTTACAGGTACCAATGAGTATACAAAGAAAGTAAAAATTTTAAGTATATTTATTTTTATGGTATGATTATGAAATTGATGAAAGAATGATTTGGAAGAATATGAAAGAATCCGAAGCAATTACTCGTATAAAAGAATGAAAGAATCTTAAAGGAAATATCTGTTCCAAATAACTACAAAGATGTATTTCAATAAGATAATGATGTTCGAACATAAGCCTATTTCACAAAGGAATTCTTATTGTTTCTAGGCTAAAACAACAAGTATGTTCTGAATATTACTCTGAGAAGGCTCTAAAGAATTCAGGTATCTCTTTGTAGTCAAATTATTTAAAACAATCCCAAGTTCATAGGGACGGATATCCAACAAGGTCCCTTCTTCATTTGTGTCTTCATGAATGACGTTGATGTGAACACTTTCTAATATCTCATTGATACTTTCTTCCACCAGTATCCTTCTCTGAGGATGAATAATCCCTCCCGATACAAAAGTCTTGGATATGCGAGGAAAAGTCATAGGCTTCCATTTGATCTTATCCCCTCTCAAGCGTGCCCTTCTTCTTTCTTGTCTCTTTTCTAACTCTTTCTTCTTTTGTCCCATATCCGACTTGTAGCCTAAGCCAAAACGATCTTTCTTTTCCCTCAGTATAGGAACCTCAATTTTTCCTTGAAGACATCTCCCCAATCCTCTTCTAGGTAATGCTCCCTTCCCCATCAACAATTGTAACCCCATCTTCATGGTATTGGATATTTTCGGCACTGGAATTTTGTTCCCTTCAGAAATAAATGTTGCATTTACAAACTCTAAAGATTGAAAAGAGCATTCGACTGCCTCGTCATTAGCTTCCACGTATGGCGCATCGTTGGCTACAACTGCTATGATGTTTTCTTCAGCATTTATTGTTACCAGCCGACCTTCTGACACTAGCTTCAACTTCTGATGTAATGACGATGGTACAGCCCCTGCCGAATGTATCCATGGCCTCCCCAATAAGCAATTGTAGGAAGGCTTGATATCCATTACAAGGAAATCCACCTCGTAAATAGTTGGACCAATCAATAAAGGTATATCGATTCTTCCCATGACTTTTCTTTCAGTTCCATCAAATGCTCTCACTGTATTCTGACATGTCTTCATATGTGAGCTGTCCACAGGTAGTCTATTAAGAGTGGAGAGGGGCAATACATTTAATGCAGACCCATTATCAATCAAAACTCCCGGCAACGTGTACCCTTTTCATCGAGTAGTAATGTGCAAAGCTTTGGTGGACCCCCTACTTCCTGATGGTATTTCGTCATCACTGAAGAAGATAGAATTATCGGCGCTTGTATTGCTGAACAGCCGATCCAGCTTACTGACGAAGATATCATTAGCTACATACGTCTCATTCAATACTTTCATTAACGCACTTCGATGTACCTCTGAACTCAAGAGTAAAGCTAACACGGATATGCGAGCCGGTTGTTTGTATAGTTGCTCCACAACACTGTACTCGCTGTACTTCAGAAATTTCAAGAATTCCTTAGCTTCTTCTTCTTTTATTGGCTCATTGATCAACGGTTCAGGCTTGATTGCTTTTTCTTTCTTTTGCTTTTCTGCCAAAGCTTCTCTTTTTGTTGACTCTATTCGGGGGCTTACCAAATCGTAGCACCTCCCACTGCACGTATGAGAACCTATACCCTGATCCCCTTCTGCAATAGCAGCTGAAGTCTCCTTTTCTGGAATGGTTGTATTGCATTCATAGTTCCACGAAACTTTCTTGCTATCCTTGTAAGAGAAGGTTGTAGGTTTCTGAATGATGATCTTCGGTGTTATACATGCTTTAGCTTCACTATTCTTAGGTCATGAAATGATGACCACAGGATAATTAGCTTTTGGAACTCCTAACGTTGATTCCGATGTGCATATGTTTCCTTCCTCTTGAACTTCTTCATAGAACTCCATCTCTTTCTCATCTATCATGCATTGGACCAAAGTTATAAATTCTATACACACCTGGATCTCGTGTCTTATCTCCTGATGGTACTCACAGTAGTTCCCCTTTTCTTCATAACTTTTTTTTGAATCTGAAATGATCAACCCCCTTTTTCCCATCTCCTTCGAAACCCGTCTCAGAGGGGTTCTTTCCTCTACAATGTCTGCCTTAATTTTTCTCCCCATGTTTCCACTCATCATATTCACCTCATTATTAGCATGATTAGGTAATGGATTTTCTGCATTGGGCGAATCATCAAGCTTGACAACACCCATACCAATTAGCTTTTCAACCAGCTTTTTGAAGGTTAGGCAATTTTCTATGGAATGCCCCATGATCCCCGCGTGACAGTCGCACTATGCACTCGCGTCGTACCAATTGGGGTATGGCGGTTGTAGGGGTTTCAAATAGTGAGGGGAAACAACATCTGCATCGAATAACCTCTGATACAACTTTTTATACAACACTGAGATTGGCGTGAACTGGAGCTTCTCAGTGTTTTGCCTTGTTCCAGGTTCTTGTCTTGATGAACCTTGCTGGTTAGCTGTCACCTTCCTCGGTTGATTCACCGTAATCGACTTTGAGTAACCTTTGTTATATGAACTCGTGTTGTTCACCTCATTCTCCTTTTTCCTCGAAGCTGACCTTCGGTTACTTTCTCCAGCGTTAATCTTCCCACTCCTGATGGCATTTCCAATCATTTCACCATTCATGACTATGTCAGAAAAGCTTTTGGTGGCACTTCCTAACATGTGTGTGATGAACGGGGCTTTCAAGGTGTTAAAGAAGAGCATTGTCGTCTCTTTTTCCAAGAGGGGTGGCTGAACTTGGACTACAACCTCCCTCCACCTCTGTGCATACTACCTAAAACTTTCGCTTGGCTTCTTTTCCATGTTTTGCAAGGTGATTCTATCAGGAACCATGTCGTCACATGACAGTACTGCTTCATGAATACTTGTGCGAAATATTTCCATGAACTAATCCTGGTATGGCTTAATTGATTGTACCATTTAGACGCTGCTCCTATGAGGCTATCTTGGAAGCAATGTATTAGCAGTTGATCATTGTGAATATGCCCAATCATTCATCTGCAGAACATGGTGATATGAGCCTCAGGGAAACTGGTTCCATTGTATTTTTCAAATTCTGGCATTTTAAACTTATAAGGGAGTACCAGATCCGGGACCAAGCTCAAATCTTTAGCATCTATCCCACGGTAGTTCTCAATGTTTTCCATTGCCCTAAATTTTTCCTCAAGCCACTTACACATTTCTTCTAGCTGTTTTGGCAATCCTACCCTTATTTTCTATTTTTCAGCCACTTCATCGAAATCAGGGACGGCGAGGTTAATAGGGTTATATATGGGGTTAGGGCCTGATCCAGCTTGAAAGTTTGTTAAGACACCAACTTGAAACTGCTGAGGCTCGATTGTGACAGAGGATTTGCACGGGTGCACCTCAGCTTAGGTCTGCCCGTACGGAGGGGTAACACTAGGAGGATTGAGAGGTTCGTTATCGTCTCCCTCTTCATCATTAGCCATAGGGCTCTTTCCTTTATCATTTCCCCCAGTCAATAGTTGAGTCAACCGATTCATCATGTCTCTTTGAGTCTCTCGTAATTCATCCTTAATATCTTGCTGAATCTTAGCTAGCTGCTCTCGCACTTGCAGCTGAACTTGGTCTTGCATCTCCTTCTGAAGCTGTTCCAGTCTCTCCAATCTTTGATCCATGTTTCTTGATTTTGCACGGGTACCGTACGGGTGTTTAGTAGATTGGTTTTCCAGATTAACTATAATGATTTTAATTGGTTAGGATCTTTCAGTGGACTTTAGTGCATGTGATGTAATGTAATGCAAATGCATGAATGCAAAGAGGCGTCGTTTCCGATTCAATTCCATTTAGAAAACTTTACTAGAAAACAAAATTATTTACCTAAAACAAATTACATATATGGTTTTGCCCTAATGCTTAGAACTTTAACTTTCCTAAGTAACGAAGCTAACTCTTGTCCCCGAATTGATTCCAGCTCATACTTTACGCTCAGTGCATCGGCTTGTACCGCCAAAGTCTGCAGGTGATCAGCTACCTCTCAACTTTGAATCACAGCTTCTCCCTTAATACGATCTCTGTTTTCAACTTGATTCTGAAGATGGTGAAGCTGCTCACTCTGACGACTTTCGTTAGTTTCCAGGTACTCAATCCGGATCTCACAATTTTGCAATGCCGATTCCAACTCTTCTATTCTTTCTTTCATTTCTTCGATCTTGCCCAAGCTCGCTCTCAATTCCATCACAAAATTTCGACTTTGATACCGATGAAGAGATCTTTCTAACTCAGCCACTCTATCTTTTAGTTCACATTTTTCCTTTTGGTTCTCTAACAAACTCTTCTCTTCTGAACCTCTCAAAATTTCTTTTCCCATCCATCAGTCTTGATCTTTTCTTCCTAAATCTCTTAACGCCACTGTTCTGAAGTTTTCTCCAGCCCCGCGGTCCTTATTGATAACCTCAACTTCTTATAGTTTGTCTTCAAACTGTCCAGATCTTCCTCAGCTTTATTCTTACCTTTTATTAATTTCTCAGTCTCTAACTTTTAAACATCCACATCTAATCTCAGGTGCATCTTTTCTTCCTCCAACTGCTCGATCTTCTTCTCAAGCTCTGCATTCTTCTTCTCAAAATCTTGCTTTATAATTTCCAATTCAGAAGGAACAACCCGCAAATGTTCTTCTATCGACTGACTATCTCCTTGACTGGGCCCTGGGATATTATCATTGATTCTTTTAACCCACCATTCATTATATTCAGGAGTCGTCATTGGGCCTACGGCTAATCTCTTCATTCGACGAGTTTGGTCCCATGCATTGGTTATCTCTTGAATCTTCTTTTTATAGACATCGTCTTTATATGAGAATTTAAACTCAGCTAAACCTTGGGTTGCAAGTATAAACTGCCTTGACCTTTATTGTCTTAGCACCATCAATGGAGCATAACCAACAGCTCCCCAGATTTCAAGTAATGGGACCCAATCAAAATTACCACATCGGTACAAGATCTCATTCGGAAGTAACCACGGGGCTCTCCACTCGATGTCCTCCTCATGAAAATTCTGAAAAATGGCCAACCATTTCTCTTCCTAGATGTCATCTCTCCTTGGTGTAGCTGCTATCTCTTTCAGTGGTGAATAACTTTCAGAGAAGACTCGATACGAAACCTTATCAATTTTTAAAAAATGACTGTGGAACCATGCAAGTAGAAGCTGCACACATCCGATGAATCTGCCTTCACCCACCCTTCAACATGCATTCAGTGACCTGAAGGTTTCTACCAAAATTGTTAGAACTGGCGTAACCCTCTTATCAAGTTAGTCGAAGAGATCTGAGGTTGCCTCATCTACGTGCCCTAGTGCCTTAGGAAAAATTACTAGCCCATAAATGCTCAAAGCAAAGACATCAACCTTTTTTCCTGCATCAGGGTATGCCAAAACCAGCTCTTGCAGGCTTTTCCAAGGAATGCATTTGCTTTCCCCCTTTTGCTTAATCCGTGCTGTGACCCACTGCTCACTCATTCCAGTGATGTTCATCAACTTCTTTACAAAGGTTGGGATATTAACGACTCTAGAGTAGACTTTATCAACTTGGATCTTCGGGCAACGAAGCAAAGCTGTATATTCTTCTATATTGGGCGCTAAATCAACCCTTCCAAAGGTAAAGCAATTATATGCGGGGTTCCAATACTGAGCGAAGGCCCGGACCAAATGTTCATCTACCTTAATGTCGAGTAGATACGGCAAATCCCCATAACTATAGTTGAACAATTGCTTAGTTTCGTCATTCCAATGATCCCATATTACTTTTAATTCCTGAAGGCTATTTTACGTTACACTGATACGGGTGTAATCCCACAACTCTGACATGTATCCCCCGGCTAGACTATCTCCTTTCTCTAATTGTGTTTTCTCTGACCACATACGGACAGCAGCATTGTCCTCTACTTTATCAAGAAATCCGTTCTCCATGCCAAACTTTCTAAATTAGTAATCGAACTTGAATCGACACTCTTTTGAATATGAAATGACATGCAAACATAAAAACACCATAAGTTAGTGCAACATACAAAAACACAACTTCAAATAAGTAAAAAGAATCAAACAGCTATTTGGGTAACCGCTAGGGTTTCCGCCGTATAGTCAAGGGTGGGCTCCTAGTGTTTTCTATATGTAGTTTAGTTCTAAAGTTGAGGTACCCGAACCAGCAGATTCTTCAATCCTCACCCATTATAGGCTTATACAGACCGAGTTCGGTTCAGGGGAATACATTTCCCTATGACTGCACGGAGATGAAAATCTCACGAAGACATAGGTACAAATGTATCCCGGAAGCGGTCCACTATCCTGTACGGAGGTGAAAACCTCACGAAGGACTAGTTTCTCACTCCCACTTAAAAGGGTAAGACTAAACAGTCTTTATGCAATATGATGCCAAGATATAAAACTCGATTTACGGTGATCATACAAACAAGTGCAAAGGGAGGATCGTAATTTTTCAAATCAAATTTTCAATTTTAGAAAATAAGAAGAAAAAAACAATCAATTTTGCGGCTTGACTCTCTAAATCTTGTCCCCAGTGGAGTGTCGAGCTGTCGAAACCACCGTTTTGAAAACGAAAATGTTCTTGTCGACTTAAAAGACGAAAATTAGAGTCGCCACCGATCTTTTAAAGAGGTGTGATCAGATCACCTTGAAAACGATTTTAGGTCTACGACTTTTGAGAAAATAGGTTCGGGAGTTAGTTACGCACGAGGAAGGGTTAGCACCCTCGTAACGCCCAAAATTGGTACCGAATTGATTGTTTAATATCTTAGTGTCGAGAATTTGAAAAGATTTTAAAATACGATCCTTCCTTTTTTATTAATGTTAATTTTATAAAAGATGCTTGGATAAATCGAGGCAAATGCTAAAGACCTTCTCATCTCAGAGTAATAAAATGTCACACCCAATACATTAAAGCACGACATTTTTAGTCCTCGAGAATAAGCTTGTCTTTTGATTTTCAAAACTCGTGTGGTGAAGTTTAAAAAGGATACTCAATTGCTTTAAGTCAGATGAAAAATTGAAGCCCAATACGTTAGGGCACAATTTCTCAAAATTTCGAGCATTGAATATTGCCCTTATTATTTTTTGAAAATTTCTCGTCTCGAGGAATCAACATGTCATGTCCAATACATTAGGACACAATGTATCGAATTCCAGAGAGTAAGCTTTTTGTTTATATTTTGATTAAAGCATATCCTCGATTATTTAGATTCAACGAGGAAAATTGGAACCCAATACGTTAGGGCTCAATCTTTTCGAAGATCCAAAATGTCGAGTATTGCGTTATTTTTTAAAACTTTTTGAATAAAATGTTCTCGATACTTGAATTATATTAAACGTAACTTTTTAAACAAATAAAAATGCGATAAAAAGATGATGTACAACCAAAATGTACACTAATGAATACAAACAAACAATACCGTATACATAAGAGCAATGGTTCATGTAAATATTAACATTTAAAAGCTAATGAATTAAAATCAATAATATACATATATTAATCTAAATAAGTAATACATATGGGATGAAAAATTAATATAAATAATATAAATATATATATACGAGTTGAAATAAATTAAGTGTATAATAAAATAAAGTTTAAAATAGGCATGCAAAATAATTAAAATAGATGATAAAACTAAGTAAATAAAGATATGTAAACATGTTTTAAATAGTGAATATAAATCAATTTAAAGCAAATAGTATGGGTTAATTTTAAAATAAGTAATATGTAGAATAACTTAAAATAAAATAATATATAAAGCAACTTAAAATAATAATCTATAAAGCAAGTTAAAATAATCATATACAAATTTAATATAATATATACATATATACATACGGAAATTTTAAATAAAATAAATCAAAAATAAACTAATTTTAAAATAACATATAAAGTAAATGGCTTAAGCTAAATAATATATAAAAATATATATGTGAAAAATAGTATTTAATATTTAGAATTCAATAAAAATTACAGGATGACAAATAGCTAAATAAATTAATAAATAAAGCTTAAACGATTTGATTGGGTAAATAGGAATTAAACAAAATTTAAAACAAAATCAAAAAGAAAAAATGCAAATAGAATAAAGTTGAGGGGCCAAATGAAGCACGCGCATTACGTTGGGGACTAAACGGGAAATATTCCCTATCCCT
Source organism: Gossypium raimondii (assembly GCF_025698545.1). Classification (NCBI taxonomy): domain Eukaryota; kingdom Viridiplantae; phylum Streptophyta; class Magnoliopsida; order Malvales; family Malvaceae; genus Gossypium; species Gossypium raimondii. The sequence goes on along the minus strand of NC_068572.1, from coordinate 33,903,334 downwards.
CAAAACACATTACAGCAGTCTGGGCCAAAATGAAACGACATCAAAAATGCGGGGCAAATTTAGAAAATAAGGGAAAATCGGATTAAAACATGAAAGAAATCAAGAGGGTTAATGGCGCAAATATTCCCTCCGAGACCGAAGCGCGCGGATCTAGCCGTGCTTGGGTCGGGTCATCGGGTCAGTGCTAATACGACACCGTTTTAGAGTCATTGAAACAGGCCCTAAACGGTGTCGTTTCTTATACCCTGTATAGACTAAATCAAAACCCTAAAATCCCTAATATTTAATCCCCTCTTTTAAACCATCAAAGAAAAAAAGAAAAAAAACTAAGTCCTTTCGCCCTACTCCGCCGCCTTCAAACCCAAAATCTCATCAGACTCCGACTTGGACGGAGCAAACGAGGTTTCAGCGGCGCCTATACGAAGGTAAGTACTTCCCTTTTTTATATTTTACTCAGTTCATGAAAACAAATCAAAAGAAAAAAAGAAAAAAAATAAAGAAGAGAAAAAAGAAAATTAGAATTGGAAATCACCTCAAAAGTATGCTATATTTGCTGTTTTCTTGAGATTTTTTTGTATCTTTGTATTGATATTGTTGTAACCCCTTACAAAAGTTTCAGCCTTTTGTTTTATAGGCCGAGAAAAAGAAAAGAGAAAAAAAAAATACAAATCCCTTCTTTTCTTTTTTTTTGTTGTCTTTGCTGCTTGTTTGTTTGTGTCTGCTGTAGGTACGATTGTACGGAGGCCAACTGGAGGCTCGCGGTGGCACTACGTGCGTGAGGAGACAGGCGCTCATGAGAGGAGTGAACGTCACGTGTGGAGGGCTTGGCTGCGACACCTGGATCTTCTAGGGTTTTTGTGTGCTGTTTTGTATTTTGGGCTGATTTGGTAGTTAGGATAGGTAGGGCTTGGGGTAGTGTCTGGGTTGTTTTATTTGTAAATGGACTTTTAATATTTTTTGTTTTTATATTTTTATTTATAAAAATGGGCCGAGTAAATTGAGTATTTCACTTCTTACTAAATAAAATAAGAGATTACTTACAAGTCAAGTTAAACAAAATATATTTTCTTTCTAGAAGATTCAGTATCTATTAATACAATAAATTTTGTATTTATTAGCATAATTTATTTGACCTACGAATTTAGTTTTTAAATAGACACTTTTACAACCTTGGAAAATACATCCATTAAACGATTAGAACTCAACTCTTTTAAGAGAATTTTGTATTTACGTTTTAAGGGTTCTTTGTTTTTGGGTTTTGGGATTTAGTTTTTATCTCAATTTCTTCCGCTATTTTTACTTATTCTTTGTTTAATAGGGTCGATCCCCAACATTAATTATGGCATCTCAAAGTGGTAGTGGAAGTGTTGACTCATCAAATAATGTTACTAATGCTAGTGTGTCTTAAGATGATATTAGTAACACTCCTTTTTGGAGATATGTTACTAAATTACCAAAAACTGTTGAAGGAGGTGGGAGTGTTAGTTTTGTGTGTAATTTTTGCAATGCTACATTTAAGGGGTCATACTCTAGGGTTAAAGCACATTTATTGAAACTAAATGGGTAAGTAATTCGAGTGTGTCCTAAAGTAACACTACAACATCTTGTTGAAATGCAAAAAATAGTTGAAGATGTGAAACTCAAGTTGCAACAAAAAATAGTCCCATTGCCACCTAGTTCTCAAACATTAGCATCTTCCTTTAGGCCAAACACAACCACACTTCAAGGGCATAGTTTAGGTTCTAAAAGAAGAAAAGACCCTTTAGAACAATCGTTCAACCTAGTTGCTCGAGAGAATTTAGATAGCGAAATTGCTTGAATGTTTTATTCTGGTAGATTGCCTTTTCATCTAGCTAGGAACCCTCATTATGTGAATGCATTCACCTTAGCTAGTAAGAATTTGATTCTGGGTTACATACCTCCAGGGTATAATACTTTAAGGACTACATTGTTGCAAAAAGAACGAGCAAACATAGAGAGGTTGTTACAACCTATAAAGTGAATGTGAAGGGAAAAAGGTATTATTCTTATATGTGATGGATGGACGAATGAAAAAAGATGACCATTGATTAACTTTATGGCTGTTTCTGAAGATGGAGTTGTTTTCTTGAAAGATGTCAATTGTGAAAAGGAGTACAAGGATAAGTTTTACGTGGAAACTTTAATTAAAGATGCCATAAGTGAGGTTGGGGTACCAAATGTTGTTCAAGTGATAACCGACAATGCACCAGTTTGTAAAGCCGCGGGATTATTAGTAGAGACACAACATCAAAAAGAATGAGGTTACATATGATGTTTTGTGTTGGATAAATAATGTTCATGATGATGCTCTCTTTATAAGAAACTTCATGATGAATCACTCTATGAGGTTGGCAATATTTAATTCTTTTATGCCTTTGAAATTACTTGCTGTTGCGAATACTCTATTTGCTTTTATGATTGTGATGTTAAAAGAATTCAAGCTCATTAAACGGGGTCTCCAAAATATGGTTATTAGTGATGAATGGTCTACTTATAGAGAAGATAATGTTTCCAAAGCCTATTTGGTGAAGGAAAAAAATTTGGATAACATTTGGTGGGATAAGGTTTATTATATCCTTACTTTTACGGAACCTATATATGATATGCTTCGAATTATGGACACGGATAAACCTACTCTTCACTTGGTTTATGAGATGTGGGATGAAATGATCGAAAAAGTGAAGAAAAGCATTTATAGGCATGAAGGAGATGAGAGATCAATCTTTTATGAAGTCGTATATGATATTCTTATTGATCGATGGACTAAGAGTAGTACACCACTTCATTGTATGGCTCATTCTTTAAATCCAAGGTAAACTTAGATAACATATATTCCATTTATGCTTGTTTTTATTCTTTTATACTTGTTTTATTTATTATCAATTAAAAAATTTTAAATTTATTTGTTTAAATAGGTATTATTGTAGTGATTAGCTTAATGAGGTTCCAAATCGCCTTCCTCCATATAAAGATGTAGAAATCTTGGAGGAAAGGAATAAGTGCTTAAGAAGATTTTTTTTCCTTCTACCGAAGAAAGGAAGATGGTTTTCCAAGAGTTTGCGAGATTTTCGGGAGCACTAGATATTTTTGATTCATTTGATTCACTACAAGATAGATGGCTTTTGGATCCCAAGTCTTGGTGGTTAGTTCATGGGGCTTCAATACCTTTGCTCCAAAACTTAGCTTTGAAACTTCTTGGACAACCTTCTTCATCATCTTGTTGTGAGAGGAATTGGAGTACAAGATGTGGGATATTGGAGGTGATGTATTTGACTCATTTGAAGGAGTTGGAATTCTTGGAGTTGCTAGCTTATCTCTTGATGAACTGGATATGGAGATGGTAATTTTTGCCAATGAAGAAGATATGGAAAATGCTAATGCTATGAATTGAACTAGAAAATTGCTCTCTTTTTGCTTCTTTTTGTACAAGCCTTTTTAAGGGTATAGGTTGAACTTCAAATTTAGATTTGATATGACATGTTTTATGCAATGAACTTGAAAAATATATTACTATATTTTTTCATATTTTATGTAATGATAAGAGAGCTTAATGGAAAAAGAATTGATTATATATTAATGAAAAATATCAATATTTTCATTTACATTGAGTATTTTAACATAAAAAATATTAAAAATATTAAAAATATTTTTATTTCCGTATCCTATCGTATCCGTGCTCTTATTTTTTAAAAATTATCATGTCACCGTGTCCGTATTGTATCGTACTGATATTACGTGTCCGTGTCCGTTTTCATGCTTCATAGTGCATTGAGCAAGGAAGTCATGACGGAATACATGAGGAAGCCGCTGTTGGGCTGCTAGAGCAACATCGAGGCAACAATTTTCGACGAACCCACACCATAGATCAATGTGCTAGATAACTAATTTGATCTATCTTTCTTCAATCTAGATAATTACTCTTGCTTAGTTTCTGCTCTGTAATTATCGACATTACTAATTTATGCTCCAATCTTGAAAACGTCTTTATCGATGCTCCATATTCTTTGAAAAATAAAACACGCAAGCAAAATCCAACCATTTAAAAACCAGCATCGACCAATCACCTAACAGTTGGGTTTCGGTCGAAATGAAATATTAACGTTAAGTAAGATCTATGCATAGATAAACTGTCACATGCCTCCACGCACCGGCACATGATGGAGAACCCAAAATTTTAACTGTGCATGAGATGTGTGCGTAATTACACCAGCTATCGGATTTTGTTAAATGATCGGAATCAAACTTGCGCACCTCTCTATGTCACCGGTGAACCTAACAATCACTTTGCTGAAGTGACCCATAAATAACTCACAAACAATCTTGATATTTGCGTGAAAACAGTTAAACTTAAACTCAGAAATAAGCTCTAACAACATCTAACCAACATAGGAGAAAGATGAAGAATTACAAGAAATTCTTTCTTCTATTTACATTTAATAGGTAAACTAATTTACACGAATTACATATAGGAGTGAGCAAAATTTAATTTGATTAGAAAAAAAATCGAAAAATAATTTGAATTTTGAGTACTTGAGTAAACTTGAAAAGTAATTCGAGTTTTGAGTTCAAGTCGAGTTGAATTTTATAATTCAATAACTCGAATAATCCAAATAACATATTGGTGTAAATACCTCTTTGGTCTCTATCAATTTTGAAAATAAGTAAATTGGTTTCTCTCAAAAAATTACAAAAAATTCAAAATATTTATAAAAATTCCAAAATTTATATAAAATTTTGAAGAATATATAAAGAAAGTTAAAATTTTGTAAAATAATATTTTGGGACCCAAATAAGTTAATTAATGATTTAAGTTTATTATACTAAAATATATTATTTTATATTATTTCTCTTTGAAATTGTTTTAAAATATATATAGTTTTAAATTCACGTTCTCTAACATGAAATTAGTTATACTGTAATAAGATTTTAATTTGAAATGTTTACTTTTTTAATTTAACTCGAATAATGTCACTCAATTCGACTCGACTCGATTCGAAAAAATTCAATTCGAGTTAAGATGATAAAGTAGGACTCTTCAACTCGATTAACTCGAAATTTTTTCACTCGATTCGATCAAACGCTCATCCCTAATTACATTGGTTGAAATAAGAATAAAATAAAATAAACCAAGATAAAAACCTTTAAGGCTGTGATAACATTCTCTAACAGCCAGGATGATATTATATGTGCTAGTGATCCTTTTGATTTTTAATGTTATCTAAGCAATCGATCTGGTTTGCAGATTAGAGATTGCCCTTTCAAAATCTTATAAGTTGTTGTTATTGGTGTGGACGATGATCAGTGTTGACACCATTTTTTTGGATGAAAACGGGGTCGACTTGGGTTTTGAAAAATGAAAACGAAAATGGGAGTCGCCACCGATCCTTTTTCATGAGGTGTGATCGGATCACCTCGAAAAGTGGTTGTTTTTAATAAACGATTTGATTTTATTAAAACAACAAGTTTGGTCCATGAATATTCAGAAAAACGAGTTCGGGAGTCGGTTACGCACGAGGAAGGATTAGCACCCTCGATACGCCCAAAATTGGTACCTAGTTGATTAGTTAATGTCTTAATGTCGAAAATTGAGAACTTTGAAGAAATTTAAAATACGATCATTTGTCTTAAAATGACTTGTATAAAATAGGTTGCTTGTAAAAAAAAAAAACTCCTACGATAAAAATTAAAAAAGGATATTCAATTATTCGAGTCAGATGAGGAAATCGCAACCCAATACGTTAGGGCACCATTTCTCAACATTCCGAACATTGAATATTGCCTTGGTTGTTTTTAAGAAAATCTTCATCTCGAAAAAAACAACGTGTCACATCCAATGCGTTAGGACACGACATATTGAATTCCCAATAATGAGCTTTTATTTATTTATTTTTAAAAAAGTAACCTCGATTATTTAGATTCAACAAAGAAAATCGGAACCCAATACGTTAGGGCTCGATTCTCTCGAAGATCCCAAATACCGAGTGTTGCTTTTATTTTGAAATTTTTGTTCTTGATAAATTCGAGTAAAATGGATGTAAAATAATGATAATGATGTCAATGTAAATAAAATGATACAAGCAAAACAATAAATAATAAAAACAATCATACGGGCAAGGTAACAAATAATTAGGGACTAAAGTAAGAAAACAAACAATAATAAACATGCAAATAAATGAGCAAAATTAACAACATGATGCAAATATAAAAATATAAACACACACACACACACACACACACATATATATATATATAAAGCAATGAGAATATGAAAACATATGTATGTGTACATATTTAAAATTATTGTAGATTAAAAATTATGTAAGTGTATGTACATACATATATACATATATAATAATCATTAAATATATAAAAGTATATATGTGTAAGTATATATGAGTCATAAAATGTAAAGAATATATACAAGGTATATTTTGAAAGTATAAAGTATATGTAAGTGTATATATATATAAAATATAGAAACAAATATGTGTATGCATATACATAAAATATACATAGTTATATGTACATATATTATGAAAATAAAGCTAAAATAATAATAAATAAATAAAATTAGTTAAGGCATTAATAAGATTGTAATGACTAAATAAATGGGAAATAAAACCAATAACAATGAATAACAATAATAATAATAACATTAAAATAATGAACACAACCATAAATTACTAAAAGGGACTAAATTAAAGTAAAAGCAAAAATATGGGCAAATTCGTAATAAAAGGGACTAAATTACAAAGCGCCAAAAGGAAGGGATCAATGGACAAATAACCCGACCGCCTCAAAACGCAATGCAAAGAAGGCTAGGATTGAAATAAAATTAAAATTATAGGGCTAGATTAAAAATAAAAGGAAATAGCAAAAATGACCGAATTGAAATGAGCTTTAATATTGGAGGTACTGCGCGCATAAATGACCCATTTGGCAAAAACACGCGGATCCTCCCCTGAGTCGGGTCAACGCGCGGGTTATGGGGTAAAACGACGTCGATTTGGGGCCAGATGAAACAAGCCAAAACGGCGTCGTTTCCAGGCGCTATAAAAACAATTTTTTTTAGATTTCTCATTTTCTTCACTTTTCTTTAAAAAAAACTCAAAAAAAACTCTCTCAAGCCCTTTAGGGGCAATCCGATTTCCGGCCTAAGGTCCGGCCGTCCACCATCGCCACGAAGAGTCACGGACGACGACGGCCGCCGTCATGGTGGGTTTAAAAGTTCAAAACGGCCCATTTTGTCCCCCTTTTTGAGTAGGATTCACCTTCGAGGCTAGAAATGCCGAAATCCAAGCGAAAAGGGGTCAAAAATGGAAGAGACCTTTCTGTTCTTCCTCCTCCTCCGCCGAAATCAGGTAAAATTCTCTTTTCCCTTTTGTTTTTATTTTATATATTCTTATATGTACTGATTAAATAAAAAATGAAGAGGAAGAAACAATGTAAAAAAAATAAATAGAACGAAAATAGAAAAAAATCTGAAATTAAAAGAAAATCACCTTTTCTATTTCCTCTAAATTTTTTCTTCAAAAAAAAGCCCTCATTACATTTAGTTTCATGGCCTTTATAGCCGGTTTACATTTTTACTTTCTTCTACTGTTTCAACTGCTCGATTGGTTTCTGTCTTTTCTTTCTTTTCATTGCAGGTGGTGATGGTGGTTGTGGGCTGGCAGAGAGCAGGTGGTAGAGGAGTGGTGGCAGCAGCAGCAAGTGGTTTAGGGGCTAGAGTTTCTGTTAGGTGTTTAGGTTTTGGGTTTTGGGCTGAGGTATTGGGTTGAAATGGAATTTGGGCCTGTTGTTGAATGTAATTGGATTGCTAATTAATTTTGGTTTGGTTGTATTTGGGCTTGTTGGGCCCCGGGTCAAAAATTGGGCCCTACAACTGCCCCTCTTTGCTCATTGTCGTGTAACGAGAATAGAGCAAAGACATCAAAAGGGACCAATGTTTGCCCGGTGTCTCTGAATCTTGACTTCTTTTGGCGCTTCTCATCCTCAAGTGGTTTCTCTTCAGTCCACTGTGCCTTGTTGCTTCGATCCATTCCAATGCAACTTCAAAAAGACAAGACTTGTAGCTTCTATCCAACTGTTTTAACTTTAGGGGGTGAGGTTTGTGGTTTAAATTCGTTATTGTTGATCTGCTCCACTACTGCTTAGGGGGACAGAATCTGCAATCTTCAACCTACTCCACTACTGCTTAAGGTGATAGGACTAATGGCTTAAATATGCTTCTCCACTGTATTGGGAAGATAAGATTCACCATCTTCGATCTGCTCCACTACTGCTTAGGGTGACAGAATCTGCAATCTTTAACCTACTCTACTACTGTTAGGGTGATAGGACTAATGGCTTAAATCTGCTTCTCCACTATATTGGGAAGATAAGATTCACCATCTTCGATCTGCTCCACTACTGCTTAGGGTGAAAAAATCTGCAATCTTTAACCTACTCCACTACTGTTTAGGGTGATAGGACTAATGGCTTAAATTTGCTTCTCCACTGTATTGGGAAGATAAGATTCACCATCTTCGATCTGCTCCACTACTGCTTAGGGTGACAGAATCTGCAATCTTCGACGTACTCCACTACTCTTTAGGGTGATAAGACTAATGGCTTAAATCTGCTTCTCCACTGTATTGGGAAGATAAGATTCACCATCTTCGATCTGCTCCACTACTGCCTAGGGTGACAGAATCTGCAATCTTCGACCTACTCCACTACTGCTTAGGGTGACAGGACTAATGGCTTAAATCTGCTTCTCCACTGTATTAGGAAGATAAGATTCACCATCTTCGATCTGCTCCACTACTGATTAGGGTGACAGAATCTGCAATCTTCGACCTACTCCACTACTGCTTAGGGTGATAGGACTAATGGCTTAAATCTGCTTCTCCACTGTATTAGGAAGATAAGAATAACCATCTTTGATCTGCTCCACTACTGATTAGGGTGACAGAATCAGCAATCTTCAACCTACTCCACTACTGCTTAGGGTGATAGGACTAATGGCTTAAATCTGCTTCTCCATCGTATTAGGAAGATAAGATTCACCATCTTCGATCCGCTCCACTATCGATTAGGGTGACGAATCGCAATCTTCGACCTACTCCACTACCGCTTAGGGTGATAGGACTAATGGCTTAAATCGCTTCTCCATCGTATTGGGAAGATAAGATTCACCATCTTCGATCTGCTCCACTACTGATTAAGGTGACAGAATCTACAATCTTTAACCTACTCTACTACTGTTAGGGTGATAGGACTAATGGCTTAAATCTGCTTCTCCACTATATTGGGAAGATAAGATTCACCATCTTCGATCTGCTCCACTACTGCTTAGGGTGAAAAAATCTACAATCTTTAACCTGCTCCACTACTGTTTAGGGTGATAGGACTAATGGCTTAAATCTGCTTCTCCACTGTATTGGGAAGATAAGATTCACCATCTTCGATCTGCTCCACTACTGCTTAGGGTGACAGAATCTGCAATCTTCGGCCTACTCCACTACTCTTTAGGGTGATAAGATTAATGGCTTAAATCTGCTTCTCCACTGTATTGGGAAGATAAGATTCACCATCTTTGATCTGCTCCACTACTCCCTAGGGTGACAGAATCTGCAATCTTCGACCTACTCCACTACTGCTTAGGGTGACAGGACTAATGGCTTAAATCTGCTTCTCCACTGTATTAGGAAGATAAGATTCACCATCTTCGATCTGCTCCACTACTGATTAGGGTGACAGAATCTGCAATCTTCGACCTACTCCACTACTGCTTAGGGTGATAGGACTAATGGCTTAAATCTGCTTCTCCACTGTATTAGGAAGATAAGAATAACCATCTTTGATCTGCTCCACTACTGATTAGGGTGACAGAATCAGCAATCTTCAACCTACTCCACTACTGCTTAGGGTGATAGGACTAATGGCTTAAATCTGCTTCTCCACTGTATTAGGAAGATAAGATTCACCATCTTCGATCTGCTCCACTACTAATTAGGGTGACAGAATCTACAATCTTCGACCTACTCCACTACTGCTTAGGGTGATAGGACTAATGGCTTAAATCTGCTTCTCCACTGTATTGGGAAGATAAGATTCACCATCTTCGATCTGCTCCACTACTGATTAAGGTGACAGAATCTACAATCTTTAACCTACTCTACTACTGTTAGGGTGATAGGACTAATGGCTTAAATCTGCTTCTCCACTATATTGGGAAGATAAGATTCACCATCTTCGATCTGCTCCACTACTGCTTAGGGTGAAAAAATCTGCAATCTTTAACCTACTCCACTACTGCTTAGGGTGATAGGACTAATGGCTTAAATCTGCTTCTCCACTGTATTGGGAAGATAAGATTCACCATCTTTGATCTGCTCCACTACTGCTTAGGGTGACAGAATCTGCAATCTTCGACCTACTCCACTACTCTTTAGGGTGATAAGACTAATGGCTTAAATCTGCTTCTCCACTGTATTGGGAAGATAAGATTCACCATCTTCGATCTGCTCCACTATCGCCTAGGGTGATGAATCGCAATCTTCGACCTACTCCACTACCGCTTAGGGTGACAGGACTAATGGCTTAAATCGCTTCTCCATCAGATTAGGAAGATAAGATTCACCATCTTCGATCTGCTCCACTACTGATTAGGGTGACAGAATCTGCAATCTTCGACCTACTCCACTACTGCTTAGGGTGATAGGACTAATGGCTTAAATCTGCTTCTCCACTGTATTAGGAAGATAAGATTAACCATCTTTGATCTGCTCCACTACTGATTAGGGTTACAAAATCAGCAATCTTCAACCTACTCCACTACTGATTAGGGTGATAGGACTAATGGCTTAAATCTGCTTCTCCACTATATTGGGAAGATAAGATTCACCATCTTCGATCTGCTCCACTACTGATTAGGGTGACAGAATCTGCAATCTTCGACCTACTCCACTACTGCTTAGGGTGATAGGACTAATGGCTTAAATCTGCTTCTCCACTGTATTGGGAAGATAAGATTCACCATCTTCGTTCTGCTCCACTACTGATTAGGGTGACAGAATCTGCAATCTTCGACCTACTCCACTACTGCTTAGGGTGATAGGACTAATGGCTTAAATCTGCTTCTCCACTGTATTAGGAAGATAAGATTAACCATCTTTGATCTGCTCCACTACTGATTAGGGTGACAGAATCTGCAATCTTCAACCTACTCCACTACTGCTTAGGGTGATAGGACTAATGGCTTAAATCTGCTTCTCCACTGTATTGGGAAGATAAGATTCACCATCTTCGATCTGCTCCACTACTACTTAGGGTGACAGAATTTGCAATCTTCAACCTACTCCACTACTGCTTAGGGTGACAGGACTAATGGCTTAAATCTGCTTCTCCACTGTATTAGGAAGATAAGATTCACCATCTTCGATCTGCTCCATTACTGATTAGGGTGACAGAATCTGCAATCTTCGACCTACTCCACTACTGCTTAGGGTGATAAGACTAATGGCTTAAATCTGCTTCTCCACTGTATTAGGAAGATAAGAATAACCATCTTTGATCTGCTCCACTACTGATTAGGGTGACAGAATCAGCAATCTTCAACCTACTCCACTACTGATTAGGGTGATAGGACTAATGGCTTAAATCTGTTTCTCCACTGTATTGGGAAGATAAGATTCACCATCTTCGATCTGCTCCACTACTGATTAGGGTGACAGAATCTGCAATCTTCGACCTACTCCACTACTGCTTAGGGTGATAGGACTAATGGCTTAAATCTGCTTCTCCACTGTATTGGGAAGATAAGATTCACCATCTTCGATCTGCTTCACCACTGATTAAGGTGACAGAATCTACAATCTTCGACCTACTCCAGTACTGCTTAGGGTGATAGGACTAATGGCTTAAATCTGCTTCTCCACTGTATTGGGAAGATAAGATTCACCATCTTCGATCTGCTCCACTACTGATTAGGGTGACAGAATCTGCAATCTTCGACCTACTCCACTACTGCTTAGGGTGATAGGACTAATGGCTTAAATCTGCTTCTCCACTGTATTAGGAAGATAAGATTAACCATCTTTGATCTGCTCCACTACTGATTAGGGTGACAGAATCTGCAATCTTCAACCTACTCCACTACTGCTTAGGGTGATAGGACTAATGGCTTAAATCTGCTTCTCCACTGTATTGGGAAGATAAGATTCACCATCTTCGATCTGCTCCACTACTACTTAGGGTGACAGAATTTGCAATCTTCAACCTACTCCACGACAACCGAGAGAGGCAAGGTTTGTGTCTTCGATCTGCCTCGCTGTCAATGCAGGAAGGCAAGATCTTTTGTCTTCAACCAGCTCCATCACAATCGAGAGAGGCAAGGTTTGTGTCTTCGACCTGCTTCACTGTCAATGCAGGAAGGCAAGATCTTTTGTCTTCAACCAGCTCCATCACAAACGAGAGAGGCAAGGTTTGTGTCTTTGACCTGCTTCGCTGTCAATGCAGGAAGGCAAGATCTTTTGTCTTCAACCAGCTTCATCACAACCGAGAGAGGCAAGGTTTGTGTCTTCGACCTGCTTCGCTGTCAATGCAGGAATGTAAGATCTTTTGTTTTCAACCAGCTCCATCACCACCGAGAGAGGCAAGGTTTGTGTCTTCAACCTACTTCGCTGTCAATGCAGGAAGGCAAGATCTTTTGTCTTCAACCAACTCCATCAAAACCGAGAGAGGCAAGGTTTGTGTCTTTGACCTGCTTCGCTGTCAATGCAGGAATGCAAGATCTTTTGTTTTCAACCAGCTCCATCACCACCGAGAGAGGCAAGGTTTATGTCTTCGACCTACTTCGCTGTCAATGCAGGAAGGCAAGATCTTTTGTCTTCAACCAGCTCCATCACAACCGAGAGAGGCAAGGTTTGTGTCTTCGACCTGCTTCGCTGTCAATACAGGAAGGCAAGATCTTTTGTCTTCAACCAGCTCTATCACAACCGAGAGAGGCAAGGTTTATGTCTTCGACCTGCTTCGCTGTCAATGCAGGAATGCAAGATCTTTAACTTCGTTGATCTGTTCTCTGGGGAACATGACCTGTATGTTCTATTTTATGAACCTAATTGTGCCTAGTGATTAGGATGACATGATCAGAATGAATCAAATGCTCCTAACTAAATGTGTATGAATGGTGTTCGCATGAATGTAAAATTTTATTTTTTCGAGAATGATCCCACTTAGGTTGTCATTACTCGAAGTTTATTAAGGCTTTTGTAACTAACGTGTTACAATGTCTTCTTGCTTAACTGGCTTTTCTGAAGAAACATTTAGCCAGGTTGCCCCCCACTGTGAACCTCAAAGTTTAATCCATTGGGGCGCAAAATTTGTACCATCATTCTCCCACTGTAATCCAAGGGTAGAAATATGTGGCCTTTCCTCAATCTTCTCCTATCGCAATTCAAGGATACAGAATGTGAAGCTCTTTGGTCCTTTACCCCATTCCCAAGGTGTCATACAAAATGCTTATGCACAATTGGAAAATTTTCTTCTCTGAGAAAACCTTTTCTTATCACTCGGTGATCCTTGCTTGTTTGTTCATTGAAGTTTTGTCACCAACACGACATCTGGTTATTTTGTTCAATCAATGTTTGGACAACAAAATCTGATAGGATAGTCTTTAACTTAGACCCTTCCTTCTTAGATATTTCACCCTTTAAACTTGGTGTTTTCTAAACAATAGTCCTGTTTCAGGTCCCTATATTATTTAGAAACTTCTAGAGTAATATGAAAAACTTCCATTGTGAAAGTATTATTAGTCCATTAATCATTATTCTAATGCAACATGTTTGCAAAAAAGAATATAACGATGGATGAAATAGAATTGATTTGAGAGCAAGCTCGAAATGAATGAATTATCAAGGGTAGCAAGAATAAAAGAGGAATTGATTGGAACACGTATCTTGAAAAAGAATGAAGTATTCCAAGAACAACAACAAATTCAATATATAAATAGTATGAAGGTTAGGTGCCCCAGATATCGCAGCTTGAACTTCTCTGTACAAACTTTCTGAAAACTTTTCTGAGTTTGACATGTGTTTAGGAGATCTACAGGACTCTGTCGATGCCCCAAGATGTCGCCTTACCCTTTCAGGTATAGCAGGATCACCACATGCCCTAATCTGATCACTTTATGCCCCATTCTGATCAATATTTGAGCCGCCCTTCGGGTTTTCAACTCAAATCCCCTTTGGCCTAAGGTGCCCTTTTCGGGTTTTCCCCTTAGCCTCTCTATTTTTACTTTTTCATTTTTTCATTTTTTTCATCTTTGTTTTTTTTGACTCAAAGTGCCCTTTTGCAGGTTTTCACCTTGGTCCTTCCTTCTTCTTTAAACGAAGTGTTTCTTGACTGGATCCGAGTTTATAGGACTAGCAATCTCACTCAGGATCAGTGCCTCTTTAAAAATGGTCTTCTTTACAACATAGGGACTTTCCTAGTTTGGCATTCATTTCCCTTTAGCATCCTTTCGTTAAGGAAGAATCTTTTTCAACATCCAGCCCTCTTGTGGAATTCTCTGAGACGAGCATGTTTATTATGGGCTCATATTATTTATTTATGGTACGTCTGACCCTGATGAATAGCTTTTAACCCTTTTCCTAGGGCCAACTGATCACATTGCGATTGGATCCCTTCAACAAGCAATGAAGGGATTTTAATAGGTAGAACTACCTCAATCCTATAAACCAAAAAGAGAGGTGTTGCCCCAGTACCGATGTTCGACAAACAATGAGGGCAAATGGTAATTTCTCACGTCAATCCTTGTAAGTCTCAGTCATTTTCCTTCAATTTTTCGATGTTCAACTCTAGGAACTTCAAGGATTTAATCGTGGTGTCCACTTCTGAGTTAATTTGAGACCTCAGCTATCGTGCTATTGTTTAAGCTCAATGCATTCTCCAATACCCTCTTCTTTGAAATTCTGTATTGGTATGCGATGACTTTGGCTCATGAAGTATCCTCTCAAAATGAAGCAATGCCCATTAGAAGTCTTTGATAATGGTGATGTCCATGCCCCATTTTGCTCAAAATTTGAGTCGCCCTTTTTCGGGTTTTCAACTCAGATCCACCTTTGGTCAAAGCGCCCTTTGCGGGTTTTCGCCTTGACCTCTCCTTTTTCTTTTTCTTTTTTCTTCTCTTTTTTTTCCTTTTTTTTTACTTCGATTTTTTTGATTTTTGATTTTTGTTTTTGATTTTTATTTTTTTTGTTTTGTTTTTTTTGTTTTTTCCTTTTTTTTTGAGTCTGAACTCATGAGATTAGGCAAGTCCTGGTCATGCTTTTCGACCAGAATCAATGTTATTATAAAGTCTTCCACATAAGATCTTCCACTTTCATCTTGTGTGTGAAAAACCTTCTTTGGTACCAGATTTCTTTCATAGAGCCCCTTTGGGACACAACTACGACAGAAAACTTTAGATCTTCTTCTTTAATTTGGATAAAATCCAGCAACATCTTGAAGGGATAGAAACTCGACTTCAAATGGGCAAAGCTATGCTGACTCAACGAGAGAGGCATTGCCTCGGCAAAGAATTGTATCGTTCGCACTGTAAATTTCTGATATCGTGCTGTTGTGCAGGTTTTATTATAGGAATCAAGGCATACCCTGGTATGATCATACAAAGACGTATTTGAACTCTAGAGGTAACTCAACAAGGTCTTGCTTCGTATCTGTGGTCAGGTTAATTCTAGTCTTCACCAAGCTCACAATTTCTAATGATTCCTTGAGAGGTAGGATCTGTTTATCCTCTTGTTCTACCATCCTCAACAAGTCCAGAGATAGGCTATAATCTATGTCATCTTCAAAGTCGTGAGATCCTCTAAACACATGTCTCGCTCAAAAGGAGATTCTAAGTTCAGAAAGTTGTCATTCATGTCGTTGATATTCGGGGACCTATTGTAGGTGCAAGAGAATATACAAAGAATGTATGAATTTAAGAATAATTATCTCGCACAAGATGATTATGAATGAATGAAAGAATGATTTGGATGAAAGAATAAAAGAATAAAATAATCATTCAAAAATGAAAGAATATTGGTTCAAAAGATCGCAAAGATGCATTCCATTAAAATAATGACGTTCAGACATGAGCCTATTTCACAAAAGAGTTCTTATTGCCTCTAGGCTAAAAGCAACAAGTGTGTTCTAAATATTACTCTAAGTAAGCTCTAAATACTACAGGGGTTCCTTTTACAGTCTAATTATTCAGAACACTCCCAAGTTTATAAGGGTGAACATCTAATAAGATCTCTTCTCCAGTTGCTTCTTCATATTCGGCACTGATGTGAACATTTTCCAACATTTCTTCATTCATCACATTCCCTTCATTACCCGTATGATTGAGTAGCAGGTTTTCTGTGCTGAGTGAATCCTCAAATTTGACAATGCCCATATTGATAAACCTTTCGACCAGCTTTTTGAAGGCAGTGCCGTTCTCTATAGAATGCCCCGTAATTCCCGCATGATAATCACATTGCACATTTATGTCATACCATTTGGGGTATGGAGGTTGTAAAGGCTTCAAGTAGAAAGGGGAGACAACATGTGCGTCAAATAAACTCTGATACAGCTCCTGGTATGACATTGGGATTGGTGTAAATTGAGACTTCTTAATGCTTTGCTTTGTGCCGGATTCTTGTCTTGGGGATATCTGATGCCCAGTGGCAACCGACCTTGGCTGGCTTGCGGTAATCGGTTTTGAAGAACCCTCATTATACCTACCCGCATTATTCACCTCATTTTTCCACTTCCTCGGGACCTTTGAAGTATCTCTTTGGGATTCCACTCTTGTCCTTTCTGTTTGTAACGATATTCAAATTGCTTTGGGAACTCTACTCTCGTCTGTTTTGTTTCCGCTAGACCATCAAGGACAACAGGATTAGTTAGATTGCCCCTAAGATTGGAACCTGAGCCCGTCGCAAAATCCACCGGTGTCGAGGTACTGGTCTGGTATTGTGGTCGGATGTTAATAGTTACCCTTTGTGGGTATGTGTTTGGTTGTGCTTGGATGTTTGTCGGGGTAAGGTCTGGAAGATATGCAGTACCTTCATTATTATTCTCAAAGTGGACCACTGGGTTTTTTCCTTTTTCTAACCTAATATCCAATAACTGGGTTAACTGGCTCATCATATTTCTTTGGACTTCTAGCATTTGATCCTTCATATCTTGTTGAAATTTGGCCAATTGCTCTAGCATCTGTATTTGCATCTGCTCTAATCTCTCCAACCTTTGGTCAATTCCTTTAGTTTCTGTTCGGGTACCGCAAGAATGTTGGTTTTCCAGATTTGCTGAAATAATTTTACCTAATTAGGGTCACTTTGTGAAAATCTAATGCATATGATGCAATGTAATGAAAATGCATGAAATGAATGCAAAAAGAGACATTAATTATTGGTTCAATTCTATTAGAACAACTTTACTAGAAAACAAATCTCTTTACATAAAGCGGATATATATACGGCTTTACCCTTATGTTCCAAAACAACGATTCCTTTCTTCATTCGCGCGTTAAGATGAATCTCACGAACTCTTCAAAAGGAACGTCTCTTCTATCTCCTTTTTGCTTGATCCGGGCTGCGACTCGTTGCTCGCTCATCCTTGTTATGCTCACTGGCTTCTCTTTAAGAAAGTTTAGTGGCTCTCGAATAATCTTTGTCACCTTAAATCCTCGGGCAACGGAACAATAGTTATGTTGTCCTATATTAAACTATCATCTTTCTCTTGTTGTGTTTTCTCGAAACATATTCGGGCAACCGTATTATTTTCCACTTTATCAAAAGACCCATTTTCTTATGACAAGCTCTCTATTTAACAACCGAACGTGAATCAACACCTCTTTTTATGATGAAAATGCAATGCAATCATAAAAAAAAAAAGGAAAATAGGTTAGTATGAAACAAAAGCAAGCAAGAATAAATAGAACACCTAGTCGGGTGACTACTAGGGGTTTGAAGTAGTTCTACCTAGGGTGGGCTCCTAAGGTTCACTACATGAGGTTTGGTTCTAGAGTAAGGGTACCTGAACCAGCAGATTCCTCGATCCTCACCCATTATAGGCTCATAAGGACCGAGTTCGGTTCAGGGGAATACATTTCCCTATGGCTGCACGGAGATGAAAATCTCACGAAGACATAGGTACGGATGTATCCCGAAAGCAATCCACTATCCTGCACGGAGGTGAAAACCTCACGAAGGACTAGCTTCTCACTCCCACTTAAGAAGGTGTGACCAACGGTCATGCAATGCAATGCAGAAAGATATAAAAATTTAAAATACAAAACATGATGAAAACTATAACTCAAAACAAATGAAATGCAATAAGAGGATCGTATATTTAAATCAAATTTTCAACTTTCGACAAAAAGACAAGAAATAATCAACTCGTGGCTTGACTCTCTTATTTAAAATCCCCAGTGGAGTCGCCAAGCTGTTGACACCATTTTTTTGGATGAAAACGGGGTCTACTTGGGTTTTGAAAAATGAAAACGAAAATGGGAGTCGCCACCGATCCTTTTTGATGAGGTGTGATCGGATCACCTCGAAAAGTGGTTGTTTTTAATAAACGATTTGATTTTATTAAAACAACAAGTTTGGTCCACGAATATTCAGAAAAACGAGTTCGGGATTTGGTTATGCACGAGGAAGGATTAGCACCCTCGATACGCCCAAAATTGGTACCTAGTTGATTAGTTAATGTCTTACTGTCGAAAATTGAGAACTTTGAAGAAATTTAAAATACGATCCTTTGTCTTAAAATGACTTGTATAAAATAGATTGCTTGTAAAAAAAAAACTCCTACGATAAAAATTAAAAAAGGATATTCAATTATTCGAGTCAGATGAGGAAATCGCAACCCAATACGTTAGGGCACCATTTCTCAACATTCCGAACATTGAATATTGCCTTGGTTGTTTTTAAGAAAATCCTCATCTCGAAAAAAACAACGTGTCACATCCAATGCGTTAGGACACGACATATTGAATTCCCAATAATGAGCTTTTATTTATTTATTTTTAAAAAAGTAACCTCGATTATTTAGATTCAACAAAGAAAATCAGAACCCAATACGTTAGGGCTCGATTCTCTCGAAGATCCCAAATACCGAGTGTTGCTTTTATTTTGAAATTTTTGTTCTTGATAAATTCGAGTAAAATGGATGTAAAATAATGATAATGATGTCAATGTAAATGAAATGATACAAGCAAAACAATAAATAATAAAGACAATCATACGGGCAAGGTAACAAATAATTAGGAACTAAAGTAAGAAAACAAACAATAATAAACATGCAAATAAATGAGCAAAATTAACAACATGATGCAAATATAAAAATATAAACACACACACACACACACACACACACACACACACACACACATATATATATATATATATATAAAGCAATGAGAATATGAAAACATATGTATGTGTACATATTTGAATTATTGTACATTAAAATTATGTAAGTGTATGTACATACATATATACATATATAATAATCATTAAATATATAAAAGTATATATGTGTAAGTATATATGAGTCATAAAATGTAAAGAATATATACAAGGTATATTTTGAAAGTATAAAGTATATGTAAGTGTATATATATATAAAATATAGAAACAAATATGTGTATGCATATACATAAAATATACATAGGTATATGTACATATATTATGAAAATAAAGCTAAAATAATAATAAATAAATAAAAATTAGTTAAGGCATTAATAAGATTGTAATGACTAAATAAATGGGAAATAAAACCAATAACAATGAATAACAATAACAATAATAACATTAAAATAATGAACATACCATAAATTACTAAAAGGGACTAAATTAAAGTAAAAGCAAAAATACTGGGCAAATTCAGAATAAAAGGGACTAAATTACAAAGCGCGCCAAAAGGGAAGGGATCAAATGGACAAATAACCCGACCGCCTCAAAACGCAGCGCAGCAGTGGGCCGGATTGAAATAAAATTAAAATTATAGGGCTAGATTAAAAATAAAAGGAAATAGCGAAAATGACCGAATTGCAATGAGCTTTAATATTGAGGTATCACGCATAAATAACCCATTTATTAAAATCACGATCCTCCCCGGTCGGGTCAACGCGGGTTATGGGGTAAACGACGTCGTTTTGGGGCCGATGAAACAAGCCAAATCGGCGTCGTTTCCAGGCGCTATAAAAACAATTTTTTTTAGATTTCTCATTTTCTTCACTTTTCTTTAAAAAAAACTCAAAAAAACTCTCTCAAGCCCTTTAGGGGCAATCCGATTTCCGGACTAAGGTCCGTAGCCCACCATCATGGTGGCAGAGTTTGTCACGGTGATTTGCCGCCGCCGTCATCATGGCGGAAAAGTTCAAAACGCGAGGCTAGAAATGCCGAAATCCAAGCGAAAAGGGGTCAAAAATGGAAGAGACCTTTCGGTTCTTCCTCCTCCTCTGCCGAAATCAGGTAAAATTCTCCTTTCCCTTTTGTTTTTATTTTATATATTCTTATATGTACTGATTAAATAAAAAATGAAGAGGAAGAAACAATGTAAAAAAAAGAAATAGAACGAAAATAGAAAAAAATCTGAAATTAAAAGAAAATCACCTTTTCTATTTCCTCTAAATTTTTTCTTCAAAAAAAAGCCCTCATTACATTTAGTTTCATGGCCTTTATAGCCGGTTTACATTTTTACTTTCTTCTACTGTTTCAACTGCTCGTTTGGTTTCTGTCTTTTCTTTCTTTTCATTGCAGGCGCTGATGGTGGTTGTGGGGTGGCAGAGAGCAGGTGGTAGAAGAGTGGTGGCAGCAGCAGCAAGTGGTTTGGGGGCTAGGGTTTCTGTTAGGTGTTTAGGTTTTGGGTTTTGGGCTGAGGTATTGGGTTGAAATGGAATTTGGGCCTGTTGTTGAATGTAATTGGATTGCTAATTAATTTTGGTTTGGTTGTATTTGGGCTTGTTGGGCCCCGGGTCAAAAATTGGGCCCTACAATCAGCAGTGCACGAACTCAACTACTCCAAACTGTCACTCTTAGCTCATTCCCACCAAATAAAACACAGAAATAACATCAGATATGTTGGCTTATGAAAAGTAAAACATATCACATGAGACAGTGATTAGGACTCCTATTAAAACCATAATTTTTATCATCTAATTAAAACTTTGCACTTCATCTGACACTCCGGTTTACGCTAATGCCAACACATATACTAAGAAAACAATCATTGATAGCATCTCGTAGAGATAACAACAAAACCTTCTTGTAAGGATTAAAAGACAGAAATTAGATAATGTATGTCAGATTCAGACAACATCTTGCATTAGATAGTGAATAGGACTCCTTAATACAAACGTAATCATTATCCAATTAAAATAGTGTTTTTAATTATTTACAGCAGCTGACACTTCATTTTACGGTTTGAGATGTCGAGCTATGAATGAGCTAGGAAAAAGAAAAAATCGATAGCATCTTGTTTGGAGATAGGAACAAAATCCTTTTCTTGTAATAGTTTTGCTAGTTTTGGACATGCATAGGTTGTCTCACCCCAAACTTTTTCTAGTTGAGATGAGGGGCATACAAAAAAGTCATTATCAATTTGCTTAGCCCACAATCGAATACACTGTCATCCACTTGGAAGTTTAGGGATTAATGTAATTTAAAATTTTTCCCTTGATAGACTTCTTCATCGAGCAGACAACGGAGCATATCATCTACCTATTAATTTATTAGGTTTAACTTGAGAGTTTAGTTGAAAATATGCACTTATGATGTTGAAAGCAATATTATATTACCAATGTATCAAGTGGGTAAAAATCATGCAAGTCTAAATGTGGAAGATCCTACTTCCCAATCTATAAATATAGCAAGACCATCACTTATAATTTAATTTTAATATAATTACTTATTTTACCTTTCAACTTTATAAAAAGTCACTTTAATCTTCTATTTAATTTCTCACCGCTTTTAACCTCTCGAATTTGCACGGTTTGTCAAATTACCTTAAAATAAATAGAAAATTTAACATTTATTAACTTTGTTGCCACGACTTAAAAAACATTTTTATATATTTATACTATTTTAACAATTTTAAAATATTTCATAATTGTTTTTGAATTTTAAATTTTAAACACTAATTAATTGCTAACAAGATAACCACATGGACTGACACATTAACAAAGTTAATAAACCTTAATTTTTCCATCAATTTTGGGGTGATTTGACAAACAATGTAAGTTTAAAGGTTAAAAGAAAAAAATAAAAGAAGGGTTAAAATATTTTTTTTAAGTTGGAGGGCCAAATAAATCATCATGTATTAATTTTTTCAACTTTTTTCAAGTAATGTACAATTAAAGGTTAGTACTCATGTACCCCTGATAGTATTATACCCAAACCACATACATTAAATTCAAAGAAAATTGCTCAAATAAAAGGTTACCACTGTTTCTCGAAAGTTCAAACCTGAGTAGGTTGTATGGTGAACAACTTTAGTCACCATGTCAATAAAGGGAGCTCATTTAATTTTTCCAGTTGATTGTAGATTGAGAGAGTAGGGATAACAATGGGTCCAACATATATTACTTTTGTAAAATTTGAATTAGAATCTATAAATTTACTTTTAAAATTAGAATATATTAAATTTGCAGTTACAAATTTAATTTTTTCAAATTAAATTATCTATTGGATATTTAAATTCACTTAACATTCGAATTTAGTAAGTTCTGTAGTAAGTTCAAAGCGAAAATTAAATTTGGATATTTGAATTCTTTATTCATATAACTAAAGATAATTTTGTCACAAATATTTGAATTTAAATATTAATAGAATTCAAAAAAAAAATCTTATACCAATAAATATATAAATTAAAAGTAGAAAATTATAAGGTAGACTATTAAAATAGTCACTTTTATTTACCTCAGGTTACATTTTAGTCACTTATGTTTGAAATGTTACGTTTTAGTCAGTTATGTTAACGCGTTGTAACATTTTAGTCACTGAGCCATTAATTGTCGTTAACGGTGTAACAGTAAGCTGACCTGGCAAGTTAAATCATCATTTTAAACAAAAATTTTAGGTTAAATTATATAATTGGTCCTCATAATTTTTCGTTTTGAGCAATTTAATTTTTTTTTCTTTTGTGTTTTTTTAACTTTCCTTGTTTTTTCATTTTCCATTCTCTTATGCTTCTCCTTTTGTTTTCCTCTCGTCTCAACCTCTTTTAACGTAGTTTTTCTATATTTTTCATTTGTTAAAACTCTTTTATGTTTATGAAAAAAGAAAAGGCAAAAGTTGAAACCAAAATAAAACTTGCTTCGCATATTCTCACCCCACATTTACAAACTATCATCATCCATCATCACTTTAACAAACCAATTTGGATTTCTCAATGACCTAGTCCACAAGCTCACCTCACTCAAAGACCTCACCAGTCGTGACTTATGGCAGTCCACACTCAACAAAATTTCCTGAGCCCATTCCCTTAACCTCCTAACCAACCCCCACGACCACCTTATCTATCTTACCGACAACATTCTCGCCCTCTTGGAACTATGTTGTTTCACGAATTCTTCAAAGGAGCTCTACACTCTTAATGACTAAAATGACCATCATACGAAACTTACCCTCAACTTTATACAAACCAGTTTGGTTCCATGCTCTCTTTCTCTCTTCAGTTCATCCATGCCCGGCTTCCAATCAGGCTTGCTTGGGAATATCCAAGAAGTTTTAGATCAAATTTATCATTTGCTTAACTTTATTCGTCAAAAAATAAAATAAAAGGAAATGAATAATCTACACGATTCTGTAAAAGTTTGGAAACGGAAAAAAATTGTTTTGAATATAAAGAATTCAATTTATGTTTAGATTTGATTAAAAATATGATTTTTTTATATTGATTAGTTAGATCTAATTTTAGTTTCAAAATTAGGTTATATTCAAATCAAGATTTGATTAAGAGTGATTGATATTTGGTTTGAGTGAAATTCAACTTAGGAATCATGTGAAAAAACAAGGACTTGATTTATTTGGTGGACAAAGATTATGTTTCTATAATGAAGAATATGAGAAGAGAGAAAATAAAGGGAAGAAGAAAATGAAAATAAAGAAATAAAAAGAAAACAAATTAAATTGTTCAAAAAAATAAAAGTACAGGACTAGTTTTAACAAATGGAAAATATAGAAAAACTACGTTAAAAGAAATAGAGAAGGGAGGAAAGCAGAGGGAGAAGGAAAAGAGAATGAAAAAAAAGAAAAAAAAAGTTCAAAGAACATAAAAGAAAAAAAATTAAATTACTCAAAACAAAAAATATATATTGGGACTAACTGTATAATTTAACTTAAAATTTTTGTTTGAAATGATGATTTAACGTGCCACATCAGCTTACCGTTACACCATCAACGGCAATTAACACTCAGTGACTAAAATGTTACAACATGATAACGTAAATGACTAAAATGTAATATTTTCAAACATAAGTGACTAAAATGTAACCTGAGACAAATAAAAATAACTATTTTAATAGTTTACCCAAAATTATAAAGTGACAAACTAGAAAGGGACATTAGATAGGAGTAACAACAAAGGAATGTGGGTTTTATTTCATTTTAAACATTCAACTTAAAACTAATTGATGTAGGCAGAAAACTAAGTTAAAGTTAAAGACAAAATTTAATAAGGTTGAGATAAAATTCTAAAAATTAGAGTTCAAAATTATATATTTTTTGGTAAAACGGTTTTAATTAAATTATTAAGGTCGAAAATGAACTTTTTTTTCTTAATGAAAGGGCTACAATGGCTTAAATTAAATATAGGAAGGGGTTAAATTTGAAATTGTCCCATTTAATCAAAGAGTGCAGAACCCATGGGTTTGCCCCTGGCGGAGAAGCTGACTTAAAAATAAAAACGGCAGACAATATTGGATACCACCTGAACAAACTCCATCATATTAGGTTGACGAAGCATCTTTATGCTATGATAGTGATTTCATAAGGTTGGTTAAATCACGAAAAAGTTTCTATAGAACAAGTTACAGTCTTAATAATAAAATGCTTACTACGTATAGTACTGTATGTAATTGTACTTATTTCCCTGAAGAAAAAAAATCAATTTACAGCTTATAATGGGGATTCTTTGGGCACAAAAAGTAAAGAATGATTAGTACAAGTTAGAAAGAAAATGGAAAACGAAAGAATTGCATTAAATATTGAATCTATAAATGGCTAATACTCAACCAAGCACAGAGGAAACATAGAGGTAAGGATCCCAAGAGCCATTAGCACTACTCCAACCATTATTGTCACACTGCTCAAACTGCTGATGGGATGGCCAAACACCTTCTGTTGTTTCATCAATTTGAGACATTGGCATGCTCACCATATTTGTTTTACCGTTCATATTCATTTGCAGCTCTATCGGGCACTGGTCCGAATATGACAAGTCCATGGTTGATTCGGTTGTCCCGGAAAGTGGCCAAGTAGATGTAGCAGCAGCTGTACAAGTGGTGATATTAAAGAATCCATTTGGAGGGACTTGGTTCATCTGTGTGCCCCATTCAGCTTCAAATGACGGTTCATTGGACCACATCATACTTGCCATAGACTCAATTTGGCTTTGGCCAGGTTGAGGTTGAGGCCACTGAACACCAATATGATTTGCAGCTACTTGATCATGATTTAGGAGGTCAGGCTTGCTAGAACCTGGATTTAGTGGACCCTGAACAGGGTTCATGTTTCTGATTCCTTGAGGAGCCACGGTTGTCGTTCTTGATTCTCTGCTTACATTTTTGTTGTTTTGGGAAGAGTTAGAAGCAACGATGGGTTGCAAAGCGGCACGATTAGCTGGTGATAGGACTTTAATCCCTTTGCCATCAAGCAACTTAGCCTTGAGTGCACCAAGAAACCCATCAGCATCGTTCCCCGTCCCACAGACTTCCTCAAAGGAGAAAGGTTCGATGTTATCTAGCGAGACGCGGTTGGCTGTGGTTTTTGAGGCTGATGGAGGTAGCTCAAAGTTGGTGCGCGCATTAGCTCCACGCAGGGCTCGGGCAGCATCATCGTAAGCTCGAGCTGCGTCCTCGGCAGTATCAAAAGTTCCAAGCCAAAGCCTAACCTTTTGCAAAGAATCCTTGATTTCAGCCACCCATCTCCCCGATGGTCTCTGCCTAACTCCCACAAATCTATGGTGTCCTCTGGATGACTTCTTTCTGCCACGAACTCCATCAGCACTGGTAGGAATCACCATACTTAATTTTCGCCCTTATGGAACCTCTCAGTAGCGGAGGCTGGGGTCCTTAATTATTGTGGATTCCGAAAGGGTATCTTTAGTTTGCCCTTAGTCGACAACAAAGAAAATGCCAAAAACTGGTGCTTAAAATAAAGGGGCTGTCCACTGCAGGCCTTGTTGTTTCCATCGACGCAATTGCTAAAATACAATAGCAACTAATACATTTTCATCAAACCTAGATTGTATTTCGAAACAAGGACTATGGATGTAGAATTTTTAGTTTTATACTCTGTTACTTTAAATATACAATTATTTACGTTTATTTTAAATTTTTAAATAAGATGTCTTTATGAAATTTACTGTTGATGTATTAGTGTTTATAAACTAAACTAATCATATATCTTAATACAAATTTTAAAACAGTTAAAACCTCCATTCTTACCATTTTTAAGAGACGTGAAAGTAAAGAAGAGACCTTTCTTTTCTTTTCTAAAATAATGCAAAAGTTTTAGGAGCTTATCCTTGGGTTTTAGAGCATTATATATCGAAGTACGAAGCTTTGGTTACGATAGTATGTATTATTTTTTTGGGTTAATATAATATCTATAAAATTATATATTTTGACAAATACTACATTAAAAATTCAAACTAAAATCCAAATTAATTATATGTTCAACTTAATTTATCAAAAGCGTTTTACTCATTCTTTCTTTGACGAGTCAATCTTTTCATTTTCTTACTAGTGTTTTGTTGGTGTAATTCATTTGTTTTTCTTTACCTTTTCTATTTTATCGTCAGCTATATAAATGGACATCCACACAACGACATCTAATATACATGCATAATTGGGTTTAGTTACATATTAGACTTGTTCAAATCAATTTCAAGCAAAAAAAATTTTAATATATTTTCTTTATTAAATGATGATTATTAATTTGGTGATTTCTGTTTATGTTTTTATGCTTTTATATAGTTTT
Source organism: Gossypium raimondii (assembly GCF_025698545.1). NCBI lineage: Eukaryota > Viridiplantae > Streptophyta > Magnoliopsida > Malvales > Malvaceae > Gossypium > Gossypium raimondii. Next base: position 33,876,089 of record NC_068572.1, on the reverse strand, counting down.
TAAATAAAAGAATTAGAATTAACATGTTTAGGGATTGAATTCAAGTTTAATGAATGTATAAAATATCACTATATCAATAATAATTCTTGAGTAAATTTAAAAATTTTAACTTTTAAAATAAAATGTTTTCTCTCAAGAATTTATGTATATAGATAATTTCACCGATTGTGTTGGTGTACAAGTCAACTCGATATTTTATTTTTAAAATTTAGATTTTAATATTGGCGTGGTATAGAAAAATGACAATACCGTGATAAACAATTGGAATGCTTTTAATATTTTTACTATGATGTATTTACCTATTTCAATTTTCTTTTATTTACAAGTTAAACTATTTTTATTTTAATTTCGCATATATTGTATATGTGTTGTTATTATTATTAGTTTCAAACCTTAGTTTCATTATTTATTGTATATTGTTTTAAACACACACTTGTGTTCTAAATACGTGGTTTTCACTTCATGCGTGTGTGATAGAATTTCTAGTATTAATTAAGTTTTTATTAAGTTAGTGTTATGAGTTGATTGGACATCAATTTAGTTAAATACATTGAATACGATTTTTCCTATTTTGACCACTTTAATTTTTTTCATAATTTAGCCACTCTAATTAAAATAATCATGTGAATTAGTCATTGTCGTTAAAAATTTCATTTACCACTAACGGACTCATGATGTGATACATTAGCCCATAGAGTGATTAACACATGATATTTTTTTTTTGTTTTTGACTTTTGACTAAAGCTTAGAGATCTCTCTATAATCAGTCCAAAATATTTTTTTCTCTCCTCTCTTTCTCATCACTTTTTTAATGACTTTCTCAACAACACCAAGCAGATTTATTTCTATTACCCACTCCACGTGCCAGTCATTCAATGGGCTAATGTCCCACATCAGCAATCTGTTCGTGGATTAACAAAATTTTTAACGATAATTACTAATTCAAACAATTATCTTAATTAGAGTGACTAAATTGAGAAAACAAATTTAGATTCACCAAAATAGGACAAACCCTATTTTAGAGTGACCATAGGTTTAGTTTACTCAAATATAAAATAACCCATTTAGTTAATTTCAATAATTAACCCAATCAAATTTTTCGAATACTAAATGGGTTTATAAGAGTCAATTTCAATTGCTAAAGTAAAAATTCATGTATCTAAAAAATATAATATATGTAATCTATACTATTGTTATACCCTATGTAGCAAACGTCATATAACAACTATAGAGAGTTTGACACATGTCTCCCAACAGAACCAATGATATCGCAAACCCACAACTAGTTTGCGGACCTTGTAATTGGTTTATGAACCACAACCTGACAAACTTCAGAATTATGCACCTTCGCTAAGGCTATATAAGGATCATGTGGAGGTTTACAATAATTGATTGTTAGTCGACCTGATATATCTCATCCTAGGATGTCACATCACTGTCACTATCAAGGGTATCAAATTAGACTTCCATGTTAGCAATTTTAGGACATGTAGCTAAGTTTGTCCCCTATTATAAAAGGGTCATTCAAATAGCTCATGCAAGTCTCTCTCTTCTTTGAATCTCTAAAATATCTCCACAAACCCACAATTTCCTCCCAACCTTTAGACTGTTGGAAAAAGTTCAGTTTGAAAATAGTTTTCTTGCACAGTGAAAAATTAAAATTTTGAAAACCGACCTGGTTTGTGATATTTATAGCAATAAAGCTTAATCCAAAATCGTACCTGTGTTTTTGGATTAAGCGAATCCTTGATTTTTTTGGCTTTCAACCAAACAATCTTCTCTGCTATTCTCGTACCACAAACTACTTCGAGTGTGGGTTCAAACCAATTGAATCAAAACACAAAACTAGAAAAGGTTTTCTTTTCTTTTTAGGGTGAAAATGAAATTTCTCTCTTTTTAATAGAAACTGATAGAATTATTATTTGAAAGTATATATTTAATAGTTGAGAATAAACTCTTTATTTTCAGGTAGAGTGACAACATCTTAAAGTTTTGTTAAATAGCCCTACCGATCCCATCTATTTATAGGAAGAGAAAGTATAACCCTTGTTTAATTAGAGAGGTTTATTTCAAATACAAAAAAACTTTGTACTCAGGGTAAGAGTAGGGTGGACGATATCCCCTAGTATTCCTACTCGGGTTGTCACCCCCTAGATGTTTCATGAGGGGTTTTGGGCCTCTTTCATATTAGGTTCAATTACAAGTACTTCTCGGGCTTTTCGACCTAGTACTTTGTAATTTGATCCAACACGATTTTGTTTTTCTATTTCCCAAGATAAACCTCAATATTTTATATTAAATAATTTTCTCATCCCAATTTTACCCGTAGTAAAATAATGACAATTTTACCCCTAGTAAAATTTCCAAGAAAATATATTTAATATTTCATAATTCAACTTGTTCACTATGATCGAGTGGTTTGTTTTCATTTTCGGGCTTTGAAATAGCTAAAAAATATAAACCCATTCTTCCGATCATTTCTGAGCAATCCATGTACATTTGCAAACGAATCATTTCTCATTTTCATTTCCATTTCCATTTCCATTTCCATTTTGGGAAAACTACATTCATTTCCAAATGATTCCATTTCTCCATTTCAGAGAAAACCATAATAATTTCTAAATGTTTTCCATTTCTCTATTTCTATTCATTTAGATTTAAACATACAATTCATTTATGGTTTCAACTAGCTAGCGGGGGGACCGATTGGACATATGTAATTAGGGCTCAAATGATTTAAAATTTAGTGCTGACTTTTTGCCTATTAATTATAAACTCATTTAGTCATGAAGTCATTCTACTGCAGTATCGTGATTGGCTCTCCCTAGTGGCATACCATTGGGATTCATGGTGAACACCACATATTCTATTCCCAGTTTTGGTTGGCTTAGCATTACGGCTTCGGTTAAGGCTTTCTTTAACTCGTCAAAACTCTGTTGGCAATAATCAGACCAATAAAACTTCTCATTCTTTCTCAATGATTCTGTTAATGGCGTCGTAATCATAGAAAACCCCATCACAAACCTTCTGTAGTACCCTGGCAACCTAAGGAAATTACATACTTCAATGACGCTCTTTGACAAATTCCAATCCAACACAACCTTGATCTTCTTGAAATATACTTTAATTTCATCAACAGAGATTACATGGCCTAAGAAGCGAACTTCTTTCAACAAAAACTCACACTTACTGAACTTGGCGTATAACTTGTTTTTGCAAAAGACATTCAAGACTATCAGCAGGTGCTCTTCATAGTCCACCTCACTTTCAAATAAACTAGAATGTCATCAATGAAGACGACCACAAGTGATCAAGGTAGGGTTGAAATACTCTATTCATCAAGTCCACGAACACCATTGGCGTATTTGTCAAACCAAAAGGCATTACTAGGAATTTATAATGCTTGTAGCAGGTGCGAAAGGTAGTCTTAGGAATGTCATCCCCCTTAATCTTAACTTGATAATATCCCAAATGTAGATCAATCTTCGAAAACACTCTAACTCCACTAAGCTAATCAAACAAATCTTCGATTCTAGGTAGTGCATATTTATTATTGATGGTCACATTGTTTAACTATCGATAATCTATACACAATTGAAGAGTCTCATCCTTCTTATTAACGAATAAGATTGGCGCACCCCATAGTGATACACTTGGCCTAATAAACCCTATGTCTAATAATTCTTACAACAGAGTCTTTAACTCCTTCAATTCTACCGGCGCCATTCTATACGGTGAACTTAAAATAGGAGCAATTCCTAGTGCAATATCAATTGAGAACTCTACATCTCTATTTGGCTATATCTTTGCAATTTTTTCTAGAAAGACATTCGAAAACTCGTTCACAACTAGCATTTGCCTAAAGTCTTCCCTTACCATAGATGACTCCAAACTGTACGCCAAGTAAGTGTCTCCACCTTTCGCCATCAATTTCTGAGATGAAACAATTGAGATTATATTTTTTTTTTGGTGTCACACTTCACCCCTAAAATAAACACCTTGTTGCCACCTACGGATATTAGTCACATACCTCTGGATCTACACTTAACTACCGCATTATGCCTTGTTAGCAAATCCAACCCTAATATGGCGTCAAACTTATGGAAACTCAACAACATTAAGTCTGCCAAAAATACATATCCACTAAAACCCAAAGAACAATCCTTTACTACCCTATTAACCACAATACGCTGACCTAGCAGTTGGTAATTATCATACTAGCCTTAGTAGGGACAACATTAAGACTCTTTCCATCCAAAAACTTATCGCATATATATGTCTGGATAGATCCAAGATTTATCAATGCATGAATGTTGTTATCGAATAAAGAAAATTTACCAGTGATAACGTCAAGGGCTTCCACATCCTCCTCAACTTGCATCATGTAGACTCTGTCTGAGGCCTTTGGTCCTGGCTTAACTATATTCTTCCTTGAAGCACCTTTTATAGACCCAGACTTCGTCACTATCTTGGTCTTCACCTTTAGTTGAGACTCTCGAGCAACTTGAACATTGTGCTCAGTGTTCCCTCCTCCTTTGACTGGACAATCTCTCTTAAAATGATTGTGTGCTCTATAGTTGTAGTAAACCTCGGTGACTTTCTACCATTTTCCTATATAATTCTTTCCAAAATTATTATAGACGGGGACCTTCATCTTCCTTGATCCTCCAATGCTAGCCATGAAAGTGGCTCGACGTCTACTTCGATCTCGGTGAAAGCCAACGGTTTGGGACTCACTCACTAGAGTAGTAGAATAATCATTTACATCTCTAGGCCTTTTAAATCCTACATTTGTAATTGTGCCAGAGGCTCCACACTTGTTCCTCTTCTTACCCTTGACTTTGTTCCTTTCTTGAATTGTCGACTCTATTTTTGAGCCTTCGCAGACAGAGCAAAAAAATCCTGAATTCTAAAGCAAGAAATAACACAAAAGTTCTTCATTCAACCCTCCTTCAAATCTGGTGCACATGCCTTCTTCATTTTGAACAAGTCCTTAGCATATTTGCTCAACCTGATGAAATTTTTCTCATACTCGAACATTGTTATTCTCCCTCTGTTTGAGCTCTAGAAATTCCTTCTTCATTTGTTCAATGAAGAGCCTATTGATAAACTTCTCCCTAGACTTCTTCAATAAAAATACCTAGTTCAACTGATCTCTAGAAATCATGCTGGTCAGTATAGTCCACCATTGATATGCTTCATCTTCTAATAAAGAAATATCACACCCTAGAGTCTTAGCTAGAGAGCATTGCAGCTCTTCTGTTACTCGACAGATTCGGAAGAGCTAGTTCTCTGCCACCACATGATCATCCTTCTTACTTCCTCTAAACTTTTTCGCACCATGTTTGCAAATTTCCTCCACTGGGTCTTCACGGGACATTGTTACAACAGGGATAGGAGGTGTAGGATTTAATGGTGGTGCAACTTTGGTTGTTCTTACGGTCTCTTCTGGCCTTATTATTTCATAACGTCATTTATAGGAAGAGGATGGTGCAACACCGATATACCTATCAAACCACTGTCCCATGACATGGCCCATCATCCTCTTGGGAGCTTCTTTAGCTTAAGCTCTCAGAGCCCCTGAGCTACTAACTTGTGGAGGAGCGTTACTCTTGATCTTCTCAACATTCCTAGAGTTTATTGACATTTTTCTTGTTTTTTCTACAAAATATAAACTTAATGAGCAGCACCATAAGGGACTACGCCAGATTTATGTAACATGCATTGCGGGGTTTCTAACTAACATCGATTTTCGAGAACCGGCTAAACCAAAGCTTTGATACCAATAAAACTGTAACACCCCACACCCGACCTGATCATCAAATCCGTGTATAGAATATCACAATTTAAAACAAACTGGACGAACTAAAACATTTAACATCTTATCACCTTAGCTTGGCGGATATTTTGCGCACTAGGGCATTAACCCAAATTATTGAATAACATAAAATATTTTTAAAAGCAATTTAAAATAATAAGACACCACTTATAAATAGGCTATAAGTAAACATCACTTGGCAGAAGCCTTATAAACATTCACAAGTTCATATAAAAATGCAAACAAGTTGACACTCATGCAGAAGTTTAAAATTCATTACTGACTAATGAACATTATTTAAAATAGTTTGGCTTATAGCCTAGCAAGACTGCTCGAGAGAATCCGAAAATACTAATCAACATATCAAATACAACTTTTTAAGTTTAAAATGGAGAAAACTAGAAATCATTCTATTCCGCAGTGATTTCATGTTATAAACAAAACAAGAGATGGATCACAAAATAGACCACATATCTGGTTGAGTCCCTTCAACAACATGCCCAACCTAGAAGCTTGAAAATACGAAGAAGGAAACTAAGTAAGTTTATAAGAACTTAGTGAATTCCATTGTAACATAACTTCACAATAGGATTCAAATGACATCACGTACCTAAGGCATAAAATGACTAAATGACATGCCACTTCTAATGGATATGACTTACTTTCCGTAGTATTCACTGGCGGATACTTCCACAAGTATACACAACCCAATGGTAGACATTATTCGCTATTAGATACTCGCGTATGATGGACATGTGTCACGACTATTCTATTTGTATTCTGCATAACAGACTACCCCTTATGACCATTTCTCGTACTTTTTACACTTCATGCAATATCCATATATTGTCTAACACAATATACATCTTTTTATCATTATACTCCCTTGCTTGTGCTAGCTTCTGATCTTAGTTCTGAAGAACCAATATTCCTGTAGAGCCAATCAATTAGCCATACCCTTCGTACCTCTATCATTCCTCCTTGTAATTCAAACACATGAGTGTTCCCCCACAAGGTCGAGTATTCACCAGTCATGATTTGTACCAAAGTGTCGTAGTAGAGGAAAAAATAATATATATATCTTTTTTCATCATCATATGTATCAACCCTCTGATACCTCTTACACAATTCCAGATACGAAACTTGTGCACCACGGAAGGAGTATTTATACAAATACACATGCAAGACTTCGGTTTAGGAATTATTGACTTTAACCGTACATGTATCGACTCCTTACCACGTCCCTTTTGACATTCGTGCCAAAACCAAAGGTTAAGGTGACTTACCTGGATATACAACAGGAAATTTTAAACATATTAATATAGATAACAGACTTAAGGTACAAAAAAACTCACTGGAAACCTTCACTCAGAGCTTTCTACTCGGTGGATTCTTTTCCCTAATCACTGAGACCTTCTCCCGTATCTTTGGCTAAAAAAAATCAAATGAATATTTTAAATACATGAACAACTAGAATTCAATCAAATAACAGGAATTGGTAAACAAGCAAATAGTTCTCGGATGGAAGTTTTCTTCCTATTCGATATTTAGATAGGAAACCTACTGAACAACTCTTACAACAACTATTTTCTATCTGGTAAAACTGAAAGAAGGATTTAAGAATTTACCAGCAGACAACGTAAAGGTAATGATGAAGAACACCTCTGGGTTTTTCTTTGATGATAATGAAGGTAAGCAAAGAAGACGAAATGAAAATCTTCTCTCCACTACCTGGTTTTCCTATTTATAGCTAACTCTAGTCCAAATGCCACTCAAGGTTAATCTCTAATCAGTAATCATGCACGTACGCTTCCACTAATTAATCACATCCTACGAGGCTCTCTACGTGTCTTGGTTATTGACACGTTACCTTCAGTAAGATGCCAGATGACTTAAACGTGTCCCACTAACCACTATTTCTAATACAAAATTACATCTACAGCAACATAAAACACACTTGGCAGACTTATTAGAGGGAGAGTTCGCTAAATAAGGATCTTGCCAAAATAATAAACTCTTTAACCGCGAAATAAGATTCTGCAAACTTGGAAAAACTTAGCAAAATATTTTTCCAGGAAATTTTCCAACATTAACCAGTCTAAGTCTCGCAACTTAAGTGGTCTCGCCAGCCCAATCTACCATGCAATATTTGTAACACCCCTAACTCGTTTCTGTTTCCATATTAGGGTTACGGAGCATTACTATACCATTTTGGACATTCAATATCAAAATGGTAACAATACACAAATTATAAGTTAATAATTGATATCATAATTCTATTATAGCAACAAATAATTTTACGAGTCTTAAATCGAGCCTATGTGGCCTTAAAAATAGTTTAGGAACAACCAATGACTAATTTAGAATAAATTAGAAAATTTAGGAAAGTTTGAAAATTTTAAGAAATAAGGGTCACACGTCCGTGTGACATAGCCTAGCCTGTGTGGGCATTCGAAATATGGAACACACGGCCGTGTCTCAGCCCGTTTCTTTACCCGTGTAACTCACTAAATTGGGTTACACGGCCGTGTACCAGACTTTGTGAATCCTGCATCTGAAATTAATATGATACACGACCATATGGGGTGGCCGTGTGTGGCACACGGTTGTGTGACAGCCCGTATCCGAGGCCGTGTGCAGCCCAAATTACCCCTAAACAAGCCACTTCAAATACCATTAGAAAAAAAAGAAAACAATGAAATGGATAGGTGTCATGAAGGAAAGCCTTAGGGTTTTCCTTTTATATATAAACTAGTATGATTTTTGACTTACTCTTCACGTTGGATTAATCATTTTTTGACTAAATAGTTAAAAATTTAAAGGTTACAATATGCTCCAAGTTTTTACTGTCTATATATTTAGAATTTATCCCAAAAAGATTAATTCTCTGTTTTTCAATTTAAAATTTAGGTCTAGCTATTAACACCGTTAAAATTCTTCCATTAAATTTGCTTGTATGACATTCTAAAATTTTAAAAAATTAGTCACTCAATACACATGTTACAAAAACGACATTGTAATAGACTTAAATTTAGCAAAAATCTTAACGATGTTAATAATTCTTTAAATTTACTTCTATATTTTAATTAGAATAGAATATCTAGACTAACTAAGGGCATTAGAAACATTGAGGTAACAAATTTTGTCAAAATTAAAGTATAAAAATCTCAAATTTGACCATATATAGAGATTGAAATTGAAATTTAATATTTTTTATAATTAAAGAGTAGTAAGACCAAAATCGAAATTTAATAATTATTGTTAATAATGTAAAAAGAAGAAGAAGAGAGCAATGACAAGTGTCAATGAAGAAAGCCCATCCTTCCTTTTATATATAGAGCAAGATAGATTCGTAAAATAATATTCCCATAAATACACTAAATTTTATTATATTTAGCACATTTGTATGAATAAAAGTATTATGAGTTTTGCCTTAAAAATTATTTATTACAAAAAAAAAAACAATTCTTTTCCTATTTTATAATATTGTACAAAGTTTTACAATAAAAACTCCATATTCATAGCAAAAGAATATTCATTAAATTAAATACATAATTTTCTATAAATGCAATGTGAAAATGTCATGCAGGGTTGTTAAATTGACATCTGGACAAGTATCAGAAAGATTCAGATTGTATCTAAGGAGTTGCTTGATTGTAGTGGAAATGGAGGAAGATCTAATAATGATTACTGGTAGAAAACGATAGAGGAGGGATGGTTGAGAATTAACTGTGGTGGTGCTTTTGACATCAAATCAAACAAACCTAGGACTGAAGTGGTAGTTAGGAATGATATGGGAATCATGATTGGTGGTGCGGTATCAAGCTTTGTCTTTAATTCTCCTGAAAGCATGGAAGCTTTGGCCTTGCAACATCGTTTTGAACATGATAAACAGAAGAAGTTTGATAAGGTAATACAAGGGATGGATTCCAAATTGTCTATAATAAGCTTTCAAAGAAGGATAGAATATACAAATGTAAATTGAAGCCTATTATGATAAAGCCGAACAACCTTATTGAATATATTCCTCAAGTAAAGATTCAGTTGATTAGACGTGAAGCTAATCATGCTACAAATTAGGTGGTACCTCTATTGGGGATCGACCCATATAAATAACGAATTAGAAAAAGTGTAGAGGAACAAATACAAATATTTTACGTGGAAAACCCTTAAAGAGGGAAAAATCACGAGCAAATGAGGTATTGAATTTTCACTAAATGAGTAAAAAAATAAGAGTACAATACGAATAAAAAAACCTAAAAGTATTAAATGTACAATATCAAACCCCGAAAACAAAGTCCTAACTTGAGAACAAAATCCTCTCCATAGTTACCATAAAACTCTCACTAAAACTCATATATGAAAACATATTGTCGCCCTTAGGAAAAGACCTTTTCTAATTGATGTCTCTAACAAGGATACAATTCCCCCTCTAAATAGGCTTAGGTTAGTGTTCTAATCATACTAAAGTATCCCTGGAATAACCAAAGTCCAACTGGGAGAGGCAATCCTACTTGAAATCTAAAACGCAACTGCCAAATAGGGGAACATGTCGCGATGTCCCATGTATGCTCGTCAAGACGAAGAAGCCACGTTCATTTAGGGTTTCATCGCATCATCACGATGTCTCTTGTCTTCATGTTGTGATTTTTAGAAAAAAAATTGGTTTGAAAATGGTTTTCTTGCACAGCGAAAAATTAAAAATTTGAAAACCGACCAGATTTTTTATATTTATAACAATAAACCCTAACCGAATTCATACCTGTGTTTTCAGATTAGCGGACGTTCATTGTTCCCAACTTTAAACCAAACGATCTTCTCTGCTATTCTCATACCATGAAATGCTTCGAGTGTGGGCTCAAACCAATTGAATCGAAACACATAACTAGAAAAAATTCTCTCTTTTATTTGGAATGAAAAACAAAAATTCTCTCTTCTTTAATAGAAACTAGTAGAATTGTTGTTCTGGGAAACCATATTTAATATCTAAGAATAAATTCTCTTTATTTTTTGACAGAGTAACAATCTCTCAAAGTTGTGTTTTATGCCCTTCCAATGCCATCTATTTATTTTTCGATAGAATAAATTCTCTAAGAATAAATTCTCTTTATTTTTCGACAGAGTAACAATCTCTCAAAGTTGTGTTTTATGCCCTTCCGATGCCATCTATTTATAAGAAGAGAAGGTAGAACCCTTGTTGAGTTGTATTTTTTTTATTTCAAATGGAAAAACAACTTCCTACTTAGAGTAGAACTAGGGTTAATAGCACACCCTAATATCTCTATTAGGGTTGTCGTCCACTTTATGTTATATGAGGGGATTTGGGCCTCTCTTACATTGGGTCCAATTACAAGTATGTTGAGATCAAAATACACCAAGAGGGGGGTGAATTGGTGTATTAAAATGTTTTCGGGAAATGGAAAAAAATAAAATGACTCAAGTATTTATAGTGGTTTAGCCTCAATTGCCTACATCCACCACCTTAGCTTTTCTCAACTAAGGATTTCCCAAATCCACTAGATTTGAACCTTTAAGGACAATGTTTAACCATACAAATCCCTATATTTTCAAAGGTAAGATAGAACCACTTACCGTTAAGGTTTTTTAAACAAAACCTTAAGTAACACCTCACTAATGAGAGAAAAATAATGATAAATAGATGATACCTCTAAAAGGTAGATAATAACAAATACACTCTCACACAAAGTTACAACACTTGAAAGAATGATAGAAAACTTAAGCTACAAGTGTGTACAAGAAATATTTAGTAAAAGATTGAGAAAGATTAGAAAATTGAATTCTTGGAAGTTATGCACTTTTTTCTTGTCTTTGTCTACTTCAATGTGTACAAGAAACCTTGTGGACGTTTGTAGATGTTAGAAACAAAATGGAGTCGTTGCAGCTATAAAAACTAGAATTAAATGCACTCTGTAGCTTCGTTGTATTGATAGAAGGAAACTTGTATCAGTAGAAGTCTTTCCAAAATATGACAGTTGGACTCGTTCTATCGATATAACTCTGAGGGTTTCAATTGGTATCGATAGAATCCATCAAAGTATCGATAGAAGTGTAGGGGATGCTGAACTTGGCTACTGACATGAATTGTTTCGGTAGAAGTCCTCAAGATATAGGTTTCATTTTTATTGTATTGGTAGATCGGACCAGGGTATCGATAGGAGTCCCAGGCCAAAACTACCTTGCTTACTGGAATGTGTTCTACCAATAAAAGTCCGAGTTGTATCGGTAGAACCTAGAGTTCTATCGGTAGAACTCCTAATTCTCCTGGTAGAATTCTATAGCTTTTTCAAGGTTTTTTCATCTTGAGTTTTACTAATACTTGGCCACCTAAGTATCAGTAGAAGTCCTTCAGACTTAAAAAACTCATTAAATAATTAAGTTAATTCAAGGCTTTTTTTAAAGTTTATTTTTTCCAACACAATGAAAATAATTTTAAGGACTTATAAATCATTTTTCAAATTTAAATAGGTGATTTTTAATATACTATTTTTATATCAAAATACTTGAAAAACTAGAGCTAACAATCTCCTCTTTTGATATAACAAAAGATTTTGAAAAAGTTGCTAACTCCCTATCTTAAACATTATTTTCAAAATAAGCTCCTTTTTTGAAAAAAAATTTAGACATCATATCATTTAAATTTTCAACTTAAAGAATTTGGCTTTAATATTTAATTAAAAATTATATTATGCAAAATTTGCATTTTTCTCCCCCTTTTTGTAATATAAAAAAGAATGCGTGGTTGAAAAACTAGAGGAGTAAGGGCACATTACTTAAAAATTTGGAGACATAAGAATAAAAAATAGAAACAAAAGAAAAATAAAGCAACCAAAGGCAAACAAAAGAAAAACAAACAATGGCAGTACATTTGAAATAAAAGCATCCAAAAGCAATGAAAATAAAAACATCCCAAAGCAACCAAATATGCAACCAATATGAATATCCCAAATATCCAAAGAAATACAACCAAGAAAACCAAAATAGTGATATAATCTAACCAAAAAGCATATAAAAATCAACCAAGAAGTGAGGTCCTAATCGTCCGATGGCGGGGGAAACCAAGAGGCCAACTCATTGATGCGCTTGTCTAATTGATTGTAGCGATCGTCGAAATAGGCAGTTAATGCATTAACGCGTGCATTGACTTGCAATGATGGCCCATTGATCACCTTGAGTAAACATATGGTGAGCGGGGACGGCGGAGTGGGGAGAGCTGGATAAGCCTCATGCGAAGACCTAGGAGCATCGGATGATTGTGTATCAACCAATGGAACTGTTGATGCTTGAGCTACCGAGGATTGTTAGTCAAACTTGCGGACCCAATTTCCCTCATCATCAAGCTTTCAATTGCAACTATACGCTGTCAAGATATTGATAAAGGAGTTTATGGCATGATTGGGGTCTACACTTACTTTTCTTTTAAGGGTATGGAATAAATGAGAAAGGAAAGTACCGTAACGTACGGTTTCGTTTCTAGACATTGGTAACCTAACAATCTCGATAAGGTTTAGAAAAATTATGGAGGCTAAGTTGAGAGGATGGTCGGTTCTAAAGAAATGCCACATCCAATAATAGATATGACGAAAGCCGAAATATTTATTGGTTGGGGCACGATCCAAGTGAAAAATAATATGGAGGATATGTTCATGAATGTCCATGTCGTTGCCTACATAATCATTGGGCCTACTTAAGGAAGTATCGTATGTGCCGGTATGATATTTATCACCCTCATTGTTGATAGAAAGATAAGTAGAGAGGGTTTCAACTGACATAGTAATCTTTTGTCCCATGACGAAAGAAGTAATAAATTTAACTAGGTGGGTGTTCGGGTCGTGTTTAAGTTTGGCATTGGAGCATAACGCTTGAAGAAGGTTGTCATAGCAAGGAACCCTAAGTTGGAGACATTCGAGCCAACCCCAATTGCGGAGTTGCTGAGGTATTTGAATTAAAGGGTATTTGCTAAAAGGTTTAGATCAATGGGATGGGAGGTTTGAACTAAACAGGTTGCAAAATAGGTGTTAATTTTTTTGAGGGCATCACTGTCCTCGAAACATTCGATTATCGAAGGATGATCTAAGGGAGCAAAAGAGGACTCATCGCTAGCGTGTTTAGGTGCGGAACACTTAAGGGATGTACGGAGAGGCATTTTATCTAAAGGATGGGTAGACTAAGGGTTAAGGGGTCGATTTAAAAGGTGTACTTACAGAAGAAAAAAATAATACAAACAATTTATATCCCCAATAGTAGCAGATGCAAATTTTAAAAAAAATTGTAAATGTGATGAATTATGAATTTTTTTAATGAAACCCTAAAAATAACATACAATTTTTATAAAGCTATACCTAAAAAGACTAAGCCCTAACTGTGTTCTTCTAAAACTAGTATGAGTTTGAAATAAAAAATAAGAAAATTGAAAATTGAGATTTTAGGGCTTTCATTAAAAACGTGGGAAATGAGGAAAATGTAGAGAAATGTGGTAAAAATCTTGTTGAAAATGAAGTGGAAGGCACGTGGGAGACAAGATTGAGTAAAAAAATGAGGAAAAATGGTGGAATGTGGGGTGTTGGAGAGGTGGGGACCGAAAATGGGGGGTGAGGTTTTAGGAAGAAGACGGTAGTGAAAAAAATTCATTGTTGGGGTATAAATATGCCTGCATCAACTGATACTTGTCCACTTCTACCGATAAAAGTCGACAAGTTTCTATAGAAGTCTACTTCTACTGATATCTCATGAACACAAACCCAAAAATACCACTTAGGCAGAATTCTACCAATACATCCATACATACTACCGAAGCAACTAATCAAAAAATGAAAAATTATAAGGAAAAATGTACAAAAACAAATATATAATATAGGTAAAATCATATAATACCATGTTTAAACAAATATCTACAAGAAAATCAAGTAAAAACATGCTTGAAAGTAATCAAAAGGTGGAAAATACATTTACTAACATACTCAATTTTTTATCTATGATTTAAAATACTATCCAACTTAATTATATAACATATTAACAACATTTCAAACATACGAGAATAAAGAGACAAAAGGAATTTTTCAAGTTTACAAGTATAATCAAGTAATATACATAAAGTATGCATAAAACAAAACAAGTGTCCAAGAATGTAAAAAAGATTATACAAGAAGCTTATGAAGGCATGTTCCTTAGTCTTAACTCTCCCCTAATTATCCAAAATCTCTCCTTATCTAAAGGCTTTGTAAAAATATCAGCTAGTTGATGCAAAGTATCCACAAACTCTATAACTATGTCACTTCTTTGCAAATGATCTTTAATGAAATGGTGTGTTATCTCTATGTGCTTTGTTCTAGAGTGTTGGATGGGATTTTTGGTTAAGAAAATAGCACTAGTGTTATCACACCTTATAGAAATGTGATCCATATAAATTTCATAGTCAACTAATTATTGCTTCATCCAAAGAATTTGAGCACAGCAGCTACCTATGGCAACATATTCCACTTTGGTTGTGGACAAAGCTACACTATTTTGTTTCTTAGAGAACCAAGAAACAAGCATGTTTCCTAAGAAGTGACATGTTCCGAAAGTTCTTTTTCTATCTAACTTGCATCCTCAAAAATCCGCATCGGAGTAAGCATGCAAACTAAATGATAAATCTTTGGGATACCAAAGTCCTAGATTTGGAGTGTCCTTAAGGTACCTAAAAATTCTTTTAATGGCTTGTAAATGTGAATCCTTAGGGGATGATTGAAATCTAGAGCATAAACAAACACTAAACATTATATTATGTCTACTTGTGGTAAGATAAAGCAATGACCCTATCATAGACCTATAAAGTTTAGTGTCAACACATTTAACTCCTTCATTTTTATCAAGCTTTGTTGAAGTGCTCGTTGGTGTTGATTGAGGCTTCAAGTCCTCCATTTTAAACTTCTTGAGCATTTCCTTGATGTATTTAGCTTGATTAATGAATATGTCATTTTTAGTTTGCTTGATTTGAAGCCCCAAAAATAAGTTGAGCTCACCCATCATGCTCATCTCAAATTCACATTGCATAATCTTAGAAAATTCTTGACAAAGAAGTTCATTAGTAGTACCAAATATAATATCATAAATTTTTCCTATTAAAATGTATTTGTCTTTAGTTTTTATGAACAATGTGGTGTCTATTTTGCCTCTTCTAAAGCCATTTTCGATTAAAAATTTGGAAAGCCTTTCATACCAAGCTCTAGAAGCTTGCTTCAAACCATATTGGGCTTTGGACAATTTGAAAACATGATTTGGAAAATTTGGATTTTTAAAATGGGGAGTTTGTTCAACATATGTTTACGCTTTATATTGATTCTATATTGTTTACGAAATCCATGAGGAACTAATCCCTATTTGGGGGACTAGCGAGTGGACGTATGATCTATTAACTATTTTGTAGGCTCACTCAATGAATCAACTGTTTGGGAAAAGAAGAGCCTAAACCCTAGGCTTGACAACCCTGGCAAGTCATCAAGGTAGGAATCAACCCAAATTTGGTATGGCTTATCCGTGAACACCTTCACCCCAAGCCAGTCTGGACTGTGAGGTTAAAAGATAACTAGTCCTTGTTGACTCGTTATTCTAGTGGATGTATCGAGAGATCCTTCTAGGATATCAACTAGTTGATTGAGGATAAACCCAAAGCAACAGTTGATGAAGGCTACCAAAGCAAGCTAACCACCCATAATCAGATTTGATTTATTCCACTTTTCAATTTATTGATATTTATTTGCTATATTTTATTATTATAATAATCCCAAAAATCCCTTTTATTTATATTTGCATAATATAACCTATTTCGAGTAGTAATTAGATCTTTTAGTGTTAAAGTTAAAATTGTTCTAGCACTAGCCTCTCTTGGGTATGATCCTCGGACACTGCCTCATTTATATATCTTTTGCTACAGTATGCACACTCTGGATGCTAGTACATCCGAAGGCGGTCACTCAGCCATAGGTAGGACATCCAAGACTAGCACCTGAAATGGCAAATACCCTAATGGCATGTCATTTGTATCCTAAGCATTAACAAGGTTTACATGGGTCATGTTTCATATCTCTAAAATTTAGACATATACGTATTATTTCATCACAAGAATTCATCCATGTAGTTTCCCATTTTCAAACAAAACCTATAATTTAATTAACATTACAACTTAGCCTATTTCATCATTTACAATTTAACAAGTAATTGAAATAAATCACAACATATATAACTAGATATTAAATCACAAAATCAAAAACTAATTAGTTTAACCAATTTATGAACTTAACTAATCACAATAGCTACAGACACTTCAACGATAACTACTCGACGACTTTTTTTTTTGCCACGATTATCAACCAACTGATTTGTTTCTTAATCTAAATATAATATTTTCATTCAATTAACTAATTCAAATACTTTAAAACACTTAAATTCACATACATAACCCTTTATCAATGTTATACACTTTTATCCTAGACTTTTACCTTTTATTCAATTTAGTCCCTAAACTCGAAACTTTTATAATTATCACAATTAAGCCCAAAACCAAGCTAGCTGAATTTTCACATATACATATACTGCCAATAATTATTGAAATTTCACAAGAATTCATGTAACTTTACTATTTTAACAATTTAAACCCTAAATTTTAAAAATCAATTAAAACCACTTTACAAAATAGTCCTCTTTAACTATCAAACTTATAAATCTATCATAAAATTTAAAAACATCACAAATTCATCAATGGCATAATTCAATACATTTAAAAATTTTACAAATTAGTCATTGGGTTTGCTAGATTAAGCTACAACGATCTCAAAAACATAAAAATCATGAAAAACATATGAAAATTACATTTACATGCACAAACAAAAAACAAGGCAAAAACTTCAAGCTTGATGGTCATGGAAGTTCGAATGAAGAAAGGCTAAATGATGAAGATGATAAATGTTTTCCTTTGTTTTATTATTTGATCTTTTTTTTAATTTAATAATATTATTATAAAACATATAATTTTAATTCAATTTTTCCACTAATCGTTCATACATAATTATTATGGTTTAATTACCATATAAGTCTTCTCCCATTAACTAAATAAGCCATTTACTTAATAAAAATCAATAGCAAGTGAATTTTGCAACTTTTACGATTTAGCCTTTTTTTCTTTAATTAATTAGCTAAAAATCAAAATTTCCTGACCAAACGTCAATATACCTTTTTAGTAAATATTTATGGGCTCGGTTTACAGAAACGAGGTCTCGATACCTCATTTTTTGAAACCACTTGACTTTAAGGTTAAACCACTTGACTATTGATAACTATCCAATTAACAAAAATTTACCATACCAAAATTTACTAAAACACTATCAACTCGCAAATATTAATAAATACTATTTCCAGACTCACTCGTCGAAATTGTGGTCCTGAAACCACTGTTTCCAACTCCACTGAAAAATAGGTTGTTACATACTCAACGTACGGCTTTGTTTTTCATGCACAAGTTAGGTACTTTTGGATTCAGTCGTCAACTTTAGCATCCAGTGGCGATCCTGAATTCAAGAGTTGGTGATAATTTTGGTTTGGTCATGGCATGTACCTAGTAGTGTTATGTGGTTGTATATATTATGTTTTGAATGAATTTGGCATTTTGAATGTTATATGTATATAGGTATAAGTTTGGTAATGATCTTTGTATTTGGTAATCTTTCTTGATTTTTTAGGTATGCATGTTATAATGCTTATATGGTGATATGGTAACATGTTTTGAAATAAGCTTAGTAAATGAGTGGTATGCATATGCTAGGTTTGAATGGATTTGATAAGGATTTGTATATGCTTGTATGGTTGATAATGGAATCATTGTAGGTTGTTATGAATGGTTAAATCTTGTATGTCATGTTAATGGAATTGTGGTTCCTTGGAATGCTTATTGAATTTGTTTGAATAGGGTGCTATGTTGAATTTGAACTGTTGGATTGGGGTGCCAATTGTGCCATATTTGTTAGGCACTTAGGTTGGTTGATATAAGTGATGTTTTTGGTATAATATTGATGTTTTTGAACTGGTTGAGATTTGGTTTAAAATGTTGCTTGTGTAATTAGTGATTTAGGGTTAAAAAGCTTATTTTGAAAAGTTTCTATAGGTAAACACAGCTTGGTACACGACCATGTGCCATACACGAGCATATTTAGGTTATGCACATTTTGGTTGATTTTGGTGCACACGACCACAATTTAGTACACAGCTCGACGGCATGGCCATGTGGCATCTTTTGAATATTTTCACTTTTAACCCATACGACATCAGTGAGTTGCACAATTTGTTTGCACGGTTGTGCGACCCTAGCTTCACATGGCATCAGGCTATTACATGGCTTGCCCACACGATTGTGTGTCCCATCCCACATGCCCTCAGCCTTTCACATGGTCAGGGGACAAGGCCGTGTAACCCCTATTTGTATTTTTTTTCCATTTTTAAGTATTTATTTCAAATTTATCTCTAATTTTTACTAAGTTAATTTTAAGCTTTCGTAAGCTCGATATAAACCCGAAATTGATTGAATTACATGTTATAAATAATCATATATGGATAAAGTGATATTGTATTGAGATTGGAATTATAAATGGTATGTAATTATTTTTTATTTTTCTGTAGCATCCTATTACTCGGGTTCGGCGATTGAATCGGGTAAGGGATGTTATAAATTGGCCCTAGTAGAGTTGAAAGAGTTCAAAGCTCTGCTGCAATAACTATTGTATAAGGGGTTCATTAGACCGAGTGTTTCTCCTTGAGGTGCACCAATATTGTTTGTTAAGAAGAAGGATAGGACCCTCCGGTTATGTATTGATTATAGGCAGTTGAAGAAGGTAACCATTAAGAATAATTATCCGCTACCGAAGATTGAGGACTTGTTGATTAGCTAAGCGAAGCTTTGGTATTTTCAAGGATTGATCTATGATCAGGGTATTATCAGGTAAATATCAAAAGAGGATGAAATCCTTAAGATTTCATTTCACACGCGCTACGGTCCTTATGAATTTCTAGTGATGCTTTTCCATTTGACTAATGTGCCGGTGGTATTCATGGATCTAATGAACAAAGTTTTCCAACTCTACCTTGATCGTTGTGTTATTTTCTTTATTAATGACATTTTGGTATACTCAAAGAGTGAGGCGGAGAACGAAGAACACTTGCGGATAGTTCCAAATGTTTTTTCGAGAAAATAAACTAAACGTCAAATTCAACAAGTGTAAGTTCTAGCTGAAGGAAGTCCACTTCTTGGGCCATGTCATATCCGTAGAGGGTATGAAGGTAGATCTTGAAAAGATCCAGGTTGTACTCGAATAGAATCTTCCAAAAAGCGTTACAAAAGTACGTTGTTTCCTTGGTCTGGCAGGGTATTATAGAAGGTTTGTGAAAGGGTTCTCCATTATTGCAACACCTTTGATGCGATTTTTGAGGAACGATGACGAGTTTTATTGGTCTGAGGAATGTCAACACAATTTTGATAAGCTAAGGAAAGCATTGGCTGAAGCCCCAATATTGAGCCAACTAATATCGAGAGTAGAGTACATCATGTTCACAGATGGATCTTTGAATAAGTTAGGGTGTGTGCTTATAGAAAAGGGGAAGTGATTGCTTATGTGTCATGCCAGCTCAAACCCCATGAGAAGAATTACCCAACTCATGGCTTTAAAAATCTAGAGATACTATTTTTACGGGGAAAAGTGGACACATATTTTCAGACCACAAGAGCTTGAAGTATTTGTTCACCCAAAAGGAGTTGAATTTGCTCCTGTGAAAATGGATCGAGCAGTTAAAGGATTATGAATTGACCATTAAGTACTATCTAGGCAAATCAAATGTGGTGGCGGATGCATTAAGTAGGAGAATCATATCACTTTTGGCTTCCTTGAGAGCAAAAATTTGTTTGGCTAATGATGGGTCAATTCTCACCGAATTAAAGGTGCGACCAGTTTTCATTTCCTAGATATTGGAATCTCAACTCAAGGATGTACAGTGTAATGAGATAAAGGAACATATAAAGTCTGGCGATGCTAGAAATTTCAGCCTATGAAATCAAAGGGAGCTATGCTTCATTGAAGGACTGTATGTTCCCAACAAAGAAAGTCTAAGACAAGTGATCAGGAAAGAAGCTCACCAAGGACCCTACTCACTTAACCCAAAAAGTGTAAAAATGTATTGAAATTTGAGGAACTTATTACGATGGCCAGGAATGAAAAGGGAGATATCAAAGTCTGTAATGAAATGCTTAACTTGTCAACATGTTAAAGCTGAACATCAAGTTCCTTTTAGTAATTTGTGTTCGTTAGAGATCTCAGAATGGAATTGGGAAAGGATTACGATGGATTTTGTTTTGGGACTTCCCTTTAGCGCATCAAAGAATAATTCTATTTGGGTGATCGTGGATTAATCAATAAATTTAATTCACTTTATGGCATTACGTACGAACTACTCGTTGGAAAAGTTGGCAGAGCTGTACATTTCAGAAATAGTTTGCCTACATGGTATTCCTTCTTCAATTGTGTGTGATCGAGATCCTAGATTCATATCAAGATTCTGGAAGAAGTTGCAGACGTCTCTTGGAACCAAGCTCCAGTTCAACACCGCCTTCCATCCACAAACTGATGGACAATCAGAGAGGGTGATCCAAGCACTAGAAGACATGATCAGAAGTTGTGTGATTGATTTTTGGATGAATTGGGAGAAGTATCTATCCCTGGTAGATTTTGCATATAACAACAGTTATCATGCTAGTTTGGGCATGTCACCTTTTGAGGCGTTGTATGAGAGGAAGTGTCAGTCATCGATTTAATGGATGGAGCTTTCTAAGAAGAAGCTGGTTAGCCTGGACCAAGTCCACGAAACAAAATAGAAAGTAATGGTCATCAAAAATCACATAAAAATTTCCCAAGACTGCCAAAAGGCATACGTAGACAAAATAAGGAAAGATGTATTTTATGAAGTTGGCAAAAAAGTATTTCTTAAAGTCTACCGCTAGAAGAAGATTATTCTCTTTGCAATGAAGGGAAAACTTAGCCCGAGATTCATCGGACCTTATGAAATCTTGGAACGCATTAGTCTAGTATCCTATTGATTACCTCTTCCACCAAAACTATCTAAGATCCATGATGTGTTCCATGTGTCGATGTTGCAAAGGTATCGCTCTAAGCCAAACCATGTGGTTCAATTGGAGACTGGGAGGTGGACCCAAATTTGCCTTATAAAAAAGAGTTTGTTTGTATCTTGTATAGAGAAATCAAGATACTTAGAAATAAAGAAATTCCCTTAGTCAAAGTGTTGTGGCGAAACCACAAAGTTGAATAAGCTACATGATAGAGGGAAAGCATAATGAGGGAGTAGTATCTGCATCTCTTCATACGTACAAAATTTCGAGGACAATTTTTATAAGGGTAGGGGAGTTGTCACACCCTGGTTTGGCGAGCCAATTCGGTTTGGGAGACTATACTGGCGAAGACCGCCTAAGTGATGAGACTTAAACCAGTTATAGTTGGTAACTTCATGGTAAAGTACTTTCTAGAACTTCTCCAAAACATAGAGTTCCACTTTGCGAATAGCAAGAACCTTCTTAGGCAGACTTTCCCTCTAATAAGACCGCCACCCGTGTTTTTGGGTCACTACTAATGCTAGTATAGTAGTTAGTAGGACACGTTTTAGTCATCTAACTTCCTAGTGGAGGTAACGTGTCAGTAATTAAGACTCTTGGAGAGCCTCGTAGGAAGTGATTAATAAGTGAAAGCGTGTAAAAACAAGTAATGATTAGAGTAATTGTAACACCCCAAAATTTAGGGTTAGAAGTATTAAGTCTGTTGGTTAAGTCAAATGGTTTTGGTTAGATTCTTATGTTTCTTTTTACGTTTGAGGACAACGATGAGCTTAGTAGTTAGGTGGTTAAGTGTTAGTTTTCCTTAGGTCTTGGGTTCGAATCCTTGGGTATGCTAGGTGGGAATTCTTTTTGTGTTTTGTTTCAATTTCTTAAAAACAAATCTGATTAGTTCTGTTAAATATTATTTTACTTCATTTTATTTAGTTGATTTTTTTTTAAAACACCCAACTTCTTTTACATTTCATTTTCTTCTCACATCACCTATTCTCATGTTTTTTTTTCTTCCCCATTTTCAAAATTTGGTCTTTCTGCTTCCGAAATCTTTGTTTCCTTCATCATCAATTTTATCGTGTGTCTTTCTCGCTACTCAATTTATGTTCCTTGTTCACCATTTCTATACTTTAAACTTTAATAATTTTGTGTCGTCCTTAATCAGTGCTGAAGCTTTTGACGTTGCTGCTTTTCAAGGTTTCATTGTCTTTTTAATTTTCATCTAATCAAGTGTTAAAGTGGGTAAGTTTATATGATGTTTCCTTTTTAATAGTTACATTGGGTCTCTTTGATTCTTTTATTTATGATTTTAATCGAAAACCCTTTTAGGTTTTGTGTGTTTTTGTAAACAAGTTGCGGATTGATATCGTTCATTGATGCAAGGAATCGCAGAATTAGGTGTGTTTCTAAACTATCAGTGATTAAGGGTCGATTTGGTGTTGATTTTAATGAAATTCAACCAATTTTAGGGTGGTTTATGAACCACACAGGCAGCTGCACAGGTATATTCCGTACACAGGCAATCAACACGGTCGTGTTCCACTGTAAAAATTAGGTTATTTTCGAGTCACGTGGTTTGGAGTAGGTCACATGAGCTGGTCACACGATCGTATGACTTCTGTTTAGGAAAAATGACATTTTTCACACGGATGTGTGCTTCAATCACATGGTCGTGTGCCTCTTTCACACGGTCGTGTGCCTCTTTCACACATGCGTGTCGTTCAGTCACACACACTGAGCTCGTGTAGCTTACTCATTTTAGTTTTCTATTTAGGTAATTCGTGAGATTAGGCATTGGACTCGACGAGTTGGAGGTCTCAAAATTTCTCAATTCAGTTTGGTTTTAATAATTTTTTTCGTAAGTTCTGGTAAACTATTTTCATGTAGACTGAAAATAAATATTATGGGTTGTGGTATAAGTTTTAATTGGACTAGTTTGATGATTTGCTTTGAATTAAGATTGTGGCTTTCGTACAAGGATTTGTGCTACCCAAACTGTTACGAACTTTAATGATCAATTGGTTTTCAGTTAAGAACTTATGGTTTTTCGATCAAAAGAAAAATGATACAATTTTCTGCAGCTACGATGTTTTGAGACTTCAGTTTAAATGATTTCTAATTCGATCCATTTGAATAGAGAATAAATATAAATTTTACATTAAATTTTAAACTAGTTTTTTCGATTATCAAACTGTTGATTGCAAAGCATAATTTGAGCATATTTTTTATTTTAGTGAAATATAAATGAAAGTGGTTTTTGTAGGTAACTTTTTAAAATTTAATCAGTCGTCTTTTACCAGGTCACTTTGGTGGCCAATGTAACCTTTGGGGTCCAATCGTAACTTTTAGGTCGGGTTTTGGATCATTTCATTTTGTGATATCAGATCCAGGTTTGTAAAAACTCGAACTGTGTTTTTTTAACGTGTCTGCATGCATGGTTTTAAAAGGGTTTTGACAGAAACATACCACGATGCTTGAAATTTTTTTCTTGAAACAAAGTGTTTGAGACTCCAATCTTGGTTCGTAAGAACTCCGAAAATGTAAGATTAGAAGTGTAAGGTTTAATATTATTGTTTCTGATTATTCTATTACGAAAACTGCAGATACTTTAGGATATCAGACTCAATGACTGCAATGGAATCCAATGATAAGAGAGATTGTGAGAATCTACCTTGTGGGACCTTAGATAAGTCCTTTGTTTCACCGAGGCATTAACCCAGTTAGTGAAGGAAGTTTTGGAGAGAATCTTTGAGGCTAGTTTGGAAAGAACTAGGGAAGTGGTTCAAGGTAGGTATGTGGAATGTAGGAATAAGAGATGTCATAATCCTTCGAGTTCGGAGCTTTAAACTGCGAAGCGTGTTAGATCTTAGTAGAACGTTAGTAAATGTAATATGGATGGTTTTTGTAGTGGCGCGGATATTTTGGTTTGTGGACATTGTAAGAAGCGCCATCTAGGCGAATGTCAGAAAAACTCGGGAGCATGTTTCACATTTGGGTCCGTGGAGCATCGGATTAGGGAGTGTCCTTGCGATGTTTAGATAAGTATGATTGTAGGTTATGTGAATGGTGTGTTTTTTTTTTGGATACAATGTGCTTTCTGGTTGTTTGGTTCATAGATTGTGCGTGTGATAGTAAGGTAGATCCTTTAAGACTGTGCATAACAGATTGTAAGGTAAGTATGGTATGGTAGTGCGTCGGGATTAGAGTGTGCAGCAAAAGCGTAGTGGTGAGTCTTGTGTTTAGGCGATTATTCGGTTAGTGGAAATTTTTAGGGATGAAATTTCTTTAAGGAGGGGTGAATTGTAACACCTTAAAATTTGGGGCTAGAAGTATTAATTTTGTTGGTTGAGTTAATTGGTTTCAGTTAGATTCTTACGTTTCCTTTTCCATTTAAGGACAACGATGAGCTTAATGGTTCAGTGGTTAAGCGTCAGTTTTACTTAGGTCTTGGGTTTGAATCATTAGGTGCGTTAAGTGGAAATTATTTTTGTGTTTGGTTTCAATTTCTTAAAAACAAATCTGATTGGTTCTGTTCAATATTATTTTAATTCATTTTATTTATTTGGTTTTTAATAATATAAAACCCCAACTTCTTTCACATTCCATTTTCTTCTCACCTCTCCCATTCTCCCATTTTTGTTTTCTTCCCCAATTTTAAAATTTGGTCTTTTTTGTTCTGAAATCTTTGTTTCCTTCATCATCAATTTTATCTTGTGTCATTCTCGCTACTCAATTTCTATTCCTTGTTCGCCATTTCTATACTTTAAAGTTTAATAATTTTGTGTCATCCTTATTCGATGTTTAAGCTTTTGACGCTACCGCTTTTCAAGGTTCATTGTCCTTTCGGTTTTCATCTAATCAAGTGTTAAAGCGGGTAAGTTTATATGTCGATTCCTTTTTTATAGTTGCATTGAGTCTCTTTGATTCTTTTATTTTTGATTTCAACCTAAAACCCTTTTTGGTTTTATGTGTTTTTATAAACAAGTTGATTGGTATCGTTCATTGATGCAAGGCATTGCGAAATCTGGTGTATTTTTGAACTATAAGTGGTTAAAGGTCGATTTGGTGTTGAGTTTCACGAAATTCAACCAATTTTGGGGTGGTTCACGAACCACACAATCGTGTCCCACTGCAAAAATTAGGTTATTTTTGAGTCACATGGTCTGGAGTAGGTTACATGGTTGTGTGACCTCTATTTGGGAAATTTTTCATTTTTCACACGAGCATGCGCTTCAGTCACACAATCATGTGCCTCTTTCACATAGTTGTGTCATTCAATCACATGGTCGTGTCTTCCCTGCTCCTTAGAATATGTTTACTTTGTCACACGGGCATAGTGAGTTACACAGTCTGCTCACATGGTCGTGTAACCCAGTCACACGAGCCTATGTCTTAGCCACACGGACGTGTGCCTCTATCACAGGGTGTGTCCCTCCTTCACACGAATGTGTGCATCTGTGACACGGCATGTCCCTCCTTCACACGGTCGTGTAGGCCTGTCACACGGTCTGAACCCTCCCACACAGTTGTGTGGCCCTATCTCTGCAGTTTTTGCACCCTTTTCACAAAGTGATCTGTTTTAATTCTTGATCGATTCCTTGGATGTTTGAAGCTCTATAGGAGTGTGTAGGACTTTAATTGTGTTTGAAGTTTTTATGAATATGCTTTTTTTAGATTTAATTTTGTTAAGTATGACTCGTATTTCAGTCAAATTTGAGAAATAATCTTTTAGTTAAACTCTATTTATTTGTTTCATTTAAACACTGATTAGTTTAGATTATTTTATTATTATTTGACATATGAATTTAGCCTATAAATAGGCTCTTTTACAACCTTAGTAAAAAACACCCATTAGAGATTAGAACTCATAACACATTTAGAGAATTTTGTGTTTACATTTTGAGAGTTCTTTGTTTTTGGGTTTTTGGGGTTTAGTTTTATCTCTATCTTTTGTACTCTTCGTTCTTTTGCCATTATAGTAAAATTATCTTTGCCCGCGGTTTTTTATCCTATTTGGAGGAGTTTTTCCACGTTAAATTTGTGTGTTGAATTTCTCAATTTATTTCATTTTTTTGTTACTTGTTGCTTAATCGGGTCGATCCTTAACAAGTGGTATCAGAGCTAGTTCAAAGATCAGTCCATTCAGATATGGCAACAACAAGGTTTGAAATTGAGAAATTCAATGGTGAGACAAATTTCAATCTGTGGCAAGTTCGGATGATGGCAATTCTAGCTCAATCCGATTTGAAAAAGGTTGTTACCGGGAAAAAACCTGAGAATCTAAATAAAACAGAATGGGAAAAGCTTGATGAAAAGGCCTTGTCTGCAATCCAGTTGTGCCTCGTGAATATGGTATTGCAGGAGGTATTGATGGAGAAGACCTCAACCTCCTTGTGAAAAGGTTAGAAACTCTTTATGTGACTGAGTCTCTGGCTAACCGTTTAGTGTTGAAACAACGTTTATTTACGTTTCGCATTAACGAAGGTGAGCTTCTTAGAGATCACATCAGTCAATTCATTACTCTTTTAAATGATTTAAAGAACGTTGAGGTTCATATTGATGATGAAGATCAAGCTATGCTATTATTGTGCTCTTTACCCCCTTCATACAAGTCTTTCAAGGAGACCCTGATTTATGGCAGAGACAAAATCTCGTTCGAAGATGTGAAGGGTAATTTGTTGAGTAGAGACAAACTCGACAATGAGCTTCATTTGGATAGCAAGGCAGACAGGCAAGCTTTCGTTTTAGTAACATCAAATAAACTAAACAAAAGGTGTCGCTATTGTAAAAAGTTAGGTCACGTCAAAGCAAATTGTTATAAACTGCGAAATAAAAGAGCTGCTGAGAGTAACGAGGAAGATGTAGCTAGTGCTATTTGGCCGATGAAAACGGTGATGATTTCTTGTTAGTGTCAACGAGCGATAACTCCAAGCTCACGTCCAAGTGGATCCTAGATTCGGGATGTTCTTTCTACATATGTCCCAATAGAAAATGGTTCTCTACATACAGTTCGGTTGAAGGTGGAGTTCTGCGCATGGGAAGTGATTCATCTAGTAAGGTAGTTGGTATTGGAACTGTTAAAATCAGGACACACGATAGGACAATTAGGACACTCTCAGATGTCAGGTATGTACCTGATTTATGAAAGAATCTCATCTCCTTGAGTATTTTAAACTTGAAAGGATGCAGAATCAACATCGAGTCGAGCACTATTAAAGTATCTCGTGGAGCTCTCGTTTTGTTAAAAGGGAAAAGAACTGGCAGTCTTTATATTCTGAAAGGTTCTACAGTGACCGGTGAAATCGGACATCCCTCATCCGTTACAGAGTCGAAGTCAACTCGTTTGGAGCAGAGGCAACTTGTTCATAGGAGGGAAAAATGTATGACCGTTTCGTTGAAGAGAGATTCTCTTTTGGGTGCAGGTTTTGAAAAGTTAGGGCACTTTGTTCGTGAAAATCAGACCCGGGTTAGTTTTGATTTGGCAGTGTTCAAGTCGAAGGCTAGAAGTCTTCCAGTTTCTAAGCATAGATTCGACTCAGTTAATTTCTTGCATAGTTCAAGATAGGCTCGTGGTGAGCTTTGGTAAAGATGGCGTTGTGGAAATATGAGTCAAGGTGGAGATTTGTTAAGTATGACTCCTATTTTCAGTCAAATTAGAGAAATAATCTTTTAGTTAAACTTTGTTTATTTGTTTCAGTCAAACACTGATTAGTTTAGATTATTTTATTATTATTTGACATATGAATTTAGCCTATAAATAGGCTCTTTTACAACCTTAGTAAAAAACACCCATTAGAGATTCGAACTCATAACACATTTAGATAATTTTGTGTTTACGTTTTGAGGGTTCTTTGTTTTTGGGTTTTTGGGGTTTAGTTTTATCTCTATCTTTTGTACTCTTCGTTCTTTTACCATTATAGTAAAATTATCTTTGCCCGTGGTTTTTTATCCTATTTGGAAGACTTTTTCCACGTTAAATTTGTGTGTTCAATTTCTCAATTTATTCCGCTTTTTTGTTACTTGTTGCTTAATCGGGTCGATCCCTAACAAATTTTGTGATGCATATGGGCGAGTACATGGTTTTTTGAATTAGTTTTGATATTTGTATAAGTTTCAATGTGATATTTGAGACATTATGATTAGCGTGTTTTGCTATGTTATAATTGAATACAAGCATGTCGAATTCTGATTTTGTTACTTTGATTATGAGCTTGTCTGAATTGTTTCATCATTCACATAATATTGATCGTATGTACATTTACATTATGGTTGGGATTTGGTTATGAAGAGAAGGAAGTTTGATTTGACAATTTAATTGTAATATTTGGTTATAGCGGTGCTACCGCAATATATATATGTTAGCTCAACATTTCTTATATTTATTTGGCATACGACCACATCATGGTGCGTAGGGTGGAAGGATCTACAATAACCCTATTATGGTGTGCAGAGTTGATGGGCCTACCATAGCCCTATTGTGGTGTGCAGGGTGGACGGAGTGGTCTTTAGTTGGGTGGGTTGGATTTTTGTTGTTGCATTTGTTACATGTCTGAGCATGTTATGATTGTATGAACTTTTGGAAAATGTATATGGTTGTTGGAATATTAGCAAGACGAATTGTATAATTTGATGTGACTAAGTAACATGTGTGGTTGGAATCTTGTGATCGATTATCTTTGTTAATGGAATGTTACTACATAATTTTTGTTCTTTGCCATTGCCATTTGCTTTTGTTTCGGACACACACTTAACTCATTTAGCTCACCCCTTTTTTAATTTCCCTTTCAAGTAATCCGTGAGATTAGGCGTTGGACTCGGCAAGTGGAATATCTCATAATTTCTCAATTCGATTTGGTTTTAATAAATTTTTTTGTAAGTTCTGATAAATTGTTTTCATTTGGACTAAAAAAAAATTTTATGGGTTGTGGTATAAGTTTTAATTGGACTAGTTTGATGATTTTTTAGGAATTAAGATTGTGGTTTTCGAACAAGGATTGTTGCTTCCCAAATTGTTACGGTCTTTAATAATCACTTGGTTTTCAGTTAACAACTTATGGTTTTTGAATCAAAAGAAAAATGAGACAATTTTCCACAGCTATGATATTTTGAGATTTCAGTTTAAATGATTTCTAATTCTATCCGTTTGAATAGAGAATAAATATAAATTGTGCATTAAATTTTAAACTAGTTTTTGCAATTATCGAACTGTTGATTGTTAAGCATAATTCGAGGATATTTCCAATTTTAGTGAAATATAAACGAATGTGGTTTTTGTAGGTAACTTTTGAAAATTTAATCAGTCGTCTTGTACCAGGTC
Source organism: Gossypium raimondii (assembly GCF_025698545.1). Taxonomy (NCBI): domain Eukaryota; kingdom Viridiplantae; phylum Streptophyta; class Magnoliopsida; order Malvales; family Malvaceae; genus Gossypium; species Gossypium raimondii. Next base: position 33,845,801 of record NC_068572.1, on the reverse strand, counting down.
ACTTTGGTGGCCAATGTAACCTCTAGGATCCGATCGAAACTTCTAGGTCGGGTTTTGGATCGTTACAATAATCTTGAGTGGGATTTGGATGTGAGTTATCTATAAATGGGATAGCTTGATAGTAGAGAGAGTATTTTTGTTTCATCTTCTCTATTAAATTTTGTATCATCGAAGAAAACCATGAGAGAGTTCTTTGTCATTAACAAAGGTGTTGTTTGTGAAGCTTACCAGAGCTTTTGTCTTAAGTTGTCTGCTGGTAAACTCTTAAACATTCCTTTAAATTTTACCAGATAGAAAGAAGTGTCTACAAGAGAGGTTTAGTAGGATTTTCTTTTGGATACTGGGTAGGAAGGAAACTTCCATCCAGAAATTGTTTACATGTCTACAGATTTATGCCATTTCATAAAATTTTGGTTATTTCTTATGTTTAAATAAGACATTTTATTGTTTTAGCCAAAGAAAATAAAGAAGGTCTCGGTACCAAAAGGAAGGAACCTGTAGAGTAGACAAAGCTTTGAGTTAGGTATTCTGGTGAGTTCGTTCATACCTTGAGTGTGATATATGTGTTATTTATTTAATCTTTATCACGGTACAGCCAGGTAAGTGTCTTACACCTAGTTTCCCTTAAACCCAAAAATTTAGAACAATTTGGGATTAAATTAAAAGAACACATAAGTTGGCAGCCCTACTGAAAAATCAAGAAAATTTAGTGACAAAATTGGACATGGTTGAGACCCAATTCTGGTTTGGTTGGATTAAAACTAGTTGGTTCCTTAGTGAGAGACAAAATGATTACGAACAGATAGTTTCAATGGAGTTGATAACCAAGCGTGAAGGGCTATAAATATATAGGAAATGACTTCCCGAAGAGACTTCACCTCAAATCTGTTTCACCTTCTCCTCTTCTTTATCTTATTCCCAGGGAAAACTGAGTTTTAAGTTGAAAATTTTGAGTTTAACTTGTGAGTTTGGTTATAATTCTTAGCTTCCAGGAAAATGGAAGCTTTGGTGTTCGAAACAGCTAAGCTTGGAAGGACCATTAATTAAACCTTGTGATTTTTTTGTTTCACCAATAAGTAGACTTTGATTAAATGGTGAATAGTATGTATGATCTTGAAAAGCATGCACTCTATAACTTATGCTAGCATTTTTCCGCACTTAGAATAAAGTTTTGAAATAATGTTTGCATATGAGCGACTTATCAATAAAAAGGGTTTGTGAGTATGATTTTGTTTATGTATGCTTATGTGCAAAAGTTGGTGCTACTTACTGATATTATTTAAACCAATTACAAGAGTGCTCTATCTAAATTTTTGCTTTGCATTACTCGGAACGAGCAATGGTTTAAGTTTGGGGGTGTGTAAACTCAAAATTATATAGGATTTTTCTATATATTTTTACCACATTTTGACTTAATACTTATATTAATCTTCAGTAATTATTATTGAATTAAGTGAATTTTACTTAAATATTAATATTGGACATGAATTTATAAAGTATGTGAAATTATGATTTATTTACATGATTTTTATCCATAATTTATATTATTTTCATGTTAATTACTAATTTGGATGGCAAGACCGTACAAAACTAGGTCATAAGGATATTAATTTTACCCATTAAAAGTGTCACTACATGATGGACATGTCTGATTAATTATTGGACCAAGAAACTGTCCAACAAGGAGGAGCCAAGCCCAACTTCGGTACAAGCAAATGGCTGCCCAAAAATCAGCTTTAGGATATTTTATTGGAGGTCCCTGCAGTTGGAAAAATATCATAAATTGGCACACAAGTCTTACCTTTGAAACCGTCCAACCCTGGCTAAATATAGCATGATCTTGTGCTAAAATCAAGCAACTAAATCACCCACCTTTCCACACATCATAACTGACCATAGAAGGGAGAGAATCAAGGGAGATGTGATGCTATTTTTAGCAAAATTAGCCATCAACTTCACCTATAAATACCACACACCTCTCACCTTTCAAATCATCCTTTCATTCATTCATTCACTACCATTCTCTCATTTCCTCTCTTGTTCCCTTTTCCCCACTCCTAGCCTTCCCATCTCCCTTTCCATTCTTTAGCCAACAAAAGCTTTGTCAAAGCACTACCTTGGCCTGCCACATTAAGAAACCTTAGCAAAAGACTAACGAGCAGAACGGAAGAACACATCAGTCAGAAATATCCGAAAGGTTGCTGAACTAAATTAGAGTTTACTCTTTCCTTCCTGTTATTTAATTTAATTATGTTTGCTATGTGTTTATTGTTCTTGGCATCAACAATGTTAGTTTAATTATGTTTGCTAGGATGATTATGTTAATTCAATAATATTTATTTGATTTATGTTTAACATGTTTGTGCCTCAGTCGATCCTACTTTCAATTAAAATAAGATATATTTCACTCATACGTGATTGGGTGCATTCAGATTAGTTGAGTGATCCTAACCAGACGACGGCTAGTAGACACATAATTGAAAAGTGCAATGCTCAATTTAGATCATTAAACTCAACTAAATTAGAGGTTCATAATATCTTTAGTTAGCTCTACATTCTTGCATAGTTTTTAGGTTTAGGTGATTAAATTGTTTCAAACGTAAATGTCCCTGTTACCTCGCATAAATGCTAAGAAACCCTTAGTTTAATATGATCAGTAAAATGCATATTTCCCTAAGTAAAAGATTCCAATAGGACATAATTTGGTTCCCAAACTCATGAAAGATCGCCATGGAATGTTTTCCGAACACTGTTAAGCATGATGAAAATGAATTGAGTTGATTAATATAATTATCCTAGCCTATTTTATGTTGATTGTTTTTGTTGCTAAAGTCCATCCATTCATTCATTTAGATAGTTTGCATACTTAGATTAAAATTGCATTAGCGATCAATTTTCTATCTAGATAATTTAATTATCACCATTCAATTTATCTTGGTTTTTTTACATCAAATTGTTAACTATAATTTTTTAAATAATTAATTAACATACACAGTCCCTCTGAAAAGGATAACTCATTTTACTTACTTATTACTTGAATGACTGTGTACACTTGCACAAAAATCTCGTTACAAGTTTTTAGCACCGTTACCGGGGACTGTTGCCTTAATGATTTTTTTAAAATTATTCTTTGTAATTTGGTTTTTATTTGGTTTTTATTTAATTTATAATTTTACTAATTAATTCTTTTTCTCTCTTTCCCATTATTATTATTATTTTATTCTTTATTATTGAGTTTTCTGTGATTTTCTTTTCAGGTCATCATGAGCATAGATCGAATCATCGATTTACTCCCTGTAGACCCTAAAATCGAGTGGGCATTTAGATAAAGAAGACGAGAAAGATTAGCCCAAAGACAAGCTGTAGAAATAGGCCTTGAGAATCAAAATGATGTTCAAGGGAATAGAGTCGCTAATGCTTGAAATCTAATCCTTATTACTGATGATAATGACCAACCCATAATACAGTATGTTGTGCTAATTCTTAATGAACTAAATCCAGGAATTAGGAAACCAGAGATCGAGGCACCGCAGTTCGAATTGAAGCATGTGATGTTTTAGATGCTTCAAACAATAGGCCAATTCAGTGGAATGTCCACAGAAGATCCACATCTTCATCTTCGAATGTTTATGGAGGTGAGCGATTCCTTTAAGAGAGCCAGTGTAACTGAAGATGCACTGAGGTTGAAGTTATTTCCATACACGTTGTGAGATTGAGCATGAGTATGGCTTAATTCGTTGCCATCCAACTCAATTTCTACTTGGCAAGAATTAGCTAAATGCTCTCTGGTAAAGTATTTCCCACCTAGCAAAAATGCTAAGTTGCAAAATCATGTCACCACTTTTCAACAATTGGATGATGAGTCCTTATACAAGGCGTGGGAAAAATTCAAAGAGTTACTACGTAGATGCCCTCAGCACGGGATTCCACATTGTATCCAATTGGAGACATTCTATAATGGTCTCATGCACATACAAGGTTGGTGGTAGATGCTTCTGTGAATGGTGCTCTCTTATCGAAGTCTTATAATGAGGCTCACGAAATCATGGAGAGAATAACTAGTAATAATTACTAGTGGCTGACAAATCAAGTAGCTTCAGGAAGACGAGCAGTCAGAGTACATAAAATAGACGCCCTTACTTCACTTTCAACTTAGGTATCGTCTATCTCTTCAATGTTGGAACAGTTTACTACTAACGGTTTAAATCATGTTGCAGCTCAGCCACCAATCCTCTACCAAAGAGGTGGACCGAACAACACTTACATGCAACATAAATTAAATCAACCTCTTGGTTTCGATCAACAAGTTCAAAACCCACCGCAAGTTGAGCTTTCAAATAATTTGGAGAATTTGTTGAAGGCATGCATTGCTGAAAATGATGTCTTGGTTCAAGGCTAAGAAACAAAATTGGAGAATTACGAAAATCAAGCGGGACAATTAGCTGATGAGTTTAGAAATGAACCCCAAGGTGTTGTACCAAGCAACATAAAAATCTTCTATCAGTCGAGTCTTCTAATCTTGAGAACTTATTAAGAGCATACATGGCGAAGAATTATGCAACTTTGAGAATTTTGGAGAACCAAATGGGGCAGCTAGCTAATGAACTTCGAAATAGACCACAAGGAGCTTTGCCCAGTGACATGGAGAACATAAGAAAATCGAGCAAGGAAAATTGCAAAGCAGTCAATTGATGAAGCGAAAGGACTTTTGAACCCAATGAGGTTGAGGTTGAAGATGAACCTCCCCAAAAAGAGGAAAATCAACCAACAGTTGAAATTCCTACACCAGAAAAGCCAAATTCTGCAAATTCTAGAAAGTTAAAATCTAAACTAGAAAATTCTGATAAGCTAACCTCTTCGTTAGTTGCAGATATCTTACCACAGAAGAGTTATCTAGTCCAAGACAAAGTTCCATAACCTCTATATCCTCAAAGACTCTAGTAACATAAACATGATACTTAATTTAAGAGAATGTTGGATGTGTTGAAAAAGCTACGTATCAACATCCCATTGGTATAAGCTTGGGAGAAAACGTTGAACTATATGAAAGTTGTGAAGGAATTTCTATCTAAGAAGAGAAAGTTTTGGGAATTTGAAACTGTAGCCCTGACTATAAAATGTAGCCTATTTTTTCAGAACAAGTTACCTCCTAAGTTGAAGGATCCAGAAAGTTTAATCATACCTTGCAATATTTCAGAATCCTATTGTGGTGAGGCTTTGTATGATTTGGGTTTGAGTATCAACTTAATGCCTACGTCTATGTTTAGACGATTAGGTATTGGTAAGGCCAGACCGACTACAATTACACTCTAATTGGCGGATCGATCTTTAGCATATCTAGAAGAAAAGATCGAGAATGTCTTAGTACATATTGATAAATTCATTTTTCCTGCTGACTTTATTATCTTAGATTTTGAAGCAGATAAAGAAGTACCAATCATCCTAGGAAGGCCTTTCCTGGAAATCGACAGGACGACAATCGATGTACAGAAAGGTGAACTCACCATGCAAGTTCAAGATGAACAAGTGACCTTTAATGTACTCAAGGCCCTAAGATCTCCTGATGAGGTTAACGATTGTTTTACTATCTCCGAGGAAGATCCGTTGGTTCCTGCAAAATTAGAATACAATGATCCATTAGAAGATATTTCATCTGAATCTTCACATCAAGATAAGGATGATACATGTTTGGAAGCTAACCTAGAAGAATTCAATTCAAAAGTTTAGTTCGAGTCATTAGAGCTGGCATCACAAGAGTACAAGCAACCCAACCCATCAAGAGAAAAGCTACCCGAGTTAGACTTCACTATTTTGAAAAGGCACGAAAAAGGTATCAAGTGGACTACAGTAAATACTGAAAAGGGATCTGTCAAGGGATAGAAGAGTTCGATTCAATCTCGAGTATTTGATCCTAAGAAACTCGAGTCTCAATGGTTAACAGCAAGGATCATGGATCCCATCTATGACATTCAGTGGGTGGGACTTGTACCAGAGAAAGATGGTATAATGAAAAATGGGATGATTTCATTAAGGATCATCATAGGTAGGTAGATTTGTATGAATGACAGAAAGTCGAGCAAAGCAAAACAGAAACCATTTCCTTCTACTATTTTTTGGGCAAATATTGAATATAATTGATAGGCAATATTACTTTTTCTTTCTAGATGGATACGGTTGGTATGATACATGATCGTTAGACATCGCCGTTGTTAGTGACAACCATCAATAACATTAAGGGAGTCCTCTTCACCCTCTCTATTGTTAATTTATTTTCAATATTTTTTCTCTCTCATTTGAATAAATGACATGCTTAGAAATTATTTTTCTTGAATTAGTATTTCCAATTAATTCTATCTAAGGAGATTGGAACTTAAGCGGGACCATTTGTTACCCCTCTAACCTTTCTTGAGAATTTAATTTGATGTAATTTTTCGAGAAGAAATTTTCTAAGTAGCCCAAAAGAAATTTTTCATTTTCATTTTCATTTTTTATTTCCAATTTTATTTTTATTTTTATGTTCAATAAGAGGGTCAAGTTGGCCCAAGGTTTAATCAGTTTATTTCTCACTGCAGGTAATAAAAATTTTGTAGTTTTGGAGTCGAGGCCTAAAATAGTGATGAAGACAAAAATATCCAACACTCGCTACCCTTTTTCTTCACCACAGCATCATTTCCCCATGTTGCAGCAATTTCAGAAAAAAGGGGTGACACAAATTAATAAAAGGGGGGAAATTTCTTTTCTTAAGTATTTATTTTTTAAGTATTTGTATTTATCTCCTTAGTTAGTATTTTGCTTTCACATAATAAAAAAATTACAAGCATGAATAAATTAAGCTAAATGCCTCATCTCTAATAAAAAGCTAAGTTGTGTGGTAATGTGAATGAACATGTCTAGGATTGGATTGTTGAGGAAGGCTTGGTACTTAAGCAATCTTCATGTCTCACCCCACTTTCTTGCTATCCTACCTGGTGTTCAGTTCTTAATCATTACTTTGCTTACGCAATGAGGACATTGCTTCTTTTTAAGATGGGGGTAGGGCAATATTAGCATGAAATCTATTTAAGGTAGCATTTGCATGAATTTTAAATTTTTTTTCTTAATTATGTTTCAATGATTACACATAAGTATGTTGAAATAAAATGATGTTCAGAGAAAATTTTTGTTCACAAGTTAGCTCACATGCAAGTATGATTTCTGATTTTATCTGAGTTTTTTTATGTTATCTTGAGTTATGGAATGCTTGTATGTTCTTAGGTCTTATGTAGCCTTTTGCCATGAAATTTGAATTTCCTTAAAAGTAGACATGCATGAAGGTTTAAGTTCTTAGAATTGAGTTAGTAAGTTTCTTGATGTGAAATCCTAGGAGGCATAAGAATCTAAACATTATTTAGGCGCATTTTCTTTGGATTGTTTGAGCCTTTCAAGCCTACCATATAAATTTGACCCTTGTAACCTTAATTTGAGCCTTTAAGCCTATTTTATTGTTATTTACCTACATCATAAGCCATGCTACCATCTTTTAAAATTTTATCTTTTTTTCAGCTATCTTAACTATACTTATCTTGGTGAGCAAAGATCGATAATAAATTCAAAAAGATATAAATGCTCTTCGCAAAAAAAAGCTCTATTCAAATGTCAAAGTAAAAAGAAAAAGAAAAATAAATACTCAAGACATTCAGAAATCTTGTTGGCAATAAAGTTTCAAATTAAGTTTGGGGGTGGTAAAACCCGTTAGTAGGAAGGATGTACCTCGAAAAAATCCAAGGCAAAACTAGGTTTAAGATTGTTGAACCTAAAAATTCACTTCTCTTTTATCCCTACCTTGAGCCTAGCCCCATTACAACAATATAAAAGACCTATTGATTTAGATGATTGTGTCGACTACATTAGTGGAGAGGAATTGCTAAGCTCAACATATGAAGACCATTAATTAAACCTTGAGATTATTTTGTTTGATCAATAAGCAGACTTTAATTAAATGGTGAATAGTATGTATGATCTTGAAAAGCATGCACTCTATGACTTATGCTAGCATTTTTCCGCACTTAGAATAAAGTTTTGGAAAAATGTTTGCATATGAGCGACTTATCAATAAAAAGGGTTTGTGAGCATGATTTTGTTTATGTATGCTTATGTGAAAAAGTTGGTGCTACTTAATGATATTATTTAAACCAATTACAAGAGTGCTCTATCTAATTTTTGCTTTGTATTACTCGGAACGAGAAATGGTTTAAGTTTGGGGGTGTGTAAACTCAAAATTATATAGGATTTTTCTATATATTTTTACCACATTTTGACTTAATACTTATATTAATCTTCAGTAATTATTATTGAATTAAGTGAATTTTACTTAAATGTTAATATTGGACATGAATTTATAAAGTATGTGAAATTATGCTTTATTTCATGATTTTTATCCATAATTTATATCATTTTCATGTTAATAACTAATATGTTAATTTTCACTATGTACTGAGACCATGGAAGATGAAATTAATATAGATGTTGCATGGACATGCACACATCCAATCTATTTGGATGGCAAGACCATACAAAACTAGGTCACAAGGATATTAATTTTACCCATTAAAAGTGTCTCTACATGATGGACATGTCTAATTAATTATTGGATCAAGAAACTGTCCAACAAGGAGGAGTCAAGCCCAACTTCGGCACAAGCAAATGGCTGCCTAAAAATCAGCTTTAGGATATTTTATTAGAGGTCCTTGCAGTTTGAAAAATATCATAAATTGGCACACAAGTCTTACCTTTGAAACCATCCAACCCTGGCTAAATATAGCATGATCTTGTGCTCAAATCAAGCAACTAAATCACCCACCTTTCCACACATCATGACTGACCATAGAAAGGAGAGAATCAAGGGAGATATGATGCTAGTTTTAGCAAAATTAGCCACCAACTTCACCTATAAATACCACACACCTTTCACCTTTCAAATTATCCCTTCATTCATTCATTCACTAGCATTCTCTCATTTCCTCTCTTGTTCCCTTTTCCCCAAGCCTAGCCTTCCCATCTTCCTTTCCATTCTTTAGCCAACAAAATTTTTGTCAAGACACTACCTTGGCTGACCATATTAAGAAACCTTAGCAAAAGAGCAACAAGCAGAACGGAGGAACACGTCAGTTAGAAAGATCCGAAAGGTGAGTTTACTCTTTCCTTCCTGTTATTTAATTTAATTATGTTTGCTATGTGTTTATTGTTCTTGACATAAACAATGTTAGTTTAATTATGTTTTCTAGGATGATTATGTTAATTCAATAATATTTATTTGATTCATATTTAACATGTTTGTGCCTGAGTCAATCATGTTTTCAATTAAAATCAAGATATATTTCATTCAAACACGATTAGGTGCATTTAGATTAGCTGAGCTATCCTAACCAGACGACGGCTAGTGGACACATAATTGAAAAGTGCAGTGCTCAATTTAGATCATTAAACCCGATTAAATTAGAGGTTCATAATATCTTTAGTTAGCTCTATTATCTTACATAGTTTTTAGCTTTATGTGATTAAACTGTTTCAAATGTAAATGTCCCAGTTACCTCGCATAAATGGTAAGAAACCCTTAGTTTAATATGATCAGTAAAATGCATATTTCACTAAGTAAAAGATTCCAAGAGGACTTAATTTGGTTCCTAAACTCATGAAAGATCGAGTTCCCATGGAATGTTTTCCGAACACTGTTAAGCATGATGAAAATGAATTGAGTTTATTGATATAATTACCCTAGCCTATTTTATGTTGATTGTTTTTGTTGCTATAGTTCATCCATTCATTCATTTAGACAATTTTGCGTGCTTAGATTAAAATTGCATTAGGGATCAATTTTGCATCTAGATAATTTAATCATCACCATTCAATTTATTGTGTTTTTTTTTACATAAAATTGTTAACTATAATTTTACAAATAATTGATTAACCTACATAGTCCCTGTGGAGACGATAACTCATTTTACTTATTACTTGAACGATTTTGTACACTTGCTTAAATATCTCATTACAATAACCTCGATTGGTTTGAATTCTCCCGAATATCCATGTTGTTACGTATCTGCGTCAATGTTGGTTGACCTTTTAGTTTGAAACGCAATGATCTACCGAGTAACAACTTGAATGGAGTTCTCGATAAAGCTAACCATAGACGTTCATCTAGGACCGGCGAGATTACATTTCTCTAGATGTTATACATGTGTTCTATTTTTTCACTTTTCCCACAAACTTCATATGATCCAAACATTGATTGCTACATGTTGTAATTGCATGAGCACATGGAAAATGAAGTGTATCATATCCCCCATAGTCGTAGCTCTGTTATCTCAGGCATACACGGTACGCTCCCCCAACAATACCTTGGTCTGGTCTATTGAAGTTCATAACCTGAAATAATAGGTCTTTGCGTGAGTGACACACTGGATAAATACAGTTCGCTCATACTGTAGCCTTCCTAATTTCTTTCAGTACGTCATCGCTCCAAACGTGGTCACCCTCCATTTGTCCAACATATTTTTCCACTCGCTTTAGAAAATAGTTCAACGAAAGGGAAATATGTTTCTTTGACAACCGAGGTCATCGGCAAATGGCATGTTCCCTTGAATATGAAATTGATGCATTCCGCTAGGTTTTTCATTATGTGCCCATATCGTAAACCCTTGTCATACGATTCTATCCACTGATCGAATGGTATGTTAGAGAGGTACCTCACCCCAGTACTATTAATCACACATAAGTTTTCCAACATTTCATAGAAACCATGTTTGAAAAGTTTGTACCCTGTCAAGAAAAGTGAATAGTTTATCCATAATGTCCAACATCTACTAACCGGTTAAATATCAAACTACTGAAATAGTGGAAAATACATACCCATGTTGATCACTTGTGCGCCTTGAGCAAAAAAATCATGTTGTCTGTGGTAGTTCACCGCAAAATGTCTTAAACAATACCTATTGTATGTACGCTCCCAAAAGCTTCCCTACCTTTCAATTGCAGCCAATATTCCAAGTCCCCTGTCAGAGGTGATGCATATATCGATTTGGGGGCAAATATGCCTCCTCAACCTAGATAGGAAGAAATATCAATCGTCTGCTGACTCTCTTGGTGTTATTGCAAATGTAATCTGCAGGATTTTTTGATTCCATCTTGTGGCACAACCAAAAATAATCGATGGGTATATCTCTCGTACATAAAGGTACCGTCAATTTGTACTAGTGGCTTATAGTACTGGAATGCCTCTCGACATTGCTTGAAAAGAAATGACGAACCACTTGGCATCCATAGAGCAGTTGGTCGTTGTAGTACGCAGGCATCATTTCTAGATAGGTTACACAACTTGGAACATATGAACGTTTCTGAACGTACTAATGTCCAGAGTGTGAATACTTCTTGCAGGATATAGGGAATTGAAGTGGTGTCTGCAAGTATATGGGTCAGGTTGTACTATTGTTTTGTTACAACGAAACACTTTAGCAAGTATTCCGAGGATCATACCCAATGGAGGCTTAACACTAGGCCAGTTTCAACCTAAGCACAACAATATCTAATTAGTAGTCTTCAGGGGTATGTCGTGGCATCATCAGGCTATGTCACAACATTGAAGGTAGTCTCAGAATTTCTTCATTCTGCTCCCTATGTTGCAACATCACATACGCCGTGTTGTGACATAGTGATCAGCATTGATGTAACACGCCTTCTGATGGTCTCCTGCACACTCACACATTGCGTTAGCTCACCCTTAGGCTTCATTCGGCCCCTAAGGTCAATAAAAGACTCGATTTGCACATTTTATTGGACTCTAACAAAACTTACTAAAACAAATTAAATCCTAATGATAATACTTAATTTCAAGCTCCTAAAGTGCAAAAACTAGTTTAATCTGCTACACCGAATTACGACAAATCAAACTCCCCCACACTTAAGTCATTACTACTCCTCAAGCAACACAAAAAAAAACAAGAAATAGAAAAGACGACCCTTGAGCAAATATAATACAAGAATTGAATTAGAGCACATGATTAAGCATTTCATATTCACGAATAACTTTATCAGGATGAATAATTGATTTACCACTTTTGACCTCAAACGTCTAAGTTCAGTTCATTACAAAGTATACGCCCATTAAGGGCCTTATCTGTATGAATCCATCAATAAACCATACAAGTAATTTGATTATCCTAGCATAACATAAATAGAAATTTATGCGATTGTTTAATATAATGTTCATCTATGCATAAGGATGTTTATGTCATATAGGATTTTTTGGGTTGTAACGTTTTAAGGCTTAGGACAGGTATAGAATTCAAAAATAGTAAGCATAAAAAAAGGCTACAAATACAAATATAGTTTTCCACATCGTATCAATCCCTATTCTTCCTCTTTAGCAACCCTTACCCGCTCACCGCCTTATTTCTCCTTCTTTCACCTTCCTTGTTTGTCCACATAAGAAATCATAGCATGACATAATAACTACGGCTAGCCTACGAGTTTTTGTACACTAATGAACAAGTTTTTCTTATCTTCGTGACTTTGTCACTTTCTTTTTCAATTCATTTCACTCATAAATGCTCTTTTTTCTTTTCAGGAAATTTTTCTACTCGTATTGTTTTTTTTCTTTTTAAAATTTTCTTTTCTTTTGTACTTTTTAGGCTAACCCATAGTTCCTATATCACACAAATCTTTCCTATTTCACTCTATTTTTACAAAATAAGCCTTGATGTATCTACTTAACACTCACTACGTATGGCCAAACGTCTATAGTCGTAAAGTTAACGACCAAACAAATAAGGCAAATACAAATTAACATTTTAGGCTCAGGTTTTGTAATGAGGTTCATCAAGAAGTGTTTTCAGGCGCAAAAATTTGTACTAAAGGTGAATAACTTTAGGTCAACTTTCTGGCTCTAGACGTGTTAGAAACAATGCCTTAGGTCAACCCTAAGTATCTCAATATCCACAAATTTAATCAACCAAACAAACTCAAATTCAGTCATTTATCATTCATACAAGCATGCTCATTTACTTGTATTTCATATATCATTTGGTAAAGCCAATTGTTTAATGCCTATTTACAGTGCAACATATAGAACTTATTAGTCTAATAGTCAAAAATTTAAAATCATCTATCATCATGCCAAATGTATTCATAACCACAAGCAACCTACATACATGCTCCTAACCAATCACTTGTATTTCTACAAGCTCAAGCACACAATTGACAAGAAAAATCGAAAGAAAAACATAAAAATTTAGACAAATTTTCTATGTTACCTCCCCACACTTTAGATAACACATTTTCCTCAATGTATAGCCCATAAAAAAATAAAGAATGAAGTTACCCAATTTATCGTAGTCGTTTCAGGTGCTATTAGTGGGTGCTTCCTTCTTTGCTTGTTGATAGTTCAAATTATTTTGTCTCCTTTGTGTGGGGTTCCTAAAGAAACACTTAAACAACTAAAAAACAACTAAAATTCTATATTTTTTCCAAATCCTAAAAACAAACTAAAATCATCCTTAGCAAAATTAATGCAATTCCTTCTTAAGAACATAAAAGAAATATTCAATTCAATAATTTTAAAAATACAAATCCCTAATAATAAGAAGCAAATATATTTTCCTAAATTCATCTACTCCTCAAAATTAAAATCCTTACTAAATTAACTCTAAATATTATTCATTATCTTCTTGAAATCCTCTTTTTTTCCTTTCCTCCTTTTATTTTTTCTGTAGAAGGATAAACTGCTTGAATACGTCATCTCCAATTAATTTCCTTGGGGAATTCATGGTCTTATCCAACTACTTGATAGGAACTTCTGCTCTTTTACAAAATTCTATAATTAAATGGGGGAAAAATATTCCCGTTCATAAACTTCTTGCTGATTCAACCATATTCTTGTATATCCATGTACCAATACATAATTGTTTCTTTTGGAGTATCCCATATGTTATGATAGCATGAACTGGACTAATTTCGGACATCTCTACTATAGGTCATATTCTTGAACAGATGAATTTCATCCTCATCTTGGCTTTTGGTGTCATTAACTTTTGGTTGAATGTTTCAGGTATTGCTGTTCTTGTTCGATATGTCCATATCTCATTCCCTTCTATTAAGAATCTCAGTACCTCCTCTATGTCTATATTTTTAAATTCCTTTATATTTGTTTTACAAAGGTAGTCACGAAAGTAATATGGCGCATCATAAAATTGGAAATACTCATTTTAATTACCAGAATGTTGGTTCCTCTGGCCTTCACGACAGATCGCATCCCGTAAAAAGGTCCGGTTGCTTCCCTTTGTTTCAATGCTAGATAAAATTCCTGCACTATAGGAATTATCGTAGGCTCTTCAGTTGGCAAACAAAATTTGGTTCATTCCCTCTTTGTTGCGTTCTCCCCTATTCCTTTACAATTCTTTATTAAAGGATCAAACCTCTGCTCTTGGGTAAAAGTATACGGTTGTAGTTGTTGCAAGTATTTGTCCATATCACTTTCCTGGAATTCAATAGTTGGGCTTGAAGCGCTTACACTAAAACTGGCCATTCGATAATCCATTTTTGCTGAGGTCCTTTGTACGGTTTCATACTTCTGCAAATTTGATATTTCTCTCTTGGTGGTGATAAATAAGAGGATCCATGTGACCTATTTATGCATTAAAAGAATAGAATAAAATATTTAAGAGTTATAATTTATTTCTGCTAAGTAGAAAGGTAAAGAACAAGAATTCTAGTATAATTAAACTATAAAAATGTCAATAGTTAATGTTAGTTCAGAAAATAGAGTTACGTAGTGGTGTCGCGACGTCGAGGGAAGTTCCTAGGATCTGAATGTTGTCTGTTGTCGCGACATTCAGGAGGAGTGTTGTGACTTCCAAGCCAGATTTTGTTGTATTTCGCTTGTGCTTTGAAATCAACAATTTGGTCACTTTCTTCACCATCACTCTCTTCGTTTGTTGATATCCCATTGTTTCCTCCTAAATCCCATATAGTTTTCAATTGCAAGACTTGTTTATCAGCTACTGTGTTTGTCGTTTCCCCAAAACAATGTTTTACTCTTTGGCATTTACAAGGAAAAGTTGCCCTCCTTTTCCAATCAACTCTATTGTCCCATGAGGAGCTACCTGATGTATGGTATACGAACCTGTCCATCTTGATTTAAGCTTGCCAGGAAATAATTTTAATCTTGAATTAAACAGTAGAAATTTTTGTCCATGCAGATATTCGCATTTTTGGATCTTTGCATCGTGTTGAAGTATACTCTTTTCCTTATACATTTTAGTGTTTTCGTGGGCTATAAAATGAAATTCTTCCAATTCTTGTAGTTGAAATAGTCTTTCTTTCTTAGCTAATTCCAAATCCAAATTTAATTCTTTGATATCCCAATGTGCCTTCTTCTCTAATTCGATTGGTAAATAGCAGTTCTTACAATATACCAATTTATATGGGGACATACCTAGAGGAGTCTTATATGTTGTTCTATAAGCCCATAATGCATCGTCTAGCTTGGCTACCCAATCCTTTCAACTTGGGTTCGCTTTTTTCTCTAAAATATGTTTAATTTCACGATTAGACACTTCTGCTTGCCCATTAGTGTAACACCCTATACCCAGCTTAGTCACCAAGCCCGAATATAAAGATGCCACACCACCATCTCATGTCATACTCATAGTAAATTTGCACATTATTAAGAAATCATCCTCTTTATCAATGATCTGATAAATTTAGTCATACGTTTATCAATCATCATTAAAACATGTCAAACATGCTTTAAATAAAATTATAGTAATAATTGAACATGTAATAGGATCACTTAGCAAAATTTCCAAGACAATCACGTAGGTATCGATATTAACTCTAGGGCATCGATATTTTCCTTGTACAGTATCACTACCATTTGCAAAATTGATACCAAATTAGTATTTTCTTTCTCGTCGAAAAACCCAAACCTCGAAAAATATCGGTACCTCAGCCAAAGTATCGATATTTCTACCACAAGTATCGATACTTGTGATAGGGTATCAATACCAATTTGCAATTCTAACTTCCTGCACATTTCAAATCATAGAGGTATCATTTTTACAACACGAATATCGATACCTCTACTTCACACCAGAAAAATACAACATACATGAGCATATAAGTATGCTATCATATCATCACCAAATAAACGTCAAAACGATCGAAATAACAGTCTCAAATATCGAAAGTAAATCCCAGCAATAATTAACATAATACAAAACGAATCTCATAAACTTAGGAACAAATAGTCTATGGAAGTATCTAAAACATCATAGTAAATACCAATAAAAGTCTACCACATTGCCTTATTCCCAAAATAAAAAAAATAACAATAACACCTACGAAAAATAGAAACGGACTTCCTTGGATCACCCTAAGGAACCGTACCATTCATACCGGCACTTAACTACTTTGCAAGGGTTTAAAAGGAGTGAGTGAGCTTAACAAGCTCAATGAATGCCTAGAACAACTACCAAGCAAACAATTCATCAAGAATTAACGAAACAACCATATAGCACAACCTCAATAGTTCCAACTCTAGTGTCGTATTATACTTACTCGTGCATTATTTACTAGTTCATTTACATGGTAATCATATTCACTTTTAAGCATATATCACATTACACATATAATCACATAACATTTAAGCATATATCATAATACTCATATAATCACATAATGCTCAAGCATATATCACTATACTCATATAATCACATAACATTCAAGCATATATCACAATACTCATATAATCACATAACATTCAAGCTATATCACAATACTCATATAATCACATAACATTTAAGCATATACCACAATACTCAAAAACATGTTTATAGATAAATTGTATAATGGTCACATGTCATCTAAACAGATATCATAATACACACATATTCATAATTTAAGTTAATTTGACACTTGAGCTATGAAACATAAAAGTGAGCTCTACCATCACTCATCGGATGCACAGATCTCCAACACACCACATAGAGTCATAAAGTCAAACATGTCCCAAAAGTGAAGCATAAAGTTGACACTCTCCTTATTTCCCCTCACATGTCCTATTGAATGGAGCTTAGCTCACATTCTCTGATCCATCCAACATTTCCCAAGGCCTCAATGCCCAAAATTCCTGTACATATAGGTGAGTACTCACAATCCTATGGCATGCCAACTATATCCAACGGTTTCAAGTTCACAAGGCCAAAATATTCGTTATTAATGCACATTACTTACCGTTCACTGTACTTATTCACTACAAATATCACATTATAACACAATATTATCACTATCATCTATCATGTATAACATGCTTACATTTACACTTTCTCAACGGTTATCATAACCACATCTCACATGTTATAACATCTTATCTCAATTCACATTTTTACAAATACATAAGCACATTGTTCACAAGATATCATAGGTATGAGAAAGCTTACACTCAGAACTTAGATTAGGGGTTTAGGCTACTACTAAATTCCCAAATAACGCATTGAATCATGTCCACAAGCAATTCTTCCAAACACTCACCAATTACACTTTCGCCGAAAAGCAAAAAGCTCAAACTATGTTTTCCTTGCTTTTATCTCTACTCGTAGAAGGTCCTAATAAATTTGAAGCTTCAACACAATAATTCACACAATAATACACTCAAAAATTAGCTAAGGACTCACCACAAGCAATCAAAAACATAAGCTAAGCTATGTTCTCATGTAGTTGAAACCTTTAACATAGCAAAATTAAAACTCAAATATCTCGATCTATGCTCAATATCTTAGCCTAAAACCAACTTCGTTCATCTTGTAATTCACCTATGACTAATTCCAAACCTTTAAACTACACAAAGATAATTAGTTCATAATATCGACTTTTTCGACATGTTTATGGAAATTTCAACGAAAATTGATTAAAACGTTAGAAATCTTTAACGAAACTTCAAAATAAGTTTAGAAACGTTCTAATCATGTCAAAAAAATTGAAAAACACTTTGAAACCATGTTTTTGACCAAAATCCCAAAATTCACCATTAACGACCCAATTTTTAGTTTTTATTAAAAACATGTGATTTAATGCAAAAAAAACTTAGTTTTAAAGACTAAATAACATTTAAAACTCTTTAGGAGTTGAATTGTTACCTTAGACGATGAAAAATTGAGCATTTGAATGAAAACCTGAAAAACTTATAAGCTTGACAATGGAGGAATCTATGGTGTTTTGGGGTGTTCTTCTTGGAATTTTATCAAGGTTTAAGGCTTGGATGTTGATAGGAATCAAAAAAATTAGGTTTGATAAAAAAAATTGAATGGGAGGAGTTGGGAGAGCATGGGACAGCAAAAGAAAATAAAAAGGGAGAAGTTAACGTGAAAATAAAACTATGTAGGGGAAAATATAGGTTGAATTTTAAATTTTAGTTTATTTACTTCATAAACACACAGAATTTTGATCATTTTACAAATCAATCCCTAATTCAAAATTAAAGGTATTTAAAACTAATTTTTAGAAATTGGTTTAATTTTCTAAAAACCATAGTAAAAAACGTTATCAATAGACCATGTCACAAAATTCCGAACACTCTCAGGCTAAAATCTCTAAAATACCCCTAAAACTCATTGGCTTTATTTTAAGGTGTTACAATTAGCTTGCGGGTGATAGTCCGTTGTCATTTAATGTCTTATACTGTATTTAGCCAAAGTGCTTCAAACTACTTGCTACAGAAATGAGATCCTTCATCACTGACTAGTGCACCCCGTGTACTAACCAAGCTAACATATTCTTTATCAGAAATCTCACTACTGATTTTGTATCATTGGTAGGTAAAGCAACAGCCTCGACCCATTTTGAAACATAATAAACAGCTAGAAGGATGTATTCATTCCTGAAAGAACTTGGAAAATGTCCCATGAAATCAATCCCCTAGACATCAAATACTTCTACCTCAATTATCCTTATTTGTGGCATTTCATCCCTTTTTGATAAAATCTCTGTTCGCTGACATCTATCATGTAAAACCTCGAAAATTATTACAGTAAGAAAGTAAGATAATATCCTTGATATAGTAAAATAAGGAAATAAAGTGACAAAAAGGGAAATTTTGAGTTATGTCAACATTGGGAAGTATATTATGACATACTAATGCAAGAAAGGATTTAATCGCAAAAGTGAGAAAAATTTTGTTGCCCAAGAGTAAATACTCAAATTTGAGGGGTTAAAGTGTAAATATGAAAAAGTTAAAGGACCAATAGTGTAAATATTTTAAGCGTGGAATGATCTAGAAATTAAGGAAAATGGATGAATTAGGATCAAATTGAATAGGTGAAGAATTATGAGGGACTAAATCACAATTTTATCAAATTAAGTGATGACTCAAGGATGAAATTTTAAAAGATCATAAAGGACAAAATGGTCAATTAGAAGAGAGAGAAATCTAGAAGATAATGATGATGTTAGAGATATTTTAGATTAATTACATAAATATTAGTTCATTAATATTTTAATTTAATTTTAAATGATATTTTGTTATTATTATAAATTAAAAAAGACAAGTGTATGGTGATAATAGTCTACAAATGTAATAATATATATGTATACATTTATAATACAAATATTTATTTAAGTAATAGATGTTTGCTAAAATGAATTATAATGTATAATTATAAATAGGTAAATAAGATAAAGGAAATGAGAAAGGAAAGAAACAAAAAAAAACAGAGAGCAAACGAAAATAGGAAGGAAAGAAAAGGAAAGAAGGATAAAGGAAAATTAGAGATTTCAAGCTTGAAGTTTAATTGGTAAGTTAAATTAAGTCATTTTCTTGTAATTTTTAGTTTTTCAATCCTAGAGATAAATACTACTTGATTTATGTTGAAATTTTGAAAGTTAGTAGATTATTAGATGTAAGATTTCAATTTTTTTAAGTTTGATATTATTGAAAAAGCATGGAAATGATGTTTTAGTAGAGTTTTCTTATATAAGGTTTTATGTTCTTGATATACTAGTTAATAGAAATAAGAGAAAGTGATGGGAAATATTATAGAATAAGGGAATAAGGGAGTTATAAACTTGGTAATCAACATCTTGCACTAAAATAGTTTTTGGACAGCAGCAGTAGGCTGACTTTGAAAAATCACCATAAATTGTGAAAATCGAATTAGAGGATGAACAAAATATGGAACTAAAGCTTATTGAGTCTAGTTTCAGAGAAATTTATCAAAACTTAATTCGGAGTTCCGTAGCTCAAAATATAAATAATTTATTGACTATGACTCACGTAGACAGCTTTGATACGAACATAAGTAAATAGTAGAATTATAAATAATATTACACGTAAGCATGTTATATACATTAAGGATGTGGAATGGATAGGAGGAGGAGGAAAATATATGAATATTTTGCTAGTATAGGTTTGCATTAAAAATGGCTAATTTGCATGATCTGGACTCAGGGACTAAATTGAATAAAAGTAAAATTTTAGGGGTAATTTTGTAAAAATGTCAAAAATGACGCATGAAATAAATTGTTTTATTATTTAAATTAATAAATTGAATGAAATATTAATTTAGATCAAGATCAAGTAGAAAATCGAGGAAAATGAAAATTACCAAAATGCCCCTATATCTTGGTATTCCTGCAATTTAGCCTGGTAAGTTCGTGTAACTTGAATTATATTCTTAAATGCTTGAAATATATTTTTATTGATGTGAATATGATTTGGATGTTCATTGTATGATAATTGATGAAATATTGATATTCTTGATGAAAAGAGAAAATAAATCCTAGTTGAATGAAAGGAAAATTCGATGGATTTCTGAAAAGGAATTAACAATAAAAAGGATCTAGCTCGGATGGGTGATCCTATCCTGATATAGCCCTCCCAAAGAATATATGGAAAATGGATTTAGCCCGAGGCAGTAAATCAAATTAGGGTCTGAATTTAACCTGGACTGGTAATTCAGATCCAAGCTCATTAGAGTAATTTCATTGCAGGGGATTTAGCCTGGACTGGTAATCCCGTCAATACTCTATGAGTTTATATTATAGGGGATTTAGCTTGGACTGGTAATCTCGATATAAAGATGAGGTTCGTGGGAGTGTGCTCTCTAAAATGGAAATGTGCGCACATGAATATGAATTGACGGAGCCGGAATTGTACGCTAAAAGTGTACCTCTAAAAATTTATCGAACTTTTGAGAAATTCAACGGGATAAATATGAGAAATAATAAAGGTAATAGAAAACATGGAATTGAATTATTATTGGAAATATATTATCGAATTTAATACTCAGTTTCGATTGAATGCGGAATTGAGTACAATTGTTCTGTGCCAAAAGATGAATTGACGGATAAGACCATAACTGGGTTATGGCACTATGAGCGTAAGACCATGGTTGGACCATGGCAGTGTTTATATGTAAGACCATAGCTGGGCTATGGCATTCTGATGATAAGACCATAACTGGGTTATGGCACTACGAATGTAAAGGATAAATTGACGGCAAATTACCCAAGTAAATCGAGGTTCAGCATTTGTTGCAGACTTTCGTGTTTACTATCTATTTAGCTCTCATGAGCTTCTGTTCAGCCTTCGGGCGTCTGAAATGATGTACTCATATCTGTAAGTCATTCTTCGAAAGGTAAAATATCGGGAGTTGTCTTGAATGATATATATATATATATGAATATGAAGAAATGGTAAGAGAATGATATATATTATGATATGTATTTAAATCATTATCTTGATATGTTGAGATATGGAAATTATGTAATTGGAGACAAGTAAATAACTCAAGTGTGACATGTCAAGAAAATAAGTTTATCAAAGTTGAAATTATATGTAATATGTGCAAGTATGCTAACTAGTGTTGTTGTTTGATGCTTAGGCAAGTGTCAAGCTATTGGTTGATTTGGTAAGTATTTAAGTGAAAATATGCTAGTGCTCATGAAAAAGTGGTAAGGTTTAAATTAAGAAATTTCTTATGAAATGACTTATCATGTGATCAGTTCGAGAAAGGCTTTTGTTAAATGCACTAGCTTGTGACCATGGTTGAATGATATGTTTATGACTTGTGTGACATGCATATAGAATAAGTGTGGAAAGTAAAGAAATGCAAATGAAAATAAAAAAAAATTATGAAGAGTTACAGTTATATAAAATCTTACTAAGTTTGGGATAATATGTTTAAGTGATACTGTGGATTATTTCACCTTGTGAGTTGATGAATATAGCTTCATGAGTATTGTGGTATCAATATTGGGTTATCCTTGATATGTATAGATTTCATATTTTAAATGAACCAATATGATTAAAGACTATACAAGCTTACTAAGCATTCATTACTTACGTATTTGTTTTTATTTACCCTACAGATTATCGGAAGCTTGATTGGGTTGGAAGCTTGTCGAAGATATATCACACTATCCATTGGTTCAATCGGTAATTTTGGATGATTTGATTCTGGTTATAATAACATGTATAAGTTAATTTGGCCAACATTGGCTCATTAATGTTTTAATTTTGATTGGTTTCAAATATATATGCTAGATGAAACAAAATGTCTAATAATTAATTTATAAACTCCAGATCGCTTCAGTAACCTGCTTCAGCGATGATTTGGGTTAGGGGCGTTACATATCACACCTTTGTACAAATTCATAGGCGTCCTTATTCATAGTTGGCTTATAGAAGCCTAATTGTAGCACCTTCTGGGCTGTCTTTTTTCTACCGAAATACCCTCCGCAAGGAGATGTATAGCATCCTTGTAAAATGTCATGCATATCTTTCTCTGCTACACACCTTCTAACCAATTGTTCTGCACATTGTCGAAACACATATGGATCCTCCCAACTGTAATTTTTTTATTCGTGAACTGTCCTCTTCTTCCATTGCTAAGATACCTATGATAGAAAAACACCTCTTGTAATATAATTAACATAATCTGCATACCACAGTGTTATGTGTTTTCTAAAATTAGTCTGATGGATGTCTACCCTAAATAATTGCTCAGCTGTAAAAGTTTCTTTAATTTCTTCAATAGTTCATGCTTCTAAGTTATTTTCGATTCTAGATAAATTATCTACAATTTGATTCTCGGTCCCCTTTCTATCCATTATCCATAGATCAAATTCCCGAAGCAATAAAACCCATCACATTAGACTAGCTTTTGTCTCCTTCTTCTTCATCATGTATTTTAAGGCAGAGTGATTAGTGTAAACATATACTCTATTTGTCATTAAATAGGTCAAAATTTTTCACAAGCGAACACCACTACAGGCATTTCTTTTTCGATTGTAGTATAATTGCATTGTGCCAAATTTAGTGTTTTGCTTGAGTAATGAATAGGTCAAATATGTTATTCCTCTTCTGCCCCAAAATTGCACCTACTGCATAGTCACTGGCATCACACATAACAATAAAAGGTTATGACTAGTTTAAGGTAATGATTGTTGGTGTAGATATGAGTTTCTCTTTTATTACCTAGAAGGCTTTGACACGGTTTCAATCAAATATGAAAGGTGTCTCATTCTGAAGAATTTGATCCAATGGTTTGGAGATGTGAGCAAAGTCTTTTATAAACTCTGATAAAATCCTGTGTGGCCTGAGAAATTTCGAACACCCTGGACATTTGTTGGATTGCGAAGGTTTTTTATAACCTCAATTTTAGCTCTATTTACTTCCATACCTTTTCCTCAGATCTGATGGCCCAACACCAATCCTTCTTTTACCATGAAATGACATTTTTCCCAATTAAGCACTAGATTAGTCTCTTCACACCTTGTTAGAACCTTTTCAAGTTACCCAGACATTCTTGGAAAGAGTTTCTATAAATTGAAAAGTCATCCATAAATATGTCCAGCTCTTTTCTAGCATATCAGCAAATATAGCGGTTATGCATCTCATAAAAGATTTTGGAGCATTGCATAGACCAAATGGCATTCTTTTAAAGGCATAAGTACCAAAAGGGCATGTGAAAGCAGTTTTCTCTTGGTCATCAAAATAGATTGGGATTTGATGGTCCTCTTAGTACCTATCAAGAAAAAAATAACAATCTTTACCTGCTAATTGATCAAGCGGTTGATCAATAAAGGGCAATGGGAAATGGTATTATTTTGTTGCATCATTCAATTTCTGGTAGTTAATACATACTCTCTAATAAATAGCTACTCTTGTCGGGATTAACTCATTTTTATCATTTTCGACTACAGTTAAACCTCCCTTCTTTGGAACCTGTATAAGGATAACCCATTCGCTATTATAAATGACGTAAACAAAATCTGCATCTAACTATTGAAGCAATTCCTTCTTTACCACCTCTTTTATAGATGGATTAAGTCTACGCTTAGCATCAACTACCTAGTTTTTTCCCTTCTTCTAATCTGATCTTATGCTAACAAAATGTAGAATTAATTCCTTTAATATCAACAATCGTCCATCCCACTGCTTTTTATGCATTTTCAAGACCCTCAATAGACCCTCCTCTTGATTTGCATTTAAGCTTGCAGCAACCACCGGTAGAGTATTTTGTTCTCCTAGATACCATATTTTAAATGTTTGGGAAACAGCTTCAATTCTAGCTTAGGAGGTTTGATAACAGATGGAACTATTTTTATTGAGTTCAGAATAATTTGTTCTAGCTGCCCATTATTCTACCTCCACCAATCAATTTGGGATACC
Source organism: Gossypium raimondii (assembly GCF_025698545.1). Taxonomy (NCBI): domain Eukaryota; kingdom Viridiplantae; phylum Streptophyta; class Magnoliopsida; order Malvales; family Malvaceae; genus Gossypium; species Gossypium raimondii. The sequence goes on along the minus strand of NC_068572.1, from coordinate 33,821,101 downwards.
ATGTGATCATTCTCTTGCTCAGCACCAGCCCCTTCTTCTTCTGTTTCATAATCATTTGATCCTTCTGCAATTAACTCCAACTAATTACATTCTTGTTCTTTACTTTCTACATACTCCGATCCCCCAATTTTCACTTCATGACATTCTTCCTAGGCAGATTCATTATTGTTTAATTTCTCCAGTATTTTCATTACTTTAGTCTGAGTTTTTGTCCAAATACTTCCATCAATCATAATATCAAATTTTCGTCTATTCTGATTGTCCAACTCGTAGCAGAAATGCTGAATCTAAACTACGAATTTTATACCTTCATCTAGTATTGACCTGAGGATTGTCTTAAACTTCTCCCATGAATGTCCCAAAGTTTCAATGGTACTTTTCTTAAAATAAAATAATTGTGTATAAATACCCAGTACCTTGGTCATAGGCAATACTCGGCAAAGAAACAGCTACACAAACTCAGTCCAAGTAGTGATGGTGCCTAGGGGAAACGCTTCTCACTACATTTTTGCCTTCCCATCCAATGCAAATGGAATTAATAATAATTTGATAGTATTTAGTGGAACACCTGCGTAAGCAATAGTGTTACATATATGATCAAATTTTTGCAAGAATGCTATGGGATCCTTAGTTTTATGATCAGCAAATCTGACATTATTAGAAATTTATGTTAGTAAAGTAGGATCTAATTCAAAATGTAAACTATGAATTACGGGACGAGTAATGATAGAACGTAGCTAATCTACATCAAACAACATCCCTAAGACCTGCATAATGTTAATAGTTTATTTATTGCTTAAATGAATTATATTTATAACCTAAAATTTAATCATTATTCTTGTTGAATTGCAAAAATTAAGATTGAGGCGGTATTCGCAAGTACATGGGTCAGGTTGTAACATAGTTTTGTTATAACGAAATACTTTGGCAAGTATTTCGAGGATTGTACCCAATGGAGGCTTAACACTAGGCCAATTTTAACCTAAGCACAACAAGATCTAATTAGTAGTCTACTTAGATTATATTACGAAACATACGTAAAAAGGGTTTTTGAGGTTTCTGTACTAAAGATAAAAATAATTAAAAAGACAAATAATATTGGGAATTCCAAAAAGTAGAATTGATCAGATCTGACTATGCTAGATTAGCTTGCTTCGATACTTCGTCTCAACTGTCACTTCGGACTTCTTGCCAATCAACTAGTCGATATCCTAGTAGAATCTTCTGATCTTCCACTAAAGTAATGAGTCAAGAAGGACTACTTATCTTTCGATCTCACAGTCTAGACCAGCTCGGGTTAAGGCATTCACGGATGGGTCATACCAATTTTGGGTTAATTCCCACATTAATAACTTCCTAGGGTCGTCAAGCCAAGGATTTTTCTACGTTCTTCTTTCCCGAACTGCTAATCCATTGCGTAACCCCACAACATAATTAATTCATCATACCTCCACTCGCTAATCCCCCATAGAGGGATTAGTTCCTCATGGTTTTCGTAAATAATATAAAATCGATATAAAAGATAAACATAATAAGTGAATTGAACATATAATATTTAACAAAATGCTTGATTTGTATTAAGAGCAAGAATGAATCCACATCGTCTGATCGCATTCACAAATCAAATCTCTTGAAATAAAATAAAGACAAAACAGAAGTAAACTAAAACCTAAGAAAATGAGAAAAACAAAAACCTAAAATTTAAGAGAGAAATTCTAGACTAAGTAGTTGGTGTCTAAAACAAGTGCCAAATGAGCCTATTTATATATTTTAGGTGGCCATCGTCCTTAACCCTGGGTTAGCTGACGTTCTCAAGCTTTAAGTTGGATTGTGCTGACCAAAACGCCCCTGTCTCGTAATTATTTCTCGTCCAAAGCAATGTCGTGACACACCAAGACCTGTGTCATGACATAGTAGTTAGTATGCTCTTCTTCGGGGTTTCTTCAAGGGTATGTCGTCACATCCTTAGGCTATGTCGCAACATCGAAGGCAATCTCAGAATTTCTTCATTCTGCTCTCTATGTTGTGACATCACATACTCTGTGTTGTGACATAGTGATTAGTATTGATGTAGCACGCATTCTAATGGTCTCCTACACACTCACAAAGTACGTTAGCTCACCTTTAGGCATAACTCGACCCCTAAGGTCAATAAAAGACTCGATTTGCACATTTTATTGGACTCTAACAAAACTTACTAAAACATAATTAAATCCTAATGATAATGCTTAATTTAAATCTCCTAAAGTGTGAGAACTAGTTTAATCCGCTACACCAAATTACGGTAGATCAACATACCTCTCCAGAACCTGACACCACTACCATTAATCATTGTACGGCGCGTCTCACCCATTATGCATCTTATACAGTGCCTTCTGTTTTACGATCCATGCCTTGCGATACGATGATGTGTAATCGAAGTGGCTATAAATATTTACAATTAAAATTGGCACAATAACCCTAAGACTCGCTTTGACCATAGGTAGTGTTATGTCCATGATCATCTCTGAATCTAATTTCGGATGATCCCGTGAAATACCTGCAACAAAGTGAGTACGTTAAAATTAGCAATTTAACTCTCCAAATATAAAACAATCTTGATGCAGTACCTGAGACAACACACGTATGCGGAGCGGTATATTTCTTTATGATCCATAACCCCATCTTCTTCTTAATAGAAGCCATGATTTTCCATGCACATTTGTTGTCTCACATTGCACACTTCACCTTGAACTTGTCAGATTAGGATTTAACGACGTAGAAGTTTACCCTGTTCTTGATGTTGTATCACTTCACTATAGTGACAAAACCATCTTTAGAGGAAAACTCCTTCCCCACTTCTAAATCACCTAAATCCAATGAAGAACTCGCATACCCGGTCTTTTATGTGGTAGTTCAACAAACTCCAACCCATCTTCTACTGATAGATCCATATTATGCATATGGGCTGGAGGTGAGTACGCCTTGAATTGTGGATCTTCTTTGGAATCTTCGCCCGAACCTTCACCGTCTAAACCCCCATCTTCTGGTTTAGTTAGAATCGCATCTGATTCAAATAATAATGCAATTTTTGAACCATCGACACTAAGCTCCCGAATTGGATTGACTGCCCTCTTCATTCTCAACCCCACCAATATCTCCAGGGTTGGATGTCCCCTCATTGGTGGACATCATAGGGATTCTTGTATAGTTTTCAAAACAACCAAAATCACCTATTGATTGCCAACCACTAGAACTTGATATCAGTCCCCTGTAAGTGTTCCCAGCGTTGAACATCGACTGATCGAAGTTCAAATAAAAACCACTAACTGAATGTTGTGCAAGGGTCCACTATTCCGTGTTACCACCAAACCCCGATTGTTCGGTGTTCTGCCTACTACAGCTAAAATCTATGGCCAAAACAGATGAGTGACTTCCCATTGATGATTCCGAGATATCATAATGGGAACTTTCTAACAAAGTAGTGAACCCATTACACAACTGTGTCGTTAGACTCTCGGCTTGTGCTTCCATTTTGGACTCTTGAATTGGAACATATGTCGACCTCTGAGGGTGTAACAACCTCTTTTTTAGTAATGTTAAAAACGATGGTTTTGGGGTCACAAATCTGACGTGAAAGTTTGAAAATATTATTAATTAATATTTTTTAGTCAAGTAAAATATTATTGACATTTGATTTAATGATTTCTATTAATTGACAGAATAATTAGGTTCAAGTGGTATATCCCTAAAGTTGAGTGGTTTTAGAAAATGATGTATCGAGACCTCGTTTCTATAAATCGAGTTTGTAAATATTTTAATAAATATTTACAGAATGTTATTAGGGTCATATTAAAATTTGGTTAAGAAATTTTAATGTTTCAATAATTAATTAAGTGAAAAGGACGAAATTGAAAAAGGTGCAAAGTTAATTACTATAGGTTTATTTGCATTAAATTCATTTAACACATGGTTTAAGGGTTTAAATTGGTAAATTTTCCAAGCTTAAATATAGTGGACGGATGTGGTATGGTTTTAGAGAAATCTTAATTATTTTTAATGGTTAATTTTGTAATTTGATAAATTAGTTATTAAAATAAAAGATGACAAAATATAATACTATCATCTTCTTCCTTTTCTTTTTGTTTTGAAACTGTATAGCCTTGGTGAAGCATAAAGAACATTCGGCCAAGCTAAATTAGGATGCATGTAATTGAAATTTTGACCTGTTTTTAGTAATTTTTATGTTTTTGAGCTCGTATTAACTTAATCTAGCTAATCCAAGGGTCAAATTGTAAAACTGTTAAATGTTATAAATTATACCATGGATGAATTTGATATGTTTTTGAAGTTTTATGGTATATTGTTTAGCTTGGTTGCTAAATAAACATATTTTGTTAAGTAATTTTTATGATTTTAAGGTTTAGGGACTTATTTATGAAAATGGTAAAATTCAAGGAAAATATTGTACATTGATGATAAATATGGGCTTTTATAAGACTAGGTAAAAATCAGCTAGCATGAATTTTAATTAAAAGTGGTTAAATTGCAAGTTTCAGGTTTAGGAACTAAATTGCAAAAAAGGTAAAGTTTAAGGGTAATTTTGTAAATTTTTATTGTAAAGGGTTATAAGCTAAATTAATTATTTTAAATGCTGGAATGAGATTAATTGAATAAAAATATTTATCTAGATCAAGAAACAACTCGAACGGAAGAAAATCGCTAAAAAGTCAAAGTGGCATAATAGTGGTCGATTCGGGTTAAAAGTCGTTTATGAGTTCAGGTAAGTTGGTAACTTGGTTAATTCAATTAGTTACAGTTTCAATAAATTTAATATCTATTTGTGTATATATATGTGAATGAAAATTTGTTGGTTTGAAGGAAATTATTAATACCATAGTTGAAAGACACTATGCCACTATACTAGAAGCGAGTAAGACAATAGCTGAAAGATGTTGTGGCATCACGATTCTATCAAATAAGACCATAGCTGAAAGACGCTACGGCATCACGACTCAAACGAATAAGACCATAGTTGAAAGACACTATGGCAACACGACGGAAAATAAATAAGACCATAGCTGAAAGACAGTATGGCAACACGACGTAAAATGAATAAGACCATGGTTGAAAGAAACTATCGAATCAAGTCGGGTATGATTAAGACCATGGTTGAAAGACACCATGGCATCCTTCAACCATTCGTTATTCAGGTAACATGTTTCGGTTGAGATATGTATTATAAGTATGTATATGAAATTAATGTTTTGACTAGTATAGTTTGTTAATGAATATTTACGCTTTGGTGTGGTTATATGTTTCATATGTCTATAAATATATTAACTAATGATGTTTGTGGTGTGTTTAGGGAATTAAATGGTTATATGAGTACTGTCTGAGTATATGAATATATGAAATGAATCATGATTTTGGATAATGAAATGGATTATAATGATATGTGTAATTGAAAGGAAAAAATGGTTTATTGTACATGTAGAACTGATGAACTATGAAAAGGAAATGTTGACATGTTATATACCATGTTTTGGTTGGAATTATTTGTGCATTGCTTCTCCAACTAACCATGTGAGGTGTTATGTATAGAAAAGGAATTTGGACTATGGCTAAACTAAATTATGCTTAATTTAATGTATTCGGTAAGTTTAAGTTTCCTTTATATGAGCTTACTATGCACTAGTTGCTTACATAATTGTTTTCTTTGTTTTGTAGATCATCGGAAAGCTCGATCGTTTGGAATCTTCGTCGAAGCACAATCACACTATCTATCAACCATTTTGGTAACTTCTATATAGTTTGGGCTAATGGTTATAAATGGCATGTATAAGGTTGTATATCTATTTGGTATGTCTTGGATTGTGCCAAGCTTTGGTGTACCTTAATGCTTTTGTTAATGGTTTATATATGAAGTGTATTTATAATATGCTAATGGTTATGCATGGCCTTTTGAAATTAGGAAGGAAATGGTTGATTGATATGTTTTTGGATGGGGATATTTAGTATATTTGAATTATGTTAAATGATTGAACTTATGATGTTAAATTGATCTAGGTTAGGTGTTTGAAATGTGGTGCCTTTGAATGGCATATTGGTTAAAACATATAGGATGGTTGAATTGGTATGTTTTGTATGTGTTTAAGGTGTGTTTTGATCATATGAATGTGTGTGGGAAATGTGTGTTTTGGTATGCAAGTATAGGTTTTGAAATGACTTGTTTTAAGGGCTAAATTAGGAGCACGTGGCCTATCACACGACCGTGTGACACACACGGTTGTCTATTATTTTAATTTCAGATGCAAGTTCCACACGACCTGCAACATGGTCGTGTGACCCAAGTCAGTGAGTTACTCAGGCAGACTCACAGGCTGGGACACGATCGTGTGTCGCATACTTCAAATGCCCACACGGCCTGGACTATGTCACATGAGTGCTGCCCCTGTTTCCCAAATTTTCAACTTTTTCCTGAACTTTCTAATTTATTTCAAATTGATCCCTAAATGTTCCTAAATTATTTTTAGGGCCCTATGGACTTGGTTTAAGGCCCATAAGTTTGTTTTTTCTAGAATTAAATTAAGTTATTAAATGATTATATTAAATTTTCATAATTGTTTCTGTTTTGATGATAAATGTTTTGTTTTGTTCGGTAATGCTTCGTAACCCTAATCTGGCGATAGAGACAAGTTAGGGGTGTTATAGGGGGCCTTCATCTGTCCTTGCAAACACTGCATATAACTCAAGAAATGGTGATCCACTATCAATATGAGCCTGCACGATCACCTCCAATCCCCCTTGTACCTTTGATATCGAAAGTGTCATATCTGACGGGGTCGACCGAAGCACAAAATCGATATTTAAGTGATAACATTCTCATCTGATTAGATCCAATGATTTTTTGCCTAATTCTTCCATGTAGTTCTGATAATTGTATGTTCGGGTTAAAAGTCAATTGCATTGTGTTCTCTAATAAAAAAAGACATCGTTCTCAGTGTCACGCACTTCATCGTCGTAATAAACAATAGCAATAATTCGTCCAGTCATTTTCACCAAAATAACATGTTCCACATGTTCGAAACAAAAACATTATGCAAAAAATAGTCTTGTAATTAAATATGAACAACAAAAATCGATTATTACTTTATGCAAATTGCGTGGTAGCTTCAAATTACGCCTTATGTGCGAACTTCTCTTCTTCTGATCTTCTTACAATTTTCTTTGCTCGTAAATGCCTTATGTCACTCAACGTTGAAATAGATTGCTTTTATAGACCCGAGGGTGAGTGAAAATTGATTCAAAAAATTTTCCCGAGCTAGTGGGAAGTTGAAATTGCTAGAGATAAAACGCTCCACATAGGACGCAATTTCAGCACACTACCAAAAAAAAGAGTGAAAGCGCGTCCAACTGGATGCATTTTTGTGCCGTGTCAGTTGCGTTTTCAGTTCTTTTTTCTGACACTGCACTGAAAACACGTCCTACGTGGAACGTTTTCTCTCTACAAATTTCAACTCTAGACTTTTCCCCACTCATCCATTAGACATCCCGGGATTCCCAAGATATGTTATCTGAACCTATCTGAATGTTCAAAAATAATTCACTGTAAATAACGATCAAAACTCAGTTGCATTCAAAAAAAATTGAAAAAAAAATTAAAAACTAAGATTTAATCAAACTGAGTAGTTCAAGTTTTGATTATGAATCGAATTAAATTTTGCAATTCGAATAATTTGAATATATGATTAGTGTAAATACGATGCTTCTAAATATTGAATTAAATAATTATTAACTTTGCATCTCAAAAATTATAAAATATATATAACTTAAAAAATAAAAAACCTATAAAAATTTAAACCTTAAAATCTACAAAACCCTAACCTTACTTTAAAAAACAAACCCTAAACCTAAGAAAAAGGACCAAAAAGAAAACGCTATTATTATGTTCCAATTTCAAGGTATGAGACTTGGATCCTACATAGGGAAGTAAGAGATTTCCTAGTGGGGTTTATATGGATCTAGGCTCTCCAACCTCAATAGCTAGTTTTGGGGTATGGTTCTCCAAAGGTCTGTATCAATTGGTATCAGAGTTAGCCATCATGCTTCTCAGTTGTAATCATGCGGCGCAGGTGGTGACGTCGGCATTGCAGTTTTGCCCTGGGCTAGAATAAGCTAGCGCAAAGCCAACTCGCGTGGGCTTCGGGGCTACAAAGCATGGTGGATTATTATGTTCCAATCAGCTGAAACAGCTTCCAATTGGAAGCATTTTCGTTATTTCGGCCTAGTCTCGTAATTCTTTTGAAAAAAATGACCTAATATGGTAATTTTTTTAAAAAATCGGCATTTTAAAGAAATTCAGTCCAAAGTGAGAATAATTTGGGAAAAAGGTAAAAGACAGACTTTTATAGCGTGTCATCACTGTAAAATAGAGTAGAGTATTGGTCAGGATCACATTGTAGGGTGACTTTTATAGTGTTGTAGGGTGGCCAATGATGTTATGTTGGCTGGTGAGTTTATCGGAAAAGGTGAAGTTATGGTCATGGTTCGTTGTCGGTGTCGTTGGATTTCCTTTTCTTAAAGAGGATTTAAATGTTGATGATGCCACCATTAAAATTTTCATGTGGTAAATAAACAAAAGAAATGTCTTGGAAAAATTATAGAAAGGTCCCTAATTTTAGTCAAAAGTAAAATAAACAATACATCAGCAATCTAATTAACGAAATTTTTAACGATAATGACGAATTCGAACAATTATATTAATTAGAATGACTAAATTAATAAAAAAATTAGAGTAATAAAAATAAAAATACATTATGTTAACATGACAAAATAATTTTATTTTATTTTTATTTAAAAAATAAGCATTCCAGACTATTACATAATAATTAATTTAGAAACAGAAAAAACGGTAAGGTATTCATGCAACACATTCAGAGCAAAATCAGAGGGTTGAAACCAAATGTGATAGCCAATGCCCATTCATTCTACAGCCTTTTCTAAATAATCAGCCAACCTATTGCATTCACAATACACATGAGTTAAACCGACATTCCAATCACAGCTCAACAAATCTCAAATCGTATTTACGACGTGTGATTTTAGCTGATTATTTATTAGGTTCCCCTTAATATGGTGCAGCGCTTCCAAACAATCTAATTTTAACAACACATCTCGACAACCAGGCTTCCAATCATGTTCAAGACCATCAAGTATGCCCTAGAGTTTTGCCTCGTATGTGCTACACAACCCTATGTTCCTTGCAAGTCTCAAACACCACAAACTATCTGCATCTTGGATCACACCACTGACCATACCTATTTTATATTTCAAATTCTGACCACCATCCACATTAATTTTCCATTTTCCCACTGGTGGTGGAGAAAATGAAAGTTGCGTCCATCTTCTCCAACTCTTTGTGTACCCTTGTTCCTAATTCAATTGATTAGCATATACAATCTCCTCTTTATATCACATGCAACCATAAATGAATCCTTCACTATCCACATAATCAACTTTAAAAATACGATATTTCTTTTTTTTTTTTCACAAGGACCAGCATGTCACAGCAAAGAAGGTATCCACGTCTTCCATATTAGTGAGAACTCAATTAAACTTTTAATTCTTTTACGAGGGTTTCTTTTACGCTTAAATCTACATTTTGAAGAAATAGGAACTTTAAAACAACGCTAGGTTACTAAGGTATTTGACCATTCGGACTTGGAAACAACGCTACGCGGATCACCCGACCCTTCAAAACCCTCTCTTTGCTCCACTGTTTCGCCATTAGTCCTGTCTTTCTCCACCGCCCCCCTTTCACCTTTTCGAATTCTGATTTTTCCCACTCTCTTCAATTTCTTACAAGTCAGAATTCAGATAGACCCCAAAAAGGTCCTATCTAACCCTAACTTCTCATCTCTTCATTTTGTGCTTCTCTTTCTCCCCCACTGTTTCCCTGCTCGATAACACATGTTGATTCCATTTTGTTAACGGCTTTCTAGGATTTTATTCGGGATTTTGTCGGAGCACTGAATACCTTCCTTTTCCTGGTATATTCCCCCTCGTTGGCGTAACTTTTTCTTCTTCTTCTTCTTTTAAGTTTTTAAAGAAATGAATCGTGAGGAAATATAGGAAAAAAGTTCAGCCGCCATTGAAGAGTTTATTCTTTTGGTACAAAAATAAACGGAAACAAATGGGTCCCAAGTTTTGGCATCACGTTTTGCCGTATTTAATTTATCTCTATCAATGTTAATTCAAATTCCGCATGGATTCAGTGGAATTTACTTATTCATTACTTATTCTAGCTTCCCTGTTTGTTTAATTTGCTTTCTGTTTCTCTCTTTTTCTCAGTTTGAAATCAAAGAGTTGCGGAGTATAAGAACTATATAAACGAAGATGTTTGGTACAACTAACCGTAAGTCTTTCTTTTACCTTTTTTTATCTTTCTTGTTGAAATCGAATCGAGTTTTTGATTCGGTTCATCGAGCTGATGTCAGGATGAGTGTATAATTGCTACCATTCTTTAAAACTAGAAGCTCATGACTGCCAATTTTATTTAGGCATTGTAAAATTTGAACTTTTATTGGTTTTAGCATCGAAGATTAAGTTAATCATCCAAAAAAAAATTATAATATTAATGGTAATGGTAATATTCGCTGAATATTGTTATCTCTCCTTATTCCTTTTAAATTTTTTATCAGTATCATTTTTAAGATAATCTTTTTTTCCACTATTGGGGCTTCACTACTGCATTGTTATCGCAACAAAATCCTATCATGATTGTTCTGTGTCCTATTGTTTAGCTTCTTAGCTTGCTCTTAGATATAATATTTTAATTAGAAATACTTTTGTGCTTGTTATTGGTCAGTTGCTTGTGCTTTGCCTGTGATTTACATATCTACTTGTAGTTTGTCATCAGAGTTTGTATTTTGTTGTTATGTTTTTAACAAATATATGCGTATATATATTGCATGTCTTTTTTCTTTTTGGAAATAAATTTTTTGTAAGTTGTTATTTGTGAACTTTTTTGCACTAATAAATAATTGTTAGCAACTCTTAAAACAGCTTTCGGGCAACCAGCAAGTAGCCCATTTGGCCAGACCAATCCAAGTAGCAATCCGTTTGCACCTAAATCTTCCTTTGGTAGTCCAACTCCTTTTGGCTCCCAAACAGGGGGTTCACTATTTGGTGGTACTTCTACTGGGGTGTTTGGTGCAGCCCAACCTTCTTCTCCATTTTCCTCAACAACAACCTTTGGTGCATCATCATCTCCGGCATTTGGAAGTTCCATGCCTGCTTTTGGGTCTTCGTCTACTCCTGCTTTTGGCAATTCATCATCATCTTTTGGTGGTAAACGTTTCTTTATGCTCTTTATCCTATCATTATAATTGAGTTCTCCTTCATTTTACATTCTTTTTGTTCTAGTTAAATATAATAAAGAATGTGATTGTAATGCCTTCTGTCTTTTGGTATTTTATGGTGCTTTAGTGTTCTAATGCCAAATATGTGAAGATCCTTAAGTTGTTGTGTGTCTAGATACACGCTTATATGAATATAATTATATTTTAATTAGATACCTATATAAGTATATTTATATTTCAATTAGTTGCACTCTTATTTCTTGGTGATGGAAGAATTTAGTGTTTTATTAGTAATCTGCTTTAATTTTATGCTTTTTTTGACTTTTTAGCCATAAGCTCTTGGGAACTTGGTGTCTTGTCCTCAGTGTTTAACTGATGACTTTTTTTTTATAGGGCCTTCTGGTTTTGGTCAGAAGCCAGCATTTGGTTTTGGATCTACTCCCACTCAATCAAGTCCTTTTGGAAGCTCAGGGCAGCAATCACAACCTACATTTGGTAGCGGAATATTTGGTTCCTCCACACCCTTTGGTTCAACACAGTCTGCATTTGGTGCCACAAGCACCGCTGCGTTTGGTGCCACAAGCACCCCTGCCTTTGGTGCCACAAGCACCCCTGCCTTCGGTGCCACCAGTACCCCTGCCTTCGGTGCCACAAGCACCCCTGCTTTCGGTGCCACAAGCACCCCTGCTTTCGGTGCCACTAGTACCCCAGCCTTTGGTTCCACAAGCAGCCCTGCCTTTGGTTCAACTGGAAGTCCTTTTGGGAGCACTGGAACTGCATTTGGTGTGTCTAATGCCCCAGCATTTGGAGCATCAAGCACACCTGCTTTTGGCACATCTAGCACTCCAGCTTTTGGAGCGTCTTCTACTCCTTCCTTCAGCTTTGGGTCTAGCCCTGCTTTTGGACAATCAACAGCAGCATTTGGTAGTAGTCCTTTTGGGACGACTACAGTTGGAGCACAGAGTTCCCCTTTTGGTAAGTAATTATTAAGTTTACATGATCAATTATAACTTCGGAATTACTTATCCTGATAGGAAAAATTGTATATTTCATTGGTCTTTTACACTGAGTACCAGGTTCAATATGCATATATGTGCACACATAAACACGCATATATAATAGCTAAATTCTTTTGAGTTATGTAGGAAGCCAATCCTCTTCTCCTGCATTTGGAAGCACGACCTTTGGCCAGTCTGCATTTGGGGGTCAACGTGGAGGCAGTAGAGTAGCTCCTTATACACCTACAACTGATGCAGATAGTGGGAGTGGTACACAGCCTGCTGCAAAATTGGAGTCAATATCAGCAATGCATGTTTACAAAGATAAAAGTCATGAGGAGCTGAGATGGGAGGATTATCAGTTAGGAGATAAAGGTATTTATGTCAAAATGTTGTGGGACTCTGAAAGTTAATCATTCTCCTTTTCTGTGATTGACATTGACTAGATTGCTATATTAACTTGAAATATCAGGTGGACCGCAACCAGCTGCTCAGCCTTCTGGAGGGATTGGCTTTGGTGTGTCAGCTGCACCTGCAAGTCCTTTTGGCTCTTCTTCAACAATTGGTCAAACATCTGCAAATCCATTTTCCGGCACGAGTGCTAATCCATTTAGTATAAAACCCCCATCCTTTAATAGTGCAAGTTTTACAACCTCAACTACTACATCAAATCCTTTTCAATCAACATCATCAAGCCTTTTTGGCCCATCTTCATCAACAACACCTTCAATATTTAGTTCTTCAGCTCCTGCATTTGGAACTGGTTCATCTCTTTTTAGTTCATCTGTAACTCCTTCATTTTCATCTTCGCCATCCATATTTGGTACTGGTGCAGCTCCAGCAACAACACCCACATTTGCCACTGGTTTAAATTTTGGCAGCAGTCAGGGGTCTTCTCTGTTCACTTCTACCCCTGCAATTGGGCAGGCAAGCTCTACCTTTGGACAGAATACTAGTAGCTTTGGTCCAACTAGCATTTTCAATACACCTTCCACTGGGTTTAGTGGGAATATGTTTTCGAGCTCTCTGTCATTGCCTCCTTCTAGCAACCCAACTGCCTTCGGCTCAACAACTGTAAGTCACTTGTGAAATCCTTACAATCATTCTTCTTTTTTTATCATGTTTATGATCCTTTGCTTGTGTTATTTGGTTATAGAGTTAAGCTGGAATGTTTGTTGCGTTGTCTTCAACTTTGGTCAAAGTGCTTTATTTCTGTACATTTTCGTCGTGCTGTTGTGGGGATGCAGAATTATGTTCACTTTCCTTTTATTTTATTTAATTGAGAGTTCAAAGTAATTGTAGTTTTTTGTCTTCAAATATGTGTTATTCTATTGAATGAAGAGTCATAGTTGATATGTTCATACGGATAACTGTTGCATATCTAAAGGCAAGGGGTCATGTTGATTTGACTAAATATCCTTATGACTATTTGTTGATTATAATTTGTTTCAGATTTTTTATGAAAAAAATATTGTGAGCAAAATTTTTTATGATTTTAGGAGTTTTTCTGGCTTTAATTTGCTATAATGCTCTCTGGTTTTATGCAAGAGTCTTTGCATAAATGTGCATGCTCTCTTACCTGTTTCTGAGCCTTAAGTTATTGGTTTGACCCATTGTTGCTGCAGCCCTCTTTTGCTTCACCTTTCCAGCCAGCTCAGACTTCTGGAGCTTTCAGCTTTAGTAATCTTGGTCAGACACAAATGAGTAAGAAAAGTTTTATCTTGAATATTATCATTGAATGTTTTGGGAGCACTTTTTTTTTACGCTTCTGACCATAATGATTTTTCTGTCTTTATAGGTGGTGGATCTGGCATTTTTGGTCAGAGTAATGTTGGCCTACCGTATGTTTAATATCCATTGGGTTTTGGTTCTGTTTTCACTATCACTTATAAATATCCTTATACATACCTACAAGCATGTCCATATCTATTACTAGTAGAACCTGTGTATATCTGCATTCAAAAGTATGCCTGAACAAGTTCTTTCCATGGTCATCCATGTAGTCTGTGATTTTCTATTTTGTAGCTTAATTACTTATCCTCTTATGTTTGGCAGGTCTGTGACACAAAATGCTGCTGTAGTACAACCTGTGACTATTAGTAATCCCTATGGAACACTCCCCGCAATGCCTCAAATGTCAATTGGTCGGGCTGGGACTGCACCATCTGTTCAATATGGGATTTCTAGCATGCCTGTAACTCTCTGACATTGCTTTAGTTGCTCTTAGTTTTTGAGTTTCATATACTTATTATAGATTGTTATCTCTCTCCCCCCATCCCTCTATCTGTTCCTCTTTGCGCTAGAGTTATAATATAATATTGTTTGACTGGTAATCAATTTATCAGGTCACGGACAAACCCGTTCCTGTTAGAATATCGCCCCTGTTGACTTCACGGTACATTTCACAAAGACGGATTAGGTTGCCTGCAAGGAAATATCATCCTAATAACGGCAATCCAAAGGTGAGGATGCTGCCTCTCTTGGAAATAGTAAACTCTATTCTAATTTGAAATATTTTTCCATTGGTGGACTATATGAGGTTATAGTTATAATATTTGTTGGTTTTGTTTGTTTAATATATGTAGGTTCCATTTTTCAATGACGATGAAGAGACACCCAGCACACCTAAGGCTGATGCTGTTTTTATTCCTAGGGAAAATCCAAGGGCTCTGGTTATCCGTCCCACTGAAAATTGGCCTTCAAGAGCTTCTGTAGAGAAGGTATTGCCTTTGAAGGATGCATCCTCTCTGGTGCATGAGAATGGTAAGATTCTTTCAAGCTCATATGCTCTCCTTTTGTGGTGAATTACAGATTAGAACTGAAGGTTATAGACATGGATAAAATTTCATAGTCTTGAAGTATTAACTTGTTGGTGGGCTTTGTTTATTCTTTCCATGTATTATTTACCATCATTTGACAATATAAGGTTCTCATTTATCGTCACAAAATACTATTGATACTCAAGTCGTTAGTAAAGATGTTGGATCGTTGGGAAGTTGCTGTATTTGTCTTGTGTAATTGTTCCCTCTGTTTATGTAGTCTGTGTCTCTGTTCTCTTTGTCTGAAACACACAACACTGAATTTTATTCAAAATAATGGGCTAACCTATTACTACCAATTGTCATTTAGGAAAAATAATGGAAATACCATATCTTGTACAAAGTCACTTTTCTGGTGCCATTTCAATATTTTAATTGCCTATGTTGCTCCAACTCTTCATTTTCTTTGATGTATCTGTATCTGCTACCTGTTTCTGACACATATATTGACATGGGATGATGATATGATCCTACAAGGATCTTTCAAATACATAGATGAATTTTGAAAATTTAAAGTACTGTCGTCGGTTACATACTTGGGTTCGATACTCACACTCCAAGTCTAGAGACCAGATCTTATTGCATTAAAGAAATGCTCTGATTTTGTTTTCAGATGTGTGAATTTGTGCTCTCTTTTTTATTCAACTACAATGATTTTTGACTGCTCATGGCTGACTTTTTGGAGCATCCTTTTCATTTAGGCAAAGTTTCTGATGATGGCTTCAATGCTGAGGATAAAGATAGTAAGTAGCATCTCTTTCGTGAAATTTACTCGCCAATTCACTGTCGTGTCATTATATTAATTTTATGTCGCCCATAATGTTTCTTTGATTTAATGTTTAATGATGTCAAAATTGCATAGGTTATAACATATTCTCTGTTTGTTCTCTAACTTCCTTGCAAGACGGTCATCAAAAAACACAGTTAGCCTGTTGTCAACTCCAATGGAGTTTCTAATGTACATATGGGACAAAACAAAGCATTAAAATAAGCCTTTTCCTTTATGCCACAGCGATTCTCTTTGTCATAAAGATGATGAGTGTTCTATTCTGATTAGCAAATCAGTTTGCTAGCATCTTTACTAATTTTAATTTCTTCTGATTGATATGATCATTGTAGAAAATCCAGCTGAAAATGGCCTTGTGAAGGAGCAGATTCATCATAACCAGAAAGCTAATGGAGTCCATGATGATCATTCTGTACAGAAAGAGGATTCGTTCAGGACACTCAGTGGCCACAGGGCTGGTGAGGCTGCTATTGTGTATGAGCACGGGGCTGACGTTGAGGCTCTAATGCCAAAGCTCAGGCGTTCTGATTACTATACAGAACCCCGAATCCAAGAACTGGCAGCAAAGGAAAGGGCTGAACCAGGGTACTGTCGCCGTGTCAAGGACTTTGTGGTTGGGCGGCATGGTTATGGAAGCATAAAGTTCCTGGGTGAGACAGATGTGAGATGCCTTGATCTAGAGTCCCTTGTACAGTTCAACAACCGTGAGGTAATTGTTTACATGGATGACAGCAAGAAACCTCCTGTTGGACAAGGTCTTAATAAACCTGCAGAAGTAACGCTTCTCAACATCAAGTGCTTCGACAAAAGGACCAGAGAGCAGTATACAGAAGGGCCAAAAGTGGAGAAATATAAGGAGATGCTTAAGAAGAAGGCCGAGGACCAAGGAGCAGAGTTTCTCTCCTATGATCCCATCAAAGGAGAATGGAGGTTCAGGGTAAATCACTTCAGCAAGTACAAGTTGGAAGACGAAGAGGAAGATGTGCTGTAACAATGTTTGTTTTATTCATGGCAATTGTTAAGGAAGAGTTTGTGGGTGGCACATGTGTTTTCTCCCCATTAAAAAGGGTAATGTCTTGAATGTACAGGGTTGGCAAATTGTGGTAATGTTTCGACTTTTTTAAGCGTCACATCAGACGGTATACATGAATGTTTTCGTGCGAGTGATTTCGTTAGTTTTTTTTCTGTTCTTGCGATGCTGACTCTTGGAATTAGATTGCTTATGAAATGGCATTATCATTGTGTGGGAAAGCTCTATAGTAATGACGGGGAATTGGATGTTAGTGCTGTTCTATATGAAAATGTTCCCTTCGCTTTAAATATTAAATAGAGATATTTATGGAGTTAGTATATAGATGAATTGAAATTTGATGAAATAGTTTAATCAGAATTGTGCTTAATTATTGGTTTCATACACTAGGGACCAGTCTAAATAAAATGTAAAGTTGTTATGAAATTTCAATAGGAATAGAAAGTCTCCTAGAAAGTAGGTCTTTGATGCGTAAATGTGAAATTGAATTTTAATTTGAAGCTTTAGATTGAAATTTAAATTGAAAGTTGTTCAGGGTAAGGGTTAAATTGAATAAATTTTAAAATATGTTTAGCTTTGTATTTGAACGTGGTTTGGATGAAATTTGATATTAGCCCTGTTTAGCAATTGGTTGATAGTTGATAGTGTTGATTGTAGTGACCGGTTTGACTAACTGATTTTATTATCTGTTTATTTAAAATTGTTTAGTAAAACTTAATTGATAGTTAAAAGCTGATATGTGTAAAATGATAAATAAGGACATGATACATTTTATTGTTAAGTATTTATTTGTTTATAATATTTTAGTTTTTATTGGGTGAAATTATTGAAATAAAACACTATTACCAAAGAATTAAAACATTCATTATGGAAAGTAACATATTTCAATTAATATAAAGTTGCATAAGAAATCATTTTACACAAGTAAATTGAAAATAAATTAAGAGTATACAAATATTCAAGAAATAGATATATATCCAAATAAGTAAAAACAAATATTTAAGAAACATGACGCTATCGTCTAACTGCCATCAAACTAGTAGTGATGTCATAATAAACTTTTGCCATTTCATTAGTACTCATACGCTCAACTTCTTGAGTGGAAATGCATTCGACATCCAAAAATGCTTCAGGAGAAATAAAATTCGGATTTGCATCTATGACCCTAAATGTTGGGTCACGAACTTTACTTAATCTGACGTAGTTATGTAATGCAAATGCAGCACAATTATTCTATTTTGATCTTGAGACGGATATATTAACATTTTTGCTAAAATCTTCTCTCGCGCCTTTAAAATGCCAAATCCCCTCTCAATACAACTTCTTAAGGATGAATGTGCTCAATTGAAATTTTCTCGCGGTAATGTTGATTTTTGTAGATTCACGGTGGAGTTTTGTTTTTTTTTTTGAGATGTACTTTGGACTTTGGAGGTGAAAGTGAAAATGGGAGAATAGAGGCTACTGATATCTTGACACCCCTATTAAGTTTGAGAACATGTAGCAAAGGGAGTAATTTTTTAGCAAGTATGGCCAGATATGTCATTCCACATATCTCATTCCTAATCAGGTGTTGAAAAAAGCTATCCATCCCAGCGTTTTTTTTTTTGTTTTGGAGGTTTTAGCTCAACAAGTTTTTACAAACCTCTATTCACCAAACACTACAATTAGAGGGTTTGACTATCCAATCCTCCATTTATGTCCAAATCAGCTAAAAAAGGCCCAAACTCTATTTACCAAACACTTACATTGTATAATTGTTGAATTATTATTCGTAGCTAAAGGCGACGTCGAGCCATCGATAGGGACAAGAAAGGCAAGAGTCGACGACGAGTGACGCGAGTTTTTGGTTTGTATTTCTATGATTCAAGATCAATTTAATTGTTGCATATTTATGGTGTATTGCATGATATGACATTGAGGTGAGTTAACAATGATTATTTGAAGTGGACCGTTATGACTGAGATGGAATATCGAGATAAGGCTAAATTGAATAGAATATAAATTGTATGAATTAGTTTATATATGATAATTGGAGGGAATTTGTATTGAGGTATGCTATATGATATGATGAATAGAAAGTGATGAATCATGAAATAAACTATATATTGAAATTGGAAATTTGATTTCCTTTTTAGTTATTTGGACAAGATCGGATATAATTGGCATGTCATGGCGTCAGGATATTGATTGAAAACCATCGTTATTGGGTAAACTGGGATGGTAGTTTTTACATGTAAAGGCATCATTGTCAGGAAACTCGGGGTGATAGAATAATCAAATTTTGAAAATCATCATTACTGGACAATCCAGGGTGGGAGTATGTACATGTTCAGCGTCATTGTTGCCGAGCAACCCGGGTAACGGATCCGCATATCCATTCTAAGCCCGTGTCTAGTTAATAGGGTCATAAAACATTATTTGACTATATGGTTTATGAAATGGAATACAATTTATATATGGTATATGTCAGCATGCAAAAGGTTATGCAAAATGAGTTAAAAACAAGCCTTGGGGGTCAAGTGAGCAATTATAAGCCAATAAGCTTGAAAATGGTTGAAATCTTGATGTGAAATGGAACATATGTGTTTATACGTTAGTAATGGTAATGAATAAATGTATGTACCTATACATGATAATATGAATTGGTTAAGTTATTGTGAAATGAATGAGAAATGGTAAGTTTGAGTACACACTAGTGATTTGGCATGCAAAAAGTTATTATGGTAATGAAAGTATTTGGTATGGAACTATATGAGATCTGATTACAAATTGTATTAGGTTTGAATGTATGCAATGGTTTTAAACTTGTTTTATGGTATGAAGTGTTACATTCAGTGTTATCAAATCTCTAGGTTTAGTTGATTCTCAAGTTAAATTGAGCTCAAAATTGAGTCTAAAGGTACATTTCAAGGTCAAGTCGAGTCTGAGTCGAGATTTGGATGTTGATTATAAAATTTCTTTTTTTTTATTGCTAAAGATGTCAGAGAATCAATAAATGATATTGGTGATGATGTATATAGCAATGGTCACTCCGTTAAGAGTGAGAACAGGATCGGGGTAGAGGCACCTGGCATTGACCTAGCTGGTGCTTAACAAAATAGAGTTGCTAGTCCTTGATGAGAAAGCTGGAGAGATGAAAATATGCTCTATGTTATAGCGGAAGCTCTTCAGTAAGTGGTGGGAGTTGCTCCATAGGTTACACCAGTGCCTGCAGTCCGGCAAGCTCCAATAAAATAATTACGAAAGCATGGTGCCATTAAGTTTAAAGGATTGAAAGGCGTTGATCCCTCGTTAGTTAAAGTTTGGCTTGAATCAATGGATTGGGTATTGCAACAAGTCGGGTGTTCTCTATACAAATGTGTCACGTGCGCAATTGCCCTCTTAAAAGAGAAAGTATATCAATGGTGGCTGACAGCTACTCGACATGTACCAGCTGATTGGATTAATTGGGATTTGGTTTCAGTTTGAATTTATAAAAAGGACATCGGCGAATTATATCTTGAAGATAAAAAGCAGGAGTTTATGTTGTTGAGATAGGGTGATATGTCAGCAGTCGATTATGAGCATGAATTTCTGCGGCTCAGCAAATACACTCTAGAATTAGTACCGACAGAAGAGGAAAGTTGTAAGTGATTCCTTTGGGAACTGTGTGGTAAGCTTAAAGTTTAATTGGTCTCGTATAAAATAATTTCTTTTCCTTCATTGAACGGGAAAAAATGGTCGAGCAAGTTATGGGCCTTAGTAAGATGTAACACCCTCGCTCGATCTGATCGCCGAATCCAGGTGTAGAGTGTTGCAATTAGGCCAGTTTGGACTAAATACCCAATTTTAATCTTAATAATTTCAATACAGACTTTATTGGATAATAAATATCTCTTACAATAGAAACCCTAAAATAAAACTTACTATCTCTAATTTCAATCTATAAGGGAATTGTTAGACTACATTATATTCAGCCGTTAGGCGAAACCTCTAATGGAACCCCCTTCCCATGTGCATGACACTAAACTAATGATTGCTCCTTGATATACCTTGGTCTCGTTGGGCTGCTCCTCAAGATCCTTACTCATCCAACGAGTCCTGCATACATAAACTAGATTATGTAAGTTCAAAAGAACTTAGTGAGTTTTTTTACTATTCTTCGCAAAATAGCCCCACACTTGTGAGGGTAATAAAAAGAAAATCTAAACACATTTAACTCCCTGATTGTTTTGGGACGATTCCTCTCAATTTGAGTCGATGGTCTGTGTTTCATTCCTCAAACTTAACTATAGGCGGATAGGTCGTTAAACGATCTTCCCTTGGCTGACTCTATAACTTTTCGACAAGTTTTGGTAATTTCTCAGATGTCTCGCCATAACTGCGGACTCTGTCCCTTCCTTACGTGCATTATTTCCTTCATCCATCTCCCTTCCTGGACATCCTTCTAATCATAATTTTTAAATCCTTAGTCACATAGTTGGGTGGTCAGTTACCAGTATAGATTCTCCTTTCCACCTTAGACTTATAAGGTAGTTGTCTTGTCTACCACCCTAATAACCCTTTTTATTTTGCCTTCCTTGGCGATTATAATAAACCTGATTAGTCCTTGGCGAACTCTATTTTCTTACTTCAGTCCCAAAGGGCTTTCTGACACTCTGCCAGTGGGTGTAGCTAATGAAGACTCATGCCACTCTAGTGGACTAGATCTCATTTCACCCTACATTCGGGTTGCAATGTTATTTAGGTTACTTCCTGGTGACCGCCCTAACAGTGATACCTTGTTTTTAAGACGCATGTTTTTCTGTTGTGGTCTGCTTTGGTCGACAGTATTTGACCGACTGTTATCCGAGTGACCCTTTCAGTTTACTATTTCTCTCATAATATGGTTCCTTACGGAACTAGCCCTTTAGCTAGTACTTCTCAATAGTGTCCCCTTAAAAAGGAATAGTCTTGACAGACATATATGTCACTCGATTATTCATTCTTTATACCTCTTTCTTCTAATAGGTTCTAACTAACACCTCTTTTCCGATTAGTTGATCTGGAGTACAAATGATTAACCCTCCCCGCACAAACCACAGTTCAACTAACCTTATATCAGGAGCGTATCTCCCAATAACCTTCCAAGGTCTTCCCTTAACATGAAAGCTTTTTTTAACACCACTTGGCAGTTCTTAATGGCGGATCCTTATTTGCGATCTACGGGTAAATCCCATTCCATTGCTTATATCCAAGGCATTAACAACATATCATTCCCCCAACAGATCTTAGTTGGGTTTTCACCATATGCCCTACTGACGTCCTTATTTACCGTTAGGCAGACTTTTCCCAATTCTAGTACATTTGTTCATTTTCTTTTCTTCTCTCTTTCTTGTTTTCTTTCTTTATTTTGGCGGATTCCTCAAATCCACTGGTTGGCTATCGCTTGCTAATACTCGCAATATATTAACACACTTTATGGGTGTTCCTTTTCTTTTTCAATACTCGCAATATATGTTAATTCATATTTTGATACATTGGTTGATTTAAAGGTGTCCATGGGTCGGACAGAGTCGAATTCAAGTCGGGCCTAGGCATAATATTAACACCCTTTATGATTGCCCAAGTCTGGCCCGTCCTGAAATATGGGCTTAAAATTTTGTCCAAGTTTATCTATATTTGTAAATGGCTAAACAAGCCCATTTTATTTTTAAAAAAATTAAAAAATGTATATTATTTTTAATTTAATATTTAATTGTTTTAAATTTTTAATTAAAATTTTATATTTAGTGATCTTAACATATTTTTAATATTTATATTATAGTAGTATTCTAACATTATATACTATTATAAAATAATATAAAACTTTACAAATTTAAAAGAAAAAGATCGAGTCGGGCTTGAGCATTAAATGTTCAAGCTTGAGCTCGACCTATATTTTAAACGGGCCTAATTTTTTTGCCTAAGCTTTTTTTTAGGTTTAATATTTTTTTCAAAACCCTCCAAAATTTCAGGTAGGTCTTCAAGTTTGGGTAGGTAGCCGAAATTTTTGGGTTGTTATAAAAGTCTCAACTTTTCTCCTATCCACCAATTAAAAATTGGGTCCAAATAAAAAAGTCAAGTATGTGGTCCACATTTAATCCTCAATTCAAATCTAATCAAATGGTTTAAATTAATCTTAATCACATAATATCTCAACAAGATAATATTTCCAACCTAAATTTCATATGAAATGACCAAAATGCCCTTATAGGAAAATTTTACACTTTAGTCCTTTTCTACCCATTATTATACTTCATAACAAATTGGGCATGTCAAATGAAACTTCATAGATAATATTATCTCTCTAATATGTGTCCATGGGTGGAAAAATTTACACTTATGCCTTTTCTACGGTAAAAATGGATAAATTGTGATTTAGTCCTTGAAATTTCTAATATTTTCCTATTTAATCCGAAGTTATTTTTGTCGTACTAATTCATGTTCCAAGTCATTCTCATTTTAATTAATCATTAATACCTCATATTTTCTCAATTTGATCAAATTGCATTTTAATCCTTATATTTTTAAAAATTTACTTTAATCTTGGAGAGTGTCGTAAGTTGATAGGTGGTTGTTATAAGTGTGGTTTGAAAGAACATTTTCTGAAGGATTGTCTGAATAGAGATAAGGTTTCACAGACTCAGAGTTTGGCACCTGTTTCTACATCTACTAGGGGTCGGGGTCGTGGTAGAGGTAATGGGAGATCGATTGGGCAGTAAATTGTTGCTCATACTGTAGCTACTCAGGTTGATTCTGGAGTTTCAACTTGGTTTTATGCTATTAAGGAACCCCAGGATCAAGATTCGAACGTTGAGATTGCTGGTATTTTTGTCTTGTGATCAATTTCTTTATTATTGTTAGTAGACTTAGGTACTATGCCTTTGTAAATTTTAGGTAACATAACTAATAAGTAGAGAATTCCGTTAGAGACTATTGATATAGGAAAAATGGTTACAAATTTTATAGATGAAAGTGTCGTAGTGAATAGAGGAAATTGTTAGTCAAATTACAGTAGAATAGTTTGTGGTAGTGAATAGAATCATTAAGAAAAGTAGTTGGAAGTTATAAAGAATAAGACTCAGAGTGCGCAACGAAAGTGTGGTAGTTAGGTTAAAAGAAGAAATAGCATATTTGTGATTAATCAAGTGACGTGTTAGAAGGGAATTTCGAGGACGAAATCCTTCCAAGAGGGGGAGAATTGTCACACCCTAAAATTTTAGCCTATATGTGCTCGGAATTTCGTAAGTTTGGTAACCGATAATGTTTTCGACAAAGGCTATTAGGATATTAAACCAATTTCTGAAAATGAGTTTTAAATAACTTTAATTTTAGAAATAGGACTGATTTGTAAAAAAGTCAAAGTTGAGAGTTTTTATGAAGTAATTTGACCAAATTTTAAATTTCAACCTAAAAACCTTTTTTTTTTTCTAATTTGGTTTCACGTTAGTTTCTTCATTCTCCATACTTGTGACATCCATTTCTCTCCTATTCTCTCCCAATTGATTTTCACTTCCAATTCCTAATCCCTCCTGATTTCCAACTTCTCTTGATCTATAAATCTCCATTAAAACCAAGAAAATACCTAAAAAGTTCATTAATTTCATCATATTTTTCAAGAGTGGATTTTCCAGAATTTTTCCAAAGTTCATTTTTCTTGCATCCAAGGTAACCAATCATCTTCCTATTAGTTTTAAATGTTATCTAGACTTTTAAATCAAATTTCTAGCCCTTAAAATGCATGTTTTAGATAAAAGCTGAAATTTTGGTCGTTAACTGTGGATTTCGAGTTTATGGATTAAAACTTGGTTTTAAAGTATTTTTAAACTTTTTTTAATATAATTAGAAGTTTTCTAAAGTTACTTTGAAGTTCCGTTAAGGAATTCACGAGTTTTAATGAATTTTCGTCATAATGGCCAAAACTTGTTGAAAAATGTCGATACCTTAAAACATGTAGTTTTGTGTTGTTTAAAGGTTAGGAATTAGTCATAGATGATTATGTAGATGAACGGAATTTGTTTTGTGCAAAATAATTAAGTGTAGGCTAAGATATTTGAATTTAAAGTTTTTCATGTCGAAGGTTTTGGTTAAAAATAGACGTAGCTTAGGCTATTGTTTTTTATTGTTTAAGGTGAGTTGATGACTGATTGTTGATTGTGTGCCTGTGTGGTTTGTCTTGTTGAAGTGTCGGAGTCTATAAGACCTTTAATGAGTAGAGACAAAGGCAAAGAAAAGCTTGTCTAAGCTTTTAGCTTTTCGGCGAAAGCATATTTCTGGTAAGTGTTTTAGGATCGCTACTCGTAGATGATTCATTGTGTGATTGGGAATTTAGGGGTACCCTAAACCCCTACTCTAAATTTCGAGTGTAAGTGTTCTCACACCTATGATTAAATGTGAAATATGTTTACTTGTGAATTTGTGGAATCATGAACATATATCAGATGCTAAGATATATGCTATAAGCTTGTGATGACCATTGTGAAAGTGAATATGAGAGTATGTTTCGTGTATCCGATGTGTGGTGATAGAGTCCACTTTATGTTTCATAATCTCAAAAGCCAAATTATCATAAAAAAAGTGACTGAATGTGATTAAATGTTATTGATATATGCTGAAATATATGCTTAAGTATTCACGTAATTAATATGTAAATATTCATGGAAGATGATTAAATGCATAAAATATGACATAGGAGTAGAAGATATTATGACTATGTTGCATGCCTGCTTTATTGATGCATAATGACTTGTTTACATAGTGGTTATTCTGAGCATTCACTGAGCTTGTTAACCTCACCTACTCCTTTTTAACCATTGCAGATAATTAGTGCCTGTGTGAGCAGTGTGGCCTTCAA
The DNA here is from genome assembly GCF_025698545.1 of Gossypium raimondii. Taxonomy (NCBI): domain Eukaryota; kingdom Viridiplantae; phylum Streptophyta; class Magnoliopsida; order Malvales; family Malvaceae; genus Gossypium; species Gossypium raimondii. The sequence continues at coordinate 33,795,271 of NC_068572.1, read as the reverse complement.
GGGAGTGATCCAAGCTGATTATTTAACTTCTATTAGTAGGTGATATATGCTTACTTATGTTTAGGGAATAAAGGCAATGTGATAGGCCAATGTGGTAGATTTTATATTGGTTATGCTAGGTCAATTTCTGGGTTGGTTGCATGTTATTTATGTTTGGAAGTTTGTGGACTTGAACATGATACCGGGACTGCTATTTCAGATATTTTGATGTTTCTTTAACTAGGTGAATGAAGCATGTTGAGATTCTATAGTCTAGAGCAGAAGTATCAATATTTGGTTTTAGAAAAACGATACCTCTGTAACTTCGAAAGTGCAGGGAGTCAGAATATAGAATTGGTATCAATACCTTAACCCGAATGTTGATACTCAGGTAAAATTTATCGATAACTTGCGAAAAGTACCGATAGTTTTTGACGTTTGGGAATTTTGGTGAGAAATAGAATGCAAGCTTGGTATCGATTTTTCATGTGGTATCGATACCACTTAAAGAAAAATATCGATTCCACTCCTTTAGTATCGACCCCTATGTATCATTTTTGAGAAATTTTGTTAAATGGACCTTATGCATGTTTAATTACTATTATAAGAATATTTCATGTGTGGTTAGCATGAAACATTGATAACTAACAGGTATAATTGACTTAAAACCTATACGAATACTAAAATGGAATACGCTTCGTTTAGAATGAACTTTTACTTGTTGTATATGACATGAGACGGTGGTGTGGCATCCTATATTCAGGCTTGGCGACTAGGCCGGGTATAGGGTGTTACATTATGAATTCCCTTTGTCTGACTCATTTCTGAATTTTATAGAATTTCACTAAATATAAACTTAGAATAGTACTAATGTTGTACCGAAAATTTGGGGCGTTACATGGCGGCAATACTGGTTACCACTATTGAGCAAGGAGCATTGCAAGACAAATGCTATTGGGGTTATGAAAGTATGGGTCACTTTTTAGTGGGTTCGGCTTATAATATGTGTCACCAAAGAGACATGTTTCAATTTTGATATGAAGGTTGACTAGGTTTGGCATCTTAAATGCCCTAAGTGTATCCACTTTTTCATTTGGCTCACCTTCTTGGATTGCTTGAATACCAACCATGTTCGTATGAAAAAAAAACATAACTTTTCATGCTAATTGTTCATTGTGTAGGCATATGGAGGAATCTATAGAACATATTTTTAGTTTTTTCGTAGCTAGGGAGATTTGGTTGGGCCTTTGAACAGACAACAAACAACATGATTTTCTTTCAATGCCTTTCAAAGCTTGGCTGATAAGCAATTGTAGGCAAGCTAGTGTAGTGAACATTCAATTGCCATGTGATATGTTGTTTATTGCTACATTATGGATTTTATGGAAAAGAAGAAATGAGACAGCCATTAATGAAAAATCGACAACAACAGTCAAGACATAGGAGTAAGCACCTAAATTTGCGAAAGTTGTTCACAATGTTGGAAAATATGAACATCATATATATAATAAAAGTAATTACATATTATTTGCTATCATAAAAGGTTAGTCCAAATTAAAAGTGATCTAATTTGGTTAAGGTTTATTGGGTTTTAGTTATTAAATAAAGTATGGACCAAATATGTGTAGATACTTTAGTAACTAATTTCTAATTGATGGTGGGTTGATTAGAAATTAGGGTTATAGTCCTCAAATTACACATGCATAACTTTTCTAATATCTCATCTTTAGAAAGAGAGAGGCACATTCTCTAAATTACTTGTGTACTAATTTGGAAGATCAAAACCATAAGATCCGAAGATTTTAAGAAATCGATGAATTCAAGTACACTTTCGTATTTAGTTTTATTATTGATTTACTCTTGATAATCTGACATGACAAATCTCGTTAATAAAGTTTTGTATTAGATCTTGTTTTTCCTTGTTAATCATTGAGAATGAATTCTTATTTCTTTTGGATTAATTCATTCTTCCGATTTTATGGATTTGATTATACACATTAAATCTTTTGAATTTATATTAAAAGTTTTAGGGTTTGGAATAATTATGTAATTCTTAAAAATTAAATTATTTGTGCTTTGTTTTTTTATTGCTAATGAGTACTGAACGTCATCCCCTATACATTGTCGATTGCCTTATAATCCAATTAGTTGATCAATTTAGAAGCAAAAATAAAATAGTTGAAGTTTCAAGCTTGATTCGTGAAGCTCAATCCCGAAACATCCTTAACCCATGATCTTTGGTTGTCCGAATATTTGTATATTTCTCTATTTTTGTGTATTCTATTTTGATGCTACTAAATTCTTTTGCCCAACACTTGCAATTATGGAAAATAGTAATGCTTAATGTTATGTTAATATCCATGTGCCAAGAATCAAACCTGCCATTTCTCGTGGGGAATTCATTGGCCATTTGTTTGTGGGATAACTGCAAGTAAAGTCATTCATTGCTTTGGATGTTTATAACCGGGTCCTTAAAAGTCCAGTTTTCAATGTTGATAATTTGTCTATTGCTGCCAGTTTCGTTGAATAATGTTTTAAAGAGATAATTTATTATTGAATAGTTTTATGAATCTGGAATCGGTTATTAGTATTTGTTTTATTCATTTATTATTGAATAGTTTCCATTACTATATATTAGGTTTTGGAATCCGGTTAAATTATGATGATATGGTTTATTCTATGAATTTTGGGATATGTCAACTATTATAATTTTTTTGAGATATCTAAATTAAGGGTTTTAAAATTTAATGTAAAAGAGTTTGGTTGTATAGCCTTTTATTTTTATTATATATAAAATCAGTCAAAATTAAGGTTTTCGGTTCGATGGTGGCATTAAGATAACCTTATTTTGGGTTATTTTGAAATTGTAGTCTTGATCAAAATTTTAGTTTTGACTTTTGACTGTTAGGGAAATATTAAATTTGAATATTGATATGTTTATATATTTTTTAAATAACTTAGTTGAAACAATAGGTTGTTAAAGTGGCCTATGTTATAAAAAAATATTTTATTTTAAAATATAAAGGGTTGTATGCATATAACTTAAGTTATGTTAATATTGATTGACCCAAAGGAAGGTTAATATTTAACAAAATTACATGTGCAACTGTGGTTATAAACATGTGATGATTATTTGGTTTTACATGTAAGTAATAAATCGACCCAAAGGAAAATTTATTGTTTGACATGTTTTTATTGTCAATGTTTGATTACTACAATAAGATATCACTTACAAGTTAATATTTTGTCCAAAGATGAAATATTAATGGAGGGTCCGATATCTTGAGATGGAGTTTTCCTTTATTCAATTTATTTTGGTTTAAATTTGAAGTCTTATGTGAGGTTATTTTGATTTATTCAACTATTATTATACTTGCAAAAATCATTGTATGTTGTTTTGGGATAAATATATATACATATATATATACTATTCTCTTTTAATTTGATTGAAAGATGATATTAATAAAATATCTTGAAACAAATAAATTAAGATTTTGACTTTGGGTTTTAATTAAGGATGTCTAATATTTTAAATACATTATCTTCAGAAAACAAAACATTACGTGCTCACATATCGAAGGCCTGATTAGTTAGAGATGGTCAAGTATGCAGATTCTGAATTTAATTGTATATAGATATAAAATTTTGTTATTAAGGTGAAAATTATGACAATAAATTACAATCCTTTTATTCCAATAACAACAAGAGCACATCAAAGTCAAATCACATACACTTTAAATTATTGGTTGTTTAAGTAAGAGTTCAGAGTGATCATGTGTCTATAAAGCATATTGAGACAAACTCCATGATTGTGGATCCGCTTACTAAGGGACTACCACCCAAGGTTTTTCATGAGCACATTGTTCATATAGATTTAATGTAATTTACTGATATTTGGTTTTAGTGGGACTTTGAACTTTTAAATGCGTTCATGTTATAGACACATTTTTAGTTATTTCAGTTTACAAATTTTAAGTTTATTTTTTGCAAAAATAAAGTTTATTTGGCTTATTCACACTCTGATTTTGGTAAAGTTTGATATCACTAAGGTTGTAGCACCCATATCCCGTTTCTGTTGCCGAAAATAGGGTTACGGGTGTTACAATACTTATCAGAACTACTCACATTAATTAACATTCAGATATTAAATAAATTCTTTTAATGTTGTTAAAAAATCTAAATGAGTAATACATACATTTACGGGCCATGAGTTAGGCCCCCGAGGCCCTAAAAATAGCTTACGAACAATCAGGGACTAAAGCGAAACAAATCAAAAATTTTCAGACTAAACTAGAAATTTTCATCTACATGGGGTCACATGGCCGTGTGGCCTTCCACACACCCATGTGTCCACTCGTGTGTCTACCCGTGTACCTCAATGACTTGGCTCACATCTAACGTTAACCTAAATATCATTTATAAGATCCAACATATACATAACAAGCCAATTCAACCATTTTATACCAAGCTAAAATGGCACATACCATTCCACAACTAGTCACACAAGTTTGGTGTAACCTTTAGTAAGCATACCAATTAATATCCATATTCAAACATCAAACACCTAATATCATACTTCCAAGCCTACCATTCAACAACATCAACATACCAAGACACCACACTTAGCTATGAACATTATAACATAATCATTTGCTTGTTACATGCCATATAAGCCAAATTGTTTACAAAATCTACTCAGTGTTCCTCGGGATAGTATGATTCTTCGAGTTGATCTGATCTCCCATCTACAAAATGTAATCTATAAAGAAGCAAAAAATAACACAAGTAAGCTTTCATATAGCTTAGTAAGTTTGTTGATTAAAACAATAGAGCTTACTGAATAAACATAAATAATCTGTAACACCTCAAATTTTGGGGTTAGAAGTCTTAAGATTTGTAATTGAGGCCAGTGGTTATGTCGAACAATTGGGTTAATTTTAGCATTTTAGTGTCAGAATGGGCTTGTTGGTCTGACGGTTGGTTGTGTGTTGGTGTACCTTTGGGTTCTGGGTTTGAATCCTCATGTGTGTATTTTGAGGGGTTATTTAATTCTTTTTATCTTAAATTTGTTTTAAGTTTGAGATATTAATTTATTACTTTTACTTATTTTATTTTGGATGAAAAAACAAAAACTCAACTAATGCACGCTCCCCATTTTTTAGTTTTCTGTAAACCTTCTTATTATTATTATTTTTACTTTCTTCTTTCTTCACTAAAATAAATCAATTTCTTTAAATTCTTTGCTTCTTCTGTTAATTGTTGTCTGTCTAGGGAGTTTTTCTACGTATATTCGATTTTTCAGAAGTAAATGAGGTAAGTTTCGTTATTAGGTTTAGATAGAATTATTTTTGTTATCTTTTTATTTTTAAACTGAGGTTTTTATAAATTAGTATGTAAAACCGAGGTTTCTAAATCGACTTGGTGGAGCGAGTCGAACGATTTTGGGTACTTGTTTTTTCGTCTAAGGTATGTGTTCTAAAACTATTTAACTTGGAATCGAATTGTTGTAGAATTTGGTAAATTCATGTGTCGTGCGCATGGGCGATCCACATGACCATGTGAAATTTTATGCAATTTAACATTTGATCGACTTGGTGGTTTCGTGACCATAAGGGTGGCCACACAGGCGTGTCCTGCGCACAGGCGATCCACACGACCGTGTGAAATTGGGGATTATGGTTTTTAGGCAAATTTTGGTGTCACATGGCTGTGTTGCTGATTTGAGGATTTTTTTAGTCGATTTTCACACGGAGGTGTGAGGCTTCCACACGGCCGTGTCTGCCTTGCACCTTAGTTTAGCTGAAATGACAAAGAGTTACACGGGCTGTCCACCCGGCCATGTTTCTGGGTCACACGGGCGTGTGTCAGAGTCACACGGCCGTGTGCCTCCTTTCACACGGGCGTGTGCTTCTTCGCACGGGCGTGTGCCTCATTCACATGGGCGTGTATACCCCCCACATAGCCTAGGCACTTCCACACTGCCGGGGCACACGGCCGTGTGGTCCTGCTACGCAAATAATTGTTCTATGTCAAATTTTTAACCTGATCATGAGTCTATGTGTTCCGACCCTTGCCTAGGCCTTAGTAAGGATAGTCGAGACTCTATTTTGGCTTGGACACATGTGTTATATGTAATCGTTTCACTAGTTTAATGATTTGTTAATGTGATGTTGCCTAGTAATTGTGTATCGTGATATCTGATTCTGAACCTGGTCGATTGGATGTGTGCAACTCTGATTCTATTTGACTGTCTGTACGTTGTTTCTATAAGTTTGTTTGCATACATGCATTTGCATAAAGTTTTTGAGACTGATTGTGAAGCGAAGGAAGTCTGATCTGATTCGGCAGTTTCAACTACATTACATCTGTACAGCGGTTTACTGCACAGTATCATACATATGTCAGCTCAACTGCATATTGTCATTTTCGTGGCTTAGTTTCACATATGTGGTGTGTAGGGCTGGATGGGCTACCTTTAGCTCATTCTTGGTGTGAATAGGGATTGGAGTGGTGTTCAGTTGGTGGGGTGGGTTTTTTTTTATCCGTTTTGCATCAATACATACTTCTGGTTGTGCAAACATCTGTTTGTTTGAAAGATATGTTCACAATTATATAATGTGCATTATTTGATATGTATGGTTGGGACGTTGGTTCCGTGTTACATGTCGGATTTATAATAGCTTTATAAGTACGTTTCGCTATTGAACTGCTAATTGAAATTTTGTTTTGTAACTTTGTCGTTTGTTACGTTTCGAACTCACACTGAGCTCATATAGCTCACCCCCTTTGTTTCCCTCTTTCAGGTACTCTCGTTTTCTATAGTTGGACACGGCATGCCGGAGGTCCCGAACAGCCACGTTTTAAACAAGCTAATAAATTATTTCTCTAGTTCTGAGTTCCAATAAATGGTTTTGGACTGTAAGATTTTATAAGAACTGTGGTTTAAGTTTTGTTTTGGGATTTTTCAAAATTCTTATTTTGGATTGTTTTCTTAAATTGCAGACTTCTGTTCACAAATATTTTAAACTTAACTTAAATTTTCTGATTGAAATTTGGATGATTAGTCGATCTAGTTCAAGATTAGCAAATTGGGTTCATAATGAAATTTGAGCAAATCGTTTTGTAAAATGGTTTCCAGATCACTTCAGTGATCAATGTGACATCCGAGATTTGATCTAAACTTCTAGGCCGAGTTTTGGGGTGATACATAATCAAATAACGAGATTACTAAACAAAGTTACTGTCAACAAAGTTATCATCCCTGTCAATCACAACTCGTGACAGTTACACAGTACATTAATTCAAAACATATTTTTAGTCACCGTATAGTTAAGGTTTTATCTTGGTAATCACAGAATATTGCTCATTTGAGCTAGCTTCAGAATTTTGACCAGCTCACGATGCTGCTCACACAAGCTGCAGAGAATCTGCAACATATGCAGTATCTCAGCCATCGCTACGGTCTGTATCACCGTACATAGTACCTACTAAATAATCACTGTCTCACGATGCTGCTTACACAAGCTGTAGAGAACCCGCAACATATACAAGATCTCAACCATCAATACAGTCTATATCACCTGTACATAGTACCTGCTAAATAATCACCGTCTCACGATGCTGCTCACACAAGCTGTAGAGAATCCGCAATATATGCAGGATCTCAGCCATTGCTACGGCCTATATCATCGGTACATAGTACCTGCTAAATAATCACCATCTCATGATGCTGCTCATACAACTTGTAGAGAATCTACAACATATGCTGGATCTCAGCCGTCACTACGTTTTGTATCATTGGCTCAAAGACTGATAACTAGTCGCTTTATTCATTTATCATGTATTTCAATCAATCAATTGTTAAGTATAACAATGAATTTATTTATAAAAACCAAGGAATGTATAAAAAGAATCATTATAGTAAAGAAATAATGAAGACGAACTTACGGATCGATTTGCGATGAATCGCAAAGTACAAGGACTATTCAACAACTTCTCTATGCCTCAATTTTCAACCTATTCTTGATCTAAAATAATAATTTTTTTCAATTAACCAATTTTGAAAGTATAATTAACTTTTTTATGCAATTAAGTCCTTTTTGACATTTTTACAAAATTGCCCTAAATATTTTACTTTTATGCAACTTAGTCCTAAAGTCCAAAACTTGCGATTTAACAAATTTTCATTAAAACCAAGTCCAGCCAAATTGTTTTAGCTCTCTCTACAGCCCATATTTACTATTATTTAACATCAAGTTCTTGTACTTTTACTATTTTCACATTTTAGTCCTTAAACATCAAAATCATCAAAACTACTTAACAAAATAACCCTAACTAACAAAAAAAATCAATAATCTTTCATAAATCTTCAAAAATAACAAAAACTCATCAATGGTAAAATTCATAACAAATTAGCCCTCAAGTTAGCTAGATCAAGCTAAAACAAGTTCAAAAACATAAAAATTACTAAAAGCAGACGAGGTTTACTCACCCAATTGAAGAACCCAAGCTTGGCTGAAGCTTTCTTCTCCCAAAAATGGCCATTCGGTTTGTGAAAGAAAGATAGAAGAAGATGGACTAGAAATTTCCATCATACTTTACTTTAAAATCATTTATTTACCTAATTACTATTATGCCCTTTATTATATCATTCAAATTTCAACAATCATGAACCCATTACCATCCATTATGAATATTAAGGGTCTAATTGCCCTTTAGATCCCCTCTATTAACCCTTTTAAACACATAGCAAATCATATTTGTAGTTTTTACGATTTAGTCCTTTTGTTTAATTAACCATCCAAGCGTTCAAATTTCCTAACCAAATTTTAATATGACACTAATGATCTCGTGAATATTAAATAATTAACATTTATGGCCTAACACATCGAAGCTGTGGCCCTGAACCCACCATTTCCGATTATACTAAAAATGGATTAATTAGTAAATCCTTATTTAATTAGGATTTAATTGCAATTTATCACAATCTAGAGAATTCTACATCATTTCTATTATTAGTTCATTTAAAGAGAGTCCAATTACACAATTGGTCTTTCAATTATATTAAATTCCAACTAAACAAACTTTATTTCAATTTAACCTTAAACTAATTAGGACTTAATGAATAAATAACCCAAAATTTAGTGGATTTAATCATGTCACCACCGCTTGGACTTTTTGACCATGGTCTAATTACCATTTTGGTCCCTTTAGTATTTTAAATTTATAGCAATTAACTTTTACCTCAATTAAACAATCAATCATCAACATTACTAGACCAAACTTCAATTCACCTATAATACGACTCTGTAAATATTTAATAAAAATATTTACAGCCATAAATGACGAAAACGAGGTCCCAATACCTCATTTTCCAAAACCACTTGACTTTTGAACCAAACCACTTATACTAACTTTTAATTCGGTAATTAAAATTCATCAATTCGAAATTCAATATAAAAATTATTATTGACTCAAATAATTTAAATACTAATTATATGAACTTACTCGTCGAATTTTGTGGTCCCGAAACCATTGTTTCTGACACCACTGAAAAACGGGTTGTTACAAAGGTTAAGAAGGACTAGTTGGAAATAGACATGTTGTAACACCCTAACCCGTATCTATTGCCAGAATAGGATTATAAAGCATTACCGGAGTTTACAAATTAATTTACAGACATTTCATTTCATCAAGCATTCATATTTAAAATCAATTAAAATCAAAACATTAATGAGCGAACGTTGGCCAATTTAACTTATACATGTCATTCAATGTATTATTCCCCTAACATGCATAAACTCAACATTCAAGTTAGTTCAATAATTTCCATGTATCAATAATATATATACCAAGATTGATGAGCTCAACAATACCATGATTTCCATTTCCTTGTTATTTTCCCATATTTATCCCGTTGAATTTCTCAAAATTACGATGGATTTTCAGGGGTACACCTAAGTGTACAAATCCGGGTCCGTCAATTCATTAGCCCAAAGAGGATGGTATTAGAAAATGCATTGAACCTGAATGTCATCTGGGTCCGTCAATTCATTAGCCCAAAGAGCCTGCTTCATGCGTCAATGTTATCATATGCCGATTCCAGAGAGGATGGTATTGGAAAATGCATTGAACCTGAATGATAGCAAGATAGCTGAGGGTTGTAATCAATTCAAAATCAGACACCACGGTTTGTCACTGTATTGCAAAACAATGAATTGCAAAAATGACTGAGACTTACAAGGGTTGGCATGTGAAGTTACCATCTGCCTTCCTTGTTTTTGAACGTTTATCGGAACTCTGACTGGGGCAACACTATTTTCTCTGGTTTACAAGACGGAAGTTGTTCTACCTATGGAAGTAGAAATCCCTATTCTCTGGGTTTTATTTGAGCAGAATGAATCCAATCTGATCAGAAGGAAAAAGGCTAAAAGTTATTCAGTACAGTCAGATGTACCAAAGGCAAGTGATGTGAGCCTACAATCAAAAGGTTTGCCTCAGAGAATTCCATAAGGGGAACCTAATGTTGAGAAAGATTCTTCCTACACAAAAGGATTTTAGACGAAAATGGACACCAAAGACCTTTTTCACAGGAGCACTGATCCTGAGTGAGATTGCTAATCCTATAAACTCAGATCCAGTCAAGAAATACTTCGTTTAAAGAAGAAGGAAAGACCAAGGCGAAAACCCGCAAGGGGCACTTTAAGTCAGAAAAAAAATATGAAAAATGAAAAAATGAAAATAAAAAATGAAAAAGTAAAAATGGAGAGGCTAAGAGGAAAACCCGCAAAGGGCGCCTTAGGCCAAAGGGGATTTGAGTTGAAAACCCGAAAAGGACAACTCAAATATTGATCAAAATGGGGCATGAGGTGATCAGAGCAACTCAAATTTTGACTGAATTGGGGCATGTGGTGATCTTGTTATACCTGAATCAACAAGAAAGGGTAGGCGACATCTTGGGGCATCGACAGAGCACTGTAGATCTCCTAAACACATGTCAAACTTAGAATGGTCTTCAGAAAGTTTGTACAAAGAAGTTCAAGCTTCGATATCTGGGGCACCCAATTTTCATACTATTTATATTAAATTTTTCGTCCTTGGAATACTTCATTCTTTTCCAAGATGCACATTCCCAATCAATTTCTTTGGAAATTTATTCCTTTCGAGCTATGCTCAGAACCAACTTTATTTTTATCCATTGTTATGACCTTTTTGCAAGCATGTTGCATTTGGAATAATGATTAATGGACTAATGAAACTTTCACAAGGGAAGTTTTGCATATTACTCTAGAAGCTTCTAAATAATACAGAAGCCTGAAACAGGACTATTGTTTAGAACACACCAAGTTTAAAGGTTGGAAATTTGAGAAGGAAGAGTCTAAATTTGGACTTTATCTTTGGATTTTGTTATCAAATGCATGGATTGAACAAAATGATAAGATGACATGTTAATGACAAAGCTTAAATAAACAAGCAAACAATAATCATCAGGCAAAAGGAAGAGGTTACCTCAGAGAAGAGAGTCTTCATTTGCGCATAAGTCTTTGGTACGACACCTTGGGAATGGTGTAAGGAACTAGAACGATTTAGATCATGTATCCTTGAATTGTGATAGAAGGATTGAGGAAAAACCACATATTTCTACACTTGGATTACAGTGGGAGAATGATGGTACAAATTTTGTGCCCTAGTGGATATAACTTTGAGGTTTACAGTGGGGGGCAACCTGGCTAAATGTTTCTTCAGAAAAGGCCAGTCGAGAAGGAAGGTGTTATAGTACTTCGGTGACAACGCCTTAATAAACTTCGAATAATGACAACCTAAGCGGGATCATTCTCGAAAAAAATAAAACTCTGCATTCATGCAAACATTATTCACATGTTTAGTTAGGAGTAACGGATTCATTTTGATCATGCCATCTTAATCATTAGGCATAATTAGGTTCATTATACATGTTATGTTCCCCAGAGAGCAGATCAGTGAAGATAGCGGATCTTGTCTTCCTGCATCGACAACAAAGCAGATTGAAAATACCAATTTTAATTCCCAGGTGATGCTGTGGAACAGATTAAAGCCACATCGGTGAATCTTGCTTCCCCGACATTGCAGTTAAAAAGATTAAAGCTACAACAGCAAATCTTACTCCCCAGGCGGTGCAGTGGAACAGATTAAAGCCACATTGTTGAATCTTACTTCCCCGACATTGCAATTAAAAAGATTAAAGCTACAACAACAAATCTTACTCCCCAGGCGACGGAGTGGAACAGATTAAAGTCACATCGGTGAATCTTGCTTTCCCGACATTGCAGTTAAAAAGATTAAAGATACAACAACGAATCTTATTTCCCTGGCAGTGCAGTGGAACAGATTAAAGCCACAATGGCGAACCTTGGTTCCCCGACATTGCAGTTAAAAAGATTAAAGCTACAACAGCGAATCTTACTTCTCAAGTGGTGCAGTGGAACAGATTAACGCCACAACGGCGAATCTTTCTTCCCCGACATTGCAGTTAAAAAGATTAAAGCTACAACAGCAAATCTTACTTCTCAAGCGGTGCAGTGGAACAGATTAACGCCACAACGACGAATCTTGCTTCCCTGACATTGTAGTTAAAAAGATTAAACCTACAATAGCGAATCTTACTTCCCAAGCGGTGTAGTGGAACCGATTGAAGCTACAACTACGAATCTTATTTCTCCGACATCACAGTTAAGCAGATCAAAGTTATGAATTACGAATCCTATCTCCCCAACGTTGCAGTGGAGTGGATCGAAGCAATTTCTATACCTCTGAAGATGCAGTAGGATGGAATGAGGCTACTTGAAGAAAAAGGGCACCAAGGTCCAGCACGACCGGGCAAAATTGGCCATTTTAAAGTCTTTGCTTCGTTCCCGTTACACGAAAACGAGCAAAGAGGGGCAGCTGTAATAGGCCCAATTTGCCCGGCCCTTACAAAAACAAATAAAATCAAAAAATTAAAAATAAATTAAAAGTCCAAAAATACAGAAACATTAGCCCAATAAAATCTAACCCAAAATACAGTCCTAAACCCTGTTATAACCCAAACCCAATTAAGCCCAAACCTAATCTGACCTAATACGACAAACCCGATTCCAGCCCAATAGCCAAAACCAGCCCAGATTTTTTACATTTGTAGAAACCCTAGAAGACCCAGATGCTGCAGCCATGCCCTCCGCGTGTGACAAGCCTCCGTACGCGTCGCGCCACGTCACAGTATGACCATTCCTGCAACAAACGAAAGACGAACAACGTAGTAGAGTCAGATCCCCGCGCATGCTGCGCCTTCGCGCCAGGTCCACGCGCGCCTTCTCTAAGCTGGCCACGTCCCTGACACCGTACTACCGTACCTGCAACAAACGCAAACGAAAAAACGCAGCAAAGAAAAGGAAAATTGTATTCTTTTTTATTTATTTTTGTTTTAGATTTTCGGCCTATAAAAAAGAGCAAAAAGGCCTTTGTAAGGGGGGTACAAAAAAAAACCCTCACACACGCATTCAATATACAATCGAGAATACAAAAAAATCAAAAACGGAGAGAAAAGTGATTTTTCTGGGTTTTTATTCCTTTCTATTTCGCTTGTTGCTTGATTCTTTTCTTTACTTTTTTTTTAGTTTTTATGTTCACCAATCGTTGTTCAAAAAAAGAAAAAGAAGAGACCTGATGAGGAGATCCTGGCCTTCTCTCCGTCGTCATCGGAGTTTGGGTTGGGTTCAGAAGCCATTCATATGCCGCTAGTACAAAGCGGCGCAAAGCTTATCTGATGCTAGTTAGGCTTTGAGAAAATGAAATAGATTTTTTAGGGTTTTGGCCTTTAAGTACGGAAATGAAACGCGGCCGTTTGGAGTCAATGCGATGGCTCTAAAACGGCATCATTTGAAGACCCGATCCGAACGGTGACCCGACCTGGGAAGGATCCGCGCATTATGGATCGTTTGGTTTATTTATTCAATAGGTCCCTCCGTGTTTAAGGGGATTGCGATTTGATTTCCTTTATTGATTTGTAATTTGTATCTCATAGTTACTTTTGTATTCATTTAGATCCCAGTTTAAACGGTGCCGTTCCTATGATTTGATTTGGATTATCTCAATATTTGTGCTTAATTGTTGGTTTGGTCCTTCCGATTTGAAATAAATTTTAATTTAATATAAATTTAGTTTTCCTCCTTAAAATTCAACAATATTTTTAATTATAATAAATCTTATTTTCATATATTACAGTATTAAATATTATTTGTAATATTTATTTTTAATAATGTTTAAATTTATTATTATAGTTTAAAATGTAATAAATTATTATTTTCGTTTGTATTTTATTTTATTCATTATACACCAATATTTTGAGTTAATTGTATTTTCACTTGGTTTAGTTTTTCTTTTACAATTATTCTAATCTTATTTAAGCTCGATTTAAAATTTGTTGATTATTATTTTCAATTTCAAAAATGTCTTTTATGTTTAATTTTGATTTGAAAGTTTTTGAATAAATCGATTCTTATATTCATTGTTTTCAACATTATTTTAATATTAGCTAAATATTGTTTTCAAACTTATTACTAGTACAAATTTTCTCTTTTAAAAATATAATAATAATACATTTTTATTATCAATGTTTTAAATTTATCAATATTATTTTAAAAGTATATATAATTTATATGAAGTTATTTTAGTATGTATATGTATATAGAGTATATCATTAACTTCGGATTAATCTCTTTTGCATAATTTTTATACATAAATGTTTTATTTCTTAAACCTTATTTATTTTATTCGTTTTATGGGTTGTTAAATTATTAATATGGATGTTTATATGATATGATTAAGGTCAATGTTTGTATTTGCCTATTATTTGTTTAATTGCTTCTAGTTTAAGTTTAAATTGTTATTTATCTTTTACATTATATGTATCGTTATGCAATTATGTTCCATTTGTAAGAGTTGAATTTTATTAAAGCATCATAATCGTTTTATAATCCTTAAAAAAGCTTGGTGTTCATAGTTCTCGAGAGAATTGTGCCCTAACTTACTGGGCTTCAATTCTTCTCGATGAATTAAGATAATCAAGTGTTCATTTTTTAAAAACCATACAATTATTAAATTCTTTAGATTTCAAAATGTTGGATCCTAACTTATTGGATACGACATTTTGTTATCTCAATTTTAAAATAAAGGCAATATTTGATGTTTAAGAATTTCGAGAAATTGAACCCTAGCTTACCGGATTCTGATTTCTCGATTGACTTAAATAATCAAATATCCTTCTTAAAACATGTTTTTTAAAAAACATTAAAAGGGACGAATCTAACTTCAAAGATTGAACTATTACACTCTAACTCACTGAGTGTGGCGGTCTATTTCTTTGAAATGGGTCCGTCCATTTAACCAATTCAATTATTTAAGCTTTCATTTCATGAGATCGTATTTAAAAATCTTTTCAAAATTTCGACATTAAGACATTAAACAATCAATTCGGTACCAATTTTGGGTGTCACGAGGGTGCTAACCCTTCCTCGTGTATAACCGACTCCCGAGCCTGTTTTCTCAAAATTCGCAGACCTAAAATTATTTTCAAGGTGGTCCAATCACACCTCAATAAAAGATCGGTGGAGACTCCAATTTTCTTTTTTAAGTCGACAACTAAACTTTTTTTTGGTTTTTTTTTTAAAATGGTTTCGACAATATTAATAACAAATGTTTCGTAGTATAAAGGTTAAAATATGTCATAAGTCTATGTACTCTTTACAAATTTACAATTTAGTCTCTGCACTTTTATTTTCAAGAATTTAGTCCCTCTACTTTTTAGGTTTGAAAATCAAGTCCAATTGTTGACATTGTTAAATTTTTTGTCAATTTTGTTGATGTCATATTTTTAATAAAAATATTCACTTGGTAGTCATGTAACTAAAAATGATGTTGTAATGAACCTGAATTTAACAAAATATTTTTAATATATGCAAAAACAATGTAAAATATAAATTTATATATATAAAATAAACTCAATTAAATAATGAAAGATAAGAAAATTTCAAATGTATGTTGGTTTCACTAAAACAACTTTTATGAAATATTTTAAGAAATCTATCAAACAACAAAAATATTTTACATGATTTATCCAAACACCAAAAATATTAATGTTTACAAGAAAGAAAGTCATTTTCCGTAAATTATTTTTCGAAATCATTTTCAATAAAACAAAGAAACCCTTATTTTTAGCAATGGGGAGGAAAAATTTTCACTTATTTTGAAGAGGTCTTATTTTTTTTATAAGAGTTATTACTCAACTTTCTAATTTCAAGTTTAAATCAGTACTAACTATTCTTTATTTTATGTCTAATTATTGTAATAAATAAGTTTTTTCTCGTATTATTATACTAATAACTAAACGAGGCAACATATCAGAGTAATTTGTGTTTTGTGTAACGTTTGTGAAGTTTAAGTATGATAAAAGAAAAAAATATTTTAGGTACCAAATTAAAGAGATGGATTAAAAGAAAAGATAAAGTTGGTATGGGAAAGAAAAAGAAAAAAAATAGTAGTGAAGTGGAAAGGTGATATTGGGTTGGATCGGCCATTGTATCCTTCATTTATTTCCTCTCCTGTTCTCTTAGCCCATAAATCAAGTCTTAATCAACTTATGGGTTAGAAGTTGGTACATATATAGTAATACCATTTTAGGTTTAGGGTTTTTGTAAGGCGAGTGAGTGTGTAATTTTCTTCCTCTCCGCGAAGCCAGCCGCTTGGTAGACAGGAGAAACATGAAGACCATTCTTTCTTCCGAGACGATGGACATCCCCGATGGGGTTAGCGTCAAAATAAAAGCCAAGGTTATCGAAGTTGAGGGTCCCAGGGGTAAGCTCATCCGCGACTTCAAGCACCTCAACCTCGACTTCCATCTCATTAAGGACGAGGAGACCGGCAAGCGTAAGCTCAGGATTGAGGCTTGGTTCGGCTCCAGGAAGACTAGCGCCGCCATCCGCACCGCTCTCAGCCACGTCGAGAACCTCATCACCGGCGTCACCAAGGGATACCGTTACAAAATGAGGTTCGTCTATGCTCACTTTCCCATCAACGCCTCCATCACTAACGCCAACAAGTCCATCGAGATCCGTAATTTCCTTGGCGAGAAGAAGGTCATCTCTTTACCCTTTCTTCTGCTTATATTGGATTGGAATCTGACTGTCACTGTTCATTCTTTTATTTTATTTTTGTATTTGGGGAAGGCATTTAGTACTGTTTTTATTTCATATGGTTTCATGTTCTATTGTAGGGAATATAAATTTCTTAGGAAGAACTGTTTTCTGTCAATCCATGTTGTTCTGACTTCATTTGCCTATGCGTAGACATGGGCAGCCATTACTTTTTTCAATCCAATTGTTCACCATGCTCAATTGTCGTCATGTTATTGTTTCAAGAGTTGGAGATATACCTGCTAATAACCTGAAATTATATATAAATATTGGCTGCTCATCTTCTGTTGGTGAACAAACAGGTGCGCAAGGTGGATATGTTGGAAGGGGTTTCCATAGTTCGATCTGAGAAGGTGAAGGATGAGATTGTTTTGGATGGTAATGATATTGAACTTGTGTCACGATCAGCAGCTTTGATAAATCAGGTAACCATTGAATCCGTTACACAATATTTCACATGCATGCTCTGTACATACAGCTTAAATATTTTGCTTTCGTAATCTAAGTGTTGGACCTTGGTATGAAACAGAAATGCCATGTGAAGAACAAGGATATTAGAAAGTTCCTCGATGGTATCTATGTTAGTGAGAAGGGAAGGATCGCCGAAGAGGAATGAATGATAGGGTTATCTCTTGAGACATAGTTGTAGTTCTGCTTTATTGAGAACTTGGTTTTTGTTTTGACTTGAATTCAACTGCGGAGTACAAGGATGTTATCTTTATTTATTGTTGAGAAAATTTTGAATCTTTTGTTTGAATTTTGTACTTCAATTATGTCTTGATGCATTTTTAAGCGTTGTGTTTTCTGTGTGCTGGTTTTGAGAAATTTCCTTGTGCCATGTTTATCGGTGTCGGAAATATGTGAACTCATAATAGGTGAACTCAGTGGCGGAGTCGGGTACTTAAATATTTTTACTATCGTAAAAATGTAATTTCATCATTTTAATAATTTATACATTTATAATTCTAAAGGGTTAAATTAAGTTTTTATTATTTTGGGATTAAAGTGTAATTTTACTATTATTAATTTAAAATTTTATAAATTATAAAAGACTTAAATTAAAAATTTATCGTTTTGGCCCTTGGTCATTATGATTGTCACAAAACTTTCACTGCGACTCTTCTTTCTTAATGATATAATCTAAATTGGTTTAAACATTAGGAAACGCTTTGGCTAAGGTTTTTAAAGTGGATGTTTGAACTCATTTCAAGCATATGTGTGTGTGTGGTTTTAAGAGTTGAATATAAAGGTATTTTAGTCGTCACATGCGTCGAATGAAACCGTTATTTATCACCACCTCTTTCAGAGAAATTTGTTTCTCGTTAATCAATAAAACACGAAGTGGGTTCTTAAGAAAAAGAGGTGATATACATGACACTCAAATACCAAATGTTTTTTTCTTAGCTAGAATCGTTTCTAAGGCATGCATTATGATATTTATTTTCAGCGACCAATTATGAATCTGTTACACAAAATTATTTTTTCTTTTATTTAATCAAAGTTAATATCTTTTTATTTTCTCTAAATTTTATTTTAAGCCTCAAATCATATATTTATCATAAATTATATTTAAAATAAATGTAATTCTCACGTGTGTATATATCATGTAATTCAAAATAAATAAATTAAATTTTCATAATCAAATCCGATATCATAATAAATTGTTTGAGTTTTTATCATAGTTACAATTTAATTATCTCATTATTAAAACTTTGGTTTATTTGAAGTTCAATGTTTGGTTTAACCCACATCAATTTAGAGTAACTTCATTTAATTATTATATTAAGAATTTTACTCAAGCTCACTAATTTTTCAATGATAATAAATGAATTCATGCAACATAAGCTTACTTTATATATAATCAATTTTTTTTCAAAACTAAATCAATTCTAGCTTTTTAAAAAATTAAATCTTATCCAGTTTTTGTACATGTTATTGATGCCTGAGAATTTGAACAATAGAAATATTGATGTCATTGAGATATGTTCAACAAGACAACAATAAAAGCAGACACAATACTTTTACGAGAATAGACACGTGATACTTTTATGAAAATATGACACAAGCAGCATCATGACAATAATGACAACAACGAATATGAGCATCAGCAATGTAGACAACATTCAATAAGAAAACATCCTTAACATTGTTGGCATATGTTGATCAATTTAATTTGATTCATTTTGAAAATAATGATTTTTTTTAATTTAGAAATTGAAAACATAATCCAAACGCATATGTTGAAATCACTGAAATTAATAAAAGAAGAAAAATCTAGTTTAATTTTTTTTTTTTTGGGTTTTGTTTCTCTGTTTTCCATTTAAGTTTATTTAAAAAAAAACTTTTTATTGAATGAACAATTTATAAAATATTAGTAATTTATGAAACACGAAAATGTAGTGACAGTTGGATAAGTATGGATTTTAAAAAGGTTATCCAACACCAAATAAGAAAATTGTTTGAATGAGTAGTTAGGAGTTAGGACAGCATCAGCATCCTGATTTTGATAGCCAACAAAATGGGAAAGACTGGAATGTGGGGGCATCTTATTCTCATACTGATTATGAATTCCACTGGCTACTCGAGTAAGTTAAGCTTAGTGTTGAAATGCGTCATCCCCTATACCTATAAACCAGTTTCCATTTCTTCTGTAACCATGAAAAACTTCGGTTATTACATGGCAATGGTGGTAGTTCAATTTGCTTATGGTGGATCAAACATTCTCATCAAAATCGCTCTTGAGAGAGGCCTCAATCAATTTGTCTTCCTAGTTTACCGCCATAAACTTGCCATGCTTTTGTTAGCCCCCCTCCCCTGCTTATGTACTTGAAAAGTAAGCTAAACTTACAAGTTTCAGTCTCTTATTATTCCTAGTCAATCCACCACCAAAAATTTCAGGAGAACCTGTTTTGTATTTTGCAAGCAGGAAAGAACGTCCTTCGCTTTCGTTGCCCATGTTTGGCCAAATATTTTTGTTTTCATCTCTAGGGACTACTATTCATCTTAATTTGTACTTTGCTGCTTTAGCTTACACTTCTCCAACTGTAGCCACTGCCTGGAGCAATGTTATCCCTAGTTTGACGTTTCTAATGGCAGTTTTTCTGAGGTATATGTAAAGACTAAATCAATCCTCACCTTTTGGCCTTCCAATCTCAGCTGAATATTGCTTTTCTTTTTTATGTTTCCAATTCAGGATGGAAAATGTGAAGATTAGAAGTGGCAGCGGTGGAGCAAAGGTATCGGGTACCTTTTGGAGAGGAGGGTTCCAATTGAAAGGCTTTGTAGAGAGGCCATTGATAAACATATATGGCACAAATGGTTCTGAATCTCAAGAGTGAGTATAGTAGGCATGGAAATGAAAGTTGGATCAAAGGCTCTGCTCTTGATCTAGTCAGTTACATTGCTTGGAGTGGATGGCTAATTCCCCAGGTTAATAGATATTTATTACTGTATGCCATTTTCATGTAGATACCGTGGATAATTCTTTCTTCATTTCTTTTTCCTATTTTTGGTAATAATTTCTCCCTCTTATTGCAGGCTGAAGTATATCCACCTCAATTATCGCTAAATGCTCTAATCTGCTTCATTGCATCGTTTCAATCTTCTGTTCTTGCCCTGTTTTTTGCAAGAAATCCACTCCTGTGGAGACTGGAGCGGAATGTACAGCTTTTGACCATCACGTAAGTGCTCCATCCAGAATTCAACTAAGGCTATTTTTTTTAATTCAAACATTAATTTCAAACTTTAAAAATTTGGTAAAAATACAGCTTTTCATACAAAAATTTGATTTTAAACTAAAATTTTAACTAGAAATAAAAAAAATTTAAATTTTTTAAAATAAACTTATTTTTTTTATCTCCAATTACATTTCTATTTTAGAAAAGCAAGTCTAAAATTAACATTTTAATTTCTTAAAGGCACTTTTTTTACATCAATGGTAAATATTATCTTTTTTTTTCATCGCACTTTTAACCTTAATGGTAATTAATTTTAGCTCTTACGTCTCGTACTTGAGGTAACAATGTCCGGGTATATAGAATACTAGTAATTTAGAAAGAAAGAAAAAAAAGAGGACACTCTTACGTAAAATGAGAAGGAAATTGAAGGCTTTCAGCATTATTTGTTTATATGAGATTGCTAAAAATGAAATTTGTTATAGGGAGTGGTGCTCTCAGAGTTAGTCTTCTACTTACAAACATGGTGTATCATTAACAAAGGACCAGTCTTCTCCAGTTCTCCGCAATGTTTATTCCACTGCTTGTCATTGTCGCAGTATTCTCTGCAATTGTTTTCGCAGAGCGACTTCACTTAGGCAGGTAAAGTTAATAATGCTAAGAAAAATGTTGTTTCTTCATAGCCTGTTCGCATGGTTCTCATTTGGTTGGGTTTGGCAAATTTTCAGCATGGTGGGTACATTTCTTATTTTGTACTTTGGGGCAAAAGGAGGGACAGTTTTGTCGCAGGAAATACAAAGAATGGAGATGATCAAAGACTAGTAGTGATCTCCAGCATCAAATGCCCAATAGCCACAAGAGAGGCGATGTGTTGAGAAAAATGTTAATCCCTTGCTTCCACCCAAATATGCTTATTAGTAATTTTGAATCAGGGTAATTTTCATGAAGTGGGCGGTTGGTTGGTTCAATGTGCTCTTTCTTTTAAGTAAAGGAATAAAGAAGACTTTACAAACTGCATAACCAGTAGTTTTTAACACCTTTGGATATATATTTGTTTCGAGAAAACTAAACGTCTGCAGAGGCAAATCTAGGGCCACAAAGGTTGTAAGTGAGATTTGGTGGGATCCAAATGCATCTAAAGATGGTAAAAGTATCATGGACATTTTTCTATTAGGAATCAAATTGTATTTTGCTTCTATTTTAAAAAATAGATGAATTGGTCATTGTATGTTAGATTAAAGAGCAAATACTTTCTGTTAAAAATTTCATCTATTTCTACCGTTAAAAACTAGTCTCTGTACGTCAAGCTGAGATAGACGTAGCACACCATGTGTACTTTTTTAGTTATTCTGTTAATTACGCCAAATATTAACAGTAGAAACAGGGTGAAGCCAGAACAATTTTTTAGGGGGGCCGAATGAAATTTTAATTTCTTATAGTCTATATATTTATAATTTTTAAAGGATTAAACAGAATTTTTATAATTTTAGGGGGGCCAAAATACAATTTTACTTTTACAAATTTAAAATTTTAAAAAAAATGTAGAGGGCCTAAATGGTGATTTTTCATTTTAGGGGGGCCGGGGCCTATGCCACCCCCCTAGAATCGCCTCTGAGTAGAAATAGATGAAATTTTTAATAGAAAGGATCGATTTCCTCTTTAATCTAATATATGGGGACTAATGTACTCAATTTTTGAATAAAAATAGCAAAATGCACTCTGACTTCTTATATAGGGATCTTCATGGTACTTTTACTATCTAAAGATTGAAATTAAATCTCACAAAAGTAACACCATCGAGGTCTTGATTAGAGGTGCTTATGGGCTGGGCCCAACAAAAAATTTAGGCCAGTTTGCTAGGGCCAGGCCAAAAAAAAGACCTAAAATTTTGCCCAACATTGGCCCAAATAAAACTGCTAAAATTAGGGCCCGGCCTGACCATATTAATTTTTTTGTATGATTTTTAAATATATATATATATAATACATCAAAAATACTAAAAATATTAAATTAAATATTTCCCAACAAATTGAAAATAAATTTTAAAAATATGTATACTTAAATAACACTAATATAGATGAAACTTAACAAGTAAATGTCTCTAAAATAATAACAAAATTAACAATAAAACGAGTGTTATACAATATGCAAACAATAACAACAAAATAGTAGTAACATAATAGTGAAATGGTAGTAAAACACGGAGAAAACAACAAGAAAATAACATTAAAACAACAAAAAATAGTAAATTTTTTGTCTTTTTGTGAATTCGGGCTGGGCCCGGGCCAAAAATGCCTTACCCGAGGCCTGTCTCATTTTTTAAATGAGCTTTAGTTTTTTGCCCAAGCCTATTTTTCGGGCCTATATTTTTACTCAAACCCTTCCACTTTTCGGGCGGGCCTTCGAGCCAAGCCAGGTCTAGTCTTGATCATGTCATATTAAAGTTTCAGAAAAAAGTGTTATGAAATTTGGAAAAATGTGTCAAAGCTTTCAACCTATTCAGCAGATTATCACATGTAAGAGAAGAGAGAAAAAAGAAGAAAAAGAAAAAAAAACTTAGTATTTTATTAAAGGGATAATATAATTTTTTGCCCTTCAACTTGGCAAGTAGGTCCACTTTGGTACTTGTATTTCTTTTTAGTCCACTTGGTCCTTGAACTTGCCAACTAGATCTATTTTGGTCCCTGAACTTAAATTATGTCAAGATTTGATGATGTGACTAGTGTTATTGGAACATGATCAGATCAGATAGATCGAGAACTGATTGATATAATATTACGAACAAATGCATTGAACCGGTTGACTCAAAAACTATTTCAAATTGGTAAAAGCCAAAAATCGAGAAAATATAGACAGTTGAACCAATGTCAATTATCCAAGAAGTATTATCAAACACACCATTCAAGGGATTTATTTGAGTTTGAGGATTACCAAACACTATTATCAACGCTCGCCACTGCGCAACATTAAGACCAGGTAACGCAGCAGTCGTCGTTGGGGTAGGAGATGCACCTGTTGAATCATCAACCCCCGTTGCAACAGTAGCACTCGCATGGAACACCCCTCAACCTCGACGAGTAGCAAATGAAGGGCGAGAGGTAGGCGTCTTTCCACAAGCACTACTTGTGCTCTTAGCTTCTAACTTTGATGATGGTGGTGGTGGTGTGGTCATCTTAATTTGGTTTATGGTATTTTAGGGTTTGGCCGTGATACCATGAGAATAGTAGGGTAAAGTCCCAATTATCATTCATCAACATAAGAGAATATATATACATGTCATATCGAAGTTAAAATTGAAATAGGAAAACTACTCCTAGTCATTCTCTACTTCCTATAATATAGAAAACTATTCTTAAAATAAATTATCTCATAATATTCATATCTTTCCGCAATAATAACATTACCAAAATATGCAATTGATGTAGGTAATAAAATGTGTCTAATAAAATTAAAATGTATAAAATATTTTAAGATAAAACTTTGATTGAATGGTAAAGTTAAGATTCTATCAATGGTATGGATTCAAATCACATCATATATAAATTTTATAGACTTTTTTAAAAATGAAAAACTAAAGTGACCTAAAATAATATAACTTGACTTATTTGTAACGCGGAATGTCATTTCGTAATTTCCTTAATCGAGTTGGTGCTCGACTAACTTGTAACATCAACTCAGTCAAAAGTTTAAACAATAATATAGGTAAACAATTACAAAAATAGTTTTAAAATAAAAGGTTTTTTTTCATATTTTCAATAAAATGTATTAAAAATGTTTAAAATAAAATCTTTAAAAATTAAAATTTTAAAATAATTTTGAATAATTTAAAAAATGAAAAATATAGTTTTTTTAAAATTCAAACAATGTTTTATTTGCTCGAGGAATGGTCATAAGGTCTCTCCAAACTTTAATATATTCATTTGGTTAATATTAAATCAAATTTGAACAATTTTTTAATTTTTAAAATGATATTAATTATATATGAAATATATTTTATGTAAATTTAAATACAAAGTATATAAATTATTATTATGTCTTGATTTGTATAGAATGGTGATTAAAGTTTTGTCCAACATCCTGCTTAACACGAATCTCAAATCCTATTCACCACTCTTAATATTGTATAAAAATAAAATATTATAATAAAATAAGTTTTATAAAGATAATAAATTAAGTTATAAAATTTTTTAGTGTATTTTGAAAAAAAGTTACACAATATATTTAAATTTAATTTAAATCAATTTAGAATTTATATTATTATTTAAAATTATTTTACACTAATATTTAATATGCTTTAAATAATTAAATTTATAAAAATATTTTGATATATAAATGGCTTAAATTAATTAAAAATACTTATACAAGTATAATTTAATATAGACAGAATGAATAGCTCAAATTTTACAAACTTTGTTACCATTAAAAGGGTTCATGAGTGAGATTAGATCAAGGTCGATCTCAAAAAATTCCAACTTTGAGTTTATTGGGTTTTTACAAGAATATTATAAAAAATAAAATTTACCAAAATATTATAACTTTTTTTTATTTACCAAAATATATAAAATTTTTTATTTACCAAAATATATAAAAAAACCAAAAAAAACCTGCAAAAAAAATCAGATCGATGTGACAATTAACTGGTCACGCCAATGGGATTGGCGGCACCAAAGGTGCCAAAACCATTGGCGGCACCAATGGTGCCAATACCATTGGCGGCACCAGTTAATAATAGGGGTCGGTGGTGGGGGGGAAGGAGAGGGAAAGAAAGAAAGAAAGAGAGAAAGAAAGGAAGAAAGGAGAGGGAAGAAAGAAAAAGAAGGAAAGAAAGGGAAAGGAGAAGAGAAAAAGAAAGAAAGAAGAAGAAGAGAAGGAAAAGAGAAGAAAAAAGAAAGAAAGAAGGAAAGAAAAGGAAAGGAGAAGAGAAAAAAGAAGAAGAAGAAGAGGGAAGGAAGGAAAAAAAAGAAAAAAAGGTAATTTTATTTATAAATTTAATTTTTTGTAATATTTGTGTATTTAAAATTTATGTTATTTCATTATAGTTATTTCATTATTTTATTTAGCATATATATTTTATGAAATATGTTTAGAAAGAAAAATAATGGTATGTACATTGTATGTTGATTAGGATTTTTTATGAAATTTATTTAGGAATTTGAAATTAAAATTTTAGGAAAATAGCATTAAAAGTAAAATGACAAAGAAGTATGTTTAAGAAAACATAAAATACGAAAAGAAAAACGAGAATTGTATATTTATCGAAAATAATAAAATGCGGAAAAATGCTAAAAATGCACATGTAATAGATTTCAAACATAATAAATTGAAATAATGTAAAATTATAAAATAAAAATTACGATATTTTAAAAAATACGGATAAAAATACGAAGAAATGGTCAAGTAAGAGTGTATTACTTTTTTAAAAACATCAATAATATAATTTATACAAATAAGTGAAACAAAATGTCTTGAAATAATATAAAATTATAAAATACGAAAATAATATAGTCTTATTGAAAGTAATAAAAATCGGAAAAATAATAATACGACCAAAGGGCAGAGGAAAGGGTTTATTGCGGCTTTTTTAGCAAAATATTACAAAAAAAAAACCAAAATTTTATAAAATTTTTCTTTATTTACCAAAATAATAAAGGAAAAAAAAAGGGTGATGGAGGGGAAAAAAAGGCGGCACAAATATGTGGCTAATTACCTTTTAATCCCTGCTTATTTATTATTTTCTTTTATTCCCCCTTAACACACTAAATTAATAAATTTCAAACATGATGCCTTTGAAATAATGTAAAATTATAAAAGACTAAGTTTATGATATTTTTAAAGTAATAAAATGTGGAGAAAAAATACGAACAAATGGTAGAAGTAAGTGTGTGTTACTAACTTTTATAAAATTCGAAATAATTAATACAAAATATTTCAAAGAAAATGTAATGAAATAATATAAAACAATAAAATACGAGAATAATATAATTTTATTTAAAGTAATAAAATCGAGAAAATAATACGAGCAAATGGCGTGGGTAAGGGTTATTTTTTACACCAAATTAATTTAAATAGCACACTAGAGTAATAAATTTCAAACATTATGCTTTGAAATAATGTAAAATTATAAAATTAGAAATTATAATATTTTTTAAAGTAATAAAATGCGAAGAAAAAATACGAATAAATGACCGAAGTAAGATTTATTTACTAACTTTTTTTTTTCAACTTGCAGGCATCGCAATGGCTCGATTGATACGAACCGATATTAGACACATATCTGATGCGACTAATAACGCGGTATGATTTATTATTTGTTAATCAGGAGTTCTATTTATTTAAAAACGATATACGCAGTATATACAAATAAATTATGTTATCGTAATATTTTTTCGTAATTTTACACTATCGGGACTCGCTCGAGTATTAAGGGCCGTGTCGATTGCTTTAAAGATAGCTCCGGATGCACGATTTATGCCGCACTGGAGCTAGCCGGATTTGGGTCGAGAGCATTGATCCGGTCCTCCGACTTGCGGTTTGATTTATTATCCGCACTAGTGGAGCGGTGGCGTCCGGAGACCCATACTTTCCATTTTCCGTGGGAGTGCACGGTGACCTTGGAGGATGTTGCAAGGCGGTTTGGGCTCCCAATTGACGGAGTCCGTGAACGGAGTATCTTCATTCACCGATCCGGCTGCAGTTTGCTATCAACTCCTAGGAGAGTCACCAGAGGATGGTGATAAATATTTTTCCGGCATAAAATTTACATGGCTAAAAGCCAAAATATGTAGATTATCGGATGTGACCGGTGAAGGTGAGTGATATCGTTGCTTTCGGCGTACATCATGCATATGATAGGGGCAGTACTCATGCCTGATGAAACTGCGACAGTATGCATTTGTCATACTTGCCCCTGCTAGCTGATTTCTCCACTTCTAGATCGTACAGCTGGGGTTCTGCCGTTCTAGCGAAGCTGTACCGGGAGCTTTGTCGGCCGATAGAGTCACAAGTTAAAGACATCGGCGGATGCCTCATACTGCTGTAGTCATGGGCGCTTTATCGGATGCCGTTTTTGGCACGCGTTACTCACCAACCCTATCTGTATCCACTGCCACTCAGGTGATAAAAATATTACAAATTGTCATTATTTGTCCCAAATAATATATATGGTAATGTTACCAACCCTAAATCCTGTACTAATTTTTGTAGGTGGACGACCCGTCTAGGCATCGGGAAGTCGAGTGATGTCCCGATATACCGCCTCAGGATTGAACAGCATGCCCGGTAAGGGGTAAGCTGCTATTCTATTATTAATGACATCTATTCTATTTCTATATCTTACTCACATGTTATCAGTCTAACTCGTTACAATGTTATTACTCATGTAGTTTATATGGATGCAGTATCAGAGGCCGGAAATTTTGAATGTTGTACCCTCATCCGCACTTGTTGATTCCCACATATGGTGTACTAACACACCAATAATAAATTTAAACGTCGTCGAGTGGTATCACGGCGATCGGGTGCTTCGGCAGTTTGGGTGCATCCAACCTATCCCGGATCCGCCGTGCCAGTTGGGGGATGATCACGGCTTGACAAAGAGAGGAAGAGTTCAATTGGACTGGGGAATATATCACAGAAAATACGTCGCACTATGGAACGATCGATTGTGCCGAATTCCTCACATGGTTATGACTACCGACCTGCAACCATCATTGGAGTATGCACAATGGTACCATAGCTGCGGGAAGCCGTATTTACTTGGAGCGCAATCAACTGTAAACCCCCCTACGTACAGCAAGTTTGGGGATCGGACGCAGCGAGCGCGATGGATGCGGAGCCGATGGCATATTATTCTCCGCAACAGGCAGAGCCCGAGCAAGACCCCCAGCCAGATCCCGGACAATCACAGTTAAATATGGATTCACCTGGCTATCGTCCAGATTCGGTGGGCGGTGAATATTATTCGAGCTTCGCACAGGGCGAATACGCCTACGACTTTGAACTGTTTGGATCCCCCCGGCCGCAGTACGGCATGCCCGGCCCGTTCGACACGTATCCGCAGCATTATAGGACTCATGATGGTTCAAGTTCGTCGGCGGTGAACGACCAACAGGACCTTTCATCTACATTTTCCACGTCCCCACCTGCGGACGATGAGGATGTTAGTCGTCGCCCAGGCCGTGAGCGTCGACCTCCGCGTAGGTATACCCCCCGGACAACACCATCGAACCATCAAATTTAGGGGTTTAATGCACTTTTTCCATAAATGCCATATTTGTATTTTAGTTATTGCTTACTTCTGAATTTTATGTATAAATATCCATTGCCACGACTTTTTTCATTATATTAAAGCTCAATCAAATTATGAATACCTCTATTTTCGATATAATCTTAATAATTCCACAACGCTCACATGGTTTTTTTTTAACATTTAAATGGTAATGTTACAATTTGGATACAATTTAAGCGTAAGCATAAGCCGAATAAAAAATCGATATAATCTTAAAATTACCTTTTATAACAATATACATAAAAATTTTGGGTCAGTAGCTTAATTTCGCCCCGATCCCGATGACTGCCCGACATGAAAGTTTCGGTTAGGGCATTTATTCCGGCTATGACCACTTAACCTACATATTCCACAACGCTTTTCGTCAGATTTCTCCCTATTGTCCATCTCATTACGGATTCTGCTTGACTGCGAACGACCCCTTGGATTCCTCCGTAGCCCTGCGTCTGGGAGAAGCTCAAAAGTGATCAGCGGCACCTCCACGTAGATAGGTCCGGCAGGACGGGGAACTCATTCTCCCAGACACGCAATGTGCGCTCTAGCATGTACACATCATCGACATATTGTTCAGCATCAAGGTTGACTTTAGCACACGCTGCCACGACATGCGCACAGGGATAATGAAGTGTTTCGAACTTCCTGCACTCGCACCGTCTGTTCCGGAGATCAACTCCGTAGGACCTGGTTCGACGACTGATGTTCTCGGTAACTCGAAACGTTTCCAGTCGTAGTGAATATATTTCCACGTTCATTGACCTCGATACACGTACAAATAGTTTTCGAATCAAGTTTTCCATGATTTTCTGTCATACGTGTTGATATGCATATATGAGGACCAACAAATTTTCGTATCTCCCACATCTGAGAACTTCTAATGAATGCAGCTCGTACCCGCCAATTGTAACCTTCTGCTGCCTTCCAACACTCCCCAACATATATTGTCGGAGTAGAGACGGAGACTTTATAATCCACCGATATCTTCATGTTTGCATCTGTTTAATGGCATATACGCACTCTTCTTACTGGTGAACCTCCGCCTATGAATAACTCATCATCATCGATGTTACTACCGGCCGTGAGAATGAACTATTTCGTGGTACTCCGAAACTCGATACATATCTTTGCGTCGGGGTCTATAAGCGACATGTGGCCCAGATTATTGTGTATCACAACACGCGCATCTGTTCCCGACCGAAGAAGCGTTAATGCCTTCATCGTTGTTGACATCTTCAGCGTCAATATCATCAGGTACATCGTCCACATCGGGATCAGCGTCACTATCGACCTCTTCATCCCAATTATCCCCACCACCTTCTTCTTTGCCGGCACCTTCTTCTTCACCACCAACCATGTCAACGCCGGCTGTAATATTCAGGTCGATACCGATCCCACCCATAGTTGATTCACTATCAACGTATGATATTGGAGCCACCATCCGCGGTTCTTCAGCCCCTTCTTCTTCATCAGATGCATTTTGCTCCATACCGACTAACTCAGCAAATAAGTGAATCGGTGCATTCTTCTCACTCCCATTCCCACAGTAGAGATCGACCATTGTCTCCACGTCTTCGTCGTCTACAAGTTTCATTTCGACGAATTTGACCGGATTTGTCGAAACTGGAAACTTGTAGAAAATTTTTGATATCCTTCTCCCACAACGCCTATGGATTTTTGCATTAATCCTTGCATTCATTTCATCGAACGATACATTTCTATTAAATCTCATTTCTATTTGTTGCCGACATTCAAATACACATCCAACACTTGTTGTCAA
Source organism: Gossypium raimondii (assembly GCF_025698545.1). Classification (NCBI taxonomy): domain Eukaryota; kingdom Viridiplantae; phylum Streptophyta; class Magnoliopsida; order Malvales; family Malvaceae; genus Gossypium; species Gossypium raimondii. The sequence continues at coordinate 33,764,353 of NC_068572.1, read as the reverse complement.
TATGACTCCATCGAAATAAACGCATACAAGAAACTTAGCATCCATCTTCAATATTTAATCTGTCAAATAAGAAAACAAAATCTCATGAAAAATCTCGAACGGTAACTGAATTACTTAAAAAAAATTTTATACTCAAAATAATACACAAAATAATACACACTAAAATTATTAATTTTATACTCAAAATAATATTAATAATTTTATACTCAAAATAATACACACTAAAATTATTAATTTTACTAAAATAATAACTAACTAACTAACTATAATAATAATAATAGTTTTTACTAACTAGTTTATTTTCATAAATAAAATAATAAGTAACCATAATAATAATACTAGTTTTACGCTAACAATAATATTACTAAGTTACATCTTAATACATTAATAACATCTTAATACTAACAACAACAACAACAACAACAACAACAACAACAACAACAACAACAACAACAACAACAACAACAACAACAACAACAATAATAATAATAATAATAATAATACTAACTAATACTATTATTTTGAGTTTTATTAATCTTAATAACTAAACTAAAACAAAAAATATTACAAAATATACAAAATAATAACAACAATATAATCAATTATTTTTAAAAAAAATACCTCCTTTTTCTCCTCTTTTTCTCTCTTTTTCTCTTCTTTTCTGCGCCAACTCTTCTTCTTCTTTTTTTTCTTTTGAATTTTCTCTCTTCAGCTGGACAGAGGTCATATTTATAATACGAGTGGTGCCGCCAATTAGTATGGCACCATTGGTGCCACCATTGGCATTGGCACCATTGGTGCCGCCAATGGTTTTGGCACCTTTGGTGCCGCCAATACCATTGGCGTGACCAGTTAATTGTCACATTGATCTGATTTTTTTTGTTTTTTTTTGGTTTTTTTATGATATATTTTGGTAAATAAAAAAATTATATATTTTTGTAAATAAAAAAAGTTAAAATATTTTGGTAAATTTTTATTTTTTTATAATATTATTGTAAAAAACCGAGTTTATTTCATCCAAACGGACCATTTCAGTGTTTAAAAAATATTTTATATTTAAATTTAATTATAAAAATAATATTAATATAAATTTTATATTTTTAATTATTTTAAACAGTGAACAGGCCCAGCGGAGCCAGCCCAAACATTAATTTTAAATTTTAATTTAATTATTGACATATTAATATTTGTATAAAAAAATTTAATATGAAATATTCTTATTGAATTCATAATAACTTGCTTATAAAATTGCTTTAATTAATATATTTATTACAAAATTATTAATAATATCAATGATATATAACAAAATATTTTTTAATTTTAATCGTACAAAGTACAAAAATTAAATATCAAGACTAACTATGTTTAATTTTTAAACAACAAAATGCAATTTTTGGGAAAACAAAAGCATCAGTGGCATGACTTAAATACTGATGTAACAACCCGGTTTTGACCCTAATCGGAATAGTGGTTTCGGGACCACAAATCCGAAAAAAAATAATATTTTAATATTATTTCATGTGTTTATTATATGTTAATTTACATGTGTGAAAATTTCGTGAATTAATTTTATTTTTGTGTGCTTAATTTAATAAAAGGACTTAATCGCGTAAAATGTGAAATTTACTAATTAATGTGTAAAGTGCTAACTTGCTAATGCCTTTATAATGTGAAGTCCTTAATAGGAAATTAGGCCATTATTCAAGATAGTGGATGACATTATGCTTATAAATTATAGTTTTTATATTATGTATAAAGGTTATAATAATATATTATATTATAAAGTTAATATATTAAAAGACAAACAAATTAAAAGCCACACTTTTCATCTTATTTTGACCGAAACTAGAGAAAAGAAAAGAAAGAAACCTAAGCTAGGTTCGCCATCTTTTGAAGCTTAATTCAAGGTTAGTTTTGTTCGGTTTTGATAACTTTTACGTTTTGAGATCGTTGCTTTGAATACTACCCGACCCATGCTTGAATTTCTGATTTTAATGAATATTTTGAGTTATGCCATTGATGAATATTTGTGCTTTGTGATGTTTGATGATGAATAATGGAAGATATGTCTTAGATTAACATGTTTTGTCTTGGGATTTTTGATGAATTTGAGTATTTAGGGCTAAATTGTGAAAATAAATTTTTGAGGGACTAAAATGTGAAATAAATGCAATGTGTGGACTTGTATGAGAACCATGAATATTCGGCCCTTGTGTGGTATTGGCAAATTTTGTGTATTTTGTGTTTTGTGCAAAAAGGACTAAATTGCAAAAAGTGTAAAATGTTAGGGGCAAAATGGTAATTTTCCCATTTATGTATTTTTGGACTTAATTGAATGTTTTGATGAATAAAAAGGTTAAATTTGATTATGTTTAGATCAAGAAACGAAGAAAATGAATTTGGATCGGGGAAAAATGAAAGTAATCGAATAGTCGATCGTGTCCGCTGATATCCGAGGTAAGTCTATTAGCAATTAAAAGTTATTAAGTTAATATTTACACATGTATACTAATTGTATTTTGTGTTGAGCTATATTTAAAAGTATATTGATTGAATAAATTTTGAAGTATGGATGATATTTATATATATAGCATGTTCGAATATACAAGTATAATCTTGTATAGATTTATGGGTTGAAATAAAGGTAAGAAATGTATAAGAGTATAGTTGATATTTGAATAAGCATGTATATGTATATGTATATATAATGCTAGGATATATATACATATATATATAAGTTATTGAAATTAGTTAAAGTATGAATGTTGCATAGGTATAAATTCTTGATTTTAAAGAGGTATGTATAATACATATATATGGTACGAATATATATATATATAAGTGGTTCAAGGTATGTTTCAATTCTTGTGAAATGAATCTAATGTTATGAATTAAAGATATTTATATATTGTTCGAATATATGTGTATATAAATATATAGGGTTTTGAATTGATTGAAGTATGGAAGTTATGAAAATATGTATATGAAGTCTCAATATATATATGTATATAATTGTATAAATTTTTGGAATTGAATTTAAGGTATGAATTATATATTATGGAATAAGTGTGGTTTGAATGGGTATAAACGTATATACAATTATTTGTATTGAGCTAAAAGTATGGATTGTAAGTACAGATATAAGCGAGCTATGGTCCGCCAATTTCTTGAAAGTGTGGTTAATGCTACATGAATTATCGTATATATTTTAAACATGTGTAATGCCAGTATGAGAAAGTATTCTTGTATTTGTGATATTCAGGTTCTGTACCTAGCAGGCTTTATGCCAGTGAATTTTTCAGACTTTAAGTCTAGCGGGCTACGTCTTGGTGATCCGAATCAGTTATAAACCTAGCGTGCTACGTCTTGGTGATCCGAATCGAGCTATAAGCCTAAGGTGCTAAGTGCCGTTGAATCTTTAAATTAAGTGATTCTATGTATTGAGTATAAATATATATGATTTTGTTTATATGAAATGGATAAGTTTATGAACATTGTATCAAGGTGGTTGATGATTATATAATCGTTCGAATCTTTGTGAATAGTAAGTATGTATATATATATATCGGTTGTCATGAAATTGTTGGATATATATATATGTGTATATATGTATGCATTCGGCATAGGTGGGTATAGGTGTAAATGTGCATTCGGCACTTATAGTGGATAAGTATAAAATTATGCTTTTGGTATATGTATTTGAATAATTATATTTAAATGGATCCGATGAAGTGCGAACAATAAGTACTATAGAAATCGGTATATGCGTTAATGATTATGTTAGTAAATTGATTATATGCATATAATGTATATACATTTGTTCGTTTATGTGTATTAGATAAATACACATCCATTTAGATTTAAACAAAATGACTTAATATAGCAATGTTTGATTAGTAATTATTATTGATAATTGTGATTTCAATAAATTTAATTAAAGAATTATATGATTCTTTTATATGTATTTTAGATATGCTATAGACTTACTAAGCTATAAAAGCTTACTTTGTTTGTTTTCGTCCATTTGCTTTTATCGATTTTGGAGACGTTTGAGCTCGGGGATCATCGGCATAGTCCATCACACTATCGACTTCTTTTGGTATTTTGTTAAATATTTGAACTCAATCTTATGGCATGTATAGGTTTGAGTACGATGTTAATTACATTTTGATTGTAAATTATAATAGCTATGCGAAAGTAATTAAATTTTTACGTTGTGATCAGTTTGGTTTTAAAAATGTTGAATTTGTTCGGTAATGCCTCGTAACCCTAATTCGGCGACGGATACGGGTTAGTGGTGTTACAACTGATAAATGTAAAAAAAAATTTAAATTTATCAGACCAGACCAATTTTTTGAATAATTATGAGAATAAGCCGATTCAGGGAAAACGCTTCCAGCTAGAAGCATTTTCAGGTGAAATGCAGAAAAAAGCTTCTAGCTGGAAATGCTTTCCGCATGTTGCCCAAAAAACGCTTCCAGCTAGATGCGTTCCCCCTCCCCAACGGCTAATTAAAATAGTCGTTGCCCTCCACCCCACAACGGTAAAAAAGAAAAAAAACCCTATAAACCCCCCACCATTACTTATTTTTCACAAAATTCCCTAAAAAATCTCTCAAAATTCTCAAACCACTATCAAATTTCTCTCAAATTCTCTCTTAAATCTATGATAAATGATAAAAGTAACATATTTTAATCTCGTTCTTAATACGTTTATGGATGATTATTTATGCAAATTGGTGAATTTTATGCTCCTAATCCTTTGAATTCATGTTTCTATACTTAGGAGAGCATTTGGAAGCGAAAGGAGCAAAAAAGAGTGAAAATCAGAAAAATAAAGCTGAATTCAGGAGCCATATGGCCTGGGCCTTCCCACGTAGGCTGGACACACAACCATGTGCCTGTAATAGCCCGATTTTTTAGTGATGTCGGAAATAGTGGTTTCGAGGCCACCAAATTCTACAAGTAAGTTCGTAAATATTATTATTTAATATTTACTAGTCAAATATAGTTTTAAAAAGGTTTTTGATTTGGTAATTTATGTTCTATAACAATTTATTAGGTTCAAGTGGTAAGACCCTAAGGTCAAGTGGTTTTAGAAAGTGAGGTATCAAGACCTCGTTTCTATAAACCGAGCCGTAAATATTTTTATAAATATTTACGGAGTTTCATTAAGGTGGTATTAAAGTTTCATTGAAAAATTTTAACGTTTCGATAGTTAATTAATTAAAAAGAACTAAATTGAAAAATGTGTAAAACTTGCTAATTATAGCAATTAGGTGATGAAATGATGTAATTATTAATTGAGGAAGGAATTAAGTGATAATTAAGCCCTAAATAGTATAGTGGGACAGTAAATTGATGGATAAGGACAAAATAATTAAATTATAATGGCAAACTTGTAATTTAGTTGAAATTAAAACAAAATTAAGTAAGAAGAAATAGGATTTCTTCTTCATTTTATTCTTTTGCCACTGACGGAACACCATAGAAATAGATTGGAGAATTGGTTGAGCATACGAGCTTCCATGTGAGTTCAATTCTTACCCGTTTCTTGTAATTTTTATGTTTTTGAGATAGTTGCAACTAGGTCCAGCTAACCCGTACCTTCGTTTCTAATTCTGTTAAAAATTTTGGAAGTTTCCATTGAAAAATATTAGATGTTTTTTATGAATAACATGGATTTGGAGCTTTGATTGTGTTGTGTGATGATTTTGTAAAGTGATTTTTGTTAAATATTGATTTTAGGATTAAATTGTGAAAATGTCAAAATATTAGGGTTTGATAGTGAATTTTAGGTTTATTAAGGGTTGTATGAGGGCCTAGAATATTTGGATAGGTTGTTTATTTGAGAAAATTAGTTAATGTGATAGATTAACTAATTAAGGGATTAAATTGCAAAAATTGTAAAAGTTTAGGTAATTGCATAAAGTAGAAAAATAAAAGGGTATTAATTGTAAAATGGATTAGAAATGAAATATATGCTAATAAATGAGTAATTTTATATTTTAGATCAAGATCTCGTAGATATTCGTGGAAAAAAAATAGCGGAATAGTTCCTAAACTTCTACAATTACTACAATTCAGTCCAGGTAAGTTCGTACGGTTAAAATTTAACATTTGTACAAATTGATGATTGGTATTATGCATATATTCTATTGCTGGAAATGAATTATTGTTTGAATTATAATATTGAATTGGATATCCGGTTTGAATTGAACGCGAGATTTGAGTACATACGTGATTTGGTGTATGACGGGGGTTTGGAGTGGAGATGGTATTGGAGGGAGATATTAGAATTTTACCCAAGTAAACGGGGTTCATCATTTGTTGTGAACTATCGTGTTTTATTTTATTTTTGGCATGATTGGGTGGATCAGCTCTTACTAGCTTCTGTTCAGCTTTCGAGCTTCTGTTGGCGTATTTGGGAGGACCAGCTCTTATGAGCTTCTGTTGACGATGTACTCTTATCCGAAAGTCGCTCTTCGAATGGAAAAATCTCGGTAAGGTGATTTATTTCATAAATTTGAAAGACATGTTATTTATTTTTGTATTGATTTAAATACGGATGTATTTGTCGATTGAAGTTGTGAATGACAGGGAGTTGTCATGGATGATTTTTATTATTATTATTTGATTTATTGTAATTAGTTCGGTAAGATTTTTGTTTATCTCGTCGAACTTACTAAGTTTCATTAAGCTTACTTGTGTTGTTTAATGTCATTGTATATTTTTGGAAGGTTGGACGAAAGGATCGGCACTCAAGTCACACTATCCAATTTATCTCGGTAGTTTTTGAAATGTTAAATTCAAATTATATGACATGTATAGGCTCTTGTGCTATTTTGGTTAATGTTTGGCTTATGTGAATATTATGAATGATATTTTGTGCAAATAACTAATTTGCAAAGGGTATGAGAATGAGGTATAGTTGTTATGCTAGTATGTGCGGCTTACATATATTTGATTTGTTATGGTTGTGGTAACTTTATTAGGTATTTTGATTTGGTATTGCTTGAATGAGTTGATGAATTGAATTAATGTGTATTTTGAGAGTAAATTATATATAATTGTGGTACCTAGGAGGGCATATTGGTTAGGCACATATTAGGTTAGTTTTGATGTGTTTTTATCTGATTAATGTCATTTTGATTTCGTATTTTAGTAAGTATTTCAGTTTCTTAAAGTCCAAGCAATTTGATTATGTTTGTATTAATGTATGATTTGAATGATTTACTATTTCGTTGTTAATACTCCATAACTCTGTTTTGGCGCCGGATATGGGTTAGAGGTGTTACAGTGCCAAACTATGTTGATTTCGCGACTTGCATCCCAAACAAGCAGAAAAAAGTATTTTTTTAGGCTTTCTAAGCATTCTAAAACATATAAATACCAAATAGAAGAAGAGAGAAGGGTGTCATCAGAGAATGTCGACGAAAACAACTCAATGAACACTATTGGAGCCAACTCTGAAGCGAATTTCCTAGCCCGTGTTCGACCCTGTGTAACTCACTGACTTGGGTCACACGACCAACCCACACCCGTGTGCCACGCTGTGTACCCTTCAAAATGGCCTCACACGCCCGTGTGATAGGCCGTGTGCTAGGCTGTGTGAAAACTTGAGGGTATACTGACTTGTGCCACGCGGCCAAGCTACACGCCCATGTGCTAGGCCGTGTGAAGCTACTAATATAATTTCAAAGGAAGTTATAGGGGACACACAACCGTGTCACCTAGCCTTGTGTCACACACGGCTGAGACACACGCCCATGTCTCTGCCCGTATGGAAAAAAATAGGTCATTTTCCAAGCCATATTTCTCACCCAAATTGGTACCAACCTACACACATCAATATGCATACAACCATGGCATAAATAGGCAACCAAAATCAACAAATATCAAGTTTATAACATGTAATAATATCACATACCATCATGATACATATAAGCACCTCAAATGGCCACTTATAAACATGCAAACTATGTATCCAAATGTACCTAATTGGTCAAACACATATATGAAATCTTTGTGTCTAAAACTTAGCATGTATGCCACTTATAAATCTCAACCAATTGATACCTAAAATACCGATTCAAAATAAAGACATTCACATAACTTCCATACATCATATACTATAAGGCTATTTACATATATATATATATACATAACCAAATTCAAGCCAAATTAAATGGCTACAACATAACAAAACATATGGGTTTCCAATAGCCAAAAGACCTATACATGCCATTTATCCCAAATATAAAGTCAAAAGTACCAAAATAACATTTGATAGTGTGATGTGTTCCCTGACAACTTCCAATCCGAATGAGCTTCTGAATCATTATAAAACACGAAAAAATAAACAGACTAAGAAATTAAGCTTAGTAAGTTCGTATAACACAGAATTAAACTTACCATTTAACCACAATTTAAGTAAGTATTTCAAAAGTATAACACAATTCAATTTGGCCAAAGCCTATCACATAATCAATAACCAAGTTAGCCATGTATTCATATAAAAACTGAGAATCATGTATGAATTCAACAATTATTAAATTCCATGTACATGTAATTTCTATACTAGTTCGTATTGAACTTGTATAATCTCGCAATGACACTATGCCCGTTGAACCACTTAGAATATCGTTAGATATGCGGGTAGCACACACCAGGTGCACTGAACTATAATCTGTCAATTTCTATACATATACGCTCTTTCGAGCCATAATCGGTAAGCTCCTCTGAGCTAAACAACGGTAAGCTCATACGAGTTGAGAATCGGTAAACTCTCACGAGTTGTAAATCGGTAAGCTCATACAAGCTGTGGTGGGTCGGCAACACATGCAAGACCTCAACCAAATCAATAACCCTAATGGCATGTCATTTGTATCCTACGAATTCCTAAGGTTCAAACGGGGCTCGGTATTCTTCGTACGTCATCGGTTATGCATTCGATAATCATACATACTAATTAAATCATTCACATACATATATTTCAATTAAAGTATATAAATACTCAAATTAATTATACGAACTTACCTCAAACTCGTATGGAGAAGTACGATCGTTTAATCCACGACTTTATCATTTCCCCGATTTAATTCTAAAAGTTGCTTTTCTTGATCTATATAATCAAATTTAACTAATTTAAGCATCATTCTATTCAATTTAATCCAAAATTCATGTCATGAAAAATTACCATTTTGCCACTATACTTTTTACTTCTTTACAATTTAGTCCCTAGGCTCATAAAATGAAATTCATGCAATTTCATCCACACCTAAGCCTAGCCGAATTAAATATGTGCTTATAGCAGCCCATATTTTCAAAAATTCACACATTTACCACACATTTTTCATATTTCACAAATTAACCCCTAATTGACAATTTCAATAAAACTCACTTAACAAAAGTTGTTTATTTAACAACAAAGATTCATTTTATTCCATTAAACTTTAAAACTCTAACATATTCATCAATGGAAAAACTCAAACTATTCACTAGTTTTGCAAATTAGCCCCCTAGTTAGCTAGGTTAAGTTACAATAATTTCAAAAACATAAAAATCAACAAAAACAAACACCAAATTCACTTACATGCATAAGTTTTCTTGGCTGAAAATTTCAAACTCTCCCAAGCCTATTTTTGCTGAAAATTTCGATGGTAGATGAACTAAGGATGATGGCATATTTTGTTTTATTTAATTTATTCATTAATTGACTATTTACCATTTTAACCTTACCTAACTTTAAAATTTTCATAATTGTCAAGCCATGCACATCCATTATCACCTTTAATGGTCTAATTACCATATAAGAACCTCCACTTTAAAGTTTTATAGCTATTTAACACCTTTAGCTAATAGAACACAACTTTCGTACTTTATGCGATTTAGTCTTTTTTCACAAATTGAGCATACAAACGGTAAAATTTTTTAACGAAATTTTTATACTATAATACGATCATGCTGTAGATATTAAAATAATATTAAAATAAATTTTTTGACTTCAGATTTATGGTCTCAAAACCATTGTTTTGATTTCACTAAAAACGGGTCGTTACGACTCTCCCCCCTTAGGAATTTTCGTCCCCGAAAATCTTACCGAAAAATAGGTTAGGGTATTGTTTTCTCATAGCTTCCTCGGGTTCCCAAGTAGCCTCCTAAATCTGATAACGGTTCCAAAGAACCTTCACTAAGGCTATACTTTTGTTTCTTAATTCTTTAATCTCTCGTGCTAAAATTTTGATTGGTTCTTCGTTATGCGACATATTAGGAATCTTCTCAAGTTCTAACGGTAAATCAAGTCGATAAGCCATTGGCCTAATTCTTTCGATAATCTCATATAGTCCAATAAATTGCGGACTCAACTTTCCTTTGCGACTAAAACGGAGAATTCTTTTCCAAGGCGATACTTTTAGAAATACTTTATCACTGATCTAAAACTCAATATCTTTACGCTTCAAATCCGCGTACGATTTTTGTCGATCTAGAGAGGCTTTCAAACTGTCACGAATCACTTTCACTTTCTCTTCAGCCTCTTGGATCAAATCAACCCCGTGTATCTTTTTCTCACTAAGCTCGGTCCAATACAATAGAGTTCGATATTTACGACCATATAAAGCTTCATACGGTGCCATCTTAATGCTCGATTGAAAGCTATTATTATATGCGAATTCAACTAACGATAAATATTTTTCCCAATTATTTTCAAACTCTAAAACACAGCAACGAAGCATATCCTTGAGAATCTGAATCATTCTCTCAGACTGGCCATTGCTTTGAGGATGAAATGTAGTGCTAAAATGCAACTGCGTACCCAAAGCCTCTTGCAACTTCTTCCAAAATCGTGATGTAAATTGCGGATCTCTATCCGAAATAATGGAGACTGGCACTTTGTGCAATCTCACAATCTCAGAAATATACAATTCGGCTAATTTGTCAATAGAGAAGTCTGTGTACGCACCGAAATAAAATGTGTGGACTTCATCAAACGATCAACAATGACCCAGGTAACATCTTTCTTTTTCTGAGACAGAGATAATCCTGATACAAAATCCATCGTAACTCTATCCCATTTCCACTCTGGTATCATCACTAGCTGTGATAGTCCTAAAGGTACTTGATGTTTGGCTTTGACCTGTTGACAAATCAAACACCTAGACACAAAGTCAGAAATGTCGCGTTTCATACTCGACCACCAATACATCTGTCTCAAATCACTGTACATTTTATTACTTCTTGGATGAAAGAAAAACTACTACTGTGAGCTTCGTGCAAAATTTTCTGTATAAGTTCTACATTTTTAGGCACACAAACTCTACCTCGAAACAACAAACAATCATCGGATTCAATCTGAAACTCTGAATCAATAGTCGACTCACACTGTATTCTTCTGTCTTGCAATTCATTATCACATTTCTGAGCCTCGCAGATTTACCAAAGAAACATTGGTTTAGCTTTTAACTCGGCTAATATCGAACCATCATCAGACAAAGTCAATCGCGTATTCATCGGTCACAAGGCCAACAAAGATTTTCTACTCAGAGCATTCGCAACTACATTCGCTTTCCCCAGATGATAATCAATCACTAATTCATAATCTTTTAACAGTTCAAACCATCTTGGCTGTCCCAAATTTAGATCTTTTTATGGCATCAGATACTTCAAAACTCTTGTGATCGGTAAATATGTGACATTTTTCACCAAACAAATGGTGTCGCCAAATCTTTAATGCAAACACAATAGCAGCCAACTTTAAGTCGTGTGTCAGATAATTTTTTTCATACGGCTTTAACTGTCTAGAAGCATAAGTTATCACTTTGCCCTCTTGCATTAAAACACATCCCAAACCGTTCAACGACGCGTCATTGAAAATAAAAAATTCTTTACCCGACTTAGGCTGAACCAAAATTGGTGCCTCAGTTATAGTGCTTTCAACTGATTAAAACTTTGTTGACATTTATCACACCACTAAAACTTCACATCTTTCTGTAACAATTGAGTCATAGGTATAACAATCATCAAAAACCCTTTTACAAATCTCTGATAATAGCCAGCTAATCCCAGAAAGCTTCTGACCTCAGATATGTTTCTTGGTGGTTTCCAATCAACAACTGCTGAAATCTTACTCGGATCAACTCTGATGCCTTTTGCTGATACAATGTGTCCCAAAAATCCAACTTCTCGGAACCAAAACTCACATTTGCTGAATTTAGCAAACAGTTGTTTACCTCTCAACGTTTGTAACACAATCCTTAAATGCTCGGAGTGTTCAGACTCATCTCGGGAATAGATCAGAATATCATTAATGAATACAACAACGAATCTGTCTAAATACGATCTGAAAATTATATTAATCAAATCCATTAAAACTGCAGGAGCGTTAGTTAACCCAAACGGCATAACAAAAAATTCATAATGCCCGTACCTGGTTCTGAACACAGTTTTCGGCACATCTGAATCTTTAACCCTTAACTGATAATAACCATATCGCAAATCAATCTTTGAAAATATTGTTGCTCCTCTCAACTGATCAAACAAATCATCAATTCTCGGAAATGGATACTTATTCTTAATCGTAACCTTGTTAAGCTATCGATAATCGATACACAATCTCATTGATCCATCTTTCTTCCTTACAAACAAAACTGGTGCACTCTAGGGCGAGAAACTCGATCATGCGAAACCTCTATCTGTTAACTCTTACAACTGAGCTTTCAACTTTTTCAATTCTATAGGAGCCATTCTATACAAAGCTATCGATATCGGTGGCATTCCCAGTACTAACTTAATAGCAAATTCAACTTCTCTGATCGGTGGCAACCTGGGTAATTCCTCTGGAAACACATCTGAATATTCACAAACCACTGGCACTGATTCAATCTTCGATTCAGACACTTTTGTATCTAGTACATATGCAAGGTAAGCATCGCAACCTTTTCTCACATACTTCTATGCTAACATAGCCGATATCACAATAGGCAACCCACTCGAATCATCGGATTCAATACAAAGAATTTTACCGTTCTGACATTTTAATACAACAAACTTTCGTCTACAGTTTACAACAGCATTATGCAGAGTCATTTAATCCATACCCAAAATCACATGAAATTCATCAAACGGTAAAAGCATCAAATCGACTGGAAAATTATAACCCTGAGTCATCAAAGGACAATTCTTATAGACTTTATTAATTAGGACATATTGACCTAATGGGTTTGATACTTTAACCAATAACTCAGTGGACCCAACCGGTAAACTCTTACTGGACACTAAATTCATACATACATAAGAATGGGTTGATCTGGATCAATCAAAACAGTTACATCAGTGTTATAAAGAGAAAAAGTACCGGTGATAATATCTGGCACCGACGTATCTTCACGAGCACGAATGGTACAAGCTCTAGCTGGTACCCGCACCTCGGATCTCACTGCAGAATTCCTCGTTACACCTCGACTACCACTCATATTTTCAGTGTTTCAGGGTGGTCTCCCTTTAGCAGCTGTATTGTTCAGCCTCGCTTTTTGATCTTTTTCTTTCTCAGACTTATCAGGGCAATCTCTAAGGTAGTGATCGAAGGAACCACACCTGAAACATGCTCCACTCTTAACTCGACATTCACCATAATGTGGCATGTTGCAGTGTTTACACTCGAGTCTAGCATTTTTAACACTACCCACATTCGCTACGGATGTAACTTGGGGTTTAGGACTAGAGTGTCTCACATCTCTATTAGAATACCCCGCAGAAATAGTAGGACAGTAATGATATTCTTTAGATTTCTTCGATGCTGACTGATGACACTTTCCCGTAAATATCTTTCTCGAATCTCTACCTTCAAATTTGGCTTTTCTCTTTTCTTTGCTAAGCTATTCGGCTTTGTGTGCTCTATCAACTAACACAACAAACTCTTTCAGTTCAAGTATTCCAACTAACAGCTTAATGTCTTCATTCAACCCATCTTTAAAATGTTTGCACATAACCATTTCAGTTGGAATACACTCTCGGGCATACTTACTTAATCGGACGAATTCTCTTTCATATACTTACTTAATCGGACGAATTCTCTTTCATATTCAGATATGGTCATACGACCCTGTTTCAATTCTAAAAATTCTTTACGCTTTTGATCGAGAAATCGTTGACTAATATATTTCTTACGAAACTCAGATTGAAAGAATTCCCAAGTGATCCTCTCTCTCGACACTACTAAAATCAAGGTATTCCACCACTGGTAAGCTGAATCTTTCAGAAGAGATACATCACATTTAACACATTCTGATGGCGTACAAGATAGTTCATCAAAAACCTTAATCGTATTCTTTAGCCAAAACTCAGCTCTCTTTGGATCATCATCAACTGTAGCCCTAAACTCTTCAGCCCCGTATTTGTGGATTTTATCAATAGGAGGTTTACTAACTCAGATTGATTCAGTACATTGAGGAATAACGGGAATTGATTGGGGAACAATAGGGGTTAGAGGTTGTTGAGCAGTCGAGTTCGTCCCTACGAACTCAGTGAACCATTCATTCATCATTTGGAAGAAGGCTTCCTTCGCCTCTCCTCCACGACCTTCAGGTACAGGTCTCAAACCAAAAGACGCTGCTCCTCGAACAGAGGCTGACATGTTACTTTTAACGTCATTGGAGTCTGCTCGATTGGAATCCATTACTATATGAAAAACATGATTTTAAACTGTTAGGAGACATCACACTATCACATGTTATAAAATGGCATATATAGCTAGACTCACATACGCTACGTTAGTCCGAGAATTGACTAAACTGTAGCTCTGATACCAATAAAATATAACACCCTTAATCCGTATCTGACGTTAGAACAGAGTTGCAGAGCATTACCAGACTTATAACTCAATCAATCAAACATCTCATTCAATTTAAAAACCATTAATAAACATTTATATGGTCCCAAATATGAGCCCTCGAGGCCCAAAATATACATTAAAAGTGGTTCGGGACTAAACTGAGTACTCAAGAAATTTTTAGAAAAATATTACAATTTTTCCAAGTATAGGGGACACACGCCCGTGTGGCCAGGTCGTGTGAGCATTCAAAATGGGGAGACACGACCGTGTCCCAGCTCGTGTTTGACCCTGTGTAACTCACTAACTTAGGTCACATGGCCAACCTACACGCCCGTGTGCCAGGCCGTGTGAAAACTAGAGGGTATACTGACTTGTGCCACACGGCCAAGCCACAGGCCTGTGTGCTAGGCCGTGTGAAGCTACTGACTTGATTTCTAAGGAAGTTATAAGAGACACACAGCCATTTTCCAAGCCATATTTCTCACCCAAATTGGTACCAACCTACACACATCAATATGCATACAACCATGGCATAAATAGGCAACCAAAATCAACCAATATCAAGTTTATAACATGTAATAATATCACATACCATCATGATACATATAAGCACCTCAAATGGCCACTTATAAACATGCAAACTATGTATCCAAATGTACCTAATTGGTTAAACACATATATGAAATCTTTGTGCCTAAAACTTAGCATGTATGCCACTTATAAATTCCAACCATTTGATACCTAAAATACCGATTCAAAATAAAGACATTCACATAACTTCCATACATCATGTACTATAAGGCTATTTACATATATATATATACATAACCAAATTCAAGCCAAATTAAATGGCTACAACACAACAAAGCATATGGGTTTCCAATAGCCAAAAGACCTATACATGCCATTTATCCCAAATATAAAGTCAAAAGTACCAAAATAACATTTGATAGTGTGATGTGTTCCTTGACGACTTCCAATCCGAACGAGCTTCTGAATCATTATAAAACACGAAAAAATAAACAGACTAAGCAATTAAGCTTAGTAAGTTTGTATAACACAGAATTAAACTTACCATTTAACCACAATTTAGGTAAGTAATTCAAAGCATAACACAATTCAATTTGGCCAAAGCCTATCATATAATCAATAACCAAGTTAGCCATGTATTCATATAAAAACTGAGAATCATGTATGAATTCAACAATTATTAAATTTCATGTACATGTAACATTTATACCGTATATCCGTATATCATATATAGATCATTTTCATATAAATACCTGTACTAGTTCGTATCGAACTTGTATAATCTTGTAATGACACTATGCCCATTGAACCACTTAGAATATCGTTAGATACGTGGGTAGCACACACGAGGTGCACTAAACTATAGTCCGTTAATTCCTGTACATATATGCTCTTACGAGCTATAATCAGTAAGTTCCTCCGAGCTGAACAACGGTAAGCTCATACAAGCTGAGAATCGATAAAATCTCACGAGTTGTAAATCAGTAAGCTCATACGAGCTATGGTGGGTCCGTAACACATGCAGGACCTCAACCAAATCGGTAACCCTAATGAAATGTCATTTATATCCTACGAATTCTTATTGTTTAAACGGGGCTTAGTATTCTTCGTACGTCGTCAATTATGCGTTCAATAATCATACATACTAATTAAACCATTCACATACATATATTTCAATTAAAGTATATAAGTACTCCAATTAATTATACGAACTTACCTTAAACTCATACGGAGAAATACAATCGTTTAGTCCACGACTTTATCCTTTCCCCTATTTAATTCTGAAAGTTGTTTTTCTTGATCTATATAATAAAATTTAACTAATTTAAGCATCATTCTATTCAATTTAATCCAAAATTCATGTCATGAAAAAATTACCATTTTACCCCTATACTTTTGACTTTTTTACAATTTAGTCCCTAGGCTCGTAAAATAAAATTCACGCAATTTCATCCACACCTAAGCCTACCCAAATTATATATGTTCTTATATCAGCCCATATATTTCACAAATTCCCACATTTACCACACAATTTTCATATTTCACAAATTAACCCTTAATTGACAATTTCAATAAAAATCACTTAACAAAAGCTGTTTATTTAACAACAAAGATTCATTTTATTCCATTGAACTTCAAAACTCTAACATATTCATCACTGGAAAAACTCAAACTATTTAATAGTTTTGCAAACTATCCCCCTAGTTAGCTAGGTTAAGTTACAACGATTCCAAAAACATAAAAATCAACAAAAACAAACACCAAATTCACTTACATGCATGAGTTTTCTTGGCTGAAAATTTCAAACTCTCCCAAGCCTATTTTTGCTGAAAATTTTGATGGTAGATGAACTAAGGATGATGGCCTATTATATTTTATTTAATTTATTCATTAATTGCCTATTTACCATTTTAACCTTACTTAACTTTAAAATTTTCATAATTGTCAAGCCATGCACATCCACTATCACCTTTAATGGTCTAATTACCATATAAAGACCTCCACTTTAAAGTTCTATAGCTATTTAACACCTTTAGCTAATAGAACACAACTTTCACACTTTATGCGATTCAGTCTTTTTTCACAAATTGAGCATACGAATGGTAAAATTTCTTAATGAAATTTTTATACTATAATACTATCATGCTGTAGATATTAAAATAATATTAAAATTAATTTTTTGACTTCGAATTTATGGTCCCAAAATCATTGTTCTGATTTCATTGAAAACAGATCGTTACAACTTTCCCCTCTTTAGGAATTTTCGTCCTCAAAAATCTTACCGGAAAATAGGTTAGGGTATTGTTTTCTCATAGCTTCCTCGGGTTCCCAAGTAGCTATGACCAGATCTCTAATCCACCATGATGGCAAGCACATTCTCGTTAATCAGTTACAAATGGTAAGAATATTTTTTTTAATAAATTTCAATTTTGTTTAAATTTTTTATTTTATTGTTATACTTTAACTTAATATTTTGTACATTTTTTACGTAAATAGGCAGAATTTTGAATTTTACAACGCTATATTCTTAATCTACCCAGTCTTCCATCACTGTTGATCGAAACGTAGTTGAGGGAAGTCGATTTTTGGCACGTGGCCCTTGGAGATCGAGGGTGTAAGTTGGACCAAAAACTCGTAAGCGTGTTGGTAGAGAGGTGGAGACTCGAGACGCACACATTCCATCTTCCATGCGGCGAGTGTACTATCATTCTAGAGGATGTGCATTTACAGTTAGGGTTACCGGTGAATGGGTCGGTAGTCACTAGGTCTGTTTACTCTGTTGATTGGGGAGGCGTATGCGGTGAACTTTTGGGTTCAGTTCTGGAGACGATTTATGGAGGTTGAATCGAAACGAGTTGGTTACAAAAAATTTTGTGGGGCTGGTTGAGGATTTGACTGAACTCGAAAAAGAATGACACGTTCGGGAGTACATCCTTTAGATCATCGGGGGTATCCTAATGCCGAAAAAGTCATGAACACTTGTCCATCTAAGGTGGCCGCAGAAACTTGTTGACTTTAGAGAAGCGGGCGAACTCAGTTGGGGGTCTACCATATTGGCGACATTGTACGGGGAGATATGTCAAGCGACGCAACCACGAAAAAACAAAATTAGTGGTTGCATTTTACTACTGCAGTCATGGGCATGATACCAGTTGCCATTTTTATGTCCTCAAGTGAACTACTCATATTATGAACCGATGATTATTTTAATGAAATATCAGATCAACCTAAGCTTAAAAAAATGTAAAAATTTTAAAAACTAATTTTACATCTGAACCGAGTACTCCGAGTTTCAATTATGAATCAATATGCATAATGAAATTCGAATATAAAATTATTATTTAAAATATTTTCACAATTTAAAATTTTGAACCCTATACCCTAAAATAACTCTAAACACAAAACCTTAATCTCAAAAAAACCCTAAAACCCTTAAAAATTCTAAATTAACTCTAGAAAACCCTAACTGAAAACCCTTCCCACTAGAAACGTTTTTCTTGACACCAAGCGAAAAGAGCTTCCCAGTTGAAAGTATTTTCCTTAAATCAGCCTATTTCTATAATTATTTAAAAAAAACGATTTAATTTAATAAATTTCAAAAAATTTAGACATTTATGAGTATTTAAGTGTCGTAGACATATTAAAATAGGAAAAAAGAATGAAATAAAAAGTAATTTGTGGAAAGGTAAAAGCTTTTTATATTCGGTGAGGAAAAGGACAGCCAAAAACAGAAAAAAGTAGCGGTCCACTTACCTTTTGCCATAGCCCCCATTATTCTAGAATTCCTTCATTCCTTACTTGCACTGCGCATTTCTTCTGAATTTCCTGCCTTTCATCTTCACTTCATTTCCCACTCAATCTCAGGTTTGCTCCTTCTGCCCTTCACTTTCTTCTATTATTGTTATTTTTTTTCGATCCTTATGCCATCTTTGCCCGTCACGGTTTTTTGGTTATTCAGGAAAACTTGGTCTTCTTTTTCTCTCAAACTGTATGTTCTGTATCATTTTCTTTAGATTATAAACTACTGTATGTTCTGTATCATTTTCTTTAGATTATAAACTATCTTTTGCACTTTCACTTTCCGATTTTGAATTGTCAACTCTGAGTTGTGGTTCTGCTTTTGATTCTGATATCTTTGAAGGGGGGGGGGAGGTTAAAGTCATTTACCGTTGTGTTTCTCATAGCCTCTGCTACTGTTCAAACTCAAGACCATGTGAAAGATTTTATAATGAAAAGTTACTGTGTGTGAGAGTAGCTGTAGAAACCATTTTGTTTGTCGTAGTCACTTTGAGTATTGGTTTCCTGATCGATCTGCTTGAAAATCTTGCTTGTGGATTTTGATGGTCGGTGCCTTTACTTACTACTAACAGTAACTTTTAGTGACTGAAGCTAACCAGTTAGATCTGTAACAATTGATGACTCAATTAAGAACTGCAATGAAGTTTTAAACAATTATTATGTTCTGTTTATGAAGTTTTAGAAAGCTTATGTTTTCCCAAGTACCAATTTGATTTAGTATTGCATGAAACTTTTGCACTCGTTTCCGTTATAATCAAGGCCCTGTAATATCTTCAAATTGTCTTATGGTCTGATTGTGTTCTATTATTAGGTCAATCTAAAGTATGGCAGACGAAGACATTCAGCCTCTTGTTGTTGATAATGGTACTGGAATGGTTAAGGTGAGAGCAATATGATACTTATTTTCTGGTGCATGTGTTTTTTTCACTTTAAGTCTGAAGATTTAAGAACCTCACTTATTTCCTCAAACAGGCTGGGTTTGCTGGAGATGATGCTCCTAGGGCTGTCTTCCCTAGTATTGTTGGACGGCCTAGACACACAGGTGTCATGGTGGGGATGGGACAGAAAGATGCCTATGTGGGGGATGAGGCTCAGTCTAAAAGAGGTATTCTCACATTGAAATACCCTATTGAACATGGTATTGTTAGCAACTGGGATGACATGGAAAAGATCTGGCATCACACTTTCTACAATGAACTTCGTGTTGCTCCTGAAGAACACCCTGTGCTTCTTACTGAAGCACCTCTCAATCCTAAGGCCAACAGGGAGAAAATGACGCAGATAATGTTTGAAACGTTTAATGTTCCTGCCATGTATGTTGCAATTCAGGCAGTTCTATCCCTTTATGCTAGTGGGCGTACTACAGGTTTGTAGTAGTATGATGATTTTTCTTTGGACAATATGATTCTCCTCAAAGTTTGATTGATGATTTGTTGACAAGCCTGTTATTTCCAGGTATTGTGCTGGATTCTGGGGATGGAGTCAGTCACACTGTTCCAATCTATGAAGGTTATGCACTTCCCCATGCCATCCTCAGGCTTGACCTTGCTGGACGAGATTTAACAGATGCTTTGATGAAGATCCTGACAGAGAGGGGTTACTCATTCACCACAACTGCTGAACGAGAAATTGTACGCGACATCAAGGAGAAACTTGCTTATGTGGCACTCGACTTCGAGCAGGAGCTTGAAACTGCAAAAAGCAGCTCATCAATTGAGAAAAGTTATGAGCTACCTGATGGCCAGGTAATAACCATTGGAACAGAGCGTTTCCGTTGTCCTGAGGTCTTATTTCAACCATCGCTTATTGGAATGGAAGCTCCTGGAATTCATGAGACCACTTATAACTCCATCATGAAATGTGATGTTGATATTAGAAAGGACTTGTACGGTAACATAGTGCTTAGTGGTGGATCCACCATGTTTCCTGGTATTGCTGATAGAATGAGCAAGGAAATCACAGCTCTTGCACCAAGTAGCATGAAGATTAAGGTGGTAGCACCCCCAGAGAGAAAATATAGTGTCTGGATTGGTGGGTCTATTTTAGCTTCTCTTAGTACATTCCAGCAGGTATGCATTATGTTTCACATTGCAGTCACAAGCTTGTTTTACCTTTAGTTTGTCTTTCATCTACTTTATCAGAGGAGTGACTTTTGCATGCCTAATGTAAAAGACTGAAGGGTTTGAGAAAAGAGCATCACGTAGCACTGTTAAATACACAGAGAAACCAAAGAATGAAACATAGAAGCGTTTGCTAGAACAACATTTTGAAAAAAGGAATGAAGTAGGTGGGCTGAATGTGCTTTGCGTCTTACGTTGAATGCTTCTGATGATAATGTTGTTCCCATAGATGATATTCTGCTTTTTATGCTTGGATTGGTTATTCAGAGTTCAGACAATGTTACTCTTTCAATTAACTCCAATGATATGTTTTGTTTGCATTGAATGTAGATGTGGATATCAAAAGCGGAGTATGACGAATCTGGGCCTGCCATTGTTCATAGGAAGTGCTTCTAGATATGAGCTTGTGTTCTTTTGCTGTTACCTTGTGCATTTTATGGTTTGGCTTGGTTTTCGTTTTGTTTTGTTTGTTTTTTTATTTTCGTCCATCGTGAATGTATGAGATATGGTTTATAAGTATTGTTATATGCTAGCATGCTTTGTAGTGTTTACATATAATTATTTTATCCTATAATGATAGGAATGTTGCTTGGTTTTAACAATCATTTGATTCTTTTTTTCTTTTTTTGCTGAATTATAGTTTTAAGCAAGCGAAATTGTTAAAAGTATAATCCTTGGAAAGCTTGTGATTTCTAGTATATAAATCATTAGACATTGTGGGGCCGATGATGTGGATAAGATTGTGAAGTTGGTTCAATATTCTTAATTTACCCAAAAAGTTTAGTAGTTGGTCTCCATTGATGATTGTTTGCAATGATAAGAACCAAGTTTTTCCTGAGGTTTTAATTAAGAAAAAGAAAAAAAAGTTATGGGCTACTTGTAGCGTGTAAGAGAAATTTGAATTATTCAATGCTCTCCCATGTAGCTTAAACTCATGGAATTCCTGTGGATGTGAAACTTAGAGCAGAATTAGGAAAGTGTCCAATTAGAGGAAAATAAAGAAATGTGAAGTTGCTCCAATTGGAAGATGACTTAAGCTGTCGTCCGATATAAAAAAAAAAAAAACAAATAATCTTCTCTTGAAAATAAATAAATAAATAAGCTTTGTTGATTTCTGGATGAATACCTTCAATTTGAAACTACTACTTTTGACATGACAGTTATTTTCAGTTTCACTTCATAATCTCCTTTTACCTACAAGAAAGAAGGATGGTGCTGCAGAGATTTATTCTCTCAAAGTCTTTAAGATTTGGGATCACACATGGGCAATGCTGATCCACAATGACTAATGTGTTTCAAAATTACTATAATTTACGTAGGAAAAGGATTATGAATCAAGTAAATGTTACCTAAAATAACAGAGACATTGAAGAAGGTGCACATAAGTAAGGGCGACTATATTTGATTTGACAGCCAAAATAACAAACCCTTCCTTTATACTTCTTATAACACTACAATCAACAAATCTGGGAGACTTCTTTTTCGGAAAAAATTGAGAGATTAATTGCAAAATTCCAAAGTAAAAGAAAGAAGGAGAACTACATTGACTACCAAAAAAATTTTAAGTTTTGAGTGAAAAATAATAATATTTCGTCATACAACTTACCAGTCCTTTATCATCAGTTGAGGCTTTGAAGGTAATCGTAAAAAAATCAATTAATTTTCTTTTTAAATTATTTGCGATAAATATGAAAGTCGAAGTATCATAAAATTACAGGGTAGAAGCCATGTTGTTTCTCAAGAAAATCATAGTGATGAAGCTACAGGATTAATGACAGTAATATACCAGTTTATGATAGAAAAAAATTGTACCAATGGTTTATGATGTCTAGTAACTAGGGAATCTCACTCATTAAACAAGTACACGCTTTTACCTCGCAACCAGAAGCCGCTTCACCATGATTGATATGTTATAGTCCCTGTCCCTACTGAACTCAAAACATTCTAATTTCCACGGATCCCTGCTTTTCACACAGATCCAGTCTCCTTACTACTATTTTATAAATTTCAAGTTTCAGTTCTTTTGTCTCAATTAACCATGATTCTGACTAATTGATGACACGCTTGACATCATTTTAATTTCTCCGATTTCTAAGAAAAAAAAAAAAAAGGTTTCGAATTTGTCAATTACAGAGGAAAATGTAAGAGCGAGTTTACCCTACGCTACGAGGAAGAGCATCCAAAGCTGCTACGCTCTCCCCTGGGGCGCCACTGGTTGGGAAATGTTGTCAACGCATTGGTCGAAAGTTTCTTCCGACGATGGAGATGGAGAAAGACAAGTAGAACGGCAAGTGGGACAAGAGAAGTGAAAAGACAACCACTGTTGGATGCATTGTACATGGAATCCATGCTTACACTTGCCCAACACTTGAATCCTCTCTCCCTCACGAATCCAGACAAGCAGATAGCACATTCAGGCTCTGCTCCTACCAGCTTCATCCCCGTTGAGTAAACCAGTGTTGAAGCTTCAACCATGCGTGCTGCAGCTGTTTCTGGGACTGGCTTTCTCTGCTCAAGCTGTTGTTGGGTTAGGGGAAGTTGGTTGTTGCGAGAATGGCCTCCGCCATGTAGGAAGCAGCGGATGGCAGCGTTGAGAGCCAGAGAGCAAATTAGAGCACAGAAGAGAATGACTAACCCTATGGCTGCGTTAGCTTCTAAGCCATTAGAGTTGGAGTAAGGCCGCCACCTACATGTTGAGGTTGAAGTGGAAGACATCTGTGGTTCCCCGGAAGAAAGCGGTGGGGACATGTGGACTGCAGGTGATGGTCGCATTCAGTTTTCCTAGTATTTTGATTTTTTCCCACTTTTGTTGCCGGTTGTAAAAACTTCTGAAGAAGAAAGTGTTGGATGTAGGGTGTGACAGGGAGGGAGAATGCGAAGTACGAGTAGAAGAGAAACGAGGATGTTTTATAGCCTTATTTTAGCACATCAACTAGTGGGTCTTAGTTCACCAATGTAACATCCAAATAAGAGATAAGTGGCTTGAATGTTTATGATGTCAAAAGTAATAGTCTTAAATGAGAAGAGATGTAAGCGCTTATCCTTGTACCAATGGTTTTGAAGCAACTTCATTAGCTAATGGACGATAGTGATGATTGAAGTTAATGTTGTAAAGTTTGTTAGGATAAGTGTACATCTGCTTTTACACAAAGTAGACCCCATGGAAGGGCCTACGAAAAGAAAGGGTAATGACAAGATATAGGGTTTCCAAATTCAAAGTGAATAGAGATGCTGATTGGTGTTTCTTTAGTTGTATTAGTGGAGTGCGAGAGAGGTGTGTCTCAAAAGAATTCATGAGATACGTAGACGAATTTTCGTGTTATTTTTAAATTATAAATTGTATTTATATATTTGTATATAAAACTCACAGGTAGATGGAGTTATGATTTTGTGGCATAGAGGGGGAAGAGAGAGAGAGAGAGAGGAATAAGCTAAGGTCCACTGGAATAAATTAATGAAGATGAACAATATGGCATGGCATGGCATTACGGCAGGACGTTGGCATATATAGACAATTACAATCCACAGATGTCATTCTGGTGTGCATGCAGTAGCCACCCCACCAGGCCCACCGGCTCCGGTATTACTAGAAATTTAAAGCAAGAAGTTAAAATATAGAGGAGGATGCATTGCGTTTGGCCGTTGGCCTTTGCCTCCAGGCAACTGGACAATGTCATATGTACATACGGTGATGAATCTAGCGTTGGGTGGAAGTTGCTTTCTTTTCTTGGGACTACAATAATTTAGAGTTAAGTTTCCTTCTGGGTTGATCTTCTTCGAGTTTTTACCCATTAACATAGCAAAACAAAATAATTGATGTGTGCTGCCCACTGAACTACATCCCATCTCCCGGCGCCGCTAAAATGATGCAAAGCAAAGTACACGACATATCTCCTGGTCACTGTAATATAAACATAAAATAGATAATATTTTTCATAAAAGAAAAACAGACAAGGAGGCTAAATTCTGTAAACATGCCTTTCTTTTTAATTGGCTATATAGGTCGTGTTTTTGAAGATTTAATAAAATAGATTGATTTTGGAGACAAAGTGTGAAAGCGCACCCATTTAGACGCATTTTCCTTCGATGATCATTTCTCCAACGGTAAAAATTCAAACGCGACAATGATAAAATTTTTAAATAGCCCAACGGTAACTTTAATTTCCTATAAATACCAGACCATTTTTCATTCTTTTCATTCAAATCCAACTCTCTCCAATATCTCTAAACTCTCAATTTTCTCAAGATTTGTTAGAAAATTTCCAATAAATATGTATAAAAATATTATAGTTCTATTTTATAATTTTGTAAATTATTCATTTCGATTAATTTTTCATGAATGACAAGTTCTCTTATTCGTTTCGATGATAAGCACGTTTCCGCTGCTCAATTGATAATGGTAAGGAAAAATTTTAAATTACGTTATTTTCAATTAAGTTAATTCTAAAGTTTTTAAAATTGTTTTATTTTGTTGATATAAATAGGTAGATGATTGTGTTTTGGAAGGGTTCATACACAATTTATTAAAGAGAGCACCTAGTGAAATTTGTGGTTATTTTCAAGATGTGGAATTCTTACATGCGTCTCGTATGCTTGGGGGTTGTAAATTGGATCCTATACTTATTAGCGGGTTGGTGAAAAGATGGAGACCTGAGACACACATTCCATCTTCCATCGGTGAGTGTATAATCACACTTAAGGACGTAGCTTTACAACTCGGTTTCCTTGTGGATGGGTCAATCGTTATGGGGTAGTGGTCGTTCCCGGTAAATAGGACCTTTGCAAGACATTTTTAGAAAAGGTGCCGAACAAGTTTCAAGGTGGCCGGATAGAGATGAGATGGTTGTAAGATAATTTCAAAGGCTTTCCTCCGAACTCGACTTACATCATCAAAGAACAATACACCCAAGCATTGATATTGAGGTTAACCGGGGGCATTCTAATGCTCGATAAATCTCGAAATTTAGTACACATAAGGTGGCTACTACACCTAGTCCAAAAATATGGTTGACTGAGTTGGGAATCAACTGTATTGGCCACGTTGTACAGAGAGTTGTTTCGGGAGACGAAACTAGATAAGATGCCAATCAGTGGTTGCTTGCTCCTGTTGCAGTCATGGGCGTGGCGGCGGCTACCATTTTTACGTCCCTAAGTGGACGCCCCTTATAAATTCTCATTGGTGGCAAGGTAAAATTCATTTCATAATAATAAATAGTTACCATAGTAAATGTTGTTTATTTATTATATGTTTGAATTAACATATTGTTTGAGTAGGTGAAACCATGGCCGAGTTATGTGGGACTACTAGAGCAGTTTGAAGATATCCAGTTGCTATTTGGTCAATGCTCAGAAGCTGATGTTAGTTATTGAATATTTCAAACCTATAATAATTACGAAATGATTTGGAATTTTAAATTTTGTAGATAACAAAAATTATAATTGTGCACTACAATTTGAATGAATGTCATACTTTGATCTGGATATCGTAGAATATGTCCCGTTCGAATTTTTGGCCATTCGGAGTATGTGAGACGCGGAGGTGCCATTGGTAGTTTACGTGACGGTAGAGATGCACGAATCGGATTGAGTGATAATACACAAGCTTGATTAGGAGAGGAAAATCGATAAAAATTTGTGGGAATTCCATGAAGAATATATCGACATTTGGGATCGTAGTATGGATTTCATACTCATTTGCGAACCTTTCTTCACACTAGACATGACAACCTCTATGGAGCACATGCCATGGTTTAGACTCGCCAACAAGTCATAGCTACTGTTGGTAGGGACGAGGAGCAGGCAAATTCGTTCGAAGAGGCCACAACGACCGCCTCAGCATCATTGGTTTGGAGCAAGTTCTACGACGGGTTTGTCATCGGCTCCAACCCAACAAGGGGCACTAATGCTTGCGTCCCATCCCTGTCAGTTCCCTTCATATAATTCTTGTTCCTTTCACTAACCTCATGTATTTTACACAAGCACCACATTATGCACAACACTATGTACCACTGCAACATCCTGCATCTACACCTCCTGCAGGTGTGTATTTCGTGGCACTTCCGTCCCGAACATATTATGCCTTAATGTAGACATCGATGTGGACATAAATGTTGACATCAATGTCGACGTATCCGCCAACAATAATGATTCTTGGATATTATGCGCAACCAAGTTATGCGATATCATACAATTATTCGCCGATAGTTTCACAAACACTTACTGCATCGTTGTTTTATCAAGGTGGCTCATCATTGCAACCGCCTTCTTGTAGAATAGAGGAGACACGAGGGAAGGCTAGGATGACACCGTACTTAACCACGAAAGAAGGAGATAGAGACGAAAATAAATACAGAGGTAGAGATGAAGATGAGGGTCGAGATGAAGATGAATACGAGAGTCGAGGTGAAGATGAAGATGATGATCACGACGAAGAGGAGGAGCCAGCACCCAAATTTGTACCTTACCTGTAAATGTCAACCACCACCTTGTGGCACACATTCGGCCCAACAACACTGGTGATATATTTTTCATTTACTTTTTGTAATGTAAATATTGTAAGACCCTATACCCAGCCTGGTCGCCAAGCCCGAATATCAGGATGCCACATCACCGTCTCATGCCATATACAACAAGTAAAAGCTCATTCTAAAGATATGTCTTCCATTTTAGTATTCATATAGGTTTTAAGTCAATCTTACTCCTTAGTTATAATTGTTACATGCTATTCATACATCAATTAGTCTTATAATAATAGTTAATCATGCATTGGGACCATTAAGCAAAAATTCTAAAACTATCACGTAGGTATCGATACTTAAGGTGTGGTATCAATATTTCTCTCAAGTGGTATCGATACCGCTTGGAAAATCGATACCAAACTTGCATTATGTTTCTCGCACAAAAATTCCAAAGTCTAAAAAATTATTGGTACTTTTCGAAAAATATTGATTATTTTACCCCAAGTTTCGATACTCATGATGAGGTTCAATATCAAATTACGCTATTGACTTTCTGCTCTTTCAAAAATCATAAAGGTTCAATATTAAAACCTGAATATCAATACCTCTATTCTAAACATAAAAAATACAGCAATTTCAAACATATAACTCATACCAATTAGTGTCTAATTATCATGCATCATTCATTTCATCAAATGGGCACCAAAGTGTCCGAAATAACAGTCCAAAACTTCATAATCATAACTAAGCAAAAAATAATAATTCAAATGTAAAGTCCCTAAGTCCTAAGGCATAATAATCATGTAAACAACTTAAAAGTCTCAGCAAAACTAGCATATAGTCTACCGCATTGCCTTATTCCCGAAACATAAATGAATAGATAAAAACACCTATGAAGTAACACAAATACTTGCTTGGATCACTCCTAGAGAACCATACTGATCGCATTGGCACACAACTAATCTGCAATGGGTAAAGAAGAGAGTGGGTGAGCTTAACAAGCTCAGTGAATGCCTAGAAAAACTACCATGCAAACAATTCATCAAACATTGGTGAAGCATATAAGTAGCATAATTATAACAGCCTCAACTTAGTTGACACGATTTACATCTTTTGCATATTCAATAGCCTATTTACAGAGTCAACATATACACATTCATGCATACATCACAACACATACAAACATATTTACAATTTAAGATAATTTGGCACTTGAGCTATGAAATGTAAAAGTGGGCACTATCACCACTCATCGGATACACGGATCTCCAACACACCACCAAGACTCATAGAGTCAAACATGTCCCATAAGTGAAGCATATATCTAACACTTTTGTTATTTCCCCTTACATGTCCCATTGAATGGAGCTTAGCTCACATTCCCTTATCCCTCCAACATGTCTCAAGGCCTCAATGCCCAAAATCACATATACATATAAGTGAGTACTCACAATCCTATGGCATGCCAACTATATCCAATGGTCTCAAGTGTCACAAGGACAAAATATCCGTTATTAAACACATATACATTGCTTACCGATTTCCTACTCATTACCACTGTAAATTTGCATCATAAGCACAATATTATCACTAACACTTAGCTTGCTTGACATGTTCACATATACAATTCCACAATAATAATCATGAACACATAACACATGTAATGACATATCATCGTAATACATATTTTCACAATTCAACGAGCACATAATACACAAGTTAAACATGAGCACAAGAGAACTTACACTCGAAATCTAGAGTAGGGATTTAGGCTACAACTAAATTCCCTAACAATGCATTGAATCGTGTCCACAAGCACTTAATCTAAAGACTCACCAATTCGCTTTTGCCGAAATGTCGAAAGTTCAAACTAGCCTTTCCTAGCCCGTAGATGGTCCTGGCAAATTTAGAAATTCAACACTACAGTTCACACAACAACAACACATTCAGAAAATAGCTAAGGACTCACCACAAGCTACCAAAAACATAAGCCTAAGCTATGTCCCTATGTAATCGAAACCTTTAACATAGCAAGCTTTAAATTCGAATATCTCAGTCTATACTCAACCTTTTTGCCTAAAACCAATTCCGTTCATCGTATACTTCACCTACGGCTAATTCCTAACCTTTAAACTTAACAATTCATGGTATCGACATTTTTTGACAAGTTTTGACTATTTTCACGAAAATTCATTAAAACCCAATAAATCTTCAACAAAACTTCAAAAAAAATTTTAGAAACCTCTTAATCATGTTAAAACCTATTGATTAACAATTTGAAATCACATTTTTACTCGAAAATCCAAAATTCACCATTAACAACCCTATTTTTGGCTTTTAAAACATGTGATTTACCGGCTAAAAATTCAGTTTCAAAGGCCTAATAACATTAAAAACTAATGGGTTGACGAATGGTTACCTTTGATGGAAGAAAAATGAACTTTTGTCGAAAACCCGAAAAACTCATATGTAAGGAAGATGATGATTTCAATGAGATTTTAGGATGTTTTCTTATAGATTTATGAAGGCTTTGGGAATGATGGGAATCAAAGTAATATAGTTTGGGAATAAAAAAATTAATTGAAAGAGTAAGAGAGAGAAAGGGACGGCAACATTATGGAGAGAGGAGAAAACTATCATGAAAATAAGTTGGGAATGGGGTTTTTAAGTTGGTTTTTAAAATTTGGTCTAATTGCCTATTAAAAGTTCACAATTTTGACTCTGTTACAAACCAATCATTTTTCTAAAATTAAAGGTCCTTAAACTTATTTTCAAAAATTGATTTGATTTTCTAAAAACCATAGTCAAAAGCATTACCGATAAACCATGTTGTAAAATTTCGAACATTCTAAGGTTGAAATTTCTAAAATACCCCTAAAACTCGTAAGCCCTATTTTGGGTGTTACAAATATAATTGATATTAATAAAATATGATTATTTTTTTATATTTGTGTTGCAACTCATAATTCTAATTGTTAAATTCTAATCTATATTGTACAGAATTTGCTATCTATAATATTTTATATCAAACTTTTAATGATAATTTTATAAATATTTAGAGGTAAATTATTACACTTGGATTAACCTTGTGTTCTGAGACGCATTATCGCATCCTTGACCCCTCAAATCTATCTACAAACTTTCATAGTTTCACCCTTAAAACCCTAAATAATAAAAACCCTAAATCTTGAACTAAAAACAATAACCGTAAAAACCAACCATAACCCTAAAAAACCCTAAAAAATTAATGGCTGAGGAGAGAGAGTTTGAAAGCGTGCCCAACTAGACGCACTTTCACAAAATCAGCCTATTTATTTAGATTTTTTTTAAAAAGGCCTATATGGCCAATTAACAAAAAAATGGAATATTTAGACAATTTAGCCTAGTATTACATATACTTATCATGATTAGTTAGTAAGTTTGTTAGTCTGTTAGCTTAAGTTTATTAACAGTTAGTTCTTTTATCAACTGAGTTACCTTTCCTTATATAAGTATTGTAAATTTCTTTTCATTCATTGATTAAAATTTAGCAATGAAAATTTCAGCAAAATTCTTCTCTTCCAATAAGGTATCGGAGCAAGAAAGTTAGTGATTAATCGTTCATTTCAACTGTTTCTTTGTTTTCTTGTGATTTCTTCCTAGTCACACACTTCGTTTTAGTTTTCTTGAAGTTCTTTTTAAAGTAAAATACTTTCATTACTGAGCAATTCATCAATGGGGTTAATCCTTATCATCTTCATCCAACCATTTTGTTCAACCAAATAAAAAGAAAGAAAAACAAAATATTAAAGTTTAGCCCAAATGTCCATTTACAAAAACCCAATATTTAAAAAAACCCCAATTAGCCCAACTAGCCTAAACCAGCAGAGACCCTAGCCCAAATACCCCTAGCCCAATCAGACTCAGCCCAAAAAGCCCAACACTCAATAGCCCACTACGTTTCAGGAAACAGAAACCCTAGGGTTTTTAGCTAGCCTCCAGCGCCGCAGCCAACAGTAGCCTCCAGCGCCGCACACCTCCACGCCACGCTCCTCCGTACGGCTGTACCTACAAGAAGGACAAACAAACGCAACAAAGCAAAAAAGGCAAAGAATAACAGAAAACACAGCAGAAAAGAGAATTTTTTGGGATTTTTCGGTATTTTTCTTTTTTATTGTTATTCTTTTATTTTTGGCTATAAAAATCCAATTGTAACACTGAAATGGGGGGGGCTTTTACCCATATATTGAAATACAAAACAAAAAAAGAAATCAAAGTTTTAGGTAAATATGAAAGTTTGTCTTGTTTTTCCCTTTCCCTTTTCAGTTTTTTGATTCGTTCTTTTTTTTGTATACATAAGCGAAGCAAATAAAAGAAAAAGAAGAGTTAGAGCTCATACCTGGTAGCGCCTTTGGATCTGCGCGAGGAGGAGCCAAAAATCCCCTAGGGGTGCAACTCCGATCACCGCTGACAGTGTAATCGTGGTGAGAGCGACGGAGCCCTCGAACGACGCAAAAGCTAGGGCCAGAAACCCTAGCAGAGTTTTTCCTTTTTTTTTCTTTCTGTTTGTTTTTAAGAAATAAAGTAGAAGTGTTTTTTTAAGAAAAAATTTTGTTTTAAGTAACAAAAGGAAACGACACCGTCTGATAGCCCTCGACCCGTGCGGTGACCCGACCCAAGGGAAGGATCCGCACGTTTTGGGTTTGATGGGATTATTGCGCGAGCGACCCTTGCATCTTTGCATGTTCTTTTCAAATCGATCCTTTTTACCTTTTAATTTTGCCCCGCGTTTTTAATGATTGTCTCATTTCAGTCCGTGCTGCTGAGCCACGTTTTGGGAGGTGGGATATTTCCAATATGGCCCCCATGTTATTCGCGCATTATACTCTGGCTCTCCGTTTTGTTTTATTTTTGTTTTTTCCTTGTAATTTAGTTTTGATTTCGATGTAGTCCATTAATTGATTCGTTTATGATTTATCAATCTGTTTAATATTTTTATGTTAATATTATTTTTATTATTTTTGCTTTATTTTTTTCTTTAAACTTTACTTATTAATTTATCGACTACTTATTATCCTATGATTTAAATTAAGTACTATTTTCATATTTTTCTTATTTAGCATATACATATTAGTTAGTTTAATTTTTTTCTTTTCTCTGTTTATCTTTAATTGGTTTTATTTTTTATATTTCTCTTATATATTACCTTAAACTTTTACATGTTTATTTGGATTTTCTTTATAAATTATTATGTTAAGTCGCTTCGTGTATTATTTTAATTTATATATTAATTATTTAAAAATTTTATCCTATACTAATGGCTCTAAATCAATTTACATTAGCCATTTAAAACTCATTGTCATGTACTATTTTTTTTACTTATTTAAATTGTTTTTATTTATTTTAAACCCTATTTTATTACATATTTTGTTTATTTCAACCTCTTGTATATATGGATATATATATTATTATTTATACTAAGGTTATCATTTTATATATACGATTTTTCCAAATTAATACATATATCGTTTTATGTATTTTGGTTTTCTTTAAGATTTATTTAGATACTATTAATTTATGTGGTATTTATTTTAACTCTATTTTGATTTATTTCAAACTTTCACACATGTGTATTTATTTTTTATATGTGTATATATGTGTGTATATTATTGATTTTAATTCATTAGCTTTTAAATGTAACATTTACATATAAAATTGTTCTTATAAGTACGGTATTATTGGTTTATTAATTGCTCATCGTTCATTGGTGTGCATTTCAATTTACGAATCACCATTTCGCTTTGTACTTTATTCTTCCATTGTTTTATTTATTCAAAAGATTACGTTTCATATCATTTAAATGTCAAAAGCATTTTTATCCAAGAAGCTTTCAAAATAACGCGACACTCGGAATTTGGGATCCTCGAAAAGATTGTGTCCTACCTTACTGGATTCCAATCTTCCTCGGGATCTAAGAGACCGAATATCCTTTTTAATTAAAACATAAATGAAAAGCTTATTCTCAAGAATTTGGTACGTGGTGTCCTAATGCATTGGATATGACATATTGTTTTCTCGAGACGAGGATTTTTCTAACAAATGAAAATGAAGAAAATATTCGATATTTAGGAATTTTGTGAAATCGAACCCTAACTTATTGGGTTTTGATTTTCTCATTTGATCTAAATAATCAAATATCCTTCTCAAAATGCACAGGTTTTAAAAGTCAAACTTAATTTTGAGGATTTGAAATGTTGCACTCTAACTTACTGAATGTGACAATTTATTTCCTTGAAGTAAGTAAGCCTCATTATCCAATTCATTTTATTTGGGATAAAAGGGTCATATTTTAAAATATTTTCAAAGTTTCGACACTAAGACATTAAACAATAGATTCGGTACCAATTTTGGGCGTTACGAGGGTGCTAACCCTTCCTCGTGCGTAACCGACTCCCAGACCTATTTTCTGAAATCTCACAGACCTAAAATTTATTTTTAATGGTGAACCGATCACACCTTCATAAAAGATCGGTGGCGACTCCCATTTTATTTTCAAAGTCGATCCCAATTTTCATTTTTAAGTCGACAACTAAACTTTTTTTGTTTTTCAAAAAAAGTGGCTTCGACAAAGTCTAAGGAAGAAAAGTGAATTTGAAAAAAGGTAGAGCAAAGAAAGAGTTGAAAAAACAAAGAAACAATAAGTTGTCCAATAAAACTAGACTGGCTTTCTTGCAATGTTGCCTTGGCTTGAAATTTACCATGTTGTTTTGTACCCATTTTTTATTAGGGAATTTAGGTCTTTTAACCCTAGCTCATGCTTTTACCCTAGAAATGTCTTGTATAAAATAGAATTTTAGGTTTGGCTAGGAGAGGAGAGATGAGATTAGGAAGTGTTGGAAAGAAAAAAATTTACATTTGAAGAGCTTTCTTTAGTTTATAATCATCAGAACATTCAAATCTTAGTTCATTTATGGATTGCAACAATTTTTTCAGAAATTATTTATTATTACGTTTTCTTAGTTTTATTTTAATTTTCTAATTGCTATGCTTTCTTTTCATATCTTTTATGTTGCTTGCTAATTCACAATAAGCTAAATTATTTTTGTTGTTGGGAGATTCGTAGGTTAATGGATTAGTAAATCAAATAGGATTAGAACTTGATTTAGAAAAGATGAATATGGTTTAATTCTCTTGAATTGTGCATATGCGTTAATTCTAGGTGATATTTAAGTTAATTGCAATCTTAAGGGAATGTAGGTTGAGAGCTTGCTACTTGCTTTACTTTAATGAACTACTTAGAGGTCAAAATTAGTTTTAATGAAAATGACCAACTGAGGATCACATTGCCCTTAATACGAGATTGGTAAACTACTAAATTACTTAGAGGTGTTAAGAAAAATGCAACAATGACTCTTGTGTTTTTAGCTCTTAGCCTAAATCTAGAGGTGCATCCATTTCATTGATTCTAGGTTGGGGTTAATCCTATATAGGTTACTAATTGCCATTAACCAAATATGTTCTTTATTAACTACATTAGTAAATTAAGGTTGAATATTAATCATAACTTTGGATTTTATCTTGCATTTATTGGTCAAACTAGAGTCAATGTTGCGATAACGCAACACAAGACATCACAACGACAGTCAATGTCCCGACGAGGAGATATACAATATAGTAATGACGCGACGTGTTCCCCACACAAAGAGGTTTCTTCTCTTATTTAAATTTTCCTATCTTTTCCCAATTGAACTCTGATTACTCTAGAGATATTTCAGTCAAATTAATCCTCTAATTTTAGTCTATAAATAAGGCCATAACAACCATAGAATAGGTGAATATAACACAACATTAGAGAGAAAATTTAAAAAAAATTCTGAGAAAGCTTTGAAGGAGTTTTGTGTTTTAGCCAGAGAGCTTTGTTGGTTTGTCTTAGGATTTCTCCATTTTGTACTCTTCGATTATTTGCTCATTAGTGAAGTCTTCTGTTGCCCGTGGTTTTTTATCCTCTTCATCGATGGAGTTTTTCCACGTAAATATTTGTGCCCAATTTTCTCTAAATGTTTTTATTCATCGTTAATTCGGGCTATCCTCAACAAACTAGTATCAGAGGTCAGGATTCCACAATCAACTCATTTAGAGATGGTGACAATGAGATTCGATATCGATAATTTTGATGGGATCAAAAATTTCACTTTATGGCAAGTTCGGATGACTACAATTCTAGTTTAGAATGGTCTGAAGAAGGTCGTTACAGGGTAAAAACACGCGGATTCGAATAATTTAGAATGGGATGATCTTGATGAGAAGGCTTTGTCTGCAATTTAATTGTGCCTCACGAATAATGTGTTGCAAGAGATGTTGGTGGAGAAACTGGCATCTGTCTTATGGAAGAAATTAGAAGCCATTTGTATGACAAAGTCTCTAGCAAATCAATTAGTGTTGAAACAACACTTGTACACATTCCATATGGCTGAAAGAACGTTCATTAGGGCTCACATCAGTAAGTTTGTTACTCTCTTAAATGACTTAAAGAATGTTGAGGCTCATATAGATGATGAAGATTAGACTATACTATTATTGTACTCTTTACCCCTTTTATATAAGACTTTCAATGAAATTCGAAGCTGACTAAAACCCAATGATTTTTAAATATTTTTATGAATTTTTAAATTTTTTAATTGAATCGTATGAATCGCTCAAAACCTTATGAATCATTCGAATCGATTGGACTGTACGAATTAGACAAATCAATAAGATCGATGAATTAATAGCTTTACCGATTCAATCGTCGGTCTGATTCTAAAAATTTTGCTTCGGGTATATTTTAATCTTCAGATTTTTACTCTATAATTTGACACAGACAAATAATCAACCGAAGGCAAAGCATAAGGATGGAAAAACCAGAATTGCCTAATGAATTTCAAATCGGTCCACTTAGAATGGAGTGAAATTTTATTTTGAAAAATATATGAGGGTGGGGTGGATTTTTTCTTTTGGATAGTGGGCATGGATCGTGTCACACCCTTATTTGGTGAGCTGGTTCGGTTCGAGAGACTATGTTGGTGAAGACTGCCTAAGTTGTGAGACTTAAACCAGTTAAGGTTGGTAACTTCGTGGTGAAGTACTTCGTACAACTTCACCAAGACTACGGAGTTCTACTTCGCGGATAGCAAGTTCATGATTAGGACAATAACCTTATTAGGCGAACTTTCTCGCCAATAAGACCACCACTTGTGTTTTTGTGTCACTGCTAATGTATGTATCATAGAGAGTGAGACACATTTTAGTCATCTAACGTCATAGTGAAGATAACGTGTTAGTAATTAGGACACTTAGAGAACCTCATGGGATGTGATTAATTAGTGGAAGCGCGTGAAAATGAGTAGTGATTAAAGTTAATCTTAAGTGATATTTGGATGTGAGTTATCTATAAATAAGATAGCATGTTATAGAGAGAGACTATTGTTTCATCTTCTCTGCTAGACTTTGTTATCATCGAAGAATAACTAGAAGAGTTCTTCGTCGATTAAAGAAGGTGTTGTTTGTGAATCTTATGAGAACTTCTATCTTAGTTGTCTACTAGTAAACTCTTAAACCTTTCTTTAAGTTTTATCAGATAGAAAGAAGTTGTTTTAAAGAGGTTCAGTAGGATTTTCTTTTGGATACTAGATAGGAGAAAGTTCCATCCAAAAACTATTTGCATGTCTACAGATTCATGTTATTTCATAAAGTTTTAGTTGTTTTTCATATTTAAAGAGGTCATTTTATTGTTTTAGCCAAAGAAATGGGAGAAGGTCCCAATACCAAAGGGAAGTAACTCGTAGAGTAGACAGATCTCTAGGTAAAGTATTCTAGTAAGTTCTTTTGTACCTTGAATCTGATATCTGTGTTATTCATTTAATCTTTATCACATTAAAACCATGCAAATGGCTTTGTCTTTTGGTTCTGGTACTCGTGTTTAAGGAAACATGTCCATAAAGCTAGTGCATGCAAATGAACTTGTAGCGCTCTATACCTGGGTCCGATAATCGGGTCGAGCGTGGGGTGTTAAAGTTTTATTGGTATCAGAGCTTCGATTTAACCGATTCTCAAAAATCATCATTAGTTAAACCCCACAATATATGTTTCATAAATCTAGCTGGAACCTTCATAGCATTACTAACTAAATTCGTATGTTTAAGTGAAGAAAGAGAGACGGAAGATGGCGAAAAATGCAAGGAATGCTGAAGGGGAGGATGTAGAAAGCAATACCCATGCACCAGTGAGTAACCTTACGCCTTTTGTTAGCTAGAAGTTTTGGGGACAAAGGCTAAGTACGCCTTGATCAGCATGATGGGTCATATGATGAGACAATAGTTCGACCGGTACATTGGAGTTGCCTTAACCTCATCCCATAGACACCGTGACGAATCTGTGAGACCCAAGGAGACAGTAGGGACGACGAAAGTTGCATCGCCAATAAACCCTGCACCTCTAGTCTCAACTGTAGCAGTGCCTAGAGGGGACCTGGTGGAAGTCATCCACAAGAAAGGTGCCAAGGAGTTTAGAGGCGGTAAAGAGGACGATCTAGTCGTGGTAGAATACTGGTTTTGTTCAGTCAATCGTATAGCTGATGAGCTACAGTACTCCCCAATTGAGAGTTTGAGATGTGCCATCTCCCTGCTTTAAGATAAGGTGTATTAATGGTGGACCACAGTAGCTAGCATTGTCCCAAGAGAGTAGGTGAATTGGAACTTTTTCCTAAGGAAGTTTAGAGAAATATTCATTAACTAACTCTTCATTGAACATATAAAGGAAGACTTTCTGGAGCTCAAGCAAAGAAGGTTGATTGTATTTGAATACGATAGGGAGTTTATTCGATTAAGTAAGTACACTAAGGACCAAGTTCAAGATAGGGTGGGCTTGTGTATTAAAATAAAAAGAAGATTATATAAGAAACTTAGGGTACTGTTGTTTGCCCTTGATTTTAGAGATTTTGTTGACTTATCTACGAAGGCTCAAAGAATAGAGACAACCATTCAGGAGAGAAATAAGGTTAAAGACAGAGAAATGAGCAAGCGCGAAGCTTTCGACGCAAAATCAGGGTCAGTCTAGGGAGCCTCGATAAGAAATACAGTTAGAGCTAGCCTGAAAGCTTTAGCAAGAGTATATGTCATGTAGGCAAAAGAGGACGCTGAAGCCCATGACATCATTACGAGTAAATTCTCTTTGTTTGACACCAGCATATATGTATTGAAAGACCCTAGGTCTACTCATTCTTACATTTGTGATAAGTTTGTGGCTGGGAGGAGTCTTAGAGTTGTCCTTATAGAGGTTAGCATATTAGTCATTAATTCTTTAAGTCGGAGTACTGTAGTAAGTAGATTGGTAAATGATTTTTCATTGAGTTTTGACGAACATGTATTTTTGGCAGATTTAATGCTTTTTAGTTTCCACAAGTTTGACACTATATTAGGGTTAGATTGGCTGACGCAATATGGTGAAGTAGTTAAGTGCAAGTCCAAAGGGGTGTGGTTAATATCTGTCGATGGCAATAAAGTGTTCATCTAAGGAGTAAAACGGGATATCAGAAATAGTTTAGTATCAATCGTTTCAGCACAAAAAATTATTACTAATGGTGGAGATGGTTACTTAGCATATATCCTGGATTCTAATATGGTGAAGGAAGAATTCGAACATATACCAATTGTGAATGAATTTCCAAATGTTTTTCTAGAAGAGCTATCAGGGATTCTTAAACAGAGACTGGGAGTTCTCTATTAATGTGATGTCGAGGACTGCTCCCATATCAAGTGTGTCATATAGAATGGCCGCAGTAGAGCTGAAGGAGTTGAAAATTGAATTGCAAGAACTATCGGATAAGGGTTTTATCCTACCTAGTGTTTCACCTTGGGGTGAGCCAATACCGTTTGTGAAGACAAAGGATGGAGCCCTCTGATTATGTATTGGCTATAGACAGCTGAACAAGATGACCATTAAGAATAAGTATATGTTGCCCAGAATTGAAGACTTGTTTGATTAGCTAAGCAGAGCTAAGGTGTTCTCAAAGATTAATCTACAGTCGAGGTATTACCGGGTTAAGATTAAAGGGGATGATACTCCAAAAACTGCATTCTGCACGCGTTAACTCGATCGTTGTGTTGTTGTCTTTATTGATGATATTTTAGTATACTCGAAGAGTGAGGCAGATAATGAAGAACACTTGCGAATAGTTTTAAATGTTCTCTGAGAAAATAAGATGTATGCCAAATTCAACAAGTGTGGGTTTTAGCTAAAAGAAATCCACTTCTTGGGACATGTCATCTCAGTAGAGGGAATTAAGGTAGATATTGAGAAGATCCAGGCTGTAATCGAATGGAATCCACCGAAAAATGTTACAGAGGTACACAGTTTCCTTGGTTTGGCGGGGTATTATAGAAGGTTTGTGAAAGGGTTCTCCATTATTGAAACACATTTGACACGATTGTTGAGGAAAGCTGAAAAGTTTTAATGGTTTGAAGAATGTCAAAACAATTTTGATGAGCTAAAAAAAGCATTGACTAAAGCCCCCATGTTGAGTCAACTAGTATCAGAAGTAGAGTACGTCGTGTTAATGGATGGATCTTTGAATAGGTTAGGGTGTGCGCTTATGTAGAAGGGAAATGTGATCGCTTATGCATTACACCAGCTCAAACCTTATGAGAAGAATTACCCAACTCATGATTTGGAGCTGGCTGAGGTGGTGTTGGCTTTAAAGATTTGGAGGCACTATTTCTATATGAAAAATTGCTATATGTTTTTAGAGCATAAGAGCTTAAAGTATCTGTTCACTTAAAAGGAGCTGATTTGCACTAGAGAAGGTGGATCAAGTTGTTAAGGTATTATGACTTGACCGTTGAGTACCATCCAGGTAAAAAATGTAATGGTTGATGCATTAAGTAGGAAAATCGTATCAATTTTTCCTTCCCTGAGAGCAAGAATGTGTCTGGCTGATGATGGATCAATTATCGTCGAATTAAAGGCGTGATCTATTTTCCTTTCTTAGATATTGAAGTCTAAACTCAAGGATGCACGGTGTGATGAGATAAAGGAATACA
Organism: Gossypium raimondii; assembly: GCF_025698545.1. Classification (NCBI taxonomy): domain Eukaryota; kingdom Viridiplantae; phylum Streptophyta; class Magnoliopsida; order Malvales; family Malvaceae; genus Gossypium; species Gossypium raimondii. The sequence continues at coordinate 33,723,562 of NC_068572.1, read as the reverse complement.
TGAAGTTTGACGATGCTATAAATTTCAGCCTGGAAAATAAAGGGGAACTATGCTTCATAAGAAGATTGTATGTTCCAAACTAAGAAAGTCTAAGGTAAAATATCATGAAAGAAGCTCACCAAGGACCTTACCCACTTCCCCCAGTTAGTGTATTTGAGGAACTTATTCTGGTAGCTAGGAATGGAAAGGGAGATATCAAAGTTTGTAATAAAATGCTTAGCTTGTTAACGGGTCAAGGCTAGACATCAGGTTCCTTTGGGTAAGTTGTGTTTGTTAGAGATCCAAGAATGGAAGTGGGACAGGATTATGATGGATTTTTTTTCGGGGCTACCCCTCAGTGCATCAAAGAATAAATTTTTTGGGTGATCGTGGATAGGTTAATAAAGTCGACTTACTTTGTGGCAATGTGTATGAACTACTCATTAGAGAAGTTGGCAGAGTTCTACATTTCAGAAATAGTTTATTTGCATGATATTCCTTCATCAATTGTATCTGACCATGATCCTAGGTTCACGTTAAGGTTCTGAAAGTAGTTGCAGACCTCTCTAGGAACCAAGCTTCGGTTTAGCATCGTCTTCCATCCACAAACTGATGGACAATTAGAGAGGTTGATCCAAGTATTAGAAGACTTGCTTCAAAGTTGTGTGATCTAATTTGGGTTGAATTGAGAGAAGTAACTACCTCTAGCAGAGTTTGCATATAACAACAACATACACCAGTTTAGGCATGTCACCTTTTGAGGCGTTGTACGGGAGGAAGTGTCAACCACCAATTTTCTAGATGAAGCTTAGTGAGAAGAATCTGGTTGGCCTAGGTCTAGTCCCCGAAATAGAAGAGAAAGTAATGGCTATCAAGAACCACATAAAGATTGCCCAAGACTGCCAAAAAACATATGTAGATAGAAGAATGAAAGATGTATCTTATGAAGTTGGAGACAAAGTGTTTCTTAAGGTTTCACCTTAAAAGAAGATTATTCGATTTGGATTAAAAGGGAAATTTAGACCGAGATTCATCAAACTTTATGAAATTTTGGAGCGTATAGGGTCGATTTCGTATCGATTAGCTCTTCCACCAGAACTGTCTAAGATCCATGACGTGTTCCATGTGTCAAAGTTATGAAGATATCACTTTGATCCAGACCATGTGGTTCAATTGCAGACTTTAGAAGTGGAGCCAAAATTTTCTTATAAGGAAGAGTCTATCTGTATTTTGGATAGAAATCAAGATGCTCAAAAATAAAGAAATTCCCTTGGTTAAAGTGCTATAGCAGATCCGTTGTAACACCCCTAACCCGAATCTGTCGCCAGAAGAGGGTTACGAAGCATTACTGAAGTTTACAAATTAATTTTCAGACATTTCATTTCATCTAGCATTCATATTAGGAACCCATTAAAATCATACATATTGTCCCTTAAACGAGCCCTCGAGGCACAAATTACGCATTAGAAACAAATAGGGACTAAGTCGAAAACTCAGAAAATTTTTCAAAAATATTTAAAATTTTCAACATTGCAGGGGTCACACAGCCGTGTGGCTAGGCCATGTAACTCACACGGTTTGGAGACACGCCCATGTCTCAGGCCATATGGGCATTCAAAACAGGGACAGACGGTCATGTCTCAGCCCGTGTCCGTGCCTGTGTGAGTATACTGACTTGGGTCACACGGCCAAGTCACACTCCCGTGTGCTAGACCTTGTGAGCATTCTATTTTGTGCAAATTTAAGATGCAGGGGACACACACCCGTGTCTCTATCCGTGTGGACGAAAATAAACCATTTTACAAGCCATATTTCTCACCCAAGTTTTTTGTCAATCTACAATCATCATTACACAAATCAACAAGCCAAAATAAGTGGCTAAACCCAACAAATTACATATAAATCATCATTAAGCAAAGTACCTATACATGCCATTATAACCAAAATCAAAACATTAGAAAGTATCGATAGAACCGATGGAGGTATGATACAACTCCAACAGCTTCCAACCCAATCGAGCTTCTGATAATCTGAAAAGTAAAGGAAAACAATTACGTAAGCAATGAATGCTTAGTAAGCTCGTATAAAATTTAATCATAATATTTCTTTTCAAATATGAAATTTATACATATCAAGAATAATTCAAAATTTACATCGCAATACTCATGAAGCTATATTCATCCACGCATAAGGCGAATAAATCCATAACATCACTTATACATATTATCCCGAGCTTAGTAGGATTTAAATAACTTTAACTCTTCAAAATTTCTTTATTTTAATTTGCATTTCTTTACTTTTCACACTTATTCCATATGCATGACACACAAGTCATAAACATACCATTCAACCATGGTCACAAGCTAGTGCATTTAAACAAAGCCTTTTTCAAATTGATCACTTGATAAGTCATTTCATAAGAAATTGCACAATTTAAAACTTACCACCTTTTCATCAGCACTAGCATATTTTCTCTTGAGTACTTACCACTTCAATGCATCATATAAATAAACATTTTACCATTCAACCTATAGCTTGGCACTTATATAAGCATCAAACAATAACACTTGTTGGTGTACTTGCACATATTTCATATAAATTCAACATTGATATACTTATTTTCTTGACATGTCATGTAACAACCCATTTTTGGGTCAAATCAGAATAATGGTTTCGGGACCATAAATCCAAAGTTAAAATGATTATTTTATTATTATTTTATTTTTTGAAGCATGAGTATATGATGGTGTGAAATTTTCGTAAAGAAATTTTACCGTTTAAATGCTTAATTCGGTAAAAAGGACTAAATCGCGTAAAGCGTAAAAGTTGTGTTCTATAAGCTAAAGGTGTCAAATAGCTATAGAATATTAAATTAAAGGTTATTATGTGATAATTAGCCCAATTTTGAGTTATTGAATGATATTTGGTGTGGCATTTGTGTAAATATGAATTTATTTTAATGGCAAATTAGTAAAATGTTAAATAATGTTTAATTAAATAAAACAAAAAAAACCATTTTCATGCTATCATCTTTCTCCATAGCCGAATGTCAAAATAAAAAGATGATTTTGGGAGCTTTGAGCATTCGGTTCATGCATGTTTCAATTGTAAGTCCATTTTGACTTGGTTTTTGATGTTTTTATGTTTTTGTGATCGTTGCAACTAGTACTAGCTAGCTCATGTCTTCGATTTCAAAACTGTTAAAGTATTTGAATGTTGCCATTTTTTAATGCATGAGCATTTTTTTAGTTGATGATGGAGAATAAATCATTGTTGTTAGATGTACAAGTTTTGTAAAGTGAATTTTGGTAAAAATGTCAATTTTGGATTAAATTGTGAAATATGAAAATTTAGTGGTTGAATTTTAAAATAGATGAAAAATATGGGCTGATATGAGAATGGGTAATATTCGACCAGCATGAATCTGTATTAAATTGAATGAATTGTGATTGTTTGTAACAAGGACTAAATTGTGATAAATGTGAAAGTCTAGGGGATAAAGTGTAAATATGCCCAAATGTGTGTTGTGGACTAAATTGAGAGATTATGTGATTAAATGAGTTGAATTTGTTATAATATAGATCAAGAAAAGAGGAACCCGAACTTAGATCGAGGCAAGAACAAAGTACTCGACTAATCGACTAGTTTCGTCGTTTTTACGTCCGAGGTAAGTTCCTATGTAATACGTACTATTTTATCAATTTTTTTATGTTTTGGAACGAATTAAAATGTGAATGTGAGGCTATAATAGCATTCGATGATGATTCGAAAGTATATGGCACTAAGTATGCGAATTTAAGATAGCTTCGACTGAATAAATGGCACTAAGTGTGTAATACCGAGAGAGGTTCGATTTAATGTGATGGCACTAAGTGTGCAACATCGTTATAGCTTCGGCTAATCATATAACACTAAGTGTGCGAGATCTTTAAGCATTGAAAGGTTTCGGGATGGTTTAACGTATTAAGCGAAGAGGTGAGAATGTGATAAATAAATACAATATAGTACAGGTACGTAAAAAAACCTATGTGGTTGTTAATACTATGTGTATGAGGTTTGATGGAATATATATAAGTGAGTAATGATCATATGAAATGAAATGGAAAGTTTGTGTATTGATATGCAAATTATCATGAAATGCTTATTGAATGTATTATATATCCAATTAATAGATTAAGTTTAATTGTATACGAACTTACTAAGCTATAAAGCTTACTCTGTGTTTTCTGTGTGTGCCTTGTAGTGAAATCAAGCTAGCTCGAATCTAGAGATAGTCAGCGACTCAATCACACTATCGGATATTTTAGTTGGTACTTTTGAAGCTTTGTATATATGGTATATGGCATGTATAGGCTAGTGTCAATAGGATACGTTTTGAGATATGAAATTAGCCATGTGAGCTGACTTGTAAATGATGTATACGCTAGTTTTATTATGGATAGTTTTAAATTGTATATAAGTAGCCATGTGAAATGGCTTGAAAGTGAAGTTAATGATGATGTATAATCGGCTATGTAATTAGATCAATTTGGGAAGTATGTTATGGTATATTTTGTGTGATGGGTGGTGGCAATTAAGTTTGTGTGATGACAAGGTAGTTGATGGATGTGTTTTTGATTTGTGGTACACGTTCCTATAAGTTATGATGTGATTATGTCATTGCTTGTGAATTGGTTATTTTGGTACGTAGTTAATGGTGAATGGTGGTCATGTTTTGTGAAGTACCTGTGGTCATAGGATGATTATGAAGTGTCTTGTTATTAGTATTATTTGGTCATGAGATGTTATAAAATTTGTGAGATTTAATGGTTATATTATTGGTATGACTTTTGTGGCTAATTTGATAGCCAAATAGGTGAGAAATGAATTGGTTGTGTATATGTAATTTTGGCATATGCTCGGTATATGAAATGTAATGATATATGCTTGAATATATTTTAAGTATTCGAATGACATGAATTTGATGGTAATAAGGTTCGAACATTGGATTTATGAAACACAAGTAATGTATTATTGATGTATGATAGTTTGGTTCGAAAATTTGATTAGGTAAATGGTAATGAAATGGTTGAATTTCGAAGCATGATTTGAAAATGTGATTTAATTAATAAAGCATGTTCGTTTAAATTAGCTACGTGTTTTAATTTTGTGTTTTATTGATCTAGTTAAATATTGAAGTAAGGTTCGATTATGTGAAATGATTAGTAAAGCATGATTGATTTTTGTTGGCTATGAGAATCTAATATGCGAATTTCGTTTATGTGAATAGGAGAATTGTAGCTAATTGAGTTTGGTAAATTTTGTTAAGAAGTGGATATTACTTTGTGCATGAAATGTAAGAAATGATTGTGTTGAGCTATGTTTTGTTAGGTAATGCCTCGTAACCCTAATCCGGCGACAGATACGGATTAAGGGCGTTACATTTAATTGGTATCAGAGCCAGGTTTAGTCGGTTTTAGGACTAACGTAGCGCGTTTGAGTCTAGCTATAAATGTCATATATATAAACTGCGATAGTGTGATGATTCCTGACAATTAAAATGTGTTTTTGTATAGTAAATGAATCTCGATCGAGCTGTAGCTGATGATCTGGAAAGTAATGCACCCGTTCCCGTTCAAGGGACAGCGCCAGCTGATTCTAGGACAATTATGAGTAGACACGAGGGACAGGCTAAACAAACCTTCTTCCAGATGATGAACGAATGGTTCACACAGTATATCCAGACAAATCCAGCTGCTCAACAACCTCCACCCCCGCAAATACTTGTGATGCCTCAAGTTGTTGATCTAATATGACTAAGTAAGCTTTCAGTCGATAAGATTCATAAATACGGGATCGAAGAGTTCAGGGTCACTATCGATGATGATACAGAGAGAGCTGAATTTTGGCTTGAAAACATGATACGAGTATTTAATGAATTGTCATGTACTCCGGATGAATGTAATAAATATGTGGTTTCACTCGTGAGAGATACTGCGTATTAGTGGTGGAATATATTGATATCTGTGGTTCCGAGAGAACGGGTTACCTAGGAGTTCTTTCAGATGGAGTTCAGAAAGAAATATATTAGCCAGAGATTTCTTGATAAAAAACGGAAAGAGTTTCTAAAGTTGAAACAGGTTCGCATGACTGTGACGGAATATGAACGTGAGTTCGTGAGATTGAGCAAATACGCACGAGAATGCGTTTCAAATGAAATTATTATGTGTAAACGATTCATCGAAGGGTTGAATGAAGACATTAAAATTTTGGTCGGAATTCTTTACTTGAATGAATTTGTTGTTTTAGTTGAAAGAGCTTGCAAAGCCGAGGAGCTTAGCAAAGAAAAGAAGAAAGCGGATTCAGAAGCTAAAGACGAGAGAAAAAGATCTATGAGTAAGCATTATCAATCTTCGTCAAAGAAATTCAGAGAATCACACAGTCGTTCAAATGCTTCAATTGGGTATATGAGTAGAGGTCGTGCAAAACAATACTCCTACCCTAAGGCTCAAGTTTCAATGGAATCAAGTGTTGGTAGTGTCAGAAACAATAAACTTGAGTGTCGACAGTGTGGGAGACGGCATGTTGGTGAATGTTGGGGCAAGTATAATAATAGATTTTGCTATAAATGTGGTTCACGAGATCACTTCATTTGGGATTGCTCAAAGTTAGCTAAGAAAGATAATGTCCAGTGTACGAGGCAAAGTAACACGGCAGCTAGAGGTAGACCACCCAGAAACACAGGAATTGTTAGTGGTAGTCAAAGAGGCACAACAGATACAGCTTTGAGGTCCGAGGCCAGAGCACCTGCTCGAGCATACGCTATTCGCGCTCGCAAAGAAGCGTCGTCTCCAGACGTCATTACTGGTACTTTCACTCTCTATGATACTACGGTAGTTGCATTGATTGATCCTGTTTATTCATAAACATATATCATTCATTTCATTATATCAATATTTCATATACCATCATTTCCATGTATTTCATGTACATTTATTTCAGTAATAGTTTATATCGAACTCAACATTAATCAAATTCCATGTACATATACTTTCCACATCATGTGTACATATAACACGTACAAATCATTATATATATTTCAAGCATATACGGGTAATAATTCATTTCATACTCATATTGTTTCATATTAGAATTTTGCCCATTGAATCATTTAAAATATTGATGGATACACTGGTAGTACACACAAATGTACATAACTGTAATCTGTCAATTCATATTCGGGAATGCTCATTAGAGCACATAATCGGGAAGCACTCTCTCGAGCCATATAACGGGAAGCTCATGTCAGCCATGTAACAGGAAGCTTATCCAGGCTGTATAACGGGAAGCTCGTAAGAGCCATAATCAATAAGCTCATGCGAGCCAATAACTGGTAGCTCCATAGAGCCATTAACAGGAAGCTCCGGATAATCATATATTAGGAAGTTCAAACGAGTGAATATCGAGAAGCTCTAGAGAGCCATTAATCAAGAAGCTCACAAAGAGACAATCAAGGGGAAGCTCACGAAGAGCCATATATCGGGACACTCATAAGAGTTGGGGTGTGTCCACAACACATGCAGGATCACAACCGATCAGGATGCTTCGAAGAGCTATTAACGAGAAGCTCGCAAGAACCATATAACTGGAAGCTCGAGAGGGCTAATAATGGGACGCTCTTTCGAGCTATGGTGTGTCCATAACATATACAAGACCAGAACCAATACGGGAACCCTATATCCATTGAATTTCATTTATTCAATCGGGACTTATTATTTATCAGATATTGTTGGATATGCGGTAAATTTCATGTATATGGCATTTACACAATTCACAAATACAACATTCAATTCAAACATATAAATATACATAATTTAGTTACACAAACTTACCTGAATTGAATTGTAATAATTACAGGAGTTCAGGGACTATTCTGTTATTTTTCCTTTTCACGAGTATCTCTGAATCTTGATCTAAAATATAAAATTATTCATTCATATATTTCAGTTCCAATTTATTTCACAATTTATACCCTTTAATTTTTGATTTTACACAATTAATCTCGCTTTTACAACTTTTACAATTTAGTCCCTTAACTAATTAATTTATCAAATCAACTAATATTTCTCAATTAATAATTTATCCAAATATTCTAAGCTATCATACAACCCTTAATAAAATATAAATTTAATACCAAACCCTAATATTTTAACTATTTTCACAATTTGATACTAACATTAATATTTAACAAAATCACTTTATAATATCATCATACAACAAAATTAAAACTCTAAACCCACTTGATATTAATAATTTCTTTCAATATATATTAATTTAGACAATAAAACAATTCATTTCGTGTAATTTGGTCATTTTATATTTTTACAAAATTTCCCTAAATTTTACTTTTATTCAATTTAGTCTCTAAGCCTAAAACATGCAAATTAGTCATTTTTCATGTAAACCCATGCTAGTTGAATATTCATATATTTTTTCGCCTCCTCCTCTCCATTCCACATCCTTAATGTATATAACATGCTTATATGTAATATTATCTATAATTCCACTATTTACTTATGTTCATATCAAAGTTGTCCACTTGAGTCATAGTCACTAAATTATTTATATCTTGAGCTTGAAATTCTAAATTAAGATCCGCTTGATATTTTTGAAACTAGGCTCAAATATCTTTCTACCATAAAAATTTCAGTATTTATAATTTAACCAATAAGTACAGTAAAATCTTCAAATTTATCATTGTTCTCATTGTTTAACAACTTTGACCTTTCTTTACTAAAATTAATTATCTCTTAGTACAGTGGTTTGGATGATGTTTCATTTGTTTCTCTTAAAAATAGACTCATTAAGAATTTAAACATATAAATTTAAACCTTTAATTCTTTTTTTTAAAATTTTTGATGATTTTCCAAATTCAAAATAGGGGAACTCGAAATCAATCTGACCTTGTCTTACAAAAAATTCATATATCTCATAATATGAAATTCTTTTGCTTGCAACGCTTATGTAAAACTAGACTCAATAGGATTTAATTTAATACTTTAATTAACCTCTAATTCAATTTCTATAATTTTTAGTGAATTTTCAAAGTCAGACTACTGCTCCTGTCCAAAACTATTTTAGTGTAAAATGTTGATAATCAAGTTTATAACTAGTCCTGATCATTGGTCGGGCCACCTGGCCCGGCCTGAAGGCCCACCCAAAATGTGGGAGGGTTTAGGAAAAAATATAGGCATGAAAAATGGGTTTGGACAAAAAAAGGCCCGTTTAAAAAATGGGTCGAGCCTCGGGTAAGGAATTTTTGGCCCGTCCCAGCCCGGCCCGAATTCACTAAAGGACAAAAAAAATCTGCTCTCTTTTTTATTTTTAAATGTTATTTTCTTGTTGTTTTCTCCTTATTTTACTACCTTTTTACTATTACGTTGCTCCTATTATGTTGTCATTGTTTGGATATTCTATAAAACTTATTTTATTGTTAACCTTGTTATTATTTTAAAGGCATTTGTTAATTTTGTTATTATTGTAGAGACATTTACTTGTTAAGTTGCATTTATCTTAGTGTTTTTTAAGTCTACATATTTTTTAAAATTTATTTTCAATTTGTTGGGAAATATTTATTTTGATGTTTTTAGTATTTCTGATATATTACATATATTTAAAAATTATATAAAAATAATATAAAAATTAATATGAGCGGGCTAGGTTGGGCTCGGGTTTTAGCATTTTTATCCAGGTCGGGCTTGGGCAAAATTTTAGGCCAATTTTTCGAGCCGGGCTGGCCCCGGGCCTAGTAAGTGGGCCTTTAGTTGAGCCCGGCCCGAACCCGACTCGGCCTAGCCCATTAGCACCTCTACTTATAACACCCTCCTTTCCTTTCTCTACAATATTTCCCATCACTTCCTCTTATTTCCCTTCACTAACAGATCAAGAATATAGAACCTTATATAAGAAAACTCTACTTTAACATAATTTTCATGCTTTTCAATAATATCACACTTTAAAATATATTGAAATGTTGATTTTCTTACATTGTCCTATTGATTTCAAACTTTAACTTGATTTTCTCTCTCCTCCAGCTTCTATTTCTTGAATCTAACTTGATATTCTACCTCCCCATAGTCTCCTTATTATTTTTCTCTCTTGATAGCTATGAAAATTCTTTTGATTTTTAAGTGAAAATGGTGAATTTTTGGTAAAAGAACTAAATTGTAAAGAAAAGAAAATTTCTTTCTTTCTTTTCTCTTCTCACGTTAGTTGCATGGAAAGATGAAGAGAATTCTTCATCTTTCTTCCTTATATACTAAATAAAATAATAAAATATAATTAAAAATCAAATTAAAATATTAATAAACCAATATTTATTTATTTTATTTAAAATATCACCAACATTATCATTACTCTTCAAAATTATCTTCCTTGATAAATGAATTTTGCCCCTTATGCTTCTTCAAAATTCCTCTATTGACTCATCACTTATTTTGGTAAAACTATGATTTAACCCCTCATACTTTTTGCACTTATTCAATTTGGTCTTAATTCATCCATTTTCCTTAGTTTCTAGATCATTCCACCCTTAAAATATGTGCACTATTGGTCCTTCAACTTTTTCATATTTACACTTTAACCCTTTAAATTTTGAGTATTCTTGGGCTACAAAACTTTTCTCACCTTTGTGATTTAGTCATTTCTTGAATTAATATATTATAATATACTTCTCAAACTGATTTTGTTGACATAACTCAAAATTCCCCTTTTTGTCACTTTATTTCCTTATTTTATTATATCAAGGACAATATTTCACTTTCTTACTATAGTAACTTTCGGGGTATTACATCCACAAATTTAAAGAAGCTACATGGGAGAGGGAAAGCATAAAAAGATACCAAAACCCGCATCTCTTCATTGGTTCAAAATTTTAAGGGTGGGGGAATTGTCACACCATCGTTTGGTGAGTTGGTTCGATTTGGGAGACTACTCTAGTGAAGACTGTCTAAGTTACGAGACTTAAACCGGTTAAAGTTGGTAACTTCATGGTGAAGTAAAACTGTAGAGTTCCACTTCGCGAAAAGCAAGTCTTTGGTTAGGGAGAGAACCGTATTAGGCAGAATTTCCCACTAATAAGACTATCACCTGTGTTTTTGTGTCGCTGCTAATGTAAGTATAATAGCTAGTGAAACACCTTTTAGTCATCTAATGTCCTAGTGAAGGTAACATGTCAATAATTAGGACACTTAGAGAGCCTCGTAGGATGTGATTACCTAGTGGAAGTGTGTGAGAACAAGTAATGATTAAAGGTAATCCTGAGTGGGATTTGATGTGAGTTATCTATAAATAAGATAGTCTAGTAATGGATAGAGGGTTTTGTTTCATCTTGTAACAGCCCGTTTTCAATGGTGTCAGAAACAGTGGTTTCGAGACCGCAATTCTGACGAGTGAATTATTATTTTAATATTTATTTAATGTCTACAAGATCATATTAAGGTCGTATTAAAATTCGTTAGGAAATTTTGATGTTTAAATGGTTAATTAAGTAAAAAGGACTAAATCGTAAAAAGTGTAAAAGTTGAGTTCTATTAGTTAAAGGGGTCCAATGGCTATGAAACCTTAAAATAATGGACTAAGATAGTAAATATACCATCTTTGATATTAGTGGACAAATTTGGACACAATTATGTTAGTTTTAAGTTATAAAATAATGGGTTGTCCAAGGTCCCTTGTAAATTTGGTTAAGTTGGATTTAGGTTAAAATGGTTAAATTTTAAGTTATGAGTTTAAGGACTAAAGTGTGAAAAGTCAAAGTATTAGGGGAAATTTTGTAATTTTACATAAATATGAAGTTTGGATTCACTTGAATTCTAGAAGTACTTAATTGAATGAAATTATTTATTTAGATTAAGATAAATCACAATCGGACTTAAATCGAGGAAAAGTCAAAGCTTCGGATTAACTTGACTTTACTACTACGACTTTAGTATCGAGGTAAGTTCGTATGAACTGCGATCGTTTTAATGTTAGCTAAATTTGAATGTTTATTATGTTGTTGTGATATAAAAGAAATTGAGTATAAATGTATTTATGCTATAATGAATTGACGGATAACGAGTCCCGGTTGAACCTTAAGAATTCTTAGGATACAAATGACACGTCATTAGGGATTTCATGTTTCGGGTGCTGGTCTTGAATGTCCTACTGATGGCTAAGGTCCTACATTTGTTGTGGATTCTCCACAGCTTGTGTGAGCAGTATCGTGCAGCTTACATTTCGACCCACAGCTCGTGTGAGTAGGCCCATTTCATAGCTCATATGAGCATTGATGTAAAGGAAATGTTACGGTTATATGGAAAGAAACACTATGTGTGAGCATTCTCGAGTATTCGATGTAATTCTAGATTGTTCAACAGTAAGAAAAAGAAATGTAACGGTAAGTATGCAAATGAATTGAATCTTGACCTTATGAAAAAGATTTATGAGCTAAATAATATTTTTACCTATGAAAATTTATTTATCTCTTGGTTGATTTGATTTGTATCATGGACAAGTATACAAACTTGTGAGTTTGATGATGTTCTATAGGTTTGTACTAAGCTTATGGTATTGGTAAAGATTTATGTTTAATCTATGAATTGCATAAATGACATGGTAAGTTATTTTTAAGTTTATACGAGCTTACTAAGCACTCGTTGCTTATGTAGTTACTTTCCTTTATTTTATAGATTATCGATTGGAAGCTCGTCGAAGACCTATCATACTATCCAGCAGTCAATTCGATAGTTTTTGAGTATTTTGACCAAGGTTAATAATTGCATGTATAGGGTGTTTTATAATGGTATTTTGAGAATGTGTTAATGGTGATTTGGTATGTTTATACTTTGAAGTTTATGGTTAGTTCGGTGCACTTTAATACCTTAACAAGTTATGTCAAATTCACTTTTAAGTGCTTGTAAATAAGGTTATTTTGGCATGTTTTGATGGCTTGCAAATGGTCATGTATGGTAGCTAAGTGAACTAGGTTTTTGTGTTTTGAGGTATGGTCAAATTGCTTTGGTTTGATTCATAATATATGATGCAATTATGGTGCCTTTGAATGACATATTGGTTAGGCGATTTAGGATGTTTGAAATGACATGTTTATGTGCATTTAAATGATGTTTAAACCCCTTGATTGTGTGCCCAAATGGAATGGTTAGTTATGCATGAATTGGACTTGAAGTGGCTTGATTTTAGGTAAATTTTTAGGTTCACACGCCCTAGGACACAAGCTATCACACAACCATGTGTCATTTGAAAGTTTTTTAATGCTTCAAGTCAGTGAGCTACACGGCCTAACACATGGGTGTGTGTGGCAACTCAGAGAGTTACACGGCCTAACACTCAACCTGGCACACAGGCGTGTAGGGTAACTCAGTGAGTTACACGGGTGAGGACACGGGCTGGGACACAGCTGTGTGTCCCTTGTTCGAATGTTACACGGCCTAGGGTGATGTCATATTGCCATGTGACCCCCTATTTTTCAAATTTTACAACTTTTTCTTAAAACTTCTATTTTCTTTCAAATTAGTCCTGAATTGCTTCAAAGCTATTTTTAGGGCCTCGAAGGCTCGATTTAGGGACAAAATGCATGAGATTAAATATTTTATAATATGTTTAATTTATTCAAATGTTATGATGTTAAATGTTATCCAGTTTTTTGGTAATGCTCTGTAACCCTAATGCGGCGACTGAGACGGGTTAGGGGTGTTAAACATATTCTCTACTAGGCTATTTTCTCATCAAAGAATAACCAAAAGAGTTCTTCGTCGATTAACAAAAGTGTTGTTTGTGAAGCTTAAGAGAACCGTTATCTTAGTTGTCTGTTTGTAAACTCATAAACCTTCATTTAAGTTTTATCAGATAGAAAGAAGTTGCTACAAGAGAGGTGTTGACACCATTTTTTTGATAAAACGGGGTCGACTTGGATTTTGAAAATGAATATGAAAATGAGAGTCGCCACCAATCCTTTTAATAAGGTGTGATTGGATCACCTCAAAAAGTGGTTGTTTTTAATAAACGATTTGATTTTATTAAAACAACGATTTTGGTCCACGAAATTCAAGAAAATAGGTTCGGGAGTCAGTAACGTACGAGGAAGGATTAGCACCCTCGTAACGCCCAAAAATTGGTACATGGTTGATTAATTAATGTCTTAATGTCAGATATTGAAAACTTTAAAGAAATTTAAAGTACGCTCCTCAGAAAAAACTCGAATGACATGGATTAAGATTTAGGAGCATATTTGGCTATTTGGCCGAACGAGAAATCGAAACCCAGCACATTAGGGCACGTTTTCTCGAATTTTCAAGCACAAAACATTGCCTTATTTTGAAATTTTTAAAAGGATATTTGGCTATTTGGTCGAATGAGAAAAATCGAAACCCAGCACATTAAGGCACGTTTTCTCAAATTTCAAAACGCAAAACATTGTCTTGTTTTGAAATTTTTAAAAGGATATTTGGCTATTTGGTCAAACGATCGAAACCCAGCACATTAGGGCACGTTTTCTCGAATTTTCAAACGCAAAACATTGCCCTATTTTGAAATTTTTAAAAGGATATTTCGCTATTTGGTCGAACGAGAAAAATGATACCCAGCACATTAGGGTACGTTTTCTCAAATTTCCAAACGCAAAACATTGCCTTATTTTGAAATTTTTAAAAGGATATTAGTATGCGTAACAAAATGTTAATGAATACAATGGTGTAGCATAAATAATACGAGTAATAACAATGAAAATAAATTGGATAAAAAGGCAAATCAATGACATACAAAATAACAATACATATGAGCAAATAAGATCAAACCATTCTTTCAAAATAATAATGGAAGTGTAAATAAAAAGTAAACAAAGAAAATGAATAGGACTATAAAAATATAAAAGAATATATGTGCATATACATAAAGTTATGGAAATATGAAAATATATGTATGTATATATTTCAAAATTGTTGTATAAAATATATATATAAGTAAGCATATACATACATATGTACGTATTAAAATATGTATATATACATGCACGTATATAAAAATTATAGAAGGTATATAAAAGTATGTATATATACATATATGAAAATAGAATATCTACATAGGTATATAGATATACATGTAAGTTATAAAATATATAAAGAATGTACAAGTATATATATGTATATGTAAACAATGTATAAAATATATACATGTATATACATCATAAAAACGCATGTATGTATATATATAAAATTCATGCACGCACGTGCATACATCATAAAAGGATGTATATATGTAAAAAAAATGAAACATAAAGATGAATTTATAATAACCTTTAAAGATATATGTACATATGTTAGAAAAATATATGTGTATGTAATATACAACAAGCTTTTGGAAATTAAAAAAATGCTTAAATGAGATAAGGATAATAATATTAATGATAAAAAATATAATATGATGATGTTAATACCATTAAAACAATTAGTTTAATAGAAAAAAATTATAATAGCAGATCAAGGACTAAATCACAAAGTAAACAAGGCTTTAGGGCTGAAATTAAAATGAAAACTACAAAACAGACTAATATCATGATGCGCCTGAAAAGACGAGGACCCAGGAGGGAAATATCCCATTGCTAGTTAAACGGCGTCGTTCCAGCGAGGGTTAAATTGAAATCAAAAACAAATTAAAGAGGGAAATTAAAAAAGAGGGAAAAACTAATTACGAAAAGTTAAAAAATATGGAGGGGTTAAAAGCGCAATTTTCCTCTCAGAAAAAAACACGCGGACTCCCTCCGGAGCGGGTCTGGTCGTTGGCGGGTCAGAGTGAAACGGTGCCGTTTTGGGCACCTGAGACCCCACCAAAACGGTATCGTTTTGGTATCCTTTAAAAGCCCCAAAATTCCCAAAAAATTTCATTTTAAACCCTTCACACAAAGAAAAGAAAAACACAACCCAAAAAAACTCTCTCCCCAGTCCCCGGTCCAGCCTTGGTCCGACCATTACTCCGACACTGAAATGGCCGTATTGGCATTGACACATTGGCGATCAAGGCCAACAGACTGTGATGGTTGAAAAAATTAAAATTTCAGCCCGGTCCCTTTAAAGCCTTTAAACCCAAATCTAGCCCCAAAATTTTTAAAAAATTGACAAAAGACCACAAAATCTCAAGAAACCTTTCGGTTTCCGACCACCTATCATCGGAGGTGGCTTCCTCGGCCGTCCACGGCGGTACAGGCTCGAAGATCCGGTCAGTTTTTCTTCTTTCTTTGTTTATTTACTTTCGTATACAAATAATAAACAAACACAAAACAAAAAAAATAATATATATAAAAATAGTAGACTAAAGCGAAAATAAAAAGCTAAAAAATATCAACCTTGAATTGATCTTTTTTCTTTTTTTGTATTGGATTCTCCGAATGTGTGTGTGTAAAAAAATACATGGTTGATGCGGCCTTTTATAGCCGATTTACATGTTGTTTATGTTTGCTTTTATTATTGTTTCTGCCTCTGTTCTTGTTGCTTTTGTTTCTGTCTTTTGTTTGCAGGCGAGGTCAACGGCGTTGAAGGGATAACCCTTGCCATTTTGGTGCAAGGTAGCCAGGGGAGAGGGTCAGACCTCGGGACGAGGTACCTCGGATGGCACGAGAGGGGGCAACGGTGCACATGGCTTGGGGGTGCTAGGGTTTCCTGAAATGTTTTAGTTTTGGGGCCATTAAGGTTTTGGGAATTTAGGCCATATTGGGTTATTGGGCTGGTAGTTTATTATTTTATTTTGTTTTGTAATTGGACTTTTATTGGGCTGGTCAAAAATTGGGCGTGTACAGCTACCCCTCTTTGCTCGTTGTCGTGTAACGAGGGCAGAGCAAAGACTTTGAAAGACCAATTTTGCCCAACCTCACCGATTCTTGACTTGTTCTAGTGTTTGTCTTCTTCAAGTAGCTTCGTTCCAGTCCACTGTGTCGTCAGGGAGATAAGACTGGATGCGATCTGCTCTACTACAACTTCAGAGAGATAAGATCTGTGTTTTTAATCCGCTCCTACTGCAACTTCAGGGAGATAGGATTGGCTTTTGTCTGCTCCACTACTGCTTAGGGAGGTAAGACTGGATGCGATCTGCTCTACTGCAACTTCAGAGAGATAAGATCTGTGTTTTTAATCTGCTCCTACTGCAACTTCAGGGAGATAGGATTGGCTTTTTTCTGCTCCACTACTGCTTAGGGAGGTAAGACTGGATGCGATCTGCTCTACTGTAACTTCAGAGAGATAAGATCTGTGTTTTTAATCTGCTCCACTGCAACTTTAGGGAGATGGGTAACTTCATTAATCTGTTCTCTGGGGAACATGACTTGCAAAATCCATTTCATGGACCTATTTATTCCTAGTGTTTAGGATGTCATGATTAGAATGAATCAAATGCTCCTAACTAGATGTGTATGCATGATATTTGTAGAATGCTATGAGAATGATCCCTTTTTTAATGTTTAGGTTGTCATTGCTCGTTGTTCATCAAGGGTTTATCACTGATGCCATCTTGTTCAGCCAGTATCTTTGACAGAAAAACTAAAGAAATAGTCACAATTTAGACTCTTCTTTCTCCAATTCCTCTGACCCTTAAGTTGTTTAGTTCTAAACAATAGCCCTATTTCAGGTCCTCATACTATTTAGAAGCTTTCAAAGTAATATGCAAAACTTCATTTGCTTGAATATTATTAGTCCATTAATTGTTATTTCAATGAAAGATGCTTGAAAAAGATTATCAAAATTGACACGATGAAATTTTATTGAGAGCAGATCTCTAAACAAATAAATCAATCAAGATAGCAAATTTTGCTGACATACGAAATGAATAAGATAAACAAGGTTATCGCAATGGATAAGATGAGAATTTATTGAGAGCAAAGCTCTAATGAACAAATTAATCAAGATAGCAAATTTTGCTAAGATACAAAGATGAATACAGGTGCCCCAGATATCGCAGCATGAGCTTCTTCGTACAAACTTCTTGAGGACCTTTCTAAACTTGATATGTGTTTATAAGTCCTAGAATGCTTTGTCGATGCCCCAAGATGTGGCCTCTTTCCTGCTTATTAATTCGGAGAGGACAAAACCATCACACACCCCACCTTCGATCAGAACTTGAACTGCCCATTCCTGGGTTTTCAATTCAAAATCCATTTGGTCTCAAAGCGCCCTTTGCGGGTTTTCACCTTGGCCTCTCCTTTTTTTTTGGTGAAGTACTTCTTGACTGAATCTGAATTTACAAGATTAGGCATGTTCTTTCCATCCATCTCGGTCAAAATCAACGTTCCTCCAGAAAAGGCTTTCTTTACCACATAAGGTCCTTCCCAATTTGACATCCACTTTCCTCAAAAGTCTTTTTGTATGGGGAGAATTTTCTTCAGTACCAAGTCTCCTTCGTGGAATTCCCTGGGACAAACCTTTTTGTTGTAAGCTCGCATCATTCTCCTTTGGTACATTTGACCATGACATATAGCTCGTACCCTCTTTTCTTCAATCAAATTCAGTTGATCATATCGGGATTGAATCCATTCCACTTCATCTAGTTTCAGTTCTGATAAAACTAGGAGGGAAGGGATCTCTACTTCAATGGGCAAAATTGCCTCCATTCCATACACCAATGAGAAAGGTGTTGCCCCGGTAGAGGTTCTGATAGACGTTCGATAGGCAAAAAGGGTAAATGGTAACTTCTCGTGCCAATCCTTATAAGTCTCAGTCATCTTTCCTACGATCTTCTAGATGTTTTTATTGGCCGCTTCTACCGCGCCATTCATTTTTGGGTGATATGGCGATGAGTTGTGGTGTTTGATCTTGAATTGATTATAGACCTCCACTATTGTGCTGTTGTTCAAGTTCAATGCATTGTCGGAGATAATCCTTTCTGGCATCTCGTACAAACATATGATCTCCTTCTTTAGGAATCTATTGACTGCTGACTTTGTAACATTGGCGTAAGAAGTGGCCTCTACCCACTTAGTAAAGTAGTCAATAACTACAAATATGAATCGATACCCATTTAAAGCTTTTGGCGAGATCGGCCCAATGACATCCATGCCCCACATAGAGAAAGGCCATGGAGAAGTCATGACATGGAGAGATGAATGGTGCACGTGAATCTTGTCTCCATAAATTTGGCACTTATGGCATTTCTTGGCATAGTTGATGCAATCTCCTTCCATGGTGGACCAATAATATCTGAATCTCATGATTTTCCTGGCCATTGTGAAGCCATTAGCATGTGTTCCACAAACTCCTTCATGCACCTCTTCCAAGATTTGCTTGGCCTCTACAACGTCTACACATCTTAGCAGCACCTGATCTTTTCCTCTTCTATACAAGATCTCTCCTTCTAAGACATAATTGTTGGCCAACCTTCTCAATGTTCTTTTTTCATTTTCAGTTGCTTGGCCTGAATACTCGCGATTCTTTACATATCGCAATATGTCTTGATACCAAGGATGATCGTCCTTTTCTTCTCCATCGTCAATGTTGCAGCAATGGGCTGGGACCTCATAAATACTCATTTGGATAGGCTTCATGTCCTCTTGTTTATTTACTTTTATCATAGATGCTAATGTAGCTAATGCGTCGGCCATCTGGTTTTCATCTCGTAGAAGATAACAGAAAGTATTGTCATCAAACTCCTCAATCAATTCAAGGACCAGCTTTCAATAATTAATCAACTTGGAGTCTCTTGTCTCCCATTCGCCTTTGAGTTGATAAATTACCAATGCAGAATCCCCATACACCTCTAACACTTTGATTTTGCGTTCAATAGCTGCACGAATTCCCATGATACATGATTCATATTCCACTATGTTATTTGTGCAATCAAAATCTAGTTTGCTAGTGAATGAGTAATGATCACCGTCGGGAGATACCAAGACTGCCCCAATCCCATTGCCCATAGTGTTCAAGGCTCCATCAAAATTTAGCTTCCAAGGACCGTCTTTTTAAAAGTCTTTTTCTGTGGTTGCAACATACATCAAATCCTCATTCGGGAAATTGAAATTTAGTGGCTCATAATCTTCCAGCGCTCTACTGGCCAGAAAATCTGCTATTACACTCCCTTTTACTGCTTTCTGGTTCACATAGACTATATCAAATTCAGACCGCAGAATTTGCCATCGGGACATCATTCCATTTAGAGCAGTCGACTCTATCATGTATTTCAGAGGGTCCTGTTTAGAGATTAACCAGGTTGTATGACACAACATGTATTGTCTCAATCTCCGAGTTATCCAAATCAAAGCACAACATAGTTTCTCAATTGGCGAATATAGTTTCTCAATTGGCGAATATCTCGTCTCGCATTCAGTAAACTTCTTACTGAGATAGTAGATCACTCTTTCTTTTCGTCCTGACTCATCATGTTGGCCAAGCACGCATCCCATGGAATTTTCAAACACTGCCAAATACAATATCAGTGGTTTATTTGAGCAAGGTGGCATTAGCACTAGGGCGTTGGACAAGTAATGTTTGACTTTTTCAAAAGTTTTCTGACACTCTTCATCCCATACACCTGGATTGTGTTTCTTAAGGAGACGAAATATGGGGTCACATTTCTCGGTTAACTGTGAAATGAACCAAGCGATGTAGTTTAATCTCCCTAGAAAACCTCGAACTTATTTTTGAGTGCGCGGCAGAGGTAATTCTTGAATAGCCTTTACTTTATCTGGATCAATCTCGATTCCTCTCTCACTGACCACAAACCCCAGCAATTTTCCTGATCTGGCCCCGAAGGTGCATTTTGCTAGATTTAACTTTAGCTAGAATTTTCTTAACCTTATGAACAATGTTTTAAGGACTCGTACATGTTCCCCTTCCCTTCTAGACTTCGTGATCATATCATCGACATAGACTTCTATCTCTTTATGCATCACGTCGTGGAACAAGGTTACCATGGCTCTCTGATACGTCGCTCCCGTATTTTTTAGTCCAAACGGCATCACTTTGTAGTAGAATGTTCCCCACATCGTTATGAAGGTGGTCTTCTCCATGTCTTCAGGATGCATTCTAATTTGGTTATACCCGGAGAAACCATCCATGAAGGAGAACAGCGAGTAACGGGCAGTGTTATCTACTAAGGTATCAATATGGGGTAACGGGAAATTATCTTTGAGACTGGCTTTGTTCAGATCTCTGTAGTCCACACACATTCGCACTTTCCCATCTTTCTTAAGAACAGGGACTATGTTGGCTACCCATTCCGAATACATGACCACCTGTAAGATACCAGCATCGAACTGCTTCTTAACTTCTTCTTTTATTTTCAACAAGACATTAGGTCTCATCCTTCAGAGTTTTTATTGAACTGATTTACATTCTTTCTTTATGGGGAGTCGGTGTACCACTATATCAGTGTTTAACCCGGGCATGTCTTGATAGGACCATGCAAAGACATCTTTGAATTCTTGGAGCAACTCAATGAGATCTCACTTCGTCTCCGCGTCAATGCAAGCTCCAATTTTCACTTCTTTTCCCTCCCCTAAGCTCACAACTTCTACCGACTCTTTATAAGGTAGGATCTGCTTTTCTTCTTGCTCTACCATTCTTAACAAATCAGGAGATAAGTTACAGCCTCGATCATCTTCAAAATCCTGAGAATCCTCTATACCCATGTCTTGCTCAAAAGGGGAGTCTAGTTAGTAGCAGTGTCGCTCATATCATTAATATCTGGGTACCTGTTATTGAGGTGAAAAGTAGATTCAAAGAAAGAATCTAAGAATAGTTATATGCACAGTATGTTTATGAATGGAATGGAAAGAATAAAAGAATATTTCCTCAAAATGAGACTGAATGATATATTTCATTGAAATAAGATTTTAGACATATGCCTTTTAAAAAAAATTCTTATTACTCCCAGGCTCAGAGCAACAAGTGTGTTCTGAATATTACTCTGAATTGACTTTAAAAGTTACAAGGATCTCCTCGGCAGTCCAATTATTTAGAACGCTTCCCGGCTCATAAGGGCGAATGCATGATGATTTCTCTTCTCCAATTTCTTCCTCAGATATGGCATTAATGCTTAGATCCCCTAACATCCCTTCTGCAGTTCCTTTTCTTGGCGTCCTTCGTTCAGGGTGAATAGTTCCCCCTGACACGAATGTTTTGGATATGTGGGGGAATGTCATGGGTTCCCATTTTGTTTCCTCCCCACTCAAGCGTGCCTTTCTTCTTTCCTGCTTCTTCTCCACCTCTTTCCTCTTTTGCTTTGCATCTAGCCTATATCCCAAGCCAAAGCAGTCTCATTTGCCCATCAATCTGGCCATCTCCACCCTCCTTTGGAGTTATTTCCCAAGTCTTTTTTCCAGGTAGAGCCCCTCTTCCAGCCATCATTTGCAGGCCCATCCTCGTTGTTTTGGATATTTTGGGTGTGGGGATCTTATTCCCTTCAACAATGAAGGTTGCATTTACAAATTCCAAAGATCGGAATGAACATTCAATTGCTTCTTCTTCTGTCCCTACATAAGGTGCGTCACTAGTTACAGCTGCAATGATGTCCTTATCTACATTGATTGTCACCAGCCGACCCTCTGTTACCAACTTCAACTTTTGGTGCAACGATGAAGGTACTGCTCCTGCTGAATGAATCCAAGGTCTTCCTAACAAACAATTGTAAGAAGGCTTGATGTCCATTACTAGGAAATCTACCTCATATGTGCTTGGGCCGATTAGGAGGGGTATTTCAATCCTTCCCATTACTCTTCTTTCAGTACCATCGAACACCTTCACTATGTTCTGGCATGTTTTCATGCGCGAGCTGTCCACAGGCAACCTATTCAGGGTAGATAAGGGTAAGACGTTTAGGGATGATCCATTATCAATTAGAACCCCTAGCAACGTATACCCCTTGCAGTGGGTTGTAATGTGCAGAGCTTTGGTCGATCCCATGCCTCTCGACGGTATTTCATCATCATTAAAGAAAATAAAGTTATCAGCGCTTATGTTACCAACCATACGGTCTAACTTGTTCACAGAGATGTCATTAGCGACGTAAGTTTCATTTAATACTTTCATTAACGCGTTGCGGTGTACCTCCGAGCTTAAGAGTAATGTTAGCACCGAGATACGAGTTGGCTGCTTACGTAACTGCTCTATGACACTGTATTCACTGTGCTTTAAGAATTTTAGAAACTCCCTAGCTTCGCTCTCCGTTACCGGCTCGTTGACAGGTGATTCAAGTCGGACCGCCTTTTCCTTCTTTCGTTCGACCACTGGGGCTTTTTCTTTTATAGGCTCGGCTTTTGAGGTTGCTAGATCGTAACGCCTTCCACTACATGTGTAGAAGCCATTATCATTGCTCTCTACTGAAGCATTTATCAAGTTCCTCTCTCCTGGAATTGTCACGTTACAGTCATAATTCCAAGGAACCTTTTTCTTATCCTTATAGGAAAATGGTACCAGTTTTTGAATTATGACTTTCGGTGGTATTTGTATCCCTGCTTCGTTGCTCCTTGGCTATGAAATAATCACCACTGGGTGATTGATCTTCTGCAACCTTTCTACAGGTCTTTCCTTTGAGGCGCAAACCTCTCTTTCTTCAAATTCCTTGAATTCTTCATAAAACTCTATCTCCTTATTGTCCATCAGATTTTGTACAATGGTCTTGAACACTGCACATTATTGGATATTATGACGCTTCTTGGCATGGAACTCACAGTACATTCCTGCCCCTTTAGGCCTTTCGAGTAAATCTCGAGTGATTAGACCCCTACATACCATTTGTTCCCAAACACATTTCATTGGGGTTCTTACCTCCATCACGTCTGCCTTAATTTTCTTACTTCCATCCTCGGCTATCACATTTACCCCTTTATCCGTATGATCGGGCAACGGGTTTCCTGCTACGTTTGGTCCGGAGGGGTCATCTAACTTTACAATACCCATTTTGATGAGTCTTTCGACCACCTTCTTGAACGCAGTACAATTCTCAATCAAATTTCCCGTTATCCTTACATGATATTCGCATTGAGTATTTGCGTCATACCACTTAGGGAACGGAGGTTGCATGGGTTTTAGATAAAAAGGGGCTACCACATGTGCATTAAATAGATTTGGTACAGCTCTCTATACGTTATCGGGATAGGTGTAAATTGGGGTCTTTCTGCCCTTGAATTGGACTCCTGCCTCGGAGGGCCTTGATGACTGGTAGCTACCATCCTTGGTGAACCAACGGTGATTGAGTTTGAATATCCCTTGTTGTATGTACTCACATTATTTACCTCGCCTTCTTTCTTCCTCGAAGTTGGTCTTTTAAAGTTTTCCCCCGCATCTATTTTACCATTTCTTACCGCGTTTTCAATTATTTCACCGGTCATCACTATATCTGAGAAGCTCTTAGTGGCGCTTCCCAATATATGGGTGATGAATGAGGCCTTTAAAGTATTGATGAAAAGCATTGTGGTTTCTTTTTCCAGAAGAGGCAGCTGGACTTGCGTTGCCACTTCTCTCCATCTTTGGGCGTACTACCTGAAGCTTTCGTTCTGTTTCTTCTCCATGTTTTGTAGCATGATCCTATCGGGTGTCATGTCTTCTACATGGCTATATTGTCTCATGAAAGCTTGAGCCAAATCTTTCCATGAGCAAATTTGGGCACAACCCAGCTGGTTGTACCATTTAGCCGTAGCTCTGATCAAACTGTCCCGGAAACAGTGAATTAACAATTGATCATTGTCAATATATCCCGTCATCCTCCGACAGAACATAGTGATATGGCCTTCAGGACAACTAGTCTCGTTATACTTCTCAAATTCGGGCATTTTAAACTTAGGCGAGAGAATTAAATCAGGAACCAAACTAAGGTCTTTGGCATCAATCTTGCAACGGTAATTAGCACTTTCCATTGCTTTGAACTTTTCCTCTAACCACCTACACCTATCTTCAAGTTGCTTCGGTAAATCTACCTTTGCCTTCTCTACTTCCGCCACATCGTCCAGATCAGGGACAACAGGGTTTGTTGGATTATCTCCTGGGTTGGAACCTGAGCCTGTCTGGAAATTCATCGGTGTTGAGGCACCGACTTGGCATTGAGGTCTAATGTGATCACACACTCCACGTGGACACATATCCGGTTGCACTTGAGTGTTCGTTGGGGCAAAACCTGGAGGATAAACATGGTCCTCTTTATCAACTCCTGAATTGATTACGAGACTCTTTCCTTTATCAGCCAATAATTGTGCCAGTTGGCTCATCATAGTTCTTTGGGATTCCAGTGTATCCAATTGTTCTTGCATCTTATCTTGCATTTCTTTTTGCATTTGTTCCAACCTTTCTAACCTTTGATCCATTGATTTTGTCTTCTTTCTTATGCCGTAAGGATGTTCCAAGATAACTGTCATAGTTTTAATAAATTAGGGCCCTTATTTTGAAACTTTAATGCATATTATGCGATGCAAATGAATGGAAGCAAAAAGCATTGATTCTAATTCAATTTCATTAGAAATACTTGACTAGAAA
Organism: Gossypium raimondii; assembly: GCF_025698545.1. NCBI lineage: Eukaryota > Viridiplantae > Streptophyta > Magnoliopsida > Malvales > Malvaceae > Gossypium > Gossypium raimondii. Next base: position 33,698,102 of record NC_068572.1, on the reverse strand, counting down.
ACAAATTTCTTTACATAAAGTGGATTAGATATACGGCTTTGCCTTTATGCTTAAAGCCTTGACTCTCCTAAGGAGCCAAGCTAACTCTCTACCCCGACTCGATTCCGATTCATGTTTCAAACTCAGCATATCTGCTTGAACCACTAAGGTTTGCAAATGATCAGTCACTTCCTGCACTTGAGTCATAGCTTCGCCCATAATGTAATCTCTATCTCTAATTTGACTTTGAAAATATTGCAGTTGCTCTTGGCACTGTTCATTGCGTCTTTCAAGAAGTTCTACTCGTAATTCATAATTTTGCAATGCGTCTTCAAGCTCTCATATCTTTTCCTTCAATTCTTCAATTTTACTCAAACTTGCTCTTAGCTCGATCATAGAGTTATGGCTACGGCACAAGTGAAGTGACTTTTCTAACTCCGCTACCCGAGCTTTTAATCTTACTTCTTCATTTCAGCATTCCAACAAACTTTTCTCCAAAGCGCTCTCTCGAGCTTGGGCGTCTTGAAATTTCTTTTCCCATTGATCAGCTTCGGTCTTTTCTTCCTTGATCTCCTGTCGCCATTGCTCCGACGTTTTAACTAAACCCGCAATTCTTATTGACAGACGCAGCTTTTTATAATCTGTTTTTAGACTATCTAAATCCTCTTCAGCCTTGTTCTTCCCTTTCCTTAACTTTTCAACTTCCAACTTGTGGATATCAACATCTAGTCCCAAATGCATCTTTTCCTCTTCTAGCTGCTCTATCTTCTTTCCAAACTCCAAACTTCTTTTTTCGAAGTCTTGTTTGATGATCTCTAATTCTAATGGAACTACTCGTAAATGCTCCTCTATAGATCGAACATATTCTTCTCTTGGCCTAGGGATGTTATCATTAATCCTCTTACTCCGCTACCCATGATATTCGGGAGTTGCCGTTGCTCCTACGGTAATTCTTTTCACCCGATGAATTTGTTTCCAAGCGTCAGATATCTCTCGAATCTTTCCCCTGTAATTATTACCCTTATAAGAAAACTCACACTCGGCCAGCCCTTGCGTTGCCGGTATGAACTGTCTTGATCTATATTGTCTTAACACAAGCAGAGGGGTGTATCCGACATCTCTCCAAATTCCAAGTAAGGGGACCCATTCGAAGTCCCCACACCGATATAAAATCTGGTTAGGCACCATCCAATGAGTTCTCCATTCAACCTCTTCATCTTTGAGGTTTTGAAGGATCGTCATCCATCTTTCCCCTGTAATATCATCGCATCTTGGCGTTGCCGCTAATTCCTTCAAAGGAGAATAATTTTCTGAGAAAACTTGACAAGAAACCTTATCCACCTTCCAGAAGTGGCTGTGGAACCAAACTAACAGGAGCTGTGCACAACCAATAAATCTTCCCTCTCCCGTTCTTCGACAATCGCTCAAAGATCTAACAGTTTCAGCCAAAATTGCTGGGACTGGTGTGACCCTCCTATCAAGTTGATCGAACAAATCTGTAACTGCTTCGTCTATATGCCCTAACACTTTAGGAAAAATAACCAACCCGTAGATACTTAAAGCAAAAACATCAACCTTCTTCTTCGTATCAGGGTGTGCCAAAATCTGATCTCGCAAACTTTTCCAAGGGATACATTTGTTTTCTCCTTTTTGTTTGATTCGTGCCGTGACCCATTGCTCGCTCATTCCGGTGATTTTCGTTAACTTCTTTGTAAAAGTCAGAACATTGGCAGCTCTAAACTTTATCAACTTGGATTCTCAGACAACGAAGCAAAGCTGTATATTCCTCCACAGTAGGCACCATGTCTACCTCCCCGAAGGTGAAGCAGCTATAATCAGAATTCCAAAATTGGGCCAGAGCTCGAAATAAATGCTCATCCACCTTGATGTCGAACAAGTAGGGCAAATCACCATAATTATAGAAAAACTACTGTTTGACTTCATCATCCCATTGAGCCTAAATTTCTTTCAACTCTTGAAGATTATTCTGAGTTACGTTGATACTAGTGAAATCCCATAATTCTGATGTGTACCCCCTTGTCAGACTATCACCTTTCTCGAGTTGCGTTTTTTCTGACCATATTCGGATAACCGCATTATCTTCCACTTTATAAAGAAATTCACTTTCCATGATTAGCTTTTCTATCTAGTAACCGAATGTGAATCAACGCCTTTTAATGAAATGCCATGTAGTCAAAATGCCATGCAGTCAAAATAAAACAACAAGTTAGTATCAAAATAAAACTCATTACAAGCAAGAAATACTAAAGCACCTATTTGGGTATCTACTAAGGGTTCGAAGTGGTTCTTACCTAGGGTGGGTTCCTAAGGTTCACTATATGTGGTTTGGTTCTAAAGTAAAGGTACCCGAACCAGCAGATTCCTCAATCCTCACCCATTATAGGCTCATACGAACTGAGTTCGGTTCAGGGGAATACATTTCCCTATGGCTGCACGAAGATGAAAATCTCACGAAGACATAGGTACTGATGTATCCCAAAAGCGATCCACTATCCTGCACGGAGGTGAAAACCTCACGAAGGACTAGTTTCTCGCTCCCACTTAAAAAGGTGTGACCAACGGTCATGCAATGCAATATGCAGAAATATATCAAAACTTAAACCAACATAAAATTGTAAAACCACAATGATTGTAATAAAGAAGAATGAAATGCAATGAAAGGATCGTAAATTTAAATAAAATTCTCGATTTTCGACAAAAAGACAAAAAGTAATCAACACATGGCTTGACTCTCTTTTTACGTCCCCAGTGGAGTCGCCAAGCTATTGACACCATTTTTTTGATAAAACAGGGTCGACTTGGATTTTGAAAATGAAAATGAAAATGGGAGTCGCCACCAATCCTTTTAATAAGGTGTGATTGGATTACCTTGAAAAGTGGTTGTTTTTAATAAACGATTTGATTTTATTAAAACAACGATTTTGGTCCACGAAATTCAAGAAAATAGGTTCGGGAGTCAGTTACGTATGAGGAAGGATTAGCACCCTCGTAACGCCCAAAAATTGGTACATGGTTGATTAATTAATGTCTTAATGTCAGAAATTGAAAACTTTAAAGAAACTTAATGTACGATCCTAAAAAAAACTCGAATGACATGGATTAAGATTTAGGAGGATATTTGGCTATTTGATCGAACGAGAAATCGAAACCTAGCACATTAGGGCACGTTTTCTCGAATTTTCAAGCGCAAAACATTGCCTTATTTTGAAATTTTTAAAAGGATATTTTGCTATTTGGTCGAACGAGAAAAATTGAAACCCAACACATTAGGGCACGTTTTCTCGAATTTCCAAACGCAAAACATTGCCTTATTTTGAAATTTTTAAAAAGATATTTGGCTATTTGGTCAAACGAGAAAAATCGAAACCCAGCACATTAGGGCACGTTTTCTCGAATTTCCAAACGCAAAACATTGCCTTATTTTGAAATTTTTAAAAGGATATTTGGCTATTTGGTCGAACGAGAAAAATCGATACCCAACACATTAGGGCACGTTTTCTCGAATTTCCAAAAGCAAAACATTGCCTTATTTTGAAATTTTTAAAAGGATATTAGTATGCGTAACAAAATGTTAATGAATACAATGGTGTAGCATAAATAATACGAGTAATAACAATGAAAATAAATTGGATAAAAGGGCAAATCAATGACATACAAAATAACAATACATATGAGCAAATAAGATCAAAACATTCTTTCAAAATAACAATAGAAGTGTAAATAAAGAAGTAAACAAAGAAAATGAATAGGACAATAAAAATATAAAAGATATATATGTGCATATACATAAAGTTATGGAAATATGAAAATATATGTATGTATATATTTCAAAATTATTGTATAAAATATATATAAATATATAAGTAAGCATATACATACATATATACGTATTAAAATATGTATATATACATGCATGTATATAAAAATTATAGAAGGTATATAAAAGTATGTGTATATACATATATGAAAATAGAATATCTACATAGGTATATAGATATACATGTAAGTTATAAAATATATAAAGATTAATGTACAAGTATATATATGTATATGTAAACAATGTATAAAAATATATACATGTATATACATCATAAAAAACGCATGTATGTATATATATAAAATTCATGCATCGACGTGCATACATCATAAAAGGATGTATATATGCAAAAAAAATGAAACATAAAGATGAATTTATAATAACCTTTAAAGATATATGTACATATGTTAGAAAAATATATGCGTATGTAATATACAACAAGCTTTTGGAAATAAAAAAATGCTTAAATGAGATAAGGATAATAATATTAATGATAAAAAATATAATATGATGATGTTAATACCATTAAAACAATTAGTTTAATAGGAAAAATAATTGTAATAGCAGATCAAGGACTAAATCACAAAGTAAACAAGGCTTTAGGGCTGAAATTAAAATGAAAAGTACAAAATAGACTAATATCATGACGCGCCTGAAAAGACGAGGACCTAGGAGGGAAATATCCCCTTGGTGGTTAAACGGCGTCGTTCCAGTTAGGGTTAAATTGAAATCAAAAACAAATTAAAGAGGGAAACTAAAAAAGAGGGAAAAACTAATTGCGAAAAGTTAAAAAATATGGAGGGGTTAAAAGCGTAATTTTCCCCTCAGAAAAAACACGCGGACCCCCTCCGGAGCGGGTCGGGTCGCAGGCAGGTCAGAGTGAAACGGTGCCGTTTTGGGAACCTGAGACCCCTCCAAAACGGTACCATTTTGGTACCCTATAAAAGCCCCAAAATTCCCAAAAAATTTCATTTTAAACCCTTCACACACAAAAAAAGAAAAACACAGCCCAAAAAAACTCCCTCCCCAATCCCCGGTCCGGCTTTGGTCCGGCCATAGCTCCGATCACCGGCCGCTGTGTTGGCCGCCGACCGCCGACGACGGCGCCGCCGTACGCGGTGGTCAGAAAAAATTAAAATTTCAGTCCGGTCCCTTTAAAGCCTTTAAACCCAAATCTAGCCCCAAAAATTTCAAAAAATTGACAAAAGACCACAAAATCTCAAGAAACCTTTCGGTTTCCGACCACCTATCATCGGAGGTGGCTTCCTCGGTCGTTCACGGCAGTACAGGCTTGAAGATCCGATCAGTTTTTCTTCTTTCTTTGTTTATTTACTTTTGTATACAAATAATAAACAAACACAAAACAAATATAATATATATAAATAGTAGACTAAAGCGAAAATAAAAAGCTAAAAAATATCAACCTTGAATTGATCTTTTTTCTTTTTTTTTTTGTATTGGATTCTCCAAATGTGTGTGTAAAAAAAATACATGGTTGATGTGGCCTTTTATAGCCGATTTACATGCTGTTTATGTTTGCTTTTATTATTGTTTCTGCCTCTGTTCTTGTTGCTTTTGTTTCTGTCTTCTGTTTGCAGGCGAGGTCAACGGCATTGAAGGGATAACCCTTGCCATTTTGGTGCAAGGTAGCCAGGGGAGAGGGTCAGACCTCGGGACGAGGTACCTCGGGTGGCCCGAGAGGGGGTAGCGGCGCACATGGCTTGGGGGTGCTAGGGTTTCCTGAAATGTTTTAGTTTTGGGGCCATTAGGGTTTTGGGAATTTGGGCCATATTGGGTTATTGGGCTAGTAGTTTATTATTTTATTTTGTTTTATAATTGGACTTTTATTGGGCTAGTAAAAAATGGGGCGTGTACAAGAGGTTTAGTAGGATTTTCTTTTGGATACTAGGTAGGAAGGAAACTTCTATCCAAAAACTATTTACATGTGTACTAATTCATGTTATTTCATAAAATTTTGGTTATTTTTTATGTTTAAAGAGGTCGTTTTATTGTTTTAGCCAAAGAAATAGGAGAAGGTCCAGTACCAAAGGGAAGGAACCCATAGAATAGACAAAGTTCTGAGTAAAGTATTCTAGTGAGTTCCTTTGTACCTTGAGTCTGATATCTATGTTATTCATTTAATATTTATCACAGTACAACCAGGTAAGTGGCCTTGTCTTTTGGTTCTTGTACTCGTGTATAAGGAAACACGTCCAAAAGCCAGTGAATGCAAGAGTGTAAACTGTTATTTAAACCTAAAGAATCGGTATATACACGGTATAAATACTCCTTCCTTGGTGCACAAGCTCCATATCCAAATTGGTGTAAGGAGGAAACGATGAGATGTTGCATATGATGATAAAAAGAAGACACAATGTAACACCCCTAACTCGTATCCATCGTTGGAACAGAGTTATGAAGTATTACCGAAATAACCAGATTAAATACAGACATTTCATCTTATTATTTAACATTCATGTCAGATATTATTCGTAAAGTCCCTTATGAGAGCCCTCGAGGCTCAAATTTAACTTTAGAATCGAATTGGGACTAAATCAGAAACTCAGAGAATTTTTTATGAAATTTCAAAATTTTCCAAGGTGCAGGGGACACACGCCCGTGTGGTCAGCCACACGGCCAAGTGACACACCCGTGTCTTAGGCTGTGTGGTATTTGAAGTAAGGCACACGACTATGTCCTCAACCCGTGTAACTCTCTGACTTGCAATACATTTAAGTGCAGGGGTCACACGGCAAAGCCACACGCCCGTATGCCAGGCCGTGTGATCAATTCTGAGCATTCTGTTTTAAAATTTTAAGATGCAGGGGACACAAGGTCAGAACACACGCCCGTGTCTCTGCCCGTGTGGAGAGAATAAGGTCATTTCCAAGCCTTATTTTTCACCCAATTTCACCTTCCATCTAAATAAACATTTAAACACATTCAAGAGCCAATTCAATACATTTAAACCTAGCCAAATTCAAGTCTTATGTATGACATATTAATACCTATGATCAAATGTTCAACTTACCAAGATAGCCTAATACTTATAAACATGTTTTACCAAATACACTATCATAAACTAATATCCAATATACTTATATGATTTTCCCAATTCACCCCTTTAAACATACTCATCAAGCATATTAAGACTATTTACATATCAAAACATATCATTTAATAGCCATTCCAATGGCTAATTTCAACCAACATTAAATTGCCATCAATGGTAACATTTAACCTATACATGCCATTATTACCAAAATTAGTTTACTATTTATATATACCAAAAAGTTTGGGGGATAGTGTGATGTAGCTCCGACCAGCTTCCAACCTTACGAGCCTCCGAGTACTATAAAACAGAGGAAATAAGACAAAGTAAGCACTTAATGCTTAGTAAGTTCGTATAATGGGAAATTGACTTACCATTCATTTACTTATATAATAAACATGCATAATACATCCAAAGCAATTTAGCAATTAGCCTAACACATATAACCTCACAAACATGTTAGTCATGTATTTCATGTGAATAAAAAGAACATGGATGAGCTCATCAGGTATTGAGTTTCCAAGTATTTCATGCATATACAAATAATAGTTTCATTTTGATTTCACATGTTCTCATGTTAGAATTTCACCCGTTGAATCATTTGAAATCTTAATGGATACTTGGGTAGTACACCTAAAGTGTATAATACTATAAATTTGTCAATTCATATCTGAGAGTGCTTTTATGAGCACTTAAACAGAAAGCTCTCTCCCAAGCACTATAACGGGAAGCTTATTAAGCCTTGTAACGGGAAGCTTATCCGGGCAATATAACGGGAAGCTCACAAAGAGCCTATAACGGGTAGTTCCAAAGAGCAATTACCGGATAGCTCCGAAGAGAAATTAACGGGAAGCACCGAATAGCCATATAACGGGAAGTTCAAGCAAGCACTAGCGGGAAGCTCACAAAGAGCCTTTAACTGGAAAGCTCACGAAGAGCCATATAACGGGATGCTCATAGGAGCTGCGGTGTGCCCACAACACATGTAAGGTCACAACCGATCGGGATGCTCCGAAGATCATTTAATGGGAAGCTCGCAAGAACACTATAACAGGAAGCTTAAGAGGGCTTGTAACAGGATGTTCTTTCGAGCTACGGTACGTCCGCAACATATGCAGGAACACTACCATTTCGAGAAACAGAACCCTGTATCCATCGAATCTCATTATCCAAACGGGAATTATTTATTTATCAGAGATTTTCAATTATGAGATCAATTACATACACATATATCAAATTTACACAATTTACATATTCAACACTCAATATAAGCATATAAATATACACAATTAAGTTACACGAACTTACCTCGACAATTGATCGTGACTTGTAAACTATTAATCCAATACTTTTTTCTTTTCCACGATCTAACTCCATTTTTGATCTATCCGGATCTATACGAGTAAATTTAACATCAATTTAATACAATTTACATTCAATTCAATCCAAGTCAAATCTTAAGCAAAATTACCATTTTACCTCTATACTTTTAATTAATGACAATTTCATCCCTAGGCTCAGAAAATGAAATTCATGCAATTTAATCCTTATCCCAAGCCTAGATATTTTCATATATATCAATTGCAGCCCATTAATTCTATGAAATTTTAGAATTTTCCATGAATTCAACAACTTTTCAATTTAATCCCTAAATTATGATTTCATCCAAAATCCTTTACTAAAATACCTTTAAATATCCATCAACATCTCAATTTCATCATATAATAACTAAAACATATAAAATTATCAATGGTATCTTTCAAAACTTTCAAAAAATAAAAACTAATGAAGTGGTTAGTTTGACCTAATTATAAAAGTCCCAAAACATAAAAATTTCAAGGAAAGAGCAAGAATTAAACTTACATGAAGCAAATATTGAAAAAAAAAGCTTAAACCCTCTTCAATGGTTGTTTTAGAACTAAAAAATGATGATGAAAATGTCTAGAATTTCAATTTCCCTTTTATTTTACTCAAAATTTGGCAAAATTTACAATTTTGCCCTTATTTCACATCAATTTCTTGATTTTTCTATGCTTATGCCACCTCAGCCATCCTATGTGGGTCCAATTTCCCTTTTAGTCCTCCTTTATTTACTATTTAGCCTATTTAATCACTATTTCTTTAATTAGCAAGTTTCGCACGTTTTTCAATTTAGTCCTTTTTAATTAATTAACTACCAAAATGTTAAAATTTTCTAACGAAACTTTAATACTACCTTAATGACACTTCGTAAATATTTATAAAAATATTTACGACTCGGTTTATAGGATCGAGATCTCAATACCTCTTTTCTAAATCACTTAACCTAATAAAGCCTTATAAAACACAAATTACTAATTCAAAAATCTTTTAAAAACCACATTTGGCTCCTAAATATTAAATAATAAAAATTTACAAGCTTATTTTTTGGATTTGGTGGTCTCAGACCACTGTTTCCAACATCACTGAAAATTAGACTGTTACATATAAGATAATATGTTTTGCCTCTGGTATGACATTTTGGTGCAAACTGTGACTAGTGAAAACCCAACCTTGTTGTGGAACACTTATGTGTTTGAAAACAAGGAGGAATGTTAATGGGATACGGAGGTGATGATTGGTAAATAGCTCTGATGAGAAGAATGAAGATATAGGAAAGATGGTTCTTCAGAATTTGGATCAAAAGCTAGCACAATAAAGGGAGTATGTGGGCAAAAGGTTGCATGTGTGAAAAATAGTAGTGCACATTGCCTAAAAATAAAACTGTAAGCCTGACAGTTGTAAAAAGTTAATCCATGCAAGTGGCATATACACGGAGCAATTGTGCCTAGGTCCGTTATATGCGAGTTTCCAAACCAATTAGTGTCCGCCAATAGGCTAAGTGTGTCTATGGTAGTATCTGCCAGCTGATACTTCGGATTAGAGAGTTGTATTCACCCGATGCGACCTGCTAGTCTATCAAATTGAGTTTAACCTATTTAGTGTCTAATGATAATTGTAGTGGGAATCATTTCACTAGGAACTCATTAAGTTCTCATGAACTTACCCAGTTACTTCTTCTTATTTTCAGGATCTTATATTAAACATCAAGCTAGCCAGGAATCAGACAGATCAACGGCCATTTGTGATCCTTCTTTGTTTTTCATGGGTAACATGTATTTGTTGGGGGTACTTGGTTGATTGATAGATGCCACCATTTATAAGTCACCAGACTGTATTTTTTAAAAATGATATTTTGTATTTGAAATGTTTACTGATAGCCTTGCTGGCTTTTTTTTTTATTAAATGTGGTTTGTGGAAATATTAGATTGAATTAAGTTGAGATTTAAAACTATAGGTCAAGTAGTAATTCGAAAGAATATTTTGTACTTGAAAGGCTATTTACTTGTACCTTTAATCTTTAAACTGGTATGTTACCGTTTTAAATTTTTGTTTTTCAAGTATATATATTCAAATTTTTAGTACACTGCTTTGGAAAATGGGTACCTGCCAAATTGCAAAGTTATTTAAAAAGAGAAGCTCAGTGCCTTCAATGGTTTGACTTGTGGCGCTCCATACCCAAATCTGACGACCAGGTCGAGTGTAGGTTGTTATAGACCAATTATTGTATTTCTTGCATTGCCCCACCCAACTCCAATATATTAAATTCCCATTTTATCATTGTATATATAAAACTGTTAAAAGAGTAAAAATGTAATAATGTATCATAAAAAACATATACTTTTTGTTTAAATAGTTTTATGAAGAATTATGTTTGAATATTTACTACACTTTAAAATTTTTAAAGATATTGAAGTTAAGTAGTAAAAAGTAAATTGAAGCGGAGTGGAGTAGAGTGGGGCAGGGATGGATGCATCTAACATCCATGAAGGTAGTAGTGATTTTTAAAATTATACATCTATAGTGTAGCGAAGCTGGTGATGGAGCAAAGTGTGTCAACTATGGAGCGGTGGTATATTTAGTAGCATCCACCCCAGTTTGCTCTATTGTCATCCCTAGTGAAGCGTGTTAACCATATTAGTTTTATTATTATTTTTGGACGAATACTAGTTTTATTAATACTAGATTTTATCACACCCACGATATGAGTGAATAAAAATATTTTATATTAAAAATATATTTATAAATTTATTTCAACAAATTATTGTTGGTGGAGTGGTAAGAGATTTTCATATGAATTTGTTGGTTTTGTGTTAAATTCTTAAATAATTTTTTCAATTGTTTTATTTGAAGATTATATAAAAGTAAGAAAAGACAAAAATACCCTTTAAAATAAGGTCATTTTAGTAATTTTACAATTGATTTGGTGTTGAGTTGACTAGAGACACCAACTCAACCATCCATTTTATATATAGTATATATATACAAATACATAACAAATTTACTAAAATCCTATCATATGGGTATGCATATGGAGACCACATATTTAGAACACCGATGTGTGTGTAAAAATAATTACAATAAATAATAAAATGTATGGTTTGAAACTAATTAATAATAATACACAATATGTATGATATTGAAATAAAAAATATTAAATTATGAGTAAAATAAAATTTAAACATATAAATACATCAAATTAATAATACTAAATGAATTACAATTATTTATTATGGTGTTGTCATCAATCATGAGTTAGTGTCGAGTTGACTTGTAACCAATGTAGTCAATATCGTATCGGTGGACGTTTCATTTTTCTATTAGTATTGGAACGTACCGGTACCAGTCTATTTCAGTGCACCATTTCAGATTTATTGCTATTTTTGTAAAACATTTTATGTTTTTAATATATATATATGAAAATTATTTACAAATATCAAATAATAAAATAAATCTCAAATATAAAATACTCATAAAAACAAAACTTTAATTTAAGTGGTAAAGAAAATATTATAAAATGTTAGTGGCATGGTTTCAAATCTCACACGACGTAAAATTTAAGATACCAAAAGAGTAACATAAAATACTTATAAATTGTATAAAATATTCTTTAATAAGCTTCACAAATACAATCCATTGTTAAGTGTTTGTTTGGATAGCACACAATAATTAAATGAAATTGTAATTACAACCCTAGTAATTACACTCTCTTATAATTATAAAGAATTGTAATTTCTGGATGTGTTTAGTTGACATATTATAATTACATTGTAATTCTCTTTGTCATGTTTAAGTAGTACAAATTATAATTACACAACTAAATAATTTATATTTTAAAATATTAATTACTATAAAAATTATTAGTATTATAAAAATAATTTCTAAATAAGTAACAAAATTATAATCAAATTATCATATGTTTTAGGTTAGTCTAAAAAGTAGTTGATAATACGATTATTAATAAAAATAGAAAGAAAAATAAACATCATATAAAATTTTATTTAATTGTTCTAGTACATATTTTGTTGGGTTATTCTCTCTTCAATATTTAACATATACTCCTTATCTCTGTTGGTCCTTCACTAATTTCATCGTCATTTAAATTTGAATATGCATTACTAACATTATCAAGATCTCATTCTTCCATGTACTCTACGATTGAAGTTATGAAATATGCAACATGCTATTACAATCCAACATTGATTTTATGTTATTCTAAGGTAATCTTTGTTAATATGAGAATTTCTTTAGAACAACAAATATTTTCTCCACCACATTTCAAAGCCTTAAATATTTCAAATTAAAGAGTTTGCAATATGTTTATGATGCATGTGTCTAGTACCATTCTTTCAAATTGTACCATAACCCACAATATGATACAAGACTACCATTTCTATTTGCATAATTAGCATTGACCTTATAATATTTAAGTTCATAGTCCAAATAGTATATAGCTTTAATTATAAAACTTATATAAACTTAATTTGGACAAAGAGTTATGTTAGGTTATAACCTTTTTATAAGACGTAAATTAAGTAAAAATAATATAGAATTTATAAAATATAACCTTATATAAAAAAGTTTTATAAGTTATCTAAAACTTTCATAATACTTCTTATAAATAATATAATTTTTTATAACATTAGAATGTTATTTTCTTAACTATAACATTTTTTATGAATAATTATATTTTTATAATAATATATTAAACACTTTTATAACATGTAAATTGTTTTTATAATAAATTATTTTGCCATAGCTTTAGAAATTTTTAAGATTTAGATAATATAATTTTTGTTATAACTTTACAAAATACACAAATTATTTTTATAATATATTTTTTAGGATTTAGAATATAATTTTTTTGTCATAACTATCTCAAACACTCATATATGTTTATGCTTATAATATAATTTTTAAACTTATGTAAAAATATTTTTTTAAATTGGATTTGAGTGTAATTAATTGCGTAATACTCCAATTGCTAGGTGACTTTCACCTTTGTGTAATTACAAACAAATACACCTAAATTCAATTCTTGGGTGACTTTCCAAATACTACCTAAACAAACTCAAAATAAACAACCAAAAAATTTATACCATAAATTAAATAATAAGATCATCTCATTCCATGTATATAACGGTTAATAAATCAATAAATCCAAAATAAATAATAAAAAATTTAATTTAATTTTAAAATATATTTTAAAATTATAAAATTATTTTTTTGGAACTAAATTACCAATAAATGCTGATTTTTTTTTTAAATTTACCAGATTAGGTCGTTTTTTGGAAGAATTGAGGGAGTAGGCCGATTTTATGAAAACGCTTCCACGTAGACGCATTTTCAGGTGTAATGTTGAAAAACGCTCCTAGGTTGACGCGTTTTCTGCATACTGCCAGTAAAACGTTTCCAATTGGACACGTGTTTGCCTAGTCACCTCAAAACCTTCCAACCGGAAGCGTTTTCCCCCTCCAACAACTAATTAAATAACCGGCCCCCCAACGATCACCTTCCCTCCTATAAACCCCCATTATGTTTGTCTCATGAATCACTCTCAAAATTCTCTCAATTCTCTATTAAATTATTATTTAAATTTTATTTCTCTACAAATTTTTTTATTAGAATTATCTTAATATTTTCACAAAATATTTTTGTTATTAAAAATTAATCTGTGTTTTTTGAAATTAGCAAATGATCATATCTCTAATTCGTTTTGATGGCAACCACATTTTCGTCAATTAATTGCAAATGGGAAGAATATTTTTTAACATATTTCAATGTTGTTTAATTTTTTTATTACATTGTTATATTTGAAATTAATATTTTGTATATTTTTTACTTAAATAGGCGGAAGATCGAATTTTGGAGTGCTATATTTGTAATCTACCCGCTCCTCCATCACCATTGGTCGAACTGTACTTGAGGGAAGCCGGTTTTTTGCATGTAGCCCTTGTAGGTATGAGGTGTAAGTTAAACCCCATATTCGTAAACACGTTGGTGGAAAGGAGGAGACCCGAGATGCATACATTTCATCTCTCCACGCGGCGAGTGTACTATCACTTTGGAGGACATGCAGTTACAGTTGGGGTTATTGGTGGATGGGTCGGTAGTCGCTGGGTTCACGCGGCTGATTGAAGAGGCGTATGCAGTAAACTTTTGGGTTTCACTCTGAAGACGATGTATGGAGGCTGGATCGAAATGAGTTGGTTAAAAAGAAACTTCGGGGGGTTAAATGAGGATTCGACTGAAGTTGAAAGAGAATAACACGCTCGAGCGTACATCCTTCAGATCATTTGGGGTATCCTGATACCGGATAAGTCACGAAATCTCGTCCATCTAAGGTGACTGCTAAAACTCATCAACTTTAGAGAAGTGGGTGAACTCAGTTAGGGATCTGTTGTTTTGGTGACCTTGTACCGGGACATGTGTATTTATTTAAATTTGAATCATGTAATATTAACATAGTCGATTTGAGATTTAGTAGTACGCAAATATCACTAAATTTTTTATTATTTTAATATAGTTTGAATGGACACCATATAAGGATCTGACAATTAAAGAATGTATCATTGAGGAATTATTTATGAATCTAAACATCTGGCACGTGAAGATGTCATTGGTAGTGTACGCTATCGTCGAGATACACGAGTCGGATAGAGTGTTGCGGTAATTCGGGTTCCGGCAATATATTCCTATGGCACCTAAAGACCTCGATGATGTGCATCCTATCGACTTATGGGGTTAGACGGAGTTAGCTTGTGATCTGGATTACATGTTATGGTTTAGGATCCATGGCAAGTCATACTTGTAGGGGGAAGAGGCGATGAGTCGACAACTGTATATGAGGGGGCCATGACGAGCCCCTATACATCCAAGGACTGATGAGGTGGGTCCATCGTTAGCACCTATGCAAGAAACGACACTAGTGGTTGTACCACCGATGGCCGCACCACCCACTGGTCAATATGTACCGTCTTATTTTGGTGTGTATACTCACCCTTTCATCTCCATACAAGCACTATATATTCCACCACATTTCCTACTTCTACTTCTATGCTAGGTTTAATTTTCGGACATCCATCCTCGATGTATTAGATGCCCATGCCATCTTCATTTTCGACGACGACGATGTCAATGATGACGTATAGGCCTTTTATGTTCCAGGTATCAATCGAGAGTCTAGTTGTTATGTCATCGGTGTATAAGACATAACATAGTTATACCCATACACCATTTGTGTCACAAACACCTCTAGGATCATTATTCTACCAAGGTGGATCGTCTTCCAAACCACCTATTCCTAGATCGAAGGATACACGATGGCAATCGATGCAATCAACCGAAGGTGAAGAAGATGAGAGGCTGAAGCCAAAACCCCAATCGGAGGTTCAACCAATAAAGAATCCAACGCGCAACCGTCGACCACCCCGATGTGGCATAGATTCTAATCAATATTTGGACTGATTTACTTTATCATTGTGCTCATCATGTGAATATTTAAATAAATATAAAATGTTTATATTGTATTAATGATGTATATTATTATGTTTTTAAATGAATATCATTTTTTCATTTCAGTTGGTATTTGTTATCATTTCACAAATTTAAATCAAGAATATATGTGGATATCGTATTATATTAAAATTGATATTAGCAATGTGTTCTGCTTGTATTGTCTCTTCGATGTGGACATGACGACATTATATGGCCCGAGTTCCTAAACCATCTGCATAACCTCGGTTGGTTTGACTTCTCCCGAATATCCATGTTGTCGTGTATTCGAGTCAATGTCGGTCGACCTTTTGGTTTGCAACGCAATAATCTATTGGGTAACAACTTAAATGGAGCGCTCGATATAGGCAACCACCTATGTTTATCTAAGACTGGTGGGAATACATGTCTTCACACGTTGTACATGCTTTCTAGTTTGTACATTTTGTCTACAAAGCTCATGGGATCCATACGTTGATTGCTACTTGTTGCAATTGCATGAGCACATAGAAAATGAAGTGTATCAAATCTCCCACAGTTTTAAGTCCTCTGTCTCATGTGTATACGGTACACTCCTCCGACAATACCTTGGTCCGGTCTATCAAACTCTGTTACCCGAAACCATAATTGTTTGTGCGAGTGACACACTGGATGTACATAATTTACTCATACTATGGCCTTTCTAACTTTTTTCAGTACATCCTAGCTCTAGATGTGGCCTTCTTGGATCTAGCCAACATAAATTGTCCCTCGATTTGAGAAAAGTTCAGTCAAATGGAAGTATGTCTCTTTTATAACTGAGGTAATCGGCAAATGACGCATTCCCTTCAAAATAAAATTGATATATTCTGCTAGGTTTGTCATCATATGGCCATATCATAGACTCCCGTCGTAAGATTGTATTGATTAATCGAAGGGTATGTTATAAAGGTAGCTTACACCTGCATTGTTAATTGCCCATAAGTTTGCTAACATTTTATGGAAATGGTCTTTCACGAGCTCGTACACTGTCGAAAGAAGTGAATAGTGGCAATTACATACCAAAGAATTTCAAAGAATATTTAATAGTAGTAATTACATACCAAAGAATTTCAAAGAATCTTTAGTAGTGGTGACTACATGCCCATGTTGGTCACTTGTGCTCGCTCAACATTTGAGGGACAATGTCCGTGGTAGTTTGATAAAACATTCCTTAAACAATACTTATGGTGTGTACAGTCCTAGAGGCTTCCTTTCTATTCAATTGCAGCCAATAATCCAAGTCCCCGATAGAAGATGATGTAAATATCAGGTTGGGGGTACGCATGTCTCTCCAATCGAGATAGGAGGAAATCACAATCGTTTATTGACTCTCCAGGGTTGATTGCAAAGGCAATCAGCAGGATTTTTTTATTGTCATCCTGTGCGACAGACAATAACAACTAATGGTTATATCTCCCATATATAAAAGTACCGTCGATCAGTAAAAGTGGCTTGCAGTACTAGAATGCCTCTCGACATTGCTTGAAAGTCCAGAACAAATGTTTGAACACTCGACATCCATGGAGCAACTAAGTATTGTAGTATGCATGACTTGTTTCCATATTGGTTATGTAAGAGCCCGATTTTGACCCTAATGGGAACAATGGTTTTGGGACCACAAATCTGAGCCTAAAAAATATTTTAATATTATTTTTTGTGTTAATTTTGTGTGAATTTATAAGTGTGAAAGTTTCGTGAATTTATTTTATTGTTTGTGTGCTTAATTTGAGAAAAAGGCTTAATCGCGTAAAATGAAAATTTGATGATTTAAATAAGAAAGTGCCTAATTGTTGTTGTCTTTATAATTTGGAGGTTTTATGTTGTAATTTTGCCAATAATAATAGGTAGTGGACGACATATTGATAATACATATGGTTTTTATATATTAAAAATAAAAGTTAAAATAATAATATAATATAATGTTATATTAAAATAAACAAAACTTAAAAGCCATGTTTTCATCTTTCTTCAAACCGAAACAAAAAGAAAAGAAAAAGAACTTAGAAAGCTAGGTATTCGGCCCTTGTTCAAGCAATTTGAGGTATGTTTCGGTTTTGGTTTTTGATAATTTTTATGTTTTTGAGATAGTTGCTAAGTTATCTTCAAAGCCCATGTTTTAATTTTTGAATTTGATGATGATTTTGTGTTTTGCCATTGATGATAGCTTGTGATTTTTGTTGTTTGTTGATGAAATATTAAAGATATGTGAAAGATTAACATGTTTTGTCTTAGGATTTTTGATGAATTTGAGTAATTTGAACTAAATTGTCAAAATAATTTTTTAAGGGACTAAAATGTGAAATAAATGAAAATTTTGGACTTGTTTGGAGCTTGTGAATATTCGACCTAGCTATGGTGAAGTGAAATTTTGTGTATTTTGTGTTTTATGCGATAGGGACTAAATTGCAAAAAGTGTAAAATGTCAGGGGAAAAATGGTAATTTGCCCATTTATGTGTTTTTGGATTTAATTGAATGAATATGTGGTTAAATTAGTTAAATTTGAATTTATTTAGATCAAGAACGGAAGAAAACAGAATTAGATCAAGGGAAATCGAAAGTAGATGAATAGTCGATTTAACCGTTCGACAACGTCCAAGGTAAGTCTATAGGCATTTAAATGTTGTTAAATTTGAGAATATATAAATGTTATATGATGAAATGAATTATTCGATTATATATGTGTTTGGGCGAATGTGATTTGAGATAGGGGAACTATGTTTCGAGCTCGTTTCGATCGAGATAAAATGTCCGAAAGTCCCGTACGAACCCTAGGAATAGATAGGATACATATGTCATGACATAGGACCTCTAATATGTGTTTTTAGTGTAAGACCACGTCTGGGACGTTGGCATCGATTTGTGTTTATGTGTAAGATCCTGTCTGGGATAGTGGCATCGATATGTGATTACATGTAAGACCACGTCTAGGACGATGGCATTGTATGAGCTTTCCGATTATCTGCGTATCCTTTTTAATTTCGAACGGTTCAACAGGCAATGTGAGGTAAAGGTCGAATGAAAAATCGAATTACGGGTTCAGGTATGTGATAGTAAATGTTTATATGGAAACGAGGTAAGTTGATTACTTGAAATGATATAATGTATGTGAATATGAATTTTGGATTAGTATATTTGAACATATGTATATGATTCGGCCTATTGAGGTCATTATGAAATTAAAAGTGAAATTTATGTATGTAATTATAATAGTTATATTCGGCCATGTAATATGTATGTGAGATCAAAGTATAACCTTGGTAGTAAATGATATTTTTGTATTGTAAATTAAGTGAATTCGGCTTTACTAGCGAAATGTTAATATGCCATTATTAATATTTATGTTTATGCTTAAGATTTACTAAGCTTTAATAGCTTACTGTGTATTTGTACTTGTTTACCTCTGTTTTATAGATTTTGGAGTGATTACGAGCTCGGGGATCGTTAGCAAAGTCTATCACACTATCGACTGTTTCTTTCGATATTTTACTAAGTTGATTTTGAGCATAAGGCATGTATAGCATAGTTGAAATGTTTGATTTTTGGGCATGTATATATAAAGCCATGCGAAAATGGCTTGATGACTTTGCTTAGGTTCGGTTATATGAGTTCTTGTTTAAATGTTTAATGTGTTTAGTTTTATCATTTGACCATGGCTTAATTATGCGGTTTATGGTTGTTATGTTAGATAATATTGTGGTAAATGTTTTGATATATATATATATAAAGTGTGGTCTGTATGGATTTAGTATTTAAGTGAGCTTGATTATGTCTTTTAAAATGAGCTATGTATTTAAAGGTTAGAAGTTAATTATATGTCCAAATGTATACGGGTTAGATGATTATAAGTCCAAATGTGTATAAGTTATATTGAATAGGTTTGTATTAGTAATGTATTCATATATGTTATGCTTGATTAATTGGTTAAATAGGTACGGTTGGTAACTTTGGAATTTATTTTATTTGTTATATGTGTACTAGGCTAAGCTATAGGAATTTGACAATTTGATATGGTTACATTGAGTCAAATTGAAATGGTATGTTTGCATTGGTGAAATGGTTTAGAAATGAGGAATATGTGTACAAGAATATTCGACTAAAGTATTAAACTTTTATAAATAGGTGTGTGATATGGTTTATGTTATGTATTAAAACCATCTTATAAGACTAAATATATAGTTAGTGAATGGTTATGTGTATGGATTTAAAGAATGCAATTTCGTGATTTTTTAGTATAATTTGTGCTCAAATGGTTCAAATCAATATGGTAATTTTGCATGAACTTGTGTCAAGAAAAGAAATATATTTGGCCATTGAAATGATACTTGTTTAAATGATTATATGTGTATATATGACTAGTATGCCATGTGGTTAATTAATGGAATAAGTTAATATTGATTCGGTAATTATATGTAGTTATGGTTTAGACATTAGTAAATATGCATATGATATTATAGTAAATAAAGTATGTTTGGTTATGTTTTATATTTCCAATGCCGTATAAATGAATAAATGGAAATTTTTAATAGTAAAGTTTGTTTTGTTTGAAGTTTAAATTTGTATATGTGCAAGAGTTTATATATATTTATAAAAATAAATTTGATATACGACTAAAGGAATAGTAATCTTGTATCGTTAGTTATATGATATGTTTAGATAGATGTCGGATTATGTTTTAACTATGCAATGTTTTTGAATGTTATGATTATTTTTATAAATTTGATATTAGATTAAGTTTCGAGATTTGATGTGGTAAAATTTTAAGTTGTGAAATGTAATGAATATCTGTATGAACTGTGATATGTTCGGTAATGCCTCGTAACCCCAATCCATCGACGGACAGGGGTTAGGGGTGTTACAGGTTACACAACCTGAGATGTATGTCTCCAAGACCCGACACCACTGTCATACCTCGATGTATGACGCGTCCCAGCCACTGTGCATCTTCTTCAATGCCTTTTACTTTGCAATCCACACTTTGCGGTATGAAGGCGTGTAATTGAACTAAGTACAAATATTTGCAATTATCTCAAAATCTAAATTTGGATGATCTTGTGAAATACCTGCAACCACATTGTAATTGGCCCAATTTTCCCAGCCCGTATGTAAATAAATAAAACCAAATACCAAATAAAAATTCAAAGTCCAAATACAGTCCAATTGCCAGCCCAAACCCAAACCCAAACCCGATTACAAAATACACTAAGATCCAATCTAAATCCCTAACCCAATAAACAGTGGCCCAATTATAGAGGCCCAATGCCTAGCCCTAGGCCACGAAACAAAAACCCTAACAAAGAATAGCGTTTCACGCCTCAGAAATTAACCAGCCCTCAGACGTGTTATGGCGTCCGCGCGTGCGCCCTCCGAGCTTGTACCTGCACAACAAAAATGGCAACAAACAGCACAGGCAGGAAAAAATAGCAAGAAAATCAAAAATCGCAAATCAAAGGCGTAGATAACAGAATAAATTTCTTTTGATTTATTTTATTTTATTTTATTTTTTCATTTCAGCTATAAAAAGCCATTGAAAAATTTGTGAAGGGATACGAAAAAAAGAAAAAAAAACAACACTTTGTATTTACAAGCAGAGAAAATAAAAAGGGATTCAAGGTAAATATTCATTTTTTTTCTCTCTTTTTCTTTGTTGAGATTCGTTTTTTTTAAATATAGTAAACAATAAAAAAAGAAAAAAGAAGACTTACCTGTGGTTTCACGACACCCCGCTTTCGGATCCGCTAGAAGGAGAGCCAAAAAGCCTTTTGTGGTGCGGCTCCGACCACCGTTCACGGTGGAATCGTGGCGGAGGCGCGGTGGCTCGAGGAAGGGTTTCGAAACCCTAGCAGAGAGGAAAAGGGGGCAGTCCTTTTTTTTTTTTAAACTGGGGCAGAAATGAACTGTTTTAAAATTTTTTTTTGTTTTAAATAAATATACAATACGACGCCGTTTTGAGCTAAGGTCCATAGTGCCAAAACGACACCGTTTGGTGGCCATGGATCCGATTACCCGACCCACTGGTCCCAGATCTACGTATTTTATAGCGTATGGGAAATGTGCCCAAATGGTCCCCTTCTTTTTATAGTACGTTTAAGTCGATCCTTTTATTTCCTTTAAATTTGGCCACGCATTTTATTTTGCTTCAATTTGGTCCGCGCAAAAACGCAGCGTTTTGGAAGGTAGGGATTATTTTCCCTTTTGGTCCTTCCCTATTATTCGCGCGTTCAGTGTGGTCCTTTTCTTTTTATTTATTTCAGATTTGCCCCTAAATTTCTATTTTAATTTCAAATTAGTCCTTTTGTTATTTCTGCTATTAAATTAATTAGTTTAATACTCTTATTATTATTATTATTACTACTACTGCTATTATTATTAGTATTATTATTATTTTTTATATCAATTTAACTAACCTTTTATATACATTATTTTATTCTATTATATACTATTATTTTAAGTTTTTATATTATTATCGTATATTATTATTTAATTTCATAATGAATTATTTTGTATTTTATGTTAATCCAATAGAATTTATTTTTTTAAATGATTTTATTTTATTATACGTAATTTATATCAAATTATTTTCATGTTCTATGTTATGGATTTGATATTATTAAAACTATCAATTTTAAGTTCTTTCTTTAACATATTTGTATATACTTGTTTAAATCTATCTTCATAAATATCTAATTTATTTCTTTTAAAAACCCTATTTTAATATATTTTACTTATTTCAACTTTTACACATATTGTTATATATATTATTATTTATATTGAGTATTTCATTTCATGTGTATTACCTATTTAGATTAATATATGTAAATTATTTTGGGTTTTGTTTGTTTTTTTCTTCTTATAATACTACTTTAAAATTTACTTAGATATTATTATTCATTTTTAATTCTATTTTTAAACTACTTCAAGTCTTCACATTAATTACTTCTTTTTAATTTTTTATATACGTGTAATTTTGTGTATATATATTGATAATTTCAAATTTATTTTCTCTCATGTTTTTACTTATTTTAAATTAGTTACATTTTATTTGTGATAGGCTTTTAGGTCATTAGCTTTTAAATGTTGGTGTTAATATTTACATGTGATGTGAGATTATTGTTATTATGCTTGTTTGTATTAATTGATTATTTGCGTTCATTTGTAAGTATGTTGGCTTACGAATTATTCTTTCGTGTTATGCATAGTCATTCCATTGCGTTTTATTTGTCAAAAAGATTACATTTCATTTAAACATTAAAATCGTTTTATTCAAAAGTTTTCAAAATAAAGCAATACTCGATATCCAAGGTTTTCGAGAGGATTGTGCCCTAACTTATTGGGCTTGAATTTTCTTCGTTGAATTTAAGTAACCAAGTATCCTTTTTTCAATTCAAACGTAAAAATTTCAAATCAAAACTTATCTCGAGAATTTGAAACGTTGTGTCCTAACTCATTGGATATGACCTTTCGATATCTCGAGATTTTTTTTTAAAATAAAGGCAAACTTATATATCATCTTTGGAACTTCGAGGAATTGTGCCCTAACTTACGGGGTTTTGATTTTCTCATCGAACCAAGATGGTCAAACATTTTAGTTTTCAAATATACAAAGTTTTAATAAAGATTTTTAAAGGTTAACTTATGCTCGGGAATACAAACGTTGCATCCTAACTTATGGGATACGACATTTTGTTGCCTCGGGATGAGAAGGCTTTTACATTTGTTCAAATTTATCTAAGTATTGTTTTCAAATATGGCATTAATAAAAAGGGGAATCGTTTTTAATCTTTTCAAATTTTCGACATTCGACTACAAGACATTAATAATCAATTAGGTACCAATTTTGGGCGTTACGAGGGTGCTAACCCTTCCTCGTGCGTAATTGACTCCAGAACCCGTTTTCTTTTTAAAACTCGTAGACCAAAATCATTTTCAAGGTGATTCGGCCACACCTCAATAAAAGATCGGTGACGACTCCAATTTTCATTTTTTAAGTCGACACTGTTTTTGTTTTCAAAAAGTGGTTTCGACTCACATGAGTACATTAAAATTAGCAATTCAACTGTGACGTAATATATATTGGTATTGATATAGTACCCATCGCAACACACGTATGCGAAGCGGTAAACTTCTTTATCATCCAAAACCCTATCTTCTTCTTAATAGAAGCCATGATTTTCCATCCACATCCATGGTCTTGCATTGCGCACTTCGCCTTGAACTTCTCAGATCGAGATTTAACCACATGGAAGTTTACCCCGATCTTGATGTTGTATCGCTTCACTGCATTGACAAAACTATCTTTAGTGGGAAACTCCTTCCCTACTTCAAAATCTCTCGAATTCAATGAAGAACTCGCTTGTCCCGACCTCCTATGTGGTAGTTTTGCAAACTCTAACCTATCCTCTACCGATAGGTCCACATTATGCATGTGGGTTAGAGACGAGTACGGCTTGAACTGTAGATCTTCTTCGGCATCTTCATCGGGATCTTCACCTCTTCCACCATCTTCTGGTTTAGTTGGAATAGGCAATTCATAAAATAATGTAATTTCTGAACTATCGACAACAGGCTCCTAGATTGGATCGGTATCAGATTCACTAACGTCTTCATTCTCAGACCCACTAACATCTGTCGTATTGGATGTCCCCTTGCCAGTAGACGTCGTAGGGAGTACATCATCCCTTCTCATGTAGTTATCGAAATGTTTAAAATCATTTGTCGATAAACAACCACTGGAAGTTGATGTCGTTCCCCTATAAAAGTTCCTAGCATTGAACATCGGCTGATTGAAGTTCAAATCAATACCACTAATTGAGTGACGTGCATGGGTTGTATATTCTGCCCTACCACTCTAACCTGACTGTTCAGTGTTCTGCCTACCGTAGTTGAAATCTAGGGCTGAGATAGATGAGTGTCTTCACATTGATGATTCTGAAATATCATAATTGGAAGTTCCTAACAAAATGGTGAACCCACCACACAATTGTGTCATTGAACTATCAGCATGTTCTTCCATTCTGGCATCTTGAACAAGAACAGATGTCGGCATTTGAAGGTTTTGGTTTGGCCTTGAAAATTCGACATATAACTCAAGAAATAGTGATCCACTATCCAGATGCGTCTACAACATCGCCTCTAGCCCCCTTGCACCCTGATATTGAAAATGTCATATCTAACGAGGTCATCCGAAGCACCAAATTGATATTTAAGGGACGATACTCTCAGTTGGTTGGATCAGACAATTTTCGCCTAATTCTTGTCTGTAGTTCTAGTAATTGTATGTTCTAGTTAAAAGCCAGTCACACTATGTTCTCTAATAGAAAATGACCCCATTCTCGGTGTCACACACTTCACCGTCATAATAAATAATAACATTAATCCGTCCACTCATTTTCAACCAACAATCTATCGAGGGACATTCGAAACGAAAACATTATGCAAAAAATTAATGCTGCAACTAAATATGAACAACAAAAATCAATGCTTACTTTTATGCAAATTGCGTCGTTGCTCCAACTTATATCTTCTCCACGAACTTATCTTCTTCTGGTCCCCCTAACAACTTTTTATTTGCCTGTAAATGGCTTATTCCACTCGAGGCTAAAATATGTTTCACTTATAGATCAGGGGATGAGCTTCAAGTTGATTTTGAAAATTTTCCCCAGCTAGTGGGAGGTTGAAATTTGTAGAGAGATAACATTCCAAGTAGGACGCACTGTCAGCAAGAGTACTGAAAGCAAGTTCAACTCGAAACATTTTCGGTGCCATGTTAGTTGGATGCTCTTCCAGTTGGACGTGCTTTTAGTACTCTTGCTGACAGTGGATCCTGCTTGGAGCGTTATCTCTCTACAAATTTCAACCTCCATTTGGGACAAAATTTCATCATATATCCCGAGAATCTCGGGATATATTTTTAGAACCCATCTCGTCAATATTAATGCACTATGATAAATAATTTACTAAAATATCGGATCAAACTAGTATTAAAAATGTGCAAAAATTGTAAAATTAATATTTCATCCCAAACGAGTACTCTGAGTTTCGATGAAAATACGATGTTTTTAAATTTTGAATGCAATAATAATTATTTAACAATTAAAAAACCCTAAACCCTAAATAACCTTACTTCAAAAAACCCTAATCTCAAAACCTAAAACATAAAACACTACCCTAAAATAAAAAACCCTAACACCATAAATATATAGGTGGAAAACACTTCCAGTTGGAAGCTTTTTTAGTTGATTAGTCAAAAAACACGTCCACTTAGGAGCGTTTTTCTGCATTACACCTGAAAACGCGTCTACGTGGAAGCGTTTTCGTAAAATCAACCTATTCCCATAATTCTTCCAAAAAACGACCTAATCTGGTAAATTTATATTTTTTTTGGCATTTATTGGTAATTTAGTCTTTTTTGTACTGACTGGTACACCATATTCCGACCTATATGGGCGAAATTAATCGATATGCATCGGTACGGCTGGTACCAATCAGAATTTGCATCGGAACGGAACCTAAAGTTTATTTTTTCGATTTGCATGAGCAATTATGGAATGATACTGACTACAATGTTTGTAGCACCAACTCAATTAACAACATTATCAATATATACAATTGAGAGATGTAATAAAATATGCATAATACAATTGAAATGTAAATATTATATTAAAATAAAGCTTTGATTTAGAGATAAAAGTTAATGTTTTATAAATGCAAATAACATAGATTCAAATGTAATCTCATGCAAAACTTTTATTAACTTTTTTTAAAAATAAAAAGATTAATATATACTCAAATAATATAATTTATTTTAATTGTCACTTTTACTTGCCTGGTTAATATTCTATTGATTGTAACACTAACTCATATACGTAATTAAATAGTAGTATAAGATAAAACTTAAACCCCAAAATTAATATAAAACCAAAAATTAAAGTTGAGTGTCGAGGTGTGCATAGGTCGGGCCGGGTTCAACTAAAAATTTAGGCCCATTTGTTAGGTTCAGGCCCGACCTAAAAAATGAGTCTAAAATTTTGCTCAAGCCCGATTCGAATAAAAATGTTAAACTCAGGCCCGACCTGACCCGCCCATATTAATTTTTATATTATTTTTATATAATTTTAAAATATATAATATATCAGAAATACTAAAAACATCAAAATAAATATTTCCCAACAAATTGAAAATAAAATTTTAAAAATATGTATATAGTAAGATAGTTACAACTTAACAAGTAAATGGCTCTAAAATAATAACAAAATTAACAAAATTCTTTAAAATAATAACAAAATTAACAATAAAATAAGTTTATATAATATCTAAATAATAACAACAAAATAATAGCATAATAGCAACATAATAAAATAGTAGTAAAATAGAGAGAAAACAATAAAAAAAATAATATTAAAATTTTTTAGCAGGACCCATAAAATTTCAGTTGAGTGGAACTAAACTATAGCAAATGATTCGAAAAATCTAATTGAATCGAACCCAAGGCTTTATTTAAAACCGCGCCGTTAACCGGATCGAAGTCGAAGGTCGTGATACAGCGCGCAGGCGAATTCCCACGAGGCCCCAGCCGCGTTGAACTCCATCACCAAAACGGAAAATTTGAAAGAATAATTAAGCTTGTAGTATTTGGTCATCCCAGGCGGAGACACCGTCAATGGCGGCATCATCATCGTCACTGACGGCGGTGAGGTCATGGAGAACGGCATTTCTTACTCTGAGAGACGAAACACTAACAAGCCCTCCTTCCATCCCTCAACTTGTACAATCCCTAATCTTCTCTCACTCTCACTCTTCTCTCATATCTGCCGCCTCCGACCTCCCTGCTCACGAGGTATCTTTTATTTCCCAAAATTCCACCATCTTTCTCGCTCTTATTTGTCATTTAATGTTAAAGATTTTCGATTGTTACTTTCAGGTGACTTCCGATCTTTTATTTCTCATCCAACTTGTTGCCAATGCCTCCCAATTTCAACACGATTTGGTCCATACATTTTCCAACACTTGCCGCTTGGTATTTGAATTTCGATCATACTTGTTCTTATTTGATTATTTTTTATTTGTTATCTAGTTGCTAATCCATATCCTTGTTTGCCCCAGATCCATGATGTCAGTCATCGGGTTTCTCTCGATATCAATACCTCATCTTGGGCCTTGCTTCTTGACTCCTCCACCAAAATCATTGATCATTTTCTTGCCAAAGCAACGTCCAGTGCTTCTTTGTATAAACCAACTTTAGAATGCTTGGGAACTCTCAGGTTCGTTCAATTTCACATTCTTTTCTTATCCATTTTTCTTTTATTTTTTATGCTTGCTCGAATTCATTAATAATAACAATGTTATTAATTTATTCAATCCTCAGATATCTTGTCAGTGAAAACCAACGAAAATGCTCTCTGCCAGATGATATTCAGTTGGTAAATGTTCTTCTTCACATCATTGCACGTTCTCATACGGATTTAATCTCCTTGTATTCTTCAAGTCGCAATCAAAAGAGTGCTATTGAAATGGGGAAGAAATTACAGAGAAATGGTAGTTTATGGGAAGTTCTAACTGCTTCCTTTACTATGCTTGGTGAACTATATTCAAGGAGTGGTTCTTCCTTTCCAGTTGATATTTGGCAGTCAACCATTCAGGCAAGTTCTCTATTTGGCTTTGGTGGCTTCTGTAAACATGATGCTGAAGTTGAGTTTTTTTAATTAGGTTTTTAGGAAGATGATGGATTTATTAGCCTCTAAGAATTTGGTTGTGGAAGACATTATCATGTCAAGGTATGATCTTTCCTTCTTATCCGTGGAGAGAACTTGATAAAATAAAAACACGCATTGCTCTTTCAAGTATTAATTAACAAGTTTTCTTGTTGTGTACAGGTTTTATGCTTCTCTTCTGCATTGCCTTCATTTGGTTCTTCTGGATCCTAAAGGTTCTCTTTCAGAACATGTAAGCAAATCGTTACAACTTATGGACATAGTTTTAATTTAAATGTTAAATTCTTTTTGCTTTGCTACTGCATGAATGTAATACAAAAGTTACTTTCAGGTGTCTAGTTTTGTGGCATCCTTGCGTATGTTTTTCGTTTATGGCCTTACCAGTGGAAACCAAGTCATATGTGCTGCTGTCAGTTCCAAGGAGAAAGAATTTGGTTCACCAAGGCTTAAGCTGACTTTAGAAGAGCCTAAACAAACAAATAGTACTCCATATAGGCCTCCACACTTGCGCAAAAAGGACAATTTAAATACTAGGCAGGCTAAAGCTCTAGATCCTCAGAGTTCTTCTGATCAAATTTCTTCTATGGTTGATGTTACATCATCAGACTCTGATTACAGTGACAGTGATGGATCACTTAAAGATATTAATGATTCTCGATGCTCAAAGATTAGAGTGTCTGCCATTGTTTGTATACAGGTAAGTTTAGAACATCATTCCTTCTTACTTGTGACTACCTTTTGATTTTATTTCCCCAATGTTTATATGCAGCTATAAAGCCTTCTTTGAGGTGATTTTTGAGCTTTCCATATTAAATGTGGAAAATTTTTTAAATGTGGCGTTTTTTTGATATAGGAATTACTGGGAATACTCATGAACAATGAGGAAGATACCCAAATCTAGGTCGTTCAGCGTAGACCAAGTCTTTTAGAACTGAAAATTTGTAGTCTAAATTGTTAAAATTTCTGATTAATCATATGAATTGAAATTAAATAATTACTATGAAATCAACATTGATATGGCATGAAGGATGTTTTTTTGGTGGTTTGTTTTATATGTTTGATTTGATACTTCATGCATTTAGGATTTCTTATGTCTGTAAATAATTAGGTTGGAAGTCAAATTGGTTTTATACGGTTAATTGCTCTCCATGTTCTTCAAAACAACCAAAACTCTATTTTATGCTTCCTAAATCTTTATTAGTACATTCTTAAGTACTCGTTCCTGAACACCAGTCATTTTGTTGATGCTGGAATTTCTGAAGTATCCAGCTGTTTTATATTTGGTTCAAAACTATGATCTGATAGCCCTTTACCTTTTTTAGTTTTGTGATAGTATTTATTTTGTTACTGTGATATTGCTTTCTGCCACTCCTGGATTAACTAATGTGTATTGATGATATCAAAACATGGACATCGCATGTCTTATTAATTTTTTATTTTATGGTTTTCAAAATTTTGTGGAATGGCACTTCTTGCTCGGTAGCATTTTGTGGCTCCATTTTGGCCATTAATGGGAAAGGTACTAGTGAATGATCTCATTGTCCCTAAAAAAGGAAGAGTGCCCTAATTCTTTAATTGCTCCAAAAGACTTGGATTAATGTTCGTGTACTTTCACTTTGTGCAAGCACATGAACTTGAATCTGAATCAGGGCTTCTTTGGTTGCGTGTTTCTGGTGCAGGATCTTTGTCAAGCTGATCCCAAATCCTTTACATCTCAATGGACAATGCTTTTGCCGACCAATGATGTACTACAACCAAGGTAATGTAATCCTATTATTGCTCTATTGAGCTAATTTTCCATGAAGTTTTTTATCATTTTGTTTTCCTGTAGCAAGTCTTTCTGTTCCATTTATTTAACATAGCTGACTGCAGAAAATTTGAAGCCACTTTGATGGCATCCTTGCTATTTGATCCTTACTTGAAGGTAAAACTTTTGTCTTTGTAGGTTTTTTTTTTCCTTAGCCTTTATTGTTCTTGGAAAATTATATGACACCTATGCCTCATGTTTAGTTTAGTTGACAATACTGGATTATGACAAAGATATGTTCTTTGTTGTTTATGGCTTTACATCATGTAGTTGCCAGATGTGTTACTTAAACCTAAATCGTGCTTTTTGCTTACATGAGCAATTTTGTGATGCCTAGGCACGGATGGCATCTGCCTCAGCTCTGGCTGTCATGATGGATGGGCCTGCTACTGTTTTTCTTCAGGTAGCAGAATATAAAGAATCTGCTAAATTGGGATCTTTTATGGCACTTTCTAGTTCACTTGGCCAGATACTAATGCAGCTGCATACTGGTACTTGATTATATCCTGTGTGGTTCATTTTTTTAAAGACTCTGCTTGCCTTTGGTACTTCCCATGTGTGTTTCTTACTTGTTAGTTATTATTATGAATTTTGATAAAGTTATTTATAATAATATCTTTGGCGCTTGCCTTTGTGATGTAGGTACTCTATACTTAATTCAGCATGAAACTAATAGTCGTTTGCTGGTGTTGGTTTTCAAGATTCTAATGCTTTTGATATCATCCACACCGTATGAGTCTTTCTTCTTATCTCTTCTTGTGGTTGTTAAAATGCTTACTAATTTTCTTCCTTTTTAGCTGGTAATTTATTTCTTTTCAATTAAAGCTTTCTGTTGCATTTATATTCATATGACACTGAACTCTGTTTCTTTTACTTCTGTTCAATCGGGTATAATAAAGCTAAATCTGTGGAGTCTCTTTTAGGTGGCAATATAGAGACAAATGTGGTGAATTATACCTACTGAGAAAAAAGAACAAAAAAAGAAGAGAGAATCTGTTCAAAACAAAGAGAATGAAGAGAAACTATAAATTGATGGGATTATTTTAAATTCATATTTTTTTACTTATGAGATTGATGAGTGGCCTTATATCAATCCCGGGGTGATTTCATTTCTATCTTCTTTCTGTCCTTTGTCGCCCCCATCATCCTTTCCCTTCTCTTTCACTGCTAATATTGTTTTGTATGCTCTTAGTATCATGATATCTGGTCATTGTCTGGAAGACCGATAGGATCTGCTTTTGTGGTGTGCATGCAAAATGATTTACATGATATGCACTTCTGTAATCCAGGTTAGAACAGTTTTACAATTCTCTGAACTGATAAGAACAAACTAGATAATCAGATCTATTTTCAGGGTCACTTGGACTTACGAAGGATTTAAGTGGTAGAATTGTTTGAATAGTTTCTACGCATAAAGAAAAAACCAGTGTGGTTTTTATTGGATGCGTTGGATAGCAGCTTGAAAAGGAACTGATTACTTTTTATCCATGACTTTATTAAGTTCATATGTTGCCTCCTTTGATCTTTTAGGAAGAGCCTAGCATGTTTATATTGGATTTATTTTGTCGTTTTGCTTGTAATTCCACAGATATTCACGAATGCCAGGTGAATTGTTGCCGAAAGTAATTTTATCTTTACAAGCAAGGATTGAAGCTGGTTTTCCTTTCAAAAGTGATCAGACTGGTTTGCAGGCAGGGTTCTTTTAATTGTTTTTATATTTTATCTTTGACTGGTGTGGATGGCAACATTTAGGCCTTTTCGCTTGTGAAGATAATTATATCTTACTTCTTTTGTTAGGCTGCTGCTATTAGCTGTTTGACAACTGCTTTATCAGTTTCACCTTCCATCCAAGTCAAAGAAATGATTTTAAAGGAATTGTCGACAGGTTATCTCACTTTTTATAAAATTTGCCCAATTATTATGGTCAAAATTAGTTTTCTTTTCAGTTAGGTTCTCCTCTCTTCTTTTTATGGGGGGAGGTGGGGGTTGGGGGAGGGTGGAGGACATGAATTTCGGTTGTGAAACTAGTTAAAGCATATATGGTAATCATTAGAGTGATTTCAAATGAAAGAATTTATTAAAAAGCAATATGCTGAATGGTTATACCTTTGGTAATAAAATTAAAACCGTGGAGCTGATAACTTTTATAACAACATCTCATGCTTAGGAGAGAGAAAGTTGAGTGACTGAACCCCAGTCAGAGTTATAGGAGGCACCGGAATGTACTCTACTCTTAACCTTTTGTCCTTGGTATTCATTTTGTTTCTTCAACCATTTCATATAATCACAAACATACGTCTCTCTTGAAGGATTAGAACTTTTTCCCTTTATCACTCATGTATCATTCCATTGCATGTTGTAGACTAATGTCTTTTAATGAGTTTTTCACTTTAATGTTGTAGACTAATGGCATAAGAATAGAAGCCGGTTATGACCTGCTCGCCATGTTTGTGACCCATTACCTTGTTGAACACTTTACACATGGTTCATAAAAACGTTTGTTAATGGAGAAATTGCTGCAATTTCTGTTTATTGTAGGAGGATTTTTGTTGGGTATGTCACAAAGGGACCTGAGTGAATGTGTGTATCATTCATGTAATGTAATAACTCTTTTTGGTTTCTTTTAATGAAATGATAGCCAGTACTTGATTATTTATTATTCATATTCTTCTTATTATTTTACAGTTGAGTCTTTCCGATGTGAACAGACCATCAGTTGAATGGATACCACTTCCAGTTTTCATTGACCTGTTCTATATCCTATAAGCTTATGAGTTAAGAAGTTGATTTTTTGTTTCTCTCTTCTAGAAATCATTTGCTAATTGAACCTTGTTATTTGAAGTCTATTCCAGGTTTTGTGGAGGCTGACAAGAAGTCTGGTGTTTTTCTAACATTACTTAAGCATTGTGAACGACTAAGCAACCCAACAGTTTGCTTTGAAGCACTTCAGGTAATTTCAAGTAAATTTAAAGTTATAGCATTTAATGTGTTAGTTGGTCATGTCGAGTTCTGGTGGCTTACTAATACTTCTCTGGTTGAGCAATGTATCATTCTTATCCCTGATTCTTGTGTGCTTCTTTCCTCCTTTTCTCCAGTTATTACTTCCTGATTTTTCACAATTTGGTATCTTATATTAATAGAGTGTAGGATTATTGGTAAATCATTGGTAATTATTCAATATATGTTGTTTCATTCAATTAGACATTGCTAAGATGCCAAAACTAGCTGCTTGCTATAGCAAAGATAAGAGGAAATAATTGAAGCTGAAGAGGGAATGAGATACATTTGGATGTGTTGTGAACCACTGGATTACTAAATAATAAATCTGGTATCTGTGCAATAAAATTGATGAACCTTATGTAAAGTTAAATGCGAAGATAATGCTTGTTTTATTAATGTTGATGTTAAGTGAGCATGTTTACAAATGCCCATTCTTGTCTTTGGAAGCTTTCCTTTCCCCATAGACAACACACACAAAAAGGAACAAATGAAGGAATTGGCTTTTGGATGATTGTGATCTATATTGATCAAGATGTATGTGGAAAAACAGAGTTCAAGATAAAATAGAATAAATTCATATTTGTTTGTCTTAAAAAAGATACTTTCATTTTTGTCATTGTGCAATGTTGTATTTTGATTGAGAAGGATAATGATGGAAGATATTCTTGCAAAATTTTGAAGTATGCGATTTACTTTCTGTGGGGTTCTTTGTTTGGTTTCTTTTATTAAGACTTTGTGTGGCATATAGGTGGGCTTTATTTTCAATGGGTTGAAATTAAAACCTAGGTTTATTCATACGCACATGTATATATGCATGTGTATCTCTCTCTCCTCCCTCCCTCCCTCTTGCTATACGGATAGAGAGATTGGTTGTGTTAGGTTTGGTTTGTTGATTTTTGATATTGAAACTTGAGATTTGAGTTTATTCTATTGAGATTCCTTTGAGCATTTTGATTTGAAAAAACCTTTTGTGTGTACATATATGCATTTCATGTTGCAGGCCCTTCGAGCCGTTTCTCACAATTACCCGGACTTAATGTTAGTATGCTGGGGAAAAATTTCTGCTATTGTTTATAAATTTCTGAGAGAAGGTAATGCCGAAGTTGCAACAAAGTCCTGGAAGGAACTAGCTGGAAATACAGCTCTATTTGTTGGGGAAAAAATTGTTACAGCTGCTATAAAGGTGAAATTGCCAACTGGTTTCCTCTTCTTTTTTATATACATATATTTATGTATGTGAGCATGTCTATATATGTCTGTATATATGTTTGTGGCAATTTTTGTGACCAATTGACATTTCATATCAAATCCTTTTATATGTACTCTATAGGTATTAGTATCATTTTTATTTTGCTCCTCTGGATTTTGTTGTCTGGAAACTCCAGAAACACATCCATGCACCAAATACATGGAAGGCCAGGAGACTCTTCTTGCCAGAGTTATTAGTGTGTAATGGGCAAAGATGCCCTTATCTGTGTGGTAGTTTTTGTCAGTTTCCATTTCTGATTTTCTTTTCTTTTTCTCCCTTTTGATGTTAATTTATTATTTTCATTCTTCAGGTTTTGGATGAATGCCTTCGTGCAATATCTGGTTTTAGAGGAACTGAGGATCTTTCGGAAGAAAATTTTTTGGATTCCCCGTTTACTTCTGATTGCATAAGGACAAAGAAAGTATCATCAGCTCCATCATATGGACCCCGGAGTCCAGAAGATGTAAAAGAAGAAAGAAATACATTTCCATCAGGACTTCAGCAGTGGGCTGAGACAATTGAGAAGCTCATGCCTCTCATTCTATGGCATACATCTGCAATGGTTAGTTAGCTTCTTGTTCCCCCTCTTCAGATAGCTTCTTGTTCCCCCTCTTCAGATCACCCAAACAACTGACATTCAGCAGATTAAGGCTTATTCAAGCTGAGTTGCTTGATTCTCTGTTATTATTATGATGATGATGGTCATCATGGTTGTCTTTAATCTTCTATGTGCAATTAGAGGTTGATACATGCATTTCGCTTTGCCTTAAACTTTTTATTTTTTTTATTTTCCTCTAAATACCTAGTTTTTGGCCAATTATGTTATGGTGTAAATGATTCACAACTTTAGTGGCTAATTTTTTTTATGGAAAAAGCCTAAGTACTCTAGTGTCGAATGGAAACACATGACCTTCAAAATTCTGAACTGCTGGCACTCTTGGAGAAGCTTGAGAATTCTGATTTATAACATGGATGGCCATTGGTGCTAGATGTAAGAGCAACATTGAACTGGTGAAGGTTAATTGTTTAAGCACAAGAAACTGATTTGTGAGAGCTAGTTGAGAATTCATTTTGGCCTCATTTAATGCCCTGCAGACATACAATAACTTATGACAGCTTTGATTTCCTTCATTTTATTGCTTATCATTATCTATTTGGTTCACAAAATAGATCTTGACCTTGTGGATAAATTCTATTGCTTGCTGCAGACATTGGCTTTAGTGAAGAATATCAAAGAGTTCGATGAAAGTTGGGCTTTTTATTTTTACATTGTGGTTTTTCTTTTGCATTGAGATTATCATATCATTCATTGTAGGTGGTAACTACACTTCTAACAAGATTGAAGTATTATATTCTTACCTGTATATGACACTGAACTGCTTTTCTTTGGAAGGTGAGAACTGCATCAGTAACTTGTTTTGCTGGAATCACTTCTTCTGTATTCTTTTCTCTCTTGAAGGAAAACCAGGACTTCATTGTTTCATCTCTAGTAAGTCCTGATTTAGCATTATTTAAAACTTGAAATTTTGTTCCCTTCCCCTTTTGTGTTGATCTTACATAACATTCACTCCATTTTATTGTGATTTATGTTTGAAAAAAAAATAGATCAGTGCTGCTGAGCATGATAAGGTTCCTTCAGTTAGGTCAGCTGCTTGTCGAGCCATTGGTGTTGTCTCATGTTTCCAGAAAGCTTCTGCGAGGTGA
Organism: Gossypium raimondii; assembly: GCF_025698545.1. NCBI lineage: Eukaryota > Viridiplantae > Streptophyta > Magnoliopsida > Malvales > Malvaceae > Gossypium > Gossypium raimondii. The sequence continues at coordinate 33,661,891 of NC_068572.1, read as the reverse complement.
TTCTGCAATGTTACTAGGATATAAGTTTTTATGATTTAATGGGTTGTATGTGCAAAAATGATGAAAACTAAATTTACGGAAAGCCTAAACTATTTAGTGCAGGGAACCTTGGCAAGTTTATCCATGCTGTTGAGATTAACACTCGTGATTCTATGGTCTCGGTAATTTTAAAATCTTTTTTATTTAGACCTTAGGAGAGTGCTTATATATCTAGTGTTTAAGATGCAAGTTTTGCTTACAAATACTTTTGCAGGTGCGAATACCAGCCTCTTGGGCTTTGGCAAACATATGTGATTCTATCCGTCACTTTGTTGATGATGTTCCTTTAAAGCACTCAACAGGTAGCTTTCTGGCGTGGTGGAATTATTTTTTGTATTTTCTATATCTAATAGACTAATACAATATTTCCTATATCTAATTATTCTTTTCTTGACACTTTTATAGATTCAGAAACAAACTTCCATTTGGTGGACTTGTTAATTGAGTGTGCTCTGCGTCTAACCAAGGACGGGGACAAGGTATAATATATTATAAGGCATCTTATAACCTTTCATGGACTAATGAGATTGGTGTGACGGTAGCTTTTAATTGTTAAATAGTAATTTGATGCACACTTTGCCTTTTTGTTGTGTATGCTTCGGATACAGTCACAGCTTTTTTGTTTTTGTTCTGGCAAAACTTTTGAGTTTATTTCTTCTTTCATGAGTTTCATGATATGGTTTTTTATCTGCTAGAAGTTTGTTATGTGCCTTGGCGTAGGATCTAGTCACAGGTCTAGATAAGAAAGAATTCTTGCTTCGACCTATGGTTACTCAAAAGGCAGATTTGTCCTTGACTGAACCCCCTCTCAAAATAACGTTTCTTTTTGATAGAATGCTTATCTCTTTATTTCATATTGGCACCCTTTTATAGATTGTTAATAACAAAGAAAAGAGTCCTAATAGAATTCCTAACTTAGAGTTTATGAAGGAAATAAAAACCTAATATGATAGAGAAAATAAGTAAAACTAAAACTCTTAATAAAACCTGATATAATAAATAAATAAAACTAAAAACTCCTATTGCAATAAAAGCATCCATATCATTACTCCCCTTCTTGGAGTTGAGCTTGTCCTCAAGCTCAAATTCAGAATAAACTTCAGAACTTATCCAAAATCATCTATCGCATCATCATCTTGCTTGCCTTCAACATCTGGTACTTCTATCCAAAACCTTTTACATTTGTGTCCCATGGAATAAGACTCGTCACAATTATAACACAGACCGTTAGCCCTTCTTTCCGCCATTTCTGTCTGTGTCAATCGCTTAATAAATGGTGCAGAAGAACCTATTTTGCCATTGTTCCCTGTTGGTTCTGTTGTTTGTCTCCCTCCCTTTGCAATGCTCTTAGTTGTTAGAATGATTGAATTGCTGCCAGTGTTTTGGGAAGTTGGCCAGTTCAGGATGGCTCGAGATGACAGTTTGGAAGAGACATTTTGTTACGTTCCAATGTTCGAGCCATATTCATTGCAACTCCAAGGTTTTCCGGATGTTGCATCACAATATCAATTCTAAGTTACTCTACCAACCCGGCAGTAAAGAGGTTTACTTGCTTTTCGTGCCTCCGCTGCTGCCTTGTTCTTCATTATTTTTCTTTGAATCCCCTTTCGTTATCTTTTGGACCGAAAGAGATAATATCGCCACCTGCTCCTCTAATGCTTGTTGCCTTGAAGCCATTTGTTCCATGAAAGCCTCCAGCTTGGCTGTCAAAGTCTTTTCGTGACCCATGACAGCTGGCTCGGATACCAAGTTGTTATGTGCCTTGGCGTAGGATCTAGTTACAGGTCTAGACGAGAAAGAATTCTTGCTTCTACCTATGGCTACTCAAAAGGTAGACTCGTCCTTGACTGAAACCCCTCTCAAAATAATGTTTCTTTTTGATAGAATAATTGCTTATCTCTTTATTTCATATTGGCACCCTTTTATAGATTGTTAATAACAAAGAAAAGAGTCCTAATAGAATTCCTAACTTAGAGTTTATGAAGGAAATAAAAACCTAATATAATAGAGAAAATAAGTAAAACTAAAACTCTTAATAAAACCTGATATAATAAATAAATAAAACTAAAAAACTCCTATTGCAATAAAAGCGTCCATATCAAAGTTCAACTGGGTAATGTAGGTATGAGTTACTTCATATGAGAAACAGAATGTAGAAGATGGGAAGGGCATGGGTATCTCTCCTTTTTACCAATTTAGAAAATGTATAGGGTAGTCTGGCTTAGACTGCATATTCATTCATTGATTCGCTCATTATTACAACGAGACAATGTTTCTATCTCTCACTAAGCTAGTAAAGTACGAAAAGTAAATCGGGAATCTTTGGAAGAGGCAGCAAGAAGTTATCAAAAATTATGTATCTGTTTTTATTTCCTAAAATTTGGTTTGGTAGACAAAGCAAATCCCTTCATCTCATGTTTCGATAAAATAGACTGGATCTATGTCGAATTGCTAAGATACATGTATTAATCAAATAAATGAATTTCATTTTGTTCTTGTGGAGGTAATTTTCTTTTGCTTGTACACATCTCTTAGTTTTATCTTAACTCATTTGTATTACTAAAATGTTGCTAGTGAGAATGTTTTCTCATTAAACTTGAATCTGGAACTTGTAGGCTCAGCTATATGATTATTTCTTCCATAATAAATCCAGGAACATATGAAATGCTGTCAAGTTGTCTAGATACCTTTTGCTTGACAGCAAATTGCAGAACCTGGTTTGTTATTTTGTATATATTTTCTACATTTGATCCCAGTATCCTGGCTGCATTTTACTTTGTTTGGGTAATTATTGGTTTATGATTAATTGGACTCGGGGGTGAGTGTTGGATACGAGTATGTATCTTATGCTGGTATGGTTAAATTTTTCTAAGTTTTTCCATATATTGGAGCATCCATGAAGGTCTTATCTATACCAATGTGTTAAGACAGTCGGAAATGGGCACTTAAAGAAAACTGAGAAGTTGCAGCAACATATTCGGTTGATGTTCAGCCAAGTGATAGTTTATAAGCTTTCATATCTAGAAGAGATTGAATATATCATCTTAGCACATCAATTAGAAGCTCTTTTAGCTTTTATTTCTCTTCATGTTTCCTTCTATTAGGTTAAATCAAATGCTGTAAGAGCTCTCGGAAATCTTTCAAGATTTGTCAGATATACGAGTTCATATTTTGATAAAAAGCCAGTGGCAAAATTAGGATTTTCGTCCACTTGCAACCAGGTTACTATGTTGCCAGCAAGAAATGATCTGAATGCTTTTGATGGAGGTGTGATAACTTCATCCTATCCTGCATCATTGAAGGATTTGCATTGGCTAGAGAGAATGGTGCAAGCATTTATTTCTTGTGTTACAACTGGAAATGTCAAGGTATTATCTTGCATTGTAGTTTTTCTGTAAACTTTAATCTCAACATGGTGCAAGCATATAATCATTTTTAATGTTAGTTTAACTATATTCTGTTTCTTATTGTGACTTTACATTTACTAGGTTCAATGGAATGTCTGTCATGCGCTGAGCAACATGTTTTTGAATAAGACAATACAACTGCAGGATATGGATTGGTACGACGATGCTAATTACTTCATGCTCTTTTTCTTAGGAATACAGCCCCAATAGGTTTAACTGTTCATGTTCAGTACAGTTTGATGTAAAGGTTGGATAAATTATTGAATGAGCAATTTGCCCTCACATTGTTTGGGCATGTGGGCATCTCTCTTGCCTTAGTCTACATTATCATGGGTGTAGCCAATCCTAGTTTTAAAAACCTGCACATTAAGGTTTGATGATAGGAAGAAGTCACGAAATTCATAGTTGTTTTCAGCTAGTAACTTTTTGTTTGGAATGGTGCTTGTGGATAGAAAACTAGCTTAGCTCCCTTAGATCTTTTTCACTGTTAATTTTGTATGGTTATATTGTGCGAACACTTTCTCATTATTTGGTATGTTTCCTACCTGGGACAATGTTTAATATTAAACTCTTTTTGCATGTAAACAACTTTTAATACCTCTTCTTAAGATAACATATCCAAGCCTGTGATGAATATACTGGCACGAGTCATTATTCTCAGAATCCTCAACTTCTCTTGCCTCTAAACTTTTGTTTCTTGGTTTTATTAGTAATAAGACTTCGCTGCTCATATATCTGAAGCTAAAATGTGAAGGTCCTCCAAGATATTTGAATTTTAGTTACTAGATCATTTTCAATTTCACATGCTATGTCTATATGAGCAACTTATTTTCCTTTTATACTTTATGATGCATAATTGATATATATTGTATGAATGTATATGATTTTGGCAGGGCTCCATCAGTTTTTGGTATTCTTCTATTGCTTTTACGTGATTCTTCGAATTTCAAGATCAGGATACAAGCTGCTGCTGCATTGGCTGTGCCGGAAGCGGCAGTTGGTGAGTAATACTGATACCTTCAATCATTATTTATGGCTAAACTTAGACTTAATAACTGGGAGTCTGGGATTTATCTGCTTCTCTTCTGTTTACTCTTGGTTTTAATCTTATGTTTGACATTTTAAAGCTGAGTATTGACATGGCATACCTCGTTTGACACAGATTATGGGAAATCTTTCCCTGACATTGTCCAAGGCCTGGAGCATGTAGTGGAGAATCTAGGTTCTGACTCAATTTCGGCACCTTCAAGTTTCAAATATAGGATCGCACTTGAAAAGCAGGTTATTCTATGCATATGATAGTCTTTTGAAATGATATAACAGTTTAGGAATCTTGCAATTTCTGCATTTATAAAAGAAATACTTATTACCTAATCCATGTCAATTGTATTAAATTTAGTGAAATTAAGAGAAAATTTGAATCACCTCAATAATTCCTGTGAATCTGAAGTTTCATGACAATTTTTAAAATGAATTCCTTCATTTATTACTGATTATTTCATAAAATTTTGGTTGGATTCCAAGGTAATTAAGACAAGGCCATGCCTGATCATTAATTGGATATTTTTTTCTATCGCAGTCAACTTCAACCTTGTTGCATGTTCTTAGCCTTGCTTCAGCTACTGACCACAAACCGCTGAAAGATTTTCTTGTCAAAGTAAGATTTAATCGACCTTATTTGACATTCACAAATGCCATGAATGAATTCAGTGCTCCTTTGTTTGTAAGTTTGGCATATCATTTTTGTTTCTTAAAATAGATGGTTTCTCATGTTCCAAATAGAAAATAGCTGCATTCTTCATGGAGTAAGAAATTTCTATAAGATATGAACTATTAAAGCACTAACGAGTGTCTTTTCTATAAGACATTAACTATTTAACTCGTGTAACAGAAAGCATCTTTTCTGGAGGACTGGTTTAAGATGCTCTACTCATCACTAGGGGAGACGATTTCTCAGTCTGATGCCGTTGGAAGTGATTCTGTTGGTAACCGAAAGAAAGAGATGATAGCCAAAGCTATACAGTCCATAATCGAAGTTTATGAAAGCACGGACCAGCATACGATTTGTCAGAAATTCAAGAAGCTGAACAATAGCATAATCTGATGGTCCCATAATCTGCCATTTTTATTTTGCTCGGTAGCTCTGGCTGATATGTTATATTGGGTAATTTTAGTTTGGTCACCTTGGACACTACTTTTACTCAGATGAATTGGCCATTCGTCCTTGATGTACCAGTTCATTGGATTGGAAATACCCTTTCCTATCCGATGATTAAACAGAGATTGGAGTAACTGAACTAATCCCATATGCAGAAAAGGCCCCTCCTGGTGGTGAGGAGAGTTTGGTACAGAATTTCCAGTACTCCGCTAGGCCGGCAGTGCAAAAAAGGAGGGGGGGGGGGTTGGATCCTATTGTGTATTGAATTATGATAGGTTTTTGGTTGTATTGGTGCTGTGTGCAGTATGAAGTGGGACTGGGATTCCAATAATTTAAATGCATTCACACATGGATTACTGCATTCTAGCCTCTGATATAGATTTTCTTTTTGTTCTTGTAACATGATGGTAGTGTAATCAAAGGATCTCTGATCAGATTCTCAAACTATGTAGTACTTTAATTCGTTTGCATCTATCAGCATGGTCTAATGGATAACTAATGCCATTTTCCAAAGAGACGACGGGCGGTTTTTTGGAGTTGACTTGTATTCGATTGATTGTAAGGTAAGGCAACTTCTTAAGTTAGAAGTTTCAAATTGTTGGTTAAGAAAGGCGTAGAATTATAAGCAACGAACACTTGGAATAAAAATTTGGCTTTAAGCGTTTAGATGGTCCTTGAATCTTTTCAGAAAAAAAATATCAATTAAGTCCCTCTGATTTTTTTTTCAACTAAGCCCTCAATCATTAGGATTTTCATAATTTAGATTCCATAATTTTGAAAGTATTACAATTTGACTACTACAAATTTTAAAAAGACTAATATTTTTTTCACATACTTGTTTGGATGAAATGAATATCAAATACTTCAATTATTGAATTTTAATATTTTGATAATTTGATTTACTCATCTAAATTTTAATTTTAAAGTGTATAATTACAATAAAGTTAAGAGTTCAACTTTAATTTTATAAAGTAAAATAATGAAGATTTGCTTCCTAATTTTATAAACTTGAATGCTTATTTAACTATTATATCGATATATTTTAGTGTAAGAAACAAAAAATTTATTATGGTAAATTGGGTAAACTACATTGATAGCTACCCAACTATCAAGAAATTTATTTTGGTCATCTAACTATGAAAAGTTACAAAATGTTCAGTTAATTATTAAATTGTCCTTTTCAGTCACCAGCTAGCTTATGATAATAGTTTTTAAAATTGGCATAATAGCAATATTAACCCTCAACATTTATACATTGTCAATTTAGTCTGGATTCTAAAAAGTTTAGTCCTCAACATTTACACATTGTGTAATTTGGTTTTCTTCTTGTTTTTCTTTGCGACCCTTTCACATAAAAAGCTAAAAAAACCAATATATCAGCTAAATTTGATTGAAAATATACAAAAATGTAAACACCAAAAAATCCAAGGTAATAAATTTCTTCTTTTCTCATTTTTTTAAAATTAACCCTCAATGTCATAGAGAAAAATAAAATTGTAAAAAAGACCAAATTACACAATATGTAAATGCTGAGGGTTAAATTTTTTTAGAATCAAGACTAAATTGACATAATTTGTAACAGCTCAATTTTGGGTCTAGTCGGAACAGTGGTTTTAGGACCACAAATCCAACGAGGAAAAATGAAATTGTAATGGCCTGAATTTTCAGTGGTGTCGGAATGGTGATTCGAGATCACTAAATCTGACAAATGAGTAGAAAATATTATTAATTTAGTGAGTATAAGTTAAATTAAATGTGAAGTTAGGAAAATTTTTGAAATAGTGAATAATGTACTAGGAATAAATATTAAAATAATTAGAATCGAAAATGAGGTATTGAAACTTCAAACTCATAAATCGAGCCATAAATATTTTTAGAAATATTTATAGAGTGTCATTGAGTTGGTATTAAAGTTTCGTTAGAAAATTCTAACGTTTGGGTGGTTAATTAATTAAAAAGGACTAAAATGAAAATACTGTAAAATTTGTTAAAAGTGATTAAATAGCTTAAGTGGTAAATAAGGAGGGACTTAAGGAATAAATATGCCAATATGAAATAGTTGAGACGGCATAAGAGAAGAAAAATCTGGAAAAGTGATGTAATAAGGGCAAAATTAGAAATTTTGCAAAAGTTAACAAATAAAAATCTTAACTAAAAGAGTTTCTAGTCAATTCTTCATATATCTCAGCAAAAAACGCCATTGAACGGTCCCTCCAAGCTGGTTTTTCATATATTTGAATCATGTAAGTTCAATTCTTGATTATTTCTTAAATTTTTTGTGTTTTTGTGACTTTTACAACTAGATCCACTTGTTGAATTCATTAGTTTTTGATTTTATGAATGAAATTGAAAGTTGCTATGAATATGTGTTGTAAGTTTATGATGAAATAGCATGAAATTGAAGCTTTAATTTGTTTATGAGATGATTTTATTAGGTAATTTCGATAGAAATTGATTTGTAGGACCTAATTGTGAAAATGTTTGGAATTAAAGTCTAGTGCTAAAATTCTGATTTCCAAAGGTTATAAAGTAGTTTAGAGTGATGGAATAATGTGTTAATTGAGAAAAATCAGCTCAATTGAGAGGCTAATTGAGCAGGGATGAAATTATTGTTTATTGAAAGCTTAGGGAAAAATGGTAATTAACATTATGCACAAAAACAGTTTGGACAGCTGCCATAGGTCAACTTTGAAAAATCATCATAAATTGTAGAAATTGAATTAGAAGATGAATAAAATATGAAATTAAATCTTATTGAGTCTAGTTTCTCATAGAAGAAACGATGTAAGCAATAGAATTGTAAATCATGAGATATAATAGGTTTTGTGAGACAAGATCAGAATGAATTCGGGTTCCCCTGTTCTGACTTTGTAAAATCATTAAAATTTGTACAAAAATAATTATGAATTATAATTTATATGCTTAGAATCCTTATTGAGTCTATTTTCATAATAAACAAACGGAAACATCATCCGAATTCTGTACCATGAGATAATTAATTTTTAGTGAAGAAGGGTCGGAACTATTGAACAGTGAAACAGGGGAAACTTTAAAGAATAAACTGTACTTATTGGCTAAACCAAAAATTCTGAAAAATTTATGGTAAGAAGATATGTGAGTCTAGCTTCAGATAAAATTTATGGATCTTAATTTGGAGTTTTGTAACTCAAGATATAAATAATTTGGTGACTCTGACTCGGATAGACAGATTTGAATTTACTTATAAGTAAATAGTGAAAATATAGTTAATGTTATTTAAGTGTGTTATATACATTATGGATGTGGAATGGAGAGGAGGAGGAGAAAATTAGAAAATATATGAATGAATTGTGTATAAATCGGTCATATATTCGGTCATAATCGATAAACGTTGAGTTAAATGGTAAATACGTATTAGTATTGAACTTAATGATATTGAATTGTATGAGAAGTAAATGGAAATGAAACATTGAATTGTTAAGACTTGTGAACTGCATGAATATAAACCGGGTCTCGTAGGCCATATTTATTATGAATATAATATTTAGAGGATATATTGTGAAGAATTATAAAAGCATGTTAAAATTTTGAAAGTTTTAATTTAGATGAAATTTTATAATACGGTTAAATACGTTTACAAGTGTATGTGTTTTGGTAATGCCTCGCACCCTATTCCGGCGACGGATACGGGTAAGGGGTGTTACATAATTCATAAATGTTGAGGGTTAAAGTTGTCATTATGCCAATTTTAAAAGCTACTTGTCACATCCCAAAATTCGGTCCAGTAGAACCGGATTTGTAGACTGGATATTCGATTCGGATCTCGAAATTAATTTCAGAGATAAAAAATATAATAATATTAGTGGCCTAAAATTAGTTAGGGAAATTGGAATTAAGCATCCGAAAATTAATTGTCTTAAAACGGATTTTAAAAATAATTAAGGAAAAAGTGTTTTAATTTAATAAGGACTAATTTGAAAAATGGTCAAACTTGAAAGTTGCCCAAAAGAAAATAACCCAAATTTCAAAAATCAGTTTTTTTTTTCATTCCTTTTTAAACCACTCCCACGTTTTTTTTCCTTCTCATAACTCTCATTTGAAAAAAATTCCCAAAAAAAAATTTGAGCATTTTCTCTCTAAACAACAAAAGCATATTGATTTTCTCACCTCCCTAACAAGAGTTACTCTCAATTTTAAAGAAAACACTCAAATTCTTCAATTTTCCTATTCTTCCCCAAAGGTTTTTCAAGCAATTAAAGCTTCAAATATTTTTTCTTCTTTAACCAAGGTTAGATTTTGATTCCTAATAATAATTCTGATTCCTAATAATAATTCTATGTATGTTGCTTTTATAAATTAAGATTTGATCACTTATAATGAGATTTCTATGAATCAAGTTTTAAGCCAAAATTAAGCTTGAAAATGGCAAAATTCAGATTTCTAAGTTAAATCACTATTTCCAAATGATTTCATCCTACTTTGATGTGATTAAAATGTTTTAAACTCAATTTAATAGATCATTAAAGGGTTTTAAAGATTTCTGAGTTATTGCTCTTGAATGTTCATGAATGGTGATTTTTTAGAAAGCTTAAATCTAAGTTTCTAGGTGTTATAAATGTTTTAGATCTATTCTAATATGATATATAAGATATTTAGAAGCATGTTTAAGCAATAGAAACAGTAGTCGAATAAGAAAATCAAGTATTTCGGTAAACTAGTCAAAATTTCGATTAAGAAGGGGAGTGGATGGATCTGCGCTTTTGTTAATGTTTCGCTGTGTTTGTAGCTGTAAATGATCATATTTTATTGTATTCAATGTATTTGTAAAGTGTCGGATCCATCGGAGCCTTCTACGAGTAAGGTTAAGCGTAATGAGAAACTCGTTTAAGCTTTGACAATCGAGCGAAAGCTAATTGGTGAGCGATCTAGAATTGCTGATTGTAAGGACAATTCAATGAGTTAATTGAGAGCTTAGGTTAGCATAAATATCTATCCTAAGTTCCAAGTGTAAGCCTTCTTACTCAAACTTATTTTATTTTGCAAATAATGCTTATATGTTGTGAGAAATGTATATGATGAGCTATTATGACAAAATGCTATGTGTTTTTGATAGTATATAATATGAGACTTTCTGGTTTTATGCACACATATGAGATCTATAGTTAATGTGACTCAATGAGAATTGTGTTGACACCTGAAAGTGCATTAAAAGTGATTGTGATAGTGTTGTGAATATGTTGTTTATGACAAGTGAAAATGTGCATGAAACAGTAAGTATTTGTGTATAAGTGGATATGTTGGCCTCGTGATCTCTTGAAACCATTGGATATAATTGGGATGTCACAAGATTTGAGTACTTACATATGTGTTTGATATATGGGACATGTTGGAGAGATAAGGGAATGTTGAGTTAAGCTCCATTCATTGGGACATGTTTGGTGTGTTGGTGAGTGTTAGCTTATTACTTCACTTTATTTGAGACATGTTAGACTCTTTGAGTCATTGGTGTGTTGGAGATCAATGTATTGTATTTTCATACATGTTTCATAGTCATAAGATGCCAATGTATCATTATTGAATTATTGAACCATGATTAAATGTATCAAGAATGACTTTAGCATGCTTTCTTTTAACCTTTGATAATGTGTTTAATTGTGGTATTCTTGAGCACTCATTGAGCTTTGTTAAGCTCACACTCGTGTTAAATATTTTGCAAAGAAATATCTCAATCAAGGAGGGAGAAGTGGGCAAGCAAAGTGATCCATTCAAGGCAATTTGCTTGTGTATGTGTGTGGTTTTAAACTCTCTAAATAAACGCAATGTGGGTTGGTTTTGAGGGATATGAACTTTTCTATTTGGTATTGTAAAAAGGGCTTTATGGACTATTGTTTAAAGACTTTAAACATTGGTTTTAATCTTTTGATTTCTTTTGAATAATTTTTGAAATGCATGATATGTGTTGGTTGTAGCGTAGGTGTTAGAAATGCATGAAGTTGGTTAGAATTTGATACGAGTGTTAGAATTGTATTATGGAAATGTTGACAAGTCTAAAATGACCAAATGGTATGAAATGAACATGTTCTGCCTTTATAAAAACATGGTAGGCTGATTTGGGTATGTTGAGTAAATGAGTTGTAGATCATAGGATTGTATACTAGCACAACTAATTACTTAGGGTGTCAAATTTTGCTAGGATGTAGACATGTTAGAATTGAGAAATAGGATTAAATGCACGAAGTCGTATGTTTAGTATTACGCCAAAATGTCAAATGCAAATTACTGGGTTGCTTTTGCAGAAATTGCAGACGACGTCGCTACGAGGGATCGACGTCGGAACGGCCTTTTTCATGTCGTTATGATGAGGGGCCTTCTCCAAGTCACGTTGAGTCTTGTTTTGTGAACTTTGCAATTTAGTGCTGAATTTTATGAAATGAAATTGGATGTCCAAAATGCGATAAAATGCTTTGAAAATTTTTATGACTAAGATTCAGATGCTTAATTTCATAAGGTTAACTTCAATTTTGTAAAATGGTATTTTGAATATGTTGCTACCTTTACGATTTAGTACTTAAATATTTGTTTTAAAATTACTTGAGAAATAGTAATAATTTTATACCGATTCTTTCAAATATTGTTCTAATAAAATTCTAAAAGCTGAATGTATGTTTGATTTGGTGTTTATAAATGTATCCGTATGCTGATAGTAAAATGACAATTTCACCCTTGGATGTCTGTTGAATGATTTTGTTAGATAAGCATGTTTTATTAGGGTTCGTATGGTTATCCATGATAGTTTGATTGCTAATTATGCATAAAAATGTGTGGTGTGGGCGGTGATTTGTCGTGTGGTCATGTAAGTGAGTAATGTGACGTTCTAGATTTAGGTTGGACCGTCCCACCCGGGTTTGGGGTGCCACATTTCCACCGTTAGCTAGCTGGCGACCAAAAAAACAAAAACAAAATTGAATAGTTGGATGATCAATTTGTAACTTTTCATAGTTGGGTGACCAAGAAAGAAATTCACTAATAGTTAGATGACTACAAATATGGTTCACCCTAGTAAATTTAGAAAATGCTAGTAATGAAACCGTATTAAAATCTTATCAACAATGAACATTGATAATGGAAATCAAATATTAATAAAATAATTTTTAACAAACGGAAAATTTAGTTGCTATTGATGGAGAAAATTTTTAATTACATAGTCGTCAATCACTAAAGATTGTATGTTATAATGTAATAGCATTAGTAAGATGTTACATAGTACAATCAACCCTCTCTATCACAACCCCATTTGTTTGTCCAGATTTTGCCTGTTATAGAGAAGTGACTGTTATACACCTATAACAACATGCTACTATAAAGAGAAAATCGTTGTGAGCTTACAATATAATTTATATCATGAGTTTTCATCAAATAAAGAAAGTGATAATTATGTTAAAAAAAGAAAGAAAGTGGAGTCAAATCAACAAAATTAAAATGTGTCTAACAAGTGCATGTATTATTGCTTTTATGCATATTTTATTTTACATTGTTTCACATGATTAATTACAAAGTTCATAAATCTAACAAGTTCAATTAATCAATGAGTTATCAAATTAAATGAATTAATTTATCATGAGTTACTAAATTCAAGTAATCAATTTATAAGTTTATGATGTTTCAACTTTATAGTAGAATATTTAATTAGGAATTGAATTGATATCTTTAATTCCACTCATTGAAGATTTTTTCATTTAATAAACAATAATTAATAGGTTTGCTTATATGAAATAACTATAATTTTACTTAAAATTTTAGACCATGTGTTGTTATAGAGAACTAATTTAATAAAGAACATACTTCGTTACTATGCATATTGTTGTTATAAATGAAATTTTTTATAAAGAGTCAAAATAAAATATAAAAAATTGATTCTTCTAGAAACTTTTCTGTTATAGCGAAATGCTATTATAGCAGGTGGCTGTTATAGAGAGGACCAACTGTACTACCAAAATATTTAACATGCCAATGTCCACATAGCATTATAATTTTTTTAAAAATATTAGAAAAATGAACTACACTTCTAGTTATTCTTTTTGAAAATTTTTATTTAGGTCACATAGTTTTAAAAATTTTACAGTTTGATCATTAACAATTTTAAAATGATTAATATTTTCGTTTGACAATATGGAAATTTCATATTTTGATAAGAGTTTCTTAACTGACTAATGAATTCTGTAAACACTTAATTTGTTTGGACTTTTGTTTTGATAAATTGAAATTCAAATAAAGGGTTTAAGTGAACTACATTGGTAAATTCATTTTTAACTATTACTTTGGAAACTAAATTAAATATCAATTTATTTTTGGGGTTAAAATTAAAGGTTTAAATTTGAATTTAGGGCCAAAATAGAATTTTAGATTTTAGTTTGTGGCTAAATTGAATTTTTTTACTTTTACTTTTGGGGCTTAAATGTAAATTTTAAAGAATTTTGGCGTTTAAAATGGAATTTTTAGATTATTAATTGAGGATCAAATTGACATTTTGTTTCAAATTTCAATTATTTAATTACAATGAATTAAATTATAATTGAATAAATTAATTTAACCATTAAGTCATCTCTTGTGTATGGTGAGAAACTGTTTGAACTGTAAAGCAAGATCTAATATAAAACTTAACAAACCAAGATCTATCATTTTAGATCATAAAAAATAAATGAAGAACAAAACTAGATGCGAAAGCGTACTTGAATCCATCAATTTCTTGAAATCTTCGGATCTTATACTTTTGATCTTCTAAATTAATACACAAGTAATTCAGAAAAGGTGACTTTTTCTTTTCTTAAGATGAAATATTAGAAAAGTTATGTATGTGCAATTTGGGGACCATAATCTTAATATATAACTGTTGCACATTAACCCTAATTTCTAATCAGCCCATCGTCAATTAGAAATTAGTTACTATAGTATCTACACATATTTGACCCATACTTTATTTAATAACTAAAGCATAATAAACCTTAACCAAATTATATCACTTTTAATTTGGGCTAACCTTTATAATAGTAAATAATAACATGTAATTACTATTATTATATATGTGATATCCATATTTCCCAACAATCTCCCACTTGGACCACATATATATATATATTAATTACTCTATAATTACATGTCATTGTATAATTAACCATTCAAGCAGATACCTATCCGGTCATCCCAAAAATACTCTCTAATAATTCATATCAATTCCATCACTTAATCATAAGCTTTACTTACTATTTCAACATCTAATATTAAAACGACTTTGTCTCTTATGTTATCCAAATGACCACCAAACTTACTTGAATTACAATCAAGAACATAACAAAACATATCATATGTCGAGCCAAAATTAAACATTTTTAAACATAAATACCAATTTAAGATACCCCATTTAGCATACTAATTATCAAGCTCCATATATATATATATATATATATATATATATATACGACCAATTTCAATATTAACATATAACTAAACAATTAATTTCATGATTTACTCACCATTGTCGAACCACAAAAAAAAGATTAAAACCATCACCTATATTTACATCACATAAACCGAAAAAACCATTGTTTCATCTTTAATATACTTAGCATTTTACCTATTTAATCAAGCCAAATCTCAAAACCATTCCACACATAAATTATACTATAAATCATACTTACAAGGTTAACTAATACATGACCGAAACTATCATAGCATCATTAACAAACTACAACCAAAACAAATCCATCATCCTTATATCAAGCTTATCAAAATGGACTAATCATAAGCCATATATACATATATATCTTTTCATCATACCGAATTCATATACCAAGCATACCACACATATATACCATGTCCCAAAATTACTTAAACATTAGCATATAAGCATTAAGATCAAGCCATTTTCGCATGGCTAAATATCTACAAATTTCAAGACCAACCAAAACAAATGCTAGCCTATACATGCCATACGTTCAAAGTTTCAAGCTTTTAAAATACTGAAATAGCGAATGATAGTGTGACGAACTTCCTTGACGATCCCCGAGCTCGTAACTAGCTTCCAAAATCTATAAAACAATGAATGAACAAACACACAATAAGCTTAAATAGCTTAGTAAGTCATAAGCAAATAGTTTTCAAAGAATACATATAAGTTATACTAGGAGGCTGAATTCTACTAATCTTGTACACATATATATATAATACTCATATTTAAGTGATTAATTCATCTTTTCATGTTATACAAAGTACTTACCTTTACTTCCAAACTTCGTATAACTTAAACATACCTGAATTGTTTAATTCAAGCTCGCATTCGATTTTGCCATATAATTTCCCGTTATACCATTCGAAATAAAAAATGATATGCGAACTGCTTTAAATAGCTCGTACAATGCCAACGTCCCAGACGTGGTCTTACATGTATCCAAATAACGATGCCACTGTCCCGGACAGGGTCTTACACGAAAACATATACGATGCCTATGTCCCAGACATGGTCTTACACGTAAATCTCAATTTGATGCCAACGTCCCAGATGTGTTCTTACACGATATCACATATCAGAATTCACGTAGTTCGTACTGTTTTCAAATGTCGTAAATCAATTGAATTAAACTCGAAATTAATCATATTAAGCTGAATTCAATTCAACATTAACGATATACATATAAATAATTTAATTCGGTTACGTATAAAATAAATATATTCAATTTAGCATCAATTATTCACTTATGAGCTTACCTCGGACGAAGACAAGCGGATGGAATCAACTACTCGACCACTTTTGATTTCCCCCTTCTAATTCCGTTTTCTTTTATTCTTGATCTAGATAAATTCAAATTTAGCTATTTAATAACACATTTCATTCAATTTAAACCACAAACACATGATTTGGGAAATTTACACTTTAGCCCCTAAAATTCACATTTTTTACAATTTAATCCCTATTTCACAAAACACAAAATACACAAAATTCATCAACACCATGCCTTAGCTGAATCTTCCTATGGTCCCTAGTAGCCCATATATGTTGTTTATTTCACATTTCAACCCCTAAATTTACAAATTTCACAAATAAATCCCTAATTTAGATTTTTATCAAAAATTACTTAACAAAATTTAATAATCTATCAACAAATATTTATTTTTCATCATCAAACAACAAAAACAACAATTTCTCATCAATGGAAATTCACAAAATACACAACCAATTCAAAAATTCAAGCATGGGCTAGCTAGTATTCAAAGCAACGATATCAAAAATGTAAAAATTATCGAAAATCGAGCTCAAAATATACCTCAATCTAGCTTGGAGATTGCCGAATCTTTAAATAAGAAAAATGGCTTCTTTTCTTCCTTACATTTGGCCAACAAAAAAGAAGATGAACATGCATTTTTACTTAATGTTTTATTTAATTACATAATAATATATCATTTACCTTTTTAACCTTTATAAATTAATATGAAAACTTTATAATGGTTGTCCATTTCCGTCCATGCCATTATTCAATGGCCAAATTTTACTTTAAGTACTTCAAAATTAAGAAACCATAGCAAATAAGCACTTTAACTTATAGCAAGCCATTTTTGCATTTTATGTGATTAGGTCCTTTTTATAAAATCGAGCACACAAACGATAAAATTTTCACACAAAATTTTCACACAAAATTTTCACACATATAAATTAACATGCTATAAACACTAAAAATAATATTAAAATATTTTTCTGACTCAGATTTGTGGTCCCGAAACCACTGTCCGACTACGGTCTAAATCGGGCTGTTACACAATGCGACTTTCGTTACATATATGATACCTAAATCCATCCCTGATCACGTATATTAATATAACTAAATGACATAGATCAAGTATGGATGTGTAGCATGAAAATTACATGTAATGTGAACCAAACATGCCTATTTCCAACTGGTCCTCGTTAGCCTTAGTGCGATCAAACCTTACCAAAATTAGAGTGTGAATAAACCAAATAAATTTTATTTCTGCAGAAAATAACCTTAAGTTGAAATTAAAAAAAATTGTCTATAACAAAAAAAATTTAAAATTATTAACTCCCACTAAAACTAAATATCTTGGAATGACATCACACCCATATGAGCAGTGTGCTCTTATAAAACCTTGGATGTAGTCCCTTAGTAAGCGGGTCCGCAATTATGGAGTTTGCCCTAATATGCTTTATAGGCATCTAACCACTATGACATTTTACTTTAACAGCTAGGAACTTAAAGTCTATGTGCTTTGACTTTGATGTGCTCCTGTTGTTATTAGAATAAAAGACTACCACTTATTGTCACAATTTGCACCCTAGTGACAAAATTTTGCATCAATATTCTATCAAAATTGGAGTTTGTATACCTAATGATCTCTAACTTATTAGACCTTATATATGTGAGCACGTAATCTTTTGTTCTTTGAAAATACCTAATAACCCTCTTGACTACTATCCAATGATCTATGTCAAGGTTACTTAAATATCTGTCTAACATCCCAACAATGTATGCAATATCCAAACGAGTACATACTTGAACATACATTAGACTCTTAATAGCTGATACATAGGGAATCTTTTGCATTTCTTGAATTTCTAGGTTACTTTTAGTGCATTGTGTAAGACTAAATTTGCCTCCTTTAGCAATAAGGGTATCACCTGATCTACAACCTTGCATGCCAAACCTTTTAAGTACTTTATCGATATAGCTATTTTGTGACAATATAAGAGTACCCCGAGATTGGTCTCAATGTATCTGGATTTCTAAAACAAAAGAGGCATCCCCTAGTTTTTTTCATCTCAAAATGCTTAGGTAAAAACCTCTTGGTTTCGTGCAAAAAGCCTATATCATTAGTGGCAAGCAAAATGTCATTGACATATAGAGCCAAGAATATATAATTACCCTCATAATCATCTTGTTCTTCAAGGGGTTTCATTGAATATCTTTCTTTCTCATTTCACCATCATCATGTTTATCATCCTTCCATCTTTCATCTTTCTTGATTTATTTATATATTATTACTAAAGTGTTCCTAACTTATTTATCTTTTAATTTTAGATTTAGCATAATGTTTTTAAGGAATATATTCGACTTTTCTCCTTCAAAGATCCATCACACATTGCCTAAATCTATCTGCTAGAGTTGTGTTACCCAAATTCCTGTTAAAGAAATAAAATATAGTGGCATAAGTAGAATCCGTATAAAACTACTCTTCTTCTATTTGATATTGATTGTACAAGTAGAATCCGTATAAAACTTCTTTCCTTTTATTTGACATTGATTAGAATAAGGTTTTTCAACCTATAAATACAAGTAGTTGAAACTCCTCTTGTAATGCCCCAAAAATTTAAGTCTTTAATTTTTGAATGTTATGACACAAATTTCTTGTTTGCTTTAATGACAAAGTGATTTGGGTGTGTATGGGAGTGTTTGAGAAGCCTGGGTTCAAGTCTTGGCTTCTACAGAATTTTTTAGTTTTGCTCTTAATTGAATCTGGACTTTTGCATTTAGGCCTTATAAATAATAATGTTTGTATTATGACACAAAGAGCTTGTGGTTTAGTGGCAAGGTGGCGTGTTGTGTAATTGTGAGGTCTAAGGTTTAAGTCTTGGGTTGTGCAATGGAGTATTTATTTTGCTGCTTGAGCTGTGTAGGTAGTGGAGTTGGACTAAAACACAACTAAGGGGAGTTTGAATGGATTTTGAATGGGTTGTTGGGGGAGTTAAGGAGAAATGGGTGGAGTGATTCAAGGAGGGATAAGGGGAGAGATACAAGGATAAAATCAAGGAGTTTTTGAGAGGGAGTGTTGTGCTGAATTTTGGACTTTGGCACTCAAGAAATTTGGCCAGAGGGGTATACTGTACATTTTCGGTTTTGCTTCAGATTTTCTCTTCCTTTTGTTGCTTGAAGGCCTACCGTGGTAAGGGTTTTGTTTCACCTCATTAGTTTTCTTTTCGATAACCATTCTTTAGCCGAACTCTGCCTCCTGCAAATTACCTCTTCTCGTTTCTTTTCTCAACTAATTCTACTATTGGCCGAATACACTTTCTTTTTCCCCTCTCCTCTTTGATTGCCGAATACAACTTTCTTCCCTTCTGTCCTTTTTGGATCTATCTTCTTTATCGTTCCTTGTCCTGCTTCACTGCTGCCGATTTGCTCTTTTGGTTTTCCCTTCTTTCATCTTTCCTTTTTATTTTTTAGTTGCCGAATCTTTCCTTTCTTTTGGGGGCCGACCGTGTGTTTCTCATTTCGTAGTTTGATTTCCTTTCTCACGTTATTGGTAAGAGTAATAGTATAGTGTTACCTTATTACCTATTGATTAAGTGCTTACCCAGTTTCAGTTGGTGCCTAGGAACTTTTCAAAGGGTTGAAGGGTTGTGATTACATTTGGATAGGCGAACTTCCCTCTTCGCTCGATCAAAAGTTGTGGTAAGTAACGATTGTGATAACTTGTGTTTATTCGATTGTTTAACTGCGTAAGTGAATAATTGGAGATTGCTGGTTAAGTGTAGGTTTCAAAAGTGTGGGAGGTTTTCTCAGTAAATAGAATCCAGGTGTGTAAAACACCCCCATTGCAATCGTAAAACGGTAAAAAGCCGGAAAGCTGAAAATACGACGTTTGAGACCACACAGGCGTGTGATCGCTCGTGTGGTAAGCCTAACCTGTGAAACATGGGCAATAGACTGTAGAGGCCTCCATGAGCTTTTTCATGGGCTTGGGCCAAAATGGGCCACGTTGGGACGAAATAGGCCGTGTGGGCTCAATGGGCTCGTGAGACCCACACGAATGAAATCTACGAATTGTGGCAAATACTAGACTGGGTGTTATAGATCCCTTAGTCGTGGCAAATTCTGGGCTGAACAGGCCGCACGAACGTGTGGGCCCACTTGGGCCGAATTATAGTATTTTGACCATTTAGGTTATTTGAATCGTTCGAGGCGACTGCGGACCTTTTGAGAGGTTAATAAATGACTGAAATACCCCTATAGGGTACAATGACCGAAATAATCCTATATGATAAAATAACCGAAATACCTCTATAGGGTAAAATGACCGGAATACCCCTACATGGTAAAATAACCGAAATACCCCTATAGGGTAAAATGTTTGTTATACCCTTAGGAGATGAAATGACTGATATGGCCCTACGTTATGTATAACTTATTTGCTCTATGATATGTATGACTATGATTGAGTATGACATTCTGCATACACGTATGATTTACGACAGGACATACTTCATGGGGTTGGGATACTGTTATGGAGGAAGTATATCATTATTGGAAGCTTTCTTTGCGATCTTTATTCTTGGCGACTTTCTGCAATATCATCTTGGCGACTTTCTTTGCGACATCATATCTTGGCGACTTTGTAGCGATATTAGAGTGTTGGCTGGGTGGGTTGATTTTATCCCCACATGGTGTGTTGGTGGTACGGAGTGGTGTGTTGGCTGGATTGGGATGGGCTGCATTATTGCACAGTACTGTTACTATATTGGGCTAAAGCCTACACTATTACTATATTGGGATAAGCCCACACTGTACTGTTACTGAATAGGGCTCAGGCCCAGACTGTTACTGCATGTTGTATACTATTTGACTGATAGGGGGATTACACACTGATTTTTAGCACACTCACTTTTTCCTTTTAACTGTATAGGTAATCCTCAGCCTTAGGTGATTTGGTGCTACGAGGGACTCGGAGGTGGCCACAGAACTGCAGCTGTGCTACACTTGCTTTTATTTAAATTTAAAGTTTATGTTGGGTTTTGTCTATGTAATAAAGCCTTTAAGTTTGTTTACATTTTTAATTGGGTTTTTATTTATTTTAAACTGCTAGTTTAGGAAAGGACGAACTTTCAAAATAATTACTATTTTCAAAGACACAAAATTTAAACAATAGAGTTTCAAAAGCTTCCGCGATTTTTAGATCAACTTATTATAACAAAAGCAGTAAAAAAAGTAATCGTTTTGGCTAGATGTTTTGTTAAACACTAACAAAGAGGTTTTTTAAATTTGGAAATGAATTTTTACCAAAAAGTCCAATTTTTGAAAGACACTTCAATGTGACATGCCAGATTCGGCCATAATGTCTAGGCCGAGTTTGGGGTGTTGCACCTCTTGTATCATTCGAATTTCAACATCAGTGAATTTTCTTCTCCTCTGCTTGTGGTTTTTCCCCAGAAGGGTTTCCACGTAAAATCTATGTGTTCTTATTTTTCTTTCTTATTGCTTTGTGATCGTTCTATATTGCCATTATCAACGTTCAGTTTTTTACACCATCTCCTCTTATTTCCACGTATTTCTTTTCAAATCTATTTTATTTTCATTCTTTTTAATAATTTGTTTGTTTAGTTTTTATATTAAACTTCTAAACATTTTCAGCAACTTGAAATCGATCCATCCCCTGACATCTATCATTTGGTATAAGATTTTGGGATGTTGGTATCCTTGGTTTGCTAAAATTGTGTTCTTGCTTGTTGTTACTTGGGTGCCTCCCAAATAAGTTTTTTTACTCTGAAATTTGGTTCATTTTGTTCCAAAAGTGCAGTAAACTTCTTCTTTTCAACCCCAAATTTTTTTCTTGATAGTTTTTAGTTGTATTACATAGAAAAAAACATTTGCACAAAAAAAATAAAAAAGTAAAGACAAACGAAACAAAAAGAGAAACAAAAGAGAAAAAAAAATCATTTAGTTTTCACCATTTGAGGAGGTATCTCGTAATTTTTTGTAATTTTAGAATATTGGGAACCTGAATGAAAATTTTAAGTTGCTTCACAATTTTGGAGTTTTTGGTTAAATCTTATTTCCTTTAACTCTTAGTCTTAAGTTTTCATTTGTTTTAGCTTTCTTTGCTTTTATTACATTATCTAACACTTGTTTCTTATGTTAGTACGTACGACGACAATTGCACTCTCCTTCCTTCGCGCAACTTCAAATCTTTAGTGTCGAGATTTTTCTTGTCCTCCTAGTGCTTTAGGATAGCGTTGTTAGTGAACGAACACAAATAAATCTTTATGGAAGTTTACTGTTGAGTTCACTTTAAAGTTTAGAAGATTTATTTTATGTTCTTACTTGTTGAATCTGTTATTTTTTGTAAGTGCTAACAGTGAGGATTTCATAACTTTTCCTTGCTATATGAGTGTTGTGAATTTTAGATTCTTAAATAGAGAGACCTACATGTTTTGTTTGTGACAACCCCATTCTCAAATAATGTTCATGATGTCAATCAGTACGTTATCGCTCCACTGATTGCCAATTGGTACATCAGAAAGCTGGGCATAAAGTCAAGTGTCAATTAAAGGAGAGATGCCCACAAGAAAAAGAGAGTAAGAACATTCTCATACATATTTTTAAATGTTATTGGTGTGGTAAAAAAGGTCAGAAAAGTTTCAAATGTTCGGTTTGGTACCCACTTAAAGAAGAAAGTAACAGTGATTTTATGCCTATTGTTGAATCTTGTTCTAGTGATAAAGAGATGTGTGATAGTAAGCTTCGTGAACCAGAAGAAATTAATATTGAGAATTGTTTCTTAGAGTCCATGAATTTAGACAAGTTGCAAATGTCATGTCCTACTAAAGAGTTGTACTTTGATGAATTAAAATTTCAAAACTTTTGTAAGGGAAATATTAGAAGTGAGGATGGTTTTTGTAAAAAGAATGAGAACAAAGTGACCTTGAGTAATAAAAGTTTAATTGTGAGTGAAAATATTAATGAGGTAAAACTCGAGAGATTTGAAAAATATATGAGAGGTTATTTTCAAACTAACCCTAAATGGAACTTTACGAGAAATATCTTTCCTTTGTTTCACGAAGTTGAGTTTCTCAACTAAATTACTGTAACATCCTGAAAATCGGGGGTTAGTAGAACCAGGTTTAGGAATCGAGAGAGAGTAGTCAGTCCCTAATTTTTGAGATTATATATGGGCTTTTAGGAATAAATGAGGTATTGGTTTGTTGGATAAGTGTTAGTGAAACGTTCCTTGAAACCCAAGTTTAAATCCCTTCTCTCTCACCATTTTTATTATTTTGCTAATTTTGCCTCAAGCTCTAGTATGTGACACATATTGTTTTTAAAATAAATATTGAAAAATTATTTCAAAAATAAGGAAATAGCCTAGTGGTTAATTGATAAATGCAAAAGCATGAAAATTAAATTGAGGTCCCATGTTCAAATCCTTTCCCATGCAAAATAATTATTTTTTTTACAAAATCCCTTATTTTTAATGTGTGCCATCCATACCCTTGTAACCCTAGGTATAACTGTTAATTTTATAAAAAATAATCATCCTTTATTCTATTTTTACTCACTCTAGTTGTTCCACCCCTCTCCTCTCCTCCTTGATCTTCAATTTTTTTTCTTTCTTCCTCCATTGTTGCCCTCCCCTTTACCTAGTTTTACCATCTCTTTCTTTTTCTTTTTATCTCAAGATTTGTTAACATCTTCTCAACCATCTTTCTAGTATTTTTTTTCTCATTAAAATCAACCCCAAATATGAAATCTTGAACTCCAATATCGATCACGAACATTGCCAAGAAAGTGCCATTGCCGTTTCTCTCAACTAACTTGTGTAAGATCTCTTCTTTCTTTAATTTTTTGATTAATCTTGTCAATTACAAACCTAAATTTCTAGATTTGGAATTTAGGGGAATTTTAAATATTTTGAAGGTATTTTCTTATATTTTTAATGGATCTTTAAATCATTTTTAAATTAGCCCCGAATTTGGCCACAGTGGGTGGTGGTGCGTGCACCTATGTGCAAGAAAGGGGGATGTTTTGTTTATTGGTTATTGCCCATCTTTTTCCAGCATTAATTTGAGTTCTTGAACCCTCCTAATCAGACTTTAATCACATGTTAATTAGGGAAATACATTCTTGATAAATTAGCCATTTAGATCTCACAATTCGGGAAGTGTAAGTGCGATTAATTATAAACTAGTTTGTTGTTTAGACAAAGTTGTTGGGAAAAGGTTATGGATTGATTAAATGAGGGATTTTAATCAATATTAGCTACTTATTTTTCAGTGTGTAATTGTGTTAGGTGTTGACCGGAACACCCCAAATCAACCGTAAAGCCGAAAGACGTTTGTGCGCATGATTTGCAACAAAATAGTGTAAGAAATCTAAATAGTTTGGATTTGTAAAATAGTAGTGATTTTGATGATTGGCTGGAGCCCATAAGTGGGTGTTTAAGGGCTGGTTAAGATATGAATTGATGGAACTTATACTGATTTTTGACTTAGGTTGGTTTTAAGGTTTATTAAGGAAAATTGGAAGATTCGCTACTGTACTGTGAGAAAGCAAAAAATAAGGTGTGGGTCCTAAACTCAAAAAGTTAATTAAAAATGATAATTTTTTTATATATTTTATGATTTAGCTTGCTAATTGGAGTGGATTAAAAGCTAAATAATTAATTTTGTAAGTGGCCGAACCAAATACATTTCGTGCCTTAAAAGATTGATATGTTAGCGAAGTTGCTAGTTTGACAGTGTGATTATGTGAATGATATTATGATGTATGATTGTGTTATTTGGTATGATATTGATTGCATATATAGCATGATTTGCTAATATATGAATTTATGCATGATATAATTGCATGGATAGTTTGCTATGTTATATTAGAAAGGTTGTTATTCATGCACATTGGAAAATTGTAAAAGTATGTAAAATTGTGTAATATTGAATGATATCATCCTAATGGTAATTTGAAAGTTGGAACACTGTTTCCATTTACTAAAAGCATGTGATTATTGAAGGCATGTTGAATATCTTATGGTTGACGAAGGAGTTTCGTAGAGTACAGGTGGCATATTAAGTCCGCATTTATATGTTGTCAGTGCACTGCATCTAGAGTACTAAGGGGATTGACGATTTTATCGCATATTATATGTTATTGGAGATTGTATCACACTATTTGATATCCAACAGATTTTCAGCATTATTGATTATTCAGCGGATGGTATGGTTAGGAACCTTTTTGCATTGTATCGCGCTCACAACATATTCAAATTTTATTGATTTATGCTACGTATTGTATTATGTTGTATTGAATGGTATCTAAATTAATGATTGTTACTTGAATGAATGATAAACCATGCTCATACACTATTTGACATCAATTTGATAATGGCTATATAATGATATGAAATTCCAATGATGGTTTTGTGTTCTTCTGTTAAAGCTAATATGTTTCACTATATTTGATATTTATGTCTATTTAAAAAAATGTTCCACTCACACTGAGCTTTCATAAGCTCACCCCTAATAGTGTTTAACTTTTTAGGTAAACCTTGAAATTAGGACCAAACTCGACATTCAGAGAATCACCTTGGACCTTGGACTATTCTTAATAAGTATTATTAAGCCTTTATTGGTTTTGGTTTGTAACTTTTAATTATTTATGGTCTGTGGCTTGGTAACTTTTCTTTTGGGGATTGTTGCGTGCATGGATTACTCAAGCATAATAACCAAAAATGGATGATATCGGACTTAAGTAAATTTTGACAATGTTTCCTAATTTCCGCTGCATTGCAAATGAACTATTTTTGGAAAACAAATCAATAAGGCAACTAAGTTTCCAAAATGACTTGAAAAATATTTTTCCACTGCATTCGTTTAACATCGAGTTTTTACAAAGAAGAGTGACAAGCAAACGATTTTTTTTCTTGAACAACACTATCAATAATAAAATGAGTCTTATGTATAGATTATCTAATAAATGAACTCTTTTAAACTAACTCAAAATGTGATTTTTCGCTAAAATAAGTTTATTTAAAGTCTTCAAAAGTAACATAAGTTAGCTTAGCCATTTCGGTGGCTAATGTAGCCTTCTTAATCTAGAAATAATGTCTAGGTCGGGTTAGAGAGGTTACAATTACTCCACCTATGGTAAAGATTCTTTCTTGTTTGACTAAAAATAAGATTCGAGGATGAATCTTTTTGAAGAAAAGGGGATGATGCAAGCATGAATGCCCAATTTCAAGCACATGAATGTGATGACCTTAGCTGCCCTTAAGGCCCAATTAACCGCTCTAAGCCCAAACAGATTGGTGTCAAATTGAATGTATTAGTCCACGAGTTTGTGGCAAGAGGCCTTTAAGGAAGTAGTTTTGAGAGCTTAAACATTAGAAACTCCATTTTGAGGCAGACTTGTCCCATGGATGCAAGCCCAAAAGTTCAACCAGGTTGGAAGGTATTTTTAAGCTTGGAATTGAAGTAAGTAGCCCAAATCTCTCTTAAAGATTAGCTTATTTGGATCACTTAAAGATTTAGTTGTTATATTTTCGGCCTCATTTGTCAATGGCCCAATTAAGGAGTTTATTTTTAAGCCTAAGTTCATTTGTTTTCTTGTAAATTTGGTCCATGCACAATTCCCATAAACCTGACCAAATTCATTTAGTCTTTTCTTTCCACCTTTAAGTTTCTTAGGAAGAAAGAATTACCTTTCATAGTTATCCTTATTTTAAACTACATTTTAGGGATTTTTTTTTTTATCTTAGCCATCCACATTTTCTAGGCTAGTTTTTAGGGATTTGTTTTTCTCTTTCTTTAGCTCCTTTCTTGTATCAAAAGGGGTAGCCACCCACCAAAGAAATCTTATCTTATTTCTTTTAGAAGATTTTTCAACTCAATCTTCTTCAAGACTGTTAGTGAGAGTTCTTCACCCTTTGGTTTTCCAAGTTATCTAGCTTGAAGGGTCAATTAAAGCCATTAGTGGAGTTTATTGAAGCTTGTTCTTCAAGGGGTTCCATTGGATATTTTTCTTTCTCATCTTACCATTATCATTTTTATCATCCTTCAATCTTTCATCTCTCTCTCTCTCTCTCTCTCTCTCTCTTTATTTCTTATTATTATTCTTGAAGTGTTCTTGAAGTGTTCTTAACTTATTTATCTTTTAATTTCAAATTTGACCTCATCTTTTTGGAGAACAAGATTCGACTTTTCTCCTCCAAAAATCCATTACACATTAGTTAAATATATATCCTATTGTTTCAATCTCTCTATTTTCAAATCTATTTTATTTTCATTCTTTCTAATTGTTTGTTTGTTTAATTTTCAGATTCGAATTCTAAACATTTTCAATAACTTGAAATTGACCCATCCACTTCCATCTATCACTCTAGCTCAAACTTTCTCTCTCTAGAACCCATGAAAATCTTGTTGAAAATAGAGGATTGATGGAGGAAATGAGTTTCGGAGATGAGTTTCCAAGTGATTTTGACAAAAATACAATGTGGATATTGAGATTTTTGGTAAGATTTGAAGAAAGATGAGAAATATGAAGAAAAGGGAAAGGATGGCTGACTAGAATAAGTTGATTTTTTTTGGAGGGGGTCCTCTCATTTTATGAATTTAAAACACTAAAAGAAACTTAAGTCAATTTTTTTTTCACAACTCAATTTAAAAGTGTGGTCCACAATTAATCTTGTCACAAAAAATCACATTTAATGGTAAAAAATAATTCCACATATCAAATATCTCATCAAAATAATATTTACAATATATAATTCTTGTGAAATGACCAAAATACCCTTTTATGGAAATTTTTTATCATTTTGCCTTTTTTTAATCTCTTTACATAATTTTTCACAATAATAAGTACCTATAAGATCCAAACATCGTAATTCACATATAAATCTTCATAAAAATACTTGAATGTTATAAAATTACAGTTCTACCAACTTCTCGATAAAAATGGATTTATGATTTAG
Organism: Gossypium raimondii; assembly: GCF_025698545.1. NCBI lineage: Eukaryota > Viridiplantae > Streptophyta > Magnoliopsida > Malvales > Malvaceae > Gossypium > Gossypium raimondii. The sequence continues at coordinate 33,633,568 of NC_068572.1, read as the reverse complement.
TCCTTGTACATTCTAATCTTTCCAATTTGGTCCCAAAAGTGGTGTTCAGCACACCAATACATACTCCAACTTATTCTAAAGTCAAATAATCAATAACAACTCATAATTTCTCTTTTTGGTTAAATTTTCACTTTAGTCCTTGAACTTTTTAGAGTTTACAATTTATTTCTTTTTACCATATTTTCTCATCTACAATTCTTTCTATTGATTTATATCTCTAATATCAATCTTCCTTTCGTAAAAAATTCTTTATTTGACTCAATATCCAACTTTCTTGAAAATTTACTATATCTAATCATGATATAGTGGCATGTGTCTGATTGAAAATTTTGGGATGTTACAGATTTGGAGATCATATGGTTTGAACTAATGAGGCTTATTCGAAGAAATATTTCACTGTTACTTACAATTAAGGTTGATGATGATTTAATTAGAGCTATGATGCAATTTTGGGATCTTTCTTACTCATGCTTTTTATTCAATGAAGTTGATATGGTTCACACAATTTAAGAGTAGTTTACCTTGCTACATTTGGACTTTACTAACTCTAACAAGGTATATTAAAAGAAGAATAGAGGGTACAAGAGCTTACTTGCTAGGTATATTAAAAGAATAATAGAGGGTACAAGAGCTTACTTGCCAGTTTGATGGGGATTGAGTTAGCATACATTGATAAGGTTTTTAATATGAAGGTTAAAGAAGCATTCTTCCCTTGGTATTTGTTAAGGGACTCATCCATTCTGATAGTGAAAAGTGCATGACTACTATGGCTTTGGTGATTAATAGGTTGGTTATCTTTCTAAAGGCTCAAAGCCATGTTAGTACATCTTTTACTAAATTCATAGATCAAGTTGATTACAAAGTTAATATTCAATTTTAGCCATACTTTTCAAGATTATCTGATATTTGAATTTTGTTAGGTGCTTTAGTATGCTAGTTTTATTCGATGCATTAAACGTTTGTTCATATGGATGAAAGTAACTTTAAATGCAAGACAAGCCTATTTTGCAGCTTTTCGTTTGACATGCATCCTTTTGTAACACCCCAAAATAGGGCCTAAGAGTTTCGAGGGTATTTTAGGAATTTTATCCTATATGTGCTCAGAATTTCATAAGGTTGGTATTCAATAATGTTTTTGATAGTGGCTATTAGGAAATTAAGTCAATTTTTGATAATGGGTTTTAAATTTATTTAATTTTGATAGGACTAATTTATAAAAGATTCAAAACTAAGAGTTTTTATGAAGTAATTTGCCCAGAATTTTAAAATCAACCTAAAAACCGTATTCTCCAAACTATTTCACGATAGAAACTTCCCCCATTATGTTCTTGACGTCCCTTTGTTTCTTTTACTCTCCCAATCAATTTTTACTCCCAAATCCTATTTACTTTTGATCTCCAATATCTTTTGAACTATAAATCTCCATTGAAAACCAAGAAAACACCCAAAAACTTCATTAATTTCATCATCTTCTTCAAGACTGAATTTTTTAGAATTTCAACAAAGTTTATTTTTCTTACATTCAAGGTAACCAATCATCTTCTTATTAGTTTCAAATGTTATCTAGACTTTTAAACTGAATTATTAGCCATTAAAACACATCTTTTGGATAAAAGTCAAAAATTTGGTCATTAATGGTGGATTTCAGGTTTATGGACTAAAACTTGGTTAAGTGTTTTTCAACTTGTTTTAACATTATTAGAAGGTTTCTAAAGTTACTTTAAAGTCTCGTTAAGAAATTCTAAAGTTTTAATGAATTTTCGTTGTAATGGCCAAAACTTGTCGAAAAATTTTGATACCTTGAAACTTGTAGTTCTGTGTAGTTTCAATGTTGGGAAGTAGTTGTAGATGAATGAAACTTGTTTCATACGAAAAGATTAAGTGTAGACCGAGCTATTTGAATTTTAAGTTCATCATGCTAAAGGTTTCGGTTAGAGGAGAATGTAGCTTAGGCTTATGTTTGTGACTATTTAAGGTGAATTATTGACTGATTTTTCATTGAATATTTATGTGGTTTGTCTTGTTAAAGTTTCGGAGTCAATAGGACATTCAACGAGTAGAGACAAAGGCAAAGAAAAGCTTGTCTGAGCTTTTGGCTTTCCGGTGAATGTTTTGGAATAGTTGTTCATAGATGATTCATTGTGTAATTGGGAATTTAGAGGTAGCCTAAACCCCTAGTCTAAACTCCAAGTGTAAGTGTTCTCACACCTACGTTATAATGTGATAAATGTGTGTTGTGCAATTGTGAAAATATGAACATGTATGAGATACTATGATATGTATTGTAATTTGGTGATGACTATTATGAAAGTGAATATATGAGTATGTAATTCATGCCAAGAGATAGTACATAAGTGGGTACATTTTCATAATACGTGACAGTGGTTATAATGTGTTGATGATATGTATATATAATGAGCATGTGTGGAAATTGATATGTAAATATGTGTTGATAATGTGGATATTTTGGCCTTATGAACTTTGAGACCATTGGATATAGTGGGCATGCGATAGGATTGTGAGTACTCACCTTTGGGTTGCGATATTTGCCGCGTTAAGGCCTAAGATAGTTTTTAGAGAGAAGGGAATGTTATCCAAGTTCCATTCAGCGGGATATGTGTGTTTGGTCTGTTGGAGAGTGATAGCTATATGCTTCACTTGTGGAATATGTTTTATAACGACCCGTTTTTAGTGAAATCAAAATAGTGGTTTCGGGACCACAAATCCAAAGTCAAAAAATTTATTCTAATATTATTTTGTGGTTTATAGCATGATAATATGATGGTATAAAAATTTCGTTAAGAAATTTTACCATTTGTATGCTCTATTTGTGAAAAAGGACTAAATTGCGTAAAGTGTGAAACTTGTGTTCTATTAGCTAAAGATATTAAATAGCTATAGAACTTTGAAGTGGAGGTCCTTATATGGTAATTAGACCATTAAATGAGTTAGTGGATGTGCATGGCTTGGTAATTGAGTAATTTTTAAAGTTAGGTAAGGGTAAAATGGTAAAAATGTAATTAATGAGAAAAATAAATAAAAGAAAAACCAAAAAGCTATCATCTTCTTCTATTTTTCATGCCATAGTTGAATTCACAATAGGAGAAGGGAATAAATTTTTGCTCAAGCTTTTTCTTTGCATGTAAGTCATATTTCATCTCATTTTCGTTGATTTTTACTTTTTCGGAACCGTTGTAGCTTAATCTGGCTAAATAGGGGACTAAATTGCAATATGGTTGAAAGTCTAGGATTTTTTCATGAGAGCATATTAGTTGTTCTTGAAGTTTAATGGAAGAAAATGAACCATTGTTGTTAAATAAATAACTTTTGTTAAGTGAGTTTTGATGAAATTGTTAATTAGGGGTTAAATTGAGAAATATGAAAATTTTGTGATAAATGTGTGAATTTATGGAATATATGGGCTGATATGAGCATATATAATATTTGGCTAGGCTTGGATGTAGTGAAATTTCATGAATTTCATTTTGTTGCAAGCCTAGGGACTAAATTGTAAAAAGGTCAAATATTTAGGGGAAAAATGGTAATTTTTCGATAACATGAAATTTGATTGAATTGAATAGAATAAATATTATATAGATCAAGAAAAGTCACTTTCGGAATTAGATCGATGCAAAGATAAAGTATTGGATTGATCGGTCGATTGTTTCCGTGTAAATTTGAGGTAAGTTTGTATGTTTAATAAGAATTAAATTATATGTGTTTAAATGCTTAGTTGATATAATTGTGATGATACGACACCACGAAAATTCTCGACAAGGTATCAGCAATGTGTGGATCCCGGTTGAACCTTTGGAATAGATATGATACAAATGACAAGCATTAGGGGTTACTATGTTTTGGATGCTGGTCTCATATATGTAATTGACCATTTAGGTAACCTTTGAAGTATGTTTGGTATTTTTTAAAGTGGTCAAATGAATGTGTTTATGGATATCATGTTATGGTGTGAAAGTACATGTTATAAACTTGAAATATGTTGGACTTGAGAGCCTATTTATACCATGGTTTTATGTATTTTGATGTGTATAGGTTGACACCAATTTGGGTGAGAAATATGGCTTGGAAAATGGCCTATTTTTGTCTACACGGGAAGAGACACAGGCGTGTGTCTCAGCTGTGTATGACACATGGCCAGGTGACACAGTCGTGTGTCCCTTGTAATTTCCTTAGAAAGCAAGTCAGTAGCTTCACACGGCCTAGCACATGGGCGTGTGGCATGGTCGTGTGGCACAAGTCAGTATACCTTCCAGTTTTCACAAGGCCTAACACACGGCCTAGCACATGGGCGTGTGAGGCTATTTAGAAGGGTACATGGCCTGGCACACAGGCGTGTGGTCTGGCCGTGTGACCCAAGTCAGTGAGTTACACGGGTTTAGACACGAGCTAGGACATGGCCATGTGATCCCTTTTCGATTGCCCACACGGCCTGAGACACGGGCGTGTCTCTGTACCGTGTGAGACACATGGCGTGGCCACACAGGTGTGTGTCCCCTGCACTTTGAAAAATTTTAATGTTTTTCTAAAGATTTCTTGAATACTCAGTTTAGTCTCGAACCACCTTTAATGTCTATTTGGGGCCTCGAAGACTCGTAACAGGGACTGTATGAATGTATTTGGATGGATTTTGATTTGAATGATAATTGATTATGAAATGTATGATTGTTTAGGTCATAAGTCCGGTAATGCTCTGTAACCCTGTTTCGGCATTGGATACGGGTTGGAGGTGTTACATTTATTGGTATCAGAGTTACGGTTTAGTCGATTCTCAGACTAACATAGCATATGTGAGTCTAGCTATACATGCCATTTTGTAACCTGTGATAGTGTGCCATCACCAGACAGTTGAAAATCATGTTTTTCATATAGTAATGGATCCAAATTGAGCAGACTCCAATGATGTTGAGAGTAATGCGCCAACCTCCATTCGCGGGGCAACGTCGTTTCGATCTAGACCCGTGTCTGAGGGTCGTGGAGGAGATGCTAAGGAAGCCTTCTTTCAGATGATGAATGAGTGGTTCACTGAGTATGTCTGAACGAATCCAGCTGCTCAACAACCTCCACCCCCACCTTTTCCCCAACCGATCCCTATAGCTCCTCAAGTCTTAGAACCGGTACGTTTGAGCAAATCGCCTGTGGATAAAATTCAAAAATATGGGGTTGAAGAGTTTAGAGCTACAATTGATGATGACCCTGAGAGAGCCGAGTTTTGGCTTGAGAATACGATCCGAGTTTTCGATGAGTTGTTTTGCACACTGTCAGAATGCATTAAATGTGATGTGTCTCTTCTGAAAGATGCAACATTTTAGTGGTGGAACATATTAATATATGTAATGCCGAAAGACTGAGTCACATGGGAATTCTTTCAGATTGAGTTTAGAAAGAAATATATAAGTTAGCGGTTTCTTGATCAAAAGCGCAAGGGATTCTTAGAGCTAAAACAGGGTCATATGACCATAGCCTATTATGAAAGAGAGTTTGTTAGACTGAGCAAATATGCCCGAGAGTGCATTCCAACCGAAGTGGTTATGTCTAAACGGTTCGAAGACAGGTTGAATGTAGACATCAAGCTTTTAGTCAAGATTCTTGAACTGAAAGAATTTGTTGTGTTAGTTGATAGAGCACACAAAGCGGAAGGGCTTAGCAAAGAAAAGAGAAGAGCCGATTTCGAGGCTAGGGATTCGAGAAAGAGGTGACAGGTAAATCATATCATTCTTCATTTAAGAAATCGAAGGATTTTCATAACTGTTCGACAGCTTCAGTGGGGTATTCTAACAGAGATCGTGGGAAGCAACATGCGAGTCCAAGAGCTCAAGCCACTTCAGTAGCGAGCATTGGTAGTGTCAAGACCAACAAACCTGAATCTCAACGATATGGTAGACAACATTTTTGAGAATGTTGGATGAATGACAGAGCCTATTTTAGATGTGGCTCGCAAGAGCATTTCATTCATGATTGTCCTGAATTACCTGAGAAAAATAAACTTCCGACTGCTCGACCGAGCAATACAGCTGCAAGAGGGAGACCACCCCAAAACACTGGAAATGTGAGTGGTAGTAGAGGTGCAACAAAGGATTCTACTATGAGATCTGAGGCACGGGCGCCAGCCAGAGCTTATGCCATTCGCGTTCGCGAAGATGGATCGGCCCCAGTTATTATCACTGGTACTTTTTCTCTTTGTAACACTGATGTAACTGCACTGATTGATCATGGATCAACCAATTCTTATGTGTGTACAAATTTAGTGTCTAGTAAGAGTTTACATGTTGAGTCCAGTGAATTTGTGGTTAAGGTATCAAACCCCTTAAGTTAGTATGTTCTAATTGATAAAGTATGCAATAATTGTCTTTTGATGACTCGAGGTTACAAATTTTTTGCCGATTTAATACTTTTACTACTTGATGAGTTTGATGTGATATTGGATATGGATTGGCTAACTTTGCATGATGCGGTTGTGAATTGTAGATGAAAAATTATTGTGTTAAAATGTCAGAACGGTGAGACTCTACGTATTGAATCTGATGATTCAAGTGGGTTACCTATTGTAATATTGGTTATGCTAGCATAGAAGTATGTGAGAAAGGGTTGTGATGCATATCTTGTATATGTACTAGATACAAAAGTGTCTGAGATGAAGATTGATTTAGTACTAGTGATTAGTGACTATTTAGATGTATTTCTAGAAAAGTTACCCGTGCTACCACTGATTAGAGAGGCTGAATTTGCTATTGAGTTAGTATCGGGAACATCACCGGTATCGATAGCTCTGTACAGAATGGCTCCGACATAGTTTAAAGAGTTGAAAGCTCAGTTGCAAGAGTTAATGGATAGAGGTTTTGCACGACCAAGTTTCTCGCCCTAGGGTGCACCAGTTTTGATTGTAAAGAAGAAAGATGGATTAATGAGATTGTGTATCGACTATCGACAGCTCAACAAGGTTACGATTAAGAATAAGTATTAGTTGCCGAGAATTGATGATTTGTTTGATCAATTGAAAGGAGCAACAATATTTTCAAAGATTGATTTGAGATCTGGTTATTATTAGTTGCAGGTTAAAGATTCGAATGTGCCAAAAACTGCATTCAGAACCAGGTACGGGCATTATGAATTTCTTGTTATGTCGTTTGGGTTAACTAACGCTCCTACAATTTTTATGGATTTGATGAATAGAATTTTCAGACTGTATTTAGACAGATTCGTTGTTGTATTCATTGGTGATATTCTGGTCTATTTTCGAAATGAGTCTGATCATGCCGAGCATTTGAGAGTTGTGTAACAAACTTTGAGAGATAAACAACTATTTGCTAAATTCAGCAAATGCGAGTTTTGGCTCCAATAAGTTGGATTTTGGGGACACATTGTTTCCACGGAAGGCATCAAAGTTGATTCGAGCAAGGTTTCAGCGGTGGTTGACTGGAAACCACCAAGAAACATTTTTGAGGTTAGAAGTTTCTTAGGGTTAGCAGGCTATTATTGAAGATTTGTAAAAGGATTTTCAATGATAGCTATACAGATGACTCGGTTATTATTGAAAGATGTCAAATTTGAGTGGTCTGATAAATGCCAACAGAGTTTCAATCAGATGAAAGCACTGTTAACCGAAGCACCAGTTTTAGTTCAGCCTGAGTTGGGTAAAGAATTTTTGATTTTCAGTGATGTATCATTGAACGGTTTGAGATGTGTTCTAATATGAGAAGGCAAAGTAATAGCATATTCTTCCAAACAATTAAAGACGTACGAGAAGAATTATCTGACACACGACTTGGATTTAGCTGTTATTGTGTTTGCATTAAAAATTTGGCGACACCTCTTGTTTCGTGAGAAGTGCCACATATTTACCGATCACAAGAGTTTGAAGTATTTGATGTCATAGAAATATTTGAATTTGAGACAACGAAGATTGCTCGAATTGTTGAAAGATTATGAGTTAGTGATTGATTTATCATCCGGGGAAAGTGAACGTAGTCACGGATGCTTTGAGTAGAAAATCTTTGTTTGCTTTGAGAGTGATGAACACGAAATTGACTCTGTCTGATGGTGGATCAATTTTAGCCGAGTTAAAAGCTAAACTGTTATTTCTTCAGCAAATTTGCGAACCTCAAAAATGTGATCATGCATTGCAGACTAAACGAGTACAATATGAGTCAACTTCTGATTTTGAATTTCAGATCGGACCCAATGGTTGCCTATTGTTCTGTGATAGAGTTTGTGTGCTGAAGAATCCAGAACTTATACAAAAAATTTTGCACGAAGCTCACAGTGGTACCTTATCTGTTCATCCGGGAAGTAATAGGATGTACAGTGATTTAAGGCAAATTTATTGGTGGTCGGGTATGAAACATGACATTTCTGACTTTGTGTCCAGATGTTTGATTAGTAAATAGGTTAAAGCCGAACATCAAGTACCTCCAGAACTATTAGAGTCAGTGATGATACCATAGTGTAAATGGGATAGAGTTACAATGGATTTCGTATCAGGACTACCTTTATCCCCGAAAAAGAAAGACGTTATATGGGTTGTCGTTGATCAATTGACGAAGTCTACACATTTTATTCCGATACGTATAGACTTCTTGACAGATTAGTTGAGTTGTATATCTCAGAGATTGCCAGATTGCACGGAGTGCCAGTTTTTATTATTTCAGATAGAGATCCACGATTTACATTACAATTTTGGAAGAAGTTACAAGAGCTTTGGGTATGCGGTTGCATTTTAGCACCACATTTCATCCTTAAACTGATGGTCAGTCTGAGAGAGTGATTCAGATTCTTGAGGATATGCTTCATTACTGTGTCTTAGAATTCGAAGGTAATTGGGAAAAATATTTACCGTTGGTTAAATTCGCATACAATAATAGTTTTCAGTCGAGTATAAAGATCGCACCGTATGAAGCTTTATATGGTCATAAATGTTGAACTCCATTATAATGGACCGAACTTAGTGAGAAAAAGATACACGGGGTTGATTTCATCCGAGAGACCAAGGAGAAAGTGAAAGTGATTTGTGACAGTTTGAAGGTCGCTTCAGATCGACAGAAATCGTACGCGGATTTGAAACGTAAAGATATTGAATTTCAGATCGGCGATAAAGTATTTCTAAAAGTATCGCCTTAGAAAAGAATTCTCTGTTTTGGTCGCAAAGGAAAGTTGAGTCCTTGATTTATCGGACCGTATGAGATTATCGAAAAAACTGGGCCAATGGCTTATCGATTTGAATTACCATCAGAGTTGGAAAAGATTCATAATGTGTTTCATGTGTCTATGTTACGATGGTACCGTTCGGATCCTTCGCATATAATTTCTCCGACCGAGGTTGAGATTTAGCCCGACATGTTGTATAATGAAGAACAGATCAGAATTTTGGCACGAGAGATCAAAGAGTTGAGAAATAAGAGGATAGCCTTAGTGAAAGTTGTTTGGCATCATCACGGGATTGATGAGGCTACTTGGGAACTAGAGGAAACCATGAGAAAACAATACCCTAACCTATTTTCTGGTAAGATTTTCGAGGACAGAAAGTTCTAAGGGGGGAGAGTTGTAACGGCTCGTTTTCAGTGAAATCGAAACAGTAATTTTGAGACCACAAATCTGAAGTCAAAAATTTATTTTAATATTATTTTTTGGTCTATAGCATGATAATATGGTGGTATAAAAATTTCGTTAAGAAATTTTACCGTTTGTATGCTCAGTTTTTGAAAAAGGACTAGATCGCGTAGAGTGTAAAAGTTGTGTTCTATTAGCTAAAGGTGTTAAATAGCTATAGAAATTTAAAGTGGAGGTCCTTATATGGTAATTAGACTATTAAATGAGTTAGTGGATGTGCATGGTTTGGTAATTGAGTAATTTTTAAAGTTAGGTAAGGGTAAAATGGTAAAAACGTAATTAATGATAAAAATAAATAAAAGAAAAACCAAAAAGCTACCATATTCTTCTATTTTTCATTCCATAGTCGAATTCACAATAGGAGAAGGGAAGAAATTTTTGCTCAAGCTTTTTACTTGCATGTAAGTGTTATTTCATCCCGTTTTCGTTGATTTTTATATTTTGAGAACCGTTGTAGCTTAATCTAGCTAAATAGGGGACTAAATTGCAATATGGTTGAAATTATAGGGTTTTTCCAAGAGAGCATATTAGTTGTTCTTGAATTTTAATGGAAGAAAATAACCCTTGTTGTTAAATAAACAACTTTTGTTAAGTGAGTTTTGATGAAATTGTTAATTAGGGGTTAAATTGAGAAATATGAAAATTTTGTGATAAATATGTGAATTTATGGAATATATGGGCTGATATGTGCATATATAATTTTTTACTAGGCTTGGATGTGGTGAAATTTCATGAATTTCATTTTGTTACGAGCTTAGGGACTAAATTGTAAAAAGGTCAAATGTTTGGGGGCAAAATGATAATTTTTCCATAACATGAAATTTGATTGAATAGAATATAATAAATATTAAATTATTTAAATTTGATTATATAGATCAAGAAACGCAACGTTTGGAATTAGATCGAGGCAAAGATAAAGTAGTGGATTGATCGGTCAATTGTCTCCGTGTAAATTTGAGGTAAGTTTGTATGTTTAATAAGCATTAAATTATATGTGTTTAAATGCTTAATTGATATAATTGTGATGATACGACACCACGGAAATTCTCAACAAGGTATCGGCAATGTATAGATCCCGTTTGAACCTTAAGAATAGATAGGATACAAATGACATGTCAATAGGGGTTATCGTGTTTTGGGTGCTGGTCTTATACATCTTACCGGTGGCTGAGTTTCTGACATGTGTTGCGGTTACTTTACAACCTATGTGAGTAACACCGTGTAGCTACATCTTAACTTACAGCTTGTGTGAGCAGACCTAGTGATGGCTCGAGAATGAGCATCTATATGAGATAGAGGTGGTTTTGACCATGTATTGGCACTTAATGTGCGAGATATCCGAGTATTCGATAGTACTCCAAATGGTTTAAGGGGTAGATATGATGATACGAGGTTATAAGAGTTGATAAGAACCAGTATAGGTATTCATGTGAAATACGGAAAGTAATTCATAGTTGATGTATTCATACATGACTAACATGATTGTGATTATGTGTTAGGCTTTGGGCTAATTGAAATTTTCCTATGTTTTAATTATACTTATCTAAATTGTGGATGAATGGTAAGTTGTATTTATTAGTCATACGAACTTACTAAGCTTAATAGCTTACTCTATTTTAATTTTCGTGTTTTATAGTGATTCAGAAGCTCGCTCGGTTTGGAAGTTTGCGGAGATCGTGTCGCACTATCAAACTCTCATTTTGGTATTTTGGACTTTGTATATTTTGGTTAAATGCCATGTATAGGTGTTTTGGCTAATGTGGCCTATATGTCTTGTTGTGTTTTGGCCATTTGAGATGGATTGTAAGGTGGTCACATATTTTGATATGTATATATGTTCAAATGGCCCTTTGATATGTGGTGTATGGTTGCTATATGAATGTCTAGCTTGTGAAATTGTGTTTGGCATTAATTGGTTGAAATGGAGATGATTATGTATGCTAAGTTTTAGGCACAATGTCTCATATATGTAATTGACCATTTAGGTAACCTTTGAAGTATGTTTGGTATGTTTTAAAGTGGTCAAATGAATGTGTTTATGGATATCATGTTATAGTGTGAATGTACATGTTATAAACTTCATATTGGTTGGACTAGAGTGCCTATTTATACCATGGTTTTATGTATTTTGATGTGTATAGGTTGACACCAATTTGGGTGAGAAATATGGCTTGGAAAATGACCTATTTTTGTCCATACGGGCAGAGACACGAGCGTGTGTCTCAGCCATGTGTGACACACAGCCAGGTGACACAACCGTGTGTCCCCTGTAATTTCCTTAGAAAGCAAGTCAGTAGTTTCACACGGCCTAGCATATGGGCATGTGGCTTGGCCGTGTGGCACAAGTCAGTATAGCCTCAAGTTTTCACACGGCCTAACACACGGCCTGGCACACGGGCGCATGAGGTCATTTCAAAGGGTACACGGCCTGGCACACGAGCGTGTGGTCCGACCGTGTGACCCAAGTCAGTGAGTTACACGGGGTTAGACATGAGCTGAGACACGGCCATGTGATCCCTTTTCAATTGCCCACACGGCGTGAGACACGGGCGTGTCTCTTGACCGTGTGAGACACACGCCCTGGCCACACGAGCATGTGTCCCCCGCACTTTGAAAAATTTCAATATTTTTCTAAAAATTTATTGAATACTCGGTTTAGTCCCGAACCACTTTTAATGTCTATTTGGGGCCTTGAGGGCTCATAACAGGGACTATATGAATGTATTTGAATGAATTTTGATTTGAATGATAATTGATTTTGAAATGTATGATTGTTTAAGTCATAAGTTTGGTAATGCTCTATAACCCTATTTCAGCGTCGGATATGGGTTAGGGGTGTTACATGTTTGACTCTACGAGTCTATGTGGTGTGTTGGAGATTCGTGCACTTGATGAGTGGTGATAGAGTCCACTTTATGTTTCATGATCCCAAGAGCCAAACTATCATTAAATGTATCTAAAATGTGTGATATGATATATGCCTGAATTGTCTTGTAATCATTAAGTAAATGAATTCTTGAAGAATAATGAAATATGAGAACTTTGATATAGAATTAGAGATGCCATGAATACGATATATGATTGTTTAACTATTGCAAAGTGACTTGCTTGCGTAGTGGTTGCTCTGAGCATTCACTGAGCTTGTTAAGCTCACCCATTCCATTTTAACCTTTACAGAGTAGTTGCATTTCCGATGTGAGTGGTGTGGCCTTCGAGGAATTGATCCAAGCCATTCTCTTAGTTTCTATAGTAGGTGTAAATTGGTTTATTTATTATATGGGACTTTAAGGCAATGTGGTAGACTTTAATCAGTTTTGTTAAGTCATTTTTGGGCTATTTGCTTTTTATTGATGTTTGGAAGCATGTGGACCTGAACACAGTATATTGGCTACTGTCTTAGACATTTTGATGCTTATTTGACTAGGTGAATGAAGCATGATGTTTAGGGATTAAGTTGAATGATTTTAATGCTTGCATATGCTTAAATTTTGTAACCTGGAGCAGAGGTATCAATATTAGGGCTTTAAAAACAATACCTCTGTATTTTTTAAGAGTGTAGGAAGACAAAATAGAGAATTGGTATCGATACCTCGGCCCGAGAATCGATACTCAGGGTAAGTTTATCGATACCTTGCAAAAGGTATCGATAATTTTTGATGTTTTAAAATTTGGTAAGAAACAAAATGCAAGTTTGGTATCGATTTTCCGTGTGGTATTTATACCACTTAAAGGAAATATCGATACACCCGAGACAGTATCGATACATACGTAACATTTTTGGGAAAATTGGCTAAGTGGTCCCAATGTTCGATGTATGCCCATTTTATGTTTGATTAATGTGTATTAGCACAGTTAAACGTTAATTTGGGTTTGCATGACTTAATATTCGCATTATTGCTATAGTAACAAAACAATGTAAAGATGCTTGTATACTAAATGTGTTGATTATGATGTAACTGATGTGAGACGGTGGTGTAGCGTCGTAGAACTCGGGTTTGATGATCAGGCCGGGTATAGGGTGTTACACCTTGTTTTAGGAATTTTAACAAAGTACATTAAAAAAAGATAAAACTAAGAAGGTTGAATAACACATAATAAAAAACCAAGTTAAAAAATAGAAAAGAACAACCTTTTTATTAAACAAAAGAAATCAAATCACCATCTGAGGAGGCTCGAGTTTAGAACTTATCACTACAAGAAACACTCTAACCATCAATGCCTAAAAATCTCTCCTTTGATCCACGGAAACTTGAAAATTCTTAGGTAGAAGACAAAAAAGGAGACACCAAGGTTGAAAAGCACAAATAATGGGGGCGAAAGGCAAAGCATAAGAGGCTTTAAGAGAAATGAAACCAAATACAACATCAAAGGAAGGGTAAAAGAACCTTAGAAGTGTTTTACAGAGAGAATGGAGAGGGAACATGCTTGAATGAGGCCTATTATACTAAAGTGTAATTATAATTTAAGCTAATATAATATTTAATAATTTAATTATCAATTTACATGTTCTATATTAAAATTTTATTAATATGCTAACTCATAATTATTTTTGTACTTATGTGTTTTAGATGTTAAAACTTTTATTAAATAAAATTATAAGTTAGTATTTTGTACATCGATGGTGTACTTTTTATTCCACAAGGCTAAAACATTTATCACATATTTCTTTCTAAAATATTTATTTTAAAAATATTTTATTATACTTGTAAAGGACATTTGTCAACCCTTGACTCAACTTATGGAGTCTAAAAACTCTATTGACGATTGTACCAAATATTTTCCCTAAAATTATTAATAAAAAATAGATACTTAGTTGACGAGTGATAAAATATTAATAATTTAATTATTTTAAATATAAATAATTATAAATTAAAAGTATATGAAATATATAACATAGTAGTAAATAATAATATTTTGTAATCAATTAACAAGATAAAGGTGAATATTGTAAGAATAATTTCACGAGTAAAAACGTCATGGATAAAGTAATAATAAATTATATATAAAATAAAAATAAATAGTTGATACTAGAAGATAATAATTTTTTATAATTACAATTATAAAAATCATATAAAATTTAAAAGACGAAAATGAACAATAATGATTCTTTATAAAGAAAAGACGAAGATGAATAATAAATGTTCTTTGCAAAAAAAAAAAAGAAGAAGGAAAGACGGAGATGAACAATAAGTATTCTCTACAAAAATTTATCTCAAAAGAAAACATGAAAATGCACAGTCCCTGCAAAATTTTTGTAATTCAGAGAATATATTCTCTGCAATTGTAATAATAATCTAAAAATAACAATTGTGTAGAGCGAGAAAAATGTCTATAATAATGCAAGGGACCACATTGTCTAACAAGGACGTTGTAAAGAGTGATAGGAGCCTTCTATAAAAGGTTCTCGGTTTGGAAATAAAAGACACGACGCAAATACACGGCTCAAAGTTTCTATTCAAAACTTTGAAAAATTTAAGTTATTGTTATAAAAAAAATTTAAATTAAAAAAAATCAGATTTAAGTTTTCAAAAATTCCAATCTTTAATTTTTTACTTTCATCCATCCTCAGATCTTCGAGACTTGTTTGGTACCAAAGCCAAGGAGGAACATGTAATTCTAAGTTTTGTAAATCTTCAACTTTTTTTTCAATATTTTCGAGTTTTGGTTTAACTATCTTAATTAATGTATTGTTATTTTTGTTGAGTACTGATACACTGTCCAAGTAGCCATGGGCTAGGTGTGTTAAGGACGTAGTATCCTTGCAGACAATTTTAGTAATTTAGAAATTTTGATAGTAGAACCTGCCTGTAGGAAATATGATAAAAAAATAAATAAAAATGTTTCCTTTCTTTAGGAGAACCAACTATTCTGCAAGTTTTACTTCCAATCATTCCCAAGAGTCTGACCAAACGCTCAATAACACTGTTAGTGATCAAGAAGAACATTATGAAAATGCTCCCCAAAGGTGTGATAATTTGACTCTTCCAAGAGTTCCAACAAACCAAATTTATTAAAAAAAACAACATTTGGAACTTTAAATGCCTTTTGTAGTTATGTTATAAAAACAAAAGAAAAAAGTTTACCTATTCAAAAAAAAAAAAACTTTTCAATTATTAGATAAAGTTGTCATAAATAAGCTTAAAGAATAAAATTATAAATAAATTCATTTCGGATTAGTCCAAGTCAGTGTCAAACCACTTAGTGTTGAAGCCACCAAAAATACCTCAATTTTAATTGCTTTAAAGGACCAAAGACACATAATAATGTTTAACGATTCCTTACTAGGAACAGTTGAAAAAAGCCAATGTATTACCCCAATACATTTTAATTGCTACCCAAATTGTATGGTTTCATTAAATAATAAAAACATTTTAAAATCGTTGACCTTTCAAATTCGTACTCATAATTACAAGATGCACCTTGGATTCGAAGTGCTAACGTTAGTCTATCGGCTCCATTTCAAAGCCATGTATTTCGTAATCAACACCAAGGCTTTAATCCAAAGCTCAAAAGGAGAAACTATTTTAATAGAAACAGACATCACACGATCTCATACCACAATTCCAAAAAAAAATACAATGGCATGAAATCCATCTCCCTGTTAGATGGAAGCTAGAAGGTGCTACAAATCCTATTACAAAAACCCCTATTAGAAACACTTTCTTAAGTGGAATTTCTCAACTAAGATGACACAATTGAATTAACATTCGATAAGCCACCCAAAATGCCCCCGAGACATTCTTTTGAAATAGGAAGTACTAGTATGACATTTAGGTGGTTAAATATAGAAGAATAATCAAATCCTGAAACACAAAGAATAGATTTTAGGATTGCTAGAGCCTTTGTCTCTTCCATCCTAATAGCATTTAGAACCAATTTACAAGGAATAGATAATTCTTCAAATATAGCCCAACCTATCTATACCAGACAGGAAGGGAGCCCCCAAAATTCACCTAAGATGTCACCAACGTACTTATCAATGACTAATAATGCAAGACTAGAAAAAAATTCTAAAACTTTTGTACTAGAAAAATCTTTTGAGATTAATAAAGAATGATGTAGAAAATACTTTTATTCCAACTAGAATAAAAAATATTACTTTAAAATTATGATAATAAGAAAGAAAATATTCTCCAAGAATATTACAAATTTATGAACACTCATAAAATCTAAATAAAATTCTTTGAAGGGTTTGAAGATCATTATTTGAAATCTATCAATACAATAAAAATTAATACTAGATGACAAACAAATAAAGGACAAGTTAAATCTCAACATCCCCATTTAACGGAGGTTCAATATTTTTATAAAAAAAACTGGAATAAAAGCAAACCCTTTAAGAATGAGAGCTCATAATGTAGGAGAACAAATCTCATCCAAAGACATTAAAATAAGAGTGGAAAAAAACAACTATACAAATCTCAGCCTTCATATGATAAGAAAACAATTAGATTATATTGAATATTTGGTAGAAAGATAGCTAATGAGGAAAGAATCAGTAAAATAAATGATTGAAAAAATTTCTAAAGAACCAATATTTGCATCATATGAAATACCAAATCTTTCAGAAAACCCCAAAATAATTTCTTAACAGAAATCCAAAATAGACTTGATGCTTTAGAAAGTTATAAGTCTAAATTAGTAGCCCTAGATGCCCCAATGCAGGCTCAAACTTAGTTAACACATTGCACCAATCTTCTTAATTTGGCTCTAACTAGGTAGATGAACAATGTAACACCCCATTACCTAACATGATCGACGGGTCTGAGACAAGCGATGCCATATTTTTTGTCGGAGCAAATATGGTCACAATTTCTATCAATTCAATACTTTATGTAACACCCCAGATTTTGGGGTTAGAAATTTTGAAATTTGTACGTAGGTTCAGCGGTTAGGTCGAACAATTGTGTTTGTTTTCGCATTTTAATGTCAGAATGAGCTTGTTGGTTCAGTGGTTATAAGCATGGTAGGTTACTTTCGGGTCTCATGTTCGAGTCCTTATGAATGTTTTAGATATTTATGTTTTTTAATTCTTTTTTCTATTTATTATTTATCTTATTTTAGTTAGTGAATTAAAAATTAAAGCACGTTCTTTTCTCCCTCCCTAGCACATTTTTTTTGTCTTCTCCTCCTTCCCCCTTTCGTTTTTCTCGGTGGTTTTGTTTTTGGGAATCGTTGTAGTTTGTTCTTCTTGTTTTCTTTTCGATTTCACATATCATTGCTCTCACATTTCCTTCTAATAGGATTTTGAACCGGGTAAGTGTTGTCTTTTGGAATGTTTTTTTTGTGACTTTTAAGTTAAATTAGTCGAGTTCTTAGATTAGTTCTTTGTGGAATTGAGATTTCAATTAGGTAGGTGGTGACGTCTGATCCGTTTGGGGGCTTTGGTTCACGAAATCAAGTGTGTGTTCAAAATTTTTTTTTCTCTTTTATCAAATTGTTACTTAAGTTCCGTAAAATTTGACAGTTTCTGTGTGTTTCTGAAATTGACTAATCAAAATGTTGTGTTGGTTTTGAGTTGTTGTTGAATCATAGGAAATTCTGCAATTTCTAGTATTTTTTTTAGTTTAAGCAACTAGGGGTCAGTTTGGTGGTGAATTACGTGATTTTCAAGCAATTTCAGTATGGTTTCGTGATCACACGGGTGGCCAAACGGGCTTGTACCGCACGCAGGCGATACACACAGTTATCTATAGTTGAAGATTTAGGGTTTTAGATGACTTTTGGTGCCACACGGCCATGTGGTTGCATTTTAGGGATTTTAATCGATATACACACGAGCGTGCATTTGGACACAGGTCGTGTCACTTAGCCACACGGTGTGTGAGACTTCCACACAACCGTGTCTGCCCTACACTGTATTTTAGCCATTTTGGATAGAGAGTTACACGGGCTGTTCACACGGCCATGTCACTCGGTCACACAGGCGTGTGTCATAGTCACACAGGCGTGTGCCTCCTCTCACACAGGCATGTGATCTTCCACATGGGCGTGTGGACCTTCACACGGCCTAGGAACTGTCACACGGTTGGGGCACACGACCGTGTAGCCCTGTTTCTCAAATTTTGTTTTGTGTTGCGTTTTGAACCGTCTTGTTTCCTATGTAGTCCAACATTCATTGAAGCCTATGTAAATGTGTAGGAATTCTGCTTCCGTTTAGATTCGAGTGTGTGTCCTAACTCATGTGTGACTTGTGTGTGTGTATGGTATTGATTGAATGGATGGATGTGTGCTCTTGAAGGCATTGACTGAATGCCTATGTGCTCTTGACGATGTTAGGTGAATGTGAAATTGTGCTTATTGCTATGTTGCCGAATACTCCTATGAGCATTGCTTCTATTAGTTTGAATGTGCTATAAGCTTGTTTTATTCACTATGTCGGTATACAATAAGCATGATTATTTGAGCATGCATAAAATTGGGGTTTTGGTTAAGAAGAGAAGGAAGTTTGATATGATTTTGGCAGTTTTAACTGCAATTCATTGTACAGCGGTTTACCGCACTGTACTACACATATGCTAGCTCAGCGCATAATGTTATTTCAATGGCATAGTTCCACATTACGTGGTGTATACGATGGATGAACCTATTATGGTTCTATGTAGTACGCAGGGTGGACGGGCCTTCTGTAGCCCTTATGTGGTATGCAGGGTGGACGAAAAGGTATTTGGTTGGATGGGTGGGTTTTCTGTTTGTCGCATATTTTATGCATTTGAATTTATGACTGTTTGTATGATCATTAGCACATTTATGAAATGCTTTGAATAGTCTGTGTTGATTGGGTACATGAGTGTTTGTTAATGATAACTTTCCGTTTATCATATTGCCGTTTGAGATGTTTGTATGTGATTTGTAAACATATGCTTTACTGGATTATATGTTAAGTTACTCAGTCTTTTGCCTTTTGCCTGTTTCAGACTCACACTGACCTCGTGTAGCTCAACCCTTAGTTTTCTCCCTTTCAGGTACTCTCGTGCTCTGTAGCTAGACTCAGCATATCGAAGGTCTCAGATGGGACAGGTTTGAATTAATAAAACAAAGTGTTCCTTCAAATCTTAAATTGTGAATTATTTTTGGACTGTAATTAAGTAAAAGAACTGTGGTATGAATTTTATTTTGGACTAAATTTTAGTAACTACAAAATTATATTTTTGAATGTTTTTAACTTAACTTAAATTTTTTTGTTTTGAATCCTAAATGGTTAAACGGTTTAGTTCGAACTTAGCAAACTGTGCTCGAAATGAGATGTTAACAATTCGTTTTATAAAAATTGCTTTTAGATCACTTCAGTGGTCAATGTCACCTCCGAGATCTGGCTAAAACTTTTAGGCTGGGTTTTGGGGTGTTACACTTTATATTCACTAACATGTTCATTACACCATATATTATAATAAATAATCTTTTTTGGGGTTTCTCTGAGATAACGAAAGCTCTTTCGATAACCTAAGACCAACGAAGGACTAAAATGTAAAGTTTCCAAACTTTACCGAGCTAGCATTGCGCCTTCAAGGGTGCAATATCGCGACTATGAAAATAGTGAGTTGACGTTGTGACCTCAAACATGGAACATTGCGATGATGATAAACTGATGTTGCGACATCAATAGAATTGTTTTGTGACTTTGAGGGCAGACCCCTATCACGATTCATTCACTTGTTTTAACCTGTTCATTTACAAAACTAGGTAACCTATAGGCCTAAAAAAATACCATGAAACACATTTCATATAATCTAATCATGTAAAAAATTATATAAGCCTTAACATTTCATAAACATTTCAATAACTAACATCTAATGGACAAAATGTTAAGTTAACCATTTACAATATAAAAACTGATTCAACCTCAAGTACATACCATTTATTGAAACATAAATAACTAAGTGTAAATGATTCAGATGTTGTTTCACCTCTCAGGACTTCGAGATCTACTGATACCTTCGCATGGAATACACAAATTGTACGTTGAGAGATAAAGCTTAGTGGTACTTTCATGATTAAAGTCAAGAAAACATTTATACATAATGTATAACATCTTCAATGTATCATCTAGTAAACAATCATAACCATTACCATTCATATATCAAAAACCAAGATTATACATAATCACATATAATCAAATTCATAAACTTTCACCATGAACAATCATTGCAACATAACATATAATACTTTTTACTTACATTATTACATTCTATTTCAATTCAATCTCACCGTTTATACATATCATTATTCCATTTTCGTATCAAATCCATTGATTTGTCATATTTCCACATCGGCCCTCCGAGCTTGTATAACCAGTTTGCATGATCTTTCATATGCTATCGATATTTATATATCGTATATAGGCATTTTTATTACCAATCCAATTCAAACATCATTTAAGCAATTCACTTGTTATAGTACCTATTAATTTTACTTGGACTTGAACCGATAGACAAATTCCAACCAACACATCAATTTGGCACCAGTGCCTCATTGGAACATCCGAAGTATATAAATTGCGCCCAGTACTTATCGGTATAACCGAAGTAAACGTTGTACCCAACACTCATCGAGTGTTCAAAGAAAAATGCACCTAGCACTTATCAACATATAGTCGAAGTAACCCATACTCAGTCTATCCTATGACATGCCGACTATATCCGAGTTTGCCCAAACAATTAATAGGCTACCAATGTTCAATTACGTTATACAATCTAATAAATATATAATTTCTTATTCAATTTTATAATCACATTTCAATTCATCATTAATTAACAAATTTCTTATATCACATAACATATTTCAATCCATTTTCATATAACATATCATGTATCAGTTAAATCATGCTACTTTGTATTTTGTTCAATTCAATCCAATATCTTGATATGCAATATCAATCATAGCAATTCAATTTATACGACAATTATATACTCACCTCAAAAATCAATCATGCAGGAAACATGAATATGCAAACAAGTATATTGATCTTGAATCATAAAACTACAAACCAAATCCTCGCGTCACTTGTCGATGAATCTCATTTTTCTTTCTCTCTTGACTGTCCAATGTCGTCTTAAGCTACATACAATAAAACAATAAGTAAATTATATACATTATCATCTAACTCACATTACCTTTCTTGGCCGTCAAAGAGAGGTGCGGAATTGGCAACACTATCGGAGTTGCTAGCAGATCGAAATCGGAGGGAATCAGTGCCAATCAGTCACAACAACAGCCAGCCTTGGAATAAGATCAGTCATTCCAGCAAACGTAGGCTTGAAAGCCGGAGTGCGTCAGGTTTTCGAGTCGATCCATATCCAATAGCTTGATTGGTCGAATGACCAGGAGGGGCTTGCTAAAAGCCATTCACCGCCTTTGGAAAAGGATTCTCGCGTCCCCTTTCCTTCCTAAAATCTGCCTCCAGCAAGACGCCAAAAGCCGTATAGTGCAGGAGCCCTGACGTGAACGGACGTTTTCTTTGTCTAAAAACCGGAGACATCGCACCTGCAGTGTCTCAATCTCCTCATCAAAAAAATCGGAAGTTGGGAGCGTTCTCTTTCTCCCTCTTTGTGCTTGAGCTGACTCATCCTCACAAAATATCTTGGTGAGAAACTCCTGCTCTGAATGGGTAAAGGAGGTGAGCTTGGAGATTGACTGGGAAGAAAGCGAAAACCTGGGTCGGCTGATAAATGAGTTAGCTCAGGCTCAGGGCGTGAAATTAAATAGATAAGAAAGGCTATTCCTGATCTGAAGAGTTGAGTTGCTATAGTTGAATTTTGGAAGGCTCAGGTTTGTGGTATTATTTATATAAGTCGTTTTGATCCCCGCTAAAGGTAAGCAGGGGAGATCTTTGAAGAGCATCCAATCCTGATCTTTTCACTTTCGAGATCGAAGAATCATAGCTATCAGTGCATTGGCAAAGCAGACCCAAAAGAAGAAGGAAGTCGAGCTGTAGTTCGAACTAAGGATAGACTGAATTCAAATAAGCCTTCACTTTCAATCCGTTGAAATGTATGGGTTAGGATGACCAGCTTTCGTACAAGAGTTTACCTAGAAAAAACCTGACTGTGAGACCGACTCGGCAAAGAGAGAGGAAAGTCAACCAAGTGTTCAATCTATTAAATAGACTATTTTTCTTTCATTAAAGTTTACAGATAAGTAAGATATTGAAAGGGGCAGAAATACAAAACCAATCATATTTTTCATTTTATTCAATTTAGTCCTTATATTTGGGATTGCATATCTTAAGATATTTAGCATCAGATCAAAATTTGATTTCACATTCTTTCATTAGGACCCTATACTTTCTTTTCCTAGCATAATTTCATAACATGTTTTCAATTTATTCAATTTGGTCCCCAATGTTACAAATTTATTATCAAGCTTTACAATTTAGTCATTATCATAATCTAAACTTAATTTTTATCAATTTCAAGCCTAATTCATCAAGTTTTCAACAATGGAAACTTGCTAAAAATTCAAAAATTGAAAAAAATTGATATATGGGCTAGCTAAATCAAGCTTCCATGATCATAAATCTATAAAAATCAAGAAAAATGGCTTAGGGACTTACTTGCAATAGTGTTCAAATGTTAAAAGGTGTTGAAGGTTTCTTTGTTTCTTTAAAAATGGCGGATGACAAGGAAGAAGATAAAGTTTTTTCATCTTTCTCCTTACTTTCTCAGCTATTTATATTAAGCTTAATTGTTTAATTAACTCAATTAACTATTATGAACCTTTAATTAAGACATTTTCTTATACATTAATTTATTATTGATTAAATTAAGTGTCCTCCAATATCTTTTCCTACTAACCTTAATAGAAAAATGGTTTAATAACCATTTTAACCCTTTGGATAATTGCTATCTAGGTCCCTAAGAATTTTCTTAATTAAAACTCAATAGCGATTGGACTTTTACAGTTTAGTCATTGAGTTTTAATTAACTACTTTTTCTGTTAAATTACTTAGTTGATCTTTATCATACTTTCGTATTAATTCTATAAATATTTTTATTTTATTTTTACGGACTTGGTTTGCAAAAATGAGTTTTCCAAAATTGTATTTTCCGACACCACTGGAATTCAGGTCATTACAATGCTCCCCCTTAAGAAATTTCGTCCCCAAAATTTACTTGGAAAGAGGTAGGGATCTTGAGATATCATTGACTCTTCCAGTTCCTAGGTAACTTCTTCTGCGCTATGGCTGCACCATAGGACCTTCACTAATAACGCATGCTTATTTCTCAGCTTTTTTACTTCTCGAGCTAATATCTCTACTAACTCTTCTTCATATGATAGATCAAGTTGAACTTCAATTCCTTCCACCGGTATAATATGAGAAGCATCTGATCGATATCATCGGAACATAGACACATGAAACACATTGAGAGTGTTTTGCAACTCCGACGGTAGGCAACCAGTCCAACTCTCTTACTGATCTAAAATGACCCAATATACCTAGGACTTAGCTTTTCTTTGCGACCAAAGTGCAAGATCTTTTCCCTCATAGAGACTTTTAGAATACCTTATCACTCACAATATATTCAATTTCATTATGTTTTAGATCAACATAATATTTTTTTTCAATCTAAGGTTGCTTTCGATCTGCCTCTAATTAGCTTTACCATATCTTCACCCAATAATCATTTTTACTAAAGTTCTTTTGAGCAGAAAATGGTAATCTAACGAAAAAACTTATACCATGAAATTAACTGAATTGTATATGATTTCAAGGTTGAATATGATTTGATTCATACATGTTACTAAGTTAGTTGATGTATATGAGTTGTGTTATAAGTTCTTGATATGTTAATGGACTAACATCTTGGTGTATGTGATGATATATGATAGTTGTTCCAAAATGTGCTAAAGGATGCCAATTGATTTCAATTATGTTAAAATTTTAAATTATTGAATTCCTAAGGTAAGTTAAGTAAATTTTCATATGGACTTACTAAGCATTTAATATGTTTACTCTGTTGCCTCCCTTTTCCTTGTAGATTACTGACTTATGGACCATGTCGATCGGATTTACGAGAAGCTCACACTATCCTGTAATTGATTCGATAGTCATTTAATCGCTTTAAGGCTCTGTATTGTGGCATGTAAATAGGTGTTATGCTTTAATGGTTTATAAGCTAGTATGACTTGAAATCATTTCATATTTGAATTTGGAAATATTGATGTCAATATGTATGATTATGGTTTGGTAAATGTTGTCTTGTATGAATGGTAGGAAAAATGGTATGTTGAGCTTAAAATGGCATAGTAAAATGTTAGTTTTGAAGGGTTAAAAGGCATGATAGTATAATTTGAGTCTAAATAGGTTAATTGGTATGTTTTGGTGTCAAATTGTGGCATATTGGGTCGATTGATTTGGAATTGGTTAAAATCCAATGTTTGGTATGAGTTTGGATTGGTTTTATGCAGGTACAAGTGTATAAAGAAGCACAAATTGTGTAAACAGTTTGGTTGTATTGAAATAGTTGCGAATGGCTTAAATTTTACCAAAAACATAGTCCATGTCCCGATGAGCAATCTTCCTCATCGCAATGTCGATCAACAGTGTGTCATATTACGATGAAGAGTGTCTTAAAGTCACGACGTGACCAACTAATTGGCGACGTCACGACATGGAGAGGGTGACATCACGATGTAGGCCCTGAATTTTCAAAACTTTACAATTTGGTCCTATTTCGTGCTCGAGTCAACAAAAGAGCTTTCGTAAGCTCAATTAAAGCCTGGATTTAATTTTGTATCATAATGAGCATGTGTTTACAACATGTTTGAATGTTCAATTGATTGATTTTTGGTTTATTTGGCAGTAATTGCTCCGGCAACGATTGTAGCATCTTATAGCTTAAACCCATCGATCGGGACGGGCGAGGGGTGTTACAAGACCCAAATGAAATTAGTTCCCAAATAAAAAAATTGATTGAGTCTCTCTCGATATTCCAAGAAGTGGCATTAGCCTTAGCTCAATCCAAAGAGGAAACTCATCTCAAACAAATTGTTGCTAAAGAAGCCAATATTTCAAAAAATAGAGAGATTATTTTATGTAAACCAAAATTTCTCAAAAATATTTTAAAAGAAATATCTCTTCAAGATTTTTTTCCAAAAGAAGTAGCATCATCATAGATTGCTACACAAAAATCTTCACAATATTTTACAAATAAATGTTTTGAAAAAAATTTCATTATAGAGGAAGAATTTTCTAAAAGACCTCTGCATATTATTATCAAAGAACTTTTCAAAGGATAGCATTTTAAGTCATTAGACTCACAAAAAACCAACAATATTATGAAAACATACTGGTTTAGACTAGATTAGTATTGTTCAAAAATTGCACATATCCAAAAGACCCAAACTTTATTATTCATTCAACAACCTAAATAATTAAAATTCTCAAATCAAGAGATAAGGGTGAAAACCTAAACTCTCCAAAGAAATTCCCAACCAAATTCCCCACTAAAACAGACCATCACCCATATTTTACATACTAGAACTATCAAACAGCCTGGTACAATGCCTTCTTTATCAACAACCAACATATGAGACACTCTTGATTAATATATTTCAAGTATGACACCCAATATCCAAATTGGTTTCAAGAGTAGTAGAATTAAGGGGGTTTTTTATTTTTTTAATATCCTACCAGAAAAAACCCAAAATTTATGGCCCAAATTCTTTGACAATTTCTAGACAAAACCAGAAAAAAAAACATATACAAAACAATCCATTTCTTTTCAAAATTGTGTATTTCTTGGATTGTCTCCTAGAATTATGCTTATGAACAAGACCAATACATGAGAACCTAATTGTTAGTTCGAAATTTCAGAGAAAAATGGTGGGACAAATTGAATGATGAAAAATATGACTCCAAGTGTTTAGACGATTTTTTTAACAAAAATCCAAGATTATGCAAGTTCACTGCCCCAATCAAACCACTGCAAAATTTCATCAAGCTAAATCGATCGCCAACGCATTATTGGCTCAGACCAAAACCAAAAAAGAATATAAAAGGCTTATGACTGAAATGCTCAGCTCAATAGATTCTGACTCAAAAGATGAGAAATCCTTGACATCTTCAATCAAAACGGTGGATCTTATATCCACCACAATCGTGACAATCACAAAACCAAAAAGAGATAAAAAATAAGAAGGAAGGGGAAAAGAATAAGAAGATAATTGTTTTGAAATAATTGTCTGCAACCTTCAAAGATTCACTACATACTTGAAGAAATTGTTCCAAAAGAAGACAAGAAAGCCAAATAGTAAAGATTCTCTAGAAGACAAAAGGCAAAGATGAACAATGATGATTCTCTACAAAGAAAAGATGAAGATGAACAATAACGATTCTCTACAAAAATTCTCCCAAAAGAAAAGACGAAGATACACAATAGAGATTCCCTGCAAAAGTTTTGTAATTCAGAGAATATATTCTCTGCAATTGTAATAATAGTCTAAAAAATAACAATTGTGTAGAGGGAAAAAATATTTGTAATAATGTACTAGATCATATTCTTCCACATAGACGTTGTAAAGAAGGAAGAGCTGTCTATAAAAGGCTCTCAATTTGACAATGAAAGACACCTCAATACACGATGCGAAAATTCTCTTAAGCAAAGTTTCACTCCAAAACTTTCAAAAATTTAAGTTTTTATTTTTAAAAATTTAAATTCAAAACAAATAAAATTTAAGTTTTCAAAAATTCAAATATTTGAACTTGAAAAGTATACCTATACTAATAAGTATAATTTTAAAACACTAACTTACAATTAAACTAAAATTATATATTTTAAAACATCAAATCAATTAATAAATTTTATCATAAAATTTGTAATATTTATATTTTAAAATAATTCACATGTAAATTGATGCAAATTTTAAAATAAAAATTGTATATTTAGTTTCTATTCATATCATGCTTTAAATATTTTTAAAATTTTGTTAATGTTAAAGATATGTGACCCAAATTTTTTAAATAAAATAAAAGTGGCAAAATACAGTACAGGCTGCACAAGTGAAATCTGTATAGAGTATGATTCCTCTATTTGATGTTGATTAGAATAAATTGTTTTAACATTACTACATTACTTCTATTTGATTTGACTTTGATTAGAACATGGTTTTACAAATCTATAAATAGACGTAGTCGTCTCTCCTCTTGTATCATTCGAATTCGACATAGTGAATTTTCTTTTTCTCTACCCGTGGTTTTTTTTCCCAAAAGGGTTTCCATGTAAAATATGTGTTCTATTTTTCTCTCTTTTCTTGCCATTATCGACATTCTATTTTTTACAATTAATATTTTTGAATTTAAGTTGTATTAATATTATATAATGTTTATGCATTATTTAAGGTTTGAATTTAACGAGTATTCCGCATTGGGGCTTGAAGTTTTATTTTGTCTAAATTAGTCCATGATTTGACAATTATTCTTATATTGAAGTCTGAACTTTTTTGTGTGTGTGTTCAAGTTAGCTCCTAAACTTGTCAATTGGTCAATTTCATTGAGAAAGAGTTGGAGGAAAAATTTAAGGTCCCAATATGAGAACAATTGTCTAGTTTAAACCCCAACGTGAGAACAATTGTCAAGTTTAAATTTCAACACATAAATCATTACCAACTTGAGGCTCCAAAAGAATGAATAAACCCTATTACATAAGAAAGATTATTTTAAGGGTAAACTACCGTAAAGATTAGCCAACTATAGTTTTTTTCTTCATCTGACTATGAAAAGTTAAAAAATGGTTACTTAACTATTCAAATTTATCATTTTTTTTGTCACCGTTTAACTAATGTAAAAATGAAAACAACAAAAAATCTAAGATGAGTGACCAAAAAGAATAAATTTGAACAGACGAATGATCATTTTATAATTTTTTATAATTGGTTCATAAAAAAATAACTAATAATTTGATAATCATTTTATAACTTTTAAATATGAATGTTTGAAGTTGGAACCTAAAAAGCGGGAGAAAAATGGAAGTGTAAAAGCAATGGATATGGATGGGAGAGAAAAGAGGCTGTTCACTCTCCTGTGAATTCTCAACATCTTCCCATTTCCCTTTTTTTGTCCTTTCTTTAGACCAAATCCACCCTCTCTTACCTCAATTCTCTCCTTCGTGTCCTTAAATTCAATCCCATTTTTGGTTTCAAACATCCCTCAAAAACAGGTTTTTGAGAAAAGAAAACAAAGCCCACCAGCATTATTATAACGTAAAAACATGTTTGTCAGTATCAGGATCATTTGTTCTTAATTACCTCGTTGTCTCCGAAGGAAAGTTTATGATAACATAACTTGAGAGAATGTCTGTAAAGATAATATATGTTTGTTGTTTACTTGGTGCTACTATGTTTTGATTCTAATCGTTCACCTT
Source organism: Gossypium raimondii (assembly GCF_025698545.1). Lineage (NCBI taxonomy): Eukaryota > Viridiplantae > Streptophyta > Magnoliopsida > Malvales > Malvaceae > Gossypium > Gossypium raimondii. The sequence goes on along the minus strand of NC_068572.1, from coordinate 33,604,586 downwards.
ATCTTCTTTCGTATATCATTAGCCTGTGATGAGATAAACTGGATATATTAACGTGATGGCCAGAGAGTACAGTGGATTGCAAATGCATCATCAGCTGGAAGCAAAGAGGAAGCGTCTCACGTGGATTCTTGGGGTGAGTGCTCTCTGCATATTATTTTATGTGTTGGGAGCTTGGCAGACTACTCCTAGCAGTCAATACGATGTATACACAAGAGTTGGTTGCGATAATAATAGCGCTACACCAGACAGCAATGGCAGTAATCAATCATTAACAAACTTGGACTTTGCAAGCCATCACCAGGTGGCTCTCGACAGTTCAAAAACAATCAGTCAATTCCCACCATGTGATATGGCATACAGTGAGTACACTCCTTGCCAAGATAAAGTGAGAGGAAGAAAATTCGATCGCGACATGATGAAATATCGAGAACGGCATTGTCCCACCAAGCAAGAAATGCTCCTCTGCCTTATACCAGCTCCGCCCAAGTATAAGACCCCTTTCAAATGGCCTCAGTCTCGTGATTACGCATGGTACGACAACATCCCTCACAAAGAACTCAGCATCGAGAAGGCAGTCCAGAACTGGATTCAAGTAGAGGGTGATCGTTTCAGATTCCCTGGGGGAGGCACCATGTTCCCTCGGGGAGCCGATGCATATATTGATGACATTGGCGAGCTCATTCCCCTCACTGATGGAAACATCAGGACAGCTGTTGATACTGGATGTGGGGTAAGTAAATGAAATGAACATCCTCTTGCATTATATTTGCTTGCTTTTCCTGTCTTTTATCTAACCGTGAATTCTGTTTGGGCTCCCTATCAAGTTTTGGTCTATGTTATTGTTAATAACTGGTACTTGAAGCGCGTACTATTTACCTTGCCTTGGCTGATCCGTTTATTATTTTCTCTGGTGGTAGGTTGCCAGTTTCGGTGCTTACCTGTTGAAGAGGAATATCTTGACAATGTCTTTTGCTCCAAGAGATACACACGAAGCACAAGTCCAGTTTGCACTGGAACGCGGAGTTCCTGCAATGATCGGAATCATAGGTTCCATGAGGCTTCCTTACCCAGCAAGGGCTTTTGACTTGGCTCATTGTTCTCGTTGTTTGATCCCTTGGCAGAATAATGGTAAGGCATCTCTATCTCATCGTTCTATGGGTTGAAACTTGTATATTAGCTAATGGTTGCCTTTAATTGGGGATAGAGGGTTTGTATCTCATGGAACTGGACCGCATTCTAAGACCTGGGGGTTACTGGATTCTCTCTGGTCCTCCTATCAACTGGAAGAAATATTGGAGAGGGTGGGAAAGAACAAAGGAGGACTTAAAACAAGAGCAAGATGCTATCGAAAACGTTGCTAGACGCCTATGCTGGAAGAAAGTGACTGAAAACAACGATCTAGCAATTTGGCAAAAGCCCATCAACCACGTCGGGTGTGTTAAAGAGGTCATGTGCAAATCAGAGGATCCAGATACAGCTTGGTACTCTCTTTACCGTCTTTCATACAATTAATTTCCTCCTTTGATACCCATGAATATAAAGCCCTTTTTGGGTCTCATTTTCCTTGTCATTCTCATTTGTGCTAAAAAGGTACAGAAGTTTGGAAGCTTGCATAACCCCAGTTCCACAAGTATTGAGCTCAGATGAAGTTGCTGGCGGTGAACTATTAAAATGGCCGGAGCGTGCATTCTCTGTTCCTCCTAGACTTAGCCGTGGCTCAGTACCAGGCCTCGGTGTTGATAGATTTATAGAGGATAACGAACAGTGGAAGGATAAGATAGCACATTACAATCGAATTATTGCTCCCCTACGCTCAGGCCGATATAGGAATATTATGGACATGAATGCTTACCTGGGGGGATTCGCAGCAGCTGTGGCAAAGTATCCAGTGTGGGTCATGAATGTGATCCCTGCACATATAGACTATGACACTTTGGGAGTTATTTATGAACGAGGTCTAATTGGTACGTACCAGGATTGGTGCGAGGCATTCTCAACATATCCAAGAACCTACGACCTCATCCATGCTAGTGGCTTGTTTACTTTATATCAGCACAGGTAAACATTCTATTTCTTTCGGAAGATGAGATTCTCAATGTTTGATGTAATTTGTTTAAACTCATGTATATATGTTGCTTGAAGGTGTGACATCACTTACATCTTGTTGGAGATGGACCGGATTCTGAGGCCGGAAGGGTCAGTTATATTTAGGGACACAGTGGAGCTGTTAGTGAAGATAAAGAGTATAACTGATGGAATGAGATGGAAGAGTCATATCGTGGACCATGAAAGTGGACCCTTCAATCCTGAGAAAATTCTTGTTGCTGTCAAAACTTACTGGACTGGTGAAGCAACAAAAAGGAAACCCAAGTAGAGATTTATATATAGTGTATCCCTCTTCCCCTCTCTTTGCACTTTCTGTCTCATTTTTCATCTCGGGAAAATATTGTCTGATAAACTGAGATTTCACATAACTGTTCCTTTTCTAAGAGTAAAAGTGTAGGTTTAATTATAAAATTTTGTGTATTTTATGGATGCAATGTAAATGTAAGCTGTTTTCTTCAAACTTCTCTCTAACTGTCATTGCTTTAATAACGATAAGACCACGATTGCTATTATTTGGATCTTCAGGTCTACGTATCTTTCCAATTTGCATGCTGGAACTGTGGGTGTTTTGTCGAAAGATGGCTTTCCTTTCTTTGTTTCTTTTTCGGTAAACAACCCTAAAATTGTCTTCTTGAGGGAATGATGATTGGGCATGCCACGTTGGAAAATGTTTTACATGTATTTCTTTCATTTTCCACATAATTAATAGATTTGGCAACAGTAAAGCAAATACGGGTACAAACTCTAATGGCAAGAAACTGCCTTTGATTCCTCTAACGCTTCCTGTCTTTATGTTCTGCTTTGACCCCTTCACGTTCTCCATCGAACCAACCTCCACGTTTGACCCCAAAACCGAGGTGGCGAAATCGATCATGTCCTCCACCGACCCCACACACCGCTTGGTCTCGCCGGGCTCCGCGCTCACTCGCACTCTTTCAAAGCGTCCAGTGTGGAGTTATCCCCCGCGTGGAATATCCGCTTCAATTCACCAATCTTGGAGGAAGAAAATGGTAGTTTAGAAGCAATAATCAGGGGCAAAATTGATTTTTACGGGCATTTTATCTCTAATCTCCAGCATTGGCATCACGGTTCCCCGCTTGAACAACTTCCCCCGGAAGAATTTGCCCGGCTCCACCCATTTATTCACGACACTACCACTGGCCTTAAGCAGTTTCAAAGGAACTGCCATAGTTGTATCTACCGAAAACGATGCCCTTTTTTGAATAATCCTTAAAAGTGTTGTTTCTTCCATAGATTTTGAACCCAATGGGTTGACCCACTGCTCCTTGGCCCTACCCTGTGAATTTATCGGTTCCTTCATTGAAAGATTGGTCGTAGTTTGAAAAATTGACTTTCTCTCCATTGGAATTTTTAGTGTAAGATTGGAAAGAATTGTCACCCACATTGGATTGATCGCGATAGCTTGAGAAACTGTTGACTGCCGCAATGTTGCCATCTCCGTAACTCTTGAACGTATTTGTGCAGCGTTAGAGTCGAATCAGTATGGAGTGAAACTGTCATTCACACCATTGGCTGCTTTTCCGAAACTGGAAAAACTTGACCCTACGACATAGGCTCCTTTTCTATAACTATTTAAGTCGTTAGGAATGTCGTTACCGTTTTTGCCGTAATTCGAGAATGATTGCCCGTTCCCGGCGTTGGCATTCTCGGTGTACTGCGTGAACGTGGATAATGGAAGAAATTGTTGAGAGTTGGACTACAATGCAACATGGAACCAGCAGCCAGCTACTGTCAAGATCAGCAGCAACAATGCAACTGCAATGCAGCCATCGAGCTCAGCAGCATTGCTTGGTGCGCAAGATTAAAGTTGGACCGAATGAAGCAACCAACTTGTTCTTTTGTAATTTAGTTTGGTTCAATCTTAGTTTACACATAAAACTAGTCAAATGAAGTTAGTGATAAGATCTTTTGATGTAATGGCTGATTGGTCAGCTATTTTTTATTATCATTTCAGCTAGTGTTTAGGCTTGTATTAGTTGGAGCAGTTAAACAAATTAGGTAACTGTCAAGTTTATTTTGTAGCTCCTTTATATTTAAAAATTTGAATGAAATACATTGTTGATCAGTTAAAAATTTTAATGTGTATTCAAGCTTTGTTTTGCTGCTTTGTTTGCTTTTCTTTTCTGCTTCGATTCTTCATTGCTTCTATTTTGCAAATCTGTTGAAGCATGCTGCCAATGTTCCAACAAATGGTATCATGAGCCCGAGTCTTTGAGGGGCCTTTGTCATTCGGTTGTTTTCAAACAAAACCAAAGTTTAAAACAGTTAAGATCGAAGCATCTAAACTCAGACAAGCAGAATAAGTTTCACTCCACCACCACCACCAGTGTTCACTGGAGAAAACTATCACATCTGGATAGTCAAAATGAAGACATACCTCCAGGCACACGATCTCTGGAGTGTAATCGAGAATGATGCTGAACCACCTCCATTGAGAGCCAATCCCACCATTGCTCAAATGAGGCAGCATTCTGAGGAGCGAGCCAATAAGCACAAGGCTATGACCTGTCTGCAAAATGGAGTGTCTGATGTGATATTCACTCGCATCATGGCCTGTGACTCACCAAAGCAGGCATGGAAGAAGCTGAAGGAGGAGCTCATGGGGACTAACAAGACAAGGCATTAGCAAGTGATCAACCTCAGGAGAGACTTTGAAAATTTGAGAATGAAGGAGTCTGAGACCATCAAGCAGTACTCAGACAGGATAATGGCCATTGTCAATAGCATAAGGCTCCTTGGAGTGGACTTCACTGAGAGCAGAGTTGTTGAAAAGGTCATCACAACTCTCCCTGAGAAATTAGAGTTAAAGATCTCATCACTTGAGGACTCGATGGACTTATCAGCCATTTCATTGTCTGAGCTGATAAATTCCCTATATGCACTTGAGCAAAGGAGGGCAAATAGGCAGGAAGAGAATCCTAAAGCTGCTTTCCGGGCAAAAGCCAGTGAAGGCTCGAGTTTGAGTGCTAAAGGAAAAAAGCCTTGGCACAATAGGAGAGTCAAAACAGGAAGGGATGAAGCAAAAAGGGTGTTTCCACCATGTGTCCACTGCAAAAAGACAACACACTCAGAGAAATATTGTTGGTTTAGGCTAGACATCCAATGCAGGAAGTGTAAGCAATTTGGTCATGTGGAGAAGGTGTGCAAGGGCAAGCCAAAGGAGGCTACTCAACAACAGGCTCGACCTGCTGAGGATCTGCAAGCTCAAGAGGAGCATGTGTTTACAGCAACCTGTTTTGTTGGCACAACAAAGGCCAGTAGTGATTGGCTATTAGACAGTGGTTGCTTACACCATATGGCAGCTGATGAGAAGCTGTTTAAGAGCCTAGACAGAAGCTTCTACTCGAAGATCAGAATTGGAGATGGGAAGCTAATTGAGGCTAAGGGAAAAGGCAATGTGCTGGTTAGCACTGGTTCAGGTAACAAGCTAATCACTGATGTGCTCTTTGTACCTGACTTAGACCAGAACTTGCTTAGTGTAAGCCAAATAGTTGAAAAGGGCTATACTTTGGTCTTTAAAGATGGCTGCTGTATTCTTCAAGACATGCATGGTGAGGAGCTAGTTATGGTCTCTATGGCTGATAGGTGCTTTATGCTGGATGTTAGTCAAGTGGAAAGAAATGTTTACATCAGCCTTGCTGAAAGTACTGACTTGTGGCATAGGAGATTAGGCCATGCTAACCTCAGATCCCTTGATCTGTTGCATAGGCTAAATCTGGTTGATAACATGTCTAAGATTGAACCTAGTGGGACTGTTTGTGAGGTTTTTCAGCTTGGTAAGCAGGCTAGACTGCCTTTTCTTACTGATAGTGCTAGGAGAGATCAAGATAAACTCGAATTAGTGCATTCTGATGTTTGTGGTCCTATGAGAACACCTTCAATTAGTGACAACAAGTATTTTGTCCTGTTTATAGATGATCTAACAAGGTTGTGTTGGGTCTACTTCTTGAAGAAGAAGTCAGAGGTATTTGAAGCCTTCTGCAAATTCAAGGCATATGCTGAAAATCAGTCTGGCCGCAAAATTAGAGCCTTGAGGACTGATAATGGTTCAGAATATGTGTCTGATAAATTTCAGAAGCTTTGTGACAGTGATGGGATTCACCATCAGCTTACAACAGTTTATACTCCTCAACAGAATGAAGTTTGTGAAAGAAAAAATAGAACTGTGTTGAACATGGCCAGATGTCTGGTGTTTCAAAGCAAGCTTCCAAGTCAGTTTTGGGCTGAGGCAGTTAATACCTCATTATACCTGCTCAATAGGTTGCCAACTCGAGCAGTCAAGGCAAAACACCTTTTGAGGCTTAGCATAGAGTCAAACCAGTGGTAACACACCTGAAAGTGTTTGGCTATGTGTGCTATTCTCATGTTCCAGTGGAAAAGAGAACCAAGTTTGAGAGTGGGGCTATTCCAGGAATCTTTGTTGGCTATAGCAGTAACAAGAAGGGTTATAGAGTGTATGATCCTTCAGCAAAGAAGGTCTCAGTCAGTAGAGATGTGAAGTTTGATGAGGAAAAGGTGTGGAACTGGAATGGTGCTGAAGCAGGCATGTCAGAAATGGACCAGTTGGACTTGGTTATTGACCCTACAGAAGAAGGACCAAATGAAGATGATGCTGATGATACACCAGTGAGGGGCACCAGGACCTTGGCTGATGTTTATCAAAGGTGTAGTGTTGCTGTGATTGAGCCTACAGATTTTGAGGAGGCTGCCAAAGATGGAAATTGGATGAAAGCCATGGAAGCTGAGTTGGAAATGATTAACAAGAACCAGACATGGGAATTGGTGAACAGACCAGAACACAAAAAGGTCATAGGTGTTAAGTGGGTGTATAGAGCCAAATACAATGCTGATGGCTCTTTGAACAAGCACAAGGCCAGGCTTGTGGTGAAGGGCTACAGTCAGCAATATGGAGTTGACTTCTTGGAGACATTTGCTCCAGTAGCAAGACTGGACACAATTAAGCTCCTATTTGCTTTAGCAGCTCAGAAACATTGGAGGGTTCACCAATTGGATGTGAAATCAGGATTTCTGAATGGTTTTCTCAAGGAGGAGATCTTCATCAAGCAACCAGATGGTTTTAAGATAGCTGGACATGAAGACAAAGTGTACAGATTGAGAAAGGCACTTTATGGCCTGAAACAGGCACCAAGGGCCTTGTATGACAGGGTTGATACTTATCTGTCTAAGCTTGGATTTGTAAAAAGTACTAGTGAACCTACCATTTCTGTTAAGAAGTTAGAACAGGAGACCTTGTTGATTGTTTCCTTGTATGTGGATGATTTATTAGTGACAGGGAGCAAAGTTGAGCTCATTAATGAGTTCAAGGTTCAAATGCAGCAAGTATTTGAGATGACTGATTTGGGGATCATGACATACTTCCTTGGCATGGAAGTTCACCAGTCTGATCGAGGCATCTTCATCAGCCAACACACATTTGCCTTGAAGATCCTTGGTAAATTTTGCATGCAAAACTGTAAAACAGTAAGCACACCAGTGGCTCAAGGTGAAAAATTGACTAGCATTGATGATCAAGAAAGGGTTGATGAGAGGCACTATCGAAGCCTAGTAGGTTGCTTGTTGTATCTAACAGCAACGAGGCCAGACATTATGTTTAGTGTTAGTTTGCTATCGAGGTTCATGCACTGCTGTAATGAGGCTCATTTGAAGGCTACAAAGAGGGTCTTTAGATATGTTAAAGGGACAACAAACTTTGGTGTGATGTTTGAAAGTGGAAAAGAGCTGAGACTTGAAGGTTACTCAGACAGTGACTGGGCAGGATCCCTTAATGACATGAAGAGTACCTCTGGATACTTCTTCACACTTGGATCGAGCATGTTTTGCTGGAGTTCAAAGAAGCAACAGACTGTTGCTCAGTCCACAGCTGAAGTAGAGTACATTGCAGCTACAGCAGCGTCAACCAGGCCATTTGGCTCAGGAAACTGCTTCAAGACCTTAATGAAACACAAGCTGAAGCAACTGAGATTTGGGTGGACAATCAATCAGCAGTTGCTATAGCTAAAAATGCCGTGTTCCATGGGAAGACTAAGCACTTTAAGATTAAATTGCATGTTTTTTCGAGAGGCTGAACAAACAAGGGAAGTCATCCTTGCTCATTGTAGCTCAGGGGCACAATTGGCTGACATGCTAACTAAGCCCTTAGGAGCTGCTCGATTTGAGGTATTGAGAAGTGCAATTGGTATGTGTTGCATACAGTCCAAGGAAGAGTGTTGAGAGTTGGACTACAATGCAACATGGAACCAACAACCGACTCTTGTCAAGATCAAGACAACAATGCAAGCGCAATGCGACCATCGAGCTCAAGAGATTGCTTGTGCGCAAGATTAAAGTTGGACCGAATGAAGCAACCAACTTGTTCTTTTATAATTTAGTTTGGTTCAATCTTAGTTTACTCATAAAACTAGTAAAATGAAGTTAGTGATAAGATCTTTTGATGTAATGGTTGATTGGTCAGCTATTTTTTATTATCATTTCAGCTAGTGTTTAGGCTTGTATTAGTTGGAGCAGTTAAACAAATTAGGTAACTGTCAAGTTTATTTTGTAACTCCTTTATATTTCAAAATTTGAATGAAATACATGGTTGATCAGTTACAAATTTTGATGTGTATTCAAGCTTTGTTTTGCTGCTTTGTTTGCTTTTCTTTTCTGCTTCGATTCTTCATTGTTTCTGTTTTACAAATCTGTTGAAGCATGCTGCCAATGTTCCAACAGAAATATGTGGAAAACATTTTCCATTGTGGCATGCCCAGTCATGAAGAAAATAGCTGTGACCATTTTGGACAACTTTATTACTTTAGAGTGAGTAACAAGATAATTTACCCTAGATTTGATTTGAACCAATGCCTAATATATGCTAAACTAAGTTAATCAAATTAAAAGTTTCCCTAAATTAAGCTACTGTAATCAAATTATTTATTCAACATACTATCCCTCCTTCACCTTTCACTGGGCTTTGAGTGGACCGGTTTCGCAGTTTGAGAGGAACCGGTGTCTGTTATGGTTGTTGTTGCCTTCTCATTGTTATACTTTTTCCTTTTTCTTTTTTTAAATTTCACTGATAGCAATACAGATATCATTTGAGATCAACTAGCTATTTTCTATCGCAAGAAAACTTAAAAAGGAACAAGATGAAGGATAGAAATGTACCATGTATCATTTTCCGCCACTTTCCTATTTTGTTAATTTTATCTAGTGGTTTTCCAGATATTATACTTTTTGTCTGTAGAAGTTGCATAGTTATATGGGTGAAGCTGAAACATAGTCTTGGCTTCATTCTGTGATAAGTTTAAATGGTAGCAAGAGTTAACGGTAGCTCATGTTAGGATATATTTGACGATATTGAAATTCGTGGAGTAATTTTATGCAAATGGCTGTTGTCTTGAGTAGTTTTCACTTCCCCATAATTGGCATAAAATGGTCTCTTTTCAATGTTACTTTCTTTGTGTATAAATATGGTTGCTACCATTGAATAAAACCATCTTTATTTGTCACAGTCACTAGCATATATATGCACTACACCAGAACAGGTTTTTAGCGGCATTTTTTTAGGCCTTTAGCGGCGCTTTTTAACGCCACTAAAGGCATTTGCGGTGCTTTAAGAAGCGCCACAAAAAATGCCGCTAACGACAACGTCGCTAACTTTTGCGGTGCTTATAGAAAAAAAGCCGCTAAAGAACATGTTCTTTAGCGGCGCTTAGGAAAAAATGCCGCTAAAGATCATGTTCTTTAGCGGCGCTTTGGAAAAAACGCCGCTAAAGATCATGTTCTTTAGCGTCGCTTAGGAAGAAAACGCCGCTAACGATCATGTTCTTTAGCGGCTAAAAAACGCTAAAAGTAATGTTCTATAGCGGCATTGGTCAAAAGCCGCTAAAAGTAGTGTTCTTTAGTGGCGCTTATTTCTAAATGCCACTATTTGATATGACTTTTAGCTGCGCTTTTTTAAAAAACGCCACTAATTTTGGGATTTTTTTAAAATAAAATTTTATGTTTTTTTCAGCCCTCCTGCAACAACAAATCAAAAGCAACCAGATCTAAAGCAACCAAAAACAATAAATTTATATAATATTTCAAATTAAATGACTAAAATAGTATTAATTGATATAAATAAAAGTGAATTCATACTTTTCTTTACAAAAACGTTAAAAGTTAAAATGATAAAAATATTTATGCAATATACACTATGATGGCGGAAGTTGCGACTGCTGAAACATCTTCATCATAATCTGAAGCTGCTGTTGAAGTTCGTCGTACTTTTTGCTCTGCTATGCTTCTCTCGATGCCACATCTTTTTGAAGTCGTAGCTGTATTTCTTCATATTTCTTTTGAACCTCTGCTTCTCTCGCTGCTTCTCTCGCTTCTCTCGCTGTAGCCTCTGCTTCCCTCGCTGTCGCCTCTGCTTTAAGTTGTTGCTGAAGTTCTTCATATTTCCTTTGAACCTCAAATGTGGTCGCTTGCATCTGAGCCATCTGGTCTTTTAACCTCTGAACTTCAGCTTGAGATTAACTCCTCAAAGCCATGTATTGGTGCGAGCTGGATCCAAAATATTGGGTTGGGCTGATAAAAGATCCTTGAAATCGAACCCGACCATACTTTTCAAGACCCAAAACTTCAGTAATAATCCGGTTATCAATGTCTTCAAGATGAACAAAACTATCACTAGAAGCAATCACTTCGTACTCAGTCTTTTTTTCCTTTAGTTTTTCCTAATAAATAAATCACATAGTTAGGACGCAATATATATTAAAAAAACAAATGCAATATAACAATAGTCGCATTACAAGCAATGAATTAAACCATTAGAAAATAAACACTATAAATAACTAAAACAAGTCAAATCGTATTAAGTAAACATACCATAATTTCACCACTTTGTGAGTCATAGGAGATCCATCTTTCTTCTTATGTGTAATTTCAAAAGTTGAAGGCGTCCAACTTTTGACCGACGACGTTCCTACAATATAGTAGTAAAAATATTATTTAATAGAAAGTTATACATATTTGAGAATATTAAAAATTAAAATACCTCCGCCTCACTACACATGCAAAACTTCTCGACCCGTATGTGTGAGTGAATTTTGATTTCACTTTGCTTTTTCCAACTCGTTCACGATCCTACGTTATAAAATTTTTAGTACGTAAATAGTAAATACTATAAACCAAAATAATTACAATAGTTTGGAAGTACATCATACCTTGCCTTTCGAGAATGCCAAAATCTAACCGCATCTTCCCATTGCTACTTCAACATACCCGGCGGGACATTTTGCAATTTCTCATCGAGGGTTGTTTTTGTCTTATAATAATTTTTCTTCAAAGTACTTTTATTGTCTCTCCATCTTTTTCCCAATGCCTTCTTTACATAAGCATCCGAGACCTCTAAAGCAAACCTCGCCTACAAAAAACACAAGTTAATAAAGTAAATATAAATGAAACTATTTCCCAAGCATTACAGATGACATTAACATTTTGTTACCTTAATATTATCGAGGGCTTGGTTTTTGTTGCTATCGGGCATTTGACGCCATGACTCGTAGTTGATAGGCAACATATTCACATTTCGTGCTAAAATGCCCATGTATCCTGCTAAAAGTCGAGCTTCTGATCCAACAGGCTGACCAAAACTGTTTCTGCATACCTTGACACGCTCGACTGGATCTAACTCGTATAACTCTCTAAGTAGCGTACGTCCTCGACCTCTGCGCGTCCCACCATTTTCAGCTACAAATGGTATATTATAATATAAGAATTTAAAAAATAAATCAATTATAAGTCAACACGCATGTAAATTAAATGTAAAATTACTTTGAACTTCCGTAGGATCCTCAGGTGTAATCGGAACATTCGAAGATCCAATTGTTGTCTGTTGTTCAGTACTATTTGTTTCTGTCGAGTTTGGATCGTTTTGAACAATGTTTTCCCTTATAATTTTTCTTCTAGGCATTTTATCTGCAATACACATAAAATGTAATTAAACTTAATAACTAATTACAACAACAACAGCACATATAAAATAGTTGAAATATATAATAATACCAAGATTTAATACTAATGTAAGTTACATATAATTAAACAATCGTAAAATCTTACTACATCATTATTCGTAAATATCTTCATCCGTATCCTGACGAACCCATTGAAATTGTGCACTAGTACTAAGGATATTATCGATTAAGTTTTGTTCTGGAAATGGCAAAGTTTCTGATCTGTCGTCGATGTTATCTCTACTTCCACTGCCCATGTCAAACAAGTCTCTAGGGATGTTACGGAGTACAACGTACCAACCCTCATCAGTTGAATCTTTTGAGTAAAAAACTTGTTTGACTTGAGATGAGAATACATACGACTCATCTATCAGTTGTTGTCCTGTGTGAATCAATTGGTCAAAGTTCATCATTGTAAAACCAAATTGATCTTGCTTGATTCCACGAGCTGTATTAACATCGGCCCAATCACCTCGAAATAAGATGACTTTCCATTTGCCGTAGTAATCCAACTCAATTATGTCAGTAAGATGTCCGAAATATTCCACATTTCCCTCGACAGGATTATTGTCCCTAGCACTAGCATAACTTGTAATTGCAGAATTAACAACTATTCCACAATTTTGCGTTCTCCTCAACCTCTCGCGATATTTTGTATGAAATCTGAATCCATTGATGAGGAACGCACTATATCTTTTAACCACTCGATTTGGACCTTGGGAGAGCCATTTAACCGTCATTTACGTTCTTCCCACTCCAAACCTATTGAATGGAAAGTAAACTGAGTAATTAAAAATGTTATGAAAAAACATTATTATTTGTAAGCGGAACCTCCAACTGCATACTGTTTGGCTTAACCATTCATAAAAAGATTCTGTAAACAACTTATTGATATCTCGATGTTGTGTTCTTCTTGAAGCTAAACGAGATCTCAATATTTGTTTGTACTCACTATGTTAAAAAAATGTTCACTTTGTTAGAAGATAAACAATTATTAGTTTGATAAATATTTATCAAATTTGTAGAACTTACTTTCGTAAAGGTTCCAATGATTCGTGGTGAAACAGAACATACCGATATGCTTGTACCCACGATAAATGATCTAATTTTGCAATTTCAACTTTGACGATTGGTTCTCCAAAACTTTGGAACAAATAAGTATCGGCTAAGTTATGGTCCGCGAGTCCAGCATTCCTATTTGGTCTGTTCAACCTTGTTTCAACATCTTCCAAATATCTTGAGCAGAAGGTCATACATTCCTCTGCCAAGTAGCCTTCTGCAATCGATCCTTCTGGATATCGCTTATTGCGGTAGTAAGACTTTAATTTGGATAGGAACCTAAACACAATATACAACATTATCAAAAGTTGTAACTAAAGGCATAGAGGTGAATGAAGGAAAAATTTAAAAATTTTAATTAACACCTTTCTATGGGATACATCCATCGATAGAAAACGGGTCCGCCAAGAATTGCTTCGTGCGAGAGATGGATTATCAAGTGAACCATAATGGTGAAGAAGGAAGGTGGGAAGATTTTCTCCATGTTGCATAAAGTCAAAACGTCTCGATCCTGTACCTTCTGAAGTTCTTGAACATCCAAAACTTTGCCACAAATGGCTTTCATTATATTGGATAGTTCAATTATACAAGACGTCACCTTCTTAGACATACAACATCGTAGAGTAACTAGAAGTAAATCTTGCATTAAGATGTGATAGTCATGTGATTTCAGTGAATATAATCTTCGATCTTTAACACTAACACATCGAGATATATTTGATGCATACGCATCTGGAACCTTTATATCCTTCAGCACCATGCAAAACAGTTCTTTCTCCGTCTTGGACATTGAGAAAATAGAAGGCGACAACCGATATTTCCCATTCGGAAGTGGATTGGGATGAAGATCAGGCTGAATTCACATTTGGACTAAATCAAGTCGACTCTGAAGATTGTCTTTTGATTTTCCGTTGACATTCAAAATTGTACCCACAATGTTCTCGCAGACATTTTTCTCAATGTGCATAACGTCAAGATTGTGTCGTAAAAGGTGATGCTCCCAATAAGGCAACTGAAAAAAAATACTTCTTTTTTTCCAGAAGTCCGCCTCATTAGGATCGTCCTCTGCGTCGGAGTCATCATCAGCTTCATCATTTGATCTTATGTTTCTTTGCATGTTCGGCGGTTGGTTCATCTTCCCATAAATGAAATTCATATCTTCCAACATGAACAAGATTTCAGAGCCACTGGTCTGCGAAGGAGCTTCTCTGAACTCTTCAGTACCGTCAAATACAGAACTCTGAAATCTAAATCTATGATTTTTCGGTAACCACCGACGATGCCCCATGTAAGAGAACTTCTTCCCATTATACAACCATTGCGATCATGTTTGTGCAACACAACAAGGACACGCGTAACGACCCTTGGTACTCCAATCGGATAAATTGGCATAAGCGGGAAAGTCATTAATGGTCCACATCAAAGCTGCACGTAAATTAAAGTTCTCTTTTCTCAGCACATCGTATGTCTCGACACCGGCCCATAATTGTTTTAACTCTTCAATAAGTGGCTATAAATAAATGTCGATATCATTCCCAGGCCCTTTCTCCCCAGGGATAATCATAGATAAAATAAGGGAAGATTGCTTCATGCAAATCCACGGAGGCAGATTGTAAGGAACAAGCACAATCGGCCAAGCATCTTGACGCAGATACTCATGATCTTGAAAGGATTAAATCCATCAGATGCTAGCCCAAGCCTCACACTCCTAGGATCACTTGCAAAGTTTGAAAATTTATTGTCAAATGATTTCCAAGCTAAAGAATCTACCGGATGCCTCATCTTCCCATCATCGGTTCGTCCATCATGGTGCCACGTCATAGACTCCGCTGTCTTTGACGACATGAAAAGCCTTTGAAGCCTTAGTATCAGTGGAAAATATCGTAAAATCTTGACCGGCTTCTGTCTTGGGTGTGCAACATTTTCATCGTCGTTCCCATCTTCTGTGTTTCTATTTATCCAACGTGATTGGCCGCATATATGACAACACTGTTGGTTTCTCCGATCGCCCCAATACAACATCCAGTCATTCTGGCAACTATGAATTTTGGTGTACCCAAGACCTAAATCTTTTATCATTTTCTTCATATCTTTGCATGATTGAGGGATTTTTGCAAACGGAAACATTTCTCTCAAAAACTCTAACAGCATTGTCAAAGAGTTCCCGGTCCACCCTCCCAAACATTTTAACTGAAAAAGAAGAATACAGAAAGACAATTTTGAGAATTTTGATCCCTCATACAGTTCTTCGTTCATGTCATTAAGTAGCGCGTAGAACTTTGCCGCTTCTCCATTCGGCTCTTCATGATGTACACTTCTTCCGGGTTCGGTAAAAGCATTTCCACCAAGATTACAATCATCAGATGGCACAAAGTCAGGTGGGAACGACTGTAAACCATGACTGTGAATATTAAATGCTTCCCGCAACATCCCTTCCATGTCATCCCTCTAATAGTCGATGGTAAGCGATACTATCATAAGATACATCCATCCTTGAAGAGGAAGTACTAGGCGGGCATTCTCAATAAAAAACCATTGTTTATAACCCCGAACAAAACCATCAACAATTAGATGCTCGTATACAACTTCACGATAATGCCAGTTTATGTTGACACACTTCTTACACGGGCAAAGAATCATGTTCTCTTGGCTTGCATATTGAAATGCAAAATTTAGAAAAGTTTGTACTCCATTTCGATAACCGCTGCTAACCCTTGACAAATTCATCCAAGACCGGTCCATTTCTTATTTCTTGAAGCCTAATCTTGACAATAAATTGCATGGGTTTAGGATTTAGGAATAAGTATAATTAAGCTATGTAAGTTATGTATTATATAAGTTATTTATTATGAAAATTATGTAAGTTGTGTATTATGAAAATTATGCTATGTAAGTTATGTAAGTCATATAAGTTATGTATTATGTAAGTTATGCAAGTTATTTATTATGAAAATTAAGTAAGTTATGTAATTTATGAATAATTAAAAAATGTAAGTTATGTAAGTTGTAAGTTATGTAAGTTATGTATAATATTAATTAATTAAGTTATGTAATTTATGTATAATATTAATGTAAGTTATGTAATTTATGAATAATTAAAAAATGTAAGTTGTAAGTTATGTAAGTTATGTATAATATTAATTAATTAAGTTATGTAATTTATGTATAATATTAATGTAAGTTATGTATAATATTAATTAATTAAGTTATGTAATTTATGTATAATATTAATTAATTAATTAAGTTATGTAATCGAGGATGTAAGTGGATCACTCCCCTTTAATATTTACTACTTTTTATCATTTCAACACTAATCGAGGACGTAATAATTCATATTTATTGCATAAAAATCAGAAACAATAACAAAAATTTTAAAATTTCAACAAATTTAAAAATATTCATAAAAACAAATATCTACAACGGTAATAAAGTATACATTATATGAAATGTTATCAATATCATTAAAATTTTAATATAAGTATTTTTGCAAAATAAAAATAATTTAATTAAGTTTGAATATAGAAAGAAATGATAAAAATAAAATTAAGACTGAAATGACGAATAAGTAAATATTAATAATAAATTTTTTTTTGTGCCTTACGTTAAATAAATTAATAATATATTTATAATTAAATAAAACAATAAAAGCTAAATTTTATTTAAGTAATGTAATATATATATAAATTTTAAGTAATGTAATATATTTAAGTAATGTAAGTTATAAATTTTAGTAAGTAATATATTTAAGTAATGTAATATATTTTAGTAAGTAATGTAATATATATATTGTAATTTTAGTAAGTCATGTATTTAACATTCATTAAATCGGGCAGCCCATTTTACAATGTATATACAATATCCAAATCTCGTGTGTAAGAAACAAACAACAGAGAAGTAACAAACTCATTGAACAAAGCAGAGCAGACATGTAGGAACTTGGTGTGAAAGGAACTTTTTGTTCTCCATGTGTTCTATATCAATGTTTGAATATGTGTCCGGAATCCAGATATAGCTGGCAGATGGATACTTTAGGAACAATCGGAGAATGAAGAAATCGTGTAACATAGTTTAACATTGTTTACCAACTACAGAGCTAATTACAGAGTGCTAGAAAATCGATTACGTTCTAAGAAAATTACTTTCAACAATTTTTACTGCAACATGGAGAAAAAATTTAAAATATATAAAGAAGGAAGAGCAGCTAAAGCATTTACCTGTAGATGCAGTTTTATACTAATTTACTCCAAAGCCTCAACAATATATGAATAAATTAGGCTTTGTCCAGCCCCACCCAATAAGTTTTTCTTAAAAGAGATTTTAAAATGCACAAAAATTTCCAAGTCATTCAAATGTTTTTACCAAGTTAAAAGTTTAAATAACACTTAATGCAAAAACTGTGATGCTTATTTGAGGAAATTCACAATGAAGTCAACTAAAATTAGAGATTGTCGAAGAGTAAACATTTGTAGTTTTAGTTTAGTTGTTTACCCCTTTTTAGTAATAACTAAATAAATTCAACTCTGAAATCAGAAGGAATAAAAGTAAGGACGTTTTGATTAAAATAATATCAGCAAACTTACCTAAATACGAGCTGATCAATAACGCAGTAACAAATGGTTAATCCACAATTTTGAGTTCTCATTTCTTTAACAGTTGGGCAAATGCAGTGTTACTTCTGGGGAACAAAACTTGAACATAAGAACAAGTGTTATTTTTAACTCTTCAACAATGAGAAGAACAAACTAGAAAGCAAACATAGAAGATCGGTACTTCTTCCCAAACCCTAGACACGTAAAAATTCCCAAATTCCCTAAATTCCCAAACAAACTGGTACAAGCTTGGTGATTGAACTTGGACTCTAAACCCCAAATTCCCAAATTACACTGAACCCAAACCCTAAATCAAGATACAGTGTTTTGAAAGAAAAAAGCTTACCTTTTAACCACAAATTCCGCAACTTTGATAGTATCCTGTCAAGATTGACTCAACTGTTGCTTCATTTCTGATGATTTATGAGTTCTCCTCTCCCTTTTTTCCTTTGTATTTTCTCTTTCGTTTTTATCCCTTTCGTTTTGTCCTCTGCTTCTGTTTCTGTTTGTGTTCTGCCTTATAGAGAAAATGATAAGTTAAAACACGATGAACAGAAACGGCGTTGTTTAGCCAAAATTTTAAGACACTATTGCGACGTTTCTTAGAAAAACGCCACTATTGCTTGTATATTTGTGGCGTTTCCAAAAAACGCCACTAAAAATTGAAGTTCTAATCTGAAACGGCACCGTTTAATAAACCTTTAATGCATATTTCTGGCATTTTCTATAAAAAAACGCCGCTAAAAAATAATTTGCTTAAGCTAAACGCCGTCGTTTAGCTAATATTTTAAGTCACTTTTGCGGCATTTCCCGCGAAAACGCCACTAGAAATTAACAGAAACGGCGCCGTTGAATTAATATAGAGAAAATGCTAAGTTAAAATTCGAATACAGAAACGGCACCGTTTAGACATTGTTTTAATACCCTTTTGCGGCGTTTACTGAAAACACGCCGCTATTGATTCCAAAATTTCCGGCGCTATCACGAAAACGCCACTACTACTTAACGTACAACAAGCCAAACGGTGACGTTTCAAGTAATTAATTCTAAACTTTTTATAAGTTAAAATTCGTGTAGATAAACGGCGTCGTTTACTCAAATTTTAAAGACACTTTTGCGGCGTTTCTTGAACAAACGCCACTACTGCTTCCCACAGTTGCGGCATTTAACAGTTAAAACGCCACTAAAAGTTTAACTATTCATTCGAAAACGGCGCCGTTTTGTAAATTTTAGAATTTTTTGTCATTTTTTGTTTTTTTTTATTTCATTTCTTATGTATTTGGTCCTAAATATATCCATCCATATAAAATATATCAATATATTTTTTAACTTATTTATGAATTCTATTTAAAATAATATTTAAATATATCAATTGGTACTTTAAATTGATTTTTTAAAATATTATTTAAAGAAATTAATCTAAACTAACCTAAAACCCTTATTCGACCCTTAAAACCCTAAACCCTAAATTCTAAACCACTAACCCTTAACTCATAACTCGTAACCCCTAAACCCCTAACCCTTATATCCCAAACCTTAAATCCATACCCCCTAATCCTTAAAATAGCACGGCCATCCAAAATAATCCCTAAATCTTTAATAATCATAAAATAGTTATAATTGATTAAACAATAATTAATAGTAAAAACTTTTTGTAATATTATCTTTATAATATTTTTTTTTGTATAAAGTTTGAAATTTATAATATTTAATTTTATTGATAAATAAATAAATTTAAACTATATACTTATAATTTCAATATATTAAATTTATTATTATATATTTTAGAAATATATAAGAACATATTTAATATAAAAATTAATAAAACTAATTAATCTAAACTTAAACTCTAACATAACCGTTGAAACCCTAAACCCTAAATCCATAACCCCCTAAATCCCCTAACCCCTAAAGCATAACCCTTAACCCCTAAATTCCCCTAACCCCTAAACATTAAATCCCAAACCCTAAATTCATACCCCGGCCTACTCCTTAAACTCTAAACCATATACTATAATTAATTCAATATTTAAAATTAATATCATCTCCTTTACGATTATATAAGAAATTATTTAATATATAAACTTAAAAAATCAGTAATATATCCTTTTAAATAATAGTATTTTAATTTTTCCATTTTTAACAAATATTTTAAATTATTTTAAATCCTTGAGCATTAGCGGCGCTTTCCTAAAAACGCCGCTAAATCCCCAACAGCTCAGAAAACGGCGTCGTTGGTCTTAGGTATTTTTGCGGCGCTTTTCCAAAAACGCCGCTAAAGCCCTAAGCATTAGCGGCGCTTACATAGAAACGCCACTAAATCCCCGACAGCTCAGAAAACGGCGTCGTTGGTCTTAGGTATTTTTGCGGCGCTTTCCTAAAAACGCCGCTAAATCCCTGAGCATTAGCGGCGCTTACCTAGAAACGCCACTAAATCCCCGACAGCTCAGAAAACGGCGTCGTTGGCCTTAGGTATTTTTGTGGCGCTTTCCCAAAAACGCCGCTAAATCACTGAGCATTAGCTGCACTTTCTTAGAAACGCCACTAAATCCCTGAAAGCTCCGAAAACGGCATCGTTGGGCTTAGGTATTTTGACGCGCTTTTCTGGAAACGCCGCTAATGTTTATTTTCAGCGGCGTTTTCCATGAAGCGCCGCTAATGATCTATCTTTAGCGGCGTTTGTTATCCAACCGCCGCTAAAAACGCCGCTAAAAGCCTTTTTTGGTGTAGTGATGGTGTCAGGGCCTTATTAAGCTCCAACAAATTCGGTCCATCGCAACCGCTGCCATATTTATTTGAAGATCCTCCATGTTCCTTGTTGGTAGCCTGTGCTTTAATCTTAGTTTTATTTTGGCCATATCATAAGATTTTAGATATTACAATCACTAAGTTGTCAGAAAATCCATCTAGAATCACCAGCTTCATCGAGGACTGCACTGTTCTTATTTCTTTGACCTCCATTCCTTTATTGAAAATGCATACATGTCAAGGCCCATGCCTTGTTTTCTTATAAAGCTAGAAGTTTTTTGGATTATTGACAATTGGAATGGCGTTTGATGCATAGTAATAACACTTGCAGTTCATACGATTTGCGATAATTATGTTTATCTCAGTGATACACTTTTTCATACTTTCAAATGTTCTTATTTATATGGTTGTAAATTCAAGTCAAATGAATGTCCCTGAGAATTGTGGTGATGAAGCGTACTCTGTACACTTCAATTTTGGTTAGTGTTTTATATATTTAAATTATTCGCGCCTAACTACATGTGATTTGATTTTGAAATTTTATGATCAAGTGGTCTACTTTAGTTTCGCAACATTTATCGTCAATGCTTGTTCCTATTAGGTTTCGATTTTAACTCAAACTTGTTGCTCCACTTAATGTAAATTTAATATTCACATTACCTTTCCTTAAAAAAAATGGTGATGAAATATAGAGAGTCACTAACCTCCCGTCTGTCCTCATATGAAATACATATTATATGTATTTTACTAACCTCTCGCCTATGCCCATATGAGATATATACATTATATATATATGAAATGTTTGCAAAGGAGGATCTATTTCATGAATTTATAGATTTTTATAAGTGTTATCTGATGGTGATTCGTTTTTTTCTCCTTTTTGAGACTAGAAACTAGATCGTTTTCACAACCTTCAGATAGGCGGCTGGTTTCTGCTGTTTTTTAGACTTCAATATGAGCCAAAGTACAATGTATTTATTTGTAATATTGAATAACACCTGCAGAAAATTGTCACCTTGTACTGAAATACTTACATGTATTCAAGGATTTTGATATGTTTATACATGCAGTGCATTCTAGATTATCGTTTACACTGCTATATGGCATTTATTTTATGGTTTCTACCTAAAATTGAGGCGATGATTATGTTCATGTATTCAAGGATTTTGAAATGTTTATACAAAGTTTTGATATGTTCGTTTTGTTTTGTGTTTTTCTTTTCTTTTTTTTTGTTACTTCTACTAAAACTTTGTTCTTGATGAGGTTCCAATCTTGCATGATATCCACTTAGTATGCCTTGTTGCTTGTTTTACTTGTTAAAAAGAATCATGCTTGTGTTTGATGTTTGCTATATTTAGTTGTTTGTAAGAAATTCTCAGTAGCCTTTTCTTTTTTAGCTTTGACAAGAACTGCCCGTGCTTGTATGTGCTATCCTTACCGTTCTACTTCAGTTTTATTGAGCCTAGCTAGCTGGGTTCTGGTTTATAGCAAGCCTCATGGGCGGTTATGCCCCATGGACAATTACCACCCGCCGCTGCGGATGCTTCGATCATATGCTACCACCAAGTATTCTCAAATTTCCCTTTAAATTGCTGCTGACCTTGCTTTTCGATTTGGACCCTGTATCAACTTTTAAATTGTTACTTAATCATCCATCTTGTTGCCTTATTCTTTCAAATTTTGGCAGCTTGGAGGATGTAATTTTTTTTATTGTTTTGCTGACTTATCCCCTACAGATATTTGGTCTAGAAATACTGTTATTATAACTACCACTAATCTCAATTCTTGTTTTATTCCCCATGACGGTTACCACCCCACATCTCAGTTCCCACATTCTCGAGCAGTTACACCTTACGGTTAACACCCAGTATGCTTATCTATGTTTGCTTGTACATGCATGTCTATATATTTATATATTTGAGAAAAGGAACCCGAGAGGGGCTCCCACGAGTAGTTATACCCCTTTATATGTTTGTATATCCGTATAATGAATATTGTGAGACAAAGAGAGCTCGCGAAGGATTCCTGTGGGTGGTTATACTCCTTTGCATGTTTGTATATCCGTATAATATATACTGTTAGGCAAAGGGAGCCCATGAGGGGTTCCTGCAAGTGGTTATACCCCGTGGCATGTATGTATATTCATAGTGTTTTTTGAAGGACAAGGGGAACCCCTAAGAGACTCCCGCGAATAGTTACATCCACTATTTATGTTTATGTCATATCTATAAATTCTACATGCTGCATCTGTAACTCCACTTTCATCACATAAATCCAAGCCGAGTAAACTTAGCCAATTGGTTGTGATTCGACACGAGAGAACCTCACTCTCCATGTAATTTTGAGGTGTGAGAGCCAATGGTAATGGGATCGACCTATGATTTTTCTCGTAAATCTTCCGCCTTGAGCAAAAGCAGCACTACTATTTTTTTCATAAGCCTCCCCCATGTGTCTGGGAGTAAGGTCATTTTATAACTGTCCGTAAGTCTCCCCTATGCGTCTAGGAGCACGGTCACTTGATTACTTATCTAGTCACCACACTTGTCATCCTTATGTTTACTTGTTGGGTAGACATACCCATCGACAACTTAGTCAAGTCGTCATACTCGTCAGCAACCTGGCCAAGTCGCCATATGCACCAACATCTTGATCCGGTCGCCATACTCATTAGCATCTTAGCCGGGTTGTTACACTCGTTAACAGTTATTTTTGGATCAGCATTATGATACCACCTCTCATAAGCACTTCGTCAATATTACTCGTAAAAGAAACTCAGGCCAAATGCTACATCCGCTACCATTATTTATAAAAATGAATAATCCTCCCGCTCACATCTTAACAGACATTATGCATTTCTTACATTTTACATCACCAAATGGATAATACGCACTTGTTACATTTTATATTGTCAAGCAGATAATACGACTTTCTTACATTTTATATCGCCCAACGATAGTATACATTTATAACATTTCATATCACCAAACAGATAATATGCATTTCTCGCATTTTGTAACGCCAAAGGATGATTTTTACGTTTTGCATTTTATGTTGCTAACGAACGGATCACACAACTTACATTTCACACTGCCAACGGATATCCCGAGTCCCTCTACCTAGAATGGGTAAACCACCACCCCTCTTTCACTTTCGTTGATCAATAATCACCGATCACAAACCTTTGGGTCCCTGTACAAAACAAATAACAAGTTGATTCGATACTAATTCCTTTCACCATCATACCGTTTATTTAAACCTCTACGAATATTCATGTTATGAATAAATTGCAGATTACGTAAACATGTTTAACAGAACAACACATAAGATAAGATCGAAAAACTACT
This sequence comes from Gossypium raimondii, assembly GCF_025698545.1. NCBI lineage: Eukaryota > Viridiplantae > Streptophyta > Magnoliopsida > Malvales > Malvaceae > Gossypium > Gossypium raimondii. The sequence goes on along the minus strand of NC_068572.1, from coordinate 33,580,721 downwards.
CACTCCCCTCTTTATTACATATAAGCTCTGTTATTTCTTATCTAACTTATTTTGGCAGATCTTCTTCATTCTTAACGTATCTTAAAATAGAGAAATTTCATCATATTATGTTGTTTTTATTTCTATTAGTGTTAATTTACTAAATCATATTGCTTACATCATTCAACCTCATTTTCTCACCTACAGTTTCGGTATCATTTTCATTACTCATAATTCTTAATTGATTTCTAAAATCATATACAAAATAAATAATTCAAATAAAAGATTTAATGCGTCATAAAATTATTTAATGATTTTAATAAAAAATAACATTTTCATACATATACAAATAATGTCACTCTAAAACTTATCATATCCTATGCCATTAGTGGATATTTTATTTTATTTTGATTCATACTTTAAGAATATAAATAAAATTACCACTCAACTTTAATGCCATTTAAATTATCCATTAAACTTTGAATTTTAATTATTTTTCCACTATTTTTTATTTTTAGATCTTCATTTTAATTATTTGAAAACAAAATTTAATGGAAAAAATGTTAGTTTAAATATTTTATTTTAATGGTGAAAATTAAGTTAATTTATAAAATTATAAATTAATTTTGAAATTTTATCTAGCGGAAGGAGAGGGTTTTTACCTAAATATTATAAAAAAAATAAAAATTTACCAAAATATTACAACTTTTTTATTATTTATCAAAATATTATAACTTTTTTTTTATTTACCAAAATATTTAAACTTTTTTATTATTTACCAAAATATATCAAAAAAAAACCAAAAAAAAAAAACAAAACCTGCAAAAAAAATCTGACAATGTACTGGTCACCCCAATGGTATTGGCGGCACCAAAGGTGCCAAAACCATTGGCGGCACCAATGGTGCCAATACCATTGGCGGCACCAATTGTGCCAATACCATTGGCGGCACCACTGGTATTATTTATACCACCTCTACCCAGCTGAAGAGAGAAAAATCAAAAAAAAAGAAAGCAGAAGAGAGAAAATTCAAAAAAAAAAAGAAGAGTTGGCGCGGAGAAGAAGAAAAAAAGGAGGTATTTTTTAAAAATAATTGATTATATTATTGTTATTATTTTGTATATTTTGTAATATTTTTTGTAATATTTTTGTTGTAGTTTAGATATTAAGATTAATAAAACTCAAAATAAAAGTATTAGTTAGTATTATTATTATTATTATTATTATTATTATTATTATTATTATTATTATTATTATTGTTGTTGTTGTTGTTGTTGTTGTTGTTGTTGTTGTTGTTGTTAGTATGAAGATGTTATTAATGTATTAAGATGTAACTTAGTAATATTATTATTATTATTGTTAGCGTAAAACTAGTATTATTATTATGGTTACTTATTATTTTTATTTACGTAAAAAAGAAGTTAGTAAAAATTAGTATTATTATTATAGTTAGTTTTTGTTAGTAAAATTATTAATTTTAGTGTGTATTATTTTGAGTATAAAATTATTAATATTATTCGTAGTATAAAATTAATAATTTTAGTGTGTATTATTTTGTGTAATATTTTGAGTATAAATTTTTTTTAAGTAATTCAGTTACCGTTCGAGATTTTTTATGATATTTTGTTTTTTTTGACAGATTAAATATTGAAGATGGATGCTAAGTTTCTTGTATGCGTTTATTTCGATGGAGTCATATTGACAACAAGTGTTGGATGTGTATTTGAATGCCGGCAACAAATAGCAATGAGATTTAATAGAAATGTATCGTTCGATGAAATGAAGGCAAGGATTAATGCAAAAATCCATAGACGTTGTGGGAGAAGGATATCAAAAATTTTCTACAAGTTTCCAGTTTCGACAAACCCGGTCAAATTCGTCGAAATGGAACTTGTAGACGACGAAGACGTGGAGACAATGGTCGATTTGTACTGTGGGAATGGGAGTGAGAAGAATGCACCGATTCACTTATTTGCTGAGTTAGTCGGTATGGAGCAAAATGCATCTGATGAAGAAGACGGGGCTGAAGAACCGCGGATGGTGGCTCCAATATCATACGTAGATAGTGAATCAACTATGGGTGGGATCGGTATCGACTTGAATTTTACACCCGACGTTGACATGGTTGGTGGTGAAGAAGAATGTGCCGGCGAAGAAGAAGGTGGTGGCGATCATTGGGATGAAGAGGTCGATAGTAACGCTGATCCCGATTTGGACGATGTACCTAATGATATTGACGCTGAAGATGTCAACGCTTGTTCAGTCGGGGAGCAGATGCGGCGTATTGTGATACACAATAATCTTGGGCCACACATGTCGCTCATAGATCCTGACGCAGCGTACGTATCTGAGTTTCCGGAGTACCCTGAAATATATCATGCTCACGGGCAGGCCGTAACATCTGATGATGATGAGTTATTCATAGGCCAGAGATTCAGTTGCAAAGAAGATTGCGTATATGCCATTAAACGGTACAGCATGAAGATATCGGTGGATTATAAAGTCTCCGTGTCTACTCTGACAATATATGTTGGGGAGTGTTGGAAGGCAGCGAAAGGCTGCAATTGGCGGGTACGAGCTGCATTCATTAGAAGTTCTCAGATGTGGGAGATACGAAAATTTGCTGGTCCCCATACATGCACATCAACACGTATGACAGAAGATCATGGAAAACTTGATTCGAAAACTATTTGTGCGTGTATCATGCCAATGGTGAAGGATATGCCGACCATTAGAGTTTCGGTACTCATTGCGGAAATACAAGCACGATTCCAGTATCGAGTCTCATATCGGAAGGCATGGGTAGCTAAACAGATGGCGATGGAGCAAGCGTATGGGGATTACGATTCGTCAGATAACGAGCTTCAAGGTTGGATAGTCGCTATGCAGAGAGTACGCATCGGGACCGTGATTGAGTTGCGCATCAGTCCATCTTACGGCCGGATGAGCGATTAGAGTCGGCAAAAGGATTTTCCATCGATGTTCGGACGTTCGATCCATGTGTGGGCATTTCCCCACTGCAAGCCACTTGTGCAGGTGGATGGGACCTGGCTGTATGGAAAGTATACACGAATCGCTTATTGCGCTTGCTCAAGACGATATGAACGTGCTCCCGATAGCATTTGCTATCGTAGATAAAGAGAACATGGAGTCTTGGGAATTCTTCCTGACAAATCTGCGCAGGTATGTTATTAGGAACGATAACATTTGCATCATCTCTGATAGAGGGAAGGGTTTAATTGCAGCTATTAGGCGTTCCGGTGTGCCGTGGAGATCCGTTTACTGCATTCGTCACATTGCGTCTAACTTCCATAAAGATTATAAGAATGCAGACTGGAAGAGACAAGTCGTGGCAATGGGTAAATGATAACCTTATATTTTCAATACAAGCTGTAATGTTTTATTTTATCCACTCGTCAGCACTTATTTTTCGTTAATACATATGCAGCGTACGAGTTAGAGCCACATATTTTCCGGCAAAGAATGACCCGACTTGAGACTGACATGGAGGGGCAGACAAACACATCTTTTCGACAATGGTTGCGCACAATGGAGCCGTGGCAGTGGGCTCAAAGTGCTGACGAGGGCTTTCGTTACGGCCACATGACCACAAACTTAGTCGAGGGGATCAACGCAGTCTTGTTGAAAACACGTCATCTTCCGATTGCATCGGTATTTTCTGCTACTTTCTACAGGCTGGCCACTTTGATGCCAAGAATGGGTCAGCAGCAAGTCGACCAGATTCAAGCGGGACATGTGTTTGTTGAACATGTGAGGGATGCAATGGTCGTAAATCGTCGATTGGCGAGGTCAATGAACGTGGAAATATATTCACGACGACTGGAAACGTTTCGAGTTACTGAGAACATCGGTCGTCGACCTAGGTCCTACGGAGTTGATCTCGGGAACAGACGGTGCGAGTGCAGGAAGTTCGAAACACTTCATTACCCCTGTGCGCATGTCGTGGCAGCGTGTGCTAAAGTCAACATTGCTGCTGAACAATATGTGGATGATGTGTACACGCTGGAGCGCACATTGCGTGTCTGGGAGAATGAGTTCCCCGTCCTGCCGGACCTATCTACGTGGGAGGTGCCGCGGATCACTTTCGAGCTTCTCCTAGACGCAGGGCTACGGAGGAATCCAAGGGGTCGTCCGCAGTCAAAAAGAATCCGTAATGAGATGGACATTACAGAGAAATCTGACGGAAAGCGCTGTGCAATATGTAGGTTAAGTGGTCATAGCCAGAATAAATGCCCTAACCGAAACTTTCATGTCGGACAGTCGTCGGGATCGGGGGGAAATCGGGATCGGTAATTTTAATAATAATAATTTTTCTTATTCGGCTTATGCTTACGCTTAAATTGTATCCATATTATTTCCATATGAAGTTATAATATACCATCTGAGCGTTGTCGAATTATTAAGATTATAATGAAAAAATAGAGGCATTCATAATTCGATTCAGCTTTAATATAATGAAAAAATTGAATAATTGATATCTATAGATAAAATTCAAAACATCCGAGATATCTAAAATACAAATAACACGAGTTATAAAATGAGTGCATTAAACCCCTACATTTGATGGTTCGATGGTGTTGTCCGGGGGGTATACCTACGCGGAGGTCGACGCTGACGGCCTGGGTGACGACCAACATCCTCATCGTCCGCAGGTGGGGGCGTGGAAAATATAGAGGGAATGTCCTGTCCCTCGTTCACCGCCGATGAACTTGAACCATCATGAGTCCCATAGTGCGACGGATACGTCTCAGACGGGCCGGGCATGTCGTACTGCGGCCGGGGGGAGCTGAACAGTTCAAAATCAAACGCATATTCGCCCTCTGCATAGCTCGGATAATGTTCACCGCCCAAAAAATCCGGATGATAGCCATGTGATTCCTCATTTGGTTCTGATTGTTCGGGCTCTGCCTGTTCTGCAGGACAAAATGCCGTCGGAATCGGATCCATCATGCTGTCTGCTTCCGATCCCCTAACTTGCTGAGCATACGGGGGGACTATCGTCGATTGCAGTCCAAGTAAATACGGCTTCCCGCGACTATGGTACCATTTTGTATACTCTCGAGATGGCTGCAGGTCGGTAGCCATAACCATCTGAGGAATTCGGCTCATTCGATCGTACCACAGTGCGACGTATTTCCGGTGATATATTCCCCAGTCCAATTGAACCCTTCCTCTCTTTGTCAAGCCGTGATCTTCCCGCAACTGGCATGGCGGATCCGGGATAGGTTGGATGCAGCCGAACTGCCGAAGCACCCGATCACCGTGATACCACTCGATGATGTTGAAATTTATAATTGGTGTGTTTGTGCACCATGTGTGGGAATCAATGAGTGCGGACGGGGGTACAACATTTGTAATTTCCGGCCTCCGATACGGCATCCATATAAACTGCATGAGTAATAACATTGTAACGAGTTAGACCAATAACATGTGAGTAACATATAGAATAGAAACATGTGAGTAACATATGGAAATACCATGTATGTCATGAATATTAGAATAGAAACATACCCCTTCCCGAGCATGCTGTTCAATCCTCATGCGGTATATCGGGACATCACTCGACTTTCCGATTCCTGGACGGGTCGTCCACCTACCAAAAATAGTATAGGGTTTAAGGTTGGTAACATTACTCAATATATTATGACTAGAAATAATGACAATTTTCATTTTATCACCTGAGTGGCAGTGGATATAGATAGGGTTGGTGACTAACGCGTGCCAAAAATGGCATCCGATAAAGGGCCCATAACTGCAGCAGTATCAGGCATCTGCCAATGTCTTTAACTTGCGGGTCTCCCGCCCGACAAAGCTCATTGTACAATGTTGCTAGAACAGCCGAACCTCAACTGTACGACCTACCCGTGGACAAATCAGCAAGCAGAGGCAAGTACGACAAATGGACACTGTCGCCGTTTCCATCAGGCATGAGTAGTGCCCCTATCATATGCATGATGTACGCTCGAGCAGCGCACATCAACTCACCTTCACTTATCACCGTGATATGGTGACTCTCCTAGGAGTTGATAGCAAACTGCAGCCGGATCGGTTAATGAAGATAGTCCGGTAACGGGACTCCCGCCAACTGGGAGCCCAAGCTGCACTGCAACGTCCTCTAACGTCACCGTGCACTCCCCGCACGGAAAATGGAAAGTATGGGTCTCCGGACGCCACCGCTCTACTAGCGCGGATAATAAATCAAATCGCAAGTCGGACGACCGGATCAATGCTACTGACCCAAATCCGGCTAGCTCTAGGTACGGCATAAATCGTGCATCCGGAGCTATCTTTAAAACACTCACGCGGCCCCTTAATACTCGGTACGATTCCTGATAGTGTTGAATAACAGAAAAAATATTACGATTGCATAATTTATTTCTATATACTGTGTATATCCTTTTTAAATAAATAGAACTCCTGATTAACAAATAATAAATCATACCGAGTTATTAGCCGCATCAGATATATGTTCAGCGTTTCCAATCAATCCAGCCATTGCGATGCCTGCAAGTTGAAAAAAAAGTTAGTAAAAAATTCTAACTTCGGCCATTTTTTCGTATTTTTTTCTGCGCATTTTATTCTTTTAAAAATATCATAATTCCTAATTTTATATTTTTACATTCTTTCAATGCATAATGTTTGAAATTTATTAATCGAGTGTGTTATTTAAATTAATTTGCGTAAAAATTAACCCTTACCCTTGCCCTTTGCTCGTATAATTTTCTCAATTTTATTACTTTAAAGAATAAAATATTATTCTCCTATTTTATTTTTTAAATTATTTTAGTACATTTTCTTTGAAATATTTTGTATTAATTGTTTCGAATTTTACAAAAGTTAGTAATACACTCGCCATTTGTTCGTATTTTTTCTCCGCATTTTATTACTTTAAAAATATCATTAACTTAGTCTTTTATAATTTTACATTATTTCAGGTGCATAATGTTTGAAATTTATTAATAAATAAAGAATGATTAAAATTAATTACCCACATATTGGTACCGCCTTTTTATTCCCTCCATAACCATTTTTTCCTCTATTCTTTTGGTAAATAAAATAAAATTTTATAATATTTTGGTAATTTTTTTGTAATATTTTGGTAAATAACTCAAATAAACCATTTCCCCGCCTTTGGTCGTATTATTATTTTTCCGATTTTTATTACTTTCGATAAAACTATATTCTTTTGTATTTTATTATTTTATATTATTTCACTACATTTTTCCCAATTATTTGTTTAAATTATTTCTGAATTTTTTAAAACATTTACTAATACTGATCTTACTTGACCATTTATTCGTATTTTTTATCCGTATATTATTATTTTAAAATAATCGTTATTTTATATTTTATAATTTTACATTATTTCAATTTATTATGTTTTACATTTATTACATGTACATTTTTCGTATTTTTTTCGCATTTTATTATTTTCGATAAATATACAATTCTCGTTTTTCTTTTCGTATTTTATGTTTTCTTAAATATACTTCTTTGTCATTTTCTTTTAATGCTATTTTCCTAAAATTTTAATTTCAAATTCATAAGTAAATTTCATAAAAAATTCTCTAATCAACATACAATGTACTTTAACTTTTTTTTCATTCTAAATATATTTCATAAAATATATATGCTAAATAAAATAATAAAATAACTATAATATACATTACATAAATTTTAAACACACAAATATTACAAAAATTTTAAATTTATAAATAAAATTACCTTTTTTCCCTTTTTTTCCTTTCTTCCCTCTTCTTCTTCTTTTTTTTCTCTTCTCCTTTCCTTTCTTTCCTTCTTTCTTTCTTTTTCTTCTCTTCTCCTTTTCTTCTTCTTTCTTTCCTTTTTTCTCTTCTCCTTTCCTTTTCTTTCTTTCCTCTCCTTTCTTTCTTTCTTCCCTCTCCTTTCTTTCTTTCCTTTTTTCTCTTCTGCCCCACCACCGACCCCCCCCATAAAACCCATTGGTGCCGCTTAATGGTATTGCACCATTGGTGCCATTAATGGTTTTAGCACCTTTGGTGCCTAATACTATTGGGGTGACCAAAGACATTGTCGATTTTTTGCAGATTTTATTTTTATTTTTGGTTTTTAAATATATTTTGGTAAATAATAAAAAGTTTAAATATTTTGGTAAATAAAAAAAGTTGTAATATTTTGGTAAATAAAAAAGTTGTAATATTTTGGTAAATTTTTATTTTTTTATAATATTTAGGTAAAAACCCAAAGGAGGACTTGAATTTTTTTTAAAACATAAAAGATAATACTTTATTTTATTTTATTTTTAGAAATGAACAATGTTAATTAATTATTTTAAATACTTAAATAAAATATTTAAAATAATTTTATTAAATTGAACTTAACTTAATTTAAATTATAATTCAATAGTAAAACTTAATTTTAAAAATCAAAGTTCAGTTTCAAAATTCGAAGTGACAATATTCATTATAAAATTGGAGTAAGGTGGTCAGTTTATCTTTAATTTAAAAGCACAATGACAAGTATCAATAAAACTAAAACATAATGGTGGCAGTGAGCTTGAGGTTAGATCTAAGGATTGAGGAGGTACTGCTGGAAGGTGACGCCCTGTCAGTGATAAAGAAGATGAATTCCTGCAATGAAGATGGGTCGGTTATAGGAGCCTATATATATGATGCAAAGTTGAAAGCAAAGGGGTCCAAAAGATACTTATTCCGGCATGTTCCCAAGGATGCCAATAAAGTCGTCCATATAATAGCAAGGGAGGATTTGAGGAGGGGTGGGATTACTTATCTGAGAGAATGTGTGTCGGACTTCGCGAGGGACGCGGTGGAGAATGATCGGTGAGACCGGCAGTTGGAGGAAGGGGGAAGAAATGGTGGGATCCTTCTCTGACGTCATCGCACTGGGCGTCGAGGTTATGTTCCTCAAAAAGGGTTTTGGAAGGAGTATGAAGGCGGGGGGAAGGAACAATAACGGATTTTGGGGGTGTGGGAGGTTACCGAAGACTGCTGTTACCTAGGGTGGGTGTACGAGACTCGGGATTAAGGCTGGGTGGGGAATGTGATGAGGGACGACTTGGAGAGGCGAGTTTCCTTGAGGTGGTGATGGGTCGCTGTTTCGACGAGTTTCAGGGTGCCTCGGGTATGGACAGTGGAGGTGTACAGCGTGATTGAAACCTAGGAACAAAGGGTTGTTGTTTTGGATTCCATGGCGCTGCTGATGGTCCATGTAAAGGGAAAGTGAATGTGGCTTTGGGAAATGAAAGAGTTCTAGAATGCTCTATTGAATAGATGCCAGCTCTGCGTTGGGTTGTTTTATTTTGTTTGTTTATTTCCGTTTTTCTGATTGGGTTTAAACTATACCCGGCTGTTTTGTTTTCTTTATTTTATTATTATAAATAAAATAACTCAGTTTCCCCTTTTTTTTAAAACCTAACAACATAATGGCAAATTTTAATTTCTATCTAAAATATATTTCAAATTGCAATGAAAAGTTGTGATCTGCCCTGAGAAGTTTTTAACCAAATAACCTGAAAAAATAATTTTAAAGGTTGGGGTCAACTCAATTGAGCAACGAATAAGTAAAAATAGTAAAAGAAATTGAGCACACAAATTTAATATGGAAAAATCCATCCAAAGAGAATAAAAATACTGGGCAAAGATAATTTTACTATAATGGCAAAAGAACGAAATGTACAAAAGATGGGGATAAAAACTAAACCCCGAAAACAAAGAACCCTCAAAACATAAACATAAAATTCTCTAAAAGTGTTATGAGTTCTAATATTGGGTGTATTTTCTAAGATTGTAAAAGAGTCTATTTATAGGTCAAATTCATAGGTCAAATAATAATAAAATAATCTAGATTAATCAGAGTTTGATTGAAACAAATAAACAAAGTTTAACTGGAAGATTATTTCTCAAATATGACTGAAATAGGAGTAATACAAATCTCCACATTGACTCATATTTCCACAACGCCATCGTTGTCAAAGCCTGCCACGTGCCTATTTTGAACTATGCAGGGAATTAACTAAGTCGAATCTATGCTTAGAAACTGGAAGACTTCTAGCCTTCGACTTGTACACTGCCAAATCAAAGCTAACACAGGTCTGATTTTCACGAACACAGTGCCCTAACTTTTCAAAATTTGCATCCAAAAGAGAACCTTTCTTCAACGAAACGGTCATACATTTTTTCCCTCCTATGACCAAGTTGCCTCCACTCCAAACGAGTTGACTTCGACTCCGTAATAGACGAAAGACGTCTAATTTCACTGGTCACTGTAGAACCTTCTAAAATATAAAGACTGTTGGTTCTTTTACCTTTTAACAAAACAAGAGCTCCACAAGATACTTTAATGTCGCTCGACTCGATGTTGATTCTGCATCCTTTCAAGTCTAAAATACTCAATGAGATAAGATTCTTTCATAAATCAGGTACATACCTAACATTTGCGAGTGTCCTAATTGTCCCATCGTGTATCCTAATTTTAACAGTACCAATACTAATTACCTTATTGTATGAATCATTTCCCATGCGCACAACTCCACCTTCAATCGAATTGCATGTGGAGAACCATTCTCTATTGGGACACATGTGGAAAGAACATCCCGAATCTAAGATCCACTCGGACGCAAGCTTGGAGTTATCGCTTGTTGACACTAAAAAGAAATCATCATCGCTTTCATCGGCCAAATTAGCACCAGCTACATCTTTCTCGTTACTTTCAATAACTTTTTTATTTTGCAGTTTATCTGCTTTGACTTAACCTAACTTTTTACAATAGTGACACCTTTTGTTTCGCTTATTTGATGCTATTAAAACGGAAGCTTGCCAACCAAACTCATTGTCGAGTTTGTCTCTACCCAAAAGTGACCCTTTACATTTTCAAACGAGAGTTTTTCACTGCCATAAATTAGGGTCTCCCTGAAAGACTTGTATGAAGGGGGTAAAGAGTATAATAATAGCATAGCTTGATCTTCATTGTCAATCTGAACCTCAACATTCTTTAAACCATTTAAAAAAGTAATAAATTGACTAATGTGATATCTAGGAAGCTCACATTTGTTCATGCGAAACGTAAATAGATATTTTTTCAACACTAAACGGTTAGCCAGAGACTTAGTCGAATAAAGAGTTTCTAACCTTTTTCACAAGACGAATGAGGTCTTCTCCATCAATAACTTCTGCAATTCCGTATTCGCGAGGCATAACTGGATTGCAAACAAGGTCTTTTCATCAAACTCTTCCTATTCTGTTTGATTTAGATTCTCAAAAATTTTCCCAATAACAACCTTTTTCAAGCCGGTTTGAGCTAGAATTACCATAATTCGAACTTACTACAGATTGAAATTTATGACACTATCGAACTTCTCAATTTCAAATCATGTTGCTGCCATATTTGAACAAGTTGATTTATGAAAATTGAACTAGCTTTGATACCACTCGTTGGGGATTGACCCGAATAAGCAACGAACAAGTAAAAATAAAGGAAATTAAAAAATTGAACACACAAATTTAACATAGAAAAATCCCTCCAAAGAGGATAAAAAACCATGAGCAAAGATAATTTTACTATAATGGCAAAAGAATGAAGAGTACAAAAGATGGAAATAAAAACTAAACCCCGAAAACAAAGAATCCTCAAAATGTAAGCACAAAATTATCTAAAAGTGTTATGAGTTCTAATCTCTAATGGGTGTACTTTCTAATGTTGCAAAAGAGCCTAAAATAGGAGTTTGATTGAAACAAATAAACAGAGTTTAACTGGAAGATTATTTCTCAAATTTGACTAAAATAGGAGTCATACTTAACAGTGAGATTTATTGTTAACTTAATATTTTGAATAACTTTAAATAATTATTTTTTAATTTTAAAATTTTTATTTCATATTTTTATAATTTGTATATATTTTTATAATTTTAAAATTTTAAGTTCAAAATAATAAATATGTATTTTTATTTTAAAATTTTTATTTTGCTAACGTGCACTACAACGTCATCAATTATTTTTGATGTGAAAGTCTAATCCAATAGTTGCTAATGGCCACATCAACAATGTATGGTTAAAGATTGAAACACTTATCAAATAGTTTAATTAATGCAATTTGAGAGTTTAAAATTTTAATTTATTTTTCCCTAAAGTCTAGAACTTTTTACTCTAATCCTATTTTAAATAGTGTGCAATATACAATTGTTTATACTAGAATACATTATTTCATATTATTTAGGAAAACCACAACTTTAAAAAAAATTTGTACAATAAGTTTAATATATTGTAATTAATAAATATAACTAACAAATGCATTTGTCACAGGCCGCGCAAATGAGCCCGCAATTGATGCGCACATTTCAAGCCCTTCATGTTCCTTTAGGGTCATTCGGACCAACAGAACTGACCTATTGCTTGAAAGAGACTCAAGGCTTATCTACTTTGATCCTAGTTAAAATTTAAACACTCTAGTAAATTGTATTTTTAATAGGATGATTATTGTAAATATTAAAGGATAAAGATGTATAGAGTTTAAATTCCTTTGGGCTCTCATATTGTAGATAGACACTAATTTCAATCGTTGGTGTAATTTGATCTGTACCGTTGGATATAGGGAGCTCTAGGGGAGCTCAACTATAAATAGAGCTCTCCCTCTTTATTTGTAATCATTCATTGTATTTCATTCAAAGTAAGAGATTATTTTTTAGAGTATTTACTCAAAAACTTGATGTGTTGTTATTTCTTATAGCTTTTTTGTTTGATTTAAGTCATTTTGTCTTTTCTAGTTACTTCTACTTTATTTAGGTGCTTTAGAAAAATTTCTTTGTGAATTCTTATTTTCGAGAGTTAGGCTGATTTAGGTGGATTTGAAGCAAATAAAGATTGTATGCTTACCAGACTTAAATTCTAGTTACGTGACACGTTACACCTAACTTTATTTTAAATAATGGTTAATTATATATCTAAAACGTTATTAATTGTAAGTATATCTTATAATTAATAAGATTTATCCAATTTTGTAAATAGTGATTTATTTTCATTAGAAGATTTTTGTTAAATGTTTGATAATAGATAAAAGTTATTAAAGTTTTCATTGAAATTTATAATTTAATTTTCAAAATTCTAATTTTTTTAAAATTATAATTATAGAAAAAATTTAAAATTTTATAAAATTTTAAAGAGAAGACTTATTGTAAAAAAAAAAATTCATATAGATGACAACATGACCACTTTTTGTTATAGGGTTGATGTAGATTTTAGTTCATAATTTGTAACTAATTGTTTAAACTTTTTAAACCTAATTGACAATTAACCAAGTTAGGATTTATTTCAAGAACTTGGTTGATGCGGTTAACTTTGTACTGGTGGTCAATAAAATAGAAACATACGCCTTCAATGTTTTAAAAAAATATAATATTTAGAATTTCAAAAGAATAATAATATAAAATTTTATTTATTTTATTTCATGTGCATAATCAATCTAGATAAATTGATGTCTAAAATTTGATTAATTCAAACATGCATATTGTTAGTATTTTTATATTTTTATAATTTCAAAAATAATAATATAAAAATTATTTTTTATTTCATGAATATAAATGGGTAATCAGATCTAATTCTCTAAGTTGTTTCTGGACATGCATCTTTTAGTGATTTTTATTTTTTTATGATTTAAAAATAATAATATTAAATGCTACCTTTTTGTTTTATGTAAATGATGGACTTGGACACATGATTGTCTAAATTTAGATGAATATAGATATCCATTTTTTAAGTTCATTCTGGACATGCATTTTTAGTATTTTTATAATTTTAAAATATTAATATTTTAGAAAAACTTGTAGATATTTCTTTTTTAATTTTAAATGTTGAGCTCTAACGTCCAAAAGTATGATAGATTTACAGGTAAATAATAGGTAAAGAAATTACAGCAAAGGGATGACAGTAACTGTGTTGTTCTTAAGAAGATCCTACCTTTATTTCTTAAATAAAATCAAGACCATTTAAAGAGGATTGACAGTGAGTGTTAGAGAAAGCGTCGACTCTTTTGTACATTGCAGCGCAGCCAATTCCCATCTTTAAAATTTTATAATTTTTAAAGAAATTGTATATAAATTCAAAAGAATTATAACTTTAGAAAATAATAAGAAATTTAAGATTTTTTATAATTTTTGATATTTTAGAAAAAAATTCAACTTTTAGAATTATTGTTAAGAAAAATTTCAAAAGTATAAAAAAATGATATTTTAACTACAGTTTAGAGGCCATAATAGTTATTAATCCTTTGAGTTAATGTGTCGTGCTATCATATGTTAAGATAGCAACGAAAGCTAACGGACAAGATACCAAAATGTGACAATCCAATAGTGTTAATGATTATTATGTAGATTTTAAAAGTTGAGTAATCAAAATGTAATTTTAATCAAAATTTAGTGACTGTTCATGTAATTTATCTTTTTAATTTGCATAACATTAAACAAAGGACGAAAAAATAATAGTGTAATACAATTCTTTATTAATATAAATTTTAATAATTTTATATATTTATGAAATATATTATTATTTAATTAAAATAGATAAAATAATAAAAGAGTTCAAGTATAAGTATTAATAAATAATAAAATATCATATCATATTTGATAAGTATATTGAAATAATTAAATGAAGCATAAGCTTCAAAAATTTTTTTTTAAAGCACATTAGATTTATGTTAGATCAACATGTTTCGGTGGCACTGAATGTAGTCATGCTCATAGGGAACAATAATTAGCAGCGTTCGACAATTGACAAATAAAAAGAAAAAAGAAAGCCTGAAGCCATGCCAACCAGTTCTTTAAGAAAGTCAAAGATCTTAAGTGGCCTCCGTATTATTAGAATTCATTTTTATAATCAAATTTATCAGAATATTAGAATCATTTTGAGTTTTTCTTTTATTTTTAACTAAAATTCATGTATGTCTATTATACTCGAACAAGCATTATCTATTGGAGATGTAAAGTGTTTGAAAGTGTTTTTGTTTTTGTCATAAACAAGAAAACAGAATTACAATCAGAATAAATTGAACAAAAGCATCATTAACCTTACCTTGTTAAATAAACTCTAAAATTTCATTCTGGACACCATCTAAGACATGAAGACTTGTCTTTCGAGCTAAACTCATCTTACCCAAACAATCCGCAGCATGGTTAAGTTCTATAGGTATATGTCAAATGCACCACTGTCCTTTAGCTTTCAAAATTCTCCGAATCCTCCTAAGCACTGTAATACTAGAATCTGTCCACCAACTTTCCGTTAAAGCCCTAACCACCTCCATATTATCAGATTGAATCGTGATCCTTTTGAATCCTTTGTTGAGCAAAACTAGAAGACCATCTAAACTTCCCAATAACTTAGCCTCGAAAATCGAGCATCATCCCAAGTAGTGGTTAAACCCTAAAATCCAGTTCCCATGTTGGTCTTGCAAAACACTTCCAACAAATCCACTACTATCACCAAAAGCTACTGCCTCGTAGTGAACAAGTGTGCCCACGTATTCCCTATGAAAGTCCAAGAACCATTAACTTGATGGGAAAGTTGATAGCCTTTGTGACTTAGTTCAAACTGTTGTGCCCAATTAAGAGAAACCTTTACAGTTTCGAGAGTCGTCCAAGTAATATCCTAAAATATGAAGAGATTATTGTTTTTCCAAATGTGCCACACCATTAATCCGAAGAGGCAAGACCAAATTACCCCACTCCAGGCAACTGCACATGACACGCAAGATTAGAAGTTAACCATTCCTGAAGAGATCTGGAGAAAAAATGTTGCTGACTATCAAAAGGTAACACCTGTAGCCATACTTCCTTTACTGCCAAACAATCTTGAAGCACGTGGAGTGTATCTTCTGTTTCGTAACCACATACAGGACACAAACTATTATTCCCAATCCCCTGTTTAGTCCTTTCTATATTAGTCAGAAGCATTTGCCTAAAGGCAAGCCAAAGGAAAATTTTAACTCTATGTGGCCCCTTGTATTTCTAGCTATACTTCCAAAAGGTATCCTTAGGATTCTAAGAACTTAAGAAAGTGTTTTTAAATCAATTGAGTCTTAGCACGATTGGCATTAGTATTGTTGCTAGTGTAGGAGGTCATAGGTTTGAGTGCGATGAAGCACATTATCCTCCTATTTAAAGGTTGGAGAGGAGCTGTGGGTAGTTCTAGGTGTTTTTAAAAAAGTGTAATAGAAAAATATTGTGAAAAAGTGTGATTTGTTAATTTAATATAATGATATATGAAATATAACTTTCAAAATACTTTTTAAGTAATTAATATAAATTATTTGTAAATTAGTGATACCTAAAATTTTTAAAATTTTTAAATATAATAATTAATTACATTTAAATAATTTAATATAATGATCAATTCTATTTAAATAATCTAATATAATAATACATAAAATTTAAATTAATTTAAGTTTTATATACCTTTTACATAATTAATATAATTAAAGGTATTTTGATATATATTTTTACTTTCAGGCACAAAAGTGCTTTTTCATTACTTCTAAGATGAAAATTTTTTTTTTGGCTTTCCCACCACAACGAAGAACACCCTTTAATGAGTTTTAGCCATAAACTTCTAATGATTAATACCCCTAATTGAAGAACTTTTTGAATATCTTATGCTATAGGATGGTATCTCAAGTTCATTTTTATTTCTTGTCCTCTTAACAACGTTATTATTCCTCCATTAGCTCTTGCATACTAACCTACTCTAATGCAGTATCCCTTTACAAACCAAAAAAGCTTCTCTTATAGCTAAGAGGGTGGCCATTAGTTCATATTTGATTTCTAAGGTGTTTTAATAAGTCGTCATGATGTTGCCTCTATTAGAATCGTAAAAGAAGATCTAATATAAAACTTAACAAACCAGGATCTATCATGTCAGATCATCAAGAATAAATCAAGAACAAAACTAGATGCGGAAGCGTACCTGAATCCATCGATTTATTGAAATCTTCAGATCTTATGGTTTTGATCTTCCAAATTAGCACACAGGTAATTTAGAGAAAATGACTCTCTCTTTCCTAAAGATTGGGATATTAGAAAAGTTACATATGTGTAATTTGGGGACCATAACCTTAATATATAACCTTTCCACATTAACCCTAATTTCTAATTAGCCCATCATTAATTAGAAATTAGTTACTAGAGTATCTACACATATTTGACCTATACTTTATTTAATAACTAAAGCCCAATAAACCTTAACCAAATTAGATAACTTTTGATTTAGGCTAATATTTTATGATAGTAAATAATAACATGTAATTACTATTATTATATATGTAATCTCCCACTTGAACCATATATATATATTAATTACTCTATAATTACATATCATTATATAACCTTATGAGCTCAAAATTTTACTATCATATCTAAAAGGTATTCTGAACAATCTCATCCATTAATTATGTTTACATAGAACCAATGCGACTTTCATTACATATATCTTAACTAAATCCATCCATGATCACGTATATTAACATAACCAAATGACATAGATCAAGTATGGATGTAGCATAGAAATTACATGCAATGTGAACCAAACATGTCTATTTCCAACTGGTCCTCCTTAGCCTTAATGAGATCAAACTTTACCAAAATCAGAGTGTGAATAAACCAAAAAAACTTTATTTATGTAAAACATAACGTTAAGTTGAAATAACTGAAAATTTGTCTATAACAGAAAAACATTTAAAATTACAAACTTCCACTAAAACTAAATATCCTGGAATGACATTACACCCATATGAACAGTGTGCTCTTATAAAACCTTGGGTGTAGTTCCTTAGTAAGTAGGTCTGCTATCATGGAGTTTGTCCTAATACGCTTTATAGGCACCTAACCACTCTAAAATTTTTCTTTAACAACCAGTAGCTTAAAGTCCATGTGCTTTGAATTTTATGTGCTCATGTTGTTATTGGAATAAAAAACTACCAATTATTGTCACAATTTGCACCCTAGTGAAAAAAATTGCATCAATATTCCATCAAAATTGGAGTTTGTATACCTGATGAGCTCTAACTTATTAGACCTCAGATATGTAAGCATGTAATATTTTGTTTTCTAAAGATACCTCATAACCTTCTTGGTTGCTATCCAATGATCCATACTTACGTTTTCCTAACATCCCAACAATGTACGCAATATCCGAACACATACATACTTGAGCATACATTAGACTCCTAACAGCTGATGCATAACGAATCTTTTGCATTTCCTGAATTTCAAGGTTACTTTTAGGGTAATAAGTAAGATTAAATTTGTCTCCTTTAGGAGTATGGGTGTCACCTGGTCTACGACCTTGCATGCTAGACCTTTTGAGTACTTTATCGATATAACTTTTTTGTGATAATTCAAGAAAACTGTAACGGCTCGTTTTCAGTGAAATCAGAACAGTGGTTTTGGGACAACAAATCTGAAGTCATAAAATTTATTTTATGATTATTTTATTGTATATAGCATGATATTAATACCGTATAAAATTTTTGTTAAGAAATTTTACCGTTTACATGCTTAATTTGATAAAAAGGACTAAATCGCGTAAAGTGAAAAGTTGAGTTCTAATAGCTAAAGGTATTAAATAGCTATAGAACTTTAAATTGGAAGTCCTTATATGGTAATAATACCATTAGAGTTGATAGTGGATTTTAATGGTTTGTCATTATTGAAATTTGGATAAATTTTTAAGGTTAATTTTGGTAATTAGTAATTAAAGTTAAAATTAATTAAAATAAAATTTAAGTTATCATCTTTATTCATCATCATCAACCAATTATGAAGAAAAAATTATAGCCATGGAAGCTTGAGGTTTCGGCTAAGCTATTTACCTTGCATTTGTATGAATTTTTGTCTCGTTTTTAATTATTTCTATGTTTTCAGCATCGTTGTAGCTTAATCTAGCTAGCTCGGGGACTAATTTGTGAAACTGTGAAATTTTTAAACTATTAGGGTTTTTCCATTGTTTAATATACATGATTTTTGATGTTTGATGATAGAAAATGGATAGTTGTTGTTAGATAAACAACTTTTGTAAAGAGATTTTTGATAAAATTGTCAAATAGGAATTAAATTGAAAAATAGAAAATTATACATGGTAAAATTGTGAAATAAATGAAGTATAGGGCATTCTAGGGACCTAATTGATATTTGGATATAGTGGGTTGTGGTGAAATTTCATGAATTTCCATTTTTATGAGATAGGGACTAAATTGTAAAGAATTAAAAGTATAGAGGCAAATGGCAATTTTGCCAAAATATGAATTTGGGTTAAATTTAATGAAAAATATATTGAATTGAGTTAAATTTATCCATATAGATCAAGATAGACCTCGTACGGCTTTAGATCGGGGCAAAGAGAAAGTCTCAAATTAATCGCATCCGTTTCTACGTAAACTCATCAAGGTAAGTTCGTGTAATTAAATTGTGAATATATGTTTTATTTTGATATATTCATGAATTGTAAATTTGTTATATGTATACATGGTTGCATATCCAACGACAAATGACAATTACGAGCCCCATTTGAACATTAAGAATTTGTAGGATACAAATGACATGTCATTAGGGTTTACATGATTTGGGTACTGGTCCTGAACGTCCTACTGATGGATGATTTCCTACATGTGTTTCGGATACTCCATAGCTCGTGTGGGCAGCATCGTGTAGCTACGTTCCGACCCACAGCTTGTGTGAATATACCGATCTATAGCTCTAGTAAGCATACCGATTCACAACTCGTATGAGCATACATGTACATGAATTGGCAGATTACAATTATATGAGCTAGCACACTTTGTGTGAGCTATCTAGGATATCCAACGATATTCTAAATGGTTCAACAGACAATATTCTGATACGAAATGGTAAGAGTTCAATATGGATTATTACAGGGACATATATAAATTACATGGAAATATTGTTACATGGTACATGAAAAATTGAATTGGATGATACATGTATATGAAACTTAATCAATTGTTGTGCTCATCCATGATTATTGGTTTATACATGTATTTACATGGCTAACATGGTTGATGTATATGTTCTTAGGCATTTGGCCAAATTATGTTGGGATATGCTATGTTTACTTACCTATTATGTGACTAAATGGTAAGTCTTATTTTATATTATACGAACTTACTAAGCTTAAATGCTTACTCTATGTAATTTTTCTTGTTTTATAGTGAATCAGAAGCTCGTTCGGGTTGGAAGCTTGTCGAAGCTATATCACACTATTCATCAGCTCTTTTGATACATTCGGTTGTTTAATTTTGGTTATAATGGCATGTATAGGTATTTTGGCTAATGTTGGCCATGTGTTTGGTTTTTGGAAATGACCTTTTAGTTTGGCTTGTGGTATAACACTTTGATGATGATATGAGCTTAATTTATGGCATGTAAATACTAGCCTTATAATGGTTGGTGAATCACTTAATATGGTTGGATGATGGAAGATGAAATGATAGATGAATATGCATATTATATATGGCTTGGAACTTGCTGGAAATGTTGAGAATTGGTACTTTGTTTTGAATTGTAACACCCCGGCCTAAATGTTATGGCCGAATCCGGCGATGTCACATTGTAACACCCCTTACCCGTATTCGACGCGGGAATAGGGTACAAGGCATTACCAAAACACATACATTTATAAATGTATTAAACTGAGTTATAAAATTTCATACAGATTAAAACTTTCAAATTATTATCTTCGCGCTAATTAGGGATTACAAGGCCCAATATATATATATTCATTCGATCCAAGCCTTATAGCTATCACCATTTGTTCATTTCATAGCCATATATGAACTTGTAATCCTTCACTTTCTCGTCATATGAATTTATCAATTATTACTTGCTTCTCGCATGTACCTGAATTGATCCATATCATTTCATATTCTCGTATCGTCATATTTTTCCTATTAAACCATTGTAATATATTAAATATTCAATATATTGTAAAGATTCGCTAATCTATCCCATATACTTTCACATAGATTAATTCACAATTCACAAGTCTTATCATTTCAAAGCTTATAAGACACATGTACATATCTATACTAACTCGTATGAGTCTCATACTCATTCATATGCTCAATAAATCCGTTAAATCGTTTCAACATCGAAGAATCCACATTATGTCGTAAACAATACTAATAACAATCATAAATCTTTTCATATTAATTTCATATATCACTTACTGAACTTCAAATATCATTTCATAAATATGTAATTCACTAACACATCTTGCCATATACAATATCCAATTGGTGAAATCACTTAATTGAATTCAACTTCAACAATCACAATAAATCTATCACTTGAGTGTGAGTCCATGTAACACTTACCAACTTTGTCAAATTAGTGAACGTCTTATGGAATTCAGTACTTTATTTTCTCGATGCCATAGTCCAACTATGGTCTTACACGTAATCAAATAACATATACCGATTCCATAGCCCAGCTATGGTCTTACACGGAATTACATATCATTTATTGCCATGGTCCATCCATGGTATTTTCCGTCAATTCGTCTTTATCACTGAACGAAAGTACTCAACCCTGCGTTCTACTCAATTTGAACTTTCTTTCCAATTTATCTATCTTTCTCAACAATCATAATTCAACCATGAATATATATATATAGAATAATACATTATGTCATGCATAATACTAACAAATAATTGTTTGGTTTCATCCATATGAATTTACAATTCAATTCATAATAACTAATTGAAATGAAACATTATGTCATTTCTAATTCAACGTTTATCAAATATAATCAACATATGACCAATTTATATACAAATCATTCATATATTTTATTTTCCTCCTCCTCCTCTCCATTCCACATCCTTAATGTACATAACACTCTTATAAATAACATTTTCTATAATTTTACTATTCACTCACATGTATATTCAAAGCTATCTATCCGAGTCAGAGTCACTAGATTATTTTTATCCAGAGCTACAGAGCTCCAAATTAAGATTCGTTAATTTTTCCTAAAACTAGATTCATATATCTTCTTACCATTAAATTTTTAGAATTTTTGCTTAGCCAATAAGTACAGTTTATTCTTTAAAGTTTCCCCTATTTCACTACTTGATAGTTCTGACCTCTCTTCACTAAAAATTAATTATCTCACTGTTCAGAATTTGTATAGTACTTACATTTATTTCACTTGAAAATAGACTCATTCAGGGTTCTAAACATATAAATTTTAGCCTTTAATTATTTTTGTACAATTTTTAACAATTTTTCAAATTTAGAATAGGGGATTCCAAAATCATTCTAACCCTTTCTCACTAAACTTAAAATATCTCAATATATATAAGTCTTTTGCTTGCTCTGTTTCTTTTATGTAAAATTAGACTCATTAGGCTTTCATTTCATATCTTACTCACTCTCTAATTCAATTTCAATAATTTTGGTGATTTTTAAATTCACACAACTGTTTCTGTCCAAAACTATTTTGTTGCTAATTCTACTATTTCATAATTTCACTTTTTCACTTTTGATCACTATTCAATTCAATTCCACACATATATTCATCATTCAATTACACTTAATTGTTACATGATCTCATGTATTTTCACTTAGTCAATTTCTCTTTGAACACTCGGAATATACACGGATACGTAGAGAATTAGCACATAAGTGTCACACTGATATGTAGCCGAAGCTACCACTGATACGTAGTCGTACCTACCACTGAAATGTAGCCGAAGCTACCACTGATCAATAACACTGGAAATGTCTACAGGCCTGCTCACACGGGCCTGCACATAGGTGTCTGTAACACATGCTAGATCACCCAGCACCCAGGACTCACTGTAACACTGTAACACTGGTCTCTAGTGACATGTCACTTGTATCCACTTCTATTACTAAGTTCAACCAGGAATTTACACTTAACACTTTATTTGAAACAGTTTATCCCTTGAATAATTCATGAAAAATTTTCCTTCCACATTCAATATTAATTCACATATCAAATATAATTCACAATTTATAAAAATATATTGCTATTATTTACACATAACTTACTTTGGTGCAATAATATAAAAATTTAGCAATTTAGTCTTTAATATTTTCTTTTCTCTGATCAAGGTCGATTCCACTTCTTTCTTGATCTATAATAACACATTTGACTTATATAATACTCACATTTATCAAAACAGCCCTTGACTCAAACTTTGGAAAAATTACAATTTTACCCCTAAACTTTTGCATATTTACACTTTTTCCCCAAAGCTCGTAAATTAAACTTCATCCCTTATTCTTATGTATTATGACATGCTGAACAATTTTCCCTTCTATGGCAACATTGACTTCCCACTCTAACACTTACTTACTTATGAACATTAGGTATTTTTACCGATTATGTCGTTTTACTCGTTTTCACTTAAAATCGCTTAGCAAAAGTTGTTTAATATAATTTCAAACTTCATATTCTACCATAAAACATCAAAATAAATGCATTTCACCTATGGGTATTTTTCCAAATATAAACCCTAGGTTAAATTATTGCTAGAATAAGCTAAATCAAGTTACCGAGACTCTAAAAACGTAAAGAACATTAAAAACGGGGCTTGGAATCACTTACTATGGAGCTTGGAAGCTTGAAAACCCTAACTATGGTTCTCCCCCTTGTGAAATTCGGCCAAGGCTTGAAGATGGACAAATTTTTGGCTATTTTG
The DNA here is from genome assembly GCF_025698545.1 of Gossypium raimondii. Classification (NCBI taxonomy): domain Eukaryota; kingdom Viridiplantae; phylum Streptophyta; class Magnoliopsida; order Malvales; family Malvaceae; genus Gossypium; species Gossypium raimondii. Next base: position 33,557,000 of record NC_068572.1, on the reverse strand, counting down.
ACCCTAACTTAAAAATATCCTATTTCACTTATCTCATGTCCATTTTTGTCCAACAAGTTAACAAATGGTCTAATTTCCATTTAAGGACCTATAATTTAAAATTTCATAAATTGGGAACTTTTAACATGTAGAACTCAACTTTGTCACTTTTTACAATTTAGTCCTTTTTACTAAATTGAGTGCCCAAACGTCGAAATTTTCGAACGAAATTTTCACAAAATCATTCCATGAAATCGTAGACAATAAAAATATAAAAAAATAAATTTTTTTCTCGTCATATTTTTGTTCCCGAAACCACTTTTCCGACTAGGCCTAAAATCGGGCTATTACATGAATGGCTTATATGGTTATTAATGTTATTTGTTGAATGGTATATTTGGCACCATTTGGTAAGTTTTTGGTTAGTAAATTCAATGGTATGTATTGATAAAAATATGCGTAAAAGTTAGTTGAGTATTTTGGTCAAATTGATTACATGGTTAGTCATGTTATTATTTTGTCATTTGAGGTGTCTATAGGCATATTGGTTGTATGTGAATATACCACATGTATGAAGCTAGAATATGCATAACTTTGGTGCCTTGTTATGGCTTGTATATATGTGCATTTTTTGTTGTAGGTACATGTTTAGTTGGGTGAGAAAAATGGCTTGTAAAATGACCTATTTTCATCCAGATGGGCAGAGACAGGGGTGTGTGTCTCAGCCGTGTGTCCCCTATAGTTTTCAAAGCATTGCAAGTCACGTTGTTAAACGGCCTAGCACACGGCCTGGCACACGGGCGTGTGGCTTGGCCGTGTGACCCAAGTCAGTGAGTTACACAGGCACGGACACGAGCTGGGACACGAGTTGGGACATGGTCGTGTGTCCCTATTTTGAATGCCCACACAACCTAAGACATGGGCGTGTCTCATAGCCGTGTGACCCTTGTAGTGTTGAAAATTTTCACTATTTTTTGAAAAGTTCTCTGAGTTTCTGATTTAGTCTCGACTTGTTTCTAACGCATATTTAGGGCCTTGAGGGCTCGTATGATAGGTAATATGTATGTTTTGACTTGATTTTTAATATGTTTATTGCTATGATATGAAATGTTTGAAATTTCTATCCGTTTGATTTATAAACTCTAGTAATGCTCTGTAACCCTGTTCCAGAGATTAATACGGGTTAGGGGTGTTACAAATACCCCGATATCGGTCTCGATGTATCTAAATTCCTAAAACAAAATAGGCTTCCCAAGATATTTCATCTCAAAATGCTTAGATAACAAACCTTTTAGTTTCGTGCAATAAACTTTTATCATTAGTGACAAGCAAAATGTCATCAACATATAGAACTAGGAATATATATACTTACTCCCACAGGATTTGTGATACACACAATCATAAAAAATATTCATCTCAAAACCGAACAAGACAGTTACTTGATGAAACTTATGGTACCATTGACAAGAAGCTTGTTTGAGTCCATAAATGGATTTTGTTAATTTACAAACCATATTCTTTGGGTCTTCTACCTCAAAGTTTTCTAGTTGCACTATATAAATTATTTCTCCAATGTCACCATTGAGAAATGAAGTCTTAACATCCATTTGATGTAGCTCAAGATCAAGATGAGCAAAAAGTATCATGATTTTCTTGAAAGAGTCTTTCAATTAAACTGGAGAATTAGCTACAAGACGTGCCTTATACCACTCCACATTACCATTTGCATACCTCTTGGTTTTACATATCCATATACAACCAACTGGTTTTACACCTTCAGGTAAGGAGACAAGTTCTCAAACTTTATTTTCTTGCATAAACTTATACTCTTCTTACATGATATTAATCCACTTTTGAGAATTAGAACTTTTCATGGCTTGACGAAGGATGATCGGATCATCTTTCATCATTCCATTGTCATCCTCATGTTCTTGGAGAAATACAACATAATAATCTAAAATAGTATTTCTCCTCTCTCGTGGATCTTCTTAATGACACTTGTTCTTAAGGTTGTTGAGTTTGTTCTTTTGGAAAAATTACCTTATCTTGAATAGGGAGTTGTTTAACATTGTATTGTTGAGGTTCTGGATTCATTTCTTGATCAATGATAGGTATGAAAACCTGAACATCATCAAAAGTGAAAGAATGAACTGAAAGGTCTTGGTATTGAAGTTGATTGAGCAAACTCAGAAATGAGTCTTGGTATTGGTATATCGTTCCTACTTGTTTTAAAGCGAGGTATTAAAAGGTTTGAGAACCAAACCTGTCTTTCAAACTTTGAGCATACGCCTCTCATTCAGCATGTGGAAACCACCCTATCTTTGAGCATAAAAATGGTGCCATTATAAGGCCCGACCCTCCAGATGCAACATAACTACCCTTAACCTATTCTGTACGGGCACAGCTTCAGCCAGAAAGTATTGCTCAAGCTTGGCCCACCATCCCTTAAAATACATACCATTAAAGTGAGGACATTCCAGTTTAGACGAGTTATAACTAACCTCGATATTACCACACTATTGGGAGCTATTGTCATTTCTTTGAGAAGGGTAATAGGGCATTTTTAGAGGGAACCCAGGTGGAGGGTTTCCCAACACCCCTTTCTCATTGTCAGTAGGTAAAAGTTTCCTTAAGTACTGCTTAAATAAGCCTTGAACCTAACCTTGAAGTTAATTTTTCAGCTCCTCTTAGACTTCGCCCTTCATCTTCTTGAACCTCTCGGCAATATGACTGTCCAACTGTGAGAACTCGATATGAAGTGTGGTGACATCTTGTTGTAAATATGTGACGTCCTTTTGCAAACGAGTGGAAATCCCCTCCCCGATCATGAGAATCGTCAAGCTCTTATACCTTTGTTAGAAACTGATTTTAGAAATAACAGAAAGGTAGAAATCGAGAAATAATAGTAGAGAATAGAGAGAAGATAGGTTAAGTGAAAAAATTCATTTCATAATAGATGGATGGCTCTTATTCCCCTTTTGATGGTATTATACAGATAGGGGAAGGTTGCTTCATTGGAAAAGGAAAAAAAACAGTTACAACTGATTGTGCTAGCTTGCTTGATGCCACGCATCGTTTACTTAACTCTTAAAATGCCTTGTTTTGTTCCCCATACACTCCCAAATGAATCGTTTCATTAAACCTTTATATAATGCATCATTTTGACTAGTAATTAAGCAAATAACAGAATTTAACAGAAATTTAAAAACCTATTTTAGACCAGCTTTTTCCTCCCATAACAAAATGCATATTCCTTTTTCCTGTTATCATGTTTCTAATAAAAGTCTCTAGTGATCATATCCATTTTTTTCACAAACCTTGACCGAGGCTTTAAAGCATGAAAAATAAAACTTTGGGATTTTATTTAGTCTAGAGTTGATTGATGTAATTCTGCCATCTTTTGGTAGTACCTTTCACTTCCAACCTCGTAGTTTTCCTTGAATTCTTTCAATGACCAGTTAGAAAAAATTACATCTTCCTTAAAAATTCTTTAAATTAAGCCTTACAAATTTATGGGTTCTTACACAACCTTCACATTCAAAATTTGTCAAAATATCTCAAGAAACTTATGAAGGCAATTCTTGCAAATGATGAGCATAGACTTATCAAAATTAATAACATGTCCAGACATATAACAATATTGCCTCAAAATGTCCTTCACTGCATTGCACTCCTCTATATTAGTACAAAAAAATATAACATCATCGTCATTGGTTAGAAGCTTTAATAGTTGAACTTATTGCTGCAACATGAATTTTAACAGGATTTAAAACAGTCGAAATACCTTATGGTAAATTGGAAATTTTGACTTGTGATATTATAAATATTATCCTTATATTTCGTGCTAAGCAACAAAAGCAAGTTTTTGTTGTAAAAATGGGAACTAGATAAAATGTTTTTAGATTCCATTTGCTAGAAGGAATCTTTGATAGACAAGGAAGAGTTCAAGTTATTTGGGACTCCATCTTGTTGAGGATAAGGGTTAAAATTGATTAGCTTGAAGAGTGTTGTTTTAATTCTAAAATCAAATCAATATCTTGGATGTTCAAATTTGAAAACCAAGTAGATAAAAGCGATGGTCTCCATGTGATCTTGACAATTCTATTGCTAAGTTTAAAGGCTATATAAGGCGAGAAGGGATTGTATGAAACTGTGATTCCACGTCATCCTTATTCCGTTCCAATGGGAGAATGAAAAATTAGATTTTTGCTCTTGATTTTCAATTTCTTCCTCTTGACAAAATTCAAATTCAATTAAAAATGCTAAAAGTCAGAAGGAAAAATCTGACTTTTCATTCTCCTATTGGAAAGGGATAAGGATGACATGGAATCACAGTTTCATACAATCCTTTCTCATATAAGGGTGTTCAATTTCACACTATGTGCAGAGCTTTCAAGAAGATTTATATGTATATCTTAAGAGTATTTTGTTGGATTGTCATACTTTATTATTTTAAGTATTTCTAAAACTAAAATTAAAATTGATTTTGTTATATATCGAAAAATTAATTTTCTTAAACTGAACAATTTTGATATTTATAATAATAAATCCTAATTAAATGAGTAAAAGCTTTTTGAGTTAGGTGGTGTAAACGATTCTTAAATTTTGACCAAACAATCTTCTCCGATATACTCGAATTTCGATCTGCTTAGAGTGTAGGCTCTAATTTCATGAACTGAATGCACAAAATTAAAATTTTATTAATATTTAGTGGAATATTAATTATGTCAAAAACTAGAAATAAAAAGACGAACTCTCTCAAAATATAGTATTTATTTCTTAGAAAATAAATACAAGAGTCCTGATTGAATAAGGAGTAAATAAATAATATTATTTTGATGTAAAAACACATTTATTCCCTAATGGGGTTGCATGGGTGCGGGAGCAATGCCTCTTATGGGGAATTAGGGTTGCTACCCCTTGCTACTCAAGTGAGCCTTTTGGTCGGTCTCTTGTATTGAGTATTAATTATATGTGTTATTTAATCTTTAAACTAACTCAATAACTAATTTTCTTTTCCCAAAAATATTATTTATTTAATTAATTAAAATAAATTTAATTAATTTTCTAATTAAATTATTTTCTCAATCCAATTTTAATTTCGTTTAAGTCATGATGACTTTACTTTACTAGAATCTATGAGTAAATATATTTAATTAATTTATTCACTAAAACTGTGGTGACTAATTAATTCAATTTCTACTTGAATATTCAATTATTCAAATACAAATGAATTAAAAATAATTAGAATAAATTAATTTAATCTCTAAGTCATCTCTTGCACATGTCGAGAAAATACATTCATTGCAGATGATGATACATGCGATCTATTTCTCTAATTTGTCGTTTCCATTCATTCATGTCAATTCAAGTGCAAATTGTTCAGAGTAGTATCAAGCTAGCGGAGAGACCGATTAGACATATATAATTAGGGCTCAAACAATTTGTAATTAGATTTCAACTGTTTATCTATTAAATACAATATTATTTAGTCATGGAGTCATTCTATTAAAGTACCATGATTGAACATTTCCTTATTATATACCATTATGAAAGTTAAAGTTTAAGATTTTAAGATTTAGAATTTTAAAATTGTATATAAAAATTAAATTAATTTTGAAATATCTTAAAATTTAAATAATAATTATCGTCATTATTATTGAACGGCTCACATTTACCTGTAAACTTATGGATTGTGAGCTAAGTCAGCATTTAATGATACATACTTAAAATAACTAAAACTAATTTATTTACAACAAATTAAATAAATAACTTACATGTGTTCAGGTACCATATCTTAATATATATTTTAGCTGCAGTCATACTAGAGGCGAAGTGTTTAAAAATTGTAACAATAAAATATGTTAATGAAAGCACAAATTGAACCAAGGATGACAAATGTGGGGTAATGAGTTAGTGATATAATATTTAATACTGAGATTGTAATTTTCTTGGTTTAGTAAAGTTAATTACTAAATGGAACGAAATTTGAGTGTTTGGAGCCTTAGTGAAGAAACAATAAATGAATGGATCATAAATTGACTTGATATTAAAACGTAAAAGAATGACTAATTGGCTATAAGTGGAAGTAAATGTGCTTCATTTGATTAATGGATGGCTAAGTGAGTACTCAATAAGTGAGTGAAATCATATTTGATAAAATCATTAAGTGAATGGAGCTAAGGTTTCAATAGTAATTGGTATTCTTAAAGTTGAATTTCATAATTGATAAAAGACGCCACTAGTGCAAAAGATGGTAAAGTAAAAAATCTTAATATGCTTACTAAGCTCTCCAAGCTGACCACATTAGTTGTTTAAAACACATAGGTGGAAGACTTTGTCTATAAAGCTAGCAATAGTGTCTTATAAGGATCACATTTCCATGCGAGCTTTGAAAGGAATAGAGAATTTAGTTTTTATTGCTTTGTATTAAAAGAGTTTGAAATGACATATACATAGGTGAAGTTTGTTCACATTCAGATTGTAAACTTGGTATTGTTTTCATAATGTCTATTATATTTTTCATGGATTTAATCTAAGTTTTGCCTTATGAATTGACTTGAACATGGGTTTGAGATAAACTTAGTAGTTTAAGTTTAATTTTAGCAAAATAAGCGTTTTTACACAATTTTTAGTCATGTGATGACCTAATGGGCCAATACGGGCCTAGGGATGAACTAACGAGCTACTTGAGTGCGTAGGACACTGATTTTAGACTGAGAACGCGAAGGGAAACAGCAACGTTGCGACACCGGGATGTGGTGTCACAACACTGGACCTCCAAGCCAAGGAATTTAGCCCCGAAAGGCAGTGTCACAGCATTGGTCCTGTGATGCCGTGACACCGAACGACGAAAATAAATAATTAAGTTAGGGGTGTTTCTGTCAGCACAATAAACATTTATCAATTTTTAAGTTGTAATTAACTTAATTAGATTAGAAAATTTTAGCTACACCAAACGACAAACATAAATAATTAAGTTAGGAGTGTTTCTGTCAGCACAATAAACATTTATCATTTTTTAGGCTGTAATTAACTTAATTAGTTCAGAAAATTTTAGCTATAAATAGGTGTGTTTACCCTCACTTTAGGAGGTTTGGTCAAGTGAGCCACTTAGTTTAGTTTAGATTTTTTATTTTCAGTTTTTACTTTATTTCAATTTAGTCATTTTTATGTTATAAACCAAAATTTTTTTCTTTGTTTAGCTTGGATTTGATTTCGATCCAAGCCTTTAATTAAGTGATTTTTATTTATTTCTTTTTTGTTTCCAATTGCATTTGGGATTATCTTCGTAACTTTCAAAGGAAATCCAGCTTTCGTGTGCAAATTGAAACAAATTTATTCTCTTATTCCCTTTTTTTCTATTTAATTTTCTACTTTGCATGTTGAATATGAAATAAGGGATAAATGTATCTAGATCCATGAGTGGCTTCTAACACTCAAAATCTGATCCTTAAGGAGGATCCAAGAATTGCGCATCACTGCCTTAAAATCATTATCTTTTAAAATCGTATTTGGAGTAAACCAATTTAAAACTACAACTTAATTTAGTATAAAATATAACCTATTTATCATCCAAAAATAAATAAGATAATACTCTTTGAAAGCCATGAATACTTCACTGAAATTTCATTAGAACTATAGGTTCATGATCAATAGTTTAGATACAAAATACGTTCTTCAAAATGTAAATATATTGACACCATCCCATGTCATGCACAATAAATAATATAAAAAGTCTCACAACAACGATAGTCCTCTAGCGTAGTCTTCAGATATTCCTTTACTTCGTCAGTAGACTTGAGAACGACAGGTAACTAAGTAAATTCAAAGAACTTAGTGAGTTCTGGAGGAAAACATTGCCATATACAAATATAGTTCAGATAAATCTTTCCAACTCAACACAGTCACACAGTTCGCCAGTTGGCAGATACCAAACATAGACAGACTATACGCCGAACACTATTCCTTTGGCGTGTACATTATGCCTATGCAATCATAAAAATTGCCTTCTTCATCTTAGCCACAAACCTTAGCCCATATTCAGAGCCATATCATTTGTTCATTCATTTTCCTTTATCATGATATGTCCATTTGGTTTGCAATAACACTTGCCCTGCTAGAAGCTACGCAACCATTTTCATGTATCACAATCTGCCAGTTCAATGCGCATTTCATTGAAGGCAATGCCATGAATTCATTTATATATTTCAAATCATATTGTTCATTTCAGAAGCAAGGGGTAGTGGCATAAACATGAAGAAAGGTTCTTACATCTTTAACATGGACAAACCAAACCAATCTAATACAACAATCATCCATCACTCTTGTAAAAATATTCCATCTTCATAGAATATATATACTTACCTTAAATCAAACATAAACAAAGGCATTATAGACACATGGAGTAAGAAGAAACTCACTAGAAAGTGCAGTAAGTTTAAACAGTAAGACTTTTGCCCTTATCACGAGAACCTTCAGGAGTATATTGAGCTATATAATATAAATAGTTAAACTTATTAGATTGTATGCTAGAAAACTAAACAAACTTACAAGAAACATCAGCAGAAAACCAAGATTCATGAAGTTTTCTTCCTTACACTCAAAATTGACGCTAAAGCGTGTAGCTCAAAGATGACGTAAATAACCATGAAATAACCTAGGGTTCATCGATATTTACCAGGTGTTAAAACAACAAAAGGGTTGGCTGAATACAACGAACTCAACTCATCAAGTAGGCTTCTGGTCTAAGGTTTACTGAGAGAAAAGTGTAGAGAAAGTTTGACAAGTAAATATGGGTGTAAGGGAAAATATAAAACTTACTCAAGAAACCAATACTAACCTTATACAACTATACATGGAAGCTGGGTTTAGTGGATAAGTCTGATTATCCCACTAAACTCCCTCGATTCCTATGACTAAGCACTTTCTCTCTCATCATAAATGTGAGTCTTATCAACTACAGTAACTTAGTTATATTCTAACCAATTCTTATTTTTCTAACCAAATTGTTCAACCGGAGTAATAATATAATAATAAAACAATAAGATGATAAATAGATCTTCAACTAAAGACTTAACATAATTGTCTAATAACCGGGGTGACGTATACTCTACAGGGGAGTCCATGTATACTCTAGAAGGGAGTCTACCAAACCACCAAGCTAACCCAACACAGACTTTGCCTAAAGTTGCACTCAGAGACTTACATACTTAGTCACAATTAATATCTTACCCACTCAGATCTCGCTTTAAACACCATACTATGATGAACAATATTTGAACATTAGGACCTTGCCGGGTTAGATGTTGCATGGCTAGTTTCCTTAAGGAAATTAATGATTTGACGTGGGAATAATTAACTAAAGAATTAGGGTTTGAGTTAGAGTTAGTTGGCTTAAATTATGTGCGATTAAACCCTAGGATTGATAACCCTAGGAAGTAATTTAAGATAAATGAAATAAAGAGATAAGTTTACTAAGTAAATCATATTTTATCCTGGTCAATAAAGTCAGGTCGAGAGATAAACATGTATTGGTCAATTAGTTAATTAATTAGAAGTCGAGAGGTAATAACTGGTTAATTAATAGCTAACTCGATAAAACCTGAGTTCTGAAGTTAATTAGTAACACTTAAGTGAGTTAATCTTCTACTTACTTAATTGGATTAATTTCGATTGTTAATTGGTTGTCTTTAGTTTTAGTTAATTTATGTTATTTCGTTTAATTAATTGTACTTTAGCCCTGGTAGTGTAGAAAATTAATTTTAGTTTAATTCAACCTACCTTGGGTATGATCTTTGGAATACTTCCCGGAGTGTTTTGTTGTAACACTTTACTATATTAAAATTTGACTCGTATACTTGCGAACACCGCTACTTTATTTATTATATTTTTGTTGCAGTATTTCCATTCTAGACGTTTCTACATCTGGCGATGGTCACTTGCACCACTAAAGTTGTGTTTTTGAGTCCTAAAATGACTCTGAATGATGCCTAAATATCCCCATTCCTAATGGGACTTTATGAAAATCTAAAATGACTTTTAATACCTAAAAATTGTTAGAATAAGATGTGAAAATTGAAGGTCAATTGAAATTGGATTTAAAATTTCTCTTACTTGAGTTTATTCGAAAGCATGCATTTTAAGCCATTTGGGCAACCGAAAGTCAATTTATGTTTTTTCCACGTCCAGTCACTTACGAAACAATTATAAAATGTTTTTAAACCTTTTAATACGTTGAATATTATTTTAATGAGATCTTATTGAACTATTTAAATGTTGTTTGTTAAAAAAATGAAAAGAAATTTTGTAAGTGCGAAAATAGCGTCAATGTGACATCTCTTATCTGTGACAGTTGTTGAACCAAGTAAGAGTTGTTACAGTGAATTTAACATTATTGCCCCACATGATAAAGAGTCCCACAGTCCTTTCTTCAGTAAAAATCCAAACTTGGTTACAAAAACCCCATTGGTTAACCCACCCTTTAAAAAATTACATTTTTTAGTTTCTATTAGAAAACAAAGGTTAAACATATGCTATTGGGTCAATTGTTGTAGGTAGAGAATAACTAGGGGTTGAACCAAGCCCCTAGTGTTCCATATAAGTATAATAATGACTCTTTTAAAAGTTGTTGGACAACCCCCTTTAAGCCCCAATATGATGTGATATTTCCCTCATCATTATGAGCTTCTATTGCCTAGATAGCACACCTCACATTTTTGTCTTTTGCGAAAGCATCATCATCATCACAATTCTGATATCTCTATTTTTTTCCCACTACTTTCACTAGAAGAGCTATGATATCCATCTTGCTCTTCATTTATGGCATTTATTTCCTACATATATACATTAGTGGCTTCTAAAATGGAATCTTTAAATCCCTCCCATTCTTTTATTTGTGAATCGGGTCCTTCTTTAAACTCTTGCATCTTATCCCTACCATAAATTATTTCCATAATCTTTTATACTTCTCCTTCCATCACTTTACAAAATTTTTACCTAACGGGTAGATTCTACAAGTTGTACCGAGTAAATATCTCTCATATATGCCTTAGTGTCACTTTCTCCTATAAAGTTCTTCCTTCTGCCACCACCATCTTAAAGAGTAACAATGGAACCTAGTTTTGAGATAGGTTGAAAGGCTCTTGTTCTTATCTTCTTTCACCCTTTCTAATAATTTTAACCACTTAAATGGAACCACCTCTTATAATTTGCTCCATTCCTTCATTTAGATGGGAGGATTTAAAGTAAGCATTCATGTTAAGTAAACTATCAACATTCAAACTCGAGTTGCTAACATTATTTTCCTTGAGATATCGCTATACCAAAGCCTAGGTATCGCGATTCCACTACCTGATGAGGAGAAATATGACTGTAGCGGTAGTCTTTGTCCAACACCAACCCCAATCAAAATTAGACGTTCAGGGGCATTCTGGTCCAAAATGTTGGGTCGCAATCAGATGTTAAAAGCCACTTTTGGTTGAGAAGAAAAAATAAGGCTACTTTTAACTTTGTTCTTTCATCTTTTTAGCTTAGGGTTTTAGTTGTCCTTTTCAAGCTTTAGTTAGGGTTTAGTTATTTTTCTAGTTTTCATGTTAGTTGGTAGTCAGTTTCTACTATAGCCTTGTCTTATTTGAATTTCAGTTCTCCAACTTTGCTTGTATTTTCCTTTTAATCCTTAAACATTAATATAGTTCATTTTCATTTTATTTTCATTGATAAAAATCTGATCTTTAGTGTTATTCCTCATCACGATTGCTTCCATTTTCATCTTCCTCAAGCATATTTAAGAAAATTCTAAACTTTTGTTAACCCATTTCTTATGTCTATTTAGAGGTATGCTTTGCCTGTATGTAGGATTATTGCTTCTACGAAAATGATAATGATTAGCTAAATTTTATGGTGGTTGGTTGATGGAAGTTTTGCTTAATTAATTTTTTAGTACAGGGACTAAATTGTAAAAATTGGACTAAATTTATGGTTGTTGGTTGATGGAAGTGTTGCTTACTTAATAGTTCTCATCTTGTCTACTTTGCGAAATTAAGACAGAAATCACTTCATTTTCACATTTTAGAACATAATTTATATATTTTGAATCTATTTCAATTTAGTCCTTATTGTAACAACTCAATAAACAGAACTATCGACTTTCTTTGACACCTGAAACATAATTCATTATCTTATAAAAATTTCATATTCACTAATAAAATTTACCATAGCTTCCCACATGCCTCTTTTGCATATTTCTTAATTTAGTCCTTTTTCTTTTCATAATTCTTTCATTTCACCAAAATAATTCACATAATAAATATAATTTAATAATTATTTCTATTATTCACTATTCTTTGTAATTCAATCTCACTTTCACTTTTCATATATATAGCATTTCATCACACTTTCTTACACATTCTATTTATCCATATAAAATTTCACAATTTAAGTACAATTTTTCACTTTTCAATTTAATCCTTATCTTTCCACAACTTAAAGAAAAATCGTAATTTGAATTACAATAATCATGTATTTTTTCTTTCTCTACTACATTCTTCACTTATCAAATATTTTCTTGTAAACTTTCATAACTTTTCAATTTTGTCCCTTTTTGTCATAAAAGTTCAATATTCACTAATTAATCATATTAAATCAATTTTCTTTCTTGTTACACTTTAATTACATAATTTCTCTCAATATCTTGTTTCACATATTAATTATGTATTTCACTTCTATTATTTCATCCACATAGTTTCTCAAGTTTGACAATTTACTCTTTGTCATCATAAAATTCCATATATTTCCACAATTTCACATTTACAATACTTTATCACAAAACTTATTCACATATTAAATCATAACACACTTATTAAACTTTTATCATATTTTCCTTATTCACATATTAAATTTTTCACACTTTATTTTACTAATTTAGCACAAAACTTCACCAAGTCTACATTTTAATCCTTAAATAACCAGAGAATTCATGGGTACTTACCTTTTCCAAACTCAAATCATTTGCTCTTCTTTTTTCTTCATCACTTGATATACTTTCTCAATCTCTTTCTTGTTCTCTTGGAATCAAGCTTTAGCTTGATTTTCTCTCTCCAACTTCTATTTGCTTGAATCCAAGTTAATATCTTGTTCACCATATCCTTCTAATCATTTTTGTCTCTTGGTGGCTATGAAAATTCTTTTGATTTCTAGGTGAAAATGGTGGATTTTGATGGAAAATGACTAAATTGTAAAGAAAACAAAACTTTCTCCATCTTTCTTTCTTTTTATGCTAACTTTAATTAAATAAAATATTAATAAATATCTTATAATAAAATATGCAACCAATCATGTTTTAACATTTTTTCTTCCTTAATTATTACACCATATAATTATCTAATTTAGGTAATGATCATTTTACCCTTCATGATTCTTCAAAATTCCCCTTGAATCACTACTCACTTTTGATAAAATTGTGATTTAGTCCTTCGTATTTCTCCACTTATTCAATTTGGTCCCTGTACACCAATTTCATGTCATAACAAATTGTGTTATTTTCATGTTTGGTCCTTCAATTTTCTCATGTTTATGTTTCAACCCCATATTTCAAATAATTGTACTTGAACCTCAAAATCTTTTACATATTTATGATTTAGTCCTTACTTTAATATAGTATACCATAACATACTTCTCAATTCAACTTTCTTTGATACTCCTTAACCTTCTCTTTTATCACTTTCATTTCCTTATTTTACTTTATTAAAAATCAATTTTACACAATCTCGATTTATTACCACTTTTAAAGTATAACAATTTTATGGGTGTTACAAAATAAAATATACATATTACAATATAAGCCTTAAAGTATTTTAAAAAATACATGATATTAGTTTTATATTATTGTGATATGAATATGAAGTATATATCTATTCAATGTTTATTGTATTTCTAACGAGAGATTTAAATTTGAATGTTGGAGACAATATTGTTAGGAAGGGCGAAGGATAATCACAAATCCCAAACATAGATTATAAAACTTACCTTACAAATACCAAAAACAAATTAAATTGGTCAATTTGTTTTTAAATTTTACTAAATGAAAGAGATCATAAGAAAGTCTAAGTGTCGACCTTCAAATTTTTATTAAAAAATTGAAAATTTAGAATAGCCAGTTGGTCAAAATTGAAATGGTTTAAAAGTTATTAGGCTAAAAAGAGAAGCACCTCTGTGGCTTTCCTGCGGGGCTTCCATCGCATTCTCTCTCCTTAAATCAGAATATTAGATATGGAGGTTTTGTGGCGTTATGTGCGCTCCCATGGCTACATCTTTGAGCCCTTTGACTACTGACATATCTAATGTTTGAAGCAAAACCTGTTTCATGTGTTTCAAAATTTGTCTGCTGGTACTCGCTTTATTAGGTCCATCCCATCCATTCTCTTATTCTTTAGTGCTACCAAACCCAATACTCATTTTCTGCGTCGCTTCCCTCTCCTTACCTTCCACTGTTTCCCACACTTGCAGTGATCCGCCGACACCCCCTTTAAAAACAACCCAACTGCACTTTCACCCTCGAATCGCTTTTCTCATCACTGTTTCTCTTGTCTTGCTTCTTGCCTTGTCGTTTGCAATGGGGTTGTTGTTCAGATGCTACAGACTCAGGAAACTCGAACGCCGTAAATCGACGTCAACCGTTCAACCTGATCAAATCAAGGGAAACGATCTTGGCGTCGACGGTGAAGGGTTTGTCAGGAAATTCAGATGGGAAGAGATTAAAGCTACCACTAAGGATTTCTCCCGTGTGATTGGTCAGGGTGGGTTTAGCAATGTCTACTTGGCTAACTTGTCTGGTTCTAGCCGTGGAGCAGTTAAGATCCATGCCGCTAGTGATCGACTAAACCAAGTGTTCAAACAGGAACTGGACATTTTACTCCGACTTCGTCATGATAATATCGTTAAGCTTCTTGGTTACTGCGATGATCTTGGTACGTTACATGAGTCTACTGCTTTACTCTTTCAAAAGAAAAAAAAGAAGTTACTATTATTGAAATGAATAGTGTTACTAACTGAAACTTCATTAATTTTGTGTGTAGAGGAAGGGGCCATGGTATTTGAGTACGCTCCTAACGGGAACTTACAAGAGAAACTACACGAAAGGGAAAAGGAAGTGCTTTCGTGGAAAACCCGCACTTACATAGCTTTCCAACTTGCTCAAGCAATCGAATACCTACACGAAAAGTGCACCCTCCAAATAGTTCATGGGGACATCAAGCCATCTAATGTCTTGCTAGACCAGTATTTTAATTGCAAGCTGTGCGATTTTGGGTCAGCGAAGATGGGGTTTTCTTCAACGGTGGTGCCGCCATCTTGTTCCAGGACGAAGCAAGTAATGGTTGGGTCACCAGGTTACACTGACCCTCATTACTTGAGAACTGGATTGGCCTCCAAAAAGAACGATGTTTACGGCTTGGGTGTTATTATCTTGGAACTCGTGACTGGAATGAAGGCCTTTTGTCCAGAAAAGGGACACCTGTTGACTTCAATTGTGGCACCCAATTTAAGGGGCATAAGTGAGCATGGGGCGGAGGAGAAAGTGGCACAATTGGTGGATCCACGTCTGGCTGGAGAGTTTGACTTGGAAGAAGCCAGGTGTTTGCTTTCAATTGCTGCACTTTGCCTACACCAGTGTCTCACTGTTAGACCTTCTGCTTCTCAAATCATTGAAATGATTAAGGAGAAAATCACTTCCATCGGCTTCCTGTTCACACAAGCCAAAGATTGCCATTAGCAGCTAATTGAGGGTGATTGGGATTATGCTTTCAAATTTGAAATTGTTCATAATTAGTTTACCACATTTTTCTTGTGAGTAGATTTGGGAAGTCAAAATCAGGGCATTTACTGCAGAAAGTAAGCCCCTGAATTAGAGAAGGAACGAGATTATTATGGAAATCTTTAGTACATGTAATTAAATATTTGGGATACAAGTTTGTTTTACTGTAAGTGGATAGACATTGGACAGCTGAATTGGATTTTGATTGTTTAATTTAGAGATTCGGTTATGGCTTTCTTAAAATAAGAATCCCACTTGTAACACTCTTACGGAAGCTTTTATTTAGGTGGTGAGGAAATGAAAATGTAATTATATTTTCTTGTAATTATAAAAATTTGTAATTTTTTTGATGTATTTGGTTAATAGATTGTAATTTTATCGTAATTTCTTATGTCATGCTTAGTAGTATAAATTATAATTACACAATTACATAATTTTTATTTTTAAAAAATACTAATTACTATAAAATAATTTCTAAACAAGTAACAAAAATTAAAATCAAATAATTATATGTATTCGCTAGTCTAAAAGGTAGTTAACAATACGATTGCTAAAAAAAAGAAAAATAAACATCATATTCAAATTTATCTAATTGTTTTAGTTTATATTTGTTGAGTTATTCCTCTTTAATATTTAACATATGCTCTTTGTCTTTGACCGAGCTCATCATCATCATCATCTGAATTTGAATATGCATAATTAAAATTATCAAGATCTCCTTCTGTACTTTTCGAAGTATGAATCATCTCAATTTCACTTATAATTGAAGTTATAAAATATACAACATGCTAATAGATCCAAGTTTGTTTTTATGTTATACTAAGGTTATGTTGTTAATATGAGAAATATTTTTTTAGAACAACAAATGTCTTCTCAACCACATTTCGAAGCCTTAATGTTTTAGATTAAAGAGTTCTTGCAAGATGCCTATTGTTCTTGTGTCTAGTACCATTCTCTCAAATGATACATTTACATAATTAGCATCGACCTTATAATATTTAGGTTTACAATCCAAATAGTTTGTAGTTTTAATTATAAAACTTACATAAATTTAATTTGGAGAAAGACTTATACTAGGTTATATAAAAATACTATAATATATATAATATATGACCTTTTATAAATTATCCAAAACATTCAAAACACATCTTATAAATAATATAATTTATGTCATAATTTTAGACAATTATTAATTTTAAATAAGTTATTATAAAAACTATAATTTTTTTATGAATTCTTAACCATAATTTTTATAAATAAATATATTATAGTACTTTTATAACATGTTATAAACTTATTTTGCCATAATTTTTTAAAAAAATTAGGACTTAAATAATATTTTTTTGTTATAACTTTATAAATACACATTATTTTTAGGATTTATATATAGTTTTTTCCATAGCCATCTTAACCACTCATTTTCATGCTTATAATATAATTTTTGTAACTTGTATAAAAATATTTTTAAAAATGAATTTAGGTATAATTATCTGTAATTATTCTAATTCTCTTCCCTTTAAAATTGAAAAGTGTAATTGGAGTGCTCCAATTATACTTAATTCAATGGGATTCACCAATATTACAATTGCTATTTAAATATATCATCTTTATATAAATACAAATAATTACATTTAAATCCAATTAGTAGATGACTTTGCTATTAATTTTTAGTTTTGAGCTTTCTTTCATATACCACTACATTGGGCTTTCCAATAATTGTACGGACGTTATGCAATTAAAGCGAAATTTTTGAAAATTCATAAATCCTAAAAAGAAGATGTCTAAAATGTATATAACTAGTTTGTTACCCATGCAGGCAAATTGTTCATTTAATATATGTTAATTAAAAAATTAGGTTATTAAAATTATAATTAAAATAATTTAAAATAAAATTAGAATTAAAATATTTCTTTATATTTTAAAGTTATTATTGAAAATTTTGGTATAACATAAATATATTTTTTTATATAAGAAAAGATGAGGCTGCAAAAAGTTAAGTCATAATCATTCTTAGGCTTAGTTTAGATGGATAGCGCGCTTACTTCTGGTAATGTTAAAAATAATGGTGGCGATGAGATTAGTTATTGTAATTGTGAGGGAAAAAAATTCACCACACCAGAGCCACCGCCCATCCAAAGGAAGCCTTAGAGTACTAACACCATTAAGATCCGCATAGATTGTATATATTATTTTCCGCTTTAAATTAAAAAAAAATTAGTTTTAGGCTTTTTTCAAAATATCGAAATTTTCTATTAAAAGAGCACAAGGGTTTTAAATTAAAATAAGAGTCGACATTGACTATTTTTTGTTAAGTGTGATCAATCGCCTATAAAATCACATTTTACAAAAAGAAAATTAAAATCCCTTTAAAAATACAATTTTAAGGTCTTCGTTGAAATCCAGAGAAAAATTAAGTTTTGGAGTTAGTTATGCATAGGGAAGATCATAGCATCCCTATGATGGCTAAAATTGGTACATTGTTAGTTATGTGTTGTCAAAGAATTGTAATGTAACACCCCTTACCTAGTCTGGTTGCTAAACCCAAATAATAGGATGCTACAAGGAAATACAAAAACAAAATATGCAATTTATATAAGTACCATTCACATACATTGCAATGTAATAAATTGAAGTCTACAAGGGTTTAATTGTGAAATTCAAGCATGAACTAGGATTGAATTGTAAAATTTCAAAATATTAAAGTTGGTATAGATAATTAATAGATGGGTATTGATATCGTATCGATACTTTATTAAATATCGATACCAAATCATGATTATATTTGTTAAGCAAAACAAGGGTATTGATATTGAATGAAAAGTATCATACTCATATAAATATCGATACCATTTGACGCTGTTTGTTTAAAAATTGTTCATATGGTCAAGTATCGATACCAACTGTCAAAATATCGATACTTAAGCTAAAAATGGTAAATTTCTATCTTTAAAATGTTTATTTCATGCCAAAATAACCTAAACTCAAATGGTACCTCTTAGATACAATTATAGACATAAAAATCATCAACTAAGAACATACCTATTCATATTCAATATAATCACATACTTATCATTTCACATCTATCCACAATTATAAACTAATTTACATGACCAGCTTCCACGTTAAACCAATTCAATATTATCCAACATGCCAAAAATATCACTTTAACAATCATTCTAAGTGTCTAACCAGTATGTCATAATTGCACTTCAATCAACAATTCAAACATGCACCCATATAACCATTCAAATCATATCACAATTGGCTTCATATCTAGCTTATAACTTATGCACTAAATCTACCAAATCATTGCAAGCATGACATAGACATAGATATAAGCATAATCTATCCATAGCTATTTCATGGCATATCACCTAATTACCTTATAAGTAAATAACATACTCATCAGCTACTTAACAAAATATCATTATCATAATCATTGCCATCACACACATGAATATATACATATGCTTATCAAAATACCAACATAACACAACATGAACATCATATAACCGTAAGACTTCTTAGGTACATGTCATGACCAAAATTAAAATCATCACCAACACTTGAGTCCCAAATTGCCACTGGATGCTGAGTCGACGATCGAGTCGTTAAGTGTAACACCCCTAACTCATATCTGTTGTCGAATTAGGGTTATAGAGTATTACTACACATACTTAATCAAATGATAGCATAAAACCATTCAATTATTAACTTAAAATATCAAATATTCAAAACCAATAATCATTCATAGCATATGTAAAATTACAACTTATATTGAGCTTACGGAACCTAAAAATCAATTTAGAAATGATTAGGGACTAATTTGAAATAAAATAAGAAATGCAGAAAAAATCGAAAACAAAGGTCACATGGCCATGTGGCCAGACCGTGTGGCTCTGGGACATGGTCGTATGGCCAAATCGTGTACAGTTCTAAAATAGGGTCACATGATCGTGTCGCCAAACCATGTGCCCGACCATGTGTAATTCGAAATAGGGTCACATGGTCATGTCGTAGACCGTGTGTGATTCGAAATAAGGTCACATGGTCATGTCTCCAGGCCGTGTAACAACCTTAGACCATGTGGGACAAACCTACACCAAATTAAATAGGCCACATGGTTGTGTGGTGTGACCGTGTGTGGCACACGGCCGTGTGACAGTCCGTGTCCCAAGCTGTGTGCACCTAAAATGACTTCCAAAAATAAGCCAAAACAATACACATTCTTTAGATGACAAGCCAAACCAAAATCAATCATTCACATGCCTTCAAAACACATTTAAAGAACCTTAAAACATACCAAATCATCCAACCTAAGTGCCTAACCAATATGCCGTCATTGGCACCACATTTCATACACCAATCTAATTCACATTCAAAGATCACAAGTCCTTACCTTAAACACATGCCAAACATACAAATTCATCCATTCTATTCACATTCAATTCTACCATATTCCAACCGCTTTCAAGAAGCACCAACCAAATTTCCAAAGGCACATATATATATGGATATATTCAAGCCAAAATTAAATATATATACACAAGTATGCTTAAACTAAGTTTAAACAACATCATTATAACAAAAGAACTTAAAAGCTCCTAATACATGCCATTTATAACTTAAAATTCAAAATGACCAAAATTTCCACTGAGATGAAAGACGGATAGTGTGTGTGATCCAACTTGAACTTCGAATCGATCGAGATTTTCGGTGATCTACAAAAATAGAAAACAACTAACATAAGCAACTAGTGCTTAGTAAGCTCGTATAAATCATAAACATAAACTTACCAAATAGGCTCAATTTATGCAATTCATGCATAATTTCATTAATAAGCTCATGAGATCATTCAATTCCTATACACATCACAAATCTTACATATTAGTGAGTTCACATATATAAGAACTTAAAACCATATCATATCGTATAATGTTCATTAATAACAATTGAAATTCAATCATCCATTTCATGTCTATAATATGTGACACAATCCATTCAATGCTTGATACCATATAACAATTTCATAAATGCCCCTTACACAAGTCAATTTACATATAGCCATTTCATATAATTCATTTGTATATCATTTATTACCTGATAAACCACAGTGATATAACATTAGATATGCGGGAAAATGCTTACACGAGCTGTGAAATGGGCCTGCTCACACGAGCTGTGGGCCGGGATGTTAGGCTACACGATGCTGCTTATACGAGCTATGAAGAATCCACAACAAATGCAAGACCACAACCATTTGTAGAACATTCGAGACCAACACCCGAGATTGTAATAACCCCTAATGACATTTCATTTTTATCCTAAGCACTCACAAGGTTCAAACAGGTCATATCTTATCCAAATCATGTAAGTATTTATACAATAGTTCATCACCATTACTTAACCATGTAATTTCCCAAATTCAATTATAACCTTTAACTTAGCTAACAATGTAATTTAAACCAAATCATCAATTTATATTTAAAAATCAATTTAATCTATACATAACATAAATGTTAATCAATGATTCATCCAAAACAAAGACTAACAAGCTTAATCAATATACGAACTTACCTAGACAAAAACGGTTGTGAATACAAGACCGACAACTAATTCGTTAATTTAGCTTTTTCTTGATCTAAATAATAGTTTTCATTCAATTAATCCATTCAAACATCTCAAATAATTAAAATTAAGCTTATAAACCTTTTCAATATAAATATCTGAATTACCCCAACATTTTACTTTTTATGCAATTTAGTCCCTAAATCCGAAACTTACGAATTAACCACATTTTAGCAAAACTCAAGCTAGTCGATTTATATATAGTCCCTATTTAGCTCACATTTATTAAATTTTCAAAATAATTTCATGTAATTTTACTATTTAAACAATTCAATCCCTAAACATTAAAATTACTAAAACTACTATACAAAATAGTCTTATTTAACAACTAAGCTTAATAATCTACTAGTAAACTTCAAAAACACTTCAAACTCATCAATGACACCTTTCAAAATATTACACAATTTTATGAATTAACCCCCAGGTTAGCTAGATTAAGCTAAAACGATTTCAAAAACATAGAAATAATTAAAAACGGGCAAAAATTACATACCATGCATGAATTTGAAGCTTGGCCAAATGTTCCTTTAGCTAAAATGGTGGTTTCAATTCTTATTTTTTGCAAAATGAAGAAGATGATGGCTTTACATCATTTGTTTTGTTTAATTTTTATTTAATTATCAATTTACTATTTTACCCTTATGATTTTAACTTAATAATTAATAAAACATTGTCTATAATTGTCCACTATCTATCTATATAGTTTATTTACCATTTAAGTCCTTTAATTTACATTTCCATAGCCATTTAAAATATTTAACTAATAGAAACTAACTTTTTCAGCTTTTACAATTTAGTCCTTTTACTTAATTAACTAACTAAGCATTATAATTTCTTAACCAAATTTTAGTACGACCTTGTAATAACCCTATAAATAATTAATAATTAATAAAATACTGACACACTAGTCGAAATTGTAGTTCTAAAACCACTATTTCCAATACCACTAAAATCGTTTTGTTACATTAAGTACCTAACCTGCGCACGAAAAAACAAAGTCGTACACTGAGTATAACTCAGTGGCATTTCTATAATCTGAACATTAATATATATCATGTAATGCATGAATCAACAATGAAAATTCAAATGCAATTTAATATGAATATCTACACATCAAAATATATAAATTGATTATACATTCAAATTCTACAATTTCGAAACTATAAACCGATACTCACTATTCATTCTTATTTTAATTTATAATAATCAATTCCACAATTCCATAACATAATTTCATCAACCAATCATCAATTCACATGTATAACAACATAACTCATCCCAAACTAAATTCCAATGCAAAATTATAAATATATATCATATTTTTAAATCTATTCAATTTAGTCCTTATCACAAATAACTAATTCAAATCGATTCAACTAAGTTCGTTCTATCATTTCCAACTTACCTTATGTTATTACTATGCAACGCGGTTCATAAATGCAACAATTGAAAAGGTTCGGGTTATAGAAATACAAACCATAAACTACGACCTATTCTTCGACGGTTTTGTCTTTCCCTTTCTATTTTGAGAAATTTTGGTCGACTTTAGCTATGGATTAACAAAAACATACCAAATCATCAATATACAAATAAATTCATACTCAATTGAATTTAGTCCCTAAAATCGAGACTAACATATCTTTCAATCTAGAACTCATATTTTCAAGCCAATCTCACTATAGTCCCTCTATGACCTTTTATTTCTCATTTTCACCACCAATTTCAAAATTTATGCATTTTAATCCCTATTAAATAAAACTATCAATTGACATTATAATCTAGTCCTTTTTCAATTCTACAATTAGAATCTATCGGTTTAGTACCTAAAGCTTCAAAGATTCAATAATGGCAACATCCCAGAACTTTAGTAGTTTTGAAAATAGAGGTCAATTTAGCTAAATCAAGTTACAACGATCTCAAAAACATAAAAATTATAAAAAAATGAACCTCAAAATGCATACCATGAAATGGTAGAAGATTGAAGCTTCAAACTCATTTCTTTCTCTATGGTTTCAGTTTGATGAAGATGAAAGAAAACAAAAAGGGCTTTATTTCTTTTCTTTTTATGTTGTTTTTCTTATTTATTACTTTTATTATACCTTTATCATAATAAAAATTTTAATATTACTAATAACTAATACCACCAACCGTCCTTATAGAACCCTTGAAAGTAGAAGCCCCTTGTAGTCAATACCAAGGCTTTACTTCAAACCCAAAATGAGAAACCCTTTTAATAGAAATAGATACCTCAAGATCTCATACCACAATCCCAAGAGCAATACAATAACATGAAATTAACCTTCCTGATAGTTGGAAACTTGAAGGTGCTACAGACCCTATTGCACCAACTCCAATTAGAAATACTTCACTAAGTGAAATTTCCCAACACCAAGATGGTACGATTAAAATGATATTCAACATGCCACTTAGAATGCCTCCAAGACATTCCTTTGAAATAGGAAGTACCAGAACAACTTTTAAGAGGTTGAATTTATAATAAGAATCAAATTTCGAAACACAAACAACAGATTTTAGGACAGCTAGAGCCTCTGTTTTCTCTATCCTGATAACATTTAAGACCAATTTACAAGGAATAGATAATTCCTAAAATATATTTCAACCTATCTATGCCAGACAAGAAGAGAGCCCTCATAGGGAACTAAAGGATGGTGATTACCCAATAGGGTCCTCTATGTGTCCCAGGACAATGATGGGCAAACCTCACGTAATATGAGTCTAGGAAAATCCATATCATAAACACGTCGGGAAAGAAAATGCCTTTGTGGCAAACTCCATTAGGAATACCTTCATGGCACACTTTAAGAATTGCCCTTGTGGAAAACTCTGAATAAATACCTAGTGTGGGAAATTTTGACATGATAGCCTTTGTGGAAAAAATCTGAAGGAATAGCCTTTATGGAAATAATTTGAAATAAAAGCCCTTGTAGTGCACTCTGAAGAAACGACTTACATGGAAAATTTTGAAAATAGTGCTTTTGTGGCATATCATGGTAAGAGTCTCAAGGGCATATCCTAAAGGAATGTTCTTTGTGGCAGATTTTGTATTAAATTATTTTAGCGCATTAAGTGTGGCTCGTAAGTGTGAACAGAAAGATCAGTAAGGCACAGTGTCTCTATGGGCTATGGTAAAGTATTATACAAGACCATAATTTGATTGTGGATAATGAAGTGATGAGATATAGGGAGGTGATGGGTAAAAAAAAAACAAAAAGTGTATTCAGAATAAGGATCTCCAAATTTTATATTGGAAGGAGGTATATGTCATCTATGTACATGATCATTCATGAATTGTGATAAAATGATGGCTTAGAGTTAGGAACGCCAGAGTAATGGTGTTCCGATTATATGGACCTCTAGAAAGGTAATGGATAAATATTTATGAAAGCTTAGATTGAAGAGTGCAAGTGATGTATCGAAGAGGTTGATGGGTAAGGAATCAAATTTGAAAAATTATTTGCCAAGACAAGTTGTAGGAAAAGAACCACAATATCGTCATAACTATTCATCAGTAAATGACATTTTTCTCACTAAGTTATTATGAGCTTACATGAGTTTATACATTTTTTTTAGGTTGAATTTAAGTATATGCCAGGAGGAACGATGCTAGGACTATGCCAGAGGAAAGGGCGTATTGCATACAAAGCAAGTTTGACAACGCATTCAAGGTTTGAATTGTCACTGAGAATTCGTACTTAGGGTGTCTGTAATAGAGTAGGGTTTCAAATCAAATATTTTTGTATTTTAATTACCACTTGTTGTAGTTGTATATACTTCTTGTACATGCTTATGTATTCAAGTTAGAAATTTTGTAATTAACTAAGCCGTAATTGGTTGTAATTCGTATAAGTAGACTAAGTTTGTATTTGTATTTTTTTGGTAATACCCAATATCTGGATCCATGTATTCGATTCGACTTAAGGGTGGGTGTTATAATGCCATACAGGTAATCACGTAAGGTATGCCACCAAAATAATCCATTCAGAGTATGCCACAAAGGCAATCCAGTCAGAGTTTGCAATAAAGGTTATCTATACAGAATACACCAAAGGCAATTCACACAGAGTACGGCACGAAGGATGCCACATAGGCATTCCCAAAACTATCGTGTTTGCAATATGGATTTGTTTAAACTCACATTAAGTGAGGTTTTCGCATCATTGCCCTAGGATACACAGAAAATCGCTTTAGATAAAATGTCATTAAACAGTTCTTTTTCAGAGTATGTCATGGTCATAGAGTTATTCCTTCAGAGTTTCATATCAAAGTTCGTGTTTACAGTCTCGATGGACTTCCTTATTTTCCACCGCGGTGACTCAACTCACTTTACAAATTCTACGAACCAGACACATACCAGACCCAAGATTTCATAATTTCATAACACTCTTCATACATTCGAAAGAACTTATTTTTAAGTAGACTAACTTATCTCTTAATCTAGTCATATCCTTATTCATATAGTTGTATAAGTAACATATTCATACTATATTATCCATGATTTCCAGTTTCCAGTTTGATCACTTTCATATAAATATACTTAAATATGAACAGTATACATGCAAGAGTCAGAGTAAAAACTCATCTGATTCTCACTTATTGCAGTTGAAAACTCCATTTCCAGATATCCATCTTATGTATAAATATTATGCTTACAATCCTACTGTTCAATCACCACATATAGATTTACTCATTCACAACTTAACATACAAAGCTGAAATACTCACCTTAATACGAAGTAACCACTGATCATAAAAGAACCATAGCTTCTAGATCATCGATGTAAAATACATTTATGCTTAAGAAAGGTATCAATAAATACCACTTAAGGAAGAGGAAGAAGAATGAAAAACTCTTTCAGAACTCGTCTCTCACATATAAATATGACTCAACTTACTTAGTGGAATTTAACAAGTGTCAAACATTTCAAAACTTGCTTTCTTAATAACCTACAGTTTCTAAGAGAAATATTAATAAATGTTTTGAAATCAAAATTATTCATCTTGGCTATTTAGTTTATTTCTAACCATGTTATTTAAAATCTAACTAGCATTATATTCCATACAACCATGTAACATCCCAAAATTCGGGAGTTAGTAGAATCGGGTTTGTGACTCGAGAAAAAATGGTCACGCCTTAAATTTTGAGATTATCTATGTATTTTTAAGAAATAGATGAGGAATTGGTTTGTTGGTTAAGTGTTAGTGAAACGTTTCTTGAAACCCAAGTTCAAATCCCTTATCTCTCACCATTTTTATTATTTTGCAAATTTTGCCTTAAACCCTAATATGTGACATCTATTGTTTTTAAAATAATATTGAAAAATTATTTCAAGAATGAGGAAGAACCCTAATGGTTAAAAAAATATGAGAAAACATGAAAATTAAATACGGTCCCAGGTTCAAATCCTTTCCCTTATGAAATAATTAAATTTTGCAAAATCTCTTTTTTTTTAATGTGTGTGCCATCCATACCCTTGAACCATAAGTATAAATACATAATTTTGTTTTATTTTTCAGCCTTTATTTCAATTTTTCCCTACCCTAGCCGTTCACCCTCTTCCTCTCCTCTTTTCTCTTCAATTTTCTTTTTTTCTCCTATTGTTGTTGTCGCCTACACCTCCCATTTTACCATCTCTTCCTTCTTCTTTTTGCATCAAGGTTGTGCCCCATATCCTTTACTCTATTGCTTCCATTTATCCTCGTATAAATTAGCCCAAAATCTAAAATCTTAAACCCCAAGATCGATCCCAAACATTGCCATGAAAGTGTCATTGCCGTTTCTCTTAACTAGTTTGGGTAAGATCTCTTTTCTCTTCAATTTTTGATTAATCTTGTCAATTAAAAACCAAAATTTCTAGATCTATAATTTGGTGGATTTTAAATTATTTCAAAGGTATTTTTTTTAGATTTTAATGAGATCTCAAACCATTTTAAAATTCAGCCCCAATTTTGGCTATCATGGGTGGTGGTTCGCGTGCCTGTGTGCAATAAAGGGGGCCATTTTGTTTCTAGGGTCTTGCCCATATTTTTCCAGCATTTAATTGTATTATTAAACCCTCGTAATCAACCTTTAATCACATTTTAATTAGGGAGAGACGTTCTTGATCAATTAGCCAATCGGATTCGACAAATCGTGAAGCATAAGTACAATTAAGGATAACTAGTTTGTTATTTCGACATAGTTGTTGGGTAAAGGTT
Organism: Gossypium raimondii; assembly: GCF_025698545.1. Taxonomy (NCBI): domain Eukaryota; kingdom Viridiplantae; phylum Streptophyta; class Magnoliopsida; order Malvales; family Malvaceae; genus Gossypium; species Gossypium raimondii. The sequence continues at coordinate 33,529,367 of NC_068572.1, read as the reverse complement.
ATGAACTGATTAAATGAAGAAATTTAATTGTTAATTAGCTACTTATTTTCAAGTATATTATTGAATTAGGTGCTGACCCAAATGCCCCAAATCATCTGTAAAGGCAAAGAATGATTGTACGTGTACAGTTCGCATCGATACAATGTAAAGAATCTAACTAGTTTGGATTCATAAAATAGTTATAATTTCAATGATTGGTTTGAACTCATAAGTGGGTTTTTGGGGGTTGGTTTAATGGTAAATTTATTAAATTTATACTAAATTTTGGTTTATGTTTGTTTAAGGAATAATTAAGGAAAATTGGAAGATTCACTAGTGTGCTACGAGGAAGCGAAAAATATGGTGTGGGTCCTAAACTCATAAAATAGTTTGAAAATGTTAAATATCATGCTATATTTGATAAATTAGCTTACTCATTAGATTGACTTAATATGCAAATTATTGATTTTGTGAGTGGCCGAACCAGGTATGTTTCGAGCATTAAATTATTGACATGTTGGCAAAATTGCTAGTTTGATAGTATGAATGTTTGATTGAATTTGAAATTGCATATTTGAGTTATGAGATTTGAGAATGTTTGATTGAATGATATAATGTGTTGAGATATTAAGCTTATGTATGATTTAAACGTAACAGATATTTATTATATTGTGTACCAAAAAGAGTGTTATTTATGCGTAATGAAAATCCGTAAAGTATGTGAAATTGAACGATATTGATTGATACCAACACAATGGTAATTTGAAAGCTTGAAACACTGTTTCAATTTACTAAAAGTATGTGATTATTGAGGACATACTGAGATTTTGTGACATATTGTATATGTATTGGGTTGGGATTTTATGGTTGACAGAGGAGTTCCATGGAGTACCGGTGACATATTAAGTTCACATTATTTGTAGTCAGTGCATTGCACCTGGTGTACCTAGGGGAATGGCGATTTATGGCATTTTTACTAACAGCTTGTCTGCATTTTTACTGGCAAAATTTTCTACATTTTGTTATCAACGGTTTTAACCACAACGGGTTTAGGCCCATAATGTTTTTGGAGTTCAAATTATAGGTTCTGGGGAACTCGTGGTGTGTAGTGAATGGTATGGGTAGGTAAATAGTAGTTGAATATGCATATGAGGTATGTTTTATAACTTGGTGTGAGTTGGTACTATACTTTAGCAAGTGTATATGTATTTGATGCTATTGAATAAGTGATACAATTGGTACCAAATGGTAAGTTTTGGTAAATGATTTACATGTTGTGTATTAATGCAATTATACATAAAAGTTGGTTGATTACTTGGTTACACGGATTACATGGTTAAACATGTTTATAATTGTCATTTGAGGTGCCTAAGAGCATATTGGTTATATGTGAATATACTACATGTTTAAGGCTTGATTTTACTTGTTTTGGATGTCATAATATGGCTTGTTTATATGCACAATGTTAACTATAGGCACATGCCTTGTTAGGTCAGAAAAATGGCTTGTAAAATAGCCTATTTTCATCCACACAGATAGAGACACGGATGTGTGACTTAGCCATGTGTGACACACAGCCAAGTGACACAGCCATATGTCCCCTGTAGCTTGTAAAGGTTTGCAAGTTAGTATGTTCACACGGCCTAGCACACGGGTGTGTGGCTTGGCTGTGTGACCCAAGTCAGTATACTCATACGGGCACGGGCACGGGCACGGGCACGGGTTGGGACACGACTGTGTGTCCCTCTTTTGAATGCCCACATGGCCTAAGACACGGGCGTGTATCTTGGTCATGTGAGTCACATGGCCGTGTGACCCTTGCAGTTTTGAAAATTTTAAGTGTTTTTGAAAAATTCTCTAAGTTTTCGATTTAGTGTATTTGAAAAATGCAAATATTATTTGATGATAAATGTTATGTTATATGTGTGTATATATAAGAGTCAAATTTTGAGGCTTTATGACCTTCACCCCCTCACCTTATATCTTATACAACAAAATTCACAAAAATTATATTGATTAAGTTTACAAGTGTAAAACCGAAGAGTTCAGTGGCTAAATGATTAATAATGCGATTAGAGCTGAGAATAGGTTAGCAAGTAAAGACGGTTTAGAAGATATATCATATTTTTCTTAAGATCATTCGGATTACACAATGTCACTGTTAAAGAAGAAGTTAATCTCGAATAATCGATTTATTCAGATATAGTATCTAAAGAATGGGTTAACTTGACTTTATTCTGATTTGATTTCTTTAGTGAATGGGATAATCTAGGATTATTGATGACTGTAGTAGTTAGTGGAATAATGTTTGAATTGCAAAGATATTTTAATGCAGCTGTTATAGTTGAGTATTTTACAGCGATCTCTTTTGGGTATTCTATATGTTCTTTTATTTTCAGAGATATATGTAACTGTTCATTTTTGGATGTGATTCTTATCCTATAGAAAGGCTGGCTAATCATAATATTAGACGAGCATGTGTGTATTTCGAATGCCCACACGGCCTAAGACACGGGCATGTCTCTTGGTCGTATGAGTCACACGGCCTGGCCACACAACTGTGTGAGCCTTGCAGTTTTTAAAATATTAAATGTTTCTGAAAAATTCTCAGTTTCTGATTTAGTCCCGATTTGTTTCTAATGTATATTTTGGGCCTCGAGGGCTTGTATAAGGGACAGTATGTATGATTTTAATTGGTTTTTGACATGAATGCTATATGATATGAAATGTTTGCATTTTCTGTCTATTTGATTTGTAAACTCTGGTAATGCTCTGTAACCCTGTTTCGGTGACGGATTAGGGTTAGGGGTGTTACAATTGTAGCCTTGGAAGACCAACATAAAACTACTTTTACCTGTCCATCCAATACATTCCAGCAATGTATGATGGAAATTTTCACTAATATGGTTGAAAATTATGTTGAGGTTTTTGTGGATGATTTTTCTATTTTTGGTAACACTTATGAGGTTTGTTTGAATAATTTGGAAAACGTACTAAAAAGATGTGATGAGTCGAATCTAATCCTTAACTGAGAGAAATGTCACTTTATGGTTAAGGAGGGAATTGTCTTAGGACATAAGATTTCCAAAAATAGGATTGAAGTGGATAAAGCAAAGGTGGATGTAATTGAAACTATTACCACCTTCATTTAGTGTGAAAGGAATTAGAAGTTTATTAGGCCATGCTGATTTTTATCGTAGATTTTCTTAAGGATTTTTCAAAAATTTCTAAACCTTAATGTATGCTTTTAGAAAAAGATATTGTTTTTTATTTTAACAAAGCATGTTTAGAAGTTTTTGAGAAATGGAAAAATTTGTTAATCTTAGCTCCAATAATTGTTACACCTGATTGGAACTCACCTTTTTGTGTTGATGTGTGATGCAAGCGATATCGTTGTTGGGGCTGTGATGGGTCAAAGAAGGAACAAAGTGCTTCACCCGATCTACTATGCAAGGAAAACTTTGACAGAAGCCCATATGAATTATACGGTAATTGAAAAAGAACTCTTTGCCATAGTTTTTGGTTTTGACAAGTTCTATTCATTTCCTATAGGTGCCAAAATTACAGTGTTTACCAATCATGCTATCATTAAGAACTTACTCACGAAGAAAGATGATAAACCAAGGCTAATTCAATGGATACTCTTACTTCGAGAATTTGAGATTGAGATCCAAGATAGAAAATGTGTTGAAAATCAAGTAGCCGATCTTCTATCGAGGCTGGAACAAAATGAGGTAACTTATTCACTTGTTCCAATTAATGAAAATTTTCCTAATAAGCATATCTTCGAGGTAAGTCAAATCAATGAAACACCTAGGTTTGTTAATTTTTGCCAATTATTTAGCATGTGGAATAATTCATCGAGAAATGGCATACCAACAAAGAAAGAAATTCCTTCATAATAGTCGGTACTATTTCTGGGAGGATCCATTTTTATTTAAATAATGTGCAGATAACATAATCAGGAAGTGCGTAGCTGGAAGTGAGATTGATGAGATTTTGTACCACAGCCATTCATCTCCGAGTGGGGGACACTTTGGTTGTTCCCATACTACAACAAAGATTTTACAAGTTGGAGTCTTTTGGCCTACAGTGTTTAAATATGCTTATGCATATGTGAAAAACTGCGATATATGCCAAAGAACCGGGAACATATCAAGAAGGAACGATATGCCCTTGACAAATATTTTAGAGGTTGAACTATTTGACATATGGGGCATTGATTTTCTAGTCCCATTTCCTTCTTCCTATAGGAACAAGTATATTTTGGTATCTGTGGACTATGTATCCAAGTGGGTTGAAGCCGAGGCCTACCCAATGAATGACGCTAAGGTAGTCATGCGATTCCTACATAAGCATGTATTTACACGATTTAGGACTCCTAGAGCTATAATTAGCGATGAAGGATCTCACTTTGTAAATAAGTGACTTAAGTGGTTGCTTGACAAGTATAATGTGAAGCATAAGATTGCTACTGCCTATCACCCATAGTCAAATGGTCAAGTTGAAAGGGTGAATCGATAAATCAAAGGTATTCATGAGAGGGTCGTATGTCCTAATAGAAAAGATTGGTCTTGAAGGCTCGATGATGTACTATGGGCCTATCAAACTACTTTTAAGACATCGTTAGGAATGACTCCTTATTGGTTAGTTTTTGGAAAGACATATCATTTACCACTCGAATTAGAGAATAAAGCTCACTGGGCTTTGAACCAATTAAATTTGGATCTTAAGCAAGCCGATGAGAAAAGGATGTTACAACTTGATGAGTTGGAAGAGTTGAGGTCTTTTTCATACAAGAATGCCAAGATGTGTAATGAAAAATATAAGAGATGGCATGATAGTCGTATACAACCTCGTGAATTCAAAGAACGGTAATAAGTGTTGTTGTTTAATTCGAGGCTAAGGTTATTTTCGGGAAAGCTCAAGTCTCGATGGAAAGGACTTTATACCATCTACAAAGTTTATCCATATGGAGATGTAGAATTGTATGACAACCATGTAGGTACGTTTAAAGTTAATGGTCAGTGTCTCAAGCAATATTAGGATGGTGAAGTTGAGCGAATTAAAACCTCGTTCAAATTATTAGACCCTTAATTTTTCATAAACCTAATTTTTAATTAAAAAATAATAAATTATTTTCTTAAATTAGTACATTTAATTAATTCTATCTAAAGGGATTGGAACTTAAGCGAGACCGTTGTGACCCCTCCAACCTTTCCTGGGGATTAATTTAATGTAATTTTTTAGAAGCAAATTTCTAATTAATTTTAAAAATTTTATTTTATTTTTATTTTTATTTTTTCCTTTCATTTAATTAGTTTATGTTTAATAAAGGGAGTCAAATTGGCTCAAATACTAATCAGTTTATTTCTTTTTAAGCAATCTAGTTTGTAAATACAATTTGAGCTTAAGGCCTGAACAACAAAGATGAGAAATTTACCCATTGTTATCGTCCATAAGGGTTCCCTAAAACCCTAATTTTTGCCACCACTTATTCCTTCTATCCATACTTGCCACCAAAGTCATTTAAAGTAGCTAAAATTTTGCTACAAATTTTCCCTAATTCACCATTATATAAACCCCTCTCTACCATCATAATTTTCACAACCCTTCAAGCAATTCACTTAAACCCTAACCACTCGTTCTTTTTCCTCTTAGTCGTCGACCTAAATCCCAAAAAATTTCCCTCAAATCATTTCCTTGTAGGAGCAACCATATCGTTGCCACATTCTTACTGTCCTTGCATCCTATCACTGTCACAAGCTTCGCGCCACCGCAAGCCCGTCACTGCCACAAGTTGATCGCCGCTGCAAATCCCTTGCTCCATCCATTGCCGAATTTTCTTCCTTTCCTTTTTCTAAAATTCTGCCTATTTTCAAGAAAAATCACAATGTCTCACAAAAAAAAACTAGATCTTCCAAAACCTCTTCCAAAAATCCCATTATGATTCAAGACGAGGAAGAGAAAGAAAGGTTTGATTCTATATTCAAAAATCAACATATGATGCCAAAAAAAGGTTTCAACTTGGAAAGCAATGATAAGATGGTTGTGCCTTTGCCAATTCGAAAGACAATTGATGCCCTCAATTCAAATTATTTTTGTGATACACGATCATTGCCTGATGAAGAGTTAGTTTAAGAGTTCTATGCCAATTTGACTAAGCCAGATGCTACTGAAGTTCTTGTTCGCAAGAAAAAGGTACCCCTAACTTCTAAATCCATTAATGATTTATTTAACTTACCTAATGTTGAAGAAGATGAGTATTTTGCCATGATGACAAATATAAATTAGGATTTTCTTCAACAAGTGCTTAATATTGTGACAAATCCGGGATCCCAATAGATTATAAGAAAGTATGGTAGTCATTCTTGCAGAAGGGAATATCTAAAATTGTTAGCTACGGTATGGTTCTACTTTGTCCGATATAGTTTCATGCCTATCTCACATAGTCCCAACATCTCGATAGAGTGAATACTTTTTTGTATGTAATTATGACAGAAAGGTCTATCAATGTTAGGAAGATCATTCTCAAGGAAATCCATGATTGTTCTAGAAAGAAAACTGGAAGTGCTTACTTCTCATCAATGATAACTTCACTTTGCTTAAGGGCCCTAATTAAAATAAAAGCAAAGCTGAAGGGCCCATATGTTCAAGGTTGCATCAAACCCATGATCTTGAAAGCATAGTGGAGAATGTCCACCAACTAAACCCACCTGAACTGAGTGAACCAACAGAACCAGAAACTGATGAGTCATCGAACAAGTCTGATATGGAAGCTAACTCAGTTATTGAGACAGAAGAAGCAGAATCTGAGGAAGAACCAAGCAATCCAGAACCGATAAAGGAACCGAAAATCTTTGAGCCAAAAGAAGAGCTGAATGCTGATGAGCCAGTTGAACCAAGTGTTGATCCTAAGTTGATTATTCCTATGCCCACTTCTTTAAATATTGTAAAGAAATCAGAACTGTCAATTATGATGGATTTGATGAAATTTATGCATAACCAACAACAGGCTTATTAGAAATATGCAAAAGTTAGAGATGATTCTGTAAGAAATACTTTTAAAAATATCTCTGACAATTTTGTTCTTAAGTTCTCAGATTATATCTTCGAGTTATGGAAGGAAGATGAGAATGCAAGCAAGGATAAAACATCAAAGGAGGAAGACGAGGAGGATAAGTCAAATAAATAAAATGGGGGAATTTCTTGTCTTTAGTTTTTATTTCTTTTTAGGTCTTTATTTTTTTTAGTTCGAATTTCGCTTTCGCATAATAAAATAGCAAGTATGAATATATAAGCTCAAGGCCCTTTCAATAGAAAAAAATAAATTGATGTAGTATTGGGAATAAACATGTCTAGGATTGGATTGTGGAGAAAGACATGGTACTTAAGCAGTCTTTATGATTCACCTCTCCTTTCTTGCAACCCTACTTGGTGTTCAGTTTTCATTCATTACTTTGTTTTCGCAATGAGGACATTGTTTCTTTTTAAAGGGGGTAAGGCATTTCGCATGAGTTTTTAATAAGGCATTTCACATGAATTTTTAAACTAGGCTTCAATCTTTTTACTTAAGTATGTTGAAATAAATGAATGTTCAGGAAGAATTTTTGTTATTAAGTATGTTCAAATGCAAGCATGACTTCTGATTTTATCTAAGTTATTTCTACGTTATCTTAAGTGATGGAATGTTTGCATGATCTTTAGTCTTATGTAATATTTTCCATGAAAATTTGATTTTTTTTTTTTTAGAAATATACATGTATGAAGGTTTAAATATTTAGAATTGACTTCGTAACTTTCTTGAGGCGAAATCCTAAGAGGTATAAGAATCTAATATGACATAGGCACACTTTCTTTGGATCGTTTGAGCCTTTGAATCCAACCTTATTAGATTAACCCTTGAAACTTAATTTTTGAGCTTAACGGCTTGTTTATTGTAAAGTACCTACATTATAAGCCACGTTATCATCCTTTTGATTTTATTTTATTCTTTTGCACCTACCTTAACTAAATTTGTCTTGATGGTCAGAGTTTGAGGAAAAATATGAAAAGATGTACATGCTCTTCACATGATTTAAAAAAAAACAAAGAATGAATGAAAGAACAAAGGAAAGTTTGTTCAAAAGAATAAAAAGCAAAGAAAAGATTGCTTAAATTATCAAAAATAAAGAACAAAGTTTTCCCAAAGTCTAGAAAAAATAGTAAAAGTTGAGCATGAGTTCAAAATAAGTTTGGGCGTGTTCCAAAGACCCAATTGTACGAAGGTTGTCACATATAAAGATCCAAGATAAGTTAAGTTTAAGATTATTAAACCTCAAAATTCACTTCTCTTTATCTCTACCTTTAGCCTAGCCTCATTACAACCTAATAAAATACCTATGGATTGGATGATTATACCGACTACATTAGTGGAGAGAAATTACTAAGCTCAACTTATGAAAACCACTAATTAAACATTGGGATTGCTATGTTTAGTTAATAAAGAAAGCATATTAATTGGTGAACGTTATGTATGACATTGAAAATGCATGCAAACTGTGATTCATGTTGACATTATGATATACTTAGTATAAAGTTTGGAAATAATATTTGTATTCGAGCTACTTCTCAATAAAAAGTATTTTTAGCATGATTTTGTTGATGCATGATTATGTGCGAAGATTAATGCTACTTTATCATTTTGCTAAATTGCCTCAGTAAAATTGCCTCAGGATGAGCAATGGTTTAAGTTTGGGGATGTTTAAACTCGAAATTATATAGTGTTTTTCTATATATTTTTACCACCTTTTTTACTTAATAAATATGTTCATATTGATTAATTGTTTTTAAAATAAATGAATTTTACTTAATTAGTAATATTGGGCATAAGTTTATAAAGTATGTGAAATTGTGCTTAATTACATGATTTTTGTACATATTTTATATTATTTCGTATTAATTTATTAATATGCAATTTTTCACTATATAGGAGGACCATTGAAGATGTGATTAATGTGAATGAAACATGGACATACACAAATTAATTCAAATGGATGGCAAGACCATGCAATTTGGGTCATGGGGTTGATAATTTGACCCAGTAAAAGATGTGCTAAAAGCTGGACATGTCTGCTCAATTATTGGACTGAGAAACTATCTAACAAAGGGGAACTAAAGTCCAATTTCAGAACAAGTATATGGCTGCCCAAAAGCAAGCATTTGGGTATTTAATTAAAGGTCCTTACAGTTGGAAAATAATCAGAAATCAGCCCAACAACTTTGCTGTTGAAACCATCCACCCTATGGCTATTAATAGCCTAGGTTTGAATTCAAAATGAGGAGACTAAGTCATCCCCTTCTCCTTGAAATGTGGTCAACCATGTGTGATAAAAAAAGAAGGAATTTGAAATCTATTTTTTGCAAACTCTACCTTTTACTTTCACCTATAAATACCATGCATCAATCCCTTAATCCCTCATGCCTCATGCCTCACAACTCATTTCTCTTCTCTCATAGCATATTCTTTACATTCCATTTCACTTTTCCTTCCCTTTTATAGCCCCCATCTCCTTGCCATACTTTAGCCACAAAAGCTTTGTCAAAATCATTATTTGGTTAGCCACCTTAGGAAATCATTAGCAAAAGAAGCATCGAGCAGAACGAAGGAGCACATCAGTTAGAATAGATTTGAAACTCTGCTAAACTAAATTAGTGAGAATAGATCTGAAAGGTTGCTGAACTGAATAGAGTTTACTCTTTCCTCTTGTTATTTATTCTAATATGTTTGCTTTGAGTTTATTGTTTTTGACATCAACAATGATATTTTAAATCCTATTTGCTAGGATGATTATGTTAATTCAATAAGGTTTAGGCCTCATTCGATCATGTTTTCAATTAATATCATGATAAATTTCATTCATACGTGATTGGGTGCATTCAGATTAGCTAAGCGATCCTAACCAGACAACGACTAGTAGACGTTGAATTGAAAAGTGCAATGCTCAATTTAGATCCTTAAACCCGACTAAGCTGAGGTTCATAATATCTTTAGTTAGCTCTATTATCTTATATTGTTTTTAGGTTTATGTGATTAAACTATTGCAAACGTAAATGTCCCTATGACCTCGCATAAATACTAAGAAACCCTTAGTTAATATGATCAGTAGAATGCATATTTAACTAAGTAAAAGACTTCGAAAGGACTTAATTTGGTTTTCAAACTCAAGAAAGATTGAGTTGTAGTGGAAGTATTTCCAAACATTATTAAGCATGATAAAGTAAATTGAATTGATTAATATAGTTATCTTAGCCCATTTAATGTTTATTGTTTTTGTTGCTAAAGCCATTCATTCATACATTTAGGTAAATTGCATCTAGATTAGAATTACATAGGAATCAATCTTTGCATCTAGTTAATTTTACTTAGTTTAATCATCACCATCCAAATTATTTAGTTTAACCATCACCATCCAAATTTTTGAGTTTTTACACCAAATGGTTAATTATAGTTTTGCAATTAACCCGTTAAGCTTATACAATCCCTGTAGATACAATAACTCATTTTTACTTACTTATAACTTGAACAACTGTATACACTTGCACAAACCGCGTTACACACCCCTTACCCGGTCCGGTCGTCGAACCCAAGCTATAGGATGCTACAATAGTTAACAGAACAAATCACATACATTTTATAGTTTCATACTTAATATTTCAACAAAATAACTCATAATACATGTTTAGCACAATTTACAAACAATTTTGAGTCTCAATCGAGCTTATGAAAGCTCTTATGTTTACTCAAGTGAAAAGAAGGACTAAATTACAAACTTTTAAAGAACTAGGGAAAAATCATAAAATAGGGTCACATGGGCGTGTGCTTAGGCTGTGTTATAAACTACAATGAGTCAGACGACCATGTATCTAGGTTGTGTAACTCACTAAAGTCGTGTCGACCTAAATGCAAAATCTTAGAAGTAATCACACAACTGTATAGCTAGGCCATGTAAGATATTGATATCGTGTGAAATATTCATTTACCGTATCTATAGTACCACACAGGTGTATGGCCAACCTGGGTAACAAACTAAAATTGTGTTTAACCAAAACCTCCCATTTCATCAAGAGCACGCGGCTGTGTCACATGCCCTTGTGTGACAGACGGTTAAGTGTTAGCCCGTGTGTGTCGTTACGAACCCTATTATGCAAGTTACAAAACCAAACTTTCAAATGTGACATAAATACACACTTAACCAATATCTAAACCTATTCAAAATGCACAACTACATGCCAAATCATATCATTTTTCTACTTCTAACCAATATGCCTCAAGGCACCATCACAAACACGAATCAACATGAAAGTTGTAACAACCCATTTTTCAGTGGTTTCAGAAACAGTGATTTCGGGGCCACCAAATACAACAAGTAAGTTTGTAAAAATTATTAATTAATATTTACGAGTCAAATGTGACTTTGAAAGTTTTTTGATTTGCTAATTTATGTTATTTAAGCGATTTATTAAGTCTGAGTGGTAAGATCCTAAGGTCAAGTGGTTTTAGGAAAATGAGGTATCGGGACCTCATTTATATAAACCGAGCCATAATATTTTTGAAAATTTTTATAAAGTGTCATTAAGGTGGTATTAAAGTTTCGTTGAAAAATTTTAACGTTTCAATAGTTAATTAAGTAAAAAGGACTAAATCGTAAAAGTTAAAAAGTCAATCGCTATTAGTTTAAAGGTGTTAATTGCTTAAAGAATTATAGTTGGATGACCTTAATGGTTAATTTACCCATACCTAAGATAGTGGAACAGTTGGATGCTTTAAAATCTTTTAATTTTATATGTTTTATAAGTAAATTATTATTAATAAATTAAAAAGGTTAATAAAGTAATAATAATTCAAAAAGTGGTCATTTTCAACCTTAACCTTTCTTTATTTCAACCAAAAGCCATGGCTATGGTGAAGTGAGGTTCAACCATGTTTCATTTTGTGCATGTAAGTCCATTTTGCACCCGTTTTAACGATTTTTATGTTTTTGAGATCTTTACAACTACGTCTAGCTAGCCCATACTTTCGATTTTGAAACTGTGAAAGATTTTGAATGTTGAAATTTATGAATCTAGTGATTTTTTTATGTTAAATGATGAATTTGAAATATTAGTTGGTAGTTAAAAGTATTTTGTTAAGAGATTTTTGTTAAATTTATCGATTAGGGACTAAATTATTAAATTAATAAAATTACAAGGATTTGATGTAAAATTTTCATAAATATGGGTTGTATTTGATGCCATAATTATTCAGCTAGGTTCAATTTTGGGTAAAAACGGTTAATTTGCATGTTTTAGGCTTAGGGACGAAATTGAATAAAAGTAAAACTTTAGGGAAATTTTGTAAAAATATAAAAAACTAAATTGCATAAAATACATTATTTTACTGTCTAAATTAATATATTCAATGAAATTATTAATTTAGATCAAGATTGGGTGGAAAATCAAAGAGAATGAAAAATTACCAAAATGCTCTTGTACTTTGACATTTTTGCAATTTAGCCAGGTAAGTTCATAGTATTAAATTGTATAATTGAATTTATATATGTATTATTATTTTATATTTAATTATTTAATTGTTATGTAAATTAGACCCTGATTGCACTTACATGTCTCTGTTTGTACTTCGATACCTCTGATTGCACTTACGTGCCCCTGTTCGTACTTCAGTACCCCTAATTGCACTTACGTGCCTCTGTTTGTACTTCAGTACCCCTGAATGCACATTTGTGCCCCTATTCGCACTTCGATACCCTTGATTGCACATTCGTGCTCTTGATTGCACTTTGGTGCCCTTATTATGCATCTATGATGCCCCTAGTAAGGTGTAGTTATCCAAGTATCCTAGTCAAGCTACTAGTTCAATGGTCATAAAAAGGTAAAGAACGGTAAGCATATCGAAAGCTAAGTTAAGAACCTATGAAAAGGTACAAATTTTTTATGATCCAAGTATGAATATTTATGATTATGAAAAGTATAGTTTAAGTGATGTTTTATGTATGTACCTTATCTTACCATGAGATGATATTGCTAAGTTATGTGTTCAATCACTAACTTGTCTTGTTAATGATGCTTAGGCTTGAGCCAAGCTAGGGGTTGGATTATATTATGTTACTTTTAAAGTTATGTATTGAAATAGTAAATGACCAAATGGAAATATGCTTATGTTCATGAAAAGTGGTAAGAATAAAAGTATGTAATTTCTTATGAAATAGTTTATCATGTAGTTGATTCTAAAAGGGTTATGTTTAAATGCACTAGCTTGTGGCTATGGTTAATGTTATGTTTATGTCTTATCTGTATGCAAATGAAATGGGTGAGAATAAGTAATGAAATGGTAGGTGCATATTTGAGATGTAATGTGATGAAATAAAAGGATTGTCAAGTTAAAGGATTTACTTGTAAGGAAAGGAAATTTTCTTATGCTATATGTGAATTTACTTATGTCATGAATAAATACACTAATTCGTGAATCAATGATGTTATTTAAGTTTATGTTAAGTAAATGAAATGTAAAGGAAGTAAATGGAATGAAAAGTAAGCAAATGGAATGGTTCATGATCTTATGAAAGGGTTAACAATTATGTAAAATGTTTTATAAAAATCCTATTATATTAGGAATGAAAAAGAAGTGATGTTGATAGACTTCTTCATTTGTGAGTTGGTGGTTAAGTAGTTGATAAATCTTGAGGCATTGGTATAGCTTTTTATTTAACCTATAAGGTTCATTGTTGAAGTGGAATGTATTGTTTAGAGTTTAAATGAACTTGCTAAGCATTCATTGCTTACGTATTTACTTTCTTTTACTTTTCAGATTATTGGAAGCTTGATCGGTTTGGAAGCTCGTCTGATATTTATCACACTATCCAGCATAAATTTCAGTAGATTTTGATGTTTTGGCCATGGTTATAATGGCATGTATAGGGAATTATGTTTGATGATCTAGTTGTTATGTTTGGCTTGTAAATATGGTAAATGAATGTATGATTTTTGAACTACCAAACTGGTATGTTTAGATGTGGTTTGGCATATGGTCAATTGTGCAATGGCTTGGTATAAAAAAATGGTATTTCTGTATGGTTGATTTATGCTTAAATATGTTTATGTTTAGTAGAATTATGACCATTTAGACATTAATTTGGTATATATATTTTGGATGTTGGAACCATTTAGTAATGGCTAGTTTTGTATCATTTATATGGTTTTGATATATGAGAGAAATGGTTCAAATGATTAAGTTATTTTACTATGACAAGAATTTAATATGGTAAGGTTGGTATGGGTCAATTGTAGTATGTGTTGATATGGAAAACAGGTTAGTTGTTAAATGGTTAAATATGCACATGTTTAAGTATGTTTAATGAATGTGTGTGAGGTGCCTTTATGGCATATTGGTTGTTTGAAATTGGTCATCTTATGCATGGTTGAACTTGTTTTGATACTTTGGTCATGTGTACAAATGGTTGGTTTAGCTGTGCTTGAATTTGGTGAAAGAAATGGCTTGAACTTGGCCTATTTCTTGTCCACACAGCTTAAGACACGGGCGTGTGTCTCAATCGTGTGTGACACATGGCCACTCCCTTGTAGGTTTTTAATGGTTTCTTTTCGAAGTTACACAGCCTGGTACACGGACGTGTGGCTTGGCTGTGTGACCCAAGTCAGAGACTTACACGAACACGAGTTGGGACATGGCTGTGTGTCCCTACTTCGAATGCCCACACGGCCTAAGACACGGGTGTATGTAGATTTGTGCGAGATAATGCAAAGTGTAGATTTGTGCGAGATATTGCATTATTTTTCTTTGTTAATAATTTTTGCTATCGCTGATTGATTAAAATTCTGAATGGGGTTTTGGTTACTAATTTTTTGGTATTAGTTATGTTTAGGTACTGATTTAAATGTCCTGGATCTGTAGTGACTGTAGATCTCAATCGCACTTGCGTTCGTATCAATACAGTGTAAGTTTGCTTGATAATTTGAATCTGAAAATTCGTGCTTGTAACACTACTTAGGCCAAACCCTTTTGGGTGATTTAAGGCTAGTAATTAATCGTGTATTATCGTATTAAGTGTTGATTTCAGATATAGGCTCATCTAAGGCTTAGAAGTAGAAGTACGGATTTTACGATTTAGTACTATGATTTTCGAAATTAAGGTGTGGGCTCTAACTTACTAAAATAAATGATAAATATGTATTTTTATTATTTAATGCGATAATTAAGCTTGTTCGACAAGCTTGATTAAATTACTAAGTAATTAATTTAAAGGTGGTCGAACTAGGTACATTTCGAGCCCTATTAAATTGTGTGAATGCAAAACTGATTGTTCCGAAATTATATGGTATAACATGATTGGTTGATCATTAAATATTACTAGTTGTTTATATAACATGTGTTTTTATGGAATGAGAGTTTGAAATTTCAAATTGTATGTTTAAGTGAGATACCATGGAATGAATTAATTGAAAGTTGCTATACATGCACTGGAAAATTACTTTTGTAGCATGTTAAATTACTTATGAAATGATTATCAAACTGAGACATGTTCGAATGTCATCGAATTGATTGTGAAATTGAATTATTGATAAGTGTTACCACTAAATGGAAATGAATGATATAATGAATGTGTGTAAAGCATGTCATTGAAATGTAATTGTAATGCAAACATGTATTTGTTTGTATCTTGCATGACATAATGCATGTGCATGGGGTGGGATATTGTGGATGACAGAGGAGTTCCGTGGAGTAATGGCGGTAGATTAAATCTGCATTAATGTTGTTAGTGCACTGCACCGAGAGTAACAAGGAGAATGGTGATTATATTGCATATTGAATGGCAGTATAACTGCGTTATTTATAATGGTGGTTTAACCACATTGAGTGCAACTTGCAATGTTTGGAGATTGGCAGACGAGTTCTGGGGAACTCGTGGTGTCTAGCGGATGGTTTGGTAGGAATCTTTTTGCACTATATTATGTCCATAGCACATTCGAATGATAGTGTTTTATGCTACGCTTGGTGTTATATTATATTGATGTTTACTATCCGTATAATGAATTGAGTGTTTATACTGCTTTAGACTCAAATTGAACTAGTTAGCTCACCCCATAGTTTCAAACATCTCAGGTAATGCTTGACGCTAGGAACAGACCCGACATGTAGACATACGAAGGACTTCGGACTGGACATCTATTTTGCTTAAAATTTTATTAAGGTTTATTTGGTTTTTTAACTATAAAATTATTTGGATTGTGGTTTGGGATTTTCTTCATTTTGGGGTTTTACTTATGCATACTTATCTCGTTGATTGGATTTAAATTCTTATTTGGACAGTGCATGATACTTGACTTAACTAAAATTTTTCATAAACTAAGTTTTCCGCTGCAATGCAAGTTGTTAAAATTTAGTTGAATGAAATGAATGCAACATGTTTTATTCTAAAAACCTTGCTATCTCTAAGAAAAAGACTTAAGAACGGTTGACTTAAATAATGAACGTTTTCCAAATTAACACAAGAGCAAATCGCGATTTTTCTTAAAAGAGGGTAACTAAGGTTTTCAAAGAACGGTAGGGTCATTTAGTCACACAAGTGACTAATGTGGTCTTCATAATTTGACCATAACGTCTAGGCCAGGTTGGGGAGGTTACACTAGAATCAATGAAATTTTTACCATAAATATTTCAAAATTTAGTTCAAAGTAGATTAATACCTGTTTTTCTTGAAATCTTCTCTTATTCTACTGTTAAGCAGCTCTGACCTTTCTCCACTAAATATTATTTATCTTTCTATACAAAATTCATATAACATTCTTGTTTCCTTCTCCAGAAAATGGGCTCATTAATATTTGCTACATATAAATTTCATCTCCTAAATATATTTTTACAATTTTTAATGAACTTTCAAAGTCAGAATAGGAGAACTTGAAATTAATGTGATTTTGTCTCACTTAAATTTATTTATCTCATATTTTACAATTTCATTGCTTACATCGTTTCTTCTATACAAAACTAGACCCAATAAGCTTTAATTTCATGTTTGGTTCAACCTCTATCTCAAATTTTTACAATTTTGGTGAATTTTCAAAGTTAAGCTCTGCTCTGTTTAGAAATTGTTTTAGTGATAATATTTATTTTTCAATAGTTCTTTGCATTAACTTTCATTTAAACATTCATAACCATTATAATTTTAATTACTAATAAATTTAGTCATTTAAATTTATATGTTGATAACATATTCATTTATTTACCTTAAAACTTTTCATAATACAAATCATATTTCTCTCTTTTACTTAAAACTTGTGTTTCTATACATCATACTTCATCAAATACTTTTTATCTCTAAACTTGTTCCACCTTTTCACTTTGACCCCACAACTTTTGATTATTTTTATTTGACCTCGTTACTTTTCATTTCTTTACTATTTAGTTTATGCCTTAAATTAATATTTAACAATGTAACACTTCTTTCAACTTTCTCTGATATTAAAAAAAATCCCATTTACCATTATAATACATCTTATTTTGTTTACCCGTGAATACTATGAATATCCTCGATATATATAACGTTTTACTTGTATGGCATAGTGGTTTTAGGGATGTTACATTGAATGGGAGAATTTTGAGTTACGTGAAGGTCAAACATTAAAACCTTAGTTGGTCAAGTATAGGAAAATGCATCTCATCTTTATTTTGAATGATTTATTATTTGAATGTGTGAATCTAACATTTTTTTCATGTTTGATTTATCGATCGTAGCTAAAAACATGATCGAACCTTCGAAAGAAAAAGGAAAGGAAAAAGTATTTGAAACGTGACTGTTATGGTTATGGTAGCCTAATTCGCTTTCCTTACATAAGCTTGTTATATAGGTAGGCTTGAGGGATAATGATGATTGATGATATGAAATGTGCCACTTTGTTTTGATGACTTAAAATTTGGTGATCTGATTTTAGATATGTAAATGTGTTCTTGATTATGATTTCATTGTAAAAATTATGACGATTCTTGTTTTAATAATGTTATGTCGTGAAAATGACCTATTACACAATGTCAGACATAATTGAGTATAGTTGGCGTGCTAAGTAGGGTCTATAGTGTGTCTGGAGTCTTGTTGGATTTCTATACCTTTAGGCCTTGCATTTATGTGCCTTCAATGTGATGGAGTGATATGAAATGATGCTTTTACATTTTTCACTTTGGTGTGATGGAGGGATATGTTACGATGCCTTCAAGCCCTATATTTATGTATACTTTGGTGTGTTGAATGGTTATGCTCTTATGAGCTTATTAGTGTGATAGAATAACCCTGTGTAACTAAAATATGATATTGAAATTTGGTTTACCTAACATATGAAAAGGTTGAATAAATACCCTGAGGGTGATTTGACATAATGATATGTTTATATATATTCGTTTTTGAATGTAATGAAACTTGTTTAATGATATGTTATAATGTTATGTTAGTATGTTTTACTGCTTAACGCTTTTACGTATTGAAATCCAATTATGTTAGCACCATTGAGCTTTCAATACTCCGTATGCAGATGTGCTTTTTTTTTCATGCACATGGGTTGAATTTCTAGGGAATTTATGATTCTTTTTAGGTTAATTTTGGTTAGTTGGTATAGCATGGTCATGTGTGTAAATGGTGGTTATGTCTAGGACCTAAAATAGTTTATATGGCGAACTTGAAAATTAGTTGAATCTAATTATATATGCTTTTAAGTTACTAAATGAATTGTTTATGATAGAATGTATTTTTTGCCTTGATTTTGTGTATTTTAAGGTTGTTTTTGTATGTCAAATAGATGTCTAATATGTGACACCCCTTACCCGTATTCGACACCGGAATAGGGTACGAGGCATTACCATAACACATACACTTGTAAACGTATTGAACCGAGTTATAAAATTTCATCTAAATTAAAAATTTCAAATTATTAACATACTTTTATAATTCTTCACTATATATCCTTAAAATATTATATTCATAATAAATAGGGCCTACTAGACCCAATACTTACTCATGCAATTCAATGCTTCATTTCCTTTTCATTCATTTCACAATTTCTAATGCTTACAATTCAAATCATATCACTAGCAATTTCCTTTTAATTCACTTACAATTCAATATCATTAAGATCAATACTAATACGTATTTACCATTTAACTCAATGTTTATCGATTATATCATTCATTAACACATCTATGAAATTCACAATTTTGCAATGAAAATATCACTTTAGCTTAAATAACAACATCAATTCACCTCATTATCCCTTTTTATCATTTTACACTTCAAGTATGAACTTACTATTTCATTACCTTTCTATACCCGTTTCTTATACATATCACACAAGACATAAACATATCATTCAACCATAGTCTCAAGCTAGTGCATTTAAACATAATTATTTTTGGAACTAACCACATGATAAACCATTTCACTAGAGATTACATAATTTAAATCGTATCACCCCTTTCTTGATCACACGCATATTTCCATTTAGGCACTTACCATTTCAATGCATAACTTATAAGTTTAACGTGGCATAATCCAGCCACAACTTGGCCAAAGCCGGAGCATATACACCAAATATGTTAGCCAAATAAACATATAGCATAAGCATTATAAGCATGGATGATCACAACATTTGTTCATGTATCAAAATTACCAACATGAGTTAATTCATAAACCATTCATGACATTACTTCATGCCAAATCATATACCCAATATATCATACACACATACTATGAAACTTTATTTTGCCACATGAGCTTAAACCATGCCCAATAATGCACAAATATAAGTGTCATTTCTATTTCATCGTTTATCAATTATAATCGAACATATGACTAATTATACACAAGTAATTCATATATTTTCCAATTTTCCTCCTCCTTCTCTCCATTCCACATCCTTAATGTGTATAACACACTTAAACCACATTATCCATACTTTCACTATTTTCCTGTATGTAAATTCAAGCTATCTATCTAAGTCAGAGTCACTAATTTATTTATATCTCGAGCTACAGAGCTCCAAATTAATATCCATTAATTTTCCCCAAAACTAGACTCATATATCTTTTTACCATAAGATTTTCAGAATTTTTGGCTTGGCCAATAAGTACAGTTTATTCTTTAAAGTTTCCCCTATTTCACTGCTTGACAATTCCAAACCCTCTTCACTAAAAATTAATTATCTCATTGTACAGAATTTAGATAATGTTATCATTTGTTTGAAAATAGACTCATTCAGGATTCTAAACATATAAAGTTTAGCCCATAATTATTTTTTTACAATTTTTAATGATTTTCCAAAGTCAGAACAGGGGATTTCGAAATCATTCTGGCCCTGTCTCTCTAAAATTCAAATATCTCATAATATAAAACTCTTTTCCTTGCTCTTTCTCTTTTATGTGAAAATATACTCATTAAGATTTAATTTCATATATTATTCAGCCTCTAATTCAATTTCCACCATTTTTGGTGATTTTTTAAAGTCACACAACTGCTATTGTTCAAAACTGTTTTATTTCTAAATTTACTCTTTAATAGTTTCATTACTTCATATAGTCTTACTCAAGGGTCGATTAAATATAGAACTCAATATTCATCATGTAATCTTATTCATTTCACATGTACTTTCACTTGTCCAATTTCCCTGATGAACACTTCGAAATATTAACCGTTACTCGGTGGAATCAGCACTTAGCAACCAACTTATATTTAGTGATACGGGGAATCAACACATAGCAACCCCTTTCACAATCAAGGATACGGTGGAATCAGCACTTAGCAACCACCTTTAGAATCAATAATTCGGGGAATCAGCACTTAGCAACCCCTCGGGGAATCTGCACTTAGCAACCCCTTTTTGATCAGTGATTTAGGGAATTTGCACTTAGCAACCCCTTACATTCAATGAATCCCGGTCTAATCGATTGTTCAATCGGGAACCTTATTTTACAACATTTTACCAACTTTTTCAAATTTAACCATATTTTTGTAATCTACATCAAATATTTATTCTATATTCAATCGTATCTCAACAATATATTAAATAAAATAAAAAATACATTATTCACATACAAACTTATTTAACACTGTCATTATTCAATTTAGTCCAAAAATCATACTTTGGAAAATTACATTTTTGCCCCTAAAATTTCACAAAATTACGATTTTGCCCCTAGGCTCGTAAAATAATTTTTATTCAATTTCCTTACATTTGAGGCCTAGCCAAACCATTTTCATAACTATAGCAGTTCACAATTTTCACTTATTCACACACTTACACACATTTTATAATTTTTTTACAAACCAATCCTTTTATGCATTTTCACCGAAAATCACTAAGTAAAAGTTGTTTCTCTAACCATAAACATGCATAATCTACCATTAACCATCAAAGTACACAAATTTCTAACATGGGTCAAAACCTAGACCTTCATCATATCTCAAATAAATGGTAGAAATGAATAAATCATGTTACAATGATTTTAAAAACGTGAAAATCATTAAAAACGGGGCTAGAACAGACTTACAATCGAGCTTGGAAGCTTGAAAAACCATAGCCATGGTTTCTCCATGCAAATTTTTGCCCCTAGCTTGAAGATGGACAAAAATTGGCTTTTAATTTTGTTTTTAATTCATTTTAATTACTAAATGACTAAAATGCCCTCAATGAAAAACTTTGGAAACATGCCTAACCATGTCCATTTTTGTCCACCAACTTAAAAAATGGTCTAATTACCATATAAGGATCTTCAATTTAAAATTTCATAACAATTGGACACTTCTAACATGTAGAACTCAATTTTTGCACTTTTTACAATTTAGTCCTTTTTACTAAATTGAGTGCTCAAACGTCGAAATTTTCGAACGAAATTTTCACATAATTATTCCGTGAAATTGTAGACCATAAAAATATAATAAGAATAAATTTTTTCTCTTCAGATTTGTGGTCCCGAAACCACTGTTTCGACTAGCCCAAAATCGGGTTGTTACATAATAGATTAGTATCATTGATTAGTATTGATTAGGCTAGCAAACTTAGGGCCATCCGTATGGCAAACATTAGTCATTTGGATGAGGAGTAAACTGTCCTAACAGTTGAACTTTGCCAAAACACCATTTAGATAGCATTAGAGTTGTAAAAAAATGCATTCAATGCATTTTCTTTGCCAAAAGTTCACTTTATGTAATTGATATGTCTAAACACTTAAGGAATGATTTAATATAATTTCTAAAATATATTTGGGCCTTTGAGAATGTTGGATTTTGTTTTATGGTTTATGCTACACTTGCTTGTTTAGCTTTAATGCAATAATTATTTATTGTTTTAAGTTGTTTTAATAACGAATGTAGCATCCTGCATTCGGATCCGTTGTTTGGGTCGGGTGTAGGGTACCACAAAAATGCACTCAATTAAGCCCTTAAACTCTCAAATCGTATCTTTTAAGTCCTTTGACCAATGTTTTTCATCTTTGATCGTTATGGCACTAACGTGGTAGTTAATTGTGTTGACATAGCATTCATATTAAAGACAGTTGTTGACGTTGCAATGCCACGCTACCTTCCACATGTAGCATAAAAGATTCAAATTTATTAAAATAAAAAAAATTAAAATATATTTGAATTTTTTTACTAGAATGAACCTAGACAACAATTTGTCCAAATTCATTTCAGACTTAAATTTTTATATTACCTTTTAAAAATGTATAAATTTGTAAAACATTATTACAATTTATAGAAACTATTAAAACAATTAAAAAAGTTTAAAAAATATTATATCTTTTAACAAACTATCTTAGCACTCATTTTCACTAATTTAGTGCAGAATTTAATTTTATTGTTAAATTTCTACTCAACATTAAAGGAACTTTTTATTCATATAAATATTAAATATGCTATATAGTTGAAGGAAAATGAAATTTTAATGTTCATTAGACAGAAATTAAAATAGAATGATTGTTTTAGAAAATAAATTTATACTTTCAGCTTGTTTTTTTAAAATGACGTAAAATATAATTGTAAATGTGATTTCTTCAATTTTTGATAAAATATATTTTTAAGTCTATTGCATATTGATATTGTTGTTAATGCACGAACACACTAAAACTCATTTATCCTACAATTTAAACGTTGAGGAAGAAAGAAAAATTGGTTTAAACTAATTAATAATTATTTGCAATGCGGTTAGGCCCTCTTTATTTTTATTTTATTTTTTGAACTTCATTTTATATTTTATAAAGTTTAATAATATTTAAAAAGTACAAATACTTTAAAAGATATTTTTTATAATTTTAAAAAGTTTAAGTCTGAAATGAAAAAAAACAAAGATCTTTATTTTAATTTTTTAATTTTTTTATGATGTGGCACTGTCATGTTAGCAACGGTTTCTGACGTAAAACGTCACATCAATGTCGTTAACGATCATATCAACGCTGTAACGATAGAAAACGAAAAATGATGGTCAAAAGACTTAATTGGTAGAATTTAAGATTTTGAAAACTTAATTAAATATTTTTTATAGAAAAGATTAATTAATTTTTTAAGCCGAAAAATACAAAATTCAATTGTGGTTATGGTTAACTCAGGGGAGCTTTTGTTGTAATTATTGAATTTTAGGGATTGTGGTTGCTTGCTTTATCCTCTGACTTTGGTTTCACTCTACTTTTCTTTTCCCTCCAAACACACATATATTCGTTGTGGTGTTCATTGAAACACAGATGCCACCATCCTGTACTTCATTATAACTCCTTCAATTATGTGGATATGCTTGAGTTTGGCTCTTAAATAATTACTACCTTTGATGCCTGGATATACTAAAAATGACATAATTTGATTCCAGTATATGATTGTACATTAAAATAAGTGCCCTTTCTCATAACTTTAACACTTTTCCATAAAGAAATTATCTTCTTCTTTTTTTAAGTTGCATTTTTTCAATATTACTAATTTAATATTTATTTAAATATTATATTTTAATTTTATTAATTAGTATAAAATAATATTTTTATTTGAATTATTGAATATAATTAAAATATATTTTGTCCATTCAAATATTATAATAAAAATTTTCAACATATTATTATATAGTTTTATTTTATGTAATTAATGCAAAGTAACATTATTAAAAATAATAATTAATTAACATAATTAACTCTAATATTGATTACCTGATAATTAATATAATTAAACTTCTATTCAAGTAATAACTATATTTTACATCAATAAAATTAGCACAACTTTTTATTTTCGTCAAAACTCTTAAACTAATAATTGTAAATATAATTCTAATTATCACAACTTTTTACTATATTTTATGCTTAGAGTTTCATTCAAACAATAACTTTATTTTAAAATTAACACAACTTTTTAACTACTAGTTGTAATTTAAATCCTACTTATTTTAAATGTATAATTATCACAATTTTATTAAATTGTAATTAATTATTAAAATATTATTTAATGTACTGTCAGTGGAGTTAAAAAACTCCACAAGCAGAGGTGAAATACTACCATGTGTCTTTAAGGAGTATTTAAAATAAAAAATAAAACAAACACGTGTTATTTATTGAACCCTACTAGTGGACAAAATAATAATTCTATTTTAAATGTATAATTATCACAATTTCTATTTTGCTTTAACTTTTTAACTAATAATTCTAAATTAAATATTATAATTATTTTTAAATATGAATTTAGTAATATGATAGAAAATACATGGCATTATCATCAATTCAAAAGTTTCTTCAAACTCGTGCTTTTATATATAGTAGATTCTAATGCAATATGCATTGCATGTAATTTTCGAGTTTAATATTTAATTAGTTTTTTCTAATATTGTACTTTTAATAGAAATAATTAGCGTAATCTTATTTGAATTATTGAATATTATTAAAATACGTTAATTTTTCAATTCAAATATTATAATAGAAAACTTTCAAATAATAATTAAAGCATTTTTAACATGGTCAACTGTTGAATATAGTTTTACTTTGTATAATTAATACAAATTAACATTATTAAAAATAATAACTAATTAGCTCTAAGATTGATTAAGTGATAATTAATATACTTAGAATTCTATTCAAGTAATAGCTCTATTTTATATCAATAAAATTAACATAACTTTTTTAAATAAAATTAGCACATGTTGCATCCCGGTTATATGAAATAGGGATTAAATTTAGATTTATTTTTTCTAAACATAGGATAAGAGAATTAGAATGCCTTAAAAATTACTACTGTTAAAAATTATTAAGAAATAATATATATATTCAATGGTTAAAATATTAGCTTCCTTTTCTAGAGAGTTTAGGTTCAAATCTCACATCTCCCATGAGCCCGAGTTTGAAACACACCTCTCCCTTTCTCCTTCCATTTTAATCCCAACTAGAATTCATATCTTAACATTCTTCAAATTTTAAATAGAATTAAAATTTCATATCTTTTTATCTTCTTATCCTAATTTGAATTTCAAATCCTAATAGAATTTATCCTCCTTCCTTCTATTTATTCTGTATTTTTCCTTCAAAACTCCTATTGCAAAATTCTTTCAAATTCTTGAGTTCTTTCTTTTTCTCTTCCATTGTTAAAACGATTTTCAATCAAGGAATTCATCCCTCTTTTCTCGAGTAGATCATCAATCTCTCCAAAGCTAAGGTTTTTAAGTCTTCAAATCAAGTGTGAGATCTAAACTTAAGTCATTATGTATAATTAATTGTTGAATTAGAAGTAACTAATTTCATTCATACGAACCCTAGACTAAATATGCGAACCCTATATATGTTACATGTGACTTCTATATATATGTTATGTGCAAACCCTATATATGATATATGTGAACCACTTTACATGTGATATTATTTTTCTTTCGCACACAAAATATATGTGTAGACATGTGAGATCAATGAATACATGAACATATGTCTTTTAATGCTAAAGCATGAGATATTGAATGTTGCATCAATTGATGATAAATAGCATAAATATGTTAAGTTTATGTGCATAATTACATGAAATTGAGAATAGAGGACGAAGGAGTTCTGTGGGAGACAGTGGTAATTTAAGTCCACACCGAAAGTCATTACTGCATGAAGTAGGCGGCAATGTCATCCAAAACGGATAATTCAAGATGGTAGGCTAAAAAGCCACCAAATCGGGTCGATTGAGATGATAGTTTATTGCAGTGAAAGGTCATCTAAACCAGATAGGACGGGATGGTCGTTTAAAGCACCATCAAAACCAAACCAAACCAAGGTGGTAGTAAAAGTCATCGTCACAGATGACCAGTGAACGACCACCGTCACCGAAAATCAAATCCAAGATGGTCAATTTTTGTTATGTGGGATGGTGTGTCGAGTAATGTTCGAGGGCAGTTCGGATGGACGGGTGTGAAATTAAAACATTAAATTAAAACATAAATTTGCATTTGCATCGTGAATATATTTTGTCTATGCAATGACTTACTATATGTTCTTTATAGTATGCTTCCTTTGCTATTATGCTATAAATTGTGTGCTTTACTATTTGAGTAAATTATATATGATGGTTTAAGGTTAGTCTCACACTGAGTCGTTGTAAGCTTATTCCCCATTTTCCTTACTTCTCAGGCAACGCAGAGAACTAGGACTTGGAATGGCATCGGATGACCCTCGATTAGCAAGTCGTTTTTTTTTTTATTAAGTTCTACTATTAAGTTTTATTTAAAAAAAAATTAACCGTTTATTTTGGGTTTGTAATTATTTCGTATTTTCTCATTTTTGTATCTTAGGTTTGGAATTTGTTAGCTTATTTATTTTATGCATGATATTTAAATATTACTCTAATATTTGCATGGCATTCAGTTTAGAAAACTATCTTTTGTTTTCCGCTACTTTAAAAAATACTTAAAGTTTTAAATAAATCTTTTCCTCAAACCCTTACTGTTTTTCAAATCCTCACATTAATATTATTGTAATTGAATTACTTTTCCTAAAACAAAAGAGCAATTTTTAAACAAATCGACTCAAGTAAAAAGAATGGCTTTATAGGATCACTTCGGTGATCAAATGTAATGCCTTCAACTTAGTCAAAACTCCTAGACCGAGTCGAGGATGTTACAACAGAACTTTTGTTAACATCAAGAGTTTTTAAACTAATAATTGTAAATATAATATAATTATCACAACTTTTTCCTATATTTTATACTTAGAGTTCTATTCAAATAGTAACTCTATTTTAAAATTTAAAAAAATTAACTAATAATTTAAATTTAAATTCTGATTATTTTTAAATGTGTAATCATCACAAATTTTATTAAATTATAATTATTTTTAAATATACAATTATCATAAATTTTATTTTATTTAATTTTTAACTAATAATTATAAATTAAATATTATAATTATTTTTAAAAGTGAATTTAGTAATATCATAGAAAATAAATGGTGTTATCATTAGTTCAAAAGTTTCTTCAAACTTGTATTTTTATATATACTAGTTTTAATATTATATGAGTTGTATATAAGTTTACGCGTTTAATTTTTAATTAGTTTTAAATAAAAATATATTTAATTATTGTTATCTATCATTGATAATGATAATTTCTCTTAGTTTTTAAATGGTATACAAATTTGAAACCATATAAAAAAAGTAAGCTATAATGTTAATTTGAAAAATATTTAAAAATAGTTTAAACAACATGTAACAATTATAATAATAATTCATGATAAATAGGAAAGATATTTAAACTAAATTAATAAACATATTTAATAATAGTGATTAAAAACAATTGATAAAATTTGACTTTCTTTTCAAAACAAACACACAAAACATTTTTCACATGCACCAAACAAAATAGATAGATAAAAAATGATTTTAAAAGCCCTTCCTTTACACAGTATAAACTTATAGAATATTTTTCAAAAATAATATCATAATATCATATTACCTCATCATCAATTAATATAATCGTTAATCAATCTTTGACGCCACTGTTTTCTTAATATGATTCAATATTGCTTCTTCAAGGAACTATGGCTTTGATTCTTCATTCTTTTTTTTTTTAATTCTAAAATCTTCATTTTAAATCGGTAATTTATCTTAGATGCTACTTGATTGAATATGCCTCTATTTATAAAATTAACTTAAATTTTAATTGGTATGTAACTCTAATATTAATTCAGTGATAATTAAGATACTTAGAATTCTATTCAAGTAGTAATTTTATTGTACATCAATAAGCACAATTTTTTAAAAAAATTAACAACACTTTTTTCATCAAAATTTTTAACTAATAATTATAGAAACTGATTCATGCATGTACTTTATTAGGTCTTTCTATCTGCGCAATGCTTGTGTTTACGTCGGCATATTTGCAAGATAGTCTTTGATGCTTGTCTTTTAGATTTGGCATGATACTCCTAGAAACTAATAACCCCTTGCTAATTGAATAAATTAAAGTACCTTTAATAAGTACATGATTGTAATCCTGCCCCAATTTGCAGCTGAGATTCAGTGACTCGTCTCTGTCTCATTTGCGTCTCAATTTAAGTTTCTGCTTTCAGTATGCATCACCATTGATGGGTTAAAATCCTATTTTACATCTCTAAATGATTGCTTGTGCATAATGTTACCTACACACTCATGGTTATACCAAAAAGAAAAAAGACTTTCCATTAAGGTTTCTACTTGACAATAAAATAATAGGAAAATAGCAGAAAGCACTGTTAAACGAAATCTTAGTAGATCTGTTTAAGAAGAAAAGGTGGTATCATCCTATTGTTAATTTTTTCTCACAAATTTGGTTTTTAATATGTTACAAAGTTGTAAATGAGATTAGCTACAAGGTGCGGAAATTTGTTATTTGTTTCATCCACGCCCAATTATCCAAAAATGAAATTTTGTGAATTTATTTTTCTAAATTTGGTATGCAAAATATGTAGCTAACATCTAATCTTTTAATTAAAATCTCAACCATTATTTCTTTTTAATTATTTTTTGATAAATTGCATTCAGGGTCACTAAACTATTATTAAGTTTACGTTATGTCACTCAACTTTTAAAAGTAACAAAATGGTCACTAAATTATTCAAAAGTTTTCATTTAAATCGTTGGTCTATTAAAATCGTTGATATATGACTTTTTCTATTTGCATTGTCTAACCAATCCAAAATTCTATTTCCCATTTTCTTCTATAGTTCAGATTTTTTTTTCATAAAGCAATTTTAAATGTCACAAATCTGCCAACCAAAACCCAAATAACTTTTTTCTACCTTCTCCGACATTGATTGTCAAATTGACTTAGATCTAAGATATGCTATTCCACTCATCCATGCATATCGATCCATCGTATCGATCGCCGAATTGTCATTTAGGGCTCATTAGCCACAATTTTTTTAAAAATAAAAATAAAAATTCAACAACTCATTGACTTATATAAAAACTTTTGAATGATTTAGCGACTTAAATGAAATTTTTAAATAGTTCAATAACCATTTTGTAGTTTTTTGAATTTGAGTGATCACAGCGTAAATTTACTAATAGTTTAGTGATCTTGGGTGTAGTTTGCCCTTTATTTTTTTAAGATTTGAAGTTAGGATTTATACTTTAAAACTTAAGGTTTCAAGTTTTAGGTTCGGGTTTTTAGGTTCAAGTATTTTATTTGTGATATTCGAGTTTTAAGAGGTTGGGGTTTAAGGGTTCGGGTTTAAGATTTAAGGGTTTTGAGTTTTGGGGGTCGGGTTTCAAGGGGCTAGTGTTTGAGGATTTGAGTTTAAGATTTTTAATTCAGAGCTTAAGGTTTGAGATTTGAGTTTTCGTATGGTAAAATTATCTTAACTTTAATGTCTTAAGCTTTTGATAAAATAATATTTAAGATAAATTTTATATATTATATCTCCTAATTCATTTTGTGGAAATAAAAGAAATATCATAGAAAATGTTTTCAAGTCCAAAACAAATTCAAGAACACTTGTTTAAATTGATTTTACCCATATATTATGTTCTTGAGTTAAAGCAAATGCCTTTGAACATGTTTTAAACTAATCCCGACTCATTTTAAGCATTTTGGTATAGAGGGATCAATCCCTCCCCTGAAGGGATTGATCCCCACTAAGTTAATAGCTAAAAACAATTTTAGGGAATAGATCCCCCTTGAATCGATCCCTACAATCTAACAACTATTGTATTTGAACTGGGGGATCAATCCCCTGACATGTAGGGCTTTAAAAACTTGCTAATTTAATGCTTCCAATGGTTATTTTTCATCCTCCAATAGTTATAAATGGTCAAAAACTTATTCTTAGGTATAAATAGACCTTAAGAACACTTCAAAACAAAAGAGAAACATATCCAAGCATCAAAGTTAAGAAAAAAGCTTCAGATTCTTTATTTCTCACTTTTCTTTTATACATAGTCTTTGCACTTATTGTAAATTCTTTCCTTACTCTCATTTTACTTGTTTTAGTGAGCCAAGCTTTGTGAACACATACCTTCCTAAAGGTTATATTTGTTTACTTTATCTTTTTATAGTTTTAATTAATTAGAAGGTTACTAGTTGAGCCATAAAAACTAAAGGGAGAGTTCTATCTTAGCCTTTGAACAGATAAATTATAAAGGTTATATCTTGTCCTCAAAAGGTTTCAATTCAATAAAGTGAATTGAGAAATCCTTAGTGGCTGAAATTATCTAAAATAGCGGAGTTAGAAGTTGGGGTCGAACTACTATA
The DNA here is from genome assembly GCF_025698545.1 of Gossypium raimondii. Classification (NCBI taxonomy): domain Eukaryota; kingdom Viridiplantae; phylum Streptophyta; class Magnoliopsida; order Malvales; family Malvaceae; genus Gossypium; species Gossypium raimondii. The sequence continues at coordinate 33,498,635 of NC_068572.1, read as the reverse complement.
AACCATTTGTACAAGCTTTTCTCCTTGCTCTATGTTATTTAAAAAAAAAATTGTAGATGTTTGTAAATACCAATCTACCCCTTTTAGTTTTTTTTAAGGGAAATTGGGTTATTATTGATAAAAGAAATATGGGCTGAAACAACCCATAAAAACGTCTTTGAAAAAGAGCCCAAAAGAAAAACAAAAAGAAACCAATAATAGGAGAGTACAAAATAGCCCAACAGAAAAAACGAAAGGACAAACAAAAAAAAAAAAAAAAACAAATAACCTAATCCTTAATCTGGCAAACAACTCAACAGAGCATTAAATGATCATCATTTCCAAAGCCAGATATTTTCCCTATCCATGGAAAACTAACAGCCCAATGGAGAAAAACAACGCGCTTTCCATTTGAAAACAACAAAATCAAAATCATTCATTTCACACATTTCCAATCTAGTCACGTCTCCAGAGAAACTATGCAAGCCTGACAATCAAGACGATAAAAGAGGAACATCGTTGTGACCCTTTGTATCCCCCAAGCAATGCCTACAAAGGTCGTTCTCAGTCGTATCTTTCGCAAAGAAAGGCATCAGACCCACCAAATAAGTACTTTCTCCCAACTTTGAGCCTCCCTTTGCTAGAATATCTACTACTCCATTTGCATCTCTCTGAATATGGAAAAAAGTCACATTTGATAAAACCTGTTACTTTGTGTTTACCGTCATATATATAAGCCCCAATAAGTGAACCATCTTTGCCATAGGCTTGCATTTTCTTTATCACAGATAGAGCTTCTCCCTCGATCAATACCTCTTGAAATCCTAGATCTCTACCAAGATTCACTGCCTGTAGTCAAGCAATAGCCTCCGTAGCAAAATTGGAAGGTACACAAGCAATAGCCTCCATAGCGTAATTAGAAGGTATGTTGTTGTTTATTACTGTATTGGAAGCCACCACTCTACCCTCCCAATTTTTTACAACTATTTTAGTGCAGGAACGCTTTCCTCTCCCATCAAACGTTATGCCAAAGTTAAGCTTATGGAAATGAAATTCAGAAGGCCTCCATCTCTCCCTACCCACTCGTTTTGCAGGTAATTTCCTCTGCGGTTCATCCACTTCTATAATGTAGGATTCCACTCTGTAGATAATATCCTGTGGCAAAATAACCTTATTCTCATGGGTTAGTTTATTTCTTGCTGACCAAATGAACCATATAATGCAAGTCACAATCCTGCAGATAGGATTAGGAAGTGAAGCAAAGATATAGTTTAACCAGTCTTGTAGCAAAGTATAAACAATATCATCAGGCCATGCAATTTGTAATTTTTACCATATTTCTGTAATAGATGGGCAATCCTTGAAGATATGCTCCAGCATTTCCCGTTCTCTTGCACATTTCGGGTACAAGGTAGAGTTCCTCAATCTTTTGTTATGCAAATTGTAATAGTTAGGAATGTAATTTTTAAAATTTTTCCAAGCTGTAATTTTGGTTTTCTCTGGTAAATTTATCTGCCAGAGTTTTTTGTAAAAAGCTTTGTAATGTCTATCCCCTGTAGCCTCCCTATTACCATGCATTAAAATTTTGTAACCAATTTTGACTATAAACACACCCGATGGCTCCTCGCCCCACACCATCATATCTTTCCACGAATGATCAGTAAGGGGAATGTAGTGCACTTTCTCTGCAATGTCCTCATCTAAGTACAGTGTAAGCTTTGCCTCATCCCATCTTCTTTCATCATGATTTATCAATTTTGATACCAGCCTAACTAATTATCTTCTCCCCTGATTGAATATATCTTGTAGGAAACCCTAGAACCCATGCGTCATCACAAATTCTAATGCCTTCCTCAAAGCCCACACATCAACTCACACCCGATTTCAACAAACCCCTTGCCGCACAGATACTTTTCCAAGTATGTGAAGGGTAAGGACCTAAATTTGCACTCATAAAATCATAATTTGGATAGTATTTTCTTTCTAGCAATCACGCTAGAAGTGAATTAGGGTATTTTAACAAACACCGCCCTTCTAACACCCTGGATTCTGGGGTTAAAAGTTTTTAGGGTTTGTATCTAGGGTCTATGCGTAGCTTGACCAATTATGTGTTTCTGCATCTTAGTGACAGAATGAGCCTACTGGTCTAGTGGTTGGTTTTGTGTTAGTTTAGCCTAGGGTCCCGGGTTCGAGTCCTCAGGTGTAACAGCCCAAATTTGGGGCTAGTCAGAATAGTGGTTTCGGGACCACAAATTCGACAAGAAAAAAATTTATTTTCAATATATTTTTGTGGTCTACGATTTCAAAAAATGATTTCGTGAAAATTTCGTTCGAAAATTTTGACATTTGGGCACTAAATTTTGTCAAAAGGACTATATTATAAAAAGTAAAAAATTTTAGTTCTATATGTTAGAGGTGTCTAATTGTTATGAAATTTTAAATTGGAGGTCTTTATATGGTAATTAGACCATTGGTTAAGTTGGTGGAGAAAAATGGGTGTGGTTGGCCATGTTTCCAAAAAAATTTCATTAAGGGCATTTTGGTCATTTAATTATTAAAATGAATTAAAAACAAAATTAAAAGTCAATTTTTGTCCATTTTCAACCCCTAGGCCGAAAATTGCATGGAGAAACCATGGCTAGGGTTTTTCAAGCTTCCAAGCTCGATTGTAAGTCCGTTCTATCCCCGTTTTTAATGATTTTTACGTTTTTAAAATTCTCGTAACAAGATTTACCTATTTTTATCATTATTTTGAACTAGGGTTTGTGTTTAAAAATTTACCCATTAATGATATGCATGTATTTTGATGTTTTATGGAAGAATATTAATGTTTGGAGTGTGATAAATGATTTGTACTAAGTAATTTTCGATGAAAATGACTAAAAGGATTAATTTGTAAAAGTTATAAAATATGCCACAGGTGTGTGAATAAGTGAGTATTTTTGACTGCTATAGTTGTGAAAATGGTTCAGCTAGGCCTAAAATGCAAGGAAATTTAATAAAAATTATTTTACGAGCCTAGGGGTAAAATTGTAATATTGTGAAAATTTAGGGGAAAAAATGTAATTTTTCCGAAGTATGATTTTTGGACTGGAATGAATAGTGTGAATGTTATACAAGTTAAATGTATTGTTATAAATCAAGAAAGACGAGAAATTGAAATTGATCGAAAAAAGAAAAGTGAGAAAATGTGAAAAATTCCCGAATGAACCTTTGAAATAAAAAGGGATACGAATGAAGTGACAGAAATGATCACATATGTGGCACGGATTGTGTATAGGCCACTATGTAAAAGTGAAAGTGATGGTCACGTGTGTAGTATTATGTGCAGGCTACTACGTGTACCGGAATGATAGGTCGCATGTGTAGTACTATGTGCAGGCTACTATGCGTACCGGATAGTTTTGATCACGTGTGTAGTACTATGTGCAGGCTACTATGTGAACCGAACATCATTAATTAGTAAGGTGGTTGCTATGTGTTGAATCCACCGAGTATCTGTTATTATTCCGAAGTATTCATCGGGAAATTGACTAAGTGTAATTGAATAATGAATATAGGTGTGGAATTGAATTGAATATCGACTTAGAAATGGAAAAGTGAATTTTGAATTGAATTGTGATTGAAAGTGAAAAAGTAAAATTATGAAAGAGTACATTTAGCAATAAAACAGTTTAGACGAAAGCAGTTGTGTGACTTTGAAAAATCACCAAAAATGGTGGAGATTGAATTAGAGGCTGAATAATATATGAAATTGAATCTGAATGAGTTTATTTTCACATAAAAGAAACAGAGCAAGAAAAAGAGTTATATATTTTGAGATATTTGAATTTTAGTTAGACAGATTCAGAATGAGTTCGGAATCCCCTGTTCTGACTTTAGAAAACTGTCGAGCAGTGAAATAGGGGAACATTAAAGAATAAACTGTACTATTTGGCTAAATCAAAAATTTTAAAAATTTTATGGTAGGAAGATATGTGAATCTAATTTTGGGGAAAATTTACGGATCTTAATTTGGAGTTCTGTAGCTCTGGGTAAAAATAATTTAGTGACTCTGTTTCGAATAGACAACTTTGAATATATATGTGAGTGAATAGTGAAATTGTAGTTAATGTTGTTTAAGTGTGTTATACAAATTAAGGATGTGGAATGGAGAGGAAGAGGAGGAAAATTTGAAGAACATATGAATGATTTGTGTATAATTGGCCATATACTCGATTATAATCGATAAACGATTGAAAACAAATGATGTTTATATTTGTGCATTATTAGTTATAATTAAAGTTCATGTGAGAAAATAAAGTTTCATAGTATGTGTATGTGGTATACTTGGTATATGATTTGGTATGTAGCAATGTCAGAAATGGTTTATGAATTAACTCATGTTGATAAGTTTGATACATAAATAAATGTGGTGCTTATCCATGCTTATAATGCTTATACTATATGTTTATTTGGCTAGCATGTTTGGTGTGTATGCTTAGGCTTTGGCCAAGTTGTGGCTGGATTACACCACATTAAATTTATAAAATTATGCATTGAGATGGTAAATATATAGATGGAAATATGCTTGTGATCATGAAAGGGTGGTAAGGTTTAAAGTTTGTAATCTTTATTAAAATGGTTTATCATGTGGTTAGTTTTCAAAAAGACTAGCTTGCGACTATGGTTGAGTGTAATGTTTATATCTTGTGTGATATGCATAGGGAACGAGAGTGGAAAGGAAATGAAATACTAGGTTCATGCTTGAAGTGTAAAATGATGCAAAAAAGGGACGTTAAGTTAAACGATAAATATGTATTAGTATTGAACTTAATGAAATTGAATTGTACGTGAATTAAATGGAAATTGCAAATGATATGATTTAAATTAAATAAATTATTGTGGTATTGAAATGTATATTGGATTGAGAAATTGAATTGAATCGTAAACATGAGAATCATGAATTAAATGAAATGGAAATGAAGTATTGAATTGCATGAGTATGTATTGGGTCTCAGAAGCCCTATTTGTTACAAATATAATATTTTGAAGTTATAACGTGAAGATTTATAAAAGCATGTTAAAATTTTGAGGAGTTTAAATTTGAATGAAATTTTATAACTCGGTTTAACATGTTTATAAGTGTATATGTCCCGGTAATGCCTCGTACCCTATTCTGGCGTCGAATACGGGTAAGGGGTGTTACAATGTGACATCGCCAGATTCGGTCATAACATTTAGACCGGATTTGGGGTGTTACATCAGGTGTGTTATGAGGGAATTTTTTTATTTAGCTTTGTTGTGTTAAAAATTTTAATATTTATTTATTTTTATTTTGTTTTGTTTCTTTTCCCTCATTATTTTTTTCACGTTCTCTCCTCTCCCTCACCATCGTTTTTCTTTCTCTTTTCATTTTTGGATTTCTTGCGCCTTTTGACAAAAAAAAGAATGGTTTTGTTTATGATTTTCGAAAAGCTATGATTATCTTGTCGTCAAGTCGATGTCTGGGTGTACGATCACGAACTAAGGTGTGGGTTTCAAACTTTTCTTTTACATTATCGAAATTCTGAAATGGATATGTGAAATTCGGTAATTGTGGGTGCGTTTCTGAATTGTTTAGTTTTGATATTGGATTCCATAGAGTTTAGTTATGTCTTGAATACTAAGGGAATTAAATCGTAGGTTTTGGTATTAAAGCAGATATGAATCATTTTTAAACAATTTCGGGGTGGGTTTTTGATCTACTGATGTTGGGAATGCGTTTGAGAAAGAAAGGCACAATTTGCAGCCAATTTCGATGTTATTTCGTGACTACACGGGCAGTTTACACGGCCGTGAACATTGGGATTTAGGGTTTTCGGGCAAATTCTGGTGCCAAATGTCTGTGTGGCTGATTTGGGATTTTAGTCAACTTCTATACGGGCATGTACATTTAGGGATTAGGGTTTGGATGGTTTGGTGCCACACGGCCTGTGTGGTCAATTTAAAGATTTAGGGATTCCACACAGGTGTGTATTTTAAACACATGGTCGTGTCTGGTGGGCACACAGACGTGTGCCTTAGCCACACGGCCATGTACCTTCTTTCACATGGGCGTGTGCCTCTCCACCTGGGAGTGTTGACCCTTACACGACCTAGGCACTTCCATACTGCTGGAGTACACGGCCGTGTGGCCCTGTTTTGTAAACTTTTGTTCTATAGCATAACTTATCCGTTCTATTTCTTGTGCCATCCAACGGTTGTTGGGGCTTCTGTATAAATACTAAGGACTCTAATACGGCTTAAGGTCGTGTGATTAATAGTAAGCGTGGTGCTAAACTTTTAATTTTATAGTTCGTGTTTGTAATGGCTCTGCAAAAGTGAAACCGTGTTCGATAACTGTGAAGAAATTTGATATTGAGTTTGTGTGTGTAAGAGCATTCTGAATTTGTACTTTGATTTTGTGTCTCTGATTTTTGTAATCACACAGAATACTGTATTTGTCTGACTGTTTACGACCTTCTATGTCTATGTGACTGTTCGTGTTTGGTGTATATTGTTGCATTTACATCATGATTTGGGTTTAGGTTGTGAAATGAAGGAAGACAGATTCTGATATAATCTAGCAGTTTAACTGTAACATATTTGTACAGTAGTTTACCGCAATGCACTATAATGTATCTACGTCAACTTTGATGTATACTTTTATTTGAATGGCTTAGTCCACATACATGGTGTGTAGAGTTGGATAGGCCTTTTGAGGTTCTATGTTGTTTATCTGGTTAGATGAGCTTAAACAACTCTATTGGAGTGTGATCAGGGGACAGATAGGTGTTTTGGCTGGATGGGTGGGTTTTCCCTACTTGACTGCATTCATAAGCATCTAATTAAGTGATTGGGTGTAAGTTTGTTTATCTGCATTCTGTCCGTTTAACTTATTATTCGTGATTGTTCTTGCGTGTAATAACATTTTGTAACACTGTGTGTGATGATAAGTGCTTTGCTTGAGTATGTTCGTTTAGGACGTTGGCTTCATGTATACCTTCTGGTTCTGTATATCTCTATAAGTATGTTTCACCGTTGTACTGCTATCTGGAATTCTGGTCTGTAATTTTGTTGTTAGTATTGTCTCGAACTTACATTGAGCTCGTGTAGCTCACCCCTTTAGTGTTTCCCCTTTCAGGTACATTTTCAAATTTTGATGCTAGACTCAGTACGCCGAAGGTCTCAGAGTTATGCATTTTAAATAATTTGTCTAAGTACTATTTTGAAAACTGTGGTATGGACTGTTGTATTAAATACATATAAGCGTTATTTAGATTGAGGTTTTTCTAATACCAAGATTTTATATCTGAGAATTTTTACAGAACTAAAATACGGTAATATTTTTCGGTTTGTTAAACTAAAATTTCCCATTATCACTTCGGTGATCAATGTGATCTCTGAAATTCAGTCTAAAATACTAGCCCAGGTATTGAGGTGTTACATTTAGTGGTATCAAAGCTAGGTTTGTAAAAACTCGGTCTATGTTTTTACTTAACCGTGTGTGCGTGTGTTCGTTTTAGAAAAAATTTTGAGAAACTATACCACAATAATTTGAAATGATTTGTGTTTTGGAAATGTTTTACAAAAATAAAATGTCTGAGACTCCGGTGCTAGTCCGGGTGGAAATTTTGAAACTGTAAGACTAGAAAATGTAGACTTCTGTATTTATTCTATGTCCGTTTTCTGGAAATCAGATATTCTAAATATTAGTTATAAAACCAATATGGATTCAGGTGACAAGCGAGATCGCGAGGATCAATCCGGTAAGACTCTCAAAAAGTCGTTTACTTCATTGAGACGTGTGCCTATTCAAGAGTCTGAAGTCAATGCGATTTGGCCAACTTCAGGTAGTGAGAACCTAGACCTTGGTACTGAGGCATTGACTCGGATAGTAAGAGAAGTGCTAGAGGAAGTGCTCAAGGCTAGGTTAGATAGACATAGAGAGTTAGTGAAAAATAAGTGTGTAGATTGTGAGAAGAAGAGAGATCGCAGTCCTTGGAGGTTGGAGCCTCAGTCTGTGAAGCATGAGAGAACACATTTGAGTGGCAATAAAGGTATTGTGAAGGGCACTGGTAGTGGTGCGAACGCTCCGTTTGGTGAGCACTGTAAGAAGCGTCATTCAGGTAATTATTGGAAAAGGGTGGGAGCGTATTTTTTATGCGAGTCCAGAGAACATTGGATTCGGAGTGTCTTCGACGACATTAAGACAAGTATAGGTTTAGGTTATTTTGTCATTGTGTGTTGTTGCTGCGAATGATTCGTTCCACTGTTCGTTGGATAACGTTTGTGTGTGTATGATGAACAAATATGTAACTGTTTCAGTGGCTAAGTGTTCTAATTGTGTGTTTAAGGTCTTAATGTTGGTATGGTACTGGTCGGGTTAGAGTGCGCAACGGGAGCGTAGTGGTAGACTCAGGGTTAAGTGACTCTTCTGTTAATGGAAAATTTCGGGGACGAAATTTTTTTAAAGAAAGGTGTCGAAACCGTTTTTTTGAAAACAAAATTTTAGCTGTCGACTTTTAAAAATAAAACTGGAGTCGCCATCGATCCTTTATTAAGGTGTGACCGGCCCACCTTAAAAATTATTTTGGTCTACGAATTTTGAGAAAACGAGTCCGGGAGTCAGTTACGCACGAGGAAGGGTTAGCACCCTCGTAACGCCTAAAATCGGTACCAAATTGATCATTTAATGCCTTAGTGTCGAAGGTTAAAAAGATTTTTAAATCAACTCAAATGATGAAATTTAAAAAAGGATAATCAATTGTTCAAGTCATGTAAAGAAATCGAGTCCCAATACGTTAGGGTACAATTCCTCATAATCCCGAACTCTAAATATCAATTTTATTTTATGTGAAAATCTTCATTTTGAGAAAGTAACATGTCACACCCAATACGTTAGGACACGACAAGTTAAGTTCCCAAAATGATTTTTATACTCATGCATTTTGAATAAAGAATATCCTCGGTTATCTAGAATTAGTAAAGAAAATCGGAACCCAATACGTTAGGGCTCAATTTCCTCGAAAATTCCCAACCTTGAATATTGCTTTTATTCAAAAAAAAAACTTTTAAATCAAGGGAAAAAAATGATTTTGATATATTGACAAAACCAAAATATATTTCTCAAAACGGGTATGTTTAAAAAAAATAATGTACAATATGATACAAATCTTTAACTTAATACACGTGTGAGCAAATATTTACAAATATATATACAAGTACAATATACAAGTAAATTTGCAAACATGTGTACGTATATATCGACACACATATACAAGTATACATGTAAAAGATAGAATGGAATATGCCAATAAAAACTAATAGAAAATGCATGTATGTATTTGAAAATCGTGAAAAAATAAAATAAATAAATAAAAGTATGTACATGTGCTCATGAAAACTTTGAAAGTAAAATGAAAATATAAAAATATGTATATGTATATATATTTACAGACATAAAAGAAATGAATATGTATATGTCTATAAAATATAAAATATAAAATATATAAAAGCTAAAAGATAAAATGAAACATGTAAAACGTATGTAAAATATATGCATGCGTTTAAGAAGTCTAAGAATATATACACATTATAATAAGAAAAATATGTATGTATAAAGATATGAAAATAAAATAATACAAGAATGTATATGTATATATTTACGTAAAGCAAACGTGGAAGTGTCTTGATAAATCATGAAAATTTACAATGATATGTTTAAATACATGCATATGTACAATATATAAAAAATAATGGGATACATGAACTAAAAATATTTATAATAATTTAAAAATGAAAAGTGTAAAAATCTTTTAAAAAATATATGTATGTATGTATGTATATTTATATATAAAAAAACTATGAAAACAAAGTAATAATACAATGTGCATACAATAGATATATATATTTAAAATATTAAAGTATATACATACTAACATGCATATGCATATACGCCTAATAATAAATAATATATAATATTACAGTAGTAAATAAAATAAGACAAAATAATAGTATGGCATAATTGTGATAAAAAAACTAAGAAATGGGTCAAATTGAATTAAAACGAAAGAAATGGGCGGATTTAGAATAAATTTAAAAAGGACCCAATTGAATGCGCGCAAGGGTGGAGGACCAAAAGGAAAAATCGCCTCCTAAAACGCGCTGCAAGAATGGGGACCAATTTGAAACGAGGAAAAACATTGGGCTAAATTAAAAGAGATAATCGGCTTAATAAAACATGGCGCAAAGGGAAGGACTTATTGTGCAATTATCCCATTTAATGTTGACATCGTGAACCCCAAATAAACAGCGCCATCAATACTCGCTTTGTTTTAAGTTTTTTAAAAAAGAAAAAATGCTAGGAGACTTTCTTTTCCCTGAAGCAAAGTCTACTTCTTTTAGGGTTTTATCAACCCTTCAACGCCTTATTCGGTTGGTGCCCATGGCCTCCATCGACGGAAAAAGACGCTTGCCCGTCGACTCCGCGACTGTGTAAATTTCTTCCTCCTTTCTTTTTATTTTCAATGAAAAATAAAATAACAAAAGAGGCTAAAAGGGAAAGAAAAAAACAAAACTCAAAATGCTGAAAAAAAATGAAAAAAACCTTTTGTATTCGGAAAAGAAAATTTGTTTGTTGATATTGAATCCTTTTTATTGCCCCCCCCATTTGTTACAAAATATATGGCTTTATATAGCCTAAAAACTCATTTGTTTTACACTATATTTTCGCTAATGGACTCTCTGAATCCGTGTTTGCAGGTGCGTGGAGAGTTTGGCATGCGTGAGGCCGAAACTTGCGGCGTCCGGATCTTCTGGAGGCTGAAGGCGGGGGAGGGCTGGCTCTTGGCAAATCTTGCTCCTTCTTGTTTAGGGCTAGGGTTCTTTGTTTTTTGTTTTGCTTTGGGCCACTTATTGTTGGACTGTTTTTAATTTTTTTGGACCTGGGTCAATTGGGCCCTATTACAAAAGGTAAGTCGTAACACCTCAGATTTTGGGGTTAAAAGTTTTTAGGGTTTACATTTAGGGTCTATGTGTAGCTCGACCAATTATGTGTGCTTCTGTGTTTTAGTCATCAAGTGTGTTATGAGGGAATTATTTTATATTTAGCTTTGTTGTGCTAAAAATTTTAATATTTTAATATTTTAATTTTTTTTATTTTTCCCTTTTTTTTTCACGTTCTTCCTTTCCCTCACCATCGTTTTCTTTCTCCTTCTTTTATTTTTGGATTTCTTGCGCCTTTTGACAAAATAAAAGAACGGTTTTGTTTATGATTTTTGGAAAGCTGTGGTTTCCTTATTGTTAAGTCGGTTTCTTATTGTTAAGTCGGTGTCTAGGTGTACGATCACGAACTAAGGTGTGGGTTTCGAACTTTTCTTTTACATTATTGAAATTCTAAAATGGATATGTGAAATTCGGCAATTGTGGGTGTGTTTCTGAATTGTTTAGCTTTGATATTGGATTCCATGGAGTTTAGTTATGTCTTGAATACTACGGGAATTAAACAGTAGTTTTTAGTATTAAAGCGGATAGGAATCGTTTTTATACAATTTCGGGGTGGGATTTAGATCTACTAATGTTGGGAATACATTTCGGGAAAGAAAAGCACGATTTACAGCCAATTTCAGTAGGGTTTCGTGACCACACGGGTGGCCACACAGGCGGTTCACACGGCGGTGTACATTTGAGATTTTAGGGTTTCTGGGCAAATTCTAGTGTCACACGTCCTGGCTACACAGTTTTGTGGCTAATCTAGGGATTTTACTCGACTTCCACATGGCCGTGTCCCGTGGGCACACCGGCGTGTGTATTTGGGAATTAGGGTTTGGATGGTTTGGTGCTGCATGACCGTGTAGTCAATTTGGGGATTTAAAGATCCCACACGGACATGTGTTTTGGACATACGACCGTGTCTGGTGGGCACACAAGCGTGTGAGACCCTCACACGGTCGTGTCTACCCTGTACTTTATTTTAGCACAAACGGACAGAGAGTTACACAGCTGGATCGCACGACCATGTCCCTAGGTCACACGGACGTGTGCCTTAGCCATACGGTCGTGTGCCTCCTTTCACACGAGGCGTATACCTTTCCACCTGGACGTGTTGACCCCCACACGGCCTAGGCACTTCCATACGACCGGAGCAAACGGTCGTGTGGCTCTATTTCTTAAAATGTTGTTCTATAGAGTAACTTATCTGTTTTGTTTCTTATGCCATCCAACGGTTGTTGGGGCCTCTGTATAAGTACTAAGGACTCTGATACGGCTTAGGGTCATGTGATTAACTTTAAGCGTGGTGCTAAACTTTTGATTTTATAGTTCGTATTTGTAATGTGCTCTACGAAGTGAAATCGTGTACAATAACTGTGAAGAAATTTGACATTGAGTTTGTGCGTGTAAGAGCATTCTGATTCTGTACTCTGATCTGTGTGTCTGATTCCAAAGAGTGTGTATTTTTGTAATTGCATAGAATTTTGTATTTGTCTGACTGTTTATGACCTTCTGTATCTATGTGACCATTCGTGTTTGGTGTGCATTGTTGTATTTACATCATGATTTAGGGTTTGGTTGTGAAGGGAAGGAAGAATGATTCTGAAATAATCTAGCAGTTTAACTGCAATATATCTATACAACAGTTTGCCGCAATGCACTGTACTGTATCTATGTCAACTTTGCTGCGTACTTTTATTTGAGTGGCTTAGTCCACAAACATGGTGTGTAGATTTGGATAGGCCTTTCAAGGTCCTATCTGGTGTGTCTGGTTGAATGAACTCTAAACAAAACAATGATGGCAACAAAAAACATGACATAGTAAAAGTAGGAATGGCTTATAAGACACTTTTAATAAATTACTTTAACCTCCTAGGACAATGGTCGAATGCACCAATTCCTGATACGGCTTTTCATACGGTCTTCCAGAACTTGGAAGGCCTATCTTTTATTTTGATCCACCATGTTCGATAAGCCAAATATCTTTCTGGATTAGTAGAGGATCGAACATCTAGGTAGCCCATAACATCTTCCTTAACATTCTCACCAACATTCAAACTTAAATAAACAATCAATTTATCAAAGTTTACACATTGCCCCGATGCTTTCTCATATTCCACCAAAATCTATTTCAAAATTAAAGCCTTATTTACTGTAGCATCGCCAAAGAGGATACAATCATCTACAAACAGTAAGTGTGAGATTTACAGGCCCCTTCTACTCAGTTTTGCACCACGTACCACTCCTTCTCGGATCGTCATCTACATGAGGGAGGATAGACTTTCACTACGAATCAAAAATAAGTAAGGGTTGAAAGGGTCCCCTTGTTTAAGACCCTTTCCAAGAAAAAACTCTTTACCCAGAACTCGATTCAAAATAATTGAGTAAGACACCGTACTAACACAGTGAGTTATAAATCCTACCTCTCACCTCGAAAAACCCATTTTCAACATCATTTTTCTAGAAAAATCCACTCAACTTGATTGTAGGTTTTGCTCATATCTAACGTGAGAGCGAAATTTCCTTTATTACCCAATCTTTTATGTTTATAAACATTAAGGATTTCATAAGCAAGAAGAATATTGTTTATTATCAATCTGCCAGGGACAAAAGCACTCTGCGCTTCATCCACACACACATTTAGCACTTTTTGAAATCTGTTCACCACTGTTTTTGAAATAATCTTATAAAGAATAGAATAAGGACTTATGAGGCAAAAATTTTGCGTACACGTCAGACTACTTGTCTTTGGAATAAGGACAATATTTGTTTTATTTATTTTAGCAAGTGATTTACCTTTATTCAAAACCTCCAAACAGTAATAACTCACATCGTTCCCCATAATATGCCAAAAATATTGATAAAACAATACTGGTAACCTATCCGGTCCAGAGGCTTTCGTAGGAGCCATAGATCTCAAAGCAATAAGTATTTCTTCCTTCTCATATGATGCATCTAAACACTTATTCATCTCTTCAATGATACACACATCCACCCCCTAAAATATGATCAGTGTTACCTTCTCCTCGCGAGGTGAATAATTTTGTAAAATAATTATTAGTAACAATTATTAAGTCCTCTTTGCTCGATACATTTTGCCCATCCTCCCCTAGAAACCTATTATAGTATTCATTCTCTTCCTTTCTGAGGCAAAACAATGGGAAAACCCAGTATTCCTGTCCCTCTATCTTAGCCAATTCGCTCGACCTCTCTGTTCCTAATACGATGCTTCCTTATCCATTTCCAAGTTCAATTCCACTTTTTTCCCCAAAAGATTAGACAGATTACCTTCCTCTCTGTCCTCTTCGTTTAGTTCTACGAAGTGATTACGCAACGCCCTCATTCATCTACCTCTTTTTAATTTTAATTTAACTACCTTCTTGTTAAGGCCTTTGCATAGCAACGCCAATCTATGTGGAACACTACTACCACTTCCCTTCCAAATGCGACTAATCTCCCTTCACAAGAGCCTTCAAAAATCCAACAGTTCTCAAAATAAAATCTGTCTACTTTGTATCTTTCCATTCTTCACGCCATGTCTATCAATAATGGGCAATGATCGAAGAACGAATGGGGAAGGTGTTTCAATGAAAATGTAGGGAACAACTCTCTCCAAGCATCATTTGTGACCCCTCTATCCAGTTTCTCTCTAATATTATTCTTTACAAATTTCCCCATTTTCTAAGTGAACCATGACCCTTCATATCCCATATCGTCCAATTAATATTTGTGTAGCACATTTTGAAAATATTCTATTCGACCTTCTTCTTGAATAACATCCTATTTCTTCTCAAAAGAATAAAAAATTTCATTAAAATCCCCAAAAACTAACTAAAGTAACGTGCTACCCGACCCAACTTTCGAAGAAGATCCCACGATTTCGATCAAAATCGAATATCTGGGCACCAATGGAACCTCGTCATCCTCCACAACATCTCATCTAATCTCCACATCTATATGGTTCCTTGAATAGCTTCTTAGAATTATATTAACTTCAGCTTTCCAACCTAAACAAAGTCATCCCCTAGTACCTTTCGCCGCCACCTCAATATCATGCACAAACCATCTTTCTTTCATACCAATTCCATACGTTTTGAATCTAACTTAGTCTCTATAAAAAAAACTACTTGTGGATTATAAAGTCTCAGCATATGCTTAAGCCTTCTCGTAGTCCGTGAAGTCCCCAACCCACGGACATTCCAACACATGATTTTCATTATTGCCGGTTGACCTACCCCTTTGTAGTCACCGATAATTCATTTTGATAAGCCATCAGTCATTCATCACATTTCCCTGTAAAATTCGAGCTCTCGCAAACCCCTTCAGAGCAACCCCCAACTCTTTGGCTCTTTTTACCCTCAAAATCCCCAATGAGACTCTTCTCTAGATCATGGATCATCGGATCACGTCCTGTAGCCAAAGAAGAATCCAGTCGATCCATCTAAAACCCCGCACCATCTCCTTCCAAATTTACTCCCAGCATGGGATTTACTTTTCCCAAGGCATTCACAAATGGATGATTGTTAATGTTTCTGTTATCTCTCCAATCATGGGAGGAGCCACCCTGTAAACCTTCCATATTTCTTTTACGCAACCCAATGCTTTCCATTGTGGTAGCTTTCCTTCTCGACACCCGAAGTGAAATATCCCATCCCAAATCCAACTTATCCACATCCCTCTGAAGCCTAACCGGGTAAAAACTATCACTATGTCCTAGCTTCCTACATAGAAAACAAAAGACGGTGAGTTTTTCGTAATGGAATCAAACATAAATATGGTTCTAGGTGGAAACTTGGATTTTCTTCTTGCGTTTCAAATGAGATATAATATCCAGTTTTACCCTGATTCGCATAAACTGAGTAAAAAAACCGTCAACTTGTTTATAATCATACTCTTCAAAGATTCCAATGAAATCCCCCAACTAGTTCGCAGTGGCTTCCGAAAAGAAACTAAGTGGTTAGTCCGTGAACTTGAACCGGAAAGAACGAGTAGATCAATGGCACTCTCGGACGCTCCTCGATCTCTACCAAACAATGAAAAACCAATAAGTGGTTATTGAACGTCCAAGTTGCTCCTTTATAACCCTTTCAATATCAACCCAATGAAAAAATCTAAACAAGAATCTTTTTCCTTAGATCTAAAATTTCAATGCCCCCCAACGGGTGCCATAGATTCGCAAGAGTGTTACACATTGTAGGAAAATGCACAACACTAGCGGTAACGAAACAGCCAACTAAACACAGATCATACACCAATTTATGATCTCCTACAATCTCCTCTACCCTTAAAACTTCCTCTTCCTCCTCCCTAATATGCAGATCAACCAACTTATTTTCCATTTGTTTGCCCCAATCGAACGAAACAAGACTCCAATAGTAGAACTAAATAGAAACAACAACAAAAAAGAAGGAGAAGAAACCCTAAAAAACAAGATCTACCAAACAGAGTCCTAAAAGGTTTTTGCTACTCAGCAGACAGAGACGTGCCATGCGACAGACAAAGGTAAAACTGTATTAAAATTACCCCTCTTAATATTTTTTAGCCTAACAAATTAAATAAATAATAACTAACTATTAGCATAATAATCCCCATTTGGTATCGAGACCTTTAGCACTACACAACTTATTTTTCTCCAAAAACTTCTAAGGAAGATGATAAAAATTTAAAAGTTTTAAACAAACTTATCAGCCTTTTTCTATAACGATAAAAAGGTAAATTTAAATTTTAAAAAGTGCACTTAATGGGAAAAAAAAAGTTTTGAAACGCAAAATTAAAGTTGGTGGAGGTGGCTCCCTTTTGGACCCTCAGAAGTTTGCTGGTTATGAAGAGTTGGTACATCTGTGATTTAGGTATGTAGAATTATATCATCCGCCAAATAAATAACCTAAAAAGTAAGTGTTAGTTGGATTGGCTTATGGCCTTGAGTCACATAAGGAGTTGCTATGCCATTTAAATTCCTTCTTTTTTTACTACGATTTCTTACATATATTCTTACCCCCTCTACCATGTGCTACTCCTCTATCCTTAAACCCGGCTTAGGGATCATAAAATAATTATGCAGAGTTCTTAGAATCCAAGTTCTGAGATTTGATTTTAAATTAAATCAAGTCTGAGAATAAGAGATACAGAAATCTTTGCATGCAACTCCTCCCCGTTGACATCCCATTAAGTAAGTCTAACTCATACAATTAAGGAGCTTTGCATGCGGATCGTACCGCTGAAAACGCTCATCTTGCTGCATATACACGCATCAATCATAGACTTGTTCCTCTTGGTGAATTGTGATATATACGAGGGGCAGTAACTTCCATGAAAGTGCATTTGATGAGATAATTCTATATCCATACATGGAACTCGTGAGTGCTGATGTATATTGTAGTATAATTAATGTAGCTGGTTTTGCACTGGTTTTGGTGTTGTTCCAATAATAAATTGAAATGCTCACTTCTCTTTTTGTGCTTTGGTGTAAATTTTGATCCGTATCATTACATGACTTATTTTGATCAATTTTAATTATACCGGTTAGAACATTACGCACTGATCAGTGCATGAATAATGGTAAAAAATAAATAAAATTATTATTATTTACTAACTTCAATTTTTTTTATTAACAAAATTTAGACTTCCAAACTTTAACTAAGGTAATTGAGTATTAAAATTTAGAGTAGAAAATTAATAAATAATAAAAAGTAAAAAGAAAGGGTATGTCCAGGGATGAAGAATCTGTTTTAAAGAGGCATGTGTTTAACCTGTAAAAGTGAAGCGGGGAAGAAGGTTCTAGTAGTGATGTCCTCTGTTCCCTGCTGTTGCACATAGCTGGTGCCATTTTACTAAACAAAAAGGTTGGTGGTAGCTAGCTAGGCCCTGCCCATGGCTATTGGACTGGAAAGCTAAATGATGAGTAAGGGAAGAAAAGAATGAATGGAAAGAATGGCTCTTGTTTATCCTCTTCTCTACTCAACAATCACGTCAGGAATCCAAAATTTGTGGCACAAAAGTATCACTACCAAAAAGTAAAGGAAGCTTGTTTGAAAGTATGAAGTCAAACCCACTCACATCACATGCATCATTACTCCACAATCTGCAAGAACTTTCGCACTTAACCTCACTAATATAATATGTAATGATGCTTTGGCCAACTTTGTGAAATTAAAAAATAAAGGTGCTTTTGAATTTCCCAATTGAATATAACATAGGCAATGTGCTAACCATTAATACGAAAACTAGTCACAAAAAGTAATCTTAGAAATGACATTTTTGGATGGATAGTTGGCTTTTGTTTCTATCTTGTATAAATACAATTTATACTCAAATCAACCTTTGAACTAATAACAAGAAAAGAATGATGCAGGCAGTGCTATACAACCCTGATTTTAGCAATTTAATGATTTAAATAATTTAGTGATCATTTTACAGTTCTTTAAAGTTAAATAATCAAAAACATAAATTTAACGATGCGCTGGGTGCAGTTAACCCTGCTTTATAAAACTCACTTGTCTCTGAAATAGACATAAATTGGAGTAAAGTAGCGGGTGAAATTGAAGAAAGGGAAGGCAAAAAAGAAGAGGTGGATATCTGGACTTGGGTTGAGTTCCAAAACTCATCATTAAAACAGTAAACCAAAAAGGAGCTCCACTGCGTTTTGTCCGCAAAGTGGTGGTGCAATGAGCCCTCAATTTTGTATCTTTTTTAAAATGATCCATCAAATCCCAGTGCACAAGGCTACTACAGACAAATTAACAATCCCTTTGAAGTTTCTGATTAAATTTTAATCACACCTAAAATAAATATACCTGTTTGATGCTGCCAAGTTAACTAAGCAGCTGCCTGTGACGTTGTCGGCCAAGTATTCTCCGCTTATTCCCTCAGCCTTTTGAAACAATAGGTTTAAATACTCTTTTTAAATTTAATATTTAATATTTTCATTTTGACACATTTAGTTTCTATATTATTTTTTATTTAAAACTTTTGGTCCTTCACTCTAATTTTACGATTAAAGTTAATAGTGTCAAAGACGGTTAGACTAGGAACTATCTGGGGTATCGATTCATTGAGAGGTAAAAAATCGGTTGACTCGTGAATCAATATGAAATGATAGAATTGAGATAAAAAAATCGAATAAACTGACAGGTGAACAGATTTCGATCTGGTCTGACCAGTTAGTTCCCAAAATGATCGGTCCAATCACTTCAAAGCAAATAAATGATTAAAAAATCAAATATAAAAAAATATTAAAAACTATAAAAATCAGTCCAATTGATTTTTTAGCCCGATTCAACCAATCCGTATCGATTCGCGAGTCAACAATTTTTTATCTCTCACCGGAATGATACCCCCAATTGGTTCTTAATCTAATTAGTCTGGTTCGGTTTCGATAATATTGAATTTTAGAATTTTTTTATATAGTTTTAAAGAAAATATTTTTATTTTTGAATTTTAAAGAATTTTTTTATTTTTTCATATATTTTTTATCTTTTAAAAGTTATAACTTTTAAATTTTTATGTTTTTCCTTAAAAATTATGTTTTTTAAATAAAATAAACTATTTCTCTTAAAGTGTGGTACTTGGGTATGGATCAAATTGATAAAAAACTATAAATGTTGAGGGCTAAAATATTTTAAAAATAGTAGACTTCTTGACCAATATGAATTGGTTGAACTGACCTAAAAATTTAGTTAAACTGAAAATTGAACTGTTTTAATATTTTTATTTTGATTTTTAATAATTTATTTACTTTGAACCAATTAAACTGATTGTTATATGAAAAAAATTATGTAATTTTAAAGGGTAATGACCAAATTAACCAAAAAAATGTAAATGTTAAAGAGATAAAATAATTACTTTACCTTGAAGATTGTTAACTCTAATACCAAAATTAAAGAGCGAGACCAATATTTTTAAATAAAAAATGAAAATTATTTAAAGGAAAGAACAATTAAGGATGTAGGTATTGCATAAAGCCCACACATAATGCAAAAAGAACAAAACTGGGGGCATAATCTCCACTACAGTGGTGGTATGGAATCATTCTAAAAAAGAAGTAAATTGATGCTTTATTTAATCCTAAAGAATTCCTTAATATGACTTTGTTGGCAGGTTTAAATAAAGCAGTCATTAACTATAATTAACTCTGGTATTCTCAAAAAGAAAAGCGCTAATTCTGATGTCCAACCTTCGTTCATGTACGTACATAGGTGTTAGGGTTTGGTTCTGGGCTGCCTTTGTTGGAATGTCGTGTTCATGGGGTCAAGAATTTTAAACACAATTATGCCCCGGAACTTACATTTGTTGTACCTGCAACAACAATGCATGGGTGAAGCTGAATGATTCCAAGGGTTGGTATGGGCAATTAGGCTTCCACGGCTTTGCCTTAATTCGGTTGTTTTTCAGACATTGTGATCTTAATGTAATGATGAGGTACAAGGCTTTAGTGATAATATATGTTACAGGTTGATGAAGATGATTGAGGGGGATTTAAATATGTTTTCTTTTTTCTATTTATTATTGGATCCTTTAAGATGGGTGGCTGTGGTTTAATTTGGTTTGGACCGGAGATGCTTGTTTATTACTTTAGTATCATGATTGGGCGGGTACTGCAATTAATAAAATATAATTGATGTCGTGTCAATGCATGTGAGGGATGTCTGGATCACAGTCGTTGACCAAAAAACCATCCAACAATACACAATATCGGACGCCTATACTCCTCCTGTTACTTTAGCCAAAGAGCTATCACGACGCAAGATGCTTGCATTGAAATCTTTTAGTTAAGTTGGGTAAATTTACCACACAAACCCTTTAGTACTATTTTACTCATTCAATATGACCCCTTATTCTTTTATTAGCAGTAAAATATATGAAAATTCTGCAATTAAAGAGTCAAAAAGGACTTAGTAAAAACTTTTAAAAATCAATTAAGCCTTTTAAAATTTAAAATTATTTTAAAAATCATAAAATTACAAACAGAATTTATAAAGGAAGTTATAAAATTTTATTAAAATAACAATCCAACCCATGGTTATAAGATTTTAAAAATTTGGCCTACTCTTTTATTGTTATTTTTAAGAAAAATTTTAATTTTAATTTTAGTTTTTATAACTTTTGTTTATAAGTTTATGATTTTTAAATAATTTTAAATATTAAAAGGGTTTAATTAATTAATTACTAGGTCCTTTTGACCCTTTATTCTTATTAGTTTCACAATTTTCTATTTTACTTCCAATAAAAGAGTAGGGTCAAATTAAATAAATGCGTAAAGATTGAGGGATAAATTTATTATTATACCTTATGTATAAACACCAAATTTTAATAATGGCTACTTTGCTCACTTATGTAACAAACATGGGCTAATTTACTCATTTTCAGTAGAAAAATAAAAAGATAAGATATGATTTTGAGATACTTTTACATGTGAAATTATAATTTAGAGAAACAAATAATTGCAATGGAGGATAGTGAATACAAAATTATCTAACTTGTCAATTTTCAATTTTGAATAAATTTAAATAAAATAATTAAAACATTTTCAATATTTTTCAAATTGTATGATATGATAAAATAATTAAAACACCAAATGGATGCATGAATGTTCTAAAATCTTATTAATGCGTCGTAAATATATAACACCTTGAATGCATTTATGACCCAAAAAATGGATATACCACATTAAATTAAGAATTATTTTAATAACATTAATTGGACTTTGACAATTCTAGACCAACATGACCGGCAAAACACTAAAAAAAGCCCTTTTTTTTTTAAATTTACCGAAATGGGCCGCTTTTTTAATTATTTACCGGAATAGCCCATTTTTCCCGAAATCGCTGCCAGCTAAGCGCGATGTCAGGGTACGTGACAGACCAGCGCGTCCACGTCAGGGCGACCTGCTGACGTGGACGCGCTGACATGCGCGCGTGAACAGTTCCCCAACGGTCAAAAATTTGACCGTTGCCCCCCCCCCAACGGTCACAATTTTTTTTACTATAAAACCCCCTACCCCTTATTTTTTCACAAACAAATCCTATCTCAATTTCATTCAAAAATTCTCTCAAATTCCTTCAAAAATTCTCTCAATTTCCTTCCAAAATCCTCTTAAACTCTCAAATTCCTTCCAAAATCCTCTCAATTTCCTTCAAAAAATCTCTCAACTCCATATTAAATTTCTTTTTCCATTCAATTTCATTTTTTAAGAAAATTTTAAATATTTTTATTTTTTAAAAATAATTTTAATATTTTTAATATTTTCAACAATGGTCGAATCATTGATTCGTCTTGATAGGAATCACATATCGGTGGAGCAAATGAAAACGGTAAGTATTAAATTTAAATTTTAAATTTTATTTAAGATCTTTTTATTTATGTATTTTTAGATAAATATTAATTTGTTTTTTGTTATAAAAGTCTGAATGTAACACCCCCTAACCCCAAACCGTCGCCGAAACAGGGTTACGAGGCATTACCAGACATATCAAACAGTTTACGAATAATTCATAATAAAATAACAATTGTAATATAATTGTATAAATAAATCCATATAATAAACTTTTGAAGTTCAAAACATGAATGAAAAAGTGAAATGAAACTCGTTCAAATACTCCGAGATTTTTTTTTTACAAAATTTCGGCAGCATTTCGGCTTATTTTTGCATAATACCTCCTGCAATTAAAACCATAGTATTTCCAATCTCAACCAATTCAACCAATTCATTTCACATTCTCAATTCCTATTCTAAATACCTTCTAATCAACTTAATCAACATAACATCAATTTAAATTTAACAATGTAATAAATTAAGTAAAGATCGATAAACTTCTTTCATTATAATTCATAAACTTATACTACTAACATTTTAATCATTCATACTAAAACATAATAACCTTTATACACATCCTATGTACATGCCACATTACCAAAATAAAATATACATCACCAAAAGTATGCTGAAGTCGGTCCGGTTTTGGATCTTTGGATCAAGATTTAACCTCTACAACTGCAAGACGGAAACAATCGACATTGAGTATGCATATACTCAGTGGTATCACTATAATTCAATTTATAATTAAATGCATTAAATCACACACATACTTTTCATCACAATTATCACTACTAATAAACAATTCAATCTTTAATATTAGCAATTAATTATATATAAATATCATTCTTTTTTTTATCTTTCTTTATTTCAAATTTCACTCTTCACATATAATATATCATTCGAGATTAGTTTTATCAAGAATTTATTTCATTTATCCTATTAACTTGGCTCGGACTCGGCGGATACACGGATTCCAACCAAACACACCAAGATGTGAATCGATGCGATAACGAGAATGATAAAAGTAATGATATTCAACACACAAAGTCTTTGAATCATGTGATATGATAACGATGATTTCGACACACAAAGTGCCGAATTGGTAACAGTAACAGTAATCGGCACATAAGTGCCTAATCAGTAAGCCGACAAATACACCGTACTCTTCCATATCCTATGGCATGCCAACTATATCCGACTAGCCCGACTAGTTAATAGGGTATTTAATTCACTTTCAGTACACTTTTTCATCTTAGTTCAGTATCAATTATAAATTCCTTATTTCAATCAGTTTCACAGTATTGCAGTAATCACTACTACAGTAATTTCACAATTCAATACATTATACGTAACAAATTTTTAGTATTTTCACAATTCACGCAGTACTCAAACAATATCCAGTATTCCATAATTTAATTCAATATCGGTTTCAATCCCATTATCACATTGTAAATTTATCATTTATTAAACACTTACCTTAAAATACTTACCACACATAATTAGCAAATTAAACATTTAATAATAATAAAGTTTGAATTATAGTGATACAAACCGTAATTCCCGTGTCTATTCCTCGTCCACTTTTTCTTTTCCTTTCCTCGTGGATGCCTCGGGTGCGATATTAGCTAGAAAAGAAATTAAGATAATTTTCATAATTATTAGCACAACACAATTTACTTGCTGAAATTTTTATCTAACTTTTACTTAAATTTCAATTTAATCCTAACTAAATCTATATATTTTTCTTTCTCAATTCATACCTTCTTGCTACTCAATTTCTTGCCAAACTCACATTTAACTATCTAATTTTTATCATATTTTCATAATTTCGAATTTATTTCAATTTAATTCTTAGAATTCAAAATTTATAGTTTAGTTTACAATTCAATCCTTTATTCAATTCCAAACAAAATTCCTATCAATTAAACCCTTAATTCCATCATTTAATCAACATAAACCCTACTCAAAAAAAATCTATCAACTTCCAAAACCTCAACTTATTTTCAATAAAACTTTGTTTTAAACTTCTAAAACATCTAAATTAAAAGAAAAAGGACTTGATTGACTTACCAAATTAATTCCAAGCTTTAAAAACCCTATTTTCCCTTTTTCTTTCTTTTTCTTCTTTCTCCCCTGTTTCTCCTCTGTTTCGTCTGTTTCTCTGTTTCTTTGTTCTTTCTATTCTGTTTCTTTTCTTTTGCTTTGTTTTTATTTCCTTTTATTTTATTTACTTTATACTATAATAATATATTTATTCTAAGTATCTATTAAATATTCAATCATATATTCACATTTGTACACCATCAACACCATACAATTGTCACTATTTAATTTGTTTACCAAATAAAATCTCATAATATAATTAATTAATTAATTAATATCTTTTACTTAAATTTTAAGTAAATAATAATTATAATACAAGTGTATATTTATACATTATTACACTTGTACCATCTTATCACCACACATTTGTCTTAATTTTAATTTATTCCATAATAAAATAATACAATTAATATAAATTACAATTTAAATAAATAATAATTATTATTATATACATATAATATTTATATATAACTTAAATAAGTCTTGAATTTAACGCATATATGCCGCCTCTTTCCATGTAAGTGGCTTAATTGCCACTTTAGCCCTTTTTACTTTCTTTTAATTTATAATTAGACTTTCACTCTTTATTCGATTTGATCCTTTTCTCCTAATTATTCTTAATTAGACTAAATTCACCTAATTAAGCACTCAACTAAACTCATAATTACTTCTAATAATTATTTATGACTCAGTTTACTAAGACGGAGCCCGATAATATACTTTTCCGGTGCCTACGGATTTTGGGTCGTTACACTGAAGATCAGGTATTGGAATGCAATATTCGGAATATGCATGGTCCTCCATCACCGTTAGTAGAGAACTACCTGCGGGAAGCGGGATTTTGGCACGTGGCGACGGTAGGCCGGTGATGCAAGTTGGAGCCGGCGATCGGGCGCTCATCGAGAGGTGGAGACCCGAGACGCACACATTTCATCTTCCATGTGGAGAGTGCACTATCACTCTAGAAGATGTCCATCTACATTTGGGATTGCCGGTGGACGGGCACCCAGTCACCGGGTCTGCCCAATCTAGCAATTGGGAGGTGGTGTGCTACGAGCTTTTGGGTCTTTATTAGGATAAAATGGATGGAGGTAAGGTGGAGATGGGTGATTCGTGCCACCTTCCCCAATCTGAATGCAAATTCAACCGAAATTGAAAGAATTCGATATGCCCGATCATACATTCTTCAAATAATTGGAGGCTATCTGATGGCCGACACGTCACGGAGCCATGTACATCTAAGGTGGCTGCTAAAACTCATTGATTTTAGAGCACGGTGAATTTAGTTAGGGTCTCATTGTCTTGGCAACATTATATCGGAGATGTGCAGGCGACCAAACCAAGAGAGCAAAAATCGGAGGTTGCTGTCATCTCTGCAATCATGGGCACGGTTTCGCTTTCCATTTCTACGTCCTCGAGTGAACCACCCATATACATTCCCACTCGTAACAAGGTAAATTTTATATTACATTTTGAAATTGTTATGTAGATTTTGTAAGAATACAAGTATGCTAAAAATTTATTTAATTAGGTGGAACCATCCGGCAAGTTATTATGGATTACCATCTGAACTTGAAGATATACGGATTTTATTGGAGCAATGGTCGGAAGCAGAAGTAAGTATTATTGCAAATAGATATTTCCATACATTCGCTAGTGGATTGATATTTAGTATTTAGTATTATGTATATATGTAATATTTCTATCATGTTCATGTAGTTTCAATGGACACCATACGAGGATCCGGCAGTCCGGGCAGTAATCCCGGAAGAGTTTTTACAAAATCCGAACGCTTGGCACGTGAAAGTGGTGTTGATAAACTATGCAACCGTGGAGCCCCACCAGACAGACAGAGTCCTACGACAGTTTAGATGTAGACAACCGATCCCTGCGGACCCTGAGGTGTTTAACGAGCACCACAAAATCGACCTTCGGCTATTAGCTACGGATTGGACTAGATACTGGTCAGAGTACATAGAAATGTGGGAAAATCGGTATGAGTATATGTATAACACCTTGAATGCATTTATGACCCAAAAAATGGATATACCACATTAAATTAAGAATTATTTTAATAACATTAATTGGACTTTGACAATTCTAGACCAACATGACTATACCATATAAATACAATACTAAAAAATTAGAGTGAGTATATGTATGGTCGCTTAAATTTAAATTCTTTTAATTTAAGCATTAATGTTTGAATTTGTTCCCGTTTTGGTTACCCCGCACGGAAAGTTTTTTTTTTCTAACCGATATAATAACACATTTAGCCCTCAATACTTACATATCCTATTAATTTGATCTTAATTCTAAATAATTCAATAAATTTAGCCCTTCAGATTTACATATTCTATCAGTTTGGTCCTCAAACTTCCTAACCAAAGCTTTTAGCTTTTAAAATAGAGGCATTTCACATCTATTAATTGTTTTATTTATAGTTGAAATTATCTAATTGATACATAACCCTTTTTATATTTTTAATAAATTAGTGCTAGAAATTAACTAAACACCATTAAAAATAATTGAAAATAAAATTTTAAATATATAATATATAATATATGTGGAATGTGTGCATTTTAAAAGTGAAAGCTTTGATTAGGAAGTTTGAGGATCAAACTGATAGAATTTGTAAATGTGAAGGCTAAATTTATTGAATTATTTAGAATTAGAATCAAATTTATAGAATATGCAAATATAGAAGACTAAATGTGTTATTATATTGGTTAGAATATGGCTATTCGTTATCAACTTAAGAATAAGTAACCAAAACACGAGCGAATTCAAATGTTAGTGCTCGAAATGAAAATTTTAAAGTTTAACAGCCAAAATAAAAACCCAAACATAGCATAAAAATAACTAAAAGTAACACTAAAAATATTATGTCAAAAGGTTGAAAAAGCTATAAACCTTTTAAAACTCATATAAGTACATAATACCTATTATTACAAACACATTTTGTCTTTTCTTTTTCTTCACCATGCAATACTTCAATTACCCTCTAAAATTGATTTATTTTGATAATTTGGATGAATTTAACCTAACCTCTCATGTCTACAATACACTACTCTTGCGACTAGCTCAAAATTAGTTTCTCTGAACCTTCCATTAAAATTAAGAATTTTTAATTGAATGTAATATATGATTGGTTTAATTCTTAAATAAATGAATATTATGGAATGGATTGAGTATGTGGAAAAGAATTATAAAATTTATAATACTTTACACACTAAAAACTAAAATCATAATGAAAATTTATATAAAACACAAAAGAAAAAAGGTCAAAATTGAGACATGAGAGTAATTAAATAAAATTTGACAAAAGAAAAGAAAATGACACAAATGTAATAAAAATTTACATAAATTTTGAACACACATGCAACATATTTTCCCTTCAAATCCAATCCCTCTGCAAATATGAAACACACGAATTGTTAGGGTATAAATATGTATGATATACCGACATAAAAATAGCATAAGTACTGCATTCACATGCACTAATAAAAATTATATCAAGTTATAGTTCCAAATATACATCAAACACATCCTTTTGATCCAAAACTCATATAACCAAATTAATTTTAACCCCTCACGTGTCTCAAAATCAACAAAGTACTCCTGCAACCGCGGAGTTTAATTCTTTTCAATTTTGTCCTTTGTAAATATATTATGGCCCTCCTAAAAATATAAGTAGGCTCCCTAAGGTTTAAGATTTTTGCAGCTTTCCCCTTTGTATATATATTATAGTCCTCTTAAAAATATAAGTAGGCCCCTCCAATATTTTTATAGTATTAAAAATAATATTAAAAAATTTATTCTTGATAAAAACAAAGGGAAATTGTTCTTGAAGAAGTTAAATTACTCATGATGACTTTTGAATGACATTTTATTAAATAATATATTTTTATTATTTTGCTTAAAATAATATTATTTATAAGTAATATCATATATATATATATATATATATAAAGAAGAGAAAAGATGATGAGACTTTTATCATCTTTCCTTCATATTGGTGCCTAGCAAGAAAAGAAGAAAAAGAATTTCTACACCATATTTTCTCCATATAAGGTATGTTTTCTTCAAAATTTTCATAGATTTTAAATCTTTGAAGCTTGTTTTACATATATGTACCAATAGTCTTTTTTTTTTATCAAGTGTTTAAAAGTTGTCATTAAAGGATATTGATGCAAGCTTATAAAATTAAGCGGAATGTGTATGTTTTTTGATGGAAAATGATTAGGAGATGCTTTCTAACTTGCTAGAAGTGTAAAAACAAAACAAAAATAGGTAGATAATGTTATAGTAAGTTTCGGCCAAAGTGAAGGGGAGGAAGAAAACCTTGGTCACTTTGTTTAAAATTATGTCAAACGATAGCTTGTGAAGTAGTGAGTATTCTGGTGAAAACGGAATAAAAAAATGGTTAACCGAGTCGAAAGTTATGTGAATTTTGAATCAGAAAACTTAAGTTGTCAGCTTTTGCTATTAGACTTTATACTTTGTATAAATTGTGGATTAGTACCTGTGTACTTTTTCGAATTTTAAAATTTTAGTCCTAATCCAATGGTAACAATTAATTTGTTTGGTTAAATTATGTCATTAGAAAGTTATAGATTTAATCCACGTTCACTAATTGAATCATTCTTAGTAGCTATATTTTTAATTTCAAAATTTTAGTATTAATGCAAACAACCATCGTTAAATTTATTAATTAGTTTTTGTGAGTAATATGTGAAAATAACAAACATATATAACATTACAATGTGATAATATGTTTGACACATCAAAATTTAAAAACAACATAACTTAACTTAATGAATTTAATAATTATTATTTGATTAGAACTAAAATTTTCAAATTCTGAAAATATAGGGACTGAAAATGATTAAATTAAGATACAAATACTAAATCTATAACTTAAACAAAGTACAGGTCTAATGACAGGATTTGACATAACTTTATCCAGTGTTATAGATCCGATCTAAGGGTGGTGAGGTAGTCTGTGATGTGAAGGGAGCGGTGACTCTAGCAAAATAATTGGATGTACATTGACTTTTCTAAACAAAATATAAAATATGGAAACCCTAGACAACCTCGATCTGTGTTATATATATGTAGTGAACTGCATTTATGATTTATCCCATCAATTCATCACCCTCTCAACTAAGTTCATTCCCTCGTCCTCTTCATCTCTGATCTCCAAACTCTGGGTTTGCCTTCTTTTACTGTATTCTTCTTATTTGATCACCAACTTGCCTTTGCTCTATAGCTTTCTATTGTCTTTCATTTTGAAGCTGGATCGGATCGTTTTCACTCTTCCTTAACTCTGCCTTTATAAAAACATTTCAAGCATGTAAGTTTCGACTTTCCCTGTTCAAATCCTATTCAAAAGAAAAAGAAAAAAAACCCAGATATTTTGTTTCTATGCAAGTGGTTGAAGCTTTGCGTTTATCTATCTAGCTAGTTGTAGTTTGTAATCTGGCTACGTCCATCCCTCCTATTCCTTAGCCAAGCATTTAAAAAAGCCTGCACAGCATGTAATATAGTGTTTCCATCTCTTCAATTACAAACCCCCAAAAAAAGAAAAAAAAAGAAAAGAAAAAGAGGTAAAGGATCAGTAGTTATATAGTAGAATGTATCCATAGAATTTGTTAAATATTATTGTTCTTGATTCTTAGTGGTCATGGACAAGATTAAAAGAATCGTGTAGCTACACCTTTATAAAAGCCGTCAAATCATGTAAGAGTCGTTTCTCTTAGCTACCATCAAATATCAATTCTAAAAAAAAAAAAAATCCAAAAAAAGATTGTTTTACTGAAGAAGAAAAAAAATGCCCGACGAGGAGACTGCAACCCCAACGGCATCGGCACCGGCAACTCCGGGAACGCCAGGTGGACCGCTGTTCAATTCCATGAGGGTGGATTCACTGTCATATGATCGGAAGTCAATGCCTCGATGCAAATGCTTTCCGGTGACTGCCCCAACGTGGGGTCAACCTCACACATGCTTCACCGACTTCCCTGCACCTGACGTATCCCTTACCCGAAAGGTGCGCCACCGCCCTCTCTTTCTCACTTCACTTGAGAGTTTTTTTAATTATTATTAAATTGAAATGGTAATATAATTGAAGAGATTATAACGTCAAATAGGTGTCTAGCGTTTAGTTGCATTATTTAAACGCCGAAGCATGGGGCCACTTGAGCGAAAACCTTCATTTTTGCTGACTTCCATTATTCTATAAGATGCGTTTCGTTTCGGTGAAAATGATTTTTATATTTATATAAACTATTTTTATGAATGACTTCCAGAGTAATGAGTTCATTCCCAAATAAAAATATTATTAGACATGCGTATTTATATTTAATATCAAAATTTTATTTTAATAATGAATTTTAAAATTAAATAAAAGCTTTAATACTGTTTATGATTAAGTGATAATATAGTTAAATAAAGAAATTGCTTCTCGCTGAAAACAATTTTTAAGAAAATTTATCAAACAAAAAATATGTTTTATACTGAGACAAATTGGTTATAATTACCTTCCTACATGGAGCTGGTTTATACATTGAGTAGTACAAGTTAGAATGATGTATGGATTTATATTATATCATGCAGCTGGGGGCAGAATTTGTGGGAACCTTCATCCTAATTTTTGCGGCAACAGCGGGACCTATAGTGAACCAAAAGTATTCGGGAGCCGAAACACTGCTCGGAAACGCCGCATGCGCAGGCCTGGCCGTGATGATAATAATTTTATCCACCGGACACATCTCTGGGGCTCATCTTAACCCTTCCCTCACCATTGCATTTGCCGCCTGCCGTCATTTCCCCTGGACTCAGGTTCCAGCCTACATAGCAGCTCAAGTTTCGGCTTCAATTTGCGCTTCTTTCGCTCTAAAGGGAGTCTTCCATCCCTTCATGTCTGGTGGCGTTACTGTCCCCTCCGTCAGCCATGGACAAGCTTTCGCACTCGAGTTCCTCATTACTTTTAATCTTCTCTTCGTCGTCACCGCCGTTGCCACCGACACCCGCGCCGTATGTTTGTCTTTACACTGTAAATTTAACATTTCTTTTTTAAGAAAATCGATTTCCATGTTGAAAGTGATCATGTTAACCTTACAGGTGGGAGAGCTGGCTGGAATAGCTGTTGGGGCGACTGTAATGCTCAACATTCTTGTTGCTGGGTGAGTTCTTTGTTCGCTTCTTCTCTTCACCCTTATCCATTTCCTTTTTCTTGTTGCCATGTTTTAAGGTTTTTTTTTTCTTTCTAATCTATATTTCGTCTGAACTTGTTTTTTTTTCTTAAAAGTTAATGGGATGCATGCTTAGAAATGAATATAATAAATTCATAAGTCTCATCTTTTTTTGTTTCTTAAATATTATTGTTAAACTTTACTTTGGTTCAAGGACAAAAAAATGAGGATTTTAATGAAGTCTGACTTATTTCCCAACTAATGCTCGTTGAAATAGTATCCGATATCTTAATAAAATTTAAACCGAGTTGATAATAAACATTCTGATGTAGTTATATAATTAAATTATTAGACGTGGTGTGTACACATAAACCAGAAGTGACAAGTTGGGAACATAGGTAGCAACGTGTCATGGATGGACATTTGATAGAAATATTAGAAATATAAAAAGTGGGTGACAATAATTGTGATAAAAATAAAAAGGAGTGGTTGACCTTTGGTGTTGCAGGCCAAGTAGTGGGGGTTCAATGAATCCGGTGAGGACACTGGGGCCGGCTGTAGCAGCAGGGAATTATAGGGCATTGTGGATTTACTTGATAGCGCCCACACTGGGTGCTGTGATCGGTTCTGCCACCTACACTTTGGTGAAGCTCCGCGAAGATGAGGTCGACGCACCACGGCAGGTCAGGAGTTTTCGACGCTAGGTAATATGGAGCCCACGAAATTATGACATCGTTGAAAATGGAAGGGGCAAAAAAAGTTTGTTTTTCTTCTCCTAATGTCTCTCTATGAAATGAAACCATACACATCGTTGTTCGTTTGTTTGTTTGATTGTGTGGGGTAAAGATAAGATAGCTTTTGGGAATAATAGGCGATGTGACCTTAAGTCCACGACCTACAGTACTTTACTTGAATAATGTTGTGCTTTGCTCTTTTCTGTTTGGGATTTGCTTTGTCTGTTTTAATCATGTACCACTATGGAACTTGGGTTTGATTTGTAATTTCCTTACTGATCTGTATTATGAATAATGAAGTTTATGTGTAATACTGTTCATTTAACTAGCTGGCGTTTAGCATCATCATTGTGATCAAATTATCATCATAATGTGATTTGATCAATAATGACCATTAATTATTATTACCAAGCATGGTATACATTATAAACTAACGATTTTAAATTGCAAATAATTTTAAAATATTGAAACTAAAATATAAAATAATTTAAAATTTTTTTAATATAAAAACAAAAAATATATATGTTGAAATTTGATAAAAATATATATTAAATTATAAATTTATTTAAAAATTATAAATAAATAAATAAACATGTAGCATAAAAGAAGTAAACATGCAGTACAAGACAAGAAAAAGTGGGCAGAAATGTAAAAAATACCGACTAATGCTGTGAAGTTTCACTGAATTATAAAGCTCCGGTCAGAAAAATCAAAGCCAATGCGTTGGAAAGGGCATAAACTAAATTAAAGTTTGCAATCCAAAGGATTATTGAGGAAAGTTTAGGCTGATTGGAGGATATTTGACATCCGAAGGCACCTAAGATTGTTTAAATTGCAGGTAAATACTTTTGATTATTAGATGTTGATTTCTCTGATTTCTAAACACTTATGATGGGCAAAATTATTTTATGATGCACCATTTACGCACTTGGTCTAATCCATAATGAGATAAAGGTGTTTTTGATAACTTGGAAAAATATAATCTTAAGTATGCTTGAAACATGTCTAATTATAGTTGTGATTATAACATTAAGCGTATGACTAGTTGATAATGAGCAAGTATTGGGAGTAAAATTTTTTAAATGAGGAATGATGTGACCGTTGCTAAGCATAGTACAATAATTAAGACATTGATTCTTGATTATATGATAGTTAAGGTATATGGTAATAGTGATAACTGAAAATTTGTGCTATTGAAGCAAAGCCATAAGCGTCTTCGTGATATAGCTATATGCCACAAAGAAGGAAGTATTACATGAAATAGTTATGGCAGGTTTCGTTATGATTTGAATACTATGTATAAACCATGTTATGTGTTATGATTTAGTAAACTATGCAATTAGTAATATAATCCACTGACAAGGTTCAGCCTACTGCAGTTCACTGCTAATAACCTTAAATGATATCATATCATGGCATCTATAGAATAACTCATTTACCAGATCTACTTAAGTGCACATGCAATTATGTCCCCTCTGCAACTAAGAGGCAGTCCATCCTAATCCTTACAACTGTGAAAACACAGCATTATAATGGCATCCAAACCAAGAATTCATGATCCTATCTCCACTGCCAAAGCATTTACTACCCCAATCTAAGAATTCATGATCCCATCAACAATACAAATAAACGTGATTTTCTGAGTTCTGATCTTTCTAAAGAGTAAACTTGTTGTAATAAATGCAGTATTCAGTTTGAACCACGTACTAATATATTCCATATCTAGTTTATTATTTTTATCATTTTGTTTCTCAGTAATTTCTTCTAGGCTTACCTTCCAAGTGCAAAGCAACGATTCATGTTATAAGTTGAAACCAAGATGAAAATGGCACTTCTCAGGCCAAGAGGAAGTCAAAAAGTCCTCAATATGCACATCGGAACTATTTAGGCTTCTGAAACTAACAGGATTGTGCACTAACTTACAGGACTTTCAGGCACTTCGCCCCATGATGACTCGAAAGGAGTGGCCAGCTTTGAGGGGATGCCTAGCATACCATATTTTTCATGTGCTTTACCTGATCACGAAGATATATTGTTCAGAAAAGGAGTTGCCATGTTGCAAGTGGAAGAAAGCAAGAGGTCAAGGAATAGCCACTGACCAGAAAAGTCTATATTTCCCATATAGGAAACAATAAGCTAAATGTGCAGTCTAAAATGGCATATAGCTCCGGAATTTGATAGTTTGACCAGCAATGCTTGCCGTCCAGACAGGGGATCATAATAGAGGTCCACACTAGGGATTTATTGACATCCAACTCTAATATCACTAGCAGCACTGGGGAATTCTTATACAAGATTATGACAATTTGAGATGCCAACAAACATCAAAGCATACAAAAGCACGTATACTTCAATTTTCAATTTTTTTTATGTAAAGCAGCTCATGGAAAAACAACAACAACTTAAAAGGTTTTCCATTCATTTTGTCATTGGAAAGGACACAAAAACTTACAAGAAGAAACAGAAACACAGTACCTAGGGACACCGAATTTGATTATATTTCTCTACAATTCAAAGAAGATGCTATTAATTGTTTTGAGTTCATTGAGCTCCTCCCCGCTAGCAATTCCAGGATCAATATAGCACAACTGAAAAATAAATGAAGAAGAATATAAGCTAATAAATGAAAAGATAGTCATTTATTAAGTCAAATCATTTGACCAATTGTGTTATAACCTGGTATTGTGGCTTCTTCAAGGTGTGGACTCCTCTTTTTATAAGCTTCTGCCATCCCACATTTGTTTTAAGGGACCTTTCCAAAGCAACTGTTCCCTGCACTTGTATAAAAGATTATGGAAGATATGTAACAAAGATTATGGAAGATATGTAACATTAGCTGCATCACAATCACCTACACGAATATGCATGCAGCAACACATACACACACACACACACACACACACACAAAAGAACTACGTTCTGGCAATATAAGGGAAAAAAAAGGTTAGTGACACCCTTGCAAGTGCCAATTTTATCAATCACAGGTAAAAGAACTATTTCTGATTACATATTTCCCAAATTTCAACTCCCATATTACAGAATAAATCTGATCAGCATGTGGATCATGCTTGAAGTCTACAGCTACAAGGGAAAAATAATCAGACAGAAACGTTGGCAAACTTTATCTCTGGAACTCTGAATGTGCATACAAACCAGACTATTAAAAAACATACACGAGCAAATAATTGAAGATAGACAGAGTGAGAACAATTATCATCAAAACTTCTATGAAGTAACAATATCATGATGCATAAGCACTAAATCAGTAAAATATTCAGTAATGGTATCATTTATCAAGGTCTACAAGCTTTTAAGCACATCAAGTGACCACAAAAGGAATTACATCAGTAGTACTCACATCAGAAGGGTCCAAAATCAAGAGATTGAACTGATTTGCCCCATTCTTTTGATGTTTAACCTGAATCCCAATGATTGTTCTTGAATGTCCATTGTGTTGGAAGTATAAAGGCCTACCCATAAAAGCTAAGGTAAAGACAGAATCATTGAATGTAATAAGAAACATACCTTTCTGTATCATAATAAAATTATGACAAAATATGGATAGAAACACAATGAGATGCCTTTGATGCACACCTCAGAATAAAAAGGAACGTCAAATAAATAAATATCGGTATAGCTAGCAATGTTGATGGTTACTTACGCTCTATCACTCACTACAACTTGACTGGAGCCAGAAATGGTTAACCCTTTATCTGAAAAGTAATTCCACACCCAATCAATCAGAACCTGAGGTCCTTCACTTTTCCCTTTAGCATTATCACTCTTCCCATTATGCAAAGAGTGACAAAAATGCCTTCCCTTAATCAAACCCTGCTGGCGATGAACATATTTATCCATAGGTCCAGAAACTCGAACTGCATTCCTTTGCTTAACTGGTTGTCCAAAAGTAGAACCAGGAACAGAAAGATAGAGCAGTTCAGATTCCTTAGGACCAAAATCAACCACCCTAGCACGAAGACCAAATGAACGAAAAAGAGAAGCACATTCAGTAGTCCCAATCCTGTGGTTGGTACCATATATTTTGCAGTTAAAATGTTGGGCACCAGGTGGATCAAATCCACTTTCCCAAGCAATCTCAAGCCAACGCTGGAGGAAAGCGATATCAGGAACAAAACCTGACTCACCAAACAGGACTTTTCTAGCTTCCTTCCTGTGAGCAATCAGATGAGAGCTTAGCATTTGAATGTTACGCCATCCACAACCCCAACCAACATCGACGGACGGAAGACTTTGGAAGTGATCCACGTAGCCAGACAATATGGTTACGGATGAGTTGTGTCGAGCTTCTAGTTCTAAACAATTTCTCAGCAAGGAAATCAAACCATCCTTGACGTGATAAAAATTGCTCCTTGTTTGTAAACCAATCAAAGAAGAAATGCTAACCACGTCAGTGGAGCCTGAAGAAGAGGCAATTTGAATTTGATTACCCAATTCCATGTCATTAGCTTCCTTATCCTCATCCTCGAAGTGACTGTTGGCGTGCCT
Source organism: Gossypium raimondii (assembly GCF_025698545.1). Classification (NCBI taxonomy): domain Eukaryota; kingdom Viridiplantae; phylum Streptophyta; class Magnoliopsida; order Malvales; family Malvaceae; genus Gossypium; species Gossypium raimondii. The sequence continues at coordinate 33,461,811 of NC_068572.1, read as the reverse complement.
GTATCAAATTTTTACTACCATTACTTTGATCCTAAATCAGAAATAGAACTAGAAAAAAAGTCCAAAAAAGAGCACACCATTGGAGTTCTGAGGAGGGAACGCTAAGGTGACAAAAGGGACAAACGGAAGATTCCATAGATCAGACTTCACTACGTCTTCAATGCTGAAGAGTTTCAAAGGTTTGTCTTTTTTGTAACTTATTTCTTTCTAAAGTTTCGTTGAAAATCTGAATCTTCCGGTCATCGAAAGTTTTCTGATGAATAATAGCAATAAAATAAGAAACGAATAAACTGGGTACCGGACCCTATGATGAAAGAAATATGCGGTTATGGGAATCGAGACGCTAACCTCAAAAGGTAGAATGAGAGGTGGGGGCGGAGGTGAGAGGTGAGAGGTGATCAGAATGACGCCGACGATTTGCCTCCTACGTTGCGCTTTTGGTATTGTGATGATTTGAGTTGGGGAAAGATGGGGAAACACGGAAAATTCAAAATTGGAATGAGGGCTGGGAAAGAGATTTGGATTAATGTCCGCTTTAGTCCCTAAAATATACCATCCTTTTCATTTTAGTCCTCAAGGCTTTTCTTGACGTCTTTTTAGTGGGTTCACTGATTCGGATGATCAGTAGAAAAAACTATTAAAGTATTATAGCAATTATAAAAATGATCCTCCATCCATTTTGCCTTTAAATTCTACCTCCTAGTTTCCATGATAGGAACAGTTCCATTTGGAAGTAACTTCTCCCAATTTGATGAGGTCTTCGCTGAACCAGCAATCGGTGGGATTGGAATTCGGCATTTGAATCAAATATTATTTTTTGGTTTGGATGAAACATAATCTATTTTTATAATATGAGTTAATTGCATTATTTAATAGTTAAAGCATAATAATCAACAAATTAAATTTTAAAAACTCTTCAGAAAAAATATAAATAATTTAGTATAAATAATGTCTGAATCAATTTAGTTAAATCAGAAATTCAAGTTATATATTATATTTATCACTTTAAATAATTGTGCTTTTGGGATGGGACGTCACATAATTTAAATTCGTGTCAAACGAGAATCCGACAAAAACTTGAACTATCTCTCCACACAAATCAAGTTTTGAAATTAACACGTTTTTTAAATTTTTTAGAATATAAATATATTATCTTAGTTCAAATTACAATTAAAAATTAAAATTTTAATTAATAATATAAATCTATACAATTTATAATTAAGAATAAAAATTTATAAGATAAAAAGGTATAATGTTTTGAAATAAAATAGATATAGAATAATTATGTTACAAAAATTTAAATCTTATTTTATTAAACATAAACTAAATCATTTTTTGAAGGATAAAAACATAATTCTTTATAAGTTAGCAACATCGGTCATAATGGCTTGATAGTCATCTATCTAATATAAATCAACAAGTACATTGAAACTAGGGGTGCTCAAAAATACCTGACCCGAGATATTCGACCCGTTGACCCGATAAAAACAAACGAGTATTTTTTATTTTTAAAAAAATTTCCAGGCCGGGTACCTGACCCGCCATTTTTTACGGGTTCACGAGTCGAGCCCGAGCCACAATTTCTAAATTCCATGGGTACTCGACCCTGTTACCTATGTGTATTTGTATTTTTTTAGTTAAAACTTAAATTGATTCCTAATTTTTTACCCTAATTACTAAATCACTATCCCACTTTTCAATTCTCCCATGCAAATCATCTCTGTCAACCCCACTCCCACCAATCGACTGACCATCTCTGACCACCCGACACCCGCCATCTGACCGCTCCCGCCATCACCGCTCGTCGCCGTCTCAAAGCTCAAGTAAGCACTACTATTCAATATTTCAGTCTACCCGTCTCTCTCTTTGTCTCTTCTCAAACTTCTCTGTTTTGTTCTATTTTTGTTTTTTTTTTGTTTGTTTTTTCTTTGGTATACTAGTCAGTCGGTTTGAGCTTTTGTTGTTTTCTATTTCACTATGGTGTTTTGCAAATCTTTTGGGTGATAGAAAATTAGAAATTATGGATATTTTATAACAACCGTAAATGCTAGAGCTTGATATTTACTATTATTATGTTAAAAGATTCTAAATTATTGCTTGATTGTTTCCATTTTATACCTCATGTTGTGACCCTATGGGAATGAGGAGACAAATGATTTGCTATTAACTTTGTCTAGTATTACACAATCAGACTTTCATCGATTGTATTCTGCAGATTGTCTAATCATATAAGACAACTTTATACTTCTTTTTTCTGAATGCACTTTGTTCTTGCCTATGCCCTATGGATAGTTTCTGTTCATAAATCATGTTCCTTTTTTTGATGTTATTTGTTGACTGTAATTTAAATTGTTCTGACTATACTGTCTTTGATGAAAAACTCATTTCTCAATTAATTGTTTTGACTGTAATTATCATCTTAACTGTTCTCTTGGTTCTTATTTAGTCCGCTTTTTCCACCAACTCTGTGAGAATAAGTAATTGAGTTATTGTAGTTTAATTATCTAATTTTTAGCTTATTTTCTCCAAATTGGTTTATGATAAAAGTTCAAATTTTCAACCAAGAGTATTTGTTATCATGGTTTTCGTTGCTTTCACCTTTCATTGTACATGTTGGCATGTTGACTTTTTCTTTATGTTCACTTTTTGCATGTGTTTAACCAATGATGGCAGGGTTAATTTTCTTCTATATAAGGAAGAAGGCATGTAAATATAAATAAACTAAACCAAAGCTCATGTGTACTTTTTTTGTTCTACGAATCATAATTAACAAAAGTATATGTTTTTTTTTTCAAAATATGTTGATGATTGTGGAAAATGATGATGACTTAAAGAAGATATCTTCCTCAACTGATTCGTCTAAGGAACCTGAAAAGGCTAAAATGGTGATGGAGACTCTAACAAGTGCAAAAAACAAAAGGAAAGGGGAGAAGGTAGTTGAAATTACAACAGATGGAGGTAAAAAGAGAAAACTTTCTACTGTTTGGGATCATTTTAAAAAAATTGATGGTGATAAAAATCATGCTAAATGTATTTATTGTGGTGGAAAGATAACTTGTTCATCTAACAATGGAACTAATGCAATGAGGTGTCACAGTAGTAGGTGTAAGAAAGCCCTTTTCAACTTAGATAAAAAAACAAACATTCTTAGATTTTGAGTCTAAGACAAAGTGCAACGCTGATGGGACCATAGAAACTGCTAGTGTTCCTAGATTATGGCGTTTTGATCCAGATGAGATTAGACAAGCACTTGCTAAAATGGTGATTATTGATGAGTTGCCATTTAGTTTTGTTGAACGTGAAGGTTTTCATTACTTTTGCAAGATTTCCATTCCTGATTTTGTTCCTCCCTCACGTGCTACTATTACAAGAGATTGTTATGCTCTTTTTATTGAAAAAAAGGAAGATGTTAAAGAACTATTTTAAGAATTTGTCTTCTAGGGTATGTCTTACCACTGATACATGGACATCTGGTCAAAATTTGTCATATATGTGTCTTACTGCCCATTTCATAGATGATGCTTGGAAATTACATAAAATGATCATTAGCTTTTGCCCAATTGCTGGTCATTCTGGGGAGCTTATTGGTAGGGCTGTTGAAAAGTGTCTACTAGAACGGGGTCTTAAGACAATATTGACTATAACAGTTGATAATGCTAGTTCTAATGATCTAGCGATCAAGTATTTGAAGCAAATTGTTAACTTATGGGATGGAAGTGTGTTTAATGCTGAATTTTTGCATATGAGATGTGCTGCACATATTCTGAATTTGGTTGTTAAAGATGGCTGAAAGATGTTGATGTTTCTATTATGAGAGTTCATGCTGCTATGAAATTTGTGAGGTCTTCCCCTGCAAGGCTTCAAAAGTTTAAATATTGTGTTGAAGAGGAGAATATAAAATGTAAAGGTTTTGTTTGCTTGGACATTGAAACTAGGTGGAATTCCACTTATTCCATGCTTAAAAGTGCTTTGGTGTTTAGGAAGGTATTCAAAAATATAAAAACTAAGTACCTTTCTTACACAAAAGTGCTTAGGAAAGTTGGTGGTGCTCCTGATGATGAGGATTGGGACAAAGTTGCTTGTTTCTTGCCTTTTCTTGAAATCTTTTATGAGACTACATTGAGCTTCTCTGGATCAAGGTATGTGACTAGTAATACCTTTGTGGAAGAAATATATGATATTGGGTATTCAATTAATCGTTATGTTGATAACCTGAATGGTGTGCTTAAGAGTATGGCACGCCAAATGAAGTTGAAATTTGTTAAGTATTGGGCAAATGTTAAGAATGTGAATGTGTTGATGTCCATTGCTTTGGTTCTTGATCCTAGGCATAAGTTAAGATATGTTTAGTGGATTGTTCACCGTTCTTATGATCTTAACAACTCATATGTCTTATGTCAACGAATTAAAAATACTTTGACATTATTGTTTGACTTTTATGCTTCTTCGCATTTTTCATCAACACAAATGGAATCATGCTTTTCAGATCCAATTTCTAGTGGCCATGATGGTGAGGGAGAAATAATGAGGTTAAAAGGAACAAATTTGAGGAAGGACTATGTAATTGAGACAGAATTAATTGATACTTTAGAAACAACAACTGAGCTAGGCAGATATTTGGGGGGATAAATGTGTTCGTGATAATGATTATAGTTTTGATATATTGGTTTGGTAGTCTGCACAAACAAACAGTTATCCTATTCTTATGACAATGGCACGAGATATACTTGTGATTCCAGTTTCTACTGTTGCTTCGGAGTCCGCTTTTAGCATGGGAGGACGTGCTTTTGATTCCTTCTACACTTCTTTGACTCCTAGGTTGGTGGAAGCTCTTATTTGTACTCAAGATTGGATTCGTGCTTCTCATGACCCCATTATGATAGAGGAGACCTTGCTAGCATTGGAGAATATGGAAGAAGGTTAGTTTTCGATTTCAAATTTATTATTTTTATTTTGTAATATTTATTTACATAGTTTAGATATTTAAATCTTTATATTTCTAAACATACATTGTTATTGTATATTTGAAATGTTTTTTTTTTTTGTGTGTGTAGAGATGCAAGATTTGACTTTGGAGCAACCAACTATTATCATTTATGAGACAAACGAAGTTTTGGACATCACACCATGCCATGTTGATTGATGAGTACATGACTATATGTTTTATCTTTAGTTGTATTTTTTTGAAGTTTATCTTTGGATTATGTTTGGATTTATAAACTTTATGTTTGGATTTCTAAACTTTATGTTTGGATTATGCTATTATCTACTTTGGATTTTTAAGTTTGTCATTTTGAATCACTATAAATTGTATGATTTGTAAAAAAAATTGCACAAATTTAATTTGGGTACCCTGTGACCTAAAAATATGGGTATCTGATTATTACGGGTACCTGATATTCAAGGGTCGGGTCACGGGTCGACATTTTTAATACTCAAAAATTCGGGTACTCGGTTATGAACACCCCTAATTGAAACTATGTTTAACAATATCATAAGCTCATTGATCTGCCACAAATTGTAGTGGCAATTTAAGTACTTTTTGGCACTTAATGAGTTTGTTTTTAATTCGTTTCGTGTTTAATTATTATATTTTCAATTTTCTTAGCTTAGATTCAAATTATTGCAAAATAAGCATTTTTACGTAATATTTTGAGTTTGTTGACCTATTGGGCCAATACCGGCCTTAAGGTAGTTTTAACGACTTAATTGAGTGTGCAGGACACCTACTTTCAAGCCCAAAAGCATCAGGAACAACAGTCGGGTCGCAACACAACCAAACCAACACAAGAATTTATATTTGAAGTTGTGTCACAAGTCTAACGGAGGGTCAAAATTAATTAAGGGTGTTTATGTCCGCACAATCCATATTTAGTGTGATTAAGGCTTGTATTTGACCTAAAATGGGATATTAGCTTTGCCTATAAATAGTTAAGCATAGGTCAAGCTTGGGGAGCTTTTTCCAAGCCGTTTTAGGGTTTTAGTTTAGTAGTTTAGGATTTTAACTTAGTTTTATTTTATTTTAAAAATAGTTTTACTTTTTTATTCGATTTGAGTCTAAGTCTTTGTTATTTAGTATTTTTATAATTTTCTTTTACGTTCCTCTTGCAAATGACGATATCTCGACAATTGTTCAAGGATTTTGTGGATCTGAGCACATCTAGTTTATTAAACAGATCAATTTTTATCCTTTCTCTTTTTAATTTAATTTGCGTTTTTTGCATGGTTAATTTAATTCTAATGAAGATGGTAATTGAATCGATGAGTGGCTAAGTCCTTTAGGGAGATTAACAAGTGGATATAGGAGTGATTAATGAAAGAATGAGGGTTTCTCATACGAGTTAGTTGATATAAATTTATGTGGGCTTAAACCCTAGGATTAACGACTCTAGGAAGTAATCTAGATTAAACGAGGTTAAGAGATAAGTTGTCAGTAAATCGTGATTTATCTCGGTTAGAAAAGTGAGGTCGAGAGATAAGTGAGTACTGGTCGATTAATTAATTAGTCGAGGCCGAAAGGTAATACTGGTTAGTTAATAACTAATTCACTAATAAAATCCGAATTTTGAATTTAATTACTACCATTGAAGCGAGTTAATCTTCTGCTTTTTATTCGAGAGTTTTTTGTTTGTTAACTTTGCTTTAGTATTTTTTTTTTCATTTTATGACTTTAATCTTAGTTTTAATTATCGTAATATAATTTTTAGTGACTACTATTTAGACCTGCTATTGCAGAAGACTTTTTTAGATTTAATTCAACTTCCTTTGGGTACGATCCTCGTAATACTTACCAGTGTTACATTGTAACACAAAACTATATTACAATTTGACCTGGTCGCTTACAGATATCGCACTTAATTATATATTTTATTTGCATGATTTTTACTCTAAACGTTCGCACGTTTAAAGGCAATCAAGTTGTTGGCACCATTGTCTGAGAGATTTTGACATTAAATTTAAATTTATTTTCTGCAATTAGTAGGATAAATAGGAAAATTAAAAATTATCGATACAATTTCTTTATTTTATTTTTACTATTTCTTATTTATAATTAGGTTTACTAATCTTTATTATTTTTTATCTCTGAATTCAGTTTATAACCCAAAGTGGAAGCATTCCAATTGAAACACATCTTGATCCAAAGCAATTTTTGAGACGCAACTGTCAGTTAATGCAAAACGATCCACCTGTGGTAGCTGACTTACCTCATATGCTATTTTCCCCTAATAAGAATTACCATTGGCGCACCATATTAGGCTTGTAATTTAAATCAAATTTCTTCAAAATAAGTTCAAAAGGACTCGTTGCCCCCAGCAGTTTCGAAATAAGAATTTCACCATGTTAAAAAAAAAAAAACCAATAACTTCATTGTTGTTTATATGTTTGGAGCTCTCATGCTACCCAACAGCTAACTCATACATCTCATACAATATAATAATACACTTAAGTCATTAAATCACATATTCAAGAATAAACACAATATCAGTGACTTAATTAAGTGAATAAAAACTCTAAAAACAATTTAGGGAATATAAAAAGACCAAAATGAACCTATCATAAATTTCTGGGCAAAACTATAAAACAAGGGCCACATAACCATGTGGACAGGCTGTGTGGAAGGGTTACACGATCATGTAATAGACTGTGGTCGTGTGTCAAATGCTAAAATTACCCTATAGGAAAGACATGTCCGTGTAATAGACCGTGTAGGAGAGTTGTGGCCGTGTGGTTCATGAACTAGCGTAGGGTTTACAAGGGCACATGACCGAATGGGACCTATGGTCCACATGTCTGTGTGGAAGACCGTGTGACCCTAATCTTACACATGATCACCATAGATTCACTTGGAAAAGGAATACACATTTTAGCGAGGGTTCGGTTGGCGTTCCTTACGCTCGATTCTGGTCTGATGCACCTAAATCCTATCCTTCAATCAACATTACACACAAATTAATAATTGGTGTCGAGATTGGCAAGATAGTCAAAAGATTTGACAAGAACTGTAAAAGTTGATTAATTGAAAGTAAAATTAGCGTCGGATAATAGTATTACGAAAATTCAAGATCTAAACATCAGAAATAAGATGTACTTGCTGATTTTTGGCAAAGGTAAGGTTGATATTGACTACAATTACAAAATAATTAGAATGAATAATTGAATGAAAGATGACTTCATTCAAGAAAGAAAAATAATTATTAATAATTAGGATGAAAATATGATGTAAAGAAAATGGAAAGAAAAGAATAAAAGAAGAAATAGAAAGATGGAGAGCAAATTCTATTAGGATTTGAAAAGAGGCAATACGAAAATCTAATTAGGAAAAGAAGAGAAAAAGATGGTGGAATTCTAATTCTATTGAAATTTTGAGGAAAGACAATATATGAATTCTAATTAGAAAAGAATTAGCTAAACTACTAGGAGGCGGCACATGCAATTTTCCCTAAGGTTTGTTGAAATCCCAAAATAAAAGAGGAAGAGGAGCTTGAACTTGAGTTTGGAAGGGCACTTAATGCTTTAACCATTGAGCCTATAGCTCATTGTCAAAACCATTTTTATTTTGAAAAACGGGGTCGACTTTTAAAACAAAAATAGAGTCGCCACCAATCTTTTTTCGAGGTGTAATCGGGTCACCTTGAGATTAATCATTTTAATAAAACATTTTGATTTATTAAAATAATGATTTTGGTCTACAAAATTCGAGAGAACAGGCTTGAGAGTCAGTTACGCACGAGGAAGGATTAGCACCCTCGTAATGCCCAAAAATTGGTACCTAATTGATTAATTAACATCCAAATGTCGAAAATTTGAAAAGATTTTAAAATACGATCCTCTTTAAAAACCTGAATAAATCGAATTTGATGTTAAGACCTCCTTGTCCCAAAGTAATAAGATGTCACATCCAGTAAGTTAGGATACGACATTTTAACCCTTGAAACTAAGCTTGTCTCATGCATTAAAGTTTAAAAAGGATATTCGGTTATTTGGATCAAAAAAATCGAAACCCAGTAAGTTAGGGCACGATTTTCTCAAAGCTCCAAAGTACCGAATATTGCCTTATTTTTAAAAGTTTTCTTTTTTAAAATTTGGAAAAATTGACGCAATATTAAAATGATGCATAAAAACTTTGATAAAAAAAGGGCAATATGAAAATACAAATAAACAATTTATAAAAACACATAATGGCAAATATTTAAACCCTAGCATCAATAATCAAAGACCAATGAATTTAAAACAAAGAGTGTAAAAATATATATATATAAGGCAAAATAAAATGTAAACAAATTTAAAAATAATAAATTTGAAAATGAATAATAAAGGAAAAGAAATTTGAAATCAACAATATACAAATCAATAAATAAATTATACATAAAAAGTAGGTAATATATGTACAAGTTTGAAATAAATAATATATAAAAATGAAAATAGGTAATATATAAAGTAATAATATATAAATGAGTTTAAAAATAAATATTGTGTAATAAGAAATTTAGAACAAGTTATACACAAAACATCTTAAAAATAAATGGTATATAAAATATGTAATGGCCCAATATTGCCCAGCCCAATATGGATAATAAAAACAAAAATATATATATTAAATCTCCAAAATGTCCATATTACAGTGACCCAAAACCGTTTACAATAACCCACTAAAACCCAAGCCCAAACCTGAATACATACGGCCCAACACCAAAGAGAAAAAGAAACCCTAGGCATTCAGCCCTAGCACGAGCGTCGCAACAGCTTCCAACGCCGTTCTCCCCACGCCTCCACACGCTACGCCGTGCCACATCATCGTACGGCCATTCCTGCAACAAACGAAAGACGAACAACGCAGCACCAAACAAAAAAAGACAGATAACAGTTGTAAAAAATTTCAGATTTTGATTATTTCTTTTGGATTTTTCGGCACTATAAAGGCCGATTTAAAAAAATCTGTAAGGGGAACAGACCCACGAAGATTGTAGCAAAAATATTTGAAAGAAAAGCAATAGAAAAAAAACGGTTTCAAAAGGTGATCTTTTCTTTTTTCTTATTCGGTTTTCTCTACCGTTTTCTTTTTATTTTTTTTAATTGTGTGTAAACAAAATAGAAATGAGAAGGTTTACCTCGAAAAGCCTTCGGATCTGTGCGAGGAGGAGCTAAAAAGACCCTAGGGGTGCAGCTCCGACCATCGTTGATGGTGTAATCGCGACGGAGAGGTGGCAGACTGGCGGCGGCGTTCAAAGGGTTAAGGATGAAACCCTAGCAGAGTTTTTTTTTTCCTGTTTGTTTCTAAGAAATAAAGTAGAAGTGTTTTTAAGAAAAAAATTGTTTTAAGTAACAAAGGGAAACGATGCCGTTTGAAGTAAGGTCTTTAGGTGTCAAAACGACACCGTTTAATGGCCTGTACCAGCACGGTGACCCGACCCAAGGGTGAGGATCCGCTTGTTTTGCTTCGACGGGCTATCTACGCGCGTGGTCCCTCCTCTTTTGCGATGATTTCCAATTTGGTCCTTTTTTTTCTTTCTTTTCTTTTTCTTTTAAATTAGCCGCGTAATTTTATTTGTGTTTCATTTTGGTCCCGTGTTAAACACAGTGTTTCGGAAACCTGGATTAATTTCTTTATTGGTCCCCCACTTTGTTTTAATTCTATTATTTTCTTGTCAAATTAGGTTTAATTGCGATTTAATTCCCTTTTTTTTTTACATTTGTTTTTTTCACTAATTTATTGATCAATTGACTATTTTTATTTTTATTTTTATTACTATTTATTATTGTTATTGACATTATTATATTTGATTATTTTTCTATCTACCTATTTATATATATTACTTTGTTCTTTATTATATTTTTAAACTGTTTTATTATACATATATGTACCTACGTAATATATATTATTTAATTTTAAACTATATATATGTATATTTCTTATCTATACATGTTGCTATATATACTATTATATGAAGTTTTTCGTTCTATTATTTGTTTAAATTAACTCATATACATTATTTTATATATTGTTATAATATTGACCTTAAAGTTCATTCACATATTATTTATTTTTATTGATATTTTTATATTTCAAACCTTTGCGTATTTTATTTAAATTCTTTTATTCATACAATTTTCAATTCTTCTCTTTGTTATGTTTTTTTGTATCAATTTGCATGATGTTCCATTCGAGATTAATTTTCCAATTCATTTAGCCTTTAATTGTTGATATTGGTATGGATATTATATGGGACTATTGCTTGTGTATGTATGTATTGTGTTGCTCATCTATATTTAAGGGTTATTTGTGTTCACTAGTGTATACTTTGGCCTATGAATTATCACTTTGCATTGTCATTCCATCGCGCTTTATTCACCTCAAAAGAATTATGTTTAATATCATTTAGGTATCAAAACCAATCTATCCAAAAACTTTCAAAATAACGCAATACTCACCAAAAACTCATTTTCGGGAATTCGACACGTCGAATCCTAATGTATTGGATGTGACATGTCGTTTTCTCGAAATGAAGATTTTAAAAAATAATAAGGGTCATATTCAATGCTAGGAATTTTGAGAAATTGTGCCCTAACGTATTGGGTTTCAATTTTTCATCTGACTAAAGGCAATTGAATATCCCTTTTTAACTTTACCGCGAGAGTTTTGAAAATCAAAAGACAAGCTTATTCTCGAGGACTAAAAATGTCGTGTCCTAATGTATTGGGTGTGATGTTTTATTACTCTGAGACGAGAAGGTTTCTTGCATTCGCCTCAATTTATCCAAGCATCTTTTATAAAATTAACATTAATAAAAAGGAAGGATCGTATTTTAAAATATTTTCAAATTCCCGACACTAAGACATTAAACAATCAATTCGGTACCAACTTTGGGCGTTACGAGGGTGCTAACCCTTCCTCGTGCTTAACTGACTCCCAAACCCATTTTCCCAAAATTCGTAGACCTAAAATTATTTTTAAGGTGATCCGATCACACCTCAATAAAGGATCGGTGGTGACTCCTCATTTTCATTTTCAAAGTCGATCCTCATTTTTTAAATAAAAAAAGGTGGTTTCGACAAAATAGATAGTATAAAAAAATTTGCAATTGATAATATATGGAAAAAAAATTAAAGCAAATAATCAAACAATTTAAAATGAATAATTTATAACACGAGTTTTTAAAAAATAAACAACATGTGTGACATAATATTAAAAGCAAATAAAGTATATAATTAATGGAAGAAAATAAAAGAATGATAAGAATGGTTAAATGAATGAACAATATGTAAATAAGAAAGTTGATGGATAAATAAACGAATAAAAGTAAAAGAATAATTAATGATTAAAAAATTAAATGGATAAATAAAAAAGGTTAAAAAAATGCTTAAGTCAGCCTAACTCTCACAATATGAAGATTCAACGAAATTCCTCCACCAAAATCCAACTCAAATGAAAGCAACTTAAAAAGAAAAGAAGATGAGCGAAGAACAAAATAATAACAAGCCACAGAAAATAAGAACGCAAGAGAGGGAGAAATTTGAGTGAATGCTCTTAAGAATTATTATTGCTCCAAACTTAAGTCTTTTACAATGAAGGGAGAGGCCTCTATTTATAGTTGAGTCTCCCCAAATCCAACGGTACAGATCAATTACATTAATTGCTAAGATTAAAGAGTATCTACAAATTAAATCTCTAAGATTACAAAATCATATCTTCTAAGATTGCATATCATATCTAAAATTGCATATCTTTGAAGATTATGTTTCCATATGCGTCAAGCTTGTAGATGGACCTTCAACCTTTTCAAGTAATGGGTCATTCCGATCGGGCCAAATGATATAATTTTGGACTGGACTTGGACTTTGTTTTATTATTTTGGGTTTTTTTTTGTGAGCTCGGGCTAAATTGGCCTATTACACTCATTTCTTGCTTAATTTAGACACTTAACCATATATATTTTGGGGCGTATTTGCTAAAATCACAAAATTAAAAAAGGAAGGAGAGACTCAAACTTGAGTGTCTAGGGAGGGCTACTAATGCTTTAACCATTTAGCTTATAGCTCATTTCTTGCTTAATTTAAACACATAACCGTGTATATATATATATATATATATATATATATTTTTTTTTTTGGGTGTGACTTTACCCTAAGTTGCCAAAAATAATAAAATGGGAGGAAGGGAGCTCAAACTTGGATCTCTAAGAAGGACTCTCTAACACTTAACCATTAAGCTTATAACTCATTTCTTACTTAATTTAGACACTAAACCATACATATATTTTGGGGTATGACAACTGGATTGTCGAAAATAATAAAAATATAAGAGGGATGAAGAAGACGGTGGAAATTCCTAGTAGAAGACTAATTTCCCAAAAATTAGGTAATTTTCCCTTTTGGTCACTCCTTACTGCTCCCCCTTTCTAATTAGGTTGTAACTCAATTAAAATACACTATTTTCAAAATAACTCTCGTAATTAAGTTTCATTTTAGATTAGTTAATAAAATAAAGCCTTATTATATTTAATTAAGTATTCGTGACCCTAATTTCGGTATCCGTCTTAAACTCTCAATTTATTTACAAATGCACAAAGATAACTTTATAAATCAGGACGCAACCACTCTCGATTTTCACAAACCCAATTCTTTTATTCCAATTTTTGGGGTGTGACACCCATTATATGTGAGTCCTATTTAATGGTTATGATTCTTCAAATATATTCTTTGCAACTACAATTATGAGTGTACTAGTAAATTTTAGAAAAAAGTAAACATCCATATATTAATTAAAAAAGTACTATATTATAATATAATGCAATTTATAATTTAATTTAATAATAATTAAAATATTTCATAACTAATTACGTTTTATTAATTTTAATTGAAAATATTTGAATTTAAATATAACTTTATTTGAAATATTTATTAAGGGTTTAAAAGCTGTTCAACTTTTTGAAAAAAGTTAAGTACCTGATTTTTTATATTTAATTGGATACCCAAAATGTGAAAATGCATCAATTAAACATTTTAATTATTGTTAACTCTTGAATTTTAAGCTTGACTAACGTTAATGGTTAAAATTTGTTTTCCTTTGTCTGTTTTGCCACGTGCGATGTCAAAAAAAATTTAAAAACTTAAAACCATTCATCTTCAATCATTAACATCCAGACCAGTAATCAACTTCTACCGATTAAACCCTCTTGGCCTAACTTTGTTTGTTTCATTTTAATTAGTAAAGAATGCTTGTGAATAAGGAAAGAACAATCGTGGTAAGTTCAAAAAGGAAAAATTTGAAGAAGAAACCACCATTGTCACTACCAATCTTGGCCTAACTTCAGTTTAAGGGTTTGTGCATGCCGGCGGTAATCCAATGTTGGAGAAAGGGATACCAAGTTGATAAAGGTGGTGATTAGGAGGCAATTTTCTATTGTAATTATATATATTAAAATTTTTATATTTTATTTGAATTTTTATATTTTTAAATAATTTTTACTGTTATAATGTTTTGAATTTTTTAATAGTATTTATTTTTAAGTAATTTGTTAGAGATCGACCCGATTAAGCAATGAACAAGTAAAAATAGCAAAAAAAAAAGAGAAATTGAACACACAAATTTAACATGGAAAAACTCTTCCAAAGAGGGTAAAAAACCACGGGCAAAGATAATTTTATTATAATGGCAAAAGAACGAAGAGTACAAAATATGGAGATAAAAACTAAACCCCTAAAACCCAAAAACAAAGAACTCTCAAAACGTAAATACAAAATTCTCTAAATGTGTTATGAGTTTTAATTTCTAATGGGTGTATTTTCTAAGGTTGTAAAAGAGCCTATTTATAGGCTAAATTCATATGTCAAATAATAATAAAATAATCTAAACTAATCAGTTTTTGATTGAAACAAGTAAATAAAATTTAACTAGAAGATTATTTCTCAAATTTGACTGAAATAGGAGTCATACTTAACAAATCTCCACCTTGACTCATATTTCTACAACGCCATCTTTACCAAAGCCTGCCACGAGCCTATCTTGAACTATGCAGGGAATTAACTGAGTCGAATCTGTGCTTAGAAACTGGAAGACTTCTAGCCTTCGACTTGTACACTGTCAAATCAAAACTAACCCAGGTCTGATTTTCACGAATACAATGCCCTAACTTTTCAAAACATGCATCCAAAAGAGATCCTCTCTTCAATGAAACGGTCATACATTTTTCCCTCCTATGACCAAGTTGCCTTCGCTCCAAACGAGTTGACTTCAACTCTGTAACGGACGAGGGACGTCTGATTTCACCGGTCACTGTAGAACCTTCCAGAATATAAAGACTATCAGTTCTTTTACCTTTTAATAAAACAAGAGCTCCAAGAGATTCTTTAATGCCTTTCGACTCAATGTTGATTCTGCATCCTTTCAAGTCTAAAATACTCAAGGAGATGAGATTCTTTCGTAAATCTGGTACATACCTGACATCTGAGAGTGTCTTAATCGTCCTATCGCGTATCCTAATTTTAACAGTACCAATACCAAGTACCTTACTAGATGAATCGTTTCTCATGCGCACAACTCCACCTTCAACCGAACTGTATGTGGAGAACTATTCTCTATTGGGACACATGTGAAAAGAACATCCCGAATCTGGGATCCACTCGGACGTGAGCTTGGAGTTTTCGCTCGTTGACACTAACAAGAAATCATCACCGTTTTTATCGGCCAAAGTAGCACTAGCTACATCTTCCTCGTTACTCTCAGCAGCTCTTTTATTTCGCAGTTTATAACAATCTACTTTGACGTGACCTAACTTTTTACAATAGCGACACCTTTTGTCTCCTTTCTTTGATGCTATCAAAATGGAAGCTTGACTATCTGTCTTGCTATCCAAATGAAGCTCATTGTCGAGTTTTTCTCTACTCAACAAATGACCCTTCACATATTCAAACGAGAGTTTGTTTCTACCATAAATCAGGGTCTCCCTGAAAGACTTGTATGAAGGGGGTAAAGAGCACAATAATAGCATAACTTGCTCTTTATCATCAATATGAACCTCAACGTTCTTAAAATCATTTAAAAGAGTAATGAATTGACTGATGTGATCTCTAAGAAGCTCACATTCGTTCATGCAAAACGTAAATAGACGTTATTTTAACACTAAACGGTTAGCCAGAAACTTAGTAGCATAAAGAGTTTCTAACCTTTTCCACAAGGCGGATGAGGTCTTCTCCATCAATACCTCCTGCAATACCGTATTCGCGAGGCAAAACTGTATTGCAGACAAAGCCTTTTCATCAAGCTCTTCCCATTTTGTTTTATTTAGATTCTCAGGCTTTTTCCCGGTAACAATCTTTTTTAAACTGGATTGAACTAGAATTGCCATTATCTAAACTTGTCACAGATTGAAATTTGTCTCACCATCGAACTTTTCAATTTCAAACCTTGTTGCTGCCATATATGAATGTGTTGATATATGAAAATTGAATTAGCTCTGATACCACTTGTTAGAGATCGACCTAATTAAGCAAAGAACAAGTAAAAATAGCAAAAAAATTGAGAAATTGAACACACAAATTTAACGTGGAAAAACTCCTCCAAAGAGGATAAAAAAACCACGGGCAAAGATAATTTTATTATAATGGCAAAAGAACGAAGAGTACAAAAAATGGAATAAAAATTAAACCCCGAAAACCCGAAAACAAAGAACCCTCAAAACGTAAATACAAAATTCTCTAAATGTGTTATGAGTTCTAATCTCTAATGGGTGTATTTTCTAAGGTTGTAAAAGAGCCTATTTATAGGCTAAATTCATATGTCAAATAATAATAAAATAATCTAAACTAATCAGTGTTTGATTGAAACAAATAAACAAAATTTAACTAGAAGATTATGTTTCAAATTTGATTGAAATAGGAGTCATACTTAACATTGTAAATTTTTTGAAAATTTTAAAATTTTTAATAATTTTTGTAAGTTTTGAAATTTTATCGATCTGGTTTATAATTTTTAGATTTTTTAATTTTAGAAAAATTGTTAATAAATTTTATTATTTTTCATATTTTATATTATGATTTTATAGATTTTTTAAATCATGAAAATAGTAATGCCTTTTTATGTTTTGTCGCAATTCATGACTAGCATGACACTTGATGAAAAATAGAATTTAACCGTCAATGTTAAATTTAATGGTTAACGTTAGTAGGAGAGCTTAATTGATGCATTTTACAGTTTGAGTAATCAATTAAGTGTAAAAAAAAAGAAAAAAGAAAAAAAAGATAGTCGATTATTTTTTTTGAAAAAGTTTGATGGCTTTTTAAATATATTTTTGGTGATAATATACCAAATGGTATCTTAGTTTGACTTGAAAGTTCAATATGGTACTTGAATTTTTTTTTATTCTAATTAAATACCTACTTTTTTGTTACACAAAGTTCAGTTTGACGGTGTCCTATAAGATGCTTTCAGCGAATTTCTGTCACCTTAACAAAAAAACGTGTCCTAGGTGTTTCTCTAAATTTACCTTAAAAAACGTGTCCTACACAAAGTTCAGTTTATTTTTTTATTCCAAAAAAACGTTTTTTTATAAAAACGCCACAAAAACATTTTACTTTCAAAAAAATTGCACCTTTTTTTCTCTAAATTTCCCCCCTAAAACCCCTAATTTTTCCCCCTAAAATTTGTATCCTCAAAACACCCTTTAGGGGTTTCTCTCCGCCACCACGTCTTCATCATCATCGTTCCCTACTTTTGCTACTTTAAGCTCCTCTTCTTCTCAACCACCGTCTTTGTTTTTCTCTTGTTTATCCGGTCGGTGTATTTTTTAGGAAAATCCAAATTTTCCCGAAAGATTTCCCGACCGACGATTATTCCATCTTTATCTTTTCGTCAAAATCTCGAAAATCGAAACAATTCCGGTGTTTCTGTTTTTGAAGCTAAAGAGTGATCTTCTTTTCCTTCTCCGGATCGCTTGATTTTGCCGCTAAACCTCTTCTGATTTTGCAGCTAGGTACACTGTGAGATCTTTTGGAATCAGGCGTAATGAGAAGATTGCTTGCTACGTGACTCTGAATATTTCAAGTACAAAAGATGAAAAACAAAGAAGAATCGTTTCAAGTACTCATCTATCTTTTTTTTCCTTCTTACTTTCACTTTTTAGGGTCTGAAATTTCTTGAACTTTGTTCAATTTAGTCGAATCTGAACTGCACTATGGATGCTTATCTGTATGCAAATTAAAATATTGTAGTCTATAAGTTTAAATCGGTATAAATAAATATAATTTTCCTTTTAGCTCGTTTCTCTTTGCCTTACAAGTGTTTTCTCTTCTCCTCCATTTTGGCAGGAAAATTGCAGTCACAGTTCGCTTTCCTTTATTTTCTTCTTGGAAAACCGTTTTGTTAACCTTTATTAACTTGAAATTAGGGTAATTATTTAGTTATTATCTATTGTAGAGGCCTTGTCGTCGTTTCATTTTCCCGGAGCCCGTCGTTTTATTTGGATTTGCTGAAAAACAAAGGACCTGACGTTGCTTCATCGGATAAACGGTGAACTTCTTTTTGGCTCTAATTTTTTTTTCTAAATGAAGAAACAAATTTAACCAATTTCCTGATAAATTAAAGCTTTAAAATTGCACGAATTCTGCTTTATTTCATTTAATTAATGAGTTAATTGTGTTTATCAGGTATCTACAGCTGTATTGTGTTTCAGTAGCTTCCTCACAAGATTATCATTTTTCTTAAAGGTACTAATATAATGACCTTGAATCCGACATCTCCTCTTCATCACTGAACGTGCAGACATTTGGTCATCATTGCCTAAGCTTACATCAAAGTGAATGGAGCTCAACAGGTGATTCATGCCTTGTTCATTTTTGTCATAATATTTCTCAAGCTTCTTTTATCTTACAAATGACTGCATTTCTTTTGGCATTGTTTCAGGGACATTCTTTATATTGTCAGCCTTTTGCCGTGCAAATTTCATCCTATTCGCAATAATGGTGTCCGAGACTAAAGGACGAACACTGGAGGAAATACAAGCATCAGTTAGTCATTCTTCCGTTTGAAATACCATCAGCAATTTGCTTTAAAATTTGATCTGTCTTGCTGGGTTTTTGTGCTGTGTCTTTGCAGAGTATTGGGTAGTCCTTTCAATCCTCAGCCATGGCGGAACAGGTCCACATTCCTCTTTCTCTGCCTTTTATCTGTCTTATTTTTATGTGTTGAAACTGCTTTGATCTTTCTTTTTATTTTATATTAGATGGAGAAAGCATTTCTCAAACACCCCAAGGTGTTTTTAAGGTGAACTAGCTTCTTCCATGTCTTTATTAATTCTTGGTTTTGTTGATTTCATTTTTAAATTATTGGTGTTTTTCGAGATCTGGGTTAAATTAGTGATGGTTTTTTTTTTCTGTTCAGATCTTGAATTAATTTGAAATTTGATTTGGTATTTTGGCGGCTTGAATTTTCAATTCAAAATATCTGTTTTCTTAATGTAAATTTTGTGATACTTGCACTTGGATCTGCAATTGTTTTTCCCCCCAGTTAAATTATGAATCCATCTGTTACAAATCTGTTTTGCATTGTTCATCAAATAACATGCACAAATAATATTATTTGTATATATTTTGAGGAAAATTATAATATTATTATATATAATCAATGCAAAATTTTTAAGGCACCTTATTAAATACGAAATTTATAGGCACGAAACTAAGAATGATTGAAGCTTCTGCAAACTTTTTTGTTGTCAACATGGTGACTTTAGCTTTTTCAGCATCAATAATTACTGAACTGTTAACCTTAATCTCCTCAAAATCACATTCCTTAGCAAGCTTCATAACTAGCTTAACGACACAGTAATCTCTTAAAAGCAAAGAATTTAATTGAAGTTCATATTTTTGCAAGTTAAATTTAGTAGAGTCTGTCGTCATTCATTGTGTGGTTATTTGTGTTTTTCGGCCACTGTATGTTGTTTTTGCTTTTTCCTTTTGTGGTGCTTTGTCGCACAGCACTTGGGCTACATATCCCCACGAGTTTGAAGACTTCGCTATTTTTCTTGACAGACTTAGAAATAAAGTAATCACATTCACTATTTTTCAAGCCTTTCAAGCCACTTGCGTCTTACTCCTCTATGTTGAATCAAATTGAGGAATTGCTAAGTGCTAGAGACTATAAAGCTGCCATGCAGCTATCAGAAAATCTAAGAAGCTTGGCACTGAAGGAAGGGACTTCATTATTTTCGAACTTTTTGAGGATTCACTTCGGCTTTCTCTTCTATTTTTGCTTCTTTGATTCAGCTAATAGGTGCGTTACTATAAAAGTCCCTGCTTTGTTTCTCTTGCCATACGTGTTTGTCTATCGGGTTTTTAACCATGATTTTAAACTTTTAATTAATTTTTAAAAAAATTGTTGGTTAGATAAATTTAGATTATCTGATCATTGAATCTATATGTTGTTGGGCTGCCCAGAAAAAAAAAAAACTTGAAATAGGTTTACTTAGTACTAGTTAAATCGGGCTTGATTTTAGATAAATCTAATTATTATCTTTAAGCATGATATGTTCTAATACTTTGATTTAAGCTGTTGATGTATGTATTCTGACTATGGAATATCATATTCAAATATTCTACAAAGAAGCTAATTAGGAGATTCTGCAATTGTTGATGGTAATTGGAATTTAAGAATATAGGCTTAAGGGTTTAATTGGAATTTAAGCATGATATGTTCTAATATTTTAAATTTATATTGATGAATACTTTCCACCTATATTAACTTAAGTGAGTAGATATATCAGTAGTGTACATTTTTTATTCCACAAACAATCTTAAAAAGTTGAGATATTATTATTTTTAGATGTATTTGTTAATAATTTACTATAATATTATAAGACACCTAATTTACTATAACATTATAAAACAATCTAAAAAAGTTGAACCGATTTACTTATCTTTGCACAGATTAAGTTACTCTTATTTTCATGCAGAGCATGCAGGAACTAAATTTGCAGTTCAAATTTGAA
The DNA here is from genome assembly GCF_025698545.1 of Gossypium raimondii. Lineage (NCBI taxonomy): Eukaryota > Viridiplantae > Streptophyta > Magnoliopsida > Malvales > Malvaceae > Gossypium > Gossypium raimondii. The sequence continues at coordinate 33,440,833 of NC_068572.1, read as the reverse complement.
GCCTTGCTCAAAAGTTTTTCTCTAAGGCTCATTGCTTTGAGTTCATTACAAGATTTCCTTGATTAAGTAAATGTATTATATCTTTTATTACCAAGATTTACTTGATTAAGAAAATGCATTGTATATTTTATTACCTTGCATATGTATTATTTATTTTGGTTTTGATTCTAGATTTTTATTTGTACTTAAGTGTTCTAACTTTTGGATTTTAATTGTGTTATTAATTTATTATTTTAAATTCTAAATTTAAATTCATTAATTTTTATATTTATATTTAGTTTTACTATATTTATATTTAGTTTTAAAGTTAAAATTTTCTTAGAAAATTTAATTTAAATAATATTTTTTTATTTATCCTTAAAACATAATATAATATTTATCATAGAAATAAATATTATTTGAAAAAAAATTAATTTTTTAAAAGATATGTTTTTAGCGACGTTTGTGTGAAAAGCGCGGTCGTTAAAGGCCTATTCTATAGCAGCGTTTGTGGAAAAAGCGCCGCTAATGGTAATGGTCTTTAGCGGCGTTTGTGCAAAAAGCGTTGCTAAAGGTCATGGTCTATAGCAGCGTTTGTGAAAGAGCGTCGCTAAAGGTCATGGTCTATAGCGGCGTTTGTCGAAAAAGCGCTACTAAAGGTCATGGTCTTTAGCGGCATTTATTTCTAAAAACGCCGCAAAAGTTTGCGACGCGTTCAATAGCGACGTTTTTTTCAGCGCTTGTCAAAACGTCGTAAATAATTTTAGCGGCGCTTTCAAGAAACCTATTTTAGTGTAATGCCTATGTGTTGTGTTTTCACCCCTCCCTTTTCCAACCAACCCCCCAACCCGTGAAAAATTTCCAGGAACTGGGAACCCCCGTCAAATTTCAGACATCCCAAGAATCTCAGGATATTTTCAGTTACTCGTGATACATATTTTGTTTTTTTTTTTAATTCTTGCCCAACCGGTTGCCTATATAAATGGGGTTTTCCTCCTTCTACTCCGTAAACTCTCTCAACACACCCCTCAACCCTAAAAAAAATCCTCTCAATTATTCTTTTTTAATGTTGAAAATTTTCAACAGAAAGATTTATTTGTGTTTGAGGGAAACAATTTGTTAGCTTTAATGCATGTTTGAGTTTACGATGATGTGGTGGCGCTCAAAGACCCCTAGATATCATCTGCTGTGTCAGGATCAAGTACCAAATGAATTTAATATACCAAAACATGATTCATGCCACGATGTCGTATGGTGGTCGTTCCGATGGGAAAAGGCTTGTAATGTCACTATTTTAAGTTTCTCACAGCCTAGGACAATCATTAGGTTCCTTTTCTATTCCTTATAGTTATTTTCGTTTAGTTTGTTTTCAATGAATATGTTCAATAAAGGAGTTGGTACTATTTTCAAACTAAAAATAAAACATTCATATATTAATATATTTGTATTAAACAAATGTTTGAAAACGTTTTGCAACATTATGATAAGCATTAATATGATGCACACGTCTTACATTAAACCTTGAAAACATTTGTAAGCCGTTGCAACGATAATTCCTACACCCATTGAATCAAGCCACCTTGGGGTGATCATGATCAACTAGTAAGAACATGAATTTCCATCCAATTAGTACATGAACCTAATTCATTAGGCTTTCACACGTACTAATAATTGTGTAACATTTGACCATCATTCTAACTTAAGTATAGCTCCTTGTAGAGTTACTTAACTAGATTATCTTGGGTGTATAACCATCAAATCAATATCTATCGCATCATGCACCACAAATGACTTATCTTAGGACAATATCGTCGAGTAGAATGTTGACTAGTTTTCCTATTTTAAGACAGAATTTCTTGATGTATCGCATGATAATACCTACCATAGAGGCCTGTCCAACTATCATACGACCATAAGAAAATTTTGCTTAATTTTATGAAATCTCTTCAGTCCACATGACAACGTCCACCTTAGGACAGGTTCGTTTCATGTCATCACAAGAGACCATTGATAGAGGCTGTAGGTCTTGTTTAGGGACCTTCTCCTTCTCAATATTTTAATAAACATGCAAGGTTTTTAATTTCAGTTTCAATTATGAATGATCAATATATGCATGACAAGTACATGTGGCATTTTTTCCTAATCTATACGACATGCTTATCTCATATATGCATGAACATATATCCGTTGTTATATAAATATCATAATGCTTATCTCATAAATATAAAAGCATAAAATTCAAATGACTCTGATCAGCCAAAGTTTTCATGATTCCATCCTAGAAAAATAATAAAATTATAAAATTACAAAATTCACCTCAAAGCATACATTGGGTCTTTAATGTTGCCACTACGGTTTTTTGCTGCGGTATTGGTTCACGTTTCCATCATTTTTTTCGTGCCACCATCGGCCACCACCACTGGATCATTGTCGGCTCCACTAGGTCTGGTTTTCGTCGTCTTGTTTCTAGGGTTTTACCGAGAAAAAAATTACAAAAATTCCTATATTCGTTTCTGGCTCATATATTTTATTCTAAATAAATAAATCATAAAATAAAACCCTGTGTGAAGATGATAGTCCACAATCTAAAATATACATGCCTGGAAAACAAATTAAATTAGAAATAAATTTTAGGAATCACAACTTTGGCAAAATTACTTTATCATCAATAACAATAAAATAATTATATACATTCATTTACATACATTCCCTTAAACATGTGAATAATTATAAGAATGTCACATCTTATCAAATATTAATCAAATAAGATGAAGAGAGATTCAATCTCGGTTTACACTATAAATATAACACAATCTGACTCTTAATACCAATTATTGGAAAAAAAAATCCAGTTTGAAAATGGTTTTCTTACACAGCAGCAAATTAAAATTTTGAAAACCGGCATGGTTTGTGATATTTATAACAATAAACCTTAGACCAAAATCGTACCTATGTTTTCGAATAAGTGAATCCTTGATTTTTTTGGCTTTCAACCAAACGATCTTCTTCGCTATTCTCGTATCACGAACTGCTTTGAGTGTGGGCTCGAACCAATTGAACCAAACGATCTTTTTCTTATGGGGTTAAAATGAAAATTCTCTCTCTTCTTTAATAGAAACCAGTAGAATTTCTGTTCTGGAAAAATATATTTAATAGTTGAGAATAAATTTTCTCTACTTTCGACAGATTAACAATCTCTTAAAATTGTGTAAATAGCTCTACCAGTGCCATCTGCTTATAGGGAGAGGAGGTAGAACCCTTATTGAATTGTAGAGTTTTATTTCAAATAGAAAAATAACTTCCTAGTTCAACTAGGAGAGGGAAAGGAGCTAATAGAGCGTGTTTCCCCTCATATGTATTATGATGGGGATTCGAGCCTCTCATTGTATTGAGCCAAATTATATGTGCATTTGCAAATGAATCATTTCTCATTTCCATTTTGAGAAAACAACATTCATTTCTAAATAGTTCTATTTCTCCATTTCGGAGAAAACCATAATCATTTTTAAATATTTTTCATTTTTTTATTTCTATTCATTATGTTCATTTTCGATTCAACATGCAATTCATTTTCAGTTTCAATGAGTTAATTGAGGGACTGATTGGACATATGTAATTAGGGCTCAAATGATTTATAATTAAGTTCCAGTTTTTCACCTATTAATTATAAACGCATTTAGTCACAAAGTTATTCCACTATAGTATCGTGACTGAGCTCTCCCTAACGACATGCCATTACGAAAACATCTACTTAGTTCTCGTCCAATAACCTTGTCATAAGTATGGTACCCTCATAGGATATCCTTGATCTATTTGGGATAATATCTGCTCTCCTATTATGATCCTATTTTATCTCATGGTAACCATTACATCTTTCTTCATGAAAAGCCAATAGCTATCAAATAGCAATCAAGTCATTCATCACGAAGACGAACGACCCATGACCACGCTTACTTTTCATCAACCATGTAATGCCAATAAGAGGATATTATTTACTCATGTCTTGGGCTATGAATTCTATTATTGTGTATGATGCTATGTACTATAGAAGTCATACACCTAATGCACCAACTTTCGGTTCCTTACCTATTTAAACTCAGGCTTTTACTTACATTAAAGTGTACAGTCACACATACATAGTCCACCATCCACTCAGGATTTAGGTATGCCACACTATGAATGTCACAAGTGAATAAGTCCATAAACGGGTCCAAGATCTATTCTACTTGGGTTCTATTTGATGTACTGCCAGTCCAGTCAACCACATCTATGTCTTTATTTTTTGGGAGTCATCCGTTTCGATGCCCAAGACAAGGCATCTCTCCAATTGGACTTGATAGATGACATATTGGTCTTTCAATCAGTTTTTGATCATTTTCGATTAAACTAAAGACATGTTTAGGTTTGTCTACTAATACAAGTTATTTTTTTGTATTACGATCTGACTATTTAATACTGCTTAGTATCAATTAAACATTAGACAACCGATTCCAAGAGCCAATTAATGAGCTAATTAATAACGATGCTTAAAAAGAAAAATGGCCAGAATGGATAAGTCCAAGCCATATATGGACGGCTCGAATCTTGAATGGATAGCCTCTGTGACCAAATGAGCCAATTAATGATGAAGTTTCAAAGGCAAAATGGCTAGAGTCTCTCCAGTAACATGAAGAACAATCCTCAAAGAGATGAGAAGGAGAATGAAAAGGTGATCACTTTGCAACTGGGCTAGGAGTTAGAAATGCCCCATAAGCCCATCCATGAAGAAGAGGTGCTCGAAACTGTTGACAAACCCAGAGAAGAGGAAGAAGTCAAGCACCATGAGCCAGTCGAGGAAGTAGATGAACCAATGTCTGATTCGGTAATCTCAAATCCAAGCACAACAAGTGTATCATTCACGACACGACTAGAGGAAGAGTAAAAGAAGTACAAGGTAGATTTTGTAATTTTTCTCAATTTATTTAAATCCTTTAATGTCAACTTGTCACTCCTTAAACTTATCGATAAAATCCCTAAATATGCCAAGTACTTAAAAGAAATAATGGCACGACATAAGAAAATGAAAAATGGCAAGCAAATTGACATTGATGCCTTGTGTAGGACTTTAATTGCTAAGAAGGTACCCCTAAAATTGAAGGATTTGGATAGCTTAACAATCCTAATAGAGATTAGGGGATCGACATTTTAGCTAAGCGCTTTGCGATTTAGGGCTTGCATAAATTTAATGTCTCTATTGATCTATCAAAAAACCAGACTCAGAGATCTTAAAAATACCTCAATAAAGCTACAATTAGTCGATAGATCCTTGGTACACCCAAAAGGTGTGCTCTAGGATGTATTGGTCAAGGTACGGGGATTTATAATCCCCATCGATTCAGTTGTCCTCGATTTTGAGGAAGATCGAGAAATTCCAATTCTTTTGGGTAGACCATTTATGGCCACATCTAGATCAACCATTGATCTCAAAATAAATGAATTAGTAATTCAAATCGATGGCAAAATAGAGGTGTTCAAATGTGGTCAGGATTCCCAAAGTGTGGGATTATTAGGGGATGAACGTTACGTTTTATTCGATTTAACCCCTAACGACCTTAATCAAAGTTGTTTTCCAAGTTGTGCAAGTCTAGGTAAGCGTAATGCAAGAGAAAGAGATAAATGGCAAGATCCCAGAAGAAATGGAATCGATTGGAATGACAACTAGGTCAAGAGCAACAAATGAATTTGATAGTGAAGTTCAAGAAATTGTTCGACAAGTCCGGTAGCACAACATAGATTTAACCCATCAAAATTTAATTAATTTGTAAATATTATATATTATTTTATTTTTATTTGTTAGAATTAGAAATTGGACTTGTTATTTTGTGTTAGAATTAGAAAGAAACAGGTTTCCAATAACAACAGAGGAGCTAGACGTTAGGGTGCATATACGAGTAATCGAGGGCCTTCTACAAGTCTAAGATAGGCCAAATCGAAGCCATGCTGTCACTTTACAATCCCATGACATGACACAACCCATTTGAGCCTAAAAATGAAGAATTTTATCATTGTGTCATGCCATGCCTTACCTATGGCGCGACACACTCTTGAGTTCAGCAAAAACAAAGGACAAAAGAGAGTCGTGTCGCGCCATGTCCCCTCTATGGCGCGACATGCTGGCCAATTTTGGAAAATTTTTGTTCTTGGTTCGACACGATCTTTAGAGATATTCACCAAGGTTTCACAACAAGCAAAACCATAAATGGCTTCTATATATTGCTCTTACCAGCTGCTACAACCTCCAAGCTATCATAACAAACCAACTTACCATTCATAACCCTTTTCTTCGGGATTTCACGAATTCCCTATCATTTTTTTACTTCAAACTCACCTCAAAATCATGTATAGAATCCTTTTCAACAGTGAATCCATAGCGGATAACCATGCCACCATTTGAGAAAGGAAACTTGACAAAAACCTTCAAGCGGTCCAACGAAAATTACTTTTACAAGAATGAGGTTTCAAATCGCTAAGTGCATTGCAAGGCGAGACACGAGAGTTGATTCAATTTCATTGTTGGGAGAAGTTTAGTACAACCTTGACCAATCTAGTGTACCTTCTGATCGTGCACGCATTTTATGTCACGTTGAAGGAGGCGGATGCGAATAGATCGATGGAGGTACTGTGGATGCGAATATTAGTCCGAGGGAAGGGAATTTCTATCTTGCCCCTCAAGATAGCAAGGTATTATAATATTCCATTATACCTTAGTGATTTTGTACAATGCACGGATTTAATGTATTTTTGAGAGAAAATATGGAAGATATACTTAATCTCTTGACGGACGGAAAGGGTGAGTGGAAACATCACTTAGGAACAAACTATCCTATATCATTCTCCTAGAGGAAGTTAAATTCTAAGGTTTGAATGTGGTTTAAATTTATCAGCACTTGAATTTGCCCTACGACAGACGTGTCCAATGTCGATACATTCCAGGCAACATTGTTGTGTGCGATTTTAACGAAGTAAAGTGTAATAGCCCGATTTTCAAAAATGTCGAAAACAGTGGTACGAGATCACCAATTCAGAAAATAAGCTTGTAAATTTTATTATCAATAATTACGAGCTAAATATGATTTTTAAGATATTTTAAATTAGTAACTTGTATTTTATAAAAATTTATTAAGTCAAGAAATTGAGAAGAAGAGGTATCGAGACTTCGATGTTATAAACCAAGCCGTAAATATTTTTATAAATATTTACGAGTGTCAATATGGTAGTGTTAAAGTTTCACGAAAATTTTAATGTTTTGGCGATTAATTAATTAAAAAGACTAAATTGAAAAATGCGAAACTTGCTAAAGTGATTAAATAGCTTAACAATTAAATAAGGAAGGACTAAAAGAGAAAATGGACCAATTTAGGGCTGAGATGACATACCATTAAAAAAATCTAAGATTTTTATGTATTAAGGACAAAATTGGAATTACAATAAAGTTTATGTGGCCAAATTTTATTTTAAGCATTTCAAGACCATTTCTTCTGGAAATTTCGGTGGGAGACAGCCATGGAAGAGGGTTTGGAGCTGGTATTCCATATTTTGGCTTCAAGTAAGTTTAATTCTTGCTTTGTCCTTGAAATTTTTATATTTCTAGACTTTTACAATTAGGTCCAACTTAGTATTCTACTAGTTTCTCATTTTGTCTAGTTTCTCATTTTGTTGAAAGTTTTGGAAGATACTAATGATAAGTTCATATGATTTTTGTTATTTTTTGATGAAATTGAGATGTTAATGGATGTTTAAAGGTGTTTTATTAAAGAATTTTAGATGAAAACATGTTTTAGGGATTAAATTGAAAAGTATTGAAATCATGGAGAAATTCTAAAATTTCATGGAATCTATGGGCTGTTATTGATATGTATGAGAAATACTAGGCTTGAATCAAGGATTATATTGCAAGAATTTCATTTTCCAAGCCTAGGGACGAAATTATCATGTATTAAAAGTTTAGAGTCAAATTGGTAATCAATATATTACACTAAACAGTTTTGGGCAGCAACAGTGGTCTAACTTTGAAAAATAACCAAAAATTGTGGGAATTGAATTAGAGGGTGAATAAAATATGAAATTAAAGCTTATTGAGTCTAGTTTCTCATAGAAGAAATTGTGTACGCAATGAAATTGTAAATCATGAGATATAATAGATTTTGTGAGACAAGGTCAGAATGAATTTGGGTTCCCCTGTTCTGAATTTGGAAAATCATTAAAAATTTTAGAAAAATGATTATGAGTTATAATTTATATGGTTAGAATCCTTAATGAGTCTATTTTTAGAAGAAACAAATATAAATATCATCCAAATTCTTTACAATGAGATAATTAATTTTTAGTGAAGAGTGGTCGGAACTGTCAGACAGCAAAACAGGGGAAACTTTAAAGAATAAACTGTACTATTTGGCTGAATCAAAAATTCTGAAAATTTTATGGTAAGAAGGTATGTGAGTCTAGTTTCAGGGAAAATTAACGGATCTTAATTTTGAGCTTTGTATCTCTGGATAAAAATACTTTAGTGACTCGGACTCGGATAAACAGTTTTGAATATACATGTGAGTGAATAGTGAAATTATAGCTAATGTTGTTTAAGTGTGTTATACACATTAAGGATGTGGAATGGGGAGGAGGAGGAGGAAAATTGGGAAGTATATGAATGATTTGTGTACAATTTGTCATATGCTTGATTATAATTGATAAACGATGAAATAGAAATAATGCTTATATTTGTGCATTATTGGTTATGATTTAAGCTCATGTGTGAAAATAAAGTTTCATAGTATGTGTGTATCGTATATTCGGTATATGATTTGGCATGAAATAATTTCATGAATGGTTTATCATGTGGTTAGTTCCAAAAGAATTATGTTTAAATATACTAGCTTGTGACTATGGTTGAATGATATGTTTATATCTTGTGTGATGTGCATAGGAAACAAGGGTGGTAAGATAATGAAATAGTACGTTCATATGGCCGAAATTTAATGATTAAATGTTAATTTCATGAGTTATGTAATGTATGATGAGATATATTTATTGATGAAATGAGAATAAAATAAAAATGCGAAAACTGAATAAATGATCAAATTGAGCGGAACGCCGGATTTGAGTACTTCTGATCAAGTGAAAAGTGAAAAGTGATAGCTTCGGCTATACTTATCTGATCAAGAGACAAAGTGATAAGTGATAGTTTCGGCTACACTTATCTGATCAAGTGACAAGTGAAAAGTGATAAGTGATAGCTTTAGCTACACTTATCTGATCAAGAGACAAAGTGATAAGTGGCTACACTTATCTGATCAAGAAACAAAGTGATAAGTGGTTACACTTATCTGATCAGGGACAAGTGATAAGTGATCATACGTAAGACCATAGTTATACTATGGCAAAGTGAAAGTGAAGTACTCAATTTTCCGTAACCGTTCCCTAATTTGATTAAGGATGGTAAGTGACAAATGGGCCCAAAAGAATTAAAGTAAATGGATAAGTGGTAGTGTATTTATATCAGGACGATGTTGTTATTCAAGCTAAAATGATATTTTCGTTGCAAAATTGAGAATTTCATAAATTTGTTATTGAATGGTATAATCAATAAACATTGAGTTAAATGGTAAATACGTATTAGTGTTGAACTTGATGTCATTGAATTGTACGTGAATTAAATGGAAATTGCTAGTGATATGATCTAAATCGTGAGCATGAGAAATTGCGAATTGAGGGAAATGGAAATGAAGCATTGAATTTCATGAGTATGTATCGGGTCTCGTAAGCCCTAATTATTATGATTATAACATTTTGAGGATATACTGTGAAAAGTTATAGAAGCATGTTAATTATTTTGAAAGTTTTAATTTAAATGAAATTTTATAACTCGGTTAAATACGTTTATAAGTGCATGTGTTTTGGTAATGCCTCGTACCCTATTCCGGTATTGAATACGGGTAAGGGGTGTTACATAAAGAGTTTGTGTGGGAACTTGGATATATCAGAGCATGCTCTAATGTGCTAGGAAAAATGAGGTGGAATTAATTTTCCCGCACTTAGTGACAGTCTTATGCCGATGAACGAATGAGCCAGTGGGACAATCAGGTCATGTCTTACAACCAATCGAGTTTCTGTTATTGGAACTGAGTGTGGAGTATCTTATAGGGAATAGGAAAAGAAAGAGAGCGATAAAGACAAAACCACATGTAGGCGAGAATGTGCTACCTGATTCAAAATGGATAGTTCGATGGATGCAAGAAGCTGGACTGATTTTTTAAGATTATACGAATAAAATTGGGTTGAATCTGCCACAATTCCCATGAACTAAGTACAAGTTAAAGACATAACCGAACAAGATGAGGAAAGAGAATGAATTAGAAGAAGAAAAATATCCCGAAGAAGATCCGGAGGAGTTGGAAGGTGAACCAAGCAAAGCGGATAAAATGTTGGATCCTGATTCAAACTAATTTCAAACAATTCCATTAATTTTCATTTTTTTTAGTTTGGAATTTGTATTTTGTTTTTGTTTAGGATGATTTTAATTTTTTTTTACTTCTTAATTATTTAAGACTTTAATATTTTATATATGTAGTGGTGGTTAGTTTTTCTTAGTAGGAACCCCAAAATTTTGAAGGCACAACAATATAGAGTTAAAACTGAAAGGAGGAGTAGTTCCCAGCAATTGTATTGCATGAGTCATGCCAATCGGGTAATCTCTTTCCTTTATATTTTTATTTCACATTAGGGACAATGTGTTGAATAAATTATGGAGGTGACTTAGGAAAAATGTTAATATATTCTGTTATTTTATTTTTCTAGTTTTTAGTAGTTTTAAATTTTTATTTTGCATGTTTTTTATGTGCTTGAGCTTATAGAAATACAAGTGATTGGTTAGGAGCATGTTAATAGGAATTTGTGAATAAATTTCAAATTTAGTTTGATAATAATTGATTCTAAATTTTAATTTTAAACTACTTACTTCAATTTATTACACTGTGAATAGATTCAAGATGTTAAGTGTACCACATGATAAATAGATATATAAATAGCATGCATGTTTAATTGAGTTATAGGTTGTAAAAATTGATAGACTTGGTCGATTTAAGCCATGTATAGAATTACCTAGGGACAACCTAAGACATTGTTTGGTAAACAACTTTTTGACGCAAAAAGCTATCCCGTAAATATTTTCTCTAGTACTTATTTTGAGCCTGGATCTATTTTTTTGATGAACCATGAATGAAACCTTAAGCCTAAAGAATATTCTATTTAATTCTTTATTTCTTTGTCCTTGCACGGATTTAAATGTCTGATTATTGATATTGAGAGATTAGGTAGATACATCACAGTGGTTTCAAAAGAAAAAAAATGAGTGACTAAGGAATTGTTTGATATAGTGAGTATAAGATTTCTTGAGCTTGTAGAAAAATAAAGCAAAATTCCAATCGAGAAAATTTGATGAAAAAAATATAAAGACAAAGTGAGTTGGAAAAAAAGTACGCTTACATTTGTTCCAAAAAACAATACGAGCTCGGATGATTGTACTCATGAATATTATACTGGCCATAGAAATAGAGAAATAAGGAAGGTGAGAGAAGTGGATATAAGGTGGTGAGTATATGTATACGCAAGAGAGTATCGAGGTCAATATAATGTGCGAAACTACTTTTGTGCTTAGCTATTTTATCGAGCACGTTCTTTGAATTCCAAACCAACCTAAGCCGCAGAACGTTACAAGCCGAAAAGTCCTATGTGACCTAGGTAGTACCTTATATGGATGACAATTGCCATGTTTTGATGTTTTTACCACATGTATTCATTTGAACATAATTTTCTATTTGTATATTTGTTTTGATGAAAATCTATACTTATCATTCTTTTTTTTTTGCTTTGTAATTTATTGAACTAACCCGTCTAATTTTAGAAATTGTGAGTCAATTTTATATCATGCTAGTATTATATGTTTATTTTCATTATATTGTTAATATATTTCTATCCATTTTCCTGTATCAAGCTAGCTCAAGTACATTTTCTTTTCTTTAAATGTTTATTTCTTGTTTTTAGTTTTTATTTTGTGTTGTTTAGTTTGCTTAAGGACAAGCAAAGACTTAAGTGTGAGGGTATTTGAACTGTCTTCAAATGTAGTTGTAATTTTGGTCTATTTTCGCACTTAAGGAGCTTGTTTTCTAACCAATTTAGTGTTTAGTATTTTGTTTATAGTATCCAGTAGTTAGTATGAAAAGTTAATAAAAAGAAGTATTTTAAACAAAATTTGTGAGTGTTGTGACCTATTAGACTGACACGAACCTTAGGTAGTGCTAATGTGTTGAATTGAGTGTGTAGGATGATGAATTATAGGCCCAATTAACATGAGAGTAAGGGACGAGTAATGCACAAGCTTCTCAAGCCGTCAAAGCATGAAACGAACCATACAAGGCATAAATTGACTATCGTGTTGTGCCATAGATCTTGTATGACGTGACATAGATCGACGTGCTACCCAAGTACAATAAGATTATTTTTGTCCACACAATCAACTTTATACGAAGACTTAGGACGTGTCGAAGACCTAATTTAGGTTGCCAACACTCCTACAAATAAGACGTTAGAGGTTTGATGTAACTAAGTTATCTTAGACGCCTTCAAAAACCCTCGTAGTTAGGAGTAGGATTAAACAAAGTTTTCTTTCCATTTTCTTAAACAACTTTGTTCTTTCCTCTTGGAATCAATTTTGATCCAAGAGTTCTTTTATAATCTTAGACACTTGGAGAGCCTTGTAGGATTTGATTAATTAATGGAAGCGTACGAGAGCGAGTAATGATTAGAGATAATCCTGATTAAGATATGTATGTGAGCTATCTATAAATAGGAGGGCTTGATAGTTGAGAGAATATTTCAAATTCATCTTATTTACTAGACATTGTTATTATCGAAGAAACCATGTGAGTTCTTCTTTGTTAATGAAGGTGTTGACTATAAAAGCATAAGAGAGATTTTATACCAGTTGTCTGCTGGTAAATTCTTAAACCTTCTTTTAAGCTTTACCAGATAGATAGAAGCTAATGCAAGAGAGGTTCAATAGGATTTCTTTGAATACTGGATATGAAAGAAACTTCTATCTAGAAATTATTTGCTTGTCTACAGATTCTTGCTATATTGTAAAGTTTTGGTCATTTTTTATGTTTAAAAAATTTGTTTTACTATTTTAGCTAAAGAAATGGGAGAAGCTCCTAATATTAAAGGGAAGGAACCAACAGAGTAGACAAAGCTTTGAGTAAGGTATTCTGGTGAGTTCCTCTATACATTGTGTCTGATATTTGCATTATCTTATTTAATCCTTATCACTGTACACCCAGGAAAGTGGCTTTTTCCTTTGTCTCAAGTGTTAATGTCTAAGGAAACATATTCAAAGAGACTTTGCATGCAAGGTTATATATGATTAAACAGACCCAGAAAACTTGGCATATACATGGTATGAGTACTACTTCCTTAGTGCATAAAATCAGTATCTAGACAGGTGTAAGGAGGCAACGGAGGGATGTTGTCTATAATGATAAAAAGAAGACATGGGATAAAATGTTTTGCCTCCGGTATGACACTTTGGTGAAAACTGTGATTGGTGAAAACCCGACCTTGCGGGGTAACACATATGTGTTCAAACAAGGAGGGAAGTTAAGGGGATACGAAGGTGATGTCCATTAAATAGCTCTAACGAGTAGATATGAAGATACATGAAAAGTTAGTTCTTTGGAACAAGGATCAAAAGTTAGCACAATGAATGTAGTACATAAGAAAAAGGGTACATGTGATAGTGCTCATTGCATAAAATGTAAAATAAGTCAGTCAGTCATAAAAAGGGTAGTCACACATATGGCGTTTCCGCGGAGTAGTTGTGCCTGTGACCATCATGTATGAGTTTAGAAACCAGTGTTGTCTGTCGGAAGGCTGAGTTTATCGCGGTAGTATCCGCTAATTGATTTATGGATCAGATGGATGTATATGCTGAATATGGTGAACTAGTCTATCAGTTTGCGCCCTATCTCTTAATGCCTTATAGTAATATTAGTGGGTTTTATTTCCCCAGGAGCTTACTAAGTTGTCATGAACTTACTCAGTTTTTTCTTACTTTTAGGTTCTTAGGTTGAGCGTGGTGATTGAAGGGATACAGCCAGATCTGTTGCCATTTGCGAGACTTCTTTTTTCGTAGGATCATGTATTTTCCAAGGGTATTAGGACGTTGTTGGATATCGACGCTTTTAAAACCATTAATTTGTACTTGAAACGTTATGTTGGATACTGCCAATGTTGATTAGTAGCCTCATTGGCTTATCTTTATTTGTGATTTATAAATATTGTTAAGTAGTCGCCAAATGCTATTTCTTGTATCTTTAAATCCTTAAGTGTGGCGGTATAACATTTTAAAATTTTGCTTTCAAATAAATGTAGTCTTAAATTAATGGAACATCGTACTAAAAAAGGGGTACGCACCAAAATGGATAGTTGTTTTAAAGGGGAGAGTTTTGTGTTTCCAACAGGTCGACCAGTGGCACTCCATATCCGAAACCAACGATTGGGTCGGGTGTGGGGTGTTACAAGTTTGTTGGTATCAGAGTTTCAGTTTTGCCGATTTTTAGAAACCAATTTCAGCTAGAAACTCCGCAATACATGTTACACAAATCTGGCTGGAACCTTCATAGTATTGCTAACAAAATTTGTTTTATAGTGAAGAAAGAAAGAAAAATGTCGATAAACTCAAGGAATGCTGAGGGGGAAGAAGTGGAAAGCAATACCCCGCCATTAGTGGATAACCCTGCTCCTTTTTTGAGCCGGGGAGTATTGGGAACAAAGGCTAAGGATGCCTTGATGGAAATGGTGGGACATGTTATGTGGCAATGGTTCGAGCGGTACATGGGAGTTGCTCCAACCTCATCTTATAAACGTCGTGATGAATCAGTGAGACAATAGGAGACGATTAGGAAAACAGAGGTTACACCACCGGGAAACCTTGCATCTCCAATTCCAGCTGTAGCGATGTCTAAAGGAGACCCGGTAGAGATCATCCATAAGAAGGGTGGTAGAGAGTTTCGAGGTGGTAAAGAGGATGATCCAGTTACAGTAGAAAAATGGCTTTCCCAAGTCTGTCGGGTAGTTGAGGAACTGCAGTGCTCCTCAGTTGAAAGTCTAAGATGCACCATCTCCCTACTTGAGGATGAGGCATATCAATGGTGGACTACAGTATCCAGCATGGCCCCAAGAAATCAGGTGAATTGGGACTTTTTAAAACTCAAGCAAAGATAAACGACAATGTTTGAGTATGAGAAGGAGTTTATCAGGTTAAGCAAGTACGCTAAGGACTTAGTGCCAAACAGGGAAGGTTTGTGCATTAGGTTCAAAGGGGTTTAAATAAGGAATTGAGGGTACTGTTGTCTGCTCTTGAGATTAGAGATTTTGCTGCCCTGTCTCTGAAGGCCTAAAGAATGGAGACAACCATTCAAGAAAGAAATAAGGTCAGGGAAAGGGAAAAGAACAAGCATGTAGCTTCTAACACAGTGTCTAATGCCGGGTTCAAAAGACCCAGAGAAGTTAGAGGGTATTCTACTACCTTAACAAGGGAGTCACAAACTGTGGGCTTCCAGCGAGAACAAAGTGTACACCAAGCGATGCCTATGGCCAGCACGAAAGGACCCGAAAGAATGAAAATTCCAACTTGTAATAGTTGCGGGAAGAACCATACCAACGTATACCGGAGGGGCACTAGGGATGTTATAATTGTGGAGCCCAGGACCATTACAATAGGGATTGTCCCATAAACATAAGAGGAAATACCGAACAATTTGTGCAAGTAGTTAAGGAGTCCAAACATAAAGTGAAAATGAGGGCGATAATTAAATTAGAGTTGGTCTAGGGAGCCACAAGAAGAAATATAGTCAGACACAACTAGAGTATATGCCATGTAGAAGGAGTCTTAGAGTTGTCCTCATAGAGGTTAGCAAGGTAGTCACAGATCCTTTAGGCTAGGACACTATAGTAAATAAGGGGGTAAAGGACTATTCATTGAGTTTTGGGGGACATGTATTCTTGGTGGATTTAATGCTTTTGAGTTTTTGAGTTTGATGCCATATTGGGGTTGGATTGGCTTATGAGACATAATGCAGTAGTTGAGTGCAAGTCTAGAGGGGTATAGTTCGTATCCATTGATAGAAATAAAGTGTTTGTCTGGGGAATGAAGCGGGACATCATGAGCAATTTAGTCTCAACAATTTTAGCTCACAAATTGTTGGTTAAGGGTGGAGATAGTTATTTAGCATATATCCTGGTTTCTAAAATGGTGAGGGAAGAATTTGGACAGGTACCAATTGTGAATGAATTTCGAAATGTCTTTTCAAAAGAATTATCGGGGATTCAGCCAAATAGAGACGTGGAGTTCTCTATTAATGTGACACCGATGAATTTTATCTCAAGTACGCCTTATAGAATGACTCCAGTAGAGTTGAAAAAGTTTAAAACTTAGCTGCAAGAACTATTGGATAAGGGGTTCATCAGAACAAGTGTTTCACGTTCGGGTGCTCCAATACAATTTGTTAAGAAAAAGGTGGAACCCTTCGATTGTGTATTGACTATAGCCAATTGAATAAGGTGACTATTAATAACAAGTATCCGTTACCTAGAATTGAGAACTTGTTCGACCAGCTAAGCTGGGCTAAGCTGTTTTTAAATATTGATTTGTGGTCTGGATATTATCAGGTAAATATTAAAGGAGATGATATTAAAAAAACTACTTTTTTCATGCGTTACGGGCACTATGAATTTTTAGTAATTCCTTTTGGTTTAACCAATGCACCAACAGTATTTATGGACCTGATGAGCAAAATATTCTAGCCTTACCTTTATTGTTGTTTCATTGTCTTCATTGAAGATATTTTGGTTTACTCAAAGAGTGAGGCAGAGCATGAGGAACACTTGCGGATAGTTTTAAGTGTTCTTCGGGAAAATAAATTCTACGCCAAATTCAACAAGTGCAAATTCTGGCTAAAGGAAGTCCATTTCTTAGTCCATGTCATCACCGTAGAAGGAATCAAGGTAGATCCTGTGAAGACCTGTGCTATTCTTGAATGGAATCAGCTGAAAAATGTTACTGAGGTGCGCAATTTCCTTAGTCTAGAGGGTTATTATAGAAAGTCTGTGTAGGGGTTCTCAATGATGACAATACCATTAACTCGATTGTTAAGGAAAGATGAAAAGTTTTGTTGGTCTGAAGAATGTCAGCATAGTTTTGATGAGCTGAAGAAAGCAGTGTTGTGTTAGCTAGAACCGAGAGTAGAATATGTCGTGTTTATTGATGCATCATTGAACGATTTAGGGTGCATACTTATGCAAAAGGGGAAGGCAATTATATATGTGTCATGCCAGCTCAAGCCCCATAAGAAGAACTACCAAACTCATGACTTGGAATTGGCAGCTGTAGTATTGACCCTAAAGATTTGGAGGCATTATATTTATAGGTAGAAATGTCATATATTCTCATACCACAAGAGCTTAAAGTATCTACTCACTCAGAAGGAGCTGAACCTACGCCAGCGAAAATGAATAAAACTGTTAAAAGATTATGACTTGACCATCAAATACCATCCTCAAAAGTTTTGGTGGTAGATGCATTGAGTAGGAAAACTATATCGACTCTTGCTTATTTAAGAGTGAGAGTGTGTCTAGCTGATGATGGTTCAAGTCTCGCTAAATTGAGGGCGCGACCAGTATTCCTTTCTTAGATATTGAAGTCACAACTCACAGATGAATGATCTAATGAGATAAAAGAACGTATGACAGCTGGTGATGCTAAGAATTTTAGCCTAGGAAACGAAGGAGAATTTCGCTTCATGGGAAGACTATATGTTCCCAATGAAGAAGAGCTAAGGTAGGAGATTATTAAAGAAGCTCACTATGGACCATATTCCCTTCATCTAGGAAGTGTAAAGATGTATCAAAATATGAAGAATTTATTTTGGTGACCGAGAATGAAAAGTGAAATATCAGAGTTTGTAATGAAGTGCTTAACCTGCCAGAGGGTCAAGGCTGAACATCAGGTTTCTTCTGGTAAATTGTGCTTGCTTGAGATCCCAGAATGGAAGTGAGATAGGATCACGATGGAATTTGTGTTGGGGTTGCCTTTCAATGCAACTAAGAAGAATGTTGTTTGGGTAATTCTGGATCTATTAACAAAGCCAGCTCACTTTGTAGTAGTGTGAACCAACTACTTATTGGAAAAGTTAGTAAAATTACACATTTCAGAAATAGTTCGCCTGTACGGTATTCCTTCTTCAATTTTGTCGAATCAAGACCCTAGATTCACTTCGAGGTTCTAGAAGGAGTTACAGATATATCTTGAAACCAAGCTTCAGTTCAGTACTGTCTTCCATCCACGGACTGATTGATGTCAAAGTGTTGAAGATATGCTCAGAAGTTGCGTGATTGATTTTGGGTTGAATTGGGAAAAATATCTACCCTTGGTGGAGTCTACCTATAACAACAGTTATCACGCTAGTTTGGGCATGTCACCTTTTGACGCACAGTATGAGAGCGGAAACACAAAACTATATGGACTTTTTTAGCACCTTTTGAGACCTAATTCATGCAGTTTCATAGTAAATTTTGTCAAAATTCATAATTTAATTATAAAACAATTAATCTGTAGTTAAATTATTAACATATTGAATTTTAATTATTTTTATAATAAATTTTCACAAATTTAGTTTATTTTCGACAGTTTTGCACAAAACGTGAAATTGGCTAGACAGACACCTCGAAAGGCTTGAACTGTTAGAGAAATTTTTGCATCGAGTGAACCAAGAGCAATGCTGAATATTTTTCCATCCAAGGATGGTCCAAATAATGATTATTTTATGCACTTTATATTTATTTTTATCCAAATTTAATTGGGTTAAAAATTAATATAAAGTCTAAAGCAGAAAATGACCCAATTGTGTTAATAAAATAAGACTGATCCAACAAGAAAAATGGTAGCCCAAAACCGTCCAACAAGCTGACCCAATCAGCTGAATTTTTCTGATTTTTATGCTTGCAAAACAAACCTTAAAGTTTCCTTAAACTCCATTCAAACCCCTCCACTTTTTGTGCCTTTGAAGATTTGCCCTTAGCTTAAAATAGCAAGTTTGAAATATTCAAACTTGATTATTGTATGGCTGGCCAAGAAGGAGTGTGTGGCTGCTAATTATTTGCTATTTTTAGCAGTCATTCCCACCTATAAATACCCTATTTGCTACTTCATTCAACACATCTTCATTCCTACACATCTCTCTCTCTTTCACTCACTTTCTTCTATTTGTTTTTCCCTTTTTCTTGTCCAATTTCCTTCCCGATTTCCCTCTTGAAAAAGAGCCTTCTTCCACCTTGGAATAGCATATTTCAATTGTTAGTAGAGGCCTTAGTTCAACAGAACGAGCAGAGAAGAAGAGGAGTGCACTAGTCTGACTTCAGAGATACATTGGATTTGCTTTCTAGTTCCCTTCTCTTTAATTTTCTTTTTTATGTTGAGATTATGAATATGAAGGATTGTTATGTTGTTGTTCTTGTTCTAATTAAAATGGTTTAAATTAATTTGTGTTAGATTGATTGCATTCTGTCCACTCGAATTATTAAAATCATGTTTGTGTTGTTATAGGCATTGGTGAGCTGTTCAATTAAATAAAACCATGCTTGTGTTATACTTGCATTATAAAATGTAAGGTAACAAATGAATTAATTATTAAAGGTATTGAAATTATAATTAATTGACACAATATTTAATTGGTGCATGTTTAATCTTCTAAGGTAGCTGAAGGTTAAATTAGCGACGGTATTAAACGGTACATTAGCCTTGCATAACTTGCAAGATTATTGTGATTAAACTATTTCAATATAGAAATATGTTGTTACCTCACTTAATCTTTTATGTGCTTATGAAGATTAATTAATTGTTTGAATTGACATTGAAAAATGTTTAAGAGATTAGTTAATTTAGTAAGTGCGTATGAGCAGTAGTTAGCAAATTACCAAGTTGCCGTGAAAATATTCGTAACAACATGAATATGGGTTTAATAATTCTAAGTTAAGGAATGTAATTGATCTAACACAATTATGTCATCTTGATTAAAACCATATTTTGAAATCGTGCATTGAAATTTTTATTTTATTTTATTTTAGTTAGTTAAATTTTAATTTTAATCACTTCCTCAAAATCAAAATATTTTTAATCACCAAAGTGTTTGATTTACTTTTCATAAATATTTTTCTTTCACAATCCCTGTAGGTATGATAACTCGACATTTACTTATCAGTTTATTACTTGTTGTGATTGTGTACACTTGTACATTTCTGTCGTTTCAAGTTTTTGGCGCCATTGTTGGGGACTATTTTAAAAGTCATTATTTGCGAAATTGTTAATTTTGCATTTTTGGTTTATTTTTTTGTTTAATTTTAATTCCATTATTTTTCTTTGATTGTTTCAGGTGTTTATGAGTATTGATCGAATTATCGATTTACTCCTTGTAGATCCTAAAATTGAAAGAACTTTTCGACAAAGAAGAAGACAAGCAAGTCAAATAAGGACCGAAGAGATGAACTTTGAAAATCCAAATCAAGGAAATGGAGGAAACCTTGCTCAAAATCCTATCCTTATTACTGATGATAGGGATAAAGCTCTAAGACAGTATGCCGTGCCAGTGTTTTATGAGCTTAATTCGGGTATTAGGAGACTTGAAATTGAGGCATAGCAATTTAAGCTAAGGCTAGTTATGTTCCAGATGCTTCAGACAGTGGGCCAATTCAGTGGAATGCCGACCGAAGATCCTCACCTTCACTTAAGATTATTTATGGAGGTGAGTGATTCTTTCAAACTAGCTAGAGTACCTGAAGATGCACTACGATTAAAGTTGTTCCCATATTCACTAAGGGATAGAGCTCGGGCCTGGTTGAACTCATTGCCACCAAATTCCATTACCACATGGCAAGAGCTAGCAGAAACAGTCATTATGAAGTATTTCTCACCTAGCAAGAATGCTAAGTTGAGGAACGAGATTACTACCTTTCAACAGTTGGATGATGAGTCCTTATATAAGGCATGGGAAAGGTTTCAAGAGCTATAATAAAGATGCCCTCATCATGGAATCCTTCATTGTATCCAATTAGAGACGTTCTATAACAGTCTCAATGCTCACATGAGGATGGTAGTGGATGCTTCTGCTAATGGTGCTCTCCTTTCTGAGTCTTATAACGAGGCTTATGAAATCATTGAGAGGATTTCTCGCAAAAATTATCAATGGCCAACCAATCGAGCAATGTCAGGAAGACGAGTCACTGAAGTACATGAAATAGACACTCTCACTTCACTCGCAACGTAGGTATCTTCAATATCCTCAATGCTTAGAAAATTTACTACTAATAAGTTTAATAATTTTGCAGCTCAACCACCAAATCAATTCGAAAATGTAGCCTGTGTTTATTGTTGGGAAGGGAACTTATTCGAAGAATGTCCATCAAACTCAGAATTTGTATATTACATGGGTAACCAAAACTAAAACTAAAACCAAGGAAGGAAAGGAATGTAATCAAATTTTTATAACCCATCTTGGCGAAACCACCCTAATTTTTCTTGGAGTAACCAAGGGACTAGAACCAGTAAAACTTATGCACAACCTAGACCGACCCAGCTACCTGTTTTTACCCAATAAGTTCAGAAACCAACTCAAGCTGAACCTGTCAATAGCTTAGAAAACCTATTGAAGGCATATATGGCAAAGAATGATACTACTATAAGGAATTTAGAGAATAAAGTGGGTCAAATTGCTACTGAAATTAGGAACCAACCACAAGGTGCTTTGCCTAGTGATACGGAAAATCCAAGAAATTTGAGGAAAGAGCATTGTAAAGAATTGACAGTGAGGAGTAGAAAGACATTATAACCCAACACTGTCGAAGTTGAAAAGGAGCCAGCTGATGCTCAAGATTTAGTGGAAGTTCAACCAAGTGTTGAAATTTCAGCTTCACCAGAACCAGAATTTGCAAAACCCGATAAGGTAACTTCTTAGCCGGTCAATTTTAATAAACTAACAACTTTATTAGATGCAAAATTGCCACAGAAGACGAATCAACCAGTTCCAGTAAAGAATCCTCTACCACCTTACCCTCAAAGACTTCAAAAGCAGAAATAAGAAGTCCAGTTCAATAAATTTTAAATGTACTTAAGCAAATTCACATCAACATTACGTTAGTAGAAACATTTGAGCATATGGCAAACTATGTCAGATTCGTGAAGGATATTCTATCTAAGAAACGGAGACGTGGAGAATTTGAGACGGTAGCCCTGACAAAGGAATGCAATGCATATATTCAAAATAAACTACCCCCCAAAGATGATGGACCCTAGATGTTTTACCATACCTTGCAACATTTGAGAAACTTATTATGGTAAGACACTATGTGATTTGGGTGCAAGTGTCATGGGTTGCGCATGGGAGCACGCAACCATGACAAACTTGTGCGATCCATCATGTTTGAGGGAGGTCATTTGGCCCAACCAAACTGGCCTGTTGCCTGGAGAGATTAAAAGCCCATCTCAAGAGCCTGATAAATATGGGAAGTGATCCAAGAAGATATGATTATAAAATCTTAGAGTTCTAATTGTATACAACTTCTAATTGTGTCTTAGAGTTCTAATTGTATACAGCTTTTAATTGTAGCCCTTGATGTACTTTGAGGCTCAACTATAAATAGAGACCTCTTTGCTTATTGTAAGGCATTCAGTTGTTTATAAGAATTTTGAGAGTGTTCACTCAAACTTTTCTCCCAAGCGTTCTTGCTTTTGTTCATCTTTCAAAGTTTGTTCTTACTTCGTTATTCTGCTGTTCTTCGTGGGTGCCTTGAGGGAATTCTGTTGAATCCTTTATCATTGCGAGATTAAGCTGACTTAGGTGTTTTTACTGTTGAATTCATTATCATTGCAAGTTAGGCTGACTTAGGCGTTTTTAAGCAAAGAAACTGCCTAAGGCCACACGGATCGCATGAAAAAATTCTAAGTCCGTGACAGTTGGTATCCGAGCTAAGGTTCGAAATGACCATTGAAAGATGTCGAAAGAAGTTTCTGGGAATGTTGAGGGAATGGAGACCCATGGGAGGGCTAGGAAAGCTAGTCGCTCGAGGGACATATTGTCAGCTTTAGGGGATCGTGTTGTCACTCTCGAGAATTCCGTGGGGGATATCAAGGAGAGGATTGATGATGTTGATGATAGGCTCCATGATGGATTGCAGTCCATGCAGGAGCAGCTCAAAGTGTATGTCTTGGACATTGTGGAACAGTTGACGGGTAGAGATGATGCCATTGAGACTATGGTGGCGGCCTTGAAAGGGGAGATTACAGAGCTCAAGGGTGAACTCACAATCTACAAGGCTACTTTGGGCAATGGTGGGTTAGCTGCTGTCGCACCCAAGCCCAATATTGATGTTCCTAAGCCCAAGGAGTTCAAGGGAACAAGGTCCGCAAGAGATGTGGACAACTTTTGGTGGGGAATCGAGCAATACTTCCGTGCCAAAGGGATCACAGAGGATGTCACTAAAGTAACTACTACTGCGATGTATTTATCTGACGTTGCTTTGTTATAGTGGCGTCGTAGGTCCACTGATGTGAGACGTGGTGGGACCAAAATTGAAACTTAGGAGGAGTTTCGATGTGAGTTCAAAGCATAGTTTTACCCAGAGTATGCCGAGGATGAGGCTCGGGCAAAGTTGCGTCGACTTGCGCAACAAAGCACTGTGAGGGAGTATGTGCAGGAGTTTAGCGAACTTATGCTTCAAATCTCAAATATGGGGGAGAAAGAGGCATTCTTTTCCTTCATGGACGGATTAAAACCGTGGGCGAAGTAGGAGTTGCAACGCCGAGGAGTTCAAGAACTCACCAAGGCTATGTCCGTCGCAGAATCGCTTGCTGAATTTGGTGGGAGGAAAGACAATGCCAATTCTTCTAAAGCCAGATTTAATCAAAAGGGTAATACTGGGGGAGATAAAGAAAGCCCCACTAGGAACGGCAATGGTAAGAAGCCTTGGGACAAGAAAAAGAGTGGGCCTATAAGTTGCTTTCACTGAGATGATCCACATATGATCAAGGACTGCCCAAAGAAGGCTGCTCTCGCGGCTATGGAAGCAAAGGGGGAGTCCAATGCGGAGGATAACAATCTTGGTTTGATACTAAGGGGTGTTAAAGATAGAATGAGCCATGGTTTGATGTTTGTAGACATCATTGTGGTTGGCAGGAAATTGAATGCGCTCATTGACACAGGTGCTTCTGATTTGTTCATGTCTGAGGAGGCTGCTTGTAAACTAGGCCTCAAGATAGATAATGAAGTGGGTCGGATCAAAATAGTGAACTCAGAAAGTGTTCCAATTAAGGGGGTTGCAAAGGGAGTGGATCTTCAGCTCGGCAAATGGTCTGGGAAGGTATCCATTAAGGTAATACCGCTTGATGGTTATGATTTTGTGGTTGGACTAAGCTTTCTAGATCAGGTAATGCTCTTATTGCCCCTTCGAGTAATTACATGGTGATTTCGGATACGAAACATCAATGCATGGTGAAAGTAACAAGGAAGAGAAGCTTTGAAGGAAAAACACTGTCGGCAATTCAGTTTGCTAAAGGTGTACGTAGAAATGAAGTCTCATATTTAGCAACCTTGAAGATCGAAGAGACCGCTGAGACTGTTAGTGAGACCCCGAAAGAAGTGGGTCAATTGTTGCAATCATTCCGAGATATAATGCCTGCTCAATTGCCCAAAAGTTTGCCACCCAAGAGGGAGGTGGACCACAAAATCGAGTTAGTGTCCAATGTGGTGTCGCCAACAAGGGCCCCCTATCATATGTCTCCGCCAGAATTAGAAGAGTTGCGAAAACAATTGAAGGAAATTTTAGATGCGGGATTCATTAGGCCATCTAAATCTCCATACGGTGCCCCAGTGTTGTTCCAAAAGAAACATGGTGGGTCCTTGAGAATATGCATCGATTATCGAGCTCTAAACAAGATCACTATGAAGAATAGGTACCCTATTCCTCTTATTGCAGATTTGTTTGATCAGCTTGGTAGTGCAAGATGGTTTACCAAGTTAGATCTGAGATCGGGGTATCATCAAGTTCGGATAGCCGAGGGAGATGAACCAAAGACAGCTTGTGTGATACGGTACGGTTCGTATGAGTTCCTGGTGATGCCTTTCGAACTCATGAATGCCCCAGCTACATTTTGCACCCTAATGAATAAGGTACTTCAACCATTTCTTGATCGTTTTGTGGTTGTTTACCTTTATGATATCGTCGTGTATAGCAAGTCTCTTGAAGAGCACATGGGACACTTGAGGGAGGTGCTCCAAACTTTGAGGGAAAATGAGCTGTTCATCAAGGAGGAGAAATGCTTATTTGGCCAACAAGAGGTGTCATTCCTAGGCCACATTGTGGGAGGTGGTAAGATCCGAATGGATAAGAGCAAGGTACGATCCATTTCAGAGTGGGAGCCTCCAACCAAAGTAACAGAATTGAGGTCCTTCCTTGGGTTGGCAAATTACTATCGACGCTTTGTTGAAGGCTACTCTAGAATTACCACTCCCTTAACGGACATTTTGAAAAAGGGGAAGGTATGTGATTGGAAACCGGAATGTGAGAAGGCCTTTAATCAATTGAAGCAAGAAATGATGAGGGAACCCGTACTTGCCTTGTCGGATTTTACGAAGCCTTATGAGGTACGCACGGATGCATCAAATTATGCTATAGGGGGAGTACTGATGCAAGATGGGCACCCAATTACTTTCGAGAGTCGAAAGCTTAATGAGACGGAGCGTAGATATACGGTCTAAGAGAAAGAGATGACTGCGGTAGTACACTACTTGCGCACATAGGGACATTATCTATTGGGTTCCAGGTTCGTGGTCCTTACTGATAATGTTGCCAATAGTTACTTTCTAACCCAGAAAAAGTTGTCTCCCAAGCAGGCTCGTTGGCAGGTTTTACTAGCGGAGTTTGATTTCACAATGGAATATAAACCAGGAAGTGCCAACATTGTGGCTGATGCGCTCAGTCGAAAGATGGGATTTGCAGCAATTAGTCAACCTGATGGTTCTTTGTTGGAACGCATTCGAGAGGGATTGTCCCATGATCCCACGGCCAAAAATTTGATTGAGATTGCCAATGAGGGAAAAACAAGAAGATTTTGGCTTGATGAGGAGCTGTTATACACTCATGGACACCACCTCTATGTGCCCCATTATGGGAAACTCCATAAGGAAGTCATGAAGGAGTGTCATGACACGAAATGGGCAGGCTATCCAGGGATGCATCGCACTTTGGCCCTTTTGGAGGAAAGTTATTACTGGCCTCACATGGGTGCTGATGTGGAAACCTATGTGAAAACCTGTCTAGTGTGCCAACAAGACAAGGTTGAGTTAAAGACTCCAGTCGGTTTGCTTCAACCCTTGCCAGTTCTGAAAAGACCATGGGAGAGTTTATCCATGGATTTTATTATTAGTTTGCCTAAGTCTGACGGGTTTGGGAGTATTCTTGTTGTGGTGGACAGGTTTTCAAAGTATGCGACATTTATTCTGGCGACCAAGGAGTGCCCTGCTGAGGAAGCAGCTCGGTTGTTTCTTAGACACGTGGTGAAATATTGGGGAGTGCCACTTTCTACTATCAGTGATCGAGATGGGCAATTTACGGGCCGGTTCTGTACGGAGTTGTTCAAGTCAATGGGCTCAGATTTGAACTTCTCGACGAGCATGCATCCACAAACCGATGGGCAAACTGAACGAGTAAATGCATTGTTGGAGACATATCTTCGACACTACGTAAGTGCCACACAAAGGGATTGGCCAAAGTTGTTGGATGTGGCCCAATTTTCATACAACTTGTAGTGAAGTGGGGCCACGAATCAAAGTCTATTTGAAATAGTGACGGGTCAACAACCACTCACACCCAACGCTGTTGTGACCCATTATACAGGACCAAATCCGGCAGCCTATCGATTCGCAAAAGATTGGCAAGAGAAGAATGACTTGGCTAGAGCTTGTTTACACAAGGCAAGTAAGCGTAGCAAGAAGTCGGCTGATAAAAAATGAAGGGATGGGCAATTTCAAGTGGGTGACTCAGTCCTCGCTAAACTACACTTGATTTTGCGATATACTGGCTTGCACAAGGGTCTTGTGCGAAGGTATGAGGGGCCGTTCAAAGTTGTGAAGAGAGTAGGCAAGGTGGCCTACAAGCTTGAGCTGCCAACAAAACTTAAAGTCCACCCGGTCTTCCATGTAAGCATGCTTAAGCCATTTCATGGGGATCAAGAGGATCCGAATAGAGGCAAGTCCGAACGAGCACCGACAGGGGTAAAGGTGTCGTACGATCGTGAAGTCGAAAACATTGAGGCAGATCAGGTAATTAGACAAAAGTACCACCAACCACAGCATGAGTACTTAGTTCGATGGAAGGGACTTCCTGATAGCGAAGCAAGTTGGGAACCTGCCGAGGCATTGTGGCAGTTCCAAGGGAAGATTGACCAATTCTATAAGGAAGATGCGACGAGGGTGTCGCTAGAACAAGTGGGGGAGAATGTCATGGGTTGTGCATGGGAGCACGCAACCATGGTAAACTTGTGTGATCCATCATGTTTGAGGGATGTCATTTGGCCCAACCAAACTAACCCGTTGCCTGGAGAGATTAAAATCCCATCTCAAGAGCCTGATAAATATGGGAAGTGATCCAAGAAGATATGATTATAAAATCTTAGAGTTCTAATTGTATACAGCTTCTAATTGTGTCTTAGAGTTCTAATTGTATACAGCTTTTAATTGTAGCCCTTGATGTACTTTGAGGCTCAACTATAAATAGAGACCTCTTTGCTTATTGTAAGGCATTCAGTTATTAATAAGAATTTTGAGAGTGTTCACTCAAACTTTTCTCCCAAGCATTCTTGCTTTTGTTCATCTTTCAAAGTTCGTTCTTACTTCGTTATTCCACTGTTCTTCGTGGGTGCCTTGGGGGAATTCTGTTGAATCCTTTATCATTGCGAGATTAAGCTGACTTAGGTGTTTTTACTGTTGAATTCGTTATCATTGCAAGTTAGGCTGACTTAGGCGTTTTTAAGCAAAGAAAATGCCTAAGGCCGCACGGATCGCATGAAAAAATTCTAAGTCCGTGACACAAGCATCAACTTGATGCCCATGTCTATATTGAGGAAGTTGGGGATAGGTGAAGTTAGACCTACTACGGTTACACTTCAACTAGTAGGTCAATCCTTAGCACATCCAGAAGGAAAAATTGATGATGTATTGGTACGTGTAGACAAATTTATTTTTACTACTGACTTAGTTATTTTAGAATTTGAAGCAGATAAAGAGGTTCCAATCATCCTAGAAAAACCTTTCCTAGCAACTGGAAGGACCCTTATTGATGTGTAGAAGGGCGAGCTAACTATACGTGTTCAGGACGATCAAGTAACTTTTAATATTTTTAAGTCTATGAAATTCCCTGACATAGTTGATGGTTGTTCTACAGTATCTGAGTTAGAGGATTTAGCTGTAGAATGGGAACTCAACTCTGTTGAGGACCCATTAGAACAAATTTTGATGTCAGACCCTCCAAGTGATGAAGAGGGGAGGAATACTTAGCTTTGCTAGAAGCAAATCAAAGGGGATTTAATCTGCATTCTCGCTCTGAATCTTTGGAGTTAGAAAGTAGAGATTATGTCCAACCAAAAGCATCAATCGTAGAGCCACCTAAATTAGAACTTAAGGTACTTCTCTTGCACTTAAAATATGTTTATTTAGGTAACGCTTTGACTTTGCCTGTGATTGTTTCAGTAGAGTTAACTAAAGAGCAATAAGAGAAACTCATTTCATTTTTGAAACAATTCAATAAGGCTATTGGATGGACCATAGTCGATATTCATGGTATTAGCCCATTCATTCGCATGCATAAAATCATCCTAGAAGATGATAGGAAAGGAATGACAATGAAGACTGAACCCCATTATGAAGGGCATGGTGAAGAAAGAAATCATTAAGTGGTTAAATTCGAGTATAATTTATCCCATCTCAAATAGTTCATGTGTAAGTCCAGTCCAGTGCGTGCCAAAGAAAATAGGTATTACGGTTATTGAAAATGAGAATAACGAGTTAATATCGACCATAATGGTTATGGGATGAAGAATCTGCATAGATTACCAAAAGTTGAACAAGGTGACTAGGAAAGATCATTTTCCTTTGCCGTTCTTGGACTAGATGTTGGATATACTCGCGGGGCAAGACTATTACTATTTTCTTGATGGTTACACAGGGTACAATCAGATCACAGCAGCACTAGAGGATCAACATAAAACAACATTCACATGCCCGTACGGTACATTTGCATTTAGACGCTTTCCATTTGATTTATACAATGCATCTATTACATTTCAAAGATATATGATGTCTATTTTTACTAACATGGTTGAGAAGTATTTGAAAGTTTTTATGGACTATTTTTCAGTGTTTGGAGACATTTATGATAATTTCTTAGCCAATCTAGACAATGTACTAAGGCTGTACGAAGAAACAAACTTTGTACTCAAATGGGAAAAGTGTTACTTCATGGTACAATAAGGTATTGTTCTGGGATAACGAGACATAAAATCGAGGTAGATAAAGCAAAGGTAGATGTTATCGAGAAACTCTCACCTCCAACATCTATAAAGGGTGTTAGGAGTTTTTTGGGACATGCCGGATTCTATCAAAGATTTAATAAAGACTTCTCCAAAATCGCTAAACCTTTATGCAAATTATTAGAGAAGGACACGATATTCCACTTTGATGAAAAATGTTTGAAGACATTTAATGATTTAAAGAATCAATTAGTTTCAACACCCATCATCGTCACACTAGATTGAGATTTTCCATTTGAATTGATGTGTGACACAAGTGACTTCGCGATAGGAGTTGTGATAGGGCAACAAAGGAACAAAGTTTTTCATCCCATCTACTATGCAAGTCAGACTCTCACAGGAGCTCAATTAAACTATATGGTAACAAAGAAAGAGTTACTTGCTATTGTGTTTGCTTTTGACAAGTTTCAATTTTATTTTTTAGGTACCAAAGTGACTGTCTATACGGGTCATTTGAAAATTAAATATTTACTTGCCAACAAAGATGCCAAGCCGAGATTGATCCTATGGGTACTTCTACTCCAAGAATTTGATCTAGAAATTCAAGATCGAAAAGGGGTAGAAAATCAAGTAATAGATCACCTATCTAGATTGGAGCCACAAGAAGGAACTTCATCTCTCATACCCATCCAGAAGACATTTCCAGACGAGCACATACTTAAGGTAAATCATGTCCATAACACCCCTTGGTTTGCTAATTTTGCTAACTATTTAGCTTGTGGTTTAATGCCGATTGATATTACATATCAACAAAAGAAAATGTTTCTTCATGATGTGAAATACTATTTTTGGGAAGAGCCATATTTGTTCAAAAAGTGCGCAAATCAAATGATTAGGAGATGCGTGGCAAAAAACGAGGTACATAAGATCTTATATCGTTGTCACACAACTTTGAGTGAGGAACACTTCGGAGGTACACGCACTGCATCCACAGTATTGCAAGCTGAATTATTTTGGCCAACGTTATTCAAAGATGTGTATGCATACATAAAGAGTTGTGATCGGTACTAGAGGGTTAGAAACATTACCAACAAAAATGAGATGCCCCGAACAAACATCATTGAGGTAAAATTATTCGATGTTTGGGGTATTGAATTTCTAGGTCCTTTCCCTCCGTCTTTTGGTCACAAATATATATTGGTAGCAGTAGACTACGTATCTAAGTGGATTGAGGCTGAGGCATATCCGGTGAACGATGCCATGGTTGTGATGAAGTTTTTGCAGAAACATGTGTTTACAAGGTTTGAAACTCCTAGGGCTATCATCAGTGATGAGGGCTCCCATTTTGCGAACAAATGGTTGAAATGGTTACTCGACAAATATGAGGTGAAGCACAATGTTACCACAGCTTACCATCCGTAGACAAATGGGCAAGTTGAACTGGCAAACAAAGATATAAAAGGCATACTTGAGAAGGTAGTTTGTCCAAACCGATGAGATTGATCCAAAAGATTGGATGGCGCTTTATTGGCCTACATAATAGCATACAAGACACCTTTTGTAACACCTAACCCGAATTCATTGCCGAAACAGGGTTACAGAGTATTACCAAAGATTTCAAATTAAACGGGCAAAAATTTCAAACATTTCATAACATATTTTTATTCATATCAAAACCAATCAAAATCATACATACTATCCCTTATACAAGCCCTTGAGGTCCTAAATACGTGTTAGAAACAAGTCGAGACCAAGGGTCCGTTTGTTTGGAAGTAAAGCCTTTTCCGGTGTTTGTTTGGCTGAAAATATTTTCCCAAGGTAAAATCAATTATAAAACACGAGAAAAGAAGCCCTTAATTTTGGAAAATATCTTATCCTTTCTAATTCGGTAAGACATTTTCAGGAAAATTAGAAGCCAACACCGATCTTCCCTTTCCCTTTCCCCCCTTCCCCCGTCCTTAACACCTGATCTTCTGCTTGCCGTCAGCCAACACCGATTCTCAACACCAGACACCAGCGTTCATCAAAGCTTTTCCCCATTTTCGCCTTTCATTGTCAAAATCTGCACTGGCGTTCATCTTCCTCTCTCGAAGGTAAGAATGAAAAAAATTGAAAGCTGAAGTTCTACTCTTTTTTACAGACAAACATGACCATAAAACAAAAATCCTCTGGTTCTGGTAATGAAACAATTGTTCACAATTTGATTTCTCCATTTTTATTTTGTTTTTGCTTCAGTTTCAGTCTTTCCTTCATCATATACCCAACAGATTCCTTGAGAATGAATGTTAAAGTAGCTTTTTTTCCCTTAATGCTTTGTAGCATGAACTGTCACAAAGCAAATCATGTTTCTTGAGAATATAGGGACTTCAGTCCTTGTTTCGAAAGATCAGGTTATTTGATGTTTAGAAGATTGTTGTTTAAAGTTGTTTTGATCGGTTGTATCCAACGCAAACTGTTTCAAATTATTGACTTTTAATTTCTTGTATCAGCTTCCTAAACTTCATAAAATGATGATTGAAGCTGCGGGAATATTGAATATTGAATCTCCTGATCTTTATGTTCGGCAAAGTCCTGTTCCAAATGCTTATACACTAGCTATAAGTGGTAAAAAACCATTTGTTGTCATTCATACTAGTATTGTGGAGCTTCTGACGCGAAACGAATTGCAGGTCTTCACTCCTTTCTCGTTCTCTTTTACTAAATGACTTAAACTCGCTGTCCATTTTGGTTTTCCCTTTTACTGTACTGACTGCTGCTTGAATCCTCTAAGACGCTAGTTTTCTATTACAAAATGTTTCCATATTCATATATGTGATTATAAATGTCTAAATCAGATTAGATGTGCTTTATTTTCCATAGTAGTGCTGTGTTTTAAAAGATAAAGTACCATTAATTTAGTTCTTTTCAACTTTGAAATAGGCTGTTTTGGCTCATGAGTTGGGTCATCTCAAATGTGATCATGGTGTGTGGCTTACCTTTGCAAATCTTCTCACTCTTGGAGCCTATACTGTTCCTAGTATGATTTTAGTTCTTTCCATCAGTTGTGGCAACTTAGCTACTGTGATACAATTTTAGTTTAGCTAGAGCACATTATACTCGAGAAAACATCTCAGTCAAAGCAAAGGAGCTTATGGCTTTTAGGATAAGTGATTCTTTGGTTTAGTCTATTGCACTTGACTTTTGGAGGAGGGCTTCATATATTGTTGTGGAGTACATTATACGATTGAGAAAACAACTTGGCTGGTATGCATCTTGTGGTGTTCACTGAGGAGAAGAACAAGAGAATCTTGAGGATGATTGTCCTTACAAGAACTAGGATTAACGTTTAACTTTGGTGGCACATTATCCTCCAAAAGATTTATTTTTTCCCTAAACAACTCAAGCTTTTGGCTATGAGCCTGTGGCATATATCTGTGGTGCCTTTCTAGCTCAGACTTTAGAGGAACAGTTATTCCGTTGGCTTAGGGCAGCAGAGCTTACTTGTGATCGTGCAGCCCTTCTCGTTGCACAAGTTCCCAAGGTATGAAATATCATTCTCTGAGCCAACACAATCTGCAATTATATAGTTGAGATTTCGTTATCTGATTTTCTTTGTGGTGCACCTACAAGAGGTTGTCATCTCTATTTTAATGAAATTAGCTGGTGGCTGCCCATCAATGGCTGATCAGCTAAATATGGATGCATTTTTACAGCAAGCTCGCTCTTATGATAAAGCTTCTTCGAGCCCAGTTGGGTACTATATAAGGTAAAGCATTAAAAATTGGCCTACAATTTTCATTTTGGTTGTGTCTAAT
Source organism: Gossypium raimondii (assembly GCF_025698545.1). Classification (NCBI taxonomy): domain Eukaryota; kingdom Viridiplantae; phylum Streptophyta; class Magnoliopsida; order Malvales; family Malvaceae; genus Gossypium; species Gossypium raimondii. Next base: position 33,407,404 of record NC_068572.1, on the reverse strand, counting down.
TAACTAATGATGTCCAGAAATGCTCAAACGCGGCAACTTTCACATCCTCTGCCTGTTCTACATGCACGTGAGTTTGATGAGTGGTCAAGAAGTAATGAATACAGAAGCCTTCTTAAATGTGCAACTCAGATGAACGTTGTAGAAAAAGTTTAGCTCTGGTCTGGACCTTGAGAAAGTCAAAGTTGAAAATAGCTTTAATAGGTATGTGTTGCATGGTTATTTTCAGAATATTGTACCAGCATATCTTTTTCTTTCCTATGTTTTACAGTACTGTCTATTTTTTCTTAAATAACAAAGAGCCTGCAACTCACCATTCACAGTTTTTTTATTGCTATTACCTTGCATTTGTTTCATTTTATTACATGACCTATAGTAATAAACACATACAAACTGCAACTTATGCTTTTTCTTATATTAAATTAGAATTTTCTTTTGGATGTTTTTCCAGATTTTGACTTTGCCTTGCAAGATTTGGTTCCCTTTATGTTTATAGAAGATACTTTGCCAGACAGAAAGAACACAGTAAATGGAGGAAGCTTTTGCCCAAAGCATCTCTAGCTGTGGTAAAACATTTGTCTGTAAAGAACCACAATTAGTTAGAGTCTAAATTTATGGTAAGAGAATTATATATAGTTCATCTTTGTAACTATGATAGAGATTGTTTTAACATATGCTTCATACTGAAAAGAACAGAAAACTGTATATCGTCGTCCAAAAGGATAAAGCAAATATAGCATTTTTTTTTCTTTTAAATCCTGTAGTAAATACGATGCTTGCTTGATTAATATTTTCTACGGTGTGCCTTGAATTTTCCACTGTTCCCAACTTAATAGATACCACAGAAACAACTGTTACTCCATTCAGGGATTGAGGTTCTTTGTTCCACTACAGCTTGGTGCAAGTTCACCAAAGGGTTTCTAATTCACTTCGTGAAACAGAATTTTGATGTCAACAGAAAAGGCTTGCTCAATAGCTTTTTCGAAAAATATTTTCAGGAAATCTGCTAAAGAACAGAAAATATTTTACACAGATTCATCCAAACACCAGAAAAGTAAATCATTTCCAAAAAATTAAATCATTTTCCAGAAATCATTTTCCAGAAAACATTTTACTGGAAAAGAAACGGAGCCTAAATCGGAAACTCAAAGAATTTTTCGGAAAACATTGAAAATTTTCAAAGCTGTAGGGGTCACACAGCCGTGTGGCCAGGTCGTGTGACTCACACGGATGTGTGGCCAGGCCGTGTGACTCACACGGCCAAGAGACACACCCGTGTCTTAGGCCATGTGGGCATTCAAAATAGGGACACACGATCGTGTCCCAGGCCATGTCCGTGCCCGTGTAACTCACTGACTTGGGCCACACGGCTAAGCCACATGTTCGTGTACCAAGCCGTGTACCCTTCGAAGTAGCCTCACACGCCCGTGTGCCAGGCCGTGTGCTAGGCCGTGTAACAACCTGGCTCGTAACCCTTTGAAAGCTACAGGGACACACGGCTGTGTCACCTGGTCGTGTGTCACACACTGCTGAGACACATGCCCGTGTCTCTACCGGTATGGACAAAAATAGGCCATTTTACAAGCCATATTTCTCACCCAATTTGGCATAAACCTACACCTAACACTATGCATATAAGCAAGCCATAATAAGGTACCAAAACCATGCATTTTCTAGCCTTATACAAATGGTATGATCACATACAACCAATATGCCCTTAGGCACCTCAAATGACAATTTATAAACATGACTAATCATGTGTTCAATATAACCAATTGATCAACTAACATAAATGCATATTTGCACCAAAACTTACCATGTAGATCAATTATCAAAATATACCATTTGGTACCAATTATACCACTTAATCACTAGCATCAAATGGTTATATAATTCACATATAACTTGTACACTTAAAACACCAAATAAGCCATTCAAATAAGTACCAATTCACAACAATTCAATCAAGCTTCAAAGCTTATACAAAATGCATATTCAAACGACCATTTTACCTTCCATCATTCTGCCATATCCACTACACCAAAACAGGCTTTTAGCGGCATTTTTAGTGGCGTTTGGACAAAAAACACCGCTAAAAATCGAGCATTAGCGGCGTTTTTTGGAAAAACGCCGCAAAAAACCTAAGCCCAACGACACCGTTTTCTGACCTTTCGGGGCTTTAGCGGCGTTTTTTCAAAAGCGCCGCTAGTGCTCTAGCTTTTAGCGGCGTTTTTTCAAAAGCGCCACTAATGCTTTAGCTTTTAGTGGCGTTTTTAATAAAGCGCCGCAAATGCTTAGAGCTTTAGCGGCGTTTTTAGAAATGCGCCGCTAATGCTCAGACCTGAAAAGCGCCGCAAAAACATTTTACATGTCTATTTACTATTTAATTTGTTTATTTATATTAATTAAAATTCAATTTATTTTAATTGAATATTTGTTAAAAATGGATAAATTTAAAATAATAACACGAGAAATAATTTGAAATAAAAACATAAAAATATTTGTTAAAATGGAAAAATTAAAATACTATTATTTAAAATAATTTTAAAATTTTTGGGTACATGACTGATTGATTTTTAATTTATATATTAAATAATTTCATATATAATTGTAAAAGATACGATAGTATTAATTTTAAAATATTTAATTAATTATTATTATAGTTTAGGGTGTAATATATATGGTTTAAGGTATATGGTTAATTTAGGATTTAAGGTCGGTTTAGGAGTTACAATTTTAAGGTTTATAGATTATGGAATTAGGGACTATGGATTAGGAATTTTGGTTTAAGGGTTGTGATTTAGGGGTTAAGGGTTAGGGGTTAGAGATTAATAGTTAGGGATTTAAGGTTTATGGATTCGGTGTCAGGTTAGGGTTTAAGGTTTAGATTAATTAGTGTGTTTTAATTTATATTAATAAGGTTTAAGGGTTAGGGGTTAGGGATTCGGGTTAGGGCTAGAGTTTAGGATTTAGATTAATTAGTGTTTTTTAATTTATATATTAAATAAGGTTTAGGGCTTAATAGGTAGGGGTTAGGGGTTAGGGGTTAAGAGTCAATGATTTAGGGTTTAGAAATTTGGGGTTAGGTTAGAGTTTAAGGTTTAGATTAATTAGTATTTTTTAATTTATATACTAATTAAGTTATTATATAATTGTAAAAGAGGGGTTAGGGGTTAATGGTTAGAGGTTAGGGGTTAGGGTTACGAGTTTATGTTTTATGATTTAGGGTTTAAGAGACATGGATTTAGGGTTTAGATTAATTAGTATTTTTAATTTATATATTAAATAATTTCTTATATAATTGTAAAGAGATAATATTAATTTTAATATATTAAAATTATTATTATAGTTTAAATTATTTAAGAGATAATAGATCAATTATATATATATTAAATGATTTAGGATTTAAGGTTTATTTTAGATTTGTTTTATTATAGATCAATTTTATTATAGTTTAAATTATTAAATGGTTTAAATTATTAAAATATACTATATTTATTTTGAGAGTACTTGGTTTTTTTTAATAAAAATCCAGTTTATAAAAAATAGTTATAAAAAATATTTTATAAAATCACATAACTAATAATTTTTAGCAGACAAAATAAAAAATTTTTAACAGAGCAAAACGCGTCGTATTGATCAAAATGAAATAATTTTTTGCGGCGTTTTTATGAAAAATGCCGCAAAAGATAAGCAATTGCGGCGTTTTTTATAAAAACATTTTACTTTAAAAAAATGGCGCCATTTTATCCCTAAATTCCCCCCTGAAGCCCCTAATTTTCCCCCTAAAAATAATCACCTCAGCACACTATTACTCCCTCAGCTCTGCGCGAAATCCTAAAGCAATGCCTCCCAAAGTAGCTAAATCCCTAGAAACAACGAACTCACCTTCAACCTTCTTCTTCAAACTAGGTCCCCCTCTCTCTCTTGCTCTCTCTTTGCTTTTTTGCCTGATTTTTTTGTTTTTTTCTTAGATGAGTCCCTGGACGGTTGGAGTCTTATTGTTTCAACGAGGCAAGTGGGTGTTCCAGATCCGTCATTGAAGCTGGAAATACATATTTCCAGGATTTTAGGCAGTTTTTCTTGGTTGTTTTATGGGCTTAAATCGAAGCCGTTTAAGATCTTCTGCTCCGTTTCACTCCAAGCCTTTGTTTCGTAGACATCTTCAATCCATGAAGTAAGTTTCTTTTTCCAAATCTCTGTCCTTTTTCATTTTTCCTGATTTTTGAGGCACTTATTGTTTGATTATTTGTTGATTATGGGATCTGGGTACTCGGATATCTATAGCAAAGTCAATTTAAGCATGTGTTCTGTTTATTTTCTTTGGCCTACTTTAGTGGACTAAGATCATGCACTCTGCTTATTGTTGAAATACGACAGGATGCTGATTTAATTATGTTGGCCTTGGCCACTCATGAAGTTCACTTTTCAATCCTTCGAGAGGTTCATATATTTTACATTGCAAAATAATATCTATGATCTAGTTTTCTTTAATTTTGTAACTTCTACCTAAGGTTGGCTATTTTACTTGTTTGTAGGAGTAAGTAGATGTTGCCACTTAAATGAATTTTCTTCGAAGGATGTTTTATCATTCTATTATCATGTTTCCTTTTGGCTCAAAAGTAACAGGGTTTATGAAATATTTTCAGATTGTCTTCACCCCTGGGCAAGATAAATGCTTCATATGCGGTCAGATGGACCATATAGCAGCAAATTGTGAAGGAAATGCAAAGAGGAAGGAATGAGAATTTGATGAGAAAGCTGATGGAAAAGCTGTGGCCAGAAAGCCATATCAAGTTACTTTGCAAATGAATTTACAGTTGGAATTATTATAATGAATTCTTTGGAAAAATTAGAACTTGTTATTTGCTTCATCTTTGCAGTTCTTGAACATATGGACCCTTAGGGAGTATCTGGAATATGAGATGAGAATCCCCAATCCTCCTTTTGAAAATGACTTGGAAGACTTGGAATGCATTGTGGATGATTTTATATTCATATGCTTCTTTATTGGCAATGATTTCTTACCTCATATGCCTACACTCGAGATTCGTGAGGTTTGTATGTTGAAGTAATTATTCTATTGTTGGGTTGTATTTTTATATTGTGATTTTGAATGTAACTTTAGGGCTTTTATATGAAGCCAAGGTTTTAATTGAAATCCTTCCCCTTTTCAATTTGTTAATTTCAGGATGCAATCAACTTGTTAATGGCAGTATACAAGAAGGAATTTAGATCATTTGGTGGTTATTTGACTGATGGAAGCAATGTGCCTATTGATCTTATGCGTGATGGCCACTTATTATTCCAGTCATCAAATTTCATCTAGTAAACTAAAGCTTTTGACTGTATGATTTTTATTTCAGCCTAATTTGAGCAGGGTAGAGCATTTTATCCAAGCTGTGGGGTCCTATGAAGATAAAATATTCAACAAAAGAGCACAGTTGCATCAGGTTTGTTTGAGTTTAGGATCAATATGATTCTCTTTAACTGAAACAAAAAATTAGTTTGTATTTAGCTTTTATCTGTGATCCAAATTATTTTGGAAAACTTGCGAATGGTCTTACCTTGTGAGTCAGTAGTCTCTTTCTATTTCATTCTGCATGTGGTCTTTCATATGCCAACTGGTTTAGATTTAGACAATATTCATTTCAATGATGAAGTAATGTTAGGTTTTTCTTCTTTGTTAGCTAATATTAATTTTAATCTGCTGATTTTAGCTGCCTGTTATTTGATTAGATTGTTGGTTATGCTGGCTTGAGTTGTGAATCTGGTGAACAAAGAACTTGCATAAAATCTCTTTAGTTTCTTTCTTTTTAAAAATCATTAACTATAACTTTACTAGTAAGAAATGAGATATATCAAACCCACCACTTCTCAATATCTGAGCATTTAACTTTACTAGAATACCTTGTGCTCTTGGCAACATCTGGCTGGCCCTACATTTTTTGTAAAATTTTTTCTAATTCAAATTCATATTTACTGTTTTTTGAAGAAAAATTAATAATAATTTTGTTATGTCATTTCTTCTAATATTAATAACTAGCTACTTATACTATATTAGAGAATCAAATATTCACCGAGTCAATGGAGTATATAATTTAAATAAATTATCCTTGAGGTAGTACCGAACCAGTTTTCCTCTTTGAAATTGCTTTAACTAGTGAAACGCTTCGGTAGTTTGCTATCTTTGTGGTGGAAATTATTGATGTCTCTTTTGGAATTTGGAGCTATAATTTCATTTTTATATGCAATTTTATTTTTATTATTTTTCTTTTATACAGGATGAGAACCGGTATAGTTTAAGCAATCTCATTAATGTCTTGTTTTATTCTTACTGAAATTCGAAGAATCAGTTATTTAAGTGTTTCCATTCAGTTTACATGTTTACCTATGTTTCTCTGAGTTTCATATTTAACTAATCCATCTTAATTGGTGGTAAATTCATGTTTTAGGCACTAATCAATTTTAACCAAATTATCTAACTGTAATTTGTACTGCTTGCAGACTTTCAGCAGCATGATCCCAAAATTGTCAAACAAATTAGTCAAATGCAGGTGAATCACCTTGGACTAAATTTGACCAAAGATGATCTGCAAAACGTGGTTGATTTAATGGAGCGATATGGTCAGATAAGCAATGGAATAGAATATCTAAATCCTCCCCTTGATATCAGTAACTAACTTGCTTGTCATTTTAAATAAGCAAGTCAATTGCTATTAATAATTTTCTGTTGGATTCTTTTTGGACTGAAAAATAATTTCTGGGGATAGTCTAAGAATCTTAAATTTTATAGAAAGCCAATAAAGTGCTTGCTGGATGAAATGTGGTGATTAATTGAATTGCAAGGTCATACATGCTGTTAAATTTTTAAGAGCTGATAAATGAGTATGACATAGTGCTCATAAATGTTCTAAGGATGTCTTTAGATGAATGGAATTGTTTGATAGTTTGAAGTTATAAATCTTTGTATTGATTTTTCTCAACAATCTGAAGCCTGTCATACTTAGCAAATTTTTGTGTGAGAATGGGTGTTTAACAGTTGTGAATGGTCTTGAAATATATGCGGTTGAGATGGTTGATATATTATCAAGCATACAATATATATCACAGTTGTGACAAGTTTTTATAGGATATATTTGAGATGGGTACGAATTTATATCTCTGTTACATGGAAATGTATATTTAGCTTTAAAGTTAAAATTTTAATAGAAATTTTAATTTAATTAATATTTTTTATCCTTAAAAGTATATAGTTTAAAGTTTAAATTTAAAAAAAAACATAATATAATATTTATCATACAAATAAATATTATTTAATTAAAACATTTTTTTAAAAGTCATGTTTTTAGTGGCATTTGTCAAAAAAGCGACGCTAAAAGTCATCTTTATAGTGGCGTTTGTTGTAAAAGCGTCGTTGAAGGTCATGATCTTTAGCGGCGTTTGTGGTAGAAGCGCCGCTAAAGGTCATGATCTTTAGTTGCATTTGTGGTAGAAGTGCCGCTAAAGATCATGACCTTTAGTGGCTTTTGTGGTAGAAGCGCCGCTAAAGATCATGATCTTTAGTGCAGTGATCAAGCCACACATCAACATGATAATGTTACCTATATATATACCAAAATATACTAAAACACAAGCTACATCCTATGGCCACAATCACAACAACACATATAGGTCAACATTAGCCAAAATAAACTATACATGCCATTATAACCAAAATTAAACAATTGAATGTACCGAAAGAGCCGATGGATAGTGTGATATAGTTCCGACAAGCTTTCAACTCAAACGAGCTTCCAATTCACTATAAAACATGAAAAATACACAGAGTAAGCATTTAAGCTTAGTAAGTTCTTATAACATAGAATTTAACTTACCATTTAGTCACAATTAAGGTAAGTAAACATAGCATATCCCAACTCAATTTCGCCAAAATCCTAAGCACATATTCACCAACATGTTAGCCATGTAAAACACCTATAATAACCAATAAACATGGATGAACATAATAATTAAGCAAGTTTCATATACATGTATCATCCATTTCATATTTCAGTATATCATATTATTTCATCACTATATATTTCATGTATATACCTGTAATAGTTCGTATCAAACTCATATCATCTCGTAACAAAACATTTCCCGTTGAACCATTTAGAATATCGTTGGATACTCGGGTTAGCTCATATATAGTGTGCTAAACTATAATCCGTCAATTCCTGTACATGTATGCTCATACGAGCTATGAATCGGTATGCTCTCACGAGCTGTAAATTGGTAAGCTCATACGAGCTAAGAATCGGTAAGCTTTCACGAGCTACAACTCGGTAAGCTCATACGAGCTAAGAATCGGTAAGCTTTCACGAGCTACAACTCGGTAAGCTCATACGAGCTAAGAATCGGTAACCCTAATGACATGTCATTTGTATCCTACGAATTCTTAAGGTTCAAACGTGACTCAATAATCGTTGTACGTCGTCGGATATGCGATCGGTATTTATACATGACAATTATACAAATTACATACATATAATTCAATTAAAACATACAAATACTCAATTTAATTACAAGAACTTACCTCGACGAGTTTACGTAGATACGGAGGCGATTAATCTGAGTTTTCTGTTTGCCTCGATCTAACTTCATACGAGGTCTGACTGGATCTATATGGATAAATTTAACCCAATTCAATATATTTCACATTCAATTTAGTCCAACACATATTTTGGAAAAATTACCGTTTTGCCCCTATACTTTTAATTTCTTTACAATTTAGTCCTTAGGCTCAGAAAATGAAACTCATGCAATTTTTTCCCTACCCAAGCCTAGCCGATTTTTATACATGCTTATAGAAGCCCACATATTTCACAAATTCACAAATTTCACAATGAATTTATCACATTTTTCAATTTATCCCATAATTGATAATTTCATACAAAATTCCTTTACAAAAGTTGTTTATATAACAACAACCATTCATTTTCTAGCATCAAAATTCAAAACTCGTATATATTCATCAATGGTAAAACCCTAATAGTTTAATATTTTTGCAAATTAGTCCCCGGGCTAGCTAAATTAAGCTACAACGATCCCGAAAATATAGAAATCATTAAAAACGGGACAAAAATGCATACCTAATTGAGCAAAATAAGCTTGCCAAAACTTCAAGCTTCCATGGCTAGGTTTTATCTTCAAATTCAGTAGAAGATGATGATAATGGATGATAATAGTTTGTTTTATTTAATTAATTATAACTTTAATTACTAATTTCCGAAATTAACCTTAATAATTCATTGAAATTTCAATAATGCCAAATCATTAAAATCCACTATCAACTCTAATGGTATAATTATCATATAAGGACCTCCACTTTATAGTTCTAGCTATTTAATACCTTTAGCTATTAGAACTCAACTTTTACACTTTACATGATTAAGTCATTTTTATCAATTTAAGCATGTAAGCGGTAAAATTTCTTAACGAAATTTTTACACGAAATTTCTATCATGCCGTAGGCAATAAAATAATAATAAAATAAATTTTTTGACTTCAAATTTGTGGTCTCGAAACCACTATTTTTATTTCACTAAAAATAATTTGTTACACCTTTAGGGATGTCTCATTATCGGTTTGTCCTTGGGAAAACTTGTCATTTGCCTTTGGAGTTAGAACATAAAGTTATTGGGCTCTCCAACAACTCAATTTGGATCCCAAGCTTGCCAAAGAGAAACAAATGCTTTAACTTAACGAGTTAGAAAAATTCCAAACTTTCTCATATGAAAAAAGCCAAGTTATTTAAGGAGAGATTAAAGAGATGGCATGATAAGCACATCTGAGTTCGAGAATTTGAAGCAAGTTAGCAAGTTTTATTGCTCAATTCCAGATTAAGGTTTTTTCTAGGTAAGTTGAAATCACGTTGGTCTAGTCCATTTACTATTCACCAAGTTTTTCCATATGGAGTTGTCGAGCTTCAAGGTAGGGGAGGTAATTTTCGAGTTAATGCTCAGCGCTTAAAACATTACTAGGGGGATAAAATTGAGCAGGATAAAGTCTCGTTCATTTAATTGGATACTTAATTTTTCTTGTTTTCATTTAAATAAATGACTTAGGGTATATTTTCTGGATTAGTATGTTAAAATAAATTTTGTCTAGGAGATTGGAACTTAAGCAGGACCACTTGTGAACCCTCCGGCCTTTCCTGGGAATTGATTTTAACATAATCTTTCGAGAAATTATTTCCTAAATGGCAAAATAATTTTTTAGTTTTTTCAAATAAAAGGGTCAATATTGATCCAAGTTTTAATTGCAACTCAATTTTCAAATTTTCTTTAAGTTTAGGGACTTATTTAAATTATTTGCAATTTTTTTGGTTTTTTGTAAATATTGAAATTAATGTCTCTTTTTGTAAATACCTTTAAAAGTAGCTAAACTAAAATTTGTAATTTAATTTTTAATAAATAAGATGATGATAACTAATATATAATTATATTTTATATAATATATATGAATTGTTATCAACTTTACATAGGATTAGAATTGATTTAACATTTTATTTAAGAGTTTTTATTTCAATAAATAAAGTAATAGCAAATAATATTTTAATATACATTATATTATTTATTAATTGTTATTAACTTTATCTGACATTAGGACTTAGAATATTTTATGATTAATTTATTCTAAGAATTCAAGTTGAACTCCCCTATACTCACACTTTAAATACCACATTTCCATGCACATTTTCTTCCATCACTCTTAAAACATTCCAACCTCCAAGCTATCTAGTGTCGCAGCTCTTATCGGTAACTGTCAAAGGCACCACTAGTAGCATCACACACCCAGCAGCCACCATCGCACACACCTCGCCAACTGTTCCATCTCGCACATCGCTAACTAACCTGTGCACATCCTTGCCCGCACACAAACAAGCCGACCACCAGCAGCTCACCTTGGCCCTGCTAGTGCACCAGCTCTGCTTGCACCTTACTACCCATGTACCTGTTTCCTGGCACACCTGCCCCTACTCGCGCCTTGATTGACACACACCAACCCTTGCTTGTGCACTATTGTTGTTGATCCCGCATGTTGCTGCTGCTTAAGCCCCTAGCCATCGCACATTGTTGTTTACACTTGCTAGTCGCACGCCCCTTGTCTCTTTAGCACCACACTACTATCACAACTAGCCACCAACCAATTACCCTCCAACCAACCCTAAACAAACTCTATTATCTCCATATTAATTTTATTTTTAAATTTTAAAATTTTATACAAAGGTGGTAATTAAATTTTTCTCCTAAATTCCATTTTTATTTAAATATTTAATTTTTCAAATTATTGAATTATTAATATTTTATGCAAATTGAATTTTTGAGAAAATATTTGTTCCATCTTATGTTCAGGTTAATCATGCCTCGCAAAAGAACTCGTGCCTCTGTCCAAGTAGAAGAATCACAAAACAAATTCCACTGTGAATAAGCCAAAGCTAGATACGATAGCATCTTCAAAAATCAACAAATACACCTAGAAAAAGGCTTTACATTGAAAGAAAACAACTATACTAATTTCATGGCGAGAATTCAACGAGTTGCTGAAGCTTTAAATTGGGAAGTGTCTTGTGAGAAAAGAACAAGTGCAGATGAAGAGTTAGTTTGAGAATTTTATGCGAATTTGACCTCAAGCAAATTAATAGAAGTCTTTGTCTGAGGAATCAAGGTACCAATAAATTCAACTATAAATGAATTCTTTGATTTACCTGTTTTTGAAGATGATGAATCTTCTTCCTTAATGAAAAATATTGAGACTAAAAATTTGCAAGAAATTCTCAAGGAACTTATAGTTCCAGGTTCTAAGTGGACTGTGTCAAAGCATGTAACTCACACTTGTCTCAGAGAATATTTGACACCACTAGCGAAGGTATGGTGTTATTTTGTTCGGTTCAGCCTTATGCCTATTTCACATAGGACCACAATTTCATTAGAGTGAATGGTCTTGTTATACTCCATTTTTACGGAAAATACCATTGATGTGGGAAAATCATTCTGAGAGAAATTTAGAATTTTGCCGCCAAACATTCTGGCCCAACATATTCGCTTTACGATAACCATTTTGTGCTTGAAAACTAAAATTCTTACAAACGTAAAGAAGACAGGTTATAGCCAAGACACAATCACATATTGGGACCTCTACTGAATAGCTGGAGATTCTGTTCTACAACAACGAGTGGAACTGAATGAGGATTCTGAAGAAGAATAAGAAGAAGAAAAAGAAAAAGAAAAGAAGAAGAAGAAGAAGAAGAAGAAGAAGAAGAAGAAGAAGAAGAAGAAGAAGAAGACGATCCCACAGAGATCGAACCAATGCAGCCAGTTGAAGTCCCTAATAAGGCAAAACCAATTGAACCAATGATCAAACCTGACATGGCGACCCCAACATTTAGAACTCATTTGTCTCGCCCAAATCTTCGTGGTAAGCTATCAAAGTTGATGGACCTAATGCAACATATGCAGTGGTAGCAACAAGCTTACTGGAGATATTAAAAAATACGGGATGACTCAATGAGAAGCGCTTTTACGAAAATATTTCATGACCCATTTATTTTTGTGCCTGAGTTTCCAAATTTTATAGTTGACCCATGGAGTCCAACATCGAAGAGGGAACAAAGCGATTCATGCAAAAACAAAGACGATGGAGCAAAAGATGAGTCAGATTCTGAGGGATCTGCAAATAAATACAAATGGGCGATCTTTACTTTATTTTATTTTCGTTCTTAGGACATTTAAAGTTTTTAGGATTAGAAATTTATTTCTCGCATAATAAAATAAGAGGTGGAAATTATCAAAAAAATTGAACAAATTGCAAAATAAGAAGTGCGACAATAGATATGTACATGCCTAGGTTTGGATTTGCCTTGGAAAAGCTTGGTATTTAAGCAGTCAAACTTGACTTATCTCCTTTTCCTAGGGTCCTACTTGGTGTACAGTATCTATTCACTTCTATATTTTTATTCTCTCTATTGTTTTTAACAATGGGGACATTGTTCATCTTAAGTTGGGGTGACCAAAAATTGAAATTGTTTTTCAAGGTATTCTTATAATTTTGATTAAGTTATATTTTGTTAAAAAATTTGAATTTTTGTTAATTATGCTAACTTCTAGTATAAATAAAGTTCTATTATCTCAATAATTGCTATGTTAGTTGAACTATGACATAATGTTACTCTTAATAAAGTTTGAAAATCATACCATAAAATTTTTAATTCTTTAGGAGTGCTAGACATGCATGAAAGTTTAAGTCTTTAGAATTGACTTAGTAATTTCTTGAGGTGAAATCCTAGGAAGTATGAAATTTTGAAAATGACTTAGGCAAACTTTTGTTTGGACCGTTTTAGCCTTTCAAGCCAACCTAACGAACTTTTATCCTTTGAAACCCAACTTTGAGACTATATGGCCTAATTTTATTTGAACCTTTGCAATATTTAGCAATCACTTCTCTCATAATTATCTTTAAATTGTCCTAAACACTAGACTCAGTATTATTCAGAATATTCTTTGAAAATAAGTTTGGGGGAATTGAAAAGAAGTATCAAATGCTCAAAAAATTGTAGTACATACAGTAAAATGCTCATGTTCTAAAAAAAAGAAGAAATAGCATATGTACTCGAAAGAAATAGGCATGCAAAAGAGCATGTAAAAGAAAAATGAGTTGGTGTATTGGAGGTATTTATTTCAAAGGTCTGATGCAAGCTGAGTCTAGGGTTTTTAGCTTAAAATTGTCTATCTTTTACCTACCCCTAACCTAGCCACGTTATAACCTATTTAAAAGACCTTTCAATCCAGATTTCTGTGTTGCCTACATTAGTGGAGAGAAATTGCTAAGTTTAACATATGAAGACAAAAGTTAAATTTAGTGATTGCAATTTACTTTTAAATAAAGGAATAAAAATTAAGTGGTAAGAATTAGCATATCTTTATTAAGAAAACATTTAGTCCATTCTTGCTAGCATGATAACAATTGAGAATAATTCGAACGATATGTATACTTCAGTTGCACAATTGCAAAATTCTTGTTCTTGAACATAATTATACTAAACTCATAATTGTGGGGGAATGTATTCTAAAGACTATTTTTCAATCATGATTTCAAGCACTTCCTTTTTACAGTTTGTGCATTACTTAGGATGAGCAATGAATTAAGTTTGGGGGTGTGGAAACACAAAAATATATAGACTTTTTCAGCACCTTTTGAGCCCTAACTCATGCGGTTTCATACTAATTTTTTTAAAAATTCATACTTTAATTATAAAATAATTAATTTTCACTTAAATTATTAACATATTGAATTTTAATTATTTTTATAATAAATTTTCACAATTTTGGTTTATTTTCGACAGTTTTGCACAAAATATGGAAATTGGCTCGGCAAACACCTCGAAAGGCTTGAACCGTTGGAGAAATTTTTGCATCGAGTGAACCAAGAGCAAGAATGAATATTTTTCTAGACAAGGACGGTCCAAATGATGATTATTTTATGCACTTTATATTTAATTTTTATCTAAAGTTAATTGGGTTAAAATTAATATAAAGCCTAAAAGAGAAAGCGACTCAATTGTACTAATAAAAGAAGATTGATCCTGTAATATCCCTAAACCAAGTCTAGTAATTTCAAATATATTTTTCGGGTTCCAAGTGTGAAATTAGGAATTTATAAGGTTTCTTGTAATTTTTAATTTAATTTAGGAAATTAATTTAATCTAAAATCGATTAAATAATAGTCCAAAAATTTAAAAATATATTTTCAAAAAATTAATTTTAAAGATTTTAAAATAATTATTAGTGAAAATAATCAATTTGGGTTGACAAGGAATTTTAAAATAATTTTTATTGGGGTAATTTGAGTAAAATTTAAATATTAATTAAATAGGATTTAATTGTAAAATATGGAAAAATTTAGAGTATTTATATGGCAAATAAACCTTAAAATTTAGAATTTTTGAGGAAAAGATTAAATGGTAAAGTAAGGGAAGTGTGGGAGTGACCATTTGACAAATTTCCCAATTTTTAAATTTCTAGTGGGTGGTTTCAGTTTTAAAAATAATGTATGTAGCCCATTTTTCACATATTTTACATCACATTAGAGAGCTTTAAAATTCGTTTTCTTTATATGATTTTAAAGATCTATCATCAGAAAATAGATCCAAGCAATTTCCTTCTCAAAATAGTCTCTCAATTCACCCGAAATTATTCTCAAAAGTAACCAAAAATATTTTGAAATTTCTCAAACTTCTTGAATCAATATTTTCAATCCACGAATTTAAAGCGAACAAAGGTAATATTCAATCCTAAACTTGTTTTTATGATGATTAGAAACATTTTTACATGATTTGAGAGTCAATTAAAGGATTTTTATCAATGTCAACTTCTTCCAAGAACTCATGGTTTTTTAATGGTGGATCTTGAATTTTGAGAGGAAATCCACAAATCAATGGATGTTCCAACTCAAAATGGATCTATTAAAAGGTTTTTGATCTTATTTATCAAGATTAAACATTATTTGTGAAGTAATTTAAAGAAATCTAAATTTTATCATCTTTATGAACCGATTTTCTGAAATTTTTGTGAAATTGATCTAAAGATGAAATTGATGCTTAGAATAAGTGTATTTGGTCTAGTATTGATGATTGAAAGTGTTTAGAAGGGCTGGAGAGATCAATTTTGTGAGGAATCGAGTTTTTGACTTGATGTTACAAAGCTGGTAAGGTATCTTTGTGAGAGGATTTTGATTAGTATAGTTAATTAAAGTTTGTGTTTATTATAGCATTGGAAAGGTGGTAATGCCTACTTTATCTCTATTGAAGCTCCGAATCTTGAAGAGGACCGAGATAATTGGAATTGAAACTTGAATTTGCTTGGTTGATCATTTGTTTGTGGTAGAATAAATTGTGTGGTGATTGTTTTTAAGGGCGATTTGGTAAATTGACCCTCATTTATATTTAATTAGTAGCTTAATTGATGATTACAATTAATTAATTATGGTTGAATGACTAATTTTGGCAAGATTGATATTATATATACAAGAGTTGAATTTTTATTAGATAATGGTAAGTAAGCATTTAGGTTGTTTTTTACAATTTAATTAGGTTAATTATATTGATGATTAAAGAATATTTACTGGAGTTTTTTTTATCATGATATATTGGTGTTACAATTGGTAATTAAACATTGGAAAATGGCAAATGAAATGCTTGATTTACTTGGATGTTAAATGGCTATGTTACATGTTACACATAAGCATTTTGTCACATTAAATTGAGCACAATAATGACTGAATTATATGCTATGTTTGACTGAATATATTGGTAACATGCATGGTGGATCCATTGGATATAGCTGGCATGCCACAGGATTTGTGAGTACTTACCTTTATTTGTGACATTGTGAGCATATTGCTCTAGGTGGACTGATTTGTTTGGAGTAGATAAGGGAGTGTTAAGCATGAGTCTCCACTCAATGGGTTATTTGAGGTGCTATAAGGGAGCGTGTGCTTCAACCCGCTCAACTCGATGGACTGTATTTGATATTTGTGGGAGTTCGAAGATTCGTTTATCCGATGTATGATCACCCGATTAAGCCATGAGAAGTGTATGCCAATATATTTATGTGTGATTATTGTTATACCATTCGATATTTGTAAGCAATTAATAATTTATTCTTGATATTGATAAAGCATATGGAAATTAAATTGACATGTTTCATTATTATGAATGATAATTGGTGATTGATTGAATGTGATTTAAGCATGATTTGGATGTTGATTTACTAGTTGTTTTTATCAACATTCGCTTAGCTTTTTAAAGCTCACACCCTCACAATTCGTGCAGATAATTGTCGGGTTTGAGGAGCTGAGGAGCCGACCAAGAGAGTTCCAAGTGATTTAGGCTTGGTAGAGACTTTACTACACGTTTTAGAGACTGTAATCAGGCGTTGTGGAACTCCCAAGAATTAGTTTAATTTTGGCTGTAATTGGACTTTGGACATTGGACATTTTATTTTGGATGGTTTTATAATAATTTTGAGGCATGTTTGAGTTTAATTATTGAATGATTTACTGTGTATTCTTGATTGATAACACGGTGTGTGAGGCATGAAATCTATACTAACGATATTTTAAATGAAGCTTCCATGGAGTGGTTTACTAGCGGCTAAGGTACACCACTTGATTGATTTATTCGATGTTTGTTATGCATTAAATTGATTGCCTAATTCTATATAATTGAGGTTTAATTGATGTCAATAAATTCAATTGAAGGTGTATATATAATTATGTTAATTATTCATAATTCAATCGAGTTTAATTGGCCATTAAAATATGCAAAATTGGGTTTTAAAATGAGTTTTTTACAAAAATAGGTGTAGTGGTTTTCACACGGGCGTGTGCTTGTCCACACGGGTGTGTGAGGGGTTGCACACGAGCATGTGGCTAAGTGACACGAGCGTGTGCGATCGGCCTACAAATTTTTCATGATGCAAACACGGACAATTAATGACACACGGTTGAATTTTTGTCTTTTTAAATTGGTATTCTAATTTGTTTAAGTTACAATTTAGTCCTGAAAATTGATTAGTCTAATTAGAGCCTTAGATGATAAGGAAACTCGGTAAAATTTTAGGATCAATCTAGTAATGGGTAAAATTCGATAGGAGCGCACTTAATTTATGATTCAAAATAGGTCCTGATAGTTTGTATTTGTTACAATTTAATCCCTAGTAATAAAACTTGAATTAAACATAGTAAACGAACTCAAATTAAGTTGAAATTGTTTAGGCTTGCATAATTTGGCTAAAAGAAGGTCAGTAAACACTTAGATCTAAAATTGAGTTACCTTTACCATAGGTGGTAAAATGACAAAAAGCCCTTAGATTAAATTACTTAGGAAAAGTTTAAAATTGGCTCATAAATTACTTCCACGTTAATAAATAACTAATAATTAAATAAGATTGAGGTGTTATAAGGTCGGGGTGTGCCTTAGGTGGTCATTCACCGGAAAGTCATTTAGATTACTAATGTAATGCTTCGAATTCAGGCCGATCTGTCCCGGTCAGATTTGGGGTGTCACAGATCCAACAAGAGAAATAGCAGCCCAAAACTGTCCAACAAGCTGACCCAATCAGCTGAATTTTACTAATTTTTATGCTTGCAAAACAACCCTCAAAGTTTCCTTAAAATCCATTCAAACCCCTCCACTTTTGTGCCTTTGAAGATTTACCCCTAGCTTACAATAGCAAGTTTGAAATATGGCTAACCAAGGAGAAGTGTGTGGCTGCTAATTATTTTATATTTTTAGCAAGCACTCCCACATATAAATACCCCCTTTGTTACTCCATTCAACACACCTTCATTCCCATACATCTCTCTCTCTCTTTCATCCACTTTTTTCTCTTTGTTTTTCCCTTTTTCTTGTCCAACTTCCTTGTCGATTTCTCTCTTGAAAAAGAGCCTTCTTCCACCTTGGAATAGAATCTTTCAATTGTTCGTAAAGGCATCAGTTCAACAGAATGAGCAGAAAACAAGAGGAGCGTATTAGTCTGGATTCAGAGAAATATTGGATTTGCTTTCTAGTTCTCTTCTCTTTAATTTTCTTGTTTATGTTGAGATTATGAATATGAAGGATTGTTTTTTTGTTGTTCTTGTTCTAATTAAAATGGTTTAAATTAATTTGTGTTACATTGATTGCATTTTGTCCACTTGAATTATTAAAATCATGTTTGTGTTGTTATATGCCTTGGTGAGTTGTTCAATTAAATAAAATCATGCTTATAAAATGTAAGGTAATGAATGAATTAATTATTAAACGTATTGAAATTATAATTAATTGACACAGATTTAATTGGTGTATGTTTAATCTTCTAAGGAAGTTGAAGGTTAAATTAGCGACAGATTAAACGAAACATTAGTCTTGCATAACTTGTAAGAATATTGTGATTAAACTGTTTCAATATAGAAATATATTATTATATCGCTTAATCTTTCATGTGCTTATGAAGATTGATTAATCGTTCAATTGGCATTGAAAAATGTTCAATAGATTAGTTAATTTAGTAAGTACGTATAAGCGATAGTTAGCAAATTACCAAGTTGTAGTGAAAATATTCGTACCAACATGAATATGGGTTTAGTAATTCTAAGTTAAGGAATGTAATTGATCTAACACAATTATGTCATCTTGATTAAAATCATATTTTGAAATCGTGCATTGAAATTTTTTATTTTTATTTTATTTAACTTAGTTAAATTTTAGTTTTAATCACTTCCTCAAAATTAAAATATTTTAATCACCAAAGTGTTTGATTTACATTTCATAAATATTTTTCTTTCACAGTCCCTGTGGGTACTATAACTCGACATTTACTTGTCACTTTATTACTTGTTGTGATTGTGTACACTTGCACATTTCTATCATTCCAAGGAGGAAGTGTCGATCAATGATATGTTGGATGGAGCTTAGTGAGAGAAAGCTAGCTGGCCTAGACCTAGCCCATGAAATAGAGGAGAAATTAATGGTCATCAAGAACCATTTGAAGGCTTCCCAAGACCGCCAAAAGGTATACGCTGACAAAAAAAGGAAAGATATAACGTATGAAGTTGGTGACAAGGTGTTTCTTAAAGTCTCCCCCCGAAAAAAAGAATATTCATTTTGGATTAAATGGGAAACTTAGGCCGAGGTTCATTGGACCATATAAAATCTTGGAGTGTATTGAGCCAGTAGCATATTGATTAGCTCTTCCACTAGAACTACCCAAGATTCACAATGTGTTCCATGTGTCGATACTGAGAAGATATTGCTTTGATCCAGACCATGTAGTACAATTGGAGACATCATAAGTTGAACCAAATTTTTCCTACGAGGAAGAGTCTTTATGTATCCTGGACATAGAAATTAAGAAACTTAAGAATAAAGATATTCCTTTCGTTAAAGTGTTGTGGCAGAACCACAATGTTAAGAGGCTACATGGGAAAGAGAAAGCACCATGAGAGAGTAGTATCCGTATCTCTTCATAGGTACGAAATTTTGAGAACGAATTTTTTTTAAAGGTAAGAGTTTTCACACCCTAGTTGGCGAGTTGGCCCCATTTGGGAGACTACCCTAGTGAAAATCGCCTAAGTTGCAAGGCTTAGACAGGATATAGAGGCTAACCTCGTGGCGAAGTGCTTCGTAGAACTTTGCCAATATAGCAGAGTTCCACTTCACAGTGTGGCGAGTTCCTGATTGTGGTGCGAACCTTATGAGGCAAACTTTCCCACTAATAAGGTCGCCACCTGTGTTTTTGTGTCGCTATTAAAGTAAGCATGTTAGCTTCTGGGACACGTTTAAGTCACCTAGCATCCTAGTGAAGGCAACATGTCAGTAATTAAGACACTTGGAGAGCCTCGTAGGATGTGATTAATTAGTGGAAGCGTGCGAGAGTGAGTAATGATTAGAGATAATCCTGATTGGGATTTAGACGTGAGCTATCTATAAATACGATAGCATGATAAAGGAGAGAAGATTTTTTTTATTCATCTTCTCTGCTAGAAATTGTTATCGTTGAAGAAACCAGGGGAGTCCTTCTTTGCTAAAAAAATGTGTTGAATATTAAAGCCTATGAAAGCTTCTATACCAGTTTTCTATTGATAAATTTTTAAACATTCTTTTAACCTTTACCAAACATATAGAAGCTAATGTAAGAGAGGTTCAATAGATTTTTTTGAATATTGGATATGAAAGAAACTTCTATCTAGAATTTTTTTGCATGTCTACAGATTCTTGCTATATTGTAAAGTTTGGGTCATTTTTTTATGTTTAAAGAAGTTTTGTTGTTTTAACTAAATAAATGGGAGAAGGTCCTAGTATTAAAGGGAAGGAACCAACAAAGTAGACAAAGCTCTAAGTAAAGTATTCTGGTGAGTTCCTTTGCACCTTGTGTCTGGTATTTGCATTCTCTTATTTAATCCTTATCACTGTACAGCCAAGTAAGTCGTTTTTTCCTTTGTCTCGAATGCTCATGTATAAGGAAACATATTTAAAGAGTGATTGCATGCAAGGTTATATATGGTTAAACAAACCCAGAAAACTTGGCATATACATGGCATACGTACTCCTTCCTTAGTACACATGCTCTATATCCAGACAGGTTTAATGAGGCAACGGAGGAATGTTGTGTATAATGATAAAAAGAAGACACGTGATAAAATGTTTTGCCTCTGATATGACACTTTGGTGCAAACCGTGAGTAGTGAAAACTCGACCTTGTGGGGGAACACGTACGTGTTCAAACAAAGAGGAAATTTAAGGGGATACGGATGTGATGTTTGTTAAATTGCTCTAATGAGTGGATATAAAGATACAGAAAAAGTTAGTTATTTGGAACAAGGATCAGAAGCTAGCACATGGAACAGAGTACGTGAGAAAAAGGGTGCATATGATAGTGCTCGTTGCATAAAAAGTAAAATAAGTTTGTCTGTCATAAAAAGAGTAGTCACACATATGGCGTATCCGTGGAGCAATTGTGCTCATGGCTGTCATGTATGAGTTTAGAAACCAGTGTTGTCCTTCAGAAGGCTAAGTTTGATCATGGTAGTATTCACTAGTTGATCTATGGATCAGAGGGATGTATCCGCCAAATATGTTGAACTAGTATTTCAATTTGAGCCCTATTTCTTAATGTCTTATAGTAATATTAGTGGGTTTTATTTCCCCTTGAACTCACTAATTTGTCATAAACTTACCTAGTTTCTTTTTACTTTCAGTTTCTTAAGTTGAGTGTGGTGATTGATGGGATACAACAAGATTTGTGGCCAATTGTGAGCCTTCTTTTTTTCATAGGAACATGTATTTTTTAGGAGTACTAGGACGTTTTTAGATTCCGTCGTTTTTAAAACCATTAATTTGTACTTGAAACGTTATTTTGAATACTTTGAATATTGATCATTAGCCTAGTTGGCTTATCTTTATTTGTGATTTATAAATGTTGTTAAGCAGTTACCAAAGGCTATTTCTTGTATCTTTAAATCCTTAAGTGTGGCGGGGTACCATTTTAAAATTTTTCTTTCAAATAAATTGATGTGATTCCTAACCTCGAAGTCAAGACTGGTCTTTTCAATGTAAGGAATGATGAATGAGGTTTTTGTTTTCAAGGTCCAACCTCTGATGGAACGCCCAAGTCTACATTTGTTCAAGAGTTAAGCGGGTCTTAGCTTTAATATAGCTAAGGTTGTTTAGCTACAACTACTACAGGTCGAGGTTTCCATCTGTTAAACCATTTCAAGACTATCTATCCCATTCGAGCTATTTTCCAAACTATCCAAGTTCGGGAAATCGCATCATAAATGAATTCTTAAATTAACAGAACACTGTACTGGAAAAAAGGGTACCCGCCAAAATGGATAGTTGTTTTGAAAGGAGAGAGTTTTGTGTTTCCAACGAGTTGACCTATGACGCTCCATACCCGAATCCAGTGATCGGGTCGGGCGTGGGGTGTTACATGTGTCATGTCAACATGAAGTGCACTTGGATTGTCACACAGGTTATTATATCAACAAAGTTAAAAAAGATAATGTTTTTGTCAGGATTTTCATTAAAAAAATATTTGACTCTTTTAGGAAAGTTAATAACCAAATTTAGCTAAAAAGGAACAATGGCCAAATTGACAAAAAAAATAAATATTTAGGGTTAAATTTGACACTATGCCAAAAATAATTGACGGAATGACCTAATTAGAATAATATTGATAATTTTGATGAGTCAATTAAAATATTTTAAAATTTGATATATAGTTTCAAAATGTTTGATGCAATTAACCCTTTTATATAAGGGTAATATAATTTTTGGCCTATGAACTTGGCGACTAGGTTCACTTTGGTACTTGTATTTCTTTTATCCACTTTGGCACTTAAAGATATAAAAGTTTGATAATATAGCACTCTGAAATTGTGTCACATCTTCACTTGAAAATTTCTTGTGGTACAATATCTGAATGTCACATTTAGTGTTTTTATAATCATATCGATGATTGAATAAGTAGACTATCAATTATCGTTTCAACTAGTTTGATTGATTTAACTGTTGGACCAACAATAATTAAATAAATAATAAAAAATTTATAAATATCTAAAAAATAAAAAAAATAAACTAGTTATACTTGTTCAATTGTAGACTTTTATCTCAACTTTAATTTTTACCAATTTCAAGCAGTTCTTGAGTCAATTGGTTCAATCCCTTTGTTCATACCATTACATTGATCAGTTTTAGGTCCATCAAATCCTATTTTGCTCCAGTAGCACTGTCCATATCACCAAATCTTACCAAAATCCATATTTAGGGATCGAAATTTATCTAATTGCTAAGTTCAAGGACCAAAGTGGACAAAAAAATTACATGTACCAAAATAGATATAATTTCCAAGTTCAGGGGCCAAAATTTATATTGTGTAAAATTAACATGATTTTATACCCTTTCATAACTATTTCTACAATTGATATTTTAACAATTTATTTGTTGAATTTATTAATATAATTATACTTGCTATGCATGTAAAACTTGAATCAATCAAATCTCTATCATATCAATCAAAAATATTGATTGTATTAATATATTTAACGGTTGACTATTTCATGTAAAAAATAATTAAAATCTTTCTTTACGTTAAACTTGACATGTAAAATCTACATGAATAGAATATTAAATATGTCGATTAAATTATTAAAATATGAATCGTAGAAAATAATAAATATAAAACCATATTATAATTAATATCGATTTAAATAAAATTATTCTATATATTTATTGAGGTTCATAAGTCGTCATCCGACAAGCTAGTGGGTCCTAGGATGGCTCACTCCATAATATTAGGACGAGCCTAAAGAAAAATTACTAAAGTTGTGGGCCAAAGTTCACGTAAGAGATCCTTTGACAATTGAGTCACGCGTAACAGTGACCGGTTAGAATGTACGTATGGACAAATAAAATTGACATTTTATGTATATTAAAAAGTTTCCGTGTTTTAATTATTAAATTATGGTATCTTTCTTTATTGAGTGAAAAAATATAATCTATACTTATAAAATCAGTATGTTAAAATTTTGGTTGAAATGTAAAATCAAAATATTAAAGTGATTAGTTTCCCAAAAAAAAAAAAAGAAGAATAGCAACATTACCATAGTTAAATTTATGGCTTTATAAAACAAAATCTTACTTTAACAATCTTTTAATTGAGTTTATGTTTAATTAATTTATGACATCAACTCAAGAATTTAAATATTTATATTATATTTAAATATTAATTAAGTTAGTGCTGTCATTCAATTTAATATCAACTCCTAAAAGAAATTTCAAAAAAAAAAAAACTAAATTGGGTATGATATCAAATGTAATCGTCATTGTTTTAGAAAAATCTTATATTTTTAGGGTAAATTATACCCAATGTCACTCAACTTCAAAATGTTACAAAATGGTCATTAAGCTATTCAAAAGTTTTTTTTAAGTCATTGGGATACTAAGATCGCTTATGCGTGACATTTTCTTTTTGCATCACTTGCACCAATTGAAAGCTCTCTTTCCCTTTCTCTTTTACAGTTCAATCTTTTTTTCACGAAACAATTTTGAACATCACGAATCCGTAAATCAAAATCCAAATAACTTTCTTCTCCAATCTCTGAGATTGACTATCATAGTGATCGTCGATTCATCGCTTGGAGCTCGCTAGTCGAATTTAAAAAGAAAAAGTTAACAACCAAGTGAAATAAAAACTTTCGAATAGTTTAACAACTATTTAATAACTTTCTAAAGTTAACTGACTAAAACGTAAATTTACTAATAATTCAATAATTCAATGACATTAAATATAATTTACCTTTATTTATAAATTATAAATTTACCTTTCTTACAAAATATTATTATTTTGAAATATTATTTTCCACCCTTTGCAAGAAAACTATAGTTTTATATTAATAATTTATGTTTCTTAATTTGATAATTTCCTGTATTTTATATTATGATTATACTAATCTATAGAGTATATACAAAAGAAAGGCTCTAAAACCTTTCACAATGGATCTTATTCTTCTTCTTTTACATGAGAACAATGGGTGAATTTTAATTCTAATCCCTTTATTTTTTAGATTATAAGAATAGTTCGATTTTAATTTGATCCTTATATTCCACTCAAATTTGATATTCAATTTATATACTTTAATTTTGGCATATATAATTTAGTACCTCAACTTTTATAACATCATTAAATATTATATTCTAACTAACATGATGATATGAATTATTGGAACCTTTAAAATTCATTATCAAATTCAAGTCTGTTACAATATTATTATTATTTTTGTTATATGGATATCAAGTGAATTTTTTAATTTCAAAATATCATATCAGTAATTTTAAAATGTCAACAAATGAACTTAAATTTTAAATTCAAAAATAGAGGAACTAAATTTCTGAAAATAAAATTATGTACATTAGATTTCAAACACACAAAGAGTACAAGAACTATAAGTAAAGTGTAACATTTAAATTTTTACTCTATCATTTAATTAACTTGGGAAGCAAAAATGAAATCATACTGTTTTATTAATATGATCTTTTATATTATATTTTTCTTAATCTTTGATCATTTTCAAAATGGTTGGGGATAAGACTTAAGAATTGAAAATTGAAGGTTCAAAAATTGAATTTGCAAGCAAATATAATAATTAGAAAAAAGAAGACGACGACGAAACAAGGCGAAGCAAACTAGATACATTGAACCTGGACACTTTTGGTTGGAGCGTCGTAGGCCTATAAGAGAATCTATTCCTCCACATTGGTTGATCCACAACTCCACTATTCTCCACTAATAGAAGAAAAAATAAAAAAAAGAACAGCAAGCTATCACATGGCTCCAACAATGGCGGCACCAGAAGAAGAGCTGAGGAAGAGGAACCAGGAGTTAGAAAAGGAATTGAAGGAGAGTAGGGAAAGAGAGGAGCAGATGAGAAAGGAATTACGAAAGATGTGGGAAAGGCTGAGGGTGGCGGAAGAGGCGGAGGAAAGGCTCTGTTCTCAGCTGGGTGACCTGGAAGCAGAGTCCGTCAATCAGGCCCGTGCTTTCAACGCCCACATACTTTCCCTCATGGACCAGCTCTCCAAGGGTAGCAACCTTCTCATCAACAGCCACCCATCCCCTGCATCCATCTCCATCCTCTGATTTTTCTTTTGGCTGGTGTTTTTTTTTTATCTATCTAAGCAAAGGCATGGGGCTTCTAAATCCGTTAACTTTGAGTATGGTATGGATCCGTACATAGTATTTGTTCTAGTTTTTTGCTTTAATTGGAAAATGTTAGGCCGAGAGGCAGTGGCGGATATGCCTCAGTTTTCTAGCTGTTTCGAATTGTGAAACTCAAACAAGCAAACGTTGGGCCGCGTAATATCATATTTCTTGTTCGTCATGTATTTCAGTATACGAGTTGCGTTCGTATTATGGATTTATTGAAAACTATTTCTTTTATGTTTTGTGTTTATTTAATGAAAATAATTTGATTAGCGGGTAACAACTCATTTTTCGGAAAAAAAAAACTTAATTATGAATAATTTTATGTTTATATAAAATTTAATTTAATTTAAATTTAATATTATTATATTAATAATAAATTTTTATTTTTAAAGATATTTAGAATTATAAAATATTATAATTTCAATATTTAATAATATAAATAATATTGATTGTTTTAATAATTTCAATATTATTATATAATTTATTAAAACATTTTGAATGTCATGTCGGGATAGGACCATTACCTCAAAAACTCATCCTATGGAAGTCAGGTTTCAAGGCGACAGTACTTGATATGGTCACAGGTCGAAGTCTAAGTGGAGGTCCTAGGCGGCCGTGATGCGGTCATGGGTTTGAGTATAACTGAGGGCTAGTTGACGATGGTTATGCGGTCGCGAGTTCAAGTTTTTGGATACCTACAAATGATGCCTTATATATACTATGTAACACCCCTTACCCGATCGGTCACCATATCTGAGCAATAGGATGCTACAACTAAATACCAAACAATTACAAACAAATTATAATTTTTAAAATATCAATTAATTATTAAATAAATCATAATTAATTAAATTAACATGTGATTCAATTAATTACAGGTTAATATCGAGCTTACAAGAGGTTAAAACTAAACAGGCAATCATTTTGGATCAATTTGAAATAAATTTAAAAAGATAGGAAAAATCTGAAAACAAGGGTCGCACAGTCTTGTCCCTTAACTGTGTGCGAAAGCTCAGCCCGTGTGGGATGAACCATACAATTGTGTCGCTAAACCGTGTACAAGTCGTGTCTATGTGAGATAGGCCACATGGCCGTGTGAATAGGTCAAATGGCCATGTGGATAGGTCAGATGGTCATGTGAGCAACTCATGTAGCTCCTTGTGCCCGAGTGCACCAAATTCAATTAAAATTTTATAAACCACACAGTTGCGTCACGAGCCCGTATATGGCACACGACTGTGTGCCAAGCCGTGAGTCAGGCCATGTCTCAGGTCATGTGTAACTGGAAATGCCTTTCAAAACAAGCAATTTACCCATGTAACACTTATGCCACAAGCTATCCTTTAAGCCATATTTTAACCTATTCAAAAGCATTTAAATCAAAACAAAAATAATCATTTT
Organism: Gossypium raimondii; assembly: GCF_025698545.1. NCBI lineage: Eukaryota > Viridiplantae > Streptophyta > Magnoliopsida > Malvales > Malvaceae > Gossypium > Gossypium raimondii. The sequence goes on along the minus strand of NC_068572.1, from coordinate 33,379,715 downwards.
AAGCAACCATCCTAAACGCCTAACCAATATGCCACAATTGACACATCAATCAACAAATCAAAACTAGCCAAATGATCATATTCATTCATCCCAATATACTTTCAATGAGACATCAAATATTAAAGCCAATAATAAACACATTCAACCTTATAGCCATTCCACACTTGATTACCATTTTAGCTTAATAACATTGATGGGCGTCAAAACCACCAAATATAATTTCATACACTCTAACTTAATTAAATAGTAGTATAGAGTAGTAGGGTCGGTCCCACAGTGATTGAGACTCTTAATTTTCCTGTTTACGTAACTAGATTCCTAAGTCTGGACAGCTGTCGTGCCCACAACCTGTGCGTTGCAGAGCTAGAAAAAAAATAAAATGGGGATTTTAGTTGATAAAGAAAAAATTAAAAAAATATAATGTAACAGCCTGTTTTCAGTGGTGTCGATAACACTGATTTTTGGACCACAATTTCGATGAATGAATTATTAATTTATTATTTATTTAATGTCTACAGGATTATATTAAGGTCGTATTAAAGTTTCGTTAAGAAATTTTGAAGTTTAAATGGTTAATAAATGAAAAGGACTAAATCATAAAATGTGTAAAAGTTGAATTCTATCGTTAAAAGAGTCAAATGGTTATGAAATCTTAAACTAGTGGACTAAGATAGTAATTATACCATTTAAGGAGTTAGTGGACAAATATGGACTTAAATTTGTTGTTTTGTTAAGTTAATAACCAAGGTTAAAATGGTAATTTAATAAATAAAACTTAAACTAAAATATAACAAAAAGGTATCATCTTCATTAAAGGTTTTCTCCAGCGAAAATTGAAGAAGAAAAACACTATTTTAGGGTTTGAAGGTTCGGCTAACTTAAGTGCTTGCATGGTATGTGATCTCGATCCCTTTTTTAATGATTTTTATATTTTTGTTATCGTTTTAGCTTAATCTAGCTAGCACAGGGGTTAATTTGAAAATTTGTTAAAATTTTGAAAGACTTTTCATGGATGTTTTTGAATAGGTTTTGATGTTAGTTGGTAGATTATTAGTTTTGGTTGTAAAACAAACATGTTTTGTTAAGTGATTTTTGATGAAATTGCAATTAGGGATTAAATTGTTAAAAGTAAAAATTCATGGGTTTTGTTGTGAATTTTTGGTAATTATGGATTGTTTCAAGGCCCCTTGTAACATTGGTTAAGTTGGATTTAGGCTAAAATGAGTTATATTCAAGTTGTGAGCTTAATGACTAAATTGTGAAAAGTTAAAATGTTAGGGGAAAATTCATAATTTTGCATAAATATGAACTATGGATTAAATTGAATACTAGAAGTATTTAATTTATTGAAATTATCTATTTAGATCAAGATAAACCATATTTGGACTTAAATCGAGGAAAAGCTAAAGCTTCAGATTAGTGTTCGATTCTACTTCTACACCCTAGTTATAGAGGTAAGTTCGTATGAACTATGATTGTTTTAATGTTAGTTAAATTGAATATTTTCTAAATTTTTAAAAAATAAATGAATCTATGAATAAATTTATCCATGCTATAATGAATTGAAGGATAACGAGTCCTGTTTGAACCTTAAGAATTCTTAAAATACAAATGACATGTCATTAGAGATTTCATGTTTCGAGTGCTGGTATTAAATGTCCTATTGATGGCTGAGGACCTTCATTTGTTGCAGATTCTCCACAACTTGTGTGAGAAGCATTGTGTAGCTAACATTCCGACCCACAGCTCGTGTGAGCAGGCCCATTTCACAGCTCGTGTGAGCCTTGATGTAAACGAAAGGTTACGGTTATATGGAAAGGCACACTATGTGTGAGCATTCTCGAGTATCCGATGTAATTCTACTTGGTTCAACTGGTAAGAAAAGGAAATGAAATGGTAAGTATGCAAATGGAATGAATCAAGATCTTATGATATCATTGATAAGTTAAATGATGTATTTATATATGGTAATCTACTTATCTTATGGTTGAATTCATTTGTATCATGGACAAGTGTACTAACTTGTGAGTTGATGATGTTATATAGGCTTATGCTAAGCTTATGGCATGGGTAACGATTTATGCTTAATCTATGAATTGTATAAATGAAATGGTAAGTTATGTTTAAGTTTATAAGAGCTTACTAAGCACTTGTTGCTTACGTAGTTACTTTCCTTTGTTTTATAGATAATCGGAAGCTCGAACGATTGGAAGCTCGTCAGAGACCTATCACACTATTCATCAACCAATTTGGTAGTTTTTGAGTATTTTGGCCAAGGTTAATAATGACATGTATAGGTTATTTGTAATGGTATTTTGTGAATGTGTTAATAGTGATTTGGTATGTATATACTTTGAAGTTTATGTTTGGTTTGGTGAATCTTAACACCTCACCAGTTACGTCATTTTGGTCACTTTCAAATGCTTGTATATAAGGTCTTTTTTTGTAAGTTTGTGGTGATATACAAATGAACATATCTGAAGTTACTTGGTATTTAAGGGACTAAGTTGGTATGTTTGGAAAATGGCAATATTGGCATGTTTTGGTAAATGATGATTGATACAATTGTGGTGCCTCTAAATGTCATATTGGTTAGGTGATTTAGGATGTTTGAAATGTCATGTTTAGATGTATTTGAATGCGGTTTAAATTCCTTGAATGTGTACCCAAATGAAATGGTTAGTTGTGCATGATTTGGCTTTGAAATAGCTTGATTTTAGGTAAATTTTTGGGTTCACACGGCCTAGGACACTCGCGGCCATGTGTTACTTGAAATTTATTAGTGTTTCAAGTGAGTGAGTTACACGGCCTAGCACACAGCTTGGCACACAGCCTTGTGACGCTACTTAGTGAGTTACACGTGTGAGGACACGGGCTGGGACACGGCCGTGTGTCCCTTGTTCGAATGTTACACAACTTGGGCTATGTCACAAGGCCTGGCCACACGACCATGTGACCCTTGTTTTCTAATTTTTCAATTTTTTCTTAAAAATTTTGTTTTGTTTCAATTTAGTCCCAAATTGTTTCTAAGCTATTTTTAAGGTCTCGAAAGCTTGATTTAGGGAAAAAATGCATATGATTTATATGATTTTGATTGAGATTAATCTATTTAATGATATGATGTTAAATGATTTCTGGTTGATCGGTAATACTCTGTAACCTTAATCCGGCGATGCCCTAATTTGATGATGGAGACGAGTTAGGGGTGTTACATATAAAATAAAATAAAACAATAACAAAATTATGATTGCAAAATAAAATTAAGGAATTTAAATTAAATCGGTGAATCAAATAAATTAATGCTTAGCCTTAGCATCGATACACTCCGAAATCAAATCGATCCTTGAAAGTAGATTATCCTTTCAAAACGATAAGTTGGTTATAGCAATCAAGGAGGCCTCAACCGCCAACTTTTCCTTTTGTAGTTGGTTCCGAAACGACTTACCAACAAACACTTACCGATTGTCTAACCAAGTAACACGCATTCGTAATTTAAGATCTCGGCAGCCTTGCGATCTAGAAAAACCCAACTCGAATTAACGGCCTCAACCGCATAGGTCGTTTAAATCCGACCACTATCTCCCTTGACGGAGGTCTAACTAGGCCTTACCTACATGGACATGCCAATTTGTTTGCGGGAAATCAAACTCAACAGGTGACCAACTCGATTTCGAACTGTACGCCAAACAACTCCAACCCAACGCGCGCTTTTGAATTGAAATTGAATTAACTTTAAGGGACGATTGTGACCATCCCATATACCAGAGAGATACGAATATTATATTTGAAAGGTTTTAGTATGGATTCATATCTCACGATTCTCGATAGGAATGATAACCAGACTAAGGCTAAATAAGGGTTTTAGTTGAGCATGAAATTAATCATACCCGATGGATTATTAGAATGGATTTAAGTATAATGGTGATAGGAGAAGGAAAGAAGGGACTTAAAGGGCAATTGAACCAAAATATAAGAAAAAGAAATAAAATGGCAGCAGGCTTTGCCAATATTACAGACGTGTGAAAAGGAAAGGAAAAATTGTATTGAATTCAATTCAAGTGTCTTTTTCCAAACACTAATACAAGTATTTATACACTTTTCAAGTGTTATATTTAGCATGAATCAACCAATTAAAATTAACATGATTCCTCTAATATTATGCCAACTAAAATAAGATTTTTCCTGTTTATAGAATTTGACAATTTCAAAAATATGATTTAATCACTAATTCTACAATTTTTCTAATTAGGTCCTTTTCTTGTTTCTTATTTCGATTTAGTCCATTTTTCTTGATTTTGAATTTTGGCACTCCAATTTAATCCCTGATAAGATTTAATCAAGAAATCATAAGTTTAGTAGTATTCTATTAAAAAATTAGTCAAAATAGATACATTAAAAGCACAAAATTAACTTTCTATCAAATTTCCCCGTACTTAGCTGATGCTTGTCCTCAAGCATGATGTGTATTCCCATACTAGAAATCATTCGATAATTTTTTCGATATGAAATCTCCTTCCTAATCCAAGCGTAATGCAAACAATTAGATTAATAAAAAAAGTAATCGCTAGGTTTAACCAATAAGCGTTTTATAAAATTTCTAACATTATGCAAAATTCAACTACTTCACTTAATTTAGGCTTAATCAAACTTGCGAGAAAATCGTACTCAATAAATTTTTCCACAAGTTTGGGACATAATTGAATCTTTTTATGTGAAATGAGATGACAACCCGAGCAGCTCACTCTAGTTACTCAATTTGACGTGTCTCCGATTAGTTTATTTCTCTTTACTCATGGCAGCTCGATTAGTGGAGTGTTAGAAGTTTCGATTTGTCACTCTAATATTTTGACGTGAAATGAGATGACAATCCAAGCACCTCATCACGGTTACTCAATTTGGTCACATTTCTAAAGTCTTCACTTGTAAGGAAGCCATTAACAGAGTAAATATTTATTTATTTACTTTTTTTTATTTCAATGAACAAAAATGAAACTTGAGTACTTTATTAGGCAAGTTTAAAAAGCCAACTATTTTACGAAATGTTGACTTAGCCATAATCTTTTCAATTCTACAAAACACCTGTCGATCAAATTAAGCAATAACTAGTTATTCATGAATTACCAAATTATTTAAATTAACTAAGCATAGGATTTGGAGGTTTCTATTTCGAAACAAATTAAGGAATAATCTTAGTATACGAATTAACACATGCAAAGAAGAAATAGCATGACATGTCCTACGAATCCCCCCTACTTAGCCCACATTACCCTCAATGTGCAATTTCAAAAGAATAATAAATAGAAGGGTCAAATGTACTTGTATTAATTTGGCAGAGGGTGGTTTGGGCAGTTTAGGTTGGTTCTGGTTGGTTCAGTCCTGGGTGTATTTTTCACCAAATGGAAGAACTAAAATTTGACAAGGTGAGCCCATGCCACAAAAGAAATTCGATTCTGATTTATTTTTGGATGAAAAGGGATAGCCTCCACCATTGTTCTTGGTAAACAACACATTAAAATAGATTAAATAATAATCTTATTTTTTATTTTCAACATGAATTAAACTGAATTCAAAATTAAATAAATTAAAATAAATAAATATGAGTTCTCTCCCAAAAAACACTTTTGTTTAATTTCGTTAGCTCGAAGACCCTAATTTTATTCATTTGGCTCCTCGAGAATTAACTTATCCTCTACATTCACTTGGAAGTTCTTATAAAAAGGTTTCAACCTTTGCCTATTGACCTTGAAATACTTCCTGGATTCCTCCATCATCAGTGGATTAAGGCGTCTTTAAGCTTCTCCGTTCAGGCTTGTCTTTTCCTCTATTGGAATCCTTAAATGTTCCGGTAACAGTTTGAGTTCCAATTTCAAGGCCGCCATGTGAATGAAAACTTCACATATTGGTTCTTTGATCATTAATAATTTTTCATATTTTTCCATAGCATCAAGATCTAAATTCCTGCATAGCAAGTTTGTAATTCATCCTCTTTGTAGTATTCAAAATGAAAGTTTGTTAATGGTTCAATTATATCGACACTAGTGACATTTGCCATTGCACTGGGACGACCCATGTCCTCATAAACATTGAACTAGACCACTTCACTGTCAAATTCCACGATCAGTGTTCCACTCAGAACATTAATTTTCGTTCGTGCGCTGCTTAAAAATGGTCTCCTGAATAGAATATTGAAAGAATTTTTTGAGTTATCATCCTCCATGTCAACAATGTAAAAATCTGTAGGAAAGATTAATTCAAGTACCTTGATGAGGACATCTTCTAACACCCTTTCCAGATATACAACTGACCTATCTACTAATTCGATTATCCCCTTTGTTTCTTTCAAAGGACCCGTGTTTAGTAATTTAAAAATAGATAGAGGCATAAAGTTAATAGATGCACCAAAATCACACATGGCATTTTTAGTGCCAACATTACGTATTTTTCAAGATATAGCAAACATACATTGGTCCTTACACTTAGGCAGAATTTTTCTTTGTAAAATTGCAAAGACATTTTCTTTTACACCTACTATTTCGTTACCCGTGAGCTTCTTCTTGCCAATGCATAATTCTTTTAAGAATTTATCACAGTGTGGAACTTGTTTTATCGCGTCGAGTAGGGGTATGTTAATTTCAAATTTTTGGAACGTCTCTAGGATTTCTCTCTCTTCTTGCTCCCTTTTACATTAGGTGAACCTTCAAAGGAATGGGGGTGGTACTACGAATGGTTTTTGTGGTACCAATTTCGTAGCCACTATTGAATCATGTTTCTATTCTTCCCATCTAGTTTCGTGGTCAGGATTCATGCTAGGTGTTGGCCCAAAAACTGTTCCACTTTTTAAGGTTATAGAACTTACATTTTGTCGTGGATTTGGCTTAGTTTGAGATGACAATTTCCCTTGGGACTCCAATCAACTGACCGTAAGTGCAAGCTTACTTATTTTCTGATCTATTTCTTATTGGTGTGCTTCAGCCTTTTATTGGAACTTTTCGGTGCTAACAACTAGCCTCTCCACTATGGTTTCAAGAGATGACTTTGGGGGTTGAAATTGTTGAGGTAGAGGTGGCCTTGGCTGATACAATTGATTGTATCGAGGGTTCGATCCATAGCTCAGATTTGGGTGATCCCTCCACCCTGCATTGTAAGCGTTCAAATGTGGATCATAACTCCTTTGAGGTGGGGTTGGGAAGTTCCCAACGACATCTACTTATGTTTTTGTGTCCTCATGTAAGATTGGATAAGAATCTGTCGGATGATCAAGCATGACACAAATCCTGCATAACCAAGCTGGGTTTGTTTTTCTTGTAAGCAAATTTTGATCTATAATAGTGAGCTTATCGATTTTATCTCCAAAGGATGAATTACTTAGCTCGTGAACCCTTTTTGTGGGTTCTTTAGTTAGTTAAAATTGTTGAGAATTTGCAGCAATGGTCGAAATTAATTCCCTTGCTTTTTAAGGAGTCAAGTTAATAAGTGCTCCTCCACTTGTGGCATCAATCATTTTCATTTCCATAAGGAGTAACCCTTCGTAAAAATATTGAAGAGATGATTATTCAGTTAAGCCATGTTGTGGGCAACTTGCACACAATTCATTGTATCGCTCTCAGTAGTCATAGAGCGATTCAGTCTCTTTTTATCGTATTCCGACAATATCTCTCCTTAATTTGGCTGTTTGAACTGCTGAAAAGAACCCGTCAAGAAACAAACGAGACATATCAGACCATGTATTAACAAATCCTAGAGGTAAATAAAATAATCATTCTCTAGCAGAGTCAGGTAACAAAAAAGGAAAAGCTCAAAGCGTAATTTGATCATTAGTTACTCCATGTAGTTTCATGTTTTAGCAAACCATGTGGAACTTCTGAAGATGAGTGTGGGGGTTCTCATTTTGCAAATCTTGAAAAGTGGACAATAAATTAATTAAGCCCGACTTTAATTCAAATGGTGTTCCTCTCATCGAGTAAGTTATGCATAATGGCTATTGCTAATCCAGTGCCATAGCAAGTTGACGAATGGTTTGATTCACCATTTCTTCTGGTTCACTGAGTGTATCATCTATTGCTTCTGTGTTAGACAGTGTTTCATGTTTGGCCTCTCTTGCTTGTGGTTGTTTTTCGCATCAAATAACTTTTATTCGTAGTGTTCGAGCTAAATTCTCGATTTCTAGTTCAAACTCTAAGATTTCCGATTTTGACCTGGTCATAAGTAAAATAAATAAAACTAGAGTTATTTCCAACCCCGACAATGACACCAAAAGTTGATGGGCGTCGAAGCCACCAAATATAATTTCCTATGCTCTAACTTAATTAAATAGTAGTATAGAGTAGTAGGGTCGATCCCACAAGGACTGGGACTCCTAAATTTCCTGTTTATGTAACCAGATCCCTAAATTTCCTATGCTCTAACTTAATTATATCGGTGATAGGTGGAGGAAGGAAGGTACTTAAACGACAATTGAACCAAAAATAAGAAAAAGAAATAAAATGGCAATAGGCTTTTGCCAATGTTACAGATGTGTGAAAAGGAAAGGAAAAATTGTGTTTAATTCAATTCAAGTGTCTCTTTCCAAGCCACTAATACAGTATTTATACACTTTTCAAGTGTTATATTTAGCATGAATCAACCAACTAAAATTAGCACGAATCTTCTAATATTATTCCAACTAAACATAGATTTTTCCTATTTATAGAATTTGACAATTTTAGAAATCAAATTTAATTAGCCACTAATTTTGCAAATTTTCTAATTTAGGCCCTTTTCTTTCTTCTTGTTTTGATTTAGTCCATTTTTCTTTATTTTGAATTTTGGCACTCCAATTTAATCCCTGAAAGATTTAAGCAAAAAATCATATGTTTGGTAGTATTCTATTAAAAAATTAGCCAAAAATAGTTACATTAAAAGCACAAAATTAACTGTCTATCAAACCTAGATACAAAAGCTACCAAAACCTTTAAGTAAAACATAAGTACAAACATGATTTTTACTAATCCATAATAAGACATAATCTAGGCATATTGTAACACCCCTTACCCGTATTCGACACCGAAATAGGGTATGAGGCATTACCGGAGTTTACTAATTAATTTTCAGACATTCCATTTTTATCTAACATTCATATTCATAACCAATTTAACTTATACACACCATTATAACAAGAATGAAATAATCCAAAATTACCAATAGAACAAATGGATACTATGATATATCTCCAACAAGCTTCCAACTCAATCGAGCTTCCGATAATCATTTAAATGCATCAAATAATTATACATATTACCAATAATAATTTGATCCCAATAATAAAACACACATATATATAATATTCATTACCAAATAGTATTCACTTCAATTAAAATTATATAGAATATAGCTCATACGAGCTCACCAGACTAATTTGCAGAAATACCAAAATTTAGGGACATTTTGGCAATTTTCTATTTTTCTCAAATTTCCACCCAATATTGTTCTAAATTTCATTCAATATTGTAATTTAGATAAATAACCAATCCATTTCATGCAATTTGGTCACTTTTTGACATTTTTACAAATTTACCCTTAAAGTTTCACATTTGTTCAATTTAGTCCCCTGAACCTAAAACATGTAAATTGATCATTTTTAATGAAAACTCATGCTAGTTAAATAATCATATATTTTCCTCTTCCTCCTCTCCATTCCACATCCTTAATGTATATAACATGCTTATAGGTAACATTATCTATAATTTCACCATTTACTTATATATATATATATATTCATTCAAAGCTGTCCACTTGAGTCGTAGTCACTAAATTATTTATATCTTGAGATACAGAACTCCAAATTAAGATTCGTAAATTTTATCTGAAACTAGAATCACATACGTTCTTACCATAAAATGTTCAGAATTTTTGGTTTATCCAATAAGTACAGTTTATTCTTTAAAGTCATCCATATTCTGCTGTCTAACAGTTCCGATCCTTCTTCACTAAAAATTAATTATCTCCTTGTACAGAATTCTAGTGATGTTTTCATTTGTTTATATTGAAAATAGACTCATTAAGGACCTAAACATATAAATTTAAGCTCTAATTATTTTTCTCCAATTTTTGATGATTTTCCAAAGTCAGTACAGGGGAACCCGAAATCATTCTGACCTTATCTCACAAAACCTACTATATCTCATAATTTACATTTTCATTGCTTACACCGTTTCTTCTATGAGAAACTAGACGCAATAAGATTTAATTTCATATTTTTTTCATCCTCTAATTCAATTTATACGGTTTTTGGTAGATTTTCAAAGTCAGACTACTGCTGCTGTCTTGAAACTATTTTAGTGTAAAATGTTGATAACTAAATTTATAACACTGTCCTTTCCTTTCTCTTCAACATTTTCCATCACTTTCTCTTATTTCCCTTTTTTTTAGCATAACAAGAATATAAAACCTTATATAATGAAACTCTACCTTAACATTAATTTCCTACTTTTTCAATAATATCAAACTCAAAAGTATATAAAAATCTTGATGTTCTTACCTTATGCCATTGATTTCAATATTTAACTTGATTTTCTCCCTCCTCCAGCTTCTATTTCTTGAATCTAACTTGATATTCTAGCTCCCCCTAGTCTCCTTATCAATTTTCTCTCTTGGTGGCTAAGAAAATTTCTTTGATTTCTAAGTGAAAATGGTGAATTTTTATGGAGGACCAAATTGTAAAGAAAGAAAAACTTCTTTCTTTTTCTCTCTTCTCACGTTAGTTTCATGGAGAAGAGATGATTTCTCATCATCTTTTCTTCCTTTTATATTAACCATTTATTAATAAAATAATACTAAAAATCTTAATAAAATAATAATTAATAATATTTATCTAATTAATTAATTAAAATATCACCAACATCATCATTACCTTCTAGAATTCTCTCTCCTTCTAATTGACCATTTTGCCCTTCATAATCTTTTGAAATTCCATCATTGAGTCATCACTTAATTTGGTAAAATTGCAATTTAATCTCTCAAAATTCTTCACCTTTTCAATTTGGTCCTAATTCATCCATTTTCCTTAGTTTCTAAATTATTCCACCCTTAAAATATTTACACTATTGGTCCTTCAAATTTTTCATATTTACACTTTAACCCCTCAAGTTTTGAGTATTTACTCTTGGGCAACAAAATTTTTCTCACTTTTGTTATTTAATCTTTTCTTGAATTAATATGTCATAATATACCTTCCATTGTTGACATAACTCAATTTCCTTTTATCACTTTATTTCCTTATTTTACCATATCAGGGATATTATCTTATTTTTTTTTACTGTAGAAATTTTCGGGGTATTACAATTTCATAGCTAGTTAACCCTTCTAGCTTCTAGAATTCAAATTCTACATTTTATACAAATAGGTCCTTTCCTAAATTAATCACTAAATCGATAAAATTTTCATATCAATATTTTCATGCAACCTTCCTATCATAATGCAACCCATGTCATAATTTTGAAATAAATTTTTCCTCGTCGGATTTGTGGTCCCGAAACCACTGTTCCAACTAGACCCAAAATCGGGCTGTTACACATATCATGAATCAAACCAAGTCCAAACATCAACCAAACATAGAGCCTAGTATACCACATCATCCATGAAAACATTAAGCAATTAACTAAAGCAAACATCAATCTATCAAGAAAATGACCATTGCCATCACATTTATACATATTTACATAACCTTTAAGAGCCAACAAAACTCAAAATGACGATAAGAAGTATAACACATTCTAGGTACATGCCAAGAACAAAAAGAACCATTCACCAACACTAGAGTTCGGGATTGCTGCTGGATGTTGTATCGTCAATCGATTCTTTAAGTACCTAACTTGCGCATGGAAAACAATTTAATCTAAAATATGCATCATCAGTGGTTTATTGAAATAATGCAAATTTTCAATGAGCTCATTTCGTACATATATAACTCTAATTAAAATCACATATAGTACAAGGAAATATGTGCTAAAATACAAGTTATATTAAAATGTAATTTTTTATTGCTATATAAGAATGACAAAATTAGACTCGACAAAGCCATCGTCGTCGGACAACCTTAGGTGACAAGTCATCGTTACCGAAAAATCTAGGATGACATGAATGAATTAAGAAACCATCATTGCCAAGAAATTCAATGTGGTAAGCCATCGTCGTCAGGCAACCCGGGGTGGTAGGTCATTGTTGCCGGGCAATCTGGGATGACATAAATGATTTAAGAAACCATCATTGCAGAGCAATCCGAGGTAGTAAGCCATTGTTGCTGGGCAACCCGGGATGACCGTCATCGTTGTCGGGCAATCCGGGATGACATTTTGAAGTTAATAAAGATGAGCTACAAGTTCAGAAACTTTAGTGGAAGCAGAATGCAAAATGATGTTTGTGCATACTTAAGAGAAAAATTAAAGGAATTAGTGATCAAATGCATGCTAAAACCTAATGGTAGAGACCTTCGGTATTAATCTAAATGCTTATGGGTTGAATTGATTTCACTATACCATCTTAATGTATAAAGATATATGATATTTATTACTTATCGTGAAATTTTACTCTTTGTGCGCAGGTTAGGTCTGTAGCTACATTTTGAATCTCACCTCAGCACCCAACCAAAGCCCAAGACTCCCTAAAGTGTGTATTTCATTCGGTTATGTAAATTGGCATGTACCTAGGGAAGTCACTTTAAATTTTAGTTGGTTGATGAATGCTGAAAGTATGTTTGAATGTTTTTAAATAATTATTATTATATAGTTTTGTTGTTGTTGATAATGATAAGTTAAGTTGTTGTGAGTCTTATAGATTGATAAATGTATATATACATATGCATATGTGTGTTTTGACAAGTTGTTAAGTTAATCCATGACTTGAAATAAAACCCTTGAATGCATGGTATGTTTGTTTAAGGTTAATATTTAATGAGTAAATTGGTTGTGTATAAACTTGATATGTGTAAATATTTTGATATCAATCTTGTCAGTTGTTGCTATTGGCAATATGATCAATTAGTTGATTGAAATTTTGGTATTTTTATTGCAAATATTGCATATGCATGGTCATTATCTAACTCGGCATGAATGGTAGTGCATTTTAGATTTAGTTCATAATGTGTGAAGGTGCATTGAGGCATATTGGTTAGAAATAGAATATATTGTGTTTTAGCATGGTTTAGTGCACTTTTGGACATGTTTTAGGTATGGGTTATTGCAAATTCATGAAATAGTTGAAGTCTTGAATTAATAGCTTGCATATTAAGGTACCTTTTGGCACACACAGGCTAGCACGCGGTCATGTGTCAAACCCAGGCATGTAACATGGTCGTGCACTTGTTATAATTTGGTGGCTTCTAGGTTGACACAGCCTCAGCTTGTTACACGAGCTGGACACACGCCTCTGTGGCACTGTATAATTGGTCAAGTGATTTTTTACACGGCATCAGTCTAATACACTGTCCAGGAACACGGCTGTGTGACTTTAAGTTGAAAATTTTGCATCCAGGTCCACACAACTTCTGTTAGTTGCACAACTTGGCAACATGGTTATGTGACTCCTTTACACATGGCTTTAGTTAGTTACACGGCTTGGCTACATGGTTGTATGACTCATTTACACATGGCTTCAGCTTTTTAGTGGCTGTGTGACCCCTTTTTTCTGAATTTCCCTACTTTTTTAAGTTTTCAATTAAGTCTCTAATTGGTTTCAGTTTGGTTTAAGAGCTTCATAAGCTCGATTAGGACTCTAATTTATTTGTAAATCTTGCTAAACATGGAATACGAGATGTTTTGTTGATATTATTGAATGTTAAAGTTGCAAATGTTTGTGAATTGTTCTGTTAACTATTGTAACATCCTGTAGCTTGGGTCTGACAATCAGACCGGGTAAGGGGAGTTACATGACTTGCTACATTTTGAATGATTTACGAACTAAGGCCACACCTAAAACTCTATACTAGTTGTGGAAAGGGGGGAAGCCAACCCTAAAGCGTTTTAGGATTTGGGGATGCCTGACCCATGTATTGGAGAAAAATGCAAGGAAGTTGGATTCACAGATAGAATTATGAATATTTGTAGGATATCCTAAAGAAACAAATGGTAGTTTGTTTTATAACTCAAAAAGCAAACAATTATAGTGTTATCTCATGCTACCTTCCTAGAGAAGAGTTACATGAATGAATTTAAACTTTGAAGTAAAGAAGTACTTGAGGAACTTTCGAGAAATAAATAAAGTCTTCTAGTAATGGTTTTAGATCCAACTCTTAATAGTAGGCCTACAAACAATTAGTAGCATAGGGAGCTTTGTTGCAGTGAGAGGGTCTCTCATAAGCCTGAGTTCTTCCAATCTGACAGAAGTGTTTTTAGCATAGAGTATGCGGAACAGGAAGATGATGACCATAGGTCATTTGTCATTGTGATAAATGACTTGATTACTATTTGATAGTGATAGACTTTTTATGAAGGAAAATGTAATGATTACCATGAGATCAAATAAGATCATTTTGAAAGAATGAATATCCTATAAGGGTAACACACTTATGACAAGGTCATTGGATGAACACTTTTTAAGTAGCTTTCACAATGATATATAATAAGGGAGAGCTCAGTTACGATACTTTAGTGGAATAATTTTATGACTAAATAAGTTTATAATTAAAAGGTGAAAAACTAGAATTTAAATATAAATTACTTGAGCCCTAATTAAATATGTCTAATCGCCCTTCCGCTAGCTCATTGAAACTAGAAATGAATTGCATGGTTAATCAAAAGAACAAAAATGAATAGAAATGATGAAGTAAGAAAAATAGGCTGCATTTGCAAATGAATGTCTTTTCTTGCTAATAAATGACTTGAGAGTTAATTTAAGTTTTTTGAATTATTATTTAATTCATTCTAGTGAAATAATTGAAGCCCGAAAATGAAATTAAATTAATTAGTCATTATGAATTTATTGAATAAGGAAATTAATTATATTTCTCGACCAAACCAAAATCAACAATCAAATGACATTATTTAACTACATTTTTTTAAGTTTTAGGTTATTTAGGCTTAGGGAAGACTCACACATGATAAGTGTAAACACAAAGCCTTAACTTAAATCCGCAGCTCCTAGGACTTAGACCCAACCAAGACTCACTTAGATCTGTATACAATAGAAATTATTCATAAAAAATCAGCCCCCTAAAGCCCCCATAGGGTTCGGCAATGCAGCAAATTTTAACTGAAACTTCAAATTTGAAGTGGAAAATTATCGCTTACCTTAACTTGCTTATGTCGACTTGCAAACAAACTCCCCAATGCTACGGTTGATCTGTATGATTTGGATCCAGATCTTGGATATTTAAACACAAAAGAAAAGATAACTCGTTAGATTCAGCCATATCAAAATATATAAAATAAAAAGAGAACTTCTTAGACTCAATTGAAGTAAACCAAAAATTCTGCACTCACACAGATCCGCGATGATAGGAAAATAATAAAGAGTAGAGGAAGAGAAAAATATGGGCAACGACGACAACAGGTGGTCGTGTATTAGACGACAAATAGAGGGTGAAAAGGCTACTGATATGCAGAAATGACAGTAAAAAAAGAATAGCAAGGTTTGACTTTTAAGAAGAAGGAAAGATGACCATAAAAATAAAATCAAATGTGAGGAGAAAAAGAAATAAAAAGAAAAGAAAAACTGAGAACAGAGAGGGAGGAGAGGTAGGGGATGGCAGAAGAGGAAAAAGAGTGAAAAAAAGAAAAAAAACCTCAACACAATATTAATTTAATCTTTTTTTTTAAAATGCCTTAATAGCTTTTAGATAATTCAGATAATATTTTCTTTTTTTTTTTGAATAATCAAGTTAATTAGGTTTTCCTGGAGTTTGAGTTAGATTGAAATTTGACAGCTGACAGAGGGTTAGGCAGCACAGACTTAAAGGAAAAAGAATTTGTGAGCAAGGGGAATTGAACTCGGGTCTCAAGGATACTTACACTACTACTTAACCACTAGGTTAATTACTTATTCTTGTTATAACCTTACAACATTTATTTTTAAAATAAGGAGTGACACATACTAGGGTTTGAAACAAAATTTGCAAAATAATAAAAATGGTGCGAGGGAAGGGATTGAAACTTGGGTTTCAATGACCATTTCAATAACAATTAACTAGTAGGCCAGTAACTCATTTATTTTCTACAAACACAATATAATCTAAAATATCAGGGTTGACCACTCTCTCGGCTCACAAGCTTGATTATACTGACCACTAAGTTCTGGGATGTGACATAAACTTAGTATTGTAAAAAAATATTTTCATTATTTGTTCCATCCTCCCTTGGGTATGATCCTCGGAATACTTCTAGTATTTTGTTGTACAACTATATTACAATTTGACCCATGCACTTGCGAACATCGCCGTTCCCAATTCTTATATTTTTTGTGTTATATTTATTTTATAAATGATAACTCGTTTATAGGCGGTCACAACCCTAGTAATATTTACTAAGGACTGCTGCCCACTTCTACTCTAGTTAGAGTAGCAGTGTATTTTCTATTTAAATATTATTATTTATTAAAGGTTTGTTCAACCAGTATTTTGTACTGTTTTCTTCAAATAGAAAGCACCAGTTGACCTAAAAATATACTTTATAGATTATTGAGTTATCGTTATTCTTCTAGAAAATAGTGGGAGTTTATTCACTAAGAATAAATTCTATTTTCTAGGAATTACGATCTTTTCCAATTTTTATAGAAAAGAATTACTTTCCTACTGAAAATAATTAATTCGTTTCTTTTTTTCTTTGGTTTCTATTACTCGAGCCCACACTCATATATTACGATTCTATATAGAAATAGCTATGAAAGTTGATATTGATTTCAGGGAATCTTGAAAGTGAAGGAGCCTAACATCTTAAAAATTACTTTCAGGACTCAGTATGGGCATTATGAGTTTATGGTCATGTTGTTTGGTTTAACTAATGCCTCTACTGCATTTATGGACTTGATAAATAGTATATTCGTACTTAGATTAATTTGTGGTTGTCTTCATAGACGATATTTTGGTGTATTCTCGTTCTGAAGAGGATCATGATGCACATTTGAGGATTGTTTTGCAGATTTTATGGAACAAGCAGTTTTATGCAATGTTGAGTAAATGTGTATTCTAGCTAAAAGAGGTAACATTCTTAGGCCATGTTGTGTTGGCAGACAGAATTCGTATGGATCCAAAGAAAATTGAGGCTATTTTGGAGTGGAAACCACTAAGGAGTGTTATCGAGGTTCGAAGTTTCTTGGTTTTAATTCATTATTATTGTTAGTTCGTTGAAGGGCTTTCCCTCATTGTTACACCCTTGACGAAACTATTTAAGAAAAATGTGTTGTTTGAATGAACTATGTGAAAGACAGAAAGGTTTTGAACAACTCAAAGCAATTTTGACTAAGGTACCTGTATTGACGCAATCAGAGCCAAGGAAAATTTTTTTGGTTTCTAGTTATGCTTCGTACTCAAGACTCAATTTTGTGTTGATGCAAGAAGGCGAGGTTGTGGCTTATGCCTTGAGACAGTTGAAGACACATGAGTGAAATTATTCGACCCATGACTTAGAGTTAGCTGTTGTGGTATTTGCGATGAAGATTTGGTATCATCATTTGTACGGTGAGAGATGTGTTATCTATACAAATCATAAAAGCCTTAGGTGTCTTCTCACCTAGAAAGAGTTGAATTTAAGGTAAAGGCGATGGATTGAACTTTTAAAGGATTATGACTGTATGATAGAGTATCATCTCGGTAAGGTGAATATAGTTGTGGATGCTTTGAGTAGGAAGTCGATGATAGAATTGTGAGATATTTTTGCATACTTGAGTGTAGCCGGTGATGGTGGGTTGTTCGCTGAACTTCAAGTGAAGCCAACTTTGTGCTGGCAGATTAAGGAGAAACAACCCTTAGATAAGGAATTGATAAAGAGGATTCAACAGGTTGAACAAGGCGTAAGGGAGATTTTGATGTTGACACAGATGGTATATTAAATTTTCAAGGAAGATTGTGTGTACCACATGACGTGGACTTGAGACAGACGATTCTTACCGAGGCACATAGTAGCCCCTGCATTATGCATCCCGCTAGTGGTAAAATGTACTATGATCTACAAGAGTTGTATTGGTTGTCTGGTTTGAAACGTGATGTAAATGATTTTATGACTCGGTGTTTGGTTTTCTAGAACGTAAAAGCACAATATCAGTACCCTTCAGGTTTGTTGCAACCGATTACGATTCCTAAATAGAAATGGGAAAGGATCACCGTGGACTTCATCTTGGGTTTGCCTTTGACCCCGACAAAAAAAGATTCTATGTGAGTAGTTGTTGATCGAATTTTTAAGAGTGCGTATTTCTTGGTTGTGCACACTAACTATTCTTTACAGAAGTTGGCAGAGTTGTATATAAATGAGATTGTATGTCTCCATGGAGTTCCAATTTCTATTATTTCGGATAAGGATCCACGTTTTACTTCTAGGTTATGGAAGAGTTTGCAAGAGGCTTTAGGGTTGAGGCTTAGTTTTAGCATGGCTTATCACCCCTAAGAAGATGGTCAGTTAGAAAGGGTAATTCAAGTATTAGAGGATATGCTGCGTAGCTATATGATTGAGTTCAGTGATAGTTGGGAGCGATACTTGCCCTTAGCAAAATTTGCCTATACCAACAGCTTTCAGACGAGTATTCAAATGGAACCTTTGAAGCATTGTATGGTAGGAAGTGTATGACTCCTTTGTGTTGGATGGACTTGGATGAAAAGCGGGTTGTTGGACCAGATTTGGTTCAAGAGACTGAAAAGAAGGTGAGATTGATCTGTGAAAATTTAAAAATAGCATCAAATAGGCAAAATTCTTATACGGACTTGAAACGTCATGATATCGAGTTTCAAGTTAGCGATAAGGTATTTTTGAAGGTTTCATCTTGAAAGAAGGTTTTGAGATTTGAACAGAAGGGTAGGTTGAATCCGAGATATGTTGGACCTTACGAAGTTGTTGAGAGAATTAGCTCGGTAGCTTATCGACTCAAGTTGCCACCAGAGCTTGAGCAAATCTATGACGTTTTACATGTGTCCATGTTACGGAAGTATTGTTCCGACCCATCGCACATCGTGCAAGTAGAGGAGATTGAGGTTTGACATGACCTCACTTATGGGAAAAATTCGTTTGAGATTTTGGCTCACTAAGAGAAGGTTTTGTGAAACAAGAGGGTTCTATTAGTTCAAGTTTTGTGGTGTAACCACAAAACTGAAGAGGCTACTTGAGAAGTCGAAGATACGATGAAGCGATAATATCCCTATTTTTTTGTTCAAGTAAATTTTGAGGACGAAATTCTTTTTAAAGGGGGAGAGTTGTTACACCCCAAAATTGAGTCTAGGAGTTTCAAGGGTAGTTTTAGAATTATGGCCTGAAATGGGGTTCAGAATTTGAAATATGCACCCTAAAAATATCTTCGTTTATGACCTTTGAAAATTAAACCAATTTATGAAAATAGTTTGAAAAAGACTTTCAATTTTATAAAGAGGACTATTTTGTAGAAGGGTTTAATTTAAGAGTAGATTTAAAGAAATTATACCAAGTTTTAAAATCAACCAATTTTCTTTGTTGTGAAAAAAAAAGAGAAACACCCTTCACCCTTTTTCTTTGTGTCATCTATTAGAAAGAAAAATCTCTAAACATCATCCTTTAATATTTGGTCTTCATTACTCCAATTCCTTGTTTTCTATCATCCTTCAAACATTAAAACCCCTTTGAATTTAGAGAAAAAACACCAAGAACACCATTAATTTCGTTAATTTTTCTCTAAGTGAGTTTTCCCAGATTTTCAATCAATTGATCATTTTTTTTCCTCAATGAAGGTAATGTTTTGTTTTCCAAATAGTTTTTGATGTAGTCTAGTCATTCGAATCAAGTTTTAATCTATTGAATCAAGGATTTTGTGTAGTAGACGAAAATTAGAGTCGTTAATGAAGAAATTTGAGACTGTAGATGAAAATATTGTTTCTAAGAGTTTTTCAACCTTTTTGATGTCATTATAAGGTTTTTAAACTCGCCTTAAAGTTTCGTTAAAAGATTTGAAAGTTTTGTTGAGTTTTCATTAAAATGACCATAGATGTCAAAATTTTTGGAACCATTAATCTGAGGAGTTTTGAGTGTCTTGAAGGTTGAGAATTATTATTGGATGAATAATTAGGTGTTTAGAATCAGTTTTAAATGATAGGTTTGAATGTGAATTAAGGAATTTGAGTTTTGGATATGCTAGTTGAAAATTTCAGTTCCATGAAGAACTAGCCTCAAACCTATGTTTTTATTTGTTTAAAGTGTGTTATGGATGCTAATTAATTATGTACATTGTGTGGTTAATATGTGTGAAGCTTTGGAATCATTGGTATCTTCTTCGAGTGAGGCGAAAGGCAAAAACAATTTAGTTTAAGTTTTTAACAAATAGGCAAAAGTGTGAACGGTGAGTGTTTGGAATCACTACTTATAAACACGATTCATAGTGTAAAATGGGAGATTAGGAGTAGCCTAAATCCCTATCCTATTTTCCAAGTGTAAGCTTTCTTACTCCTTTTGTGTACTTTGCAATATTGTAGAGATATGATTGTGTTAATATGTATTATGGAATTTTTGTTTCATTCATGTATATGTGACTTATTGTGGTTATAGCTCATTGAGTTATATGTTAGCACTTGTAAATGCAACAACTGAGAGCATGGCAAGCATGCTAAGTGGTTGTGATATTGTTGTGTGTATAATATAAATGAGTAGTGAAAATATGTAGAAAACGATAAGTAGATATGTGTATAATTGTGGATACTTTGGCCTTGTGACCTTTTGGGATCGTTGGATATAATTGGCATGCCATAGGATTTTGTGAGTACTCACCCTTGTGTTGCGATTGGGGGAATTGAAGCCCAGGAGAGTTTTGGAGAGATAAGGGAATGTGAGTTAAGCTCCATTTGTCAAGATATGTTGGTGTGTTGGAGAGTGTCAGCTTGAAGCTACACTTATGAGATATGTTCGACTTCGAGTCATTGGTGTGTTGGAAATCCATGTATCCAATGTGTGGTGATAGAGTTCACTTTTATGTTTCATAATCTCAAGTTTCCTGATTATCAATTAATGAATTATTTATGAAACATGTTGTATGTATAAGTATGTGAGTTCATAGTTAGATGTATTTGTAAGCAATGCTTGATTAAGTTAGTTTGACATTATACTTGAGTACTTTTGTATTTTTGCTTTAGTTTCTTTCGTTTACTGTATGATATTGTGTATATTTGTGGTAAATTTTGATCCATTCACTTAGCTTGTTAAGCTCGCACACTCCTTTCTAAACCATTGTAGATAGTTAGCGTTTCCGGTGTGAGCAGTGTGGTTCCAAGGAAGTGATCTAAGTTAGGTTATAGTAATTTGAGTAGGTGATATTATTGCCATTCTTTTGGCCAGTGGAAATAAAGGCAATGTGGCTAGAATCTTGGCTGGTTTTTAATATGTCCTTAATGGTTTATTATGATTTGTCTTATAGAATTTTGATGGATGTTGATATTGTTTTATTGATTTTATGTTGGCTTGATTGGTTGAAGTTTTGATGTTGCTTTGGAATATATGCATGAACTATTTGATGCTAGATAAAGTGCTTACTGATGCATGTCGAAGAGGTAGATGTTTGAGTATAAAAATTTTCCCTGTTTGCTGTGATTTTGTTCATTTGTACAAAGGTATCGATATTGGGGCATAAGTATCGATACCTCCATGTTGGAATGAATGTGCAGGAAAACAGTAGCTCAATTTGGTATCGATATCCTGTCTCGAGTATCGATACCCGGGGTAAAATTATAGATACCTTTGGATAAGTATCGAAAAAATGTTAACTTTCAGAGTTTAAGGAAAACCATAATGCTAAAATGGTATCGATACCTACATTTGTGTATCAATTCGTACGTGGTTTTATTTGGAAATTTATTAAATGGTTCTTAAGTATGTTTTTAAATTGTTTCTAATATCGATTAATGACTGTTAAGTCGTGAACACCTCTTTAATTGAATTAAATTATTAAAACTTGACCTTATTTGAATGTTAAGTGTGTATGTATAAGTTACGATGGTTGATGTGACATCCTAATACTCAAATCTGACAACTAAACCGTTGTGGGGTGTTACAAATTAACAAAAAAAGAAGAAGAAGAAAGAAATAGACTCAATTATCACTAAATACATCATAAAACTAATTTTCTTAATCAATAAAGATAAAAAGTTTTCAGTAAACTATAATCATGAGAGTTACCCATAAGGTTTGTTTCACATTTTATTTATTTCTTAAATTTTGCTCACGAGATAAATTTTATTTTTATTCTATCTAAACTTTAACAAAATATTGGCTAATGAAAGTGTTCTGAACATATTTAAAAGCTCATATAATGAAAAAAAAAATTTAAATTTAAATCATGATTGAAAAAATATTAGTAAAAGAATAATAGTGCAAAAATAAACAAACCTTCAAAAATATCAAAGAAAAGAGACGTGGGATTGTATTGATGTTGGGCCATTTGAGGTTTCAAGAAGCTCAAAAAGAGCTTCAGATTCACATTTGTTATCATTTTCCCCATAAATGAGTGACTTTATCTCCTCATCCAACATTATTTGAAGTGATTTGGCAATAGAAAAAGTAAAAGGCGTACTTCCATTTTAAGTAATGACAAGAGCATCATTAATAAAGTTTATAAGTGGGACACCTCAACGCATAAACGGACGAATGCCCGATAGTATAATAAATTAAAATTTTACTAAACATTAGATAATACGTTATAATATGTTTAAAAACATTTGAAATTTAGATTTTTCATTTCTATTTTTAATACTTCAGTTATTCCACTTTTTATATTTTAAAATTCAAGTTCAATTGTTAATATCGTTAAAATTATTTATTAAATTCAATATCGTAAAAGAGTTTTAATTGTGTTAACAATGAGACTTGCATTTTTAAATCCGAATATTAAGGGAGCAATTTTACTTAAATAAAAGTAACTAGACTGAATTTCGGATGTATGAAGAATATAAGGACTTAGAGCATATTTCTACTTAGATAATATTATTTTAATATATTCTTTTAAGTACAAGTGACTTTATATTATGACTAAATGGAATAGAATAATCAATTGAAAAGAAAATTCTTAAAACTAAAATTAATATCATCTTAAAAAAATTATTTGGTACACATCTAATAAAATTCCACGAGCGAGGAGGTAACATATGATTGTAGGGAAAAGTAAAACAAAAGAAGAAGAAGAAATATATAAAATACAAGACACATGACAGTTTTTTAACTTCACTTGTAGGGTAAAAAATTGCACTGTGAATATATCAAACCATTAAACTTTTTCGGTACAAATCAAGAGCAAACTATAACTATGCTTAAAGTCAATCTATAGTTATATGAGGTGTAGTTGTTCGTTTAGCTAGTTCCTTCGTATCACATCCCATCGGATATCTGCTTTGCTCGACCAAAATTTGAACCAGGTTTAAATGTCAAATATTCATAGCTAGAGGTCCTATTTTCTAGTGAACATGAATTTTACATTGGAAGATTTTAACCCACTTCTTATCTCTATGTATAAATAAACAACATTGAATACTAAGTGCAATATGATTCCATAATAAAAGCCAGACAAATATAAATTTTCCTTGAATTTTGGCTGCCACTTAAAATTGATATTCCCAAAAGTAGTATGTCCCCCTACTATTATAGCCACAACTCCATATGTTCTATTATTTCTATTTAATGCCATTGAGATCATAAGTGATACCATTATCTTCTGAACTCTAGGTTGGACATTGATTCATTGCATTATTACATTTGAATTCCAAGCCTGTGAGTCCAAGTCTTGGAAATTCCTATCTAAGTTACCAGAGATAGTTTGGGGCTAGTGCTGGTTATACAAAAAAACAATCATATTCCCTCCCAAATCTAAATGTTACCACCCTTGTTACAAATGCCATATCCCTTAGGAATACTTTTCCATATACATAAGGTAGAATTTTTTGCTTCAACACTAATTTTTTTTTCTTGTATAATACTTTGAAAGAAGCATGGCTTATTTCATTGATTATGGTTTTGTCAGTATTCTCCGTACTATTGTTTTCATAAAAAAAGCATCATACATGTATTCCTCCATTCTGATTCTAAGTCCTCTCAATTCCCTAAGTATAAATTTTCAATCCCAACTATACATATATAGTTTCTTACTCTAACCATCACGCCCCCTACTAAAAATCATGAATTATTTCATTGATTTTGTTTGTGATTGATCTAGGGAATTGTACATAAAAAAGGTGTATATGGGGATAGTTGGCAAACTAGATTTATTAATCAACGTTAACCTACCCCCCTAAGAAAACTGTTTCAATTTCCATCCTGTCAAATCCTACTTCCTACAATCAAGAACCTATTGGAAAAACATATTCATTTTATTAAGATATCCAATATGGCATCCTAGATATTCCCCAAGCCATTTTACTTGTTTGTCTCACAAAATACTTGTGATGTACTCTCTTTTTTTCTCTACTAGATCTACTAATAAATAATTACGAATTTTTTACTATTAATAGAAAGTCCTAAAATTTGCAATATGTATTTAAAATGGATTTGACAAACATAGCAAATCTAGATGAAACCATTGAAAATGAAGAGAGAATCAGTAGCAAACAAAGGGTGTTACACTGATGAACAAATTTTGCTAATATTAACGCCTTGAATCTCTTAGCTACATTCAACTTATAGGAAAATTAAAGATGATAACGTAGATAAATTGAGAGATAAAGGGTCACTTTGGTGTAATCCTCTGTAAGGCCTAATCTCAATAGGACTTCTATTAATCAATACCTGACAAGACACAATAATATGCATTATTGTATAATTTACCTCCACCACGAACTAACTGTCATATGTTCTAGAATACATGTCAAAGTTTCCAGTTAATCATGTCATATGCTTTACACATACCCACTTTCAATGCTGCCAGTATTCCTTTTCCTTGGCACTTACTTCGAATTGTATGAATGATTTCAATGCCAAACACACATCACCCATAATATTTTGCCCTTCAAAGAATGCAATTTGGTAAGGTGTTATTAGCTCAGTCATGATAGGTTCGAAGCAATTTACTAACACCTTTGCACATATCTTGTAGATGACGTTACATAAATTGATTGTTCTATAATCCATCAGATTCCATTGTTGTTTTCCTTCGATATTAGGGGAATTAGATTTTTGTTAAATTACTTTACAATATATTTTGTATTTAGAAATCCAAAACAAGGTTGGGTTGTAAGCAACCTTACAATCTCTCAATACTTTTGGTGAAAAAACTCGACTTTACCATCAATACTTGGAGCTTTAGTTGGGTTAATTTATAATACTAAAGTCTTAATCTCTTCCACTGTAAAAGGTGAGTACATCTCAATTGGTTAGGAATAGGTAAAGTTGGTAAATCCACCATATGAAGAACCCAAATCTCCACACAGTCCTAATTGCTCAAAACTTTATACATTTTTTGAAAGTAAAGGACAACTATACTAGGTAAGAGTAGTTGATCTTCTACCCATACACATTTTTCATCAACAATACCAAGAATATAATTAGCAACTCAATGGCCAATGGTTATTACATAAAGTAAAATTGTGTTATAATCAACTACTAATGTCCAATTAGTTTATGCCTTTTATGCCCAATGCGTCTTTTCTTGTTCCTACAATTGTAATAATGCTTGTTAGATTTCCCACACCTTAGCGCACTAGTTGATGGTATTTTGTTTAGATTGCATCTCACATAATTCCTTTTCTAATATTTTTCGTCATTTTTTTTTAATTCTCGAACACCAACTTATTTCATAGTTTCAATTGTGCTTGTATTATTTTTAAATTTCTCATCAAAACAGATGGTGGTGATCTAGAAACCACTACGTCCCATCCCTCTTTAATCATAGTTTGGCACTCAAATTTGTATCCTACTTAATCTCAAATCAATATGATATTTTAGAAAAACAAAATATGGTAATCTGAGAACAATATCATAGGCCCATTACTTGAAATTGTAACAGGTAAATTAAATACGACAACATTAGCAAGCAACTACATTCTAAGACTATTAATAAAGCCACGATCTAGCCTCTCCCAAATTGTGTCCTCCCCTAATTTGTTATTCGTTCACATATAATATTGTTTTTTTATTGTGCAGTTCAATTAGGCCATATAAAATTTACAAGAAGATAATTTATCATTCATAGAGAATACCTAATTGAAATCTCGAAGAAAAATTCAAGAATCTGTATCTAAAATTAATGTAAATGTGTATAAAATTCGATCCCCACCATAATTTGTTTATGCATGGAAGGGTGGTTGTATATACAATATAATCAAAACCTATGCTTAGAACCATCCATATATGCAAAGATCATATACTTTTCCTTTATGATGATATTTTTTAATACAAGATCTTTACACATAACTAGGAATTTTCCCCCACCTTTACCTTAGCATGATACCCTCGTCACAAAATTCAAACCTCAACTTATTAGTTACATTTTTACATTTTTCCATACTTGAGTTTCAGAAAGAAAACATAGATTCGTGTGATATAGTCCGGTTAATTAACATCCTAAAATTTTTTATCGTAATTCATGTTGTGTTGGGGATAAAACTAATTAAGCTCTCGAGAATCAGACCGTATCAATCGTATTTATTTTAATTAATTAATATATGGCATTAGAAAACATCAAAACTAAATTGAGATATGACTTGTTAAATTGAGTTATTGAGTAAATTAAGAGGATTGCAAAATAGAAATAATTGATGGGAGATAAAAGAAATAATTATAAGAGATATAAAAGGGATTGAAATAGAGATATTATAGAGACTAAGGGAATCATTGCCATAAATTTTATGGTGTTAGTGAATGAGAATTATCTCCACCATATTAGTTGGCACTAAAGTGAAGAAATTAAAATCCTCACCGTTGGGTCATGATCATAAAGCATAATTTAGTTAAGTCTTAATTATGTTCGTTAGAGATAAAAAACTTAAAAAAAAAGAGGAGATTCCTTGGATGAGCCACCATTTGGATAATTAAGATCATTACCATAAGTTCAATTTAAGTGGAGTTATTTAAGAAATCACTAAGGAAGAAATTAAGTAATGTGAAGTGAGAGAGGAGGCTCATTATCTCTTTCATTCGAAAGGGAGCAAATGAGAAGCTTGATAAACCCTCAAAACCGTGAGTCTCTCCCCTTTAGATTAGATTAATTTAATAGTTTGTTTAAGAATTGACTGTGAATTATCCTGTATGCCCATGTTATAAAGACTCTAATTGTAAAGATAGATGAAGATGAGGTGAAGGCTTGAAGAGCCTTTTGAATGAGTAGAGAGATGAGAAATGACTCCACCTTTTATAATATTTTCAAATTAACCTATATATGTGAAAATAGTTGCGTTGTAAATTATATCAATTTGGTTTTCAGATGGTGGTTATATGATTTTTGAAGCAAAAGGTCGAGAGAGAGAAGAAGTGAATCAATAAAAAAGGATATTTTTGCACCTTTTTTGGTGTATTCAGAATAGAGGAATTAAGGCAAGGGTCCTTAATTTAAATTTGTATTAATGGTTGTTAAGTGATAAATTTAAATATTTCATGTGCTGAAATTAATGGTAATATTGAATAGGTACATGGTAACATTAATAAAGAGGAAGGATTGAATTAGTGAAAAGCTAAGTTGGTGGGTACCTTGGAGTGAACATTTACTATTTGGACGTTAAGCTAAGGTGTGTTCCATGAATCTTTGCTTGTACTAAATGTTTATGAGTGTGTATTTAATTAGCACCGGTAAGTTAAGTATTATGACTTTAGCGATCTTGTTATTGACTTTGCTTATGATATCTAGCCATGGTAATGGAAACTTTAGTAAGCCTAATCAATGTGAGGTAAGTTTCAAGGTAAGTGAATTATTATCCTGAGTTGACTTGCATTATTATTTTACATGGGTAAGCATTTTATTGCAGCATATTGACTATTATTTCATTTAAAAGTGAGAAAATGTAATGTTTATTTTCATGAAAAGTCATTCATCATAAAGACAGATGACCCATAGTCACATTTACTTTTATCAACCATGTAATTCCAATAAGGGGATATCATTTACTCATGCTTTGAGCTATGAATTTCATTTTTGTGAATGACGCTACATACTACAGAAATCGTACACCCAGCGCACCAGCTTTCGATTCCTTATCTATTTGAACTCAGAATTTTTCTTATATCAAAGTGTACGAGTCATACATACATAGTTTGCCATCCACTCAGGATTTAGGTATGCTACACTATGAACGTCACAAGTGAATAGATCCACAAATGACTTCAAAATCTATTCTACTTGGGTCTTATCTGATGTACTGTCAGTCCAGTCAAATACATCTATATCTCTATCTTCTAGGAGTCATCTGCTCCAATGCCTAAGATTAGACATCTCCCCAATTTGACTTGATAGACAACATATTAGACTTTCAATCAGTTTGCTCATTTCCAATTAGACTAAGGACATGTTTAAGTTCGTTTACTAATACAAGTTATCTTTCTGTACTACGATCCGACCACATAATACCTCTTAATATTAGTTACACATTAGACAACCAATGAGCAACATTTGCTTCCATTTTGCTTTGTGTGTAAAAACCGTGTGAGAATAATATACAAAGTATTAATGTAATTGATGAATAATTTTATTAACTAATGATAAGGAATTGAAGCGAAGGAAGCAAAAGAAGGATCTAATTCAAGTTGTTTGACTCAAAAAAGAAAGATTTTGATTTGACCTGAAAGAAGAAATAAAAAAAATTAGAAATTAAAGAAATCGAAAATAGTAAAAGAAGAAATTTGAGAATAAATAACAAATAAAAATCATAAATAAATAAGAAATAGAAATTTTTTTAAAAAAAGTGTGGATGATGGATCGAATAAATCGATAGATGTGATGAATATTTTGATAAGTGTCCAATTGAACCCTTTAAGATATAAATCCCAACAAACTCAATTAATGTGTAACACCCCAAACCCGACCTAGACGTTATGATTGAATCTCAGAAGTTACATTAACGACGCTCGAAATTATTTGCTTATTGAAAATAATTAGGTTTGAGTTGTTTTGAGAAATTTAAAATTTTAAAGGTCGACTAATTTTAGCTAAAATTGATGTTGTTAATGGTGGAATCTGGATTCTTAAATTAATCTATTATTTTAAAGAATTTTCCAACTTGTTCTGAAGAGATTAAAAGTTAATAACTGATAGTAAGCTATAAGAACTGGTAGTACTAGTGAACTCATTATGTGACATATGTTTTGTATATGCTATGTGGTTCTTCGGGACAAGCACTAAGCTCGCAAGAGCTTACACACTCTTTACTAAACATTGCAGATAGATAGATCGCATGACGAGGCGAGTGATCTAGACGAGGCATAAATACTAAGTAGGTGTTAGAAATGAACTCTAGACTTATGGGAAATGTTAGAGTCTGCTTGGGCTTAAAGATATCTTCCTATCTGATTAACCTCGTTGATTGCTCTAAAGACTTAGATATTTACATTATATCTATTCCAAAGCTTGTGAACTGATAAATCATTATATATATACTTGAATGTTAAGTATGTTAATTCTTCATCAGTATGAATATCACTCGAAGCCATGTTTGATGTTTTCTTAAAATTACGAGTTCATGTTTAAGTATTTAATCTCTAAACAGAGTGTTCGCCATAAGTTAGAGCATGAAATGATCAAAACTGACTAATTTATATAGAGTTCGCCAAAATTGTTGCGAAGTTACAAAGTTGTCGAACTGTGCAAGGTGCAAACCCTCATGTTTGGCGAACTACTAGCCGCGAACCCCTTTGTCTACTAAGTTAAGTGTTGTGAGTCAAATATTAGAGTTCACATGTTCCTTTTCTTATTCACATGGTATCATTGTGCACTGGAAGTTCGGTTGGAGATGAAACGGAGAGTCATTCTGGTGGCTAATGTGACATCCCGGATTCGGGTTGAATCGTCTCGACCGGGTATGGGGTGTTACATGTGTTGAGTTAGGTGAATTGCCATCCTGCATACCAACATATAAAAATTAACAAGAAAAATTAATCCATCAACTTGAACAAGAACATCCTCTAAAACTCCTTCTGGATATACCATAGACCTATCAGCAAATTGAATGATTCACCATTTTCATGCAAAGGACCTACTTTTAAAGATGAGTAAATAGACATTGGCATAAAATTGATTGACGCTCCTAAATCATACATGGCTTTCTCAATTTTAACATTGCCTATCTTTCATGGGATAGAGAACATACTTGGGTCCTTGCATTTAGGAGGTACCTACTTTTGTATCATAGCGGAGACTTTCTCCCCATACTTATTTTCACATTACCTTTTAGCTTTCTCTTGTTGGTGTACAATTCCTTAATAAATTTAGCATAATGAGGTTTCTATTTAATAGCGTCTAACGAATGGAACTTTAAGTTTTTCTTGGAAAAATCGGTTTAGAAAATGGTTATTTTAGATACAAAGGAAGTTTAATTTTTTTAAAAAAATTTGAGTCGTTGTGTTATTTGTATCAATAAATCAATTAATCAAAATAGTACACGTGTTTTGTACGAGGCGGTTAAGTTGATCCCGACTTTCAATCGAATGACATTCTGATCTGTTATCCTCAAACCAAGTATTACCTCGAGCGTGGACTCGAACAAGACAAACCAAATCACAAGATGAAAACTGTTAGTTAACTTTCAATAGGAAAGTTGATTTGTCTTTGTAACCAATAACTATGCGTTTTTCCCAGAAAATAGAATTTTATTCTATGAAATAAATTTTGCCTACTTTTTGGCAGAATAATGACGTCTATAAGTGTTGTAAAAAGCTCAACACATAGTTTCTATATATAGAGAATTGGTACAAGAGTTATGTTGGAAAAAGACCTGATTAAATAATAATATTTAGTAGAAAATACAAGTTCTACTCCAATTAGGAGTATAGGGGGCAACAGCATGCCGTAGTAAATACTAGGGTTTGTGAACAGTGATACATGTGATATATTTATCTTATTTTGTCATTTTTTTTCATTCCATATCCTTGGTTCAATATGCAATTTATTTCTAGTTATTTCG
The DNA here is from genome assembly GCF_025698545.1 of Gossypium raimondii. Lineage (NCBI taxonomy): Eukaryota > Viridiplantae > Streptophyta > Magnoliopsida > Malvales > Malvaceae > Gossypium > Gossypium raimondii. Next base: position 33,348,499 of record NC_068572.1, on the reverse strand, counting down.
AGTTAGCAGATGGACCAATTAGACATATCTTAAATAATTTATAAATATAATATTATTTAACCATAAAATCATTTCAATAAAATATCATGACCAAAATCTGGGCAATTTACCTAAAAAAGCCGTTTTTTTTCAAAATTTACCGAAATGGGTCGATTTTTTGATTATTTACCGGAATGGTCCATTTTTCAGGAAATCGCGTCCACGTCAGCGCGATGTCAGGGTACGTGTCAGGACATCGTGTCCACGTCAGCAGGTCGCGCTGACGTGGACGCGATGTCTTGCCACGTAGCGCGTTCTCGGGGACGCGATTTTGACGTTGATTTCACATTTGGTTTTTCTTGCTTTTAGGGTTTAGGGTGCAGGCTTTTTAGGGTTTAGGGGTCCCAGAATAAATTATTTCGAGTTGACGCTTCTGGTCAAATAGTTTAAAATCGCGCCCTCGAGAATGCTAATTGAGAAGAAATTGTGAAATCGTGCCCTCGTGGACGCGATTTCGCTACAGTTGGTCATGTAAGAAATATTTTTTTTGACGTTTCTGAGCAAATAGTATAAAATCACGCCCTCGTGGATGCTAATTGAGAAGAAATTGTGAAATTGTGCCCTCGTGGACGCGATTTCGCTACAGTTGGTCATGTAAGAAATAATTTTTTTTGACGTTTCTGAGCAAATAGTATAAAATCGCGCCCTCGTGGATGCAATTTTGCTGCAGTAGCAAGTTTGGGCTGAGGCTATAAATTAGGCAAAAAATGTTATTAGAATGCATAAGTCATAGCAGAAACATTTTAGAGAAGCTAAGAAAGTAAGAGTTTCAAAATGAGTGAACGTATTAGTGCTGTTATTTACTATGATGTTGAGGTTTGCCACACCGAGAATGGTGTTATTTTTTTGTCGGAGAATACGGTGCGACTGTCATTTAACCAGAACATAGATTTGACAGAACTTCGTAAAAGAATTAGGCGTAAAATCTTCGAAACGACGCCAATGAAAGTTCTGTCAATCACGTATCGATTTTGTTCTTGTATTCATCCGGTGACATATGACTCGTTCGACATAAAAGGTGCTCGTAGCTTGGAGGCAATGGTGCAGACTCATCTTGCTAGCGGAGCAACTTATATTGAGTTATATGTACAATTTATGTCGCCAACTGATGTACTTCCGTCTGGTGTTCGAGATGTATACACGACCTCTGGCCGACAGTCGGTTAGCGATTTACAAAATACGGAACAGCCCATGTTCGATAGCGGTGTCGAATGCACATCCCCCGTAAGGTACTCTATCGGTGGATGGGACATATACATCGGTGGCTCGACGTTTGACGCTGGAAATACGTACTGGGGAACTGCATCAAGTTCTAGTGGATGACAATCTACATCCAATTGGGGACGTTATCAAATGCCAAGAAGAAGGGATGACGTACTACCTACGACATCAACCGGTGAGGGGACGTCGTACGCTGCAGATGATTGTGGGTTAGAATATGACTCCGATGTGGATCCACCTCGAGAGCCCGGGCCAGATGGTGCAGAGGTGGGATTATTTTCTAAACCGGTGGTGATTGTTGTTCTTCCGGTTCGGCGTCTGGTTGTCGGACTTGGGACGATGATCCACCTTCAAAGAATAGTGTATGTGGAGGTGTTTGCATCATGAACGGTGACGGTGTTTGAAAGCCATGCGTTGCTGGCGATTGGTAAAAAGGAGAGCTCTTGGACGGCCCCCCTTGAGACCCCTCCTGCGCCGCTGCCTTAGTTATCGGTGGTCCGCTCGGCATAATAAGAAATGGAGCTGATTCGGGCATTTGGCTCCAACCTGACATAGGATTCAGAAAAGGATACATGTACGGGAAAGGCGATTGCATCGGTATCATTTGTTGAATTGCTGCGTCAGGTGACTGCGTCGGTGCTCTCGACGAGGCCGGTGATTGCATGCCCGCTGATGATGCGTCGGGTGACTGTCTGGGCCTCGTTGATGGGCTATCTTTGAAGTCTTCTCGTCTTAGATTTAGAGGCCCGCGCCTTCCCCTTCCGAGACGTAATTGTCGTTGCATCTCCTCTGGCGTAAGTAAATACGGCTTCCCATAGATCCTAAACCATGGCATGTATTCTGGAATGCACGCTAACTCCAAAACGATGATTTCTTCCCGAGTAGGTAGATATTCATGCCGATTTTCCCATATTTCCGTGTACTTTGACCAGTATCTAGGCCAATCCGTACCTAATAGCCGAAGGTCGATTTTGTGGTGATCGTCAAACACCTCAGGGTTCGCAGGAATCGGTTGTTTACATCCAAACTATCGTAGGACTCTGTCTGTCTGGTGGGGCTCCACGGTTGCATAGTTGATTAACACCACTTTCGCGTGCCAAGCGTTTGGATTTTGTAAAAACTCTTCCGGGATTACTGCCCAGATTGCCGGATCCTCGTATGGTGTCCATTGAAACTACATGAACATGATAGAAATATCAGTTATATACATAATACTAAATATTAAATACTATATACCGGTCTCACTAGCGAATGTATGGAAATATCTATTTGCAATAATACTTACTTCTGCTTCCGACCGTTGCTCCAATAGAAGCCATATATCTTTAAGTTCAGACGGTAATTCGCGATAACTTGTCAGATGGTTCCACCTAATTAAATCAATTTTTAGCATACTTTTATTCTTACAAAATCTACATAACAATTCCAAAATATAATATAAAATTTACTCGTTACGAGTGGGAATGTATGTGGGCGGTTCACTCGAGGACATAGAAATGGAAAGTGAAACCGTGCCCATGATTGCAGTAGTGACAGGCAACCTCCAATGTTTGCTCTCCTCGATCGCGTCGCCCCGCACATCTCCCGATATAATGTTGCCAAGACGGCAGACCCCCAACTAAATTCACCGGCTCCTCTAAAATCAACGAGTTTTAGCAGCCACCTTAGATGTACACGGCTCCGTGACGTGTCGGGCATCAGATAACCTCTAATTATTTGAAGAATGTATGATCGAGCATATCGGATTCTTTCAATTTCGGTTGAATTTGCATTCGGATTGGGGAAGGTGGCACGTAACCACCCCATCTCCACCTTACCTCCATCCATTTTATCCGGAACAGCGCCCAAAAGCTCGTAGCACACCGCCTCCCAATTGCTAGATTGGGCAGACCCGGTGACTGGGTGTCCGTCCACCGGCAATCCCAATTGCAGATGGACATCTTCTAGAGTGATAGTGCACTCACCACATGGAAGATGAAATGTGTGCGTCTCGGGTCTCCACCTCTCGATCAACGCACTGATCAGTTTCGGCTCCAACTTGCATCCCGGCCTACCGTCGCCACGTGCCAAAAACCCGCTTCCCGCAGGTAGTTATCTACTAATGGTGATGGAGGACCATGCATATTTCGGATAGTGTATTACAATACCCGATCTTCAAACTTTTATAACAAATAATAAATTAATAATTTTCTAAAAATACATAAATAAAAATATCTTAAATAATATTTAAAATTTAAATTTAATACTTACCATTTTCATTTGCTCCACCGATATGTGATTCCTATCAAGACGAATCAATGATCCGGCCATTGATGAAAATATAAAAAAAATTAAAATTATTTTAAAAAAATATAAAAAAATTTGAAATTATTTAAAAAAAATGAACTTGAGCGGAAATTGAAATTTAATATGGATTTGAGAGATTTTTGGAATGAAATTGAGAGGATTTTGGAAGGAAATTGAGAGTTTAAGAGGATTTTGGAAGGAAATTGAGATAGGATTTTGGAAGGAAATTGAGATAGGATTTGTTTGTGAAAAAAAAGGTGGGGGGTTTTATAGTTTTTTTTTTTACCGTTGGGGGGGCAACGGTCAAAAATTTGACCATTGGGGTATCTGTTTCACGCCATGGTGGACATCGCGCCCACGTCGGTCTGATCGACGCGATGTCCCGACATCGCTCTCGACATCGCTACGACGGGACGCGATTTCCGGAAAATAGACCATTCCGGTAAATAATAAAAAAATCGGCCAATTTCGATAAATTTTGAAAAAAACGACTTTTTTTAGGTAAATTGCCCCCAAAATCTCTCTTATTATGTCCTTTACGAAAATTACTCATCACGTAAGAAATCTTTTAACAACTTTTTTTTACTATAATGTACGTATGGACAAATAAATTCGACATTTTATGTCTGTTTTAATTTTACATATTATAATATTTTATCCAGAATATAATATTAACAATTTATATTTCTTAATTTGATAATTTTGTTTTCTAAGTTAATTTAATAATTTTCTATATTTCTATTATTATGTTTATACTAATTATTTATTTAATATAATATCTTTTAATTATTTTTATTCATGTTCAAAATGGTTATATTTAAAGATAAGTGATGATAAGAGAGCAATTGAAAATAAAAATAAAAAACTAAAATAGGAAGAAGAAAATGCTCAATCTTTTATCCTTCAACATATTACTTTTCTTGTGTTGCCACAATACTTCAAAGAGTTGAAAATTGAAGGATGAAAAAAGTTGAATTAGCAGAGCAATTACGTAAGCAGGTATAATAATAGAAAGCAAACCAAGCTAGATACATTGAACCTGGACACTTTGCGTCGGAGGGCCCTAGGCCTTTAAGAGAATCGATTCCTCCACATTGGTTGATTCACAACTCCACTAGAAGAAAAAACAAAAAACAGCAAGCTATCACATGGCTCCAACAATGGCGGCACCAGAAGAAGAGTTGAGGAAGAGGAACCAGGAGTTAGAGAAGGAATTGAAGGAGAGTAGGGAAAGAGAGGAGCAGATGAGAAAGGAATTACGAAAGATGTGGGAAAGGCTGAGGGTGGCGGAAGAGGCGGAGGAAAGGCTCTGTTCTCAGCTGGGCGAGCTGGAAGCAGAGTCCGTCAATCAGGCCCGTGCTTACAACTCCCACATACTTACCCTCATGGACCAGCTCTCCAAGGGTAACAACCTTCTCATCAACAACCACCCATCCCCTGCACCCATCTCCATCCTCTGATTCTGCTTTTGGCTGATGTTCTTTTTATCTATCTAACCAAAGGCATGGGGATTCTAAATTCGTTAATTATGGGTATGGTATGGATCTATATATGTAATAGTTGTTAACACTTGGTGGTGTTTGTTGATGTTAATTGGTAAAGGTAGTGCTGATATGTTTCACTGGCTGTTTCATATTGTGAAACTCAATTAAGTTGATTTAATTCTGATATATAAAAAATTTGTGTTTTTTCTTCTTCAAATATATTAAAATAGTTTGGTAAAATGAAAAGGAAAGCTGATGGGTAGCCTAATTTTTCTATTTTCTCTTTCTAAATTTTCATTTATCTACCATTTCAATCTCTTTTCATTTGCTTAGTTTTCTTCGCTCCAGATAAAAAAAAAAAAACTTAGCAAATAAATTTCTTTAAAATAGAAGTAAAATTAATAATAACCCAAGAGTTATACAATATTAAAATAATAACAACAAAATAATATTAATTTAATAGTGAAATGGTAGCAACATAACAAGTCAAATTCAGTTCGGGTCGGCCCGTTTAGAAAACAGGTCTTATTTTTTTGTTCAAATTCATTTTTTGAGCTTAAAATTTTGTCTAAATTTTTTTACTTTTAGATGTGTCTTTGACCAAGACAGATGACCCAAACTCATAATCAAATTTGGGTGTATCTAGTAATTAGATTTCATAAAATAGTTATAATAAATTATTTAAACACTGCTTATTCAAAGTTAATATTTGTGGGCGATTGACTAAGTGGAGTTTATGAATTAAATAAATGGTATTACCATAGAAGTCTATTTATTGAAATTCATGGAATTCTAAGATGTTAAGTTTGCTTGGATTATGGTTTTATTCATAGAAGGATTGAATTTTGGTTTTGTGAAAGTGTATATGACCAAAGAGGATGTTCTTCATAAATTCATTTCTTTCTATTACTTATGGAAGCTTATATTATATTATATGCTTTATTTTTAACTAAAGGAGAATAAATAGTGACACTTTTTGGTTCAAAAGAATTTAATTGTCTTATTGTATTTGGTCTTGCAATAAGTCAAATTACAGTAAATAACTACTTGTGCTCAATTGAAATTTTAAACAACAATTATGCAAAATAGAAAAGGGATGTTAAGCCAATCTTGATTTACCTTTAATTGAGCATATGATTTATAAGCTTCTTGATAGAAACGCTGTTAAGCTCAATGGCTCACTATCACGTATTCTAAAGTTAATAGACTTTGTTGCAAGTTACAAAGGAGTAGTTACATAAGTAATTATAACTATGAGATATAATAATAGTAAACAATTGGTTACGCAATTAAATGATTACCCATTTTTGTAAGGCTTGTTTAAAAAGTCAATCTTATCTTATGTCATATACAAGAAATTATTTAATCTTTACTACCTATTAGTGTATTAACCTCACACTTATACTTAAGATCTAAATCACTCACTATTAAACTTGTAAAACTAAGTGATTCACTTGTTTTACTTATAAAATGCACTCACTAAAATGGGTTTCCGATTAAGAGATTAAGTGCTAAAATTTTTTCATGATACGCATGATACGGCTATATGCATGATACAGCTATCGCGCCGTTCGCGCTATACTGGCAATGTCTAACTTGGTCCCTCCACTCTATCTCCAAGTCATCATCTACCCTGCACACAAGCAGTAAATTTTATAAGTTCAGATGAACTTAATGAGATCCTGTACTTTGGTATTTATATAAGACTTCTTAAGATTAAGGAAAATAAGACTTTATGCACAGAGTTAAAACTCCTTGAATTTTGTAGAAGAATCTGAATTTTTTGCTGGCGTAGTCGATGCCTTATTTCTTCTGAACTAACTGTCAGCAGACATAACTACTGGTTTGGCCATAACTGTGTTCTATCAATCAATAATTTTTTATGGGTCTTGATACTATTTATCCTCATTCCAGACTTACCTTATACCATTCATAACATTACTCACCACGGATACATGTACTCAAAACCACGATTTGGCGACTACTGTTAGTTGTTTATCTGTGATTTCACCTTAACTGCGGATCCTTACATGGATCCTCTCAATCCACATTGAACCCTATAAATATGTACAATACTATCTCAGCAATTAGTTGCTTCTTAACTTAGCCTAAGCTTCATCCCCTTTCCTAAACAAAGACTCTTTCTAATAACCTCATTTGCGGCCTAAAATATGATACAGGATTGACTGATTAACCACCTATTTTTTTCCAAGCTGACTCGTACTCGTACTGTTGCCCAATGTACTTTTCACTATAATCAAATCTTTTAAGATACTCCAAATAATAGATAGTTCCCAACGAATTATCTGTTCCGCATTTTCCTCGCGGACTGTCTGCTCAAGGTAGCCTTTGGTGGACTTCCTCGTCTAATAGCTCCTGCGGACTATCCCTCATTACATAGTCCTAGTCGAACATCCTCTTCCTATTATGCTACTCGTCATGCGAGTCACCTAGTGATTTCCCTTTTGTGCCCTGTCAGCTTACTGGTTCACCATCCTGGCAGACTTCATATGTTGCCATAATCCAACCATGGTCTTACACAATATGATCTTATGCTTATTGTCTTGGCGGACTTCATATGTTGTCATAGTCCAGCTATGGTCTTACACAATATGATCCCATGTTACTGTCCTGGCGGACTTTAGTTTCTGAGAAATCAATAAACCTCATTTGAGGTGTCGCCCCAAAGGACAAGTCAATAGCCATCGTCGCAGTGTTGCTCCATAGAGTCGATACACCATCATTACGGTGTCGCTCTAGCAAGCAAGTAGATATCATTCCATGATATCTTCCAAACTCCATTGAATCCCCATTTCAGTTCGTTCATTCCTTCATTATGCCAAATTTTCTTGTCTTCAACTAACTCGCCAATGTAATTCCTTCCTTACTCCGCATACAATAAATATGCATATCACTCAAGACAATGCACTTATTACTAATCATACAGTACGCCATTTATTTAAAACGCAATGTGATAACCATTTGGCATTCAACAATCATACTTTCAAACATTCACATACTTTTATAGGATTATGCATTCACAACATACTCATTTACCATTATCGCACACACAACAGCGGATTCAGACAACTTCAAAACAGACACAACACAAATCATCCATAACACATTTTCATCAACCACCTAAAGGTACAAAAACTCACCTTACATCCTTGTCCTCGCCAACTTAGTTTGTCCAAATGCTAAAGCCTCCTTCGTCTTGGCAGCTAAGCATGACAACCAAGATACCAAATAAACCAAGAACATTCATACACTAGGAACCAGTATTCAGCAACATGCAGAAACCTTTTAGAATTCTCCCAAAAATTCTTAACTTCCTTATCTTTTATTCAAATCTATTAAGGCAAAGTGGTTAGGAATCTTATTAGGTTACACGATTCTCTATTATTAGACTTCAAATTTTGATTTTCGCTCCCTATGTATAGTTTCCTTTAACCCCTCTCTTCTTCGGAGCAACTTAAGAAGAAAATGAAACAGAAAAGGAAAAGAACTCCCTTGTAGAATGATGTTTCTCACATATATATCTCCCATGCACGATCATTAACAACCACACTCTAAACTATTTTCCACTAATCATTATGTTCCCCACTAAGGAAATTAGTCAGTTCTAACCCAACTACATCTTAACTAACTACTAACCCGCCACAAAATTTTCTAAGTTTTTCAGTAGAGCCCATTGGCTTACTGTTTAATCAAGTTACTCCTATTTTTCCTCTAATTTTGAGACATTAAAATAAACCCGGGTGTGACAACTCCTCCACCATCAAAGAAAATTTCGTCCTCGAATTTCCTCTCCTAACCAATTTTATGCGCAGACTCTAGGTAAGTTTTCCTGTATTGGATAACTCTTTTTATAACTTAGAGAAATACACCTCTATACTTCCTCATTGCTTATAATTAACCATTCCATCTCATACTTGCCTTAAACCCATCCCGTTTGAATGGTGGATCCGTCTATGCTTCATATGTATAGTAGAAAACTGCATACTGATAACTTTACTTTTTTTTTCAAGCGGGGTCTCTAACTTACACCTGGTGCTAGATCGTCCCCAAAGTAAATTATTTAACTGATTCTACACTAGCTTACAACAATTTGGAGGGTACTTGATGGATAGCTTACTCTAGCAGATCTTCTCATCTTTCTAATTATTGAGGGGGTTTAAGAAAACCCTCATTGATCAATAAATGGTAGAAGCAGGTTCAAGACTTGAATAGTTTATGACATTTTAAATCCAAGATTCTCTTGAACGCTTGGTTATATAAATCGAGGCATAAAGGAAGGTAATCATTCCATCTAACATCAGGTTTCCCCAAAAAAATCTTTGATGTTTCAATTCTTTTTTGAACCTTAGATCTCCTTTCTTTCATTCCTTTCTTTTTTCTTTAATTCATTCACTAGAGTTATTCTTCCTTTGTGAACACTTCCCAGTTTCCAAGTAATCCTTCACTTTTATTTTCTTTCTTCTTACTCTATATCATTATTTCCAGGGTTGCATCAATGTCGAGAGGAAGGACTAGATGTTTCGGTCCTTGTAGTTAGAGGAGTTATCGAAAAATTTCTATTGTTGCAAATAATAGTGATTCCCAATCCCAAGAAACTAGTACTTCAATTAGAATGTCATTGTATGGATGCTTAACCACTCAAGAGGAGATGGTAAGTCACTTGGTAGCTCGCGATATTCGGTTGCCAAACTCCGCATATCACTTCGAGATCATCACTAGGGAGAAACGTCTGAGTGATTCCAGTAAGGGCCTCATACTACCCCTTTACCTGCTAGTGGCTACCTTCCACCTTCATCTGTACAGTCTTTGAAGAATATGAGATTACACCAGGGCAGTTGACTAGTCTATCTTGGTAGACTTTGGTGGTGTACTTCCTGCACTAAAACAGTCGAAATGAGCCACCCATGCTTGGCGTCTTTCAACGCTTCTATCATTTGAAAGTATTGACTCAAGGGCTTTTAGTTGGGATGGTCTACTTCATCGTTCACCAGGGTCATGAACCTATACTTAAATATTAGGCTTCTAACCTTTTTTTCTAGATCATAACAAATTTGAGTAAAAAGAAAACTCACCAGTAACTTTCATTTACCCACAAAATGGTCAATTCCTAAGGAATCTGTTTGGCTCCAGGCCCAACATTTAGATATGTAAATCCCAAGCATATTTTAGAGTTAAGAAGGTTTCTCAGAGTTAGGAATATCTTTCATTTCTATTTAAAAGGAAGGAGCCCAAATGGTTGGTGGGCAACAGATCTCTAACTTGGCGTGAGCTCGAAGATGGTTCAATCCACTGAAGAGGCGTGGTTGTTTAGGGCCAATAACGAGTTAGCTTGGGCTTTGATTGGGAAATGGTGGAAGCACACTGACTTCATCTACACTGTCTGCATATTTCTCCTCGTTGTTGGCTGTCTTCAACTCTGGGATTCATAGATGAGTCATCAGGTAGAAACTTAGTCAAGAAAGTTTTTGACCTTCGTTGTTTATACTACAAGTTCTACTCATCATTTAATCTCATCACTACTTTTCCAGCCCGAAGCCATGGATGTAGAGGCATTAATAGAGAATGCGCAATAGGCCCTAGACGCTGCTGACTCTAGAGCACGAGCTGTCCTCTAACACCGGGAAGAGCAACGACAATAGGTTAACTTGACATAAGCTTGGCCAACAACTAATCCTTCTAGAGAGTGAATTCCCTACATTTCATCTAATGACATGACAATATTCCAAACATCAAACTTAATAACATGCCTTATATTCCTTCCTCTAGCCATTCTCGAGCCTCCTGTTCAATCTGCCAATGCTACAAACCCATCTGTACCCATTTCAGCTCCACTTCCCATGAATTCAAACTGAAACACTTTTCAACAAGATCCTCATACTTCCCCAATTAGTGCCCTTTATTATACTCTTCCTTTAAGCAAGGTCTAAACCTTCTTCTCTTGGCGAAAACATATCAGCGTAGGTCGGTATCCCTTATCTCCCTTTTTGTTAAAAAAGATAGTATAAGAAGCTGTCCTAGGAATTAAAAGAGTTCATTTATCCTTTCTTCCCCTCCACTGGCATTCACAAGCCCACTCTTACTGAGATGGTGGGTCTTTTTCCATGTTGTTAGCGGAGTGTGGTCTCGTGAGCTGGGCCCTCCAAAAGACTTGTACTAAAACTAAAGCCAAGCAGACAAAATTTGAGAAGGCCTTTCTCTCTGGTGAGCAATCTCTTAACCAGCTCCGCCAATCATATAAAGCCTTTTTCCGCCAAACCAGTGAGCTCTCAAAGTTTGTTTCAACATGAAATACTAAATACCAATCATTGAAGACCTGGGCAAAAGAGTTGGAGGATAGGTTTTGCCAGTTTGAGACCCTCGAGGAGCAGCACCTCATCAGAGGGAATGAATTTAAAGGTAGAATAATGAGGCATTAGAGAAATTGAATGAAGACACCCAGAATAGCATTAAGGAATATTTGCCTAAATTAAGGGCTAATCTGGTTTTGCATGCACAGGTCGTCGCAGGTCCCCTCGACTTAAGCCAAGTAAACTTTAGTTGTATGTGCCAACTTACCAACGCAAACCTTGGCTTCAATGTTTTTAAGCCCTCGAGAGCTAAATGGGAGGAATTTCAGAGGGATTAGAAATAATCTGGGGAACTCTTTTACGCTTAAGACTTAGAAGTGTCTAATCCAAATTCTCCAGCAGAAGAGTCTGCTCTAGGGGAGAATTAAATTTTTAGTTGCTCTTTTAAAAGCCTTCTTTTTTATTTTTAATGATGATTACCTTTACTCTCTTTATTCATCTTTCACATTTTGTTTCATTTATCTTTCCTTAGTAAATAAAAATCCATAATAATCAACTTTTACCGACTTTTACGATTTAATCTCTATCTTATAATCAATTTTCTAATCAATCAAATTACTAAACCAAAAATTAATATAACACTATATTGAATCGATGATTATTAAATATTAATATTTACAGACTCAATCATCAGAGAACTGAATTTTGAAACCACCATTTTCGGTACCACAGAAAATAGGTTGTTACAACTCTCCTCCCCTTTAAGAATTTTCGTCCTTGAAAATCTTACCTGAAAAAATATTGGGTATTGTGATCTTATGGTTTCTTTTGGTTCCCAAGTGGCTTCCTCAATACCATGGCGATGTCATAGAAATTTTACTAGAGCTATCCACTTGTTTCTTAGTTTTTTTACTTTTCATGTTAAAATCTTCACCGGTTCCTCAGCGTAAGTTAAATCATGTTGCAGTTCTATTTCACTCGAAGATATCACATGAGATGGATCAAAAAAGTATCGACGTAGTATTGATACATGAAATAAATTGTGGCTTTTCTCAAGCTCTGAAGGAAAAGCTAATCTTTACGCCACTGGACCAATTCGCTCAAGAACCTCATACTGTTCTATTAATCTTGGACTAAGCTTTCCTTTTCTACTGAACCGCAGAATTTTCTTCCAATGTGAGACCTTTAAAAGTACATTATCACCTATTTGAAACTCGATATCTTTCCTTCTCAAATCTGAATATAACTTTTGTTGATCGGAGGTAGCTTTCAAATAGTCCTTGATAACTCTAACATTTTCTTTTATTTTTTGAATTGGATTTGTTCATGCTAACTTCTACTTAAATCGAACCAATACAATGGGGTTTTGAATTTTCTTCCGTACAAAGCTTCATATGGTGCCATTTTGATATTTGAATGATAGTTGTTATTGTATGCAAACTCCACTAGCGGCAATAATTTCTTCCAACTACTCTCAAATTCCATAACACAACAACGAAACATATCCTCAAGTATCTATATCACTCGTTCAGACTATTCATTTGTTTATGGATGAAATGTTGTAGTGAAATACAATTTGGTACCCAAAGTTTTATGTAATTTTCCCCAAAATCTGGAGGTAAACTGCGGATCATGATCTAAAATAATAGACAACGGTACACCATGTAGTTTAACTAGGGGCGAGTATTCGATCGAGTCGAGTCGAATAAAGTAAAAAAAAATTGAGTTAATTGAATTGACAAATCCTATTTTAGCAACTAAACTCGATTTGAATTTTTTTTGAATCGAGTCGAAAAATTTCGAGTCAAGTTGAGTTAACGAATCCTATTATTTACAGTCAATGTTGCATTTACATGGACCGATTATTTAACTAGTAGACGAAAATAAGATTATTTAACTACATAAACAATATAATGGTTTTGCCTTTTAACTTAATGAGTAAATATTTATCAAAATGACGTAGTTTTGCCTTTTAACTTAATGGTTTTGAATTTTAAATTTAGAAGAGATAAATATTTATCAAAATGACGTAGTTTTGCCTTTTCTTATTCGAATTTTCGGATAACTCAAATTGTGTAATTCATATTTAAGTTAAACTGAAAAACTTATTTTTTTATTCGAGTTGATCCAAATAACTTGATTAACTCAAATAACTCAAACTATTTAATTCAATATTTAAATTTTTTATCAAGTTTTTCGAATCAAATCAAATTTTGCTCACCCCTAAGTCTAACAATTTCAGTCACATACAATTTAGCTAGTTTATTAAATGAAAAATCGGTTCGAACTGGAATGAAATGAGCGAACTTGGTTAAACTATCAACAATTACCCACATCACATCCTTCTTGCTCGATGTCAAAGGCAAACCTGATACAAAATCTATTGTAACATGTACCCATTTCCATTCAGGAATCATCACTAGTTGGAGCAAACCAGATGGAACTTGATGCTCAGCTTTTACCTGCTGGCATACTAAACACTTCGTTATAAACTCTGAGATTTCATGCTTCATTCCTGGCCACCAATATTTATGTTTCAGATCATAATACATTTCGGTACCATCTGGATGAATCAAATAAGTATTGTTGTGAGCTTCAGACAAGATATCTCTTTTTAATTTCGAATCTTTTGGTACATACAACCTATCGTGGAAATATAAATTATCATCATCACTAACACTAAACTCAGTGGTCTGACCAATTTCAATAAACTTCCATTTAGCTAACAATTTTGGGTATTTTTTCTGCAACTCCTGAATTCTTTGCAAAAATATTGGTTTAACTCGCAACTCAGCTTAGATGGAACCATTACGTTCAAGCATCAGGTGAGTATTTAGTGCTCTCAAAGAAAATAAAAACTTCCTATTTAAAGCATTAGGCACAACGTTAGCCTTTTCAGATGGTAATTGATAACCAAATCATAATCCTTTAGCAACTCAATCTACCGGCATTACCTCAAGTTTAATTCTTTCTACATCCACAAATATTTCAAGCTCTTATGATCAGTGTATATATATTACATTTTTCTCCATACAGGTAATGTTGACAGATTTTTAAAGAAAAATAACAGTCATCAATTCCAGATTGTCTGTCGGATAGTTCTTCTTATATGGCTTTAACTGTCGAGAAGAATAAGAAATCACATTGCCTTCTTACATCAAAACACAACCTAATCTACTGAGCGAAGCATCACTGTAAACAAAAAATTCTTTTCCAGAATCTGGTTGCGTAAACATGGGGGCTTCTGTTAGCATTACTTTTAGCTGATCAAAACTTTGCTGACACTTTTCAAACCAGACAAATTTAATCTCTTTCTATAACAGCTTAGTCAACAGTAACACAACCATTGAAAATCCCTTAACAAACCGCTTGTAATATCCAACTAAACCCAGGAAACTCCTCACTTCACTGATATTCTTTAGAGGTTTCCAATTCAAGACTGTAGAAATTTTGTTTGGATCAACGCGAATACCATCCGTAGAGATTACATGACCAAAGAATCCAACTTCTTGAAGCCAAAATTCTCATTTACAGAACTTTTCATACAATTATTTTTCTTGTAATTTTTCCAACACAGTTCGCAGGTATTGGGCATGCTCAACTTCATTCTTCGAATAAATCAAAATATCATCAATGAACACTACTACAAATTGATCTAAGAATGGTTGAAATACCCTTTTCATTAGATTCATAAACGCAACAAAGGCATTGGTCAAACTAAACGCCATTACTAGGAATTCATAGTGTCCATATTAGGTTTGAAAAAAAAAATCTGATACATCTTATTCCTTGACTCGCAATTGATAATATCCTGACCGAAGATTAATTTTCGAGAATACAATGGCTCATTTCAACTAATCAAATAGGTCATCAATGTGTGGAAAAGGGTATTTGTTATTTATGGTGACCTTGTTCAACTATCGATAATCAATGCACAATCACAATGTTCCATCCTTCTTTTTAACAAACAAAACCAGTGCACCCCACGGTGATATGCCTGGTCTGATGAATCTGTAATTAATCAGTTCTTGCAACTAAGCTTTCAACTCTTTCAATTCTGTCGAAGTCATTCTGTACTGAACAATTAAAATTAGAGCAGTTCTAGGGATTAATTCAATTACAAATTCCACTTCTCTTTTTGGTGTTAACCCTGGTAATTATTCAGGGAATATATCTACAAATTCTCCATAGTCGAGACTTGCTCAATTTTTGTTCTTACCACTCTCGTGTCGAGTACATAAGCTAAATATGCTTCACATCCTGTTCTGAACACCTTTTAAGCTATCAAAGTTATTATAATATTGGTAACACAATCCAACCGATCGAGTTCAACATTAACAAATTCGTCGTTTTGACATTTCAACACAATCCACTTCTGTTTACAGTTAACAATGACATTATGTACGGTCAACTAGTTCATA
Source organism: Gossypium raimondii (assembly GCF_025698545.1). Classification (NCBI taxonomy): domain Eukaryota; kingdom Viridiplantae; phylum Streptophyta; class Magnoliopsida; order Malvales; family Malvaceae; genus Gossypium; species Gossypium raimondii. Next base: position 33,332,740 of record NC_068572.1, on the reverse strand, counting down.
CCAAGGATGACATCAAACTCGTCAAAGGATAATAACATTAAATTCATAACCCCATATTTTCAGTAGACATTTTCACATATCTTATTAACTACTATGCACTGACTTAAAGGGTTTGATACTCTAGTATCAAACTCAGTCAACTTTACTGGCATATTTTTCTTAATTATTAATGCAGTGCATATATACAAATACGTTGATCCAGGATCAGTTAAAGCACAAACAGTAGCATCAGAAAGAGAAATTGTACCAACAATCACATCATGAGCAACAACCTCTTCTCTGGCCCGAATCGTGTAAGCTTGGGCTGGCGTGTGACCTTTTGATGCCGCAATCACCTTGTGTGTTGTGCTGCGACTAGCTCCCACATTATTTCTATGTCCTTATTTCCTGCCTCTTTGTGAAATGGTCGTTGGTTTGGTAACTTGTTCTAAACTAATTTCAATCTTATGTGGGCAATCCCTCAGATAATGCTTCGCTAAACCATATAAAAAATAAAACCCACTCTTCAATCCACATTCACCAAAATGGTTTTTACCGCAATGTTCACATACGGGCTTATCCACATTCCAGATACTACCTACATTGGTGACAGATGTAGTCTGAGGTCTCGATTTATTATATCGTGATCGATCTCTCTCTGCATATCCAGAAGGAGGCATGAACCTATTTGGAACAACTTTAGACTTTTTCGGTAGAATGGGAAAAGATCTAGACGTACTCAGCTTGCCTGAATCTCAATGTTTCATTTCAACTTGCTTCTTTACGTTACATATATCTTCTATTTTCTCTGCTCTATCATCCAAAGCAACAAATTCCTTAGTTTCAAGAGCTCCAACCAACATTTGAATTTCTTCATTCAAACCCCAATCAAATTGAGTGCAAATTTAAGCTTTTGTGGGAACTATTTCTCGAGTATATGTACTGTCGAACAAATTCTCTCTCATACTTAGCGACTGACTTGTTTCTTTATTTTAACTCGAGAAACTCTCTCTTCTTCTTTTCCAAATACCACGAACTAATATATTTCTTTCGAAATTTAGTTTGGAAAAAATCTCAGTTTACTTTTTTTTTAGAACCATTATGATCAGTGTAGTCCACCATTGATACGCCTCATCTTTCAATAACGAGACGACACACCTCAAATAGTCATTTGGCGAATAGATCATCTCGTTGGAAACTCGTTGTGTGTTTTCAAATCAATACTCAGTTTTAGCTGGATCATCATATCATTTCCATCAGAATTTCTTAGCTCTACATTTTTAGATTTTATCGGTTGGGGGTCTGTGAACATTTACCAATTTAAACCTTGAGGACGGGAGGGTGTTGAGAGTGGCACAGTACGGGGTGGAGGTTGCAGAGCCACTGGGTGAGTTCATAGGAAATCTGAATAGCACTCATTCATCATTTGAAATAAGGCACCACGCGCCTCACTTCCATGCCTTTGAGTCGAGGGTGTACCTTAAGAAGCTCATTGCTTGGGATTTGGAACATTACTATCTACTTTATTAGGTGCAGCATGATTAAACTCAGCCAAAATCTTTTATCTATATGAAAAACCAAAATCAAATTGGATCTGAAGGTATCACATAATCATCTTTTATAAGTGACATGTATTTCTAGACTCATACGTGCTATGTTTCAGTCTTAGAATCCACTAAACTGTAGCTCTGATACCACTAAATGTAACACCCATAACCCGGTCCTGTCATCGAACCCAAGCTATAAGATATTACCAAGTAGTGAGTTAGGTCGCGACCTTTAATTAATCAACATTGTGATCTCCAGCCTTATTGACCTTATGCTATCTCAATCCCTTACATCGTGGCGTGACTCTCTGTTCAAGAACCTTCAAACCGTTGTGCACTTTAGCATTCTACACACCTACACATTCACAAGTGCACCTTTAAGCATAATCTATTAACAAAAGTCTAGAATAAGATCAAAATGCTAAAAATGACACAAAAAAGCAAACATACCTAGAAATGACCTAAAACACAATGTAATCCTAAAACGACTTGATTTTACTCAAAAGTGAACTAAAATAAGCGTAAAAGGACTGTGATTGTATACACCTAATTACACCTATCAATTACAATATTTCTCTTAAACAACTTTGTAAACCTAATGTCTAAAATAAACTAATATGTAACCATTAAAGAAGTCTATATATTCAAAATAAAAGCTTAGATCATTTATACAATGATGGCTTATTTCGCATATAAGCTAACATCAATGTTGTAAAACTAGACTGGATGTTAAATTGATCGAATAAGACCTCGATTCTAATTTAACCATACGATTCAATCACATTGAAAATTAAAAGAAACAAATTAATATTTATTAAAATCCATAGAAATTAAAAAATATTACTTTTTAAAAAAGAAAAAGAAAAAGTATATATACAAAATCAAAGATAAAAATGAACCAAAAAATAATGAAAAAATCAAATTTTTAAAATAAAAATAATAAGAAAATATGATTTTCTTATTTTTTTCTCAAACTTCAATTTTCAAAACTACATGCACATTGTAGTTTAACATATTAATCGGATTGATAGACGTAAAGTTGGTTAGTAAAAGGGAGCAGCAACTTTAGAGTGTTGAGGAAAAAGCAAATGGACAAGAAGAGCCTCCAAAGTAGGATTTTGAGTGAAAACAATGGAAGTTTGTGTATGTTGAGAAGCAAGTCCGATATAGCACTATTGATTGGCATATTATTATGTCAATGTATTTATCTGGTAAACAAAAAGAAAAAAAGTTTCACTCATGTAACTGGTCAAATTCCCTCGCCCCAAACTCTCCTCCACCGAGCCCAATAATGCCCAGTGTAAATAAAGCCCTAACTCAAAAACTCTGTATCAATCCTCAAATCGAATCCATGTCTGTAGGGTATTGGGCCTAGAACTCCATATGCCCCCTTCCGTTTCTCTTGTTCCTTCTTTCTCTCTTCTTCCATTTTCATTTCAACCGTTTCTTTTTCTCTGCTACTCATCACTTTCCATTTTCCTTTCTTCTTCTGTTTTTTTTTCTTCTCTTTGATCTATTCTACACCCGGCACCGTTGCATTACTCTTAATTTGTTTGGTTCTGCTACCCAGTGCACACATTAGGCTTTTAGGGTTTCTCTGATAACATTTTCTTTGGATTTTGTTTTGTGTTTTCGCAGCTTATACTTGCTGCTGAGTTATAAATTTGTATAATCTAATATCAGGGAAGAATAATTGGTGCGGAATGAACAACTCCAGGGAAAATTCTCCAGACTGGCTGCGCTCTTTTCAGGTATATTTACGCTGCTTTCTTTAGCTTCTCAAATGTTTTTATTTGTTTGACACTCTGCACCGTGCTTTTTCCCCATTGTTTTCATGGCTAAAGTTTGAGGTTTAATCAGATTGTTCTCTTTTCTTTTTTTAACCGTATAGCAGTTAGCCAGCTCTTGCACCTTTACATTGTTTTCTTACTGGTTTGCGAGAATTTGCTTTGTTTTTAGGCACCAACTTCTACGCTGACATTATCTTCGGATTCCAATTCTTCGCCAAATGGTAGCCCGCGTAGGGTTGATAAAACTGATGCTGATGAAGAAGATACATTGGAAAAGAGAAACCACGATAAAGTAAAGCAAAAGCCTTCTGGAAAGAAGAAAAACGACGCCTTCAAGGACTCTGAAGGTAGAAAAGGAGTAATTCTCCTTGATAGTTAGGAACTGACGCAAGGGTTGTTTCCAAATAACTGAAATGATGCTTTAATGAATTGTTAAAAGTATATAATATTTCAGAAGGACTCTGAAGGTAGAAAAGGAGTAATTCTCCTATGATAGTTAGGAACTGACGCAAGGGTTGTTTCCAAATAACTGAAATGATGCTTTAATGAATTGTTAAAAGTATATAATATTTCAGCTTCTGATTTCTGAACCCTTTCTTTGATTTTGACCTCGTTATTTACAACTTGTGCAATATGAACTTTTAGCAATGATGCAGGGAGTGAGGAGGATGGAAAGGTCGCTATGGAAGAAATGTCTGAGAAACACTTGGGATCTCATGTACGGTATCACATTATATTGCCTTGGGATTGCTTAAATCAGGGTTCTCCTTTATTATTGCATTTCATGGTTCATCAAAAATGTCATCAAACTTAAAAAATTGATTTTAGATATCGTTTTGGAATTTATGAAAATAAAGACATTTTGCTTTGGAAAGAATCATTTCATCGTAGAACAAAACCATTTTCATTTATTTAACAGTATGATAAAAGTTTTATAATGTAAATTTTACTTCATATGTTTGAGACATTTACTACAGAAAGATATCCAACGTGGTATGAATCTGATTAGATTGGAGGACCACCGTTAATATTGATGCTGATGAAAGTGGTTAGATGTTGAACAGGCAGCAAATCATTTGATTTGGACGTTATCATCCGATTCTGAGTCTTTTCCTGGCCATTCTCCTCAAAGGAAGGAGAAAGTGTCTCTATCTGAAGAGAGTGGAGAGGCAAGTGATCCAGTTCTGACTGGCCGGGCCAACAGGTCTCCACTAAAGAAGACTTCTAAAGGAAAATCTCCAAAGAAGGGGGTAAAAGCAAGGGGTCAGACTCCCAAAAAGGAGAAGAATGTGAAAGATGATGCGAAGATAACAGGTATGATACTGAATTTGTAATGTAAAGTTTGATTTTAACGTTTATTGGGTTTGGCTAGCTTAAAACATTCAATAGCTGATGCAAAGGATACTATGTGATAAAGCTACCTAATTTATTTCATGCAATGTTGGGTTATGTTAACAGAAAATGATGTTAATGTGGAAACTGCCGAGGAGGCATTTGAAAAGCACATTGAACCTCATGTAAGACCATTGGTAGAAACTATGTTATTTCCTTTTTGTCATCTGGGCCTCGTCACTTAATTATTCAAATTTTACGATATGTAGGTTTCTACCTCAAGGTTGCCTTTGGTGCTGTCTGAGAAAGTTCACCGCTCAAAGGTAGGATACATTTTGTCATAGTTATAGCTTATTTGCAACCAAGTTCACTAGAGACTAGGCTGTGAGTTTCAAAAAGGGTTATATTGGTGATGAACTGCATTTAGTTGCTTGTAATTGTTGTGAAGTTCAACCTTTATATTGTGCAGGAAATCATTAAGGAAGATGTGATTGCTCCTAGGATTATAATCAGAAATAATCTAAGATTATTAATTTAGTTACTTTCTTAGTCACTAAAGCTCTACAAACAACCTGAGAGAACCTAGAAACCAATCTTAACTTGTATATTTGGTTTCTTCAAAAATAGAAAAAAGAAGAAGGGAAAATCCTGTTACATTTGGTCTCTCTACTTGTGGACTTTTAAGGATTTAGGTTTAGCTTCATGCTTTATTTTAATTCAAAATCTAAGGGTGGGTTTGGATGGGCGATTGGGTGCGGTGCGGTGCGTTTTGCTTACTTTTTGTCTCACGTTACAGTATCTAATTTCACTGCCATTGCTGTTTTTACACTAACTACAAATAAACGTACCGCCCATCCAAACCTACTCTAAATTCCTTTAGGTTTGGTTTGATTTTTTATTTATATAATTGTATGCTAAAATGGAAAGCCTCCAATAAACAAAATATATTTGTGTTAAGGAGATCTTAGATCCTCTGGACTTAATAAATTCTATGTGATCACGTCTACTGTGAAAAGAAGCCAACCAGTCATTAACAAGAATTTTGTGGTTTGTGCAGGCACTTGTTGAGTGTGAAGGGGATTCCATAGATTTGAGTGGCGATATGGGGGCTGTTGGTCGAATTGTAGTTTCTGGTTCTGCATCTGAAAATCATGAGATGTTCTTAGACTTAAAAGGCATGTGTTGTTTGAATGCTTTTGATAGGTTTAGATGATGTAACTGTTTATCTTATATTTGAACTTTTAAGCTATCATCTCTGAATGGTTGGTGAGTTACTGACAATGGGAGGGTAAAAGACAGACATGCAGACATGGATGCATGCCTATATAACTTGGACTTGTTTTGCACTCGAATTCAGCAAGTTACTAAGTGTTCTGTTAAACTTCATCTTTTTGTACCTCTTTTTCTGATTAAGTCTTAGCTATGCTCCACTTCCAGTTTGAAGACCTTATTTTTCTTCTCTCATGTCTGGTGTTACTTGGTATTTTCTCAGGAACCATTTACAAAACAACAATAGTTCCTTGCAGAACATTTTGCATTGTGCGTAAATTCTGTCTTGCATTTTCTCTATGGACATTTGTGATTGAATTGATGTTTACCCAGATTTTTTGTTGTATAGGTTAGCTTTGGTCAGACTGAGGCTAAGGTTTGTCCCAGAACTTAAAACTTTGGTATTACTTTGATCAGTTAGAGGCTTGTTGTTTTCCTGGATGTTGCTGTTAGGTTTGTTTATTGCTCCTGTCAAATTCATATTCTATTCTCAGATAGAGGCTATCATGAACGACTTCATTCAGCTAAAGCCACAATCCAATGTTTATGAAGCAGAAACGATGGTAGAAGGTGCACTTATTTTAGCTATTTATTTTTGCATTTAGTTATTCATTCATTTGTGGAGAGAAGAAAGGAGACGGTGGGTTGGGGGCCAACTAGCAAATTGTGCTTCAATCAAAGATTTTATGGTTCATATTTTCACGTAACTGCTTCCATGAAGAATTTGCTCCCATCTTGACATTTGATCATCTTGCATTAATAGGTACACTAGAGGGCTTCTCATTTGATTCTGAGGATGAAGCTGAGAAGATGCCAAAGGCAATTCCTCATCAGACTGATCAAAATGAGGACATTGATGGCCAAATGAACGGGAAATCCAAAGGAAGAGCTGACAAAACATCTGTATGTATTCAAACTATTTTTACTAAACTGCACCTTTGTTAGTTAGACAAAAATAGAATGCTGTTATTGTTAATAGCAAGAATTTCTGTATGTTTATATAATATAAAGGAAGTGGTGTTGCAGATGGTGTCACGGAAGAGAGGTAAAACTGGTGGAGGAAAGTCGCAGCCAGCCAAGAAAGCTAGAAAGAAGGCCATTTCAAAGAAACCCAAGGCCAAAAAATGAGCAGACAAAATCTTTGTTCAAAATTCTATTGTATATGCTGCCAATTATGGACGCTAGCGGTTGGTAATATTGTATTTCTTTAATTGGCTTGAGTTAGCATTTTCATTTGCCCAAAAGAATCAGATTTGTTGTACTATTCAAACAATTAACAGTGAAGGACAGCATTTACAAGCATTTTGCACGGATACATGTTGAGAGACTTCGACTAGTAAGGTATGTGATCTATTCAATACTACAAGGACTACATAGGAGGGCAGGCAGGCCATCCAAAGTAGACCAGAGGATGGGTTGCGACTCCGTCAACCTCCTTATTGGCTTTCTTATGTACCTCAACTTATTTTTCTTTGAAACGAGCCACAACTCTGTTATCTTTCACAATAGGTTTTAGCCTCCAATTCCGTCGTCTTTTTCCTTCTGTCAGCTCAATATACAACCATTGCGAATTCGTCTCTATGATTACATTTGGCAACTTCCTCCCAACAACTATGCATTAGAGTTGAACCAGCTCTTACTCTGCAAGCTTCTGCCAAGGTCATGTTCCCTATGGCATCCCTCATCACCACCCCAATAGCGGCCACCATTACAGTAATTCACACATCACTCCTCCATAGTCTGGCATCTGTCCTTGCCATAATTTCTTGGGCTTAGTCCCTTCCTCCCCAATCTTAATGACAAGGAAATGGTGCAATTGTCCACTAGCTGCATCTTTAGTTCTTTGGAATATCCACCAAATTCTCAGTTCATTCTTCCCTTTATCTACCTGTTTCTAACGTTGAATAATATGGATCTCACATATATTAAGAATAATAATTACATATTATTTATCATCATAACATGTTAACGCAAATTAAAAGTAATTTAATAGGATAACGAGTAGATATTTACGTAATCAATTTCTAATTGATGATGGGTAGAGGTGATCATGGGCCGGGCCCAGAAAAAAATTTTGGCCCGCGTCCTAGGCCTGGGAAAAATTCCTAAGCCCAAGCTCGGCCCGGCCTATTTTTTTAATAAACACCAAAAGTTTATTTTAAAAATAAAAAAATAAAAAAGTATTTTAAAAATATTTTAAAATAAAAAAATAAAAAATAAATATTTATTATATATTCGGGCTGGGCCCGGGCCAAAAAAGTGGTGCCTGAGGCCCGGCCCATTTTCTAAACGGGCCTTATTTTTTTGTCCAAACCCATATTTCGGGCATATATTTTTACCCGAACCCTCTCATATTTCGGGTGGGCCGTCAGGCCGGGCCACCCGGCCCATGATCACCTCTAATGATGGGCTAACTAAAATTTAAAGTTGATGGGCAAAAGTTATATATTAGCTAGAGACACATTCTCTAAAAAAAATTTAACATAATAATGAATTCAAGTATGCTTTCACATCTAATTCTTTGGTTTTGATGATGACATAATAATTTCTTGCTTATTAACTTTTATATCAAATTTTTATGGCTTAAGAAGACTTAATTCACGATTTGATCCTGAAGTACACATATTTATTTATTTTGGTATCTAAATTTTTTATCCAATTTGGTACCTAAAGTTTCATTACCTTATAAATTTTAGTCCAATTTTTAAACGTTGTCAAAAAATATAAGTGACTAATAAAACACGCCATGTGGCATTTTTAAATTAAATATATATATTTATCAAATATATTTTAAAAATTAGAAAAATAAATATATAAAATTAGAAAAAAGTATAAAAATATTAAAATATTAAATTCATGAAATAATTAACTGTTTTTAACGTAAAAATAAACAAAATCTGGTTAATTCATGTTCTTCATAGTGTTCTTCCAGAATTACTCTTTTCCTACTTTCATTTGCAGATTGAAAATTAAAATAAAAATTTACCCAAGTTCTCATTAGAAAAAAACTCAATATGAACAAAAACAAAATCCAGAAAACAACCCAAAATTATTACAATAATATAAGAATTTCATTGTGCAAATCCAATTTTTCCAAAAACATACTATTAAACTAAGCTTTATTTGATAAAAGATTTTGATATAACAAATTAAAAGTGTTTTTGAATATAAGTTAAAATTGATAAAATAATTTTAAATTTGAATTCTAAAAGATAAAACTTTGAAACAATTTTAAAATCAAGTGCAAATGGTTTTAACCAAGTCAAAATGATTTCAATCAAGTTGAATTCATTTTAAAATGATTTTCAAACAAGTCAAATTTGCTCTAGGACAAAAGGTATTGATACCTTATTGACAGGTATCGATAATTTTGGAAATATCGATACTCTTAGAAAAATCGAGACCAAAAATATATTCTGTTTTCAGAAACCCTAAAAATTATTGGTACCATGTTTTCGATATCGATACTTTTTGAAAATAATTGATACCTTTCTTAAAAATGATACCAAAATAGTATTTTGTTTCTCATAAACCTACGAAGTATCGATCTGGTATCGATAGCTATTTTAGGAAGTATTGGTAAAATATTTTTTAAGTATCGATTATTTCATTCCAACGGCACTGAATTAACATTAAGGACAAAAAAATATCGATACCTTTTTTGGAGGTATCGATTCTTGCAGTTGCAGGTGAAATAAATGCTCTGGTTTTACATCCCTAGCGACCATATTAACTTCACCAACAACCTCAACGGTTGGAAATCTATTAGGGGGGTATAAATACCATCTTTCAAAGTCCTACACATCCAACAAAGCACTTTCAAGCAAAAATCATCAATCAAACAACTTTAGAACTTAAATTTTCATATTCTTCTAACATGCACTTGTGAGCTTTATCTCAATTCTTTTGCTCAAGTGTATCTCATTGTATTTGTGCTTCAGTTTGCATACAATTTTATCTTGTAAGGATTGTTTCTTTGTTTGCTCATTTGCATCTCTTTAAGAGGGTTTGAAAATTAATATTTGCGGTAGGAATCTTAAGGAGTTGTAAGGTTAAACCGTGTCCTCAAAGGTTGAGCAAATTAGTGAATTTGGAAAAATCCTTAGTGGTGGAAAGCTAAGATAGTGGAGTAGGCAATTGAGGCCGAACCACTCTAAATTCTTTGTGTTCTTTGTTTCATTCTTGCTTTTGCTTTCACCAAAATTTTTAAAGGCCAATTCACCCCCTTCTTGGCATTTTCGGTTTGCTTCATCGAGATATCAATTGGTATTAGAACTAGAACTCTAGAAACGATTTTACCACCAAGAGAGAAGATCTTTAAGGGATTCAAGATAGAAGCTACGAGTTAAGAAATTTACTTTATGGCATCAGAGTAAAATTCCACTATATTGGGAGAAAGGCATTCCACTATGGGACCTCCACTATTTAATGACACCAACTACTCATACTGGAGAATGAGAATGAAGCTATTCATCCAAGATAACGACTATGAAGTTTGGAGGATAGTTACTAATGGGCCATCCATTCCAATAAAGAGGTTCGAAGGTGTTATTGTCCTAAAGGAAGAGAGTGAATGAGATGAAAATGATATCAAAAAGGTTCAATTAGATGCGAAGGCTATGCACACTCTATTTTGTGGTCTTGGTCCAAATGAGTACAATTGAGTCTCATTGTGTGACAATGTAAAAGAAATATGGGACAAGCTTAAAGTCACTCATGAAAGGACAAGCAGAGTTAAGGAGTCCGATATAAGTCTTCTCACATTTGATTATGAATTGTTTAAGGCAAAACCAGAAGAAGGAATCAATGAGATGTTCGATCGCTTCACTCATATTTTCAATGGTCTCAAAGCTCTCGAAAAAACATATCCCAACAAGGAGATGGTAAAGAAGATGTTGAATAGTCTCCCAACATCTTGGGAACCTAAAGTGACGGCAATAGAAGAGTCAAAGGATCTCAACTCACTCTCCCTTGATGAGCTAATTGGTTCCTTGTTGACGTATGAAATGAAGATAAACTATAACGCAAAGGAAATTAAAGAAGTTCCAAAGAAAGTGGGAGTTGCATTCAAATCAACAACTTGTGAGAAGGATGAAGACTTTAGCAATAATGATGATGATGAAGAGATGAAAATGTTTGCAAAAAGATTCAAGAGGTTCATGAGGTCCAATAAAGGAAGATAATTCCAAAAGAAGGAAGGACTCAAGAATGAATCTACTAAAGAGAAGGACCCTATCATATGCTATGAATGCAAGAAGTCGGGACACATCAAGTTTAAGTGTCTTCAATAGAAGAAAAGAGAGTCAAGCAAAAAAAAAAAAACTTAAGGCTCATGTTGCTACTTGGAGTGATGAGGATTCATCAGACAATGAAGATCAAGAAGTAGTCAATCTTTGCCTTATGGTCATCGATGATATTAAGGTAACTTCTAACCCATCTACTTTAAATGATTATTCTTTTGATAAGTTCCAAGATGCCTATGATGAATTGGGTTTGGAATTTGAAGTCATGATGTCAAAACACAAGAAAAATGTTTCAAAATTGAGAAATGAAAATGACTTACTATCCAAAACCAATCATGAACATGAAGAAAAAGTAAATAAAATGTAAGAAATTATTAGTGAAATTGAAAAGAAAAATTTAGACTTGCATAATTTACTTTCAAAAGCTTATGAGGATCATCAAAAGCAACCTGGGTTGCTTAAGAGTGAAAAATCTCACTCTAACAAAGTTTTAGAAAAAAGGAGAAAATTCAAAATAAAAATTTGTTAAAAATAGCTTTAATTTTTATAAACATAGAGGTCTCCAAAATTTTTACAAGAGAAAAATCATTAAAAGTGTATTGGTCCCTAAAGGACTCATAACTTCTCAAGATAGGAGCTTGATTTTAAAATGGATATCCAAAGGGACTAAAATTATAGGAACTAATGCTCATAGGCCCAAAAGAATTTGGGTACCAAAAATCAAATCTTAATTCTATGTTTGTAGAAAAAAAAACATTACTTTGAGGTGGGTTATTCAAGGAAAAACTTATGGTATCTCGATAGTGGATGCTCAAGACACATGACCGGTGACAAGAGTCACTTTATCAATTTGAAGCCAAAAAGTAGAAGAGAAGTTACATTTGGCGACAACTCTACAAAACAAATTGAATGAATAGACTCTATTGGTAAAAACTCTTCTATAATTATTGAAAATGTCTTATATGTCAATGGTCTTAAGAATAATCTTTTGAGTATTAGTCAATTATGTGATAAATGTTTCAACAAAATGGAGTTGTTGAGAGGAAAAATAGAACTTTAGAAGAAATTGCTAGAACCATGCTTTGCGAAAATAATTTACGAAAATATTTTTGGGTGGAAGCCACAAACATCGCTTGCTATATGGTTAATAGAGTGATCATTAGGCCTATTAATAAAACTTCATATGAACTTTTCCAAAAAAAAAAGCCTAACATTAGCTATTTTCATCCCTTTTGGATGCAAATGTTTTGTTTTAAACAATAGGAAAGATAATCTTGGTAAATTTGATGCAAAAAGTGATGAAGGACTTTTTCTTGGTTATTCTTTAAATTGTAAAGCTTATTGAGTCTTTAACAAAAGAACTTTAGTAGTAGAAAAGCCTTTACATGTTTTTTTTTATGACTCTAATCCTCCTTTTAAAAATGATTTTTGTGTTGATGATGATGGTGCATAATTTTTCAACAAAGAGGATCAATCATCAAATGGAAAAATTCAAGAACAAATACAAGATGCTCTAGAAGAGCTTTCAATTGAGGAAAGAGAAGTCACTCATCCAAGAGAGTTCAACTATGTGAAGGATGGTATGATTTTGGGAGATCCATCCTAATGGGTAATTACTAGATCTTCTCTTAGAAATACTTGTAAGTATGTTACATTTATTTCATGTATTGAGCCTAAAAATATCAAAGAAACATTAAATGATAAATATTGAATATTGGTTATGTAAGAAGGTTAAATCAATTTAAGAGAAGTGATGTATGGACCCTAGTTGATAGGCCTAGTGATAAATCTATTATAGGTACTAAATGGGTTTTTAGGAACAAACTAGATGAGAGTGGTAACATAGTGAGGAACAAGGCTAGACTTGTTACTCAAGGTTACACTCAAGAGGAAGGAATAGATTATGATAAAACATATGCTTTTGTAGCTTGGATGGAAGTCATTAGAATGCTCTTAGCTTTTGCATGCTTTAATAATTTTAAATGATATCAAATGGATGTAAAAAGTGCTTTTCCAAATGATTTTATAAGTGAAGAAGTGTATGTTGAACAACCACCCGATTTTGAAGATCCAAATTTCCAAACCATGTTTTCAAACTTTCAAAAGCATTATATGGTTTGAAACAAGCTCTTAGAGCTTGGTATGAAAGATTATCAAATTTTCTTATTGAAAAATATTTTTTTAAAGGGAAGGTTGACACAACACTTTTTTTTAAAAGAAAATACAAAGATTTATTAGTTGTTCAAATCTATGTTGATGATATTATTTTTGGTTCTACTAATGATATTATTTGTCAAGAATTTTTCTAAGCTAATGCAAGGTGAGTTTGAGATGAGCATGATGGGAGAACTAAATTTCTTCTTGGGACTCCAAATCAAGCAAAGAAAGGATGGTATCTTCATCAATCAAGCTAAGCACACAAGGGACATGCTCAAAAAGTTTGGGATGGACACTCTCAAACCACAAGCTACTCCAATGAGTTCTTCTACAAAGCTTGACAAAAATGAGAAAGGTAAATGTGTCAATTTAAAATTATATAGGTCAATGATTGATTCTTTGCTTTATCTTACCGCAAGTAGACTCGACATTATGTTTAGTGTATGCTTGTGTGCTAGATACCAATCTTGTCCTAAGGAATCACATTTGCAAGCCCTTAAGAGAACATTTAGATACCTTAGAGATACTTCAAATTTAGGTCTTTGGTACTCCAGAGAGTCATCCTTTAGCTTGCATGTTTACTCGGATGTGGATTTTGGAGGTTGCAAATTAGATAGGAAAAGCACCTTCGGTACTTGTCAATTTTTAGGCAACATTCTAATTTCATGGTTTTCAAAAAAACAAAATAGTGTTGCATTGTCCACCACCGAAGCGGAATATATTTCTACTAGTAGTTGTTGTGCTCAAAATTTATGGATAAAACAACAACTTAAGGACTATCAAATTGATGTAGATACCGTTCCTATCAAGTGTGATAATACTAGTGCTATTTGTCTCACTAAAAATCCCATCCAATATTCTAGAACTAAACACATTGAAATTAGACATCATTTAATTAGAGATCATGTCCAAAAGGGTGAAATAGTTCTAGAGTATATAGACACCTTAAACCAATTAGTTGACATTTTTACAAAACCATTAGAAAAAGAAAGATTTTGGACACTTAGGGGAGAAATATGTTTAACAACCTTGCGTTGACTTTGTGTTTACAATCTTCTTGCACCTTATTTGATTATTTCATCACAAAAAGCTTGTTGAGTATAGATTTCATGGCTTTTATATGTAAAAAGGTAGGGGGAGTTTCATGTGAAAAAACTGTTCTATTTTGACTTCATTTCCTTTTACATTTTAGAGAAGTGGTATCAACTTAGTCATTTTTTTGAACATATCTTTACTTCATGCATTTCATGTATTTTACTTACACTACATATCTTTATGCATATGAAATGTTAAGAAACAGTTTTGGAGTCATTTTTGGACCCTTAGAAAACTATACAACCTAAATATCTCGTTTTTGCTATTTCATTGCACTTGGAAAACTGAATGGTAATTTGGTATCAATACCAACTTAAAAATATCAATACTTTTATAAAAATATTGATACTCGTGAAAAAATATCAATACCACTGGGGTTTTAAAGGTACCTGCTACTGTCTTAAAACAAAGAACCCTAAAATTTGTTTTTCCCTTCACAAAAAAACCTCTCATCTCCTCTCCAATTTTTTTCAAATTTCTTCAAAATTTTGACAAATATTGGCCCTTTTACATCTTCAAACATCATTTTCAAAAGATTTGCTCATCCTTGCTTGAAGATTTTTCTTATTTCAACATTTTTGAGGTAAATAACTAAAACTTTCAACTTGTTGATTTTGACGAATGTAGGTTGAAATAATATTTTTTGATGGCTTATTAGGATATTTTGAACAATGTATATCATGTTTTATTGCAGGAGGTCACTTATTCCTAAATATCTTTGTTAAAATTTTTCTCAAACCTTAACCCACCAAGTGTTTGACAAAATTCCTTAAAGAGATTTTTTTTTGGTTTTAGTGTTTTTCTAAGTGGTTCATAATTAGAATGACCCAAAAGAAATGTTCTAGAACTAGTGCATCTTCTTCTAATCCATCTAGTGAGTTGGAGTCATCCTTTAGCACATGTTTTCAAAACTCACACTCTCGGTATATTTTTAACTCATATTTTGCATCAAAAAGTGTTTGGGAGGCTAGGAAAGTTGATATGGTTAGAGGCTATTTGCTTCGCTTATCTCCCTATTTTACAAAATTAGGGGTGGATAACATTTTTAATTATTTCTTTGCCAACGTATTTAAATCATGTTCGAGCTTTCTTTTCAAATGCCAAACTTGAACATGTTGAGTCTAGTGATACCGTTTCTACCCTCACCTCATTTTTAATGGGAACTCCTATTTGCCTCACTCTCAAAGAGTTTGACGGTTATCTTCACTTACCTTCCGGAGGTTCCTCTGATGTAAAAGGGCATTTTGATCCCTCTATTTTTATCTAGTCCGGATCGACATCTGAATTCAATCTCCATAACCATGCCCTCTATTTAATTATCGCTTGGAACCTAAGACTAATCAAAAACCATGCCAAGCTTTGAAACACCGAATATTGGTGGCTCGATTGTTTTAAATCTGATATGTGTCTTGATCTTGCACTTATCTTGTTTAATGACATTACGGAAGCTATTGGAAGGAGGATAATTACAAATGTCACTCTTCCTCATGGCACGTATTTGTTATACGTTTTTAGGCAATTAGGTAGTAGCACCCATGGAGACACCCCTGTTGCTTCTAACCAACCTATTAGTTATGAGACCCTGCATCATACGAGATATCATTTCGATGTTGCCACTAACACCTGGATTAAACATGACCATCCGACAGATAATGAAGATGATGACGTCGATGCTACTTTTGACAATATTCTGGTACCCGAGCCCGTTGCTCCACTGGCTTTTTCTTTGCATGGTGCTCGACCCTCCTCCGAGGTTAATAGCGCTATCCTCGATGCTATCCATTCCTTGAGCAATGACATTCGAGGTCTCAGGGGAGATGTTAAATCTCCCCTCTCGACTTTAGAGATGCAAATGGCATCTATCTTAGCCTATTTCCCTTCAATGCCTCCTTTCTCCCTCATCATGATGATTAGACCAGCTCTAGACCATACATTTCATTTTCATAATATTTGCACCTTTATTTTTTTGTTTATGCCTATATCTCTTTATTGCACTTTATTGCTTTCTTTGTATTTTAAAATATATATATTTTAAATGCTCATTCAACTTTATCTATCTTTTGATGAGCTAACTTCTTTTCTCCTTAAGCTTTATTTGTCTTTTGAAATAACAAAAAAGGGGAGAAGAAAAGGTAAATTAAGGTAAATTGATTGATTACTCTTTGATGATAACTAAATGCAAATTTTGTGACCAAATTTTATTTTAGGTAAAATGATCGCCAACTTGAATGACAAATTTTATTTTGGCCTCAAATTTAAAATATATTTTATTAAAGGGAGTAATTATTCAAAAACAAATTTACCAAATGTTTTTATATCAAAAGGGGATATTGTTAAACTAAGCTTTATTTGATAAAATATTTTGATATAACAAATTAAAAGTGTTTTTGAATATAAGATAAAATTGAAAAATAATGTTTAAAATTAAAGTCTAAAAGATAAAACTTTGAAAAATTTTAAAATCAAGTGCAAATGATTTTAATCAAGTCAAAATGATTTCAATAAAGTTAAAATCATTTTAAAATGATTTTCAAACAAGTCAAATTTTTCTAGGACAAAAGGTATTGATACTTTATGGACAAGTAAGTATAAAAATTTTGGAAATATCGATACCTTTAGAAAAATCAAGACAAAAAGGCAAACCCTAAAAATTATTGATACCATGTTTCCAGTACCGATACTTTTTTTAAAAATAATCGATACCTTTCTTAAAAATGATACCAAAGTAGTATTTTGTTTCTCACAAACCCTACGAAGTATCGATTCGATATCGATACCTATTTCAGGAAGTATTGATAAAATATTTTTTAAGTATCGATTATTTCATTCCAATTGTCACTGAATTAGCATTTATGATAAAAAAATATTGATACCTTTTTTGGAGGTATCGATACTCGCAGTTGCAGGTGAAATAAATGCTTTGGTTTTACACCCCCAACAACCATATTAACTTCACCAACAACCTTAATGGTTGAAAATCTTTTAGGGGGTATAAATACCATCTTTCAAAGTCCTACAACATCCAAGAAAGCACTTTC
Organism: Gossypium raimondii; assembly: GCF_025698545.1. Classification (NCBI taxonomy): domain Eukaryota; kingdom Viridiplantae; phylum Streptophyta; class Magnoliopsida; order Malvales; family Malvaceae; genus Gossypium; species Gossypium raimondii. The sequence goes on along the minus strand of NC_068572.1, from coordinate 33,315,290 downwards.
AAGCAAAAATCATTAATCAAACAGCCTTAGAGCTTAATTTTTCATATTCTTCTTACATACACTTGTGACCTTTATCTCAATTCTTTTGCTCAAGTGTATCTCATTGTATTTGTGCTTCAATTTGCAAACAATTTTATCTTGTAATGATTGGTTCTTTGTTTGCTCATTTGTATCTCTTGGACAGGGTTTAAAACTTAAGATTTGGGGTATAATTCTTAAGGAGTTGTAAGGTTAAACCTTGTCCTCAAAGGTTGAACAAATTAGTGAATTTGGGAAAATCCTTAGTGGTGGAAAGCTAAGGTAATGGAGTAGGAAATTGGGGCTAAATCGCTCTAAATTCTTTATGTTTTTTGTTTCATTCTTGCCTTTTCTTTCACCAACTTTTTTAAAGGCCAATTCAACCCCCTCTTGGCATTTTCATTTTGCTTTATTGAGCTATCACATACATCAATATCATACACCCAAATAAATCTAAAAAAAACTAAATTTTTTAAGTAATCTAAGAATTCTATTGTACAAACCAAATTTTTTTGTCGAAAACATATATCATTATCTTACACCCAAATAAATCTATGACAATACTAAAAACCCAAATTTTTTCCCTTCGTAACAAGGCTTATGGAATCATCTTTTTCATTCATGCACCTTTTTGATTTACAAGAAAAAAAACTTTGAGTGGTATGGGTTGTTTTAAGAGTAGAAATAAAAATCATTATGATAGTTGTAGCTGATTGTGTTAGTGCTGCAATGCAGCGTTTAATGTCTAAAACTTTTTTGAAAAAACATGTTTAGCATTAGAAGTCAATACATTGCATTTAGGGTTGTGTTTCAATTGATTAAAATTTAATTTTAATGAAACGATGTGCATTGGACTGATGGTTAACAGTTGTCTCATAGCAACTGAGTAACCAATTTTCCCTCACCTATAACTGTCTTACCTTTTTAGCAAGGAGGGAACCCGAGAAGCAGTTATGAAATTTTAGGAATGAACTACTATTCTTTTTGAATTCTATGTTGTTTTTCTCTTCTTCTCCTCCTCTTATTCCTCTTTTCTTTCACTTTTCGATTCAACCTGTAACAAAGGTATCAAAGCAAGATGATCCTTGATGGTCAAAGACGAGATTACAACTCAATTGTAGGAGGTTGGTCACCTTCAACATGAGGTTGCCAAGCTTTAAACTGAACTTTCTCAATGGGACACCAAACTAGATGGTTGCTTTAAGGATTTGAAACAAGATTTTCAGGGGGAGCTCAAGTTGGAGTTGCAATGGCTGTTTGAGTAGTATTTTGGAAATCAGATTTGCCCTTCCCTGTTAGGCAGTTTCTGGATAAAAGGAAAGGAATCTTAAGTGGCCCTCTACCTGGGTTTCCTCCAAAGAAGGCTCTTGCAATCTTTCATATGGTCGATCAAGGAAGTATAAACACCTCTCACCGTTTGGGTAGTATGGAACCAATCCAATGATCTCAGAAGTTGGAGTATCCACGATTCGGTGGAACAAATTTTAGGAGGCGGTGGGCCAATTCCATGAAACCACTTTTAGATTATTGAATCAACTTCACTTACCAGAAACTTATGCCTTGAGTATTTTCATAAACAATCTGGAGATTGAGATCGACCAATACTTACAAGTCTTTAAAACTAAATCCTTGGTGGAATGTTTCTTGATAGCAAGATAGGTGGAGAACACACTCAATAGTTCACCCAAGTGTGACTTATTAACCGAATGGGAGCATCTAATAGTGCAACATTGATTATGCCCTCAAACCATCTCATGCCAAAGAGTAATGTGATAATAAGCCATATCTCGCAGACTAGTGAAACCTTAGGGTCTGGTGGTCCAGCTAAGGACCTACTCGGTCCTTATCTTCAATTGAGATTAAGGATAGAAAGAGGAAGGGATTATTCTTCTGGTGTGGAGCTAAATACAGTGTAGGCCACAATTCTGTAAAGTCTCAACTCTACCAATTGTTAGTGGATCCCTGCTCAGATGGAGAATGAGAAAAAATCCATGAATGTCTTGATCAACTAGAGGGTACAACAGTTGATGAATATGCTGCTAAGGGTCCAGTTCTGTCTTTACATGCTATCCAAGGATCCCAGGGTCACAACACCATGCGTATTGCATCAAGTATTGGAACTACTCAGGTCATCATATTGGTGGAATCAAGTAGCACTCACAAATTTATTTGTGCCAAGTTGGTTAGACAATTATTTTTTCCAGTCAACTAGATGTCCAAGTTTAAGGTCACAATTGTTGATGGGGGTAGCTTATCATCGTATGGAATATGTAAAAGGGTGGCTTGGAGGACTCGGAACACCAATTTTATCACTAACTTCTTTGTGTTACCTTTGAAAAGTTGTGATATGGTGTTAGGCACTCAGTGGCTGCTCTCTCTAGGAATTATTGTGTGGGACTTTAGTTCTCTAACAATGCAATTCACCTATGAAGGGGTAACCTATATGTTTCAAGGGATTATTTAGGGGATATTCAGCTCTTGGAGGCCACTCGATCCACCAAGTGTTTTTCCCTTGTTGGCCAACCAATGAGCCTTTGTGCCATGATGATGGTTGCACTTGTGCAAGCTTTCTTATTAGTGGCCATTGTTTTCATACTTAGAGATTTGTAAAGTTCGCTAGAAGAATATAATGAAATATTCTAGACACTTAGAGGGATTTCTCCACCTCACCTACAGGACCATAGGATACCATTGAAAGATGAGGCTTCAGTGGTTAAAATTAGGCCCTATAGATATCCTACTATGCAAAAAAAAAAATAGAGAAATTGATCCATGAGATGTTTCAAGCTGGCATTAGTAGGGATAGCAATAGTTCTTTTTCTTGCCCTATTGTCATGGTTAAGAAAAAAGATGATAGCTGGAGATTATGTGTGGATTATAGGTAGCTTAACCAGTTGACCATTAAGGATAAGTTTCCTATTCCAATTACTGAGGAGCTCCTGGATGAGTTGGGATAAGATGTGTTCCTTTCCAAGCTGAACCTTAGGTCAGGCTACAATCAAATCAAAATGCAAGGGCCTGATATCCACAAGACAACTTTTAGAACACATGAAGTGCATTATGAGTTTTAGGTCATGCCCTTTGGCCTCACAAATGCCCCTTCCAACTTTTAATCTTTGATGAATTCAATATTCAAGCCCCTATTGAGGAAGTTAGTAATGGTCTTCTTTGGTAACATTTTGGTCTACTCCATGTCATGGTCAAATCACTTGTTGCATCCAAGGGAGGTTTTCCTCATTTTGAAGAGCCACTAGCTCTCTGCCAAGAGGAGTAAGTGTCAGTTTTCCACTAGCAAGATTGAATACCTTGGCTGTGTAATTTCACAAGGGACAGTAGCCATGGATCCTTCCAAAGTGATGAGTGCATTGTCTTAGCCAACTTCACAATTAGTCAAGGAGATTGGAGGCCTCCTTAGCCTCTCAGGGTACTATAAAAGATTCATCAGGAACTATGAAGCCATAGCCAAGCCATTGATTGATCTTCTTAAGAGGGCTGAGTGGGGTTGGACCTTGCAAGCTAAAAAAGCCTTCTAGGCACTAAAACATGCCTTAAGTTCTACTTCTGTTCAAATTTGGACTAAATATCATCTTGGAATTTGCATAGATACAGATGAGAGTAACCTGGGAGTAGGAGTTGTCCTCCAACAAGAAAGGCAACCCATTGCTTTATTCAGCAAAGAACTCGGGGTGAGACACAAAGCTTTGTCCATTTATGAATAAGATATGCTAGTAGTCCTTTTTGCTGTAAAAAAGTAGCACCCCTACTTGACTGGTTGCCATTTTCGAATAAGAACTGACCAGCAAAGCCTTAGATATCTCTCTAATCAGTAGGCTATCACCCCTTTTCAGCAGCGCTAGGTGGATAAGATGTTAAGATATGATTTTGATGTGGTGTATAGGAAAGGTAGTAGTAATGTAGTAATGTAGTGGCAGATAAACTTTCCAGGCAACCTCTATTCTTGTCAACTGCTTTAAATGACTAGTAGTTCAGTTATTTTTGATCTATTGACTAGAGTGCAACACTTTTGGCAAGATGACCCCAAGCTCAAAAAACTGTCTTGAGCTACAACACCAACCCTCTTCCTACCCAAAATACACTTGGGATGGAAAATGTTTTAGGAGGAAAGGAAAATTGGTTATGGGAGCTAATCAAGATCTTCAAAAGGATTTGTTTAACCACTTCAAGATCATCAATTCGCCATATATTGGCCGTCTTGTGTACTGGAAAGGGTTGACTAATATGTCAAACATTGGGTCGAGGAATGTATGGTTTGCCAAAGATGCAAGTATATGATCTGACATCAAATGAAGTAGTAATTTAGGTCTATTTCCACACTTAAAGAGCTTGTTTTCTAGCCAATTTAGAATTTATCATTACATTTTTTGTATTTAGTAGTAAAAGCTAATAATAGAAGTGTTTTTTAATACATTTTGTGAGTGTTGTGACCTATTGGCCGACACGGGCCTTAGGTACTGCTAATTTTTGTAATTGAGTGCGTAGGATGATTATTAATAGGCTAAATTAGTGTAGGATCAAGGGTAGAATGATGCAAAAGCTTCTCAAGTCATCAAAGCATGAAACAAACCAAAGTAGGCACAATTTGTATGTCGCGTCGCGTCATAGACCTTGCATGGCATGACATAGCTTCGACGTGGTGCCCAAGTATTCTGGGGCTATTTTCGTCTGCACAATCAACTTTATACAAAGCCTAGGACGTGTCGAAGACCTAATTTGGGTTGTCAACGCTCCTATAAATAAAACCTTAGGGGTTTGATGTAACTAAGTCATCTTAGACGCATCCAAAAACCTCGTAGTTTAGGAGTAGGATTAGATTAAGTTTTCTTTTACTTTTCATAAACTCTTTGTTCTTTCCTCTTGGAATTAGTTTCAATCCAAGAGTTCTTTTATTTAATTAAAGTACTTCATTTATTTCTTCTTCACAAGCGATGATATTTGTTATTCCAATTGAGATATTTTCTACTCCATGCTTCCATCAGTATCAAATCAGGATTATTGTAATCTCTGTTCTCATTTGATTCATTTATGTTGTTTTACATGTTTTTTCAATAGAGATTAAAATTATGAATAACAAGAGTGACTAAATCTCTTAAGGGAGATTAAAAATGGATGGGGACGTGATTAATGGAGGATTTAGGGTTTCCTAATAGGATTAGTTGGTTTAAATTATGCATTCCTAAACCCTAGGCTTGACAACCTTATGAAGTAATCATAGGTTAAACGAGGTCGAGAGGTAAGTTTCATTGAGTAAATCGTAATTTATCCTGGTTGAGAAAGTGAGGTCGGGAGATAAGTGAGTATCAACCAATTAATTAATCAATTAGACTTATTACTATAAAAAGATTTTCTATAGATTTAATAAACCTCCATTAGGGTACGATACTCAGAATACTTCTTGTGTCCTATTGTACACAAATACTATATTACAATTTGACCCATATACTTGCGGATACCGTCAATCTAATTTTATATATTTTTCATGTGATATTTATACTATAAACGATAACATGTTTATAGGCGGTCAAGTTGTTGGCGTCGTTGAGTTTTGGCATTAAGTCTTGAAAATATCTTTACACTTAATAAGATAAATAGGAACGTTAAAGCCTCTAAATACGATATTTTTAATTTTTGTTTATTTATTTTTAATTTTTAATTATTTTTAATTTTTCAAGTTGTTTATGACCCGGACCTCTAGCACCCCAATCAAGCCATATCAAGATCTAGAGCAACTACTTAGGCGCAATCGTCAGTCGATGAATACTAATCCACCTGTGGAAATTAATTTACCCCGAAAAAATCCTTTATTTAAAGATCCATGAGAGCAACCAATAAATATCCGGGAAGAAATCTTAATGGATCAAATGACATTGCGTGAGTACACCCTACCTACACTAGATACAGTACGAGGTAGAATCAAATGGCTAATGGTTAATGCCAATAATTTTGAGATAAATATGGTCACGATTCAGGTGATCCAAAATACCTTGCAATTTAAGGGAGATATGGTAGAAGATTCGAACCAATACTTGAAGCGGATTCTACAACTTTATAACACCTTTAAGTATAACGGAGTGTCCAATGATGCTGTGTGTCTTCGGTTATTTCCATTTTCTTTGTATGACAATGCAATTGATTGGTTGGACTCGTTAGAACCAATTTCCGTTACCACATGGAACGATCTAGCAGAAAAATTCCTACACAAATTTTCTCGATTAGCCGAACCATTCAGCTTAGGTGAGAAATCTCCAACTTTAAACAATACGAAGGTGAATCCCTGTATGAAGCATGGGAATGCTACAAGTCGATGCTTAGGAAGTTGTAACACCCTATGCCCGGTCTAGCCACCGACTCGAGCTATAAGGTATTACAGCTATAAAACTTTAACATTATTCATAATTTAATTAAACATAACCAAATAATTCTTATGCAATCATTTCCATGCTCTTCAATCAAATCGAAACCTAAATTGAACTTACTGAACATTTAAAACAACCCAGGAACAATTCTGGATTAAAATGAAAATTTTAAAAAATTTTGAGTAAAAAGTGAAAACATGGGACACACGGCCGTGTGACAGAGCTCAGCTTGTGTGGCTCATGAACATGGTCGTGTGGCTAAACCGTGTAACAACTGGTGCCTATGTAACTCAAGGTCACACAGTCGTGTCGCCAGGCCGTGTAACTCTCTGAGACCATGTGGACAAACCTGGACCAAAAATCAAGAGGGCACATGGCCATGTTATGCAACTGTGTGGGACACACGATCATGTGGCAAACCATATCCCATGCCGTGTGTGCCCAAAAATACCTTCAAACATAAGCCATTTTACATACCAAAACTTAGACTGAAAACTGTGTATTAACCAACTTTCAAACCTATTCAAAATGTGGCAAAACATGCCAAATTATACCAATTCACAATCAACCTATATGTCTAACCAATATGCCTTCATTGGCACCACAATTCAAATATAAACAAATAATCATTCAAGTCAAAACATAATCAACAAGTTAAACTCATTCAATCACCAATCAAGTTCTAAATACCAAATGCCAAAGTACATCCATTTATGTCAAATTTCAAATGCAAATATAATCCATTTCTGGGTTCATAATTTACAAAAAAAAAAAAAAAATCATTTTCAACAAAGCACAAAACATTCCAAGACACCTATTAACCTAAACATTCCAAATCAACCATTCAAAATACATTTACCATTCCACACTATAAGCAACCAATGATACTAATTAGGATTTACATAAATACACATATTATACTTCAAATGGCATAAAATATGACCATAATGCTTATAGCATACATAACTGAAACCCTATTTACGTGCCACTTATAACCGGGTCAAATAAACAAGTAGCTAGCAAATGAGTTGCCGGATAGTGTGATATCCAACAACGTTCCAATCGACAGCAAAAGGCCAACAATCTACAAAAAAGAAAACGAAATAAAGTAAGCTTACGTAAAGCTTAGTAAATTTGTAAAATAAAAACATTATATACCTGTCAATTTAATTTACAAATCATATTTATAACATAGAACTAACGAACCTTTGCCTTGTTTCATCATTCCAACTATACGAAATGATTAAACCTAAATCATTCACATCATCAATACATAACATGTTAAGATTCACATCACAAGATATAATCAACCAAATATAATTCAACATATCATCTCATTTTATTTCCATTTTGATAGTTAACTATTTTTCCTGGAGAACAACAATAAATTGACTTCGGATACATGGAAGGGTAATGTTCATATAAGCTGACAAAAGGGCATTAATCGATACACGATGTTGCTCACACAAGCTTCAGAGAATTTGCAGCAAATGCAGGATTTCAAGGCATCGATACGGTATCCATCACCTGTACATAGTACCTGCTAAAGATAACATCGACACAGAGTGCCTCCTATTGCAACACCGGTATAGAGTACCTACTACTGAAATCACAAACAACTAGTGCCTGCTAAATATAACACCAACACAAAGTGTCTGCTACGCCCTAATGGCATGTCATTTGTATCCTAGCTATTCACAAAGTTCACACGAGCTTAACCTGCATACCTTGATCCTTCCATGATATTAACCATATACCAAGATTAATTTGATACCAACTTTCCATAGCATAACATGTTTTAATTTGAACCAATACAAAGTCATATTTTTCCATTTAAGTCTTTAATCACATTTATAACTTACCTTTATCAGCCATGTTTTCTAAAAACATATATACAAACAATTATATACAACTATGACTTCAACATTAATAAACATAAGAGCATCTAATACGAACGTGCCAAAAAGAAGTAGTTACCAACATTTCGATGACGACTATTCAACGACTTTTCCTTTCCTGCGATTATCAATCGACTACTCCATTTCTTGATCTAATATAATAATTTAATTCAATTTAACCAATTCAAATACCTTAAAACACTTAAATTCACATATTTGACCATTTATCAATATTTTACACTTTTATCTTTTATTCATTTTAGTTTCTAAACCTGAAACTTACACAATCATCACAATTAAGCCCAAAACCCAGCCTGCTGAATTTTTATTTATTCAAATAAAACCCATAATTATTGAAATTTCACAAGAATTTCATGCTGAAATTGTAAGACACTAAAAATAGGTCTAGTAGTTTTAGGTAAGTTCTTTGGGTTTCGAGTGAAAATTAGGAGTTAATCGAGTTTATTAGTAAATTTTAGTTAGCTTAATTTTATTTAAAATCAAGAAATAACATTTAGAAAAATAAAAATATTTTTAGAAAACTTAATTTTATAGTTTTAAATAATTTTTGGGTAAAATAAATGTTTTGGGTCAAATTAGAATTGAAAAATAAATTAAAATAGGGGTTTAGTTGAGAAATTTTAAAATATTAATTACATAGGACCATTTTACAAAACAAGGGAAATATTTGAGTGGTTCTATGGAAAATTACCCAAATTTTTGAAATTTTGGAGGGAGAGGATTACTTAGTAAAACAAGGGAATTTTGGGAGTGACCTGATGGCAAGTTCCCCAATTTTTGGAATTCAGGCGGGGGTTCTTCAATTCAAAAACGTTGCAGCCTCCTCACTTCACACACAATTTTCACCCGATTTCTAAGAATTTTATCTCATTTTTCTTTTACATTTTCAAAGTCCACATATCAAAGATTATATCTCATCTTTTATTCTCTCAAAATTCTCTAGAAAAGATTTCCAAAGTTGAGAAATATTTATTCGAGTTCTTCAAAGATCTTGATCCAATCTTCAATATTGGTGATTCCAGATCGATTGAAGGTATTTTCTCAACTCTTAATTCATTCTAAGCTTGCTTTTAAGCATTATTTTCAATCTAAATTGAATAAAATGGTTTTTCAAATCTTGATCTCGTAGCTCTTGAACATGAGATTCATTAATGGTGAATTCATGGTTTTGAATTGGAATCCAAGTTTAAATGGATATTTACACTCAAATCATGTTTATAAGAGGTTTTTTATTAGAAAACAAAAGATCAAACTTTTTTGGTTGATCAATTTTGACAAATCAATTTTTAACTAAAAACATGAGTTGATTTACCGAAAAATTATGAAATGGTTTGTTTGATGAAATTGATGCTTAGGTTTTGTGTTAATAGATTAGAAATGATGTTTAGAAATGATTTTTGGTGCAGAGAAGGTCATTTAGGGGCTGAAATTTGTGTTTCAACTAAATCATGAGTTTTCGGTAAGGTAGATTGGAGAGGCATTTTAGATCTGTGTGGCTCATGATTTTTTTATTTTCTTATTGTTAATGAAATCTTGTAAGATTTATTTTACCTCTGTTTAAGATCCACATCAAGGAGTGGCAACTGCTAATCAAAATTGAGGTCCAAACACAACTACTTGATACACATTGGCTTGAGAAGCAAAGTGTGACTGTGAGTGGTTTTTAAAGGCAGTTGGTAAACATGCCTATTTACATTCTGAATTGTGGTTTTGAATTGTGTTTCAAGAGATTCAATTGTACTTCAAATGGTTTAGATTTAAAAATTGATTTTAATTTTATGAAAGCATATTTGTAAATTATTTATGAAAACTGTGAAAAGAGTGTTTGATATGGTTTATTTGAATTGTATTGATTAATAATTGGAGCATGGATTACTATATATTAGAGCACTTAATGATGATTTTATATTTGGTTCCATGGACAAAGACATTTATTGAGCTTAAATATGTGGATGTTAAAATTACTACGTGAAATGCTTTAAATTAAATTTTTATATCCTAAATTAAGTGCTTAAATATCAATGTTTAAGTCTTATGTGTTTGATTATATTGGCAACATTGCATGGTGGATCCATTAGATATAGATGGCATGCTATACGATTAGTGAGTACTCACCGTTATATGTGTTATATGTAAGCATATGGCTTTAGGAGTATTGATTTTACTGGAGTGAATAAAGGAGTGTTGAGCCTTTTTCTCCTCTCAATCATTGACGATATCGAGGTGACATAAAGGAGGGTGTGGCTATGCCCCACTCAACTGGAGTATTGTGTTTGATATTTGGGAGATTGGAGATCCGTTTATCCAATGCAATATCACATGTTTATATTTTGAAATGTATGTCATTTGCCAATATAAGTGTACATATTATGTTTTCATATGCCATAATAAATGTGATTTTTACTCATGGAATAACATGTGGAAATATGATGTTATGATGCATTGCTGTTGGAAATTTCAGTCAATTGAATGCCATAATTAAGCGTGAAAATATAATTGAAATTATGAATCTTATAACTAAATTTTGATACATGATTTTCCTTTGTTTAAGTATGTTTTTGGTGTGATTTACTTATTTCATTTATGGTCATTCACTGATTTTTTTCAGCTCACACCCTCACAGCTTTGTGCACATTTTTTCTAGCTTTGGGGAGTCGAGGAGCAAGGGCAAGACTGGTCCATGTTTAAGGCTACTTGGTAGTATAGATTAAGAACTTTTCTATAGATACATTAGAGGGCATTGTGGCACTCAATTGGGATAATTTGATACACTCGTAATGGATGTTTGAGACTTACACTTGGATATTAATTTCGAGATTTTATATTTGTTTTAATGTTTGATTTTATGGTTAAATGTTAAGTGTATAATTGTATGTTGCTAAGTGATAATATGGTGACCAAGTATGAAATTTTCACTAATACATTTTAATTGTAGTTTGTCTAGGAGTGGATAGCTTTGTGACTAAGGTAAGTCCATTGTATGTTTTAATTTTTGTTTATTAAGCATGATTTTGAATGTTTAAATTATTATACACATGTTGTTTATTAGTTGTAATTAGATTAACTAGAGTTGTATGTATGAATTAAGGTAATAAAACTTAGCTAATATAGCCTTAATTAATAAACAGATTAAGGAGAAATGGCTAATAAAAATAGATTAAATAGTTATTAGTTAGAATTGAGGTGTTATAAGGTTGGGGTGTGCTTTAGGTGATTTTGTGTTGGAGAGTCACTTTAGTGACTAATATGTCGCTTTGGATTCGAGCCGATCAATTTTGGTGGTATTAGAGTCAGGTTTGTTAAAAATTAGAGGTCACAGATTTTGTAACCCCGAAGCCTAGCCTACCTGATAATATTTCTTGAAATTGTCTGTTTTACCCCTGCATGTTCTTTGTTTTATAAAGTGACTTTTGGGGTAGGAATTGGGAACACAATGCCCTATAGGAAATTCTACTTAGTTAAGCCTTAGATCACTTGCCGCTACTTACTCCTAGTACATTTTCCCTACCTTTTCTTTAGTATTCGACCTACGTTATGCCGTCGTGATGAGGGCTAGGTGGTTGCGGTGCTCTGCTAGCACACCACAGTCACATGAGGATGTACCACCGCCGCTGCATGGAGATGCACCGTCGCTGTCGTGTGAGGATGTTCATCTGGATCAAGTTGAGCACTTGATGTCTGAGATGATCGGGGCACTGCAGCTTATCACTGGTTCCAATGCTACCCTTGTCCGCCAGGGATTACTACTAGAGCGTCTGCGAGCTCTAGGTGGTAAGGAGTTTCGAAGAGTTAGGGAAGGAAACCTTACTCATGCTGAGTACTAATTAGAGGGAGTTACTCGTATCCTTGGTCAGATGGGTTGTTCTGATGAGGATAAGCTTGGTTGTGTTATGTTGTTTCTAGATGGTGAGGCTTATCACTGGTGGGTGATAGTTGAATATGGTACTACACCTGAGAGGGTGGATTGGGACTTTTTCCTAGATTCTTTCCAGAGGAAGTTTATGGGAGAGCAACATCTGGAGGCGAGGAGATGCAAGTTCATGGATTTGGTCTAGGGTGCTTTGTCTGTGAATGAGTCTGTGTGTCTGAGCCAATATACGCTTGAGTTGGTGGCTCAAAAGGCTAGTCGTTTTATGAGGTTCAGGTTTTGATTGAACCGGGATATTAAGTTGTATTTAGTAGCACAGTCTGCTGAGGTCTTTGATGAGTTGGTTGAGAAGGCCCGAACTTTAGATGAGACCTTAGGTGTAGAGCTGTAACGCTCGGGTTTGTGTAAGTGTACACAGTCGTTATCAAGTAATAAGTAAGTATCGAGTTATCGTCTCTACAGGGATTGTGCTTGTGCTAAGTCACTTAACTTGTAAAATTATATTAATAATTTGAAAAAAAATAAAAACACAATATAGTTGAGACGTGGTGTCTAAAATAAATTAAATGCAATAATCCCTAATGCAAGTTTTCCTAAGTATGCGGACTATATGAATGAAGTAGATTTTAGCAAAATTAAACACAATTTGCAACAATTATAACATAAATAAACTAGGACAATTACTTTAATTAAGCTCAATTTATTATCATCAAGCTTAATAATATTCAGAAAAATATTCCATGGCAACTCGATCTTTCATGAGTTTGGAAACCAAATTAGGTCCTTTCGGAATCCTTTACTTCGTAAATACACATTTTACTAATCCTTATTTACTAAGGGTTTTTTAGCATTCGTGTGAGGTAACAGGGACGTGTTAGGTTTGAAACAATTTAATCACACAAATCTAAAAACTATACAGATAACAGAGCCTGGTTAGGGTTGTTATGCAACCTACAATTTAATCGAGTTAGGATCTAAATTGAGCATGCACATTTCAATTATGTGTCCATTAGCCGTCGTTTGTTTAGGATTGCTCAACTAATTCAGGTGCATTTCAATCACGTATAAACGAAATACAAACTTGATTTTAATTGAAAACATGATCGATTGAGGCACAAACATTATAAGCATGAATCAAATAAATATTATTTAATTAAAATAATCATCCTAACTTAAATAAAATTAAGTTATCATTGTTGTAAACAAGAACAAAGAACTCATAGCAAACATCTTTAAATTAAATTAAAGAAGAGAAAGATTAAACCCAATTCAGAGTGGTTGTCACCCAAGACTCTGACTGATGATGCTCCTTCGCTCCTTTACTTTGCTCCTTCGTTGATGGCTCTCCAAGGTGGCCGACCAAGGGCTCTTTAAGAGGCTAATTTGCTGAAATCCATTATGCAAGGATGGTGATAGGTGTGAGAGCTAAGAGAGTTGAGAGAATTGAGAGAGGAGAGAATGATGAGAAGTGAGGGATGATGGATGAATGAATGAGAGGGTCTTATTTATAGGTGAGGAGAGAGGGATAGTTTACTAAAAATAGAGGTGTTCATCCTTTGAAAAATCTCCCATGGTTGGCCAGCCATACATCAAGCAAATCAAGCTAATTTTTCCTTGATTTTTGGTTAGTTTGGATGCCACAACAATTCAGGACTAAGACTCGGTCAAGTGCAAATCTTTAGGTAAATCTCTAATTTCTTCAATTCTTCGAGAACCTTGTATAATTAAACCAAAAGTTGGTTGATAATCAGCCATGTGTAGCTGAAAATTGGGTTGACCTGGTCCCTACTTGGACGGTTTTGCAATTAGAAGAAAATTCTTAGACCTGTCAAAGATAGCAAATAGTTTAGAGGACCAATAAATTAATTTAACAATATTAATTAATCAATTTACTTAATTAAACCCAATTTTTATTAATGAAATATTTAAAATGAATTATTAAAATATAACATTATATTTTATTATTTAATTTAATCATGCATGGCCCACTTCATAGCTTACAATAAATATAATATGCTTAAATTAATATAAAATAAGTCATTTTATGCATGAAAACTATATAATAAAACATAAAATCAAATTTTAGTAATTTTTATGTCCTAATTTCTTATTTTCACATATTTCATTAATTTATTAAACAATTACTTGGTTTTAACAACAATTTTAAGTAAAAAGGCGATAAATTATATAGGAAAATCCTATATATTTTTCTGTTTACACACCCCCAAACTTAAATCATTGCTCGTCCCGAGTAATGTTCATACACAACACAGGGTCTTGCTAAGGCAAATTTTATTAAGAGTGTAAATAGCATCAATCTTCGTCTCATAATCATGAATCAATAAATTCATACTCATAGATCTTCTTCATTAACAAGTAACTCATATACAAACATTTTAAAAGTTTTATTCTAAGTTTCAAGATATTCCAACATGAATCATAGTTTGCATGTATGTCATAGCCATAGATAATATTCTTCATTCAATACATTTTCTCATCAATCAAGCAAAACAATCATATTTATGATCTTCATATGTTGAACTTAGTACTTCATTTCCACTAATGTAGTTGACATAATCATCAAATCAATAGGTCTTTTATAAGGTTGTAATGGGGCTAGGTTAAAGGTAAGGATTTTAATAGATGAGACATTACGGTTTCAAAAATCTTAACTTTTAACTTTGTCTTGGTTTTCTCAAATTTCAACCTTTTTCTTCAAGTGAACCTTTGGAACACCCCCAAACTTATTTTGAACTCAAGCTCATACATTTTTCCTTTTTGAAGACAAAGCGAACTTTTCTTCACTTTATTTTATAAGCATGAGCACATACATTTTATGAAAAATTTCCTTAAATGTTGATTCCCAAGACACTTAAGTTAAGATAGGTGCACAAAATTAGGATAATTTTTAAAAAAAAAATAGTAATTGGCTTATAATGTAGGTTCATTGTAAACACAGGCCTTAAAGCTTAAAACCATGGTCTGCTATCAGCATGGACTTCATTGAGTGATTGCTTTCTTCAAGAGGAACGGACACTATTCTTGTAGTAGTAGACATATTTACTAAGTTAGGCACATGCTTACATCTATCAATTTTATCTTCCATTCAACTATGACTGAGTCTATAGTTCAACCGATGTTTGGAGAGCTACCTACAATGTATGACTGGTGAACGCCCTAGGGGCTGGTGTTGCTGGCTACCTTTAGCTGAATGTTGGTACAATTCTACCTTCCATTTAGTTATACAAATGACCTCGTATGAGGCCCTTTATGATCAGCCACCACCTCAACACTTACCTTATCTAGTAGGATCCTCCACTGTTCAGTATGTTGATAGAAGGCTGTAATAGAGTGAAACAGCAACGAAACTTCTTCATTTTCACCTCAAGAGGGCCTAAGACAGGATGAAGTAGTTTGCTAACTGTAAGAGGAGTGATAGAACTTTCTAAGTTGGTAACATGGTTTACCTTAAGCTCCAACCCTATCGACAACATTCAATTTGGAAGATCATGAACCAAAAACTCTCTTTCAAGTTTTTTGGTCCTTTTGTTGTGGAGGCTAAAGTTTGAAAGGTAGCATATAAACTCCAATTGCCACCAGACACTCAAATCAACCCTACCTTTCATATGTCTCAGCTTAAACGCCATGTTGGGAAGCAACTAACTCAATTGAATCTGCCTCTAGTAGGTCTTGATGGAGCTATACTTAAGGAACCAAGTTGTATCCTCGATAGACGCATGGTTCGAAGGGGCAACCAAGCTATCATGGAAGTGTTGATTGAATGGGCTAATGTCACAGAGCTAGAACTTTAGTCTCACAATCAATGCAACTTTAGGCGATTTTATCATTTCAAATACGCCTAAGTCAGCCTAACTCCCACAAGACGAGGATTCTCACAGAATTTCTCTAATGCACCAACTTATATACCGGAAGCAACACAAGCAAAAAGAATGCTCACAAGAACAGTATAGCCACAGAAAAATAATACACGAGAGGTGTTTGAGTAAATGTTCTCAATTTAGTATTCACTCTCAAAGAATAAAAAAATGGATGGTTTACAACTGAGGAAGAGGTTCTCTATTTATAGTTAAGCTCCCCCAAATCCAACAGTCTAGCTAAATTTATATCGACAGACGAGATAAAGCCTATCCCTACAATTAAGGGATTTACAAGATTTAAACAAGAAAATCAAATCTAATCTTATCAAATATTATTCTCTTTAATCTTCCAAGATTAGTTTCCTTACTTACCAAGGTAGCTTAATTTTTCATATTTGTTTCATTGGGCCACCCAGGCTTCAAATAGATAGGCTTCTCCATTAGTTATTTGAGTCGGGTCAGTTATGTGGGTAAAATGATCCTTATCTAACTAATAGACCTCCATAGGATGCATTTTGTGCGATGGTTATGGGCTTTGCACCTTGGCCCGTGACACTCTCCCCTACCCATTCTCACAATGTCATCGTTACGCTCTCTGAATGGCATTGGCTTGATTTGTCTCAGAACTTACTCGACGCCTTAGCTACTTCCTGACTACTCTCACTACCGAGTTGTCCCGCCCCTTAAAAATTTTTCCTTGACTTCTGTTGCCTCTCAGCTCGATCTATTCCACTCATTTTTGGTACATCTTGTTTGTAAGAGTCCATCACTCTTACTTGCCCACATTCTGACTTGCCTCAATCCGGATCCTTTTGATCCACACAAACAAGTTTCGACACCATCACTTTGAACACCAGGTTAATCTTAAGTATTCCCGCTAACTCAGGTTTGTAAGCCACTCAGCTTACCCTCTTCTGAACTCTGAAAGGGCCTCTGTGTC
This sequence comes from Gossypium raimondii, assembly GCF_025698545.1. Lineage (NCBI taxonomy): Eukaryota > Viridiplantae > Streptophyta > Magnoliopsida > Malvales > Malvaceae > Gossypium > Gossypium raimondii. The sequence continues at coordinate 33,298,293 of NC_068572.1, read as the reverse complement.
TTTGCAAAGCCAACAAGTTAGAATGAAAAACACTATCAGAGTGTTTAAGATATACCTCGCTCGTAGCATTTACTCGTCTCAATTATCTAGATTGCATCACTAATTTTCCCTCGAAGTTCGATACACAACCCACCTCTCTCATAGGTGATAGCTCCACTAATGAGTCTACGGGCCGTATATCAGTTTCATACCCCACTAGCATTTCCAAAGGGGTTTCCTTAGCAGCCTGATCTACTGAGTTAATGTTTCTCCCATATGAAACATCCTCTGCTAGCTGGATTACCGAAAACACCTTGGACCCAACCTTCATATCTCGATTCACGAGCACAACAATTCATGATAACAGACCATTAGCGATCGATATAAATTTGATCGACCCAAGGAAAAAAACTGCATTAATCCTGTCAAGAAAGTTTAAGCCAAGCACAAAATCGTAATCATCTAACTAGATTACCTCAAAATCTTTATTACCCTTCCATTCATCGATTTTTAGCTCCACGCCCTGAGCTACTCCCACAGTTGGGGACTCCTCAAAATTTACCATATTGACCTTCTTATTCAATTTCCTAATTGAAAGACCAAGTTTCTTCATAGAATTTTTCAATATGAATAAGTTTGATGCTCTTGTATCAACAAGAGCACTCATCTTCTGACTTACGATGTTGATGTCCACAAACATCAACCCTACCTCTCGATTGTTCCCTTTTGTAGGATTGAGTACCATTGGATTAAGCTTCGATGTCTTCCTCTCATCAGGCTCCACTTCCTCCCCTTTACTGGTTGTGGATGGCTTAACTCACTCCAGACAACTTTGCATCTTATGCGGACCACTATAAAAGCAACACTTCATTGGCTTCTTGTTACTAGGTTTGACCCTACTGGTATCGCTTCTACTCATGATCGCACCAAGCTTCATGGGTGCTTCCTCTGACTTATCTTTCCTTTTGATAGTAAAAAACATAGATATCTTAGGGAAGTTTCTAATTCTATACGATCCTTTGCAAACGTAGCATCTTATCTTGCTCCCTTTCTCCCTCGGGTTGTTAGGTCTCTACTTCCCATTTCATGGATTCCCATTACCACTGTCGCTACTACTACCATTTCTATCATCGTTATGTCCCCTCTTCATCTTTCTCACGGTCTCCTCCATCATTTCCCTTCGCATTGGGCTTGGAAGACTCGAACTTATTTTTCCTCAGAACAAGTTCAACTAAGAACTCCGCTACCATCATGGCTTTGGTAAGTTCCTGAACTCATCAACGTTGCAACTCTTGCTTCACCCATGTCTTCAACCCATCCATAAAGGAGAAAAATATCTCATTTTCGCTCAAATTAGAAATCTAGAGCATGAGTTCACTGAACTCTCGCACATACTTCCTAACTGTGCCTTGTTGTATAAGCCGTCGCAAATTTGCTCGAGCTGTCCTCGACATACTCTGGGTAAAATTGTGCCTTGAATTCCTTTTAAAACTCTACCCAAGTTCCAATTTCAGTCCCACCACGTCTCACATTTATGGATCTACCATGCCACCATAACAAAGCAACGTCAGTTAAATACAAAGTAACATTGTTTACCTTAGTAGCATAATCCTCGATGCTCATTGCCTGGAAGTATTACTCCATTGCCCAAAGAAATTTGTGCACTTCTTTTGTGGACCTTGCCCCTTTAAACTCTTTCGATTTGGGAACATCCATTGCTTATTTGCTTCGGCCTCAAAGCCAACATCCCATTACTTAAGGCAACCTTATAAATCTTGAGCTCCTCCTTAAGCTCAGTGATCTCTTCCTTCAGGGCTAACACCATAGACTCGAGAGCATCATCCCTTCCTGTCAGCTTATTCTTCATAAAACTAAGAAACTCCCACACATAATCCTTGAGCTACTCATTCATTGATTGCAGCCCTTCAGTGAGTCCTCCATCGACTTCCTCGAGTGTCTTCCTCACGTCTCTAATGGGCTCCTCGAGATTAACCACCCAATTTTCCAGAGTCATAAGTATGTCCCTCGATCAACTTACTTTTCTGGCCCTTCCACAGGTCTTCATTGGCTCACTCTGATTGGTAACTTTTTTCAACATCTCAAACAATGCATTCGCAAACTAAACTCTGATACCAATTGACACAGGGCTAGAACTTTAGTCTCGCAATTTGTGCAGCCTTAGGCAATTTTATCGTTTCAAATATGCCTAAGTCAGCCTAACTCCCACAAGATGAAGATTCTCACAGAATTTCTCCAATGCACCAATTTATATAGCAAAAGCAACACAAGCCAAAAGAAAGCTCACAAGAATATAATAGCCATAGAAAAATAATGCATGAGAAGTGTTTGAGTAAGTGCTTTCAATTTATTATTCACTTTCAAAGAATACAAAATAATGGATATAGTGGATGATTTACAATTGAGGGGGAGGCTCTCTATTTATAGTTGAGCTCCCCCAAATCCAACGGTCTAGTTAAATTTACATTGACGAACGAGATCAAGCCTATCCCTACAATTAAGGGATTTACAAGATTTATACAATTAAATCAAATCTAATCTTATCAGATATTATTCTCTTCAATCTTCTAAGATTAGTTTCCCTACTTACCAAGGTAGCCTAATTTTTCATATTTACTTCATTGGGCCACCTGGGCTTCAAATAGTCCAGCTTCTCCATCAGTTCCTTGAATCGGGCCAGTTCTCGTAGGTAAAATGATCCTCATCTAGCTAATAAACCTCCATGGGATGCATTTTTTACGATGGTCACGGGCTTTGCATCTTGGCTCGTGACACTAACATATTCCCTGAGGATGCCACATGGGAGGTTCTCCATGATTTGCAACAACGATTCCTTGATTTTGATCTTTAAGGACAAGGATCCTCTCACCTGAGGAGTATTTATTATGGGTTGTTTTAAATTAGGAATAAAAAATGTCATGACAGTTGTTTTTGCTTATGTTAGTTCTACAACGCAGCGTTTAATGTTTAAAACTTTAGTGAAATAGTGAGTTTAACATTAGGAGTCAATACGGTGCACTTAAGGTTGTGTTTTAGTTTATTGAAATTCAATTTTAATGAAACGATGTGCATTAGACTAATGGTTAACAACTGTCTCATGATAGTTGAATAACCAATTTTCCCTCGCCTGTAATTGCCTTGCCTTTTTAGCAATGAAGGAACTTGAGAAGCAGTTATGAAATTTCAAGAATGAACTACTGCTTCTTTTGAATTCTCTGTTGTTACTCTCTTATTTTTCTTTTCTTAATCCTATTTTCTTTTTCCTTTTTGATTCAACTCGTAACAATGAGATTAAGAAGAAGAAAGAGGCTTGTCTACAAAAAAATCAAAGAGCCAAAGCAAAAGTAAGGTGGGATTTTTCTTTGGAAAATCAGAGAACCCAAGAAAAGGCAAAAAAAAAAAAAAAAGACTTATCTCCTCACTATTTCTTGGTTTTCTTTTTGAAAAATCTATCAATTTTCTTCATCTTGCATATGTTGTTCTTGTTCTTTCTTTAATAATATGGGATTAGATGATAGATGGTGTGAAGGAGGCTGAGAGATGGGTTAGAGATAGTTTAGGTTAGGTTTTATTATTATTATTAATATCTTTTTAATTATATTTTTGAAAAGGTTTTTTATTTTAATAAAAATAATTTTAATAATTCTTTTATGAATTGAATAGTCAACAAAGGCAAATCACATGATTTGATTGGGAATTTTTTAAACGTCGGTTAAATTTTGGATAATAAATCTATAACCAAATGATATTTTAGGTATCAAATTGGGATACAAAAAATTGAAGTACCAATGTGGGAAAATAAGTATACTTAAAGGGTCATGAATTAAATCATTTAAGAAGTAGCATTGAGACTCTTTATGTCAAATCATTAAAATAACTTTCCCAATTTGACTAGCGTGGAATAAACTGGCAATTGTTATGTAAGGAATTATTTTGTTATTAGGCAAATCTTCACACATATTACTACGACATCGAGCCACTAGAGAATATTACAATATTATGGAATTTTGAGCAACATGTCCCTCCAACCTCAATAAGAGGACAATCATTAGGGTATGATTGAAAATTTAAAATTTGAAAATATTAAATAGAATGTGGTTGACTACTAACAAGTTGGATGGCCTATTTATAAGTTTTAAAATTAGGGTTTTATTGGGAAGATTTTAAGAGAACCTCAACACCCATAAGTGGCTAGATCAATTTAAAATTTCATTTTCCCCTTCAAATAATGGTTAAGAATACAATCTATTTTTCTTTTAACTTTTAAAAAGAACTCGACACTCATCGGTCTTGAGTTCCATTTAAATATTATAACAACTATTATAAATTTAAATTATATTGTTATAGTTTAAAATTTAATTGTTTTGCACGAAACTTGACACTCATCGTTGTCTAGATACTTTAATCATTCTATAATGATTATCTTGATTTTCATAAGGTGTAAAAATTTAATGATATAATATATTTTATTAAACTCGACATCTATAAATATTAAAATAATACTAAAAGAATATATATTTTAAGAATTAACTTTTGTGATAAATAATAAAAGAATCTACTATATTCAAATAAAAGAACAGTGATCTCATCTAAGAAAGAAAAATGATTACATTTAAGTGGTTTCTTTAATTTAGTGCATTTGGCTTCTTCAACTTCTAAGTAAGCATCTTTCACAATTCCAGAATATAAATTGCCATCAAATTGTAAAACATAACATCTGCCTTTGCAGCGCTAGATAAAATACCGGTAAAACATTATATTTTTTATCAAAATAATATAAAAATTAATTATATAAATAGGATACGTTGTAGATTAATTATGTAAATAGAGTAATTTTTACAGTGGTATTGTGCAGCATAGCTATAAAAATAATATTTTAATGTAAAAATGGTGAAACTAAATTATGAGGAATGACTTTTAGTGTGTGTTTTTTTTAATTTGGGGTGATTGTAATATAACTTTGAATTTCGTACATCTATTTTATGAAAAATAGAAGTTAGTCTTTTATTATTATAATTAATAAAATCATTAATTTAACAATTTATATGAGGCAAATTAGAAAAGAATCAATGGTTCAAGTTTATATATTTTTATCAACAATTAGATTAATTTTAATAATGTATGAGGATTAAATTTTAACAAATTAAAGTAAAGGGATTAATTTTTCAGTTTTTATAAAGTAAAGAGAAAACTTAAAATAAACTTAATAATACTAGATATTGTATAATTATAGAAAATATATATAATACAGAAAAATAATTAAAACATGAGAAAACATAAAACATAAAATTATCAAAATTTTCTAATTTGTCACATATAAATTGTTGAATTGATAATTTTATTAATTCTTTGCATATAAATTTGATAAGCGGTTGATCTTGAAGTAAGTAATTTGATGATTGAGTTTAATAGTATTAAATAATTTGACTAACTTTTAAATTTGAAATCATATAAATATCAAATTATGATAAATTAAAATAAAAGACTAACTTCTAATTTTCATAAAATAGAGGTATGAAATTCAAAATTATACTACAACCACTTCAAAAATAAAAATAAAATTAAAAGTCACGAAGGAAAAAAGGGTGTCACCGATAATTTGACTTCATCCCTTTTACATTAAAATATAATTTTATAATTATTTTATTATTATTATTATTAAAATAATATTTTTTATAACTATGCCCTGACACATTGACAAAATTTAATTTTACTGTAAAATTACTCGATTTTGTAATTAATCTACAGTTATCTCATTTTGTAATTAAATTTTTTATATTATTTTAATAAAACCCCATTAAATGGTAAATTTATATATATGTATATATTTAGTCCTTTTCTTTTATTTGCTGCAGAATCATCTAATGGCTGTTTTAGCTTCAAGAATATCTAATGTGTTTCCTAAATTTTTTATTAATAATGTAAATATAAATATAAATTAAACTAATAAATGCCAAAAATCATAAAATATATATTTTATTTATTTTAATTGTGTTTAAATATTTAAATATACTGAGTTCATAATATTATTATTATTATTATTATTATTATTATTATTATTATTTTGAAGGAGAGTTCATAGTATTTTTGTTTGTTAAGCATATATATCCTATCCTTGCGGTAAATATAATTGTTACATTGGCAGGTAAGCTCAAAATGTAGGTGAATCGGTGGTATAGGACAAATCCGGATAAAAATATCATACGCACTTTTATATTAAGAGTTAGATTATATTTTTATTAAAAAGATAAATTAATTTATGTATTTTGAATCTAAAACAAACTGGCACTTTTATTAAAAATTTCATTTATTTCTACTATTAAAATTTAATTTTATCCATCAACATGTGGTGTACATAGCATGTCACGTGTCACTCTTATTATCTTTGTTAGATACGTTAGTTTTAATAGTACAAATAGATAAAATATTTAATAAAAAGACCAATATGATCTTTAATCTAAAGTATAAAAATTAATTTATCTATTTTTAAATAAAAAACTAAATATAATCCGACTCCTAATATAATAATCTTTCAAATCCACGATTACTTTGAAAACTTGAAAGAATTTGTAAATAAAAATTATGCTAGAGGCAAATTCTTCACTTCAGCAGTCGTCCCAACAGCCCAAATGCTTTACCTACAACCTTGTTTAGTTGTCGTATATGCTACTACTGTTATAGGAAATATCTTGAAAGTTCTAACGCCGCCTGGAATTTTTTGTAGGTGAAGTGAATTACATTATGATGAAAAGTTTTATATGAAATCTAGATCCAATCCATAGGTAAGTCATTAATAATAATTTAGACACAACACATTATTAATATTATAATGTGTAGTCATGGTCAAATTTTAATACATTACTTGGTAATTTTCAAGTTACCAGGATGGTGAGGGGAAATGTACTTTTCTATTGGGAGAAGTCATTAAAGTGCCGTTTTTTGTGTAATCAACTTAAATTTAGAATAATTGGATATTGTTTTCGAGATGTTTATGTTCGATTTTAGTCCTAAGATTTCATCTCTTAACTCTAAAAATAGCCAAAAAAATTCATGGAGTTCATTGAGAGCAGGGTCCACCAAAGAAATGTTTTGAGCAACTGATGTAGTGGAAGTCAAACAATAATGTTATTTCATGGTCAGTATAAAGATTATAGCAAGTAGCTTAACCAAGCAATTAGGCAGTAAGATCACTCACCTTACCCAAAACTCTCCATTAGTTTCAGCAAACCAGGCTTGAAACCAAAGATGTTTATTTTAATTCAAAAAGACAGCATCAGCACATTTATTATGAGCAGCCGAGCAGAAGATACCAATTCCTTTCTTCACCCCATCAAAGCTGTAAATACATGGCAATTACTAAACACTAGCATGAAGCAGTTCTTCCATGTGCAAAACTCAAACAGTACACCTTTATACATGGCCATGTAGCACTACCCTGTAGCTGCCTGAAGATGCCCATATGATTTGAGAATGAATAAGGTTGAACCATCATGCACTGTATGAGGGAAATCCCTCCAAAAGCCAGAATGCCAACATCAAGCCGCAAAGGTGTAAACGTAACATACAGTCAAGGCCATCAGCAGTAATAGGCATGCGTTTGATATCCAATACAATCAATCACAGATATACCTGCACAAAAATGATTAAAATAAGCAAAGTCAGAACATTTTAATCCACGAAACTTAGAAAGTGAAAATTTCATTCCCTACTGCAAAAGCATATTTTAACTCTCCTGAATAGCACTTTCAACCCTGCAAAACCAACATTTACTTCAGGATCTTATATAACAAATTAACAGGAAAAAAAAATATAAAAGTATAAACTTAGCATATAATAAACACATGACAACAGCCATGCCATTCCTCTTCAACCTACATTCACTGGTCAAACCAAAAAGCGATAGAGGTTATGGAATCAAATCAAATATAACAGCAAACCACAGAATTAAATACAATTGTTGCAAAAAGAACACAAAACAATAGAATTGAATCTGTGGATTTAGAGCTAGATTAAAAATGAATATGGCACCATCCATCAAAAAATATTGATGCTGGAAAAAATAAATTAAAGATGCCACAACATTAACAATTAGAATAAACATAAATAACCAAGGAATAGATAGACGAAGATCTTTAGAATAAAACTCTTATTACAGACCTAGAAGCACCATAGTTGATAAATCAAGGTAGATCAGTTGGACAGAAAGTGAAGTAAATTTGATTTCTCAAAATTAAGCTAGGAAAGGGCTACATAGCATAAGAGAAGGTAAGAAATAAAAACGTTCTTCCTAGAGGCAGGTAGAACTATCTACCATCATCAGGTCTATTATCCATTTATCCATATTTGTCCCATGAAATAAGTTCCAATGGGAACTAGATAAGTGAAACAAGATAAAAAGTCCTTAAGGTTAAGAATAGGATGCGGTATATGTAATCTAAATTCGAAACTAATCTAGCTCAAGTCCATGCCATCTCCAACTTGGCTGCAGATGGGACTAACAGCAGAGAAAGATCTCTCAAAAGGAGAAGGACGAATCTGCGCATCACGTCTGCGCTTAAAACCACAGCTATCAGAGGGTGGGAAATTGTCAGCATCAAGCTTCCTCCTGACGCCTCTGATCACCTGTTCCTCAGCTTGAGAAAGCGGAAAGACCTGGCCGCTTGCCCGGCAAAGGGAACTATGGTTATCATACAAAATTCTCTGGTTACAGTTCTTGTCACAGATATGTGTGGTTCCTGTTAGTTTGCAGCGATACATGTTGCCACAAACATGTTCATTTTGGCATTTCCAATCACATTTGTGAACAGGAAAAGGCCCGTCACGGCCTAGAATAGTAGACAAAAAAATAACATTTGCAGGGGCAGCAGCCATGGTTTTGCCGTATACCTCCATTGCCTTTGAGACCAAAAAAGTTTTTTATCTACGGTGAAATTCCAAAAGCTTCAAACCGTGTAGAACTCAAACGTTCTTCTGCAGAACCCAACATAATATCAAAAATTGAGTCAAAATTTTGATATATTTTGGCTGGGTTCTCTTCTGATGCTAGCTAACTACTATTTTTTGGGGGGGGTCAAAATCCTACTCTAAAAATGTAGTCATGCACGGGAAGGAAATTATAAAACGACCAAACCCAGCTGAAGATCAAAGATTTAAAGAACTAGCCCATCACGTATGCACATGATCAAATCACAAACGGATACTAATTCTCAAACGAGGACATAATGGGGAAAAGAAAAAGAAACAAACCTGGCGCCGGAACAGTGAGGAACCTAGAAAAAGTAGAGAAGTCTGTGTCAACAAGAAGAAATGGGGAAAAGGAGGAGAGGGTGGGGGAAGCATATATAAAGGAACGGGTAAGTGGAAGTGGGTTAAATTAGTTAAAATTAGGGAGCCGAAGAATGGGGAGTGGGGGTTGACGCGGCGCGCCCTTAGTAAAAATCCAACCAAAAATCAAAGCATTTAGGAGGAGTTTTTGTTTTGGACATAACACGTCCGCTAAAGGACGTATAAGTTCTGACAGAGTGGGTAGCTGTTTGGTGTGGGGGCCAAACAAATTTCACATGTAATTTCGCACTGTACCAACGACCAATTGAAAAACAAAAAACAGAAACTTCAAGTCACTGTCACCTTTGAATTTGTCTCTTCCGTTTACCCTTTATTTCTCTTTCCAGTTTCCCCTTTTTCTACTTAACTATTGCCACGTGTCTAACGTTTTCCTAGACTAAATTACCAAATAAAACTGTTTTCTTTTAAAATTAAAAAATAAGCTAAATTTTTGAAAATTTAGACCAGTAAGGGCAATTTACTAATAAAAGTTCTTTTTTTTTCAAAAATTATCGAAATGAGTCTATTATTTTATTATTTACCGGAATGATTTAAAAACCGTGAAATTGAGTCCACGTCAGCGCGATGTCAGTGCACGTCAGCAACTCGCACTGACGTGGACGCGATGTCCTAGCGCTTGCACTGACATCGCGCTGACGTGGACGCGATTTCATGGTATTTCTCATGTTAGGTTTTTTTGGCTTTTAGGGTTTAGGATTCAGGCTTTTTAGGGTTTTAGGGTCCTGGAAGAAATAATTTCGAGTTGACGTTTCTGATAAAATAATATAAAATCGCTTCTAGCAGGATGGTATTTGAGAAAAATTTGTGAAATAGCGCCCTCGTGGACGCGCTTTTGCTACAGTAGGTCACGGAAGAAATAATTATTTTTTTGACGTTTCTGAGCAAATAGTATAAAATCACTTCTAGCAGAATGCTATTTGAGAAGAATTTGTGATATTGCGGCCTCGTCAGCGCGCTTTTGCTATAGTAGCTCATGTAAGAAATAATTTTTTTTGACGTTTTTGAGCAAATAATATAAAATCGCTTCTACCAGGATGCTATTTGAGTAGAATTTGTGAAATCGCGCCCTCGTGGACGCAATTTTGCTACAGTAGCATGTTTGGGCTGAGGCTATAAATTAGGCAGAAAATGTTCTTAGAATGCATAAGTCACAGCAGAAACAATTTAGAGAGGCTAAGAAGGTTAGAGTTTCAAATATGAGTGAACGTATTAATGCTGTTATTTACTACGATGGTGAGTTTGCCACACCGAGAATGGTGTTGTTTTTTTGTCGGAGAATACGGTGCGACTGGTTTTTAACCAGAACATAAATTTGACAGAACTTCGTAAAAGGATTAGGTGTAAAATTTTTGGAACGACGCTAATGAAAGTTCTGTCTATCACGTATCGATTTTGTTCTTCTGTTGATCCGGTGACATATGACTCATTCAACATAAAAGGTGCTCGTAGCTTGGAGGCAATGGTGCAGACTCATTTTGCTAGTGGAGTAGCTTATATTGAGTTATATGTACAATTTACATCGCCAACTGATGTACCAGCGACCGATGTTCGAGATGTATACACCACCCCTGGACGACACTCGGTCAGCGGGTTACAAATACGGAACAACCCATGTTCAGTAGCGGTGTCGATTACACATCCCCTGCAAGACACTCTATCGGTGGATGGGACATGTACGTCGGTGGCTCGATGTTTGATGTTGGAAATACGTGCTGAGGAGCGGCATCAAGTTCTAGCGGGTGGCAATCTACATCCAATTGGGGACGTTATCAAATGCCCAGAAGAAGGTATGATGTACTCCCTACGACATCAACCGGTGAGGGGACCTCGTACACTGTAGATGATTGTGGGTTAGAAGATGACTCGGATGTGGATCCACCTCGAGAGCTCGGGCCGGATGGTGCAGAAGTTGGCTTATTTTTTGAACCGGAGCCTATTCCAACAGAGGCTGAAGATACTGACAGGAGTTCAGATGAGGAAGAAAATCCACGATTCAGAGCATACTCACCTCCAGTCCACATGCATAATGTCGATCTGTCTGCAGATGATGCGTTAAAGTTTCCAGATCTACCACACCGGTTGCGTGATCGTACAAGTTCGGGGGTAGATTTCGGTGAACTTGAAGTTGGTAATCAGTTTACCAACAAGGATAGTTTTATTGGTTCTTTGAAACAACATAGCATCAAAAACGGCGTTAACTACCACGTCGTTAAATAAAAATCTGATAAGTTTGAGGCGAAGTGTGCGGTGCAAGACGGTACATGTTCATGGAAAATCTACGCCTCGTTAAGGAAAAGGACAGGGTTGTGGGAGATAAAAAAGTACAAAGGTCCACATACATGTGCTGCAGGTATAGTATTGACTGTATCTGAATAATACTTTTATTATGCAATTATTAATTATTTAATGTACTCCATTTGTAAGTGTTTCACAAGATCATCCGAAAATGGATTCAGCTATGTTAGCTAGCTTGATACTGCCCACGATAAAAACAGATCCTAGGACTTCAGTGTCGGTGTTAATTTCCAATATCCGTAGCCAAATGGGGTACACGCCCTCTTACCGCAAGGCTTGGATAGCTAAGCAAAAGGCGTTGGAGAAGATGCATAGTGGGTGGGACGCCTCATATAATGAAATATGGCAGTGGTGTCAAGTGCTAGAGAGATACGTCTTCGGTGCCATCACAGACCTTGAAACGAAACTTGCGTACTACAACGACCGATTGCTACGTGGATGCCAAGTGTTTAAACGCCTGTTTTGGACCTTTAAGCAATGCTGAGACGCATTTCCATACTGCAAGCCGTTGGTACAAATTGACGGTACCTTCATGTTCGGTAGGTATACTCATCGGCTATTGCTTGCAGTGGCACAGGATGGCGGTGGGAGAATTCTTCCAATTTCTTTTGCAATAACACCAGGGAAGTTTTCTGATGACTGGGATTTCTTTCTCTCTAGGTTAAGGAGGCATGTGTGTCCCCAACCTGATATCTGTATTATTTCAGATTGGGGCACCGGTATACTAGCTGCATTTGATCAAGAGGGAAGCTTATTGCAGCGCACACACTATAAATATTGCCTAAGACACGTTGCTTCGAACTACTACAGGCAATATCCATCTAAGAGCGAATGACGACAAGTGACCAACATGAGTATTTAGTCTATATCTGTGTTATTTCGTTTGTCAATTTGAATTAGTTTTATTGGTAGAAGTGGTATAAATTATTCGCTATGATATTATATTGGTAGGGTATGAAATAAATAAAGATCGTTTTCACGAGATTTTGGCAATTTTACGATCCCAAAATGGCGAAGGGGCGGACTACCTTTGTAACATACGTTTCGAATAGTGGGCACAAGCATACGACGGCGGCCTACGATATGGCCATATGACGTTGAACCTGGCAGAATGCATAAATTCTGTTCTTAAAGGAACACGCCATCTACCGAAAACATCGGTTGTGCGAGAGACATATTTTCGTTTGGCGGCGCTATTTCCAAAGCGAACAGCAAGTTATGCAGGCCAGATGCAGGGAGGCCATGTATGATGCAGTAAGGTAGTTCAAGAAATTAACAAGGCCAAGGCGAGGGCAAACGCCATACACACAGTGTGTCACGATCGAGACAATTTATGGTTTCGCGTGACAGAGTTTGACAGACCGCACCAAGGTGTTGTTGGCGGTCAATATCGTGTACACTTGCGAAATAGGACTTGTGACTGTGGGATGTTTGATGCACTTCGGTATCCATGCGTTCATGCTATTGCAGCTTGTCAGAAACTCCATCTGGATCCGATGAGTTATGTGGACGAAGTGTACAAATTAGAAAACATGTACAACGTATGGAGACACGTTTTCCCACCAGTCCCAGATGAACGTAAGTGGCCGCCCGTATCTCTTGCTCCTTTTAAGCTGTTACCAAATAGAGAATTACGTCGCAAACCAAAGGGTCGACCTTCCTCGACTAGAATACGTAACAATATGGATATCTGAGAAACAGCCAGTCAAACGAAGTTGTGCGGATGGTGTAGGAATCCAGGCCATACAAGTCGATCATGCCCTAATCGCAATAGTTGAATGTAATTGTAAAAAAATTAAGTTTGTGAAATTATTAATTGATAAATTGTATTAAGTCAAAAAATTGTATTAATGGTTAGTAAAATTATCAAATTATATACAATTATTAATTGTTAGTACCAGTCAAAACATTTTTCCAAATCTAACATTATGTGAATGTAAAATTATTAAGTCAAAAAATTGTATTAATGGTTAGTAAAATTATCAAATTATGTAAAATTATTATTTGTTAGTACTAGTCAAAACATTTTTCCAAATCTAACATTACGTTAAGGTTAGGGTTTTTAAGTTAAGGGTTTAGGGTTTTAATTGAATTAGGTTAGGGTTAGGGTTTTTAATTAAATTAGGTTAGGGTTTTTAATTAAATTAGATTAGGGTTTTAATTAAATTAGGTTAGGTTTTTAATTAAATTAGGTTAGGCTAGGTTTTTAATCAAATTAGGTTAGGGTTTTTAAGTTAAGGGTTTAGGGTTTTAATTAAATTAGGTTAGGGTTTTTAATTAAATTAGGTTAGGCTAGGGTTTTTAATTGAATTAGGTTAGGGTTTTTAAGTTAAGGGTTTAGGGTTTTTAATTGAATTAGGTTAGGTTAGGTTTTTTAATTAAGGGTTTAGGGTTTTTAATTAAATTAGGTTAGGGTTTTAATTAAATTAGGTTAGGCTAAGGCTTTTAATCAAATTAGGTTAGGGTTTTTAAGTTAAGGGTTTAGGGTTTTAATTAAATTAGGTTAGGCTAGGGTTTTTAATTAAATTAGGTTAAGGTTTTTAATTAAATTAGGTTAGGGTTTTTAATTAAATTAGCCTAGGGTTTTATTACATCAAATAAAATTCTATTTTATTACATCAAATAATATCAAAATAACTCAAAAAATTTCTATTTTTTAACATAAAATAATATCAAAATATTCAAAATATTTGTACAAATAAATTAGGCTAGGCCATCAATGTCTATGCCCGGGGGATTCAGTGCCATATGGCAGCCATCGACGGTTACGCGCTGGATTCCTCCTTTCTCTAGCTTCCAGCAGCGGTTGTTGTTCCTCCGGTGGGGATTCTGGTTCTTCCAGTTCGGCATTTGGTTGTCGGACTTGGGGCGATGATCCACCTTCAAAGAATAGTGTATGTGGAGGTGTTTACATCAGGAACGGCGACGGTGTTTGAAACTTATACGTTGGTGGGGATTGGTAAAAAGGAGAGCTCTCCGGGCGATCCCTCTTGCGCCGTTGGCCTATACATCGGCGGTCCGATCGGCATAACAGGAAATGGTGCTGAATCGGGCATTTGGCTCCAACCTGCCATAGGACTCGGAAAAGGATACATATAAGGGTTAGGGTACATATAAGGGCTAGGAAACGCACCTGGCATCATTTGAAAAGGCGGTTGCGTGGGTATCATCGGTTGAACTACTGCGTCGGTGCTCTCGTTGGGCCTGGTGATTGCATGGCCGCTGATGATGAGCCAGGTGAATGTCTGGGCCTCGTTGAGGGGCTGTCTTCGTCTTGTCGTCTTGGATTTAGGGGCCCGCGCCTTACCCTTTCGACACGTATTTGCCACTGCCTCTCCTCTGGCGTCAGTAAATACGGCTTGCCATGGATCCTAAACCATGGCATGTATTCTGGAACGCACGATAACTCCGGAACGATGATTGGTTCCCGAGTAGGTAGATATTCATACCGATCTTCCCACATTTTCGTGTACTTGGACCAGTATCTCGGCCAATCCGTATTCAATTGCCGAAGGTCGACTTTGTGTTGATCGTCAAACACCTCAGGATCCACCGGAATCGGTTGTCTACATCCAAACTGTCGTAGCACTCTGTCTGTTTGGTGCGGCTCCACGGTTGCGTAGTTGACCAACACGACTTTCACGTGCCAAGCTTGTGGATTTTGTAAAAACTCTTCTAGGATTACTGCCCGAATTGTCGGATCCTCGTATGGTGTCCATTGAAACTATATGAACACGATAGAAATATTAGTTATATACATACATAATACTAAATACTAAATACTAAATATCAATCAAATAGTGAATGTATGGAAATATCTATTTGCAATAATACTTACTTCTGCTCCGACCGTTGGTCCAATAGAAGCCGTATATCTTCAAGAGAGGACGATAATCGAGCATAACTTGCCGGATGGTTCCACCTAATTAAATAAATTTTTAGCATACTTTTATTTTTAAAAATCTACATAATAATTGTAAAATGTAATATAATAAAATTTACCTCGTTATGAGTGGGAATGTATATGGGTGGTTCACTCGAGGACGTAGAAATGGAAACCAAAACCGTGCCCATGACTGCAGTAGTGACAGGCAACCTCTGATGTTTGCTCTCCTCGGTCGCGTCGCCCCGCACATCTCCCGATATAATGTTGCCAAGACGGTAGACCCCCAACTAAATTCACCGGCTGCTCTAAATTCACCCCCAATTAATTGAAGAATGTATGCCCGAGCATATCGGATTCTTTCAATTTCGGTTGAATCTTCATCCGGATCAGGGAATGTGTCACGTAACCAGCCCATCTCGACCTTACCTCCCTCTATTTTCTCCGGAATAGCGCCCAAAAGCTCGTAGCACACCGCCTCCCAATTGTTAGATTGGGCAAACCCGGTGACTGGGTGCCCGTCCACCGGCAATCCCAACTGCAGACTAACATCTTCTAGAGTGATAGTGCACTCTCCACATGGAAGATGGAATGTGTGTGTCTCGGGTCTCCACCTCTCGATCAACGCACTGATCAGTTTCGGGTCCAACTTGCATCCCCGGCCCACCGTCACCATGTGCCAAAAACTCGCTTCCCGCAGGTAGTTCTCTACCAACAGTGATGGAGGAGCATGCATATTCCGAATATTGCATTCCAATACCCGATCTACAGACTTTTATAACAAATAATAAATTAATAATTATCTAAAAATGCATAAATAAAAAATTCTTAAATAATATTTAAAAATTAAATTTAACACTTACCATTGTCATTTGTTCCACCGATATGTGATGCCTATCAAGACGAGTCAATGATTCGGCCATTGATGAAATTGGACAAATTTTTATGATTTATAAAAATATAAAAAAATTTAAAATTATTTTAAAAAAGGAAATTGAGAAGAAATTGAAATTAAATATGGATTTGAGAGAAGTTTTGAAGGAAATTGAGAGGAAATTGAAATTAAATATAGATTTGAGAGAATTTTGGAAGGAAATTGAGAGAATTTTGGAAGGAAATTGAGAGGAATTGAGAGGAAATATGAGAGAGGATTTGTTTGTGAAAAAATAAAAAGGGGTGGGGGTATTTATAGTTTTTTTTGACTGTTGGGGGGGCAACGGTCAAATTTTTGACCGTTAGTATCTTGTTCACCTTGTGGAGGACATCGCGTCCATGTCAAGACGAGTTGTTGGCGTGGACGCTGATGTCTTCAGCGATCTGCTAACTATCAGCGCGCGGACGTGGACGCGATTTCCTGGAAAAGGACCGTTTCGGTAAATAATAAAATAATGGGCCCATTTCGGTAATTTTTAAAAATAAAGGGCTTTTATTGGTAAATTGCCCCACGAGTAAACCAATTTTGATAAACCGCTTTTAACTGGAAATGTTTTCAAGAAAAACTCAAAAAAATATTTTTAGTTGGACGCATTTTTAGCATATTGATAAAAAAATGCTTCCAACTAGAAACACTTTTTACTACATCAACACTAAAAGTGGCAACACTAATTTTTTTTTATTTTTTGGTGCAACTTATTAATATGGAAATAAAACTTACAAAACAAGCATTTATATAGACTTAAAGTCTCATTTCTCTTATTTTTTTAAATAATATGGGATATGAGATATGTGTATATATCGACTCACAAATAGGTTTTGACTTGTTCCTAGACAATGTCGGATTGCTTCCTCTTTTAATTAACAACATAAGATTAAATACTACACTATATTTTATAATTTTTTAATTATAGAGTTTAATTATAGAGTTTAAAATTTTATTGATAATGTAACAAATATTTTTCTTTTATGGTTTAGTTTCTTCTTTTTAGAAAATTTTTGCATAGTTGTATTTATAGTTTGCATAATTTGTTATTATGGTTTATTTTGAATAAAATTTTGTTTAAAGTGATGTGTTGAAATTCATTACAATTTTATTCATAATGTCAATTCATAATATTATTTTTATTTGATAGTATTATAAATTTTATATATTCTACATATTAATAATTCATTTATATAGATATTAACACATGTATTAATATTGTATTCCCATCATTTTCTTGTTTAATAATTTGATATAGAGATTTAGTTTTAACTTTAAATTTATTTTCTTAAAACTAATACACATGGCTTATACGTTATATAAATATAACTAATACACTATTATATACAAAACTTTAATCTAATTTTTTGTGATGTTAGATCAACAAATTGGTAATGCAATTTTCAAATGATCACTTAAACGCATTTGCTAAGCATTTATATCGCCATTCTTTTGGAAGTTATTAGTGAGGAAAAATTTTGGGAAAATATATTTTGATCTCTTCAAGAGTTTCAACAATAATCATAGCAAACTTTGATTAGTAAATGAACCTAAACATGTCCTTAGTCTAATCAGAAATGAACAAACTGATTGAAAGACTAATATGTCGTTTATTGACTCCAATTGGGGAGATGTTTTTTTCTTGAGCATTAGAGCGGATGACTTCTAGAAGATAGAGACATAGATGTGACTAACTGGATTGACAATACATCGAATATGACCCAGTAGAATAGATCCTGAATCCGTTTATGGATTTATTCACTTGTGATGTTCATAGTGTGACATACTTTAATCCTAAGTGGATGGTGGACTATGTATGCGCGACTCGTATACTTTGATATAAGTAAAAGCCTGAGTTCAAATGGATAATGAACTGAAAGCTTGTGTGTTGGGTATATGACTTTTGCAGTATGTAGCACCATTCACAATTGTGAAATTCATGGCTCAAGAAATGGGTAAATGATATCCTCTCATCGGAATTACATGATAAATGAAAAGTAAACGTGACCATAGGTCATTTTTCTTTATAATGAATGACTTAATTACTATTTGATAGTAATTGATTTTCATAAAAGAAGATGTAATAGTTACCATGAGATAAAATAGGATCATATTGGGAGAACAAAGTTATCCCGAAGAGATTAAGGATATCTTATGAGGGTAACACACTTATGACAGGGTCATTGGATGAGCACTAATTGAGTAACTTTCGTAATGGTATGTAATTGGGGAGAGCTCAGTCACGATACTATAGTGGAATGATTTTGTGACTAAATGGGTTTATAATTAATAGGCGAAAACTTAAAAATTAATTGTAAATAATTGGATCCCTGATTACATATGTTGAATTGGTCCCTTCACTAGCTCGTTGAAACCAGAAACGAATAGCATTTAGAATCAAATTAACATAAATGGATAGAAATGATAAAGTTAGAGAAAGATTACATTCGAAAATGAATGTGGTTTTTTCACTAAGTATGAAAATGACCGAGGATTTAATTTAACTTTTTCAAATTATTATTTAATAATTGAAGTTCGAAAATGAAATTAAATTAATTGGTCATTGTGAATCTGTTGAATATGAAAATTAAATGTCACACCCAGTTTCTATTAAAGTCTGAAATTAATGAAGAATTAGGAGTTAATTAAGAGAGAAAGTAAGTTCAACGGACTCTACTGAAAAATCTAGAAATTTTAATGGTTGAATGGTAAATAGTTGGGTCTCAGTTCTAGTTTAGTTAAGTTGGAACTGACTGGTTCCTCAATGGAAGGCAAAATGATTATCGATGGAGGGTTATGTAAGGCTTTGGTGATCGTGCGTGAAAAGGGTTATATATTTATGTTTGAGGATGGTTATTCTGTAGATAAAATTCTCTTCATTTCTGTTTTATTTTCTTCTCTTCTACATCATCTTCTTTAGTTGCTCCAAAGAAGAGAAAGTTGTAGAAAGCCTTGCATGAGGCAATGATTATGAGGTTTGAGTTGGGAAAGTAGAGAATCCGATGAACTAGTAAACTTATTAGTTTATCTGTATTTGTGAATTTGAGAAAAAAAAGAAGTAAGGATTTATGAAATCTTTGAAAAGTTTTTGCATGATGTTGGATTATGGATTTTTAAAGTTTTAAAACCTTCGATTTAATTGGTGTGTGGGTTGTTATGCTTAGCTGCCAGGATGAAGAAGGCTCTGATTTGGAAAAGCTAAGCTGGCGAGGATGAAAGATAGCAGGTGAGTTACTTTACTCTACTTTTTGATGTTTGTTGGTTGTTGTGCTGCTTGCATGTTTTGCTTGTATGTTTACTCTGATTTTAGTTTAAATTCGATGGTTGTATAAGATTATGGTGAATGAAAAAGTTATGCATGCATAAAGCTGAGTAAATATATGAATGCTTGCAAGTATGTTCTCTGGATGCAAGATATGGTTGTGTATTGATGTATTGACATGTGGTGTACTACATGTTATAATAGTAAGTGTAATGTTATGCGTTAAATGTGCGTATATAAAATGCGGAGTACCAAGGGAGTTACTTTGGCTACTTAGTTGAAGATAGAAAAATTGGCATAATGAAGTCCGCTAGGGTAGTAGATAGAGAAGCCTATTAGGACATGCACATGAAACTAACATGTGACTTGTATGATGAAATTGTCTGTCATAATGGTCATAGTGTGTATGAGAACGCGGGGAAGAGTGCTAATAAGAGATCCATCCAAGTTGCGAAGGAAGAAGGAATATGTGAAAGCGCATTGTGCGTGGATATGCGTGAAAACAAGGGTATCTCCTTCAGAGTATTGTGAATAAGTATTCGCCATTAAGTGTTTTCCAGAGGTGACGGATAAGCCAACATGGGTTATAAGAAAGCAAGACGGATCTCCAAAACCTATTCCAGAGTGTTTATTGGCAACAAGATTACCAAAAAGAGGGAAGTTTACCAATGATCGTCTTATGCGGAAAGTCCGCCACAAACTATCTTATGTAGAGTGCTCGCCAAGGATTATTTGCTAGAAAATCAGGTTTGGAAAACATAGCGGAAAATAAATTTTGGGAAAAACCAAAGTTTTAAATTTTTTTTCCAAAACAAAAAATTGGTTGTAATATCTAAAGTAATAAAAACTTAATCAAAATTGTACCTTTTCGATTCGTCTAGTATGAACACTTCGACTGAGTAGTCTTTTCCCATATCCTCAAGCTCACATCTGTCAACTGTGAGCTTACTTTGAATCAGAAAATTTTTCATAAAAATTTACAGTGAGGTAATTTCGTACTTTTACTAAACTTTTAGGTCAAGTTGTAAATAAGAAAAATATCTCTAGAAATTTTCTAAAATAATTTCTTCAGAGAATTTTCTCTTTACAACTTTCTCTTGAATTCAAGTGTGTGAAAAATATTGACCCAAGGCTCTCTTTATATAAGGGAGTTTAAAGAGGTCAACTATGATTAAACTTAATCACTTTAATATTAAATTAATAAAATATTTATCTACAAGATAGAAATTAAATTAAATTTAATATTAAGATAATCACTTATATATTAAATTAATAAAATTTTATTACGATAAATATTAAATGAAATTTAATATTAAATCTATTAAATAATATTATTTTTAGAATAGTTAATCTGAAATCAAATTCTTTGTTAGAGTCCGAGTAGGAGTGTAATTCTTCCATTGCTCAACCATTGAAGGCTCGCCGCCATTGACCATTTGCCAACCACCAGAATGTCGCTGTCGCAACCACTGTTACAGTCGCTGACACCTCGATTTGGTTTGATTTTTATCGGTTTTGCTTGTGCCAATGACGACTCGACTGGTCCAATCCAGCCACTGTGTAATGCCCCAAAATTTAAGTCTCTGATTTTTGTATGTTTTGTCATAAATTGCTTGTTTGCTTTAGAGGCTAAGTGATTTGGGTGTGTATGGGAGTGTTTGAGAGGCCTGGGTTCAAGTCTTGGCCTTGGCAAAATTTTTAGTTTTTCTCTTAAATGAATCTGAACACTGGCACTTAGACCTTTTATATATTAATACTTGTTTTATGACACAAAAGAGCTTGTGGTCTAGTGGTAAGGTGGCGTGTTGTGTAACTGTGAGGTCTGAGATTCAAGTATTGTGATGTGCAAACACTGTTGTGGAGAGTTTGAACTGGTCATAGAGAGGGAGTTGAGGAGGAATTGGTGGAGAAAATCGAGGGATAAGGGGAGGATTTTTAGTAGAAAATCTAGGAGTTTGAGAGTGAGGGGGAAGTGTGTCGTTTGGGGGTATTCCAACTTGGAGAATTCGGCTGGGGGAGGGGTTTTGTGCCGAATTTGTTCATTAGTCAGTAAGGTAATCGGTTTGGGGTGTTTTGTTTCTGTTTACTCTATTTGCTTCGGTATTGTTTAGCCTTTCTTTCTCCCCCTTTGTTTTCTTTGTACCGATTTTCGCAAAGGGCCTTGGGAACCTCTCGGGTTTGCTCATCTGCCATTTCCTACTTTCCCTTTATTCTTTTTACTTAGGGTGGCCGAATATTTCTTTGGTATCCTCTCTACTGAATCCCTCTTCTCGTTCTTCTTCTTTTTCTTCTCTCTTCTTCTCTTCTTCTCCTCTTTATTTTTTGTGTTACAAGTATTGTCGACTACCGGTAAGTGCTATGCTCTTCACTCTGTTCTTTTCTTTCGCTTTTCATAAAACCAAATATTTTCTTTCGTAAACTTTGATCACCAGCTACTGAGGCTTTCTCTCGATGTGCTACTTGTTGCGGTATTAAGGTTTTCCTCAAAGAGTGGTGCAGTGTAAGCATTGTGAGGTCGTCAAAATCACTCTCTCATTCCTCGATCAAGGTAGGTAGACTGGTCTTCTTTTATGTGAAGGCCGAATGTTCTATGGTTCTGCATATGATCATGTGTCAATTTCAACCACATGATTAATCAATACTGTTTAATGAGATTGTTGTGTTGCAGATATCTGACAACAAGTTTGAAGTTAATCCTCATCGGTTGTAAAAGTGGGCTAAGCCATTCTTGTTAGTGGAGGCAAGTATTAGTTTAGTTTTGATCTTGAATGTAAAGAAGGAGATTAAACCTATTATTAGTGATTAATAGAAAACATGTTTGAATGCAGATTTTGGGTGTTTGTGGATTGAGGTGCGCCTTAGCAAACAAGTGTGTAACCACTCTACTGCAACCGTAGATCGGCGAAAAGTCGAAAAGCCGTAAACATGGCGTTTGAGACCACACGGGCGTGCGAACGCTCGAGTGGTAGGCCAACTTGTGAATTGGGGGTAAAATTACCGAAATACCCTTGAAGAGTACAATTACCGAAATACCCCTAATAGGTAAAATTACCGAAATACCCCTAAAGGGTAAAATTACCGAAATACCCCTAGAAGTTAAAATGAGTGTATGACCGAATTGCTCTATGATATATATATATACATAACTGCTATTGAATATGACATACTGCATACACGCATGATTTATGACATGACATACTGCATGGGGTTAGGATTCTGATATAGGGAAGTATCTTGATCTTGGTGACTTTGCCACATATATCGTTATCTTGTGACTTTCTTTGCGTTATTATTCTTGGCGACTTTGTTGTGTTATTATTACTACCAGCTTTGCTGCGATATTAGCGTGTTGGCTGGGTCGGTCGATTTTATCCCCACATGGTGTGTTGGTGGTACTGAGTGGTGTGTTTGTTGGATTGGGATGGGTTGCATCACTGCATTGTACTGATTACTGTATTGGGCTAAGGCCCACACTTTAACTGTAATGGGCTAAGGCCCACACTGATTCTGCATGTTGCATAATAATTGTTTAGAAGGGGATTACATACTGAGTTTCGTAAACTCACCCTCTCCTTTAACTGTGCAGGTAATCCTCAGCCTTAGGCGATTCGGTGCTGCGAGGGACTCGGAGATGGCCACATAATCACTACGGTTCACATTAGCCTTTATTTTTAATTTAATAATAAGTGGGGTTTTGTTTTTGTAATAAGGCCTTTAATTTGGTTTAAATTTTTAATTGGGCTATTGCTTTATATTTTAAACTGCTAGTTAGATGAAAACGAGTTTTCAAAATACTTACTGTTTTCAAAGACACAAACTTTAATCGTTAGACTTAACAAATGCTTCCGCGTTTTAAATCAACTTAAAATAACATTAGCAGTTAACAAATGCTTCAAGGTGACACACTAGTTTCGACCATAACGTCTGGGCTAGGTTTGGGGTGTTACACACTGGTTGGACTGTCGGCCTGGTTTCACATACCAGGCCCGATTTGACCAAAATTTGGGTCTTGGATCTTAGTTTTAGGCTCTCGGGCTCAGTTTATGATCTTAGGTCTAATTTTCAAGTTTAATTACCCATTGGGCCAATTGTCTGACTTTAAAGTTAATTCCCAAAAATTTCATATTAATTTTAATTAATTTGATTAATTTAATTTGACTTGATCAAAATTAATTTTCCTAAAAATCACTTAGATTTTCCAAATTAAATTTTCAAGAAAAAATTTTAATCAAATTCTCTAGTTGAACAATTCTTACGAATGCCCAATTTAATTCCACATCGAATAAATTGACTCAGTTAAATTATTTCCAAAGTCGTAGAATTTTCTTTTGATTCAAATTCAGCCCGATCAAGCTTTTGTTGAGTTAGCGTAGGGATCAATTGGACATATACAATTAGGCTCTAGTAATATGTCCAGAAGCATCGTTTCGATAATTTGCAATTATTTAACCATGGAGTCAGTCTATAAGAAGTACCATTATTGAAAACTCTTTATTGTATACTCTTTACAGAAGCAATCCATCCAATTGCTTTGTCTAATGACCTCGCCATGTGTGTATTACCCTCATATGATATTCTTGATTCCTTTGAGTTAAATCTGTTCACTCAATACAATCATATTTTATATCATTGCCACCATTGTGTCTTCTTAATGATTAATATGACCACTTTCAACAAATGAATAGAATTAAATTACTCATTTGAGAACAAGCAACCCGTGGCCTTGTTCCATATTTATCAATCCACACAATGCTAATGAGAGGATATTGTTAACTCTTTAATTGAGCTATGAATTCCACTGTTGCTAGTAAAGTCATGTCATATACAAGTCATGTACCTAACATACCGGCTATCGGCTCGATCATCTTTAGAGCATAAGCCTCCCCTTATATCAAAGCACATGAGTTACATATGCATGGTTAATGACTAACTCGAGATTTAGGTAAATCACACAATGAATGTCATAAGTGAATTAATTCACAAACGAATTCAAAATTATTTCATCTTGGGTCCAGTACAATGTATCATTTTTCCAATGAGTACATCTATGGCTCTACCCGTGGAGTCAACTACTCTGACAGCCAAAACTGACCATCACCTCAATTGGAATTATAGACGACATAATAATCCTTCTCAGTGTTTGAATCAAATTCTCACTTTGATTCTTTTATGGGATTACGAACTTGTTTAGATTATCTATTGAAGTAAGTTGTCTTTCTCGCAATCTAAACGTTTTACAATGCCACTTATCATTAGTTTGAACTTAGATAATCAATGAACTAATATTTGCTTGTCAAAATTTTGCTATGCATGCAAAATATGAAAGACAAAAATGCAAAAGACATGACAGTGAAATGAGAAACTTATTTATTCATTGTTCAAATGCATAGAAAATAATTACATGTTTACTACAATATGGGCACATTTCCCAACATTATCTTGAAGACGAAAAAATTTTCCAAGACCAACGAATGAAAAAGGACATCCGTTGGGATTGTTTAACGTGCTGAAGTCCACTAAAGACTATCTTATAAATGGAAAGTCCACCTGACATGATTTAGCAATGAGGTAGTCCGCTGTAAACTATCAATGGTTGAGAAGTCCATTAGGATTATCTGATTAAGAAAATATCAGTTCAGACTATCTTGAAGGGGAAAGTACAGTGGTACTGTATTACAAGTACAACTTCGCAAGAAAAGCGTAGTGTTTAAATATCCACCAAATCTTATATTTGAAGGCCTCATACGAGGATGTAGGTGAATGGGTTTTCCTTTAGAAGGGTATATGCACAAACAAATTTATAAGAAGGTAAACATCGTGATAATATAGTAAGAAGGTATCGATTTAGATACTGGATAAAGGGATTAAGGTAAGAACCCGTCATTGTGGCGGGATACCTTCAAGTCCGCCAAGGGTAGTCGCCAATCTATATATCTGCTTGTGTGTTTATATTTTGATCAGTCAAACCAGCAAGGTAAAATGAAATTTTGAGATGAAGCTAGGCAAGCTCAAGTCTTAAAAAGAGCCATCAAGAAAGTGTACAATTACATCTAAATCCTCTCGATATGTCCATCAATGATTCGTTCAAGAAAAACGAATGGGTGATAAATCTTGAAAAGAGTTATACTTTAAGCCTCTAGATTCAATTAATTGTTTGTAATTAAGTGAATATGTTTGCATTTTTAGATATTTTTAGAAAATTACATAACAAAGCTTGGATCGTGCTATAAATGTTATTATTTGTTACTTCCATTATTGGGGTAGAAAGGTGTTGTTTGTGGTTGGCAGCAAGTGTAGGATGAAGAAGAGAAGAGAAAAAGAGTAGGAAAATGAAGTGAAATATTTCCATGACAAAATGTTGGTTAGATTGCCAACACAAATTCCATGAAAATTCCAAGAAGATGACACAACATTTAGTCCACGTCACTCTCAGCCAGCTGTACTTGTACCAAATAAACCACCCTAAAAAAGAGGAAGCAAAAGGTTTGAGTTGAGAGGAAGTGACCTACCCTATAAAGAAGGAAAGAGAAAAGAGAGAATCGAAAAAGGAGAGAAGGATTGAGAAAATAGTTTTTTCTCTCTGCATCTAATTCTCGTGAAATCTCAGAGAAAAAGTAGAGAGGTTAGCAGCTTACAGAACAAAAGAATTATAGCCGCAAGGAAAGGGAAGAGAAATCTACCCTGTGTTTTGCATTAAATCTCATTATTAAAGTAAAAGCTGGAGCGGCGAAAGCTTCCTGCAGTTCTGCCTTTATATTTTGATTTGAACTTTGTGATTCGTGAATTTAAACAATGATGTTAAATGGTTTTGTTATGGATTTGAATGTTCAACCAATGAGCTAGTTCTCATTGGGTTGGAATTATTTGGGTGAATTTTTATTATCTTTAATGACCATGGTTTGATTTTGAGTAGGATACTATTTCATTTGATTTGTGAGGATTTTAAATAGATGCATGCAAGCTCTAGATATAGATGAATGTATGGTATGTTATTAGATCTGATTTAAGTCTGGAAAGATTAATTAGATTAGATTATAATCGGTTGATACAGGTAAGTATTCGAAAGAATATTTGTAGTATTTTAGATGTAGAAGTTGCAATCTGTATAGGGACAGTGAGAAAAATCTAGATATCATTCTTGAGTTTTATAGACGTACAGAAACTCTGAATACTAGCTCAAGGTCTGGCTTTCAAAATAAGCAGACTATAGTAGTTAGTACCTGAGCAGTAGAATGGTTAAGATTTTGCCATGGCATTATTATGTTATAAAAATAAGCCCGAGTAATTCCAAAATTTATCATTCAATAGTACAAACTCTTTCCCACTTATTCTTTGAGAATTTCCACAACATTTTAATTGTCCTAGCATATTATCATCCATACTTGATTTTAGTAATCCATTCATTACATTTCTTTATCAATTATTCACCTGTTTTTTTATTTTGCACAGTTTAATTAGTTAATTTTATAGTAATAACATAACTAATTATTTTAATCAATTTTGATCCCTTTGGAGACGATACTCACTCATCACTTTATTACTTGATTTGACGTGTATACTTTCACATTCACATTATACATTCACACGCGACAAGTTTTTGGCGCCATTGCCGGGGATCGACAATTTTGGTGAAAAATTTGGTGTGTTATTACCTCTTTAATTTTATTATTTTAGCTTAATTAGTTGTTTTGATTTTTATTATTTTTTGGGATTTTTGGTTGGTTCATGAATAGAAATATTTTAGCAATTAAAGAGTATTCTTTTGATCTAGAAATGGAGAGAACTTTGAGAAAAAGGAGAAAAGCATCGCGAGAAATGGAAGAAATAGAAATGATTAGGTTAGAGATTAGCCATTACATCAAGAAAGAAGGTGTAACACCCCTAACCAGTATCCATCACCGGAATAGGGTTACGGAGCATTACTAAAAAACTATAACATCAAAACATTCATTTCAAAACATTTCATAATCATTGAAAAATCCAATCAAACACATGCATAACGTCGCTTTGTAGAGCCCTTGAGGCTTTAGAAACACTTTAGAAATGATTCAGGACTAAATCAAAAACATTTAGAACTTTATAGCAAAAGATAGAAAAAATCATACTACAGGAGTCACACAGCCGTTTGGCTAGGTAGTGTGACTCACACGGCTGAGACACATGCCCGTGTCTTAGGCTGTGTGGGCATTCGAAGTAGGGATACACGGTCATGTCCCAGCCCGTGTCCGTGCCTGTTTAACTCACTGACTTGGGTCACACGGCTAAGCCACACGCCCATGTGTCAGGCCATGTAACTTTTGAAATGAAATCAATAAAACCTATAGGGGGCACAAGACCGTGTCGCATGGCCGTGTGTCA
The DNA here is from genome assembly GCF_025698545.1 of Gossypium raimondii. Classification (NCBI taxonomy): domain Eukaryota; kingdom Viridiplantae; phylum Streptophyta; class Magnoliopsida; order Malvales; family Malvaceae; genus Gossypium; species Gossypium raimondii. Next base: position 33,270,234 of record NC_068572.1, on the reverse strand, counting down.
CACACAGCTAAGACGCATGCCCGTGTCTTATGTTGTGTGGACAAGAAATTGGCCAATTTCAAGCCATTCCTTTCACCCATTTCAAGCTCACACCTACAAGACATTTGCACATACAATCAAGATTTCAAACATACTTAAAATATGCATAACAACACCAATTCAATAGGTCATTTATCCATAAAACCAATATGCCAAAAGGCACCTTAAACATAAGCATCAGATCAACATAAACATGTGCACATTTACCATTTATCAACTATTTTGTTTGAGTACCAAAACATATCACATTTGACACACATCAACCATACCATATTAGGTTCATGACATAGCAAATTAACTTTACCATTTGTTCTAGTTTTCACATGTATCAAAGCCATATAAATGACACAAAACTAGCCATTACCAAAAGGTTCCAACATCCAACATATTTGATTTAAATTCTATATCAATACATGTCATAAATGATCATTTTGCAAACATGCTGACTCTTACCACTTTGGCCATAAAACCATGCATCAATTTGATGTTATAAACACCAACCTTTAAACATCAAAGTGCCAAAAGCACACCAATCTTCAAGACACCCAAATAACATAAGTTTCACAAATTCAAAGCAACATTTCATGCTAATATCACACAAGCATACCAATTTGGCCATTCAAAATGTATCATTACTAAACCATTTCAACATTAGCCATCAAGCCCAAAAATGACAAAATGTCATCAATCATAAAACCATATTTACAAGCCAAACATAGTGGCTATATTATCAAGCACAAAACACATATACATGTCATTATAACCACAACTAAAACATAAAAATCTACCGATAAAATCGATGGATAGTGTGAAGCATCTTCGACTAGCTTCCAACCCGATCGAGCTTCCGATAATCTGTAAGGTAAAAGAAAAACTATGTAAGCAATGAATGATTAGTAAACTCATATAAAATTTAAGCATAATATTTCATTTCATTATTAAAATTTATAGAATAAACATAAATATATGCCAATGCTATAAGATTCATAAATCGATATGATCATCAACTCACAAATGAGTAAGTTTATTAATGTAGCATATTTATTGACCATTCATAACATGATAGGATTTCATGATACATAATATATATCATCAATCCCTTTTATAAGATTATATATCTTTCTATTTATTTACTTTCCATTCCTTCCCTAATGCTTATCATAAACCTAAAAAACATTATTAACTCTCGATTCAGTGTATTTATCCATAGCATAAGCAATTTGCTCATTTATAATACATCATAATACATCTCAACTACATACTTACCGTTTCATTTCCTTTTTTTACCCGTTTCGTATGCATAGTACAAGCATAATCATAAACATCAATCATATCCACAAACTTAGCATAAGCCTTAGCACATCAACAACACATGTTAGTTCATTTAAACATGATTCATATGAATTTGACATGGATAACCATTATACTTGAGTATCTTCCATCACACATATCATGTTTTTCCATGTATCATCACTCTATTGAGTTTCATATAAACATGTTTTAGTTCTTATTGAACACTTACCATTTCATTTGCATACACATAAGACATAAACATAACATTAACCATATCCACAAGCTAGTGATTTAACACATAACCTAGCAATATCATCACATGGTAATATCTGAATACATAACATAGCATCACTTATCTCATACCTTTCATAAACAAGAATATCCATACTTTGATCATTGGCACATCATACCTTTCTATATTTGTCGTAGTGAAGTCAATGAAACCCTTACCGGAGCTCACACAAAGTTTGCTAAACGATGGTCGTAACCGTGCCTTTTCATATTCGATGGTCGTCACCATCCCTTTTCATAATCCATAGCCGAAGCTATCCCTTTTCATATTCGATGGTCGTCACTATCCCTTTTCATAGTTGATGGTCGTCACCATCCTTTTTCATTATCATAGCCGATATGCCATTGTATTTTTCCATTGAGACATAATTTGATATTATAAAATTATAGCATTTAAAACAAAATTTAAAATTTTATTTAAACGTACGAACTTACCTGGCTAAATTGCAGAAATGTCAAAGTATATGGGCATTTTGGTAATTTTCCATTCTCCTCGATTTTCCACTCGATCTTGATCTAAATTAATAATTTCATTCAATCTATTAATTTAGATAGTAAAACAATGTATTTAATGCAATTTAGATATTTTGAAATTTTTAAAAAATTTCCCCTAATATTTTACTTTTATTCAATTTAGTCCCTAAGCCTAAAACATGCAAATTAACCATTTTTATTGAAATTTTACACTAGTCGCATATTCATGGCTCCATTTTAGCCCATTTTGCAATAATTTCACATAAAATCCTTGTAATTTTATTATTTTAACAATTTAGTCCCTAATCGATAAATTCATCAAAATCACTTAACAAAATACTTTTAAATAACAACTAATATTTCAAATTCATCATTTAACATAAAAAAAATCACTAGATTCATTAATGGCAACATTCAAAATCTTTAAAAGTTTCAAAATCGAAGGTACGGGCTAGCTGGACTTAGTTGTAACGATATCAAAAATATAAAAATTACAAGAAATGGGACTGAAATCACATACCAATTTAGCTTGTGAAGCTGCTAAAACCTTCAAGCTTAAAAATGGCTTCTTCCCCCATTTACAATCAGTGATGAAGACTTTGAAAAGATGATAAAAACTTTTTATTTATTTATTTTAATTTAATTGTCAAATTACCATATTAACCTTAGTTAATAATTAAATAAAACACCAAAACCAAGCCCATAATTTTCCACTAATTCCATAAATGGTTTAATTACCATTCAAGTCCCTTTTCCTTTATTCAAAAACCATTTAATCACTCAAACAAAAAGTGATCAAATTTTACATCTTTTACGATTTAGTCCTTTTAATTAATTAACTATCGAAACATTAAAATTTTTCAACGAAACTTTAATACCAACTTAATGACACTTTTTAAATATTTATAAAAATATTTATGACTCGGTTTAGAGTATCAAGGTCCTGATACCTCATTTTTTAAAACCACTTGACCTTAGGGTTTTACCACTTGAACTTAATTAATCATTCAAATAGCATAACTTACTATATCAAAAACCTTTTTAAAACCATGTTCGAGTCGTTAATATTAAATAATAATATTTATGAACTTGCTCGTCAAATTTGGTGGCCTCAAAACCACTATTTTTGACACCATTGAAAAATAGGCTGTTATAGAAGGGATGCTGATATTACTCGAATAATAGGTGGCAGAGACAAACCTATCAAAGAAAATTTAGTGCTGATTTTAGATTACTTGAATCCAGGAATTGTTAGGCTGCATGTTCAGGCTCAACATTTCGAGTGAAAGCCGGTGATGTTTCAAATGTTACAAACTATGGGGAAGTTTAGTGGATTGCCTACTAAGGATCCCCGATTTCACTTAAGACTCTTTTTGGAAGTCTGTGATTTATTCAGGCAACAAGGTGTTCCTAAAGATGCCCTGAAACTAAAGTTATTCCCTTACTCATTGCGAGATCGTGCCAGAGCATGGTTAAATGCATTGCCGTCAGGTACAGTGCCATCTTGGAATGAACTCTGTCAGAGATTTCTGCTGAGATATAATTCTTTGAACATGGATACCGGGGTGGAAGAAACATCGCAACTTCAGTTGGAGTAATCCAAGGGTGGGAAATTCTAGTAATTCTATTCGATAGAATGTTGTGGGTGCACCACCTAGGTACAATCAACTCTTGCCATAGCAAAATGTTTAGCAAAATGTTCAGCAAAATTCTGTTTTGAGTTATTCATCGATGGAAAATCTAGTGAAGGAATACATGGCCAAGAATGATGCTATCATTCAAAGGCAGCCTTCTTTTTTAAGAGCCTTAGAGAATCAAGTGGGACAAATTGCCAAACTATTAAGCTCAAGACCGCAAGGAACACTGTCGAGTGATACTGAAAATTCATGATCTCAAGGAAAGGAACAGTGTAAAGCTATTAAGCTCAGAAGTGGTAGGCAGTTACTAGGAGTTATTAATGACACCACTATTGAAAAAGTAGTTCAGATTTCATAAATAAGAAGAATTCAGAACTAGTAGTGGAACAGGCTACAAAGGAAAAGAACAAGCAAAAAATTATTGAAACAGATTCACCTTGCATTGCCAATAAAAATGCCATGGCAAAACAACCTCGACAAATGGAAGGAAGGCCATCGCCACATTTTCCTCAGCATTTCCAAAAATCTAAGCAAGATTGTCAATTCAAGAAATTCTTGGATGTCCTGAAACAATTGCATATCAACGTACTGTTGGTGGAAGCATTGGAATAAATTCCCAATTATGTAAAATTCATGAAAGATATCTTTTCAAAGAAAAGAAGGTTAAGGGAGGTCGAAACTACTTCTCTCACTAAAGGAATGCTGAGAAACAAATTGCCACCAAAATTGAAGGATCCAAGGAGTTTTACTGTACCTTACTCTATTGGAAATCATTTTGGAGGCAAAGCATTATGCGATTTAGTTGCGAGTATAAATCTAATGCCTATGTTTGTTTTCAAGAAGCTGGGGATAGGGAAGGCAAGACCTACAACTATCACTTTGCAATTAGTTGATCGTTCATATGCACATCCAGAAGGTAAAATAGAAGATGTGTTGGTAAGAGTTGACAAATTTATTTTTCCAACAGATTTTATTATTCTAGAATGTGAGGCTGATAAAGAGGTACCAGTCATACTTGGGAGACCTTTTCTAGAAACTACCAGAACATTAATTGATGTCTAAAAAAATTAATTAACTATGAGAGTTAATAATCAATAGATAAATTTTAATGTTTTCGATGCTATGAAGTGTACAGATATAGATGAAGAATGCCACGTTGTGGAGATTGTTGACACAATAGTTTAGGAAGAAATTGTAGAGTTTTATCACAATAATTGTAATGATGATGCGGATTCAATTGAGTTAATTGAAGCAGAAATGATTAGAGAGCTTGCTGACCTGATAGACGTTAAGAAAATTTAGAATGGATCAACGAGAAGTTTCAAACCTTTGAATTTATTGGACCATTTTAAACTTCCCCAGCCATCTACAGAAGATCCTCTTATGTTAGAATTGAAGCCTTTGGCAGTACATCTGAAGTATGCTTACTTGAGAGATAATATTACATTGCCAGTAATTATTTCTGTGGCATTGGCATTAGATCAATAGGCTCAATTATTGGAAGTTTTGAAGAAATTTAAGAAAGCATTGGGGTGGAAGATTGCAGATATCAAAGGAATCAGTCCAACAAATTTGTATGCACAAAATATCATTGAGGATTACCATGGAAAATTTATTGAGCAGTAGAGAAGACTAAATCTCATTATGAAGGAAGTTGTCAAAAAAGAGATAATCAAATGGTTGGATGCTGAAATCATATACCCAATTTCAGATAGTTCTTGGGTGAGCACTGTTCAATATATACCTAAAAAAGGGGGTGTCACTGTGGTAAGAAATGGTAATAATGAACTCATTCCTACTCGTACTGTCAAGGGATGGAGGCTTTGTATGGATTATTGGAAGCTCAAAAAAGTAACAAGGAAAGACCATTTTCCTCTACCATTTATTTACTAGATGTTAGATAAATTAGCAGGGAAAGCCTTCTATTGCTTTCTAGATGGTTATTCGGGGTATAACCTGATTACCATAGCTCCTACTGATCAAGAGAAGACCACATTCACATGTCCTTATGGAACTTTTGCATTCCAATGAATGTCATTTGGATTATGCAATGCCCCTACAACATTTCAGTGTTGCATGATGGCAATATTTTCAGACATGGTGGAGAAATTTTTAGAATCTTTTATTGATGACTTCTCGGTGTTTGGCGATACTTCTGAAGATTGTTTTAAAAATCTGGAGTTAATTTTTTTTCGGTGTAAAGAAACCAACCTTGTTCTCAATTGGGAGAAGTGCCACTTTATGGTCTATGAATGCATTGTTCTGGGACATAAAATTTCGAAGCAAGGGATTGTTGTCGAAAAAGAAAAAAATTAAAGTTAGAGAAATTGCCACCACCCTCTACAGTTAAAGGTATTCGCAGTTTTTTGGGCCATGTAGGATTCTACCGACGATTCATCATAGATTTTTCAAAAATATCAAAACCCCTATGTACATTTTTAGAACACAACAGATCTTTCAATTTTGATGATCAATGCTTACAAGCATTTGAGGAGTTGAAAAAGTGGCTCATCACAGCACCATATTGGACTTTACAGTTTGAACTTATGTGTGATGCCAATGATTTTTCCGTAGGGGCAGTACTTGGGCAAAGAAAGGACAAGGTATTTCATGCTATCTACTACGCAAGTCGTACATTGATTGATTCACAGCTAAATTATACCACCACTGAGAATGAGCTGTTAGCTATGGTATTTGCCTTCGGCAAATTCAGAGCTTATTTAATAGGCACTAAAGTTTTGGTCTATGTGGACCACTTTACTATTAAATACTTAGTGACCAAGAAAGATGCTAAGCCCAGATTGATCAGATGGATATTGTTATTGTAGAAATTTAATCTGGAAATTAGAGATAAGAAAGGCACAGAAAATCAAGTGGCTGATCACTTTTCTTGAATTGAAGTAGGAAATGGAGACGGTAATATTCAGCGCATTTAGAATGATTTCCCAGATGAGCAACTGTCAGTTGCCATAGCATTACCGTGGTATGCTGATATTGTAAATTTTTTGGTTAGTCGACTACTGCCACCTGACATCACAAATCAAAGACGAATAAAATTTCTCCATGATGCCAAGCAGTATTCTTGGGATGAGCCATTTTATTCAAACATTACGCAGACTAGATAATTCAAAGGTGTGTTCCAGATGACGAGATTCAAAGTATTTTATTTCATTGTCATTCAGCATTTTCTGGAGGACACTTTGGGGGCATGAGAACAGCTGAAAAGATCTCCAATCTAGTTTTTATTGGCCAACCATGATTAAGGATGTTCATGAATATTTCCAAGCTTGTGATCACTACCAAAGAACAGGAAATCTATCGATGAGGTATGAGATGCCCTTGCAAACTATATTAGAAGGGGAATTATTTGACGTTTGGGGAATTTATTTTATGGGACCATTCTTACCTTATTAGGGCAATGCATACATACTTTTAGTTGTTGATTATGTATCCAAGTGGGTTGAGGATGTTTCTTTACCAACAAATGGTGCCAAATCGGTACTGAAATTTCTCCACAAGAATATTTTTACCAGGTTCGGTACTCCTTATGCTCTAATTAGTGATGAAGGTTCACATTTTGATTGCAAATTAGTTGTTAATACTCTAGGTAGGTATAGATTTAAACATAAAATTGCCACGGCATACTATCCCCAGACAAATAGGCAGGCGAAAGTCTCTAATAGAGAGATTAAACAAATTCCAAAGAAGGTAGTCAATCCCAACCGAAAAGATTGGTCATCCAGATTGGATGAATCTTTATGGGCATATCACACTATATTCAAGACACCATTGGGTATGTCACCCTTCAATCATATTTATGGGAAACCCTATCATTTGCCTGTTGAACTTAAACATAAGACATATTGGGCAATCAAGAAATTTAATATGGATTAGAGTGCTACTGGTACCAACCGCCTCTTGAAGTTGAATGAGATGGAAGAATTTTGAGCACAAGCCTATGAGAATGCTAAGCTATATAAATAAAAGATTAAATGATGGAATGACAACAAAATTTTGCCACGACAATTTACACTTGGATAACAAGTCTTGTTATTCAATTCTAGGCTTAAATTATTTCCTAGCTAATTGAAATCTCGTTGGTCTAGCCCATTTGAGGTAGTGCATGTCCATCCTCATGGAGTTGTAGAAGTTAAAGACAGCAGGATTGGTTCAATTTTCAAAGTCAATGGCCAACTATTAAAGCACTACTTTAGAGCCCCTATATTTCGCGATAAAGATTTTCTCTCACGTTTTACCTTAGTTGTTTCACTTCTTGTCTAACTACTTTTTCTTTTCATCTTCTTCAACTTTCTCTACTTTTACTCCATTCAAACTGTAAAGGTCTCACCTTTTTATTTTCCAATCACTGTTGTCTTTACAATAACTCACCAAGCACCATCGTCTTCCAATTCTGTGCCTCCACGAGCCTTTTTCGGTAAAATCGTCGAAGAAAAGTATACCCAAAACATATAAAAGAGGCCATTTTGTCTAGAAAAAGGTTTCCTTTTTCAAAATGGCCCCTTTATGGGCTACTTTGAAGAAATCTCTTTCGTAGTGGAGAAACATAGATGGCAAATCTTCTATCTCCACCCCGATGATGTTCTCACTATGGCAATGAAAGAATTTTATGCTTATCTCACCTCTCATGATAATGATTTTATTTATGTGCATGGTGTCTTGGTGATGTTCGATGAAGACTCCATTAATACACAATATGGGTTATTTAACGATCCTAATGAACACGCCCAATTTGTCAAGACTATGACCATTGAAAGACTCCACCAAGTTCTGATAGATTTATGTGTCGAAGGGACGAAGTGGACAGTGTCTTGAAATGATTGCTATACCATTGATCGTGTCTTATTGAAGCTTCACTAGAGAGTCTGGTATCATTTCCTTAAAACTCACCTTATCCCTTCTACCTACAATTGAACTATTTCAAAAGAACGTTTGCTATTATTGCACTCGATTATGACGAGTAGAAAGATCAATTTTAGAAGCAATATTTTTAGAGAAGTCCACCACTGCTCTCAAAAGAATGTCGGTACCTTAAATTTTCCATCACTCATTACGACACTTTTTTAACGAGCAAAGGTTCCTATTCAAACGAATAAAGACACAATCCCCAACAAAGGAGCCATAACAAATAAACTCGCCCTAAGATTTTCTAGGGAGGAAATGCCAAGGCATCCGGGTTCCACATCTACATCATCACCACTTCTGAATATTGATACTGCTCCATCAACATCTCATAGTAACTTTGAGCAGAAAGTGATTGACGCGTTTGATATGTTGCAGTAATAATTCTGAATACTAGAGAAATATCGACAAAGGCTGGCCACTAATTTTGGCCGAGCTCAAGGGGAAATGGCTCTATTTTGGAGGTATATCCGATGAAGAGACAATGCCATGAAGAAATCTATTCATAAGAACTTTACCCGACCTATGCCTACATTCCCTGTTTTTACTGAATAATTGTTATTAGAGTTAGATGATGATGATGACGATGGTAAAGAAACCACTACAGAGAAGAAGACCACAGGAAAAGAAGGAGAAGTGGAGAAAACTGAATCCGTCCATGTTGAATTTGATAAGGATGATGATGATGTAAATTAAGCTACTACACCTACTAACACCACCACTACACCAACCACTATACCTATGATCGACCAAGAACGTACGGTTCATCAACTGATTGATGATCTCACGAAGTCAGACACTGATGATGAAGAAAAGGTGCCTATTAACAAGCTAAAACGAAAACGCTATAAGTGAGCTGCTGGAAAATCCGTTCAAGATGATGCTGGTGAAGTAGAAAGGAAGCATCACTACAAACGTGCTGCTAAGAAATCCACCCAAACCAATTAGAGTAACCCCAATTCTTTCCAAGCTTTTGTTTTCTTCTTTCATTTTATACCGTATGTTTGATGCATTCATATTTAGTTGTCATTGCTTTTTTATAATTGTCATTTGTTGTTTTTGCATTTTGCCATGTTTCATTGTTCATGCATTGAGGACAATGCATCCCTTAGATTTTAGGGTGTGTTAGGCTGTAAATATAGTATGCCAGAGCTAGATGCTTTAATATTCATGCATTTTGTCATTCATTTTTCCATTACATACAAATGCCAAATAATTGCCAGACTATACTGACTATATTGATATCGGTGATGTTCAATGAGGATAATAACTCTTTAATTAATGTAGAAAATTGTGAAAGTTAATTAAATATGTTTAGCTTAAGATAGTTGTTTGAAAATTGATTCCTAAAAGTAGAATAACTTAAGTATTAATGATATTAAATCTTTAGTAGGTTCCTTTTAATGCATTTAGAACTTTTGAACCTAAATTCAATAAGTTGGTTATAAATGATAAGGAATACCCTAGCAATAGTTTTACACTCTAATGTTTGAAACTATTGAGTAGGTTAGTAATACTTTATTTGCTCCATCGTATTATTGATCAGAAAAATGAGTTCAAATAAAAGCAAGTAAAAAAAAAGTTGTATTAATAATAATTTAGGAACATTCCACTGTAGTAATATGTTGATTAGCTAAAGAGGTAGTTGTTTGCTTCATCCATCTCTTTAGTTAAAAGCCTTAGCTTTATGAGTGAAATACATTTAAATTGTGGCATGATATACTACCTGGTAATCTAGTGTATGCTCCATTGAGATTGTCAAGTAAAGAAACCATGTGACAAGATGAATTCCCTAGAGAAAATAATATTTGTGATTAAAATTTTGAAATAATTGAATAGTGAAACTGAGTTTAGAGGAAAGATATCCTAAATACTTTACGAGAGGTCTGCTATAGTCAGAATTGCATAATTATTTAGGAACTTTTACTTTTAGGAAACATTTTCTGCACTTCATTTGCTAAACAAGCCTATAAAACTCGAACCAATTTTTTTAGAAGACTGCTAAGAAAAGAGGTATTAAATATACTTCATATGGTTCAACAGTGCAAATGGTAACCTGTGTGTTTTGGAAAATATTCATGCATTCATGCATACTCATATGCATTTTGCTTGAGGACAAACAATAACTCAGGTTTGGGGGTGTGATAACTCTTGAAAAGAGTTATACTTTAAGCCTCTTGATTCAATTAATTTTTTGTAATTAAGTGAATATGTTTGCATTTTCAGATATTTTTAGAAAATTACATAACAAAGCTTGGATTGTGCTATAAATGTTCTTATTTGTTACTTCCATTATTGGGGAAGAAATGTGTTGTTTGTGATTCGCAGCAGGTGCAGGATGAAGAAAAGAAGAGAAAAAGAGTAGGAAAATGAAGTGAGATATTGCCATGACAAAATGTTGGTTAGACTGCCAACACAAATGCCATGGAAATTTTAAGAAGATGACGCAACATTCATTCCACGTCACTCTCAGCCAACTGTACTTGTACTAGATAAACCATCCTGAATAAGAGGAAGCAAAAGGTGTCTGGTAAGAGGAAGGGACCTACCCTATAAAAAAGGAAAGAGAAAAGAGAGAATCGAAAAAGGAGAAAATATTGAGAAAATAGTTTTTTCTCTCTGCATCCGAATCTCATGAAATCTCAGAGAAAGAGTGGAAAGGGTAGCAGCTTACAAAACAGAAGAATTACAGACGCAAGGAATGGGAAGAGAAATCTGCCCTAGATTTTGCATCAAATCTCATTGTTAGAGTAAAAGCTAGAGTAGCGAAAGCTTCCTACAGTTCTGCCTTTATTTTCTGATTTGAACTTTGTAATTCATGTATTTAAACTGTTAGAATTAAGTGACCCGAATCCTTATTTAAATAAAATATAGTGGTAAAATAAAATAAAAGTAAAATCCCTATAGAATTATACTTCTTTTATTTTCTTTTAGAATAAGATTTTTTAAACCTTATTAAACTTCATCTATTTGATATTGACTAGAATAAGGTGTTTCAATCTTACTACACTCCTATTAGAATATGGTTTTACAAGCCTATAAATAGACATAGTCTACTCCTCTTGTAATCAATTAGAATTTGACATAGTGAATTTTTTTCTCCTCTGCCCGTGGTGTTTTCCAAAAGGGTTTCCACGTAAAAATCGGTTTGTTTTTTTATTTTTCTCTCTTTTTCTTTGCGATAAATTATCCATTACATATAATTCTTTTTTTTTTCAAATTGGTATTCGAGCTTCTGAGTTGTTCATCTCAATCACGGTAATGGCATCATTGAAGTATGAAATTTCGCTATTGGATTGCAACACTAGATTTGCGTTGTGGCAAATAAAGATGCAGTCAGTTCTTACATAGATGGACTTAGAGGAAGCCCTGCTAGGGGTAGATAAAATGCCTTCAACATTGACGGAGGAATAGAAGAAACACAAGGATCGAAAGGCGTTAACATAGTTACATCTGCATTTGTCTAATGAAATTTTGCAGGATGTGATGAAGGAGAAGACCGCCGCTGGATTATGGAAGAGGTTGGAACAAATATGTATGTTGAAAACTCTAAGATGTGATGAAGTAAATTTTTTATGCTTATCATTTGGAGGAAGGTGCGTCTATGCACGAACACTTAACAGTATTTAAAGAAATTCTCTCAAACTTGGAGGTCATGGAGGTTCAGTATGATAAGGAAGATCTAAGGTTGATTCTACTTTTTTCATTACCCCCGTCTTATTCAACCTTTAGAGATACGATTTTATATAGCCGCGAGTCTCTCGCAGTTGATGAGGTTTATGGTTCTTTAACCTCGTATGATAAGATGAAGCATCTTGTGGTTAAAACCGACTCTCAGTGAGAGGGTCTCATTGTTCGTAGGAGACAAGATCGGAATACTGATGATGATCATGGAAGGACACAAGAACAGAATCCTTATGGTAAATCTAAGGGTAGATCGAAGTCTTCAAACAGAGGTAAGACTTGTAACTTCTGCAAGAAGAAAGGGCACATTAAATCTGAGTGCTATAAGCTACAGAACAAGATCAAAAGGTAGGCTGCAAATCAAAATGGAAACAACCAGAAAATTCTGGTAAAGCTGATGTTGTAGAAGACTACAGCGATGATGAACTTCTAGTCGCTTCTATCAACAATTCTAAAGTGAGCGAGGAGTGGATCATTGATTCGGGTTGCACCTTCCACATGAGTCCCAATCGGGATTGGTTTACAACTTACGAAACTGTGTCTGAAGGTGTTGTTTTGATGGGAAATACTGCTTCATGTAGAATTACAAGTGTTGGAACAATTAAAGTTAAGATGTTTGATGGAGTTGTCAGAACACTTAGTGACATACGACATGTTCCAGAATTGAAGAGAAATTTAATTTCGTTGAGTAATCTTAATTTAAAAAGGTACAAATACACAGCTGAAAGTGGGGTTTTGAAGATTTCCAAAGGTTCCCTCATTGTGATGAAAGGCGGAGAAAGACTGTCAAGTTATATGTTTTGTAGGGTTCTACTATTACTGGTGATGCATCTGTCTCATCTTCTTCCTTGTTAGATGATGATATTACTAAACTTTGGAGTATATTCATTCTAACCTGTGGGGGTTATCCAGAGTACCTTCGAGAGGTGGAGCTAATTATATGCTAACTTTTGTTGATTTTTGCAGAAAAGTGTGGGCATTCTTCCTGAAGCAGAAAAGTAATGTGTTTTCCACATTTATGTCTTGGAAAACTACTATTGAAAAATAGACGGGAAAACAAATAAAATACCTCCACATAAACAATGGCTTAGAGTTCTGTTCTGATGAGTTTAATAAACTGTGCAATTTAGAAGGGATCGTGAGACACTTGATAGTTCGTCATACTCCACAGCAAAATGGTGTTGTAGAACGAATGAACAGAATGATCATGGATAAGGTTCAATGTATGTTGCCAACTGCCAACTTACCAAAGTCATTCTGGGCCGAAGCAACCTCTACTGTATTTTTTTAATCAACCGATCTCCATCCGTTGCCATTGAGAAAAAGACTGCACAAGAGGTATGGTCTGGTAATCCTGCTGACTATTCTGATTTAAGGATCTTTGAGTGTCTTGCGTATGCTCATGTTGATAATGGAAGATTGGAACCGAGATCCATTAAACGTGTTTTTCTTGGTTATAAAGCTGGTGTAAAAGGGTATAAGTTATGGTGTCCTGGAAATAGAAAAATTGTGATTAGCAGAGATGTTGTTTTTGATGAAACTGCTATGCTACCTAAATTTTATCCTAAAGACTCTTTCAATAAAGAAAATCAAAAACAGGTGGAGCATCAGATTAATCCAGAATCTACAATAGAGTCGACTCCTCAAGCCAGCACAAAAATTCAGAATAGAGTTGTTTCTTCACCACAATACTCTGTCGCCAAAAACAGAACTAGAAGAGAAATTAAACCTCTAAAGAAGTATGCCGAGGCTGATCTAGTTGTTTATGCTTTAAATGTGGCTGAAAATATAGATGCAAACTAAGAGCCATCTAATTATTCTGAAGAGGTTAGCTGTGAAGACTCAGAAAAGTGGATGTTTGCTATGCAAGAGGAGATGAAATCACTCCATAAAAACAAAATATGAGATCTTTTGAAACTTCCTAAAGGTAAAAAGGTTGTTAATTGTAAATGAGTATTTAGAAATAAAGAAGGGACTCTAGGAGTTGAAGAACCCAGATATAAGGTAAGGCTTGTTGCAAAGGGTTACAGTCAAATTCCAGGAGTGGACTTCACAGATGTGTTCTCCCCAGTTGTGAAGCATAGTTCGATTAGAGCTTTGCTTGGTATTATGTCCATACATGATTTGGAGCTTCAGCAGTTAGATGTAAAAACTGCATTTTTGCATGGAGAACTTGAGGAGGATATTTACATGCAACAACCAGAGGGTTTTACAGTCTCAAAAAAAGAGGACTATGTTTGTTTGCTGAAAAAGTCTCTTTACGGTTTCAAACAGTCACCAAGACAGTGGTACAAGAGGTTTGATTCCTTTATGACTTCTCATGATTTCAAAAGAAGTAGCTTTGACAGTTGTGTTTACTTTAAGAAAAACAGTGATGGTTCTTTTGTTTATCTACTCCTTTATGTTGATGACATGTTAATAGCAACGAAATATAAAGGAGGGATAAGAAAGGTTAAAACCCAACTAAGTGAATAATTTGAGATGAAAGATTTGGGACCAATAAAGAAGATACTTGGTATGGAGATTCTCAAAGATAGAAAAGCAAGTAAATTGTACCTAAGTCAGAAGGGGTACATTAAGAAAGTTCTTTGCAGATTCCATATGCAGAATGCTAAGCTTGTTAGTACTCCTTTAGCAGCTCATTTCAGACTTTCATCTGCTTTGTCTCCACAATCAGATGATGAGATTGAGTACTTGTCACGCGTTCCATACTTTATTGCAGTGGGATCTCTCATGTATGCTATGGCTTGTTCACGTCTAGATTTATCATATGCAGTCAGCGTAGTTAGCAGATACATGGCGAATCCTAGTAAAGAACATTGGAAAGCAGTTCAATGGATTTTAAGATACTTACGAGGTACTACTAATGTTTGCTTATAGTTTGGAATAACTAGAGATGTATTCATTGGGTATGTTAATGCTGATTTTGCTGGAGACCTTGATAGAAGAAGATCTCTCACAGGTTATGTCTTTACAATCGGAGGTTGTGCAATCAATTGGAAAGTCACTTTGCAAACTACAGTTGCTTTGTCTACCACTGAAGCTGAGTATATAGCGATTACTGAGGCTTGTAAAGAAGCTAATTGATTGAAGGGACTCTTTAGTGAACTCAATGAAGACCTTCAAATCAATACAGTATTTTGTGATAGTTAGAGTTCCATCTTCCTTACAAAAGATCAATTTTTTCATGAGAGAACAAAACACATTGATGTTCGGTATCATTTTGTTCGTGATATTATTGATCGTGGAGATATTGTTGTGAGCAAAATTAGTACTTATGAAAATCCTGCAGATATGATGACTAAGTCACTTCCTATAACCAAGTTTGAGCATTTCTTAGACTTGGTTGGTGTTCATTGTTGAAGTTAAACCCTTAAGGGGTTTTATGAAAGAGGTAGAGAACTTGTTCATTGAGAGTTTGTGACGAAGAACTTGTTCATTAAGAATTTGTGTCAAGGTGGAGATTGTTAGAATTAAGTGACCCAAATCCTTATTTATATAAAATACAGTGGTAAAATAAAATAAAAGTAAAATCCCTATAGAATTATACTTCTTTTATTTTATTTTAGAATAAGATTTTTTAAACCTTATTAAACTCTATCTATTTGGTATTGATTAGAATAAGGTGTTTCAATCTTACTACACTCCTATTAGAATATGGTTTTACAAGACTATAAATAGACATAGTCTACTCCTCTTGTAATCAATTCGAATTCGACATAGTGAATTTTCTTCTCCTTTGCCCGTGATTTTTCCCAAAAGGGTTTCCACGTAAAAATTTGTGTGTTCTTTATTTTTCTCTCTCTTTTTCTTTACGATAAATTTTCATTACATATAATTATTTTTTTTCATAAATAATAATGTTGAATGGTTTTGTTATGGATTTGAATGTTCAACAAATGAGCTAGTTCTCATTAGGTTGGAATTATTTGAGAGAATTTTTATTATCTTTAATGACCATGGTTTGATTTTGAGTAGGATACTGTTTCATTCGATTTGTGATTATTTTAAATACATGCATGCAGGCTCTAGACATAGATAATTGTATGGTATGTTATTAGATCTATTTTAATTCGAGAAAGATTAATTAGATTGGATTATAATCGGTTGATATAAGCAAGGATTCAAAAGAATATTTACAGCACTCTAAACGTAGAAGTTGCAATTTGTATAGGGACAGGGAGAAAATTTTGGATATCATTCTTCTGTTCTATAGACATACAGAAACTCTAAATGATAGCTCAAGGTCTGGCTTTCGAAATAAGCAGACTGTAGTAGTTAGTACCTAAGTAGTAGAATGGTCAAAATTTTGCCATGGAATTATTATGTTATAAAAATAATCCTGAGTAATTCCAACCTTTATCATTCAACAGTACAAACTCTTTCCCAATTATTCTTTGAGAATTTCCATAAAATTTTAATTGCCCTAGCATATTTTCATTCATACTTGATTTTAGTAATCCATTCATTACATTTCTTTGTCAATTAGTCACTTGTTTCTTTTGCACGTTTTAATTAGTCAACTTTATAGTAATAGCATAACCAATTATTTTAATCAATTCTGATCCCTGTGGAGATGATACTCACTCATCACTTTATTACTTGATTCGACGTGTATACCTGCACATTCGCATTACACATTCACACCTGACAATGGGCGATGTCTATGCTAGTTAAATTGCAGAACCCGTATGAAACTCAGGGAATTTAATTATGTGCATTAGTTCTTTGTTACCCAAGACCTTAAAAGTCACTTATGATTACTGTTGTATAGATTCTCACTAAGTTCATCCAAACTTATGAGTATTTCACCTTGATTGCAGGGTCAAGGAATGACTCAATGATTATATGGAGGGACCAAGCCAGATACTGCCAAGTCCACACGAATGGCATAGTAGCTATATTGTGCATATATAGGGGCACCCCTAGAGGCTACTCCTCGGGGTTCAAATAAGTGTAATTATATTGAGTTTAAATCCGAATTAAAAATAAATATGTATATATATATAACTGCTCAACAAAGAAAAATGATTGTAAGAACCTTAACACTTATAAAATAGAAAGCTTATTTGAAGTTTATCAATTTTTAATAAAGTTAGAATTATTGTTATAAGGTAAGTATGGGTTAAGTTTGATATGAATAAGTTGTAGATAAGTCAAGTCGAAAATGTTGTTGAGTAATTTGGTTCAATTGTGACATTGAGTACTCGGACTCGACAATTAGGTCAGGTATACGGTGTTACAAAATATATTTTCTCATATATTCTGTAATGATAAAGTTTCCATAACTTGGATGGAATTAGAATTTGGTTGAGAAAATTATTTAATAGAAAAATTAATTAATTTCAATTAAAGTAATAAATAATATTTATTTTGGAATATACAAAACATGTATTGGTTTGGATTAAATTATAAATTACTGGGTTAAAAGTCTAGGAAACACGTATAATTGGACCCAATACAAGAGAGGCCCAAGACCTCAAAATGTGTTTGAAGGGTGGCAAACCTAGTATGATCTCCTAGTAGAACTAGGAGACTTTTTTTTTCTATCAGATAAGTATTATTTGTATTATATTAATTCAATCAGGATTGTTCAATTTCTCCCTATAAATAGATGGCACTGGTAGGGCTAAAAATATACTAGTTAGACACAACTTTCAGATATTATTATTCTGCCGAAAATAGTGAGAATTTATTTTCTAAGTATAAATTCTATTTTTCGAGAATAACTATTCTACCGATTTCTATAGAGAGATATTTACTTTCCTACTGAAAGTAAGAAAATTATTTCTGGTTATGTGTTTGATTCGTGATTATTCGTGCCCATACTTGGAGCGACTGGTTTTGTGTTTGATTCATGATTATTCGTGCCCACACTTGGAGCGGTTCGTGGTACAGGAACAATTAGGAAGGTCATTCGGTTGAAAGCTAGGAATGTCTAGAATCATCTTGCACAAAGCACAAGTACTTTTCGAGAAAATTTTATTGCTATAAATGTCACAAACTGACTCATTTTTAAAATTTTTAACTTTCTGTTGTGACAGAAAACCATTTTTAAACCGGATTCTTTCCAACAAATGGTATCAGAGTCAAGTTGTGCTATTTTTGTAACACAAATCGATACAAAAATTTCTCTCTTCTTAATGTTTGGTAAATTTTTAATAAGATGTTACATTCCTATAATTATTAGCATGTTTTGGGTTATGAATGTATTTTATTATTTAAATGATAAAGTAATTTTGTCGAAGTTGGGATTCATAGAAATTAAAGTGGTTGTAATTATTATTTTAATATTTTTCCAAGATATGTAATTAGATTGTGGACTATCATCTCCATGTAAGATTTATTTTATTTATTTTAGAACAGTTCATGTAAGGTAGAAATAGACACAAGTATTATGTAACTAAATTTTTTTGATGAATCCTGGAGAATCGAGACATATCCACGATTGATTAAGACAAAGCAAACCGGACCCAACCAACTGGAAAAAGTCCAACGGTGGTGGCCGGTGGTGGTTGACGGTGACGACCTTATGACGGTGGTGGTGACAACAACCGTGGTGGAAAAAAAGTTTGTGGTGCCAATAGAAGTGTGTCAGTAGATCCCTTCAGTGTTTGTCAGTAGATCCCTTCGGTGTTTTTTTAGTCCTTTTTTATTTTGTGGAATAACCCCAAAAATCAAGATACTTGACTTTCACCTAGAAGACCCAACGTATGCTTTGGGGTAATAATTTTTTTATTTTATAGGACAGAATCATGGAGACTTTGGCTGATCAGAGTCATTTAATTTTCTGCTTTTCTGTGATAGCATAATAATATTTAAATTGACTGCAAAGTATGTTTATGCATATATATGATAAGTGTAACACCCCTAACCTGGATCGATCGCCCGAGGTACAAGATGCTACGACAAAAAACATAACATGTAACATTCATAAATGCACTCAAACATACAAGTTTTTATGTAAGCATCTCATAAAATCAAATTTCATAGCATTCATACTCAATCTCGGTCTCAAATAGACTTACGAAAGCCTTAAAACCAACCTGAGAACATTTAAGGACCTAATTGTAAACTATACAAAAAGTAAAGAAATTTCAATAAATAATGTAACACATAGTAAAGAAATTTCAATAAATAATGTAACACCCCAAACCCAGCCTAGACGTTACGGTCGGATCTGGCGTGTCACATTGAAGTGTCTTCGAAAGATTGGACTCGTTGGTAAAAATTTGTTTCCAAGTTTAAAATTAACTCCTTTATTATTAAATAAAGAAAAGCCTTTATCTTGTTATCAGATTTCGTTTTAATAAATTAGTTCTAAATCGCGGAAGCTTTTTAAATTCTATTGTTTAAAAAAACCCGTGTCTTTGAAAACAGTAATTATTTTAAAACTCGTCTTCTCCTAACTAGCAGTTTAAAATAGGTAAGCAAAAGCCCAATTAAAAATTTGAACAAACTTAAAGGCGTTATTACAAAAACATAACCAAACTTATAATTTAAATTAAAATAGAAGTAAATGTGAACAGCAGCAATTGTGTGGCCACCTCCGAGTCCCTCGCAGCACCGAATCGCCTAAGGCTAAGGATTACCTGCACAGTTAAAAGGAGAGGGTGAGTTTATGAAACTCAGTGTGTAACCTCCTATCAGTCAATCAATATACAACATGCAAGATGATGCTGGGCACGAGCCCTAAGCGATGTCATGTGGGCCTTAGCCCAACATCTGATGTGATCAAAGGTCAGTAATGCAACCGATCTCAATCCAGCCAACACACCACTCCATACCACCAACACACCATGTGTGGATAAAATCTACCCACCCAGCCAACACACCAATATCGCAGCAAAGCTGCCAATAATAGAATCGCAGCAAAGCTGCCAGTAATAATATATGTGGCGAAGCCACCAGTACAGTATACTTCCCCCATATCAGTATCTCAACCCCATGCATTATGTCATGTCATAAATCATACGTGAATGTCGAACGTCATACTCAGTAACAGTCATATATATATCATAGAACAAATCAACCATACATAACATAAGGCTATAACGATCATTTCATCTCCTAGGGGTATAACAATCATTTTACCTTATGGGGGTATTTCAGTCATTTTACCCTTTGGGGGTATTTCGATCATTTTACCCTTCGAGGGTATTTCGATCATTTTACCTTTTGAGGGTATTTGGTTCATTTTACTCTTCGAGGGTATTTCAGTCATTTTATCCTTCGAGGGTTTTTGGGTCATTTTACCCTTTGAGGGTATTTCAGTCATTTTACCCTTCGAGGGTATTTCAGTCATTTTACCCTTCGAGGGTATTTCAGTCATTTTACCCTTCAAGGGTATTTTAGTCATTTTACCATTTGGGGTATTTCGGTCATTTTACCCTTCGAGGGTATTTCAGTCATTTGTCCACGAATCGCAACTTGGGCTTACCACTCGAGCGATCACATGCCCGTGTGGTCTCAAACGCCGTGTTTACGGCTTTTCAGCTTTTCGCCGATCTACGGTTGCAATGGGTGATTACACACCTGTTTACGAGAAGAGCGCAAATCTCTACGAACGCCTACCTAGAATCAAACATGAGCCAAAGTTAGTTCATTACTGCTAGGGTAAAACGCCCTCTTAAAAGCACTTAACCCAAAACACCCTCCTTACCTTGATTGAACGCTGAGGCCAAAGATTGACTATTTCAAATAACTTGCAAACCACCCCTCCTCGAAGGAAACCCTAAGACTGCAACGAGTAACACCATATGAGGAAGAAAACAACCAAAGGCAATCAAGGGATAAGGAAGAAGAGTATTCTGTTTTGAAAAAGAAAAGAAGAGAACAAATATACTCAAGTGAGAAGTATAACTACCTACCGAAAGTCAAAAACCTGTAGCACAGGAACGGCAAGAAGCAGTAAAGAAAATCAACATAGAGAATGATACAATGAATAGGTAATATTCGGCTAGAAGATAAGAAAGGAGAAAACCTGACAGGGGCAAACCGATGAAAACAAAGAGATTATTCGGCCAAAGAAGAAAAAGATAAGAGAAGGAAGGTTCGACCAGTAAAAAAGAGAAAAGGGAAAGAGAGAAAAGGGAGGATTCGGCAAAGAGGGAAAAAGAGAGGAAAAGAAAAGTGACAAAACCTAAAAGGTACTTCCCAAAACTAGGCAAAATTCGGCAATAAAAGAAATTCTTCCAAATGCCAAAAATGACAAACTTTCCCCTTAGTCGAAATCCCAAGGGTTGAATTACCCCAAACGGCACACACTCCCCCTCCTCATCCAATTCCTTGATTTTCTCCTAAAAACTCTCCCCTTATCCCTCCTTGATTTTCTCCACCACTTCCTCCTCAACTCCCCCAACCACTCTATTCAAAATTCATTCAAACTCTCCATAACTGTGTTTCAGTCCAACACCACTACCTACACAGCTCAAGCAGCAAAATAATTACTTCCTTGCACAACCCAAGACTTGAACCTCTGACCTCAAGAATACTTCACAAGCCATCTACCACTGGACCAATAGGATCTTTGTGTCATAAAACAAGTACTAATATATATAAGGCCTAAGTGCCAGTGTCCAGATTCATTTAAGGGAAAAACTAAAAATTCTGCAAAACCCAAGACTTGAACCTAGGCTTCTCAAACACTCCCATACACACCCAAATCACTTAGCCAATAAAGCAAACAAGCAATTTGTATCAAATCATGAAAAAATTAAATACTTAGATTTTTGGGGCGTTACAAATAAGATTCACATGGCCGTGTGATAGGCTGAGGCCCTCTGGAGCTATGTGACATGGTCATGTTTCCAAATTGTGTAATAGACTGATGTCATGTAATCTTGAGTCACATGGTCGTGTCGCCAAGCTGTGTAACTAACTGTGGCCATGTATCTCAAATATCACCTAAATCAAATAGACCACGTGGTTGTGCCATATGCTCGTGTATGACACACGACCATGTGTTAGGCCATGTATCAATCCATGTCTACCTAAAAGAACCTTACAAGACAAGTAAAATACCTAGGCTCATTTAAGCCACAAGTAAACCTTATATCATTATTCAAACCTATTCAAAAATCATCAAGACATACCCAAAACAACACTTAGTTCATTCATCCTAAGTGCTTATATGCCACAATTGGCATCTCAATTCAACCATTTACCAACACACATCCATCATCTTTCATCCATAATTTCTATCACCTAAACATTTCCATATAACCATCATTCCATGTACCAAACATAGCATTTTCAAGCAATTTCATTAACCTTACCTTAAAAACCAAATAGACCTAACTTTACCAATTCAAAATTCTACTTCATCTAAAGTAATCCGTACATGTTCAAACACACACATCAATTACACCAACAAGCCATATCTACTTTTTCCATGTTACTTTAAAACTTAAGCTACGGAGCATGATCAAAGCATTACAAATATATAAACATTCATATCTATAATATTAAAAACTTAACCAAAATACTACATGAACATTCATGTAACCATTTCAAACCACAATTTGCATATTTACATACGAAACCAAAACACCTATTTACAAGCCATTTATAACCTATCCCAAAATGGTCAAAAATCTTTCAAGTCATTGAACGGATAGTGTGAACTCTGACTTGACTTCCAATCGATTGCAAAACTTCCGATAATTTCCAAAGACTCAACAAAACAAACGTTTATACAATTTAAACATAACTTACCCGAGTCTAAATAAATTAAGCAATGAACATACAATTTATACAATTATGAAACATGGTATTCTTTGATTGCTTATACAAACCACAAACCAACAATGTTAGTTCCTTCACAATATGAACATTAAAAATTTCCATTCTTATAAATTGTATTCTAGTGAACATTCGTGGTACATATATAACAATTCACTTAACAACCATACTATCATTTTCGTTCCATATTTAATGTTT
This sequence comes from Gossypium raimondii, assembly GCF_025698545.1. Taxonomy (NCBI): domain Eukaryota; kingdom Viridiplantae; phylum Streptophyta; class Magnoliopsida; order Malvales; family Malvaceae; genus Gossypium; species Gossypium raimondii. The sequence goes on along the minus strand of NC_068572.1, from coordinate 33,246,955 downwards.
TTACCCAATGAACTATAGTGAAATAACGTTAGATATGCAGGATAACAATTCTCACACGAGTTGTGAATATAATGCTTACACAAGTTGTGAAAATGGACCTGCTCACACGATCTATGGGTCAAGATGATAATGTTACATGATGATGCTCACACAAGCTGTGAAGAATCCACAACAAATGCGGGATCTTAGCCATCAGTAAGACATTCAAGACCAACACTCGAACGGTAATCGGTAATAACCCTTATGACATGTCAGTCGTATCCTAGTCATTCACTAAGTTCATATGGGCCTCAATTCATATCCATATCATTCAGTTATTTAGACATTATAACATTCACATGAATTCAACCGTATAATTTACATATTTCATTCACATACATCAATTATGCTATATATCACACTTTAATCCATCTAGTAATCAAAATTGTTGTTCCATAATCTTACACTACAAGTTACATAATCATACCAATAAACAATACATTTATAATTCCACTAAGTATTATACGAATTTACCTAAACCGAAACAACAACAACCACGACACCAATGACTACTCATCAATTTTTCTTTTTTCGCGTTTGTCTACCGGTTGATCCATTTTTTGATCTATAATATAATTTAATTCAATTGTCAACTTCAGTTACCTTATAATGACAAAATAAATGCACATGACACTTAAGTAATAATTTTCATTATTCCCTAAACTTTTACCTGTTATTCAATTTAATCCCTAAAATCGAAACTTACATATTTTTCACAATTAATCCAACAACCTTAGTTCCAAATTTTATTTATTCCTTAATAACCCTTAAGTGACTATACTTCATAAAAATTCCTTATAAATTCAATATTTTATCACTTTAGTCCCTAAACTCAAAACTAACTAAAATTACTTTACAAAATAGTCCTATTTCACAACCAAATCCATAAATCAATCATTTAACCTCATAAACATAAAAAATCCACTAGTGACAAGCTTCAAAACCTTTAGTAGTTTTATGAAATATTCCCTGATTTAACTAGATTAAGCTACAATGATCTCAAAAACATAAAAATCATGAAAACCAGATTTAAAAATTACTCACATGCAAGGCCGATTGTACTTGAAGAAGAAATGGCTATGGCTTCTCAGGTTATTTGTGTTTTTAAGTAGAGAAGAAATGAAACCAAATGGATGATGATGTTTCATTTTTTATTCCTTTTACTTAACATATTTTATTTACTTAATAACTAATAAAATAAAATTAAACATATGTCCAACCGTCCCAATATAATTAAATATGGTATATTTGCTTTATTAAACCTTTAACATCTCCTAGACAAGCAAACTAACTAATAAAAATTAATATTGGCTAACTTTAATGGTTTTTACATTTTAATCCTTATACCATAATTAAACATTCAATTGCTAAAATTACTGGACCAAACTCTAATACAACACTTTAATAGCCTTGTAAATATTAAATAATTAGTATTTACTAACTTATTTGTAACACCCTATACCTAGCCTGGTTGCCAAGCCCGAATATCCGGATGTCACACCACCGTCTCGTGTCATACACAACAACTAAAAGCTCGTTCTAAACGAAACATCTTTCATATTATCATTCGTATAGGTTTTTGACCGAACATATTCTTATTTATCGACTATACATGCTGAACACACATCAAAAGGTCTTAAAATAATAATTAAACATGCAAAAGGTCCATTTAACAAAATCTCAAAACTGTCACGTAGGTATCGATACTGACACTAGGGTATCGATAGCACCTAGAAAAACAATACCAAATTTTCGTTTTGTTTCTCAATTAAAAACTTAAAGTCTCGAAAATTATAGATACATGTCATGAAATATTGATACTTTAACCCTGAATCTCGATACTCGAGCAAAGATATTGATACCAAATCTCTATTCTGACTTCTTACATGTTTCAAAACAAAGAGGTATTGATTTTACAACACGAATATCAATACCCTTGCTCCATACTTAAAAAATGCACCATACATAAGTAATTAATTCATTCCAATTTAGTTCCTAAACATCATGCATCAATTACTTCGATAAATAATCATTCAACAACCTAATTAACAGTTCAATATTGCAAAATCATGTTCGAGCAAGAAACGTCAATCCATCCTAATGTTCATGAACCCAAGCATAACAATAACATGTAATCCTTATAAACCAAACCAAAAACTAGCAAAACGTTTAGAAGTTAACATGTATGAACAAGTCTATCACATTGCCTCTTCCCCAAAATGTAAATAAATAAAGAACACCTACAAAATAACAAATAGTCTTGCTTGGATCACCTCTTGGAAACCACATCGCTCTAATCAACTCCCTATTAATCTGTAAGGGTTTAAAAGGAGTGGGTGAGCTTAACAAGCTCAGTGAATGCTCAAAATAACCACAATGCAAACAATTCATCAAGCATCAACGAAACACCCATATAGTATAACCTCAACAGTTCAAACTCTAGTGTCATATTATACTTGCTCATGCATTAGTAATAGTTATTTTACATGGTAAACATATTCACTTTTAAGCATATATCACATTACACATATAATTACATAACGTTCAAGAACATATCACAATACTCATATAGTCGCATAACATTTAAGTATATATCGCAATACTTAAAAACATGTTTATAGATAAATTGCATAATTGTCACATGTCATATAAACACATATCAAAATACACATATATTCATAGTTTAAGATAATTTGGCACTTGAGCTATGAAGCATAAAAGTGAGCTCTACCATCATTCATTGGATACACGGATCTTCAACACACCAAACATAGACTCATAGAGTCAAACATGTCCCAAAAGTTAAGTATAAAGCTAGCACTCCCCTTATTTCCCCTCACACGTCCCGTTGAATGGAGCTTAGCTCACATTCCTTTATCTCTCCAACATGTCCCAAGGCCTCAATGCCCAAAATCACTGTACATATAGGTGAGTACTCATAATTCTATGGCATGCCAACTATATCCAACGGTTTCAAGATCACAAGGACAAAATATCTGAAATCAAACACATATTAGTTACCGATTATCTATGTACTATCACTGCATATTTGCATCTTTAACAAAACACTGTCACTAACATTAAACATATACATACCATGTATACATTTTCACTTTCACAACGATTATCATAACCACATATCACATGCTATAACATCTCATCTCAATTCGCATATTCACAAGTACATAAGCACATAGTTCACAATATAACATAGGTATGAGAAAGCTTACACTCAGAATTTAGAGTAGGGGTTTAGGCTACTACCAAATTCCCAAATAACGTATTGAATCATGCTACAAGCAATTATTCCAAACACTTACCAATTACGCTTTCATCGAAAAGTTGAAAGCTCAAACTAGCTTTTCCTTGCCTTTATCTCTACTCGCAGAAGGTCCTATCTAATCCAGAACTTCAACACAAAAATTTACACAACAATGCATTCAATAATCAGCTAAGTACTCACCATAAGCAATCAAAAACATAAGCCTAATTTAAGTTCTCATGTAGCTGAAACCATTAACATAACCATCTTGAAATCCAGATATCTCGATCTACCTTTCATAGTTTTTCCTAAAACGAGTTTCATTCATCTAATCATTCCTCTACGGCTAATTCCTAACCTTTAAACTACAATAAAATACTCAATTCATAGTATCGACTTCTTCGACATGTTTTATGGCTATTTTTCAAAAATTCATTAAAATGTTAGAAATCTTTAATGAAACTTAAAAGTAAGTTTAGAAACCTTCTAATCACATCAAAACTAATTGAAAAACACTTTGAAACATCGTTTTTTTGCAAAATCTCAAATTTCACCATTAACGATCAAAGTTTCAACTTTTATTTAAAACATGTGATTTAATGGCTAAAAGCTTGGTTTTAAAGACTAAATAACTTTAGGAGTTGAATCATTACCTTAGACGATAAAAAACTAAGCGTTTGATTAAAAACCCGAAAAACCTGAAAGCTTGACAATGGAGAAAACTATTATGTTTTTCGGTGTTTTTCTTAACTTCTATGGAGGTTTATGACTAGGAGGATGAAGGAAATCAATGGAATTAAGGTTTAGGAATCAAAATTGAGGGATTATGATGTAGAGGAGCAAAGGACGATAAAGCATAAAGGGTGAGAGAAACTATCATGGGTTTTATGAAGATGGAGGGGAAAATAGGTTATTTTTTAAAGTTTGGTTTAATTTCCTCTTAAAACTCCAAGTTTTTAATCTTTTAAAAATCAATTATTTTAAAAAAAATAATGGTATTTAAAACTCTTTTTCAAAAATTGACTTAATTTTCTAAAAACCATAGTAAAAAACATTACCGATAACTCATGTTGCAAAATTTTGAACACTTTAAGGCTAAAATTCCTAAATTACCCGTAAAAATCGTATGCCTTATTTTGGGGTGTTACTTTACTAGTTAGAATTATGGTCTTGAAACCATCATTTTCTACACCACTGGAAAACAGGCTATTACAACTCTCCCCTCTAAAGAGATTTTCATCCTTGAAAATCTTACCAGAAAAAATTTTGGGTATTACAATTTCATAGCTTCTTTCGGTTCCCAGGTGGCTTCCTCGATACCATGTCTTTGCCAAAGAACCTTTACTAAAGCTATTCATTTGTTTCTCAATTCTTTAATTTCCCGAGTCAAAATTTTAACCAGTCCTTCACTGTACATCATGTCCAACTGTAACTCTAATTAAACAGAAGAGATCAGGTGAGAGGGATTAGATCTGTACGGTCTCAACATTGATACATGAAAGACATTATGAATCTTTTCGAGTTTTGATGGAAAAACCAGACTATAAGCTACTAGTCCTATTCACTCAAGAATTTTATATGGGCTAATAAATTGCAGACTGATTTTCCCTTTTCGGCCAAAACAGAGAACTTTTTTCTAGGACGATACCTTCAGGAACACTTTATCACCAATCTAGAATTTAATATCTTTTCTTTTTAAGTTGACATGCAATTTTTGACGGTCTCAAACAGCTTTCAAACAATCTCATATAACCTTAACTTTTTCTTCGGTTTCACGGATCAAATCTATCTTAGAGTGTTCCAGCCTTACTTGGATTAGTTTGTTGTGGTTTTCATTAATGATATTATAGTCTATTCCAAAAGCATGGTTGATCATGAGGAGCACTTAAGGATTGTGCTAAAGACTTTGCGCGAGAATAGGTTATACGCCAAATTGAACAAATGTGAATTTTGGTCAAGAGAAGTGCATTTCCTTGGTCATGTTATCTCTACTGAAGGTATTAATGTAGATCCTAATAAAGTCAAAAATGTGCTTGATTGGAATTTGCTAAAGAATGTTACAGAGGGATGCTACTTCTTGGGTTTGGCGGGTTATTACAAAAGGTTTGTAAAAGGGTTCGCCATGTTAGTAACACCCCTCATGTGATTATTAAGAAAGAAAGAGAAGTTCAAATAAACAGACGTGTGTCAGAAGAGTCTTGATATGTTGAAAGCTATTTTAACTGAAGCTTCTATCTTAGCCTAACCAGAATCTAGTATGGAGTATACAGTGTTCACGGACGCATCTCTTAATGGGTTAGGATATGTGCTAGTGTAGAAAGGGAAGTTTGTGGCATATGCTTCTCTCCAGCTTAAGCCACATGAGAATAATTATCTGACTCGTGGTTTACAGCTGCTAGTAGTAGTTTTGACACTTCAAGTTTAAAGGCACTACCTTTATGGGGAGAATTTTCGTGTGTTTTCTGATCATAAAAGTTTAAATTATCTAATGACGCAGAAGGATTTGAATCTGAGCCAACGACGTTGGATGGAGCTCTTGAAATACTATGATCTGGCTATTGAGTACCATCTTGGAAAGGCTAATGTGGTAGCTGATCTCTATCTAGAAAGACTATGGTAACCTTAGCATCCCTTCGAGCAAATGTTTTTTTGGCTAATGATGGGTCACTTTTGGTAGAATTAACTATTTGACCTACCTTCTTATCTTAGATCTTGGACGAACAGTTGAAGGATACACAGTGCGAGGTATATAAGCAACGTTTATCGTCTAGAGAATCAACGAGTTTTAACCTAAAAAAATATGGTGAACTTCAATTTATGGGAAGGTTGTCTATGCTAGTAGGAATGGTTTAAGACAAGCATTATTAAGAGAAACTCATCAATGACCCTTCTCGCTTCATCTAGAAAGTGTTAAAATGTATCGTGATTCAAAAAGTTTATATTGGTGGCTTGGAATGAAGAAAGAAATAACATAGCACATCTCCAATTGTTTGACATACCAGCGAATTAGAGCAGAAAATCAAGTTCCCTCAGGCAAGCTGTACCATTTGGAGATACTTGGGTGGAGGTGGGACAAGATCACCATAGATTTTGTTTCAGGACTCCCTTTCAGCCCTTTAAAGAAGAACTCGGTTTAGGTAATTATAGATTGGCTTACCAAGTCAGCCCGTTTCTTATTTGTGCGCATAAATTACTCGTTGGAAAACTTGGTTGAGCTCTACGTTTTTGAAATAGTACGCATGTATAAAATTACAACATCTATAGTTTCAAATCGTGACCCAAGATTTATGTCGAGATTTTGAAGACAACTACAAGAATCGTTGGGAAAAAGTTACGATTCAGTATTGCCTTTCATCCTCAGTCAGTTGGGCAGTCTAAAAGAGTTATACAAGTCCTTGAGTATATGCTCCAAAGCTGTGTGATAGATTTTGGGCTAAATTGGGAAAGATATCTCCCTTTGGTAGAGTTTGCGTATAATAACAAGCATCACGCTAGTCTAGAAATGTCACCCTTCGAAGATCTGTGTGGAAGAAGGTGCAGATCACCCACTTGTTGGATGGAACTCAGTGAAAGAAAAAATTTTGGTCCTGATTTAGTACGAGAAACATAGGGAAAAATTCCTATCATTTGAAATATTCTAAAAGTAGTTCAAGACAGTTAGAAAGCTTATGCTGACCTAAAAAGGAAATAAATCTCTTTCGAAGTGGGTGACAAAGTATTTCTGAAGGTTTCTCCTTGGAAAAAGATCATAAGGTTCGAACATAAAGGTAAATTAAGTTTGTGTTTCATAGGACTATATGAGATTCTGGATTAAGTTGGTCCAATGGCGTACAGATTGGCGTTGCCACCAGAGTTATCAAAGATACATAATGTGTTTCACGTATCTATGTTAAGAAGATATCGATCAAATCCAAATCATTTTGTTTAAGTTGAAGCACTGGAAGTGGAGCCAAACTTGTCCTATGAAGAGAAACCTATTCACATTTTAGCAAGGGAAGTAAAATAGTTGAGAAGCAAAAAAAATTCCTTCAGTTGAAGTAATATGGAGAAATCATAATACATAAGAAGTCACTTAGGAAAGCGAGTTCGATGAAATGACAATATCCTTACTTATTCACTGGTAAGAATTTCGAGGACAAAATTTTCTAAATGGGGGAGAATTGTAACAGCCCACTCGGTGGATAATATATCAACTCACTGTTTGGCATATAGTTGTTTATGCTAAGAGTAGAAAATGAATAAGCTGGTAGAGTATTTGTTTTTGGTTGTGAGTTTAGCGTATTTTATAGGATTCACCATTTGACGAACTCTAGGTTTTGGTGAACTTTAGGGTTTGGCTGACTCTTCTTTTAAGGTATTTGCCAACCCCAAATGTTTGGGCGAGCTCGTTAGTTCACAGCTCGATAAGTTTACTTTTATGGTTAATATATGTTATGATGATGTGGTAAGTGAAGATAGAGTTTAGTTAGAATTGAACTAGAATACTATTGATGATTTGATGCTTAATTAATTATTCTCGAATTTCTAGAGCGATCGTGGGATCCTCTGACTTCTTACTAAGTTTTTTTCCTGTGTGTCTCTCTATAAGGATATCAGAATAGCTAGTTTGCATGTTTTTTTTTTGCTTTTTCTTCTTCTTCTTTACATTTCTCCTGAAGCTTTAGAAATTCTAAGTTCGCATCTTTAGCGAGGAGTTTCCAGTACTTAGCTGACTCCATTGTAAACATTAGATTACTGGTAATTTCTAGTAAACCCTTAGGTCATTTTTAAAGAAATTTACGTGTTTACAATAATGCATGCATAGCATTTAGAATTGTTCTTGAGGGAGGAAACCTCTTAATTCTGGGTTGCATGCTACCGATTGGGTTGCATATTGCCAATTCATGCATACATATCAAATTTAGATAGTTTTATAATTTGATAAATGTGTTTGTCTCTCTTTTATCTCAAGAAGCTAACGAAGGTCCAAGCAACAATGGTAAAGGACTTGCTGAGTAGGTTATTGTGTTAGACTTTCTGGTGAGTTCCTTCTTATTCCATGTGTTGTAAATTCTATTGTTGTATAAATTCTGCAAGGCAACTGTTCCTTCTCAGCAATGTAAATGGGTGTTAGTTTTGTGGTGTTCAACCAATATTATTAGTGTGGGTATGGTCTGTTATGTTTCGATGTGTAACACCCTCGTTACTACACAAGCTAGTACCACCAATATGTGATATGTGATATGTGGGACGTGATGATGATGAAGGGGAATATGTTTATGAAGCATTTGTTAGGATAGCTATATTGCAAACTGAACAGGTAGATCACGAGAAAACATATACGACTGAACATATATGATATGAAGAGTTAAGGGGGTGTGTACATATGATTACGATTGGGCGATATGATTCTAATTGTGAATTTTGGGTACGAGGCTGGCATAAGGATAGGTTGTGTATAAGTTATGTTTAAGTTGGTGGAGTGTAACCGCCCAGGTGTCAGGCTAATTTGGCGTATTTAGTCTATCTGTTTTCTATGAACACCATTAGACGTATTATGATTATGGTGTTTGAAACTCTCTGAAATGTTGGGTGTACTTCTGATATTAAAGCTAGTTTATTAGTAGTATCACTATATAATAGTTGAGTTTTTTTGCAGCTCACTAAGTTCATTTGAACTTATTTTGTTATCCTTTCCTTCTCAAGCATGCTGATTAAAGGACGTGATTCTATTGAAGGGACTACGCCAGAGGATTGTTGATTGTGAGCCATCTGTTTAATTCTTTATCATGCATAACCTTTGTGGGGGTGGCGTGTAGACTTGTTTTGTAACCGACTTGTATAACAAACTATCATTTTTGTCAAGATACGGTTTTATGAGAAACCTTGTAAACCTTTGATGTATGTAATTTAATATATATTGTTCTATAAGATTGTCTCATTGACATATAAGTCAGATGATTTTGAATGTCATTTTAACCGTCAATGATGCATTTGAAACTATTGTGTGGATTTAAATCATCTTACGTTTTATATAATCTATATACTTATATTTAAGGCTTCCGCCAAATGTTTTATCTAGAAATATTTTATTTGGCGTAACATTGATTTGATTGTTTTGTATTGTTATACTGAGGGTTACGTCAAGAATTTGATACTTTTTTTAAAAAATTGTTAATAAAATCATATGATTTAAGTTGTGGCACTCTCTATTCGAATTTGATGATCGGGTTGGGTAGGGAGTATCACACGGCAAGGGAGTCAAAAGAGGAAAGGAAAAAGGTAATGAGTGAAACAAAGGAAAGTAAAGTAAAGGAAAGAAGGGGGAACATGTGGAGTGGAAAATGGAGTAAGAAGGGAAAGTAGAGCAAAATATGGGAGGAAAGAATCTCCCTTGCAAGGGGAATTGGACTTGGGTCACAAGGGAAACTTAGCTTACTCTTAACCACTTGGCTAGAACTCACACTTATTCAAGAATTAATGGTAACTAAATTTAGATGGTGTATGACATAGACTTTTAACCAAGCCCTTTATAATTTAATCCAACCTAATACATATTTTCTATTTCCAAAAATAAATATTATTTATTTAATTAATTCAAATAAATTAATTTTCCAATTAAATAACTTTCTCAACCCAATTCTAGTTACGCTAAAGTCATGATAATTTTCTTGTAAAAGAATCTATGAGAAAATATATTTAATTTTCATATTCAACCAATTCTCAATGACCAATTAATTTAATTCTATTTTTGAACTTCAATTATTTAATTAAATAATAATTTGAAAGACTTAAATTAATTCTCAGGTCATTTCCATACTTAGTGAGGAACCACATTCATTTCCTAATGTAACTCATTTCTCTAACATTATCATTTTCATCCATTTTTGTTCATTCGATTCTGATTCTACATGCAATTCATTTATGGTTTTAGTGAGCTAGTGGAAGGACTGATTAGACATATGTAATTATAGATAAATTATTTATAATTAAGTTCCAACTTTTCGCCTATTAATTATAAACTAATTTAGTCATGATCATTTCACTATAATATCATGACTAAGATCTCCCTAATTAAATAATATTACAAAAGCTACTCGATCATTGCTTGTCCAATGATATTGTCATATAGTGTGACCCTCATAGGATATCATTAATCTCTTTGAGATAAATTTATTCTCCCAATATGATCCTATTTTGTCTCATGGTAACTAGTACATCTTTCTTCATGAAAATTCAATTACATTCAAATGATAATTAAGTCATTTATCACAAAGACAAACGACCCGTGGCCACATTTACTTTCCATCTATCATGCAATACCAATGAAAGGATATCATTTACCCATCTCTTGGGCAATGAATTTCACTATTGTGAATTACATTACATACTATAGAAGTCGTACACCCAACACACCAGCTTTCAGTTCCTTATCTATTTTAACTCAAGCTTTTAGTTACATCAAATTATATGAGTCGCGCATACATAGTCCATCATCTACTTAGAATTAAGGTATTTCACAATATGAATGCCACAAGTGAATAAATCCATAAAAGGATTCAGGAACTACTCTACTTGGGTTCTATCTGGTGTACTATCAGTCTAGTTAATCAAATCTATGTATCTATCTTCTAAAAGTCATCCGCTCAATGCTCAAGACAAAGCATCTCCCCAATTGGACTTGATAGACATAATATTAGTCTTGCAATCTGTTTTTTTTCGATTAGACTAAGGACATGTTTAGGTTTATCTACTAATACAAGTTGCATTTTCGTATTATAATCCAACAACGTAATACCATTTAATAGTAGTTAAACATTAAATAACTAGTGAGCCAATATTTGATTTTCTTGCAAAAACCATTGAGGACAATATAAAAAAGGGTATTAATGTAATTTATGGATCATTTTAGTAAACCAATCTGTTCAAAAAAAATATAATTGTACATAGACGAAAATACCACACGACACTAGATCCAACATCTACTAGCTAGGAGTTTTGAGAAACGCATTGAGAGCTTGAGAATGCAAAATATGACTCATCTACTTCACTAGGGCTAGTGAGAGGCTATTGGAATTGGTTCCCTAAGTGTAGTATATTCGTTTGTATACCAGTATTTTTTCGAACAAATTGGTTTAATAAAATTATTCATGAATTACATTAATACCCTTTGTATATTGTCCTCAATAGTTTTTGCACACAAAGCGAAATGGAAGAAAATATTAACTCACTGGTTATCTAATGTTTAACTAATACTAAGTAATATTACGTGGTCAGATCGTAATACAAAAAGATAACTTGTATTAGTAGATGAACCTAAACATAATCTTAGTCTAATCGAAAATGAGAAAACAAATTGAAAGGATAATATTTCGTCTATCAAGTCCAATTGGGGAGATTCGTTGTCTTGAGCATCGGAGCGGATAACTCCTAGAAGTTAGAGACATAGATGTAACTGACTAGAATGGCAGTACATCGGATAAGACTCAAGTAAAATAGATTTTGAATCCGTTTATGGATTTATTCACTTATGACATTCATAGTGTGGCATACCTTAATTCTGAGTAGATGATGGACTATGTATGCATGACTCGTATACTTTGATGCAAGTAAAAGCTTGAGTTCAAATATATAAGGAACCAAAAGCTAGTGTGTTGGGTATACGACTTTTGATGTATGTAACACCATTCACAATAGTGGAATTCAAAGCCAAATAAATGGGTAAATGATATCCTCTCATTCGCATTACATGATAGATGAAAAGTAAACGTGGTCACAGGTCGTTTGTCTTTGTGATGAATAACTTAATTACTATTCGATAGTAATTGACTTTTCATGAAGGAAGATGTAATGGTTATCATGAGATAAAATAGAATCATGCTGGGAGAGGATTTATCCCAAAGAGATTATGGATATCCTATGAGGGTAATACACTTATGACAAGGTCATTGAACGATCACTGATTGAGTAGCTTCTGTAATGGTATGTAATTAGGGAGAGTTTAGATATGATACTATAGTTGAATGACTTCATGACTAAATGAGTTTGTAATTAATACGAGAAAAGTTGGAACTTAATTATAAATCATTTGAGTCCTAATTACATATGCCCAACCGATCCCTCTGTTAGCTCGTTGAAATCATAAATGAATTGCATTTAGAATAAAATGAACAGGAATTGATAGAAATGATAAATTTAGAGAAATGAGTTACATTCGGAAATGAATGTGGTTACTCACTAAGTATGAAAATTACCTGAGAATTAATTTAATTTTTTCAAATTATTATTTAATTAAATTATTGAAGTTCGAAAATGGAATTAAATTAATTGGTCATTGGGAATTCGTTGAAAATGAAAATTAAATATATTTTCTCATAGATTCTTTTGCAATAAAGTTGTCATGACTTTAACGAAATTAAAATTGGTTTGAGAAAATTATTTAATTGGAAAACTAATTAATTTAAATTATTAAATAATATTTATTTTGAGAAATAGAAAAACATGTATTGGGTTTGATTAAATTATAAAGTGTTGGGTTAAAAGTCTTGAAAGCATGTATAATTGGACTAATACAGGAGAGGCCCAAAACCCCTCATAATGTGTATGGGGGGCGGCAACCCTAGTATAATTAACTACGATTAGCCGTCCCTCTCTCCTAGTAGAAATAGGGGACTTGTTTTTCTATCGGATAAGTATCATTTCTATTCTACTAGTTCAACCATCTCTCCCCACTTTGAGATATTATAAATTATATTTTTTAGGAATAACAATTCTACCGATTTCTATAGAGAGAAATATTTAATTTCCTCTTGAAAGTAAATTTTTTTATATTTAATTCATGATTGTTATATAAAAATTATAGCAAAAATTAAATTTCTAAATTACAAAATATAACTTGTAAAACACCATTAAATTTTATATAAAAATGTGAAGAAGTTTAATGCCACGAATACTTCTTTCTTTTCTTGCTATATACAAATTTTTGTGATGTGAATATATTAAAACTTAAAAACTTTGTAATAATATATATATATATATATATATAAGGATAAAATATATAATTTAAATATTTCATAATTTAAAATTATATTTATTAAACTATAAATTATAAATACATTAAACATATTTTATATTTTAAATTCAATACTTAATTTTCAATTGACTTTTCAACAACTTTTATATTTTAAATTCGATGATCAAACCGTAGGTTTATAAGAAAATGGTTCTAATAGGGATATAATAATTTATTAATTACCAGGTAATGCTATTTATTAATTACCACAAATAAATATAAAGCTGATCTGATCAAAGTGATAAATATTACTATAACATAAAATTCAAGCCTCTCAAATTATGGAAACGTGATCAAACCCTCTAGGCTTGAATTGTTGATCCATGATCAAAGCGAGGCAAGAGGGGCCTCACTTTTAACTTCTTCCTTGCTTGGGGCATCATTTGATTTATGCTCAGCCTCCTGTTTTGGGGTAGCCTCCACCTTATCTTCAGCATTCTTGTCGTCGGCTTTAGCGTCATCCTCCGCTGGTTTCACGCTCTTACCAGCGTCTGTTTCTGCAGAAACAGCCGTTTGAGCCTCCTTTTCCGGTTCAGAACCATCTACCGCAGGTTTCTTAATCTGACTCTCACCTCCGTTAGTGTTGCTCTGCATTTAGTTAGAGATATGGATGACAAATAGTTTATAATGAAATAACATCATACAACTTGAAGGTACTTAGTGTAATTTATGTACCTGAGCAGTGGTGTCAGAGCTTATAGGAGCGTCGGCAGGGCCGTCGAACTCCTTAGGTTTGCTCGCACAGCCTCCCATGGTAGGTTTGGAGTTTGGGGATTAAAGGGTGCGCGAGTTTCTGGAGGTCGTCGGATTGTAGTTGGTTGGGGATGCTTTTAGATGCGGAGATGGAATCGAAGGTGAGGCAAGGAAGGAACGGAAGCCAATCCATTAATATAGTAAAAGGAGCTTCGAATATTTAGGAAATATTGTAGCCCCATCTATTTTTGACATTGTCAGTTGGCGTATAGACGGTGCCGCTTACTTTTCTCGCCCGCATTTCATGCCTGAGACATCACAACTTTGTGCTCAAAATGCTATTTGATTCAACTGAAAAACCTTAGAATTTCACAAGAGCACCCGGAGGAAAGTTGTGACAATTATACACGTATGCCTCAGGAATTGAGACATTTTACATAATTAATATTCACTAAATTCTCGTATTCTCGTATATGATTTAAAACGGAATAAAATCAATAACTTTTCTATTTTAATCACTATCGCCAATGGAAAGATGATATGGCTGCTTTTAAAAATGGTATAATAACTTCAACATTTATGTATAGTGTCAATTTGATTTTGAATCTAAAAAATTTAACCCTTAATATTTATATAGCATGTCAATTTGGTCTTGAATCTAAACAAATTAACCATTAACATTTAAATATTATGTAATTTGATAACATTTCATAAAATTCACGCTTTAATCATTTAACCGCTCAAATTTTGAAAACTAATCAATTCAATTACTTGAAAAAATACACACACTAAATTCAAAGTCTAACAGTTTAAAAATAAATAAAATTTTAATTTGCTTTACAGCCAACTCAAACTAACAAAAAATGAATTGACCGTCATTGAAAGATACCTAGTTCTTTGCCATTTGAAGTACAAGGAAACAAATATATTTAAGAATTATCTAATTTAATTATAAACATAATTTTCTATAATATTTTTGCTTTGATTTCTAATTTACACATTTTATATTGAATGATATTTTCATGTAAAAATAAGACAAAATTTGATAATTGCAAGCAATGAGGGTTAAATTTAAAAGGACTAAATTAGTATAATGAGTAAACATTGATTACTAAATTTATTATTATATTAAATTTAAAACTGTCGCATTAAATGGTTGATAAAAGATTTTGAATGGTTAAAAATATATGTATGAATGATTACCAAGACAAGGGATTAGACAACGTTCCTAGATCTTGCATGTGAAGCTTTGCACTTGAAACCGTTATAGTAACATTAGGAAAAACAAAAATAAGAGAATGCAAAAAATAAAGAAAAAAAGAAGTTTTACTTTATTTAGGGTATAGGTAGAGTGTAGGATGAAGTTTTTTCACTTGGGCAACACAGGTGTTCCGTTCCTGAAAACTTTTTAACCTTTAGTTGGATTCTTGAGACAATCAAAGATAACTATATCCGTCCTACATAACATGGCAATTCTAAACACTTGGCAAATGAATGAGCATCCTTTCATCAAATTCTAAAAATTCCCTTAAATCCTTGCCTTCCTTTTGGTAATTTTCAGAACCTTTTAACTACTACCAAAGATGTGCCCGTACAAGAACCCCAGAAACAAAATCTGGTTTTCAGGCAATGGGAATTTGGGTAAAATCACTTCTATTCTTTCTTCTTGGAGCTCTGAAGTGAAAATCCTACTTCACCAACATGATTTGTGTCCCTTGCTTCCACAGCTCTGGGGTTAGGGATTTCGCCTTCAGTCTCTCCAGGAGGAGCATGCTTTGTGCTTCTGGATAGCTCAAGAGAATTGTTTACATGAGAATCACCAGTTGAAGAATTGCTCACCAGGCTTTTGTACATGGTGAGAGCTTGGGCAATCATATTGGCAGGGTTTGCAGCTGAACTAGGAAGTAACATTGTTGTACCCTAACAAATGAACAAAAAGGCCAAGTTCAAGCAGGATGATAGAATGAACAAACTTTGACAACATTACCACTTGCAATAACTAGTCTGAGATCTCCCTTTTACCTCCTTGGCAATATTGCTGAAGGCTTGAATGTACTGCTCTGCAATCCTCAAACTTGCAGCCTGTGAGAGAGACCATAATGTTGAGTCCCATTTTTACTTAGGGTGGGAATGAAAGGGTACCTCTCATCCACAAATAACTTCAGCATCATTCTCCCCAAGTGCATACAGGGAATACATTGAATATCTCCTAAGATCTAGCTATCGTAGTACAAACAATTGAACCAAACTGGAAATGACAAAGTAAGAATAGGCAACATCGCTTTGTTTAGGTTAAATTCTGCTATTAGTCCCTATACTTTGCAAAAGTTGTGGATTTAATCCCTATACTGTTCGAATTGGCAAATTATAGTTCCTGTACTTTTCAAATTTTGAAGTTTTAGTTTTGGCCTAAACAGTAGCAGTTAAGTTCATCTTAGTTCAATTCAATTACGAGTCCTCTACTATCCATACGGTGGTAATTTAGTCCATATCCTCCAATTGGATCATACTAAGCCCCCATAGTTTTCGAATTTTTAAATTACAATCTTGATGCAAATGACAGTCATTAATGTATTCATTGGAATTTTAGTGAGTAATGTGAAAATAACAAACTGACATGGCATTACACATGATAATATGTTAGGCGCATCAGATTCTGGAAATAGCACAACTTAATTTAATGAATTTAATAGTTATTGTTTGGTGAGGATTGAAATTTTCAAATTTGAAAAATGCAAGGACTAATAGTGACCAAATTACAGTATAAGAATTAAATCCACAACTTTCGTAAAATACAGGGACTAATAACAGAATTTAACCCTTTTTGGCATTGATAAGTATCCCGATGGGGTCAATATGTCTACAAACTTCTATATCATGGAAATTCATCATACCATAGAAGTAGTAAGGTAAATCTTGTTAAATTCCTCCTCTAATAGTTTGAGGTTAGGTAGCATAAATGGGTATAAATTTAGCACTTATTAAGTAGACATCCAATGACAAGATGGAAACTCACCTCCACTCCCCCATTTTCCTTCAATGACTGCGACACCAAGGCAATTCCTTTAGCAGTAGCTTGTGCTCTAGCAAGGATTGCTTCTGCCTCACCTGATAAATGAGTTTGTCAAGAAGGAAATTTTGAAGACATCAAGGGAAGATGCAACAAAGCCAGTAAACAGGAGTGCAGGAACAATAACAAACTCAGATGGTTGCCCAATCAGTTTGGGTTGTCCATGAGGAGAAATCATGATAATTCAAATACATAAATAATCAAAATTCATCACCCACATCCACTAATATTACAATCCATGAAAAGCCCCATAAATTTTTTACTTAATGATGTTTACAGGCTGATGATCACTAACCCTGTGCTCGGTTAACCTGATCCATTCTTGCAGCTTCAGATGCTAAGATCACAGCACTTTTCCTACCATCAGCAATATTTATATTCGACTGTCGTTCTCCTGTTAGAATTAACATACATGCATAAATCATACTGTCTAAGTACTATTAAATAAGATGGTATTGTGCCAGTAGGCAATAGACACTACCTTAGCTTAAAAAGGAAAAGAAATATTACCTTCAGATTCAAGAACTTGAGCTCTCTTTTTACGCTCTGCTTCTGCTTGCATCTCCATAGCTGCCCTTACTCCACGGGGTGGAGAGATATCCCCTGCGATGACAAAGAAGCGAATTATATACAAAGGATGTATTGGTAACAAAAAGAATACCAAAATCCGAACATTGCTAAACCATACTCACTTATCTCATAACGGAGACATTGCAGGCCCCAGTCTTTTGCGGCCACATTGATGGCCTCCTGTAACACTCATATAATTTCAAAAGAATCATCTTTTTTACCTTAAGAGGGGTAGAAAAGTGCATGGCGCATTTGAGATTTTTATGATGCAATATTAGTACAAGAATAATATTGGCTCTTTCAAACTTTTTTGGGCACCACCAGAATCACTTGTTAGCTGAAAATTATTAGATAATTAATAAACTAGCTAAAAGAAATACAACACATCAAGATTACACTAGTCAATAACAGGCACAACAAGCTTTGACACAGAGGTTAATCATATAAACTCATTGACCTTAACCCATTGTTTGGGGCCATCAGAGGAATAGTATATACATATATCACAAAAAGAGTAAACATCACTCGGATTTCCAAATAAAAGCAAACAATTGGAAAATAGACTAGTTATTCACAATGCCTACTTCCACACTGTTGCACAAAATCAGTCATATTTAAATACGCCATAAACTCAAATTTTTGAATGATGGGTTTATTCATGTGATGAGAAAAAAATACATACGGGAGAATCAAACAAAGAAAACGAACCACAATCTTTTCGTTGAGAGTGTCCCTCTCTTCGAAGGTCTTGTCGAGAGTAATTTTACCAAGCTCGCTACGCATGGTAGTTTGAGCAAGCTGAATGACAGCATAGATTGGGTTCTCCACGCCATAGGAGGCAAGTTTGGGGTCCACAATCTGCAAGGTTCCAAAACAAGTTTTAGAGCAAAGATTTCAAAATTGAGCAAATGGGAAAAGAAGAGACTGAAGTGAAAGACCTTGACATAAAGAACGCCATCGATGAGAATGCTGACATTGTCTTTGGTAATAGCGGATTGGTCCGGGATAGGAATGGCTTCTTCCTTGAGGGAGTGAACATAGGCAATTCGATCCACCAATGGGATTAGGAAATGTATCCCAGACGGCAGCGTTTTCAAGTATTTTCCGAATCTTTCTATCACGTAGGCTTTCTTCTCCGGTACGATGCGGATGCCCCAGTTTACAGGAGGAGAAGTCTCGTACCTGCAAAATTGAACCCCCCAAAAAAAGGTTAGAAATGAGATTTGAAATCATTTCTTGGGGTTGTAGAATAAAGTAAAAAATAAATGTACAAATATCAAACTACCTGAAGCTAGGGTCGCGGCCGGTACGAAGATGGCGAACGGTGGTGGCGAAAGGCGGAGCTGAAGAAGAATGCTGGCGGATAACGGCAGTTGAGAAGGAGGATTCCTGGAGATATCTAAGAGTTGTTACGGCGTTTTTCAGGGAACCCACTCTCAACATCTTACTCATTTCGGTTTTTCAAGGACTGATTGATTTTCCGTTTTCCCGTTCAAGAGAGAGAGTGGTAAAACCCTAGTAAAACCTTGGTTTGAATTGGAAAATCATAATCTTTTTCTTTTTCCTCTGCAACTCTGAGAGTCTTCGTCCATTCTCCGACAAACATTCAATGGGTCGGGCTTTGCCCATTTTTCTTTAAGCCCAAACTACAACGCAGCTTTCCTTTCCCCTTTTTCTTTACTAGTTTTATTATATTTTGTTGAGATAAGAATGGTTGTTCTGTTGTTTTCTTCTTACTAATTTCCTGTAAGAAACATCCATGTTCACTAATAGACATCCTAACGTAATTTCCCCCATATTTTGCAAACTTCAAATTTACTAAAATGAAAAACAAATAATTAAATAAAATTGAACCCTTAAATTCAGTTGCTATGATGCTTTTATACATCTCCTTAATCATTTTGTACTTTTATAATTTATTCAGGATAAATGCAAGATTGATGGATTCGGATGGATAGATCAAACCGGACTAATCAATAGAATAGAAATTAGTGATCTGACCGGTTCGACCACCGATCTGTTTATAAAGATATTGAATAAATATTAAATATATATATATATATATAAACTTTGGTTTAATGTACAAATTTATACATAAAATTTATTTTATCCAATTTTATACATGAAACATTAATAGCGGTGGTTAAAGCCCTTTATTGACACCCACAGTCAGGATTCAAATTCTATTGATGTAATTTCCCTTCTCCGAATTTTTAACTTGACTTTGTACCCAAAAAAAACATAATTATCAATATAGTATTATTTTAAAATTATATCTTGCATAAACAAATAATTATATCTATCTAATATAAAAATAACTTGATATATTATTTCTTTAAATGTGTATAATTGAATCAAAATAAAAAAAATTTATGAATACATTTAAACCACAATCAAAGTTTCAAGTAATATTTTAGATTGGATTGGGATAAATTTAAGAAACTATGAATGCCTGCCATGGGCTAAGGTTCTTGGGCTACCCTTTTTGGTTTGATAGAAGGGCTTATGGGAAAATAGGAACTTATTTATCTTTCAAGGTTTATCATGGAGTCTAATGGAGACCATTAAGGTATCAATATGTTGGGTAAGACAGTACAATGCCATCTATTCGTGGGATTCGTCTAAAGATTCATATGTAGAGTTTGAGCAATTCTTAGGAGTAGTATTAGTATGTTTATTTATTATAGCTAGGTGTTTTTTCACCAAAAAAAAAGTTTCATGTGTATAATTGCATCAAACAAAGTTCATGTATAATTGCATATTGAATCAAAGTTTATGTGTAATTTCGATATTTATCCCTTTTAATATTATTAGATTTACATTATAGGTGATATTAAAAGCATGTTTGGGTGAAAGTTTTGGAGGAAGACTTTCACAAGATTTTTAAAATTCTAAAATAACTTGTTTGGGTAAACACAATAAAGAAATTTAAACTTTTAAGAAATTTCAAAAATGTTTTGAGCAACTTAAATTCTCTATTTAAATTCTACCTAAAGAGCGATTTTTCAAAATCCTTTCAGTCCCACAATAAAATAAAATCAATATTTTTAATTTTTAATTTTATTTAATTTCAATATATAATTTATAAATGGTTTTCATAAGTATAGGTCTACCAATAAGTTATAAACATTTAATAAATGATTTTGCCAAACCATTTTGAGTATGATTATATGAAATGGGATGTTCAACATAGATTTCAGCTAACAAGCAATAATCTTAAAAAGCTTTAGAAGTAAACTCCCCCTGTATTCTTTAAATGTACTGACTTGATAGGATCGTAAAAAAAACTTGACCTTAGTTTTATAATTTGAACAAAAAATTTAGCAAAAATAATATTACGAGATGAAAGTAAACAAACATGTGACCATTGTGGAGAAGCATCAATTAAAACCATAAAATATCGAAATAGTCCACATGGTGGATGAATAGGGCCACAAATATCTCATTGTATTCTTCATAGAAAAGTGAGAGATTCTAAAGATAACTTAGAAGGCTTAACAATCAATTTACCTTAAGCACAAGAAGTACAAAAGCAATCATTATGCAAAAGAATTTTCTTATCTTTTAATAGGTGTCCACGTGTATTTTCAATAATACATCGCATCGTGGTTAAACCTGGATGATCAAGTCAATCATGCCAAATCATAAAATTTTTAGGATCTGAGTACTTTCACTACATAAAATTTGATTCAACCATTCTTATCTTTGTGAAAAATATAACCCAGATGAGAAATTTGAAAGTTTCTCTAATACGAACTTCTAGTGTGAAACTGTAAAGATAATATAAAGATATTCTGCATCTTCCTCATTTTTTGTTTTAACGTGACACCCATTTTGACATATATCTTTGAAACTTACTCGAGCTCACACCTAAACTCAAGCAAGGAATGATACATTTACAAATCAATCTCTTCACTTTAGTTCTAAATTGTACATTAAAGTTCTATTCATCTTTTAGGTTTTTAAACGGTTATTTAAGGCTTATCAGACCATTTTTAAGATTTCTCTAAAATTTGGTTCCAATCGGAGGTTGTTTAGGGTTTGTTCAGGCCAAATTGAGCAAAATCAGGGTAAACCTATAACAACCCGAATTTCATTGGTACCAAAAAATGCAGTTTTGAAATCTTATTTTTGTAAATCAAGTCCATAAATATTAAATAATAATATTTATGAATTTAATATGAAAATATATTAAATATTTTAATAGTTAATCAAGTCTTAGGGACTAAATTGTAAAGTTTAATTGTTATAGAGTTGTAATTTCCCAAAGGTTTGTGGACCTAAATAATAATTAGCCAAGGTCCAAAATGGTTATTAAACCATTTATAATTGAATCTTAGTGGATGATGATGTGAGAAACCATTAGTATTAATTAACATTAGGATTAGTGGAATTAAACTTGATTAAGTTTAATTAAACCAAATTAATTAAATTTTAATCAAGTATATAAGATAAGTAAGTGGAGAGTTCTCCATTTCATGTGTGTGTCATCCAAAATAAAAGAAAAACAAAAGAGAAAAGCTTCCATACCTTTTAAACATTTGTCCAATAATTGGAAGGTAAATTCAAGTCACTTTCTTGTAATTTTATAGATTTGAGGTCATGTGAGCTTTATTTAGCTAGCACATGCATCAATTTGTAAAATTGTCAAAGTATTAGAAAATTGTTATTGTTGATTTCTTGAAGAATTAGGCTTGTAATTGATAGATTTTAAGCTTAGAATATGAAAGGACTAGATTGTAAAACTAATTTAACTTATTGTTAACTTTGTTATATTAAGGACCAAATTGAATAAATGTAAAAATTTTCTTGAAATTACGTTAGAATAGAAAATATAAGGTCCCTAATGAGAATATATGAATCAAATTTTAATGAGAATATATGAATCAAAAGTAATGCTTATCTCAAGTTCATAGACTAAATTGAATAAAATATAAAATATAAGGGAATCGAAAAATAGAATTATATGAAATCATATAAAATAATTGTATAGATCAATAATTAGATCAAGTAAAGTTAATCGAGGAAAAGTTAAAATTGCATATTAGTCCGTAAAGTATCCTCTTTTCACATTTTGAATAGCTAAGTTCATATGGAACTTACTAGCTTATTTTATGTTGTGTTTGATTTTGTGTTTGATTTCATATATATATGTCCAGATATAATTAAAATTCTAGTGAATTTGGCATGTATGGCTAATTATGAATTGACTTGAAATGACATGTGATTATTGGTTAATATGTAATAGTACAGGTATAAATGTGAAAGTTGATTGATTACAGGACATGTAAATGAACTATGTGATCATCTACAGGGATTAATAATGACATATATATATATATATATATATGGAAATTATGCTTGTGTGAACTTAGTAAAATGTTAAGATATGTTTGGCATGCCAATAGGGTTATACGCGTGCTTGATCAGGGATTTTACAGGTTATAACAAGGTCTAGCATTTGTTGTAGATTCTCGACATTTGTGTGAGCAACCTTGATATAATGTCAGCTTGCGTGAGCAACTTAGTCACCCGTGAATCTGAGCCCGTTTTACTATAGTTCCATCGAGCGGTATTCAATTTAATTGAAATGGAAAACTTGATAGTGAATTGGAAATAAATGATATATGCTTATAACTCGATATGTGACATGTGATTTCCTTAATGTTAGTGATATTACTCATGATATATAAGTATGGCTAACCTATTTAGTTGTTAATGTTGATATGTATCTAGTTGTGCCAATATGTGTCAATGATAGACATTTTGAATGCCAAAATGATTGGTAGTTATTATTGGAAACATGAAAATATACACGCTTTTTCATGCCCTTTTTAACTCAAATTCATGCAGTTTCGATAAAATTCTTGTCAAAAATATATAATAATCATAAAATAATTAAATTGCACTCAAATTATGAACATGTTGAATTTTAATTAATTTTATATCAAATTTTGATTATTTTTTATTATTTTCGACAGATTTGCACAAAGGGCGAAAAAAGGCTCGGCAAACACTGCTAGAAGCGCAAAACCGAGAAACAATTTTGAAGCATCAAGGAAAATTAATTTTTTAGCCTAAGATGGTCCAAATAATGTGTATTAATTCATAATATAATTAATTTTAATTTTAATCCAATTTAATTTGGGTTAAATAAATTATTATTAATTAATTATGAAAAGTGGCCCAGTTGAGTTGAATCGAGAAAACCGATCCAACCGAGCACTGGGCAGCCCAAAACCGTCCCACATGCGGACCCAATCAGCTTGTTTGGCTGATTATTTGGCTTGCAAAATATCCATTGAAGACTCCTTCAAATTGCATTCAAACCCCTCCGCTATTTATGCCTTTCTAGATTTTCCCTTACCTTAAAATAGCAAGTTTGAAACCTTCAAACTTGCCACATATGTGGCCGGCTGATTTTTGCTAATTTTAGCAGCCTTATCAACCTATAAATACCCCCCTTGGCTGCTCACTTCAAACACATCTCAAACTCATTCGTTTATTCACTTTTCTCTCTTCATTCCTTTCTATTGTTCTTCATTTCCTTCCTAATTCCTTTGTTGATTTCACCTATCGAAAAAGAGTAATTCAACCACCATTTGGAGTAGCATTCAAGTGTTCGTAGAAGCCTCGGTTCAACAAGAACAAGCGAAGAAGGAGGAGCGGAGCAAACTAGTCAAGCCTCGGAGAAACACCAGATTTAATTCTTGTTCCCTATCCTTTTAATTTTGTTGTTGTTATGATGAACATGTCTATGAATAATTGTGATGTTGATATGTTTAATTTAATTAATATAGCTTAAATTTAATTCGTGCTAGGTTAATTTCATTTCATCTGCTTGAGTTATTAAAATTGTGTTTGTGTTGTTATAGATCTCAGTAAGATGTTTGATTAAGTAAAACCTTGACTAAGTTATTCTTGCATTACAATTGTAAGGTAACTAATGAATACATTATTTAAACGGACTGAAATTGTAATTATTTGACACGATACTTAATTAGTGCATGTTTAATCATCTAAGGTAGCTGAGAGTTAAATTAGCAACGGTATCTAACGATACATTAGTCTTGCATAACTTGCAAGATTATTGTGATTAAATTGTTTCAAGGTAGAAATACATTGTTACTTCACGTAATCTTTTATGTGCTTATGAGATTGAATTAATTGTTTGAATTGGCATAGTGATATGTACAAGAGATTATTTTAATTTCATAAGTATGTATGTGCATTAACACATTTGCTTATTAAAATTTGTTTAATCGGTTGAATTGACATAGAGATATAGTCAAGAGATAAATGGATTTTGGTAGGTAAATATGTTCATAAGTTATCAAATTACCGAGTTGCCGTGAATTTTTTTTGTAACAACATGAGCATGAGTTTAATAATTCTATGTTAAGAAATGTAACTAATCTAACACAATGATGTCATCTTGATTAAAATCATCTTTTGAAATCCTTCATTAGAACTTTTATTTTATTTTTATTTATTCTACTTCGTTAAAATCCTAGTTTTTAATCACCTCTTCAAATCAAAATATTTTGCTTCACCAAAGTGTTTTTAAAATTGCATTCATAAATAATTCTTTTCCCGGTCCCTGTGGGTACGATAACTTGACATTTACTTGTCACTTTATTACTTGTTGCGATTGTGTACACTTGCACATTTCTATCGTTCCAATTATACTTTAATTGATCAAGGTAAGTATAGTAATTCCATTTGAGCTTACTAAGCATTTTCAATTCTTACTCTAGTTGCTTCATTTCCTCATAGATTGTCACCTTGCGAAAATTGCTGAGCCAAATCATGCAAAGAACACACTATCAATGAGACAGTAAATATAAGTTCAATTTGGATCTAGACATTGTGGCATGTATATAAGGGCTCTTCAGTGTGCAATTTTTCATTCTGGAGTTGATAGTTAAATGGTAAATGTGGTGATGATTGATTTTGAATGCTTAGCATGGTATATAACTTAATGATGCATATTTTGGTCATGTTGATACTATGAGAATGATAATCTTGCTTTTGAATGGTTTGTCATGTTAAGGTTTGCAATTGGACTAATTGAAATAATTAGATTGGTTAATGAATTAGAAAGAAAAGTTGAATGTTAAACTTGATACCTAGCTTAGTGTATGTATGAATAGTTTAAGCCAAGTTCATTGGGTTGCTTTGCTCCTAAATTTGCAAAATGAAACATGTTTGAATTGGTAAATGATGTGTTTTGGAAATGGATAGTTGATATGGGATTGCATATGGCAAATGTTGGATGGTTGAAGTTTACAGTGTTGAATGGTTGAATTGGATGATTTCCTGCTTGAATTGGTTTAAATTGGCATGGGTTAATAGCATTATACTTGTGAAGGGTTGAATGAAACCATTTTTATGTTGGTGTGAACCAAACGAATAGATATTAAAGTGTTAAGTTGCCAAAATAGGGGCAATGTTGCAACCTCTAGACTCCGATGTCGCAACATGGGTCGGCAGTAAGTGACATTCGGACGTCGAGATGTCTAAATTAGTGACGTGACTCTTTGTTTAACAGTGTCACGACATGGAGGTCATGATGTCGTGACGTTGATCCAAAATTTTGAAAACTTCACAGTTTGGTCCTCATTCATGCTCGGGTTAGCAAAAGAGCTTTCGTAAGCTCATATGGGGCCCTGTGTAACACCCCTAACCCGTCTCCGTCGCTGGATTAAGGTTACGAAGCATTAACATACAATCGGAACATTTAAACATCATAACATTCAATAACCTAAATATATTATAAATCATTCATTCTCTTACATTTTGTCCCTAAATCGAGCCTTCGAGGATGTAACACCCCTAACCCGTAGCCAAAATAGGGTTACGGAGTATTACCATACAAACGGAACATTAAAACATTCATTTCATACATCATTTCAAACATATTATAACTACATTCAATCACATACATAACATCCCTTAATCGAGCCCTCGAGGTCCTAAAAATACATTAGAATCAATTTGGGACCAAATTGGAAGCAATTGGAAATTTCAGGAAAAAGTTAGAAAAATATAGTCTAGACCTGTTCATGGGTCGGGCCACCCGGCCCAGACCGAAGGCCCACCTGAAATGTGGGAGGGTTTGGGCAAAAATATAGTCTTGAAAAATAGGCTTGGACAAAAAAATGAGGCCTGCTTAAAACGGTTTAGGCCTCGGGTAAGGCATTTTTGGCCCGGCCCGGCCCGAATTCACTAAAGGACAAAAAAATCTATTTTTTTGTTTTTTAATATTATTTTCTTATTGTTTTCTCCCTATTTTGCCACCATTTTACTATTATGTTGCTATTGTTTTGTTGTTATTGTTTGGATATTGTATAAAACTTATTTTATTTTTAATTTTGTTATTTTTTAAAGATATTTGTTAATTTTGTTATTATTTTAGAGGCATTTGCTTGTTAAGTTGCATCTATCTTAGTGTTATTTAAGTATACATATTTTTAAAATTTATTTTCAATTTTTGGGAAATATTTATTTTGATGTTTTAGTGTTTTGATGTAATATACATTTTAAAATTATATAAAAAATAATATAAAAATTAATATGGTCTGGTCGGGTCGGGCTCGGGTTTTAACATTTTTATTCGGTTCGGGCTTGGGCAAAATTTTAGGCCTATTTTTTGGGTCGGGCTGGGGTTGGGCCTAGCAAATGAGAATAAATTTTTAGTTGAGCCCGGCCCGACCCATGCACACCTCTACCCGTGTCTCAAGCCGTGTAACAATCGAAATAGGGACACATGGCCATGTCCCCGTCTGTGACCTTACTTGTGTAACTTTTTGAGTTGGGTTACATGGCCAAGCCAGATGTTTGTGTGCTAGGTTGTGTAACTCTCAAAACAGCCACACAAGCCCGTGTGCCAAGCTGTGTGCTAGACCGTGTAACAGCCTGACTTGCATGCCTTAAAACCTACAAGGAACACATGGCCATATTGTCTGGCTGTGTGTCACACACGACTGAGTCACACGCTTGTGTCTCAAGCCGCATGAACATGAATTTGCCAAAAAACAAGCCATTTCCAACACCAAACCATGCAACTACCTAAAGGTTTTTAGTACACCATACTAAGGCATTAAAACATGACCCAAAACCTATACAAAATGACCAAATCAATAGTCCAAGATCATTCCACCAATATGCCATACAAGGCACCTCAATATCAACAACCAAAACCTACCAAATCATGCAAACTTTACCAAATACATTCATCAACTACAAATTCCAAAAACATACTAAACATATAACCTAAAGTAGCTCCATGAATCAAACCATCAATTGATACCAATAAACCATTCTCATTCATTATCAAAAGTGACCAAAAGTACCTTCTAAGGTAAGCATCATAGCCTATTATGCATATATGGAATCAAAACACAAACAAATTTAGTGATTATTTACTCATTAATCAAATACCATTTTATAATATCCTAAATATGTTTCAACCTAAATTTAACTATTTAAGTTTATACATGCCACTACCCTAGGAGATACAAAAACTACCAAAGTTGGTGGATAGTATAAGCTGAAGATTTGATCCGTCCAACGTGTCAGCAACAATGATCTACAAAACCATCCACAAAAATTAATAAGCTTATAGAGATTAGTAAGAACGTAGCATATCATTTAATCTGTCAATAAATTGATTACAGTTCATATGTTATTCAATTCAGAATTACCCAAGTCTAAACAGAGTACAAAAGCACATCCAGGGGTACCAAAGTACAAACAGGGGCACGTTTGTGCAATTCAAGGGTACCGAAGTAAAAACAGGGGACGCATGTGCAATTTAGGGGTACCGAAGTACAAACAGGGGCACGCATGTGTAATTTAGGGGTATCGAAGTACAAATAAGGGCACATATGTGCAATTTAGGGGTACCGAAGTACAAATAGGGGCACGTATGTGCAATTTAGGATTATTCTTCTAATAACGTAATAATTAAAGCATCACAATACAAGTACAAAAATAGAAAATTCATTACGTATTAAAAATACTACGAACTTACCTCGACAATTAGAGTGTAAAAACGGAATCGACTATTCTGATGCTTTAGCTTTTCCTCGATCTAGATCGGTACGTGGCCTATCTTGATCTAAATAGAAAAATTCAATCCATTTAATTCTTCTATTATTCAATTTAGTCCATATTTCATAGTTTTGCAAAATCACTATTTCCCCTAACATTTTAACTTTTTTACAAATTAGTCCTTAAGCTTATAAATTGAAATTTAAGCATTTTAATCCTCATCTCATGCTAGCCAAATCCATTAGAGATCTATATCAATTCATATAAACCATAATTTCATAATTTCACCATGAAATTTTATCATTTTACAAGTAAGTCCCTAAATGTCAATTTCATCAAAAATTACTTTACAAAACTTGTTTATTCATCAACAAGGACTCATAATCTTTCATAAAACATCAAGAATCATGCAAGAAAATTCATGGAAAACCCTAAATATTTAAAAATTTTGCAAATTGATCCTCGAGCTAGCTAGATTAAGCTACAACGATCTCGAAAACATAAAAATTATTAAAAACGAGAAAAATTACACTTACAGGCAAGCAAGGACTTGGCCGAACCTTTAAAATTCTTCAATGGGGTTTTTCTTATCCTGATTTTGGTGGAGAGATGAAAAACAAAGATGATACCTTTGTTTTCTTTATTTTTTTATTTATGATAATTTTACTAATTACTAAATTAACCTTGGCTTTTAACATTAAAATTACTTAATCTTATGTCCATCTTTGTCCACTAACATTATAAATGGTCTAAGTAACATTTAAGTACACTCAAATTTAAATTTCATACCTAATAGATGCCTTTAACTAATAGAACTCCAGTTTTGCACCTTTTACGATTTAGTCTTTTTTACGCAATTAAACATGCAAACGTCAAAATTTCTCAACAAAATTTTAATATAACCCTAATAACATTCCGTAGACATTAAAATAATAATAAAATAGTAATTTACTTGTCAGATTTATGCTCTCAAAACCACTATTCTGATTTCACTAAAAATGGGCTATTACACCAAAAAATTATTATGTAGTGTAATGTGAATGTGGTTTATAGTTAGTTGCATGTATGAATGATTGTATGATGCTTATGTGATGTTAGTTTCACCGATAACGGTCATGACACTCAATAGCTCAGACCTGACGATCGGGTTGGGTATGGGGTGATACAAAACTAGGGAACTTGTACCTATACTCACTATTCCAAGTATCATTAGACAATGTTCATTTTTGCTCTAAAGAGTACTTGTAACAATACAAGTTATGCAAGCATCGATTATTTACAAGGACCCTAAATTATGCCCAAAACACTCATTTTCATGCTATAATCAATCTAATTCATCCCCAAACATCCATCAACCAATTAAAACCATAAATCATATCAAATTATCATATATATCATCATATTTTTAAGGCATAACCCAACTAAATTTCCTACACTATCATATTCTTTAAGCTTCTTTAAGCAATTTTCACTACTACTCATAAATATACCTAGCGATACCTATGCACATGCCATAAATAATTCCAAAAGAAATATTTTATAATAAAATTAATATTTTCACCTAAGCTTTAGAAAATAACACATTAAGTGATCTGTCGTAATTTGGTATGACAGATTAGGCTTCCCTAGTACACTTGAGGATCTTGTTTTCAAGCATAGTAGCGTCTTTTCTATAGTTTTTCGTAGTTTTTAGGTTTTGAGTTAATAAGTACAAATGCCTTGTTTTTCTTGTTTTTGAGACCCAAATTGGCCAATAGTGCCATTAGGGGGCCTAACATATGATTGAGTGTTGTAGAGATGTGTTGGAGGCCGGAATCAAGCGAGAACATCACTAAAGGAGAGGGTATCTCCTTCCCTTGGAATCACGATAACTCCAACTGGCCCCAAGGATGGAAACCACATACAATGATGCCACGATATCCACCGTAGGGTATCGCAATATCCACATACTTTGGCAACCCCTATTTCGAGACTATCGATGATGTCGCAGCATCCATCCCATGAGTATTACGATATCCACATTGCGAAGGGACAAAAAATGACACAAAGAGTAGTCTTTGTCCAATCGAAGAACCAATCATTGAAGGCCCATTCAAGGGCACTTTGGGCACAAAATTGGGTCAGAGATAGCTGCTTAAATCAACTAAAATTTGGCTAATACAAAGGAGGCCAATTAGAGTAGTTTTAGCTTGGGGTTTCTTTAGTTTTTCTTCCTCTTCTTTTAGGGTTTCTTAGTTCCATGTTTTTACATGTAGATTTATACTTTCCTGCAACTTTTCTTCCTGTTCTTAGTGTTCTTTTAGTTAGTTAACACTGTGACTTGGTTTATTTGCACTTTCAGTCTCTATACCTTGGTTGTAATGACATTTTCAATTTTAGTTAATGCATTTCAGTTTCTTCTAAGTTTAATTTGTTAAATTTTGTTTCTTTTATGTTTCTTTCTTTAGATTTTTATGTCGTATGCTTCTCTTTACATTTCCTTTAAGTTTTCTTGCATAAAAATCCAAACTTTTATATTTTTCTTAAGCTTCTCTTTAATGGCTTCCATGTTCTACATTTTTATGTTCATTAGCTTTAATTTTAATATGGGTAATTAAACTTTTCACTGGGTTACTTGATGGAGATGTGTTGAGCTGATTTTTGGTTGAGGGACCAAATTGTAATACCGCTGTCCACTAAAAATATGTCATCGATATCAAGTTTATTTTGCACTAACTAGTAACATAAAATTATATTTCAATAATTAGAGAGAGAGGTAATAGAAAATATGCAATACAATACTGAGTCATATTAAAAATTGAACTTAAAGGTATTAAATATGAGAAAATAAATATTTTTTAAGCATTTCTATCGTCAATAAAAAAATCAACTATGCCTCAATGGTTCTCAAAAAAATAAATCAAAAACATCAAAACCAACATTTAAAGAAGATTGATAATTAGGACCAACAAGTTTAGATAAATTTACTTCAACATTATTTCTTTTTTCTTTTAGTGAAGATTTGTAAAGATCAACTTAATGTTTCAGAGTGCGACATATTCGAGATCATTGATGTAATACTCTATACCCGATTGCAGGGTTCGAGCTACAGTGTGTCACATTCATTGCCAGAGAAACTAAGATCAATTCACAATTAAAGTTTGCAATTTGTAAGATAAAATCAAATTAAATATACATTCCTTAACATACCAATGCAAATCTAAGTTTCATTTATGTAAGCACCTAATAACGCACAACAATCCACCATCTATTAGGGCTGTATAAATATTTCAATTAAGGCATCATCACATATCTCACATTTATCAGACTATAAGAATTATAATTTTCATATACTTTTATGCATATGCATATCAACCGTATATATATTACTACTAGAATATAAAATATAACATTTGATTATAACGTTATTCAACTACCACAAAACCTATCCTATTAGGTATATACCAAACATAGGTTGTAACATCCCAAATTTTAGCTTGATAGAATGAGAAATTATTTTAAAGATGTGGAAATAGCCTAGTGGTTAAAAGAAAAATAAGGAAGTGATGTACTTAGATCAAGGTCTCAAGTTTGAATTCCTTCCCATACAAAATAGCTCAATTTTGCAAAATTTCTCCTTTTCCTTATTTTTGTGCTGCCCATACCTAGTAAACCTAGGTATAAATATCACTTTTTACTTTTTTTAGCTTTTAGTCATTATTTTTCACCCTAGCCGCCCCTCCCTCTTTCTCTCCTTTTCTTCCCTTCAAAATTTCCCTTCGTTTCCTTCGTGTAATGCTGCCCAAGTCACCAAGATCTACCATCCATTTTTTCTTTCTTTTGCAATGGGTTCTTGCACCATTTCCCCTCCTCTCATTTGCTACCATTTTATATATTTTCTAGCCCTAAACCTGTAATTTTTAACACCCAAAATTGATCTCCATTACTGCCCAAGGAGCTCTATTGTCGTCCCTTTCTTCTAACAAGAGTAAATGTCATTTTTCTTTCATTTTCTTAACAAATATTTCAATAAAATACCAAATTTTCTAGATCTTGAATTGGGGTGATTTTTGATGATTTTATAAGTAATTTTCCATCCTTTAAAATGTTTTTAATAGGCTCTCAAATCAGCCCCGATTTGCCATGTTGGTGGTGGTGCGTTATGCCTAGAAGCACCAAAAGGGAGTTGCTATTTTTATAAAATTTTCCATCTATTTCCAGTAATATCTTGGTCCCATAAAACCCTCCTAATAAAATTTTACTTATATGTGACTTAGGGAAATTTGATCTTGATTGTTTGTCCACTCAGACCTGACAATCGGGAAGCATAAGTATGGTAGTTGTGGGTTAACGCGAGATTTTCAATTTTATTATTGGGAGTGGTATTAAATGTTAGATTAGGGGTTTAAATAATCATTTAGCGACTGATTTTTAGTATTTTAATCGTGTTAGGTGCTGACTTAAACACCGCGAATCAACAGTGAAGTCGTTAGACGTTCGCGCGTACGATTCACATCAAACTAGTGTAAGTAACCTAGTTGTTTTTAGATTAGAAAATTTGTATGGTAGTGTCGATTTGATAAAAATCTTAAGGAAGTTTTCTAAGGTTGTTTTGAAAATGTTCTAATACAATAAAATATTTATTTTAATTTAGGTTTGATTTAAGGTCTGAAGGAGAAATTGCGAGTTTCGCAAGTGGTACTATAGTAGTGCGAAAATAAGGTGTGGGTTCTAACCTATAAGCTTAAGTGTTAAATAATATTTGTAATATTTAAAAAGGGTGTTTAAGCTTGCTGGTCAGGCTTAGCTAAATGGCTAAGTAAATGATTTTAAGGTACTCGAATCAGGTATGTTTCGAGCCCTAAGTATATGGCATGTTTGCAAAGTTGCGTGATTGACTGAATGGTTGTATGTTTTGTACTATTATGAGTGGCTTGTTAATATAATGTATGATGGTCGTATCTATAGCATGTATCAGAATGAAATTAAAGCTTGTGTATAGAAATGTTTGTATGGGTGAAATGCAATGAAATGTACTGAATGAAAGTCTGCTATACATGAACTGGGAAAAAAAATTATAAAATGATATGGAAATTGTGGCATGATTGAATGATACCGTACTAAGGGTGAAGTTGAACATTCGATAAGTGATCTTACTGAACATAAGTGAATGATATTTTGAGAGCATGTTGAACATGTTACAAAAATGGAAAAAGTAAGGGAAATATGATTTGGTTGTAATTTGTATGACATATCGCATGTGCAAGGGGTGGGATTTTTGTGGATGATGGCATATTAAGTCCACATTGATATGTAGTCAGTGCAGTGCACTGGGAGTACTGTCAAGATTGGCGATTCTATCACATTTTATGTTAAATGGCAATATAACTGCATTACATTTTTAAGGTGGTTTAACCATATCGAGCTTTGCTCACAATGTTTGGAGTTTGGCAGATGAGTTCTAGGGAACTGGTGGTGTGTAGTGGATGGTTGGGCTAGGAAATAATTATGCATTACGATATATCCATAACACATATGAGTGAGACTGAATATGCTATGATTGTATTCCAATGCTGTTGTGGTTGTTTGATCTTAAATAAATGTTGTATGTACTTATTAATTAGAATCACACTGAGCTAGTTAGCTCACCCCATAGTTTCAACCTTCTCAAGTAAAAAAATGTGTTTAGGATCGAACACGGCATGCCAACATACGACGGACTTTAGACTTAGTTATTATTTTGCTTAAGTTTCCCCAAAATTCTTTTGGTTTTTGGAATGTAAAGTTACTTGAACTTTGATTTGGGATTTTATTCTGTTTTGGGGTTTTCATGCAGGCATATTACACATAGCTTAAATTGGTTTTTTAGGCATAAGCTGAAATTGGACATAGCATAATACTTGGCTTAATGAGTAACTAAGTTTGTCGCTATAACTAAAGATAATAAGGTTCTACAAAAGCAATGATGAGTAAAGTGTTTTCTAGACCACACTAATGTTAATAACATGACTTAATAAGGTTGATTTTTATTAATGAACATTTTCCAAAAATAACAAGGGTAACCATGGTTTTTCTTAAAAAGGTGAGTACTTAAGGTTTTTGTCAAACAATAGACTAACTTTGTCGCATAGGTGACTAATGTGATCTTCACGATTTAGCCATAACATTTAAGCCTAGTTTTGGAGTTTACATTTAGTGGTATCAGATCCAAGGTTCAAAACCTCAGACTTTATTTCTTTTCAAAAATGAGTCTGCATGCTGTAACGCTGGGGTTTGTGCAAGTTACACAGTCGTAATCAAGTAATAAGTAAGTAAAAGAGCAATGATGAGTAAAGTGTTTTCTAGACCACACTAATGTTAATAACATGACTTAATAAGTTTGATTTTTATTAATGAACGTTTTCCAAAAATAACAAGGGTAACCATGGTTTTTCTTAAAAAGGTGAGTACTTAAGGTTTTTGTCAAACAATAGACTAACTTTGTCGCATAGGTGACTAATGTGATCTTCACGATTTAGCCATAACATTGAGGCCTAGTTTTGGAGTTTACATTTAGTGGTATCAGATCCAAGGTTCAAAACCTCAGACTTTATTTCTTTTCAAAAATGAGTCTGCATGCTGTAACGCTGGGGTTTGTGCAAGTTACACAGTCGTAATCAAGTAATAAGTAAGTAAAAGAGCAATGATGAGTAAAGTGTTTTCTAGGCCACACTAATGTTAATAACATGACTTAATAAGGTTGATTTTTATTAATGAATGTTTTCCAAAAATAACAAGGGTAACCATGGTTTTTCTTAAAAAGGTGAGTACTTAAGGTTTTTGTCAAACAATAGACTAACTTTGTCGCATAGGTGACTAATGTGATCTTCACGATTTAGCCATAAAATTTAGGCATAGTTTGGAGTTTACATTTAATGGTATCAGATCCAAGGTTCAAAACCTTAGACTTTATTTCTTTTCAAAAATGAGTCTGCATGCTGCAACACTGGGGCTTGTGCAAGTTACATAGTCGTAATCAAGTAATAAGTAAGTAAAAGGGACTGTGTATGTTAATAAATTAATTGTAAAATTAAAGATTTCCAAGTTGGTAGAAAAACAAAATATTTTTTTAGGTGATTGAAGTTTACATTAAATTAAATAATCTAAATGCAATTTAACCTAAATGCAATGTATGCAATAAAATGTATGAGATGGATTTAGCAACAAATCCACAAGCTTCAACAACAATAACATGAATAGGCTATAATAATCACATCAATTGACTTAATTCATCTTCATCATGTTTAATAATGTTCCGAAAAATATTCCATGGCAACCCGATCTTTTGTGAACTTGAAACTAATATTAAGTCTTTTCGGAATCTTTTACTTAGAAAAACATGCATACTACCATGATAGTATTTAACTAAGGGTTTCTTAGAATTCATGTGAAGTAATAAGGACTGGGTTGATTTGAAACAATTTGATCACATAAACCTAAAAGCTATGCAAGGTAATAGAGCTCATTCAAGTTATTACGAACCTTCAATTTATTTTGGGTCAGATATAAATTAAGCATGCACCTTTCAATTATTGTGTCCATTAATCACCATTTGATTCGGATTAAGCAACTAATTATAATGCATTCAATCACATTGAAAGCATGAACGATTGCGGCACAGAACACCATGAACATGACTTAAAAGAACTTCATCCAATTGATGTAATCATTCTAACTAAACAAAATTAAGCTACCATTTTTGATGAAGAAAAAAAATTACGAACATTATTAATATCAAAATTAAAAAAAAGATAATGAATAATAAATTCTAATTGATTCGGTAGCCTTTTAGAAATCGATTGTAGTTGCTAATGATTATTACTTTATAATTAAAGTCGAATGAGAAGGATGAATTATTGCAAGTGCTGAAGGAACACAAAAGAGCTATAGCCTAGAAAATTTCTAATATTAGAGGGATCAGTCCTTTTTGCACCCACAAGATCTTAATGGAAAATGAGTATAAGCCATGTGTGTAATCTCAAAAGAGGTTAAATCCCAACATGAAGGATGTTATTAAGGCTAAGGTAATTAAACTTCTAAATGCTGGAGGTTTTTGACCCTATATCTGATAGTACTTGGGTGAGTCCTGTGCAGGTTGTTTTTAAGAAGGGAGGCATGACTGTTGTGGCTAATGAGAAAAATAAGTTGATTCCAGCAAGAATAGACATAGGATGGGGAGTTTGTATTGAGTAAAGAAAGCTAAATGATGCTTCCAGGAAAAACCATTTTCCGTTGTCGTTCGTGGATCAAATGTTAGAGAGGTTATCTAGTCAAATGTACTACTACTTTTTTGATGGACTTTCTGGTTACTTTCAAATCCTGATAGCTCCCGAGGATTAAGAAAAATGACACTTACATGTCCATATGTTACATTTGCTTACTAAAGAATGCCTTTTGGATTATGTAATGCTCCTGCTACTTTTCAACGTTGCATGTTAGCCATTTTTGATGAAATCATAGAAGACATTATGGAGGTATTTATGGACGACTTCTCAGTATTCGGTAATCTTTCCATCCTTTCCTTAAAAATTTAAAATGAGTTTTAATGAGATGTGAGGAAACGAACATTGTGCTTAATTGGGAAAAATGTCGCTTCATGGTTAAAGAAGGGATTGTTTTGGGTCACAAAATTTCTACTAAAGGGATTGAGGTTGATAGAGCAAAAATTGAAACCATCAAAAAACTACCTCTCCCTAATTCAGTTAAAGCCATCAAAAGTTTCTTAGGACATGCTAGGTTCTATAGGCGATTTATTAAAGATTTTTCTAAACTAGAGAAGCCTATAACTAATTTGCTAGAAAAAGATATGCCATTTAATTGCAGTTAAGAATGTTTAGAGGCATTTAATGTTCTAAAGTAACAATTAATCAATGCCCCAATTATGGTTGCACCTGATTGGAATTTACCCTTTAAACTAATGTATGATACGAGTGATTTTGTAGTTGGTGTAGTCCTTGGACAATGAAGAGATAAGCACTTCCACCCGATCTATTATGCTAGTAAGACTTTGACAGATGCACAAGAGAATTACACTACTATAAAAAGAACTGCTAGCTGTGGTTTTTGCATTTGATAAATTTAGATATTTTTTAATATTTTTTAAAGTTATTGTGTACACTGACCACTCTGCTCTTCGTTACCTTTTTAATAAACTGGATGCAAAACCTCGACTTATAAGGTGGATTTTATTGTTACAGAAATTCGATTTGGAGATTAGAGATAAGAAAAGAGCCAGAAATCTTGCAGTAGACCATCTCTCAAGGCTCGAGAATCCACATCTTGAGAAGCTAAATAAAGATGTGATAATTGACTCGTTTGCTGAAGAACAACTCTTTGTGGTAACTAATTCTGAAAGACCTTGGTTTGTAGATATCATGAATGACTTGGTTGGTAACGCTTTACCAAAAGGTTTAACTCATCATCAAAATAAGCAATTCCTTGTTAATGTGAAATTTTTTTGGGGAGGATCCTTTTCTTTTTCGTGTGTGTGCAGATTAGATAATTCAAAGGTGTGTTATGGTACTAGAAGGGAATAAAATTTTGGAGCATTTTCATTCGAGACCGATGGGAGGACACTTCAGTGGGATTAGAACAACACATAAAGTCCTTGAATCAAGTTTTTATTGGCCCATATTGTTTAAAGATGCTAGAAGGTATGTTTCTTCTTGTGATGGATGTCAAAGGACAGGTAAACGTGATGAAATGCCTCATTAGTGATAGGGATAGATATTTTTGTAATGCTCAATTTGATAAGATCCTTAAGAAATACGGTGTACATCATAGAACAACTACCCCATATCACCCTCAAACTAGTGGTCAAGTTGAACTGTCAAACCGAGAATTGAAATGCATCTTAGAAAGACCATAGAGATAAATAAGAAGGACTAGGCATTAAAATTAGATGATGTTTTATGGGCTTATAGGACTGTGTATAAAACACTCATAGGAACGTCCCCCTACAGACTTGTTTATTGGAAGGGTTGTCACTTACCACTAGAAATCGAACATAAAACATTTTGGGCAATAAAATTTCTGAATTATGATCCTAAACTTGCAGGTAAAAGAGAATGTTGCAACTAAATGAGTTAGATGAATGGCAGAAAATGCTTATGAGAGCTCGAGATTGTACAAAGAATCAATAAAGCAATGCAACGAGGCTCGTTTAAAGTAGCCCAAACAATTCACAGTTGAAGATCGATTACTTTTATATAATTCAAGGCTCAAATTGTTTCATGGAAAGCTAAAATCGAGATGGTCAGGCCCATTTGTGGTAAAAACTATTTTTCTAAACGGTACAATAGAGGTAACACATCCTGAATACGACACATTTAAGGTAAATGTCATTGACTCAAATCTTATCGTGGTAGTGATATTAATAATGAGAGAGAGGAGCTCTGGCTCCAAAGTCTGAATTAACCATGATCATGAAAGGGAAAATCGACCTTAGACTTTAAATAAACGCTTCTCGGGAGGCAAATCGAGTGTTTAAATGTTTTTATTTCTATTAATTTTGTGTCATGTTTAATATTAACTCAAAAATAAAAAAATAAAAAAGGTCCACATGGCTTGGAGACATGACCGTGTGGGACACACAGCTTGGACATACGGGCGTGTCCTAAGCCGTATGCATACTGGAGCTAATTTTTTAAAATTTTATGTCAACCTACACGAGTACAGAGATTTCATAGCTTGGCATATGGGTGTGTGCGAGACTATGTGCCCCACATGGCCTCGCACATGGGCGTGGGAGATGTGAAGGATCATCGCACACGGCTTGGCACACGATCGTGTGGGACACATGGCCTAGACACACAGACATGTCCTATTCTGTATGGATACTGAGTGTGTTTTTATTATTATTTGAAGCATCACATGAGTTAAGAAACACCACATGACCTGGCGATATGGCCATTTAAGGCATATGGACTGGACACACAGGCGTGTCCTGGACCGTGTGAGTCCTGAAGCTAATTTTGTTTAGATTTCGAAATGGCACATGGCCTGGGAGGACTTACATGGCCATGTGGCCCAACACGAGCATATAAACGACCATGTCTCCTTCAAACATACTAAAACCTTCGTCCTTTTTTTCCCCAATATCTTCACGCCGTTGACTCACTCAGCTCTCCCTTTTGAACTACTTTACCAACCACTGCTCCTTCCTTTCTTTACCTTCCACCCTCGTTGTCGGTCATGTACCCTTCTCTTATTTACGCCCCTTGATATCGATTCCTTTCTTTACCACTCACACACCAGCCACCTGTGCGCACCCTCAAATCATGTATCCATTTTCCTCCACCACTCCTCACATAGCCGAAAAAAGCCCTCCATCTCTGCATCCATTTTCATCCATTCTCCTTAACCACCGTCCATGTCTGCCTCCGTCGACCGCACCTATGCCACTGTATCCCCAACCACCATTTGGTACATATTGACTAACATGAGAGGTAAATCTAAGGTTCCTTTCCTTGCTTCAAAAAAGCGGAAGACATCGGGAGTGACCTCATCCTAGGCCCCTCTTCTAGTCGTGAGACATCTATGTCTCCAATTATTATCAGGTCCACATGAAAACCAATATTAGCAATTAAAGGAACAACCTTTTGGTTTGGGTTGTTGCATAGAATATGAGGCATTACAGGAGATCCACTTAACTGATAGAGTGTGAGCACTGATTGATACAACTCTATGGGACTGAATTTTCACCATCACCCAGCCTACCTATTTAGAACTCACATTAGAGTTTTGTTCGAATTTCTCTCTACAACATGTTATGTCGCAGTGAGATGAGTCACACATTGTTTCCTTCAGACTAGGTAGTATGACACGTTACCTGAGCATCCCGGGTTTCGGAGCCGTCCTTGGACTCTATTCCGAGGAGTTCATGAGTACCAAGGAGTTTTCAACATTATCTCAGGACATCCATCAGTCAACCCCTCTTTATTGGACTGATATTGCTGTGATTGCATCACTGTATAATCCAAGCCATTCCAATGCGACTTATTTACCTCTGACCCTGCGTTACATTCATGCCATTCTGGCGCACACACTTATCAGTCGAAGGGAGAGTATGAGGGTTGTTGGCACGTATGACGCTTATTTCCTTTGGAGTATGGCAATGTAACACCCCATCAATGTTGCCTATTTTGTAGCCTTCTCTTGTTGCCACCATTCCAATTGAAGTAGGAAGGGTCCTATCTATTTGGGGCCTTTTGTTACTCGATTTGGCAAGACATTTTGTACTGCTTGACATTTTGGAGCAGACATCCTAATTTACTTTGGTTAGACAGATGATCCCGCAGGGATTATCCATTATGAGTCATATGAGGATGATTGAGTGCTTACACGGAGCAGGTCCCCGTTGATACACACTATCTCATTCGGAG
The DNA here is from genome assembly GCF_025698545.1 of Gossypium raimondii. Taxonomy (NCBI): domain Eukaryota; kingdom Viridiplantae; phylum Streptophyta; class Magnoliopsida; order Malvales; family Malvaceae; genus Gossypium; species Gossypium raimondii. The sequence goes on along the minus strand of NC_068572.1, from coordinate 33,205,814 downwards.
GCTTGGGATGAGTATAAAGAGCTTATGGATGATGATCTTGCTCAACACGAGAATCCAGTTCACTCCCCTCCTTTTTCGAGTCACCCTACTGCCGTGCATTTTGCTTCCCGCAACGATATTTCTGAGCGGTTTGACCGTTTTGAGCAGCGATACTTTGATTAGATTGAACTTTTTGAGCAGCAACAGTCAGAGTGGATCAATCACATCGAGGCATATCTATAGCGGATATACCAACATTTACATATATCTCCTTCTGATCATGCACCTCGTGAACACGACACCTCGCATGACGCCTATCACTGACCTGATTTAGTTTTTGTTTTATTTTTTTATTTTCAGTTGTACTTTTATTTTTATTGCTAGTTGTTTTTATTTATGAGACTTTATTTTATTTTATTTTTATTTTGAACTTTATCTTTTCTAGTTATATCGGTTTATAAGTCGTCAGCTTGTGGTCTCTTTCAATTTAGTCCCTTATTCATTATTATTTTCAGGTTTATTAGAAATTGGGTGTTACAAAACCACCAGGTTCTACTTGGAGTTTTTTCTTCCCTTTAATCTTTATTTTGTTCTAAGTTGAAAGACATGATTGTAATTTACTCTATTGATTTTGATTTAATAATGATGACTTAGTTTTGTTTATCCTAGAATGATGGCAAATTCTTGACTTATGTTGTTCATAATATGTTTATAATGTTCTATGCCTTAATTGTTTATTCATTCAAATAAAATCATAGACATATTGCTCATGCATGATAAATGTTTGACTGCATTTGAACTAGTTATTTAATCAGAACCGGATGATAATGAGTGGACACAACATTTGAATGGTGCATGTTTGATCTTTTAATGATAAATTACGTCCTAACCATGTGGGGTTAAAAACACCCGCCCACCCATCACATTAATCGTAACCCCATCCTCTACACACCATCTTCGACCATCCCATCACAACATGTGGGGTTAAAAACACCCACCCATCCCTACACACCATATAGTGTCAATGCGACACATTACAGATAATATGTAGTCAAGCTGCCAGAATATAGGCGAAATGTCACCGTACAAACCACTTCCACCACATATACAAAACCCACCCAGTCACAAATATGGAAATAACTGATACAATAATATCATGCATAACATTCTCATAAACAGATATCATATATATACATAATTAGAACAAATATACTCATAAATATCATATATAAGGCAGACTATTAGAATATCAGATCACATAGTTTAGGGTTTGGTGAGCCCTTACCGACCCTATAGTAGGCCGACAATTGATTGGAATGAACCGTGAGACCCTTGGGAAAATTTCAAAATTATGGCCCTACATGCCCATGTGGCTAGCCAGTGCGGCCCCACACGCACGTGTGACCCACATACCTAGATTGGCCATGCCCGTGTGGCCCATACGGCCTAGCCCAAAACACACACGCCCAACTTGGCCTAGCCCGTGTGGCCCACACGGCCACAGCCACACCACCACACGGTCGTCTCTTGCGCACGGCATGCCCTCATCAATCACACAGCCAGGCACACGCCCGTGTTGCGTCAACAGTAAGGTTTTTTTACTTTCATCGAAGCTTACTTTTTGTGTTTTGGGAACACACCTAGTTCGGTTTTGATGCAAAAACACCTCCGAGCCACACAACACCTAAAATTGACCAATAAATCACCGAATTAGTCGCTTAAATCGATACCAAACCGAACTACATTAAAATAGACAACTCGTTTAATCCACAAAAACCCTTACCTTCGAACGATTAACGGTGATTTCACACAATTAAAGCGCTGAATGGAAGCCCCAGCCCTTTGATCTTCTCCTAAACACCAAACAAACCCCATTAATCAACGATTCACTAACCAAAAGAATAATCGCACTTACCACACTTACTAGAAACGCACAATGAATACCAAAAAATTGAGATATGAAAATATGACAGTAGAGAGAAAAACAACAAAAAAAAAGAATCGCCAAAAAGGGAAAGGAAGGAAAAAGTGGCAGAGAACAGAAAGAAAAATTAATGTCAGATTCTTTTGGGAATTTTTAGAAGAGAGAGGAAATTTTGAAAAAAATAAAAATAAAAATAAAAATAAAAATAAAAATAAAATATGTTATCAAATCCCAACTCCCCTGCTAACCACTCAACATCAACTACCTCAGAATCCCAAAACCACCAAAACTCTACCATGTAACCGAGTAAAAAAATATAACATCCACGCTCTTGCAATGATTCAAACAAAGGAATTCTAACACACTAACTCCCTTACCACTCGAACCAGCAGGCTCATTCTGATACGAATTAACAGGTAATTTTATATAATCCCACTCAACAAAGGTAAAGTTTGGATTCTAAAATAAGAAAATTTTCCAAAGAATGAGACTTGAATCCAAGACCTCATACACACACCTAAAACAATTAACCACAGAAGCAGATACATATTTGTGTTAGAATTTATAGAAACAGAAATAAATTAAGCAGGGTGTTACAACTCTACCCCCTAAAAGAAATTTTGACCTAAAAATTTACCTGATCCGAACAGATGAGGATATTGCTAACGCATCGAGTCCTCAGGTTCACACGTTACTTCCTCCGTACCATGATTCCGCCACAAAACCTTTACTAACGGAATGTGCTTCCTCCTTAGAACCTTAACATCTCGATCCAAAATCTGAACCGACTCCTCCTTAAAAGTCAAATCCGATCTAACCTCGATCTCCTCAATAGAGACAACGTGAGATAGATCAGACCGATATCGCCTTAACATCAAGACGTGAAACATATCATGGTCTAACTCTGGAGGTAGCTCCAAATGATAAGCGACCGATCCCACATGTTTTAGAGTTTGATACGACCCAACGAACCTAGGGCTCAACTTGCCCTTATGACCGAATCTCAAAACTTTCTTCCACGGAGAAACCCTAAGAAACACGAAATCACCCACAGAGTACTCAATATCTCTTCTCTTCAGATCTGCATAAGACTTCTGTCTATCAGAAGCTGCCTTTAAACAATCCCAAATCAGTCTAACTTTATCTTCAGTCTCGGAAATCAACTCAGGTCCCAAAATTCGACGCTTACCCAACTCAGTCGAACATAGCAGAGTACGACACTTACGACCATACAAAGCCTTGTAAGGTGCCATCTGGATACTAGACTGGAAACTGTTATTGTAGGTAAACTCAGCTGCGGCAGAAAATCCTCCCAAATACCTCGGAAATCTATCACACAACTCGAAGCATATCCTCTCGTATCTGAATCACCCTCTCAGATTAACCATCGGTCTGAGGATGGAACGCGGTACTGAAGTCCAATTTCGAACCCAGAGCCTCGTATAATTTCTTCCAGAACCAAGAAGTGAAGTGAGGATCTCTATCAGAAATTATCGAAACAGGAACCCCATGTAGTCTTACAATCTCGAAGATATAGAGCTTCGCTAACTTTTGTAGAGAGTATTCCATCCGAACCGAAATAAAATAAGTGGACTGGGTCAATCGATCCATGATGACCCACTAATGAAGTCCATCGCTACTTGTTCCCATTTCCATAAAGGAATCTTAACGGGATGGAACAGACTCGAAGGCAATTGGTGCTTAGCCTTAACTTGCTGGCATGTCAGACAATGAGCAACAAAATCTGTAACCTTACGCTTCAAACCCGACCACCAGTACCTCTCACAGATATCTCGATACATCTTATTACCACCGGGGTGTATAGCATAAGGACTACTATGCGCCTCCCTCAGAATCGACCGCCTTAGATCAGAATCATTTGGCACACAAATTTGACCTCGAAAACACAAAACTCCATCTTTATTTAGCTTAAAATCAAAAGTACTACCACTTTCAATCTGACGAAACCACAAATCCAGAGACTTATCCCCTTATTTTTTATCCTCAATCTAATTAATCCAAGTCAATTTCACTTGCAAATCAACTAACAAACCTCCATCATCAAACAGACTAAGACGACCAAACATCACCCTCAAGTCAGTCATCGCTTTACGACTGAGAGCATCGGCCACGATATTGGCCTTACCAGAATGATACTCTATCGAGCAATTATAATCTTTGAGCAGCTTAATCCAACGATGCTGTCCAAGATTAAACTCCTTCTGAGTAAATAGATACTTGAGGCTCTTTTGATCAGTGTAGATGATACACCTCTCACCATACAGATAGTGCCTCCAAATCTTTAACACAAAAATCACAGTAGCCAACTCGAGACCATGCGTCGGATAATTCCTTTCGAGTCTCTTAAACTGACAAGAAGTATAAGCCATAACCTTACCATCTTGCATCAATACACATCCTAAACTGACATACGATGCATCACTGTATACCATAATTTCTTTACTAGATTCAGGCTGTATTAAAACAGGAGCCTGAGTCAAAACAGACTTGAGCTTCTCGAAACTCGATTACTGCGTATTAGTCCAGACAAAAGGAACTCCCTTGCGCAGAAGCTTAGTCAAAGGAGTTGCAATCAAAGAGAACTCCTTGACTAACCACTGATAATAACCTGCAAGACCCAGGAAACTGCGGATTTCAAATACATTCTTAGGCTCAAGCACATCCTCAATCTTTCTCGGATCAACTCGAATCCACTCCGCAGAAACCACGTGACCCAGAAAAGTTACCTCGCGCAACCAGAACTCACACTTGCTCAACTTAGCACAGAGTTGTTTCTCTCGGAGTATCTGAAGCACTACTCTAAGATTTTCATCATGCTTATCCTCAGTCTTAGAGTAAACCAGAATATCGTCAATGAAGACTACGACAAATTGATCCAGATATGGCTGAAAGACTTGATTAATCAAATCCATGAATGCAACCGGAGCATTTGTAAGACCAAAACGCATAACTAGGAACTCGTAATGTCTATAACGTGTCCCAAATGCAATCTTATGAACATCAACTTCCTTCACTCAAAGCTGATGATACCCTGATCGGAGATTTATTTTCGAGAACATTGAAGCCCCTTGCAACTGATCAAACAAATCGTCTATCCTCGGAAGTGGATACTTATTCTTCATAGTTAGTTTATTCAACTACCGATAATCGATGCACATCCTCATGGTTCCATCCTTTTTCTTTACAAACAGAACCGGTGCCCCCCACGGAGACACACTAGGATGAATGAAACCACAATCCAGATGCTCTTGAAGTTGAGCCTTAAGCTCTGTAAGCTCCTTCGGTGCCATACGGTATGGAGCAATGGACACCGGAGCTGTACCTGGTAAAAGCTCAATGCCAAAATCAACTTCTCAATTTAGAGGTAAACCCGATAACTCCTCAGGAAAGACATCTGAAAAATACCTCACTATTCTGATATCCCTGACAGAAAAGTCCTCAGAAACTGAACAACTGATAAAAGCCATATACGCCTCACACCCTTTTCGAACCAATTTCTCAGCCACAAGAGCGGAGATCACATTAGACAGATAATCTTGACGCTCACCGATCATAACCATCTCCTTATCATCTTCAGTCCTCAGAACAACCCTCTTAGTTACGCAATCCAAGATAACTCGATGCTCAACTAACTAGTCTATACCCAAGATTAAGTCGAAATCCCCAAACAATAACTCCATCAGATTTGCCAGAAATACAGCCCCTTGCACTATTAACAGAACATTCCTATAAAGTCTATTAACCCGAACAGACTGCCCCAACAAACTCAGTACATTAATTCCACTAGAAGTGCTCTCAACAGAAATCCCTAGGTTTTCAGAAACAGTACTAGTTACATAGGAATGTGTAGAACCTATGTCTATTAGATTAGTATAAGGTATATCAAGAATAAAGAATGTATCAGTGATAACATCAAGAGCATCTCTATCCTCTCGGCGTCGAGCAGCACAAACCAGTGTAGGCTGCCTCGCCTTAGTCTGATTAGCACATTTTCCCTGTGCTCTATCCTTGGCCCATGTGATTACCCACGGCACCTGCTGAATTGCCCTCTGAGGCTGTACAGAACCTTGTCCTGAAGCTTGCATCTGATCAACCCGCTGTAGACACTCTCTAATACGATGCTCCAAGGATCCACACCTCAAACAAGCCCTAACCTCCTCCAACACTCACCCGGATGGAGCCTACTACAGTTATAACATGGCTGAATCCTAGTAGGAGCAATAGGAGCCCCCACTCTAACAGGCCCAACAGGTCTAGCCAGTTTTTGGGCATCTGAACGGAACTAGAAGGCTCCGAATCCTTCTTATTCTTGCCTCTCTCTCGGTCCCTATTTTAGTGCTTCACGTGCTTAACCTCTTCGACGATCTTCGCCTTATCTACTAGAACCGTGAACTCGTGCTCCCTCTGTGGAGCAATCAGTACCCTTAAATTATCCCTCAAGCTATCCTCAAAACGAATGTATTTCTCATACCCAGACGCTACCATGCCTCGAGTGTAACGACTCAACCTCAGAAACTAGGCCACTGATCTCTCACCTTGCGTGAAATTCATGAACTCACGCCTACGAGCATCCACATAACTCACCCCCACAGACTTCTCCTGAAAAGCAGTGTTAAGGAAGTCCCAATTCAAACGATCCAGTTGAGTACCCTCCTCAACCGATAACCACCACTGATATGCCTCGTCGCGAAGCAAAGAGACTACACCCTTAAGTTTCTGCTCAAGAGTACAGTCTATGTCGTTCATGATCCTCTTACTGGCCTCTAACCAATACTCAACCACAGTAGGGGAGACTCTAGTGACACCCCTAAACAGCTCAGCACCATTAGACCGGAGTTGTTCAATTATCAACCCCCAGCCCCTAGATCTAGAATGGGGTTCAGCAACCCTTTCCAATACCCTCAACATGGCTTGGGACAATGCTTCGTCCCCAGTCGAGTGGCTTTGAGACCCAGTCTCAGTAGTAGGTGAAACCGGTGTCTCACTCGTGCCTAGGTTTGGCATACTGCCCAAAGAGGAAGACTCAGCCTGAGCCCCTCTGCGGCCCCTACTGCCCCTACGAATACCAGGACCGTGACTTCCATAAGTGCTCATCGTATATTTCAAATTTTATTTGCATTATAAAATTTTATATATCAGTTCTAGTATTTATTAACAGATATTTTATGGGTATATCATCAAAAGTTCAGAAATATTTTCAAAGTTTTCAGTCTTTAACTAACTCATTACAGTTTCAAAAAGTACTAACTACAGTGTTTTTAGAGTATTCTATCTAAGTTCAAAAATACTTATAGGATCGACGCCGGAGACTCAGTGTACCACATACTTTCTTAAGATTATCTAAATTTTTTGAAAATCAGTTCTTTTTGAAACACAATTTTGGAACCCAAAATTCACAGCCCGAGTTTTGCAACCTGGCTCTGATACTACTAAATGTAACACCCCAAAACCCAGCCTAGATGTTACGGTCGAATCTGTAAATTTCACGAAGAAGGGCTTTAAAAATATAGTCGTTACGATAAATCCTTCCAGCTTTATAACTCATATTCACTTATATCTACTGTCAAAAGCGTTATTTAACTATTTTATTTGCCAAAACGTGATTTACAGTGAAAGTTCTAGAAAACGTTGTTTTTTATTTTGAAAATCCTATTCGTAATTTGTAAAACCTTTATTTTAGTAAAAACCATGGTTTTAGGTATTCGTCGCAAATAAAATGTTTAAACAAAAATCCAAATCCCCAAAATTAACCAAATAGTCCAGACAGTCTAGTTATTTACAAAACTCCAAAAATAATTCTTAAAAATAAAAATAAAAACCATAAACTTAAACAATTAAGAACTCGTGGTCACTGTTAGGCTCTGTCACACTGATCCGCCTAAGTCCGTGGATTGCCTGAACAGAACAGACAATAGATGTGAGTTTTCGTAAACTCAGAGTGTAACCTAATAGAATTAGACATGCAATACATACAGAAATCTTATATACAGTTAGATACAGATTCAGACACTTGTCCTTTCCAAATACGAATAACAGAATTAGATAAGTAGTAGAGATATGCAGAATCCTACCCCCATCCTCCACACACTATCTCCGACCATCCCATCACACCATGTGGGGTTAAAAACACCCACCCATTCCTACATACCATGTAGTGTTAATGCGACACATTATATATAATATGCAATCAAGCTGCCAGAATATAGGCGAAGTGTCGCCACACAAATCACTTCCTCCACATATACAAATATGAAAATAATAGATATAGTAATATCATGCATAACATGTTCATGAACAGATATCATATATATACTTAATCAGAACAGATATACTCATCAATATCCTACATAAGGCAAACTATTAGAATATCAGATCACATAGTTTAGGGTTTGGTTAGCCTTTACCGACCATATAGTAGGCTCACAATCGATCGGAACGAACCGTACAACCCTAGGGAAAATTTTAGAATTATGGGCCCACAAGCCCATGTGGCCCATACAACCTACCCTAAAACCCACATGCCAGTGTGGCATGCCCGTGTGGGCACACACACCCAACTTGGCCTATCCCGTGTGGCCCACACGATCACACCCACACCACCATACGATCGTGTCTTACACACGGCCATGCCCTCATCAATCACACGGCTATGTCTTACACACGACCAACTACACGACCAGGCACATGCCTATGTAGCGTCGATGGTAAGGTTTTTCTACTTTCATCGAAGCTTAATTTTCTACGTTTTGGGAACACACCTGGTTCGATTTTGATGCAAAAACACCTCCGAGCCATACAACACCTAAAACTGACCAATAAATCACTGAATTAGTTAGTTAAATTGATACCAAACCGAACTACATCAAAATAGAAAACCTCTTTAATCCACTAAAACCCTTACCTTCGAACGAGTAATGGTGATTTCATACAATTAAAGCACCGAATGGAAGCCCCCAGCCATTGATCTTCTTCTAAACACCAAACAAACCCAATTAACCAACGATTCACTAACTAAAACAATAATCGCACTTACCACACTTACCAGAAACGTACAATGAACACTAAATAATTGAGATAAGAACATACGACAGCAGATAGAAAAACAACAAAAAAACAGAATTGCTGGAAAGGAAAAGGAAGGAGAAAGTGGCAGAGAACAGAAAGAAAAATTAACGTTAGAGAGGAATTTTTTTAAAAATAAAATAAAATAAAATATGTTATCAAATCCCAACTCCCTCACAAACCACTCAACCTCAACTACCTCAGAATCCCAAAACTATCGAAATTCTACCATGGAATCGTGTAAAAAAATATAACATCCACGCTCGTGGAGGGATTTGAACACAGGACCTCTAACACACTAACTCCTTGACCACTCAAACTAGCAGACTCATTCTGATATGACTTAACAAGCAATTTTATATAAGCCCACTCAACAAAGGAAAAGTTTGGATTCTAAAATAATAAAATTTTCCAAAGAGTGAAACTTAAACCTAAGACCTCATACATACACCTAGAAAACTTAACCTTTGAAGCAGATACATATTTGTGTCAGAATTTACAAAAACAAAAATAAATTAAGCGGGGCGTTACAATTAAAGCTAGTGATGTTCCAAATGCTTCAAATAGTGGACCAATTTAGTGGGATGCCTACTAAAGATCCACATTTTCACATCCATTTATTCATAGAAGTAAGCGACTCAATTAAACTAGTCGAAGTGACTAAAAACACACTAAGATTAAGACTTTTCCCATACTCGTTCAGAGATAAAGCATGAGCATGGCTGAATTCTCTACCACCTGATTTCATATCCACATGAAAAGAATTGGCTGAGCAATTCTTGATGAAATACTTCTCAGCTAGCAAGAATGCTAAGTTTCAAAATTAAATCACTACGTTCCAGCAACTCGAAGATGAATCCCCGAATGAGGTTTGGGGGCGGTTTAAAGAATTATTATGAAAGTTTCCTCATTATGGTACTTCGCATTGTATCCAATTGGAGACTTTCTACAATGGTCTCAATGCGCATGCAAGGATTATGGTAGATGCTTCAAGAAATTGAGCTATTCATTTGAAGTCCTAAAATGGAGCCTACAAAATTATTGAAATAATTCCTAACAACAACTATCAGTGGTTGACTAATCAAATAGCCATAAGAAGAAGATTGGCAAGAATACATGAAGTTAATGCACTTACATCCTTATTAGTTCAGGTATCTTCTATGTCCTCCATGCTTAAGAACTTTACTACTAACGATTTCAATGCTAACATGATAGAACAATAGCCAAGCTAGTTTTATAACATCTCATGTGTGCACTATGGAGATGACCACATGTTTGAAAATTTCCCATTAAACCCAAGTATATTTACTACATGGGTAACCAGGATAGAAGTGGGCCAAGTCTATAATCAAACTTCTATAATCCTCATGGAAAAATCATCTAAATTTCCCATGGAGTAATCAAAGAGTTGGACCTAGCAACTCCTATATTCCATTCGGACCAATTCAAACGTCAAGGTTTCCTTAACAAGTTCAAAACCCCCTACCCATTGAACCATCAAGTAACCTTAAAAATTTGCTGAAGGGGTACATGGTAAAGAATGATGCCCTGATCCAAAGCCAAGCAACAATATTGAAGAATTTTGGGAATCAGATAGGACAATTAGCCAATGGACTACGAAATAAACCTCAAAGTGTTTTGCCAATCGACACTGAAAATCTAAGAAGTTCAAGTAAAGAGATTGTGAAGCTATCACCTTGAGGAATTGAAGGATGTTAGAGCCCAAAATTGTCGAGGTTGAAGACGAGCCTATTGTAGTCAAAAACAAAGAGGAAGTTCAACCGAGTGTTGAAACTCTCACTTTACAGAAATCAAATTCTTTGATCCCTGATAAGGTAAACCTGTAATCAGTTAGTTCTGATGTCACACTCCAAAATTAGGCATAGTATTTTTGGGGGTAAATTAGGGATTTTTAGCTCAAATATGTTCAGAAATTCAAAGCATGGTAAACCAGAAACGTCTTCATCTATGGATTTAGAAAATTAAATTAATTTTTGAAAATGATGTACAAAAAACCTTTAATTTTGAATAAGGAATATTTTGAAAATAGGGTTAAAGTTAGGAGTACTAAAAGAATAAATTTATCAAAGTTTGAAAATTGACCTATTTCTTCCCTCCACATACAACAAAACTCACGAGAAAATATTTCCCTCACCCTTGTTATCGTCCCCTTACTTTTCTAAACACCATTCATCCAATTTGATTTTTCAAACTTCAATTCTCTTGATTTCCATCACCTTCTAAGTGTTAAATCTTCCCAAAATTTTAAGAAAAACACCAAAAACACTATTAATTTTGCCATCTCTCAAACTTGAGAGTTTTCTTGGATTTGCACCAAATGTTCGTGTTTCTGTCATCAAAGGTAATGATTCATTTTTCTATTATTTTTTATGACATCTAGCCTTTTAAATTGAGTTTCTATCTATTGAATCGAAAGTTTTGAATAAAAGCCAAAAATTGGGTTGTTAATGGTGGAATTTGAGATTTTGAATGAAAATGATGTTTCAAAGTGTTTTTCAACTTTTTTTAAAGTGATTAGAAGGTTTCTAAACTTTCCTTAAAGTTTCATTAAAGAATTATATGGTTTTATTAAATTTTCGTGAAAATTGCCACTGTATGTCAAAATTTTAGAACCACGAATTTATGTAGTTTTGAGTAGTTTGAAGGTTGGGAATTGTGCTTAGGTGTATAATTAGGTGATTGGAATCAAATTTATGTGATAGGAACAAGTAGGTGTTGAGATTTTTGTGTTTCGACTAAGCTAGTCGAAATCTCAATTTTATGAGGAACTAGCTTAGGCTTGTGTTTCTAGTTGATTTAGATGGGTCTATGGCTAAATGTTAATTGTGTTAATTGTGTGATTTACTTTGGTGAATCTTTAGATTCGTTAGGATCTTCTTCAAGTAAAGAAAAAAGGTGAGGAAAAGCTTATTTAAGCTTTCGGCGTCTAGGAGAAAGTGTGAATGGTGAGTGTTTGGAATCGCTGCTTGTAGACGCGATTCATAGCATTAATTGGGAGCTTAGGAGTAGCCTAAATCCCTATTATAAGTTTTGAGTGCAAGCTATCTTATGCCCCTTGCTTAATTTATGGAATATGTGATTGTGTGTTGTGGAATTGAGAATTAAGATGTGATTAAGTGACATGTGAAATATGCTTGTGATGGTTATTTTTAATGTGTTAATTAAGGGTATGTTGTACATATCAACTAACAGTGGTAATATTGTGCTTATAATGTGAATGTGCAGTGAAAAAATATAGAAAACGGTAAGTAAAACGTGTGTTTAATTATGGATATTTTGGCCTTGTGATATTTGAGACCATTGGATATAGTTGGCATGCCATAGGATTGTGAGTACTCACCCATGTGTTGTGTTTTTGAGTCATTAAGGCCCGAGAAAAATTTGGAGAGGTAAGGGAATGTGAGCTCGACTCCATTCACCATGATATGTTGGTGCGTTGGAAAGTGTTAGCTAATGCTACACTTTTGGGACATGTTCAACTCATTGAGTCACTGGTGTGTTGGAGATCCATGTATTCGATGTGTGGTGATAAAGATCACTTTTATGTTTCATAGCTCAAGTGCCAAATTATCGTTACATGTGATTTTATAAAATGTGATATTACGATATGTGATGTATGCATAAACATGTGAATAATACGCTAAATGAGTTGATAAATATTGCATGAATATGTTAGCATGTCAGCATAGTAAGTTGTGTATGTAATTGTGCTTTGTTCATTTTCATTTAACGTGTGAATGCATGTCTATTTGGTGGTTATTTTGATAATTCACTGAGCTTTTTTAAGCTGACCCACTCTTTTTAAACCTTTACAGGTAGTTAGCGTTACGGTGCGAGCGGTGCAGAAATTCCAAAGGAGTGATCCAATTTAGATTTAGTGCTTGGGTAGGTGATTTTATGGCTATTATTTGAACTATGGGAATAAGGCAATATGGTAGATTTACTGGTTGACTATTGCCATGATGTTTTAGATGATCGCTTGATTTTATTACTCATAGAAAGAAGTCCAATTTAAAAAGTTCTTGGATGTACTCAAGTAACTTCATATCAATATCCTGTTGGTGCAAGCTTTGGAGAAAATGTTGAACTATGTCAAATTCAGGAAGGATATCCTTTCTAAGAAGAAAATATTCAGAGAATTTGAAACAATGGCAATAACAAAGGAGTGTAGTGCATTTTTACAAAATAAACTTCCCCCAAAAATGAAAGATCCAAGAAGCTTTACCATTCCTTGAAATGTTGGAGATTTATTATGGTATGGCTATGTGTAACTTGAGAGCGAGCATCAATTGATGCATATTTTTGTATTCAGACGATTAGGAATTGGTGAAGTTAGGCCAACTACAGTTACACTTCATCTGGAAGGAAAAATCAAAGATGTTTTGGTACGTGTTAATAAATTTATATTTCCTGCTGATTTTATTATTTTAGATTTTAAAGCAGATAAAGAGGTACCAATCATATTGGAAAGGTTATTCTTAGCAACCGATAGGACATTAATCAATGTGTAGAAAGGCGAACTCACTATGAGAGTTCAAGAAAATTAGGTAACTTTTAATGTATTTAAAGTAATGAGTTTCCTAATACAATCGAAGAATGTTCTGTAGTTTCCGATGAAGAATCATTAGTCTCTATAGAATGGGAACTAATTCTTTATATGACCCATTAGTGTGTGTTTCTAATGTCTGATCTACCTAGTGACAATGAAAAGGAAGAACATTTGGATTTGTTGGAAGCCAACTCAAAGGAATTTATCCCACGACCCCAATTCGAATCACTGGAATTGGTACCTTGTGAACATGATCAACAAAAAGCGTCAATTGAAGAGCCATCCAAACTGGAATTAAGCATACTTTCATCCCATCTAAAATATGTTTTTTTGGGTAACTCTTCTACTTTGTTTGTCATTATTTCAGCAAAGTTAACTGAAAGTCAAGAGGAAAAGTTGATAGATGTTCTGAAAAAGTTCAAAAAAGTAATTGGTTCAACTATAGCTGATATCCAAGAAATTAGCATGTCCCTGTGCATGCATAAGATTTTACTCGAGGATGGGAAAAACATCAATCGATGGGAAACTGAGGCTAAATTTGATCATGAAGGATGTAGATGAAAAAGAAATCATAAAGTGGTTAGACGCTAATATCATTTATCCCATTTTTATTAGCTCGTGGGTAAGACCAGTCCAATGCATACCGAAAAAAGGAGGAATCATGATTGTGGAGAGCGGGAATAACTAGTTAATTTGAATAAGGATAGTCACAGGTTGGCGAATCAATATGGACTATAGAAAGTTGAACAAAACAACCCGGAAGAACCATTTTTTGCTACTATTCATGGACCAAATGCTAGATAGACTTGTGGGAAAGGACTATTGCTACTTCTTAGATGGGTACTCGGGGTACAACCAGATAGCTGTAACCTTGAAGGACTAGAAAAAAACAACTTTTACTTGCCCGCACAATACATTTGTTTTTAGGTGAATGCCTTTTGGTTTATGCAATGCGTCAACAACCTTTCAAAAGTGCATAATGGCGCTTTTTACTGACATGGTTGAATGTTTTTTGGAAGTATTCATAGACTATATTTTTGTCTTTAGAGATTCATATGATGACTGTTTATAGAATTTAGATAAGGTACTAAAGCGGTGTGAAGAGACGAACCTTGTCCTTAATTGGGAGAAGTGTCATTTCATGGTTAAGGAGGGGATAGTTTTGGGTCACTGAATATTAAGGCGAGGAATCAAAGTCGATAGAGAAAACAATTGACATAATAGAAAAGTTGCCACCCCCAGTGTTTGTAAAAGGCGTTAGAAGTTTTCTGGGGCATGTCGGGTTCTATCGGAGGTTTACCAAAGACTTTTCAAAGATTTCCAAGCCACTATGTACTTTTTTAGAGAAGGAAAGGACCTTTAAATTCGATGAAGTGTGCTTGAAAGCTTTGATAAGATGAAACAATGGTTAATTTCTACACCCATTATTGCTACACCAGATTGGCATTCATCTTTTGAACTGATGTGTGACGTGAGCGACTTTGCAGTTGGAGCCGTAATGGGTCAGCGAAGGAATAAAGTTTTTCATCCAGTTTACTACAAAAGTAGAGCTTTGACAGGAACCCAGTTAAACAATACGGTAATTGAGAAATAATTACTTGCGATTGGTTTTTTTTACAAGTTTCGATATTATATTGTAGGTACAAAATTGACCATTTATACGAACAATTCAACAATCAAATATTTACTTGCCAAGAAAGATGCTAAGTCGAGATTGATTCGATGAGTGCTTTTACTCTAAGAATTTAATCTTGAAGTCCAAGATAGGAAGGGGTAGAAAACCAAGTGGCAGATCATCTGTCTAGGTTGGAGCAACTAGGGGAAACTCACTCCCCTGTTCCTATTAATGAGCATTTTCCAGACGAGCACATTTTTTAGGTAAGTCATGTTTATAATATTCCTTGGTTTGCTGATTTTGCTAACAATTTGGATAGTGGAATAATGCCTACTAAAATTTTGTATCAACAAAGGAAAAAATTTCTTCATTATACAAGGTATCATTTTTGGGAGGAGCCATTTTTGTTTAAGTTGTAACACCCCAACTCACCAGTTCGCCGAATTTGAGTATGGAGCGTCACAAATGGACGTAAACTTAATTTTGCTAACTTAACTGCTATAAAGCAGACTAATAATAAAACCAATATAATAATGAAATTTAAAATAAAAATTCCTACAACTAAGGCTCTAATCCACAGAATACTTAATCTTTCACATTCCTAGTTCAATTCAAATTGTTTGTTTACAATACAATTCTTAAAATATTGCGAAGGACTGTTCGACCTAAAAATCCAAATTTTAGGAAGGTTATCTGGCTTCGTTGTTTTTATCCTAAGGCAAAGCCTCCAATGGTACCCCTTTCCTATGTGCATGACCCTATATGCCTATTATCCCCGAACTTGCCATTCCATCTTGGTTGGTCCCTCCTCTAAGTCCATGATCAACTTCACAAATCCTGTGAACATCAGAAAAATGCTTGTAAGTTCAAAGGAAATTAGTGAGCTCCTTCACTGCGTCTTATTCGAACCCTATCACACGAGGTAAACAATGTAAAGCTAGAGTTAGGAAGTTTTAATTAAAGTAGGATTTCGACCTTAAGCAACTAGAAGAGCCTATTAGGGACCTATTTTAAAATTAGGGGTAAAACGGAGGGATTGACATGCCAAATTATTCAAAATTGGAGAAAATAAAGGCAGTTTCGTGATACTGAACCTCAGTGCTGTGACAGTTAACTTTGAAGCTCCCAAGAATTTTGAAATTAAGGCAGTGTTGCGACACCACATCCCCATGTTGCAACATCACACTTCGAACCTAAAATCTTTTCAAATTTTGAACCTAAAATAATTTTTAATTTTGGGCTCCTGTCGCGACACCATGCTTTAGTGTTGTGACACGAAACTTCAAACCAAAACTTGGAGCAATTAAAGTACAGTGTTGTGACACCAACACCCAGTGTCACGACATGGACTTCGAGTCTGCAGTTTTAGACCCGAAATTTTGCGTGAGCTGGTTGATTAGTATATATACTAAATAGATTTAAAACCTTAATTTTCACTTTTAATCACTCTCTAAACATCCCTTAAATACTCCCAATGGTAGTCGCACCCCTCTCTTGTAACACCCTATACCCGGTCCAGTCACCGTCCTGTGCTATAAGATATTACAGTAATAAAGCTTTAACATAATTCATAAATTAAATCAAACATAATCAAAATAATTCATCGCTAATAATTTCCATGCTTTTCAAAAAATTTGAAACCTAAATTGAGCTAGCAGAACATTTAAAACAAATTGGAATCAAATTTGGATTAAATTGAAAATTCTACAAAATATTAACTGAAAAGTGAAAATAAGGGTCACACAACTGTGTGAAAATGGCCAGTCTGTGTGGCCACAAACACGACCATGTGGCTACCCCACACGCCCGTGTGGCAACCCCCTTATGCCCATGTGCTCAAACCGTGTAACTAATTGTTCCCGTGTTTTTTAGGGTCACACAACCGTGTCCCTAGGCCATGTAACTTACTGTGCTCGTGTGAACCACCCTGCAATGAAAGATAACAAGACACACAACCGTGTGTGACACATGGTCGTGTAACAGCCTGTGTCCTGGGCTGTGTGTACTTAAAAATGACTTAAAAATCAAGGCAACTTTCACATAATACTTGGGTAACAAACTAAAACTAAAACCAGACATTTTTATACCTTCAAATGCATTCAAACAAGTTCAAAACATAAAAAATATCCAACCTAAGTGCCAAACCAATGTGCCCTTAATGACACCATAATTCAATTGCCAAACCAAACATTTACATTTCAAACCAAATTCGTTTGCATACAAAGTTCTCAGAGCCATTCATTTCATCCATTTAGGTATCATGAACCAACAACATTAACAACAAAGGTTTACATCATATGCCAACCAAAGTACCATTACAAAAATGACTATTAACATACATTACCTAAAGGACACCTTCATCAAAACATATATCAACTTTACACCTAAAGAAATTTACAACCAAAACACCAAGACATTCAAAACCTTAACATAACAACATCCTATATGCACGCCATTTATAACCTTGCCAAAATTAACAAATAACTACCGATTAAGATGCTAGATAGTGTGATCTTAAAAACTTCCAATCAATAGAAAAAGTCTAACAACCTACAAGGAAATACAACCAAAACAAAGTAAGCTTTCATATATCTTAGTAAGTTCATAAAGCAACCATCACAAACCTTTTCTTAATTATAAATATACAAAGTATGTAACTAAAATTTCTTACTAATATACCATAGTTTCAACTTTCCAAACATTTAAACCTAGATATTAATACCATTAAATATAATTGTAGTAAAATGTGTAATAAGTAAAAATCATTATAAACATTAGAATAATAATAATACGAACTTACCTCAAGTACAACAGTTGTTATGACAAATTCGAGAACTAATCCAAGACTTTCACTTTCCCTCGATATAAGTCCAGTTCATTCTTTTCTTAATCTAAATAATAATTTCATTCAATTCAAATAGCTTAATATCATTAATTTTAACTTATATCCCATTTTAATGTGATATTATGAAATTACCCCTAACATTTTAACTTTTATGCAATTTAGTCCTTAAACCCGAAACTTACAATTTAACCATAGTTAACAAAATTTCATGCTAGCTGATCTTTATAGGGTTCCTTAACAGCCTATATTTATCAAAATTTCACATTAACTCCAATGAATTTTACCATTTAAACAATTTAATCCTTAATATTTAAAATCACTAAAATCTCTTAACAAAAGAAGCTTAGTCTTCAATCAAACTTAATATTCTATCAACCAAATTCACAAAAACATGCAAATTATTCATGGAAAGTCCCTAAACATTCAATAGTTTTACAAATTAACCCCCGAGCTAGTTAGATTAAGCTAATACGAACTCAAAAACATAAAAATTACTAAAAACGAAGCTAAAAAACATATCATGCATGGAAAATATCCTTGATCAAAGCTGCCCCCTTCTATTTCCATGGTGTTTCAGTTTTTACTTAACAAAAATGAGGAAAATGATGATTTTAGCTTACTAATTTTATGTTTAATTACTAATTTACCATTTTACCCTTATTAATAATTAAAATTTGAACTAAACCTTGTCCATAACTATCCACTAACATATTATATGGTATAATTACCATCTTAGTCCATTAGATTAAGATTCCACATCCATTTGATCCTTTTAACTATTAGAAATCAACTTTTGCACCTTTTTCTATTTAGTCCTTTTTACTTAATTAATTATTTAAACCTTAAAATTTCTTAAAGAAAATTCAATACGATCCTAATATAACCTTATAGACATTAAATAAATTTTAAAATACTAATTAACTCATCAGAATTAAGGTCCCAGAACCATTGTTTCAGTCACCACTGAAAACGGGCTGTTACAACACTCACCCCTAAAGGAATTTTCATCCCCGAAAATTTTACTAAAGAATAGGTTCGAGTATTGCACTTTCATATCTTCTTCCGATTCCTAGGTAGCTTCCTCGACTCTGTGATAGTGCCAAATAACTTTAACCGAAGCTGTATATTTATTCCTTAATTCTTTAACTTCCCGAGCCAAAATTCTAACTGGTTCCTCACTATATGACATATCAGGCTGAATTTCCACTTCGACAGGTGCAATCACGTGTGAGGGATTAGATCTATATCGTCGCAACATTGATACATGAAAAACATTATGAATATTCTCTAACTCTGATGGTAAAGCTAAACGGTAAGCTACCAGTCCAACATTTTCGATAATCTCATACGACCCGATGAAATGCGGACTAAGCTTCCCTTTGGGCCAAAATGGAGAAATTTTGTTTTTCTTTAAAATAAACGTATGAATTTTGACAATCAGAAGTAGTCTTTAAACAATCTCGTATCACTTTAAGTTTTTCTTTTGTTTCATGGACCAAATTAGTTCCAAAAAGCTTCTTCTCACTCAATTTAGTCTAGTATAATGGAGTTCTACATTTCCTACCATACAGATCCTCGTACAGTGTCATTTTTAATACTTGACTGATAACTATTATTATATGCAAATTCAACCAACAAAAGAAATTTTCCTCAGCTACCTTCAAATTCCAAAATGCAGCATCAGGGCATATCTTCGAATATCTAAATCACCCATTTAGACTGACCATCAGTTTGAGGATAGAATGCAGTACTAAAATGTAATATGGTGCCCAAAGCTTCGTGTAATTTACTCCAAAATCTGGAAGTAAATCGTGGATCATGATAAAAAAAATCGACAATGGTACTCTGTGTAACGTTACAATCTCATAAACATAGAACTCTGCCAACCTCTCGAGTGAAAAATTCATATGTACAAGAATGAAATGTGCGGATTTAGTCAGGTGATCAACAATGACCTAGATGGCATATTTCTTTTTTAGACATAACAATAATCCTAATACGAAATCCATAGTAACCCGCTCCCATTTCCACTATGGAATCATAATAGGCTGTAGTAATCTTGAAGGTACCTAATGCTCGGGTTTAACTTGCTGGCAAACCAGACATTTCAACACAAACTCTAAAATCTCACGTTTCATACCTGACCACTAGTACATTAGTTTCAAATAACTGTACATTTTATTGCTATCAAGATGAATCGAGTAACTGCTACTATGAGCTTCTTGCAGAATCTTCTATTTAATATCAGAATTTCTTAGAACACATAATCGGTTTTGGAAATATAAACTGTTATCCACACTAATATAAAATTTAGTTGCCTGACCACTTTCAACCATTCTTTGCTTTACTAACAAATTCAAATCATCAAGTTGTAGCTATCGTATATCCTGTAAAAATAAAGGTTTAGCCCTTAACTCAACTAAAATAGAATTGTCATTCTCCAATTGAAGCTAAGGGTTCGTTACTCGAAGAGCAAAAAGCGATTTACGACTCAAAGCATTAGCAATGATGTTCGCTTTGCCCGGATGGTAACCTACAAGATCATAATCTTTTAGTAACTCTAACCACCTCAGTTGTAACACCCCTAACCCGTATCCATCTCCAGAATAGGGTTATAGAGCATTATCAGAGTTTACAAATTAATTTACAGAGATTTCATTTCATCAAGCATTCATATTTAAAATCAATAAAAATCAAAACATTAATGAGCTAACGTTGGCCAATTTAACTCATACATGCCATTATAACCAGAATCAAAACATCAAAAATTATCGATAGAATTAATGGATAGTGTGATAAACATTCATACATCCATTCAATGCATTATTCCTTTTATCAAATATATCAATGTTTCATCAATTTTCATACAATGAACATTCAAATCATATTCACATCAATAACATACATTTCAAGCATTTAAGAATATAATTCAAGTTACACGAACTTACCAGACTAAATTGCAGAAATACCAAAATTCAAGGACATGTTGGTAATTTTCTATTTTCCTCAATTTCCACCCAATCTTGATCTAAATTAATATTTCATTCAATTTATTAATTTAAATAATAAAACAATTCATTTCATGCAATTTGGTCACTTTTTAACATTTTTACCAATTTACCCTTAAAATATTTCTTTTATTCAATTTAGTCCTTGAGCCTAAAACATGCAAATTGACCATTTTAATGAAAACTCATGCTAGTTGAATAATAATTTATTTTCCTCCTCCTCCTCTCCATTCCACATCCTTAATGTATAATATGCTTATATGTAACATTATCTATAATTCCACCATTTATATATATATATTAATTCAAAGTGTCCACTTGAGTCATAGTCACTAAATTATTTATATCTTGAGCTACAAAACTCCGAATTAAGATCCGCTAAATTCCTATGAAACTAGACTCACATATCTTCTTACCATAAAATTTTCAGAATTTTTGGTTTAGCCAATAAGTACACTTTATTCTCTAAAGTTTCCCCTGTTTCACAATTTGACAGTTCCGACCCCTCTTCACTAAAAATCAATTATCTCTTTGTACAGAATTTGGATGATGTTCTTGTTTGTTTCTATTGAAAATAGGTTCATTCAGGATTTTAAACATATGAATTTAAGCCTCCAATTATTTTTATTCAATTTTTGATGATTTCCAAAGTCAGAACAGGGGAACCCAAATTCATTCTGACCTTGTCTCACAAAATTTATTATATCTCATGATTTACAATTCCATTACTTACACCATTTCTTCTATGAGAAACTAGACTTAATAATATTTAATTCCTTATGGTTTTCATCCTATAATCGATTTCCACAATTTATGGTGATTTTTCAAAGTTAACCTACTGCTGCTGTCCAAAACTGTTTTAGTGCAAGATGTTGATTACTAAGTTTATAACTCCCTTATTCCCTTTCTCTATAATATTTCCCATCACTTTCACTTATTTCCCTTCACTAATATATCAAGAACATAAGACTTTATTTAAGAAAACTCTACTATAACATCATTTCCATGCTTTTTCAACAATAACAAACTTAAAAATATATTGAAATCTTGATGTTCTTACCTTATGCTATTGATTTCAATCTTTAACTTGATTTTCTCTCTCCTCCAGCTTCTATTTCTTGAATCTAACTTGACATTATAGTTCCCCATTGTCTCCTTATTATTTTTCTCTCTTGGAAGCTATGGAAATTCTTTTGATTTCTAGGTGAAAATAGTGACTTTTTGGTGAAAGGACCAAATTGTAAAGAAAGCAAAACTTTCTTTCTTCTCTTCTCTCCTAACGTTGGTTGCATGGAAAGATGATGATTTCTCATCATCTTTCCTCCCTTTTATATTAATCATTTAATAATAAAATAATACTAAAAATTTTAATAAAATATTAATTAAATAACATTTATCTAATTAATTAAAAATATCACAAACATCATCATTACCTTCTAGAATTCTCTCTCTATTTGACCATTTTGCCCTTCATAATCTTTGAAATTCCATCCTTGAGTCATCACTTAATTTGGTAAAATTACAATTTAGTCCCTCAAAATTCTTTATCTTTTCAATTTGGTCCTAATTCATCCATTTTCCTTAGTTTCTAGATTATTCCACTCTTAAAATATTTACACTATTGGTCCTTCAACTTTTTTGTATTTACACTTTAACCCCTCAAATTTTGAGTATTTACTCTTGGGCAACAAAACTTTTCTCACTTTTGCGATTTAATCCTTTCTTGAATTAATATGTCATAAATACTTCCCAATGTTGACATAACTCAAAATTACCCTTTTTATCACTTTATTTCCTTATTTTACTATATCAGGGATATTATCTTACTTTCTTACTGTAGTAATTTTCGGGGTATTACATCCGTTGTCGTAGATTTAACTCTTTTTCTATCATCAAATACTTCAAGCTTTTAAGATTAGTAAAAACATGACATTTCACATTGTAAAGATAGTGATGCCAAATCTTCAATGCAAAAACAACTGTACCCAATTCAAAATCATGAGTCGGGTAGTTCTTTTCATTAGTCCTAAGCTATCAAGATGCATATGTAATAACTTTACCCTCCTGCAATAAAATGCATCCCAAACCGCTCAGTTAAGCATCACTGTAGATAACAAATTATTTTCCTGATTCAGGTTGCGTCAAATCGGTGCCTCTGTCAACATATTTTTCAACTGATCGAAACTTTGCTGACAATTTGCAGACCATACAAAGCTAGCATCTTTCTGTAATAACTTCGTTATAGGTAATTCTATTATCAAAAAGTTCTTAACAAACTGTTGATAATAACCAACTAAACCCAAGAAACTACGTACCTCAGAAATGTTTCATGGAGGTTTCCAGTTTAGAATATCAGAGATCTTGCTCGGATCAACTCGTATTCCTTCATCTAAGATTACATGAACCAGAAATCTGACTTCTTTTAGCGAAAATTCACATTTACTAAACTTGGTGAACAATTTCTTTTCACATAGGGTTTTTAATACAATCTTCAAATGTCGAGCATGCTCTAATTCATTTTTAGAATAAATCAAGATATCATCAATAAAAATTACAACGAAGCAAGATGTGGCTGAAAAACCTGATTCATCAAATCCATAAGTGATGCTGGTGCATTCACCAATTCAAAAGGCATAACTAAAAACTCATAGTGTCTGTAACGAGTTTTGAATGTTATTTTTGATACATCAACATCTTTTACTCTCAACTGATAGTAACTGAATCTAAAATCAATATTTAAAAACACTATGACACCTTTCAACTGATCAAATAAATCATCAATACGAGGTAACAGGTAATTAGCCTTTATCATAACCTTGTTTAATTGCCGATAGTCTACACACAACCTCATCAACCCATCTTTCTTCTTTACAAACAAAATAGATGCACCCCATGGTGATGTACTCGGTCGAATAAAACCTTTGTCAACTAGTTCTTGCAACTTAGCTTTTAATTCTTTTAATTTAGTCAGGGTCATTCTGTACAGAGCAACTGAAATCAAAGTTGTTCCTAGGATTAGCTCTATTACAAATTCAACTTCTCGCTCGAGTGGTAAACGCGACAACTCCTTAGGAAAAATGTTTTTAAACACGCATGTTGTAGGCACTTGGTCCACTTTCTTTTCTACTATTCTATAATCTAAAATATAAGCTAAAAATGCACCACAACCTTTCTGGATCAATTTCTGTGTTGAAATCATTGAACTTGTATTTGAATCAAAATCAGACTTTGTGGATTCAACTGAAACCATTTCACCATTTTGACATCGTAAATCAATCCATTTTTTATGACATTTTACAACAGCATTATGAATAGTCAACAAATCCATTCCCAAGATAATGTCAAATTCGTTAAATGGCAGTAACATCAAATAAAAAGGAAAGTCGTAACCCTAAATTTTCAGTGGACACTGTTTAGATATCAAATCAACAATGACAGTCTAATCTAATGGATTCGTTATTTTAACAACATGATCGGTTGACTCAACTGGTAAATTATTTTCAATTACTAACATAGTGCATATATATATGAAGGCATCGATCTAAGGTCAACTAATGCATACACAGTAACATCAAAGATAGAAAAAGTACCAGCAACAACATATGGGGTTGAGGCCTCCTCTTGTGCACGTATCGCATAAGCTCTAACAGGACCCCAAACTTCAGATTGAGCAGTTGTATTTTGTTTAACTCCTGCAGCACCAACAATTATTGGTTTTCTGCCTCTAATAGATGTAATGATAGGTTTTGCATTTTGATCTTCGTTTGACTCAGTTCCCTTTGGGCAATCTCTTTTGTAAAGATTAGGTGATCCACAAATAAAGCAGAATCTACCTTTCAATCTACATTCACCAAAGTGTTTTCGGCCACAATGATTACATTCTGGTTTGTTTATATTTCGAATGCTACCCACGCTAGTTATTGAAGGCACCGATGATCTCATATTTTTTTGTCTAGATCGATCTCTATTGAAAAATCGGGATGGTTCTGAAACATAATCATTAGATTCTTTCATCTTCTTCTGTGGAGGAGCAAAAAATGTTCGATTTGAATTTCATTTATGAAAGTCACGAGCTTTCATTTGTCTTTGTTTCTTATGATTGTGCACCATTTCCATTTTCTGAGCTTTGTCAGACAAAACCACAAATTTTTTGATTTCCATTGCACCTATTAAAAGCTTTAATCTCATCGTTTAAACTGTCTTCAAAACGAATAAACATTTTTTCCTCGGAAGATACAATTTGACAAGCATACTTTTTGAGTTGAAGAAACTCACGCTCATACTTCGCCACTGATATATTACCCTACATTAACTCAAAGAATTCCCTCTTCTTCATATCCAGGTATCTTTTTCTAACATATTTCTTTCAGAACTTAGTTTTGAAGAAATCTCAGTTTACTCGTTCCTTTGGTACAACCGTAGTTAGAATGGTCCACTAGTAAAAAGCTTCCTCTTTTAATAGAGTTGCTGCAAATCTCAAACAATCCTTTGGAGGACATAACATTTCATCTAAAACCCTGTGCGTGTGCTCTAACCAATATTCAGGTTTAACCGGATTATCACTCACATTACAATAGAACTCTTCAGCCCCACACTTTCAGATCTTATTAATAGTAATTCTATGAGTATGTGGTCGTACAAGGCTTGGAGGACGGGGGTGGAAGTTGTCGAGCCGTAGGATTAGTTCACATATAAGTAATAAACATGTCTTGCAACATATGGAAGAAAGCATTAGGAGCCTCTTATCTAGGCTCTTGAAACTTAGGTACGTTACGAGAAGCCCCTTGATCGGCAGCTAGAAAATTACTTAGTGCATCATCAGATACTGTTCGATCGAAATTAGTTGACATTTTTAATCTATCAAAAAACAAGTCAAACTGATCAGGAGTCGTTACACTATCAAAGGTTACAAAATGACATGTATATGTAGACTCAATAAATGCTATGCTTACTCTTAGAATCGACTAAACCGTAACTCTGATACCACTAAATGTAACACCCAATACCCGGTCCAATTACCATCCCTAGCTATAAGATATTATAGCTATAAAAATTTAATATAATTCATAAATTAAATCGAACATAATCAAAATAATTCATCACCAATCATTTCCATGCTTTCTAAACAATTTGAGACTTAAATTGAGCTTGCATAACTTTAAAAAAAAGTGGGATCAAATTTGGATTAAATTGAAACTTCTATGAAATATGAAGTGAAAAGTAAAAACAAGGTTCCCACAACTGTGTCGCTATGCCATGTGAAAATGGCTAGCCCGTGTGGCCACAAACATGCCTATGTTGCTACCCTCTTACGCTCGTAAGCTCAAACCGTGTAACTCACTATGCCCGTGTTTTTTAAGATCACACGGCCATATCCCAAGGCCGTGTAACTCGTTGTGCCCGTGTGACTCAGGATCACATGGCCGTGTCCCCAGGCAGTGTAACTCACTATGCCCATGTAAACCATCCTGCAATGAAAGATAACAGGACACACGGCTGTGTGACAGTCCGTGTCCTAGGTCGTGTGTACCTAAAAATGACTTCAAAATCAAGGTAACTTTCACATAATACTTGGTTAACAAACTAAACCTTAAACATAACATTTTTATACCATCAAATGCATTAAAACAAGCACAATAAAAAAGATGACTATTAACATACATTACCAAAATGCCACCTTCATCAAAACATATATCAACTTTACACCTAAAGACATTTACAACCAAAATACCAAGACATTCACAACTTTAACATAACAACATCCTATATACATGCCATTTATAACCTAACCAAAATTAATGAACAACTAACGATTAAGATGCCAAATAGTGTGATCTCCAAAACTTCCAATCAATAGCAAAAGTCTAACAACCTACAAGGAAATACAACCAAAACAAAGTAAGCTTTCATATAGCTTAGTAAGTTCGTAGAAAAAGTCACAAACCTTTTTCTTAATTATAAACATACAAAGCATGTAACTAAAATTTCTTACTAATATACCATTGTTTCAACTTTCAAACATTTAAACCTAGATAATTTATATCATTAAGATACCACATGATAAACGACTAAATCAAAGCATTGTTATAATAACATCTCATTTTAGATAATCAAAAGAATAATACTTATTCGAGTTAGCTTTAGAAATTTAACCGATGCACAATGCTACTCACACAAGCTTTAGAATATCCACAAGACATGTAGGATCTCAAACCATTGTTATGGTCTATATCACCAGTACAAAGTACCTGCTAAATAATCATTGGCTCAAATCCTGCTAAATAATCATCGGCTCAAAGTCTGCTAGATAAACACTGGCTCAAAGCCTGCTAGATAAACATCGACTCAAACCCAACTAAATAATTACCGGCTCAAAGCCTTTTAAATAAACGCCGACTTAAAGCATGCTAACTATCCACCGGCTCAAAGCCTACTATACAATCACCGGCTCAAGGCCTACTAAATAAAGTACATCTCGTATCTACTATATTCATTTACTATTTATTTTCCAATCAATCAATAGATATTAATAACAATAAATTAATTTTAATAAATTGTGTAATAAGTAAAAATCATTATAAACATCGAAAAATCATTATAAACATCGGAATAATAATAGTACAAACTTACCTCAAGTACAATAGTTGTTACGGCAAAGTCGAGAAACTAATCCGAGACTTTCGTTTTCCCCGGTTCAAGTTCGATTGATTCTTTTCTTGATCTAAATAATAATTGCATTCAACTAAGTAATTCAAATAGCTTAATATCATTAGTTCTAATTTATAACCCATTTTAATGTGAAATTAAGAAATTACACCTAAGTTTTTAACTTTTATACAATTTAGTCCTTAAACCCAAACTTACAATTTAACCATAATTAACAAAATTTAATGCTAGCCAATCTTTATAGGGTTCCTAAATAGCCTATATTTATTAAAATTTCACATTAACTCCAATGAATTCTACTATTTAAACAATTTAATCCTTAATACTCAAAATCACTAAAATCTCTTAACGAAGAATTCTTACTCTTTAATCAAACTTAATATTCTATCAACCAAATTCACAAAAACATGTAAATTATTCATGGTGAGTCCCTAAACATTCAAAATTTTTACTAATTGACCCCTAGACTAGTTAGATTAAGCTAATACAAACTCAAAAATATAAAAATTACTAAAAATGAAGCTAAAAAACATACCATGCATGGAAAATATCCTTGACTGAAGCTTCCCCCTTCTATTTCAATGGTGGTTTCAGTTTTCACTTAAAAAAATGAGGAAGATGATGATTTTAGCTTACTAATTTTATGTTTAATTACTAATTTACCATTTTACCCTTGTTAATAATTAATAATTTCAACTAAACCTTGTCCAAAACTATACACTAACATATTATATGGTATAATTACCATCTAAGTCCATTAGATTAAGACTCCACATCCATTTGGTCCTTTTAACTAGTAGAAATCAACTTTTTTCTTTTTTTTCAATTTAGTCCTTTTTTACTTAATTAACTATTTAAACCTTAAAATTTCTTTATGAAAATTCCATACGATCCTAATATAAAATTATAGACATTAAATAAACATTAAAATACTAATTCACTTGTCAGACTCATGGTCCTAAAACCACTAATTTTGACACCACTGAAAATGGGCTATCACATCACCACTTTCCATTGCTTCAACTTTTGCCATTTGCCGCTAGTCTACCTCTCTTGTTTGCTCCATTATCTCTACCAATGTTGTTCTCTTCCTTGATAATTGACTCCATAAAAAAATTTTGGTGAAAAATTTCTTTCACTTTTATTTATTTATTTCTAATTCATCATTGTTTTAATTGTTATATTAGTGTTTATATAAAATACATTACCAATGGCTCCAAGAAAAATTTACCGAACCACAAATTGAAAAAATAAGAAGAATTCGATTCTACCTAATTCAGGAGTCAAGATGTTAGAAATCCAAGGAAAATTTTTTATCTAAGAACGCTAGTTTGGCCCCTCGTTGAATTTGAATGATGACATTTAGGATTTAATATGAGTTAATCAATGGATTAACTTTTGTCTAAGATCGAAAGAGTCAACGATCGACTTGATGGTGTAGAAGTTCTATGCCTTGTTAATAGAGCGGGAAAATAATAAATTCTAGCATGACATGCACTCACGTTATCATCCGAGGCAAGGAGGTCTTATGCACTCCTCGAGAAATTTGCAATTTTTATAATGCCCCATACTTTGTTTCCAATGTGTCAGATGGACTAGAGATTGATTATTTTCGAGGCATAGATATGGACGAGATTATTACTTATTTGACTGAGGGGGTGTTTAGAAATGCCAAACGAGCACTAATATCCCTTTGTCGTTCAATCAGGCAATATTTTTTCGGTTGCCAAAATGTGGATGTAGTTCATCTATACACAAATTTCTCCAGCTCTTAACATGTCTAACGTCAACGCTTTTCAAGATGTTCTACTTTACTGTATTCTACAGTGTAGACAAGTGTGCATCGCCAAATGGATCTAGAAAGCAATGTTCACCTGCAATAGTGGAAAAAAGTTCTAGATCTTTTTCCTACATCTAGTGGCTGCCTTATGCTAGAAGGCCAAGGTCCCAATGTCCACGACCGACTAGTTTATTAAGCCAACTAAGAGCACCCTCGGGAACTCCATCTACACCCAATATGTCGAGCTCAACCACAAGTATATCAAGGATTGGAATGAACGACGAAAGTAAAAGATGGATTTTCTGCCATCCCTCAAGCAGAAGACAAGAAAAGGGCCAAGGGAGCCAAGGGCTCGGTGATATGACCGATATGGGGTGGGTCATTCAGTTGATACAGTGGATGAAACTTTTGGGCATAACTACACCCAATGATTCAAAATTCCCATCACCGAGCCACGACCGAACAGTGACCCACCCATGCCATAAGCCAACGAGGAACGCGAGGAGGAGGAGGAAGAAGATGGCGATGACGAAGAAGAAGAGTTAACCCTTGATAATGATTTCAACGAGATGTTTCAACTGGAGTAGCCATCAGTTAGAAGAGTTAAAATTTACACACCGAGTCGCACGGACCCTACTAGTTCTACGGGTGCAAGGGTCGCCACACTGGACTCATGTCAAGGGAAGGACCCGATGATCGAGGAGAATCGGTCGAATCCCAATTCTGATTAAAACTTTTGAAACTTTTAATTTTATTTTTTGAAGGGACTTGTAACTTTTTTGCATAAGTTTTCTTTTAGTTAATTTCTGTATAGGAACCCCAAACGATCTGAGGCACTACATTTTAGAACTAAATTGACACGATGAGGATCACCAGATCACATAAAAGGACCTTCAATGCTAAAATGGGGTAGTCTCTTCTTCTATCTTTGGGACGCACATTAGGAAAAATGTGCCAAATAAAGTATGGGCGTAACATAGAATTGTTTTCAATTTTTTATGTCTTTATTAATTATTTTTCGTTTATTTTCATTTCCATTT
This sequence comes from Gossypium raimondii, assembly GCF_025698545.1. Classification (NCBI taxonomy): domain Eukaryota; kingdom Viridiplantae; phylum Streptophyta; class Magnoliopsida; order Malvales; family Malvaceae; genus Gossypium; species Gossypium raimondii. The sequence goes on along the minus strand of NC_068572.1, from coordinate 33,175,304 downwards.
TTGTGTTTTTTTTTGTGCGCAAGCTTGTAGTAATATGAGTGATTGGTTAGGAGCATGTAAATAGGATTTTTTGTTTGAATTATAAATTTAATTCGATAGCAATTGCTTTTAAATTGTTTAAAATTACAATATTTAGCTTATTTTATTACTAGTGTGTTAGGTACACCAAGTGACTAATAGGTATCCGAAAAGCATATATGTTTTCTTGAATAACAAGTGTTAGTTTAGTAATATTTAGTTAATTGTAATCCATGAATTGAGACATTTAGGGATGACCTAAGGTGTTGTTTGGTAGATATTTTTGAACCAAAAAGCCGACCTTAATTTAAAATCCCTAGTATCCTAATTTTGAGCCTAAATCCCTATTTCTTGATGAACTATAATGGAAGACCTATGCCTTAAAACAGAATCTCTTGATTCAATTTTCTTGGTCCTTGCACGAAATTAGACATTGGGCCATTGATATTGGGGGTTAGGTAGATACGACAGAAGGGTTTTCAAAATAAAGAAAAATAATAGTGAACCTAAGGGATAGTATAGTATAGTGTATAAGATTCTTACAACCTTGTGCGTAAATAGAAAACTTCATGAATTAATCAAAAGAAAAAAAGGTTTGAAAAGGCTAAAATAGCCAAGCAAAAAGTTCTCAAGAAAATAGAATAGAAAAGTAAGTGACAAAGAAAAGAAATAGAAAAGGAAAGGAAAAAATTCCTCATTTTTTGCACATTAGTCTCACTAGGACAATTGTATTCACTAATACTTTTCTATACCTTAAGAATCAAAGAGAAAGGGTAGGTGAAAGAATGGAATATAAGGTGGTGAGCTAAAGGGTTTAATCAGGGAAGTATTTGGGTCAATATAATATGCCAACTATTTTCGTTCTTTAACCATTTTTTGTGTCTATTCCTTGATTCTGAACCAACCTAAGCCGCAAAATATCACAAGCCAAAACGACCCATGTGATCTGAGTAATACAATTTATGGATGAAATTTGACTAAAATTTGACATTTCTAATTACTTGTGTTCTTCGAGCATAAATGTATATTTTGTGTACCTATTTCGATAGGTCAATGTACTTAACACTATTGACTTTGTTTTGTAATTTTATGAACTAATGTGTGTGATATTGAAGGTCAAGAGTCGATTGATACCGTGTTAGAGTTACATATTTGTTCATATCGTTCTATGTCCATAGCTCCGATCTAGTCCTTGTATATGACATGCTCAAGCATTGTTTAATTTTTTTAGGTTGAGGACAAGCAACAACTTAATTGTGCGGGAGTTTGATCTGTCACAATTCATTATGGAAAATTAAGGTCTTTCTAGCACTTAACGAGCTTGTTTTATAGTGGTTTTATATATATTTTAGTTCAATTTCTATTTTTCTTATTTTGTGTTTAAATTATGCAAAATAAACTTTTTTTTGCACAATTCTAAGTTATTAATGACCTAATGGGCCACTATGGGCCTAAGGATGATCTAACGAGTCTATCTAGTGTGTAGGACAATATTTTTAGGTTTAGAAGGTGAAGGACGATTGTAACATCACAACACCGGTGATTTGTGTCACAATATCAAACTTCGAAGCCAAAATAACCAAAATTTGAAAATAGTGTCGCAACACTGAGTGACGAGCAAAATTTTTAATTAAGGGTATTTTAGTCCAGGTAATGTACTTTAATAAGATTTTTGGGATGTTTGCAACCCTAATTAGGTCTAAGCATAAACTCTATAAATAGGCATGTTAAGTCTCATTTGAGGAAGCTTGGCCAAGTGAGTCGTTTTAGTATTTCAGGATTTTTAGTTTAATTTTTATTTGTTTTCAATTTAGTCCTTTTTATAATTTTATTATTGTTTTAACTTGGATTCGATTTTGATCCAAGGCTTTAATATATTAGCTCTTTTGTTATTTCAGTGTTGATTCCGATTGCAATTGAGGTGATCTTCACGACTGTTGCAAGAGATTTCACTTTTGAGCTCAAATCGATATCAAAAACGAATTTATTTCTCTACTTCTTACTGTTATTTAATTTTTTTGTTTTGCACATTAAATCTGAGTTTAGGAATTATTGTATTTAGATCCATGAATAGCTACTTTCCTTAGGGAGATTAACCAACAGATGTGTGAATAATTAACGAATGAGCAAGGGTTGAAATCCAGGTTAGTTGGCTAAAATTATGTGTGATTAAACCCTAGGAAGTGATGGCCCTAGGAAGTAATTTAGGATAAATGAGATTGAGAGATAAGTTTACTGAGTAAGTCATAATTTATTCCTAACAAAAAAGTGAGGCCGAGAGGTAAGCGTGCATTGGCCAATCAGTTAATTAGTTAGAGGCCGGGAGGTAATAACTAGTTAATTAATATCTAACTCGATAAAACCCGAGTTTTGAAGTTCATTAGGATCATTAAAGTGAGTTGATCTCCTGCCTATTTTATTGGACTAATTTTGATTGTTAAATTGGTTTATTTTTAGTTTAAATAATTTTTAGGTTAACTTGATTAATTGATGTTAATTTGATTTTTCATAATATAATCTTAAACCGGTACTATTTAGACTTATTAGTGTAGAGAGTTAATTTAGGATTAATTCAACCTCCCTTAGGTACGATCCCTTAAAATGCTTCCCGAAGTGTTTCGTTGTAATACTAATCTATGCTACAATTTGACTAGTATACTTGCAGACATTACTAATTAATTTTATATATTTTTACTGCAGTATTTCCAGTCTAAACGTTCGCACATTTGGTGATGGTCAAGTTCATCGGGTTTAATTCCTACTATTAATAGATTTGATGATTGGAAACTATTTTATATGTGATGTATCATAGATAAATTATTAGAATCCTATTTATGCTTGTTGGTACGATGACTTGATATAATGTTGGATAACTTGTAAAGTACGCAAAGTTATAAGCTTTAAATACGATGAACTCACCTATCGATGTGGTTGTGGTAACAGGATTAAGCGTTAGTTAACTATTTTGTTAATTAAACTTTGATATTAACGTATGTTATATAGTTTTCAACCTATGAACTTACTAAGCTCAATTGAAGCTTACTCTGTTTCGTTTTTCTATTTCTTGTAGTTATCATTTTGTGGAACCCGATGATAGGATCAACTTGAAGATCACACTATCCTACCATCTTTTGGTAGACTTTGAAAATATTTTATTTCGGTTATGTGGCATGTAATATGAGTAATTTGTATATATATAAGTGTTATGTAAAAGTAGGTATGTTTTGTGCTTGCACAAATGATGTATGCTTGTTAATTATATGATACAGTTGCTCATGGTTTGATATAGTAATCTTGATTGTGGTATTTGAGCTGGTACATGATGGAATGGGATAAGTAGTTGAAAAGTTATAATATGTTATGAAATAATTGGTTAGGTGAGATTTTGGTTGAAACATATGGCATAACGATTTGATATTTGGTTTGGATGTTATAAAAATGCTATGTACATTGGTTCTTTTAGTGTCAAATGTATATATGGATATACATTGGTATATGGTTAATGGTTGATGATAGAAGTTTCTGTATTTTTTGTGATTCATATGAAATAAGCTTAGTAATGCTCAAACTTGGTATGAAATAGGAAACACTTTGGCATTGAATGTTGTTTGTGATTGTGTCTTATGGCATATTGGTTAGAACTAGGTAAATGACATGTTTTATTATGCTTTTGGTTTATTTTGTATAGGTCTATCAAATGGTTAGTGACATGCTTGTCGTGTAAGTAAGTAGTTGATGTATGTTACTTGTATTATAAGGTACATATTGAGACACACGGGTGAACACATGGTCATGTGTCACACACGGGCAAGTGACACAACCGTGTGCTCTATATGATCTAGGTGATTTTAGGTAAACACAGTCTCAGTCTCTCACACGACCTAGCTACACAGCCATGTGAATGATTGTAAGAGTTTGCAATTAGGTTCACACAGTCTTATTTTGTTACATGGCCCGGCAACACGGCCATGTGTCCCTGTTATACATGGCTTTAGTTTGTGACACAGTTTGGCTACATGACCATGTTATCAAGCTCTACACGACCTCTACTGGATCTAGTGCCCAGTGTAGTATTTTCTTCAATATACACTTGTAATTTTAGAACAGATTGGTTAATACAAATATTCATGAATTAAATTAATATACTTTGAATTATTTTCCTCAAATGGTTTTTGCACGCAAAGCAAAATAGAAGAAATTGTTTCTTATTGGTTGTCAAAATGTTTAACTAATACTAAGCGGTATTACGTGGTTGGATCATAGTATAAAAGATAGCTCGTATTAGTAGACGAACCTAAACATGTCATTAGTCTAATAAAAATGAGCAAATCAATCGAAAGACTAATATGTCATCTATCAAGTCCAATTGGGGAGATGTCTTATTTTGGGCATCAAAGCAAATGACTCCCAGAAGAGGGAGACATAGATACGACTGACATGACTGACAGTACATCAGACAGGACCTAAGCAAAATATATCCTAAATCCATTTGTGGATTTTTTAACTTGTAACATACATAGTGTGACATACCTCAATCCTGAGTGGATAACGGAATATGTACGCGTAACTCGTACACTTTAATGTAAATAAAAGCCTGAGTTCAAATAGTTAACGAACCGAAAGCTGGTGCGTTGGGTGTTTGACTTTTATTGTATGTAGCGTCATTCACAATAGTAGAATTCATAGCTCAAAACATGGGTAAATGATATCCTCTCATTGGCATTACATGCTTTATGAAAAGTAAATGTAGCCACGAGTCGTCCGTATTTGTGATGGATAGCTTTTATTGTATGAAGATGTAATGGTTACCATATGATAAAACAGGATCATATTAGGAGCACAGAAATTATCCCAAAGAGATCAAGGTCATTGGACGAGAACTGAGTAGTTGCTTTCGTAATGGTATGTCGAGGAGAGTTCAGTCACGATACTATAGTGGAATGACTTCGTGACTGATAGTACTAGAAAAAACATATGTTTTCTCCTTACTTATTCGTTAATTTGTTCCCTTTTTAGTTTTCTTTAGCACATATTTTAATATTTTCAGTTCATTAATTTACATTTTATGACTCAGTGGATCTTAGCTTATTTACCCTCAATTTTATCATATTTTGTTACTAATGTCGCTGCATGAGTAATCTCAGATTGCACCCAGAATTGTTGTCACACCTGACAAATGTCCAAACAGGAACAGAAAGGCATGAATTGTCCAGTCTGGTACAACTAACTTGTATGTATAGAGGTAGCATGATTTTGATGAAAAGGACACCTGGGCTATTTGGGAAAAAGGAGAGATAAATATTCACAAAAAGGGGGAGAAAAAAAAAGGAAGGAGAGAGCTTTTTGGATCATCTTCTTCAACTTACCTCGTAAAACTTTCAATTATGGGGGCTTAAGCTCCGACGGGTAAACTGACGTGAAAAGGATGCAGACCAACTCTTGAAGAGGAGCCCTGAGTGCAACACAAGAGGGAATAGATAGATTCAAGTCGAGTTGTCTAGGAATAGTATTCTCCACTTGTTTCTTTTATTTTTCTTTTCTAATGCTGGTGATTACTTTCAATTTCATGGTAGTATAAATTACACATGATTTTTGGGTTTAATGTTATTTTATTCAATCTTGTTTCTACGATTTAATCTTTGGGTTTGAATGTTTTTAGCATGGAAGTGTTATTGCAGTCACTGACACTGGAAGGTGTAGTGAAAGTTCAAGCTAACAAGCATGACAACGAAAGTTGCTTGAGGATCAGAAGAATTTAATCCACTTGTTCTTAATAGTGTTTCATTTCCATCACCGGAAGGTGTGGCTAATTTGTATGTATAAGTCTTAGATTAAATATAGAAGTTAAGCTTGGTAAGATATTCATTGCAGTTTAATGCACTGACAATCACCTATAAGTCTTAGATTAAATATAGAAGTTAAGCTTGGTAAGATATTCATTGCAGTTTAATGCACTGACAATCACCTATCCTTTTTACCTTGTGAGCACTTAGCATTCTGTTGAATACTCACGTTGGGGATCCTAGTTTCTCACTTTTATATTTTATCTTATTATTTTCAATTTATTGCTTTGACAACTACTCTCACAATTTATCTCATTTTATCTCTTTATTGCACTGACATTAATAGACAAAAGACAACCATCCTTGTGGGATCAATATCCGACAGACTGATATCTATCTACTATACTTGCATCGACAATTTACACTTGCACATTATTGTTGTGACGTTAAACAGCCGATCAGGTTGGGCACCATTGTCGGGGATGTTGTTTGTTTAATGTTTATTTTTGTTTATTCTTATTTCATAATATTTAGTTGCTACTAACTTTTTTTCTTTTTGTTGTTATTTTCACATTTTATTTTAGGTGTTGTATAACCCAAAGAAATTCAAATTTTATTGCCAATTTTAATCCAGAAATTGAAAAAACTGTTTAGAGGAGGCTACGAGAACAAAGGAATATGGATTTTCTAGGAAACACTACAGTTATACCCCTGTTGCAGCAAGACGGTAAAATACAAAATAGGACTATACGAGATTTTGTAGCACCTGTCTTGGATGATTTACAACCGAGAATTGTTAGGCCAGCATTCCAAGCTGCAAATTTTAAACTCAAGCCAGTAATGTTCCAAATGCTGAATTCTAATGGGCAATATGTTGGGCTACCACATGAAGATGCACGAGAACATCTCAAATCTTTTTTATTGATTTGTGCTTCCTTTGGTCAACAAGACGTTCCTGATGACGTTCTGAAGATACAGTTATTTCCTTATCCCTTACAGGGAAGAGCCCGTACATGGTTCTTTGGTTACCTATCGGATCAATTACTTCTTGGAATGCACTAGTAACACAGTTTGTTTTACGATTTAACCCGTCGACAATGAATGCTCGTCTCCGAAATGATATTACAGCTTATCATCAGCTAAACAATGAGAATCTTTATGCTACATGAGAATGTTATAAATCTTTGCTTTGATGTTGTCCCATGCACGACATTAAACAAGAAACACAAATTGAGATTTGCTATAATGGGTTGAATTCACACACGAGGAATCTTGTCGACGCATCAGCCAATGGTCCTTTTCTGGATTGTACTTATAATGATGCTATTGGAATTATTGAGAGAATTTCTCAGAACGATTATTAATATCCTATCTCTAGAGCTGCACAAGAAAAAGCTACTCCGAGAGTTATTTATTTGGATGCAATATCTGCACTTAGTGCTCAAGTTTCTTCTCTTGTAAATATGATAAAAAATGCAAAGGAACTAGTGACGTTGCACCTATACAAGTCACACAAAAAGTTGATGTTTTTACCTTTTGTTGTGAGATTTGCAGTGACAATCACAACTATGAAGATTGTCCACAACACACAAAGAATGCCTTTTATGTCTATAACATCTATAACAATTCTTATGGCAACTCTTATAATAATTCCGCATGCAATCAACAGCCTTGGGGAACTCAGAATGCTGGACAAAATGTTGCGCATTCCGATATGGGAGTATATCCACTCAAGGCAATTATAATTCAAGATAAGGGAATTACAATCCTCAACAATAGAACTACAATCAACACACTCAGATGCATCTATACTAGACCCAGACGCAGCCACAACATTCTTCAATAGCGAATCAGCATGGCCAACAGCATTGACGACAACAGTACATGCAAGCTTCTCCTTTTGACCCTTTAGCAGCTCTTGAAGCTTTAATGCGAGAGCATATGATTCGCACAGAAACTATTGTGCAAGGGAATTCATCTTCTATTTGGGCGTTAGAGGAACAATTAGGACAACTTGCTTCAAATCTGAATACTTGACCATCGGGCACACTACCTAGTGACACAGAAAATCTCAATTCGAGGGGAAAAGAACACTGCAAGGCTATCACGCTTAGGAGTGGTAAACAAATTAGCGGGCCGACTCTTAACTCTACTGTTGCAACTCAAACTACTAGTGAAATGACCCCTAGTGAAAGGTCAAATCTGAAAAGCTTGTCAATGTACCAGAAAAAAAGTCCCACAAAATGTCACTCATATGCCTAATGTCCGACCCTCAAAACTGTCGACGCAATCAAATGTCTCTCCACCCTTACCTTTTCCACAAAGATTTAAGGAGAATGAGCAGGATAAGTAGTACCAACAATTCTTGAACACAATGAAGCAACTTCAGGTAAATATTCCTTTAGTAGATGATCTTGTGAAAATTCTAAATTATGGGAAATCTATGAAGGAGCTCTCGTCTAAGAAGAAGAAGCTCAATGACATGGAAACTATTACACTCACAGAGGGCTATAGTGATCTCTTGACAAATAAGTTGCCCCCTAAAATGAAAGATCCTGGGAGCTTTACTATCTCATGTTCAATTGGTAACCATTATTTAGGCAAGGCTTTATGCGACTTGGGGGCTAGCACATGAAACCTACTACAATGACATGAAACCTACTGCAGTGACATTGCAACTAACTGATTGATCTTTGTCTTAACCTGAAGGGTAAATTCAATATGTCTTAGTTCGTGTGGATAAATTTATTTTTCTAGCTGATTTTATCATACTTGACTGCGAGGTAAACAAGGAGGTTCCCATAATCTTGGGACGACCATTTTTGGCCACCGGACAAACTCTTATTGATGTTTATAAAGGTGAACTGACCATGCGATTTAATGATGAGCATGTTACCTTCAGTGTTTTTAAATCTATTCTATACAAAGAAAAATAAAAATGCCATACTGTCGATGTGTTAGATGATCTAATTATGGAAGAATTCAATTACCAAAGCACAATACTTTTTGAGGAGTTTGCAATGACATCGGATGATGAATTCTTAGATGATTGAGATAGCATGGTTGAAGCTAATAATATTGAACTCAGGCATGGATGGCAGATCGACTAATTAGATTTAACCAATAGAAAAGCTCCAATTTTCAAGCCATCTATCGACAAAGTTCCTACTCTGGATTTGAAACCACTACCTGCTCATCTTAAATACGTATTTCTTAGTGATAATAATACTCTTCTAGTTATTGTCTCCGCAACACTAGATGTAACTCAAGAAGAGAAATTGGTCTATATTCTTAAGCAACATAAACGAGCTACTGCATGGAGTATTGCTGATATCCGAGGCATTAGTCCATCTTTTTGCATGCACAAGATCAAGTTGGAAGATGAAGGCAAGCAATCGATTTAGCAAAAAATAAGATTAAACGAGAAAATAAAGGAAGTTGTTAAGAAAGAAATTATAAAATGGCTTGATGCTGGAATTATTTACCCTATTGCTGATAGCACTTGGGTAAGTCCAGTGCAATGCATTCCTAAGAAGAGTTGCATCACTATGGTTAGCAATGACAAAGACGAATTAATTCCTACATGCATTCCTACGAGATGGCGAGTCTATATGGATTATCGCAAACTTAATACGGTCACAAAAGACCACTTCCCACTTTCTTTCATTGACCAAATATTGGATAGGCTTGCTGGAAAAGCCTATTACTGCTTCTTAGATGGCTATTATGAATATAATTAGATTGCTATTGCACTGGAGGATCAAGAAAAAACTACCTTCACTTGTCCCTTTTGTACTTTCGCTTTTCGATGAATGCCCTTCGATCTTTGCAACACACCAGCTACATTTTAGAGATGCATGATAGCAATATTTTGGATATGATTGAAGACTCTTTAGAGGTGTTTATGGATGATTTCTTAATTTATGGGAATAATTTTGATCATTGCGCTGAAAATTTGGATAAAGTATTGCAGCGATGTGAAGACACACATCTTGTTCTAAATTGGGAAAAATGTCATTTCATGGCAACATAAGGCATTGTGTTAGGCCATCGTATCTCTCGTAGAGGAATTTAAGTCGGCAAAGCTAAAGTGGAAATTATTGAAAAATTACCTCCACCGACAAATGTGAAAGGTGTTTGCAATTTTCTTGGGCATGCAGGGTTTTATCGAAGATTCATTAGAGATTTTTTGAAAATCTCAAAACCTTTATGCTTATTGCTGGAACAGAATCGAAAATTCTTCTTTGACGATGCATGTCTGGATGCATTCATTCAATTGAAGACGCAGCTAGTAAATGCACCCATTGTCGTTGCACCCGATTGGCCTCAACCTTTTGAAGTTATGTGCGATGCAAGCGACTTTGATGTGGGTGTTGTTCTAAGACAACTTAAGGGAAAAATATTTCACGCCATCTATTATGATAGCAAAACTCTTACAGAGGTTCAAATTAACTATACCACTACAGAGAAAGAATTGTTTATTGTAGTTTTTGCTTTAGATATGTTTCGTTCTTATCTTATCGGCGCAAATGTTACCGTATTTACTGATCACTCAGTGTTGAGATATCTTTTTTGCGAAGAAGGATACAAAACCAAGATTGATACACTGGATCCTACTGTTGTAAGAATTCGACATCGAGATAAAAGATCGTAAGGGTTCAGAAAATCAAGTTGCAGACCATCTGTCTTGATTGGAAGTTGGCAGCGAAGATGGAAACATACTTCAAATTGTCGATGCATTCTCAGATGAGAATTTATTTGTTTTAGATGCAACCCCTTAGTATTACTTAAAAAATGATGGAAGAATGAGTTTTTGTTTTTGGACTGTGTTGAAGTCCGAAAGTGAAAATAAATCATTCAGTCATAATGAACATGTTGATTTGTGACATATTGAGCGAATTTTCTCAAAATTTTACCAGAGTAAAATCATTAAAATTTTACTGGGTAAAATTTTCAAAATTTTACAGTGTGAAATTGGGGTGAGAATTTTTTTATTATGTAGATATTAAAGTTTATTCTGGGAAATAGAAAAATGTAATACCCCGAAAATTACTACAGTAAGAAAGTAAGATAAAATTCCTGATATAGTAAAATAAGGAAATAAAGTAATAAAAAGGGTAATTTTGAGTTATGTCAGCATTAAGAAGTAAATTATGACATATTAATTCAACAAAGGATTAAATCACAAAAGTGGGAAAAGTTTTGTTGCCCAAGGGTAAATACTCAAAATTTGAGGGGTTAAAGTGTAAATAAGAAAAATTTAAAGGACCAATAGTGCAAATATTTTAAGGTTGGGATAATCTAGAAACTAAGGAAAATGGATGAATTAGGACCAAATTGAATAGTTGAAGAATTATCAGGGACTAAATCGTAATTTTAACAAATTAAGTAATGACTCAATGATGGAATTTTAAAAGATCAAAAAGGGAAAAATGGTCATTTAGAAGAGAGAGAAATATAGAAGATAATGATGATGTTGGAGATATTTTAGATTAATTAAATAAATCAATATTAGTTTATTAATATTTTAATTTGATTTTTAAATGATATTTTATTATTTTTTATTTTATTATTTAGTATATATAAGTGGAAAGAAAGATGAAAAGGAACCAACCCACCATCTTTTCCATGCAATTCACGTTAGAAGATAAGAGAAGAAAGAAAGTTTTGCTTTCTTTACAATTTGGTCCTTCTACCAAAAAAAATTCACCATTTTCAATTAGAAATCAGAAGAATTTCCATAGCCATCAAGAGAGAAAGATAATAAGGAGACTATGGGGAGCTAGAATATCAAGTTGGATTCAAGAAATTGAAGCTAGAGGAGAGAGAAAATCAAGTTAAAGGTTGAAATCAATAGGACAAGGTAAGAACTTTGAGATTTCAATATATTTTTAAGTTTGATATTATTGAAATAGCATGGAAAAGATGTTATAGTAGAGTTTTCTTATATAAATTCTTATGTTCTTGATATATTAGTGAAGAGAAATAAGTGAAAGTGATGGGAAATATTATAGAGAAAGGGAATAAGGAAGTTATAAACTTAGTAATTAACATTTTGCACTAAAATAGTTTTGGAAAGCAGCAGTAGGTTAACTTTGAAAAATCACCATAAATTGTGGAAATGAAATTAGAGGATGAAAAAAATATGGAATCAAATCTTACTGAGTCTAGTTTCTCATAGAAGAAATGGTGTAAGTAATAGAATTGTAAATCATGAGATATAATAGATTTTGTGAGAAAAGGTCAGAATGATTTCGAGTTCCCCTGTTCTGAATTTGGAAAATATCCAAAATTGTAAAAAAAATAATTATGGGTTATAATTTATATGTTTAAAATCCTTAAATATTATATTTTCAATAGAAACAAATGGGGATATCATCCGAATTCTGTACAAGGATATAATTAAGTTTTAGTGAAGAAGGGTCGGAACTGTTAGATAGCAGAACAGTGGTGAGTTTAAAGAATAAACTGTACTTATTGGCTAAACCAAAAATTCTGAAAATTTTATGGTAAGAAGATATGTGAGTCTAGTTTCAGGGAAAATTAGCGGATCTTAATTTAGAGTTCTGTAGCTCAAGATAAAAATAATTTAGTGGCTATGACTCAAATGGACAGTTTTGAATAAATTTACAAGTAAATAGTAAAATCATAGATAATGTTACTTATAAGCATATTATATAAATTAAGGATGTGGAATGGAGAGGAGGAGGAGGAATATATACATATATATATATATATATATATATATATATGAATATTCAACTGGTATGGATAATTTGCACGTTTTAGGCTCAGGACTAAATTGAATAAAAGTAAAACTTTAAGGTAAATTTGTAAAATGTCAAAAAGTGACCAAATTGCATGAAATTAATTTTTATTATTTAAACAAATTGAATGAAGTATTAATTTAGATCAAGATTGGGTGGAAATTTGAGAAAAATAGAAAATTTCCAAAATGTCTCGAATTTTGGTATTTACGCAATTTAGCCCGGTAAGATGAACTATATTCTGTATAATTTTAATTGAAGTGAATGCTATTTGGTAATGAATATTATATATATTTGTGTCTGTTTTATTATTGGAATTGAATTATTATTGGTAATATGTATAATTATTTGATGCATTGAAATGATTATCGGAAGCTCGATTGAGTTGGAAGCTTATTGGAGATATATCACATTATCCATTGGTACTATCGATAATTTTGGATGATTTGATTCTGGTTATAATGGCATGTACAAGTGAAATTGGTTAATGTTAGCTCATTAATGTTTTGATTTTGATTGATTATAAATATGAATGCTTGATGTAAAGAAAAGTCTGAAAATTAATTAGTAAACTCTGATGCTCTATAACCCTATTCTGGCGATAGATACGGGTTAGGGACGTTACAAAAAATTAATGGTGTTAGATCATATTACAGAGTACTGGGTCAAAAAGGCTCAAGAAATACTCACAATTGGACCCGATGTGAAAGAGGCCCAAAACCCCTTATATAACATGAAGGGAGTGGTAACCCTAGAAAAAAATACAAGGGTGAGTCATTCACCCCTCTCCTACTCTAAGTAGGATGTTATTTTTCTATTTAAAATAAACCTATACAACTCTACAAGGGTTCTACCTTCTCTTCCTATAAATAGATGGCACCGATAAAGCTTTTTACACAACTCTTAGGAGATTGTTATTCTACTAAAAATTAGAGAGAATTTATTCTCAACTTATAAACATATTTTTCAGAATAACAATTTTACTGATTTCTATTAAAGAAGAAAGAATTTCCATTTTCACCCAAAAGGAAAACTCTTTCTAGTTCTATGTTTCGATTCAATTGGTTCGAGACCACACTCGAATCAGTTTGTGGAATGAGAATAGCGAAGAAGATCATTTAGTTGAAAGCCGAAAAACTTCAAAGATCCACTTATCCAAAAACACAGGTACGAATTTGGTTAAGAGTTATTGCTATAAATATCACAAACAAGGTCGATTTTCAAAATTTTGATTTTTCTATTGTGCAAGAAAATTGTTTTCAAACCAAATTTTTTCCAATAGCCTCAACCTGTCACACGGCCTAGCCACACAACTGTCTAACCCTATTTTATAATTTCCCCAACATTTTGTTAATTTTTTTAATATAGTCCTTATTTGATTTTGATTTAATTTAAGAGATTTTGTAAGCTCGATTTAAGTTCAAATTTGTACGATAACCATGTTTTTTTGAATGTTTAAGATATGTTGTATGATTTATCAGATTTTTTACTTAAATTCATACTTTTCTATTCTTCTAGTTACTATAACATCTCGTAATCCAATTTCGACAATATAGATGGGTGAAGGGTGTTACAATTGGTACCTGTTCTAAAATTTAGAAATTATTGCAATTTGGTCCTTTTCCAATCTCAAGTTAATCTCGAGCATACGAGGCTCATATAAGTTCCAAGAAACTTTTTAGATCACACTTTTATACTAAAAGACTTATGTTTACATGAAAAATGAATGGATATAGTAATAATTAGATATAGTAATTGAAAGAATCAAATGGACTATGAGATTGGTTGACTTATAATAAATCAAGTGATTTAGGATGTAAATTATTTTATGCTTTCCTTTGGGAAGGTGAATATATGTGTCATAAATGGTATGAGTTTAAATTAACAATAGAATGATTGTATGTTACATGTTAATATATTGGTATTTGAATATGGCTAATAGGACATGAATTGTAAATTGTTTAAACTTGATATGTTATTCTAGGATGCTAGTGATCTTGGTGAATTAATTATATTGCATATAATTTTGTATGAGATGCAATAGCTAATTAGTTTATAGTATTTGGAAACACAAATATATATATATATATATATATAGGCTTTTTCAACACCTTTTGAGCTCTAATTCATGTAGTTTCGTAGTATATTTTGTCAAAATTCACACTTTAATTATAAAATAATTAATTTGCACTTAAATTATTAACATAGTTAATTTTAATTATTTTTATAATAAATTTTCACAAATTTGGTTTATTTTCGACAGTTTTGCACAAAAGGTGAAATTTAGCTCGGCAGACACCTTGAAAGGCTTGAACCGTTGGGGAATTTTTGCATCAAGTGAACCAAGGACAGGATTAAATATTTTTTCCAGCCAATTTCGGTTCAAATGATGATCATTTTATATGCTTTATATTTAATTTTTATGTAACACCCTAAACCTGGCTTAAACATTAGGGCCGAATCTGGTGATGTCACATTGTAACACCTTTTACCAATATCAATGCTGGAATAGGGTACGAGGCATTACCAGAATAAATACACTTATAGACATATTAATCCGAGTTATAAAATTTTATCAAAATTAAAACTTTCTAATTGTTATTCTTGGGTCATTAATTAGGGTTTACTTGGCTAAATATACTCATAATCTTTCACTTCCTCGTCGTATGAATTTATAAATTTTCACTTACTTGTTGAATTCGTCCTGAGAACCTGAATTGATCCGTATCATTACATATGCTCATATCGTCAAATTTTCCTTTTTTACTATTGTAGTATATCAATAGTTCACTATCTGGTAAGCTAATTGTCACATACATACATTAACCATTCATCTCCCATACAGCTAACAAAATTAGACACAAAGATAGTACAAATTTTCTCTATTCAATATAAACCAAAACCTGTTATTTCTTTTCCAACAAACCTTACTAAATATACACTTTATACTAACCCAAGTGTTTAAGCATTCACCCATGACATAAATGGATTTTATCCATTATTGCGAATATAGATATGCTTCACAAATCATAATTCACCTCACATAGTAACTGAATTAATTTTTTATCATTTGTCAAATAGATTACAAAATAAGTTATATAACAAAATATAGATACATTTTAAACCACACAATTAAACAAATTTTCATGGCATTACATGATCATCACATATCAAAGACAAATGTTCTTGACATTTCCATCACCTAAACCGATTTAATCAATGCAACTCAATAATATAATCATCCATACATCATTATTATCACACATATATATATCTTGACATTTGATCATTTGCTTTTCAATACCGCAATAGCTCCTTTAGTACCAATACGTATTTACCATTCAATTTAACATTTACCGATTATAATCGGGCATATGACCATTTATACACAATTCATTCATACATTTTTTTGTCCTCCTCCTCCTTTCCATCCCACATCCTTTATGTATATAACATGCTTAAATAGCATTATACATAATTTCACTATCCACTTATATTTAAATTTAAAGTCGTCTAGTCGAGTTATAGTCACTAAAGTCTTTTTATCTGGAGCTAAAGAGGTTCAAATTAATTTATCTTAATTTTACCCAAAACTAGACTCACATATCTTATTACCATAAAATTTTCAGAATTTTTGGTTTATCCAATTAGTACATTTTATTCTTTAAACTTTCCCCTATTTCACTGCTTGACAGCTCTGACCCCTCTTCACTAAAATTTACTTAACTCTTTGTACAGAATTCAAACGAGGTTCTTGCTTGTTACCCTTGAAAATAGACTCATTGAAAAGTTCAAGCATGTATAATACAAGCCATAATTATTTTTTTTTACAATTTTTTGTGATTTTCCAAAGTTGGAACAGGGGATTTTGAAATCAATTCAATCCTATCTCACTAAAATTAAAATATTTCAAAATATATAACTATTTTTCTTGTTATATTTCTTTCATGTATAAATAGACTCATTCAGCTTCAATTTCATATATTATTCAGTCTCTAATTCAATTTCCACCATTTATGGTGATTTTTCAAAGTTGCACAACTGCTGTTGTTTAAAACTGTTTTATTTCTAAATTTACTCTTTTATAGTTTTGATATTTCATACCATCTTACACATGGGTCGATTAAGTATCAAACCCAATATTCCTCATATAATCTTGTCCATTTCATATGTACATTCACTTTTCCAATTTCCCTATTGAACACTCGAAATATTATCCGTTACTCGGTGGATTCAGCACTTAGCAACCACCTTAAATTCAGTGATACGGGGAATCAGCACATAGCAACCGCTTTCACAATCAAAGATACGGTGAAATCAGCACTTAGCAACCACCTTTATATTCAGTGATACGGGGAATCAGCACATAGCAACCCCTTTCACAATCAAATATACGGTGGAATCAACACTTAGCAACCATCTTTATATTCAGTGATACGTGGAATCAGCACATAGCAACCCCTTTCACAATCAAATATACGGTGGAATCAACACTTAGCAACCCCTCGGGGAATCTGCACTTAGCGACCCATTTTTATCCAATGTATTACGGTCTATTCTGAGTGTTCAATCGGAAACCTTGTGTTTTTAACATTTTACCACCTTTCTCAAACTTAACCACATTTTTTTTATAATCTACATCAAATATTTAATCTATATTCACTCAAATCTCAACAATATATTGAATAGCATTAATTCACATACAAACTTACTTTGGTGCAACACTATAGAAATTTAGCAATTTAGTCTTTAATCTTTTCTTTTCTTCGATCAAGGTCGATTCCACTTCTTTCTTGACCTATAATAACAAATTTAACTTATTTAACATGCACATTCATCAAAACAGTCCTTAATTCAAACTTTGGAAAAATTACAATTTTGCCCCTAAACTTTGCATTATTACACTTTTGCCCCAAAGCTCAGAAATTAAATTTCATCTCTTATTCTTATGTTTTATGACATACTGAACATTTTTCCCTTCTATGGAAACATCAAATTCCCACTCTAACACTTATGAACATTAGGTATTTTTATCGATTATGTCGTTTTACTCGTTTTCACTTAAAATCACTTAGCAAAAGTTGTTTAACATAATTTCTAGCTTTATATTCTACCATAAAACATCAAAATAAACACACTTCACCTATGGGTATTTTTCCAAATATAAACCCTAGGTTAAATTATTGCTAGAAATAGCTAAAACAAGTTACCGGGACTCTAAAAACATAAATAACATTAAAAACGGGGCTTAGAATCACTTACCACGAAGCTTGGAAGCTTGAAAACCCTAACTAGGGCTTCTCCCCTTGCTAAATTTGGCCTTAGCTTGAAGATGGACAAATTTTTGGCTATTTTGGCCTTTTTAATTCTTTTAATTACTAAATGACCAAAATGCCCCCAACTTAAAAAAAATCCTACTTCACTTATCTCTTGTCCATTTTTTCCAACAAGTTAACCAATGGTCTAATTACCATTTAAGGACCTCCAATTTAAAATTTCATAGCAATTTAACACCTATCGCTTCTAGAACTCAACTTTTGCACTTTTTACAATTTAGTCCTTTTGGCTAAATTGAGTGCCCAAACTTCCAAATTTTTTGAACGAAATTTTTATGAAATCATTCCGTGAAATTGTAGACCATAAAAATATAATAAAAAATAATTTTTTCTCGTCGAATTTGTGGTCCCGAAACCACTGTTCCGACTAGATCTAAAATCGGGCTGTTACATTTTATCCAAGTTAAATTGGGTTTAAAATTAATGTAAAGCCTGAAGGAGAAAGTGGCTCAATGTGCTAAGCATTGAAGACTGATCCAATAAGAAAATTTGCAGCCCAAAACCGACCCAATAAGCTGATCTGATCAGATTTTTTAGCTGATTAAATTAATTGCAAAACAAGCCTTAAGTTTCCTTAAAATCATATTCAAATCCCTCCACTTTTTGTACCTTTCATGATTTGCCCCAAGCTAAATTTAGCAAAATTTGAAACATTAAAACTTTGCTTCATGTGTGGCCAGCCAAGGGAAGTTTGTGGCTGCTAATTATTTGCTATTTTTAGCAGCCACTCCCACCTATAAATACCCCATTCACCTATTAACTCAACACACCTTTCATTCCACACATCTCTCTCCTTTTCACTCACTTTCTCTCTTTGCTTTCCCATTTTTTCCCTTCTATTTCCTTTGTCAATTTCCCTATTGGAAAGATCCCTTCAACCACCTTGGACAGCTGCATTCAAGTGCTTGTAGAAGTCTCAGTTCAACAGAATGAGCAGAGAAGAAAGAGCAGAGCAAACTAGTCAGCCTTTGGAAAGACACGAGATTTGATTCTAGTTTTCTTTCCTTTAACTTTTATTGTTGTTGTTATGAACATGTTTATAAATATTTGTTATGTTATTATTCTAAATTTAATTAAAATGGATTAAATTTAATTTGTTTTAAGTTGATTGCATTTCGTCTACTTAAGTTATTAAAATCATGTTTGTGTTGTTATAGGTCTTGGTAAATTGTTTGATTAAGTAAAATCATGATTATGTTATAATTTCATTACAATTGTAAGGTAACTAATGAATTAATTATTAATCATATTGAAATTGTAATTAATTGACACAATACTTAATCAATGCATGTTTAATCTTCTAAGGTAGCTGAGTGTTAAATTAGCGACGGTATTAAACGGTACATTAGCCTTGCATAACTTGCAAGATTATTGTGATTAAGTTGTTTCAATGTAGGTATATATTGTTACCTCACTTAATCTTTTACTTGCTTATTAAAATTGATTAATTGTTTGAATTGGAATAGTAATATGTTCAAGAGATTAGTTAATTTTGTAAGTTTGTATGTGCTATAGTTAACAAATTACCAAATTGTCGTGAATTTATTTGTAACAACATGAACATTGTTTTAGTAATATTAAGTTAAGAAATTTAATTGATCTAACACAATTATGTCATATTGATTAAACTTGTTTTTTCAGAAATCGTGCATTGGATATTTTATCTTTTAATATTCTTAGTTAATTAATTTAGTTAAAATCTAGTTTTATTAAGCCCTTTTTCAAACAAACGATTTTTCTTCACCAAAGTGTTTTTAATTGCATTTCATAAATATTTCTTTGCACAGTCCCTCAACTCGACATTTACTTGTCACTTTATTACTTGTTGCAATTGTGTACACTTGCACGTTTCCATCATTCCAGTATTGACTTTCGATAAACTTGTATTAAACCTAAAATTGATTATATATTAGTTGAAATGAATGAATTTGGTGATATTAGAAGTGGTAAATTGGAAATAGGGTTGATGAGGGCATGTTTTGATCTTGAAATTTGTTAAACTATTATTATATGTATAATGAAATGTCTCTATAGATTACATTGAAGAGGGATGAGTTGGTGTCAGTCTCATATACATAACATGTTTGTATTAAAATGTAAAGCTTGGTAACTTTGAGTTACAAGTGTGTGGTAGACAGGGGCATATAGATATACATGCTTTTTTAAGCTAGAATTGTTAATGCTAATATTACACACTTAAATTATAGAATTACCAATGAGTGTTTCACTCAGCGTATGGTTTTTTTTTCCGTGCACTGGTTAGATTTAATTAAAGATTTTCGAGAATTGACCTCAGCATTCAATCCACAACCTCGGTCTTAGCAACATTTTTTTATTTCCAATATTACTTATGTAACCTCCCAAACCCAGCCTAGATGTCATGGCTAAATCGTGAAGATCACATTGGTCAACTTTGAGACAAAGCTACTCTACTGTTTGACAAAAACCTTAAGTACTCACCTTTTTAAGAAAAACCATGGTTACCAATGTTATTTCTGGAAAACATTCATTAATAAAAATCAACCTTATCAAGTCATGTTATTAACATTAGTGAGGTTTAGAAAACACTTTACTCATCATTGCTTATGTAGAACCTTATTATCTTTAGTTACAGCGGAAAACTTAGTTACTCATTAAGCCAAGTAGTATGCTCTGTCCAATTTCAGTTTATGCCTAAAAAACCAATTTAAGGTATGTGTAACCAATTTAAGGTATGTGTAATATGCATGCATGAAAACCCCAAAAAAGAATAAAATCCCAAATCAAAGTTCAAATAACTTTACAGTCTAAAAACCAAATAAATTTTGGGGAACTTATCGAATGTAACGCCCCGGAATTTGGGCCTAGAAGTATTGGGCCTTGAGCAAGGGAACGGTTAGGAAACTGTGCATAAAAGTATGTTTGCTTTAGTGGTTAAGAGTCTTGAGATGAGTTGGAAAATCCTGGGTTCAAACCTGGGCTTTAGCAAAAATTTTGGTTTTAAGTGGATATAGGCCTTTTAAATTATTTGTGTTAAAAAACTGTCATAAGTAAGCATGTGGTCTAGTGGTTGTGGCATCATTAAAGTTGCAAGGGAGCCTAGGTTTAAGTATTGGCTCTTGCAATTTATTTTGGTTTTTCTTTTAAAGGAACTTGGACTTTGGCCTTTAGACCTTTTAGTTAATAGAAGACAAAATGTGACACAAAAGGGCTTGTGGTCTAGTGGCAAGATGGCGTTTTATGTAACTATGAGGTCTGAGGTTCAAGTCCTGGGTTGCGTAATGGGGTATTTATTTTGCTTCTTGAGCCGTGTAAGTGGTAGAGTTGGAGTGAAATACTGCCGAAGGAAGTTTGAACTGGTCATAGAGGGAGTTGAGGAGAAATTGGTGGAGTGATAAGGGGAGGAGATTTGAGGAGAGAATATGATTTGGGAAGGTTGTTGTTGTGGAGAGTTATATATATCATATCATTTGTTTCTTGTTCCAAGGGTGTGATGATCATTGCTTTGCGGAATAAGAGTGTTCGGATCGAAGGGAATCTCCAAATCGCATCAGGTGTGTAAACTCCCCACTGTCACTGTAAAATGGAAAAAGCCGAAATACGGCGTTTGGGACCACACGAGCGTGCAATTACTCGTGTGGAAAGCCAAACTTGCGAATCATGGGCGATAGACTGTAGAGCCCGTAATGGGCCACGTGGGCCAGAATGGGTCGTGTGGGCTCAATGGCTTGTAGGCCCCACACGGATAAAATCCACGATTGGTGGCAAATACTGGATCGGGCTATGTAGTTCACATAGTCGTGACTGAATTTAGGCTAATTGGGCCACACGAGCGTGTGGGCCCACTTGGGCCGAATATGGGCCTTGGGCCCATTTGCACGGCTATGACCATTTAAGTTATCTGTGTCGCTCAAGGTGACTTTAGGCCTTCGAAAAGGTTTTAAAATTACCAAAATACCCTTGAAGGGTAAAATGATCGAAATACCCTCGGTAGGTAAAATGACCGAAATACCCTCGATGGGTAAAATGACCGTAATGTTTTTATAGGATAAAATGACCGTAATGCTCCTGTAGGGTAAAATGATCGTAACGCCCCTGTAGGGTAAAATGACCGTAATGCTCTTGTAGGGTAAAATGACCATAATGCCTCTGTAGGGTAAAATGACTATAATGCCCCTGTAGGGTAAAATGACTATAATGCTCCTATAGGGTAAAATGACCGTAATTCCCCTGTAGGGTAAAATGACTGTAATGTCCCTATAGAGTAAAATGACAATAATGCCCCTGTAGGGTAAAATGACCGTAATGCTCCTATAAGGTAAAATAACCGTAATGCCCCTGTAGGGTAAAATGATCGTAATGCCCCTATAGGTTAAAATGATCGTAATGCCCTTGTAAGGTAAAATGACCGTAATGCCCCTGTAGGGTAAAATGACCGTAATGCCCTTGTAGGGTAAAATAACTATTTTGCCTTTCGGGGTTAAATGATTGATTTGCCTATGATGTAAATGATTAATTTGTTTGAGATGTAAATGACTGATTTGTCTGTGATTTAAATGACTGATATGTCTGTGATTTAAATGACTAATTTGTCTATGATTTGTATGACTGATTCTGTGCATGGCATTCTGCATACACAACATACTGCATGGGTTGGGGATTCTGTTATGAAGAAAGTATTGTACTGATGGCTCTACCACAATCACCGTTACTGGTGGCTTGGCCACATATACTATTACTGGCAGCTTTGCTGCGATACTATTGCCGGTAGCTTTGCTGCGATGCTATTGATAGCTTTGTGCCGATCATATTACCATTACTGATGGCTGTGTGCCGATCATATTACCATTACTGATGGTTGTGTGCCGATCATATTACTACTACTGATGGCTTTGTGCCAATCATATTACTGTACTTATGGCTTGTAGTCATTCTGTTTATAGCTTATAGTTATCCTGTTTACGGCTCTTAGTCATTATGGTTACTGGCAGCTTTGCTGCGATACTGGTTAGTGCCGCAACCGGTGCTACATAAGGAGTGTAGGGATGGGTGGGTCGATTTAGTCCCCACAGGAGTGTAGGGTTGGACAAGAGACAAAGTGCAGGGTTGGTATGGGTATTTATGCATTGCATATACTGATTCTGATATTGAGATGGGCTTAGGCCCAGATATATGTGATATGTGCCATTTGATATGGGCTCAGGCCCAACCGAGGCTGATGGGGACTAAGGCCTAATCGTCACCGTTACTATATTGGGCTATGACCCACACTGTACTATTACTGTTAAAGGGCTCAAGCCTAGACTGTGTTGTTTCTACTTACTGATTGTTTCTTTAATAAGGAGATTACACACTGATTTTTCGTAAACTCACCCCGTTTTTAACCTTTCAGGTAATCCCCAGCGTTAGACTGTTTAGAGCTACGAGGGACTCGGAGGTGGCCACACAATCGCATCAGCTTTCGTTTTTAGCTTTTAATTTATAAGTAACTGAATTTGGGTATTTTTATGTAAAAAGGCCTCTTTCAAGTTATAAACTTTAAATTGGGGTTTTTATTTATTTAGTTTGGTATAAACTGATAGTTGTAGAATAAGACGGGTTTTCAAAAAGTAACCATTTTCAAAGACACCATGTTTTCGCAATAAATGAGATTTTGGAAAATCTATAACGTTTTAAAAGTGATTAGTTTTTAATGATACATGCTTGGAAATGAACAACCTGTTTTGGAATCACCATTTGATAACAAAATGATTAATTTATTTTTAAATATTTCAACAACAACAAGTTTTACGCTAAACACCTCAATATGACACCGCCAGATTTGGCCATAACTCCTAGGCCAGGTTTAGAGTGTTACATCAAAAATAATAACTGAGTCTGAAGTTTATCGTATGTTCGCATGCCATGTCTGATTCTAGTCACGTTTGTTACTTAAGAAGGTTGAAACTATGGGGTGAGCTAACTAGCTTAGTGTGAGTCTAATCAATAAGTACATACAACATTCATTTAAGATAAAAAATCCAAAACAACACTATAATACAATCATAGCATATTCAATAGCATTCATATGTGTCATGGATATATCGTAATGCATATTGATTTCCTACCCCAACCATTCGCTTCACAACACGAATCCCCTAGTGCAATAGAATCGCTAATCTCCGTAGTACTCCCGGTGCAATGCACTGACTACATATCAATGCGGACTTAATATGTTGTCATCCACAAAAATCTCACCCCATGCATATGCGATACGTCATACAAATTACAATCAAATCATATTTCCCTTACTTTTCCATTTCTGGAACATGTTCAACATGCTCTCAAAATATCATTCACTTATGTTCAATAAGATCACTTATCGAACGTTCAATTTCACCCTTATTACACTGTCGTTCAATCATGCCACAATTTCCATATCATTTTATAACATTTTTTCCAATGCATGTATAACAGACTTTTCAGTACATTTCATAGAATTTCACCCATACCTATATTTTATATACACAAGCTTTAATTTCATTCTGATACATGCTATACATACAACCATCATCTATTATATTAACAAATCACTCATAACAGTACCAAACATACAACCATTTAGTCAATAACGCAACTTCGCAAACATGCCATATAGTTAGGGCTTGAAACGTACCTAATTCAGTCACCTTAGAATCATTTACTTAGCCATTTAGCTAAGCCCGACTAGCAAGCTTAAGCATCCTTTTTAAATATTACAAATATTAATTAACATTTAACCTTATAGGTTAGAGCCCACACCTTGTTTTCGCACTACTGCAGTACCACTTGCGAAACCCGTAATTTCTCCTTAAAACCCATGACTAACACTACCAATCGAGGTGTGAATGACCCTCTATAAGGCCCTTAATAAAGCTTGTATTACTAAATCATCCTACTCGTATTCATTATTATAATCCTAATTACCCATATTCTTACCTTCAGTAGTGGGTTCACTAACAGCCTCATCTGGTTCGTTATTCTATTCAAGTTCTTGAAATGCAAACGACTCAGCCAGAACCATCAGAGATTGCCCTCTACGGTCCTTCCTACCATGAGTTATCATTCCATAGGTATTCATTTCAATGTTTTATGGAATCTAAAATTTACAAATAAGAATATCTTTAGTATTTTTTAATCTTTTATCGCACTTTTAACTAAGTTCTTTTATTTAAAATTTTATGCAATAGTTTCTAGTGTCTTTCTAAAGTTTCCATACTATTTCTATGTGCATGGCATTGGACCTTTAGACTTCGTCGTTTCCTAAAAGAAATACTTTTCAAAATACTATGGTTTGTTTTTCCCAAAGATTCCCCCTTTTATGGATGCATACATGTGTAAACTCTAAATTATATAGATATTTTCTAGTAATTTATGGCTCATTTTTACTTAAAAATAATGTTAATCCCGAGTATTTGATAGTTAATTGGGTGAATTTTGTTCATATTACGAGAATGGGCATGATTTAATAAAATATGCAATTGTATGCTTTTAAGTATTAATTTTGTGCATAATTTAATTAATTCATGCTACATATTAATTTCCTTTATTTAAATTTTACATTTGGGGCCATGGAGTTGATAATTTATGAAGCTTCTTTTAATTTTGCATGCGCATGAGACTTATTCTACCTAGTTGGACAGCAAAGGCATGCAATTTGGGTCATGAAAAGGTCACCTTGATCTACTTAAAGATGATTAAATTGAAGGACAAGTCTGACAACTAAATGGGTCACAAAACTGTCCAAACAAAAAGAGAAGAAGCCCAATTATGTAAGGGCATTGAAATAGCCCAAAATTAGCTTTCGGGGGAAATTTTAAGAGGTCCTTATACTTACAAAATAATTAAAAATCAGCTCTTAACAATCACCCATGAAACCGTCCACCACCTTGCTTGATTCGAGCATCATTTCATGCATGAATTAAGCAACCAACAACCTCCCCTCTCTACAATTCATGGTCAGCCAAGCAAGGGAGCATATCAAGGGATCCCTCAAGCTATTTTTAGCAAACACTTATGTCACCCCTCTACTATAAATACCAACCCTCACTTCTCATTCCATTATCCATCATTCTTCACTTCACATTCTCTTATCTTATTTCGTTTTCCTCTCCCTTTCACACATGGCCATTCCCATTTTCCCTTAGCTAGCAATTCCTTGAAAATACTATCTTGGCTGGCCACCTTAAGAAGTACTTTGTGAATTAGAAAACAAAAGGATTTAAGGGAATGCATACTCCAAATGATTCAATAATAACTTCAACTCCAACTTGAAAGGTTCTTCAATAGAGGGTTTCAACTTCAGTTTTTTACTTACTTTAATGGCCTCAAAATCTTTATGTCTTAATGGAGGCTAATTAGCATCCAGATTAGTTTTCATGTCATTTATCATAGAATTATCTCTATTGACCTCCTGACCTTAAACAATACAAAGTTCCAATGTGTTTTTATGAATAATTTCCTGCATTGAATCTTGAATAACATGATCAATAGAATTAATAAAATAACAGGAATAATCTTGCTCACTAGAAAGTTGCATGGCATCATATATTTGAATTTTGGTCTCATTATCACCTACCCTAAGCACAAGTTTACCATTACCTATGTCAATAATAGCTCTAGTAGTGGCTAAAAAGGGTCTTCCTAAAATTAAAGGCAGCTCAATATCCTCATCCATGTCAAGTATAACAAAATCAACAGGGAATATGAATTTATCTACTTTCGCAAGTACATCTTCAATAATGCCCCTAGGTTATTTAATAGATCTGTCAGCTAATTGAATACTCATCCTAGTGGGAATTTGGTTCCCAAAGACCAAGTTGCTTGAACATTTTATAAGGCATTAAATGAATACTAGCACCCAAATCAGCCAATGCTTTTTTAGTGTTTAAACTACTAATAAAACAAGGGATAGTAAAACTTTTAGGATCTTTCAGCTTAGTGGGCAGATTATTTTGGAGAATGGCTGAACACTCCTCATTGAGTTTTACAGTGGATAGCTCTTCTAACTTACTTTTATTTGTTAATAGCTCTTTTAAAAAATTTTCATATGTGGGCATTTACGAAAAAGCTTCAACAGAAAGTAAGTTAATATGTAATTGTTTAAAAATTTCAAGAAATTTACCAAATTGTTCATCCATGCGGTCTTTCTTCAACTTTGCTGGATGTGGGATTGATGGTTTGTATTTTTTATGCACTAGTGTTTGAATTTTTTCGGTTTTTGTCACCCCCGTCATCTTTCTCATCAGTTTCTTGTTTCAACTTCTTTTTAGGTTCAAACAACATTTTCCCTTCCTCAATATAACTGCCTTTACATGCTCTTTTGGGTTGAGTTCAGTGTTACTAGGTAAGCTACCTTGTTGTCTTTTCGAAACTAGTTTAGCAAGTTGTCCAATCTGATTTTTGAGTCCATGAATTGATGCTTGCTGATTTTTCAAAGCTGGCTTAGTGTTTTGAAATCAAGTTTCTGACACCAAAATAAACTTAGCTAACATCCTTTCAAGGTTCGATTTCTTTTCTTACTGAAAACCCGGAGGGGGTTGTGACCTTTAATTTCCTTGACCACCCCAAGAAAAATTTGGATGATTACTCCATCCTGGATTATAACTATTGCTATAGAGCTTATTTTGAGGTCTAGAATTATTACCCATAAATTCAACTTGCTCATGGTCCATGTTAGACTTGAAGGGTGAATATTCTGAATTAATCATCCTTGCTCCATTCGCATCACATTGCATCATCAGATTCACTTGCTTAGAAAAATTCAAAACATCAGTTTTCTTACCAAGAGCTTCAACCTGATTTGCCAACACAAAAACTGCATCAATATAAAAAACTCCAACTACCTTAGCAAGTTTTACTCTCGTAACTTGTCATTGATAATTATCCAGTTTCATCTCCTAAATAAACACTTGAGCTACCTCAAGTGTTTTGTTATTCAATATTCCACCAGCTACTGCATTAATCATTTGTCTAGCGAAGGGTTCAAACCATTGTAAAATGTTTGAACTTAGAGCCACAAAGGCAGTCCATGGTGAGCACACCTTCTCAACAAATCCTTAAATTTCTCCCATGTATCATAAAGAGTCTCAATATGGAATTGAACAAAACAACAAATATCATTCCTCAACTTAGTTGTTTTAGCCGGTGAAAAATATTTCAACAAAAACTTCTCAGTCATTTGATCCCAAGTCATGATAGAACCCGTGGAAGTGAATTCAACCATTGTTTTGCCTTGCTCCTAAAAGAAATTGGAACAATCGTAAGACTATGGCATCATCAGTAACACCATTGATATCGAAAGTGTCATAAATCTCTAGAAAGTTAGCCAAATGAGCATTCAGATCTTCATCTTGCAACCCATCAAACTGAACATATTGCTGCACCATTTGAATTGTATTTAGCTTAATCTCAAAATTATTCGTAGTAACTGTCGGTCTGAAAATACTCAATTTAGCCCCAATTAGAGTAAGCTTGGCATAATCTTACATATTTTGGGGAGTAGGATGTGCAAGAGGCTGCTAGTTATTTTTATTATCATCCATCTCTACAGTAATGTCTTTTTTCTCTTGATCGTATATTAAAATCTGCTCATCTTGCCTTTCTTCTCTAACTTCTCTCTGTTTTCTGCGAGTAGTTCTTTCAATCTCACTATCAAAAATTAATAGTTTCAACAAGTTTCCTCTAGTAATAAACCAAAAGAACCTGTAAGAATCAAATAAACAAAAATTAGAATGTAAAAATTAAATTAAAAAATATTAAAATAAAAATAAAAATGGATAAATTAATAGAAATAAAGTTTTCCTAATATTTTAGTCCCCAACAACGACGCTAAAAACTTGATGTCCACGAAATCAACTAAAAATCCGACTAAGGCAACTGCACCTATCAATTAATAGTATAGCTACGGTGAGCAAAGATATTGTTCCCGTGAAGTCTAAAAGTACTAGTAATTATTGTCTTTCTATTATTTAACCGATAAATTTGAGTGATTAATTAAAACTAAAATTAACTAAATTAATTAACTACGAACGCAATAAAGAACAAATCAAGAAAATAATCGAATAATAACCAAGAAGTAAAACAATACCCAAGAAAGAATTCACTTAGATTTCATCTGTCATTATCAATCTAAATTACGAAATTTCTTCACTTAGTATCTTAATCTGTAGAAATCCCTAAATTATGTTAATATCTTTATTCAATAATAAGAGCAATTGACTCTAGGTTGATTAATTGAAATTTCTATCTAATTAAAACATCTATTGTCGCATTAACTCGATCTATGGATTCCCCTATTAGATTTGACTCTAATCTGGTAGATTTATGTCATCATATTTCTAGGATTGCATGCAACTCCACTCAATTACGCTAGATTTACTCTTAAACAAGGTTTATTCCTCCTCTGGTTTAAGCACATCAAACATGGATCAATAGTCTAGAAATATTAAACCAAGAATTAACCACACATAATTAAGAACAAGATTTAGGTATTTATTACAAAAAATTAAAATCAGAAGACAAAATTCATCATAGATTTCATATCCTTAAGTATTAAGAAAATTCATGCTAGCAAATAAAAACATCCAAAATATAGTATAACCACAAGAAACAAATAAACTCATAATAATCTCCAAAGAAATCAAAAGGGAATCTTCAATCTTGATGGAAATTTGCTTCAAAATCGACTTCAATGGTGTTTTTCAAGTTGTTTTCTTGAGTATTCTATGACGGCTCTCTCCTATCTTTTTATTTTTGTAATATATAGGTCTCAAAATGCCCAAAAACCCTAAAAATCGTATTTTTTTCTATTCGAAGTGTAATTTGCAAAATTAACAAGGCCTACCACATGGCTTTATGGCAGCCCGTGTGGCTCACACGGTCGTGTGTCTAGGCCATGTGAAATGGTCCAGCCCATGTGGCTCTTGAAACTTGCTCCAATTTTTTAGTTTTCACTTATTTTTCACTTCTTTTGCTCCCAAATGCTCTCCTAAGTATTAAAAACATGAATTTAAAGGATTATGAGCATAAATTTCACCATTAACATCGAATAATCACCCAAAAATGCATTAAGAATGAGATTAAAACATGTTACTTTTAGCACCTATCACCTATATTGGAAGAAACGAGAAAGCTAGAAATCAAATTGGACAAGGTTGAGATCCAATTCTGGTTTGGTTGGGATGGAATCCACCAGTTCCTTAGTGTGAGATATAATAATTAGCCATGGACGGCTCTCATAGGATTGGAAGTAGTGCAAGAATGGCTATAAATAGTTGGGAGATGGCTCCCAGGGATGAATTTTCTTCCTGACCTTGTTCGATTTCTCCCCTTTTTCATCCTCTTCAATAGCTCGAAGAAGGAGTAACTATGGAAGGTTCTACATGAAGTAGAATTCATGAGGATGGAGTTAGAAAAGTAGGGAAACCAACAAGTGGGTAAGGTTCTTAACCCTTCTGTGTACATAGGATAAAGTTATGGACATCCGAACCATTTTAAAAGTTTTACATGTTTCTGGAAAATGGGTTTATATTAAGAATATCGAGTATAACCCATGATTTTTGGTTATAAGCTACTGCTTGGAGAATGGAAACTCTGGTGATCAAGAGCAAGAATAAGTTATAGGAACAATAATGATTCAGGTGAGTTTCAGACTCCAACTCGCTGTTATGGTCTACATTGATTAAGTATGACATATTGTATAGACATGAAATATGGTGATATGTGCATGCATTGTATGACTTTAGGAAACCTTAAGGGAATAGATGAGGTTAGGAAGGGAACAAGGAGAGAACCTATGTGTTACCACCTCAAGCGAAGCTCCAAACCTTGTGAAGGGAACACTGCGGTGTTCAAGCCTCAAGGTTAGGTAGTGTAAAGGAGGTAATGGAAGGAGGATTCGGGTAATATGAATCATGGAATGGTATTTACCACGATAGCAATATCGATTGGTCTTTCGAGGTAACACAGTGACAATAATATATGGCGTAAGACCATAGACGAAAGATGCTAAGGCAATCCGGTCTATGGTACGTAGCGTAAGAACATAAATAAAAGACATATGGCAACATAGTACACGATAAAGGTATGTAGTGTAAGACCATGGATGAAAAACGTTATGGCGGCAAGGTATAAGGTATAAGGTATACGGTATAAAACCATAGACAAAAGACGTTATGGTAAACAGGTATGATGATTAAGATCATGGATGAAAGACTCAATGGCATCTATAGAGTAAGTTTTTTGGGACAGTAAACACGAAACAGAGTAAGTTCGCTGGGACAGTAAACACAGAACGGAGTAAGTCCACTGGGACAATACACACAATACACAGTCCGCTGGGATAGTAAACATGGATAAGTCTACCAGGACAGCAAGCACGTGGTAAGCTCGTTAGGACAAGGGAAATGGGATGAAAAGGGCTTAAAACCATAGCTTGGATATGGCAACCAACAGAGCTTTCCGTGACATAAATATCGATAGTCCATAGGGACATTAAGAGCATGGTATGTTACCAGTTATCCAAGTATGAGAACCCACGTAGGTGGATGAAGAGGCAAAGGAAAGTGTAAGTATAGCAAGTGGATCTGGAAGAATTTGCCAAAGATGATGATAGTGGTAAGGATAGATGTGAAAGCCAACAAGGCACAGGCGAAACCTAATAGGAATTAGAGAAAGATAAGTTGAGCAGGAGCTGACCTAAGTATAAGAGAATAAGAGGAGACAAAATTTCTGTCAAGACTATTCCTCTTTGGGGAAAGTCTAGTGTGGGTACACCGCAGAAAAGATAGCTCCGAAGGGAGGAAGCGAGCAAGGGAGATAATAGGCTCGCATAGTTATATAGGAGATAACATGTTGGTCTAGCAAGATAGATTAACTTTCAAGTAAGATATAGGTGAGATTCCCAAGTAAAGGCTGGAGTGAGAGGCAAATTACTAAAAGTAACCCCCCCATTACAAATAGTAAAATGGAATAAGAATGGGTTTGCCAGAGTACCATGGTCTACTGAAAGTCAGCATAATACGAAAATAATGACAAGTTCTTTGGGACTAGTGAAAGGTAAGAGGGAGTCCGCCAAGGACTAATCTGACCATGGAAGATCACCAAGGAAGGTATGTCTTAAGAACACTTGGGCGGAAAGGTAAGAAAGCTAGTATGGAGGTACAAGATGGTAGATGGGCATACAGCCAAATAAGATAGGGAATGACGAATACCCTAAATGTGGGTGTATTAAAGGAAGGAAAGACGAGAAGTAAAGATAAGAATCGTATATATGATGAGTTGTCTGGATTGCGAACAATAAGAGAGTCCGACCAGAGAAAGGTCTCACGACAAGTCGAGTAGCTTAAAGAATTAGGTGGAGTCCGCAACTCTAATATCAAACAATCACCATGAACAAGCAGGGAATATTTATGTTATTTTATTTTACGTTAATTACCCTCATGCGATAGAGTTGAACTATGAGTAACCTTTGTTAAGAAACTCACTAAGTTCATTTAAACTTACAGTAATGTGAAGGATGTTCGTAGGATTTGTGAGATTGATCGAGGACTTGAAAGATCAACCAATCTAGATGGAGTGGAGATCGAGGATCATTGATGGGTCAATTCATGCACATAGGGGTACTATTGGAGACTTTGCTTCAAGATCAATAACAATGATGCTAGATAACCTCCCACGGAATCTGGATTTTTAAGACAGATAGTCCTTAGTAAGATTTTAAGAGTTGTATTGTAAACAAATAGTTGGACTAGAGATAGAAATTTAAGAGACAAGCACTCAATGGCTTAAGGCCTTAGTTGTAGGAATTATAATTATTATTGATTTTATGTTTAGAATATTTTATTTTATACTTTTTTGTAGCAATTAAGTTTGCCAAACTAAGTATAGGTCCATTTGTGATGCCCCAAACCCAGATCCAGTGGACAGGTCGGGCGTAAGGTGTTACAAGTTCTCTGTAACACTGCTCGTGGTTGTTTACTCCTTTATTTTCCTTTGCTCTAATGCAAATTTACTCCTCAGGTGGCTGATCTTGAAAGCTTTAACACTATAGAATTGCTCACTCAAGTTTCTTTCAAATGTAGAAAGAACGAAGAAATGAAAATAAGAGAAGATAGATGCTTCAATGATTGAGGGATGATGAATGCTTGAAATGTAGAGCAGAGGCCTCTATTTATACTAAAAAAGTGTGGGATGACTGACCCTTGAATTGTGGAAAAGGTATGGATATG
This sequence comes from Gossypium raimondii, assembly GCF_025698545.1. NCBI lineage: Eukaryota > Viridiplantae > Streptophyta > Magnoliopsida > Malvales > Malvaceae > Gossypium > Gossypium raimondii. The sequence continues at coordinate 33,142,173 of NC_068572.1, read as the reverse complement.
CTTTCATTGTAGAGCTTAATTTGTAGAAAAAGTTGCATGGAATGAGAAGGAAGGTGAACAATTTGCAATTTATGAGGAATGGAGGTTCTTTGCTAATTTTTCAAGCTAATTTTTCTATTTACCAAGTCTTTTTTGGACGATTGGGCACCCCAATGGGCAGTTTGGGCTCTTTCCACCCTTAGTGGACAGTTTGGGCCTAATTTTTCATGGCAGGCTTTCCAGCTTCAGTGACCCAATTAAGAACTAGGTTAAAATGAAATTAGAAGTCCAATAATCTTTATTTTGAACATCTCGAGCTAGTAATTTATCAGCTCAACACATAAGTCCCTTTGTTGTGGAAATGCTACAGCATTAAGCCTCAATAAGTAACTTTCAAGCTTTAAGTTCTTTCTAGTGCACAAACCTACTTCAAATTTGCGAAAATAAGTAAAATTATCATGTAATTACGTAAAAATAGAAAATTTTCCTTTAACTTTATTCAACTTGACAAATTTATAATAAAATCAACAAAATTTGTTGTCAATCAGTCATAATTTTCATGAATTACTACTTAAAAAGTACCATAGATAACTTTATATTTTAGAGTTACCGGTCGCCAATGTGTCAGGTTACATCAAAACAAATATTTTTTTTACCCCGTATATCATTTGTACTACATTTAGGAGGAAATATGGGTATTTTAAAAAAAAATACATGCCGATAACGCCAATCTATTAGACGACACCAGTTAAAAAATTATTTTTTCATACAATATAATTGACTGATAATAAAAAGAATTTAGGATGATACCGTCAATGAATCAAGCAACACCCAATATTATACAAACTAGGCTTTGTTACTTAAATAATACAAAAAATAAAATTAATAACTGAAATGGCATGCCCATTAGATTATTTACCAAAATGGTATGGTTTTATTGGTGCCGCCTGTCAAATTGGTGACACTAGACTGAAATGTAATGATCTAATGTATTCATGGACTTGATATGCAAATTTTCCTTTTTGAGTGGTTGCTGAAAAAAAGTGAAAGGGTGCCACCTGATAGTGTGGCGTCACCAAACCTTAAATGTGATTAATTTCTTTATAAGCCTTTCTTATTTTTTAATTTATTTTTATTCCCCTTCAACGCACTATATTGTGTTTAAACAAGCCCTTAACCTATTTTTGTTGTTATATAAGCCCTTAACTTATGATTTTTACTCATAAAAGCCCTTTATTTTAATACTAAAGTAAATATATTTTGAATTTCAAGCTCTTATCTTAATTTTTGTTGATGCAATAAAATTATATACATTTTAACATCAACATAAAATCTAAAACGTAATCAAAAATTTCGTAAGAGTAGTTAAGAATATCATGTATATAAGCACTCTCAAGAAATTTTAAAATTTTATTTTTATTTAATAAACTATTCTCATCAAACTCACATCAACAAAAAAATGTGAATTAGTTTATATTTTTTTTAAAAACTTTACTTTAGGTAAAATATATTTACTTTAATATTAAAATAAAGGGATTTTATGAGTAAAAATCATAAGTTAATGGCTTATTTAACTACAAAAATAGGTTAAAGGTTTGTTTAAAACACAATATAGTGAGTTGAAGGGGAATAAAAAGAAAATAATAAATCAAGAGGGCTTACAAGGCAGTTAGCCACATTTAAGGTTTGTAGCGGCAACCTTTCACTTCTTTTTAGCAGCCACTTAAAATGAAATGTTTGTATATCAAGACCCTAAATATTTTAGATCATTACATTTCAATTCAGTGTCGCCAATTTGACAGGTGGCACCAATAAAACTATACCATTTTGATACATAATCTTATGAACATACCAGTTGTTAATTTTTTTTTATTTAGGTAAAAGAACCTACAAACCACCTTGTAAATAGTTGTAAACCCCCCAAACCGTAGCTTGGCAATGGCAACCAATAAAGCTTTTCGGGACATAAATATCGATAGTCCATAGGGACATTAAGAGCATGGTATGTTACCAGGTATCCAAGTGTGAGGACCCACGTAGGTGGATGAAGAGGCAAAGGAAAGTGTAAGTATAGCAAGTGGATCTGGAAGAATTTGCCAAAGATGATGATAGTGGTAAGGATAGATGTGAAAGCCAACAAGGCACAGGCGAAACCTAATAGGAATTGGAGAAAGATAAGTCGAGCAGGAGCTGGCCTAAGTATAAAAGAATAAGAGGAGACAAAATTTCTGTCAAGACTATTCCTCTTTGAGGAAAGTCAAGTGTGGGTACACCGCAAAAAAGATAGCTCCGAAGGGAGGAAGCGAGCAAGGGAGATAATAGGCTCGCATAGTTATATAGGAGATAACATGTTGGTCTAGCAAGCTAGATTAACTTTCAAGTACGAGATAGGTGAGATTCCCAAGTAAAGGCTGGAGTGAGAGGCAGATTACTAAAAGTAACCCCCCATTACAAATAGTAAAATGGAATAGGAATGGGTTTGCTAGAGTAGCAAGGTCTACTGAAAGTCAGCATAATACGAAAATAATGACAAGTTCTTTGGGACCAGTGAAAGGTAAGAGGGAGTCCGCCAAGGACTAATCTGACCATGGAAGATCACCAAGAAATGTATGCCTTAAGAACACTTGGGCGGAAAGGTAAGAAAGCTAGTATGGAGGTACAAGATGGTAGATGGGCATACAGCCAAATAAGATAGGGAACGACGAATACCCTTAATATAGGTGTATGAAAGGAAGGAAAGACGAGAAGTAAAGATAAGAATCGCAGATATGATGAGCTGTCTGGATTGCGAACAATAAGAGAGTCCGACTAGAGGAAGGTCTCACGACAAGTCGAGTCGCTTGAAGAATGAGGTGGAGTCCGCCACTCTAATATCAAACATTCACCTTAAACAAGCAGGGAATATTTATGTTATTTTATTTTACATTTATTACCCTTATGCGATAGAGTTGAACTAAAAGTAACCTTGTTAAGAAACTCACTAAGTTCATTTAAACTTACAGTAGTGTGAAGGATGTTCGCCGGATTTGTGAGGTTGATCGAGGACTTGAAAGATCAATCAAGCTAGACAGAGTGGAGATCGAGGATCGTTGATCGATCAATTTATGCACATAGGGGTACTATTGGAGACTTTGCTTCAAGATCAATAACAATGATGCTAGATTACGTCCCATGGAATCTGGATTTTTAAGACAGATAGTCCTTAGTAAGACTTTAAGAGTTGTATTGTAAAACAAATAGTAGGGCTAGAGATAGAAATTTAAGAGACAAGCACTCAATGGCTTAAGGCCTTAGTTATAGGAATTATAATTATTATTGATTTTATGTTTAGAATATTTTATTTTATACTTTTTTGTAGCAATTAAGTTTTCCAAACTAAGTATAGGTCCATTTGTGATGGCCATAACTGGATCCAGTGGATAGGTCGGGCGTAAGGTGTTACAAGTTCTCTGTAACACTGCTCGTGGTCGTTTACTCCTTTATTTTCCTTTGCTCTAATGCAAATTTACTCCTCAGATGGCTGATCTTGAAAGCTTTAACACTATAGAATTGCTCACTCAAGTTTCTCTCAAATGTAGAAAGAATAAAGAAATGAAAATAAGAGAAGATAGATGCTTGAATGATTGAGAGATGATGAATGCTTGAAATGGAGAGCAAAGGCCTCTATTTATACTACATGGAGTGGGATGGCTGACCCTTGAATTGTGGAAAAGGAATGGATATGCTTTCATTGTAGAGCTTAATTTGCAGAAAAGGTTGCATGGAATGAGAAGGAAGGAGAACAATTTGCAATTTATGAGGAATGGAGGTTCTTTGCTGATTTTTCAAGCTAATTTTGTTGTTTACCAAGTCTTTTCTGGACGATTGGGCATCCCAATGGGCAGTTTGGGCTCTTTCCACCCTTAGTGGACAGTTTGGGCCTAATTTTTCATGGCAGGCTGTCCAGCTTCAGTGACCCAATTAAGAACTAGGTTATAATGAAATTAGAAGTCCAATAATCTTTATTTTTAACATCTCGAGCTAGTAATTTATCAGCTCAACACATAAGTCCCTTTTGTTGTGGAAATGCTATAGCATTAAGCCTCAATAAGTAACTTCCAAGCTTTAATTTCTTTCTAGTGCACAAACCTGCTTCAAATTTGTGAAAATATGTAAAATTATCATGTAATTACGTAAAAATAGAAAATTTTCCTTTAACTTTATTCAACTTGACAAATTTATAATAAAATCAACAAAATTTGTTGTCAATCAGTCATAATTTTCATGAATTACTACTTAAAAAGTACCATAGATAACTTTATATTTTAGAGTTACCGGTCGCCAATGTGTCAGGTTACATCAAAACAAATATTTTTTTTACCCATATATCATTTGTACTACATTTAGGAGGAAATATGGGTATTTTTTAAAAAAAAAACACATGCCGAGAACACCAATTTATTAGATGACACCAGTTGTAAAATTATTTGTTCATACAATATAATTGACTGATAATAAAATAGAATTTAGTATGATACCGTCAATGTATCAAGCAACACCCAATATTATACAAACTAGGCTTTTTTACTTAAATAATACAAAAAAATAAAATTAATAACTGAAATGGCATGCCCATTAGATGATTTACCAAAATGGTATGGTTTTATTGGTGCCGCCTATCAAATTGGCGACACTAGACTGAAATGTAATGATGTAAAGTATTCAAGGACTTGATATGCAAATTTTCCATTTTGAGTGGTTGTTGAAAAAAAGTGAAAGGGTGCCACCTGATAGTGTGGCGTCACCAAACCTTAAATGTGATTAATTTCTTTATAAGCCTTTCTTATTTTTTATTTTCTTTTTATTCCCCTTCAACTCACTATATTGTGTTTAAACAAGCCCTTAACCTATTTTTGTAGTTATATAAGCCCTTAACTTATGATTTTTACTCATAAAAGCCCTTTATTTTAGTATTAAAGTAAATATATTTTGAATTTCAAGCTCTTATCTTAATTTTTGTTGATGCAATAAAATTATATACATTTTAACATTAACATAAAATCTAAAAGCGTAATAAAAATTTCGGAAGAGTAGTTAAGAATATCATGTATATAAGCACTCTCAAGAAATTTTAAAATTTTTTATTTAATAAACTATTCTCATCAAACTCACATCAACATAAAATGTGAATTAGTTTATATTTTTTAAATAACTTTACTTTAGGTAAAATATATTTACTTTAATATTAAAATAAAGGGATTTTATGAGTAAAAATCATAAGTTAATGTCTTATTTAACTACAAAAATAGGTTAAAGGTTTGTTTGAAACACAATATAGTGAGTTAAAGGGGAATAAAAAGAAAATAATAAATAAAGAGGGCTTACAAGGTAATTAGCCACATTTAAGGTTTGTAGCGGCACCCTTTAACTTCTTTTTAGCATCCACTGAAAATGAAAAATTTGTATATCAAGTCCCTAAATATTTTAGATCATTACATTTCAGTTCAGTGCCGCCAATTTGACAGGTGGCACCAATAAAACTATACCATTTTGATACATAATCTTATGAACATACCAGTTTTTAATTTTTTATATTATTTAGGTAAAAGAGCCTACAAACCACCTTGTAAATAGTTGTAAACCCCCCAAACCATAGCTTGGCTATGGCAACGAACAGAGCTTTCCGGGACCTAAATATCGATAGTCCATAGGGACGTTAAGAGCATGGTATGTTACCAGGTATCTAAGTATGAGGACCCACGTAGGTGGATGAAGAGGTAAAGGAAAGTGTAAGTATAGCAAGTGGATCATGAAGAATTTGCCAAAGATGATGATAGTGGTAAGGATAGACGTGAAAGCCAACAAGGCATAGGCGAAACCTAATAGGAATTAGAGAAAGATAAGTCGAGCAGGAGCTGGCCTAAGTATAGGAGAATAAGAGGAGACAAAATGTCTGTCATGACTATTCCTCTTTGAGGAAAGTCTAGTGTGGGTACACCGTAGAAAAGATAGCCCCGAAGGGAGGAAGCGAGCAAGGGAGATAATAGGCTCGCATAGTTATATAGGAGATAACATGTTGGTCTCGTAAGCTAGATTAACTTTCAAATACGAGATAGGTGAGATTCCCAAGTAAAGGCTGGAGTGAGAGGCAAATTACTAAAAGTAACCCCCCATTACGAATAGTAAAATGGAATAAGAATAGGTTTGCCAGAGTAGCAAGGTCTACTGAAAGTCAGCATAATACGAAAATAATGACAAGTTCTTTGGGACCAGTGAAAGGTAAGAGGGAGTCCGCCAAGGACTAATCTGACCATGGAAGATCACCAAGAAATGTATGTCTTAAGAACACTTGGGCGGAAAGGTAAGAAAGCTAGTATGGAGGTACAAGATGGTAGATGGGCATACAGCCAAATAAGATAGCGAACGACGAATACCCTAAGTGTGGGTGTATGAAAGGAAGGAAAGACGAGAAGTAAAGATAAGAATCGCAGATATGATGAGGTGTCTGGATTGCGAACAATAAGAGAGTCCGACTAGAGGAAGGTCTCACGACAAGTCGAGTAGCTTGAAGAATTAGGTGGAGTCCGCCACTTTAATATCAAACATTCACCTTGAACAAGCAGGGAATATTTATGTTATTTTATTTTACATTTATTACCCTCATGCGATAGAGTTGAACTAAAAGTAACCTTGTTAAGAAACTCACTAAGTTCATTTAAACTTACAGTAGTGTGAAGGATGTTCGCCGGATTTGTGAGGTTGATCGAGGACTTGAAAGATCAATCAAGCTAGACGGAGTGGAGATCGAGGATCATTGATCGATCAATTTATGCACATAGGGGTACTATTGGAGACTTTGCTTCAAGATCAATAACAATGATGCTAGATAACCTCCCATGGAATCTGGATTTTTAAGACAGATAGTCCTTAGTAAGACTTTAAGAGTTGTATTGTAAACAAATAGTTGGACTAGAGATAGAAATTTAAGAGACAATCACTCAATGGCTTAAGGCCTTAGCTGTAGGAATTATAACTATTATTGATTTTATGTTTAGAATATTTTATTTTATACTTTTTTGTAGCAATTAAGTTTGCCAAACTAAGTATAGGTCCATTTGTGATGCCCCATACCCGGATCCAGTGGACAGGTTGGGCGTAAGGTGTTACAAGTTCTTTGTAACACTGCTCGTGGTTGTTTAATCCTTTATTTTCCTTTGCTCTAATGCAAATTTACTCCTCAGGTGGCTGATCTTGAAAGCTTTAACACTATAGAATTGCTCACTCAAGTTTATCTCAAATGTAGAAAGAATGAAGAAATGAAAATAATAGAAGATAGATGCTTGAATGATTGAGAGATGATGAATGCTTGAAATGGAGAGTAGAGGCCTCTATTTATACTAAATGGAGTGGGATGGCTGACTCTTAATTTGTAGAAAAAGTTGCATGGAATGAGAAGGAAGGTGAACAATTTGCAATTTATGAGGAATGGAGGTTCTTTGCTAATTTTTCAAGCTAATTTTGCTGTTTACCAAGTCTTTTTTGGACGATTGGGCATCCCAATGGGCAGTTTGGGCTCTTTCCACCCTTAGTGGACAATTTGGGCCTAATTTTTCATGGCAGACTGTCCAGCTTCAGTGACCCAATTAAGAACTAGGTTAAAATGAAATTAGAAGTCCAATAATCTTTAATTTGAACATCTCGAGCTAGTAATTTATTAACTCAACACATAAGTCCTTTTGTTGTGGAAATGCTACAGCATTAAGCCGCAATTAGTAACTTTCAAGCTTTAATTTCTTTCTAGTGCACAAACCTGCTTCAAATTTGCGAAAATATGTAAAATTATCATGTAATTACGTAAAAATAGAAAATTTTCCTTTATCTTTATTCAACTTGACAAATTTATAATAAAAACAACAAAATTTGTTGTCAAACAGTCATAATTTTCATGAATTACTAGTTAAAAAGTACCATAGATAACTTTATATTTTAGAGTTACCGGTCGCCAATGTGTTAGGTTACATCAAAACAAATATTTTTTTTACCCGTATATCATTTGTACTACATTTAGGAGGAAATATGGGTATTTTTTAAAAAAAATTACATGCCGATAACGCCAATCTATTAGACGACACCGTTAAAAATTATTTTTTCATACAATATAATTGACTAATAATAAAAAAGAATTTAGGATGATACCGTCAATGTATCAAGCAACATCCAATATTATACAAACTAGGCTTTTTTACTTAAATAATACAAAAAATAAAATTAATAACTGAAATGGCATGCCCATTAGATTATTTACCAAAATGGTATGGTTTTATTGGTGCCACCTGTCAAATTGGAGACACTAGACTGAAATGTAATGATCTAAAGTATTCAAGGACTTGATATGCAAATTTTCCATTTTGAGTGGTTGCTGAAAAAAAGTGAAAGGGTGCTACCTGATAGTGTGGCGACACCAAACCTTAAATGTGATTAATTGCTTTATAAGCCTTTCTTATTTTTATTTTATTTTTATTCCCCTTCAACTCACTATATTGTGTTTCAACAAGCCCTTAACCTATTTTTGTAGTTATATAAGCTCTTAACTTATGATTTTTACTCATAAAAGCCCTTTATTTTAATATTAAAGTAAATATATTTTGAATTTCAAGCTCTTATCTTAATTTTTGTTGATGAAATAAAATTATATACATTTTAACATCAAGATAAAATCTAAAACGTAATAAAAATTTCGAAGAGTAATTAAGAATATCATGTATATAAGCACTCTCAAGAAATTTTAAAATTTTATTTTTTATTTAATAAACTATTCTCATCAAACTCACATCAACATAAAATGTGAATTAGTTTATATTTTTTAAATAACTTCACTTTAGGTAAAATATATTTACTTTAATATTAAAATAAAGGGATTTTATGAGTAAAAATCATAAGTTAATGGCTTATTTAACTACAAAAATAGGTTAAAAGTTTGTTTAAAACACAATATAGTGAGTTGAAGGGGAATAAAAAGAAAATAATAAATAAAGAGGGCTTACAAGATAATTAGCCACATTTAAGGTTTGTAGCGGCACCCTTTCACTTCTTTTTAGCAGCCACTTAAAATGAAATGTTTGTATATCAAGTCCCTAAATATTTTAAATTATTACATTTCAATTTAGTGTCGCCAATTTGACAGGTGGCACCAATAAAATTATACCATTTTGATAAATAATCTTATGAATATAGCTGTTATTAATTTTTTTTATATTATTTAGGTAAAAGAGCCTACAAACAACCTTGTAAATAATTGTAACCCCCCCCCCCCAAATAGGAAATGCTCGGAACTCTGTAATTTCTCTAAACCTCACGCTTTTCAACATGAGGCCACATGTCAGAATTCCATTAGCCGGCTTACTCAATTTTTCTCTGGCTTTCTAATAATACGCCCTTTGTTTTATAAGAGAAATACCTACATGCAATATTAAAACAATCTTCAGTATTTGGGCATATTAGTAAAAGCATAAACCATACGCGGATTGAAACACGGATAAAGTCAATGCATAACGTTAAAATTAATGAAAAATAAATATAAATAAAAGAGTTGACGACTTTCTAAACTCTTTTCCCTTGTATCAACTGAAAGTATGGGCCATCTTCTTCTCCTTTAATCTTCCAAAATACTATCCCTCCTTGAATCTCCTTTTCTTTTTCTTTTTTTTAGAAAAAATTGTTTTCTGAAAATCACTCAACTAAACTCTTATAAATTTATTTTATCAACATTTGTCATGGCTGTTCTATCACTGAATTCACTGCCTATCGGATTTCGGTTCCGACCAACGGACGAGGAATTGATCCATTTTTACTTACGGGCTAAGATAAACGGAAAAAGAAATGATGAGGTTGAAGTCATTCGTGAAATCGATGTTTGTAAATGTGAGCCGTGGGATTTACCTCATATGTCTGCTATACAGACTCGTGATCCCGAGTGGTTTTTCTTTTGCCCACTCGACAGGAAGTATCCAAACGGCAATAGGCTTAATAGGGCTACGGAAGCTGGTTACTGGAAGGCTACGGGTAAGGATCGTAAGATTAAGTCTGGGTCCAGCTTGATCGGCATGAAGAAAAGTCTGGTGTTTTATACCGGCAGGGCTCCTAGGGGGAAGCGAACTAATTGGGTTATGCATGAGTACCGTACTACACTCATTGAGCTTGACGGCACCAAGCCTGGACAGGTTCCTCCTTTTACCCTTTACTTACCCTTTTCCCTATGATCATGGAAGATAAAGGTTGGTTTTGAATATGAGTAGTGTAAATTAGTTGACATCACGAATTTCCTTGATGTGGTTTAATTTTGGTGCAAGAATTGTTATGCGACTACGTTTACATTGATTTCTGTTTTCAATTGGGTTGATAGTTTTGTTTTGTACACGATTTCTAGTGTTGTTGGGTCAATTGTTGATAATGTGTTGAAGTTCGGGTGATAGTTTTTTCACATATTCGTTATTTGTGTGCAGAATCCGTTTGTAATTTGTCGTCTCTTCAAGAAACAAGACGAGAGCATTGAAGATACTAATGGTGATGAAGTTGATGTATCTTCTCCTACTGAAGACATGCAGTCTGAGTTAGAAGGACCTGAAGACTCACCTGCGCTGGAAGGGGTAGCCCAACCAAAGTTTCCCCATAACAATGGAACTTGTTCTGGGGGACTGCCAAATGAAGTGGTTTCTAACGCTGTTCCACCTATGTTAGAGTGCAATATCGTTGACTCTAAAGCTTACAGTGTAACTGGTCAAGTGGCAGAAATTGTGACTGACAAGGTGAAAAAGGAAACTGAATTTGGATTTTAGATTTTGTTTTTTAATAATTGCTGTAGCATTAATGTTGTTCAGTTTCAGGTCGATCAAGTTGGAGAAGCTTTGAATCATTTTTATGATCCCATGGTGGAGCCACCGGACTGCAAATTCTTTTCTCCACTGCGCTCACAGGTTGAAGCAGAGCAGGCTCCTTGGATGTTCCATCAAGTTGGGAGCAGTTTAAGTGCGGTGGAGTTTGAGCATGAGACAAATCAAAATGATGCTTCTATTTCTGATTTCTTAAATTCTATCCTTAACAATTCAGATGACTACTACAGTGTTGACTCTAGCAGTCAGCAGTATTCAGCTAATGAAAGTGAGACCCCTAAAACCATGGCCGTTGTTGAGGATGGTAGAATACGCAGTGAACAAGATGCTGAAGTGGCCCAAGTATTGATGATTGGAAGCCAGGTATGACATCTTGTCTATTTTAGTACTTGCTTAACATTGTACAGTGTGAAGATTCATTCAAGTGTATGGTTTAGACTGGTCTATGAATTATGATTGCATATATGCATAGTTTCATATTTGTATCTTGTAGCATTAGATATATTTTTTTTTCATTTCAAATTATCCTTTCTTCCTCCCTAAAACGAGAAATTTCCTTTGGAACAGCTTGGGAGAGAAATTGCTGACAAAGGAACTCCTCTAGAGATTAAAGCCACTGCCCAAGATTGCACGATTCCAATAAACAAGGACATTGTGTTAAATAGTAAAGAAGAACCAAGCAATCATGTGACTACAACTTGTAATCTTGATAATGCTATCACCGGAATCAGGATTAGGCCTCATGCTGCTCAAAGTCAAACAAACATTAAGAACTCCGTGACACAGGGTTATGCCCCAAGAAGAATACGTCTGCAGTGTAAACTTCAAGTTGGCACTTATTATAGTGAAGGAAAAAAAGATGGTTCAAAACCAGTTGTTACCAAGGTGAGAAATTTGTAACTGATATGGTATAAAACCACTGCTAAATCCAGATATGTATTGGATCTTATTAGAAGTTGTCTTTGCAGGACGTAAAAGTCATGGAAGAGAATATAGCATCTGGTAGTGATGCTGCCTGTGGCACCATGGACATACCCCATGAAATATCCCTTTCTGAATCAAGCAAAAAGGGTTTTTTGAAGTCAAAGACCATTGTTTCAGCTCTTTGCTCAAAGCAGTTTTCCACTAGCCGCTGGCATAAGCAGTTTGCTGTTATGTTTCAAGTAGCTGTGATGTTACTCTTGCTTCTTGTTTTGGTTAGCAAAATGAATATCTTGTAATTCGATGCTCTGTTTTTTATTGTGTATAGCTGACATGTTTCATTTAGAGTCCTTCTATTAATTAGGACTACGGTGATGATTTAGTATTACAATTATGTGTACGAGTATATCTGTTCAGTGTAATCTACAGAGCTTCAGTTTATGCAGTATGTAAGTTCTTTTTCCTGTCTTTTTTGCATATTGAGGATACTATGAGTAATACCATTTCTTTGTGTACAAGGCCATCGGTTTTGGTTTGTGAGTGTCAATATGAGCTGTTAGATGTAGGACCGGTATTTAATATGCTTTCTGAATACTTCACTGTCGAATTTGCAATATCATCAAAACAGGTAGGAACTCGAATTCCTCGACTACATTGGTTAGTCTTTAAATTGATACAAGGTATACTTCAGTGGAATATATGGGATTTGGAATTTAAAATCAGGGATTTGTACAAAGGGAAAAAAAAAAAAAAAACTCGACCTCAATTCTTGAACATTGCAATTTTTTCTTTATTTATTTTCATTTCTTGAACATTACAACATTTTCTTCATGATTCACTGTTAATTACATTAGATGAAGGCTAAATATGACATATATGCTGATTTTTTTTATTTGGCCTTTTAGGGCTTTTTTTTTTTAATTTAGTGAAATAGATCGTTTTTAGAGAGAGCGTGTGAAAGTGCATCCAATTGGGTGCGCTTTCTGCCAACGATCATTTTTTTAAACGTTGGCAACGGTAAAATTTTTGAAGGGCCCAATTATAATTTTTTGTTCATTTAAATACCATGCTATTTTCTATTCTTTTCACTCAATTTCAATTCTCTCAATTCTTTTTAAAGTCTTAATTCTCTCAATTTTCTCAAGTTTTGTTCTAAATTTTCCAATACACTTGTTCAAAAATATTATAGTTTTATTTAATTATTTTGTATATTATTCATTTCAATTAAATTTTCATGACTGACTACCTCTTTGATTCATTTCGACGACAAGCACATTTCCATCGCTCAAGCGATAATGGTAAGACGAAAATTTAAATTTCATTATTTTCAATTAAGTTAAATTTAAAGTATTTTACTTTTTAAAATATTTTAAATTAATATTCTTTGTCGATATAAATAGGCGGATGATCGTGTTTTGAAGGGGGTTCATACATAACTTGTCAAAGAGTCCAGATACCGAAATTCGTAGTTGCTTGCAAGACGCGAGATTCTTGTATACATCCCGTATGCTCAGGGGCTGCAAACTTGATCCTACACTCATCAACGCATTGGTGGAAAGATGGAGGCCCAAGACACAATTTTCATCTTTCATGCGGCGAGTGTACAATCACACTTAAGGATGTAGCTTTATAACTCAGTTTACCGGTGGATGGGCCAGTCGTCACGGGGTCAGCAGTCGTTTCCGGTATCGAGGACATTTATGAGGCATTTTTTGGGAAAGATGTCGAATAAGTTTTACGATGGTAGGATAGATATGAAGTGGTTGAAAACAAATTTCAAAGATCTTCCTAAGGACGCAACCGATGTCGTCAAAGAACAATACGCTTGAGCATTTATCTTGAGGTTAATCTGAGGCATTTTAATGCCTGATAAATATCAAAATTTGGTACATATAAGGTGGCTACTGCACCTAGTCGACTTCAAAGAAAGCGGACGGATGAGTTGGGGATTAACTGTGTTGGCCACACTGTACTGGGAGTTGTGTTATGTAACACCTCTAACACGTGTTCGTCGTCGGAATAGGTTTACGAGGTATTAGCGATCGAAACACAACATTCAACATTCATTTCTCAATCAAATAATCCAACATTAATAAATATCATTCAATCATACACATATTGTCCCTTTTAGAGGATTACGAGACCTTAAACATACATTAGAGAAGGTTCGGGACTAAACTGATCACATATAAAAATTTTTGAAATTTGTAAAAATTTTCTAAGTAACAGAGGTCACACGACCGAGTCACACGTCCGTGTGCTCAGACCATGTGGCACGAAAATAGACTTGGTTTAAGCCACATTTCTCACCTTTCACATGCATACCTAAACCACATCATTTTGGCATCAATTCACATCTAATAAGCAACCAAAAATGACCATTTCGTGTACATTTCATACCATTGTATATCCATTTCTTTACTACTCATCAAATGTCCATAAACTAGCTCAAAGCATTCCAACTCCATATGATTCATCACTCACCACTTACTATCAATTGCATTTATCACATGCCTTAAATTCAAACTAAATATCCAACCAAATCATTCAATCTAAAACCAAACCAAGGCATACCAAAGTATCATTTCAAATTCATATTTAAACATACCATTTCTTAAGCCACATTGCCACCACATTTGCATTCATGGTCAAGCCACAAATAACCAAACATATACATGTCACTTACCAAATGTCTATTGAGTTATTTGAACCATAATTAAACATATCAAGATATATCATTTCACAAGGAAATTTACATACCAAACTAATATGAACATAGATTATACACATTAAACTTTACATCATTATTAAGCCAAATCTCATGGCTAAATACATATCAAACACATATGCATAAATAGCCAAAGGTCACTTATACACTTCATAAACCAACTAGCCTATACATGTCACATAACCAAAATCACTAAGCTTTTGAAATACGGAAACGATAGCTGGATAGTGTGATGAAAATTCCGATGACTTCTAACCCGAGCAAGCCTCTAAAACACTATAAACGCAGGAAAGAAAACAAAGTAAGCTATACAGCTTAGTAAGCTCGTATGATAATATACTCAACTTATCAAATAACACACATTAAGTATTTACAAATTACAATGTTACTCATTTGCTTTCACCTTTATACCATGAATCCATACCATAGCTAACCAAGGTTCTCACAAGCTTATTCATTTCCATGTTCATATAGATCTAATATATTCTCACCAATTCATTCACATTTACATATGCATAACCAATTTAAGATATCCCACATTCAATCCAATATTCATTACATATTCATAGTCAATATAACCTTATGGATTTCTCATAATTATCCACTTACTCATCATGCGAAATTCGATACCCTCAATAAGCATTTATCTAAATCAAACACTTACATAAACTCAAACCTTTCCATGTAATATACACGATCTCACATCTATTTATCAATCTTCTTTCATTCAATATACGCATAAGTATCGTACGTACTTGTACCACTTATTTCGTTTACACTTTTATTCTTGTCTTGACTTTGCCCATTGAACCATTCGAAAGTGCTAAGGATACTTAAAAATCTCGTATAACTCGCACAATGCCATATCCTAAATATAGTCTTACATGCTATCATATATCGATGCCAATAGCCAGCTATGGTCTTACACGAATCTCATATCGATGTCAATGTCCCAGACATGGTCTTACACGAATCTCATATCGATGCCAATATCCCAGACATGGTCTTACACGAATCACATAACGATGCCAATGTCCCAGACATGGTCTTACACGTAATCACATCTCAGTATCCTAAGCTATTCCTAATGTTCGTACGGGACTTTCGGACGTCGTAAATTTGTCGATTCATGCTCATACTCATCCAATCAACATTAAATTCAATTCAATGATAAATGAACATTTAGAACATAATTTAAGAACATTATTTAACATACGAACTTACCTCGTTCGTTGAAACGACGAATTAGGTCGACTAATCCAATATGTAGTTTTCCTCTTATTTCTAGGTCCAAATCTTGTTTTTCTCAATCTATATAATAAAAAAATTTACTTATTTAATCACTAATTCACTCAATTTAACACAATTTACACATTAGGGAAATCTTACACTTTTGCCCCTATACTTTACATTTTTGCAATTTCGTCCTCATCACATAAAATCACAATTGCATGAAATTAAACACAAACCCAAGCTAGTCGATTTTTTATTATTGCGATAACAGCCCACATTTTTCATTTATTCACACTTTTACCTCACGATTTATCATTTTTCTCAATTTAGTCCAAAATTGACATTTTTACTCAAAATCACTTTACCAAACATGTAAAACTATCATCAAAATTTCATTTTTCATCATCAAACATCAATTAACACATGTATTCAACAATGGAAGCTATCAAAATCTTTAATAGTTTCAAAATCAGATGTACGGGCTAGCTAGATTACGAAGCAACAATCTAAAAAACGTAGAAATTATTAAAAACCGAGCAAAAACGACTCACCAAATAAAGCACAAAACTTGGCTGAATATTGAAGCTTCCATGTTTGTTCATCTTTCTGATTTTCGGTGGAAGATGATGAATAGAAAGATGAAATTTAGTTTTATTTTATTTATTATCATTATTTACCTTTTTACTAAATTAACCTTTAAAATTAATCAACTTTACACAAATGCCAAACCAAATATCATCCACTAACTCACAATTGGATTAATTATTACATAAGGACTTTTACTTTAATGTTCTATAGCTATTTGACACTTTTAGCTAATAGAACACAAGTTTTACGCGATTTAATCTTTTTTATCGAATTAACCACTCAAACAGTAAAATTTCTTTACGAAATTTTCACACGAACATTTTATCATACTTTAAACATTAATAAAATAATAAAATAATTATTTTGACCTTGGATTGTAGTCCTAAAATCACTGTTCTGACTAACCCTAAAATCAGGCTGTTCCATGTTGGGCGACAAAACTGGATAAGATGTCAATCGGTGGTTGTCTTCTTCTATTGCAATCATAGGCCTAGTGGCGACTACCATTTCTATGTCCCCGAGTAAACGACTCATATATGTTCCCATTAGTGACAAGGTAAAAATAATTTCTTAATAAATATGTAGTTTGAATAGTAAATGTTGTTTATTTATTATATGTTTGAATTAACATATCACTTGTATAGGTGGAACCACGAGCCAAGTTACGTGGGACTACCCAAGCAGCTCAAAGATATCTGACTACTGTTAAATCAACGGTAAAAAGCTAAGGTTAGTTACTTATTTTTCCAAACCTATAATAATTACACAATGATTTATGAAATAAAATTCTGTACATAACATAAATTACAATTGTGTACTATAGTTTGAATGGATGTCATACGTCAACTCGGATATCATAAAATGTGTCTCGTCAAATTTTTTGGCCAATCGGAGTATGTGGAACGTGAAGGTGTCGTTGATAGTGTACGCGACGATGGAAATGCATGAATCGGATCGAGTGATGTGGTAGTTCGGGTGGAGGCAACAAATTCCACTACCATCGTGAAATATGGCAGCACTGCACAAGTTGGATTTGCGGGGAAAGAACAATGAGAATTGGCAAGATTATCACAAGGAGTACATCGATATTTAGGATTGTAGGATGAAATTCTTACCTATCCGCGAACTCTTTTTCTCATCAGACACGACAACATGTTTGGAGTACATGCCTTGGTTTAGAGTTGTTGACAAACCGTATCTACTATCGGTGGAGGCAAGGAGTGGGCAACGATGAATGTCCCAATAGTGTAGGTCTGGGAGAGGTGCCGCAACGGGTTCGTCACTAGCTCCAACCCAACATGCGCCACCGATTTCTATGCCACATCTCGGTCAGTTCACTCCACTTATTCCTATTCATTTTGCTAACCCTGTTTTTTTTCACAAGCACCACTACAGAACCCTACTTCAACCCTTTCCGCAAGTACATATTTCGAGGCACCTTCGTCCCCAGCATTCTACGCCCCTATGTCGACATCGATACTAACGCAAACATCGAGCCAAATGTCTACTCTAGTACCATTATCGATGGCGACACCGATGCCATCATCGATGCCAATATCGATGCTCGGGTCAATATCAACATATCTGGATTTTGCTACATTGTACGATTATTCCCAACCGTGTCGCAAACACCCATCACGTTATTGTTTTATCGAGGTGGGTCATAGGACAGCATCGCACTTAAGCATGAAGGAAGGCGATGGAGATGAAGCATTCGAAGACGAAGACGACAGTGGACATGAAGATAAGCACAAGGGTAGAGGTGAATACGAAGAAGATGAGGATGATGGTCATAATCCAGTAGAGGAGCCGACACCACTAGTTATGCGCAGAAACCCTACACACACTCGTCAACCAATGCCTTACAGCACACATTCGCCCTGACAATGCTGATGATGTTTTTTTATTTACTTATTGCGATGAAAATATGGATGACATCAATAAAGTAACGATTATTTTTTTTATATTTCTCATATACTTGAACCCGTCAACTGGCCCCCGGTTACCTTGAACCTGTGACCACATCATGTCCGTTGACTGGGACCTCTACTTAGACTTCGACCGTGATCGTATCAAGCACTGTCACCTCGAAACCTAACTTCCATAGGATGAGTTTCTGAGGTAATAGTCCTATCCCAACATGAGATATGAACAGTATGTGTTTTGAGCCGCATTATCACATCTCCAACCTCTCAAATCTACCTATAAACTTTTGTGGTTTCACCCCTAAAATCTTAACCCTAATTCCTATAAAATCCCTAACTCTAACCCTAAAAGAAAATTCGAGGAGAAAAAGTGTGAAAGCACGTCTAACTGGATGTACTTTCACACTCTTTCTTCAAAAACGATTTATTTCCCAAAATTAAAAAAAAAACAGCCTAAAAGTCTAAATAAAAAAAAAAATCCGCATATATGCATTAGCCTGAGATGAAAGCAAAGCAATTTTTAAGCAGTGAAAACGTCTACAAGAAACGAAAAAATGACTGACAGTGTATTCATGTGTTCCCAACCGAGAGCTAACTGTTAACGCGGGATTTGGCACCAGTAGTATACATGGATCATATAACAAATAATAATGCTCCTAATTTATAGCCACAAGTTTAATTTGGTGCTCAAATTAGAAATAACTGATTTGGATCATTCATTGGTTTTCATCCCGTGCTCAAATAGGGGTTCATGATATATTAACCCAGACTGTTCAAGGGTTTGATGATTTCTTATATAAACTAATAAATTTTTTATAGTTTATTATAATTTCTTTTCATATAACTCTTTGAAATTTAAAACTTTCTATATCTATAATCTATATAATATAAAATATATAAAACACAAGATTGAAAATACCCTTTATTTTCCCGTTATATTACTAAATTGACATTAAAAATAATTTATTAAATAATAGAAAAGTAATAATTGTTGAGTATAAATATTTATTATAAAATTTTAAATAAATAATATTGAATTAAAATTTGTATTTATATTAAATTATATTCATTATTTTAAATTAATTATCACTTAATTAATATTATATTTATATACTAATTAAAACTAATATTTAATACTATAAATAGATACAAAATGACATTTTCGTAAAACTAATATTTACTACTATACAACAACTTGCACTTATTTTTGTGGTTTGACATATGCATTACATGAGCAAGAAATGGACTTTGGTTTTTTATTTTGTTATTCATTATATGCAAATTTGATATATTTTGCACTTCTGTTAATAAAAAATGTCTAAATATTGAAAGAATTTAGATAGGATTTTAACTTTAATTTAAATGTGTATATATTATCATCAAATATGTCTCTTTACATTTGTGATTTATAATTATGATGAAAAATTTATAGGTTACTCCTCCATTCTTTTTCTTAACATATATGTTAGAATTGGGAAGTGAGAAGGAAATATTATTACAGATTGGCAATCAACAACCTCTTCTTCACGTAGCTCCAAGTCATGAAGCTGATATAAAATGATGGTGCGGGGTTAGCCAAGATTAGTGACCATGCAATTTTTTCTTTTTCTTTTTCCTATAAAAAAAACAAACTTCCACTATAAATTAAATTAATTCTCACCTAAACAATTTTATAATTATATAAAAAGAAATATCATTATATTATTAAATTATATATTAAAAGTTATTATATTCTAAATATTATTAAATTAAAACTAAATAATATTGGAATAGATAAAGTAAGATTAATTTGCTGCATTTATTATGTACAACAATTATTCATTTACATTAGCTTTCAACTATTTACTGTATTTTGTATTTATATTTTATTTCTATGCTAATTGTATTCACTTTTTTTTATTTGCAATTTGTTGTATCTAGATTTGCTCATGAGTCGGGTTATTTATTTAGGCTTGAAAGTTTGCTTGGAATTTGAGAGGGTTTGGACAAAAATATTAGGCTCGAAAAATGGGCATGGACAAAAAAATAGACCTGCTTGAAATATGGGCCGGGCTCGGGCTTGAACATTCAAGGCCCGAGCGTGGCCCAATCCGACCTGTTTTAAGTTTATAATATTTTATATTATGTTATTTTTATATATTATGCAATTTAAAACACACTAAAAAAATAAACTTATACTAAATATATAATACTACTCAAATATAAACATTAAAATAATGTTAAGATGACTATATGAAAAATTTCAATAAAAATGTATAAGATTATTAAATATTAAAACAATATAAAATAAATATATATTTTTTAAAATTTAAAAATAATATGGGAGGGCCTAAAATGAGTTTAGGTTAATCTTTTACAAATATGGGCTGGTTTAGACAAAATTTTAAGCTCAGGTTTCAGGCTGAGCCGAGCTCTAACAAGCATAAATTATGTTAATATCATGCTTAGACCTGGTCCAAACCCGAGCCATGAGCACCTCTAGTTGTATCCAATACTTAGAGGTAATTACACATACCAAAATATATATATTTTATTTGATTTCTATATACATGTAAGATTTTGCAAGCATAAAATTTATATATATATATATAAATGTCATGATAAAGTCTTTTTCACTTTGCATACCGTCGTTAACGAAGAAACATTTTGTTTTACAAAATTATTTTATTTTATGATTTTGTTTGTTAAGATGATTTTTGTTAAGTATAATGTCATTATTAAATATAATTATATTATGACAAATGTAATAATATATTTTACTTTTGTACTTTTATTAATTATTTTTATTTTGTTAGATATTATTGATATCACTATTAATGTCAAATCAACTTTTTTCCTCTTAAAGGAAAATGAAAGTATGATATGCAAAAAAGAAATTATCATTTTCAAGTAATTAATTATTTTTATCTTTAGAATTTTTAATCATTTTAATTTTATAAATGAATTTCATATTTATTTTATTCAATCACTAAACAATTGTTTTATTGTTATTTTTTTATTTTCATTAGCTTTAAAAAGTTATTTTATTCTTTTAGTTATTTTTGAAATTGATTGATTTTTACTATAAATTAGATTAATACTCATTTAATTAGTAAATATATTCTTTTGAGATTATAAAATATATTATTTAATAAATTATAAATAAACACAAAATCACACGCAACACATGTGACATTAGAAACTAGTATATATAAAAGCATGAGTTTGAAAAATATTTAAACCGATAAGAATAGCCTTTATTTTTCATTATATTACTAAATTAACTTTAAAAATTATTTAGAATTTTTAGTTAAAAATTGTGCTAATTTTAAAATAGAGTTATTACTTTAATACAACTCTAAGCATAAAATATCTGAAAAAATTTTGACGATTATAATTATAATTTAATTTACAATTATTAGTTAAAAATTTTGAGGTAAATAATTTGTTGTGTTAATTTTTTTAAATTGTACTAATTTTATTGATGTAAAATAAATGTATTACTTGAATAGAACCCTAAGCATTTTAATCACTTAATTAATATTAATTATATACCAATTAAAATTTAAGTTTAGCTTTATAAATAACATTTAACAGTTAGGCATATTCAATTAAGTAGAATCTAAGAAAAAATACAAATAAGAAATGGAGATTGTTAGCATTAATAAGTTAGAATTATATAAAAAAAATAAGAACTCTAAGCACCTTAACTATACTTAATTAATATTAGAGTTATATACTAGTTAAAATTTAAGTTTAGCTTTATGAAAGTACCACAAAAACCTTGTACTATGCCCTAAATTGTATTTTAGCCCTCTACTGAAAATTGGCAAATTAGTCCCTATATGTTAGATAAGTGACCAAAACAATCTTCATTAAAATTTAGTGTTTATATATAAGGTATAATAATAAATTTAGGCCTCAACCTTTACATGTTTATTCAATTTGGCCCCTACTCTTTTATTGGAACTAAATTAGAAAATTTAGAAACTAATAAGGCTAAAGGGTAAAAAGGCCTTAGTAACAATTTAAAAAAAAAGCAGTTAAGCTCTTTTAAAATTAAAAATCATAAAAATTATAAAAGTTTTAAAATTACAAAATTTTTATTAAAATAACAATACCCACCCAATAAAAGAGTAGGGGTAAATTTTTTTTTAAATCTTGTAACCATTAGATTTTAATGGACCAAGATTGTTATTTTTAAAATAAAAACTTTATAATTTTTTTATAATTTTTATGATTTTTAAAATTTAAAAGGGCTTAATTAGTTTTTTTTTTTGTAATTTGTTACTAAGGCCTTTTGATCATTCAACCCTATTAGTTTCAAAATTTTATAATTGACTTTCGATAAAAGATTAGGGTTAAATTCAATAAATATGTAAAGGTTGAGGATAAATTTGTTATTATACCTTATATATAAACACCAAATTTTAACAGATGGGCTATTTTGCTCACTCATCTAAAGTCTGAGGGCTAATTTACCTCTCTTTTTTTTTAATAAAAGTGCTAAATTGCTATCCAAAGTATAGTAGATGGGGTTTTGTGATACTTTAAAGAAAGTTTGATAGCACTTATAGTTGAAAGCATTATGAAAAGAAAATTGTTGATTTGTTTTGTTAGATTAATTTTTTCTTTCTAATTCATGGTTTATTATAATGTGATTTGGAGAAATAAGGAAGTGAACAGAAAAGAGTGAAGTTGAAAATGTTTTGAGTGTTGATTTAGAAATATTGGGAAAGATATTTTATCTGATGTTAATCTATAACTTAAGTTATGAGCCCGAACTTATGTTACAAGTTTTGAAGACTTAGAGATCTTATCCTACATATTGGAATTGATTTAAAGAAAAGAAGATAACTATTAGGTATATTAAATCATGCTTTCTTTACTTACTAATTATTATTTAATTATGGATAAATTTGCACATGGGTAATACCATATGAGCACAAATGTCAATTGTTTTTAATGCTAACTAATTCATGTTGGTTTTTTGGGACCATTATGTCATGTAAAGCATCCTTTGACTTTTATTGTTCATGCTTTGCAACCTCATCATTGTTATAATGTTTTACATCAAAGCCTTAGTAATCTAATTGCTTGTTTTAGTTAAGTGTTTGGATGCAGGAGGTTGCAAATTGTTGTGTTTTTTATTTAGGTCTTTAGTTTTTGTTATGCTTGAGGATAAGGTTCGTTCAAATACGAGGGATTTGATAAGTGTAAAATTAAAATTATTTGTGATATTTTTCCTTTTGAATTTTTACTATTTAAATGCTTAAATATTTATATTTTGATTTTTCATGGAAAATTTTGAAGAATTGGAGTAAACGAAGGTTGAAAATTATTTTAGGAAGAATTTGTGATTTGGACACATTTATATGTTATTAAACTTTTATATCATTGTATATGTTATTATTTATATTATTATTAAAATTTTCATTTCATATATACATTACTTATTTAGATTAATGTATGTATATTATTTGGTATATTATATATATTATGTATATTTGCTTTAAAATTTATTTTGATACTATAATTTCACATAGTATCTCTTTTATTTTCCTTTAAATCTATTGCAAACTCAGTATATATATATTGTTATGACGAAATTTTATGCATGTAATTTATTGCATATTGATAATTTTAAATTTCCCCTTGCATGCTATTCATTTTATTTTATTTTATTTTAAAACTTGTTCGTGTTAATTTACTTGATATTCCTTTTAATTCTTTAGCTTTTAATATTAGCATTTGCCCAACATATAATATGAGATTCCTACTATTGTTGTATTGTATATTTATATTTATATTTATTGATTGTCTGACATCCATTAGTATACGTTTTAGCTTACGAACAATCATTTCGCGTTGTACATTATTATTCAATCGTTTTTTTATTCGTTCAAAAGATTACGTCTAATATCGTTTAAGTATCAAAATCATTTCATCCAAAAGCTTTCAAAATAACGTAATACTCGAAATTTGGAATCCTCGAGAGAATTGAGCCCTAACGTATTGGGTTCCAACTTTCCTCGTTGAATCTAAATAATCGAAAATTTTCTTTAATCAAAACACATAAACCAAAAACTCATTCTCGGGAATTCGATACGTCGTGTCCTAATGTATTGGATGTGACATGTCGTTTTCTCGAAATGAGGATTTAAAAAAAATAAAGGCTATACTCAATGCTAGGAATTTTGAGAAATTGTGCCCTAACGTATTGGGTTTCAATTTTTCATCTGACTTAAAAGCAATTGAATATCCTTTTTAAACTTCACCACACGAGTTTTGAAAATTAAAAGACAAGCTTATTCTCGAGGACTAAAAATGTCGTGTCCTAATGTATTGGGCGTGACATTTTATTATTCTGAGACGAGGAGGTCTTTAACATTCGCCTCGATTTATCCAAGCATCTTTTATAAAATTAACATTAATAAAAAAGGAAGGATCATATTTTTAAAATCTTTTCTCGACACTAACACATTAAACAAATCAATTCGGTACCAATTTTGGGCGTTACGAGGGTGCTAACCCTTCCTCGTGCGTAACCGACTCCCGAACCTATTTTCTCAAAATTCGTAGACCTAAAATCGTTTTCAAGGTGACCCGATCACACCTCTTAAAAAAATCGGTGGCGACTCCAAATTTGCGTTTTTAAGTCGACTATTAAATTTTTTGTATTTCAAAAAAAGTTTCGACAGCTTGGCGACTCCACTGGGGAAGATAGAGAGTCAAGCCGCAAAATTGATTGTTTTTGTCTTATTGTTGAAAATTGAAAATTTGATTTGAAAAGTTACGATCCTCTTGTTTGCACTTGTTTGTATGATTGCTGTAAATCGAGTTTTATATCTTGGCATCATATTGCATAAAGACTGTTTGGTCTTACCCTTTTAAGTGAGAGTGAGAAGCTACTCCTTCGTGAGGTTTTCACCTCCATGCAGGATGGTGGATTGCTTTCGGGATACATCCGTACCTATGTCTTCATGAGATTTTCATCTCCGTGCAGCCATAGGGAAATGTATTCCCCTAAACCGAACTCGGTCCGTATGAGCCTATAATGGGTGAGGATCGAGGAATCTGTTGGTTCGGGTACCTCAACTTTAGAACCGAGCTGCATATAGAAAAACCTAAAAGCCCACCCTTGATCGTACTGCGGAAACCCTAGCGGTTGCCCCGATAGGTGTTTGATTCCTTTTTTTTTACTTACTTGAAGTTGTGTTTTAATGTTACTCTAACTTATGGTGTTTTTGTTATGTTTGCATGTCATTTCATATTCAAAAGAGTGTCGATTTAAGTTCGATTACTAAATTAGAAAGCTTGGCATGGAGAACGGATTTCTTGATAAAGTAGAGGATAATGCTGCTGTCCGTGTGTGGTTAGAGAAAACACAATTAGAGAAAGGAGATAGTCTAGCCGGGGGGTACACGTCGGAGTTATGGGACTACATCCGTATCAGTGTAATGCAAAATAGCCTTCAGGAATTAAAGGTAATATGGGATCATTGGAATGACGAAACTAAGCAATTGTTCAACTCTAGTTATGAGGATTTACCGTATCTACTCGACATTAAGGTAGACGAACATTTGTTCTGGGCCATCGCTCAGTTTTGGAACCCCGCATATGATTGTTTTACCTTTGGAAGGGTTGATTTGGTGCCCACTATAGAAGAATATACAACTTTGCTACGTTGCCCAAAGATCCAAGTTGATAAAGTCTACTCTAGAGCCGTTAATGTCCCAACCTTTGTAAAGAAGTTGATGAACATCACTAGAATGAGTGAGTAGTAGGTCACGACACGGATCAAGCAGAAGGGGGAAAGCAAATGCATCCCATAGAAAAGCCTGCAAGAGCTGATTTTGGCACACCCTGATACGAGGAAAAAGGTCGACGTCTTTGCTTTGAGCATTTATGGGCTAGTAATTTTCCTAGGGCCCTAGGGCACGTAGATGAGGCAACCTCAGATCTCTTTGACTGACTTGATAAGAAGGTTACGCCAATTTTGGCAATTTTGGCAGAAACCTTCAGGTCACTGAATGCATGTTGAAGGACGGGTGAAGGCAGATTCATCGGATGTGTGCAGCTTCTACTTACATGGTTCCATAGTCATTTATGGAAAATTGATAAGGTTTCGTATCGAGTCTTCTCTGAAAATTATTCGCCATTAAAAGAGATAGCAGCTATACCAAGGAGAGATGACATCTCAGAAGAGAAATGATTGGTCATTCTTCAGAATCTTCGTGAGGAGGACATCGAGTGGAGAGCCCCGTGGTTGCTTCCGGATGAGATCTTGTACCGATGTGGTAATTTTGATTGGGTCCGTTACTTGGAATCTGGGGAGCTGTTGGTTATGCTCCATTGATGGTGCTAAGATAGTAGAGGTCAAGGCAGTTTATACCTGCGACCCAAGGCTTAGTTGAGTTCGAATTCTCATATAAAGACAATGGCTATAAAAAGAAGATTCGAGAGATAACCAATGCATGGGACCAAACTCGTCAGATAAAGAGATTAGCCGTAGGCCCGATGACGACTCCTGAATGTAATGAATGGTGGGTTAGAAGAATCAATGATAATATCCCAAGACCAGGTCAAGGAGACAGTCCATCGATAGAAGAACATTTGTGGGTTGTTCCCTCTGAATTGGAAATTATCAAGCAAGATTTTGAGAAGAGTAATGTAGAGCTTGAAAAAAAGATCGAGAAGTTGGAAGAAGAAAAGATGCACTTGGGATTAGATGTGGATGTTCAAAAGTTAGAGACTGAGAAATTAAGAAAGGTAAGAACAAAGATGAGGAAGATCTGGATAGTTTGAAGATAGACTATAAGAAGTTGAGGTTATCAATAAGAACTGCTGGGCTAGGGAAAACTTCAGAACAATGGCGTAAAGAGATTTGGGAAGAAAAGATTAAGGCTGACGGATGGGAAAAGAAATTTCGAGAGGTTTAGACGCGAAATGGAGCTTTAGAGAAGAGTTTGTCAGAGAACCAAAAGGAAAAATGTGAACTAAAAAGTAGAGTGGCTGAGTTAGAAAGATCTCTTCATCAGTACCAAAGTCGAAATTCCGCGATGGAATTGAGAGCGAGCTTGAGCAAGATCGAAGAAATGAAAGAAAGAATAGAAGAGTTGGAACCGGCATTGCAAAATTGTGAAATTCGGACTGAGTACTTGGAAACTCATGAAAGTCGTCAGAGAGAGCAACTTCACCACTTTCAGAATCAAGTCGAAAACAGAGATCGTATCATGGGAGAAGCTGTGGTTCAAATTCGAAAGGTAGCTGATCACCTGCAGACTTTGGCAGTACAAGCCGATGCACTGAGCGTAAAGTATGAGCTGGAATCAAGTCGGGGACATGAATTAGCTTTGTTACTTAGGAAAGTTAAAGTTCTGAGCACTAGGGCAAAACCATATTGTAATCTATTTTATGTAAAGAATTTTGTTTTCTAGTAAAGTTTTCTAAATGAAATTGAATCAGAATCGATGCCTCTTTGCATTCATGCATTCACATTACATTGCATCATATGCATTAGAGTCCACCGAAAGACCCTAATCGGTTAAAATCATTACAGCTAATCTGGAAACCGACAAAAGCTCACCAATTAAGCACCAATATGGTACTCGCCGGAAAACTAAGGAAATGGACCAAAGATTAGAGAAATTAGAGCAAATGCAAAAGGATATGCAAGAACGGTTACAAGTACAAATGCAAGAGCGGTTAGATAAAATCCAAGAAGGCATGATGGAAAAATTGATCAAAGCTCAAAAAGATGCAATGGCTGAATTGACCCATCTACTGACGGGAAGAGTAGACAAGGGAAAGGGCCTTATGGCCAATCCTAGAGAAGATAAGGAGGATCCGTTGTGTTCTCCAGGTTTTACTCCACCAAATGTGCAAACCCAAGTTGAAATATACCCGAAAGGACAATCTGTCACAATTAGGCCGCAACAATTACAAACTAGTGTCACAATCCCCACGATTTTCCAGGGAGGATTTAGTTTAAACCCGGGAGATAACCTAATTAATCCTATTATTCCCGATTTTGATGAAACAGCTGAAGAAGGAAAGGGGAATACGAAATTGCAAAAACAGTGGGAAGATAGCTATAAATGGTTGGAGGAAAAATTCAAAGCCTTGGAAAGCGCTGATAGTAATCAGGGAATTGACGCTAAGGATCTAAGCTTAGTCCCAGATCTAGTACTTCCTCCCAAATTCAAAATGCCTGAATTTGAAAAATACAATGGAACTAGCTGTCCTGAAGCTCATATCACCATGTTCTGTAGAAGGATGACTGGCTACATTAACAATGATCAGCTGCTAATACACTGCTTCCAAGACAGTTTGGTAGGGGCAACGTCCAAATGGTACAATCAATTGAGTCGTACCAAGATTGGTTCATGGAGGGACCTAGCTCAAGCATTCATGAGGCAATATAGTCATGTAACAGATATGGTTCCTGATAGAATCACTTTGCAAAACATGGAAAAGAAGCCAAACGAAAGTTTTAGGCAGTATGCATAGAGGTGAAGGGAGGTTGCAGTCCAGGTTCAGCCACCCCTCTTGGAGAAAGAGACGACAATGCTCTTCATTAACACCTTGAAAGTCCCGTTTATCACACACATGATAGGAAGTCCCACCAAAAGCTTCTCTGACATAGTCATGAATGGTGAAATGATCGAAAATGCTATCAGAAGTAGGAAGATTGATGCAGGAGAAAGTAACCGAAGGTCAGCCTCGAAGAAAAAGGAGAATGAGGTAAATAATGCGAGTACATATGACAAAGGTTACTCAAAGTCGATTATGGTGAATCAACTGAGGAAGGTGACAGCCAACCAGCCAGGCTCATCAAGACAAGAATCTGGAATGAGGCAAAGTACTGAGAAGCTCCAGTTCATGCCAATCCCAATGTCGTATAAGGAGTTGTATCAGAGGTTATTCGATGCACATGTTATTTCCCCTCATTATCTAAAACCCCTACAACTGTCGTACCCTAATTGGTACGATGCGAGCGCACAGTGCGACTACCATGTGAGGACTATGGGGCATTCCATAGAAAATTGCATAGCCTTCAAGAAACTGGTTGAGAAATTGATCGGTATGGGCATTGTCAAGTTGGATGATTCACCCAATGCAGAAAACCCATTGCCTAATCATAACGAGGTGAACATGATGAGTGGAAACAGGGGGAGAAATGTTAAGACAGACGTTGTAGAGGTAAGAACCCCTTTGAGATGTGTTTGGAAGGAGATGTAAAAAAGGGGGTTAATCATTGCAGATTCAGAAAAGAGTTATGAACTGAAAGAGAACTACTATGAGTTCCACCATGAGATAGGACACGAGATACATGAATGTACAGAATTCAAAACTTTGGTTCAAGGCATGATAGATAACAAAGAGATAGATTTCTATGAAAAAGTTCAAGAGGAAGGAAACATATGCACCTCGGAATTAACGGCGGGAGTTCCAAAAGCTAATTATCCTATGGTCATCATTTTACGACCTAAGAATAGTGAAGTTAGAACGTGTATAACACCGAAAATCATCATTCAGAAACCTGCAACCTTCCCTTACAAAGATAGCAAGAAAGTCCCATGGAACTATGAATGCAACACAACTGTTCCAGGAAAGGAGACTTTGGCTGCTATGGCAGAAGGAGATCAAGGTATAGGCTTTCACATGTGTAGTGGGAAGCGCTACGAATTGATAAACTCCCGAGCAGAACCGATAAAAGAAGGAGCTTCGACAGAAATGCAAAAGAGAGAAAAAGCAATCGTGCCTGAACCATTGATCAATGAGCCAATAAAAGAAGAAGAAGCTAAGGAATTCTTAAAATTTTTGAAACACAGTGAGTACAGTGTTGTGGAACAACTGCATAAACAACCAGCGCGTATATCAGTGTTAGCTCTGCTCCTGAGTTCTGAGGCACATCGAAGTGCATTGATAAAAGTATTGAATGAGACATATATAGCTAGTGACATTTCAGTTAATAAGTTGGATCGGTTAGTCAACAATATAAGTGCTGACAATTTTATCTTCTTCAATGATGATGAAATACCTCCTGGAGGTAGAGGCTCAACTAAAGCTTTGACATTACCACCCGTTGTCAAGGGTACACGTTGCCAAGAGTTTTGATTGATAATGGGTTTGTATTGAATGTATTGCCCCTGTCCATCCTAGATAGACTACCTGTGGATAGCTCATATATGAAGACATGTCAGAATATAGTAAGAGCATTTGATGGAACTGAAAGAAGGGTCACAGGAAGAATTGAGATTCCTTTGATAATTGGCCCAACCACTTATGAGGTAGACTTCTTGGTAATGGATATGAAACCTTCCTACAACTGTTTGTTGGGAAGACCTTGGATACACTCGGCAGGGGATGTGACGTCATCACTTTATCAGAAGTTGAAATTAGTGTCAGAAGGTCGGTTGGTGACGATAAGTGCTGAAGAAGATATCATCGTGACAGTAACTAACAATGCACCATATGTAGAGACCGATGATGAGGCACTAGGATGTTCTTTCCAGTCTTAAGAATTTGTGAACGCAATGTTTATTACTGAGGAAGATAAAATCCTGGTACCAAGAATATCCAAGACCATGAAGATGGGTCTGCAGTTGATGGTAGGAATGGGAGCCTTGCTAGGAAGAGGTTTGGGAAGGCATCTACAAGGAAGAGTTGAGGCGCCAGTACTGAAGGACAAGTTTGATCGCTTTGGCCTGGGCTACAGACCAGATATGAAACAAAAGAAGAAGGAAATAGAGAAGAGGCAAGAGAGAAGAAGGGCACGTTTGAGCGGAAAGGAAGTCAAGTGGGAGCCTATGACCTTTCCCCGCATATCAGAGACTTTTGTATCAGGAGGGATTATTCATCCTCAGAGAAGGATACCGGTAAAAGAAAGCATCAATGAGGTAAAGGAACTCTTGAAGCTAATGCTTTTAACTTAGAAAATGGATGGAGCAAACAACTACCTTATTAGCTATTCAGCCTGTTACTATAGTAGAATGCCTTTTTGTTTTTCATTACACACTCTTACTCAAACTCACCTTTCTAGTCAATAGCACAATAGAGCAAACAAAGTAATGCTAACTTACTTGGCAACTCTAGGCCTTGGAGTGCCTACTGTCCTTTATTTAAGTAATGTTTTGGCAATTTGACTGAGTTTGGCTTCAAAAGTCCCTAAGTTCATTAAAAGACACTCATTATAGTAAAAAACTAACTAAGGTTAGGACATCTCATGTTTAGGATTTAATTTTCAAGCAACTCTCCTAAGCTAAATTCACCTAATCCACTGTCACATATTGTAGGTGTACTGAAGAATTTAAGCTCATCATCACACATCATAAGTAAATTTTGTACTCATTATAGGCAAAACAAACCGTGGCAACTATGTGTGCCATAGAAAAATGAATGGCAGGTGAACCAAGAATTAAAACATGCTCAACTAACTATTTAATGCAATACTAAATGCTTAACACACCCCCAAACTTAAGAGATGCATTGTCCTTAATGCATGTACGAATATACAACAGAAAATGTCATGGAAAAATAAATGAAATGCATGATGTATGGAAGGGAAAAGAACTTCCCTGGCTTAGACCGGAGTGTAGTTTCTTCATTCTGTCCTGTGAGTGGATTTACGTGCACTCTGTTTACACCGCATTTTCCTTTTCAATGATTGGAGTGGCACGTCCTCTTGTTCATCACCAGATTTGGTGATTTTATCAATAATCTGATTGATCTTATGATCCTATTCAATCATAGGTTCAGTAAAGAGAGGTGGAGAAACTATAGTGCTATCCACTGGTGGTGTAGGTGTGGGATTTACTTCTTCTTCCTCCTCACTATCAGCTGGAAAATTGAATGATTCTATCTTCTCTGTTTCTTCCTCTGGTTCTTTGGTTTCTTTCTCGATAGTGGCAGGGTCTGTCTCAGCTGGCTGGGCTTCACCAACCTCTTATGCTACAACTGTCTACAATTACTTAGGAAAGTTAAGAAATACAGGCATTAGCTTGGTGAAATTATTTTGAAGGATCTTTTCATAGCAGTGTCCCTCCTCTCCACATAGGCCCAGTAAAGAGTCAATTTGTCCTACACCTTTTCCAAATCTACAGCAAGCTAAAACTGCTAAGTCTCAAAAAGATTATTCTGTTTCTGCAACTTCTCAAATGAATTGAGCACTTTTTTTCTTGAATAAATTGTTAGTCTTAGAGGTTTTTGTAGTAGCAAATGTTGGCGTAGAGGATGTTGAGGCTGAGCTAGGAGGTTATTGCCATGACAAATCCTCCTCAGAAATCTTGGCAGCAATCAATCTTGTAATGGCCCCTTTATTTGGGACGACATCCTCATCAGCTTGGACTGAGACATTAACACACTAGCAAAGCGCGATGATTAAAGAAAGAAATTTTAGACTCTCGGCATTCTTTTGTGCGCACCGGTGTACTCCGTTGAATATAATATTACCCACATTAATTTTCCTACCCTACATGATGGAATGGAGCAGCAACATTCACTCCTTAAAAACTGTTGAGTTATGGATAGAAGGGAGTAGGTGCATCTTAAGAAAGTGATACGAAACCCTACACTTGGGCTTCAAAGATACCCTTTCCACGGTGTAACAATCCTGCCTCGACACCATCCATTTAGTTCCCGTCACACAGAGGTCTTGAAGAACCTAAGTTAACCCATTAGTAGTAACGGTTGTAGCAAGCTCGATATGCTTGTCTTGGATATCAAAAAGACCATACTGAGCATTAATCATGTCCTTATCAAATAAGACTAAGACTTCTCGCACATATATAAAAGAAGCATTTGGAGAAATAAGATGAGCATAGAACTCACGAACAATCTTGGTTAGCACATCCTCCAGATGCAACCAAAAAATTTGCCATCCATGTTGCTCGACGATAGAAGAAATAAAAGCATCGTATCCCATGAAAGGCTCGTCTTTAAAAAGAAATCCTTTTTCCAAACTGAAGGGTCGCTTGGAGATGTTGTTCTAGTACCGCTCTTCTGCCGCAGCATTAAAGAAAGTGCGAGGTGACATAGTAGATGATTGGGGGGTAGATTGTCTAGCCATTATGAAAATTTAAAGTAAAAGTATGTGTAGAAGAAGAAGAAGAAAATTTTGAAGTGTCTAAAGAAAGCATAAATAAGCATAGAGAGAAAATTTAGGGTAACTGTAAAAGAATTGAAGCGGCTAGGGTAAAATAAAATGACGGCAAAGTAAGGAGTAAATGAGATATGACGTGAGTGATGGGAGGCCGATAATTATGGCTTGACTTTGGTGTGATGGAAATTTGGAATGAAAGTGAAAAGGATACATGCCCAAATATTTGGGAAACCAAGTGGCCAATGGGTACCATACGGCCCAACCTCACAATTGTCGTTGTGAGATAGTGTTGATGGTTCAGGAAAATTACTTGTGCAAAGTAAGTTTTGTAGTATAGAGGAGGGAAAAACAAAGGGATTTTTGGGGGGGAACTGTGAAGTGACGTAGCCCTAAAATAAGAATTTTGGCCTTTCCACCATGGGCTACCCAAGTAACGTAATAGGCCCAACTGTCCAGAAATCTCTCCCTTGGACTATTTTCTCTGGTCAACCCATATTACCTTGTACCTCAACATCTATTTCCCTGTTTTTCACGACATAACTCTCTTTCACAATGTTGCAGCAGAAGCACAACTGATAATTTCACATTCCTTATTCTGTCTCTGGAAATCATGGAAAGAACTACTTAAAGATAAAAATAGAAATAGAAGCAACATGAAATAATTAAAGATAACTAATAATAAAAATGAAATTAAAGTAAAGAAATTAAGGAAAAGAAAATTAGAAAATATAATTATTACCTCAAACATCTCGGAGGTCAATGGATTACTTGTCTTGATCCACATGAGCACCCCAGTAGTGCTTTAAGCATTGTTCATTAACTTTAAATGTGACCCCCGTTTTCATATCTTTGACATCAACAGCTCCATGAGGATAGACTTGAGCTACTTCATATGGACCTGACCAGCGAGATTTTAATTTACCAGTGAACAATTTGAGCCTAGAGTTGAACAACAACACTTGTTGTCCTAGTTTAAATTTCCTTGGCATAATCATCTTATCATGCCACCACTTGGTTTTCTCCTTGTAGAGTTTAGCCTTCTTATATGCCTGTGTCCAAAATTCTTCCATTTCATTCAATTCTAACAACCTGTTATGGCCAACAGCTTTCCAGTCCATATTCATCTTTTAAATAACCCAAAATGATGTATGCTCTAACTCAACAAGTGACATGGCTTCCCAAAAACAAGCTAAAAAGGTGACATCCCCAACGGTGTTTTGAATGTCGTACGATAAGCCTATAAAGCTTCATCCAATCTGGAGGACCAATCTTTTAGAGTTCGGTCCTCCACTTTTTCCAGAATTTGTTTAATTTCTCTGTTAGAAATCTCTGCTTGTCCATTTTTTGGGGGATAATATGTTGTGGCAATCTAATGTTTCAACCCATACCTTTGCAAAGCATTAGCAACTAATTTGCAATCAAAATGAAAACCACTGTCCAATACTCGACCATAATTGGGGAGACCCCAACGACTCAATATTCTATAAACTCATTTTTCTTAGTTTTAAACAGAAAGAAATCTTGTTCGAAAAACGCTTTTCATAATATTTTTTACCCAAATTCATAGCCCGAGTTTTGAACTTGGCTCTGATACCACAAATATAACACCCCAAACACCGCCTAGACATTATGATCAGATTTAGAGAAGCTATCATGATATTCTTCGAAAAACCCAGAAATTAGTTAGCCTTGTAGAATAATGCTAGATTTTAATAAAAACAATTCTAATTTATTTTTAGTGAAAATTTCCTTCATAATTAATTCATTAATTCTAACGACTAAATATATATTTTCAAAGCGCATTTATTTTTAGTGGAACCCTTAGTTAAATTCAGTTTGGAAACACGAGTCGTATTTTGAAAATTCAACTTTTTTTATAGTGAATTTTAACTTTAAAATCGAAAAATGATTTAAAATATTAAATAAAAGTTTAAAACCAAACAGTTCCAAATTGTTCAAAACAGTCCAACAAAATCAAAATAGAATAAACCAGAACTTAAAATAGCTACATTATTAAAAGAATGTAACTGAGCTCCCGTCGCAATGACCCGTCCTAAGTCTGGAGGATACATGAAATTAAACAGATAGAAGTGAGCTTTCGAGCTCAGTGTGGAACTTATAATAACAAAAGCATAGACTTAATTTCAGACATGTTTTTAGAAATAATTATATATATATATTTTTTATAACAAAGTATAAACAGAATAAATCATATGTAGATTCACAATCCTACCCCCATCCGCTACACACCATCTTCGTCCATCCCTACACACCATATAGGGTATTATATACCCATCAAGCCTTACACACCGCTTAGTATCGATATGATACTTTTTAGAATATTTGCAACCAAGTTGCCAGATCAATAGGCGGTAATTTTCCAGTAACAGAAATATATGTGTGGCTGAGCCACCAAATTCGACAGATAGATTAAACTACCCACACTTCTTTCGCAACATATATCCCACCCAATGTATATGCAGAAATAACAAATATTGAATATGTATGACATACAAGCTTATTATGACAGATACATAACATTTTTAATAGAAAACATATTATACTTATCTTATTACAAAGCATACTTATTATATTACAACTCAAACATAAAATGCAACATAATAATCTTGCGTACATAAGTTGTATTTAATGGATACAAAACATTAGAATTCATGGTTTGCAGTCTAATTTCTACCATACAGACCCTACAGGAGGTGCACATTCAACTCGTACAAAGAACAAGACCCTAGGAAAAAATTTCAGAGTTTGAGCCCACATGCCTGTGTGGCCCATACGACCTACTTGGCCAACCCGTGTGGCCCACACGGTCTGGCACACGATCTCACACATGTCCGTGTGGCCGACACATACCAATTGGTCCAGACCATGTCTCTTACACAGTCCAGTACATGGCTTGATACACGACCGTATTACGTTCATAGTTTCAGATTTCGACTTTCGTCGTTCACTATTTTCTCTGGTTTTCGTTACACACCTGATCCGATTTTGATGAGTAATCAACTACTAGATTTCTAGTACCTAAAATCAAAAATTAATCTCTAAAATCAGTAATAATTTACCCAAAACTAAACCTTTTTCTAAACCACAAACTTCCATCATTAAACCCAAATTCAACAATCAACCTCAAACACAGTATCAATTACTTATTCACAAACAAATCAGTAGACTCCACAGAAAGCTAACTCGC
The DNA here is from genome assembly GCF_025698545.1 of Gossypium raimondii. Classification (NCBI taxonomy): domain Eukaryota; kingdom Viridiplantae; phylum Streptophyta; class Magnoliopsida; order Malvales; family Malvaceae; genus Gossypium; species Gossypium raimondii. The sequence continues at coordinate 33,105,638 of NC_068572.1, read as the reverse complement.
CAGAGGATCATTAGGCCCAAAATCCTCACCTAAATCTAAAATATTTCTTAATTAAAACAACTTGATCACATTAAACAACAATGAAAACAAATACTTATTCCATACTCAAAACAATCCATAACTTAATACAGAACACTTACTCGTATTGGTCGAAAATTTGATGGCACGATAGAACTTAAAAAATAGGAGTAAAAAGGAATAATATGGTAAAATTAACAAGGGAAGATAAGAAAAAAGGCAGGGAAAATTTAAGAAAAAAGCACCACCAAAAAGGAAATAGAACGTGAAAAAGAAAGGTTAGAAGGACGGCACAATAGTCAAAATTTTTAAGGAAATATTATTGATAAATCCAAAAATAAAATTTAAATAAAACAATAACCTACTAACTAACACAACTACTTATAAAAATCCTACAAAATCCTGTACCCTAAAGTTATCCAACTTTCCAGAATTCTAATTCTAACCAACCACCACCACATAAGCACCACCCACATGGAGAAGCAAAAATATTGTCATTTTCCTCACGCAGACACTTGAACACCAAACCAAAGTTGAAGTTAACACCTTACCACTGAACCAACAGACTCATTTTGACACAATTTGAACAAAAATGGTATTTAAGTCATAAGAAACAAGATAAAATTAGAGACAAAAATAACAAATTTTCCCAAGGGTGAGATTTGAACCCATGACCTCAAACACACAATCAATGCCCTTAACTATTGAAGCAAATACATACTTATGGAAAAATTTTAACACATCAAAAATTAAATTGTTGGTGCATTACAAAAATAGTTATATAAAGTGTTTATACAGAATGTTGATATGAATAGTTATGTAAAAAGGGACAATGGAAATGTGAAAGTTAAATGAATAGATGCTGAATGAATGGTACATCAAATGGGTTTACTTGTATAAGTTTTAAAACATGAAAATTTAGAAGTTTCATACATGTGAACTCACTAACCTTGTGAGTCTTGTGATATGTATGGGTTAATAAAACTAATGACCTTACTTATGAATTTAATTGCAAAATGTTTAAGTTACAACCTTTACGATAAGTTAAAGTTTAACTTTAATACGAACTTACTAAGCAAAGATTTTCTTACGTTTGTTGCATTTGATTTCTTGTAGATCATCAGAAGTTTATGCCGGTTGGAAGTTCAAGTCAGAGCACACACTATCCGTTCATCGATTTGGTATAAATTGTGATTATTTTGATTTAGGTTATAAGTGGCTTGTACTAGGAGTTATCCATGTGTTATTAAATATGTTGTTTCATGCTTTGTTATGTGATGTTGTGGTTGTGTCTATTTGGCTCTTTTGGTAAGTTTTGACCATATATATATAAGTGGTAAAATTCTGGTAAAATTCATGCCTTTGCAAGTTTGGTTTTTATTGTGGTTTAAGGTTATGAAATGTTTAATATATACATGTTTTGTGATTTGGAAAATGATGTATGTGAATTGGATTCTAAATGTTTGAATTGTGGTATCAATGAGGGTACATTGGTTAAGCACTTAAGTTGAATGCTTTTGGTATGTTTTTGACATGTTTGAATGTGTTTTGAATAGGTGAAAATGTTTGGGTTTGATACCTAAGAAATGGTGATTAAAATTACTTGTTTTTGAAGTCATTTTGGTTGCACAGGGTATGCCACATGGCCTTGTGCCACACATGGCCTCCCAACACGGTCGTGTGTCTTATTGATTTTAGGTGTAGGATATTTCAAATGGGTTCAGTTTGTTACATGGCCTAGAGACATGGTTGTGTGACCCTATTTCGAATGGTACATAGTCTAGGAACACGAGCGAGTGGAATAGCCACACAGCCATATTTGAGGCCACATGGGCTGGCCTCTTTTACACGGCCTGACCCCATAGCCGTGTGACCCCTATTTTTAGTTTTTTTCCGTATTTTTTATTATTTTTCATATTAGTCCCTATTTGTTTCCAAACTAATTTTAAGGTCTTGTGGACCCAATTTAAGTTTTTTTCACATATATGCTATTAATAATGATTAAATATTGGTTTTTGATGATTAAATTGAACTCGAATTTTCTTTATCTATAATTGAACTGAAATTTTGAGAATGTTGCAAATTAGTCTTAGTTAAATTTTGGATGGTATTAGAGCATACATGAGCCCGTATATGATCTAAAAATAACGTATTTGTTAATACTAAATTGAATTGACTATGTTTGGATGATTTTTGTTAAATTTGAGTAATATTTATGCATTTATAAAGTACTCTATGTTTATTTGAGATATTCAATATGAATTGAGTGTGTTTTATTTTGGTTATAACTGTAGTATTTCGTAACTCAAGTCTGACGATCGAATTAGGTTATGGGTGTTACATTTAGTTGTATCAGAGCTACGATTTAGTCGGTTCTCGAACTGAATGTAGCATGTATTGAGTCTAGAAATACATGTCATCTTATAAACTATTATAGTGTGATGTCTTTTGACTCGAATTGATTTTATTTTTCATATAGATAAAAGATGTCATATGAATCCAACCGAACTAATTTCGATAAATTAGAGAGTAATGTTCAAGCCTCGATACATGAGGCTGCTCATAGTATGCCCATTTCTATGAGCCAGGGAAGTGAGGCCTGTGGAACCTTCTGCCATATGATGTCATAATGGTTTATTGACCTTATAAGAATCAATCTGTGGCACAACGACCTCCACCCCCATTCTCAAACCCCTATACTATTTAATACTCACAGAATTCTTTTTGATAAAGTTCGATTATGGGGAGCCAAGATTTTAGCAGTTAAGTGAGTGATGATTCAATCAGGTCAAGTACTGGTTAGTAAACAAACAGAGAGTTCTAGATGAAATGTTACGTCTTTCCAAAATTTTCTGAGATTTGTCGTGTCATTTTTAAAAGAAGAGCCTTTTCACTGGTAGTCAACCTTAACTACTATGGTACTGAAAGAACGAATTAACTAGGAATTCTTTAAAACTGAATTTTGAACTGACTACGTTAGCAAACAATACGTTAGCAAACAATAGCTCGAGTTGAAATAAGGAAACAGATTAGTTGCTGAATATGAGCATGAATTTATTAAACTCAGTATTTATGCTTGTGAGATTGTATCAACTGCGGAAGGAATGTGTATTTATTTTGAAGATGGATTGAATAACAAGATCAAGATGTATTTATCTGATTGGGTTCAAAAAATGGAAGAAAATTGTAATTACAAGAAACAGAAAGAAACAAAAGCTCATGACCTCAGTAAATGTACCACACCCAGGACAATTTATGCTTCCCAACCGAAGAAAAAGAAAGAATCGAGTAGCCATTTTTAGTGCCATCAGATTTTTCTGACAGTGATAGAATGGAAAGGAGTTTCATGAGACCACCGATGACTTTAGTAGCTAGTGTGAGAAACATTAAAAATGTAAATGGACTTGAATGTATTCTTTGGGGATGAAATCATTCTAAGATATGTAGATTGAAGGACGAGTCCTATTTCATTTGTAGATCTCTAGATCATTATAAGAAAGACTTTTGAATCGAGCTAATTTGAACAGAAATCAGAATGGACAACCTGTTGTTACATCTAAAAGAGGCAGACGACTAGGAATTTGAAGCACAACTAGAGTCAGTAGAAATGGAATAAAAGACATAGTCATTTTATCTGAATCTCGATCTCCCGCCAAAGCTTATGCGATTCGGGTGCGCAAGGAAGCCTCAGTTCTTGATGATATTGTTGATACCTTTTCTATCTTTGATGTTACTGTGTATGCATTAATTGACACTGGGACGACACATTCATATATATATGCACAACGTTAGTAACAAAAAAGAGTTTAGCAGATGAGTCGACTGAATATATTGTTAAAGTAATAAACCCTTTAGACCAAAGAGTCATAGTTGATTTGGTTTGCAAGCAGTGGCCACAAAAAATTTAGGGCTATGATTTTCCTATTGATTTGATGTTACTGCCATTTAATAAATTTGATGTTATACTGGGAATGGATTGGTTGAATGTTAATGATGATGTAGTGAATTGCAAATAGAAATAGATTTATTTAAGACGCTAAAAATGGAGAATTAATTTTGTTGAATTTGCTAAGTATGATTGTGTTTCGGATGTGATTCCAGCAATATCCATACAAAAATTTATACGAAAAGGTTGTGGTATGTTTTAACTTATATCCTAGATTCTAGAGTATCTGAAATCAAAGTTGATCAGTTACCAACAACTTATGAGTTTACATATATTTTTCCTGCGAAATTTTCGGGTTTACTGCTAGAGCAAGAAGTTGAGTTTGCTATAGAATTAGTTTTAGGGATTGCTCCAATTTTGATTGCTCTATAAAAAATGGCTCCAACCAAATTAAAAGAATTAAAAGCTAAGTTGCAAGAGTTAATTGATAGAGATTTTATTTGACCGAGTATATCACCTTAAGGCGCACCCATTCTATTCATGAAAAAGAAAGATGGGTCAATGAGATTGTGTATAGATTATTGATAGTTGAAATAAGTCACGATAAAGAATAAATATTCGTTGCCTCATATTGATAATTTATTCAATTAGCTGATAGGTGCCACAGTGTTTTCGAATATTAATATCAAATTTGGTTACTATCAGTTGCGAGTTAAAGATGTTGATTGAGCCTAAATCTAGGAAGGAAGTCATTGCTTCTAGTAATACTTCACTCAAATGACCTTGAATTATGCTAGTTCGATTATTACAGAGTTGAAAGTTAAATCATTAATTCTTTAAAGAAATTGTGAGATGTAAAGAAAGATTCAAATTTGTTAGCTAAACTAGAATGGATTCAGAATGTTCAGATCACCAATGCCAGTATTGATTGTGATAACAGTCTATATTTCTGAAATTGAATCTGTGTGCTGAAAAATTATGATATTATATAAGACATCTTACACGAGATTCCTAGCAGCGTCTAATTAATTTAAACCATGCAACGACAAACTGTGTAACGACTTGAGACAGAGTTACTGATGGCTAAGAATAAAACATGAAATTCCATAGTTGCACCGAGACATCTGGTATATCAACAAGTCAAAGTTGAATATCAAGTTTTTTTTCTAAATTATTACGGTCTATTATAATTTTTTATTGGGAATGAGAACGAGTTGCGATGGATTTCGTATCTGGACTACCTTTGACGACGAGAGAGAAATACTTGACCTATATTGCTATTAACAAGTTGATGAAATCAACTCATTTTATTCTAGTCGGAATAGATTACTTACTTGAAAAGCTAGTTGGGTTGCATGGATTTGAGATTTACTTCTAGATTTCGGAGTAAATTTCACGAAGCTATAGCGGAAGCAAACGGACAGGCGGAACTAGTAATTCAAATTTTGGAAGACATAATACAGTGTTATATCATCAAGTTCAAGGGCAATTAGGAAAATGTTTACTGTTGGTTGAATTCGTTTACAATAATAGCTATCAGTCTTATATTAAAATGATACCATTTGAAGTTTTTTAAGAACAGAAATGTAAAACCCCGTTGTACTGGTCAAATGGGAGCGAGAACAAGCTAGTTCGAACAAATTTGACTTGGAAAATCAAAGAGTCATGGGAGAAATTTTGAGGACGACATTTTCTAAGGGGGGAGAGTTGTAACAACCCATTTTATAGTGGTGTCGAAAACGGTGGTTTTGTGTAACAACCCATTTTTAGTGAAATCAGAACAATGGTTTTGGGACCACAAATCTGACAAGTAAATTATTATTTTTTATTATTTTAATTTTTATGGGATCTTAGTAAGGTCATATTAAAATTTCGTTAAGAAAATTTAATGGTTGCATGATTAATTAAGTGAAAAGGACTAAATCGTAAAAGGTACAAAAGTGGACTTCTATTAGTTAAAAGAGTCAAATGGCTATGAAATTTAAACTGAAAGAACTTACATGGTAGTTAGACCATTTGTGTGGTTAGTGGACATACATGGCATGGTTTTATTGAAAGTTTAATAAGTTATAAAGGTTAATTTAGTAAATAACAAAAGAAAACTAAAAGAAAAGGATATCATCTTCTTTAATTTTTCTTCTCCACCGAAATTGAGCATAGGAAACTCTATTGTTGAAGCTTAGGGTTTGGTTGAGCCCTTTTGATTGCATGGTATATAATTTTGTCCCATTTTTAATGAATTATATATTTTCGGGATCGTTGTAGCTTAATCTAGCTAGCCTAGGGATCAATTTGTAAAACTGTTAAATATTTAGGGTTGTGTCAAGAATGTTCTTGCGTGATTTTTGATGTTTAATGAAATATTATGAGTCTTTGTTGATAAATAACCAAGTTTTGTAAAGTGATTTTTGATGAAAATTATATTAAGGGACCTATTTGTAAAAATGATAAAATTTCAAGTTAAATTTGTGAAATAAATATTTTTATTGATTGATATAAGTCCCTAGATAAATCGACTAGCTTGAAAAAGGATAAAAATGTCTAGATTTTAGTTTATGAGCTTAAAGACTAAATTGTAAAAACTTAAAATGTTAGGGAAAAAATAATGATTTTGTAAAAATTTGAAATATGGATTGAATTGAATAATAAAAGTATTAAATTGATTGAATTTTTCAATTTAGATCAAGATAGACCATGTTTGGATTTAGATCAAGGAAAAGCTAAAGCTTCGGATTAGTCGATCTCGTTTTTACGCCCTTGTCGTCTAGGTAAGTTCGTATGTATGAATTATGACATTCATGTTATTCAATTATGTGCTATTATGAATATATATAATGTTGTTAAACAATGTATATCCAAGACAAAGCTATGATCGTTATCAAGTCCTGGTTGAACCTTAGGAATTCGTAGGATACAAATGACATGTCATTAGTGTTTTCATGTTCGAGTGCTGGTCTTGAATGTCCTACCAATGGTTGAGGTCCTGTATTTGTGACAGATACATTACAGATTGTGTCAGCAGCATCGTGTGGCCTACATTCTGACCCACAGGTTGTGTGAGCACATCCATTTCACAGCTCATGTGATCAATGATGTAAAGGAAAGGTTACAGTTATATGTTAAAACACACTTCGTGTGAGCTTTCTCGAGTATCCGATGATATTCTAAATGGTTCAACAGGAAATTGAAAAGGATTAAAGTGGTAAGTTTCCAAATGGAAGTATGCTTATTTTCATGAAATTGAAGAATAAATTAAATGATGTATGTTCCATGGAAATGAATTACCATATGTTATGTTTAATTGAATTATGTATGAATGCACTAACTTCTGTATTGATAATGGTGCTTAGGCTTGTGCCAAGCTTGTGGTTGGATTACATTATGCGTATTCTTATGTTATTTAGATGAAATGGTAAGTTATGTTTCATGTTCTACGAACTTACTAAGCATTATGTGGTTACATAGTTTTCTTTCCTATGTGTTTTTCGATAATTGGAAGCTCGATCAGTTCGGAAGCTCGTCGGAGATCTATCACACTATTCTGCATAAATTTTGATAGTTTTTGATAGTTTGGCTAAGGTTATAATTGCATGTATAGGTGAACTTGTATTGGTATGTAGTTGATGATTTTGGAATGTATAAGTTGTTTTGGTACCATTTGATGTTGGTTGAATTACGTCATTTAGGCACTTGTAATGCATGAATGGTATGGCTCAAATGGTATGTGTTATGTTGCTTTGATTGTGGTTAAAATATGGCATGTTTTGGAAATGTATTGAACTAAATTTTAATGATGGAAATGTGACCAAATATGTATGTTTAGGTAAGTAGTGATGTTTGCTATTGAGGTGCCTTATATGGAATATTGGTTGAATGATATTGAACTATTGAATTGGCCATATCATGTAGGTTTTGGTCATGTTTTGATATTTTGGTTATGTGCACAAAATGCTTTTAGGTGGTTGCATGAGTTGGTAATGGAAATGGCTTGATTTTGGCCAATTTCATGTCCACACGGCCTAAGACACGAGCGTGTGGCTCAGCCGTGTGTGACACACAACTAGGCGACACGGTCGTGTGTCCCCTGTAGGTTTGAATGCATGTAAGTCAGGCTGTTATACGGCCTAACACACGACTTGGGACACGGGTGTGTGTGGCTATTTCTAGAGTTACATAGCCTGGCATACGAGCATATGGCTTGGCCGTGTGACCCAACTCAAACAGTTACATGGGTGAGGACATGAGCTAGGACATGGCCGTGTGTCCCTATTTCGATTGTTACCTTGTCTGAGATACGGGCGTGTGTCTCAGCCGATAGAGGCGCACGGCCATGTGACCTCTGCAGACCAATTTTTCTAACTTTTTCTTATAATTTTCGATCGTTTCCAATTGGTCCTGAATTGTTCCTAATGTATTTCTAAGGACTCAAGGGCTCGATTAAGGGGTGTTTTATATGTGATTGAATTTATTTAGAGTATGTTTGCAATGATGTAAGAAATGAATGTTTTAAATGTTTCGTTTGTTCCGTAATGCTCTATAACCCTATTTCGAGGACGGATACGGGTTAGGGGTGTTACATTTAGTCGGTTCTCGGGCTGAACGTAGGATGTATGAGTCTAGAAATACATGTCATTAACCGCGATAGTGTGATAACTCCTAACTCAATTCAAATTATTTTTCATATAGATATAATGTCATCCAACCGAGCTGATTCCAATGAAGTTCAAAGTAACGCGCACGCCTCCGTTCACGGAGCAACGTCTAATGGAAATAGACCCATATCTGGCAACTGGGAAGGAGAGGCTAAGGAAGCCTTCTTCCAGATGATGACTGAATAGTTCTTCGAGTTCGTACGAACAAACCCTATGCTCAACGACCTCCACCCCCGTCTGTACCCTAACTGATCCCCGTATTTTCTCAGGGTTTGGAACTAGTACGAGTGAACAAGCCTCCAGTTGATAAAATTCGGAAGTATAGAGCTGAAGAATTCCAAGGTAAAGTTGAAAATAGTCTTGAAGGAGTTAAATTCTGGTTAGAAAACACCATTAAGGCTCTTAATGAATTGTCGTGTACATCGGCGGAATGCTTGAAATGTGTTGTATCCTTATTGAAAGATTCAGCTTATCAGTGGTGGAACACCTTAATTGCTTCGGTATTGAGAGATCGGGTAAACAGGGAATTCTTTCAGACTGAATTGTAAAAGAACTATGTGAGTCAGAGATTCCTAGACAAGAAGCGTAAAGAATTCCTTAAACTAAAACAAGGTCGTATGTCTATATCAGAGTATGAGAGGGAATTTGTTTGACTTCGTAAGTATGCCCGAGAATGTATACTGACGGAGGTTGTTATGTGCACTCAGTTTGGAGACAGGTTAAATGAAGACTTTAAGTTGCTAGTCAAGATCCTTGAGTTGAAAGAATTTTTAGTTCTAGTTGACAGAACACACAAAGCCAAAGAACTTAGTAAAGAAAAGAGAAAAGTCGATTCAGAGGCTTGTGACTCGGGAAAGAGGCCTATGGAAAAATCATTCTCATCGTCGTCGAAGAATTTGAAAGAGTATCATGGTCATTCATCAGCTTTAGTGGGTTATTCTGGGAAAGACCAAGAAAAACAACGTTCGAGCTCGAAACCTCAGGCTACGTTTGTAGCAAGTGTGGGCAGTTTAGAAACAACAATCCCGAATGTTAGCAATGTAATAGGTGACACTTCGGTGAATGCAGATTGAAAGGCGAGCCATGTTTTAAATGTGGTTCGTATGAACATTATCTCAGAGATTTCCCTTGAAACACTAGAAATGTGGGTAATAGTTGTAGTGGGATGAAAGACTCTATTGTGAGATCTAAGGCATGAGCACCAGCAAAAGCTTGTGTAATCCATGCTCGAGAGGAAGCTCCAACGCCTGATGTTATCACCGGTACATTTTCTATCTTTGATGCTAATTTTAATGCCTTGATTGACTCGGGGTTAACACATTCATATGTATGTACAGATTTAGTGTCAGATAAGAAAATGCCTTTTGAATCTACTGAGTTTGTGGTTAAAATAATGAACCCCCTAGGTTAGTATGTGTTAGTTGATAAAGTCTGTAAAAATTTTCCTTTGATGATTTAAGGTTGCAACTTTTCGGCTGATTTGATGTTACTACCCTTTGTTGAGTTTGATGTGATTCTAGGTATGGACTAGTTAACCCTGCATGTTGTTGTGAACTGTAGACAAAAGTATATTGTGTTAAAGAGTCCAAACAGTGAAAAGGTTCAAATTGAATCAGATAGATTGGATAATACATCTAATGTTATTTTGGCATGTCGACATAGAAATATGTTCGAAAAGGCTATGAAACGTATCTCGCTTATATATTTGATTCCAAATTTTTAAAATTGAAGCTAGAATCGATTCCAGTGGTATGTGAGTATACAGATGTGTTTCTAGAGGAGTTATCAGGGTTGCCACCAATCAGAGAGGCTAAATTTTCTATTGAATTAATTCTGGGAACATCTCTGATATCGATAGCTCTGTATAGAATGGCACCTACAGAATTGAAAGAGTTGGTAGCTTAGTTGCAAGAGTTGACAAATAGGGGTTTTGCTCAGCCTAGTTTTTCTCCTTAGGGTGCTTCTGTGTTATTTGTTAAGAAAAAGGACGGATCCATGCGATTATGTATTGACTATTAACACCTCAATAAAGTCACGATCAAGAACAAGTATCCATTGCCACGTATTGATGGTTTGTTTGGCCAGTTGAAAGGTGTGACAGTATTATCAAAGACCAATCTTCGTTCTCGTTATTATCAATTACAGGTTAAAAGACACGGATGTGCCAAAAACTACGTTCAAAACAAGTATGAAAATTATGAATTTCTTGTGATGCTTTTTGGTTTGACTAATGCATCTACGGTATTTATGGATTTGATGAATAGAATTTTTAGAGACCATACATAGAAAAATTTGTTGTTGTGCTCATTGATGACATTCTGATCTATTCACGAGATGAGATAGAGCATGCCCAGCATTTGAGAATTGTTTTGCAAACTTTACGGAAAAAACAACTGTTCACTAACTTCAGCAAATGTGAGTTCTGGCTCCGAAAAGTCTAATTTTTGGGACATTTGGTATCAGCAGGTGGCAGTAGAGTTGATCCGAGCGAAATTTTAGCTGTGGTAGATTGTAAACCTCCAAGAAATACATCTGAAGTTAGAAGTTTTTTGGGTTTAGCTGGATATTACAGAAGATTTGTTAAGGGATTTTTTATGATTGCTACACCATTGACGAGAATGTTGCAAAAAGACATTAAATTCAAATGGTCTGAGAAATGTCAGCAAAGTTTTAATCAATTGAAAGCTTTGTTAATCGAGGCACCTGTGTTAGTTCAGCCTGAGTTCAGCAAAGAATTTGTGATTTACAACGATGCTTCATTGAATGGTTTGGGATGTGTCTTCATGCAAGAGGGAAAAGTAATAGCTTATGCTTCTAGACAATTGAAACCGCACGAAAATGAACAGAATTATCTGACTCACGATTTAAAACTTGCAGCTATTGTGTTTGCTTTGAAAATTTGGCGACACCATTTGTACAGAGAAAACTGTCATATCTTCACGAATCATAAAAGCCTAAAGTATTTGATCTCACAAAAAGATTTGAATTTGAGACAGCGCAGATGGCTCAAGTTATTAAAAGATTACGACTTGATCATTGATTATCATCCAGGAAAGGCTAATGTTGTTGCTGATGCTTTGAGTAGAAAATATTTGTTTGCTTTACAAGCGTTGAACATGAGATTGGCGTTGATTGATGATGATTTAATTTTAGCTGAATTAAAAGCTAAATCAATGTTTTTGCAACAGATTTGTGAAGCTCAGAAATGTGATGATGTTTTTATGGCTAAACGGAAATAGATTGAGACGACACTTGATTCGGATTTTCATGTTGGTTCTGATGACAGTTTGTACTTTAAAGGCAGAATTTGTGATCGAAGAAATTTTCATCTCGTTTAAAAGATTTTACAGGAAGCTCACAGTAGTAGCTCGTCAATTCATCCTGGTAGCAATAAAATGTACGACGATTTGAAACAGATGTACTGGTGGCCAGGTATGAAATGAGAGATTTAAAAGTTTGTATCGAGATGTTTGGTTTGTTAACAAGTTAAAGCCGAGCATTAGGTACCTTCTAGTTTGTTACAACCAGTGATGATTGCAGAGTGGAAATGGGAATGTGTCATAATGGATTTCGTATTGGGGTTGCCTTTATCTCTGATAAAGAAAGATGTTGTGTGGGTCATTATAGATTGTTTGACAAAGTCTGCGCATTTCATTAAAGTGCGTACGAATTTTTCTCTCAAGAGATTGGTAAAGTTCTATGTTGCTAAGGTCGTTAGATTGCACGGTGTGCCAGTCTCTATTATTTTTTATAGAGATCCATGGTTTACGTCTCGATTCTAGAGCAAGTTACATGAAGCTCTAGGTACTCGACTGTATTTTAGTAGAACATTTCATCCTCAGACCGATGGTCAGTCTGAGCGAGTAATTCAGATAGTCGAAGATATGTTTTGATGTTGTGTTTTTGAATTTTAAGGTAATTGGGAGAGATTATTACTGTTATTTGAATTTTCATACAACAAAAATTATCAATCGAGCATTAAGATGGCACTGTACGAAGATTTGTATGGTCGGAAGTGTCAAACTCTGTTATACTGGACTGAAGTGAGTGAGAAAAAGTTATTCAGCACTGATTTGATTCAAGAAACTGAAGAAAAGGTTAAAGTAATATGTGACAGTTTAAAAATGGCTTCGAATCGACAGAAATCTTACGAAGATTTGAAAAGAAAAGACATTAAATTTCAAGTCAGCGACAGAGTATTTTTGAAAGTATCACCTTGAAAGAAAGTTCTTCGATTTGGCCGGAAGGGAAAGCTTAGTCTACAGTTTATCGTACTATACGATATCATTGAAAGAATTGGGCCAGTAGCCTACAGATTAGCTTTGCCTTTAGAGTTAGAAATTGTTCACAATGTATTCCATATATCGATGTTACGACGGTATCGATCAGATCCTTCACACGTGATTTCACCTGTTGATGTTGAGATACAGTCAGAAATGACGTATAGTGAGGAACCGATCAAAATTCTAGCTCAAGAAGCTAAAGAATTGAGAAATAAAAGCATAGCATTAGTGAAAGTTCGCTGGCAACGTCATGAAAAAGAAGAGACTACCTGGGAACTAGAAGAAGCTATGAAAGTGCAATACCCGAACCTCTTTTCGGGGACAAAAATTCCTTTAAGGGAAAAGTTGTAACAGCCCATTTTTAGTGAAATCAGAATAGTGGTTTTGGGACCACAAATTCGACTAGTAAATTATTATTTATTATTATTTTAATGTTTATAGGATGTTAGTAAGGTCGTAATAAAATTTCGTTAAGAAATTTAATGTTTGCATGATTAATTAAGTGAAAAGGACTATATCTTAAAAGGCAGAAATGTAACATCAAAAAATCAGGGGTTAGCAGAATCGGGTTTGTGAATCGAGAGAGAGTGATCATGACTTAATTTTTTAAATTATCTATTCATTTTTAGGAAATAAATGAGGTATTGGTTTGTTGGTTAAGTGTTAGTGTAACGTTTCTTGAAATCTAAGTTCAAATCCCTTCTCTCGCATCATTTTTATTTTTTTGCAAATTTTGCCTTAAACCCTAGTATGTGACATGCATTGTTTTTTTTTAAATAAATATTTCAAATCATATGAAGAATGAGTTATTGGTTTAATGGTTAAACATTAGTGAATTTATCCTTGAGGTCTTAACTTCAATCCCCTTCCCATGCAAATAATTTAATTTTTTGACAAAAACACCTTGTTTTAATGTATGGGCCATCCAAGCCTAGTTAACCTAGGTATAAATATTAATTTTTTTACTAATAATTAGCCTTTAATCCTCCTCCTCATTTCCCTAGTCGTTCCTCTCCTTCTCTTTGATTTTAATTTTTTTTCCTTTCCTCTATTGTTGTCGTCGCCTACACCTAGTTTTACCATCTCTTTCTCTTTTTTTTCTTTTTATTTTTGCCATAAGACTTGTTAACATATTCTCCACCATATTTATTTCATTTATCCTCATTAAAATTAGGCCAAAATCTAAAATCTTGAACTCCAAGATTGATCTCAAACATTGCCAAGAAAGTGTCATTGTCTTTTCTCTCGACTAGCTTGGGTAAGGTCTCTTCTCTCTTCAATTTCTTAATTAATATTGTCCATTGAAAACCTAAATTTACAGATATAGAATTTTTGGGATTTTAAATTATTTCAAAGTTATTTTTACAGAATTTAATGAGATCTCAAATCGTTTTAAAATTCAACCCCAATTTTGGCCACCATGGGTGGTGGTGCATGCGCCTATGTGCAAGAAAGGGGGCTGTTTTGTTTCTTGGTTCTTACCTATATTTTTCCAACATTAATTTGAGTTCTTAAACCCTCCTAATCATCTTTTAAACCCATTTCAATTAGGGAAAATGTTCTTGATCGATTGGCCATTCAGATCTCACAAATCGTGAAGCGTAAGTGCAATTAAGGTTAACTAGTTTGTTATTTCGACATAGTTGTTGGGTAAAGGTTATGAATTTACTAAATTAAGGGATTTAAGAATTAATTATCTACTTATTTCCCAGTATATTATTGAATTAGGTGTTGACCCAAACGCCCAAAATCATCCGTGAAGGTGAAGAACGATTGTATGTAAGTTTTGCATTGATACAGTGTAAGGAATCTAACTAGTTTGAATTCATAAAATAGTTATAATTTCAAAAATTGTTTTGAACTCATAAGTGGGTGTTTGGGGGCTGGTTTAATGGTAAATTTATTGAATTTATACTGAATTTCGGTTTAGGTTCATTTAAGGAATTATTAAGGAAAATTGGAGAATTCGCTAGTGTGCTGCGAGGAAACGAAAAATAAGGTGTGGGTCCTAAACTTGTAAATTTTTTTTTGATAATGATAAATTCTATGTTATATTTGATAATTATCTTGCTTATTGGTTTGGCATATTAGCCAAAATATTAGTTTTGCAAGTGGCCGAACTAAGTACGTTTCGAGCCTTAAAAGTTTGATGTGTTGGCAAAATTGTTAGTTTGACTGTATGAATGTGTAATTGAGATTGTTATGCATAGTTATATTATGTGATATGAGAATGTTTGATGGAATGGTATGAAATGTTGAGATATTAGTTTTATGCATGATTTAAATGCATGAAATATTTACTATGATATATATATGTGAGGTTGCTATTGGTGCATAATGAAATTCATAAAGTATGTGAATTGAACGATATTGATAGATACCATCTTAATGGTAATTTGAAAATTGGAACCTTGTTTCCTTTCTCTGAAAGTATGTGATTATTGATGACATGTTGAGCATGTCAAATAATTGTGAAAAGTATTAAGATATGATTATCTAAGAGATTGTGGGACATATTGCATATGCATTGGGTTGGGATTTTGTGGTTGACGAAGGAGTTCCGTGGAGTACTGGCGAAATATTAAGTCTGCATTATTCGTAGTTAGTGCACTGCACCTGGAGTACCGAGGGGATTAATGATTTTATCGCATATTATATGTTATTGGCGATTTTATCGCACTATTTGATATCCGAAAAATTTTCTGCATTATTGATTATTTGGTGGTTTTACCACATCGAGTTATGCTCATAATGTTTTGGAGTTTGGCAGACGGGTTTTGGGGAACTCGTGGTGTGTTGCAGATGGTATGGGTAGGAACCTTTTTGCATTGCATCATGTGCATGACATATTCGAATGTTATTGACTTATGTTACGTATTGTATTTTGTTGTACTGAATGGTATCGAAATTAATGATTGTTACTCGAATGAATGATGACCTATGCTCATACACCGTTTGACATCAATTTGATAATGGCTACGTAATAACAAGAAGTTCCTATGATGGTTCTGTTTTCTTTTGTTAACCTAATATGTTTCATTGTATTTGATGTTTTTGCCTGTTTAAATAATTATTTGACTCACACTGAGCTTTTCATAAGCTCACCCCCAATTGTGTTTAATTTTTCAGGTAAACCTTAAAATTATGACCAGACTCGATAAGGCAACTAATTTTCCAAAATGACTTGAAAAATGGTTTTTTCGCTACATTAGTTTAACTTCGAGCTTTTTTTAAAGAAGAGCGACAAGCAAACGGTTTTTCTAAAACAATATTATCAACAATAAAATGAATCCTAAGTATGCACAACCTAATGAATGAATGCTTTTAAGCTAACTCAAAGTACAACTACGGTTTTCTCTAAAATGAGTTTATTTAAGGTCTTCAAAAGTAACGTAAGTTAGCTTAGCCATTTCGGTGGGTAATGTAGCCTTCTTAGTCTAGCCACAACGTCTAGGTCAGGTTTGGGAGGTTAAAAGAAAAGTGGAGTTCTATTAGTTAAAAAGGTCAAATGGCTATGAAACTTTAAAGTGAAAGGACTTACATGGTAATTAGACCATTTGTGTGGTTAGTGGACATACATGGCATGGTTTTATTGAAATTTTAGTAAGTTATAAAGGTTAATTTAGTAAATAGCAAAATAAAACTGAAACAAAACAAAAGAAAAGGATGTCATGTTCTTTAATTTTTCTTTTCAATCGAAATTGAGCATAGGGAACTCCTTTGTTGAAGCTTAGGGTTCAGTTGAGCTCTTTTGATTGCATGGTATGTAATTTTGTCCTGTTTTTAATGATTTCTATGTTTTCGGGATCGTTGTAGCTTAATCTAGCTAGCCTAGGGATCAATTTGTAAAATTTTTAAATATTTAGGGTTGTGTCATGAATGTTCTTGCATGATTCTTGATGTTTAATGAAAGATTATGAATCCTTGTTGATAAATAAACAAGTTTTGTAAAGTGATTTTTTATGAAAATTGTATTTAGGGACTTATATGTAAAAATGATAAAAGTTCAAGTTAAATTTGTGAAATGATGATTTTCATGGATTAATATAGGTCCCTAGAGAAATCGACTAGCCTGATAAAAGGATGAAAATGTTTAGATTTCAATTTATGAGCTTCAGAACTAAATTGTAAAAAGTTAAAATAATAAGGATAAAATAATAATTTTGCAAAAATTTGAAATATGAACTGACTTGAAGAATAATGGATTGAATTTTTCAATTTATATCAAGATAGACCACGTATGTATCTAGATCGAGGAAAAGCTAAAGTCTCGAATTAGTCGATCTTGTTTTTACGCCATTGTTGTCGAGTTAAGTTCGTATGTATGAATTATGACATTAATGTTATTCAATTATGTTCTATTATGAATATATATAATGTTGTTGAACAATGTATATCCAAGACAAAGCTATGACCGTTATCAAGTCCCAGTTGAATCTTAGGAATTCGTAAGATACAAATGAGATGTCATTAGGGTTTTCATGTTCGGGTTCTGGTCTTGAATGTCCTACCAATGGATGAGGTCATGCATTTGTTACGGATGCTCCACAACTCGTGTGAGCAGCATCGTGTAGCCTACATTCTGACCCACAACTCGTGTGAGCATGCCCATTTCACAGCTCATATGAGCAACGATGTAAAGGAAAGGTTACAATTATATGTTGAAGCACACTTTATGTGAGGTTTCCTGAGTATCTGATGATATTCTAAATGGTTCAAAGGGAAATTGAAAGGATTAAAGTGGTAAGTTTCCAAATGGAAGTATGCTTATGTTCATGAAATTCAAGAGTGAATTAAATGATGTATGTTCCATGGAAACGAATTACCATATGTTAAGTTTAATTGAATTATGTATGAATGCACTAACTTATGTAGATGATGGTGCCTATGCTTGTGCCAAGCTTGTGGTTGGATTACATTATGCTTATTCTTATGTTATTTAGATGAAATGGTAAGTTATGTTTCATGTTCTATGAACTTACTAAGCATTATGTGCTTACATAGTTTTCTTTCCTATGTTATTTTTAGATAATTCGAAGCTCGATCGGTTGGGAAGCTCGTAGGAGATCTATCACACTATCCAGCATAAATTTCAGTAGTTTTTGATGTTTTGACTATGGTTATAATGGCATGTATAAGTGAACTTGTATTGGTATCTAGTTTATGATTTTGGCATGTATAAGTTGTTTTGGTACCATTTGGTGTTGGTTGAATTGTGTCATTTAGGTACTTGTAATGCATGAATGGTATGGCTCAAATGGTATGTGTTATGTTGCTTTGATTGTGGTTAAAATATGACATGTTTTGGAAATGTATTGAACTAAATGTGAATGATGGAAATGTGACCAAATATGTATGTTTAGGTAAGTAGTGATGTTTGCTATTGAGGTGTCTTATATGGCATATTGGTTGAATGATATTGAACTATTGAATTGGTCATCTCATGTAGGTTTTGGTCATGTTTTGATGTTTTGGTTATGCGCACAAAATGCTTTTAGGTGGTTGCATGAGTTGGTGATGGAAATGGCTTGATTTTGGCCAATTTCATATCCACACATTCTGAGACACGGGCATGTGACTCAGCCATGTGTGACACACGGCCAAGTGGCACGGCCATGTGTCCCCTGTAGGTTTTAATGCATAGAATTCAGGCTGTTACACAGTCTGGCACACAGTTTGGCACATGGCCGTGTATGGCTATTTCGAGAGTTACATGGCCTGGCACACGGGCGTGTGGCTTAGTCGTGTGACCCAAGTCAGAGAGTTACACGGGTGAGGACACAAGCTGGGACATGGTCATGTGTCCCTATTTCGATTGTTACACGGCCTGAGACACGAACGTGGGTCTCATCCATGTGAGGCACAGAGTCGTGGGACCGTTGTAGTCTAATATTTTTGACTTTTCTTATACGTTTTGATCATTTCCAATTTGGTCCCGATTTGATTCTAAGATATTTCTAGGGCCTTGAGGACTCTATTAAGGGATGTTTTGTATGTGATTGAATGTATTTAGATTATGTTTGCAATGTTGTATGAAATGAATGTTTTAAATGTTCCGTTTGTTCCGTAATGCTCCGTAACCTTATTCTGACTACGGATATGGGTTAGAGGTGTTACATTTTGGGGCCACAAATCCGACAAGTGAATCTATAAATATTATTATTTAATATTTACGAGTCAAATATAGTTTTTTAATAAATTTTAATTAGATAATTTTTTTATTTGAATGAATAGTGAAGTTCAAGTAGTTTGTTCCTAAAGTCAAGTGGTTTTGGAAAATGAGGTTTCAAGACCTCATTTCTATAAACCGAGTCCATAAATATTTAATAAAAATATTTACAGAGTGATTAAATAGGTGTAATGAATTTTGGTCCTGAAATTTTGGCGAATTGATAGTTAATTAAGGAAAAAGAACTAAATCGTAAAAGCTTCAAAAGTTAATTGCAAATAGTTTATAGTGCTAAATGATAATGAATTCATGATTTGAAAGCTTTAAAAGGTAAATAGACCTTAATTAAATTTTTGGTTGATTTATGTATAGTAAATTATGAAATTTTAGTTAATTTTAAAGGGTAAAAAGGTAATTAATTAATAAATAATATAAAAAAGGATGAGCAAAGTCATCATCTTCATCTTGTCTTTAGAAAGCGAAACACCATATCTAGAAGGATATCAAGTTTTTGGCCAAGTCTTCTTCTCTTGAAAGGTATGAATTTTAAGTTTGATTTTAGTAATTTGTATGTTTTGAGATCGTTGTAGTTTAATCTAGTTAACCTGTGGACTAATTCATAAAATTTTAAATATTTTGAATTATGACATTGATGAATTGGTTATGTTTTTGAAGTTTGATGATAAATTTATAATATTTATAGTTAAATAGGACAATTTTGTAAAGTGATTTTGGTTAATTTTTAAGTTAAAGGACTAAATTGTTAAAATAGTAAAATTACATGGAATTCTTGTGAAAATGTAATAAATAAGGGCTATATAGGGATTATGAAAAATTTAAAGCATGATTTGAGCTTAATTATGTTTAATTCAAAGTTTTGGGTTTAGGGACTAAATTGAATAAAAGTTGAAAGTTTAAGGTAAAAGTGTAAAATGTTGATAAAGGATAAATTACATGATTTTAAGTATTTTAGAGTATTCGAATTGGATAATTGAATTAAATTTTATATTTAAATCAAGAAACGAGTCAATCGGATAATAATTGCTGTAAATGAAAGTTAGCGGTGTAATATTCGATGTTGGGTTCGTTGCCCTTTTTGGATTAGGTAAGTTTGTAACTTGGTTAAATTAATTAGTTGATGTTTTGGTAATCTAATATAAATTTATGTATGTGGGGTTCGAGTTCATTGGCTTGGAAAACGAATAAGACTATAGTTGAAAGATAATATGGCATTATACTGAAAATGAATAAGACCATAGTTGAAAGACACTATGACACTATAACGGAAATGAATAAGACCATAGTTGAATGACATTATGGCAACATGACAGAAATGAATAAAACCATAGTTGAAAGAAACTATGGCAACATGACAAAAAATAAAAATACCATATTTGAATGACACTATGACATCATGTCGAAAATAAATAAGACCATGACTGAAAGACGTTATGGCATCCTTGAAAAATTGTTTATTAGGTAATATGTAATAGCCCAGTTTTAGTTAAATCAGAATAGTGGTTTTGGAACCACAAATTTGAGGTCGAAAAATTATTTTACTATTATTTTTGGTATTTATAGCATGTGATTATATATGTGTGAAAGTTTCGTAAAGAAATTTTACTGTTTGAATGCTTAATTTGGTAAAAAGAACTAAATCGCGTACAGCGTAAAAGTTGTGTTCTGTAAGCTAAAGGTGTCTAATAGCTATAGAACATTATAGTAAAGGTCCTTAAGTGGTAAATAGGTCATTTATGAGTTAGTGGATGATAGTGGAGTGGCATTTGGTGTAATTACTAATGTTTTTAATGGTAAAATAGTAAATAAGTAAATTAATGATAAAATAAATAAAACCAAAGCTAAAATTTTGTCCATCTTTTCTTCCTTGGCCAAATATTGAAGAAGAAAGACACCATTGATGAACACTTAGGGTTCGGCACACACATAGCTTGATTAAGGTACGGTTTGAGCTTGGTTTTTGAAAATTTTTACGTTTTTTGATATCGGTGCTTCGTGTTCTAGCTAACCCATGCCCTAATTTTTGAATTGGTTAATGAATTTGTGAGTTGCAATTGATGATATCTTGATGTTTTTTAATGTTGATGATGGAAAATTAATAATTGTTGATAGATTAATATGTTTTATAAAGTGATTTTTGACAAAAATGTCAAATAGGGATTAAAGTGTGAAATATGCAAATTGAGTGGTTGAAATGTGAAATAAATGAAATTTTTGGGTTGATAGGGGCACTATAGTAATTCGGGTAAGCTTAGGTTATATTGAATAGTGTGAATTTTGTGTATTTGTGAAATAAGGACTAAATTGAATAAATGTGAAACTTTAAGGGCTAAAGTGCAAAAATGTCTGAATAGGTATTTTTGGATGAAATTGAATGAATAGGTGATTAAATGCTTTAAATTTGAATTCATATAGATCAAGAAAGAAAGAAATTATATTTAGATCGGGGGAAATCGAAAGTTGACGAATAGTTGATCCGATCCGTTCGTTTCCATACGAGGTAAGTTCATAAGTAAATATTTTTTTTGAATTCAAATGTATATGTTTTATATATTGCCGAATTGATTTTTATATGGATATACATTGCCAAATTGATTTGTATATTTTTATATATTGCTGAATTGATTTGAGCATTGGATGACTGGTTTCGTGCATGAATTGATTTAATTACAAAGTCGAAAGCTCCGAATGAACCTTAGGAAATATAAAAGATACTGATGTCATGATATTAGGACTTCCGAGGTGTGATTTCGTGTAAGACCATGTCTGGGACATTGGCATCGAAGTGAGAAAACGTGTAAGACCATGTCTGGGACATTGGCATCAAAGTGAGAAAATGTGTAAGACCATGTCTGGGACATTGGCATCAAAGTGAGAAACGTGTAAGACTATGTTTGGGAGATTGGCATCGTATATGATTCATATAAGATCCTGTCTGGGACAGTGGCATCGATATGCGTTAGCATGTAAGACCATCTCCGGGATATGGCATTGTACGAGCTTTATATGATTTTCGTGTGTTCTTAACAATTCCGAATGTGAATTTGAGCTAAATGGTTCAGGTATGTGTGAAGTTTATATGTTCATGAAATACTAAGGTAAGTTTAGCACTTAATGTGATAATATGAATTTATATGAGTTAGTTTAAATGTATATGTGTTTGAGATTTATTTAAATTCGACCTAGTTGAATTGAATTATAAATATCATTGAGACGATTTATTTGCTTATGGCTTAGTAAGCTTCCAAAGCTTACTTTGTGCATCCTTCCATTGTTTTATAGATATATAAAGCTAGCTCGAGTTTAAGGATCGTCAAGGAATATCGTCACACTATTAATCACCATTTCGGTATTTTGGAAGCTTGATATTATGACATATGGCATGTATAAACTATGGCTAATTTTGAATTGTATATAAGTTGCCATGCGAAATGGCTTGTTAGAGATACTTATTTTTATGTATATTCGGTCATGTTATAAGCTCTTTTGGGAAGTAGGTTTCGAGGTATATATGTATGATAATGTTTGGTTATAAGATTCGGCTTGAGTAATGATTTAGTTGGTGGTTGTGTTTTGTTATAATGTAATATGATTCGATGCATGTTAGTTGGTTCGAAATTTGAATAGTAGAATGGTTATGACTTGGTTAAATTTCAGAGTATGATTTGTATTGTGAAATTGGTTTGCGCGAAAAAGAAGTATGGTTTGTATATGAGATATGATTAGTAGACATGAATTGTAATAAATAACTGTGTTAGACTGTGTTGTGTTAGGTAATGCCTCGTAACCCTAATCCGACGACGGATACAGGTTAGGGGTGTTACATAATATATATTGGATGATAAATATATTAAATTTATAAAATGAAATGGGTAACACTAAACGGTTATATGCAATGAGACATTGAGTGGAGAAATTGATATGAATTATTAGAACGAAATGTGATTTACTGAAAGGATTGTGTGTTAAATGTATAATCTGAAATGGTTATATGAGATGGTTATACTGAAATGATTATATAAAGTAGATATACAAATGATCATATGAACTGGTTATATGGAAAATAATTATATAAAGTGTTTATATAGATTGTTGACATGAATAGTTATGTAGAAAGGGACATTTGAAATGAACATTTGGAATGGAAATATGAAATTTTAAATGAATATATGTTGAATGAATAGTACATCAAATTGGTTTACTTGTATATGTTTTACAACATGATAACTTATAAGTTTCGTAAATGTGAACTTACTAACCTTGTGAGTCTTATGATATGTATAGGTTAACAATGAACTCATGACCTTGCTTATGAATTTAATTTCAAAATATCTAAGTTACAACCTTTACAGTAAGTTCAAGTTTAAGTTTAATGTGAACTTACTAAGCAAAAATTTGCTTACGTTCGTTGCATTTTATTTCTTGTAGATCATCAGAAGTTTATGTCAGTTGGAAGTTCAAGTCGGAGCTCACACTACCCGTTCATCGACTCGATATAAATTGTCGTTATTTTTATTTAAGTTATAAGTGGCATGTACTAGGAGTTTAAATTTACTTGTTATTAAACATGTTGTTTCATGCTTTGTTATGTGATGTCATGGTTGTGTTTATTTCGCTCTTTTGGTAAGTTTTGACCATATGCATATAAGTGGTAAGATTCATGACTTTGCAAGTTTGGTTTTGATTGTGGTTTAAGGTTATGAAATGCTTGATAGATACATGTTTTGTGATTTGGGAAATGATGTATGTGAATTGGATTCTAAATTTTTAATTGTGGTACCAATGAGGGTACATTGGTTAGGCAATTAGGTTGAATGTTTTAGGTATGTTTTTGACATGTTTGAATGTGTTTTGAATAGGTGAAACTGGTTTGGTTTGATACCTAGGAAATGGTGATTGAAATCACTTTTTCTTGAAGTCATTTTGATTATACACGGTTTGCCACATGATCGTGTGTCTTATAAATTTTAGTTGCAGAATTTTTCACACGAGTTTAGTTTGTTACATGGCCTAGAGACACGACCATGTTACCCTATTTTGAATTGTACACTGTCTGAGGACACGGGCATGTGGAATAGCCACATGGGCTGGTCTCTTTCACACGGCCTGACCACACGGCCTTGTGACCCCTGTTTTCAGTTTTTACCATATTTTTTTATTAGTCCCTGTTTATTTCCAAACTAATTTTAAGGTCCCGTGGAACCGAATTAAGTTTTGTTTTCACATATATGCTATGAATAATGATTGACTATTGATTTATGATGATTAAATTGAACTCTGAATTGTTTTTATTTATAATTGAACTGAAATTTTGAAAATGTTGCAAATTAGTCTTAGTTAAATTTTGGATGGTATTGGAGCATACATAAGCCCGTATATGATCTATGAAATGACGCATTTGTTAATACTAAATTGAATCGACTATGTTTGGATGATTTTGTTAAATTTGAGTAATAATTATGCATTTATGAAGTATTCTATGTTTATTTGAGATATTCAATATGAATTGAATGTGTTCTACTTTGGTTATGACTGTAGTATTTTGTAACTCGTATCCGATGACCGGATCGAGTTATGGGTGTTACAGCATATCTTTCGATTCCTAACATCAGATTAAAATTCTCGTTAGGGACCTTTTATTTTTTATTTCTAATATATTTTCATGAAAAATTTTACATTTTTTCAATTTGGTCCCTAATGTAACAAAGCTAACAAACAAGCTAAATTAACTTTACAATCTAGTCCTTTTCATATTCTAAGCTTAAAATCTATCAATTTCAAGCCTAGTTCTTTAAGAAATCAATCAAGACAACTTTATTAAACTTTAACAATTTTAAAAATTGGTACATGGGATTGCTAAATCAAGCTCTCATGACCCAAAACCTATAAAAGTTATAAAAAAAATGTGTAACACCCAAAACCCGGCCTAGATGTTATGGCCGAATCTGGAGATGTTACGAAGAAAAAATTAGAAATCCACTTTTTCCTTGAAAAACATCGTACCTTTTTATTTTAATGAATCTGTCATTATGTTCATTAATAAAACCATCGATTGTTTGCTCTTTCAAACAAAACAATAAATTGCAGCGGAAGTTTTACAAGTCATTATATTTTGAAAACCTAGTCTATTTTCTCAACAACGTTAGGTCGCATAAAACAGTTGTTTTGTAAATTGTTTTTGTTGAAAGTCACAAGCAATCTCAAATCTAAACCAAATCCAAAAATAAAACCCAAAAGTCCAAAGAGTCCCAAAACTGCAAAACTCTCAAAAACTAGAAATTTAAGTAAACTTTTAAAGTATAAGAAATTTACGGACATGTGGTCATAATTGAGTCTCCGTCGCACCAACCCGCCTAAGCTTGAGGATTACCTAAACAGAACAAACAAATAGAAAGTGAGTTTTAAAATTCAGTGTGTAACTCAACGGAAACATAAATTGAGATTCTTTCATACAATAGAACAGAACAAATACAGGCATATATCCTTTACAGAATCAGATTATCAACAGAATCATAAAGAAACAAAAATACAAAGTCCTACCCCCATCCTCTACACACCAACTCCGACCATCCCAACACACCACGTGGGATATGAAACACCCATCTAGCCCTACACACCACATTGTGTCCGTACGACACTTATCAGAATAATCGTAGCCATGCTGCCAGTATAATTGGCGAGGTGTTGCCTCATACAGAATACTTCCTCCACTTAAGCATATCCTGCCTCAAAACCAAATACAAATAGAAAACAAGTATATCAAAATTAACATGTCACACATGCTTATGTGACTTAAGCTGTCGGGACGTATAAGCCACGGCCCTACCATCTTGTATTAGAACATATCCCAAACCGACATGCAATGCATCACTATAAACCACAAACTCTTTACAAGATTCAGGTTGTATCAGAACAGGAGCCGGAGTTAAAATAGACTTGATCTTCTCAAAGCTCGATTGTTTCTCATTAGTCTAGAAAAAGGAGCGTTCTTACACAAAAGCTTAGTTAAAGGAGCTACAATTAACGAGAACCCTTTGACAAACCTTCGATAATAACCCACAAGGCCCAAAAAACTGCAGATCTTCGAAACATTCTTAGGCCATTTGCAATCAAGTACAACCTCAATCTTTCTAGGATCAACTTGGAACCCTTCAATAGAAACTACATGTCCCAAAAATGTTACCTCCCTTAACTAGAATTCTCACTTGCTCAAATTAGCATAGAGCT
The DNA here is from genome assembly GCF_025698545.1 of Gossypium raimondii. Lineage (NCBI taxonomy): Eukaryota > Viridiplantae > Streptophyta > Magnoliopsida > Malvales > Malvaceae > Gossypium > Gossypium raimondii. Next base: position 33,079,385 of record NC_068572.1, on the reverse strand, counting down.
GTTTCTCTCGAAGTATCTGAAGAACTACTCTAAGATGCTCATCATGGTCATCTTCGAACTTAGAGTATACCAGAATGTCATCAATGAAGAATACGATAAACTGATCTAAATACAGTTGTAAAACTCGGTTCATCAAATCCATGAATCTAGCCGGAGCATTCACCAAACCAAATGGCATGACTAGGAACTCGTAGTGCCCATAACGAGTCCTAAAAGTCGTCTTATAAACATCAACTTCATTAACCTTAAGTTGATGATACCTAGAATGGAGATCTATCTTAGAAAATACCGAAGTCCCATGAAATTGATCAAACAGGTCGTCGATCCTCGAAAGTGGGTACTTATTCTTCACAGTCAGCTTTTTCAATTATCGATAGTTGATGCACATTCACATAGTACCATCCTTTTTCTTTATGAAAAAAACTGGTGCCCCCATGGAGACACACTAGGATGGATGAATCCACGATCAAAAAGCTCCTAAAGTTGAGTCTTTAGCTCCATAAGCTCCTTCGGTGCCATACAGTAAGGAGCGATCGACACTCGAGTTGTACCCAGTAAAAGCTTAATACTGAACTTAACTTCTCGATTCAGAGGTAAACCCAGTAATTCATCGGGGAAAATGTTCAAAAATTCCCTCACTATTCTGATATTCTCAATAGAAGAGTCCACAGAAACTAAAACACTTACATAGGCCAGATACGCTTCACACCCTTTCCGAACCAGTTTTTCAGCCACAATAGCAAAAATTACATTGGATAAATAATCTCGATGCTCGCCGATCACAACCACTTCCACATCATTCTCAAATCTCAGAACTACCCTCATCGCAGCACAATTCAGACTGACTCGATGCTCCACCAGCCAGTCCATACCCAGAATAAAATCAAATTGTCCATCAGATTAGTCGGAAACACAACCCCTTGTACTTCTAATGGTACATCCTTATACAGTCTATTTACCTGAACCGATTGACCCAATGGACTTAGTACAGAAATCTCACCAAAAGTACTCTCAATAAGAATTCCCAAGTTATTAGAGACGGAACTTAACTATGTGGGAGTGTTTTAACCCTATATCTATTAGTGACATATAAGGGGCATCAAAAATAAAGAACATACCCGTAATCACATCGGCAGCATCTCTGTCCTCACAATGTCGAGCAGTATACAATAGTGCAGGTTGTCTCACCTTAGTCTAATTAGCACCTCTGCCCAGTACTCTTTGTCCCCTACCCACACCATTACCACCCCTGGCTGGACCACGACCCCTAAGCGGTTGCTATACTACCCTCTAAGGCTGAACAAAACCCAAAGCTAGAGTTTGCATCTTATTAGAATGTTGTGGGAAATATCTAATACGATGATCCATCGATCCAAATCACAAACATACCCCAACCTCCTCCAACACTCGCCCGGATGGCGTCTACCACAATCACCACACAATTGGGCCGCAGTAGGAGCAATTGAAACTCCAACTCTAGAAGGCCTATTAGATCTAGCTAATTTCTTAGGCCTCTGAATAGAACTAAAGGACTTTGAATCCCTCTTATTCTTACCTCTCTCATGATCCCTGTTCTGGCGCTCAACGCGCTTAACCTCTTCGGCAATCTTTACTTTGTCCACCAATACGGTGAACTCCCGCTCCCTCTGCAAAGCTATCACAACTCTCAAATTGTCTCTCAGATCTTCCTCAAAGTGAACACATTTTTCATATTCCGATGCCACCATCCCTATAGCGTAACAACTCAATCTTAGAAATTCGACTTCATATTAGGCCACTGTCCTATCTCCCTAGGTGAGGTTCATTAACTAACGTCTACGAGCATCTACATAACTCGCTCCAACATATTTCCTTTGGAAAGCAAACTTGAAATGTTCCTAGTTAACCCGACCCAGTTGACTACCCTCCTCAACTGATAAGCACCACTGGTACGCCTCGTCGCAAAGCATAGATACTGTACCCTTCAATTTCTGCTTAAGGGTGCAGTCAATATCATTCATTATCCTTTCTTTAGCCTCCAACCAGTATTTAGCCACAGTCAGAGTGACTCTAGTGACACCCCTAAATAGTTCAGCACCATTAAATCGAAGTCGTTCAGTTATTAACCCACAGCTCCCAAAACCAGAATAGGGCCCAACGACCCTCTCCAACACTCTCAGCATGGCTTGGGATATTGCATCGTCCCAATAACTAACTATATGCAGTTTTAAATGGTTTAGAGTATTCTAACTACAACATTTCTAAGTTTAGAAGTACTTACAGGATTGGGGCCGGAGACTCGATGTACCACATACTTTACTAAAAAAGAAATAAACTTTGCTTGAAAACCAGTTCTTTTACAAAAATTTTGAACCCAAAATTTCACAACCCGAGTTTTGAAACCTGGCTCTGATACCACTCAATGAACACCCCAAACCGGCCTAGATGTTATGGCCGAATCTGGAGATGTTACGGAGAAAAAATTAGAAATCTGTTTTTTCCTTTAAAAACATTGTACCTCTTTATTTTAAAGAATCTGTCGTTATATTCATTAATAAAACCGTCGATTGTTTCCTCTTTCAAACAAAACAATAAATCGCAACGGAAGTTTTATAAGTCATTATATTTTGAAAACCTAGTCTATTTTCTCAAAAGCGTTAGATCATCTAAAAAAATTGTTTTGTAAATTTTTTTGTTGAAAGTCGCAAGCAAACTCAAATCTAAACCAAATCCAAAAATAATACCCAAAAGTCCAAAGAGTCCCAAAATTACAAAACTCTTGAAAACCAAAAGTTTAAGTAAACTTTTAAAGTATACGAAATTTACGGACATGTGGTCACAACTGAGTCTCCGTCGTACCGACCCACCTAAGCTTGAGGATTACCAGAATAGAACAGACAGACAAAAAGTGAGTTTTAAAACTCAGTGTGTAACTCAACAGAAACATAAATGCAAATTCTTTCATACAACACAACAGAACAAATACAGACATATATCCTTTACAGAATCAGATTATCAATAGAATCATATAGAAACAAATATACAAAGTCCTACCCCCATCCTCTACACACCAACTCTGACCATCCCAACACACCACGTGGGGTATGAAACACCCACCTAGCCTTATACACCACATAGTTTCCATACGACACTTATCAGAATAATCGCAACCACGCTGCCAATATAATTCACGAGGTGTTGCCTCATACAGAATACTTCCTCCACATAAGCATATCCTACCTCAAAACCAAATACAGACAGTAAACACATGTAAAAATTAACATGTCACACATGCTCATATACAGATATTACACAAGCTTATATATAACAATCAGATCATACATATTGTATTTCATAATACTCATACCAATTTATAGAGTAGCAAATTTCATGCTTTGGGCATTGTTTTGCCCATACCGAACCTACAGAGGGTCCACGGTTGATCAGAACAATGTTTACAACCCTAGGGAAAATTTTTGACTTTTGGGCCCACACACCCAAATTGTCTAGGCCATATAACCCACAGGGCCACAAACACACCCATTACACAATCGTGTGTCGTACACGGCCTACCACACGGATGGGCACACACCCGTGTGGTGTCAATAGGTCAGATTTTTGATTAAAAATACTGAGTTAATAATCAAAACGATTTATAGAACTAAAACCTCAATTCACCAAAGTGCTCACTTTAAACGAATCAACTCTTCCCAACACCTAATTCATCGAATGATTAAATGCCTCATGTGGTCCTCCTAAACAGTCAATCAAAACTAACAATTAAACCAACATTTGAGTATTTGAAATCAAATTCCCATAATAGAAAATCTCTGAAACAAAACATGAAGAGTAAAAACACTACTTACGGAACACCCCGGCTGCAAAATGAAAAATTTCAAGAACCCAAATGAAGAAACAAAATTAATGAACTATCAATGCCACCATTTCACCAAACATAAATGGGAGGAGGGAAAAAATAAGAAAGCAATATGGGAGATGGGAATTGAAACATGAAACTGGAAAGGGAAATTTTTGGAAAGAGAAAGTAAAATTAAAATCAAATAAAAATAAAATGAAAACCCCAACACAATATCCCCTCAATCCCTCAAATTAAGGCATGATCTCAAATTCAAACCAATTCCAACTAACCAACTAAACACCCAAAACTGACCCACTCACTCATCCACCCTACAGGGTTTAGTTCCACCCAACTTCTACTACACGACTGGCACACACTCACAGGAGCAAAAATAACATCTTTCACTCATATAGGGATTCGAACACAAGACCCTAAAGCAAGCTAACACCTTAGCACTTGAACCAACAGGCTCATTCTGCTATGAGTTGACCAAAAATATAACATAAGCCCACCCAAAGGGGATAAAGCTAGGATAGAAAATAGCAGAATTTCCAAAAGTGAGACTTGAACCCAAAACCTCAAACACACAATCAAAACACTTAGCCACTGAAGCAGATACATATTTATGACAAAATTCAGAAAAACAAATTTAAATAAATCAGGGCGTTACAAAATGACTTAATTTTCTTACCTATTGATGGTCAAATATAGAAACATGAAAATGGATTTTCCCTTAGGTTTTTCTTTCTTTGAAAGGTAAAGAACAAGAATGAAGGAGATGACACTTACATCTCCACTAAGCTAAGCTTATATACCTTGATTATAAATTTATTAATCTTACTTAATTAGCTTAATTAGGTGTTAATCATGTTAATTATTCTTTTAATTAAACTAAGTGGCCAACATCATCAATTTACACTACCTTATAATGGAAAATTATTAAATTACCATTTTGAATCTTTGACTACTTCCCATATAAGTCCTCAATCTTTTGGTCAATTAAAACTCTATAGCGATTGGACTTTTACAATTTAGTCCATGAGCCTTAATTGACTATCAACTTGGAAAAATTATTAGAACAATCTTTAATATATTTTTATATAAGCTCCGTAAATACTCATATTTAATATTTACAGACTTGATTCATAAAAATAGGGTTTTGGGACCACATTTTTTAATACCACTGAATATCGGGCCATTACATGTAAGCTTTTCAAAGGAAGGTTGTGAAGTCAACAATTCAAGTGGACAATGAGCCATGAGGGGTGGAAGAAATTTTTATAATTTCTATAGATTTGTGAGTAATGAAACATGTAATGTAACAACCCAATTTTCGTAGGTGTTAAAAAAGCCGATTTTGAGGCTAAATTTTCTAGCTCAAGTTAACCCGAGAATTTTATTTAAGGAGTTAACATGTTGTATACGAAGGTATAAGGTCAAATAGTTAATTGATTTAATTTGATCACTGATAAAATATAGTAAATGGACTAAATTGTGAAGTGTGGAAAATAGGATGAATTGGTCAAGAATTCAACAAACCATTAAGTGGTAATTTAACAAAGACCTTATTAGAAATTTACCAATGATTAAGCTAATATTAATGTATTAAGGTGATCTCACCCATTGAACTCCACTAAATCATGCCATTATTAATCCTAGCCATTAGATTAATTAAACTTAAAGTTAATTAAGTTATTAAAACAACTAATATGTGATAAGTAGGATGTGAAAATAGAACATCAATAATGACAATGAATCGCAAAGAAAGAGAGAAAAATAGAACACACAGATTTTACGTGAAAACCCTTTTGGGAAAAACCACGGGCAGATGAGAAGAAAATTCATTATGTCAAATTTGAATGATACAAGAGGAGAGACGATTATTTCTACTTATAGGTTTAAAAACCTTATTTTAATTAAAGTCAAATAGAAGTAATGTAGTAAGATTAAAACACCTTTTTCTAATCAACATCAAATAGAGGAAGTAAACTTCTATATGGATTTTACTTGTGTAGCATGTACCATACTGCGGGGGGTAGTTGCGATCCCAATCCAATAATTTGCTCATTGGGGATCTACGATGGGCTTTGGCTTTTGCCCTCGCTAATCCCCCTATCTTGCCACTTGTATTTTATTTTGGGTCACCCAACTTCCAACATAAAAGAGAAAAAATAATCATAAAGCCTTTCCCATCTTCTTCATGTCATCCATTGAAGGAGAAAAAAGAAAGAAATTCTATGTTTTCACATTTTCATTGCCATCAACCAATTTTTGAGGTAATAAAGGTTTCCATTGAATTGTTTTATGATTTTTTTTTATCTAGTAAGCTTGGTGTAGTTAACCCAATAGTTAGTTTTAGTAATTGTAGAAGTTGGCTTAAGTTACAATTGATGAGAGCTATAACACCCTCAACCCAAACCGATTTACCGGATCTCAGATGTTACTTCACATATCGTTTAACAAAATTTTGGAGCTATTGATAGATACCCCTTACTCAAAACATATTACTTTTTATCTTATTCAAACACTCAAGTTTAGGTAAACAAAGGAAAATATTTAAGAATAAAATATTACATCATATTTTTCACTAAATCTCTTACAATACAAACATTTTCTAAAGACAAACTCTTTAGGGTGAAAGCCAATGATATGGCACTTTTCCACTGTATGCATAATAACTCGATACGCTACTTCATTGGCATAATCCTAGCGTCGTCCCTCTTAGCGCAATCTCACCTTATAATTACATGAAACATAGAAATAAAACTTATAATTTCAAGATAACTTAGTGAGAGTTAATATAGAATACCTTGGTGGAAATCTTTATAATATTTGAAGAATATCTGTATGCCAGCTACCCTTCTTAACCACTTACTTCTGTTTCAGGTGGATACTATCACAGTTTTAGGCTTACACTTACACGTCAACTACTATACTCTTCTTATCAAGAACTTCCCTTAAGTCTTATTCTATTACTTCACAAAACTAATTCAATCAAATTAATTTCAGACATATTATTACCTTATTATATATTTACTTATCAAAGAATTATCTAAACTTACCCAGAACTTACCACAAGGGAGGATAATCACATTTTATCATAAAGGCTTAGCAGAGTATGCTACAAGGAACAAACAGAATACACCATAAGAGCAACATACGAAATATGCCACAATGGCAACATACAAAGTCATGTGTTTATTGTCCCAATGGACTTTCAAAAAAGGTGCCATGGGTTTCTCCCTCATAGACTTATACATAAATTTCATGTATCGTAATTTTCCAATTCGATTTATACATTATCGAAGGCTACACCATTAACATTCATATAGTCATATCTTGCCATGGGTCTTAGCCACATAGACTTACACACTTTCATGTATCACGATTTGCCAGTCCAGTCTACATCTTACTAGAGGCTACACTATGAGTATTTTCATATCATATAATGTCACGAGTCACAACCTCATGGTCTTACATTTGTTTTCATATCATGATATGCCAATCTGGTTAGCAATATAATTGCCCTACTAGTTGCATCATAGAGGGACCTTGCTCAGCACTCACTTACCCAAATCTGTTTGCATTCCTGATTGATTCATACTTTTCTTATATCGGACTTTACCTGCATGATTACCAATCAACACTCTTTTCAACAGAACTTTATACATATCATCATATCACATATATCATATTTACTATACTCATACTCTTACCAAATATTTTAGATAACATTGCCCTTTATACATATATATGCTTCTACTTGAACAGTTTACATAGAAAAGTCAGGGTAGAGACTCACCTATTACTCACCTACTATAGTTCAAAGCTCCAAACTCAAAGATCTTTCTCGGATCAACAACAACAACAACTGCTTAAAGAACATAGGATTACCAAATTAAAACTCATTTACATACAAATTACTATCATCTCAATTACTGACAACCTCTATGCAAAGCCTTGTATTTACAACTTACTATTCGTTTACCCTGTAACGACCCAAAAATCAGTAGTGTAAATAATTATGGTTTCAGAACCCCGTTTTCGTAAACTAAACTTGTAAATATTTTTATTAAATATTTACGGAGATAAGTTAGAAGTGAATTGAATTTTGATCGATTAATTTATTTAATTAAGGTTTAATTAGCATACAGGGACTAAATCGCGTAAGTTTTAAAAGTGTGAATTGTTATTAAATTATAAGGTAGAACATATTTAAGGGATTAATAAGAATTTAACCAATTTTAAATTAAATTGGACGGTAATATGGCTTTATATGGTTAAAATTGTGATAAAATAAATTATAAAGTGAAAAGTAAATTAATTAAAATAAAACATTAAACAAAAGCTTAATAAAAAAAAACAAATAGTGGATTGAAAGAGAAAGTTAAACCCTTTCATCCAAAATCATTTCGAAGCTAGGGGGAAGAAGAAGACAAACGACCATGGTGTTTTAATCTTCAAAGCTCAATTTGGTTAGTTTAATTTAGTCATTTTCTAGTAATTTTTTTGTTTTCGAAATCCCGATAGTTCAAGATGACCGACCCATCTTGAATTTTTCGGTATAGTTAAAGAATTAGCAAGTTTCCATTATTAGATAGTTGAAGCCTTTGGTGATATATATTTTGATAGATTTTAAGTTTAGAGTTGAAAAAGGACTAAATTGTAAAGTCAATTGATGATTTTGTGCAATATGGATCAAATTGCATAAATTATAAAGTCAATGGACCTCCCTCAATCCAAAGCATCTAAGGGAAAGTGCTTTTAGGACAAAAAATGCTTTTCAAAAAAGCTTTTTTAGCCAAAAGCAGAAGCAGAAAATTTTAGCTTTTGCTCAAAAGTGCTTTTGAGAAGCAATGCTAAACTAAGCCTAATTTCTAGCTATTAATCCATCTCCTCCACAATTTCATGCAGTGAAGGGGCCAATGTAACAAGCCTCTCCAACCATGTGCACTTTATGCGACACCCATCTAATTCCTTCTTTGGTTTCTCCTTTAGATGAGACAACACCAACAATTGATGACACTTGTATTGTAGCTCGGCTTTACTAGGTCCAATTATTACATGCTTGTCAATTAAAAAGTCGATTATTAAAACGTCACCTATGAGTGTAATAGTCGTTTCCCCACATGTATCCTTTCAAGCCTCCATCTTTCCAATAATGTGGCAAGCAACTCAAGAATGCAATTGAACTTTCCCATCATAGATGCCACATATAAACTGACATTCTTTAAGTGTTATATGATATGTCCATCAAGCTCTGGAAATTTTAAATTGTGTTTGGCATGAACAACTCGATCATCCTATTGTTGAAAAGTCACAAAAAAATAATATTAAATTTCCAAAAATAAGTAAAAAGCATTAAGTTTTTAAAGAGTTTGAGATGATTTTGAGTGAGAAGAAAATGGAAATGGGTAGGGTATTTAACGAGTAAAAGTTAACTATTATGGTTGTCAACTTCCATTGTATTTAATAGACTAGTTGAATCAACGACCAAATAAATTCTCGAATCAAATTACTAAACCTTGAACTCGACTTCCATGTGTGTTGAAGTACTATTGACTACATTTTGCGATACTTTCCTACTAACATGCATGGCATAGACTCCTTTGATGATTTGATATCTCATTAAACTTGACACTAAAAAATGTTTAGATAATCATCCAAAATTTTTGTCCTACGACATCACTTTTCCATACACATTTTAATAAATAATATAATATACAATATAAAAGTAAAAATAAAAATTGATATTCATAAATCTTTATTTTTAATTTGCCTTAACTCTAAAAGTTAAAAATACTCCAAATCTATATATATTTTTGTACACTCAATGCATTATCTCTATTTTTATTTTAAGAAATTTAGTTCCTTCGCTTTACTGATTTAAAATATGAATCCAATTATTAATTGTGTTAAAGTTTTTCTATTTAATTTATATTATTATAATAAATTTTTTTATTACATAGCTAGCTACCAAGTAAGAATTTTTTTTAATTTCAAAATACTATACCAACATTTCTTTATATATTTACTTGAAGAATTTCTTAACCGCTTTAAAGAAATCTTATTAAAAAAGGATGATTGACTGCAAAACTAAGAAATAAAATTAGAAAAGGATTCAGCAATGATATTGGAAAACTTTATGAACTTCTGAAAGGTTAACAGAAACTTAAAGTATAAGAGGCAATAATCCCAAACAAGAAAAACTCGTGCCACGCTTAATTCCCGATTCTCCAAACCCGAAGTGACAGTGCTTAGAATGATGATGTCGATGTTAATTAAATTCTCTGTAACTTGCGTCTTCGCTTGAAGTCGTCGCTTATCTTTTCCGTTGGTATGATCAATAGAAGACGATGATAACTATTGATGTTGTTGAATCTATTTACTTTCTCTCATCCATACAAAGTTCGATTTTATTTTTTCTGAAACTGAGAAATCTGTAGTCCGTTCTTGCAGAATTCGAACTCTTTTCTATTATTCTTTTTTGGGTGTTCTAATATTGAGTTTTTCATACAGAACACGATGATGGGATTTGGATCTTATGGTGGGAGCGCTTATGGAGGAGGATCTTCAAATTTATCAGCTTTAGCTCCCCCTTTCACTGTCGATCGATCCATCCCAAAACCTTCTTCAGCTACCCCACTTGTTGATCTGGGTGAACCCTTGAATTGGCTTGATACTAATCCGTATACTTTTAATTCACCCCAACCTGCTCAACGTTTGGACCCAATTCCCACTTCTTCCTTCGACCAGAAATCGGATCTTTTTGAACCCAAGACTTATTTCCCTTCCTATGTCTCACCTCCCTTTCATGTTCCTACTTTCGATGAGCAGAGCTTGCCTGGCCTGGACAATACAGCTCAATGGGGTGTTGGCTCGTGGGGTTGGGAGAAAGGGAACCCGTCTCAGCTCGGTGGGAGTTTCTATTCGAAGGAGTCGAATGGATCTCCTTCCTCTATTTTCAAGGATCATATCAACCTTGGTAAGTTTTCCTTTTCTTTCGATCATCTATAATATTCATGTTGTTTTTTGATAAAAAAAACATGTTCCTGAAATTTGTATCTTTTTATTGCTTTCTTATGATTTACTTTCGTTCCTAGTGTTTTTGTCTATAGTCTTTTGTACTATGTCTGGAATCATGAATCTGTAAATTTGGATTTGAATTTCATTTCTACATAAATTATGAGAATCAAACTCATGTACTGTGTGTACATTTGTTAAATTCAACTTGATTACATATTTGAAAAGGTATAAAAACATGAATTTCAAATTCAAAATAGTATCTATACTTCTATTGGTATTTTTAAAATTCCAGTTGTCAACCATATAGGTTGATCTTTCTTGCATTTTCATTATTCTCCTTTTTGCTTTGGTTATCCCATCTGCAGAAGTTCAGTACTCAAATGCATTTTTGTATACATGATAAAATATTTTAATTCAGGTATTCCTTTAAGCTCTTGGTGACTGATCATATCTTGTCTGCAGCAAATTTTCTGGCTCAAGTCTTACCTACACATTTAATAAGCTTGCCTAGACTATTGTCTAAGATAGATGCTGGAGCTATGCCTTCATATTGTTAAAACTCGAATATATAATCTGCTTGATTTAGGGTTCTCTCGGTTGGCATGATTGGTAAATTTTCTTTATTCATATATAGTCTGACCATATTATCTTCCCTTTCCCTCTCCTGTTTGCTTGCTTTATTGACTAATAGTCTCTACATAAACATGAAAGCAGGATGGCTGACTCATGCATTTTTTTTCCTAGAACCTCTGGATTCATACATATTAAAGTTTGTCCCATCTTTATTCTCTTACCCTGCAGTATTTTGACAAAAATGAAAAAAAAAAGAGTACTCACCACTTTGCTGGTCGCCAATTTTATTTCAGTTATCAATTTGCCATAATCACAATGATTTGTATGAAATGCATCTTCACTCTTTATTTATTGTGCATATTATTGGATTGTCAAATTCAATTTTAGGAAGAGGTGCATGTGGGAAGGAGGGAACTAGAGGATGATTATATCAAAAGGTGAGGTGTAATGCTATGTAACCCATTTTCCTTTCTTTTGGTCTCTCATGCAGGAGCTCATCCCTCTAAGTGCCTGAATACATGTGAACAAGCTTCACAAAATTTCTATTCTCTAGGTACGGAAAAGCAAGTTGCCCCCCCTAGTATAGATAAACTAGATTATAACCCTGTCCCAGGGCAAAATCTTTCTTTCATGCCTGTTGGCTACTCGAATACATCAGTTATCGGGTCCAGTTCGGCACTTCCTGAAGCAGATTTGCAGGTACCTTCCTTAAATCTAGTAAGTTGCAAGAACAATTTAGTGCCATTCAACATTCCATATGAAAAACCTGTGAGACAGCATGATATGAGTGGCAACAGTCCCTCTAATGTGAAGGAACCTCATTATTTGTTAAACTTTGGTAGCAAAAATGAGTTCGACCCAAGTCTACTCAACTATCATGTTGATGGAAATTGTTATCTGTATGGGGATTCATCAGCAACAAGGACTGACAAGCTTTCGACTTCAAATATGACATCTAAGGATGCCTCTGATAATTCCTTCAGAGCAAAACCTGGAGTTACTTTTACACATAATGGTCCAGATAATTTCTGTTCAGCACTTGATTGTAATGGAGTCATTGCTATGGAGAATGCTTTAGAGAACTTGGATCATTACAACCCTCCTGTTGACTCACCTTGCTGGAGAGGAGCTCCATCTTCTCATAATTCCCCATTTGTATCTTCAGAGGCTGTTTCTGTGCAGCTTGAAAAGAAACTTGAAGCTTGTGGTGATGGTCAAGAACTTAAATTTATGCCTATGAATACTGCTAACATGGTCAGGCTTCCTTCTGAAAAACCAGGTGAAAGCAGTATGAATGTTGAGAATGGGAGTGTGGAAGATAGTTCAGTCTCTTTCTTGAAATTGCCTTCTGTCTCTATCATGTCATCTAGAGATCATCTACCTGACGTCGTTGGGAAAGCAGGACCCTATAACAGAGTAACAAGTTCTGCACGTAAGATAAATTTTTCTGATGATGCAAGTGAACAAAAGAACAGTAATGTCTTATTCAACAAATCAGCGGATGAGGTTGAGAAGTCATCTTGCACCATTGAACAAAATGTTACAGAAGGTAGATTGGCTTCTAAAAATTTGCTCACCTTTGAGACTGATTTTTCTGATCTTGTGATGAAGATAAATGATGTCTCAGGCTGTGGTTCATCTCATATGTCGTGCCATGAAGTAAAAAGTCTTTCATGCTTGCCATCCTCTGTAGAAGATGTTTCTACTCAGCATTCTAAATTCTTTGGGAAAGAACCAGTTTCAACTAACAGCATAGGTGTTCTATTAGATACAATGCATAACCTGTCAAAATTGCTTCTGCATCACTGCTCCAACAAGTCATCTGAGTTGAAGGAACCAGAACGCAAGTCACTTGAAAAAGTAATAAAAAATCTTAATACATGCATGTCAAAAAATGTTGGACAAGAATCATTTTTAAGCGATCTACATGAGGTACCTTATGCTGTTTTTTATTTTATTAGCCTGTCTGATTGATATGTAACTAAATGGAGGAAATTTGAAATGTTAAATTATGCTTCTCTCCACTATAATGCCTCTTCCTTCTGAAGCCTTTTATAGAAATGCATTTTTGGTTTATCACTGAGCTATAAACTTTCTTCTCAGGGGACAAGCATGGGAAGGCCCCAGGTGGCAGCTATTGATTTCTGGAGTCAGCATGTACAAGAGAAAACGAAGCATTCTGGTAAGAAAGATGAGAAGTGTTCTGATTTCATTCCTTTCGAGAATGGTACAGACATAAAGGCAAGAAATGATAAAATGACCCAGGTATTTGCTTATTTAATTCTTCATTTGTACCGCGATTGATATTGTCATTTCTTCATTTCTATGATAGGGAGGAAAAAGAGATTAAAATTGAAATTATGATTGTTTTCTATCTCCCTTGGTTGAGCCTGCAGGCTATGAAGAAGATTCTGGTTGAGAATTTTCATGAGAAGGATGAGACACACCCACAAGTTCTTTTGTATAAGAATTTATGGCTCGAGGCAGAAGCTGCTTTATGTTCCACCAATTACATGGCTCGTTTCAATAAGATTAAGATTGAAATAGAAGAATCCAAATTGGACAAAAGAAAAGGTTAAAATTTTTCTTCACACTTGATGGATCACATCATAATATATAAGCTTTGGAGTTTTTTTTGCTAAAAATCTTGACTCCTTCAGTTTGGCTATCTGATATAAGGTTTATACTTGTTTTGCTCTACATTTGTCAGAAGATGCATCAGATGAGGATAAAAAATCTAGTTCTAAATTTTCTGCTCAAGTAAACACCAATAAGAAATTAACACAATCAGCTGAGAGTGAATCACCTACTGCTGTTTCTAACCAGAATTCTTCCATCAAAAGCTCTTGCTACCATGCTGATGATGTGACAGCCAGATTTCAAGCACTAAAACAGCGGCTTAACAATTCTAGTTCTGTTCATACTAGAGAGCTTGATGAACTTTCGAGCTCCAAGCTTTGTCCGGATTTGGATGGTGTTGACCTATTGGCAACTGAAGTAAAGGACAACTCTACTCTAGGCCTGTCATCTCAAGACTCCATTGTACAAGGAATAGCCTGCCAGACAGAAGATGGTGAAGCCTCTGTAATGGCTAGGTTTCAAATTCTGAAAAATCGCGACTTTGACAATTTGGATCCAAATGAGGTGGAAAGGAAACTACTTCCAGAGGTTGTTGATCTTCCATTTGCAGGAATGACAAAGCAAATACCCATTGATAAAGACATATCAGAGGATGTAACATCGGGTGTTAACCTAGAACCTGTTTCACAGCATCATGTGACCAACCAAGCAGGAGAAGAGCTAGTTGTCCAGCATGACTTCATGATACAGTCTCCTGGAAACCATTCCTCTTCAGGTAGGTATGACAATTGTTCTTCAGACTGGGAACATGTATTGAAGGAGGAGTTTTCAGGACAAAACAGTTGAATCAAAACTCGATCGAAGTTGTTATCCTGTGGTGAATAATACCTTGTTCTCATAAACATATCTGTAAGTGTGTGGAACTCCAACTCTGAGTTGCTCAGAACATACTGCTCTCCAACCTTGTAGAAGAGCTGTTAAAAACTTACTTAGGATAAACTTGTTATGCATCTTTCTATTCTTGTTTGACTCTTTAAAGGTTTTTAATCCTTGTTGGTTATCTTTCAATTATAGTTTTGTGGCTGCTAAATATTGGGTATTGGTCTACTGAAAATAAGAAACTACATAGGTTTCCGCTAGGCATTTAGATATCAGCTGCTGTGCATGCATAGTGTAGCGGGAACCGAAGCTGATGTTATGACATTACCGTGTCAAAATCAAACTGCATAAATCTTAGTGGTGCATGAAATTTAAACTATATGAAAATGGACATATTTGTTTCAACACACTAGGTTTTTTCGTTTCTTTTTGAATTATAATAATCTAGCTTGAGGTAGAAAAGATGAAAGAATGATGGGTTGTTTCTATAGTTTAAAATAATTTACTGTTTTGGAGGTCAGCCACTATTGGCTATTAAGATCCCTTGGATTGGCATGAGAGATGATCCTCAGATTCATGATAGAAGACCTTTCATTATCCAAGCTAACAGCGGTGTGCAATGGCCTTTTTTTTTATTTTTTTGGTCAAATTATACAGATGGCCTTGTACTATCCGTTTTCATTAGTATAATTTGATTATTTTAGTCCCTCTACTTTTCATTCAAGTAAAATATCAAAAATCATAACTAATAAAAGTTATTAGCTTATTACCCAAAATTAAGAAGCTAAACATTAATTCGTTTCTCATCATCAAATCATATAAAAATTCTGTTGTTGCATGTTCTGAAGGGCCAAAAATAAGTTGAATCAAATTGCAAAATTTTGTTACACCAAGGGTAAAGAAGCAATCAGTCACATGGAAGCTGATAATGAACAGGGAGAAAATTTAAAATCAGAAAAAGATATTAAAGATGACCTAGCTCAACTGCTGCAACTACTGCAACTACTAGAATGTTGATACTAATTCCGAACTTCAGCAACCTCATCGACAGCCTGAGAGAATGCACTGCAAGACAGGAAAGACAACTTAAGTGGTAAGTTCCATAATAGCACTAACAATGTCCCCCTTGTGAGTCTTGAGAGCCTTGACAGCCTTGCTCCTCGACACCCCAGCCTGTGTCATGACCAAGTCAATGTCCCTTTGCTCTACTCCAGTCTCGTCGATTTCTTCCTCTTCCTCATCCGCTGCTGTTCCAGCTGCTGCTGCAGAGGTGTCTGATTTTGCCATCACAGAGGCCAAGTCCGGCATCCTGAACTGCTGAGCAGCTTGGGTCTGTAGCTGAGAACTCAAATCCTCTATCTTAGCCTCGCCGAAGATGACATACGTCTCAGAATTCGGGCTCTTGAAGACATCAGGTTTGGAGATGAAAAACAATATCTGAATCCAAGATAAACTGGGTCATAGTACCATTCATTAATCCGTTCATCAAGTAAGCTCAACTGGTTTAAAAGAAAATGACAGAAACCATACATTCTTGGTTCTTTTGATGGTGACCCTGCTTACATCAGTAACAGGCTTCATCCCCAGCTTTAACATTGCCTTCCGGCTCTTCTTCTCGCTTCTGCTTTGCTTTGAACTGGCATTAGCACCTGCAACATATATTCCAATCAAACTATAAAAGCTGCTCTATAGAAATATCCACATAACTAACTTTAGATGAGACAATTAGATAAAAAGATTTGAAATAACACCAAGTACATCAAAAAGTAATAAAAATTCCAAAAAAAAAAAAAAAGATTAAGCAAAACTTCTCTTAATTCATAAAGCATCACTAAAATCATTGGGAAATATAAATAATAATAAGAGAGGAGAGAAACCCTGAGCACTATCTTCCTTATCATCGTCATCCTCCTCCTCCTCGTCATCTTCTATCTCAATTTCCTTGACGTCCTCAACCACAGCCTCCTCCTACTCGCTCTGCAAATGATACAATATTAACTCTCAAAAAGAGAGAGGGAGTGGGAAAGAATTAAAGAAGAGAAAGAATGAGGCGGAACCAAAGGCTTCTTTTGGGGTTCCTCAGCGGAAGGATTAGGAAGGAGTTCAGTGTCAGGGTGGGCTGCTTCAACCACGGGACCTGGCGACATGCTTATGGTTGCTGGATAGGGTTTAAGCTGGATAGGAAGCAAGGGGGATAAAGAATGGATAATGCTTAGTGCGGACACTCATAAGTAACGACTTCTGATATTATGCGGGGTTTAGTTTCTTGTTTAACATATATTGGGCTGCACTTAAGGCCCGTTTTCAGGACCTCTCTTGTCTGCCCTGCACTTCCCACCCAAAATGTAACATAACGCACCACACCCTCGTCAATGCCTTGTATTCTATATATCACTAAGAATATAGGAGTCTTTTTCAATTTTTCCCCCAAACTAGAAATTAAGCCTTTACTATTAGGAATAAATATTAAAATTATACATTAATTTTGATCCAATATGCAATGCTATACCTAAATTTTGATTTGATTCAATTTTCACAAATAATTTATAACATTATTAAATTAGCACCATTTTACATTGGTATATTGCATACAAAAATATTTATATTAATCCAATATGGAAATAGATGTATATATTCATTTCTTCAAATGTGTATAGTTGAACCAAAATCAAAGTTGCATTTATACATATGAACAACAATTCAAGTTTCATATATATACTTGTGCCACGGGTCGCGGTTCAAAGCCAGCGACCATTGCACAAAGAACATTCCATGGAGGTCAATCTATTAAATGGGGCTCATTTGACTTACATAAACTGGCTCGATTCAAAGAACAAGTGACAAAGTCCATCTACCTGAAGCTTTGGTGGCCTAGTTAAACACTTATGGAAATTTAAGGTCATCATTGTAAATAGGGAAAGTAATCATAGAAGATTTGTAATCTGATAAGATTTGATTTTATAATCTTGGGGATTATATAAATCCCTTAATTGTAGATATGTTTCGATCTCGTCCGTCAATGTAAAGCTAGTTGTACCGTTGGATTTGGGGGAGCTCAACTATAAATAGAGGGTCTCTCCCTCATTTGTAATCATCCATTATACCATATTCTTTGAGTTAAAGAATATATTGAGAGCATTTACTCAAACACTTGGTATGATTTGCTTTTTTGCAGCTATTTGGTTCTTTCAAGCTTTCTTTTGTCTTTGATTTGCTTCTGTTCTATTTCCGATGCCTTAAAAGAATTTCTACCGATAATTTTCACTTTACAAGAGTTAGGTTGACTTAGGCACATTTAAAGTGAAGAAATCGTTTAAATCTGTACAAATTACGAGACGAAAGGTCTATCCCCATTATAGTTAGTATCTGATCTAAGGTTATGAAGGCATCGGTCGATATGACGAAAGAAGTTACCAATCAGACTGAGCCGATGAAGACCTGTGGGATGGCTAGGAAAGCAAGTCGATCGAGGGACATGTTGTCAGCTTTGGAAGGACGAGTGGTCAATCTTGAGGAGTTCGTGGGGGGACATGATGTAACACCCCAAAATAGGGCCTAGGAGTTTTAGGGGTAATTTAGAAATTTTAACCTTAGAGTGATCAGAATTTTGTGACATGAATTATTCGTAATAAGTTTTTTACTATGGTTTTTAGAAAATTAAATCAATTTCTGAAAATGAGTTTTAAATACCTTTAATTTCGAAAATAGGATTGATTTGTAAAAGAGTAAAAATTTAGAGTTTTTAAAAGGCAATTAAATCAATTTTTAATTTTCACCCTCTTTCCCCCTTTATATTCACAAAACCCATGTTAGTCTTCTCAATCCTTTGTGGTTGTCGTCCCTTGTTTTCCAATCTCTTCTTATTCAAGTTTTGATTCTAAAACTCCAATCTTTTTATTTCTATCATCACCCAAGCCTTAAACCTCCATTAAATACTAAGAAAAACACTCAAAATCACCATAGTTTTCTCCATTATCAAGCTTTCGAGTTTTTTGGGTTTTCGCACAAACTTTAGGATTTTCGTCAACTAAGGTAACGATTCGATTCCTCAGGATTTTCTAATGTTATATAGTCTTTAAAACTAAGTTTTTAGCCATTAAATAGCATGTTTTAAATAAATGTCAAAAATTGGGTTGTTAATGGTTAATTTTGAGATTTTGGATAAAAACATAGTTTCAAAGTGTTTTTCAATTAGTTTTGACATGATTAGAAGCTTTCTAAACTTACTTTAAAGTTTTGTTAAATAATTCTAACATTTTAATGAATTTTTAGAAAATAGCCAAAAACATGTCGAAAAAGTTGATATCATGAATTGAGTAGTTTTGTGTAGTTTAAAGGTTGTGAATTAGTCGTAGGTGAAGTATAAGATGAACGGAATTGGTTTTAGGCAAAAATATTAAGTATAGACTGAGATATTTAAATTTTAAGTTCTCTATGTCGAAGGTTTCAGTCAAAAAAGAACCTAACTTAGGCTTGTGTTTTTGGATTGCTTGATGCGAGTCTTTGGTTGATGTATGAATGTGTTGTTGTGTGAATTTTTTGTGTTGAAGTTCCAGATTCGATAAGACCTTCTGCGAGTAGAGATAAAGGCAAGTAAAAGCTAGTTTGAGCTTTCAGCTTTTCAGCAAAAGCATAATTGGTGAGTGTTTGAAATAAGTTCTTGTGGACATATTCAATGCGTTATTTGGGAATTTAGTGGTGGCCTAAATCCCTACTCTAAATTCCAAGTGTAAGCTTTCTCATACCTATGTTATCTTGTGAACCATGTGTTTGTTAATATATGAATTGAGATAAGATGTTATAACATGTGATATGTGGTTATGATAATTGTTGTGAAAGTGCAAATGTGTAATGATATGTATATGTGAAATGTTAGTGACAGTTTTTTTATAAAGATACAAATATGCAATGATAGTGCATGGAAAATTGGTAAGTGATATGTGTTTTATTTCGAATATTTTGGCCTTGTGATCTTGAAATCGTTGGATATAATTGGCATGTCATAGGATTGTGAGTGCTCACCTATATGTATAGTGATTTTGGGCGTTGAGGCCCTGGGACATGTTGGAGGGATAAGGAAATGTGAGCTAAGCTCCATTCAACGGGACAAGTGAGGGGAAATAAGGAAAGTGTTATGCTTCACTTTTCAGACATGTTTGACTCTATGAATTTATATGGTGTGTTGGAGATCCTTGTATCCGATGAGTGATGGTAGAGCTCACTTTTATGTTTCATAGCTCAAGTGCAAAATTATCTTAGATTATGAAAATGTGTGTATTGTGATATGTGTTTATATGACATGTGACCATTATGCAATTTATCTATAAACATGTTTTTGAGTATTATGATATATGCTTGAATGATATGTGATTATATAAGTACTGTGATATATGCTTGAACTTTATGTGATTATATGAGTATTGTGATATATGCTTAAATGTTATGTGATTATATGTGTAATGTGATACTTGCTTAAAACTAAATATGATTACCATGTAAATGAACTAGTAAATAATGCACGAATAAGAATAATATGACATTAGAGTTGGAACTGCTGAGGTTATGCTATATGGTTGTTTCATTAATGCTTGATGAATTGTTTGCATGGTAGTTATTCTAGGCATTCACTGAGCTTGTTAAGCTCACCCACTCATTTTAAACCATTGTAGAGTAGTTAACTGTCGGTTTGAGCGGTGTGGTTTCGAGAGGTGATCTAAGCAAGTCTTTTTCTTTTATTTCGTAGGTGTTATTGTTAATTGTTTATGTTTTGGGAATTAGGCAATGTGGTAGAATTTTACTAATATTTTCCATGATGTTTTGGTTGCTTCCGTAGACTATATGCTCTTAAGTTTATGAGATTCGTTTCATATTATGTTGATTATAGCTCGGACTTACTTTCGATGTTTGAGACTAGTATTCGGCTGTTTTGATGTTTATTTGATGATAATATGTTAGCATGATGGATTGGTATATGTTGGAATGATTTAAATGCTCAAGTATGTTGTACTTTTTTGGTCTGGAGTAGAGGTATCAATATTCGTGTTGTAAAAATGACACCTTTGTGATTTGAAATGCGTAGGGACACAGTAACGTAATTTGGTATCGATACCTTATCTAGAGTATCGATACTTGAGGTAATTTTATCGATACTTTTGCAAAGGTACCGCTATTTTTTGAGACTTCGATTTTAGACGAGAAACAGAATGCTGATTTGGTACCAATTTTCTATATGGTATCGACCAGTACCAGGAAAATATTAATACCCTTATCCTAGTATCGATACCTATGTGATTGTCTTAGAAATTTTGCTAAGTGGTCCTAAAGCATGTTTAATTATTATTATAAGTTTACTAAAAGTATGTTTGGCATGTTCTAATGATGATTGATATATGTTTGACTAAAAATTTATAATATCACTAATAAAGAGAATGATTTTTTTAATAATGTGAGAATTTACTATGAGTATGATATGAGACGGTGGTGTGACATCTTTATATTTAGGCTTAGCGACCAGGCCGAATATAGGGTGTTACACATAAAGGAGACACTCGAGGTAGTCAAGGGATACACCAATGAGTTGGACTCAATGAAAGAGCATCTCAAGGACTTTGTGTTGATTCCTTTCAATTCCATTAGGGAAAAGCTGGCAAGAAGGGATGATGCTCTCGAGTCTATGGTGTTAGCCTTGAAGAAAGAGATCGTAGAGCTTAAAGGAGAGTTCACGATTTACAAGGTTTCTTTGAGTAATAGGATGTTTGATTCGGGGCCAAAGCAATAAGCAATGAATGTTGTAACACCTCTAACCCTGTTCGATTGTCGGACCCGAGGTATAGGATACTATAATAACCAGCTTTAAATAAATATGATTTATTTAGACATTCAACTAAACAATAAATCATCTCATAACCCAAGCATGATATGATTTATAAACAAATATGAGTCCCAGATGAGCTTACAAAAGCTTTTAAACCAACCCAAAAAAAATAAGGACTTAATTGAAAACTTAGCAAAAAGCATAGAAATTTTTGCAAATAGGGGTCACATGGTTGTGTGGCAAGCTGAGACTGTGTAGCTATGAGTCACAGGATCGTGTACTTAAACCGTGTAACTCACTAATGTCGTGGGCAAAAATAAGAGATTCAATTACGAAACAAACATGTGCATATGGCTAGCCCGTGTTACAAACTGTAATCGTGTATATATATACTCCATAATCTACAATGAGCATACAGTCATGTCACCTGCCTGTGTGTGACACACGACCATATGTTAGCCCGTGTAAAGCAAAAAATAACCCATTTGATGCATGTTACAATCCAATTCCCAAAAATGACCTAAAATGCACTTATCAACCAACATAAACCTGTTCAAAACTTATTCATTCCATAGCAAAACACTTCTCTAAACATACAACCAGTATGCCACATTTGGCACCAACACAACCATCAAATATAAGTCCACAATTCATATCATAACTCTTAACCATTTTATACCACAAGCTAGGTCACATACATGTGTCTAAGCTTTGCCATTAGCATTTGCAAATAACCATCCAACATTTACTTAAGTTACCATATGCACATATTTATATATCCAAAGCTCAACAATTTCAAAACACAAACACATACTTTATATTACAAGTAATTGACCATCCTATATACATGCCACATATAACCAAGCTCGAAACAACAAAAGTCTACCGAATCAGGAGATGAAGGGTGTGAGCTTCTCACTGATCTAAATTACACGTTCCGGATGTCCAAAATCTACAGAGAAGTGGTAACAACGGGTAAGTACTATGCATACTTAGTAAGCCCACACAATATAAACGACTTACTTACCTTAATCATTTAATACATAAAGCACCATATGCAAACCAATTTCCCTACCAAAGCATAACACAATAACATCAAATAGGTGAGACTTTGGTTTATGACTTTATTTGTTGTTTCAAATCATTCAATCATAGTGAACAAGTTGAGTTGTGGAATATTGAATATATTTTCTTGAAAACTTTACCAAGGGTAAAATAGTCATAATTTTGTCGAAGGTAAAATTTGGCTGAGAAAATTATTTAATTAGAAAAATTAATGTTTATTTTGGAAAATAGAAAAATATTTATTAGGTTGGATTAAATTATAAAGTGTTGGGTTAAAAGTCTAGACAACACATATAATTGGGTCCAATACAATGAGAGGCTTGAATCCCCCATCATAATACATATAAGGGGAAACACACCCTATTATTCCCTCTCCCTCTCCTAGTTGGGTTAGGAAGTTGTTTTTCTATTTGAAATATACCTCTACAATTCAATAAGGGTTCTACCTTCTCTCCCTATAAATAGATGGCACAGGTAGAATTATATACACAACTTTGAGAGATTGTTACTATGTCGAAAAATAGAGAGAATTTATTCTCAACTATTATATATGTTTTTCCAGAATAAAACTTCTACCAGTTTCTATTAAAGAAGAGAGAATTTTTGTTTTCACCACAAATAAAAGAGAGAAAACCTTTTCTAGTTCTATGTTTCAATTCAATTGGTTCTAGCCCATACTCGAAGCAGTTCGTGGTACGAAAATAATAGAGAAGATCATTTGGTTAAAAGTCGAGAACAACGTACGTCACTAAGCCAAAAACATAAGTATGAACTAGGATAGAGTTTATTGCTATAAATATCACAAATCGAGTCGATTTTAAAAATTTTAATTTTTCATTGTGCAAGAAAATCATTTTCAAATTGTATTTTTTCCAACAAGAGCATGAGTAGCTAAATACTAAGTGGTTGGTTGATGGAAGTGATAGGTAATTGACTTTTTGGTTCAAGGACTACATCACAAAAGTTGAACTAAATCTAATAGACTTCAAAACTTAGGATTGACGAACATAAGGGAAAATTAAGATAACTGAGACCGAGAGGAGATATTATCGGGCATCAATTTGATAGTCCCAGTTTAGTTTAGTGAGGTTGAAAGATAAATCTAACTAATTTGTTGAAATTGGTAAAGTTCAGGTCGAGAGGTGAAATTAAACCAATTTAGGAGTAATAGCGATTTAGATCCCTAAATCAAAGGTTAACCAATCTCATGGAAATCAGGCAACCGCTGCCTGTTATTGTATTTGTTTAAATTTTCTATTTTCATATTTGTTTCATTTATAATTTAGTCCTTCATTCTTTTTAGGTAATTCATTAGCATAATTAAACTTGTGAATGACCTATTGTAATATAGGAACTAGTGAATAGTTAGCTAGACTCTTTTAATCCCATGTTTATCATGTAAGAATTACTTAATCACCTAATCCTTTGGGTTCAATCGTTTGGAATACTCTGGTGTTCCATCGAACACTATAAATATTACAACTGACACTGTTCGCTTGTAGTTAAAACCGCACCTTTAAAATTGTCTTATAAAATTATTTGTTTTACGCACACAAGTGATAGATGGTCAAGTTATTGATGCCATTGTTGATGAGGTGATGTTTGATTAAGTGAACTTTAGTTTTATTGCATGGTATCTAGGGATATAATTGACAAAACTTAGGTTTATAGGTATGAAACTTCTTTTCTTTTGTCTTTGTTTCTTATTTTGTTTTGGAAAATTTGTGTTGATTTATTTTAATTCTTTGTGTTTGCAGGAAGTAGTTTATGACTGAAACCGGTAACGAGGTCGTACCATTCGAACTGGAACAAGAAAGAATCTTAACACATGCTTGAAGGGGAAAAATTTTGAAAAGAGCCCATCCTTCACAAATAGACCAATTGATTGACGATCTGAGAGTAAAAGAACGTCCACGACCACCACTACAGCAAGTACCTATGGAGCAACACACGTTGCGCGACTATGCCATGCCTAATTTAAAGGTAGTCTGAAGGAGTATTAACCATCCCACAACTAATGTTAACAATTTTGAAATAACATCGACGATGATCCAGATAATCCAAGGGAATCTCCAATTTTAGGGATCAATGAACGATGATCCTAACCAAAATCTCAAGGGCTTCTTAATCCTTTGCAACACTTTTAAATATAACGGGGTAACTGATGACACCATACGTCTTCAATTATTGTTTTTATCATTAACTGATGATGCTTTTATGTGGTTAGATTCACAGTCGGTTGACTTGATCAATACGTGAGACGAGTTGGCAAGTCAGTTCCTAGCCAAGTATTTACTTCCAAGCAAGACAATGAAGTTGTAGATGGACATTACTGTTAGAGTATGCCCAAAGATCAATCATGAGATGGTTGTAATAACATACTTGATTTATCATATTTATTAATATAAGGCGTTACCATTATTATTTCAGTTTTTTTTATGTGTATAAATAAACTATTTTATAATAATGTCCTGAGAATAATATGATTATTCTTAAAAGGTCCTTAGTCAAGTATTATTGTTGGCTAGGACAACAATAATGCATTAAGGCTAACATGTAATTGGTTGATGATAAAGAGTTGTCACTGATATGGAATGTCAAAATCGATGCATGAATATGTGTGTTAGAGAACAACATATTGGACTGACCCGTTTTGAGTATGTTTCTTGGATTATTATATAATTGTCACAACATTACTCATAGTGATTAATATGTATATGATCTTCAGACTTGAGATCATTATAATCCTAACATCGTGAGTTGTATATTTTGATACTGATCAAACGCATAATCAGAATCGGTTGTTCTATAAAGGCTGATGTTGGATATACCACGATCTGTGTAGAGGGATATGGTTGATCGATATAAGATAAGTCCCTCCTACATAATGGGAGTAATATTTTAGGCCACTTGATTGAGTGAGACTAGAAATGCATGGCCATGCTCAAATAAGCTGATATGAGATGTCATACTTATTTGTATATCATAGTCTACTTAAGATATCAATGAACATGGACTAGACTATGCAAGTGTGACTATTTCATGACTTGTGTCCAATCCAGAGATAAAGGACTTAAGGATTATTGCATGAAAGGTTAATCATAAAAAGGTTATGTCGAATCATGATTTCTTGTGACTTAGGTAGCAATGATGCATTGCTAGGTGCCACTCATTGTTTGTAACATTAGAATAGTTCTAGTATTATTGCTAACGTTACAAGAACCTACAGGGTCACACCCTATAGTTGAAATGAACGGAATAAAACATAGTTGGTATTGTGTTTGGTTGTCGCTTGAATTAAATTAATTATAAAATTAATTTAATTGGTTAATCAAATATCGAATACAATATATGTACAAGGTTGTTGTACGCATAATGAGAACATGAATTTGGTTCGTATATAAATTTAAATAAATATATAGTTTACCGAAATCGTTATTATAATTAATGTAATTATAATTTTAGGTTTAAAAATATTTTTATATTTATTTAATTTTTAAAAATCCTAAAAGTAGATATAAAATCTTGTTTTTTCTTTGCTTGGTGGGTCTAGCGGCTGTCAAAGCAAAGTCTTTTCCAAAACAATTTTGGGGATTCTTTCCGTTCATTGTCAACTGGGTGGATTACGTAGAGGCCGGAGTCACAATAGATTGCGGCTTGGTTCGATAGAAGATCAGATTACTCATTGCCAAGGCGTCGCTATCTACTTAGAATAAAGATTCGGTAATTTCAAAACCTTTATTTCACCCGGATTCATTCCTCACACATGGATCTATGGTTAGGATCACCAGATGTTTTATTTTTCCACTGCGCCGTAGGGGTTCCGGCGTTCCAACAGTGGTATCAGAGCCACTTGTGATAAGGACTCGGGTTTAAATACTTAGGTGATGCAATTGTGTAAGATGCATGCTTTAATTTTATTACGTTTCCGACTGTTTAAATTGTTTAAGAATAACCAGATAACCGTTGCTTTTAACAATGGATTAAATGTTAATCATGGTGTTATGACCTATTCGGTTTTATGTTATTACTGTTAAGTGTTAACAGATATGTAATGGTGCGATGGTGGTGCTTACAGTTTCCAGTAAGAGTTAACTGGTTAGTGGAACAAGGGTTGTTCTGGCATGAAACCTCAAGGATTAAAATCCCAAAAACACGATTCTGTTGATAAAAGTTATCAAATCATGAGGTTTCATTTGAATGGGGTATGCAGTTCGTACCGCGGGGCGGAACCCCATCTTCTTAAAGTATGTTTTATAATAAATTAAACTAGGTAGCCATAAAGTTGAAAGGATATGTTATAATTCACCTTAACAAAACGTTGAATTATGTATGCTATTTTTTACATGCACGGTGTTTGAAATGCATAGTTATAGCCTGATGACTTATTTGATAAAAGGCTGTAATTTTATAAATACGGCCTACGTGTCGTGCCTTACTACTATGCTCTTGTATTTCTCTTCTCATCTTACTCCATCGTATGTAAAACGAGTTTCTGCATATTGTAATTTGCAAGAGTTGGTGTGGGCTAGACGAGAAGGAAGATGGGCCAACTAGTGTGGACCGATAGCTTGTGAAACGGCTTACACCTTTAGGTCTCCTTTTGGTTCTCCCATTGGCTTGGGTTGCACCACCTTAGTTTATGGGCTATAACTATTGCATTTATTTATTGCTTTATTTATTCATGTATGAGATGCTATGGATGTCTAAAGCATGCCAAATTTTAAATATGCTAAAATTTGATAATAATGAACCACATTAATTGATGAGATCAATTAAATAACTAAATGGACTAAAGTAAACCATAATTGGTGAGATGGAACAACCTTAACAAAATCCCTCTATTAAAATATTAAGTCAATATAGCCTTCTAATTTTGCCCTCGTTAAGGCTTCAATCAATATTGTGTAGGTTCTGCTAAAGGGAAGTACTAGTATTTATCTTGGTTAAATGCGAAGAATAAACAAGTGATATTTACTGGTTAAAATTGGTTAATGACTTAACTAGGTTATTCTAATAGGATTAGAAACCTAGAGGTAAGTAATTTGGATAAATCATAAGATGATTAGAACAAGAGTTGTTCACCAAACTTTAGGAGTTACATATGATGTAATTAGCAATTGTTGCTTACCTAGATAACCATAATCTTGAGAGTAAAGCCAAAGCTGACTTAAGAGGAGGTGAAATATGGATCCTTAACCCACATGAAATACTTTTCGACAAAGTCTTTCCAAAACTAATATATGAGGGTTATTAATTTTGTAATAAAATAGTGGGAACATCATTTAATAAAGTCCTTTTAATGATTGATATAAACTTGGTAAATTTACACACGCATATTTTATTGTTGTAGATATATTATGGTTGCAAACATCATTGCGATCGGTCCTTGAGAAGGACAAATTGAATGGTTTGAATTTTCTTGACTGGTTTCGTAACTTGAAAATTGTCCTCAAACAAGAACGTAAATTATATGTCATTGAATAATCGCTTCCTAATGAACCACCCGCTAATGCCTCAAGGGCTGATAGAGATGCTTACAAGAAGCATCTCGATGACATGGTAGACGTTGGATGTCTTATGCTTGCCACTATGAATCCTGTGCTTCAGAAGCAACATGAGGACATGGTTGCTTATGAAATGATTGAGCACCTGAAAGAACTTTATCAGGGGCAAGCACAGCAAGAGAGGTTTGATATCTCTAAGGCCCTATTCCAGTGTAAGTTGGCTGAAGGAAGCCCAGTAGGACCTCATGTCCTTAAGATGATTGGCTATATTGAAAGCCTGTCTAAGCTTGGGTTTCCATTGAGCCAAGAGTTGGCCACTGATGTTATTCTGCAATCGTTGCCGGATAGCTAAAGCCAGTTTGTCCTCAATTTCAATATGAATGAAATTGACAAGACTCTGCCATAGTTGCTCAGTATGTTACAAACTACTTAAGGCAACATGAAAAAGGTTGGACCCAAGCCCATACTGATGGTCCGTAATAACAAGGGCAAGGGAAAGACCAAAGTTCAGACAAAGCCCAATGGCAAAGGTAGGCCCAAGCCTGGAAAAGTAAAGGCTGCATTGTAACCTAAAGGTGGGATGGCTAAGGAAGGAAACTGCTTTCATTGTGGTGTGACTGGACATTGGAAGCACAACTGCCCTATCTATCTTGAGGAAGTCAAGAAGGCCAAAATTAGTGGAACATCTGCTTCAGGTATTTATGTTACTGATATTAATTTATCAACTACTACTTCATGAGTATTAGATACTGGTTGTGGTTCTCACATTTGTACTTCTGTATAGGGACTACAAAGGAGTAGGACTTTGGCTAGAGGAGATGTGGACCTGCGAGTTGGAAATGGAGCAAAAGTTGCTGCATTAGCTGTGGGAACATATAATTTATCTTTGCCTAGTGGACTTGGTTTATGTTTAGAGGATTGTTATTATGTGCCCAGTTTGACTAAAAACATTATTTCAATTTCTTGTTTAGACAAAATTGGTTTTGAGATAATTATTAAGAATAATTGTTGTTCCTTTTATCTCAATAATGTTTTCTATGGTTCGACACAATTGATTAATGGCCTCTATATTTTAGATCAAATGAATCCCATTTACAACATAAATACTAAAAGATCGAAAATAAATGACTCAAATCAAACTTATCTATGTCATTGTCATTTGGGCCACATAAGTGAGGAACGCATATCCAAGCTCCATAAAAATGGTCTCTTGGATTCATTTGTTTTTGAACAATTTGAAAGTATGTGAATCTTGCTTATTGAGAAAAATGACTAAATCTCTTTTTACTGGTAAAAGTGAACGAGTTAGTGATTTATTAGGCCTAATACATTCTGATGTATGTGGGCCAATAAATACACAGGGTAGAGGTGGATTTCACTACTTCATTACTTTCACTGATGATTTCAGTAGATATGGTATGTCTGTCTCATGCGCCATAAGTCTGAGTCCCTTGAAAAGTTCAAGGAATCCAAAAATGAAGTACAAAATCAACTAGGCAAAACTATCAACACACTTCGATCTGATCGAGGTGGAAAGTATTTGAGCTTAGAGTTTGATGCTCTTTTGAAGGAATGTGGGATTATCTCACAACTTACTTCTTATGGTACTCCTCAATGGAATGGAGTTTCTGAGAGAAGAAATCGAACTTTGTTAGACATGGTTCGATCCATGATGAGTCATACTGATCTGCTGACTTCTTTTTAAGGACATTCACTTGAGACAGCTGCTTTCACACTAAATCGTGTTCCATCTAAATCGGTTCAAAAGATGCCATATGAGATGTGGACTGGGAAACGTCCCAGTATGTCTTTTATGAAAATTTGGGGTTGTGAAGCTTATGTTAAACGTCAGACGTCTACTAAGCTTGAACTTAAATCTAAAAAGTGTGTTTTTGTGGGGTATCCAAAAGAAACCAAAGGATATTATTTCTTTAATCCCACTGAGAACAAAATACTTGTTGCTCAGACTGGTGCCTTCCTAGAGAAAGAATTTGTTTCTAGAAAAGGAAGTGGGAAAAAGATTGAACTTGAAGAAATTCTAGAATCACAAAATACCACTGAACCAGAGATAGAACAACAGTAAATTCCACAAGAAATTGAGGAACAAGTAACTACTGTAGAAACACAACCACTGTGTAGATCTTGAAGAAAACGCCAAACACCTGAGAGATGGATTTCTTATTACAACGCATGGTGGCGTTCTTCTTATAGATCAAGATGAGCCTAAGACTTATCAAAAAGGAGTGACGAGCCCAGACTCTGAGAAATGGCTTGAGGCCATAAGATCTGAGATGGATTCCATGTATGAAAACCAAATATGGACTTTGGTTGACCCACCCGAAGGGGTTAAACCCATAGGGTGCAAGTGGGTTTTTAAAAAGAAAACCGACATAGATAGGAATGTACAAAACATACAAGGGGCAATTAGTCGCTAAAGGTTTCACCAAGTTTATGGTGTTGACTATGATGAAACCTATTCTCCTGTAGCTATGTTTAAATCCATCAGGATCTTACTCGCTATAGCTGCATTTCATGACTATGAAATCTGGGAGATGGACGTCAAAACAGCTTTCCTTAACGGGAAACTTGAAGAGGATGTGTACATGACACAACCTGAAGGTTTTGTCAATCCAAAGAATGCTAGAAAGGTATGTAAGCTACAAAGATCCATTTATGGATTAAAGCAAGCTTCTCGAAGTTGGAATCTTCGTTTTAACGATGCAATCAAAGAGTTTGGTTTTATCAAAAATGAAGATGAGCCATGTGTTTACAAGAAAGTTAGTGGGAGCACTATAACATTCTTGGTACTGTATGTGGATGACATACTTATCATAGGAAATGACATACCTACCTTGCAGTCTATTAAGACTTGGTTAGGAAGTTGTTTTTGTATGAAGAACTTGGGCGAAGCCACTTGCATCTTAGGAGTGAAAATCTATAGAGATAGATCAAGATGACTACTAGGTCTAAGCCAAAGTATATACATAGATAAAGTACTGAAAAGGATTAGTATAAAAGAATCTAAGAGAGGATTCCTACCTATGAGACATGGTATTTCACTCTCGAAGGAATATGTCCTTCAACTCCACAATAGAGAGAACGTATGAGTAAAATTCCATATGCTTCTGCTATTGGATCTATCATGTATGCCATGTTATGTACCCGTCCAAATGTCTCATATGCCTTAAGTATGACGGGCAGGTACCAAGTAGATCCTGGTGAAGGTCACTGGACCGCAGTCAAGAATGTCCTTAAGTACTTAAGAAGAACTAAGGATACGTTCCTAATATATGGAGGTGAGGAAGAGTTAAGAGTAAAAGGTTACACTGATGCCAGTTTCCAAATCGACAAGGACTATTCTTGATCACAATCATGTTTTGTGTTTTGCCTCAATGGTGGTGCTGTGAGCCGGAAGAGTTCAAAGCAAAGTACAGTAGCCGATTCTATAACAGAGGCCGAGTATATTACAGCTAGTGAGGCAGCAAAGGAAGCGGTTTGGATCAAGAAGTTCATTACTGAACTAGAGGTTGTGCCTAGCATATCAGATGCTATAGAACTCCAATGTGATAACAATGGAGCAATTGCACAAGCTAAAGAACCTAGATCTCACCAGTGATCCAAACATATACTTAGGCGCTACCATCTTGTTCGAGAGATTATCGATCAAGGGGATGTAGAGATATGTAAAGTACCTACAGATGATAACATTGCTGATCCCCTGACCAAGTCTCTGACACAGCAGAAGCACGGTCGTAACACTAAGTCGCTTGGTATTAGATATATAAGTGATTGGTCTTAGTGCTAGTGGAAGATTGTTAGAGTATGCCCAGTGATCAATCATGAGATGGTTGTAATAACATACTTGATTTATCTTGTTTATTAATATAAGGCGTTACCATTATTATTTCAGTTTTTTTTATGTGTATAAATAAACTATTTTATAATAATGTCCTGAGAATAATATGATTATTCTTAAAAGGTCCATAGTTAATGCATTAAGACTAACATGTAGTTGATTGATGATAAAAAGTTGTCGTTGATATGGAATGTCAAAATTGATGCATGAATATGTGTGTTAGAGAGAAACATATTGGACTGATCTGTTATGAATATGTTTCTTGGATTATTATGTAATTATCACAACATTACTCATAGTGATTAATATGTATATGATCCTCAGACTTGATATCATTATAATCCCAACATCGTGAGTTATATATTTTCATACAGTCAAACGTACACCGTAACTGGTTTTTCTATAAAGGCTGATGTTGGATATACCACGATCTGTGTAAAGGGATATGGTTGATCGATATATGATAAGTCCCTCCTACATAATGGGAGTAATATCTTAGGCCACTTGATTGAGTGAGACTAGAAATGCATGGCCATGCTCAAATAAGCTGATATGAGATGTCATACTTATTTGTATATCATAGTCTACTTAAAATATGAAGGAACATAGAATGGACTATGGAAGTGTGACTATCCCATGACTTGTGTCCAATCTAGAGATAAAGGACTAAAGGATTATTTCATGAAAGGTTAATCATAAAAAGGTTATGTCAAATCATAATTTCTTGTGACTTAGGTAGCAATGATGCATTGCTAGGTGCCACTCATTGTTTGTAACATTGGAATCGTTCTAGTATTACTGCTAACGTTACAAGAACCTACAGAGTCACACCCTATAGTTGAAATGAATGGAATAAAACATAGTTGGTATTGTGTTTGGTTGTCGCTTGAATTAATTTAATTGGGTAATCAAATATCAATTACATTATCTGTACAAGGTTGTTGTACGCATAATGAGAACATGAATTTGGTTCATATATAAATTCAAATAAATATATAGTTTACCTAAATTATTATTATAATTAATGTGATTATAATTTTCGGTTTAAAAACATTATTATATTTATTTAATTTCTAGAAACCCTAAAAATAGATATAAAATACCATTTTTTCTTTGCTTGGTGGGTCTAGCAGCCGTCAAAGTAAAGTATTTTCCAAAACAATTTTGGGGATTCCTTCTGTTCATTGTCAACTGGGTGGATTACGTACAGGCCGGAGTCACGATAGATTGTGGCTTGGTTTGATACTAGATCAGATTACTCGTTGTCGAGGTGTCGCTGTCTACTTAGCATAAAGATTCGGTAATTTTGAAACCTTTATTGCACCCCGATTCATTCCTCACACATGGATTCATAGTTAGGATCGCTGGATGTTTTATTTTTCCGCTACGCCGTAGGGGTGCCGATGTTCCATCAATTACAAACTACCTTCAGCTCGAGGGAGAGTCAATTTGTGAAGTGTAGGAGTGTTTCAAATTAATGCTACATGAATGTCCCTACCATGGTCTACAAGATTGGTTGTAGTTACAAAATTTTTTTAATAGGCTAGGTGGGAATTTGTGATCTAGTCTTGACAGAGCGTCCGCGAGGGTGTTCATGTCGAAGACTTATGCTGAAGGTTGTCAATTAATTGAGGATATGACAATGAATTCTTACATGTGGTCGGATGAGTGTTTCATATACCGAGCTAAGCAACTGACTGTCAATGCGAACGAAAATGAGGATAAGTTCCAACAGATCCTCGAGAGGCTTAACCGCCTCGAGATAAGCTCAACACGTTTACAAACCCCAAACCAACCCCCTTTAACCAATCCAAATGTAGGACATGATGGTGAAGGCACGAATTGGGAAAGCCACAATGAAATAAATCATGTAGGAGTAAACTGCTTAGAAAATAGGGGATACAACCTGTACTTTAACACCTATAGTCTAGGGTGGCGAGATCACCCCAACCTTAGGTGGGGAGGGAACCAAAGGGGACCTTCCAACCAAGGAGTACCCAACTTCAATCCAGCTAGACCCAACGCTCCAAAACAACCCCCACAACCATATCGACCACCTTAAGAGCTCAAGAGGAAACCCATCTACAATAGTGACCCCTCCGATGCCTATCCGAGTTAGTAAGCTCGATGAAGGAATGCATTCGGTGCATACGAATATGCGCCAAATGCAAGGTCTATTAGACTAAATCCTTCAAGTGTCGCAAAGTAATTCAACTTCTAGCATTCCTAGCAACATCGAGCCTAACCCAAAAGGGGAAGGGTAGAGCATGGAAAGGCCATTACTCTTAGATCCGGAGTAGTCATTAAGGAGTTGATTAGGCCTGCTAGTGGAGAGAAGGTGAGAGAGAAGGACCTTAATACTCATACTCCTAGTGTTGGAGATGTAAGAAACAATCCGGTTTGAAAATGATTTTCTTGCACAACTAATGGAAAATTAAAATTTTGAAAACCTGTTCGAGTTTTTATATTTATAGCAATAAACCTTAACCAAATATGCACCTAAGTTTTTTTATAAGCGAATCCTTGATGTTTTTCGGCTTTCAACCAAAAAATCTTCTCCGCTATTCTCATACCATAAACTACTTAGAGTGTGGGTTCGAACTAATTGAACCAACACACAAAACTAGAAAAAGTTCTTTTTGGGGTGAAAACGGAAATTTTCTCTTCTTTAATAGAAATCGGTAAAATTTTTATTTTCGAAAAATATATTAAAGTTGAGAATAGCTTTAATGGTTCCATTTATCTATAAGAAGAAAAGGTGCCTTGTAGAGTTGTAGAGGTTTATTTTAAATAGAGAAACAACATCCTACTTGGAGCAGAAGAGGGGTGAACGACTCACCGTTGTATTTGTACTAGGGTTGCCACCCCCTTCATATTATATGAGGGGTTTTGGGCCTCTCTCACATCGGGTTCAGTTACGAGTACTTCTTGAGCCTTTTTGACCGAGTACTCTATAATGTGATCCAACCCAATTCAATTTTTCTATTTCCCAAAAAAAACTTTAATATTTACATATTAAATTCTCATCCCAATTTTACTCTAGTAAAATTTTGACAATTTTACCCTTGGTAAATTTTTGAGAAATTTTGTTCCATATATCACAACTCCACATGTTCACTATGACGAATGGTTTATTTTTATTTTCGTGCATCAAAATAGTCCAAAAACATAAACTCATTCTTTCATCATTTTTAAGGAATCATATATAGGATTGCAAGTTTCAATTTACATTTTTATTTTCATTTCCATATCCATTTTTAGAAATCTACATTCAGTTTCAAATGATTCCATTTCTCCATTTTGGTGAACACCATAATCAATCTTGAATGTTTCTCATTTCTTTTTTTCTATTCTTTCCCTTCATTTCTATTCAAACATTATTTCCATTCATTTCTATTCAAACACGAAATTCATTATTGTTTTCATCGAGCTAGCAGAGGGACTGATTTGACATATGTAGTTAAGGCTCAAATGATTTATAATTAAGTTCTAACATTTCCCCTATTAATTATAAAGTCATTTAGTCATGAATTCATTCCAGTATAGTGTCGTGATTAAGCTCTCCTCAACGGCATTCCATTATGAAAGCAACTACTCAATGCTCGTCCAATAACCTTGTCATAAGTGTGTTACCCCCATAGGATATCTTTGATCTCTTTGGGATAATATTTGTTCTCCCAATATGGTCTTATTTTGTCTCATGGTAACCGTTACTTCTTCCTTTATGAAAAGTCAATCACTATCAAATAGTGATCAAGTCATTCATCACAAAGACAGACGACCCGTGACCACCTTTACTTTTCATCAACCATGTGATGTCAATGAGAGGATATCATTTACCCATGTTTTGGGCTATGAATTTCACTGTTACGAATGATGCTACATACTACAGAAGTCGTACACCCAACGCACCCACTTTCAATTTTTTATTTATTTGAACTCAGGCTTTTACTTACATCAAAGTGTACAAGTCTCATATACATAGTCTGTCGTCCACTCAAGATTTAGGTATGTCACACTATGAACGTTACAATGGAATAAATCTATAAATGTATTTAGGATCTATTCTAATTGGGTCTTGTTCGATGTATTGACAGTCTAGTCAATCACATCTATGTCTCTATCTTCTAGGAGTCATCTGCTTTGATGCCCAAGACAAGGCATCTGCCATATTGGACTTGATAGACGACATTTTAGTATTTCAATTGGTTTACTCATTTTCGATCAGAGTAAGGACATATTTGGGTTCATATACTAATACAAGTTATCTTTTTGTATTACGGTCTAACCACATAATACCGTTTGGTATTAGTTAAACATTTAGACAACCAATGAGCAACATTTGCTTTAATTTTGTTTTGCATGCAAAAACCATGTGAGAAAAGTAGACAAAGTATTATAATGTAATTCATTAATAATTTTATTAACCAATCTATTAGAAAAAATTACAAGTGTACTTATACGAAAATAATACACTTAGGGCACCAGATCCAACTGTCTCTCACTTGCCTTAGTGAAGTAGATGAGTTATGTTTTGCATTCCTATGCCTCTCCACATGTTTCCCAGAGAACTTTCAACCTAGTAGAGTCTTGGTAAAACAAACCCTAAGGTATTTCCTCAGATGTGTTCTTTGACTACATCCACTATTTCGTCAAACACTAAGATCTCCTTTAATGTGTTATATCTTTATGTGGTTTCTTTTAGGTTTAGCTATATACACACTATTATAGTTCCATAGCATTTCCATACCTCATATTTGGCTCTCTATTGTGAAGTTAGTAGTGCAACCCTGGTTGAAACATGTTTACACTATGGACTCGCCATCTAGGAAAAAACACAACCCAATGTCGATTTCCTCGAATCTCGACACGTTTGGAAGTTAGAATCAATATATTCGATAAGAGTGATATCTCCCTCAGAATACAAAAGCATATAATCCCTCATTCTCCATAAATACTTGAGTATATGCTTAACTGCTAGCTAGTTTTTTGGACCTGGATTCGCTTGATATCGACTTACCAACCTCACTACAAAATAGATATCTGGGCGTGCGCATAGCATAGCTTACATGAGACTTCCTACTACCAAAGCATAAGGAACCTTTCTCATGTTCTCTCTTTCTTCCATTGTCTTAAGACAGTCTTCTAAAAAGAGATGAAATCTGTAACACCCCTTACCCGAGACCGTTGCTGGAGTCGAGCATGAGGCATTACTTGACTTAACTTAAAAGTTCGGGGCATAAAAATTTACTTTTAAAAGTTATTTCACTATTCATAATAAGGTTGTCCACCTGCACAGCAGTAACTAAATCAATTATAACTCGAGCTACGAAACTCAAAATTTAGATCCGTAAATTTTCCCTAAAACTAGACTCACATATCCTTTTACCATAAATTTTTTATAATTTTTGATTCATCCAATTAGTACAGTTTATTAGTTAAATTCTCCCCTATTTCACTGATCGACTATCCTAATCTCTCATCACTAAAATTCAATTATCTCATTGTACAGACTTCATATGGTGTTCTCACTTGTTTCTACAGAAAATAGACTCAATAAGGAATCTAGACATATAAATTAAAATTCATAAATATTTTTTACAATTTTTAATGATTTTCCAAATTTAGAATAGGGGATTCCAAAACCACTTTGACCTTGTCTAACTAAAATGCAAATATCTCGAATACATGATTTCTTTGTCTACACCATTATTTTTCTATGAAAATAGACTCAATAAGATTTAATTCTATATCTCATACACCCTATAATTCATTTTCTACTATCCTTGCTAATTTTTCAAAATCACGTCACTACTACTGTCTCAAAACCGATTCACTACCAATTTTTACTTTTCCATGATTTTTATGCATAATTTATCACCTAGACATTTATAACAACAAACACCTCCATACTTAGCCATTTTAATAACTATTCATCATCAAATATTTACATATCATCTTTTGGTCATATCTTAAGAATATACAATCGAAATGACCAAGTCCCTATACATGCCATAGCTCAAAACATTTATCGCCTTAAAATACCGAGTTGTGGTGGTTGATAGTGTGAACGCCTCCCACGCCTTCAAGATCCCGACTATGCTTGATAATACTATATGAAAGAAAAGAAATAAAATAAATAAGCATAAAGCTTAGTAAGTTTACAAGTAAATAAATAACAACATTTATCATAAACAATTATATTTGTAAATTTTTATTAAGCATTAAGATCTTTACTTTCTTCTTTACTTACTCTCTTACTCGTTTACTTTCTTGCTTGCTTAACTTACTCCTTCATTGCTAAAATTTCTTTTCTCAACTGATAACTGAGATACTCTTAATCTTATTAACTCACCTGAACTTGTCTATTAGGCTTTTACCTTAAATTTCATGTAACATCGTGTATTTATTAGCTAGTTGAATCACTTGGAATACTAAAGATACTCGGTCTCCTGTCTGAATATAACATGCCAAAGCTATATCCCAGACATAGTCTTACATGGGATGTTTCTTGTACTGCCAATGCCATATCCCAGATATGATCTTACATGAGAGTTCTCATATAGGTGCCCATGCCATGTCCCAGACATGGTCTTACGGGGGACCTCTCATCTTGGTGCCAACGCCATGTCCCAGACATGGTCTTACATGGGATCTCTCATCTCGGTGCCAACGACATGTCCCAGACATGGTCTTACATGGGGCCTCTCATCTCGGTGCCAACGCCATATCCTAGACATGGTCTTACATGGGACCTCTCATAATCTCAATGATGCCAATGCCATGTCCCATACATGGTCTTACATGGGATCTCTTTACCCAAATGTCATGACATTTGTATCCAATACATTCCTCATGTTTCAACGGGGACTTTTAACACTGATTCTCTGTTATCTCATACTTGAGTTAACATTAGATATTTTCATGAAATAAATACATAATTGCTGAAAAATAACAGCATTAATAATAATTACCAAAATATTGCATTTATTTACGGTAAACTTACCTCGGTACAAAATATGATCAAATCTAGCACTTTAGTCCTCAACCTTTTTCTTTCCCCAGTCTAACTCCGAATTTTGCTCTTCTTGATCTACAATAGAAAATTAAGCTTATTTAATACTCACATTCATCAAAACAGTCCTTAACTCGAAGTTTGAATAATTACATTTTTGCCCCTAAACTTTTGCATATTTACACTTTTGTCCCAAAGCTCGGAAATTAAATTCATCCCTTATTCTTATGTTTTATGACATGCTTAACATTTTTTCCTTCTATGGAAACATCAAATTCCCACTCTAACACTTACTTATGAACATTAGGTATTTTTACCAATATGTCGTTTTACTCGTTTTCACTTAAAATCACTTAGCAAAAGTTGTTTAACATAATTTCAAGCTTCATATTCTACCATAAAATATCAAAATAAACACATTCCACCTATGGGTATTTTTCCAAATATGAAACCTAGGTTAAATTATTGCTAAAATAAGCTAAATCAAGTTACCAGGACTCCAAAAACGTAAAGAACATTAAAAACGGGGCTAGAACAGACTTACAATCGAGCTTGGAAGCTTGAAAAACCCTAGCCATGGTTTCCCCTTGTGAAATTCGGCCATGGGGTTGAAGATGGACAAAAATTGGCTTTTAATTTTGTTTTTAATTCATTTTAATAACTAAATGACCAAAATGCCCTTAATGAAAAACTTTGGAAACATGCCTAACCATGTCCATTTTTGTCTAAAAACTTAAAAAATGGTCTAATTACCATATAAGGACCTCGAATTTAAAATTTCATAACAATTGGACACCTCTAACATGTAGAACTCAACTTCTGCACTTTTTTACAATTTAGTCCTTTTGACTAAATTGAGTGGCCAAACGTCGAATTTTTCAAACGAAATTTTCACGAAATCATTTTGTGAAATCATAGACCATAAAAATATAATAAAATAAATTTTTTTCTTTATCAGATTTGTGGTCCCGAAACCACTCTTCCGACTAGGCCCAAAATTTTTTTCTTCATCAGATTTGTGGTCCCGAAATCACGGAGGGTTGATTTCTGTTTTTTGAATTAGTCATTGCATAACTCTCTAGTATCTTTTCTATCTATGTAGCCTAAGATAGTTCTATCATTTTGGTTTTTCGATCCCTTTGGATTCGAATATCTAAAACAAAATTAGCTTCTCCCAAGTCTTCATGCTACACTGTTGGGTTAAACACAATTGAATAGATGACAATGTCCCTACATTATTCCCAATAAGTAGAATGTCATCGACATATAGAACGAGAAAGACCACCTTTCCATCCCCAAAGTGTTTGTAACCGCAAGGTTCATCTACATTTTGCTCAAATCCAAAAGTCTTGATTACTGGATCGAATCTTTGATTCCATGAGTGAGACACTTTCTTAAGTTCATATATGGATCTAAGTAGTTTGCAAACTTTATGCTTGTTTCCTTTAGCTATATATCTTATGGGTTGCATCATGTAGATTCTCTCTTCAAGATAGCTGTTCAAAAATGATGTCTTGACATCAATTTGCTAGATCTCATAACCGAGAGCCGCCGCAATGGATAGCAATATGTGGATTAACTTGAACATGACAACCAAAGAGAAGGTTTCTTCATAACCTATACCTTCCTTCTGAGTATAACCTTTTTCTACAAGTTTGGTCTTATAAGTTTCCATTTTTCCATCCGCATTTCTTTTCCTCTTGTTGATTCACTTACACTCTATGTATTTTATCCCTTTTGGTAAGTCTACAAGTACTCACACTGATTTAGAATTCATAGAGTTCATCTTACCTTTCATAGTTATTTCCCAGAGCTTTGAATCAACACTTTGCATCACTTCATCATATGTGAGTTGGTCATCATTTTCCTGTTTGGCAGACTAAGCGTTAAGAACACTTTCACAAGATTGGAAGAACTCAAGCCTATGAGAGACCCTCCCACTTCGACGAAGCTCCCTATGCAGCTAATCATTTTTTGGTCTACTTTTAGGAGTTGATTCTGGAATTGTTTTCATAGGGATTTCTATATTTCCCAAAAACTACTCAAGTACCTCTTTAGTCCGAGGTTTGAAGTCATTCATGTAACTTTCTTCAATGAAAGTAGCATGTGTTAACACTATAACAATTTACTCTTTCGGGTTATAAAAAAACCACCATTTGTTCCCTTTGGATATCCTACAAACATGCACAATTCTGTTCGGGAGTCCAACTTCCTCAAATCTTTATCCAACACATGGGTTAGGCATCCCTAAATCCTAAAATGATTAAGATTCGGCTTCCTGCCATGCCACAATTCATATGGGTTTTTTGATGCTACCTTAGTTGGTGTATCATTCAAAATATAGAAAGTCGTTTGTACATTGTATCCCCAAAAAGAGATTTGTAGCTTCAAATAACTTAACAATAAACATACTATGTCTAACAACGTCTGGTTCCTTCTCTCTTCCACTTTGATCAAAACATTCCCTACCTTGATCAGACTAAAGTGTCTTTATGGGTAAACCTAGTTGTTTCTCCACTTCTACACGAAACTATTTAAATTTATCAAAATTTTCACTCTTGCGGTGCATCATGTATACATACCAATATCTGGAATAGTCACTAATAAAAGTTTCATAATTTTTGTAATCACCTATTGCACTAACACTCATGGGGCCGCATACAACAGTGTGCACAAGTTCTAGGGGTTTTTCGGCCCTAGTTCCTTTTACATTAAAAAATTGCTTAGTTATCTTACCTTCCAAGCAAAATTCAGATTACGGAAGATCAACTGTTTTAAGCAAACTTAACATGACATCTGTCACAAGTCTAGTGATTCTTTCTCGGTTAATATGACCAACTCTTAAATGTCAAAGGTACGCCTCATTAGAGTGAGAAGTTTTAAGTCTTTTATTCGATATTTTAGTCTCAAGTAGTGTGTACATCTTTGGTTTGCTGAAATAGAGATTATTTGACATCCATCCATTACAAATAAGTTGAGATTTCTAAATATTATAATTCCATTATTAAAAGTCATGGTCAAGCCATCTTTATATAAACATGCAAGAGAAATTAAGTTTTTTTAAAACCTGGTATATAGAAAACATCTTTTAAAATAATCTTTCTAAAATACTTAAAATAAAAATGTACAACTCCCACTGCTTCAGCTACAACACTTCTCCCATTCCCAATCCGTAACGATAAGCTCTTATCTTTAAGATTTTTCATCTCCTCAAACCCATGTAGAGAAACACAAACATGATTAGTCACTCTTGAATCAATGACCCAATGGTCTATTAAATCTTCCAGTAAACAAGCTTCTATCATCAAGGGTTTCATACATTTGCCTTTGGTAGCTAGGTATTCCTTCCGCTCTTTACAATTTTCCTTGAAGTGCTCTTTCTTACTACAGAAGATGCATTTAGACTTAGATAAGTCTTTAGGCTTTCTAGTTCTTTTCCTTTCCACTTGTGGTGGCCCAAAGACCTTTGTCTTGCCTTTCTTAGCACGATTTCCCTTCCCTTTTAAGGAAGAAGTGACAACTATATTTGCTTTTGCTCTTCGAACCAACTGACAATCATTTAATATCAACTCATAAGGTTTTAACTCCTTCATGAGTTGTGTAAGTGTCAGATTTTTGTTGCCAAGGTTATATGCGGACTGAAAACCAGCAAAATCCTTTAACAAGCTTTTGAACATCATCTCAATTTGAATGTTCTAGTCCAAATTTACTGGACATTTGACTGGAGTATTAGGCTTTTATTGGACATTCATCAATCTAGTTATGGTAGACTATCGAGCCAAGGTAGCTTGGCCTCCGAACATGTCTTCTAGCTTATCCAGATTTGATTTAGCAGTCTTATAGCTCTCCACTTGCTTATACAAAGTATTGGTCACGCATACCAACATATAGCAACGAGCTATCTCATCAGACTCTTGCCTGTGTTTCCTAGCATCAGCTTGGGTGGTCGGAGGGCACTTAGTATCAAGAACTATTTTAAGTTTCTCACAACTCAGGATAATTATCAGGTTACTTTTCCATTCCTTATAGTTATTTCCGTTTAGTTTGTTTTCAGTGAGTATGTTCAATAAGGGAGTAGGTGTCATTTTTGA
This sequence comes from Gossypium raimondii, assembly GCF_025698545.1. Lineage (NCBI taxonomy): Eukaryota > Viridiplantae > Streptophyta > Magnoliopsida > Malvales > Malvaceae > Gossypium > Gossypium raimondii. The sequence goes on along the minus strand of NC_068572.1, from coordinate 33,036,141 downwards.
ACTAAAAAAATATTCATGTATTAATATCTTTGTATAAGAAAACGTTTAAATTTTTTTGCAACATTATGATATGCATTAAGATGATGCATGTGTCTTGCATTAAACCTTTAAAAACATTTGTAAGTCATTGCAACGATATTTCCTACACCCATTGAATCAAGCCACTATGGGGTAATCATATGATCAACTAGTAAGAACATGGATTTCTATCCAATGAGTAAATGAACATAATTCCTTAGGCATTTACACATACTAATAATTGTGTAACGTTTGGCCATAATTCAAACTTAAGAAGAGTTTCATGGGAAGTTACTTAACTAAAAGATCTTGAGTGTATAAGCATCAATTCAACACCTATCACATCATGCACCACAAATGAGCCATCATGGGACAATCTCACTGAGTAGCATGCTTTGACTAGTTGTCCTCTTTTGAAGATAGAATTTCTTAACCTATCGCATGATAATGCCTACCACAATGGTTGGTCCAATTATCATTTGATCACAAGGGAATTCTTCTTCTTTTTAGGAAATCTCTTTAGTGAAGTCCACATAGCAATCCTATTATGGGGTAGTGCACTTGCCCTACCATTACAATGGACCCTCGATGGAGGTCATAAGTCTTGTTTAGAGACCTTCTCCCACTCAAAATTTAAAAAAAAACATGCCAGGTTTTTATATTTTTTAGTTTCAATCATGTATGATCAATATAAGCATGACAATTGCACGTGACATTCTTTCCTAACTATATGACATGCTTATCTCATATATGCATGACATGTTATGGCAATTTTATAAAATTCACATTCAATTATTCACAAGAGTCAATCAAACAATTTTTGTTCTCCATAGTTTTTCTTTTAAGGGAAAAACCAAAGAAGTGAATGTGAATCGTGCATCAGGTAAGTTCCCAAGAAAGGGAGGTGAGTCGTATTTTACCACTTAAAAACCAAGCCTTTCCTTGCCAGATCCAATCTTAGGCATGCACCTTCTCATTACCACACTTCTCATAGTAGTCGAATAGCCTAAAAAAGTGAATGGAACAATACAACACATGTATTTTCTCATTACCACACTTGTTATCTTTAATAGATAAACTGTGGATCATCTCATACATATATATCACAATTATATATTTAAAAATTACTAAATAGATATATAAGGATATGGTTAATTAAAATAAAATTCCTAACCAAGGTTTCAATGGTTCTTGTCGACACCATTTTTATTTTAGGAAACAAAAATTAGTTGTCGATGAAAATTTGGAGTCGCCACCAATCTTTTATTAAGGTGTGATTGGATCACCTAAAACGACTTTGGTCTATGAGTTCTTAGAAAAACAGGTTCGGGAGTCAGTTACATACGAGGAAGGATTAGCACCCTCGTAACTCCCAAAAATTGGTACCAAATTGATCCATTAATGTCTTAATGTCGAGAGTTGAAAAATGCGATCCTTAATTAAATTAAGTTATTTATTGAGACTCTCTAATTTTGAAAAAGAAAAAGACACACCCAATGCATTAGGGCACGACATTTTATTTCTTCAAGAAGAGCTTGTCCAAAAGAATCATGTAATAAAATTTAAAAGAATATTCAATTGTTTAAGATTTATGAAGAAATCGCAGCCCAATGCATTAGGGCACAATTTCTCAAAATCCTTATTATTGAACAATTTCTTTATTAATTAATTTTTTTTAAATCTTTGTCTCGAGAAATCAACACGTCACATCCAATGCATTAGGACACAACATATTGAATTCCCGACAACAAGCTTTTCATTTTATTTTTTGATTAAAGAGTAATTCTCGATTGTTAGATTTAACGAAGAAAATTGGAACCCAATACATTACGGTTCAATTTTCTTGAAAATCCTAAATACGAGTATTATCTCTATTTTGAAAATTTCTATTTTTAAATTCGAGTAAAAAGATGATGTAATGTTATATTGAATGTATGTATAAATGTCGCCATAACAAATACAACAATTGTATAGAAATAATATAAATAGTAAATAAACGAAATTAATATAAATAAATAAATAAACAATGACAATGCAAGAATATCAAATAAATGAGCAAAATAATTAAAAAACTCTTTTAAAATATAAATGAAAACATAAATCAATAAACAAATGAAGGAAATAAGCAAAAAATATAAAGAATAAAAGATACATAACATATACATTAAAATTATGAAGAATGAAAGACATACACATGAATTTACATATAAAATTTGGATTATAAAAATTTATATAAACAAAATATATAATGCATTTGTGAAAATAAAGAAAAGTATAGAAATATATATATATATAAATTATAAAATATGTGTTAAAATATAAGTAGGTATTTAAGCATTTTCAAAAAAAATAAAAAACATATATATATACGTGTTTATATAAATATAAAAGAATATTCGTTAGGAAAAATATATATATATATACATGTACATATAAAAGAATATATATATATATATAGGTGCGTATATACATTGTAAATTATATTGAAAATATATGTATATGGGAAAAATGTTAAATCAATAATATATAGATATACGTATGATAAAAATAGTTTAATATAAATTACAAAGACAAATTATATTGAAATCACATAAAAAGTATATAAAACAATAGATGGACATTAAGATAATAATATACTGTAAATCAAAAAGGGTTAATAAATAAATTTAAAATAGTAATTAAACTTATTTGCTAAATTGGATTTAAAATAAAAAATATTTAAAAAAGTGATGAAATAATATACATTTAAGTAAATTAGAAATACTAAACATTGAACTAGAAAAGATTAAAATGAACTTAAAACAAAATTAGAGGGAAAAACGTAAATAAAATGAAATAAGGACCCAATTTGAAAGGCGCAAAAAATTCGAAGGGACTGACTGGGGAATTATCCCAGCCCTTGAAAGCGCGTCGTTTCACCAGGACCAAATCAGAAGCCAAATAAAATTTTAGGAATCAATAAAAAAAATTTAAAAATTTTTAAATTAATTGAAAATTTGGAGGGACCATATGCGTAAATTTCCCATTAACAGGAAAAACGCTCGGATCTAATGCTTCTCGGGTCGGGTCACCGGGTTCTGGCCTATACAACGTCGTTTTGAGGACACTAAAGGAGGCCACAAACGGCGTCGTTTTGCGGCTGATTTAAAACCTAAAATTTTCCTTCAAAACCCATTTCTCCCTCTTTATCTCTAAATAGCAGAGAAACCCTCTGCTAGGGTTTCATTATCCCACGCCGCCGCCGCCAACTAAGACCCTACCATGGCTAGACATTGGGCTAGTGTTGGGTTTTGGTATTTGGGCTAGTGGGCTGAATTAGATTTAGGTTTTGTAATCTGGACATTAAAAAATGGACTGCTATTGGTTTTTTATTTGTTTTTGTTTGTTTAATATGTATGGGCCCGGGCTAAGAATTAGGTATTACAGCTACCCCTCTTTGCTTGTTGTCGCGTAACGGTTGTGCTGGACCTTGGTACTCTTCTTCTTCAAGTAGCCTCATTCCTTCCTACTGCATCTTCAGAGGTATAATAACTAATGCTTCAATCTACTCCACTGCAATGCCATGAAGATAGGATTCGTACGTTGTAGTTTCTCAAGAGAACAAAACTTTCTATTTTTAATCTGCTCCACTGCAACTTCAGGGAGATAAGACTTATAGCTTCAACTTGATCTGCTGCAACTTAAAGATGAATTTGATGCAATCTGCTCTTATTGTAATTTCAGAGAGATAAGATCTATCACTCACTCCACTACAACTTTAAGGAGACAGGATTTGTTTATTTAGTCTGCCTCACTGTAATTTCAGGGGGATAAGACTTGCTTTCTTGAGTCTGCTCCACTGCAACTTCAGGGAGATAAGACCCGATGTGATCTACTCTACTGCACCTTCAGAGAGATAAGATCTGAGGTTTTAATTCACTCCACTGCAACTTCAAGGAGATAGGATTATTGGCTTCAATCTGTTCCACTGCAACTTCAGGGAGATAAGATTCGTCATCTTCAGTCTTTTAAATTGCAATGTTGGGGAAACAAGATTCGTCGTCGTAGCTTCAATCTGTTCCACTATAATGCCAAAGAAATAGGATTCGCTGGCCACAGCTTTAATCCGCTCCACTTCAGCTATTTCAAGTCTTAACACCAGGGAGATAAGATTTGCTGCCCTCAGCTTTAATCTGCTCCGCTGCAATGCTAGGGAAACAAGATTCGCTACCTTTAGCTTTAATCTGTTGCACTATAATGCCAAAGAGATAGGATTCGCTGCCCACAGCTTTAATCCGCTCCACTTCAGCTATTTCAAGTCTTAACGCCTGGGAGATAAGATTTGCTGCCCTCAGCTTTAATCTGCTCCGCTATAACATCAGGAAAGTAAAATTCGCAATCTTCAACCTATTCCACTGCTAACCAGGGAGATAGGATTCGCTGCCCTCAGCTTTAATCTGCTCCGTTGCAATGCTAGGGAAACAAGATTCGCTACCTTTAGCTTTAATCTGTTGCACTATAATGCCAAAGAGATAGGATTCGCTGCCCACAGCATTAATCCGCTCCACTTCAGCTATTTTAAGTCTTAACGCCCGGGAGATAAGATTCGCTGCCCTCAGCTTTAATCTACTCCGCTATAATGTTAGGAAAGTAAAATTCGCAATCTTCAACCTATTCCACTGCTAACCAGAGAGATAGGATTCACAATCTTCAACCTATTCCACTGCTGACCAGGGAGATAGAACTTACAAATTTCAACCTATTCCACTACTGACCAGGGATATAGGATTCACTGGCTTCAATCTGTTTCCCTACTACCTTGGGAAGATAAGATTCGCCGTCTTCGATCTGCTCCACTACTGCTTAGGAAGATAAGATCTGTAATTTGCATTGATCTGTTCTCTGGGGAACATGACCTGTATAATGAACCTAATTATTCCTAATGATTAGGATGACATAAAATGAATCAAATGCTCCTAACTAGACATGTGTGAATGGTGTTTGGATGAATGCATAATTTTTTTTTTATTTTTTTCGAGAATGATCCCACCTAGGTTGTCATCGCTCGAAGCTTATTAAGGGTTTAACACTGACATGCTACAACATCTTCTTGCTTGGCTGGCTCTTCTGAAGAAAAATTTAGTTAGGTTGCCCCCACTGTAAACCTCAAAGTTCAATCCATTAGGGCACAAAAATTTATACCATCGTTCTCCCACTATAACCCAAGGGTAGAAATATATGGCTTTTTCTCAATCCTTTCTTATCACAATTCAAGGATACATGATCTAAATCTCTCTGGTCCCTTACACCATTCCCAGGGTATCATACCAAAGGCTCATGCACAAATGAAGGCTTTCTTCTCCGAGGAAACCTCTTGTTTATTTAAGCTTTTTCATTAACACGACATCTTGTCACTTGTTCAATCAATGTTTTTGACAACAAAATCCAAAGAGAAAGTCCTAATTTAGACTCTTCCTTTTCAGATTTTCAACCTTTAAACATGGTGCGTTCTAAACAATAGTCCTGTTTCAGGTTCCTGTATTATTTAGAAACTTCTAGAGTAATATAAAAAACTTCCCTTGTGAAAGTTTTATTAGTCCATTAGTCATTATTCCAATGCAACATGCTTGCAAAAAGGTCATAACAATGGATAAGAATAAAGTTAGTTCTGAGCATAGCTCAAAAGAAATAAATTATCAAAATTAGTAAAGAAGGACAACAAAGAAATTGATTGAGAATGTGTATCTTGGAAAAGAATGAAGTATTCCAAGAACAACAAATTCAATATAAATAGTATGAAAATAGGGTGCCCCAGATATCGCAGCCTTGAGCTTCTCTGTACAAACTTTCTGAAGGCCATTCTGAGTTTGACATGTGTTTAAGAGATCTTCAGTGCTTTGTCGATGCCCCAAGATGTCATCTACCCTTTCCTGTTGATTCAAGTATCATATGCCCCAATCTGATCAAAATTTGAACTGCTCTGATCACGTCATGCCCCATTCTGATCAATATTTGAGCCGCCCTTTTTGGGTTTTCAACTCAAATCCCCTTTGGTCTATGGTGCCCTTTTGCGGGTTTTCACACTAGCCTCTCCATTTTTCATTTTCATTTCTCCATCATTTTTTTTAAGACTCAAAGTGCCCTTTGCGGGTTTTCACCTTAGCCCTTTCTCCTTCTTTAAGCGAAGTGTTTCTTGACTGAATCTGAATTTACAGGATTAGGTAATCAGTGCTCCTCCAAAAAAGGTCTTCCTTACAACATAAGGACCTTCCCAATTTAGCATTCATTTCCGTCTAAAATCCCTTTGTAGAGGAATGATCTTTTCCAACATCCAGCCTTCTCGTGGAATTCTCTGAGATGACCCCGTTTATTATGGGCTCGTATCATTTATTTCTAGTACATCTAACCCTGATACATAGTTTTTACCCATTTTCCTAGGTTCAACTGATCACATCGCGATTGGATCCATTCTGCTTCATCCCACTCTAGCTCAACTAATACCCGGGGAGAAGGGATTTTAATAGGTAAAACTACCTCAATTTCGTAAACCAAAGAGAAAGGTGTTACCCTAGTGAATGTCTTGATAGATGTTCGACAAGTAAGGAGGGCAAAATGGTAATTTCTCATGCCATTCATTGCAAGTCTGAGCCATTTTCCTTCAATTTTCTTGATATTCACCTCTAGGCAATTTAGTGACGAATTGTGGTGTCTGATTTTGAATTGATTACAGACCTGAGCTTCGTACTATTGTTCAAGCTCAACGTATTATCCAATGTAATCCTCTCTGAAATTCTATATCAGCATATGATGATATTGGCGTATAAGAAACCTTCGCTGATAATGACGTTCATGCCCCCTTTTGCTCTGATTTTGAATTGATTACAGACCCGTTTGCTGAGGTAATTAATAAAAAAATGCACATAAGAAACCTTCGCTGATAATGACGTTCATGCCCCCTTTTGCTCAAAATTTGAGTCGCCCTTTTTGGGTTTTCAACTCAAATCCACCTTTGGTCAAAGCACCCTTTGCGGGTTTTCGCTTTGACCTCTTTTTTTATGAATCTGAGTTCGTAGGGTTAGGCAAGTCCTTGTTATCCCTTTCGAAGAATCTTCTTTGATATCAGATTTCTTTCATAGATCCTCTTGGGGCGAAACTACGACACAAAACTTTGGATCTTCCTCTTCAATCAGGATAAAATCTAACAAAACTTGAAGAGATGGAAACTCAACTTCAAATGGGCAAAGCTATGCTGAGTCAACTAGAAAAGCCTTGCCCCGGCAAAGAATTTTTATTGCATCGTTCACACTGCGAATTTCTGACATCGTGCTGTTGTGCAGATTTCATTATCAGTGTTTGACCTGGGCATATCCTGGTATGATCATACAAAGACATCTTTGAACCTTAGAAGTAACTCAACAAGGTCTTGCTTCGGCTTGGCAGTCAGGTCAATTCTAATCTTCACCCAGCTTGCAATTTCTACTGATTCCTTGTGAGATAGGCTCTGTCTATCCTCTTGTTCTACCATCCTCAACAAGTCTGGAAATAGGCTACAATCTATGTCATTTTCAAAGTCATGAGATCCCTCTAAACACCTGTCTCGCTCAAAAGGAGGTTCGAAATCTGTAGTAGTGTCACTCATGTCATTGATATCTGGGGACCCATAGTAAATACAAAAGAATTTACAAAAGAATATATGAATTTATGAATAATTATTTATACAAAATGAATAAAAGAATGATTGTGGACGAAAATCCAAAAGAATGAAAGAATAATTATTCAAAAAGAATGAAAAATATTGGCTCAAAAAAAAATGCAAAGATGTATTTTATTAGAATAACGATGTTCAGACATGAGCCTATTTCATAAAAGAATTCTTATTGCCTTTAGGCTAAAAGCAACAAGTGTGTTCTGAACATTACCCTAAATAAGCTCTAGATACTACAAAAATTTCTTTTACAATCTGATTATTTAGAGCACTCTCAAGTTTATAAGGGTGAATCTCTAATGAGGTCCTTTTTCAATTGCGTCTTCATATACGGTGTTGATGTAAACGCTTCCCAACACTTCTTCATTCATTGCATTCTCCCCATTATCAATGTGGTTGGGTAGCGGATTTTCTGCACTGGAGGCCTCATCGAACTTGACAATGCCTATATTATAGAATCTTTCAACTATCTTTTTGAATGCGGGGTAATTTTCTATCGAGTGCCCCACAATTCCTGCATGGTATTCATACTGAACATTTGCGTTATACCATTTAGGAAATGGAGGCAACATTGGTTTCTGGTAGAAAGGGGACACCACATGCGCATAAATCGGCTTTGATATAGCTCGCTATATGACATCGGTATAGGTGTAAACTGAGGCCTTTCTGTATTTGCCTTCGTGTAAGATTCTCACTTTAAAGGGCTCTGATGGCTGGTGGTTTCTGTCTTTGGCCGGCCCACATCAATTGGTTTTGAGTGGCCCTTGTTATATCTGCCTACATTATCCCCCTTATTCTCCTTCCTCTTTGGGGCCTTTATAGTATCTGGGTACTCTACCCTTGCCTGTTTTGTTTCTGCTGGATTATCAAGAGCAATAGGATTGGCCAAATTGTTCCTCAGACTAGATCTTAAGCCTATCGGGCGATTCATTGGTGTTAAGGTATCGGTCTGATATTGTTGAGATTTGATAGTAAGGGGTGCCCCTTGTGAACGCATATCTGGCTGGACACTTATCGGGGTAAAACCTGAGGGATAAACAGGGTCTTCATTATCCTCCCCAAAGTGGACCATTGGGCTTTCCTCTCTTTCGAACCCTCTAGCCAATAACTGGGTTAACTGGTTTATCACATTGCTTTGGAATTCTAGCACCTGATCTTTCATATCTTGCTGAAATTTGGTCAATTGCTCTAGCATCTGTATTTGCATCTGCTCTATTCTCTCCAATCTTTGGTCCATTACTTTGTTTTTCCTCAGTACTGATATTCTAGGATAACTGCCAAAATTTTAGGGTCATTTTGTGAGATTTAATGCATATGATGCAATGCTAAGCTAATGCATGAATGCAAAAGAAGAGAGGCGTTGATTCTGATTCAATTCCATTAGAACAACTTTTTTAGAAAACAAATCTCTTTACATAAAATTGATATTTATAAGGCCTTGCCCTCATAGGCGGAGACATTCGATCCTATTCTTCATTCGAGCGTTAAGATAAATCTCACGAACTCTTCAAAAAGGACGTCTCTTCTATCTCCTTTTTACTCGATTCGGGCCACAACTCGTTGCTCACTCATCCTCGTGATGCTCGTTGGCTTCTCTTTAAGAAAGTTCAGCGGCTCTCGAATAATCTTTGTCATCTTGAATCCTTAGGCAACAGAGCCATAGTCGTGTAGTCCTCCATTAAACTATCATCCTTCTCTTATCACGTTTTCTTGGACCATATTTGGGCAACCCTATTATCTCCCACTTTATCAAGAAATCCGCTTTCTTATGACAAGCTCTCTATTTAGATACTGAACGTGAATCAACGCCTCTTTTCTATGATGAAAATGCAATGCAATCATAACAAAATGAAATAGGTTAGTACAAAACAAAAGCAAGCAAGAAAGAAACAAATTGAGCATCTACTCAGAAAACCACCAGGGTTTGGTGTAATTATTCCTAAGGTGGGCAACTAGGGTTCACTATATGTAGTTTGGCTCTAAGGTAAGGGTACCTGAACCAGCAGATTCCTCGATCCTCACCCATTATAGGCACATACGGACCAAGTTCAGTTCAGTTCAGGGGAATACATTTTCCTATGACTATGCGGAGACGTAGATCTCACGGAGGCATAGGTATGGATGTATCCCGAAAGCGATCCACTATCCTATACGGAGGTGAAAACCTCACGAAGGAATAGTTTCTCACTCCCACTTAAAGGGTAAAATCATTCAACTCATGTATAATGCAAAAATAACCAAAATACTTAGATTGATTAAGCAAGAAAATAATGAATGCAAAAGGATCTTATGAATTTTTAAAATTTATTTTTCGACCATAAGACAGAAATTAATCAACTTTGTGGCTCGACTCTCTTATTTTGGTCCCCAGCGGAGTCACCAAGCCGTCGACACCATTTTTATTTTAGGAAACAAAAATTAGTTGTCGATAAAAATTTGGAGTCGCCGCCAATCTTTTATTAAGGTGTGATTGGATCACCTAAAACGACTTTGGTCTACGAGTTCTTAGAAAAATAGGTTCGAGAGTCAGTTACGTTCGAGGAAGGATTAGCACCCTCGTAACACCCAAAAATTGGTACCAAATTGATTAATTAATGTCTTAATATCGAGAGTTGAAAAATACGATCCTTAATTAAATTAAGTTATTTATTGAGACTCTCTCATTTTGAAAAAGAAAACGTCACACCCAATGCGTTAGGGCACGACATTTTATTTCTTCAAGATGAGCTTGTCCAAAAGACTCGTGCAATAAAATTTAAAAGAATATTCAATTGTTTAAGATTTATGAAGAAATCGCAGCCTAATGCATTAGGGCACAATTTCTCAAAATCCTAACTATTGAACAATTTCTTTATTAATTAATTTTTTTTAAATCTTTGTCTCGAGAAATCAACACATCACATCCAATGCATTAGGACACAACATATTGAATTCCCGACAACAAGCTTTTCATTTTATTTTTTGATTAAAGAGCAATTCTCGATTGTTAAATTTAACGAAGAAAATTGGAACCCAATACGTTAGGGCTCAATTTTCTTGAAAATCCTAAATACGAGTATTATCTCTATTTTGAAAATTTCTATTTTTAAATTCGAATAAAAAGATGATGTAATGTTATATTGAATGTATGCATAAATGTCGCCATAACAAATACAACAATTGTATAGAAATAATATAAATAGTAAATAAACGAAATTAATATAAATAAAAAATAAACAATGACAATGCAAGAATATCAAATAAATGAGCAAAATAATTAAAAAACTCTTTAAAATATAAATGAAAACATAAATCAATAAACAAATGAAGACAATAAGAAAAAATATAAAGAATAAAAGATGCATAACATATACATTAAAATTATGAAGAATGAAAGACATACACATGAATTTACATATAAAATTTAGATTATAAAAATTATATAAACAAAATATATAATGTATTTGTGAAAATAAAGAAAAGAATAGAAATATATATATAAATTATAAAATATGTGTTAAAATATAAGTAGGTATTTAAGCATTTTCAAAAAAATAAAAAAACATAGATATATACGTGTTTATATAAATATAAAAGAATATTCATAGGAAGAAAAAAATAAATATATATACATGTACATATAAAAGAATATATATATATATATATATATATATATATATATATATAGGTGCGTATATACATTGTAAAATATATTGAAAATATATGTATATGGGAAAATGTTAAATCAATAATATATAGATATACATATGATAAAAATAGTTTAATATAAATTACAAAGACAAATTATATTGAAATCACATAAAAAGTATATAAAACAATAGATGGACATTAAGATAATAATATACTGTAAATCAAAAAGGGTTAATAAATAAATTTAAAAGGTAATTAAACTTATTTGCTAAATTGGATTTAAAATAAAAATATTTAAAAAGTGATGAAATAATATACATTTAAGTAAATTAGAAATAGTAAACATTGAACTAGAAAAGATTAAAATGAACTTAAAACAAAATTAGAGGAAAAAAAAGTAAATAAAATGAAATAAGGACCCAATTTGAAAGGCGCAAAAAATTCGAAGGGACTGACTGGGGAATTATCCCAGCCCTTGAAAGCGGGTCGTTTCACCAGGACCAAATCAGAAGCCAGATAAAATTTTAGGAATCAATAAAAAAATTAAAAAAATTAAATTAATTGAAAATTCGGAGCGATCATATGCGCAAATTTCCCATTAACAGGAAAAACGCGCGGATCTAATGCTTCTCGGGTCGGGTCACCGGGTTTTGGCCTATACGACGTCGTTTTGAGGCCACTGAAGGAGGCCACAAACGGCGTCGTTTTGCAGTTGATTTAAAACCCAAAATTTTCCTTCAAAACCCATTTCTCCCTCTTTATCTTTAAATAGCAGAGAAACACTTTGCTAGGGTTTCATTATCCCACGCCGCCGCTGCCGACCAAGGCCCTTCCATGGCCTCAATCGATGTCCTATTCTCCGCTCGTGACGGAGTATGATTTTAAAAAAAAAACAGAAAAAAATCTAGGAATCGAAAAAGAAATCGGAAAGAAAAGTTTTAAAACCTTTCAAAATCCCCTTTTCTTTGAAAATCTTCTCATTTTATTTACTGTTTATAAAAACAAAAGATAAATAGAACCACAAAAAACAAAAACGGAGGCACAATTTCACCTTTAATCTTTTCTCTTTTTCTTTATTTCGTCTCTGTTTTTCGTAACCCTTTACACTGAATTCCCCCCTTACAGAAAATGAAAATGGCTTTATATAGCCAAAATCTATCCATTTACAGCGAATAAAATCTTCTCATCTGTTTCCTTTTTTCTTATTGTTGTGCTGGTGCTGTTTAGATCCACTTTTTCGTAGGTACAGAGGCCGTGGAAGAGGCGCACGTGCACGGAGATGTGACACGAGCGGGGAAGGGCTGGTTATTGCGACGCTGCTGAGGTTTTTCCAGAAACTACTAGGGTTTCATCCTTGGCTGGACATTGGGCTAGTGTTGGGTTTTGGTATTTGGGCTAGTGGGTTGAATTAGATTTAGGTTTTGTAATCTAAACATTAAAAAATGGACTGCTATTGGTTTTTTATTTGGTTTATTTTTGTTTGTTTAATCTGCATGGGCCCGGGCTAAAAATTGGGTATTACAGTTCTATTTCTAGAAAATAAATGAAACATAAAAATTACATAGTTTTTCATCATAAGGCATGTCTTCAACTCCATTGCTCCACCTTCTCCTCATCATTGACTCTTTTTTGAAAAAATTACATTTATGCCCTATGTTCATTTCTAGCTCACAAGAATTCTATAAATAAAAAATAATCTTATGTGGAGATGATAGTCCATGGTCTATTTCCTAAGAACCACAACCTTGGCAAAAAATAATAATTATATAACAAATATATATAATATTGCATTCATTCACATATATTCCCTTAAACATGTAAATAATTACAAGAATGCCACACCTTATCAAATATTAATCAAACAAAATGAAGAGAGACTCGGTCTCAGTTTACACCATAAACATAGCACAAGTTGACAGCTATATATATTGTAAGAAAAAATCCGGTTTGAAAATAGTTTTCTTGTGTAACAATCTATTTTCAGTAGTGTCAAAAATAGTGGTTTTGGGACCACAATTTTGAGTAATCAGTCATTATTTTATTATTTATTTAATATTTATATAGTTATTATAATGTTGTATTAAAATTTGATTACAAAATTTTAATGTTTAGATAGTTAATTAAGTTAAAAGGATTAAATCGTATAAGTCACAAAAGTTAATTACTATAAGTTAAATTATATTAGATTGTTATAAAACCATGAATTAAGGGCCTATAATGGTAAATCTACCAAATTTATGTATAGTGGACAGTTAGGTGATTGGTTTTGTGTGAAATTTGATTAAATAACTAAGGTTAAAATGGTAATTTATTAATTATGGTAAAAACAAAAGATAACAAAATATGTTATCATCTTCATTTCATCATCATCACCGAAAACTAAAAGATAAACACCATTTTTGAGCTCCCTTAGTTTCGGTCAACATTTAATCAAGTGCATGGTATCTGTTTTCAACCGCCTTTTCATGATTTTTATGTTTTTGACATCGTTGTAGCTTAATTTAGCTAACCCAAAGACCAATTCGTAAAATTGTTAAATGTTTAGAAATATATCATGGATGAATTTGTGATATTTTTTAATTTTGATGGTAGATTATTAAGCTTGATAATTAAATAGGATTATTTTGTAAAAGTTTCATTTTAATCCATAATTATTTCTGGTTTGTTTTAAATGTTCCATAAGCTCGATTTAAGTCTTGTTTGATTGAATATCATCGTAAATGATAGAAAATGAATTATTTGATTATTTCTATTAATTTGTGAATGATGTTAAAGCTTATGGTTGTAATACCTTATAGCTCGGGTCAGACATTCGAACTGGGTATAGGGTGTTATATCTTGCACAGCAGAAAATTAAAATTTTGAAAATCGACCAGCTTTGTTATATTTATAGCAATAAACTTTAACCAAATACGCACCTATATATGTTTTTTTATAAGTGGATCCTTGATGTTTTTTGGCTTTCAACCAAACAATCTTCTCCGCTATTCTCATACCATAAACTCCTTTGAGTGTGGGCTTGAACCAATTGAACCAAAACATAGAACTAGAAAAAGTTTTATTTTTGGGGTGAAAACGAAAACTCTCTCTTCTTTAATAGAAACTGGTAAAATTGTTGTTCTGAAAAAAAAAGTTTCAAAGTTGAGAATAAATTCTCACTATTTTTTAGCAGAATAACAATCTCTCAAAAGTTGTATTAATAGCTCTACCGGTGCTATCTATTTATAGGAAGAGAATATAGAACCCTTGTAGAGTTGTAGAGGTTTATTTTAAATAGAAAAACAACATCCTATTTAGAGTAGGAGAGGGGTGAATGACTCACCCTTGTATTTCTACTAGGGTTGCCGCCCCATTCATGTTATATGAGAGGTTTTGGGCCTCTCTCACATCGGGTCCAATTTCGAGTACTTCCTGGCTTTTTTGACCCAGTACTCTGAAATGTGATTCAACCCGATTTAGTTTATCTATTTCCCAAAATAAACATTAATATTTGCATATTAAATAAATTTCTCATCCAAATTTTACTCCAGTAAAATTTTGACGATTTTACCCCCAATAAAATTTTGAGAAAATTCGTTCAATATGTCACAACTCAACATGTTCCCTATGACGAATGGTTTATTTTCATTTTTGGGCTTCAATATAGTCCAAAAACATAAATTATTTATTCTATCCTTTTTTAAGTAATCCTATATAAGATTGCAAGTTTCCATTTTCATTTCCATTTCCATTTTTAGGAACCTACATTAATTTACAAATTATTCCATTTCTCTATTTCGGAGAAAACCATAATCATTCTTGAGTGTTTCTCATTTCTCTTTTTCTGTTCATTTCTATTCAAACATGCAATTCATTACTGATTTCATCGAGCTAGTGGAGAGACCGATTTGACATATATATTTGATGCTCAAATGATTTATAATTAAGTTCTGGCTTCTCCCCTATTAATTATAAACTCATTTAGTCACAAATTCATTCCAGTATAGTGTCGTGACTAAGCTCTCCTCAACGACATACCATTATGAAAGCAATTACTCAGTGCTTGTCCAACGACCTTGTCATAAGTGTGTTACCCTTATAGGATATCTTTGATCTCTTTGGGATGATATTCATTCTCCCAATACGGTTATATTTTATCTCATGGTAACCATTACTTCTTCCTTCATGAAAACTCGATCACTATCAAATAGTGATCAAGTCATCCATCATACAGACAGACGACCTGTGGCCACCTTTACTTTTCGTCAACCATGTGATGTCAATGAGAGGATATCATTTACCCATGTTTTGGGCTATGAATTCCACTGTTGTGAATGATGCTACGTACTACAGAAGTCGTACACGCAACGCACCAGCTTTTAGTTTCTTATCTATTTGAATTTAGGCTTTTACTTACATCAAAGTGTACGAGTTACATATACATAGTCCTCCATCCACTCAAGATTTAGGTATGTCACACTATGAACGTCACAATTGAATAAATCCAGAAACAGATTTAGGATCTATTTGATTGGGTCGTGTTTAATATATTGACAATCTAGTCAGTCACATCTATATCTCTATCTTCTAGGAGTCATTTGCTCCGATGCCCAAGACAAGGCATCTCCCCAATTGGACTTGATAGATGACATGTTAGTCTTTCAATCAATTTGTTCATTTTTTATTAGACTAAGGACATATTTAGTTTTGTCTATGAATATAAGTTATCTTTCTATACTGCGATCTGACCACGTAATGATGCTTAGTATTATTTAAACATTTAGACAACCAATGATCAACATTTGCTTCTATTTTGTTTTACGTGTAAAAACCATATGAGGAAAATATACAAAGTATTAATGTAATTCATGAATAATTTTATTAACCAATCTGATTGAAAAAATTACAAGTGTACTTAGACGAAAATACTACATTTAGGGCACCAGATCCAATAGGAGATGGGTAGAGGAGATAATCGAGAGGGAAAAAGAGTCACAAATGATTGAGCTTCCTAAGAAGCCAACCAACCAACAGAGTAAAATACTCATCCCCTTCCCAAATTATTTAGAGGAAAGGAAGAATAGGGAAAGTGGGGAATTCTTTAGCTTCCTAAACATGTTTAAAGCGTTTAATGTTGTGTAATGGGATTCAAAATATGATGTCAGGTCTGTGATTCACTGGTTGAGTGACTAAGAAGCAGAAAAGTATCTGCCAAGGTTTGAAAGGAAATCCAGAACCTTAAAGTCAAGGATTTCAATAGTAACGTTAATAAAGGTAATACTGGTTGAGACTTATTAGGTTCCATTGAACTTAGAGGTGTTTATTTGTCATGCAAGTTAGTAAGTTTGCACCAATTCACCTGAGGGGACCAAGCTAGGGATGCACCATAGTTGCAGATCGAGAGCAATGTTATGCATACAGAGGGACACTTTTGGAAACATCTTTTCAAATGAAAAATAGTAATACATGCTACAAATATATCTATTTAATCAAATATTTATGTTGTAAGGCTTTATACTACCTTTGAAAGTTCAGGACGAACGATAAATGTTTCATTCAACCCTTTTGTCTTAGAAAGGATTTTAAATAAATAAAAGATACATTCAATATGGTTTTCGCAAATTGTAAAATTTTGTTAAGTATGTAAGTATTATGACATTTTTTATTCAGATTTGGTAAACCGGGTTGAGTATAAGGTGTTAGCCGTTGCGAGAATGGGCGGGAAAATGTCATGGGTAGCGGTTCAAAGCTCGTAACCATTTCCCAAAGAATGTTCCATGGAGGTAAATCTTTAAATAGGGCTCATTTGATCCACCTGAACTGGCCCGATTCGAAGAAAAAGTGACGAAGTTCATCTACTTGAAGCCTTGGTAGCCCAGCGAAGCACTTATAGAAAATTAGGGTACCTAGGTAAATAGGAAAAATAATCTTACAAGATTTGTAATTTGATAAGATTTGATTTTGTAATAATGGGGATTATTTAAATCCCTTAATTGTAGATATGTTTCGATCTCGTCTGTTGATGTAAAGCTAGTTATACTGTTGGATTTGGACGAGCTCTGTTGGAAAAAAGTCCCAGTGTGAAAACAGTTTTCTACTACACATGAAAAACACTTGGGTCCAGTCCGATGTACTATCACTCTAGTCAATCACATCTATATCTCTATCATTTGGGAGTCATCCACTCCGATGCCCAAGACAAGGCATCTCCCCAATTGGACTTGATAGGCGACATATTAGTCATTCAATCGGTTTGCTCATTTTCGATTAAACTAAGGACATGTTTAGGTTATTACGATCTGATCACGTAATACCGCTTAGTATTAGTTAAACATTAGACAACCAATGAACAACATTTGCTTACATTTTGCTTTGCGTGCAAAAACCATGTAGGGACAATATACAACATATGGATGTAATTCATGAATAGTTTTATTAACCATTTTGTTCAAAAAATTACAAGTGTACTTAGACGAAAATACTACACTTATAGAACCAGATCCAACAAGCTTAACTATAAATAGATGGTCTCCTCCTCATTTGTGAAAGTCCATTGTATCCTATTATTTGAGTTAAAGAATATATTGAGAACATTTACTCAAACACTTGGCGCGTTTTGTTTTTCTGTGGCTATTTTGTTCTTTAAAGCTTTCTTTTAAATTTGAGTTGTTTCTGCTATATTTTCGATGCCTTAAGAGAATTTCTATTGAGAATTCTCACTTTTTGAGAGTTAGGCTGACTTAGGCGCATTTGAAGCGACAAAATAGCCTAAGACAACATGGATTGCGAGATGAAAGGTCTAGCCCCATAACACTTGCACCAAATTAAAGTTCATATATAAAATTATACATTGAACCAAAGTTCATGGATAAATTGGATATTTATCCCTTATTATTACAAAATGGTTGGTTAAGTGTCGAGGCAAATTTGAAGTGGCCTGCTATGTGCTATTCGGAAGTGGCCACTTTCATTGGTATTACGATAGTCTATCATACTTGCCATATTTGGAGTTGACAATTTATTAAAACAAAATCTTTGGGCTATGAACTATGTTGAAAGTATGAAAGCTGGACTTTGAAAACCAATTAAGTTAAAGCTATTATCCTTGAAGATTGGTTTGGATTGGATCAATCAATTATATCTCTTCGATTATAGAAAATCGATCGAGATTATATTGAAGATGTCATTGAAGAGTGAATCTCCATTATTATATTGGACTTTATTAGTTTATTACCTTTGTTATTTCATAGCTCTTATTTTTTAAGGGTTTAGATTGCAATTGATCACTAGTATGTTAAAGTCTTGAAAACTCTTATATATTGAGTGAATTGTATAGTTTTTATAAGAGAGCATAAAGAACACTTTATTGTTCATTGAGGAACTTTATTGTTCAAGGTAAGAATTTAAAGGTAAGCGTTCTAGGTTTTAGGTAAAAAAAAAAGTGAGATTTATATACTATGAGAGTGATAGAATGTGCTTCACTTATTGTATTGTGGACTGAAGATATGAAATTACTCTGAGCTAGGATTCACAGATATAGGGAAATTGAACTGCGTAAACAATCATTTGTGTTAATTGTTTACTTAATTTTTGCAATGGCAGCAGTAATGGCCACTACAACTAGGCATTTCCATTCGAGCGAGACACGTAACGTAATTGGCGATTCCTAATGTTGTTAGTTGCTAGCAAAGGAAAGATCTTCGACTTCTCATCCCCATATGTTGGAAAGTGGAAAATATCCCTAGTGAAAGGCAAGGATGAAGGCTTACATTAAGTCAATTGATGAAAGTGTCTGACGCTCTGTACTTATTGGTTAGAAAGCCCCAACGTGGATTCTGAAGCTAGAGAGTTCCAAAATCTGAACTGGAATAGACAACTAAAGAAGAATGTGTGGCCAATGCAAATAGTAAAGCCCTATATGTCATATTTTGTGGTGTTGATCTACAGGAATTCAAGAAGATTTCAAAGTGCTCTATGATGAAAGAAGCTTGGGATATTCTTCAAACTGTTCATGAAGGAACCAACAGAATTAAGCAATCCAAGATGCAGATGTTGACCACCAAATTTGAGGCCTTTAGAATGAAGCACTTAAACCATTGGTGAATTTTATGCTAAACAATGTGACCTATATAATCTAGCATTTGCTTTCAGTGAGGAGTATTCCAACACAAAATAGAACTATTACTTAAATAAAACTCTAAGCATAAAATATAAGAAAAACTTGTGTTAATTATAATTATAATTAAATTTACAACTATTAGTTAAAAATAAATATAATTTAGTTATAACATTATTATAAAAAATGATTCTTTATTTTTTAAAATTGTGCTAATTTTATTTATGTAAAATAGATATATTAATTAAATAGAACTCTAAACATCTTAATTATCACTTAATTAGTATTAGAGTTACATATCAATTAAAATTTAACTTTAGATTTATAAATAACATTCAAGAGTTAGAATCATATAAAAAAATAGAGCATTAAAGTAATGGTTCTTCAAAGAGGTAAATACTTGAATCATATTCAAACAACAATGTCACTAGAAAGAGATAGAATATGATTTTAATTGATGATGAGATAATATAAAATTATAATATTATTTTTGAATCTCTTTGTAAGTCATTTAACTATGCGAAGTAAGCAATATTAAATCTATTTTTGTATTTATCTAGTATTTGTTTGGTGCAAATGGAAGACACTTTTGTAGATTTGTTTTAAAATAAATTCAAATTTCAACAATTATTTTTTATCGTTATTATTAAATGTGATATTTTTTAATCGTTATTATTAGATGTGATCATTAATTTAGTGAAAACATCTTTTGTATTTTTATTATATAGTTCAAATTTTGTATATTTTAATAGTTTTATGTATTAATTCAATTTTTTATTTTCGTTATTTTTAAAATGTCATTTTATTTGTTCAATTAATTTTTTCAAAACTAAATGACTTTTAGTATAAATTAAACTAATTTTCATTTAATTATAAAATATATTATTTAATAAATTAAAAATATATAAAATCATGTGTAATGCATATACCATTAGAAGTTAAAATATATAAAGGCATGAATTTAAATAAAATTTTTATTATTCATTATATTATTAAATTAACATTTAAAAATAAATTTTAAATAAAATCATAATGATATATGAATTTTTAATTCTATCATAACATCCAACAAAAATTAATTAAATAAATCTGTTTGACAACTCTTATAGCAAGGATTGCTTAACTGGATTTTTCTTACTAGTGATAAATTACATTTAATTAGGGTTTTAGTTATATACCATTAAAGGTAAATTTAACACTATAAATAGATGGATTAGTTTTTAAAACTTTTAATTAATATTTAAAGGAAATAAAGAAAAATAGTTTTTAACATTTTTAAGTAGTATTTAAAGGAAATAAAGAAAATAAATAGAGAGCATAAAATATTTCGAGAACAATAATTTTTTTGGCAAATATTATATTAAAGTTATGGCTCTTCGATTAATTTATTCATTTTTTAAATAAAAAAGAAAAAATATAATTTTTTAAAAACCTCAAAAAATGCTCTCCACTCCGCAAATTTCTAGCAACGATGAGGATGGTGATCCTCATCCTGACAGTGATCGAAATACTAAAAAAGTGAGGTTTAAAGACAACTCTGTCGAAGGAGCTACTACTATGGCTGTGGATCCCGATCCACAACCAACTATGTCGTGGAAAGGCCAACTCTTGGGGGGACATGCTATAGTCTCCGACTTGGATCGTTTTGTGCCTTCTGCGGGGAGTGATAATGATTTTGAGTTTCTAGAAGGAGACGTGAATATGACCATCATTGACGGTGTTCATGCTATCACTTTCTCGGATCGTATTAAGGACATTCTTTTTAGAGAAATGGAATTGACAGTCATCGTCAAACTTCTAGGGCGTAACATTGGTTACAACGCCCTCCATAATCGTATTCTTTTTCTTTGGAAACTTGTGAATCATATTCATTTAATGGACATTTCTAATGATTATTTTTTGGTTAAATTTCAAGCTTCCGATGATTATAACAGAGTTTTGACTCAGGGCCCTTGGATCGTTTATGGACAGTATCTGACTACTCAACCGTGGACTAAACACTTTAGTCCTTCGCAACCTTACCCTAGTGTGGTACTGGCCTGGATTCGATTGCCGAGTCTCCCGAGATACCTCTATAAACAAAAAATAATTGAAGCCATTGGGGGTCTCATCGGGAAGGTGGTCAAACTTGATGTCCAAACAGATAATCAGACTAGAGGCCGGTTTGCTCGATTAGCTGTTTACCTTAATCTAGAAAAGCCGTTGATTTCTCAGATTATTGTTGACGATGCTGTCCAACGTGTAGAATATGAGGCTCTTCCAACAGTGTGTTTCGCCTGTCGTAAGTACAGGCACGTTAAAGAGACGTGCCCATCAGTTGTGACGGAAAAAACCCTACAGTTTTTTCAGACATGGTTGATAAATCTTATGATGACCCATCGAACGTGGTGGCTTTTCCTCCCAGGGGTAGCATGGATGTTGAAACAACCGGTTCAGGCAGCAAAGAGAAGGGACTGCAGTTTGGGCCGTAGATGTTGGTAGAAAAAAATCATCATGGCGAGGGAAGCAGGATCCTTTGGCGGAGGTTTTGGTGAAACAAACTAAAAACCTATTAGGGTCCAAATTTTCGGCGTTGATGGAGGAGAAGGAATCAAGTGTAGATTCGGGGTTGTCTGTTAAAGGAATTTTAGGGGGAAAATCAAATGTTGTGGTGGCTGCTAACTTAAGGAATTTTAAACCTAGGGTTAATAAAAAAGGAGATAGGGTTTATTTAGTTGATGCAGACCATGGTAATAATATAGGGTTAGGCTCATCTAGGGGGCCCATTATGAGTGATAACTTGGGCAATTTTGGAGTGGAAAGTTTGGGCCGAAATCCCGAAGATTCTTTGGATAAGTCAATGGAGAAAAGGCCTATGGGGATGGGTGGACTTATTAAAAATAATGGGGGGCTTATTGCTAAAATACGCATTTCTAATTTGTTCTCTTCTATTTTCGCAGGTTCGAAGCAGGAAGGCTTACAAAAAAATATTTCAATTGATGATGCAAGCATTCAAGGCAATTTGGAATCTAGGGACCAGGCTAATATTGAAGTTGGAGATTTAGAAAAAATTAAAGCGCATTACAATCTTGTGTTTGACGAATCTGAAAGATTCATTGTTCCTATATCTGATAAAACACTTGGTCTAGGTAAGCACTCAGCAGTAACTTTTTAAAAAAATGTTCAATCTAATCAATAGGTTAAATTGGGTTCGCGATCAGTGGAATTCCTGGATTTGGCCTCGGGTTCGAATTTAACAGGCCCTAAAGACTGAAGAAGCAATGCTAGAGATAGAGGTAGACGAAGTAACCGAAAGACCTCTTTCGCTATACGGGTTTGAGGGAATCATTTTAAACCTTCTGGGAACATGCGTATTCCTTTAGCTGAGTCTATGGAAGGGATGACAGAACTCTTATCTCCTCAAATTCTCAGTAAGAGTTCGAATGACGAGCTAGAATGTGCTGTTTCAAATTCGGAAGGCAATATTGGCCTTGAAAGTTAGGTATGATCTCCTAATTTTTATCTTATTTCATGAATATTACTATCTTTTCGTGGAATTGTCAGGGTTGTGCAAATGTTAAATTCCCTAGAATTTTTCGGGAATACAATATGGAGTACAAACTTGATGTTGTTAGCTTGCTCAAACCGAGAGTTAGTGGGGCCAAGGCTGACAGCATTATTGCTAAGTTAAGATTCTAGTATTTTCCCCGCATGGAGGCGGTCGGCTTTTCTGCAGGTATTTGACTAGGATGGAGAGATTTCGTTCACCTTAAGGTGGTCCGTAGCCATCCACAATTCATTTTGAGTCGAGTTTGGAAAATGTCTTCTTCACATCCTTTTTTCATCTCTTTTGCCTATAGTAGTCCTAACAGGCAAACGCGCCAATATCTTTGGAATGATTTGAGGTCTACTAATCTGCTTGGTTAGAACCCATGGATTGCTATTGGTAATTTCAACGTAATCCTCTCCTCTTCTGAGAAATCTGGTGGCCTTCCTAAGGGCAAGAAATGCCCACATTTTGGTGACTTTGTTGATTCAGCTGAGCTTCATGATTTAGGGTTCAGAGGCCCACCCTTCACTTGGCGTAGGGGCTCTCTATTCAAGAGATTAGACCGTGCTTTGGGAAATGAAGCTTGGATTCATAATTTTCCTAACAACATGGTTTTTCACCTTCTAAAGATTAAGTCGAATCATCGCCCTCTCCTTTTGGTTCTGAACCCGAGTATTTCTCTTCCCCGAGGAAGACCTTTTAGATTTTTGGCTAAATGGGTTGAACATCCAGATTTTGATGGTTTTTTGAAAGAAAATTTGGGATTTCTCTAGTAATATGTCTAATACTCTTGGTAAGCTCACTCATAAACTTAAGGAGTGGAATAAACATGTTTATGGTAATATTACCACTCGAAAGAGAGAACTTATCAAAAGAATTGCCAACATCCAGAGGAAAAGGGATTACTCTGGTTCTTACCGCTTAAATCAGGTGGATTGTCTCTTCGCCAAGAACTTGAGAGTGTACTTCATCATGAAGAACTTCTTTGGAAGCAAAAAAACGAGGTGTGACTGGCTGAAATTAGGTGACCGAAACACCAAGTTTTTCCATACTCGTACTTTGTAAAGGAGGATAAATAATCGTATTATCGCAATTCGCAATTCTGATGGTAATTGGATCTTCGACTCTGAGGCCATTGAAGGTGAGGTAAATGAGTTCTTTTAAAGATTGTATAGAGAGATTCCTGAGCCTTTGGGTATTTTACCTCCTAGTGGATTTTCTCAACTTGATCTAGTTGATATTAGTTTTTTGGGGAAATCGGTGTCAAATATGGAGATTAAGGAGGCTCTTTTTGATATGACACCTCTTAAAGCACCGTGTAGTGATGGTTTTCATGCCCTTTTCTTCCAAAAGTAATGGGACACTATTAGGGGAGCAATTTGTGATTTGGTTAGGAAGGTCTTTGATGGAAATTCTATTGACCCTGATCTGAATAATACCTTGATCGTTTTTATTCTGAAGGTTCAAAATCCTAAAGTTTTGGTCAATTCCGTCCAATAAGCCTTTGCTCTGTTCTATATAAGTTGACGATGAAGGTAATTGCTAATCGTTTTAAGCATATCTTCCCTAAAATAATTGCACGGGAACAGGCTGGCTTTATTGCAGGAAGAAATATTAACGAGAACATTATCTTAGCATGAGAGGTAATTCATACTATGAAAAGTCAGAAAAAACGAAAATGGATGGTGATTAAAATTGACTTGGAAAAGGCCTATGATAGAGTTAGTTCGGAGTTCATTGACGCTTCTCTCTAAGCGGCAAGTATCCTTGATTATCTTAAAAATTTTATTACGTCCTCTATCTCTAATTATACTATGCAGGTTATGTGGAATGGAGCTCTATTATCTAAATTTAGACATGTTAGATGTATCCATCAAGGGTGTCCTCTTTCTCCCTACCTTTTTGTGCTCTGTATGAAGTGGGTTGGTCATTTGATTCAATATGCTATTTCGAAAGGAAGGTGGAGCCCTATTCGTCTTTCTAGACACGGGGCCTGCTATTTCACATTTGTTTGTTGCTGATGATTTGGTTATTTTCAGTAAAACAGATTCAAAGCATGGTAGAGTTTTAAAAAACATTATAGATAGATTTTGTGCGTTATCCGGGCATAAAATTAATGCTAGGAAGACCAGCTTGTTCTTTTCTAAAGGTGTGGATGAATCTACTATGGATACGATCAGCACTATGTTTGGCTTTCAGCATGTTCATAATCTTGGTCATTATCTTGGAGTTCCTCTTTTTCACTAGAGGGTCACTAGTAGCACTCTTCAGTTCGTGGTGGAAAAAGTACATGGTAAGTTACAAAGCTGGGAAGCCAAAAATCTCTCTTTAGCTGGGCGTGTCACTTTAGCTCAATCAGTCCTTTTATCTATTCCTTGTTACTTCCTATAGTCCATGATGATACCTAGGAAAATTCATGATGAGATTGAAAGTTTGGTCAAACAATTTATCTAGGGGTCTTTCGAGAGGAAAAAAAAGATGTCTCTGGTGGGTTAGGATTCCACTTGTCAACCAAAAGTGTATGGCAGACTTGGACTGAGGAAACTCCAAGATCAAAATATATCTTTTTTGTTGAAGTTGGGGATTAAAGTGGTGTCTGACAATGAAGCTTTTTGGGCTCGTGTGCTTAGATCGAAGTACCAAATGAAGGATGAGTTACCAGTTTGCATTGATAGGGACAGGAGTTCATTTCTCTAGAAATCTCTCTCCAAAATTTGGGTGTTACTTCATGAAAATTTACTTTGGTCTATTGTAGATGGTCACAAAATTCAGTGCTGGAAGGACAATTAGATTCCCAATATTAGGCCTCTGGTTAGACACATTCCTCCTAATGTTAATCTCAACTCTGACTGCCTTCTACATGAGATGACTATTGAGGAAGGACTGTGGAATTTTGATCTTTTTCGGGTTTGGTTATCAGAAGATGTGATCTAGGCTACTAAGGGTATCCCTCCTCCTCACCCTTCTGAAGGTCTCGATAGAATTTCTTGGAGTCACAATTCGTCTGGTGATTTTTCTGTTAAAACTATTTATAAGGCTCTTAAGGAAGGAGACTGGAATCTGAAAGATAAGAAATGGAAGAATGTTAGGAAGTTTTTTGGCCTTCAACAAGTTCGTGTCTTTATTTGGACATATTTACAGGGAAGAATTCTTAGTAATATGGAAAGAGGTAGGAGGGGTCTTTCGGATGATTCCTCCTGTCTTATTTGTAGGCATCACTCGGAAGATATTTTACACATTCTACGAGACTGTCCTACTGCTAAGGATGTTTGGGCTCAGGTTAATCCAAGTATGTACCTTTCAATTTGTTTCTCTATTCTTTCTCAGGATTGGTTTCTTCTTAATATGCAGGATAACAGGTTAATTCATGTGGGGAGAGCTAGTTGGGCCTTTTTTTTAGACTACTTATTTGGTGTATATGGAAAAATCAAAATTTATACATTTTCAAGGTAAACTTTGGAGCTCAAAAGAAATAGTTCAAGGATCCTATAGTTGGGCAATCCATTTCTTATCTTTATCTCGAGAAGTTCCTTCCGGATGCCTTAAACATTCTTTTGAAGCACAAACCACTGAGGAACGGGTCTATCTTAATACTGATGGGGTAGTACAATTGGATTCTGGACTTGCTGCAGCTTAGGGTCGTTGTTTGCGATAATGAGGGAAATTAGATTGTTGGATATCACCTATTCCTTGGTAAATGTTCTGTTTTTTATATGGAACTTTGGGGCATTCTTAACGGTCTCAAAGTTGTTCAACGAAGGGGCTATGATCAAGTTATCATTCATTCTGATAGCTTGGAAGTTGTTAAATCCATTCTTGGAAGCTCTTCCATTGTTTCAAATTTTGCTTTGATTAGGCGAATTCATAATATTTTATCCCAGGAAAATCAATGGTTTTTGCGGTATATTTTGAGGGAACAAAATCAAGTTGCGGACTGTTTAGCTAAGCAAGCCTTGATCGAGAAAGACAATTCACAAGTTCTTGACATTCCTCCCATGATGGCTTGTACCTTTATTGATAGAGAAAAGTTTACGGGTGTTACTTTCGCTCAAACGTTGTTTTTGTAATTAACTTAGTGTTTCCTTTTTCTCACAAAAAAAAAGTTATAGTTCTTCGAATAGGAAATACTAAGTTATATTTGAATCAAAATGGCATCAAGAATAGATGAAAGATTAGTTGAATAAAAAATATGGTAATTTTATTATATTTATATTTTAAATTTAATTTTTTTTTCAAATCATTTTTTAATATTTTAATTTTAAATTTCAAGAAAACAAAATTCGAGATTTTGTACGGGTTGGTAAACAAAAACTAATTTTTATCGAAAATAACAATGAGAAGGATAGATTGAAAAAAAGATGAAGAATCAAATGCTGATAAGGACTGTAAATTAAAGAATACTATCAAGGTTGAGCATATTTAAATATTTTTCTAATATTATTAGTGTAATACCCGATTTTGGCCCGGGTCTAAAAAGTCCAATTAGAAACAGGCCATAAGGGCCTAAACTGAAATAAACAGAGGCCCAAAATTAATCCCAGGCCCAAAGCAGTTTCAGAAACCCTAGGGTTTCTAGGGTAAGCCTCGCGCCGCAGCCGCCTCTCCCGCTTGTACCTGCACAAAAAAAAAAGAAACAAAGCAGCATATGGCAAGAAAATATTGAAATCAAATCAAGCAGATACCAGAAGATTTCTTTTTATTTTTTTTCTCTTGTTTCACGATTACTATAAAAGCAATCTTAAATATAATGCCAGGGAGATGGAAGAGATCAGTGTAAAGGGATACGAAAGAGAGACAGAGGGGAGAAAATATAGAAAGATTTAAAAGAAATACAAAGTTTTTTTACAGAGGTGAATTTTTTTTTCTTTTTCGTTGTACTCGATTTGACGATTCATTGTTTTATTAGATTATTTGTTTTTTTTTATTTTCTGCTCAAAATATAAAGAAAAGGGGAAAAGGAAACTCACCTAGTCGTCGGAGCCATCGTGTTGGTGTCCTCTCCGTCGAAATCGGGGCGTGGGTATAGGCTAAGCGGCGGCGCAAAGATGGGTTAAAAAACCCTAGCAGAGCCACTGCTCCCTTTTTTTAAAAAAAAAAGGGAAACAGAATGATTTTCTATTTTCTTTTCTTTTCTTCTGTGTTTGGTTTAATTTAAAGAAAGACAAAACGACGTCGTTTAAGGGGGGCAAGATCCGCACGTCGAACCGACCCGCAAGTAGACTCTTCAATCAAATCCATTTTGTTTTTTTTCTTTTAGCCACATATCTTATTTTTTGTTTCAATTTGTTCCATCGTTGTGCAGGGTTTTGGAAGGCGGGATTAATTTCCCTTTTGGTCCTCCATTATTGGTCGCACATGCAAGTTGGTCCTATCTTTTAATTTATTCCAAATCTCTCCCATTTTTTTCGTTTTTAGTTCAATTTAGTCCATTTTTAGCTATTTTATTTTTTATTTATTTTTTATGATTATCATCACTATACCATTATTTATTATTATTAACATTATTTCTATATTCCTACGCACGCATGGTTTTTTTTATAATATATATATGCATTTTTTTTATGTTGTATATGTATACCTGTATATATTTTATACATTTTTTATTTTTATTTTATTTCTTAACTTCTATATACATATATATACTTTTATATTTTAGTTTCAATTTTTTTCTTTTATAAATATGTATTTATGTATATTTCCATATATGTTTTTATATATTATTCTTATTTTTTACAAATATATATATATATATATATAAATACACACACATTTTAGAATATATATATATATATATATTTCCTATATTTTATAGTTTAAAATATACATTCATTTTCTATAGTATATTTTTACAAATATTTTTACTATTCTGTTCCATTTTTTTACATATATTGTACATATATATAAGTATTTTAATATATAAATATACGTATTTTCATGATTTACCAATACATATATACTTATACATTTTTTTATATTTGTAAATATATACACATATACATACTTTTATATTTTATTTTATTTTCACAATTTTCATATATATATATGTACATGCATTTTAGAAATTATTATAAGTTTTATATATTTCATTCTTTCTTTTTTTATATGTATACTTATATATATATATATATATTGTAAATAGATATACATGTATAATTTAAATTAAAGTATTTGTTTCATGTTGTATATTAACATTTTATCATTTAAAACAAAAGAAAATATATTTGGTTTCATCAAAGCATTAAAACTATTTTTGTTCAAAGCTTTTCAAAATAGAGATAATACTCAGATTTAGGATTTTCAAGAAAATTGAGCCCTAACGTATTGGGTTCCGATTTTCTTCGTTAAATCTAACAATCGAGAATTACTCTTTGATAAAAAATAAAATAGCTTGTTGTTGGGAATTTAATATGTTGTGTCCTAACGCATTGGATGTGACGTATTGATTTCTCGAGACAAAGATTTTTTAAAAAAAAAAGGTATATATATATATATATATATTAATAAAGGAAATATTCAATGTTTGGGATGTTGAGAAATTGTGCCCTAACGTATTGGGCTGCGGTTTCGTCATAAATCTTAAACAATTGAATATTCTTTTAAATTTATCACACAAATCTTTTGGACAAACTCATTTTGAAAAAATAAAATATCATGCCCTAACATATTGGGTGTGATGTTTTCTGTTTCAAAATGAAGGCGTCTTAATAAATAATTTAATTTAATTAAGGATCGTATTTTTCAACTCTCGACATTAATATATTAATTAATCAACTTGGTACCAATTTTTGGGCGTTACGGGGGTGCTAATCCTTCCTTGTACGTAACTGACTCCCGAACCCATTTTTCTAAAACTCGTAGACCAAAGTCGTTTTTAGGTGGTCCAATCACACCTTAATAAAATATTGGTGGCAACTCCAATTTTCATCGACAACTAAATTTTTGTTTTCAAAAAAATGGTTTCGACAATTAGTATTTATTTATTTTAATTAGATTTCAATTTAATTTTTTTTAGGAATTTCATTTTTTTATTTGTTAATATATAATTTAATTTTGATTTTTTTAGAAGTCATATTTTTACTTGTTTAAATATAATATAATTTTAATTGTTTTAGGAAGCTAATTTGTTTTTATTTGTCTTTAATTTATTACATATTGTATAATACAATTAAATGATCTAACTTTAATGGTTATTACACTTACAAAAACAAACTATATAAAATAAAACTGCTATTATGATGCCATCACAATAAAAAGAAAAAATTGATTTTGAACATGATTCGACAGTGTGATTTGAATGTATTTGATTTAAATTTAATTTATTTTTAATTAATAATTTTATTTTAAATTAAAAACATATTTAAAATTTATAAGGTTAAAATTAAAATTAAAAACGTTTTGGCATTAAACTTAGTATTTAACAACTTCATAAATTTTAATGCATTAAAATCATAATGCTAATTTTTACTTTTATATTTATTTTGATTTAAACTATTAAAATCTCAAAATAAATAAAATATTTTTATTTTAAATTATTTTTACATAAACATAAGAAATTATTATTATTATTATTATTATTATAATTTGTTGAGGGCGGCGTGGTGTATCACTTGATACAAGACTCAAGTTTTGAATAGATAAAATTGGATAAATGTTGAATTATACTTTATATCCGTATTGAATTATACATTCATTGTGATTTAAATATTATTTATTATTGTATTAAAACTAAATAAAAATTGATGAATATTGAATTACACATCTTGAATTGCATTTTATTGTAATTTAAACTATTCAACCAGCATCCTTTTAATTTTAAATTATTTATTAATAAAACATAACAAAATGTTGTTATATTAAAACTAAATAAAAATTTGAATAGATAAAATACGAATTGCAATTGAATATATTTAAATTTATAGTTAAATAATATTTTTATTTTAAATATTTCTTACTTGATATAATAAATATTTTACTATTATATTAAAACTAAATAAAATAAAATATTGAATTACATGTTATTATAATTTAAACTATTTAAATCTCTATATAAGTAATGTCTTATTATAAATCTTAATTATTTATATTACATTAAATAAAAATAATTAAAAATGTATTTTAAAATAATAAGTGCTTATATTAATTAAATGTAATAAAAACATAATTGATTGAGGTAAACCCACAAGCAACATAAAAAAAATTAATAGTTTTGAAAAACTGCTTTCTTTAGATTAAATATGAGTTTCTCGAAAAGAAAAAATAAAAGAATTAGTAAGAGCTCTATGAATTCTCTCTGCAAAAATACTGAATCTGAAAAATCCATTACTGAGGAGTTGATCCCTAAGAAAGTTCGTTTCAGAAATGAAGATGTTGATACAAACAATAATATGTTGATCGATACATCTCCAGGAAAATCTATCTCGTGGAGGGATATGCTTGTAGGACAATCGTCAAAGGATACTCACATTGATTTGGAAGGAAAAGAAGATCTGGAAATTTTGGATGGGGACATTCAAAAAACCTTTGTGGATGGCGTACCTTCCATTTCCTTCTCGGATAGGATTCACAAAATCCTTATTCAAGGTATGGATAACACAGTTATTTTAAAACTTCTTGGTCGTAACATTGGCTTTTCGGTTTTGCAGAATAAATTGTTCAATCTGTGGAGACCTTCAGCACCTCTACATATGATGGATATAGAAAATGGTTATTTCTTGGTTAAATTCCAGAATAAGTTGGACTGTGAAAGGGCTCTTGCTGAAGGACCTTGGATCATCTTTGGTCAATATTTGTGATTCACCTTGGTCGCTAGCCTTTGATCCGACACAAGCTTATCCGAGCATTGTGATGGCATGGATTAGATTTCCTGGTTTACCTGGATATTTATATAATCATAAAATCATCACTGAGATAGGGGAAATGGTTGGAAAAGTGGTTAAATTGGATATGAACACTGATAGTAGGACTAGGGGAAGATTCGCTAGATTGGCTGTTTATGTTGACCTGGAAAAGCCGTTGGTATCACATATTCTGATCAATGGACGTAAGCAGAATGTTGAATATGAATCTTTATCCACAATCTGTTTTCATTGTGGGAGATATGGGCATGTGGAAAACTCTTGCCCCTTTAAGAATTCTGAAACCCCCAGTGAAAAGGAGAATACCTCGTCGGAAATGGCATCGGAGTTTCAAAACACGACCAAGGTTGACGCGGAGAAGGAGCACGAGAATTTCGGGCCTTGGATGATCGTTGAGAAGAAATCAAGGCGGAAAATCAGAGATAATACACAAAATCCCTTAAATGTCCAACAGATTGGGAAAGAAGGATCTCGCTTTAGAGCCCTTAATAATAAAGACATGCACAAAGAGGATTTTGAGGGTTTTTTGCCAGATACTAGAAGCCATAAAGGGAAGGAAATTTTACATGGTAATTCTATGGAGAAAATTTCTGCTAATCCTAATAATGGTCGAACAGTCGGAGAAAGAAACAATAATAATAAAAGCAACTTAAAGGAGGTGAATCAGATGGGCAATTGTGGCCCACTTTTTAAAAGGAACAGTAGAACAAATGCGGAGCCCAATAAGCCCAGCACAAGCCTGAAAGGAAAATCGCATAACACAAAGAAGCCTGATAGTAGTTTGGGCATTGAAACTATACCTGCTGGTCAGGTCCGTGGAGTCTTGGAGCTTTCTGGTCCAGATTTGAGAGCCCATCTTCCCTCTGCTACTGCTGGAAAAGGTAGTCAGACCTTTTTTTCAGATGAGTCACAAACAA
This sequence comes from Gossypium raimondii, assembly GCF_025698545.1. NCBI lineage: Eukaryota > Viridiplantae > Streptophyta > Magnoliopsida > Malvales > Malvaceae > Gossypium > Gossypium raimondii. Next base: position 33,003,413 of record NC_068572.1, on the reverse strand, counting down.
CTCCAGGTGACGATGTGGGTCTTGAAGTCGAAGGAGAAGGATCAAAAAATCAGCCAGTTTTGGAGGAGTCAAGGCAGACTGCTGTCTCACTAGATGTTGGTAACCTTGATTATGGTAGACATTCGGCGGTCGTCTTTCTTGAGAACACCAAAAACCCCTCTAATAATTATGCTCCTTCTCTTACGCTTCCATCTAGTTCAGGTAAAGCTTTTAAAAATAGAACCAGAGGATTTGCTAAAAAACAGACTAAAATTCTCCATAGCAGTAATGTTCGGTTCAAAACTTCGGGAGTCCAGCGAACACCTTTGAAGGAGTCAATGGAATTTCTTGCTGAGAGCATCTCGACTTTTGCTAAGCCTAATATTGAGGTTGAATCTAGCATCGAAATTAGTGGGCAAAAAGAGGGAATTAATGTTCCTGGATAGTAAGGATATCTTTTCTATTCTTATTTGTTTGACTTGTTTTTTGTTAATTTGATATTAGAGGTTTGGTGTATTTTTTATATATTTTAGTTTTTTATATATTTTATTATGTTTTTAAATCTAAAAATTTTTTCATGGAATTGTCAAGGGAGTGCTAGCAGGAAATTTTTACGAGTATTTCAGGAGTACAATGCTAAGCATAGGCCTGATATTGTTTGTTTGATGGAACCGAGAGTGAGTGGTAATAAGGCTAACCTTATTATTGAAAATCTAGGATTTAACTATTCACATCGGGTTGAAGCTGTTGGTTTTTCAGGTGGCATATGGGTTGGATGGAAGGAGTCTATTCAAATTCATATTGTTCGAAATCACCCTCAGTTTATTTTCATACGTGTTAATAGTCCTAATCCCAATAATTCCTTTTTTATTTCCTTTGTTTATGGCAGTCCTGGTAGGTCTAAACGGAAGCTTGTTTGGGAAGATTTAAAATCTGCTAATCCTAACCTCTCTTCTCCTTGGTTAATTATGGGGGATTTTAATGAAATTTTATCTCATTCAGATAAAAAAGTCCTGTTTCAGTTGGTAAGCGTTGTGATTTTTTCGGTAATTTTGTTGACTCTTGTGAGTTGCAGGATTTGGGATTCAATGGGCCTGCTTTTACATGGCAAAGAGGCAGTACTTTTGTCAGACTTGATCGGGCCTTAGCTAACGATGCTTGGGTGTCTGATTTTCCATATTATTCTGCTCATCATCTCACTCGCATTAAGTCTGATCATAGGCCCCTCTTGTTATCTACTAGATCTAATTGTAGTTCATTTCATGGCAGACCTTTTAGGTTTTTGGCAGGATGGACGAAACATAGTGATTTCTCTAACCTTGTTAGAGAAAAGTGGAATTTTGCAGGTAATATGTTTGATTCTTTAAATAATTTTACTTTTTTTGCTAAAGAATGGAACAAGAATATTTATGGCTTTCTGGGTACTCGTAAGAGAAATCTTATGAGATCGCTTAATAATATCCAAAAAACCTTGGAGCATTCTTCCTCTACGTATTTAGTAGGAAAAGAAATAGAAATTCGGGATGAACTGGAAAATGTGCTAGATCATGAGGACCTTCTTTGGAGACAAAAGGCTCGTTGTGATTGGCTTCAACTGGGGGACCGTAATACAAAGTTTTTTCATAGCCGTACTTTGAGAAGAAGAAAATTTAACCGTATCCTTTCCTTACGCATTGATAATGGGGAATGGTGTTCAGATCAGGACATTCTGCAAGCTAAGGCGGTGGATTTCTTTGAAGGACTTTATGGAAAGATTCCTTCTAACTTGAGGGATATGCCTAATGTTGGTTTCCCTAGCTTTAATTCTTCAAAGGTTGCTTTTCTGGAGGCTTCTGTTACTAACGAGGAGATTAAAATAGCATTGTTTGACATGGCTCCTTTGAAAGCTCCTGGAAGTGATGGTTTCCATGCTCACTTTTTTCAAAGTCAGTGGGACATTCTTGGGAATGATGTTTGTCAATGGGTTAAGGAAGTTTTTGATGGACGTCAGATTAATCCAGAATTGAATAATACGCTGATTGTGTTGATCCCTAAAAAAGAGAACCCTGAGGATTTTAGCCATTTTAGACCCATTAGTTTATGTTCTGTTCTTTACAAGCTGGTTATGAAAGTTATCGCTAATCGGTTTAAGGTGGTATTTCCTAAACTTATATCCCAAATACAAGTTGGGTTCATAGCTGGGCGTAACATTTCTGATAACATCATTTTAGCTCAAGAGATCATACATTCTATGCGTTGCAATAGGAAAGGAAGGAAATGGATGGCTATTAAGTTAGATTTGGAGAAAGCTTATGACAGAGTTAGCTGGGATTTTATAAATGCTTCCATGATAGCTGTTGAAATCCCTGTTTCCTTAAGAAAAGTAATCATGTCAGCTATTTCTTCATCTTCTATGCAAATTCTTTGGAATGGGACGCCTACTCAAAAATTCAAACCTAAGAGAGGAATTCGTCAGGGTTGTCCTTTGTCGTCCTATTTATTTGTGCTTTGCATGGAATGGTTAGGACACTTTATTAGGGCAGAAATTGAATCTGGAAATTGGGTTCCAATTCATCTTTCCCGTGCAGGCCCTTCAGTTTCTCATTTGTTCTTTGCAGATGATTTAGTGATCTTCTGTAAAGCCCAACTTGATCAAGCTCGATTGTTAGAGAGCATTCTAAATCTTTTCTGTGGAATTTCAGGACACCAAATCAATGTTAGGAAAAGTAACATATTCTTTTCCAAAAATACAGAATCAGTTGTTCGTAACCAAATTAACCAACTTTTTGGGTTTCATGAAGTCCAAAATCTTGGCACTTATTTAGGTGTCCCTCTTTTACATGACAGGATTACCAAAAGCACTCTGAGCTTTATTGTGGATAAAGTGAGGAAGAAATTACAGAGTTGGGATGCTCGGAAGTTATCTATTGCAGGGAGAATCACGTTGGCCCATTTGGTACTTCTTTCCATTCCTAACTACTTCATGCAATCATTGATGATTCCGAAAGGTGTCAGTGCTGACATTGAAAGGATAGTCAGACAGTTTATCTGGGGCAGTTTTGATGGGCATCCTAAATTGTCCCTAGTGGGCTGGAATTCTATTTGTCAACCGAGGAATCGGGGAGGTCTTGGGTTCAGACATATGGAAGATCAAAATTCTTCTTTCCTAATGAAGATTGGCTTTAATCTAGCGTCTAAAAGTAACGCTCTTTGGGTACGTGTCCTTCGAGCCAAATATAGTTGGAAAGATAATTTCCCAGATTCTATTAATAAAAGCCAATGTTCTCATTTATGGAGGGCACTCTCTAAGATATGGCCGTTTCTTCGAGAAAATATTGCATGGTCTATCGAAGATGATGCTAGTGCTCGATGTTGGAAAGATCCTTGGATTCCAGGTATGGGTCCCTTAATCTCTTCAATTCCTTCTTTTGCTAACCTTGATTTGGATTGTTGTGTTAGGGACATGGTCAATTCTGATGGTAGCTGGAATTTGGATTTATTTCGTGTCTGGGTAACTGAAGATATTATCAATAGAATCATTAGTATTCCTCCTCCTCATCCTGACTCTGGTTCGGATAGGATTATATGGACTAAGTCAGCATCCGGAGTTTTCTCAGTTCGCAGTGCCTATTGGTATTTGAAAGAAAGTTCTTGGAATTCCCAAGAAGATTATTGGAAGATAGTCTGGAAATATCCAGGTCCTCAGAGAGTAAGAGTCTTCCTTTGGCTTGCTTTCAAACAAAAACTTCTTACTAATTCGGAACGAGCTAGAAGGGGATTCAATCATTGCAGCTCTTGTTCTATATGTGGTCATGAACTTGAGGATTTGATTCATGTTCTCAGGGATTGTCCTTCTGCGAAAGATGTGTGGCGACTTGTGATTCCAAATCAGCTAAAACAAAGGTTTTTCTCTGTTTCTTTTCAGGATTGGCTTGCTATTAACCTTTGTTTTCATGAAAGATTGTAGGATTATGGCCTCATGTGGTCTTGCCGGTTTGGACTAGTTGCGTGGCGTATATGGAAGAACAGAAACCTTTTTATCTTCCAACATATATCTTGGACAGCTTCGGAAGTAGTGAAAGTCTCTAGCTGCTGGGGACAAAATTATATCTCACATGTTGGAAATCTCAACAACATTAAGCAGAGCTCTCATTTGATGGTCAATCCAGGTGATACTTGGGTGTTTTTATTTACTGATGGAGCTGTGGCCAGAGATTCAGGTTATGCTGCAATAGGAGGCATGACTCGTGACCGGGTTGGAGATTGGATTGTGGGTTTTAACCGATTCGTAGGCGTGTGTTCTCCGTTCGAAGCTAAAGTTTGGGCCATTCTTGATGGTATCCTTATTTTACTTAATAAGGGATATAAATGAATCACCATCATGACTGATAATCTTGAAGTTGTCCAGGCCTTGAATGATATGGACTTGGAAGACTCAGGGATCACTGTACTCCGAAGAACTCTACGCATCTTACATTCAGAAGGGGAGTGGAGGGTTAAGCATATACCAAGAAATCAAAACTTGGTAGCGGATCGTCTTGCTAAACTCAGTTTGAGTTGGAAATCAAGCTTGCAAGTTATTGATGAGGCTCCCAAGGATATTTTAGATTTACTACAAGTGGATAAAATGAATGGTTGCTTTATGTAATAGATATTTCATTTCACCAAAAAAAAAATATGAGTTTCTCATATCTTATATATATAAATTAATATTTTCATTTTAAAACTCCTCTATTTTTCACTTTTCTCACCACCAAATAACATATTTCTAACGCCAGGATAGATGAGCATCGCCAATAGCAAGGGGAAATTCTTCATTCTAAGATTTAAAGCTCATCCTAATTACCGTAAACTCTCCAAAAATTTTAATGCTTTTTTTTTATATAAAAATAAACAAATTAAAATTTTGATAAATTTAAAAGATTTTGATGCAGCAGAATCATTTATAGATTCTCACAGATAGTTGTCCATGTCATAGCAATAATCAAACCAAAATTATATTTCTTGCACGTCTATCCATTAATTAACGTGTTCTTGCATTATTCTTCTTGGAAGTCCTCCATTACAGCCTATTTATAATTAAATAAATAGTAGCTACTAACATTATTAACCTCAATATTCTGCGATTAATAATACCAAATGAGGTTGGAAGGTCGCTTTTGTTCAGGCTGGCATACATGATGATATTGAGACAAAGTACATAAATCTCACTTGAGAGATACAAACAATATGCATAGTTGCCGGAGTAAGTATGTGTTTGGTGATGACATTAACGTCTTCACCAAATACTTAGCTAATTGAATGACTAGTTTTCATCATCAAAGATTAGGTGTCAAACTCAAGTTAGTTGCAATTTCTTGGGTAATCAGCAATTACTGCTGATTTTTATTTCATGAGGGTAGTAGGTGAGATGTTACATTTTCTTTTTTATTTGATAAAAATATTATAGAGGATTTTGAATTAAGAATCGGATTACATTTTATTCTCATTAATTAAAAATGGGTAACTTGATCCCTATACATTATATTAAAGAACAAATTCTATTAAAATTCTATCTACTTTTACTATTAAATATTGCTTCATGTACATCAAATTGATGTACACATGACATGTCACGTATGATTCTCGATTATTTTTTAACAACACCGTTTTTAACAATATAAATGAATGAAATTGTTACTAAAAAGGACCATTTCGCTCTTTAATCTAACGTACATGGATTAATTTCCTCTTTTTTTAATAAATGAGTAAAATGCAATCTATCTCCTAATACAAGGGCCTCCATAGTACTTTTACCTTGTCATTTCTCTTTTTTTCTTCTGGTAAACATGCTAAAAGAATGTACCAAAAACAACAATGAGCATATAACAAAAGAGAGACTTAATCTGATTTATCATTCAAGAATAGAGAGAAAAACCTTACTTCTCAAACTATGAATAACACGCTTTATACAGAAAAGAATAGCAACAACTGCTGCTAACAAATTCTAAACAGACTAACTTCTAAACAAACTAACTACTCCAATCGACTCTTAGTTACTCTAATATTCACCCATCACCCATGTCTTGTAACACCAAGTTTGCTTCGCAATTGAAAACAAATGTGGAGGATAACGGCTTGGTAAGTATGTCAGCAACCTGATCAAGCGTTGGAACTTGACGTATAACAAGTCTCCCATTAGCAACTTTCTCACGAACAAAGAACAAATCAAGCTCAACGTGTTTGAATTTTGAATGAAGAACTGGATTGGTCAAAACAGCAACGACACTTGAATTGTCACACCAAATAATAGATTTTTCGTCTGAAACCATGCGAAGCTCACTCAACAATGACTCAAGCCATGTAAGGTCAGTAGCAGCAACAACAATAATCCTATATTCAGCCTCTGCTGTCGATCAAGACACAACCTTCTACTTTTTAGAACACCAAGAGACAAGATTACCACTAAAACAATACATAATATCTAATGGTGGACTGACGATCATCAAAATCAAGACCCTAATTCACATCAACATATGCAACCAAAGATAACCTATCAGAAGGTTGTATTTGTATACCATAATTCATAGTGTCACAAAGATAACGCAAAATCCATTTAGCCGCAACATAATGAACATCAGTCAGGGCATGCATGAATTGACAAATGCGATTGCCATCATAAGCAATGTTAGGATGAGTGAGTACCATATATTGTAATGCCCCAGCAATGCTTCGATACTCGTGTAGATTTTCAAGTGCTCCTCCCATATGTTTGGACAACTGATAAAAACTAACCATAGGTGTAGGAACTCCTTTTGCATTCTCCATATGACATCGCTCCAACAAATCAAGCACATACTTCCGCTAACTTAAATGTAGCCCACCACCATTGAAATGAGCAACTTCAATGCCAAAGAAATAATGAAGAAGTCTCATATCTTTGAATGAAAACTCAATAATCAACCTACTAACAAACCCATCAATTTATGTATCTGAGTTACCAATAATGATTATATCATTCACATAAACCAATGCATACATGCGACATGTGTCGGTAACCCAAACAAACAAAGAAGCGTTAGATTTAGAAAGTGCAAACCCAATGGAAACAAGAAAGGCCTTCAACTTATCAAACCACGCTCTCGGAGCTTGTCGTAACCCATACAAAGTTTTATTCAACCGAAAAACAAGTTGTTGACCATTAACATCCTTTTTAACATAATCGGAAAGCTGTTGCATGTATAACTCTTCAGTTTAATCACCATTAAGAAAAATGTTGTTCACATCCCCTTGACGTAACTACCAGTGTTTTGTAACAACAATGGAAAGAATAGCACAAATTATAGCCGATTTAACCACCGAACTAAATGTTTCTCGAAAATCACAGCCAGGAACTTAAGAACACTCTTTTCCAACTAATCTCCCCTTTCATCGAGCCACAGTACCATCAGGATTGTGTTTCACCTTAAATATCCACTTACAACCAATAGCTTTACGACCCAGAGGTAACAGAACTAAAGTCCAAGTATTGTTATGAATCAAAGCATCATATTTCTCTTGAGTAGTTCTCATCCATTCATTACTAAAAAAAAGCCTCTTCAATATTGCAAGGTTTACGTTCATCAAACTCAATAGTTAAGACTTTTGGTTTAAAAACACCTACATTTGACCAAGTAACCATAATATGAGTATTGATAGGAGGAACCGACGGTAGTGAAAGAATAACATCATCATAAATAATAAGAGCTGGAACCTCAGATGTAAGTGAATACGAACTAGACCAATCACCATGTGCAATACCACTAATCTCTATAAATTGACTAGTAGCCAAAGAAGAAAAAGCAAGAGAACACCCTGATGACTGACTAAGACATTCAATAGGAGATGTTGAAACCTGAGTACCTGAATAAGATGATGAGATACTATGCGGCTTGGGCATGGAACGAGGATATACCACGGGAACACATGTGGTAACACGATTCAAATTCGAAGGCGAACAACTAGCACTGGTTGATGGTAAAAACAAAAATCGATTCTCATCAAGAACCACATGACGCAAAACAAACACCCGGCCATCAATAGTAAGACATTGATAACCCTTATGTTCTGGACTATATCCAAGAAACGTGCACGACTGATATCTGAACTCTAACTTGTGTCGATTGAACAACCGTAAGTACGGGTAACAACAATACCCAAACACCAGAAGATAAGCATAATCAGGATGAATACCATGAATAACAGAGTAAGGCAACTGATCTGTGAGAACCAGAGTAGGCAAGCAGTTCAGTAAATGAACAACACAAGAAAAATCATACCCCCAATACTTCATTGGCAAGTGAGCCTGAGCAAGTTATGTAAGACCAACATCAACCACATGACACTACTTTTGTTCAACAATATCAATCTGTTCTGACGTGTGCGAACAAGTGACCCAATGAATGATGCCATGTTGAGTAAGATAAGAAGTGAAAAACTGAAATTCACCACCCCAGTCACTCTGAAATTGCTTGATTTCTCTAAGAGATTGCACATTAACAAACTTTTGAAAATGCATAAAACAATCAATAGCTTGAGATTTCTTTTTAAGAAGATATAACCAAGTAAACTGACTATGCACATCCATAAATGTAACATAATACCAATTCGACTTAGATTCCACTTGACCCGGTCCCCATAAATTAGAAATCACAAGATCAAACGAATTATTGTAAATGGTAGTATAAACTAAAAATGGAAGCTTATGAGACTTTCTTTGATGACACACAAAACAAAATGTTGCATATTATTATTAGAAACAAAAACATTACAAAATTTTAAGGTAGATCTTAGGACTTGAGATGATGAGTGCTCAAGTCATCGATGCCACAACTCAAATGTACTAAAAATAGTAGAATAGTTATGACTATTCACCAACTCGGTGTTATTCAAGCACAAGTATGGATCACGAATGAACTCCGAAGCAGAGGAAAATACCAGAGAAAATCTATACAACTCGTCATGTGTGTTGCCGTGAAGCAATATTTCCTTGGTTTGAATATCATTTATAAAAAAATGAAAAGGATGAAACTCGAAACACACATTATTATCTTGAGCAAATTGAGAAACCGGGATCAAATTTTTACGAATATTAGATACATGCAACACATTCATCAAATGCAATCGTTTCGTTAAATTAGATATAGTATTATGACCTGAATGTGCAATATTAGCACTGATAACATGTCCCATGAGTAAGGGTACCATACCTGAGTATTCACCGGTACCATACAAGAAAGAAGCATTATTACAGATAAGATTCGTTGCCCCAGAAACAGGATACCAAGTTGTAACATCGGTGGATTTGTTGCTATTCAAAAAAGAATGCATAGAAATAGGCTAGATTGAACCAGATTCTGACAAACCTTGAGAACCAGCAGGCTACCCATGAGAATTGTTAGAGATTGACCCGATTAAGTAATGAACAAGTAAAAATAGGAGAAGAAATTGAAAATTTGAACACACAAATTTAACATGGAAAAACACCTCCAAAGAGGATAAAAAACCAGGGCAAAGATAATTTTAATATAATGGAAAAAGAAACAAAGAGTACAAAAAGATGGAGAAAAAAACTAAACCCCGAAAACAAAGAACCCTCAAAACGTAAACACAAAATTCTCTAAATGTGTTATGAGTTCTAATATCTAATGGGTGTATTTTCTAAGGTTGTAAAGAGCCTATTTATAGGCTAAATTCACGTGTCAAATAATAATAATATAATCTAAACTAATCAGTGTTTGATTAAAACAAATAAACAGAGTTTAACTAGAAGATTATTTTTCAAATTTGATTGAAATAGGAGTCATACTTAACAAATCTCCACCTTGACTCATATTTCTACAATGCCATCTTTGCCAAAGCTCGCCATGAGCCTATCTTGAACTATGCAGGGAATTAACTAAGTCGAATCTGTGCTTAGAAACTGGAAGACTTCTAGCCTTTGACTTGTACACTGCCAAATCAAAACTAACCTGGGTCTGATTTTCACGAACACAGTGCCCTAACTTTTCAAAACTTGCATCCAAAAGAGAACCTCTCCTTAACGAGACAATCATACATTTTTCCCTCCTATGACAAAGTTGCCTCTGCTCCAAACGAGTTGACTTCAACTCTGTAACGGATGAGGGACATCCGATTTCACCAGTCACTATAGATACTTCCAGAATATAAAGACTGCCAATTCTTTTACCTTTTAACAAAACGAAAGCTCCACGAGATACTTTAATGCTGCTCGACTCGATATTGATTCTGCATCCTTTCAAGTCTAAAATACTCAAAGAGATGAGATTCTTTTGTAAATCAGGTATATACCTGACATTTGAGAGTGCCCTAATCGTCCCATCGTGTATCCTAATTTTAACAGTACCAATACCAATTACCTTACTAGATGAATCGTTTCTCATGCACACAACTCCACCTTCAACCGAACTATATGTGGAGAATCATTCTCTATTGGGACACATGTGGAATGAACATCCTGAATCTAGGATCCACTCGGACGTGAGCTTGGAGTTATCACTCATTGACACTAACAAGAAATCATCACCGCTTTCACCGGCCAAATTAGCACCAGCTACATCTTCCTCGCTACTCTTAGCAGCTCTTTTATTTCGCAGTTTATAACAATATGCTTTGATGTGACCTAACTTTTTACAATAGTGACACCTTTTGTCTCGTTTCTTTGATGCTATCAAAATGGAAGCTTACCTATCTGTCTTGCTATCCAAATAAAGCTCATTGTCGAGTTTGTCTCTACTCAACAAATAACCCTTCACATTTTCGAACGAGAGTTTGTTTCTGTCATAAATCAGGGTCTCTCTAAAAGACTTGTATGAAGGGGGTAAATAGCACAATAATAGCATAGCTTGATCTTCATCATTAATATGAACCTCAACGTTCTTTAAATCATTTAAAAGAGTAATGAATTAACTGATGTGATCTCTAAAAGGCTCACATTCATTCATACGAAACGTAAATAGACGTTGTTTCAAAACTAAATGGTTAGCCAGAGACTTAGTTGCATAAAGAGTTTCTAACCTTTTCCATAAGGCAGATGAGGTCTTCTCCATCAATACCTCCTGTAATACCGTATTCGCGAGGCACAACTGGATTGCAGACAAAGCCTTTTCATCAAGCTCTTCCCATTTTATTTTATTTAGATTCTCAGGCTTTTTCCCGGTAAGAACCTTTTTCAAATCAGATTGAACTAGAATTGCCATCATCCGAACTTGCCACAGATTGAAATTTGTCTCACCATCGAACTTCTCAATTTCAAACCTTGTTGCTGCCATATCTAAATGGACAGATTTATGAAAATTGAACTACCACTTGTTAGAGATTGATCCGATTAAGCAAGGAACAAGTAAAAATAGGAGAAGAAATTGAGAAATTGAACACACAAATTTAACGTTGAAAAACTCCTCCAAAGAGGATAAAAAACCACGGGCAAAGATAATTTTAATATAACGGCAAAAGAAACGAAGAGTACAAAAAGATTGAGATAAAAACTAAACCCCGAAAATAAAGAACCCTCAAAACGTAAACACAAAATTCTCTAGATGTGTTATGAGTTCTAATATATAATGTGTGTATTTTCTAATGTTGTAAAAGAGCCTATTTATAGGCTAAACTCATATGTCAAATAATAATATAATCTAAACTAATCAGTGTTTGATTAAAACAAATAAACAGAGTTTAACTAGAAGATTTTTCTCAAATTTGACTGAAATAGGAGTCATACTTAACAAGAATTAACTGAAGACCCAAGTGGAATTTGAAAATCCATACGAGCTCATGTGAGGAGTTGTTGCTCATGTGGCAGGAGCGACTACAAAGACATGATTGGCCTGTATCATAGGCTTGGTTTGAACCAATGAGCCATGCGACATAGGCATCAGTGGTGGGCCATGTGAGTAACATATTGCATCATGAGGGTTATATCAGAAACCAAACACTTTTTCTGTTGACAGAGTGTCACCAAACGACCGATCAAACCGGTAATAGCATTTTTGAGAAACATGTCCTAGCCAGTCACACAGTTGACATTGTGGACAACCACAACCACCTCAGCCTCAACCACGATAAAAAGCTTGACCATGGTGTGGAAAATCTGACGAACGGGACTCGATCGAGGAACTCTATTCTACCGGAGAAGACCCAAATGGAACAGATGTCGAACCAAATTTGCCTGGATCAAAACCTCAACTACAAATTGTTTCTGCCGACTCTCACACTCAAGAAGTATGCTGGTGAGAAGATCCAACGGAAGAGACTCGGACGCATATTAGGCAAATGTCAAGACTAATTCAAATTTCACCGAAAAACCAACAAAGATGATGCTCACTTGTTCTTCATCAGGAACAACATGACTAGAATCACTCAAAAAATCACAAGTGACCTTGATTTTGGCCAAATATTCCTTCACAGTCAGGTGGCCATTCTTTAAAGAATGCAACGAGTGCCCAAATGAGACACCTTTCCCAACTTTCCCAACTATTGCAAATTAAATCACCAATTTAATCATAACATCCAACGGAGTAGCTTCAAATGTATTTGTTATAATTAACATTAATTACATCTCTGTACCAATTTTATTCAACATCTATTTTACAATCTTCGAATTTATTGTTTTTGAAAATGAAAAGTCAAAATAATTTCAATATGCTGATGTTGATTGTTGACGTATCAAAAATCAATACCTAATTTCTAATTCATTTCAAACATTATTGGGAACTCTGGGACCTATTTGATTATTTAATTACCGTAATCTAAACGCAAACTCTGTTCTTATTCAAGGTATGGGCGGTAGTCAATGTAAACAATATAGATCACATATATAAATATAGTTTCATTTTATTTTCTTTTTCTTTTGAAGGAGTAATTTCATTTTTTATTAGTTTATGGATGACATTAATTATCATTGTCGAGATAAATCTCAAAATTATATATGTGTACTTTAATATATAATTTTTAATTTGGAGAAATTATACACATAAAATTTTGATTGGGGTTCAAATAGATACATAAAACTTTAATTTTGATTCAATCATACACATTTTAAAAATAAATACATAAATTGGATAAATATAATTATTTTGTATGCATAATATATAAACATAAAATGTTGCTACATAATAAATTGTATTAATAATTTGTGAGAATTAGATCAAATCAAAATTTCATGAATAAAATTGCACAAAATCAAAATTTATGTATATAATTACACATTAAATCAAAATTCATGAATGTTTGAGATTTATCAATAAAAAGTGTAATTTGTTATTGAAAATGTTACCCTACTTGTATATCTATTTAAGTTTGAATTTTTAAAATTATTAAAATAAAATAAAATATGACTTAAAATTTAAAACTAACAAAATTGTTCTGTTTAAATAGGTAATTTTATTATTTTTACTTGAATTTAAATTAATAAATATGTAAAAATAGAGTTCATATTATAGTAATCTACATTAAAATTAATAAAATTTAAAAATGTAATTTTAAATTTAACAAAATTAAATGTATAAAAACTAAAATTTATTATTTAATTAAAACATATTATGTTAAACATACAATTAAGTCATTAAATTCTAAAAATTTTGTTGATACAAGTCACCAACAAAAAGGAAAAGATAGTGGAGAAAAGGGTTGGTTCACCTATGACAGGAGGAGAGATAGAATAAACAGAGGGAGGAGAATGAGAGGGATCGCTAGGATTGTAGTGTAGGGTTTTCTGAGGGAAAGAAGTCGATCATTGGTCTCTCATGCACCCAAGTTTATATAGGGGGTCGTCTTTTTTCTTGTAGTGTCACATAGCTGACAGTATAATGTCCTGCATGGTTGTGTAGGTCGGCTAGATGGTAGAGTCATTACATTTCAATTTGTCTCCATGGAGTGTATTATGTGTTCCTACTCTAATATTCTTGTCCTCAGGGTCGTATGAGGTGGTTATACTTTGGTGTTCCCTGCAGAGGGTGCATAGCGGGTTGTCTCCATGCTAGTTTGGATAAGATTCATAAAGGGCCATCTACGAATCATCCTACACGAATGGTTAATATAAATGATTCCTTATGGAGGGTTGTACGCGAATTGCTCCCAATGGAGGGTTATTTGCTGACTGTACAACTTGCCACATGTCCTGCCGAGGTGGAGGTATAACAATTGCCTTCCAGTCGAGAGGTAAGTTATAAAGTGGCTTGTCGAGACCTTTCAGATAGCCAACCATTGTAAAGGGTTAGTAGAGCGAGTTATGTCACAAGTTATAGGTTTTTATTTATTGAATTGATTGTATATATGTATTATTATAGAAGGATCATGATCAAAGTTTGTTATGATTATTATTAGGACTTCTGAAGAGATCAAAATATATTTTCCTAAAATTTTTCCTCGCTCATGACTTCTAGAAAATGATGATATAAACATTTATTAAATTAGTTCAAGTAATCATTTGAAAATATAGTATTTAAGATTGAATACGTAGAATATAATCTATTATGTGATGTTGTCTTGAGGGGAGTAAATACATACCACACTCTTTTTCTCTTAATTGAGGTTTTGTCCAACTAGGTTTTCCTAGTAAGGATTTTAATGAGGTAACATGTTATGCATATTTTAAATAGAAAATATTTAGTACATTGCCATTGGTGTTTTAGACTTCACAAATAGGTTTAGGAGGTTGACAAGTGTATTGATGACATTTTTTTATGGTTGATTGTGAAATAAAAAAGTACATCGTTTGTGTACTCTCTTTTTTTTCAAGAATTTTTTTTAGTTTTTGTCTTAGTAAGGTTTTAACGGCATACATTATCTAAAGATGGACATCCAAGGGGAGTATTATAAATGTTTTATTATTATAAAGTGGATGTCTATTAGGATAAGAAGTTTGATATACTTTACGACTCTACTATCCATTAGGAGTTAAGTTTTATTTTATTTATACTTCTTATATCTATAAATATAAATTTTAAAGAAGCATTGTAAATATCATGATCAATAAAATAATTACTTTTCGTCTTATTTCTCTTGTAATTTATTTTCTTCATTTTTATTTTATGATATTAATATATTAACTAATAAAATTATATTTATATAAAAATATTTATTATTATATAATAATTTAGAGCAAAAGCTAATCCAAATTACATTAGACCACATCGAAGGTCTAAACAAATCCAACGTATCAAGTTGCACGGATATAACCCAATAATTAAAAAAGCCCACCGTTCCTAGCGGGGAGGGGAAGTGAACTCAGTGGAGTAATAAAAAATAAATAAATAAATAAAAGGTGGGGGTGAGGGTGAGGGGTTATCATTTTAGCTGGTGGGCACTGAGTAGTTGTACAGGGGAAATGGGGACCATGAACGAAGTGGTTGTTGAGACAAAACACCATAAATAACCCCTCTTCGTGCCTATCAGCCATTACCACTATCATTTAAACTCTTTGTCAGCGTTTCACACTTTCTAAAACTCCAATATCCCAAAACAATGGGTTCAACCGGTGAAACCCAAATGACTCCCACCCAAGTCTCGGATGAGGAAGCCAACTTATTCGCCATGCAACTCACCAGTGCCTCAGTCCTTCCCATGGTCCTCAAGTCGGCCATAGAACTTGACCTGCTGGAGATCATGGCCAAAGCTGGCCCAGGTGCTTTCCTCTCCCCAAAAGAATTGGCTTCCCAGCTCCCCACCAGCAACCCCGATGCACCTGTCATGCTAGACCGCATCTTGCGCCTCCTGGCTACCTACTCCATCCTCACTTGCTCCTTGCGCACTCTTCCTGATGGCAAAGTGGAGAGACTCTATGGTCTTGGCCCTGTCTGCAAATTCGTGACCAAGAATGAAGATGGCGTCACTCTTTCCGCCCTCAGTCTCATGAATCAAGACAAGGTCCTTATGGAGAGCTGGTCAGTACCTCCTCTACTTATTTTACTTCTTTCCTTTATCTTCAATTTTTTACGTCCTTACAATCTTTAAGGATCTCTCATTACTTTTAAACCCGGATGGCTTTTGGTATAAAAGATGCAACTGTTAGAAAGAGAGAAGAGATCTTTTAATATAATTGCATGAATCAATTAAATTTCTTTAAACTCCTGCTGTTTGTGACTTTAAGCTTATCGCATTGTACATTCAAGATACACATACTAAATAAATTAATAACGAAAGGAGACATTGAAATTGAACGTGATCAGTTACATGAAGAAGAAACGATCATGGTAATACTTTATATGTGGTGAGTTTCAAGCATGTTGTTGATACTTAAAACAAAGTGTGGCTCCCAGTTTTACTGGAATATATACAACTATGATCCTTCCTGATAACATGATCCTCAACTTTCAAGATTGGGAAGAAAAGAGAGAAGCCAGGATCCTACATAGGATGTATGTTATACTGCTACAGCATAAGTTACGTAAATGTCTCTTGGCATTTGGCATAGATTACCTAAAAACCGTTTATTTTTCATATTTATATATAAAAAATAAAATAATGAAGATAAAGCTAATTTTTTTAAAGAGACATAAAGTTGATTTAATTAATGCATATGATTTTTAAATATATATATATTTAATAGTTAAATATTTAAATTTAAACATGAAATTTTTTTACATAATGTCAATTTTAATTTTCAATGTTTATATCTTTTGTTAATTTGATTTTTTAACTAAATTTGAAGCTTAACTTTTTAAAAAATCGAATTTAACAATCAATATTAAAAAATTGAATTGTTGTTTTTAATGAAAACATTTATTAAAATGTTAAATTTTTAAGTATAGCAGGCATGACAATCCACGTAAACTTTATTTAAATTTTAAATTTTGAATTTTTTATTTTTATAATTTTTAAATTATTTGTCATACCAACATAAAAGTACATGTCGGCTGCCACACAGGTTAACATGCCAACATCACTAAATTGAGATACCCTAATGTGGCAATGAGTTGGCAGTCAGGGACGGTTTTAATTTCAATTCAAACCAGAAATATGATTATCGATTACCCTTCAGTATGGTAGGGACAGGTTATCAAAATTTTCTGGCTAACAATTTCATATTACTCTTTGATCCTTCTTCATTTAGAATTCTTGAAAGTAGTGCTGAAAGTTTAAGCAATTTTGTATGTGAATGGATATTTGAAATGATATAACACAACTGAGCTGATATGAAGGATCAAAGTTTCAACATTTCAAGCAAAGTGGTGAAGTTCATTAGTTAAGTGCAGAGATGTTGTCCAAATTTAGATTGGATTGAGAATTGTGTATGTTGGACCATTTGCAGGTACTACTTGAAAGATGCCGTGCTGGAAGGTGGAATTCCCTTCAACAAAGCCTATGGTATGACCGCATTCGAGTACCATGGCACGGATCCTAGATTCAACAAGGTTTTCAACAGGGGAATGTCTGATCACTCTACCATTACCATGAAGAAGATTCTTGAGACCTATGATGGCTTTGAGGGACTCAAAACACTGGTCGATGTTGGCGGCGGTACTGGAGCTACGCTTAACATGATTGTCACCAAGCACCCTTCTATAAAGGGCATCAACTTTGATTTGCCTCATGTCATTGAGGATGCTCCTGCTTATCCTGGTATGACGTTATCCATGTTTCCTTAAGTCTTTTTTAAGTACTTTCTGATTTCCTCCATGAATGGACAAAACTGCATTGTTCCTTTTTTGAAATGAGAATGGACTGTGTTTTTGGTTGTAGGTGTGGAGCATGTTGGTGGAGACATGTTTGAAAGTGTTCCAAAAGGAGACGCCATCTTCATGAAGGTGAGTTTGAATTAATCAACTGAAAACACTAACAACTTCACTTTTGGAATTGGCTGGTACATTAACCATGGTGAAAACACGTGTCCAAAATTTTACTAGCCTCATCAACCATGATTTGTGCTGATGCAGTGGATATGCCACGATTGGAGTGATGAGCACTGCTCCAAGTTTTTGAAGAAGTGCTACGAAGCTTTGCCGGACAGCGGAAAAGTAATTGTTGCAGAATGTATTCTCCCAGATTACCCAGATCCTAGCCTTGCCACAAAGTTAGTTGTCCATATTGATTGCATCATGTTGGCTCACAATCCTGGTGGGAAAGAGAGGACTGAGAAAGAATTCGAGGCCTTGGCAAGGAGTGCTGGGTTTCAAGGTTTCCAAGTAAAATGCTGCGCGTTCGGCACATACATCATGGAGTTTGTCAAAAGGGTTTGAACTTTGAATCTACGTGTCTTGGTTACATGCTTCACACTGTTACTTGGGCGATTGTCTCAAAGGTGGCTTGCACACAGAAAACAAATAAGGACGAGATTTTGTGCTGCTTGTGTATGATAAATACTGTTTTATACGTATGCTCATAATTCTATCCCGGCCTCAATGTAAAGTAATACGCAAATGTTGATTAATGTCATAAAACCTCGAGTTTGAGAAAAGAAATCATGAAGAAGCTGATTGTATAAATGTTCTTGTTTGCTGCCATTTTCTTTTACCAAAACTTGGGAAATGGTTGTCAAATCATCTTACTGGATCGTAAACCGGGTTTAAATGCACTCCTCAATGAAGATCTTCACCCTTAAAAGGCTGCTCAAGTTTGAATGCACTCCTCATCACAACCTAACAAACAAAAAATTAACTAAAGCACCACACAATAATATAAATTAATTTGGTAAATATATTATTAATTAATTTGGAGAGCTGCATACGCAAGTCTGGAAAACAAATTTTCACCAAAACAAAATAAAGATTTTGAAATTAAAAATTAAAAATTAAAATTGCCAAAAGCAAACTTGCTTAATAAAATTGAGAAATCTTTAGTCCATTAGTGAAATCTTAATTTTGATTCAAGATAAATTTTAATAAATTGATTATAGTTACTGAGTTTTTCTAATTTACCTTCGTGCAGGTTTTATACGGTTCCGTTGATCTCATCTTATTCTGTTTGGTAATGTTTTATCTAATCCGTTGTTGATCTGTTTTTGGTTTCAAATGTACTCCAAAATGTGATTTTCTCTTTTACTAATTTACCTTGTACTGCTGTTTGTATTGAAAAACAAGGCTCCTTTATTCTTGCCTATGTGCGGCCTCAAACCCTTTTCCTTTCTAACGACCTTGGATTTTGATTGGAAACCAATTCGGGCGGCCGAATTTTCAAGTGAATTTGGGCTTGGATAAAAGGTTTGCTAAAAATGGGTCTTAAAAAGTGGGTTCGAAAAATGAATTGATTTGGGCTTGAAAACTGAGAACCATCATGGAACCAAAATTAATCAAAAATAAAAATTTACACAAAAATTTCATCAATTAAACCAACAAAATTTTAAACAATTTCAATACATCCATCGGAACTCAATTTGGTCCAAGATTTACAATTTTATTCGAATCCCACAAATTCAAATGAAGTTCAAATTATTTTCAATTGAAATCCACATATTTAACCAAAATTCTAAAACTAAATTGAAGTCTTTAGAAATTCATTAAAATGTGGATTTAACCTCAAGAATCTAAATAAATCCGATCAAAAGCTCAAAATGTTGAAATTCTTTTTGAACTTATTTAAAAGAATATCCCTTTTTATTCCCCTTTTCGATCGGGTTCAAATATAAGCCTCTATTCAATAAAATCAAAGTCTGAAAAATTTATTATCGAACCGCCCGAACAAATTTAAGTGTCTACACTGACAATTGGCACGGAAGAATGGTGTCACATTGACATAATATTTGCATTTACAAAAAAAAATTTCAAATAAAGTTCATCATGGAAATAACCAATTTAAATAATTGAAAATCAACATTATCCCACATTTTAAAGCCTTAAGACACATCACAAAATTTAATCCATTTTATAAGTGTTTCGGCATGTTAAAAACATAAAAGGGGATTTGGTTGCTCATTAGGTTTGTAACATACGCTATTAGATATAAAATAGTAGGAGTTTTGCCAAAACCAAATAATTTTTGCCGTTTAAATCTTTATCAATAATTTCCTGGTCTTAAAACACTTTTTAAATCATTCCTAAGGTTCTTTTACAAAGCTATAACAATTATACCTCATTTAGAGTTGTTTCGGGGGCTTCGAAACATAATTTTATAAGTACAGGTGGACATGTATCGGTACATGGTTCTCTATGTGTCGATTCATGGTCCTAATATTATAGCTTTTTAGTTATTAACTTTGCATGTATCAATACATGAAGGCAAGGTATCGATACTTGACATCCCCAAACATCCTAGAAACTTATCATGAAGTTCTAAAACATTTTTGTTGATACTGGTGTTCAACAATGAGAAAATAAAGAGGAGATAATGGTGCTGACTATGGGGTTGGTTCATCTGTGATAGGTGGAGTGTCGGAAAAACTAAAGGAGGTGAAGGAAATGGAGGAGGACATAGGAGAGGAAAAGGAAAGAGAAGGCTAAGCAAGCAGGTGAAAGGCTTAAGTGGGGAAAGAGAGATCCTTCATACATCATGTGTTGGGGTATATATAAGGGAAGGTCCCCTTTTCTGGAAGTGACATGTCACTAACAATACAGATGGTTGACTGCTTGTGTGGTCAGGTAGTTGGTAGGTCCTTTACATGTAAGTTGTCATCAAGCATAGTACTTTGCGGTCTTACTTTAAACATTCCTTTTGCTAAGGTATTATAAGGTTATTATGTATTAGTAGTCCTTTAGTAGTTCCCATGGACAACCAATAGCAGGTGGCCCCTTATGGGTAGTGTGAGGCATGTGGGTGGGTCACTATTGATTGTATAAGACGGATAGTCACCCATGGGTGCTTTCTAAAATGCTTCTTGTGTTGCCACATGTCTAAGCTAGGGTAAGGGTATAACAATCGCCCTCTTGGTCAAGAGGTAGGTTATAAAGTGACCTATCTCGAGACAATTCGAATGGCTTCCTAATGGGTGACATGTTTGAGCTTACAAAGGAATGAAGCAGTTGGAATAGCAAAGGTTAGTTGTTGTAAATGTTGAGAACACTTTAAGAGAGAGGGGGGATGCATCTAAGGTTCTAAAACGACTATATTAAATGAACAAGCTGTACAACTTTTTAAGAGGACACAGAGCCAATGATAGGGTGTGTTGTTTCACGAAACACGTGCTTGGATGGTATTGGCTATGAAGCGTTAGAATGTTTGGGTCATAGAATACATTATTTTGGGAAGGTTGTATAAATATGCTTTCATCTCCTACTGTTAGGTTATTTTTTCAATTTTGAAGCTTTCTTTAGTTATCCCTCAATTTCTTCAAGTGTTCAACCATTTTTTTTAGTCCTCTGCTTGCATTTCTTCTAGTTTTCACCCTCTAATCTTCTTCATCTTCTCTTGTGTGCTTCATGCCCAAGGTTTTTTAAGGAAATGCTTAATTTTTCCCAAGATTCTCTTCTCTTATTTGTTGTATTTTCTTGTTAACCATGGTCGAAAACAACCATGGAAAGGAGGCTGAAACTTTAAAGACAATTGAGAAGAGGTTGAGAAAACCTCTAAAAGAGGTGAGGGAATCAATAGTGGAGGGGGACCTTCGAATGCACCCGCCACCAAGGAAAGTAGGAGGCTACTTTGCTGTAGGGGTTTGTTGCAGGAGCACCGTCATTATGACTTTAGCCTTTTGAAAGGGTCGTATACCTTGGGTGAAATTAGGGACCTAAGTACAGTGGGGGGAGGTCTTGGTTTTACCTAATGTTATATGTGCTGGAAGCTAGGTTTCATTTACCCTCACCCGTTTATCATTGAAGTTCTCTCTTATTACAAAGTTACTCCCGAGCAATTAGCTTAAGCTTCTTGGTGGACCATCATTGGGTTCATCATCCTTTGACACGAGTCAGGTATGTGGCCCATGATAAGGGTGTTTCAAACTACATTCTAGTTTATAGGGGGAATAGCTACGAACCAATTGAGCCTAATGTATTTCTCCCAACGCCAAATGATCCCCGGGATAGGGGAAATCTTGTATGGGAGGATCAATACCATGAGCCTAGAGTGCCACAAATATATTCTTCTAAAACTTAAGTTCTATTTGAATTCAATTTTCCTATTGAATGGATCTTACCCCCATAGACCTGTTCAACTATAAGCCTCCGTTGGAGGGTTACGAAGGGGCCGAGAAGTAACTTATAATGATAGAAAGGATATTCTCATTGTTCCCTAATACATCAACCTTTGCAAAGTCTTTAAGTACTATCTATTCGATAATGGTGTAAACGAGAACTCAGAATGCAATTTTGGATGGGGTTTCATGAACAATAGATTGCTTAAGCCTCACGACCAGTCGTGACCCTTCAACCCAAAGGACATAGTGGCTTTGATAATGCATGAGCTAATAAAGGAGCCTTGGAATCATATTGTAGCATATGGGAAATGTTTAGAACAAAAATGGAGGGAATCAGAGGGCATACACCATTTCTTACCTCTCATCCCCATGGATTATAAGGAACCTCATGTTGTTGTGAGGGTGTGGCTTTGATATTTCATGAGCTAATGAAGGAGCCTTAGAATTATATTGTAGCATATGGGAAATGTTTAGAACAAAAATGGGGGGAATTAGAAGGCATGCACCATTCCTTACTTCTCATCCCTTTAGATCGTAAGGAACCTCATATTGTTGTTAAGGTCAACACAACTACTATTGCTGATGCAAGATCTGGTTTATCTATTGCCTCCTGTAGCTGGGCTCATGCTCCATATGAGGAAACATTTTCCAAGGCTCGAGTAATAATTGACATATATTTGGAAGAGGGGATGGGGAGGAAAATGAGGCGGCTTCTATAAACGTCCCTCCACTAAGCATAATTATGGATGTCTCAACCATCCGAGCATACTTTCAATGGAAAAAGGAATGCTTGTAGATAGAGGGTTGAAGGAGGGGCATTGTGATGGGCCCTTGAATCTTTGTTGTATCCATTTAAATTTTTCTAAGTGTTGGTGTTGTGTTTGATTTTTATTGAATTTGATTATGTTTTTCTTTCGTGCAGCTACTCTAATCACAACTACTTTAACCCCCTACAAACGAAAAAATCGATATGTTGTTCTTACTAGTGTTATAGCCACTTGTAAGAAAATATTAAGGAAACAGACCAATGTACCATCCAAAAAGATCAAGAAGAGTTTATAGCTAAGGGACGAGCCCAACCAAAGCCTCAAGAGTTGACTATATTGGAACTTGCTACTCCCTTAATGAGTGTCATTGATATTTCCATATTGATGAGTAGAGGTCAGCCTAAACCTTCATCCAGTGATGTTACCCTAACATTCGTTATGAGGAGGTAGTTTGGAACCATATCAAGACCCTTTTCATGGGTGACATTCTTCTTGAAGGTGACTTAACCCAAATGAGTTGTTAGATGCCCACTACTATTCCTTTTTCAGTTATGACACTTTTTTTTTTCTTATTAACCTTGTTGCTTTGTTAATTATGGTTATAACACATGGTTTCCAATTAACCCGAGATTTAGAATGAATGCGAGATTAAATTGAAAGAACAGCAAGTTTACAGCCTATATTCGGAGAAATGGGAAAGCTAAAAAATAGATTGAACATGGTTGAGATCCAATTCTAGTTCGATTAGAATGGAACCAACCGATTCTTTTGTGGGAGACATAATAATTAGCAACAGACAGTTCTCATAGGATTGTAATTAGCGCGGGAAGGACTATAAATAGTTGGGAGATGGCTCTTAGGGATGATTTTCTTCCCGACCTTGTCTAATTTCTCCCATTCTTCATCTTTTTCGTTAGCTCGAAGAATGAGTAACCGTGGAATGTTTTGCATGGGTCAAACTTCATAAGGATGGAGCTAAAAATGTAGGGAAATCAATAAACGAGTAAGGTCCTTAACCCTTCTGTGTATATAAAGGTTGAGAAATGAAGTTATGAACTTCAGAACTATTTTAAGGGTTTTGCATGTTTCTAAAAAATGGGTTTAAGCTAAGAACGTTGAGTATAACCCATGATTTTTTGTTGTAAGCTGCTGTTTGGAGAATGAAAGCTTTGGTATTCAAGAGAAGGAATAAGCTATGGAGACGATAAAATTTAAGGTGAGTTCCAGACTCTAAACCTGTCGTTAGATTTTATGTTGTTTAAGTACACCATGTTTGCATAAAAATGATATATGATGACATAAGCATGCATTCCATGATTGTGGGTAAACCTTAAAGGGTTAGATGAAGTTAGATGGGGGATGGGGGGAGAACCTATTAGATACCGCCTTAGGCGAAGCTCCAAACCTTGCGGAGGGAACATTGTGGTGTTCGAGCATCAATGATAGGTAGTGTAAAGGAGGTAATGGGAGGAGGATTCGGGAAAAGAAATAATGGAATGGTATTTACCACGACGATGGTATCGACTGGTCTTTCAAAGTGAAACCGTGATGAAGGTATATGACATAAAATCATAGATGAAAGAGGCTATGATAGTCTAGTATAAGGTATATGGTGTAAGACAATAGATGAAAGAAGCTATGACAGTTTGGTATAAGGTATATGGCGTAAAACCATAAATGAAAGAGGCTATAACAGTCTGGTATAAAGTACGTAGCGTAAGAGCATAGATGAAAGATACTGTGAGGACATGGTAAAAGGTATAAGGTATACAACGTAAAACCATAGATGAAAGATGTTATTGGGCCAGAGTGGAACGCCCTCAACCTGACTCGAATCACCGGGTCCAAATCATAGATATGACATCACGACACTTAACAAATGATCAGAATAGAGATCGCCTACTCTTGATTTAAAGCATATTTCTTATTTTTTTATATAAAAGGATTCATTATTAAGGAAAAGTATTTAAAATAAAATAATACATCAGACTTATCATAATTTAATTACAACACAATTTTTTACTAAAGACTGACTCTAGAAGATGTAATCCTACTATACACCACTTTTCCAAATTGGCCACTATATGCATAATAACCCAATTCGCCCATTCCTTGGTGTATTCTTGGTGTTGTCCCTCCTAGCGTAATTATTTTTACAACAATACCTGAAACATAAACATAACATTTGTAAGTTACATTAACTTAGTGAGTTTAAGTACAAAATACCTTTCAACCTTTCTTGCTAAAATCTTCATTCTAATTATTTAGATTTCCCACTTCTGTCTTTGATAGATACCTTCACATCGTCGGATAAACACATGTTTATACACCACATACTCTCTTTACATGTCATATTTCATCTCACTAAATGTTGGACTCTAGATCTTACTAGACGATACAACCTTTTCTCTTTTTTTTAGACAACTATCTTTGGTTATTCTAGAATAGTTAATCACATGTACTATTTTTTTGGTAGATATTACTTATTGGTATTACTTTTGGAAAATTTCCATACTGAGTTTGCTAAAACAAATTATCAACTAGATCATACCTTGTTTCAACCCAAGATATATATACTCACTGATAAGGGACACTCTAGGTCATTAAGAAGAAATCCAAACATCTATAATTCATAATATAAGAATACCAAATTTACTGAAAATCTTAGATTCCAACTATCCCAGATAAGACATGTACAACTTAAATGTGACAAATATCAAATAATTCATATTTCAATCTTTCATAAAGTAATGACCCAAACTTCACGGGCATCGAAAAAGTACATTATCGGACCTCTATCTTAACGAAATAGGTTTGTAAATAATTATTAGTAATATTTATGAGTCTAGTAGTGTGTTTAATTATGTTTTAATTAAGTGAATTTAGCCTAATTAAGAGAAAACAGGAAGAAAGATGTAACACCCCTAACCCGTATCCGTCGCCGAATTAGGGTTACGAGGCATTACTGAACAAAACACAACCATCTCAAAATCAATACATATACATTCTATATATTATTTAAATATAATAAACTTAGTCTAATATTAAATATGTAAAATGTTAAAATTCTCTTCTAACCATTTTTAATAAACAAAGACATTATAATCCAACTACTAAAGACATTACAGACTAGCAAATCCATAAGGAAATAAACCATTTTCATATATATATATATATATATATATATTATAATCACTTACTCTATTACAAAATACGACCCGCAACTCATTTATCTAGTCTGTACATGCCATAGTTAGAATTTAAACATTTTAAATACCGAAACAACAGATAGGGTGATGAACTTGCTGACGGTCCTCGAGCTTGAAGCTTGATTTTTTTAAACTATAAAACAGAAAGACATAAACAAATAAAGTAAGCTTTTATAGCTTAGTAATTAAGTCTATAGCATACCCAAGAATATAATAATTAAATATTACATCAATATTAAATAATTTCCGATTCCATAAATATACATTGCAACC
Organism: Gossypium raimondii; assembly: GCF_025698545.1. Taxonomy (NCBI): domain Eukaryota; kingdom Viridiplantae; phylum Streptophyta; class Magnoliopsida; order Malvales; family Malvaceae; genus Gossypium; species Gossypium raimondii. Next base: position 32,977,167 of record NC_068572.1, on the reverse strand, counting down.
TTCACATATCCTATTATGTAATACTTAGAATCAAATATACATACACATCAACTGTGTATAACCGAATGCTTATTTATATACGTATATATTCAATAACTATTAAAATCGAATATACATATGTATTTCTAGATATACATTTAAATATCAATCTAATATAATGAACACATCTTTACTTGTCAAATTACAAATCATTGGACTCATAGAAACTAATAATTATATATATACGAAATGCATATATATATATTCATATGCTTAACAAATATAAAGATTGAATAGGTGCAATGTATTTATCATAAACATATAACTAAAGGTATATGTGTACTTACCTCATATATATACTCAAATATAAATATGAATATATTAATCACATTTCATAACCCATCACGCATATTTGTATATTAATCATAGATTTTAACCTAACTCATACTTAAACATAAATAACCGAATGCTTTATTGATTAACAATTACTTGCAAATAAATAACCAAACATATTTATGTTCCCATATGCATAAGTATATTTCTTCAATTTCTTATGTCAAAACACATATATTAACATGTATATACCTTTCAATTACATTTAACAAGTGCATAGATATATACATAAATTTGTCAACTACTTAGGTTAAATAAAAGTGCAAACTCCTTCAAATACTTGAGTTTGTACAACTCACACATTTTAGACATATTCATCGGCAACTAGCCTGCTAGGTTTTTTTTTTAAACCTGATTCAATTCACCGGCAATTAGCCTGCTAGACTTAAAGTCCGAATTATTTCACCGGCACAAAGCCTGCTAGACATAAAGTCCGAATAACTTCGCTGGCTTTAAGCCTGCTAGGTTTTAAACCTGAAAATTTCAATTTCACATATACGAAATACTCCTCAAGTAATTCTTTAAAGTAATCACATAATTGTAAAAGATCATATTCAAACATAAGAGAGTTTATAAAATCCTATCTTCAATTCAATTCAAGCATTTGTAAATTGTATGCACACATATATTCATATACATTACTACTTAACTAAATTTAATACAAAACTTTACATACCTAAATACACTTATTCGAACCTAACTAAACATATATATAAGTATACGTTTAATGCTATCCATATATGTATATATTTAAATATATACTTAACACTTAACATTGAATTATATTAAATACCTATTCGAATGTAAACATATATGCATCAATTCATATAGAAACACCCATTCGAAATTTCTTATGCATATACAATATACATACCTTTAATCAAACTTAAAATTATACATAATTGTACATATACTTATTTTGAAACTTATTTTGCATTTATAATCCCCATATCACCAACTATTTTCAAATAAGTCATAAACATATTAATATATATATATTGAAATATTTAAACAATGTATGTACATATATCTATGTACTATTCTTCATTATATTTATTATAAAACTTATATAAACATATATCCTTATAGTCGAATATAGCTTACACACAAATACTATCCATATTTCAAGTCTATTCAACCAAAGTATACTTGATTATAAATCAACAATAATTCAATATAGTGTGTATATACTTGATTATAAATCAACAATAATTCAATATAGATTCATACACAGATATATATACTAATTTAGTTCCATTTAGTAGCTAGTAGACTTACCTCGGACAGTGAAAAGTCGAAACCAGACGATTAATCGACAACTTTAGTTTTTCCTCGATCCAACTCTGATTTCTTCGGTTCTTGATCTAATTATATTCAAAATAAGCTAGTTTAAATATAATTACATTCAATTTAATCCAAAAACACATAAATGGGTAAATTACCATTTTACCCCTAACGTTTACACATTTTACAATTTAGTCCCTATTGGATAAAACACAATATACACAAAATTTGTTCACACCATACAAGGGTCGAATGTACCTATTGTTCATACAAGTCCTCACATTTCATTTATTTCACATTTTAGTCCGTCAAAAATTTAATTTCACAATTTAACTCTAAATATTCGATTTCACCAAAAATTCAAATACAAAACATATTAATCTTTCACCTATCTTTCATATTTCATCAACAACTAACAAAAGCTCAAGCATTCATCAATGGTAAAACTCAAAATCACTATCAAATTCTAAAATTAAAACATGGGCTAAATAATACACGAAACAACGATCACAAAAACATAAAAATCATCAAAAACCGGGACCAAAATATACCTCAATTAAACCAAGCAATTGCTGAAACCCTAAAGGCCATGGTTGAGTTCTTCTTAGCTTAGTTTCGGCTTTGGAGAAGATGAATGACACAAATTTTGACTTTATTTTAATTATAAACCTTAATTTGTTAATTGACCAAATTAACCTTATTATTATTAATTTATAAAACATATATACTAAGGTTAGTAATGTAATATGCCACCCACTAACTAGTTTATGGACTAATTACTATTCAAATCCTTCCACTTTAAAAGAAAACCTCATTTGAGTACTTTTAAAATTTTAACGTCTAAACTTTTATTTTACGCGATTAAGCCCTTTTTATCAAATTGAGCCTTCAAACTATCAAATTTTCACACCAAATTTTCACACATATAACTTAAACTACAATAGACATTAAAAACATTATAAAAATATTTTTCTGACTTGGATTCATGGTCCCGAAACCACTCTGTCCGATTAGGGTCAAAATTGGACTGTTACAAAAGACTAGATTGAATAAGGGGTAAAAGTTGAATTATAGATTAAAAGAAAATATAAAGGACCAAAATGGAAAATATGCCATTAAATAAAAGTTGAAGCGGCAAAACAATGAGAAAAAAATCTAAAGATTTTTAATGATTTAAGTTATTATTAATTAATACTAGAATATAATAGTTTAAATTATTATTTAATTGATATTATCTTATTAAATTAATGAAATATATATAAATTAAAGCCAAATGTATGGTAATAAAATATACATGTGTAATAATTATAGAAACGAAAATAATAGTTTAAATAATTATAGAATATAATAGTTTAAATAGATATTTATTAAGTTATTATATTATTATTAAACAAATAAAGCATAAAAATAAAAGGAATTGAAAAAGAGAAAGAGAATAGAAACGAAAATAGAGCAGGGAAAGAAAGAAAAGAGAAAGAGAAAGAAAGAAAGGAAAAACTAGGGTTTAAGGTTTTAAAGCTTTAAAAGGTAAGTCAATCAAGTCCTTTTCTTTTAATTTTGATGTTTTAGAAGTCTTAGAACAAAGTTTTGTTGAATTTAAGCTAAAATTTTGTAAGTTCTTAGATTTTTGAACATGATTCATATTGAACAAATTATTAAATTAGAGGTTTGGTTGATAGAATTTCTAGTTAGAATTGATAAAAGGATTAAATTGTAAACTAGGTTATAAGTTTTACATAGTAGGGATTAAATTGTAAGAAGTTTTAAATTAGGGTTTTATTATGAATATAGAATAGTTGAGTTAAATATGGCAAGAAATTAAGTAGAAAAGAAGTATGAATTAAGGTAGAAAAGTAAGTAAACTTAGTTAGGATTAAATTGGGAGTAAGTAGGAATTGAATAACATTCAATTATTTATTATAATTTAATGCTGTAATTAATAGTGAAAATTATTATTATTTTCGTAGCTAACAAAGAACTCGAGGCATCGACATCGAAAGGAAAGGAGAAAGCTATCGAGGACTAAAATGGGAGATTTACGGTTTGTATTACTATAATTCAAATTACTTTTTATTAAATGTTTTATATAAATTTTATATTTAATAAATAAGTATAAGGTAAGTATTAACATTTGAATTGAAAGAAATTCAATTGAATAATGAATATATGTGTGGAATTGAAATAAATATTGACTTGAAAATGAAAAAGTGAATTTTGAATTGAATTGTGATTGAAAGTAAAAAAGTGAAATTGAATTGAAATGTGAATTTAGAGACCCTATTAACTAATCGGGCTGAGTCGAATATAGTTGGCATGCCATAAGATTGGAAGAGTTCAGGGATACTTCAACCTCGAGTCGATGAGACACTCGGTGTCACTATATTTCTTTGGATAGATTAGATGAGGTATTGGGTACCAACCTTCTTCGGCTTTGCCGATGAGACACTGGGTGTCAACTATTGCTTAGAACTATCTGATGAGGCACTAGGTGCCATATTGGAGTGTTTGGATAGATTCGTGTATCCGTCAAAGTCTGAGTGTTTTTAATAGGGGTAAATAATGAAACGATAAACCGAAAGAGTTGATAAATCGAGCTACTGAAATGAGATGAAAATGTTGAATTGTGAATTGAAATGTTATATGAGATTGAGGAATGAACCTAAGGTTCATGATGTGTCCAAGTTCAAATTGTGGATATATGATACCAATTGAAGAATTGTTATTGTTGAAATATCAAATTTGAGTTTAAATTTGTATGCATGATTTATGCATTACATCTTTATTATTGTTATAATTTGAACTATGGTAGTACCACTGAGTATGAAATACTCAGCGTACGATTGTTTCCGTGCGCAGGTCGATAGAAGTCAAAGGTCTCGGTTCAGCATCCAGATAAATTCCGACTACAGCATAACTTCGGTGATGGATTTTTCCTTTGGTAAAGGTGGCATGTACTTCGGTCTTATTAAAGAGTCTTGTAAGTTTTGGTTGAAAATAATAAAAATGAAGTCAATTAGTAAAACAAATATTTATATGAATTTATGATTATATTATAATATGTTTGTTATTTATTTAAGAATTACTTGTAAATTGTCTGATATGTTAGGTAATGCCTCGTAATCCTGTTTTGGTGATAGTTTAGGGTTAAGGGGTGTTACATTTTGTTGGTATTAGACCTATTAGGTTTAGTCGATTCTCAGACTAAATCGAGCTCAGAAATTGAGTCTAGATGTACATGCCACTGTTGAGTCGAAACTGAGTCGGGATTTGGATGCTGATCTATTTGTTTGTTTTTGTTTTATAGATTAAAGATGTTTGATGAAAGAATAAATGATACTGATGAAGAAATGTATACTGGTGATGAAGAGTCATATGGATTAGATGAAACTGAGTCGGTAACACCTACTATAAACCCTGTAAGAAATCCAGCCCCTAGAGTTGATAGAAGAAATGATAGAGATGATTCTGATATATTACGAGTAATTGTCGATGCACTACAAAGAGTAGCGGGAATTGCTCCTGCTACGACCTCAGCACCTACTCAAAGACGGGCCTTGATAAAAGAATTGAGGAAAGATGGTGCTACTGAATTTATGGGTCTAAAAGGAGTCGATCCATCAACAGCTGAAAATTGAATGGAGTCGACCAAAAGAATTTTACAGCAATTGGAATGTACCCGCTGAAAGTGTTTGATTTGTGCTTATGGTTGCTACAAGGGGAAGCCTATCTATGGTGGGAATCAGTGGTTCAACATCTACCGGAAGATAAGATAACGTGAGATCTATTTCAGAAGGAATTTCAAAAGAAATATGTCGGGGAGATGTATAACAAAGATAAAAAAACAATAGTTTTTAATGTTACAATAGGGTGATATGTCAGTAATAGATTATGAGAGGGAATTCTCGAGATTCAGCAGATATGCCTCCGAGTTTATTCCAACAAAAGTTGATAGTTGTAAGAGATTTTTACCAGGTCTGAGAGACGAGATTAAGGTACAGTTAGGATCTCACCGGATTATTGAGTTCGTAGATTTGATTGAGTGAGCCAAAATGGTAGAGCAAGTGTTAGAAGAAATGATAGAGATGATTCTGATATATTACGGGTAATTACCGATGCGCTACAAAGAGTAGCGGGAACTTCCCCACAAACCCTTCTCGCCCATAAATATATAACCAACTTCTCTTTTTGGAAATTGACAGGTGTCGACAGTATCTAGAATTTGTCATTTTTAATGGCCTATAGGTTTTGAGAAAAACATAAATGAGGATACTATATAATTGATATTTGACAAGTCAATCTAGTTGACTCCTAACCAGATCTCACTACAAAACTTAACCAACACAGTGCTCAAGCAACTAGGCATACTATGCATATGACGGTAACTCACCCGGCTTATACTTCACTTGATATACCCTTTGATAACAGGATAAGAATAACCTAAAACCTTTATTCACCTCTAAGGCGGTTATTATATGCCACATTTCAATTCGCTAGAAGACTATAACATAGCGGATTACACTACGCCAAATAAATAACCTCACAGCTCTACGCCTTAAATCTCAAAGAGTTTGTTCTTACCCACCTCGACAAGGAAAAATCTTTCACCAAATGGTCGGTTGACCCACACCTCAGGAAAGCACCCAATTTTTTCCAACACTAGCTCATACGGTGCTTATTACAGTATGAACAGTTGGGAGTCCTATTTCCAAAATTAAACATAACAACCCCTTGCTACGATCTACTCTCTCTAGCTGGTGTTACAGGACCAGGGTTCTAACTAGTGGAACCTGAGTCTCTTTTAACTTGGACCTTACTTTTCTATTATTTCTCACGTTCCACCAACTTAATTTCCTCCATGATCTTGGCCTTTTCCACTAGTGTCTTAAACACTCGTTCCTAGTGTAGAGCAACCTATATCTTGAGGTCCAATCATAGTCTATTCCCGAACCTCACAAACTTATCCTGTTCTGTGGCGACCATTCCTTACACATAATGGTTGAGCCTTAGAAATTCAGTTTCGTATTTTTTCACAATCTTATCACATTGTTTTAACTCAATGAACTCGATTTTGCAGGCCTCCACATACCTAATGCCCACATATTTAGTTTAAAAAGCTTTTTGGAAGTATTCCCAGGTTATACGTTCAGCCTACATACCCTTTACCATAGACTGCCACCAACGGTAGGACTCTTGTAACAGCCCGCTCGGTGAAGTCTCTGTATCTAATTATTGTTTGGCGTATAGTTGGTAAAATAAGAATAAATATTAGTAAATAAATTGTTTTTCTTGACTAAGTATAGAATTATGGGTATTGCGCCATTTGACGAACTCTTAATTTTGGCGAGTTTTGTGATTTGGTGGACTCTTTTGTTAAGTATCCGCCTAACCTAGATGTTTTGGGCAAACTCGTTAAGTTTACAATTGTTTGGATTATTATTGAAGTAATGTAATTTGGTTAGTTAAGTTGAAATTTAGTTAGAACGGAACTAGACTACTATAGATGATATGACTTAAATTTTATTAAGTGCACTTAATCACGGAAATTGAGAGTGTTAGTGGAATTATATGATTTTTCTACTAATCCTTGTATCCGAGCTTAAGTATATAAGGATAGCGTGGTCTTTTTTAACACTTTTATGTTTTCTTCTTCTTCATTAATTTTCTCTAAAAAATTCTTTTAAAACTTATGTTCAAAAAACCACTTCGAAGTAAGGTTCGCAATATTCAACTAACTTCTACGTTAGTACCAATTCACTGGTAATTGCTAATGAACCCTAGATTACCCTCTAAGTCATTTACCTGTTTCTCGTTCTGCATTCATAGATGTTAGAATAGTATGTGAGGAAGGAAACTTCCTATTTCTAGATTAAGTGTTGTTGATTCTTGCATGCATGATCAAATTTGATCGATTGATGATCTGATATGTTAAATTATCTTTATTTTAGCTCAAGAAGTTAACAAAACTCATAGTGATAAAGGAAAATGACCTGCTTTGTAGACTTGTGCTAGGGTTTCCAATGAGTTCCTTCCTACTTCCATGTGTTGTAATTTTCTTTATTTTATAATTCATGTAAGGTAAGTAATCCTCCTCTGTAATGGATGAAAGATGTTGCGTGGGTAATGGTTATCCAAAGTCTTCAGTTTAAGTGCAGTCTATCTGTGATATAAAGTAAGCATCATTCTTCATGCTTAAATCACTACCATTTCCTTTTGATATGTATGAAATGATATGAGGTGATGGAGATGGGGAGATATGTTGGTGTAGCCTCCGATAGGGCAACTATATTGCAAATCGGATTGGTAGATCACGATAAAACATGTTTTTTTAAAAGGAAAATGATATGAGGAGTTAAGGGAGAGAATGTATATGCTTTTGATTTTGAATTTTGGGTACATGGTTGGCATGAGAATAAATTTGTCTGAGTTGTGTCAAGCTAGTGTATAGTATACGCCCAAGTGATAAGTAAGTTGCCATACTGAGTCTATCTGTGTTCTGTATACGTCATTAGGCGTACTATATGAATGTGTATAAATCCTTCAGATAGGTTCAAATTTACTATCAGTAACATTATGTATGATTTCTCTTTGGAACTCATTAAGTTCATATGAACTTAATTTGTTACCTTTTCCCTCTTCGGCTCAGTGACCTAAGAAAGGCTTTGTTAGAAGGACTACGCTAGAGTGCTACTATTATTGTGAGCTGGCCGCTTTGTTTTGTATCATGCATAACTTGTGGGGGTGGAGCGAATGTGTATTTATAAATTATTTGTACAAAGAATTTCTATTTTGATAAGACTATGTTTCTATGGGATTTCTATGAAGTATTGATGTTTGGTTTTTAAATTAATATGTTATGTTAAGTTAAGTTATTATATTTGAACTTATACGCCATATGACTTGTATATATATTTTTAAACTGTTGATCTTTTCATTCAAACCTTAGTTAGTAACAACTAACATATATTTTATATTTATAAATTTGTAAGAATTATATAAAGCTTTTGAGTACTGGCACACCATAACCCTCTTACCTAAGCAAAGACACAATGTCCTTCAACTTTTGCCCCAGACTACAATCTAAGTCCTCTAGAATCCTTTTTATCGACTCCATCAGTATTCAGCCGCAGTGGGAGTCGTTCCAGTAATGCCTTTGAACATTTCAACCTCATTAATCGGAGCCTCATTGAAACAAATCCACAGCTTTCTGATCTAGTTTGGGCTCCAACTACATTTTCTAAAACCCACAACATCGCATGAGCCACTACGTCGTCATTGTTCTCATAGCTTCCACCACCATTGATGGTAGAGTTCTCAACGCACTCCTTTTCAATGATTGACTTCTTGCCCTAAACAATGGGTGTCTCTACAGGTGCAACCCTACGTAGCCTACCCCTACCACGTCTACCTTGAGTGTTCATAGCAATCTCATGAAAATTTAGAGTCTTAATATATCTACAATTTTCAGACAAAAGTTCAAGCATTAGTTATCTTCCTAAATGTTCGCAGTCTAAAGTTTACATTTTATCTAAGGTTCCAAAAGTAAAAATAACTAAAGTAGGATCGACATCGAAGTCTCAAATTTAATTTTCTATAGAAAATCAATTTTATCAAAAATCTTGTGGTTTGGTTTTTCCTAAAATACCCCTTTAATGCATGTATGCAAACTCACCCAAATTTTTACGGTCTGAGTTTAGAATACCGAGCTCTGATACCACCAAATGTAACCTTCCCAACCCTGCCTATACATTAAACCCGAATTTAGAAGATTACATTAGCCAAAAATGGCTTAGTAAATTATCAGAGTTTTGAAACAGTCATTTTAAAACATTTATTTACTTATAGGAAAAACTAGGTTAATTATTTATTACTCGAAATCTTAATTATAGTTTAGCAGCGAAAAAATGATAATTACGTATGTTTTTAATAAAAATTGGGGTTCATGCATAACTTAATTATTAATAAATGGATGTCCTGAAATCAAATTAAATGTCATGCAAGCTATATAAAATAAAACTCAAATCCTAAATCCCTTCCTACTATTCAAAATAAAATAATACAGTCTTTGAATAATATAATAAATTAATTAATGAGCTTAAAATAATTTTTATAAATAAAAATTGAGCTGAGACCCTTCGGATGTTGTGTCCACATTTTAACCCGGTGGGTTATCTCTAAGGCTGAAAATTAAAAGGGGGGTGAGCTATGACGCCCAATGTGAGTTCCATCACAAGAAAATTAGTGCAAATTAATAAACCAAGCATACATAATAATAGTTTTAATTATAGTAATAATCATATGATATAACAATATTTTTGGTAGTTCAAACGATCATGCTTATGCGTGTCGATGCAATGTAATACAAGTTCAGTTTATCAGTAAAGATAGGTCCTACCCCACTACTACACTCCACAGTAAGAGTTCCTTAAAACACTTATATCACAGACACTCCAGTTTGTGGATGAACCATCAATGTTGCAAGTTAATACATTGTTAGTAGTTGTGGATACACAACGGGTTTGCAGATAAAAGCTGCTGGTAAAAATTATGGATAAACCATTAATGGTTGTAGGTTAATACGCCGCCAGTGTTTGTGACTAGACAATTGTTTTGCAGATAAAAGCTTTTAGTAAACCACCAGTGTTTGCAGATAAAACTACCAGTATTTCCTCATTTCAAAGTGTCCCACCTCATGCAATGCAGATCAATACAATAATAGTAGACATGTTTAACATGTATTTAAATCAACAGTAGCAGTAGACATGTTTGTCATGTATTCGGTTTATCAGTAACAATAAACGTGTTGTTCATGCAATTAGTATTTCATTAATACAAGAAATAGTAACAGTTTATCAACAATTTAGTCATAGAAGGCATGTACTTAATCACGTATCATGAACATATAGTAATAATTTTATCAATCAAATCATGGATTCCATATTATTCCTAATATCATGGACTTAATTGAAAGAGATAAAATTTTTTAAAAATAGTTATAGGATCATGTAGGGACTAAATTGACAGTTTCCAAAAAATTTAGAGGAAAACTATAAAATAAGGGCACATGACCATGTGCAATGCCTTAAGTCGTGTGGAGGGGTTACATGGCCATGTGGCGAGGATGTGGCTGTGTGGAACATGCAAAATCAAGCTACAAGAGAGGCACGATCGTGTGGCAGACATTGTTGAAGGTTCTAGGCCATGTGAGAATCGAATATCCTAGGGTTTCAGGGGGACATGATCGTGTGAGGGGTCGTATGGTCCGCACGTGTGCTCCACATACCCATGTGGCTGGCTGTGTGACCCTATTTTGAGGCTTGGTTTGCCCCAAATCGCTTGTAAAGATCACACACCTTTTATCGGAGTCTGATAGATGTTTCTCATCCTCGATCTTGGTCTGATTCATCTAAATTTGGTCCTTCAACGGAAAATATGCTTTGATTAACAATTGAATCAAAATTTTTCAAGATTTACAAGAATTTAGGAAGAAATCACAAAAGGTTGGGACAACGATATTATGAAATACAAAATTTTATCGTCTAAACAAAGGCAATTACCATTTCTTGGCAAAGTTAGAGATGCAATTGATGGTGATTCGCTAAATCGATAGAAACACAAGGTAATGGGAGATGATTTGATTTGGGAAACAAAATAATTATCAACAACAGAGATGTAAAATTTGGTTTAAAAGAGAGGAAATAAAAGAAAAAGAGAAAAAAACAAGGAGAGAGAACCAAAATTCTATTTAGAATTGGAAAGGAAAGAAAACCTAGTTTAATTGGAAGAGGATTGATTAAATAGCTAGGGATTGAAATCCTAGGGTGGTTTGGGAAATAAACCTATTATTTTGGTTGAAATTAAGAAGGAAAAATAAAGGGACCGGTGGTGGTGATGTGGTGGTTCAAACTTAGGCCAACAAGGGGGGATAAGGTTTGTTAACCATTTAGGTTGCTACCCATTTCTTGCTAAATTTTCAGTTCAAATAGTATTTATTTTGGTATATATTCTACTTTAGTTTGCTAACAATTAAAGAAGAGAATTGGGAGAGGAGTGGATACAACCTAGGACCTCTAAGAAGTGCACTAACTACTTAAGTATCAGGTCTAGGTCATTTCTTTATTTCAATTATCCCCTATATTTTGGGGTGTGACACGGGCTAACAGAAAGGAGTCCGCCAAGGGCTACATTGGACATATAATCCGTCGAGAAGTGGCAGGTTACAATTCGTTAAAAATTAGATGTTGATTTCTGTTATTCAGAAGATTGGAATGAGGTAAACCAAAAGCCTAGGACTAGTCTATAAGAGTAAGGATCCGAAATTAAGGTGAATATTAGTGGAAGCCACCTAGTGGTAGGCAATGAACCTGTAACCAATTTTGTGAGGCAAGCTAATTAAGGTACAAAGAAATCTAGGATGAGGCAGAATCAGGCCAAGTTCATAGAGATCTCGTATTAAAAATGAGGCATATACATCTAAGATAGAGAATAATTTCATTAGCGACAAACTACAGAAAGAGGTGATACGTTTAAATTATATAAGTTTTTTTAGCACCTTTTTACTTATAATCTATTCAAAATTCAAGTATATGGACAGCTAATTGCGTCATTTTAGTTCATATTAAGATATAGGCTATAATTTTAGTAAAGTGCGTAATTTTATGAAATTAAGTATTAATTTTACATAATTTTGTGTTACATGTTGATTTTTGCTCAACTTGCTGCAGTTGGACTATTAAGTTGATAAATATGGTAGCCAATAAAAACACAAAAGAACATGAGCTAAAATCCACTTCATGTGGGCAGAAAAGAAAACAATTTTGACCTAGAAAAGATTGATTAAACCCATTTGAAATTTGGTTGCTGAGAAGGGCTAGTTTGCTAGCTAGTTGGGTTGTCAAAACTGTCCAACAATGGGGAGAAGATCCCAATTTGAGTAAGGTATGAAGAGCAGCCCAAATTAACTTTGGAATATTTGAATTGAAGGTCCTTACATGTGTGAAAAAATCAGAAATCAACCCTCAACTAAACATTTTAAAACCGTCCAACCATTTGCATGATTCATGCATAAAATCAAGCATGAATCAAGCAACCACTCAACCCTCTCTGCACAATTTATGGCCATCAAGCAAGGGAGAAATCCAATGGATCTCAATGCTATTTTTAGCAAACTCCCAAGTCATTCCTCTAGTATAAATACCACCCCTTATGTCCCATTTCAAGCACCTCATCCAACAATTCCTCATCTATCACATCTCTCACATTCTCTCATATTTCTTTTCTCCCTAAGCTCTCCATTTCTCTAGTTAGCATTTTTCTTGGGAAAAACCTCTCTTGGTCAGCCACCCTGAAGAGTAATTTGTAAAGGAGCAATCGTGAGAATTAGAGAAAACCACTGCGATTAGTCTTCGGGAATATCGAATTCATCATGAGTTTCTTCTTCCTTATTCTTTAATTTGTTCTTAGTTATTCAAACATGTTTGTAAATTGTTTAAAATTTTTCCATTAATGATGACTTAAATTTGTTTTAGCTAGAATAATTGTAATGATTTGACTTAAATTCATTCTATTTATGTTTTTGATGTTTTGTGCCTCATTAATTCAAGTTTTCAATTAAAATCATTTATGTTATTCATACATTAAAATATGTTTGGGTGTATTAGAATTAGTTGATCAATCCTAATCAGATGGCGATTAATGGAAATGATAATTGGAATGTGCATTCTTAATTTAGATCCCAATCCGATTAAATAAAAGGTTCGTAATAACTCGAGAGAGCACTATTACCTTGCATAACTTTAGGTTTATGTGATTAAATTGTTTTAAACCTAATCCATCCCTGTTACTTCACATAAATTCTAACGAATCCTTAGTAAAAAATATGGACATAGAAATATACATGTTTTTCTAAGTATAATATTTCAAAAGAACTTATATTAGATTTCAAGTTAATGAAAGATCAAATTGCCATGAAATTTTTCGGAACATTGTTAAACATGATGAAGAATGAATTGAGTCAATTATTGTAATTGTTATAGCTTATTCATTTTATTGTTGTTAAAACTTGAGATATTCTGCTAAAACCATTTCATTGCATTTAGGTTAATTCATTTGCATTTAGTTAATTAATTTAATTTTATCCATCACTTCAAAATCTTGTGTTTCCTTAACCAATTTGTAAATTCTTAATATTACAATTATTGATTAACAAATACAGTCCAAGTGGAGATGATAACTTTTTTACTTACTTATTACTTGATAATGATTGTATACACTTTCACATTTCGTCGTGAACCAAGTTTTTGGCTTTCACATATCGTTGTGAACCAAGTTTTTGGCACCATTGTCGGGGACTGTTAATTTAATCACTATTTAAGAAATTATTTCTTGCAATTTGTATTATTTTTTCTTATTTTTTCTTATTTTCTTTTTAGGTGTTTCTAAGCATAGATGAAATCATCGATTTACTCCCTGTAGACCCTAAAATCGAGCGGACATTTAGACAAATGAGATGACAAAGACTAGCCCAGGAACAAGCCCTAGAAATGAACCTTGAAAATCAAAACAAAGTTCAAGGGAATGGAGATGCTAGTGCTTGTAATCCAATCCTTATTGTTGATGATAGGGATCGAACCATAAGGCAGTACGCTAAGCCACTTTTTAATGATTTAAATTCGGGGATTGGGAGACCGAAGATCGTGGAGCCACAATTTGAATGGAAGCCTGTTATGTTCCAGATACTTTAAATAGTGGATCGGTTTAATGAAATGCCCATAGAAAATCCACATTTTCACCTTTGATTGTTCATGGAGGTGAGTGATTCTATCAAGATAGTTGGTGCAACCGAATACGCATTGAGGTTGAAGTTTTTTCCATACTCATTGTAAGATAGAGCACAAGCATGGCTTAATTCATTGCTACCTAGCTCAATTTCTACATCGCAAGAGCTAGCCAAACGTTTTTTGGTAAAGAATTCCCCACCTAGCAAAAATGCTAAGTTACGGAATAAGATCACCACTTTCCAGCAAATGGATGACGAATCCTTATATGAGGCATGAGAAAGATTCAAAGAGTTACTTCACAAGTGCTCTCACCACGGGATTCCACATTGCATCCACTTGGAGACATTTTATAATGGTCTCTATACAAGGTTGGTAGTAGATGCTTCTACGAATGGTGCTCTCCTTTCTAAGTCTTATAATGAGGCGTATGGAATCATCAAGAGAATAGCCAATAATAACTATCAATGGCTAAAATATCGAGCAGCTTCAAGAAGACGAGTAGTAGGAGTGTATGAAGTAGATGCCCTCACTTCACTCTCAGCTCATGTATTTTAATCTCTTCAATGTTCAAACAGTTTACTACTAATGGTTGTTTTAATGATGTTGTAGCTCAAACACCGAGTCAATTCGACAATATTTCCTATGTATATTATAAGGACAGCCATTTTTTTTGAGAATTGTCCATCAAATCCCAAGTCTGTTTATTATGTAGGAAATCAACATCATAACAGAAGTGGACAAGGACCGCAGTCCAACTTCTATAACCCTTAATGGTGAAACAATCCAAACTTTTCTTGGAGTAACCAAGGAAGTGGACTGAACAACACGTACATGCAGTATAGATCAAATCAACCGTAAGGGCTTAATTAATTAAATTTTTGACGTTCAAAGTATCAAGTGAGTGCAAAAAAATATACGAACTTAATTGGTTTATTTAAAAAAGTTCAGAAGCTACAAAAAATCCTTTAGCCAATTTTAAAAGATTAGGTTATTTCATAGCTACACTTTTTCTTAGCTTCAATATTTTACTCTTTTAGGAATTTATAGGCTTTTATACCTATACTATTGTTTAAGCTCTTAACTAATTTTGTGTCACGAGTTAACCGACACAAATTCAGTTAGAAAATTTATTAAAATGTCCTTTTGTATTTAAAATGACTTATTTTAATTGATGGTACTTTAACCTTTTTTTATTTAAAAAACAATAAATATATGCATATAATGCAATTCGAACCCATGCCAACTATATTAGTGAAATTGAAAAAACCCTTGGCTTGCACTTAAAAGTAGTTTCATTTCAATTGTCGTTAGAATAGAAATGAACAGAAAAGTTAAATGCAAAGTAACACAAGGAGCAAACTAAGGAAAGCATTAACACACGATATTTGTTGAATTAGTTCAGACACAATGGTCCTACGTCCGCAGAATCTCTCCCAGTAAATGGTTTTATTCAACAATTGTACGGATCACATATTGGTTTAAACCCAATATACCCTTACACAAAGAAGTAATTGCATCCCTAATACCGACCCTAATTGTCACAAACCACAAGAACACAACAAAGTTATCGATAAAGACACTTAAAAATAGTACTCCAAGTAACGCTACTAGCAACCTATTTATAGGCTGATATAATAGTCCATCCAACAAAGTTTTGATAAGCTTTAAACTCTTATTTAAAAACTAAAATTATCCCATTAATTATCCTGAGTATTTATCAAATAAAAGGATTTATAAATCAATCTTCCAACTATTCCAAAACTCTCTCAAGAGATAAAGATAATGATAGACATTGTCTTCATTTTAAACTCCTCAATATGACTAATTAAAGAGATAAAGAGTCCTAACCAAAAACCAACTGCTATTTTGTCAAACATGCCATTCCTTAGTAGGCCAAAAATAAAAAATAAAATTCAAACACCCATGGTATCGAAATAACCCACGACCCAAGTTGAAATTTTTTTTTCTCGTTTTAATTTTTTATACATTTTATTACATCCATCAATTGTATATCTTTACTTACTACTATTTAAATCCTCATTAAATTAGTGTCATAAGTTAATTGGGCACCAACTCGATTAAAGAAATTACTAAAATATTCT
Source organism: Gossypium raimondii (assembly GCF_025698545.1). Taxonomy (NCBI): domain Eukaryota; kingdom Viridiplantae; phylum Streptophyta; class Magnoliopsida; order Malvales; family Malvaceae; genus Gossypium; species Gossypium raimondii. The sequence continues at coordinate 32,960,633 of NC_068572.1, read as the reverse complement.
TTTGTATTTAAATTCAACAATACTTTTTTGTTTTAAAGCAAACAATAAAAACATCTTTATGGTGAAATTTGAACCCAAATGCATTAAAAAATTAAATTTGTCACTCAACCAAAGTTTGCTATTAATGTATTTTTATACATTCTTTAAATACACGTTTTCACTTGTGACAAAAATTCTAGTATTTACAATTACTTTATTTATTCATAATTTAAGTCCTCTTAGATATTAAATTTGCTAATTATTAGTTCATATTTTGATGATTGTTTCTCTTTTTTTATTTTCTTTTTTTTTTCAGTTAGTAATTCATAGTTGATATTTAAGTAGTAAGATTCAACTCATTTCCTTGGGCGGATTCTGAGTTCTGAATGCATTACTTTTGATGGTTCTCAAATTTCGAAGACAAAGGAATTAAAGCTAAGATAACAACATAAAGCAAGAATTGCGGTGATACAAGAATACAGAGAGAGGTAGAGAGAGACGGGCAACGTTTTAAACATGAGAACTAGTAAACAAAAATCTACTTAAATGGTCGAAAAGCAATTGATGGTGGGATTGTGGTCATGGGACCAGACAAGAAATCCACCATGAGATTTTAGGGTTGATTTTAAATAAGCTTTTTTTTCAATTTAGTTAAAAATTTATTAACACTTCTCATTCAAATAATCTCCCGGTGCTCGCCAAGATACTTTACCATCAGACTAAAAGACCAAATGCAATAACAATCTAACCCATGAGGCCCAATATGTTTGCAAAAGACAGTTGGCAATAACTGTCGCTGTTTTGTGTAAAACTTTAAATCGTTTCATCGACAGATAGCATTGTAATGCGTAGAAGGGTGTTTTACAAAAATATTATAAAAAAATAAAAATTTATCAAAATATTACAACTTTTTTTTATTTACTAAAATATTACAACTTTTTTTTTATTTACCAAAATATTACTTTTTTTATTATTTACCAAAATATATCAAAAAAAACAACAAAAGACAAAAAAAAAAACAAAAACTGACACAGCCTGATCACCCCAATGCCATTGGCGGCACCAAAGGTGCCAATGCAATTGGCGGCACCAATGGTGCCGATGCCATTGGCGGCACGAATGTGCCAAAGGACTAAAATGTGACCACTTGTAGTTTCAAGGACCTGACATGCAAATTTACCATTTTAAATTTTGAAAGTGAATTGCTGTTGTTGTGCGCACTAAAAGTGAAATGTGGCTAATTGTCTTCTAAGCCCTCCTTATTTATTATTTACTTTTTATTCCCTTCAACTCACTTTTTTATTTAATAAACAAGCCCTCAACCTATTTTTGTAGTTAAATAAGCTCTTAATCTATGATTTTTACTCATAAAAGCCATTTATTTTATTATTAAAGTAAATATATTTTACCTAAAGTAAAGCTATTTAAAAAGTATAAACTAATTCGCATTTTATGTATTATTTTCGTAATTTGATGAGAATAGTTTATTTAAAATTTTACTAAATTTGATGAGAATAGTTTATAATTATACTTTATTTTTCTATTTGGGTTACATTTATAGGTGATCGCTTTTATTATTACTTATAGTTAAGTGATAATTAAGATACTTAGAATTCTAATTAAGTAATAAATCTATTTTAATTTAATAAACTATTCTCATTTAATAACTATATTTTAAATTAATAGAAATATCAGACATGCCTTATTGAAAAATAGTTTACTTAATTTATTAAATTAAAATAAAGTTATTAAATGAGAATAGTTTATTAAATTAAAATAGAGTTATTAAATGAGAATAGTTTATTAAATTAAAATAGAGTTATTAAATGAGAATAGTTTATTAAATTAAAATAGAGTTATTAAATGAGAATAGTTTATTAAATTAAAATAGAGTTATTAAATAAAAAAGTGAGTTGAAGGGGATCCAAAAGAAAATAATAAATAAGGAGGACTTAGAAGGCAATTAGCCACATTTCAAAATGGTAAATTTGCATGTCAGGTCCTTGAAACTACAAGTGGTCACATTTTAGTCCTTTGGCACATTGGTGCCGCCAATGGCATTGGCACCATTGGTGCCGCCAATGGCATTGGCACCATTGGTGCCGCCAATGGCATTGGGGTGATCAGGCTGTGTCAGTTTTTGTTTTTTTTTTTTGTCTTTTGTTGTTTTTTTTTTTGATATATTTTGGTAAATAATAAAAAAAAAGTAATATTTTGGTAAATAAAAAAAAGTTGTAATATTTTGGTAAATTTTTATTTTTTTTATAATATTTTTGTAAAAAACCGTGCGTAGAACAATTTTATAACATATAATCTATCATTTTTCCTCCATGTAGAATGCAATAATAAAGGAAGTGCAATATTATTTTCATTACAAAATAATGACATGTGGGCCAAGAATCAAACCACAAGCAGCAGTAGTAGGGAAGTTTCTACAAAAGGATAAGTTACAGTGGGTAGCCATCGCCAGCCAGCAATATAGCAATATGCATCATTACCTTATTATTAAGGGGTGTTTGGTGAAATTTCGGTTTTTGCATTTTTGGTAAAGAAAAAACCATCTTTCTGCACCAGGACAAGTAAAGGGGCAGCTAGGAGGAAATAACTGGCAAGTTCTTGAAAAGTAGGCAAGGACCAAGCGATTAGTTCTTGAAAAGTTCCAAACAATGTTCTTGGTCCAGGTTCCTGCCCCAGAACTTACTGTAATACTCAGCATAAGTAAAATCCCTGTATACGGCTCCACATCCATGTTGGGTGAGAGGTTTTGCAGGGCTGATCAGGGCATGGTCGTAAGGGCAGAGGAAGGAAGCAACAGACATCCTTGGCTTATCGGTATTTACGATTGCCCGATGCCACACGCTCTTGTACGTCCCATTACTTAATGCCTGCAACATTAGGAGTTTCATCCTCAATAACTTGCACAATTTCCTTCCACCCAAGGAAAAAAGAAACGTATACCTGTAATTGATCGCCAATGTTAATGACAAAAGCATTTGGTTGGGGATTAACAGCAAGCCACTTGCCATCTTTGAGAACTTGAAGACCCGCCACTTGGAGGTCTTGAAGTAAAATCGTAAGAGCATTGGGGTCTGTATGTCCAGGCAATCCGTATGTCAGCTCTGGTTCCGGGCATGGCGGGTAATAGTTCACGGCCATATGCTGCCCTTGCTCCCCTAGAACCTTCTTTATGTAATCTTTTTCCAGGCCTAAGCTCTCTGATATTAGCTCTTGTAATCTGTAACCAAGCTCTCGAACTTGTACACAGTAATCACTTACGATTTGCCTATCAATTCAACACATATGGATGTAAAAACATATGGATGCAAATATCTCTGGTTTGCGAGTAATTACAGTGATTAGAGGTGCTACTTTCCAAGTGCTATCATACGACAAATATAAGTCAAAAAATTTTTTTTGCGTCTTCGAGTGAACCGAAATCCATAGCTACTGTATAACTCGAATTGAAAGTCACCAAGATTATCACGGAAATAAAACATTCAAGATTATCACGGAAATAAAACATCTTTTGTCAAAAAGTAAGGTCAAATGTTACAGGCGAATCAATATCTTTTTACAGACGGGAAACAAATCTTTAATCTTGAAGTCGTAATGCCAATAAATGGAGAAAGTTCATTGGGACTTATATAAATAAATAAACCCCTAAATGGCATTGTCAAACGTCCCGTCCCCAGCTCACCACCAACATCAAAATTATTGGTTTAGCATTGAAAAACAAAATACGAGAACTGAAGCACCGTCACTCCCAATCTAAAAATATTCAATAATCGTATGTAGTGACAGTTGTCTAAAATAGGGAAAACAAATACTGTAGAAGCGGATGATTCGGCTCCATGTAATCAGAGCTCCTTTGGGCCCCAAATGTTCGATTAAAATTATCTAATATGATTACGTCAACACGGCTTTTAGCCCATGATGTCACTCATTTTCCTCACTAGTCGCGGGTGTGACTCAACCAAAAACCGATCCTACCTACTAGATCAACGGTTCTGATCTCAGCTTTGGTTGCCGCCATCACCGCTAATTACGCTATACTAATAAAGTGAGAGCGGGATGGGATAAAATATTTCTGACTAGGTCGACGGAAGAAGACTTCATTAATCAAATGACAAAGCTCCTTGCCTGTCCTCTACCTAGAAAAGGTCATAAACCTCTGGCCCACAGCCAACCCATTTATATATTAATTTTTAATAAATTTAGTATATAATTATTTTTACCAAGTTTTGACATCTATAATAAAATTGGAACATAATCACATGCTACATGGGAGACTTGAATTTTTTTTATATAATGGGTGACTTGATTGTACAATCGATAACTAATGGAATGGGGTACAAAAAAAGGTTTAATCATTAACTTGTTATAAACAAGTTTACCTTTTTTAAAGAAAAAGGCTTGAATGTTGATACAGTCATGCAGAAGCCGACATCTGTTGTCTGAATTTTGTTCGTATTTCGTAAACAACTCAGAAATGCGGCACGTGCTTTACTAGACAATTAACGGGTAGCTCTTCCTAAAGGCCCAATCGGCACGCCTTCCTTGTCTGTAATTTTTAGCCACATCTTTTGACCTTTTTTGGACGGAAATAATTATTTACCCCCTAAAAGATTCCAAGACTCCTTTCCAATTACGGCTGTTCTTTTTTACCTCCTACATCTTTTTCTTTCTTTATTATTATTTTTTTTAAATTTATCTTAACAAGTTTTGTTCTACTATTATATTTTAATCTTCACTCATGTAAGCTCAACTTTACAACCAAATCGTAATTTTACCAATCACCGCCTATTACTAAATTGTAATTAATGCAACTGTTGGGAGCTTAATTATGTTGTCAGGTTTATGAATACCAGTATGGCCTTTGCTTTAATGAGCAGAGGCAGAGAGACTAGGGGATTTGAGATTTTATAACCAAACAATACGGCATGTAAGTTAATTTGCGGTCGACTGTGTACATCTCCTAGAAAAACGACGTCAGCACATGGCTAGGGGACATTATGTAAAAGAGTCCAAAGGACTCTGGACTTTGTTCAAGAAGAAGAAAAGTTTATATTGTTTAGCAGGGGCTGAAAGACTAAAATCCCATGCTTCGATGTTTCTTATTTCCTAAATATAGTCTCTACGAAACGTTAAAGAAGAATTCCATAGTCATAATTCATCAAAAGATCTTTTAGATAATAAAATAGATCATTTCACGCACATACACTACATATGCTTTATTAATGTACTTTTGATTCCATGCAAAATGTCCTGTCTGTCTCAAGAGTTTTATTAATATGTAAATCAAATTGTCAGATTAATAAATATATATTACTTGAGCGAAAAATAAAATAATGCAAGTCGTCGACAAATAGCTGAATAATCGATACTTAGAACATGCACGACACAGAGAATGAAAAAGAATGACGTTAAGCGAATTACGTATCTCTAACGTAAGGGTTTTTTTTTCCTTCTTTGGGGGGTGGGGGGGGGGGGGGAATAGAAAAGGAAGAAGAAAAGAGAAGAGGCTTACTTGAAGGAAGGAGGGTTGGAAGGCCACTCAGGAACATACTTGTGGAGAGGATAGCAGTGTAATCGTAGGTAATCTCTCCAGTTATGAACCTTCTCCTTTTTAACATTAAAACTGGTGGAAAGTCTCATTGTTTTGGAAGGGTCGTCTGAGTAAAGCTTCATCTTCTCCTCCACGGGCAACCCAAAGAAGTCATGCGCCACTTGTAACATTCTTTCCACCGCTTCTTTCGACACTCCATGATTAATAACCTCATAATATAATATTTTACAAATTAATTAATCCCACTAAACCAACGCAAAAATTTATCAAAGATTCAGTAGCAGGAAGGAAGGATGATTTGCAGGGCGGCGAAGGACTAGACTAGTACCTGAAAGAAACCATAGTTGATGCAGGCAAGAGCAACTTGTTGTACAATATGGCTCCTGTCGTCACACCCTAAGTCGATGACTGGGACGTTGTCGCACTGCGACACTTCAGACAAGCGGGGACGCTCAGATTCAGGTCTCACATAACTTTCGGGCAAATTAGAGTAGCGGATTCCAGAAGAAAGAACCTTCGTATCCATGACACCCACCAAAGAAAAATGAATTCACAGAGTTGGAGGGAGTGGGGGAGACGGGGGTTAATCACACGCTCCGATAGAAAAAGGGTAGTATCGCTTAGTTCACCAAGTTCATTAGCTTCCAGGTGAACGATGAATACCCATGTTCCGACTTGAATCTTTGTAATTTTATTTATAGTGGTGGATTGGATAACTTCTCTCTCATTCTGAATTTTTTTTTGTTAATTTTAGATGGAAATTTTGAAGATATATATAACTTTTTTATTTTTTGCTTAGCTTATACTGATACATATATCTTATGCTTTTATTTTGTGATTTCAATTTAATATTAATTTATTCTTTTTAGAATTGATGTTTTATGATTTTAATGCTAAAATAAAATAAAAATTATATTTCAATTCAATTAAATGTAAATGATAAAATATTTGTATTTAAGTTTTCAAACTAAATATTTGAGTTGAAAAGCATTTAAAACTTTTATTTATTTATTTAAAATTTGAGAAATTATGTGTAAAATTATTTTATATAAAAATATTTTAGTACATACCAATCGTTGGACCAATTTATGGATAACCCTCTATCCCTTATTCTTTATAAATAAATAATATTATATTCTTTAAAAATCGTGGTATTCATACCTAAATAGTAATTAAAGCATCCAAATTATCCTAATTCCTTTTATAACAAATTATTCTAATCTTAATTCGTATAATACATATAGATAGATATAGTGATCCAATGGGAAGGAAACCCCATAATTTAATTGTTTTACATGGAAGGTTTTACAAGTTCAATTTTAATAATACAATTATAAATATATATATTCGAATAATTATATAATAGACTCCAATTACTTTAAAGCAGAATTAGAATATAATTAGACAAAATTGATACATAATAACTAATAATTGTATGGGTGAAACTCGAACATTAATAAATAAAGGTTCATGACCACAAATTTTTTTAACGATGTCAATGAGGCACTGACATTGATGGATCTTTTACTTATTTTATTATTATTATAAGATTTTGTTAGACAACAGTATCAATGAAACCTTTGTATTAAGTGTTAGAATATATTTTGTCCCTTTACAAGAAAAGGACAAATTAGTCATTATGCATTAGATCCAATAACAAATCGATCATTCTATTAAATTTCTATTGTTAAGTGATGACGGTTGCTTGTATTAATCCTTCCGCATAATAAATTCCACCCATTTGTTGTTTATTAAAACTTTCATCTATTTCTTTTATTACAAATTTAATTTATTTTATTTGAATTAGTTTTTCATATCAACATGAGGTACACATGACATGTCATGTCATGTGACATTGTCTGGTTGCTTCATTAATCATGTTGAAACTAAACAAAAATGAAAAGAAATTTTAATAAAAAATTAATTTAATCTTTATTTAAACATAAAAACTAATTTACTCGTTTGCAATTTCACTAGTAATAAAAGAACCTTTCAGCTCACTTTTTCCAATTTTATCTTTTTTTTAGGTTTCATTTTATTCCCAACTTACAGCACGGTGATTTTCGCAATGCTAGAAAATAAACTGTTTTAGAAAAAGAAAATAGGATACGACCATACTAAGTATTTTAAGTTTTACTTGTATCATATTCCCTTTATTTAGTATAAAGTCCAAAGAAAACAAAAATAAAGTTTGGGTACTGTATCGCCGAATCTATATACATCAAGTCAATTTAAGCATCAAAATTTAATTGGTTCAGTTCATCAATTTTTAAATTTAATTTTTACAATATCTTTATCTTTTGTTAATTTATCAAAAACAACTGCTTAATTTATATTATAAAAATAAAATTTTGTCTTATCCCTTTCAATTTTGATATTGAACAAATTGGTCCCTCTAAAAAGAGAATAATTTAATTCCTGTCAATTTTGAAATTGAGCAACTAATTAAGGACTATTAATCACAGCTTTTCATCAATTGTACATAATTTTACTGGCATAATAACAAATTCAATCCTCAAAGTTTACACATTTTATTAATTTGGTCTTCATATGACCTACTTAGTCCACAACATTTATACATTTTGTAAATTTAGTTATAATTTAACAAAATTAGCCTCATTCACTTGTTTTGTCAACATTTACATAAAATATATAATCATCAAGGGTTAAATTTGTTATCATACCAATCAAAATTATGTGCAATTGACAGAAAATATTAACGCCGTGATTAATTGTCCTTAATTGTTCACTTTAAAATTAACAAGATTAAGTTGCTCCAATTTTTTAAAAAATCAATTTATTCAATATCGAAATTGAAAGGAACTAAAGAGGTATTTTCACTAATTTTATCTTATTTAAATTTTTTTATTATTTTATATTTGCAAATTAAAATTCAACTACACCTAATATGTTCTTCATTATGTGGACTAAATTTTATAAAACTCAAAATCAAACACTATATTTTGAATCAAAATTAATTTCATTGACTTTTGTTCTCGGATCTTTGGACACAAGAACTCAAACACCGAAGTCATACACACACACACACGAATTCTGTTTGATCTCCTTACACACGTAAGTGATATTAATTGGGAGCATCCTTTGTTTATGATTAGAGATTAAAAAGTTGGTGACTCATACTTCGGCCCTTTTTCTCTTGTTAAGGCATATTTCATGCATGTGAACAATAAAATGACATGTTTTTTGCAAGTGGAAATTAAAATTAAAAAGAAAAAAACAACTGATGCAACAGTAACTTCTAGAACACCTTGGTTACATATTTTTAGCATGTTAGATATGATCGCAAAAATAAAGTTCTAAAATGTGAGGTATTCATGGATCGAGTTTTGCTGGGTTTAATAAAAAATTTAGGTTTGAATTCGACCTGAAAATGGGCATAAAATTTTGTCCAAGCCTGGTCTAGATAAAAATATTAAAATTCTGGCCTGACCCTGCCCGACTCGCTCGTATAATTTTTTTATATAATTTTTAAATATATATAATACATCAAAAATACTAAAAGTACTAAAATAAATATTCCCCAACAAATTGAAAATAAATTTTAAAAAATATGTATACTTAGGTAACATGAAGATAGATGCAACTTAACAAGCAAATGCTTCTAAAATAATAACAAAATTAACAATAAAAATGTTATACAATATTCAAACAATAACAACAAAATAATAGTAACATAATAGTGAAATGGTAGCAAAATAGGGAGAAAACAACAACAAAAAATAGCAGCTTTTTTTGTCCTTTTGTGAATTAGAGCAGGGGCGGGCCCGGGAAAAAAATGTCTTACTTGAGGCCCGGCCTATTTTTTAAACGGACCTTATTTTTTTACCCAAGCCCATTTTTGGGCCTATATTTTTTGCCAAACCCTCCTACTTTTCAGGTGGGCCTTCAGGCCGAATCGTGTGGCCCGACCCATGCTAGGTCTAGTCTCAATCAATTGTATTTTATTTTAATAAGGGTTTGATACATTTTTAATACATAAATCTCATACACTATTAATTAATTATAAAATAAATAATTATTGAATGACTTATAAATAAAGGAAGAAATAAATTACATTAGGATAATCCTAAAAAGTATAGTTTTTAGGCATCAATAAAATAATGTTGTCATTAAATTTTAAAGATAATAAAGTATTATTATACACTCATCTATATCTAATATCTTCTCCAACTTAATTTAACTTTAATTAAATTACTTAAAAGTAGACAAAAAAAAAACCTAAAAACTTTTTTCTTTTTTTATTCAAGCAAGAAGTTTGCTTCTTATCTTTTGTTTTGCTCAGCGAGGCTGACTCTTGTTCACCTTTTTTCTCTCCCATCAACCCTTTCTTTCTTTCTTCTTGTCATTCACTACATATATTTTCTCTTTTTTTAGTTTACAGATCTATTTTATAGGTACGTTTGTTGTCTTCATAAGTTGTGATGTACAAAGGACAGTGTCTGTCGTTCGCTAAAACTCCACTAGCCACCAGTAGTTTTTCTTGAAAAGTGGGTGACTCTTCGTCGACTTCTTAATTTGTTTCTATTTTGAGAGTATTTTAGAATAATAAATGATTTCATGTGTCGATTTGGATCCGTGTTATCTTAAGTTTTATGCCTTTTTTGTTTGTTTTTTCATTATTTAATAAGTCTTTAGTTTTAGAAGTTTCTGTATTCTCTTGTAGCACGGTTTTTAGTTTTGCTTATGCATGTAATCTTAGTTTTACAAGTGATTTTAAGGATGATTTTGTTGTCGTCCTCTCTAGTTTGGTGAATGCTCGATTCTTTTGTCAATTTTTGCTCGCCGCTTTGGATCATTTGGGGTTGATTTCCTTATCGTATTAAGTGCTTGCAAGCACTTTAGACATGTTATGCTTGAGTTGTGACAAAGTCAATTGTCGACGTGTCATAATGTTCTATTGATGATGAGGTTAAAGCTTTTATTGTGTTGATGAAGCTTGTCCTTCACCATTTACGACGAGTGTTTGCTATTTTTTTTCTGAATTGTATAGTTTTATTCATTGAATGAATTAATGAATTTACCTTTCAAAAAATAAATTAAATTACTTAAAATAATTAATTTTTTAAATTATAAACAAACATATTTTCTTCTTTTACAAGTTTTAATAGTTTTTTCTATAAGTTAATATTTTTATTTTATTTTTGTGCAACCAATTTTAAAAAAATAGTAATTTTTGTGCATTTCTTCTATGTCACTGACACATATTTTACCTTGAACCCCGAACACTGAACTTGAACCTTAAACTTTAAACCTTGAACTCCCGAACCTCGAGGCTTAGGGTTTAGATTCAAAATTTAAGATTCAAGGTTCAATTTTGAATTTTGAGTTCAAGGTTTAAGATTTAAATTTGGGGTTTAAAGGTTCCAAATTATGAGTTTGGGGTTTGAGTTTAGAGTTTGAGGCTATAGATTTTGGATTCAGGGTGTAGGGTAAAAAAATTTACTAAAATTATGTGTGACATGGAAAAAAATTATTGTAATGTCATTAAATAGTTAAAAATAAACAATTAAATAATGTGATAAGAAGGGTCCATAAAATAATTTATATATGGATGAGTGCATAATAATGATTTCATATATATATATATATAATTTAATGATGCAATAAAACTTTATTAATGTATAAAAATTTTAATTTTTAATATCATCCTAGTTGTTTCTTATAAAATAATGATTTAAACAAATTAACGGGACCTATTTACCGAACATCTTGTCAGGCTGCTCACCTTTCTAAGAAGGGTACCTTGCTCGGCAGGAGCATTGCCACCCATCCTGATGGTATCCTGCAACCATATCTCATTATGTCATCACATGAGAACACAAGGCTTACTATGACTTTATTGCCCTAAAAATTTTCTAGTTTCCATATGACACCCTTATGAAAAGCTTGTCTGTTATCCTATTCGAGATTTTAAAATTCTCAAGATTTAATTGATTTTGGATTATAGAAAGACCATATCTTAATTTTTAAGTATTTTTAGAGTTTTAGACACAATCAGGGCAAAATTACCCTTTTTTCTCTTAAAAGTATTTTCTCATTTTACATATGTTTATGTTTAAAATTAGTATTTATGGGAGTGTGTGATGAGATTATCTTTTAACCTTCGACCCCATTTTTTTTATTAAAAATACATAAAGACCACACAAATTGCAAATTTGATTCTTTAACCAAATAATGGTATTTTAAAATACAAATAAACACTCGGATCTAAATTTAAAAGCCACATTTGTTACTAAAGCAATTAAAATATTCAAATAAGTATTGAAACTAAAAATACAACAAGCCTGGTAATTACAATAAAGAATTTCATAAGTGATAACTGCACTTAAATAAAGTCAATCGAGTCTACATACAACAATTTAATATCAAAGATGATCAAACACGGAATAAGGTTACGATTCTTGGGTCAAACTAACAAAATTGAAGGTTATATCTCGAGACAGTAAAGCCATGTCTTGAGACATGCCTCCCATGTACCTCAATTTTTGCTTCGAAGTTTGATGCCCCAAGACAATGGAACCATGTCTTGAGATACTAACCCTTATATCTCGAGACGAAGCCTCTTGTCTCGAGAACCCAAGCTGAAAGATCACTAATTTAGCTTCAATGTTTTATGTCTCGAGACAAAGCCTTCATGTTTCGAGCGCCCTATGTCTCGAGACTATTGGAAAAATTGGTGAAAAAACGGTTTTACAATTACAGTGGAAGTTAACTTTTTTTTTAAAAAGAAAAACGAGCTATTTTGTGATATTTATAGCAATAAACCCCAATTGAATATTATTTGCGCTTTATGCGAGGCAAATTCAAGTCGATCTTGGCTTTCAACTAAACGATCTTCTTCGCTATCCTCGTACAACAAATTGCGTTGAGTGTGGACTTGAGCAACATGAACCAAATCAGAGAAAAGAAACAAATTAATTACTTTAAGTAGGAAAGTAATTTCTCTCTAAAAAAATGGTAAATATCATAATTCTTAGATAATAGAATTTATTCTAAAAAAATAAATCTCCACTACAATCTAGCAAAATAACGATAACTCAATAATCTATGAAGTGTGATTTTAGGTCAACCGGTACTCTTTATTTATAGAAGAGAATACAAAAATCTTGGTTAAACAAACTCTTAATAAATAATATTATTTAAATAAAAACTGAATCCCACCCTAAGTATAAATTAAAATATAAAATGATTAAAAATTTCAAAATTAAAAGACGTATGAATAAACTAAATGTAATTTATGATATAAACTATATTTTAAAAATATAATGAAATAAAATTATTAGACACATGCCTATTTTTAATATTGCACACATTTAGTATTATAATCTACATAGGACTCTCTTTTTTCCAAATTGCTTTTACATATTAATATTTATATAAGATACAATGCTCTTTCAGTGTTATGTTTAAAAGAAATATATTAAAATTAAATAAAATTTTAGTTATGGTTTGGTTATTCACACACCTAATTTTAAACTTTTTAAGTATGAACGAAACCTTTTTTTCACATTTAAATTATTAAGACAAATTTTTATTTATATATTAAATTGATTCAATAAGTAGTAATTATTGTAAAACTAAAAACAAGTTTGGTTCAAAATAACATTTTATATATAAGGAGCATACCAAAAATAGGTCAAATTTTCAAAAAAAAAAAGATTGTTAACACTTGAAATGCAAATATCAATTAAATTGTAAAGAGAATGCAAATAAAATACAATATACATTCACAAAAATATGTCAGTAGATGATTGAAAATTAATATTTTTATGATTTAATTTTTTATACATATTTGATAATTCAAAATAAAAATAATTTTGATGGAAATTTTTTATAAAAATTGTGGAACAGTAAATACCATTTTATTTTATTCATTTTAATATCATATTATCCTATAAAAATATATTTAAAATTTGATTTTGTTTAGAATAAAATGAAATGTTTAAAATTTAAGGATAAAATGTAGAATTTTATTTTTATAATTTAAAATCTATATTTATCAAATAATATTATTATATTTCATAATTAATTTTAAGTAATACATAAAAAAATATAATTTTAATTTTGAAAACTTGTTTTTTATCATTTATAATTTTAGATGTAGTTAATCTTATAATTTGAGATTTAAGCAAAAATCACTTGCCTATCAGTTGTAATTTCCAGATATTTTACTAAAAAAGATCCATTTCCAATATTATTTAAAAAAAATGGGCCACTTAAAACATTATTTACTAGAATGGTCCAAAAAAGCGTAGAAAAACGCGCTGACGAGGACGCACTTTACCCCGTGTCAGCAAAAGCACGTTGACGTGGGCACGCTTTACCCCATGCTCAGACTAAATTTTCAAAAAGATCATTTTTTTAAATATTACAAAAATAGACCAACTTTTTTGAAAATTTACAAGAATAAGCCTTTATAATGACCCAAAGTGGCAATGTAACATCCCTAACCCTTATCTATCGTCGGAACAAGGTTACAGAGCATTACCGGGCTTTTTAGATCAAATATGAACATTATATAATCATCTAACGTACACATCATAATTTAATCATATTGTCCCTTTTATGAGCCCTTGAGGCCCAAAATATGTGTTAAAAACAAATCGGAACTAAATCAAGTACTCCAAGAATTATTTCGAAAACATCAAAAATTTTCATAGAAACAAGGGACACACATCCGTGTGTTAGCCGTGTGTCTCACACGGCCCAGTCACACGCCCGTGTGTCTGGCCGTGTGGACTCAAAATGAACCTTAAACATCAAGTTTACCCCTCCCTGCAACCTTGAACACCAAGCAACTCAAAAACCAATCGTTCAATCACTTTAAAACACAATTTAATACCTTTAAAACATGTCAAAACAATCATCCTAGTTTCCTAACCAATGTACCTCATAGGTACTTCACATATATTATCAAAACAATAAAATAAAACACCATTTAAGCCAATTCTAAATCCATACCAATTTCAACCCAAATTTGCCTATATCACTCTCAATTATGCATCAACTTAAACATTTCATATTAAACCTCAACTTAACATGTATAATCATGTATATAAGTAACCAATATCATCTTATAACATCATTTACATTCACTTCCCAAAATGACAAGCATAAGACATCCTAGGTACATGCCGACACAAAAAGAAATATACATCACCACATTTTGAGTTCGGGATCGTTGATGGATGCTGACTCGGCAGTCTGACTTTAACCTAACCTACGCACGGAAAACAAACGGTACGCTGAGTATAAACTCAGTGGTATTTCTATAATCCGAATGCTTAAAAGTAAAATAATATAACCTACAATAACTATAGTCATACAATTATTCAATTCATAAATAAGGTATTTATAACACATTCAATTTTTATCATTTTCTATCCCAGATAGCTTTTCACAATATGAACACAAATCATTTGAACAACAATATTGTTCATTCATATTCAATTCACAAATACACAAATCATTTGTCTCTAATCATATTTCAAATCACCACTCAATATTAATCATAACACTATTTTATTCAATAACCCCTATTAACATGACACGAACTCGGACGGTTACATGGATCCAACCAAAACACACCAGTTTGGCACCCAGTGCCTCATCGGATAATTCGAAGCAATAAGTTGACACCTAATGTCTCATCAGCCATGCCGAAGTAAATTGGTACCCAGTACCTCATCGAATTTATCCTAAGTAATAATTTGACACCCAGTGTCTCATCGACTCAAAGTCAAAGTATCCCTGAACTCTTCTAATCCTATGGCATGCCATCTATATCCGACTCAGCCCGATATAGTTAATAGGGTTTCAATTCACTTTTCTAATGCTACAATTATCCAATACTCAATTATCACATAAATCACAATTTCACATACATTCAATTCAATATAAAAAATGCTAACACTTACCTTATTTACTTACCATAAACATTTAAATCAAAATATAACAATTAATAATTAAATTCGAATTATAGAAATACAAACCAGAATTTTCGAGCTCCTCCTCGTCGACTTTATCTTTTCCTTTCTTAGTCGAAGTTTCCGGTACAGCGTTAGCTACGGAAATTAAAACAATTAAAATTCATCAATACAATACAATTTCACATTGAGTATTTCAATTTTTATTCAACTTTTGTCTAAATTCCAATTTAGTCCCTAAATCGAGACTAACTTTTTTTTCTTCAAAACTAATTCCATATTTTCATTCAATTTCCACTTTAGACTAAATTCAACTCTCTAATTTCACTCAAATACCTAAATTTCAAAATTTTTACAAATTAGTCCCTAATACTCAAAACTTATAAATTATTTTACAATTAATCCCTTTTCATTTCTAACTTAAAATTCTATCAATTTAATCCCAAATACTTAAATTATTCAACATGAACAACATCTAAAAATTGAATATTTTCTAAAATTTTAACATAGGTTAAGTAGTATTTAATACTAGGATCCTAAAACATAAAATTACAAGAAAAATGACTAAATTAACTTACCAATTAAGCTTTGAACCCTTGAAAACCCTAACTTTTTCTCCTTTTCTTCTCTATTTCGTTCTACTTTGTTCTTCTTTTCTATTCTTTTATTTCATTTATTTTATGTTTTAATTAACATAACAATATAATATAATAATATAATAATATTTACTTAAATAATAAGTAATAATTATTATAAATGTATGTATTTAAATGTTACACATGTCATTATTAATACCACACAGTTGTTAATTTGAGGTTTAATTGCTTATTTAGTCCCTTCACTTTTCTCTAATCTATAATTTAAAATTTTTCCTATATGCAATCTAGTCCTTACACTTAATTACTCTTAAATTAAGCAAATTCGCCTAATCAAAATTTAATTAACCACACAACTAACTTCGTAAATATTTTTATTAAATATTTACGAATTCGTTTTCCAAAAACGGAGACCCGAAAATAAACTTTCCGATACCTGTGACTATGGGTCGATTACAGGCAACACATTTTTTATTTTATTTTAAGGTACCACCAATTAATATGGAAATAAAACTTATAAAACAGATCTTTATATAGACTCAAAGTCTCATTTCCCTTGTTTTCTTAAGCAATATGGGATGTGAGATATGTGTATATGTAGAGTCATGAATAGGTTTGCAACTTGTTCCTAGACAATGTGAAATTCTTTCCTTTTTTAACTAACAACATAATATTAAAGGCTACACTATATTTTATAATTTTTTACAAAAAATTTCTATATTTTTTTATATTTTGTTAACATTTTACTCATATTATAAAATTATCTTTTGATATCTTTAATCTTGTTGCATTTTAGAATTGTTAGCATACACAAAGGACTATTAAAATAAATAAATTGCACATATGAAACTTGTACATGCAATAATCTTTTATTCAATTTTAAATGTTTGAAGTTAATATCTAAGCAATTCTAATTTTTAAAATAATTTTCATTATTTCAATTTAGAAGTTATACTTTTAAATTTTTATTTTTGTTTTATTTTATGTTATGAATGTTTGATTAATAAATAAATGGTGAGTATTTGGTACTCAAATAGTATATATTTTTTTGTAATTTTAAAAATTGATATCTTTTTTTAAATATTTTACTATACTCATTAATTTTTAATCCTAATTTTAATTTAATTTTCATCACCTAATGAATGCTGATAAATTTATTTCAAATGTATTTTGACTAAATAGATAATTTATTTAAACATAGTATATAATTATGTTAAATAAGTTTTTTATAGAAATATATAATATACATAAAATATAATAATTATTTTCATATTTTTATATATAGATTAAATTACATTAGTAGTCACTTAACTATGATTTTTTGGCTATCGAATTATAAAAACTTACAAAATGATCACTCAACTATTAGTAATTTTTAAATATTCTTTTAAATATTTTACTATACTCATTTTATATTTAATTTTTTTACTTATAGAGTTTAAAATTTTTATTTATAATGTAACAAATGTTAAATTTTTGTAAAAATATTTAAACTCTATAAGTAAAAAAATATAAAATATAGTGTGTAGTTGTAACAGCCCGATTTTGACCCTAATCGGAACAATCGTTTCAGGACCACAAATCTGAGTCTGAAAAATATTTTAATATTATTTTTTGTGTTAATTATGTGTGAATTTATAGGTGTGAAAGTTTCGTGAATTTATTTTATTGTTTGTGTGCTTAATTTGAGAAAAGGGCTTAATCCATAAAATGAAAATTTGATGATTTAAATAAGAAAGTACCTAATTGTTGTTGTCTTTATAATTTAGAGGCTTTATGTTGTAATTTAGCCAATAATAATAGGTAGTGGACGGCATATTGATAATACATATGGTTTTTATATATTAAAAATAAAAGTTAAAATAATAATATAATATAATGTTATATTAAAATAAACATAACTTAAATGCCATGTTTTCATCTTTCATCAAACCGAAACAAAAAGAAAAAAAAAAGAAATAAGAAAGCTAGGTATTCGACCCTTGTTCAAGCAAGTTGAGGTATGTGTCGAAATCAAATTTTTTGAAAAGGGGTCGACTTTGGTTTGAAAATGAAAATTAAAACGGGAGTCGTCACCAATCTTTTTTTATTTAGGTGTGATTGGATCACCTTGCAATGTAATCGTTTTAATAAAAGTTTAGATTTATTAAAACGATCATTTTTGGTCTACAAAATCCAAAAAACGGGTTCGGGAGCCAGTTACGCACGAGGAAGAGTTAGCACACTCGAGGCGTCCAAAATTGGTACCTAACCGATTACTTAATGTCTTAATGTCGAAAGTTGAAAATTTGGAAAGAAATTTAAAATACAACCCTTTTTTATTAATGCTATAAAAAACGCTTGAATAAATCGAAAAGAAGGTTAAAGACCTATTCATCTCAAGGTAACGAAATGTCACGTCCCGAAAGTTAGGACACAATATTTAGAACCAGGAGAATAAGCTTGTCTTTTTAATTTTCATCGAAATTTCGTATTTTGAAGTTTTAAAAAGGGTATTTTGCTATTTAGGTTTAACAAGAAAATTGAAACCCCGTAAGTTAGGGTACGGTTTCTCGAATTGCCAAAACGCAAAGTACTGCATTTCTTTGAAAATTTTCTTTTTTTTTATTTGAATGAGCACTAATGGAATATTTAAAAATAGTATGCGTGCATTTTGATTATATTCGAAAAGAAATCGTTTGTAAAAGGAGGGGTCGTACACGACTAATAACGATAATACGATACACATTTAAAACAATCATGACATACTATGCATTATAGAATACACATATAACATTGATACTAATAAATTTCAATATTAACATGCATTAACGAGAATAATTATGCCAATGACAATATCACAAGAACAACAATTATAATAATAAATTTATATTTTGAAAGTATTTAACAAAAAATATAAATAAATAATAGAATAAATAGCACTATTAATGCCAAACATAAAATAAACAAGCCAAAGAAAACAAAAAAATAGATAAGATAAAATAAAATAAAAACTAATATAAATTAGATTACAAATTGAAAGTAAGTAAATAAACAAATAAATAAAATATTAAATGAGACCATTAATAAACCCTTTCCCTTTTTTAAAAACAAACAAAAAAAAAGAAGTTAAACGGGCTACGATTAAACTGTAATTGAAATGAAATTCGAGGTAAACACAGTAAATAATAAAAAGTGTGCTTCCAGGGATCAAAATAGGACATGCTTAAAGGATGAGGGATTGACTGGGCAAAATTCCCAGCCCTACAGTGCAACGTTTTGGCGTGGACCAAAATGAAACAAATATAAAATTAATGGGGCCAAAATAAAAAGAAACAAAAGGGACCTGGTTGCACTACACTGAAAGGCGGAGGGGCTGAACATGCAATTAGCCCCTCGAAGCAAAATGCGCGGATCCTGGCCGCATTCGGGTCGGCTCTTGGGTTTTATACAAAATGGCATCGTTTTGGCCACTGATGCTAAGGTCCGAAACGACCCGTTTTACACCTTATATAAATACTAAAAAAAACAAAAAAAAAAACATTTCCCTTTTTCATTTTTCAGAAAAACAAAGAGCCCTTTGGTCTCTCTCTCTCTCTCGGCTTTCCCTCTAGAATCTGGCTTAGGTCTCCGGCCAATGGCCGCCGTGTCGACCGTCATGGCTCTGCCGTAGGTGGTGGTCGGAGCCACAGAAAAATAGGGTTTTTAACCCCGTTTCAAAAGTCGATTGAAGGCCGAGCCTTCTTGGCCCAAAGGCCGGAGGAAAAGACCCCCAACGCCCTTTCTCAGTTCAATTTAGGCACCAGAAAAGGGGATCCGGCGACGGGGCTTTTGAGGGCAATCTTAGGTATTTCCTTTTTCTTTTCTTTATTATATATTATTTGTTAAAATTTATTTGTAAAAGAAATTAATAAAATAAAAAATAAAAAGGAAAATAGAAAACAGAAAAGTGAAAAGAAAACAATCAGATTTTAGTCAACCTTTTAAAATCTCTGTTCTATTTTTTATTTACTGATGCGCGTGAAAAATTGACAACTAGAATATCTTGGCTTTTATAGCCACGTTACAACCCTTTAATTTCTATTTTTTGTCGTCTTGCTATTTGGATGTTTCCTTCTGTTGCGTGATGCTTGTTTTGCAGATGTCAGGGGCGTGAAGGGCCGGTGATAGGCGAGTGGTGGTGGCGTACGGCGCAGGTGGAGCGGCGGCAGCAGCAAGGCATGCGGCTAGGGTTTTTTTTTTGGCTGAAAGTTGGTATAGTTTTGGGCCATTTGGGCTTTAGGTTTTAATTTGTAATTTGGGCTTGTAATGTTGTAAATGGGCTTTGATAATTGGACGAATTTATTATACATTTTGTTTTGGGTCCTATTTATTGGGTCGGACATAATTGGCCTGCTACAGCTGCCCCTCTTTGCTCATTTTCGTATAACAAGAATGGAGCAAAGACTTTAAAATGGCCAATTTTGCCTGGTGTCGGTGAGTCCTGACTCATTGGTGATTCTTCTCTTGAAGGAGTCCTATTCCTTCCCACTACATCTTCAGCGGTATAGGAATTTGTCGCTTCAATCTACTCCACTGATCCGCTGCAACTTCAAGGAGGTGAGGTTTGATATGATCTACTCTATTGCAACTTCAGAGAGGTAAGATCTGTAATTTATAGCTTTAGTCTGTTCCACTGCAACTTTAGGGAGATAAGATTTGCTATCATCAGTCTGCTCCACTGCCTTCAAGGAGATAAGACTTGTATACTCAACCTGCCCTACTATAACTTCAGGGGGATAAGGTTTGTTACTTCAACCTACTCTACTGCAACTTCAGAGAGATAATGTTTGTGGCTTTAGTCTGCTCCACTGCAACTTCAGGGAGATAAGATTTGTAGCCCGTCTTCAATCTGCCCCACTACAACTTCAAGAGGATAAGATTAGTGGTTTCAATCTACTCCACTGTAACGTCAAGGAGATAAGATTCGCCATAATGACTTCAATCCATCCCACTGCAACTTCAGAGGTTTAGGATTTGTGACTTCACTGATCTGTTCTCTGGGGAACATGACCTGTAAGAATCTATTTCATGGATCTATTTATGCCTAGTGTTTAGGATGTCATGATCAGAATGAATCAAATGCTCCTAACTAGATATGTATGCATGATATTTGTAGAATGTCATGAGAATGATCCCTTTTTAATGCTTAGATTGTCATTACTCGTTGTTCATCAAGGTTTTGTGTTACCATGCCTTCTTGTTTAACTGGCATCTTTAACAGAAAAAAATCCAAAGAAATAGTCACAATTTAAACTATTCTTTCTCAAATGTTTCCAACCCTTAGGTTTGTTTAGTTTTAAATAATAGTCCTATTTCAGGTCCTCGTACTATTTAGAAACCTTTCAGAGTAATATGCAAAACTCCTTTTGCTTGAATATTATTAGTCCATTAATCGTTATTTTAATGAAAAATGCTTGAAAATGATTATCACAACGGACAAGACGAAATTTTGTTGAGAGCAAAGCTCAAGATAAATTAATCAAGATAGAAAATTTTGCTAGGATACAAAATGAGAATCAAGATAGTGTATTTTGCCAAAATACAAGATGAATGAAATAGAAATAGGTACCCCAGATATAGTAGCATGAGCTTCTCTGTACAAAACCTCTTGAGGGCCACTTTGAGCCTGATATGTGTCTAGGAGATCCGGAGTATTTTGTTGATGTCCCGAGATGCATCATCCCTCCTTCTTGTTAGTTTAGGCATAGTAAGACTAACGCATGCCCCACCTTCGATCAAAATTTGAATTGCCCATTCTTGGGTTTTCAATCTCAAAACTCATTTGGTCTCAAGGTGCCCTTCGCGGGTTTTCACCTTGGCCTCTCCCTTTTTTTTAGGTGAAGTATTTCTTGATTGAATCCGAATTCACAGGACTAGGCAGGCTCTTGCCATCCATCTCGGTCAAAATTAACGCTCCTCCAGAAAATGCCTTCTTTACCACATAAGGTCATTCCCAGTTTGGCATCCACTTTCCTCTAAAGTCCTTTTGTATGGAAAGGATCTTCTTTAGTACCAAGTACCCCTCATGGAATCCTCTGGGATGAATCTTTTTGTTGTAAGCTCGCATCATTCACTTTTGGTACATTTGACCATGACGGATAGCTTTTAGCCTCTTTTCTTTGATCAAGTTCAGTTGATCATATCGGGATTAGATCCATTCTGCTTCATCTAACTTTAGTTCTGACAAAACTCAGAGAGAGGGAATTTCAACCTCAATAGGCAGCATCGCCTCTATTCCATAAACCAAAGAGAAAGGCGTTGCCCCGGTGGAGGTCCTGAAAGACGTTCGGTAAGCATAAAGGGAAAACGGTAACTTCTCATGCCAATCTTTATAAGTCTCAGTCATTTTCCCCACGATCTTCTTAATGTTCTTATTGGCTGCCTCCACTGTTCCATTCATTTTTGGATGATATAGTGATGAGTTGTGATACTTGATCTTGAATTGGCTATAGACTTCCGCTATCATGCTATTGTTCAAATTCAACGTATTGTCAGATATAATCCTTTCTAGCGTCCCATACCGAGATATGATCTCCTTTTTTAGGAATTTGCTGATTGTCAATTT
The DNA here is from genome assembly GCF_025698545.1 of Gossypium raimondii. Classification (NCBI taxonomy): domain Eukaryota; kingdom Viridiplantae; phylum Streptophyta; class Magnoliopsida; order Malvales; family Malvaceae; genus Gossypium; species Gossypium raimondii. The sequence continues at coordinate 32,937,959 of NC_068572.1, read as the reverse complement.
TGTGACATTGGCGTAGGAAGTAACCTCTACCCACTTAGTAAAGTAGTCAATAACTACGAAGATGAACCGATGCCCATTTGAAGCTTTTGGTGAAATTGGCCTAATGATGTCCATGCCCCACATGGAAAAAGGCCATGGAGAAGTCATGACAGGAAGAGGTGAGGGAGGCACATGAATTTTGTCCTCATAAATCTGACACTTATGGCATTTCTTGGCATACTTGATATAGTCTCCTTCCATGGTGGACCAATAATATCCGAATCTCATGATTTGCCTGGCTATTGTAAAACCATTAGCGTGTGTTCCACAGACACCATCATGGACCTCTTCTAAGATTTGCTTAGCCTCAACATCGTCCACGCATCTTAGCAGGACCTGATCCTTTCCTCTTTTATATAGGATCACCCCATCCAAGACGTAGTCATTAGCCTGCCTTCTTAACGTTCTCTTATTGTTCTTGCTTGCTTGGTCTGGGTACTCACGACTCTTCATGTATTGCAATATATCATGATATCAAGGGTGATCACTCTTTTCCTCTTCTTTGTCGACATTGCAACAGTGGGCTGGTGCTTCATAAATGCTCATTCGGATGGGCCTCACATCCTCTGGTTTATTTACTTTGATCATAGAAGCCAAAGTAGCGAAAGAGTCAGCCATCAGGTTTTTTTCTCGTGGAAGGTAAGAGAAGGTGATGTCATCAAACTTGTCAGTGAGCTCCATAACTAGCTTTCGGTAATTGACCAATTTGGGATCTCTTGTCTTTCATTCTCCTTTGAGTTGATAGATTACCAATGCAGAATCTCCATATACCTCTAACACTTTAATCTTATGTCACATGGCTGCACGAGTCCCCATAATACATACCTCGTATTCGGCCATATTGTTTGTGCAATCAAAATCTAATTTACAGGTAAATAGATAATGATCTCCGTTTGGGGATACCAAAACTGCCCCCAATTCCATTGCCTACAACATTTGAAGCTCCGTCGAAGTTTAATTTCCAAGCATTGCCTTCTTGTATGTTCGCTTCAGCGGTTGCCACATATGTCAGATCCTCATTTGGGAAGTCAAAGTTCAAAGGCTCATAATCTTCTAGAGCTCTACTAGCTAGAAAATCTGCTATCGCGCTCCCTTTTACAGCCGTTTGATTCACATAGGCTATGTTGAATTCAGACAGTAGAATTTGCCATCGGGCCATCCTTTCGTTTAGAGCGGTTGACTCCATCATGTATTTCAGAGGGTCCAATCTTGAGATTAACCTAGTCGTATGGTACATCATGTATTGTCTCAATCTCCAAGTAGTCCAGACCAAGGCGCAACATAATTTCTCAATTGGCGAATATCTTGTCTTGCATTCGGTAAACTTCTTGCTGAGGTAGTATATCGCTTTTTCTTTTCTTCCTGACTCATCATGTTGGCCAAGCACGCATCTCATGGATTTTTCAAATACTGCCAAATTTAGTATTAATGGTTTGTCTGGACAAGGTGGCATTAGTACTGGAGCATTGGACAAGTAATACTTGATCTTGTCAAAAGTTTTCTGGCATTCCTCATGCCATACACCTGGATTGTGTTTCTTAAGGAGATGGAAGATGGGGTCACATTTCTCAGTTAATTGTGAAATAAACCGAGCGATGTAATTTAGTCTCCCTAGAAAACCTCGAACTTCTTTCTGAGTACGCGGCGGAGGCAATTCTTGTATGGCCTTTAATTTGTCTAGGTCAATCTCAATTCCCCTTTCGCTGACTAAGAATCCTAGCAACTTTCCTGATCTAGCCCCGAAAGTGCATTTAGTTGGGTTAAGCTTTAGCTAGAACTTTCTTAACCTTAGGAACAGTTTTCTCAGGACTTGCACATGTTCCCTTTCTGTTTTAGACTTTGCAATCATGTCATCGACATAGACTTCTATCTCTTTATGCATCATATCATGGAACAAGGTTACCATGACTCTTTGGTATGTTGCCCCCGCATTCTTCAATCCAAATGGCATCACCTTATAGCAAAATGTCCCCCACATGGTTACGAACGTAATCATTTTCATGTCTTCGGGATGTATTTTTATCTGATTGTATCCCGAGAAGCCATCCATGAAGGAAAAAAGTGAGTAACCTGCTGTGTTGTCCACCAGAGTGTCGATATGGGGTAATGGGAAGTTGTCTTTCAGACTGGCTTTATTCAAATCTCTGTAATTTACGCACATCCGCACTTTCCCATCTTTCTTAGGAACAGGGACTATATTGGCTACCCATTCTGAGTACTTGACCATTTGTAAGAACCCCGCATCGAACTACTTCTTGACCTCCTCTTTTACTTTCAACAAAATATCAGGCCTCATCCTTCGTTGCTTTTGTTGCACCAGTTTACATTCTTCCTTTATGGGCAGTCGATGTACCACAATATCGGTACTTAGGCCGGGCATGTCCTAATAGGACCATGCGAAGACATCTTTAAACCCTTGAAGCAAACCAACAAGGTCTCTCCTTGTTTCTTTGGCAATGCAAGCGCCAATTTTTACCTCTTTTCCCTCTCTTAAGCTCACAACTTCTACTGATTCCTTATAAGGTAGGATTTGTTTCTCTTTTTGCTCCACCATCCTTAACAAATCAAGAGATAGGACGCTATTTTGGTTATTTTCAAAATCCTGAGAATCATCCATACTCATGTCTTGTTCAAAAAGGGACTCTGAGTTAGTAGCAATGTCACTCACATCATTGATATCTGAAGACCTGTTATTAGGATGCAAGAAGGTCCAAAGAAAAAAAATCTAAGAATAATTGTATGTACAATATGATTATAAATGGAATGGAAAGACTGAAAGAATATTTGCTTAAAATGAGACTGAACGACGCGTTTTCATTGAAATAACATTTTGGACATGTGCCTTTACAAAAGATTCTTATTGCCCTCAGGCTTAGGCCTACAAGTGTGTTCTGAATATTACTCTGAATTAGTTCTAAATGTTACAGGGATCTCTTCTGCAGTCCAGTTGTCTAGAACACTTTCAGGCTCGTAAGGGCGGATACCTTATAAACTTCCTTCTTCGATTCCTTCTTTGAATATGGAATTGATATTTAGGTTTCCTAACATTTCCTCCGTAGTCTTCTTTCTTGGCGTCCTCCGTTCAGGATAAATAGTTCCTCCTGATACGAAGGTTTTTGATATGTGGGGGAAGGTCATAGGTTCCCAATAAATTTCTCCTCCGCTCAAATGCACTTTCCTCATTTCTTGCCTCTTTTCCAACTCTTTCCTTCTTTGATTCGCATCTGGCTTAAACCCTAAGCCAAACGGTCTCATTTATCCTTCATCATTGATGCCTCCACCCTTTCTTGAAGGCACATTCCTAGTCCTCTCCTAGGCAATACTTTTTTCCCAACTGTCATTTAAAGTCCTGTCCTCGTGGTTTTGGATATGCTGGGCATTGGGATCTTATTCCCCTCGACAATGAAGATTGCGTTCACAAATTCTAAGGATCGAAAGGAACATTCGATTGCCTCATCGTTCATTCCTAAATATGGCGCGTTGCTGGTTACTGATGCAATGATGTCTTCTTTAGCGCTTATCATAACCAGTCGACCTTCTGTTACCAATTTCAACTTCTGGTGCAATGATGAAGGTACCGCTCCCGCTGAATGAATCCAGGGTCTTCCCAACAGGCAATTATACGAAGGCTTGATGTCCATCACCAGAAAATCTACCTCGTATGTATTTGGGCCAATCAAAAGAGGTATTTCTATTCTTCCCATTACCCTCCTTTCAGTGCCATCAAATGCTCTCACTATGTTCTGGCATGTTTTCATGTGCGAGCCATCCACCGGTAACCTGTTTAAGGTGGATAAGGGCAAGACATTCAGGGATGATCCATTATTAATTAACACACCAAGCAATGTGTATCCTTTACAGCGAGTGGTAATATGTAGGGCTTTGGTGGCTCCTCTCCCCCCCGGCGGTATTTCATCATCATTAAAGAAGATGAAGTTGTCGGCACTTATATTGTTAACCAGGCAGTCCAACTTGTTCACTGAGATATCGTTAGCAACATAAGTCTCATTTAGCACTTTTATCAACGCATTATGATGTGTCTCTAAACATAGAAGTAACCCGAGCATTAAGATGGAAGCTGGTTGCTTATGCAGTTGTTCCACCACGCTATACTCGCTATACTTTAAGAATTTTAAGAATTCTCTAGCCTCATTTTCAGTCACCGATTTGTTAACATGGGATTCAATTCTGGCCGTCTTTATTTTCTCTTGCTCAACTGCCAAGGCTTTTTCTTTTATGGGCTCCACTCTTGCATTTGCTGGATTGTAGCGTTTTCCACTACGTGTATAGGAGCCTACATCATTACCCTCCTCTGAAGCATTTACCGGGTCCTCCTCTCCAGGGATCGTCACATTGCAATCATAATTCCAAGGAATCCTTTTGCTATCCTTGTAGGGAAATGATACAGGTTTTTGGATTATGACCCTCGACGCCATTTGTATTCCAGCTTCTGTGCTCCTTGGCCACAAAATAATTACCACCGGGTGATTAACCCTTTGGGATTTTCTCGTAGATCCTTCTTCCGAGGTATAAAATTCACCCTCTTCTAATCCTTTGATCTCTTCATAAAACTCCAACTCTTTGTTGTCCATTAAATTTTGCACCATGGCCCTAAACTCGGTGCATTTTGAATGTCATGGCCCTCTTTGGCATGGAACTTGCAATATTTCCATACTCATTCGGGCCTTTCCTTTGATTCATGCTTGATTAAACCTCGATCTATCATTCGTCTCCAAACCCATCTCAGTGGGGTCTTTACCTTCGCAACGTCAGCTTTGATTCTCCTTCCCCCACTTTCGATTATCGTGTTTACCCCTTTATCAAAATGATTGGGTAATGGATTCCCTGCTACGTTTGGTCCTGATGGGTCGTCAAACTTTACAATCCCTATCTTGATAAATCTTTCAAATAACTTCTTAAACGCGGTGCAATTCTCAATCGAGTGCCCCGTAATCTTAAATCGACCATTTGCTTGTGGCGCCGGTACAAACAGCAACCGACGGTAAAGACGAAGGTCGATGGCTTCGACCTAAATTTGGAGAAAAGGGGGTGCTTGAGAGGTTTTTGCTATTTTTTTAGAGAAAAAGGGGAAAATGAAAAATTTTAGAAAAAATTTGGCTTTTATAATATTGAGAAACGGCGCCATTTTGTAACTAGAGGTTAGGTGCCAAAACGACGTCGTTTTGGCCCTAACCCGTGACCCGACCAGCTCCAAGGCTAGGATTCGCGCGTTTTTGTTAGAAGGGCTAATTGTACCTTTAGCCCTTCTGCTTTTTAATGGCTTTACAATCAAGTACTTTTAGTTTTTTAATTTTACCCCATGATTTTTCCGCGATTTCAATTTAGTCCTTGCTGGAACGATGTCGTTTTGGAGGAGAAGGGAAAATTGCCCTTTTAGTCCCTCCATGTTATGCGCTTGTTTAGAAAGGTCCCCCCTTTTATTTTATTTCTGCTTTGCCCCCTAATCTTTGCTTTAAATTTCAAATTAGTCTCTTTTTGATATTTTTTGTATTTTTTATTAATTTATTACTATAATTACATTTTCTTTTTATACTTATTTATTCATTACTATTATATTATTATATTATACTATTAGCTTTGTATTATTATTTATTATATTTCTATTTATTATATTTACTTATTTAAATTTTAAATATATTTTGTTTTATTATATATCATTATTTTGTAATTACTTATATCTTTTGAGTTTTTAACTTTGGATTATTTGCTATTTTATTATTATATTATTATTATTTACTCATCTATATCCTTTTTAATTTTAAACTTTATCATATATATGTCTATACATACAAATATTTTTTATATTTTTATAATTTTATTTATTTTCTTTATCGTTAGTATTTATTGTCTTTATTTATTTATTTATGTGTGTCCATTGTTATTTTAAATCGTCTTAGTTCTATTTTTCCATTCACTTGTCATTTTGTATATAATTGATTTGTCCCTTTATTTATTTATCTTATTCCGTTGTGTTGCTCGTGTTATTTATGCTTATATCATCGTATTCATTATTGCTTTGTTACACATATTAACATTGTGTTCTATTTCTACCATTTCGTGTTAGATTAATTTTATTTGATGCATAAATCATGACTTCAAAATAAACAAAATTTCGTGTTTAAATTCGAAAGGTCATGCCTTAACTTACGGGGTTTCAATTTTCTCGACAAATCCAAATACATGAACCTTTTTATAGCATGAATTTTTTAATAATCTCGGGAATTAATAAAGGATTGTGTTCTAACTTACGGAGTATGGTCTTTTCCAAGACCGAGATAATCGAATATCTTTCGAATAAATAAATTTTTTGGCATGTATTCTCGTATCGGGAATTCGATACGTTGTGCACTAACGTATTGGGCTACGATTTCTTCATCTGACTTAAACAATTGAATATCCTTTTAAATTTTATTGCATGAGTTTTTTTAGGACAAGCTCATTTTTGAGGAGGTGAAATATCGTGCCCTAACTCATTGGGTGTGACATTTTCTCTCTCCGAAATGAGAGGGTCTTAACGGGTAATTTGATTTATACAAGTTTTTTTAATACAAGGATTGTATTTTAAAATCTTTGCACATTTTTTGATATTAAGACACTAATTAATCAATAAGGTACCAATTTTGGGCGCGTCGAGGGTGCTAACCCTTCCTCGTGCATAACCGACTTCCGAACCCGTTTTCTGGATTTTATAAGACCAAAAATTATTGTTTTAGTAAATTTAAATTTTTATTAAGATGATTTAATTATGAGGTGATCCGATCACACCTAAATAAAAAGGATTGGTGGCGACTCCAGTATTCGTTTTCGTTTTCAAAATCCAAGTCGACCCCGTTTTCACAAAAAAATGGTTTCGACAGAAATGATGTTACAGTAGAGTTTTCTTATATAATGTCTTATGTTCTTGATATATTAGTGAAGGGAAATAAGTGAAAGTGATGAGAAATATTATAAAGAAAGGGAATAAGGGAGTTATAAACTTAGTAATCAACATCTTGTACTAAAATAGTTTTGGATAGCAGCAGTAGGTTAAATTTGAAAAATCACCATAAATTGTGGAGATCGAATTAGAGGATTAAAAAAATATGGAATTAAATCTTATCAGGTTTAGTTTCTCGTAGAAGAAATGGTGCAAGTAATGAAATTGTAAATCATGAGATATAATAAATTTTGTGAGACAAGGTCAGAATGAATCCGGGTTCCCCTGTTATGAATTTGGAAAATCATTAGAAATTGTATAAAAATAATTGTGGGTTAGAATTTATATGTTTAAAATTATTAATGAGTCTATTTTCAATAGAAACAAATGTTAAAATCATCCGAATTCCGTACGAGGAGATAATTAATTTTTAGTGAAGAAGGGTTGAAACTGTCGGATAGCAAAACAAGGATGAATTTAAAGAATAAAATGTACTTATTGGCTTAACTATAAATTCCGAAAATTTTATGGTAAGAATATATGTAAGTCTAGTTTTATATAAATTTAGCGGATCTTAATTCGGATTTTCGTAGCTCAAGATATAAATAATTTAGTGACTATGACTCAAGTGGACAACTTTGAATGAACATATAAATAAATAGTGAAATTATAGATAATGTTAAATATAAGCATGTTATATACATTAAGGATGTGGAATGGAGAAGATGAGGAGGAAAATATATGATTATTCAACTAGCATGAGTTTTCATTAAAATGACTAATTTGCATGTTTTAGGTTCGAGACTAAATTAAATAAAAGTAAAATTTTAAGGGTAAATTTGTAAAAATGTCAAAAAGTGACCAAATTGTATGAAATGAATTGTTTTATTATTTAAATTAATAAATTGAATGAAATATTAATTAAGATCAAGATTGGGTGGAAATTGAGGAAAATAGAAAATTACCAAAATGTCCCTGAATTTTGGTATTTTTGCAATTTAGCCTGGTAAGTTCGTATGAACTATATTCTGTATAATTTTAATTAAAGTGAATGTTATTTGGTGGTGAATATTATATAAATATGTTTTTTTATTATTGGAATTGAATTATTATTGATAATATGTATAATTATTAGATGCATTGAAATGATTATCGGAAGCTCGATTGGGTTGGAAGCTTGTCGGAGATATATCACACTATCCATTGGTTATATCGGTAGTTTTGGATCATTTGATTCTGGTTATAATGACATGTATAAGTTAAATTGGCCAACATTAGCTCATTAATGTTTTGATTTTGATTAGTTATAAATATGAATGCTTGATGAAATGAAATGTCTGTAAATTAGTTTGTAAACTCCGATAATGCTCTATAACCCTATTCTAGCGATGGATACGGGTTAGGGGTGTTATAGACTAAATCACAAAAGTGAGAAAATTTTTGTGGCCCAAGAGTAAATATTCAAAATTTGAGGGGTTAAAGTGTAAATATGAAAAAGTTGAAGGACCAATAGTGAAAATATTTTAAGGGTGGAATGATCTAGAAACTAAGGAAAATGGATGAATTAGGACCAAATTGAATACGTGGAAAAAGTATGAGGGGTTAAATCACAATTTTACCAAAATAAGTGATGAGTCAATAGAGAAATTTTGAAGAATCATTAGGGGCAAAATGATCATTTAGCAAGGAAGATAAGTTTGAAGAGTAATGATATGTTGGTGATATTTTAGATTAATTAATTAATTAAATATTAGTTTATTAATATTTTGATTTGATTTTTAATTATATTTTATTATTTTATTTATTAAATAAAGAAAGAAAGATGAAGAATTCTATCCATCTTTCCATGCTACCAACGTGAAAAGAGAAAAGAAAGAAAGAAAGAAATCTTCTCTTATTTACAATTTGGTTCTTTCACCAAAAATCTACCATTTTCACCAAGAATTTCAAGAAATTTTCATAGTCACCAAGAGAGAAAAGTGATAAGGAGACTATGGAGAACAAGAAAATCACCTTGGATTCAAGAAAATAGAAGTTGGAGGAGAGAGAAAATTAAGTTAAAGATTGAAATCAATAGGACAAGGTAAGAACATTAAGATTCTAATATATTTTTAAGTTTGATATTATTGAAAAAGCATGAAAATGATGTTAAAGTAGAGTTTTCTTATATAAGGTCATATCTTCTTGATATGTTAGTGAAGGGAAATAAGAGGAAGTGATGGGAAATATTGTAGGGAAAGGAAATGAGGGTGTTATAAACTTGGTTATCAACATTTTGCACTAAAATAGTTTTGTACAGCAGCAGTAGTCTGACTTTGAAAATTCACCAAAAATTTTAGAAATTAAATTAGAGATTAATTAAAGTATTAAATTAAAGCCTATTAATTCTAGTTTTACATAGAAGAAACGTTGTAAGCAAAAGAATTTCATATTATGAGATATATGAATTTTTGTGAGACAAGGTCAGATTGATTTCGATTCCCCTGTTCTGACTTTGGAAAATCATCAAAAATTGTAAAAAAATAATTATGGGTCTAAATTTATATTTTTAAATTATTAATGAGTCTAATCTCAAGAGAAAGAAACGGAAACCTCATCCAAACCTCGTACTAAGAGATAACTAATTTTAAGTAAAGAAAGGTCGAAGTTGTCAAATAGCAGAACATGGATAAATTTGAAGATTGTACTGTACTTATTGGTTAAATTATAATTCTGAAATTTTTATGGTAGAAAGATATTTGAGTCTAGTTTCAAAAAAATCAAGCAGATCTTAATTTAAAATTCTGTAGCACAAGATATAAATAATTTAGTGACTATGACTCAAGTGGACAACTTTGATATGAACATATAAGCATGTTATATACTAAAATCTAAAGATTCTAACAAATATATATATTAAGGATGTGGAATGGAGAGGAGGAGGAGGAGGAAAATATATATATGAATATTCAGCTAGCATGGGTTTACATTAAAATGACTAATTTGCATGTTGTAGGCTCGGGGACTAAAATTGAATAAAAGTAAAATTTTAAGGGCAATTTTGTAAAAATTTCAAAAATGACCAAATTGCATGAAATAAATTTTATATTTTCTAAATTAATATATTGAAATAAATTATTAATATCAAGTGGGTTTAGAGCTTTAATTTTGTTGTATGATGATATTATAAAGTGATTTTTGTTAAATATTAATGTTAGTATCAAATTGTGAAAATAGTTAAAATATTAGGGTTGGTATTAAATTTCTATTTTATTAAGGGTTGTATGATAGCTAGAATATTTCGATAAATTATTCATTGAGAAAAATTAGTCGATTTGATAGATTAACTAGTTAATGGACTAAATTGTAAAAGTTGTAAAAGGTAGGCTACTTGTGTAAAATTGAAAAATTGAAGGGTATAAATTGTGAAATAAATTGGAACTGAAATATATGCTAATGAATGAGTAATTTTATATTTTAGATCAAGATTCCATAAATACTCGTGAAAAAAGAAAAATAACGAAATAGTCCTTGAACTCCTGCAGTTATTACAATTCAATTCAGGTAAGTTCCTATGGTTAAACTTTAATGTTTGTATATTAAATTGATGAATGATATTATGTATTTATTTATATCTATTGATGAAAGTAACATATCGTTAAAATTATGAGTTTTGAATTGAATGCTCAAAATGAATGGAACGCGGGATTGAGTACAATCGTTCTGTGGCAAATGATGAATTGATGGTAAATGCAAAGGATGAATTGATGACAAATTACCCAAGTAAATCGAGGTTTAGCATTTATTACGAATTTAGGTCTCGCGAGCTTTTGCTGACTCATATGATTTTCCATTCAACCCTAATGGGTTTTCATTCAGCTTTTTTCAGCTTTAGTTTAACCCTTATGGGTTTCTGTTCAGCTCTTTTGAGCTTCAGTTTAACCCTTATGGGTTTTTGTTCAGCTCTTACGAGCTTCCGTTCAACCATAATGGGTTTCTGTTTAGCTCTCATGAGCTTCTGTTCAACCTTCGGGCTTCTGAAAATGATGTACTCATTTCCGTAAGTCGTTCTTCGAATGGTAAGTTATCGGGAGTTGTCTTAGATGATATATGTATATGATGAAACAGTAAAAGATGATATGTATCATGAAATGTATATATATATATATCAATATCTTGATATGTTGATACATGAAAATTATGTAAGTTGAGACGAGTAATAAATTCAAGTGTGACATGCCGAAATAATAAGGTTATTGATGTTGAAATTATATGAAATATGTTCAAGTACGGTAACAAGTGTTCTTGTTTGACGTTTAGGCAAGTGCCAAATTTCTGGTTGAATGGTAATATGTTTAATTACAAGATGCATTGAAATGGTAAATGCTCAAATGATTTTGATTTTTTTCCAATATGAATGCTAGATGAAATGAAATGTCTGATAATTAATTTGTAAACTCCGGTAATGCTCCATAACCCTGTTCTGGCGATGGATCCGGGTTAGGGTTGTTACAGGTCTATTTGCCATATAATGACCTCCAATTTTGAATTCCAGAGCTATTTGATACTTACAACTACTAGAATTCTACTTTTGCATTTCGTGCAATTTGGTCCTTTTATCAATTAAACGTGTAATCAGTAAAATTTTCCTAATGAAATTTTCGTACGATATTTCTATCATAATTCAGACCGTAAAATAATATTAAAATAATTTTTCTTTTCGGACTCAGATTTGTGGTCTTGAAACCACTGTTCCGATTTCACTGAAAACGGGCTGTTACATTTATCTTCTCATAAACTATTATTTCCATATTTATTAAAATAGTTATCATTAAAGTTAAATATAATTTTATGAGGATGTGGACTGGCTATCTGGAAAAATTGAAATATCTTCATTTTTCAAGGCATTTCTTGGAGTAGGGGCGATATAATTAAGACTTCCTATAGTTGGGCGAAACAATATTTATTGGCAGTTAGAGGGCATGTGATTGAGACAGGTATAACATACCTTACTCAATTTTGGTTGGGAATTGGGTTCGTTTGAGCATTGATGGTTCAATAAATCATGACGTTGGATTCGCTACAATAGGAGGAATTATGCGAGATCGCAATGGGAAGTGGTTATTTGGATTTAACAGGTACTTGGGGAGTTGTTCAGTGTTCGATGTGGAAGTATGGGGTATCTTGGATGGGTTAACACTTTTAATTGACCGATGGTATGAAAAAGTGTTAATTCAATCTGATAGTCTAGAAGTGGTTAAGATAATTAATGAAATATCTTCGGAGGGTTCCAACTCTGCACTGGTTAGGAGAATTCATCAGTTGCTATCACGATTTGGCTATTGGAGTATGTTAAAAAAATAGAACGTCGATAATGACAATGTATCGCAAAGAAAAGAGAAAAAAATAAAGAACACACAGATTTTTATGTGGAAACCCTTTCTAGAAAAAAACCACGGGCAGAGGAGAAGATAATTCATTATGTCGAATTCGAATGATTATAAGAGGAGTAGACTATGTCTATTTGTAGGCTTGTAAAACTATATTCTAATAGGAGTGTAGTAAGGTTGAAGCACCTTATTCTAATCAATATCAAATAGATGAAGTGTAATAAGGTTGAAAAATCTTATTCTAAAATAAAATAAAAGAAGTGTAGTTCTATATGAATTTTACTTTTATTTTATTTTACCACTATATTTTATTTTAATAATGATCCGGGTCACTCAATTCTCACAGAGTATTTAGCACGTTTCTAGAGAATTCAATCAAAACACGAATAGTTTGGTAAAGATGAATCACAAGAGAAGGCTTGGGTTGCAACTTCTAAAGAATTCCCCTTTTGGGGAGGGATTTTAAGTTCTTGTAACTAGTTTTTATTACTTTTGTTACCAAAAAAAAGTTAAATATAATTTTAAATAGATTAAAAAAATGTATAATTCATATAGCAAATTGTCAATTTTTAAAAAATGTGAACACAAATATTTTTTTACCTTTTTTAAGTGAACCTTGTAATATATATATATATATATATATATATATATATATGATTTCAGTGCTTCTATATTTGCATACCTAGGGATGAAACCAAAAATTTATTTAGAGGTTGAAATTAAATTGTAATTTTTACGATGGCAAAAATACAATTTTACCATTTTAATAGCCTATATCTTTATATTTTTTAATAAATAAAATTTTTATATTTTTAAGGGGTCCAAAGTGAAATTCTACATTTACTAATTTAAAATTTTAAAAATTTTAAAGGCCGTAAGTGAAAAATTTTCTATTTTAAGGGGGTCGGGCCCCTGTGAGCCACCTACACCTATATGAAGAATAACTTATTGTATTTAATATTTAAAATATATTTAATAAATTCATATTTGTTTATATAAAATAGATTTATATAATTTTGAAATGAAAATAATAATTGATAACTAAAATTTTAAAGAAATAAAAATTTAGTAAAATTTTAATAGTATTTAAAATTATTTAAATGTTTATGTTAAACAATTTTAATTTAACAGAAATATATTTATTTTATTATATTTTAAATACTTTTTAAATTTTACATACATTTTAATTGAAATGTTTGTTTTTAAAATTTATTTGAACTATAATTAAATATTATATTAAAAGTTTACTTCAAAATTATTGTAATTATTTAAAATATACAATATAGTAATTAACTATTTTATTTAAAAAGTGTACTAAAGATTACATTGAGCTATAGTCAATAAATTAATTTTACCAATTTTCAATGAACATTAAACAATTTTAATGAACAAATGGTAAATAAAACATAAACTACTATTAAATAGAGCAGCCTACCATGTAACACCTCTAACCCGTATCTATCGCCAGAATAGGGTTATAGAGCATTACCAGAGTTTACTAATTAATTTTTAGACTTTTCTTTTCATCAAGCATTCATATTTATAACCAATCAAAATCAAAACATTAATGAGCTAACGTTAACCAATTTCACATGTACATGCCATTATAACCAGAATCAAATCATCCAAAATTATCGATAGAACCAATGGATAATGTGATATATCTCCAACAAGCTTCCAACTCAATCGAGTTTCCGATAATCATTTCAGTGCATCAAATAATTATACATATTACAAATAATAATTCAATTCCAATAATAAAACACACACGCACACATATATATAATATTCTTTACCAAATAGCATTCACTTCAATTAAAATTATACAGAATATAGTTCATACGAACTTACCAAGCTAAATTGCAGAAATACCAAAATTCAAGGACATTTTGAAAATTTTCTATTTTTCTCAAATTTATACGAGCTTACTAAGCATTTATTGCTTACATACTTGTTAATAGGGGTAAACAAGTGAAATTACAAAACGAATGAAATTTATCGATTGATTATTTAAGAAATGAGAAAGTTGAAAGTGTGAATTAAATGGAGACTGAAAATAAAGGACATGAACCAAAGGTTCACAAGATGATTAAATTCAGTTTGAGGATATACGATATTAATTTGATTAATTGTTATTGTTGAAAATTTGAAGATGAAGTATGAATTAATATATATACCAATAAATCATTATATGTTTGATATTTAAATAAAATTGAGAATGTGTATTAATTATGAATTTCCTTGTAAATTGAGCAAAAAGGAAACATAGGATTATATGAATAGCTCCAAAAGTAATCTACTAAAGGTCTTCTATTCTTATGGAAAGGAAAATGAAGTTCATGATCAAAAGAAAATAAGGAAATTTCGGGAACGAAATTTATTTTAAGGGAGAGAGAAATGTAATACCCCGAAAATTACTACTGTAAGAAAGTAAGATAATATTCCTGATATAGTAAAATAAGGAAATAAAGTGATAAAAAGGGTAATTTTGAGTTATGTCAGCATTAAGAAGTAAATTATGACATATTAATTCAAGAAAGGATTAAATCGCAAAAGTGAGAAAAGTTTTGTTGCCTAAGGGTAAATACTCAAAATTTGAGGGGTTAAAGTGCAAATAAGAAAAAGTTGAAGGACCAATAGTGCAAATATTTTAAGGTTGGAATAATCTAGAAACTAAGGAAAATGGATGAATTAGGACCAAATTGAATAGGAGAAGAATTATCAGGGACTAAATCGTAATTTTACCAAATTAAGTAATGACTCAAGGATGGAATTTTAAAAGATCATAAAGGGCAAAATGGTCATTTAGAAGAGAGAGAAATCTAGAAGATAATGATGATGTTGGAGATATTTTAGATTAACTAAATAAATAAATATTAGTTTATTAATATTTTAATTTGATTTTTAAATGATATTTTATTATTTTATTATTTAGTATATATAAGTGGAAAGAAATGTGAAAAGAAACCAACCCACCATCTTTTCCATGCAATTCACGTTAGAAGAGAAGAGAAGAAAGAAAGTTTTGCTTTCTTTACAATTTGGTCCTTCCACCAAAAAAAATTCACCATTTTCAATTAGAAATCAAAAGAATTTCCATAGCCATCAAGAGAGAAAGATAATAAGGAGACTATGGGGAGCTAGAATATCAAGTTGGATTCAAGAAACTGAAGCTGGAGGAGAGAGAAAATCAAGTTAAAGGTTGAAATCAATAGGACAAGGTAAGAACTTTGAGATTTCAATATATTTTTAAGTTTGATATTATTGAAATAGCATGGAAAAGATGTTATAGTAGAGTTTTCTTATATAAATTCTTATGTTCTTGATATATTAGTGAAGAGAAATAATTGAAAGTGATGGGAAATATTATAGAGAAAGGGAATAAGGAAGTTATAAACTTAGTAATTAACATTTTGCACTAAAACAGTTTTGGACAGCAGCAGTAGGTTAACTTTGAAAAATCACCATAAATTGTGGAAAATGAAATTAGAGGATGACAAAAATATTGAATTAAACCTTACTGAGTCTAGTTTCTCATCGAATAAATGGTGTAAGTAATATAATTGTAAATCATGAGATATAATAGATTTTGTGAGACAAGGTCAGAATGTTTTCGGGTTCTCCTGTTCTGACTTTGGAAAATCATCCAAAATTGTAAAAAAAATAATTATGGGTTATAATTTATATGTTTAAAATCCTTAAAGATTATATTTTTAATAAAAACAAACGGGGATATCATCTGAAATCTGTGCAAGGATATAATTAAGTTTTAGTGAAGAAGGGTCGGAATTGTCAGACAGCAGAACAGAGGTGAGTTTAAAGAATAAACTGTACTTATTGGAAAAACAAAAAATTCTGAAAATTTTATGGAAAGAAGATATGTGAGTCTAGTTTCAGGTAAAATTAGCGGATCCTAATTTGGAGTTCTGTAGCTCATGATAAAAATAATTTAGTGGCTATGACTCAAATGGACAGTTTTGAATAAATTTACAAGTAAATAGTAAAATCATAGATAATGTTACTTATAAGCATATTATATAAATTAAGGATGTGGAATGGAGAGGAGGAGGAGGAAAATATATATATGAATATTCAGGTAGCATGGATAATTTGCACGTTTTAGGCTCAGGGACTAAATTGAATAAAACTAAAACTTTAAGGGTAAATTTGTAAAAATGTCAAAAACTGACCAAATTGCATGAAATGAATTTTTTTATTATTTAAATTATTAAATTGAATGAAGTATTAATTTAGATCAAGATTGGGTGGAAACTTGAGAAAAATCAAAAATTTCCAAAATGTCCTTGAATTTTGGTATTTCTGCAATTTAGCCTGGTAAGTTCGTATGAACTATATTCGTATAATTTTAATTGAAGTTAATGCTATTTGGTAATGAATATTATATATATATATATATATGTGTGTGTGTGTGTGTGTGTTTTATTATTGGAATTGAATTATTATTGGTAATATGTATAATTATTTGATGCATTGAAATGATTATCGGAAGCTTGATTGAATTGGAAGCTTATTGGAGATATATCACATTATCCATTGGTTCTATCGATAATTTTGAATGATTTGATTCTGGTTATAATGGCATGTACAAGTGAAATTGGTTAACGTTAGCTCATTAATGTTTTGAATTTGATTGGTTATAAATATGAATGCTTGATGAAAAGAAAAGTCTGAAAATTAATTAGTAAACTCTGGTAATGCTCTATAATCCTATTCTGGCGATAGATACGGGTTAGGGGTGTTACATACCAAGCTTGCTTTTAGCTGTCTTAGGTTTGATATTTTCATCCTCGGGGCAACTTGATTCAACTTGAATTAATGTTCAATAATTAAAAATATATAAAATACTTTTATAATAATATTTTTATTTTTTATAATTAAATTTAAATAAAAATATTTTTATTATTTTTTAATAGTCAGCATTATCTTAATTAATTGATATATTTTACTATTAATGAATTTTGCTTTTTATTTACAATTAATTTTAATTTGTATGTTTATCGATATATGATTTAAAAGTATACATTATCTCAGTTCATACATATTTATTTTAATGAATAATAAATTATTAATCATATGAATTACCTCTATTTATTCTAATTTAGTTTTATTATTTTATATAATTTATTTAATATACAATGAAACAATCTCTTATACATAAATTACAATTTGTGCAATCTTCAACATTGAATTCAAATTATATACTATTTCAATAATTATTTATGTGATTTCAATATTGCCTATTAAGAATAATAGAAAGCAAATGAAAAAAAAAAGTTAGTACTTTGGTTTATTGTTTTGAATATTATGTATTGTGATACTAAACGCCAATAATGGCAGTAGAAATGATTGCAAAGTAATAAGAAAGAAAAATAAAAACACAAATTTTATGTGGAAAGCCCTTATCAGAAAAATCACGGGAGAAATTCATTAATGCTGAGAAACGGACAATACAAGAAGTTTTTGACTACACATATTTTAAGGGTTAAACAACCATGATATAATCATTGTCTGATAGAAGAAGTATAGTCCTATATGGATTAAATTTGTGCGGCATGGTCCGTACCGCGGGGGCAATCTCACCCCAGTCGCCCGCACAGATCCCTTTATTTCACCTCTCTGTTTTATTTCTTTAACAAGTGAGTTGTACCTCAAACTTTTCAGGCCGGATCAAATGGGATTCGGGTCAAACAACTATAACATGTATTGTATGATAAAATTTGTCAAAATTAAGAATTAATTTAAATTTATTTAGAATTAAACTAAATTTATTTATTTATTTTGCTTGTAAAATTTGATTAATTTTAATACTATTTAAGTAAGTAATAAATTCAAAGATTTTTAATTTAAATTAAGAATTAATTTAAATTTATTAATTCGGTTGTTGAATAAATTAACCAAGTAATAAAACAAAAGTAGCGTCAAAGGATTTTTAAAAAATAAATTTAACTTCTTTTACATAATAAAACCAATATTGGAGGAATTTGAAATAGCAAAATTAAATAATTAAAACTAATATTTCAAAGAAAATTCATTATTTGTATTGTTGGGGATCGATCCGTATAAATAAACTCTCTAACTAAAATACAAAATTCCCTTGAAGCTCTCTCAATAACTCTCTTAATCTTCTTTTAATCTTAATGTGATGAAGATATAAATTCTAGGGTTACAAAGGCCCTTTTATAGGCTGAAATTTGTGTGAATTTATGACTAAAATATCTCTAGAATAATTAGAGTTTAACTAGGAAAAGATAACAGATTTATCTGGGAACACGTTGACATGTCGTAAAGTCCCGAATCGCCTCATCACGACGTCGTCCATCGTCTGGAAACTCCTCATCATGCCATCAGAAACCTCCTCGTCATGGCGTTTTTGCTTGTTGGAGGTGTTGAGATTCTAGCGTCCTTATGCTGCAATATGAGTAACGGTAAGTGCCTGAAAGGGTCAAAAATATGAGGCACACTCCACAAACCTCTACCTTGACTCGTATTTTCTCAACGTCGTATTTGCCAATGCCCGTCATGAGCCTAACTTGATCTTTGTAGGATATTAACCGAGTTCAAGCAGTGCTTGAACTTTGAATTTGGAAGACTTTTAGTTTTCTAAACTGTCAAATCAAAGTTGACTCATGTCTGCTTCCCATAAACATAGTGCTCTGTCTTTCCAACTCTTACACCCGGAAGAGAACCTTTCTTATTCAAAACGATCATACATTTTTCACGTATATGACCAAGTTGTCTATGCCTTAAATGAGTTGAATTTGATGCCTTAATAGACGAGGAAATTGTTGCTTTACCAGTCATTGTTGTACCTTGCAAAGTATATAGATCGCTAATTTTCTAGCCTTTCATCAGAACGAGAGCTCTATAAGATACCTTAATGTCTCTTGACTTAATGACGATTTTACAATCATTCGAGTGTAACATACTTGGGGAGATAAGGTTTTTCCTTAAATCAGGCACATGCCTGACAACTGAAAGTATCCTGATAACACCGTCATGCATCTTGACCTGAATGGTACCAATACCGATTATGTAACACCCCTAACCCATCTCCGTCGCCGGATTCAAGTTACGGAGCATTATAACACATATCATAACAATTACTAACATTTAACCATTAAAATATCAAATTAAATAACATATAATCAAATTCAAATGTCATTTATAGCATAAATATAATTATCGACCTTAAATCGAGCTTATAGGGCCTTAAAAATAATTTAGGAACAATCATGGACTAATTTGAAACAAATTAGAAAGTTTTAGAAAAATTTGAAAATTTTGAAAACAAGGGTCACATGACCATGTGACAGCCCGTGTCCTAGGCCGTGTGCACTTTAAAAATCTTGCATTTCAAGTCATTTTCCATAAAAACATATACACTAAGCCACACCATTATCAACTACAAAACCATGCTCAAACACATTGAATCTTATTCAAAAACATGTCAATTTCACCCAACCTATGCCTAACCAATATGCCATTATTTGGCTCTACAATTCATATACCCAAAGTAAATCATAATCAAGCCTATACTTTCATGTCACAAACATATACCGATTGGTTTGCATTTAAGCTCCAAAACTATACATTAACTCATGTTAAAACTTACCATTACTCTTTTCATTCAACCATATTCATTTGTACCATAATTCAAACACCTTTGTAAACACCTTTGTAAAGTTTATATCAAGTGAACAATTAAGACAACAAGACCCTAAACACACTAATGTCTAAAACATGAACACATATAAGCTATTACAAAATATAAACATTATTTCATCAATCTAACCAATACCACATATAACACACAATCAAAGCATATATCAATTCCACCTATTACATGACAAGTTCCACACTATATTTGGATTTCATATCCAACCATGAATTAGCACATTATTAACTAAAGCATATACTCATCACATAAGAATAGAAAATACCACTTGTAATAATTACTTAAAACATATACAAAATACTCCTATTACATGCCACATATCCCAAAATTAAACAATTTCAAAATCTACCAAAAAGAATCATGATAGTGTGATATTCACGTTGATCCAATCACCCGATTCCGCAAAATGTTATCTACAAGGAAACAAGAAAATGACACGAGTAAGCTTTAATAAGCTTAGTAAGTTCATAGGTTAAAACGATAAAATTTACCTAATAAACATAATAAATCATGTATTAACCATGTTAATAGATGTTAGTCCTTCCAACTACAATCAATCAATGGTGAGTTATATAGATATACAAGTTGCATAATCTGATCATTTATACGAATTCAATCACTATCAAGTTACGATATACTATTAGAAATCAAGAAAATATTTTTACAATTCAATACGCAAGTCATTTAACCATTCTAAATATGCCCGATGAACGATATAATAGATATGGATATGCGGTTATTCACCAAAACACACCAAAACACTCCAATGAGCCAAACTAACCGAGAACACACCTTGGCACCAAGTACCTAGCCCTAGGCTAACATCCCTTTAGAACAAACCTCGGCACCAAGTGCCAAGCCTGAAGGCTTTACACTCTGATATGATCCGCCTCGGTGTTGAGTCGAGTTGTATTTGTGTTGCCCGATCGTCTACGATCAAGTAAGGAACAAATGTATAGCTAACAAATAAAATTGATAAAATATGCTCAATATTGTTTTATAACAACAAAGGTTCAGGAAAAATGGCTAAGAATGGATGTGTTCGGTTATGATAAAATGAAGGAAAGAAAAACAGCTCAAGAAACAAGTAAGAACCAACACTAGTAAGTGTCGACCCAACACTTATACGTTTAATGAGATGGACAGAAAATTCAATCAAAACCTCAACCCGCTATCTAGAAAGATAAGAACCTCGGTATAGGGTTCGAACGCTACACTTGCTAAAGTGATAAGTTTGGGATAAAATAAAGAACGAGTTGACGCCATTAGCTTTGTTGATAAGCCAACAAGTCTTTGTACAAAATCGGAGAAAAGTAATTCTCACCAAATGAACAGAGTTTCATTCAAAAATCATCAAAAGTTTATTACAAAATCTGATTTCACCTATTTATAGTGCTAAAATAGGGTAGCCAAATGGTCACAAGCATTCATCTTAATGTGCTAATTAAAAGCTGAATTAAAGTTCAAGCCTCTTGGCATTCTTGAAACAAATAACTCCTTCATTGAATTCTCTTCAATTCAGATGAATGAATGTCCATGAAGGCTTGAAAAATGACTCTTGAACTGTCACTTGGCTAGCCGAATAGACATCAGCTCCTTAATGATGATTTGAATGCTTAATTTATTCTTTTGAAAGAACAAAAACAGCTGGTATCTGAAAAGGGTTGCTGCCGAAATTTAAAGAGTATATAATGTTCTTTAAAACCTCCTTTAATGATGTATTAAACCCCCTTTGTAACAACTCCTTCTTTTGTATTCAAATAGCACTTGAATGGTCACTTCAATTAAGTTGTAACAGCTTTGAAATGTAACGGTTGTGAGCTGAAGAAACTCCTGCAATAAACACATTAAAATAACTCATTAAGCATATTAAACACTAATTAAACATATCAAGAATAAATACTTAACTTAAGTAAATAAACTAAACATATGCATTAACTACTCTAGCAACTAGTTAATTAAAGAAGCAAGAATAAATAAACTTAACTCATGCCTCAACAAATAATTCTAGAAACTAGATTAATTAAGAGCAACACTTGAATAATAAAAGTTCAACAATAAAAACACTTATTAATTAAAATAAGATGAGTTGAATAAATGTCCAGCAACTCATTTATTAAACTAAGATGCTTAAATGCATGGTTTGAAATGCAAACTAAATGACAAATGAGTTACTTAATGCAAGACTTAATTTAATGATGCAAACTTAAACTAACATGGGAGTTACATAATGCATGTCATTATTTATGATGCATACTTAACTAGCATGGAAGTTACATAATGCATAACTTTATTAAATGCAGAACACACAAAGTTCAAGTCTAAAATTAAAAATATGCAAACTTATTAATTTAAATAAAAACTATATTGAATTAAAAAGTCCTTAAAAACATTGGCCCAATAATCAATCAAGCCTAAGAGATGTTTCATCTTGCACTTGGGCCCTTCAATTTTAGGCCAATTATGATGTTGGCGAGTTGTGTCAAAACATGATGCGACCAGGTTCGCATCACACTCGCCTCTAGTAACACGCTAGAAACACTGTAAATGTAATACGATAGTCCGCAACAAATGATGGACTCCAGTATATTCAGTGGATAGGAATAAATCAGGAATCATCATCTCACCTCAAGTCAGACCCGTATAGTGCGCAATATAACCTATTGACATACCAATTGTATCCTATCCTATGTTCATCCGGGCTCGATATACAAAACTGCATAATATCTTACAATTCAATTACATTTCTCACCTTGAATCATCTTTATGATTATTTCATTAAATATATATAAGCATTCACAAATCATAATTCACAAGTCAATAAAATATTGCAAATTATACTAAATTAAACCGTATGAACTTACCTAAGCTAAACTGCAGAGATAGTGAAGGTTCAGAGACTACTCAGTAACTTTCCATTTTCCCTCGATTATCTACTTGTTCTTGATCTATAAAATAATTTTATTTTAATATATTAACCTCAATTTCATATAATATTCACTTTAGGACAAATGATTTCTTATTTACAAATTTTCCCTAAACTTTTATATTTATCTCAATTTAGTCCTTCAACCCGAAATTCCAAAATTATCAAAATTTCATAATTTCTCATGCTAATCGTATTTTCACTTAGACAACTACAGTCCATAATTATTCCAAATTCACAAGAGTTCCTATCAATTTTAATATTTTATCAATTGAGTCCTTTAACTAAAAACTAACTAAAATTCCTTTACAAAAATAATCCCAAACAACAACCAAGATCATAAATCTTTCATCTAATATAAAAAACAACTAAAATTCATTAATTGCAAAATCCAAAATCTTTAATAGATGGAGATACAAGTTAGCTAAACCTAATTACAAAGATCTCAAAAATATAAAAATCACAATAAACAAATAGAAAAATCACTTACATGCAAACAAAAAAACAATCCCCAAACCTTAGAGCTCAAAAATGGAGGCTTCGCATTTGTTTTTCAGTGGAAATTTCCAATAACGAAGATGAAGCTTTTTCTTTTACTTATTTTATTTACTATATTATTATTTAACTTATAAAATAACATATATAAACTATACATTAAATAACATATATAAACTATACATTAAAGCTTAACCTTCCACTAATATAGAAACATGGCATAATTACTTCATAAGTCCTCACACATCCACTACTTAAGCTATTTAACCAATAAAGTTTGATTAGTGATTAGATTTTTAACTTTTACGATTTAGTCCTTTTCTTTAATTAAATAGTTAAATAATAAAATTTTCGAACCATAACTTCACATACCAATATAATAACTCCGTAAATATTTAATAAAAATATTTAAAAGCTCGATTTATAGAAAAGAGGTCCTAATACCTCATTTTTCAAAATCATTTGACTTTAGGGACAAACCACTTAACTTTAACTAATGAATCAAACAACAAAAATTATCAGGTCAAAATTCTATATAATATAATATTTGACTCGTAAATATTATTATATAATATTTACAACTCACTAGTCGAATTGTGGTCCCGAAACCATGATTTTCGACACTATTAAAAAACGAGTTGTTACAGATTACTTTATAGGGTGAACTATTCACCATGACCACTACTCCACCTTCAACTAAACTATATGTGGAGAACTAGTTGGGGCACATATGGTAGGAACACCCCGAATACAAGATCCACTCGAATGTAAGCTTAGACCTTTCAATCGTAGACACTAGCAACTAATCATCACCCTTGTCTTCGGCCATACTAGCATTGATTACCACATTCTCGTTACTCTCAGCGACCCTTCTGTTCTTATTTTGCAACTTAAAACACTCTACCTTAATGTGACCTAACTTCTTGCAGTAGCCACATGTCTTGTCTCGATTCCTCAACTTTAATCTAGTCTTGCTTCTTGCAACCAAAATCGAGGCTTGCCTAGCTGACTCGCTATCCGAACCAAACTCATAATCGAGTTTGTCTTTGCTCAACAAGTTTCCCTTCACTTCCTCAAACAAGAGTTTATCTCTATCATAAATCAGGTCTCTCTGAAAGACTTATATGAAGGGGGCAAAGAGCATAATAATAGCATAACTTTATCTTCATCATCTATATTAACCTTGTCATTCTTCAAATCGTTCAAGAGAGTGACAAATTGACACCTTCATCCATACAGAACGTGTATAGGTTGTTTCAACACCAATTGATTAGCTAAAGACTTTGTTATGCATAGGGTTTCTAATTTTCTCCATAAGGCTGCTGTCGTTTTATCTATAAATACTTCTTACAACACATTGTTTGTGAGGCACAACTGAATTGTTAACAGAGCCTTTTCATCAAGCTCATCCTATTTTGATTGATTCATATCCATGGGCTTTTGCGCTGTAAGGACCTTCTTCAGATCGTACAGAACCAGAACTAACGTCATCCAAACTTGTCGTATATTGAAATTTGTGATCCCGTTGAACTATTCAATATTGTACCTCATTGTCATCTTTAAATGGATTGAATACGAAAATCAAACCAAACTCTGATACTAGTTTGTTGGGGATCGACTTGTATAAACAACGAAATATAAAAGGTAGAGAAGATCGAACACATAAATTTTACATGGAAAACTCCTCCGAAGAGGATAAAAATCACAGGCAAAGGAGGCTTCATTTTTTCACTAAATGAGTAAACAAATGAAAGTACAATATGGAGAAAATAAATCTAGATGTACTAAACGTACAAATCCAAACCCCAAAAACAAAAACCTAACTTGGGAACAAACTTCTCTTCATAGTTACCACAAAACTCTCACAAAAACTCATATGCAACTACATCTTATCGCCCTCAAGAAAAGTCCTATAGTACTACATCTTTAATTGCCTTTTAATTGGCTTCTCAAAACAAGGATACAAGACCCCTTTAAATAGGCTAAGATTAGAGGTCTAATCAGACTAAAATATCCCTAGAGTAATCAAAGTTTAACTGGAAAAAGAAACTCGATTTATGTGGGAACACGTCGCAATGTCTCGAATCACCTCGTCACGACGTTGTCCGTCATCATAACGTCAGGAAACTCCTCGTCGTGATGTCAAAAACCTCCTCGTCACAATGTCATCGCGTCGTGATACGAGTAACGGTAACTGCCTAAAAGGATCCGAAAATGCGAGGTAAACTCCACATGTATATCATCAATCAATTATTTAAAAAAAATACTAAGTGTTATATCTAATAAACAAATATTTTTAGAAAATGGATCATATAATTTTTTTATAGCAAATTTTCTTTTGACCTCACCACTACAAATTTTCATTTGCTCCCTGTATTGTTTTGTTAAGATGCACTGTATAGTAAAAAGACTTAAGTGAGAGCTCTTCAATACGGCACTGTTCTCAAGCGTTTCAATATCGTGGCTTACTACGTTCTTCTATAAAATTATAAGAATGAAGAAACAAAAGTAGGAAGAGAATGAAACATTAAAATGATACTTTTTTTTAGCAAAATAAAGCAAATGCTATGCATAAATAAAATTTGAGGCATATATAAACAAAAAAAAAAAAAACTACCTTAGTTTTTTTTGTTGGCTTGAGTGTGCAAAATCAGAATAGTGGTGTTTTACTTGAAATCTTTTCAAAAAAGAATACGTCTCAAAAAAGTTTTAATCTCCTTTTATAAATTTATACTTCAAAGTTTGGTTCATATCAAATTCTATCTTCTAGGTTTGTCTTTTATTTGAAATTTAAAATTAAATTAATAAAAGATAATAATTTAAAAATTAAATTACTCCATTATTAAAGTAGTTAAAGAGTATTTATTTGTTGATTGAGTTTTAACTCGATTGACATGAACGTTTTTTGCTAATGCAGGAGGATGTGAATTCTAGCGCGTTGAAGTGCATTATGCTCCTATTTATGGGTTAGGGAGGGGCTATGAGTAGTTCTAAGTATTGTGAAAAAAAAGTAGATATAATAAAAAAAGTATTTATCTAAAAAAAAATTGAAGCCATAATTTATAATTTTTAAATTTTAATAGGAATGTGTATATATATAATATGAAGATTATTCAAAATCTAAAATAATTTGAGTTTTATATGATTTATATATGTTTTAAAAATAAAATCCAAACGTGAATAGTCTTTTAAAATATTAGTTATAATGTTTTATAACTATTACATTTAAAATATATGTTTATCTAAAAATAAATAAATAAAGCATTTGAGGAGTAATTTAAAATTAAAATTTTAATAGAAAATTTATATATATGTAAATATATATATCAAAATATAAAGATAAAGATATTTTCCAAATTAAATATTTTGAAAATATAATTGGGTTAGAAAAATATAAAATACATATATTTTAAATTATAGAAATTAAATGGATAATAAAATTAATAAAAATATTAAATAAAAATGGAAATTAAATAGAAAATGAGAGAATATCGCTTGACGAAAATGTAATGCGTCTACCTTGTTATATTATATATACATATGAGATATTTCCTAGTCAAATCCCATATATTTATTATATTATAAATTATAATATATGACTTAATTCTAAAATGAAATTCAATTGTATTTTATTTTTAAAGTTTATTTCTTTCCTTGAACAAATTTATTTTAAAACAAGTCAAGGGATTTATAGTATAAAGATATTATAATATTTTTCCATAAATAGATGATTTATTTAGATTTTTTATATTAAAATTTTTAGTGATTCAATTGCACAATTGAAATTAGAGGTGCTCATGGTCGCGCCTATACAAGGTGTTTAGTATTTAGACCACTTTTCTAAGCTCGAACTTAGCTTGAAAAATGTGTTTACTTTTTTGTCTGAGTTCGGTCCGATTTAAGAAAAGTAATCCCACGCCTGACCCGGTCCATCCATATTTAATTTTTTGGATTAAGTTTTATTTAAAATTTTTAAAAACTATAATATACTAAAAAAAGACTAAAATAAAAGTTTTCTAACACACTAAAAAGTATTTATATTAAAAAATACTACCATAAATATAGTAAATATTTTATTATGTTAAAAAACACAAATAAATATTTTATTGTATTAAATATAAATTTTAAAATTTTATATTTTGGGTTGGGTTGGGTTATTTAGTTGGATAAGTTCCTTTTAGGTATTGAGTAATGAGTTTAATTGTTATTGGATTGGCGATTTAACATAAATAATTGTTATTTAACATATATAATTAATATACTATTATTTTATAACATAATATTCGGTCAGGTTCGGGCCAAAAAATCTTGCCAAGCCCAAACCATATAGAAAATGGATATTAAATTTTACCTAAGCCCATTTTTTGGGTATCGTATTTTTGTCTAAATCTTCCTATTTTTTAGGCAGACCTAAACGGATGACCCGATTTATAAGGAAGTTTAAAGTTGAAATGAAAGGGTTATAATTTGGTGAAAAAAAATTCTCAACAACGAAAAAGTTTACAAAATTGAATTTAAGGTTTTGATTGAAATTTCTTATTATGGTAGTTGAATTAACGAAATTTAAATTTAATTATGGATTCAATGGTAATTTACGGTAATTGTAGCATAATACATTTCTTTCTGTATGAACTTTGACGGTAGACGCCGGTTGAGTCATAATTTAATTGGTATGAGTATTATTGTCAATGTAGGAGGACATGAGTTTGAGTGCGCTAAAGTGCATTATATTTTTATTTATGAATTGAAGAGAGCTCACGGATAGTTCTAGACAATTTGTAAAAAAAACAAATATAATCTGAACTTATAATTAAATTATTTTAAAAATATTTTATGATACATTTCTAGATCACACGTGGCAAATAACTGTGCTGTCAAATGTTGTTCAGCCAACAAACTGAATTTTCCATGTTTTAATCCATTGCTATAGTATATATATATATATACTAGTTTTCTTTTCGCGGGATACATAGATTTTTCATGTGTTTTATTTATTTTTCAAAAAATTATAATATATATAAATAATTTTGTTAATATTATAAAAAATAAAAAATTATAATATATTTATTTATAAAATCAGACGTCAAAACATAACAATTAATAAATTTTTTGATAATCATTTTTAACAAAATAAAATTTTATAATTACTTGAATAATTTATTTGATTTTTGAATGAAAGGTGTAAGGAATTCCTTACGATGACGATTTAAATTGCGATTTATGAATGTTGAGCACCTTTAAATAATTTAACAAAACATGGATGGGTTTAAGAAAGGATTTATCCACTCGCGAAAACTATAAATCTTTATTTTATTGTCTTAAGTTCATTTTTCCATACAATTGATTATTTTAATTGAATACAAGAATTTTTTTCTTGTTTATTTATTTTAAAATTATTATTTTAATTTGCTAAAAAGTTAGAAGCAAGTTTATTCATTTAAATAAGTGAATACAATGCTTGTGATTAAAATAAATAATTTCAATTATTATTTGAATTTTGATTTTAATTTTATACTTTTGTTATTAGTATCTTCACATGCATAATTTCAATTAATAATAAAATTAATTATTTTAAATTTATAAATAATATATATTTGAAAAATATTATTTAAAAATTCAAATATTTAATAGTTTTATAAAATTAAAATTTGACCCATTAATATGATGTTTTTAATTGTTAAAATTTTATCAATTTTATAAAACCCATGCATGGCAGAGTGTGTAATTTAATATTTTAAATATTTAAATTTATAAATTTGGATATTATTCAAATAATTTATTATAAATTTAAAAATATATTTTAATTTTAAAATAACAAAAAATGGAGATAAATAACACAATTGCCACGTGTCGTCACAATAAATATGCCATGTGTCAATAAATTAAGCCTCCATGTCACCTAGTGTAACCTCCTCAACCCGGCCTAGACGTTGACCCAAATTCGAGAGATTACATTAGCCATTGAAATGGTCCAGTAAACTATTGAACTTCTGAAAACAGTTATTTTTAAGAAATTTAATTTATTTTAAAAGAAAATTTAGTTAATTACTGATTTATTTATTACTCAAATTTACAATTATACTTTAACAGCGGAAAAATGATATTTACATATGTTTCAAATAAAAATTGGGGTTCATATATTAATATTTATATTTTGATATCCTAAAATCAACTTAAATGTCATGCAAGCGATATAAAAAAAAAACCTAAAATTATTTCTCATGCCACAATATAAAATTAAATATTGTAGTATTTGAATAACAAAAGTACCAAATAACAGATATAAATATTTTAATAAATAAGCTTAGCCGAGACTCTCCGGATGCCGCGTCCACGTCCTAACCTAGTGGGTTGTCTATAAGGATGAAAATTTAAGGGGGAGTAAACTATGACGCTCAGTGTGAGTTCAATCACAAAAAAATCAATGCAAATAGTCAATAAGTCATATTAAATAATAACGCATAGTATAATCACAATCAAGTAGCAATTCAGAGTATCGATTTTTCAAATTAACCATCAATAGTATCACATAATTCACAATAGTAATTTTAGGATATCGATTTTTTAGATTATTCACAATATACGTATATGTATGCCATATCAGAAATTCCATTTTATGTGCACATGTTTTTATGGATGCCATACAGTCTCGATTTTTAACAGAACATATCCTACCTCATCGCTCACACCACATTGGAAGTTCCCTAAA
The DNA here is from genome assembly GCF_025698545.1 of Gossypium raimondii. Classification (NCBI taxonomy): domain Eukaryota; kingdom Viridiplantae; phylum Streptophyta; class Magnoliopsida; order Malvales; family Malvaceae; genus Gossypium; species Gossypium raimondii. The sequence goes on along the minus strand of NC_068572.1, from coordinate 32,907,788 downwards.
CTCCATCCACCCACACACTGGGTTGTGGTTAAACCACTACTAGTTCACAAATAAAACTGCCATTGGCTGTGGACACACAACAAAATCTTGTAGATGGAATTTGCCTCTGGTTGTGGGTACACAAAAAAAGTCTCGCAGATGAAATTTGCATTCTGGCTATGGATTACAGAACATATAACCCGTAGATGGAATCTGCCTCTAGCTGTGGATACATAATAAGTACCTACAGATGGACTCTGCATCCGCTAGCTCGTTGAAACCAGATATGAATTGCGTGTTTGAATAGAAATGAACAAAATGAATAGAAAACAAGAAATGAGAAACATTTAGGAATTATAATGATTTTCTCCAAAATGGAGAAATAGAATCATTTGGAAATGAATGTAGGTTTCCAAAAATGAAAATTTTTAATCTTATATAGGATTACTTAAAAAATAATGGAAGAATAAGTTTATATTTTTGGACTGTCCTGAAGCTCGAAAATGAAAATAAACCATTCGGTCATAGTGAACATGTTATGCTGTGACATATTGAATGAATTTTCTCGAAATTTTACTGGGGGTAAAATCGTCAAAATTTTACTGGAGTAAAATTGTGATGAAAAATCATTTAATATGTAACTATAAAATTTTATTTTAAGAAAAAGAAAAACTGAATTGAGTTGGATCATATTACAGAGCACTTGGTCAAAAAGGCCCATGAAGTACTCGTAATTGGACCCGATGTGAGAAAGACCCAAAACCCCTCATATAATATGAAGGGGACGACAACACTAGTAAAAATATAAGGGTGAGTCATTCACCCCTCTCCTACTCTAAGTAGGATGTTATTTTTTTTGTTTAAAACAAACCTTTACAACTCTACAATGATTTTACATTCTCTTCCTATAAATAGATGACATCAGTAGAGCTATTAACATAACTTTTGAGAGATTGTTATTCTACTGAAAAATAAAGAGAATTTATTTTCAAATTAAAAATATATTTTTCATAATAACAATTTTACCGCTTTCTATTGTAACACCCTTAGCCCATATCCGTCATTGGAATAGGGTTACGGAGCATTATCAAAATTCACAGAACAGATAATAGACATTTCATATCATCTAGCACTCATATCAGAAACCGGTCGTAATTAAGTATAATGTCCCTTATGTGAGCCCTCGAGGCCCATATTACACATTAGAAATAAGTCGGGACTCAACCGGGTACTCAGAAATTTTTTTGGAAAACATCAAAATATTTTTCAAGGTATAGGGGACACACGCCTGTGTGACCAGGCCGTGTGTCTCACACGGTCAAGAGACACGCCCGTGTCTCAGGCCGTGTGGATATTTGAAATAGGGACACACGGCCGTGTCCCAGCCCGTGTCTAAACTTGAGAGCTCTCTGACTTAGTTCACACGACCAAACCACATTCCCGTGTGCTAGGTCGTGTGAGCATACTGACTTGCATTAATAATGTGCAGGGGTCACACGGCCAAGTCACACGCCCGTGTGCTAGGCCGTGAATAATTTGAGTATACTGACTTGTGCAATTTATAAAATACAGGGGACACACGACTGTATTACCTGGCCATGTGTCACACAATGCTGAGATACACACCTGTGTCTCTGCCCGTGTAGACGGAAATAGGTCATTTCCAAGCCACATTTCTCACCCAACTTGGTACCAACCTAAACACATCAATTTGCACATTCACAAACTATAACAAAGCAACCTAAGCAAGCCAAAATCATGTCTTAAACAAGACATATTACCACATATATCCAAGTATCCAATCTTACCAAATTAACTTAATACACATATATACATATTTTACCAAATATATTATCTCAAACCAATCACTGATACATATATATGCATATTAACGAGATTCCGAGTTACTATAAAACAATGGAAATATAACAGTGTAAGCATTTAAGCTTAGTAAGTTCGTATAACATGGAATTTAAATTACCACTTAATCATAAAAAGGTAAGCATTTAAGGCATAATCAAACCAAATTGGCCAAAAGCCTTAACACATATCCTCATCAACCATGTTAGTCATGTATTTTATATGAATATCAAGAAACATGTATGAGCTCATCAATAATCAAATTTCCATATACATATACTTTCCACATCATGTGTTCATATAACATGTACAAATCATATCCATGTATTTCAAGTATATACCCATAATAATTCGTCTCGAATTCATATTATCTCATGTCAGAACTTTTCCCGTTGAATCATTCAAAATATCAATGGATACACGGGTAGTACATAGGAAGTGTACAAAACTGTAATCTATCAATTCATATACATGTATGTTTATACAAACATGTAAATGGGAAGCTATTCCGAGCCATAAAATGGGAAGCTCATACGAGCCATAAATGAGAAGCTCAAGAGAGCCAAATATCGAGAAGCTCCAGAGAACTATTAATCGGAAAGCTCATAAGAGTCGTAACCGGAAAGCTAATGCGAGCCAATATCGGGAAGCTTGTGAGAGCCATGTAATGGGATACTCATAAGAGCTAAATAACGGGACGCTCTTGCGAGTTGTGGTGTGTCCGCAACACATGCAGGACCACAACCAATCGGGAACCCTTAATGACAATGTCATTTGTATCCATCGAATTTCTTAGATTCAAACAGGATTTGATACTTGTCGGATATCTTTAGATATGTTATCAATATTTATACATTTCACAAACATAACATTCAATTTAACATATAAACATATAATTTAGTTACACGAACTTACCTCGACAAGTTTTCTTATACACAAAAGCTACTAATCCGATACTTTCTCTTTTCCTCGATCTAACTCTGTATTGTGTCTACCCAAATCTATACGAGTGAATTTAACTCAATTTAAGACAATTCATATTCAATTCAATCCAATACACATCTTTGGCAAAATTATATTTTGCCCCTATACTTTCAATTCATTACGATTTTGTCCCTAAGCTCAGAAAATGAAATTCATACAATTTAATCCTTATTCCAAGCCTAGCCGATTTTCATATGTCACAATAGCAGCCCATGTATTTCATAAAATTCAAAATTTTTCCATGAATTTTCCATCTTTTCAATTTAGTCCCTAAATTATAATTTCATCAAAATTCACTTTACAAAAGTTGTTTATCTATCAACAACCTTTCATTTTCTACCATAAAACTTCAAAATCCATACATACTCATCCATGGCAAAAACCTAATACTCTAATAGTTTTACAAATTAATCCCCGGGATAGCTAGATCAAGCTATTACGATCTCGAAAACATAAAAATCATTAAAACGAGACAAGAATACATACCTAATTAAGTAAAATAAGCTTGCTTGAACTTAGGTTTCAATGGCTTGGGTTTCTATGTTTTATTTTAGGAAAGATGATGAAATTTATTATATTTTAATTATTTATTTCATTTATCATCATTATTTTATCATCTTTCCAAAATTAACCTTAATAATTTCTTAATTTCCAATGATGAATAAGCATCCTTATCTACTAACTCCTCAAAATGGTGTATTTTCCATATAAGGACCTCCAATTTTAAATTCCATAGGTATTTGATACTTTAAGCTACTAGAATGCAACTTTTGCACTTTGTGCAATTTGGTCATTTTCATCAAATTAGACATGTAATCGGTAAAATTTCTTAACGAAATTTTTATACGATATTTCTATCATACTATAGACCATAAAATAATATTAGAATAAATTTTATTCCTACCTCAAATTTGTGGTCTTGAAACCACTATTCCGATTTTCACTAGAAACGGGCTATTACATCTATTATGGAAGAGAGAATTTTTGTTTTCACTTCAAAAGGAAATTTTTTTCTAGTTTTGTATTTTGATTCAATTGGTTTGAGCCCACACTTGAAACAGTTCGTGGTACAAGAATGAAAGAGAAGATCGTTTGGTTGAAAGCTAGAAAACATCAAGGATCTACTTATCCAAAAACACATGTATGATTTCTATCTAAGGTTTATTGCTATAAATATCACAAACCGAATCGGTTTTCAAAATTTTTATTTTCTGCTGTGCAAGAAAATCATTTTCAAACCGGATTTTTTCCAACAATTTATTATTCACAATTCATGAAAATATATAAATATAATATTAATTTAGCCAATAGGATCTTGGATTCTAACATGAGTCATATTATCAAGGACTTAATTGAATAAAATAAAAATATAGTTTAGTAACCATTCAAGGACTAAACTGAATAAATCACAAAAATCTAGACAAAATTGTAAAATAGAGGACACACGACTATGTGGGATGCTGTAGACCGTGTGGAAGCAATACACGACTGTATGGCTAGGCTATGTAACAAAAAGTGGTCGTATGAGATTCGAACTATCCTAGGATTTTCTAGGGACATGACCATGTAAGGGGTCGTGTGATCCACACGCCCGTGTGACGTTATCCTAGGCACGGGTTTGCCCCAATCTGCTTGTAAAAGAATACACTTTTCATTGGAAGCCCGAACGACGTCCTTCATAATCAAATCTGATCTGATGCACCTAGAACGTGTCCTTCAAACGATTTTTATATACGAGTTAACATTGGGTATCAAGATTTAACAAGATTAACGAAGATTTTGGCAAGATTCATAGAAGATCATTTAATCGATCGCAAGATTAGCGTGGATAGAAATTCTACAGAAATTCTAGATTAAACACCGAAATTGAGATGTACTTACTAATTTTTTGGCAAAGATTAAGGATGTTATTTGATGACACCACTAAGAAATCAAGAACGAGGTTGATCTGATATGAGAAAGAAAATATTCAATAATAAAAGATGAAAAAAATATTATGTAAAGGAAAGTAAAGAAAAGAAAAAAATAAATAGAAAGATGAAGAGAAAATTCTATTAGGATTTGAAAGGGGGCAAATTGAAATTCTAATTAGGAAAAGAAGATAAAGAGATGACGAAATTCTAATTCTTTTGGAATTTTGAGAAAGTGCATGATATGAATTCTAAGTAGGAATGAATTGAGTCAATTCTTAGGGTTTGTGAACCCTGGGGGCTACACTTGCAATTTTCCCAATATTTTTTCGAAGTTTGAAATTAAAATGAAAGGGAAGAGGGGGTGACAACTCGAATTTGGGTTAATTGTATACCAACACTTAACCATTGGCCTATGTGCCCATTTCTTACTTAATTTCAACACTAAATTGTAGATATGTTTTGCTATGATAATTGGATTGCTGGAAATAAGAAAATATAATAGGGAGGGGACTCGAACCTTGGCTTCAAGGGGAATAATGCCCTAACCATTTAGCTTGTTGCTCAATCCTTGTTTATTTTTGACACTTAATCATATAGATATGTTTTGGGGCATTTTTGGTGAAATTATAAAATAAAAAGAGAAGTAAGGGTTTGGACTTGAGACCATAGGGAAAGCTATCGCCTAACTATTAGGCTACTACCCATTTATAATACCATCAACTCGACCCGATTCACCTAATCCGAATCTTTTAGAGTTATATTACTATTACAGGCTGATACATGCTTAAGACATACAAATTTCCAAAGAAATGCATCTTAATTCTTAATACTGCCCGTTAAGTTACATTTGGGCACACTTTATGTACAGAACTTACAATTATAATTACACATCACGTTGACTTGTAATGTTCCCTCTTATTCAATCTCTAAATAATAGTGTTGACTCATTTATCGACCAACATAGTCTATTCACTCTATAAAGCTTACAAACAAATTTTTGAGACTTGTATAAAAATGTTTCTATTAGATTTGAAACGCCTGTGCAATCCCCGCACTATATGCATAAGTGTCCACATCGCCATTCCTTTCGCGCATCCCTCCTAGCGTTGTCCCCCCTAACGCTTCCTTTACCTAAGACATAAAATACAGAGGGGTAAGTTTAGTAGAACTTAGTGACAAAACCTTATTTTATCTGAGCCTTATCCAGGGATTTCATCATTTATTTCTAGACCATAACTTTATCCCCATTGATTGTACAGACTTCGTCATAATCTTCCACACTGGTTTTTCTTTTAGAGCTAAACTGCCCTTGCCAATTCTCTACATTGTTCGTCTTTCATTTAGAGTTTGCCTATAGGCGTTGTCTTTAGATGGTCATCAGGAGAACCTTTCTTCAGATTATGCCATGAAGGCGTTTCTTTCCAAAAATATTAACAGAGACTTTCCTTTTAGAGTCTTGACACGAAGGCGTTCTTTTAATATAATTTGCCACAAAACATTCATTTAGCTGAGTTAGCCACAAAGGCTTCCATTTAATAGAGATAGCCATAAAGACGTCTATTTAGATATAGCCACAAAGGCTTCCTTTAACAGAAACATCCAAAAAGGCTTCCATTTAACAGAGGTCGCTACAAAGGCATCTTTATAGTAGAGATTGCCACAAAGGCTTCTTTTTAGAGATAGCCACAAAGGCGTCCATTCAAAGATAGCCACAAAGGCTCACTTATATGAAAATTAGTGTTTTTGATAATAGAGATTCACCTATACTCACTGGCGCGAGGCTTGCCCCTCATCATTGGTACTGACCCAACCGTCCTTCCCATATTCCATATGATGCCATGGCTCAATCATGGTCTTACACTATATGGTATTCAAAGTACCATGGCCATAGACTTGTCGTTGTTAGAGATTCATGTTTTTAGTCCTAACGGACCCCTTTAGACAACTCCGGAGATAGACACTTGCTCATCATGCAAACTCATGCTTGATAGGCTTATTCCTTTCAGACTTCTTTATGACAGATGCATTTGTGCTTCCAGACATATAACACATTCCTCTTAAACTTCATGCATAGACCATTCATTCAGTGACTTACTCATGGTAGATGTTTTCACAATAGACTTGTTTATGCTTTTAAACATATATGCACACATATTATTCATTTCCTTTTCAGAGCTTTAGAGTCACGCTTTACTAGTTTCAGTTTTATACTTTGGTCAATTAGCACATAAATATCTAGACTATAACAAACATGCAAGAGTCAGTCTAGAGACTCGCCTGGTAACCTTATTAGCAGCTTGGGCTCTATTTTTAAGTTCTTCTCAGAGATTGCTGCAACCATTACTTTGGTAAGAAGAAATCACCGATTAAGTTTAGGATTTCCACTTTAGTTTAAGGGATACTTTTTCTTCATTCTTCTAATCTAAAAATAGTAGGATTTTTATTTTTTTTCTTTTGAAGAGAGAGAAAGGGTCTGTTCTGTTTTTCTTAAGCTGAAAATACTTATTGAAGAAGGAAAAGAAAACTACATTTCTAGTCCTGGTCATTCAGATTTATACAACCCTTGTTCATATGATAACTTGACACATGTTTCAAGCTCTGTATGGGTGGTTCACAAATGTAAGAAAACGTGTATAATAACCTAATATCTTTTCATACTTTTGATTTGACCGGTTGTTCATTTCTAACTATCTCGTTAGCTTATAATCTATACATTAGCTAAACTAATTGGGAGCACCTTGACCTTAGCGACATCCCTTACAACTCATAATTCCTTGACAACTGACTAAATTCCCCTATTGGAAATCCCTCATTACTCCTGAGTGAGCTAACTATCCACCTTACCTTTTTTCCACCAAAAACATTGTTTGAGTGGATAGAACCACATCAATCCATTCTCTTTAGAGACTTCGCCCAAGGGCGCACTCGTAAACCTTAACTTTTAGTCGAATCTAATATCTCGCCTTTTCAGGACCTGTTTTGAGATTCTTACAATATTCAAATATCAAGGCTTCGCCCACTCTATGTGCCATTGAAGCTTTTTGGCAAATTTTTCTAAACAAGACACATTTCTTGATCACTATGTGCTGACTTAGTGCTCGCTAACATCAAGACGCCACAAGCGTGCTCAAAAGGGTTCTTATACTTGGTCTACTTCTAACATTATACCTATTCGAGACTTATCTTATCTGCCTTATTTTCCTAAACAGTATGGGTGTTACACCATTTCTTGTTAGTTTTTATTCCTAACAATATTTATTTTGTTGTGGCTTTCATCCATAGTTTTTTTTTATTTTTTGAATCCATAGTTGCTGAAAATAAAAAAAGGGAAAGAAATGGGGGAAGGGTACCTTGAACTTGGGTCTCTAGGGAGGACACTAAACACTTAGCCATTCAACCTATATCTTATTTCTTACTTATTTTATTTCTTAACCGTATATATTTATTTCAGGGTGTGACTTTTCCCTAGTTTTTCGAAAATAATAAAATGGGAGGAAGGGACTCAACTTACATATTATTTATTAGCTTACACTTTAATCACCTAGAATACCATAACTTTAACACTTCTTCACTTAAACCCTCTTTCCACTTTATACAATGTCATAACATGCTTTATCAACTTTACGATTTAGTCATTTTTCCACTATCATTGTAAATTACCACAATTTCATAACTTAAACTAAAATTGTATAACCAAAACTACTTTTCTTTGATAATACTATAAATAAGATTATTAAAGTACTAAATAAGCTACTTAGTTGACATAATTTCTAATTAACATGACTTAAGCATAATTAAATTCTTGGAGTACTTACTTTCAAAACTTAGGATGGGGGGTTTAAGTTAGGAAAGGGAAGAAGACGGTGGAAATTCCTAGTAGAAGACTAATTTCCCAAAAGTTGGGCAATTTTCCCTTTTGGTCACTCCCTATTTGTCCTATTTTCCAATTAGGTCCTAACTTAATTAAAACACACTTATTTTCAAATTAAACCTCGTAATCAAGTTTCATTTTAGATTAATTAATAAAATAAAACCTGATTATATTATTCTAATACTTTAGTTAATTATTTAAAGTAAAGTTTAAAGACTGAGTCATAATTTTAGTAAAATATTTTAGTAAAACCTTTTTGGTAAAATCAAGAGTAAAATTATGGAATTATCCAAATAAGACTTAATCATGCAAATTTTCAAGTTATTTCATAATATTTAGGGACTCCAATTGCATAGCTTAAAAATCAGGACTCAATTGCAAAGATAACAAAACATGCCCAACCTACCTATGACATATTGACACCTATACATACTATTTCGTGTTTTCATGCCAATTTTCCTATTCTAATATATCGTAAATTATATATAGATCATACAAATCATGCTTAGTTACACTAAAATATACATTAACATACTTTAACAATCATGCGTATTCAGACTTAAATCCAATCAATCAATCAACCACAAACATAATTCTTCTAACTTCATTTTTGAGATGTGACACTTGAAACCTAAGGCCTTGCAATATAATATAATTCTTCTAACTCCATTTTTGAGATGTGACACTTGGAACCTAAGGCCTTATAAGATAATATATATTATACGATATTAAATAACATAATTCAAAATTAATATGAATACAAACAAATATACAAATATGCTAAATATATAATATAAATTATTGACACTTTAAAATTTAATATGAATTGTAATACACTAAAATGTATAAATATAAAAATGTTGCGTTATATAAAATTTACTAACTTATGCAAAATATATCATGCATTTTTTTTATCATTGGGGTAGGGTATAGGATTGCTTGGGATCGAACTCAAACTCAAATGTCTACAACATAATAGTATTGTCACTAGACAAAGAATTTGTTGGCAAATATGTCATGTATATTAAGTCATATTGATTTATGTAAAATATTTATGCTACGTCTACTAGGAATATTATTCTTTACACATGTTTTAGTATATGGCTTAGCAATAAACTAACTTAATTGGTAATATTTATCTACTCCCATGATTTACTTTTAGGGAAGAGAATGATTTTTTTATTTTATTTTAAAGAGGTCTTATTTTTACAATAGTTTTACTCATCTTTCTAATTTCAAGTTTAAATTTGTACTAACTATTTTTTATTTTATGTCTAACCATTATAATACATATGTAATAAACAAAATTTATCTCATATTATTATATTAGTAATGAAAATTAATAAGTTAACATGTTCATAACACAAAATAAGAAAATAAATAAAACATAATATGAAAAGCTACATATAAACATAACAAGTACATGTACCTATTAAATATACATAAAAATTAATAATATGCAAAAAAAAATATTTAAATTTGTAATAGCTTAAACTTACAATAAGTACACACATCTCTCAGATATTTTTCATTGTTTTCTTTCTTCAATTCTGGTTTTTCCTCTCTTTTTCATCTCATTTCCTTTTAAGTCAAATTCAATATCGCAAGAGAAAAGTTAACCTCCTAATTACTATCAATGCTTATTAGATTATTTCACATCTAGCATGTGATGAAAAAAGTTAATGTATAAAAATATATAAAAAAAACAAATGAAATTTTGTTGACATAATAAAGTTGAGATGTTAAAAAATATGATGTTTAGATTTATTAACCAAAGAGGTAAACAAGGTGAAGGTAGAATAAAAGAGAGGATGAAAGTTAGAAAGAAATCTCTGTTTGGAAGAGGGTTTAGAGATTAGAGAGAAGAAATGTCCTTTGTGAGTTATTTGCATGACCCTTTTATAGTAGGGAACAAACTTAGTTATGTGTTCTAAGATCACTTATGTGGAAGTTTGATTTGATACCCTTGATAATGACGGTGTCGTCCTAGGATGAGACATGTTAAGACGACTAGCAATCAATTATTCTAAGTCTCCATGTGACCTTCACATAGTCTTAATAGAGCTATCCTTTCCGAAGTTCACTGAGTTGGGGTTTACGAACTAGCCTTGGTTCCATTGGGAGATACGTGTCTAGTTTTCTATGAGTACATTGTGAGGTCCGCGATGTATGTTGGGAGGTCTATGAAGTTCGCTACATGAGGTATAACAAGATTCGAATCCCATCATATGTTTGTAGTTTTTTTAGGTTTTATATGAAAATATAGAAAACAACAATACATTCATGGCGTATTTGGAAACCATGATTTGAGTAAAAAAATTGGGATTTGGATTTGAAAATCCAAATTCTTTGATTGGATGACAAATAAAAAGTTGGGTTTGAATTTGGGTAAATCTAAGTCTATTTTCATAAGAGTTAAATTTTAGATTTTAAAATCCATTTTAAAACTTGGAATTTTCAAAATCCATTATTAATTAAAAATCATGAGAACTTTTTGTTCTCTTCTTTCACACTTCCTTCAAAATTCAAACAAGAAATAATTATTTTTACTTATAATATATCATCAACAATACTCAATGTTTTCAAAATCGTACAAGTAGGTGAACTAGTTAGATTACTAGTACTCGATTCAATCAGTTTAATCAATTTGAAAGTTACAATTGAATAAATTATTGAAAATAAAAAAAATTTAAAAATAGATAAAAATCAGTTTAGCCGATCTAATCTATTCACGAATCAACTAATTTGACCCTTTATTTCGAACTAGTATCCCGATCGATTTCTAAATCAATTGGTCTGACCTACTGATTTGATTTTTTTTCTATTTTAGAGGTTCATAAAAATCAAATCTAATTGAGTCGAGCTATTTACGTGTATGATACAATATAGTATATATTTGTAGAACAGTTTAGGTTATAATGATTTGCAATTTTGGTCTCAAATAGTACTAATTGAAAGAGTTAATATTTTAGATTTTTTTTAAATTTTGAAAGATAACATTGTTGTTATTATTTATACTATAATATTCATATTTATATTAGGTTTATATCAATTTAGTTGTCAAAAAAAATTTGAAAATATATTTTTAACAAAAATATTAAAATAAAAATCTGGTTCAATCATCCAATCAATCGGTTTGTAACAATTTTAGAGTCAATTGGTCTAATGCCTTTATTAAGACCGGTATCCTAACCAGTTTCCAATTCGACTGATTAGTCCAGGTCGGTTCAAAGAACAATGTTCAAAATCCTCTTAAATAATTAAATTAAAAGAAATGTTTTTAAAGCTTAGAATTAGTTGAAATCCAAATCAAAATTTGAATTATCCGAACAAATTTTGATTAATTCAAAATCTTGAATTCCTAAACAAAGAATTTGGAAATAATGGATTCACAAATCATTAAAATTTTGAAATTCAAATCCAAATTCTAATTTCTAAAGGCTATGTGAAAAATATTTGTTATTTTATAAAAGAACAAGATTTTAGTAATTGGTTAATGAGAGATACCAACCTAATCAATTACTTAAAAGAATAGAATAGATTTATATTTATAAAATCCGAAATTAAGCAATGGAAGAAGCAATTAAGACATCTTTTAAATGATGTTATTGGAATTTTTTATAACAAATAATAACTTGTAAAATGAGTTATAATCAGTATTGTGGAGAATCGACTTTTTGGGTGAAATTTTAAAATGTCCTTATCGAGGAATTGGTTGAATTCCCAAAAATAAAAGGTATTGTAGCTGTGGCGATGTTTTATTGGTATATATAATTCTTAATAAAATTAAAATCTTTAAAATTAATATTATTTTATTTAATAAAAAATAACATTGTTCTTAGATCAACTTTTTGTTATTAAGAGAAAATTTCAGGTTTTGATAATTCCACACCAGTTTTCCGTGTCTATATTTAGCTGAAACATCAGTCCCCACTTTCCCAGTAGTGGTGGAGGGTCGCTTCCTTTGGCATCTTTTCGATCACACGTGATATTAATGTCGAATAACAACATTTATAAACTTAAGGGTTTTTTTTTTTTTATTCTTCATTCAACTTTTAAAATCCTCACTCAACTAATTGGATATCTTTTTCGTCAAGTGTTTAATGGGAAACTGTCGAGGAGGGTATAATAATAAATTTAATTATTAACTATTATATTATATATTATATATTATGTCAATTTGATTATGATCTGAAATAAAATATAAATAAATATTTTTAAAAAATTATAATAAATTTAAATATATATCCATAATATATAAGCATAAATTTGAAATTTTTTGATTTCATCAGAAAATTTATTTTCTTCTATCATATTACTAAATTGACATAACTTTTAATTTTCATTTACAAATTGTATTGACAACTACATAATAGTATAAGATTAACGCAAAATAGTATGTGTGATAAGTAGATGTGAAAATTACAAATTTTATTGATATATAAAAATAAAATAAAAATAAAAATAAAAATAAAAATAAAAATAAAAATAAAATAAAAATAAAATAAAAATAATTTAGTTTAAAATTATTAATTGACATTTAAATGTAAAGTAGTAGTGATATTTTTTATACAAGGCCTAAAACTACCCATAACCTCTCCTAAATCGTAACGATACTTATAAATTGTATTGGCATCTAAATACTATTATAATTTAATTTATATTTATTAATTGACATTTAAATCTAATTATTATTTAATTTAGGTTTATTAGACGTAAAATAATATGGTAACTTAATTTAAAAAAGATTGATGTAAAATTAAGTTTTAATTGAATACAATTCTAAGCATAAAATAGAGAAAATAATTATCAATTAGTTATCTGTCACGCGTCAAAATAAATAGAGTTAGTTGAAATAAATAATTAAGAAATGAGTCTTAAACTTGATGGTTAAGAGTTAGTCTATCTTAAAGTCTTAGGTTCAAGCCCCTTATTCCCAAATTGTTCTTTTTCCAATTTCGGCAAGCATGAGTAAATTAACATTGTCGCCCCTAGGGTTTACAAACCCTAGGTATATAATCAATTTTTATTTCCTAATTAGATTTTCACTTTGTCCCTTTCTCATAATTCTAATAGAATTGCTCTCCATATTCTTTTTCTCTTCTTTTCTCCCATTCTTGTAACATATTTTCACTTTTGTGCTTTTGATTATTTTTCTTTCCCCTACCAATTCGTTCCTCGTTCGTTGATTTCTACCGATAGTTAGATTGCCATCAAATAGCTTCCCGTTGTCTTTGCCAAAGGTCAGTAAGTGCATTCGTTTTAATGATTAGATATTATAATTTTGTAATAGCATTATCCCATGTTAATCTTTTGATTCAATTAATCAATTTTTTTGGATCTTGCCAAATCGTTGGATAATCTTGCTAAAATCTTGATACCAACCATTAATTCGTATGTACTTGTCGTTGAAGGAATGAATCTAGGTGAACCGAATCAAAGTTGATAGTGGGAAACATCAACCAGACCCATAGTAAAAGGTATGTGTTATTTACCAAGTGAATCAGGGCAAACTGTGTATAGTTGTAGAGCCGCACGGTCTCCTACAAGAGCGTGTGGACCACACAGCCATGTGCCCCTATAAATCGTAGGGTAGTTTGTCTTCCACACGATCTCAGCCTGAACATGACCTGCCACACTGCAGTGTCCTTCCTGTAGGGTAATTTCTCGTTTACCACACGACATCAGATTGTTACAGGACCGTATAACCCTTCCACAAGGCCTCAAGACTTTCACACGATCTAGCCACATGGCCGTGTGACCCTTGTTTTACAGTTTTACCTAGAATTTTTTGATATGTTTAGTTTAGTCCTTGAATAGTCCTTGAATTATTTTTAGAGTTTTTATGCACTCAATTGAGTCCATGATATTATGTATATTCTGAAAATTTTGATTTAATGACTGAATGTCTACTGTTATAAAGTATGATATGTGAATGTTACATGCTTACTGTCACTATAATTTTGATAAATTATTATTGTTATTACTGATTCTGCCCTACTGATTACATGTTAAGCACGTCTACTGCTACTGTTAAACGAAATGCATATAAATCATGTCTACTGCTTCTGCACTATTCTAATACAAGCATGTCTAATTGCATTGTATGGGGTGGGACGATATGAACGAAGGAAGTACTAACAATTTAATAATCTTAAAACATTGTTGGTTCATCCACAACTTACTGACAATTATTTGCAAACTTTTTATCTGTAAATACTAGTGGTTTACCTACAATTTTAACTGGTAGTTTATCTAAAAATTACTAGTGGTTTATCCACAACATGGTGTATAGGGATGGATGAGTTCTAAGGAACTCTTATTGTGGTGTGTAGTGGAGTTGGGTAGGATCTTTTCTGATAAAATGAAACTACATTGCCATTCATAAGCATGAACATGTAAAACTATGAATTCTGAAATATTATACTGATGTGTTGATATGAAAACCCAATACTCTAAATTTCTATACGATTTTGATTATTCTATGAATTGTTATTTCGTATCCTTTGTCTACTGTTTTGTACTGATTTTCTTGTGATTGGACTCACATTGAGCTCTTTAAGATCACCCTATTTAATTTTCAGCTTTACAGATAACCCATAAGGTTAAGAAGTAGACACGACATTAGGAGGGTTGGACTTGGTATATTTTAGCTAAAGGTATTTTAGACATATTTTTATAATTTATGTTCTTTTGGAACTGTATTGTTTTATTCAAATTGTGGCATAGGACTTAGATTTTGGGTTTATTTGGCATGCATGACATTTAAACTGAGTTTAGGTGGTTGAAACATGAAACTTGATTTAATTGTGCATGAAATCTGGTTTTCATTAAATCTATAAAAAATATCACTTTTCCGTCGCACTATTATGTAAATGAGATTTGAATTATATATATAACTAGAATTCAACTTTACCAGAGTAATCATTAAAATCAATCGGTTTTTGAAAGAAATTGTACTTTTTGTGAACACAATAAGTTTTTCCTACTAAAGTAAATAAATGTTTTAAAAAAACTATTTTAGAAACTTTGTTAATTTTTACTAGGCCATTTTGGTGACCAATGTAATCTTCCAAATTCAACTGTAATATCTAGGCTGGGTTTGAGAGGTTACATTTGGTGGTATCAGAGTTAAGTTTTCAAAACTTGGACTGTGAAATTTTTGAATGAGTCTGCATGCATGTCATAAAAAAGGGTATTTTGGGAAAACCCATGCCACAAACTTTTGAAAAATGATTTTCTTCAAAGAAATTAAATTCGAGACTCCGGTGCCAACCCTAATTTAATTATTGTTACTTCTGAAACTTTAGATAAGCTGTAAACTTTAGACTGTAAACACTTAGGAAAAATAGCTAATGGTTGAACTTTTTATGTGAAACTGTAGATATACTCCAAACCTTAGACTTTTAAAAATTCATTATAAACACCCAACGCAGATGTAGTAGGGGTAGGCCGCGTAGGGTTGCACCTGTTGAGCCACCCACTAATTAGGGTGAAACCCTAATTCTTGAGGTAGATTACGCAGAGGATACATTTTCTATTTTTGGTGGAGATTATGAGAATGGAGATGATGCAGTGTCACAAGCGATGCTGAGGGTTCTACAGAGGGTTGTTGGAGCCCAAACTTGATTTGGGAACCGTGGATTTGTTACCAAAAGGCTCCAATCGAATGGGGCTGAATTAATCAGGGGTGTTGCTGGAACAACCCTTACTATGGCCGAATTGTAATACCCCTTAGCCCGTCAAGAAAACATGGCGTATAACATTCAGCCAGCCAGACCATCCAATGGACTAAGGCGAACCTGTATGCATATTACGCTGAGCCTAGCTTAGTCTCTTAGTATGTATAGCCAACTATGTTTGTGTGCAAAGCTGGTGAAAATGCAATGAAATAACAAGGTAGTAGAGAAAAGTAAGTCATAGAATGATCTTGTATCAATACTGAAAAAGAGTGACCTTCCAAATCCCATGACTACCAAGAACCCTAGAAAGCTAATATTATATGCTAAGAAGGTCCTGATGGTGATTGCTCTCATGGTTATGCCCTTGGACTATCGACAAGGGTCATGCTCAGCAAACCTGATATTGTTTTTGCAACTAGAAATGTTGTTATCCACCTTGGGGATCTCATATGTTCTTTTGAAGAGTCATTTCTAGTCACGAGGTGCTAATGGAAGTTCCTTGTAAGAAATGATGGAAATTTTTTTGAGTATTCCCTACCAGAATCTAAATCTATTTTTTGGCCAAGATTCACAAAGGAGCATGAGGGATTAGGATTTGAGTGTTCTCACACTGACGGCATCTGGATGATTGTCAGGCTTCATAAGCATTGCATGAGTCATGTAAACCTAGACCCTTAAATGACGATTCATTTCATTTTAGGTGGTGTTACACATGCTTGACGGGAACCTTACTCTTGAAAAAAGTAACCTTGAACTCTAAAAGACTCATTGGGAATGGAATGTTAGAGGTGATGCTTTCTTTGACGTGAAGGTGATCTCCTCTTAAGAGGAAGTTGAAACCATTTTGAGGGGATGATAGTGAAATGAAAAGGAATAGAAGAAAGAAAAAGGAATCTGAAACAGAGGGTGGAAAAAGACTAGGGGATTTAATAGAGGAAGATGAGGATTTTGGCTAAGCTGGAAAAGGTATTAGCGAAAGTGATTAGTGTAACACCCTTAGACCGTATTCGTCACCGGATTAGGGCTACGGAGCATTACCGATGCATATTGTCATACAATGAACAATTTATTACCATAAACAAATCACAAGTTAAATCATGACAACATCAATCAAAAATATTCATACGGTCCCTTATATAAGCCCTCGAGGCCGTAAAACGACATTGGAAATGATTCTGGACTAAATCGAAAACATATGAAATTTTTTGGAAAAAGGCAAAATTTTTCACTATGTAGGGGTCACACGGCCGTGTGGCCAGGCAATGTGACTCACACGGCCAAGAGACATGTCTATGTCTTAGGCCATATGGGCATTTGAAATAGGGACTCACAGCCGTGTCCCATCCCATGTCCGTACTCGTGTAACTCACTGACTTTGTTCACACGGCCAAACCACACGCCCGTGTACCAAGCTGTGTACCCTTAAAAATAACCCCACACGCCCGTGTACTAGGATGTGTGCTAGGCCGTGTAACAGCCTGATTGACAACCCTTTTAAAGCTACAGGGGACACAAGGCCGTGTCCCCTGGCCATTGTGTGACACATGGCTGGGACACATGTCCGTGTCTCTGCCCATGTGAACGAAAAATAGGCCAGTATCAAGCCATTTTTCTTACCCAATTTCCTACCACTTGTACAAGCCAAATACACATATAAACAAGCATTCAAAACTCACTTAACATATGCAAACTGAAACTTTAACAACCTAAAACTATTCATTCAACCAATAGGCCAAAATGGCACCACAATTTCACATTCAAACTTACCTAAACAACCATCAAATTCATTCATCATTTAAACTATCGATTGAACAAATTCACTATCACATTTTCCATAATGAGCATATACCAAAACTCATGTACAACCAATACATAATGACCATTTTCCCAACTAAAATATACCATACCAATTTGACCAAAAGATGATCACTTCCAAATTACCAAAACTAGCCATTTTCAACATCATGCTACATTCATTCCACACAAACCATTCATTGCTACCATACCATTTCTATCCACATTCCTTTACTAACATTTTAACCAATACAACATCAAATTAACAACCACACAAAATACCATATAATCTTAATGTCATACCAACTATTTCATCAACCAAGATAACATATATACAAGCCACATATAATAGCTAAATTCATTAAACAAGACACTTATACATGCCATTATAACCATGACTCAAAATTATCAAAATCTACCAGTTTAGCCGAAGGATAGTATGATGGACCTCCGACAAGCTTCCAACTAGTACGATCCAACGATTATCTAGAAACATAAGAGAAAAATCACACCAGTAAGCATATAATGCTTAGTAAGTTCGTAAATCATAAACAATACTTACCATTTCATTATAAAAGCTTAAAGGCAATTAATGAGCATATCCAACATTGCTTGGCACAAGCCTAAGCACTAACAACAATTCTTAATAGTGAGTAGCACATAACTTAATCAAATTCATTACACAACAAAGAGCTTCCTTAAGCTTTCAATATAAACATTCATACTATTATGAACATTCTAAAAATATTTAATCACTATCATCTCATACCTTTCTCATGCTTTCATGAAATTATAAATCAAAGCTTATATCGAACCTTCCCTTTTTTTATACCTGTTAAACCACTAGAATAATATCAAATACGCGGGAATCTCGCACACCATGTGCAAATATGTGGTCGAAACCACTAATATCTCATATCTCATATACATGCTCTCTCTTGAGCCATAAATGGGTCTGCTCACACAAGCTGTCAGTCAAGATGTAGCTACACGGTGCTGTTCACACAAGCTGTCAAGTAACCGCAACACATGCTGGAAACTCAGCCACCAGTAGGACGTACAGGACTAGCACGCAAAACATGGTAACCCCTAATGACATGTCATTTGTATCCTATATACTATTAAGGTTCACACGGGATCCGAAAGTCGCCGAAACTTCATTGGATATTTTCGTAGAGTTGTAATATCAATATATATAACATAAAAGCATTTAAATCATATATAATTCAATGCTATTTAAATTAATGAACTTACCTCAAACACCAACGGAGAAATACGATCGATTAATCCAATACTTTTTCTTTTTCCCAATCTAAATTCAAACGTTGCTTTTCTTGATTTATATAATCAAATTTAAATCACCCAATTTTCATTCTATTAAATTTAATCCAAAAATCATTATTTGGAAAAATTACACTTTTGCCCTTAAAATTTTAAACTCAATACAATTTAGTCCCTAAGCTTACAAAATGAAATTCATGGAATTTTAATGCCAACCCACTATAGCTGAATTTCACTTAAGTCCTTAGTAGCTCATATTATTCATTGATTTCACAATTTACCATGAATATTACACATTTCACAATTTAATCCCCATTTGATAAATTCATCAAAAATTACTTAACAAAAGTTGTATAACTAACAACAACCATTCATTTTCTTCTGTCAAACATAAAAAACAACCAATATACATTCTTGGAAAAACCCTATACTTTTAACAGTTTTTCAAATTAGCCCATTGACTATCTAAATTAAGCTACAACGACTCCAAAAATATAGAAATCATTAAAAACGAGACAAAAATACACTTACATGCAAGAGAAGTAGTTGGCCAAATGCTTGGATGCCCAAAAATGGTGTTTTTCTTAGGTTAAAAATTGGCTAAGAAAGAAAACAAAGATGATAGCCTTTGTTTTCATTATTTTACTAACTTTATTTATTAAATTACTTAAATATCCTTTAATTAAACCTTTAAAAATCACTTAAATGATGTCCATATTTGTCCACTAAGTATATTAGTGGTCTAATTACCATTTAAGGCCACTCATATTCCAATTTCATGGCAATTTGACACATTTTACTTATAGAACTCAAAATTTGCACTTTATACAATTTAGTCTTTTTTATCAAATTAAGCATGCAAACGATAAAATTTCTTCACGAAATTTTTATTCGATGCTACTATCATGTTGCAGACAATTAAATAATAAAAAAACTTTTCGACATTAAATTTGTGGTCCCGAAACCACTATTCTGATTTCACTGAAAATGGGTTGTTACAATTAGCATTCCCGTTTTATAGAGAAAATCAGCCTTCCACGAGATGTTTGTTCGATGGAAACCATTCGACTGTACCAAATAAAAAATTGACATCTGTCATAAGAAATAAGTGTTGAAAGGATAGAAATAAATAGGAGGAAATCATGTATAAGAGGTTTAGTTTCAGGCGACTGTTTAAATTCTCCAATACAAGATTGACAGTTGTTCAAGGAGAATGCGTGATATCTGAACTCGAGTATCTCACCTCTAAAAATTAAAATTTTTACCCTCCAAAGATATAAGTGACATTTTTCGAGGAGATTTTCGTGGGATATGTCAACAAAGGGGAATCTTTGGACACTTGGTAAGAAAGTTGTATTATTGCTAATGTGTGGTTGTCATGTGCAACCTTCTTAATCAGACAATAATATACATAGAGAAGCAGAAAAATTTCGAGGACGAAATTTTGTTAACGGGAGGAGAGTTGTAACATCCCGCCCGGCGAAGCCCTAGATGTTCGAGTGTTCTTTATAGAAATAAGGCCTATGGAGTAAGTTCTAAATTTTTGACGTTAGGTTTGATTAAGTGTAGGAGCTCTTCGAGTGCGCCTGTCACACCTTAGTTCTGGCAGACACAGCATCTGGCACATAGTCATAAAGTAGTATGAAGGGCGAAGTAATATTTGCCCAAAAGCCCTTCTCGACATATAAAGTGAGCAGACTCCAATATGAAGATAAAAGAATAAGGGCTCCATGTTAGATTTCTATGAGTAGTACAATAAGATTTATGGTTAAGAAAAATAATTTTTAGGGTATAAGTTAACTTTAGTGGTATAGTACACCTTGTAATAATTGTGGTCTCGTTCTAGTTAAGTTATAGGGTAAGCTGGTTAGGAATTAACAAAATGTGAATTAAGAAATGTTAACAGCGTACTCTGTATGGATGTGATGTTTACCAAGCTCCAATAGAGACTTGGGTTAAGTTAAAAAAGTACTCTGGTTTTGTTAAGGGGAGTTATCATTTTCCTTCTTTCCTTCAAGGTATTAAGATCTAGAGCTAAATGAAACAAGAAGTATTTTTCTTATTTAAGCTGGATCTGAAATTTTTAGATTTACTAAGTAATCTTTCTCCATGTCGATTGGATGCTACAATATCTTGTTGAGTGCGAGATCTAAAGTCTAAGCTACCCTTCGAAGTTATCAAGTGAGTCTCTAAGCTGACTTGTGCATGTGTGTTATGCATTCTAGAAACTTCAATATAAAGAGATAAAACCCTGATATTCATACTAAGAAAGTATGATGTGATGATTATTATGAGAAATGTATGATCTATGGACTTACGTGTATGGATTGCATGAAATCTAATGGTCTAAGTCTGTAATAGGAATTTGAGGTTAAAGGATGTTTGTACCTGAAAGATTGAAATGTGTATATGTGTCTAGAAAAACATGAAAATATCTATCATGTACAAGTTAATGTATGATGAGTTGCTTTCTGTCTCTGAAGTCGACTAAAAGAGTTTGTCAGGACTTTAAACACAATCCTCTAAAAGAAAATGTCCATGGCACCATATTGTTTAAGACTGTAGCTGGTAGGCTATGACATTATATGGAAAGACCATTACTAGGTTATGGCATCATATGGAAAGAACTAAAGGAATGTTATTACCCAAAAGGTGGTTCTTTGTGTGACCCTAGACGATGAGGGGCAAACTTCGCTTAAGGTAAGTTTAGGCAAATCCCTATTACAGAAACACAAGAAAATAGAAAGACTTTATGGCATTTCTAAAAGAATAGCCTTTGTTGCAAACCTCTATAAAAAATAAACCTTTGTGGAAAACCTTTGAAAAGAAAGCCTTTGTAGCGAACCTTTGTACATAAGCCTTTTTGGTGTATCTGAAAGAAAAGCCTTTGTGGCAAGCCTCTGAAAGGAAAGCCTTTTTGGTGAACCTCTTTACAAAAAGCCTTTATGGCAAACCTCTTAAAGAAAAGATTTTGTGGCGAACCACTGTCTAGACAGCCTTTGTGGAAAACCTCTATAAAGGAAAAGCCTTTATGGCAAACCTCTTTATAAAAATCCTTTGTGGTGTATCTGAAAGAAAAGTCTTTATGGCAAACCTCTGTACAGAAAGCATTTTTGGCATATCTAAAAGAAAAGCGTTTGTGTCGAGCCTCTAAAAGGAAAGCCTTTGTGGCGAATCTTTGTACAGAAAGCATTTGTCTCACATATAATATAAAAGCCTTTGTGGCAACTTCTAGTCAAAGAAGCCTAGCGGCAATATTTGAAATTAAAAGCCTCTATGGTGATTCATGAGGGGAAATGCCCTCGTGGTGCAGTCTAGAAAGAAAGATTTAGCGGCAATTTTGAAAGGAAATGCCTTTGAGGCATAATGTGAAAGGAAAGCCTCTATGGCGTACCATGAAAGAAAAGCTTCTATGGTGAACTCATGAAAATTTGTATGTAAGGAGAAGCCTTAATGGTTGAATCTTGTAGTGAGCCAGAAAGTAAATGGATGTGGCACAACTAGTTAGACTCATAAGAGTAATTTGTATAATTTACATGATTTAGAGTCAACTCACTTTAGTAAAGTAAAATACTAGATTGTTCCGTTGAGGATAATAGATTTAAAGGAGATAGAGAAGTTATGAGCTAACTAATGGAAGTGTAATTTCAATAAAGGATTTTAAATTGTGTAATTTGAATGAGTATTGACTAACTATGGGTGACCATTAAAGGGTTTTTACGAGACGACAACCAAGGGTTGATAAATGCTAAAATGGCAACGTTTTGGGCGAATAGATCTTTGACAAGTAATAAATAGAGAAATTAGGTGAGTATTTTCCAGAGTATGTAGCGAGCACAAAAGAATGAGTCATTTAAGCTTAAAGGACTAAATCAAGTAAAGGCGATGTTTGGCAAGGTAAGGAATAAAAGATCGATGAATATCTATGAACTACATGAATAGTTAAGGAAACAATGTTAGAATAGGAACATAATAACAATAGTACTCTACCTAAATGGAATTTTGAAATGATTTTGGTTAAGGAAAGAAAACATGAGAAAGTATCGCGATGAACGTGAGTATTGCATAAGGAAAGGAACATATGTAAGGTATGATATTAAGGTAAGGCACAATACCATGATACAAAGAAGGAAAAACCTAGAATGATATAGGCCAAAGTTAAGTTGAAGAATAAGTATAAATAGGTTGATAAAGGAAGTGTTTCTAATACCCTTAACCCGAATCCGTCACTGAAATAGGGTTATGAAGCATTACCAAAGTTTACAAATCAAACAAACAGAAATTTCAAACATTTCATATCAGAACCAATCAAAATGATACATATTGTTCCTTATACGAGCCCTTGAGGCCTTAAATACTTGTTAGAAACAAGTCGGGACTAAATCAGAAACTCAGAGAATATTTTGAAAAACAATGAAAAACTTTAAAGCTGTAAGGGTCACACGACCGTGTGGCTAGGCTGTGTGACTTACACGGCCAAGAGACACGCCCGTGTCTTAGGCCGTGTGGGCATTCAAAATGGGGACACATTGCCGTGTCCATACCCGTGTAACTCGCTAACTTGGGCCACATGGCCAAGCCACATGCTCGTGTGCTAGTCCATTTACCTTTCGAAGTAACCTCACACACCTGTGTGCCAAGCCGTGTGCTAGGCCATGTAACAGCCTGACTTGCAACCCTTTGAAAGCTATAGGGGACACATGGCCGTGTCACCTTGTCGTGTGTCACACACGGTTGAGACACACGACCATGTCTCTGCCTATTTGCAAGCCACTTTTCTCACCCAAATAGACATAAACCTACACCTAACATTGTGCATAACAACAAGCCATAATAAGGCACCCAAAAAAAGCATAATCAAGCCTTACACATATAGTATATTCACAAACAACCAATATGCCCTTAGGCACCTCAAATGACAATTTATAAACATGTCTAACTATGTGTTCAATATAATCAAATGATCAACTAACATATGTGCATATTTGCATCAAAACTTACCATGTAACTCACTTACCAAAACACACCAAATGGTACCAATTAATCACTTAATCACTAGCATCAATATACAAATATGCCCTCCACAACAAAGCATCAATTCACAACAAATTATATGACATATTTAATATGCACATTCAACTACCTTTCTTTCTTCCATCATTCAACCATATCAAGTCACATAACAACCATTACAAGGCTACTTATATACACATCAAAATATACCATTTCCCCATACAAGGCCAAAATGAAAACTAACCGAATGGTCATTTTCAACAACCAAAACACATATAAGCCAACATTAGCCAAAATAACCTATACATGCCATTATAACCAACATTTAACCAACCAAAAGTATCAAAAGAGTCGATGGATAGTGTGATATAGCTTCGACAAGCTTCCAACCCTAACAAGTTTTCGATTCAATATAAACACAGAAAATAACATAGAGTAAGCATTTAAGCTTAGTAAGTTCGTATAACATAGAATTAAACTTACCATTTGATCAAACAATAGGTAAGTAACAAAACATATCCCAACACCAATTGGCCAAAAGCCTAAGCACATATACACTAACCTTGTTAGTCATGTAAATTCATATATGAATCAATAATCATGGATGAACTCAACAATTAATCAAGTTTCCATATACATGATGTAAAATCATTTCCATGTATTTCATGTAAATACCTGTAATAGTTCGTATCAAACTCATATCATCTCGTAACAGAACATTGCCTGTTGAACCATTTAGAATATTGTTGGATACTCGGGATAGCTTACACATAGTATGCTAAATTGTAATCCGTCAAATCCTGTACATCTATGCTTATACGAGCTATGAATTGGTATGCTCTCTCAAGCTGTAAATCAGTAAGCTCATACGAGCTGTGAATCGGTAAGCTCCTACGAGATGTGGGGCGGAACATAGCTACATGATGTTACTGACACGAGTTGTGGAGTATCTGCAATATATGCCAGACCTCAGCCATCGGTAGAACGTTCAGAACCAGCACCAAATCATGTAACCCTAATGACATGTCACTTGTATCCTACGAATTCCTAAGGTTCAAACGGGACTCGGTAGTCATCGTACGCCATCGAATATTCGATCAGTATTGAGCTTACCTCGCTGAGTATACGTAGATACTGAGGCAATTAATCTGAGATTTTACCTTTTCCCCGATCTAACTCCGTACAAGGTCTGTCTTGATCAATTGAGCTTACAGGCTTGGCCGAATATCTAGCTTCAAAAATGCTATTTCTTCTTCTACATTCGATTGTGGTTGAGAAAGAAAGATGAAAGTTTTATTTGTTTTATTTATTTTAACATTAATTACCTTTTTACTAATTTAACCTTTAATAACTTTAAAAATTACACAAATGCCAAGACAACATCTTCCACTAACTCATTTATGGTCTAACTACCAAATAAGGACTTCCACTTTAAAGTTTTATAGCTATTTAATACCATTAACTATTAGAACTCAACTTTTGCACTTTACACGATTTAGTCCTTTTATCAAATTAAGCACGTAAACGGTAAAATTTTTTAACAAAATTTCTTAATAAAATTTTTCTTGACTTTGGATTTGTGGTCCTAAAACTACTGTTCCAATTTCACTGAAAACGAGATGTTATAGTGTCAAATGCAATTCAAGTAATTAATGTTTGCCTCCCTAAGATCACATGAACTTATTTCTATGCCTTATGTTTCATGTGAGCTGGATTGGGTTTACGCCTAGAGGGACGATGCCAGGACTACACCAAAGGAGTGGCAAGATTGGGTTATTATGCATACAGAGCATGTTAAGCAGCATATGCAAACCTAATTACATGGTTGTAAATTAACGTTTCATAGTAATTATGTTAAATTTAAGGGTTAATCATAGGCAACACTAAAGTTTAACTACCATATGTCGTACTTGAAATCATGCATTGTATATATATACTTAGGTAGTTCAATTCGATGCTCTCATAAATATGTACATATTCTAGAATAGATTTTTTTATTTAAGTAAAAAGTTAAGTTACATTCATATTAGGGCATGACACCTAATATTCGGGTCCAATTTATCAGACCGGGTTTGGGGCATTACATATTTGGTGGCAAAATGTAAAAGAAAGGTGGTTGAAGGAAGAGAAAAAATAAAAAGAGGTGAGAGAAAGTTAAGATGAAAAAACAATAGGGATTTTTTGGTGTCTAAGTGCTTGGGATGGTAATAGCATGGTAAGGGAGGGAAAATGTCAACAAGGGGGAAGAACGTATGAAAAGTGGATCATGAAAGAACCAAGGGAGTGAAAAGGGGGCTATTGGGGGAAAGTTGACTAGATAAGCAAAGAAAGAATCTCCCCTTCCATGGTAACTAGGTGTGGACGGTGCAATGAGGTTTGACCAAGTATAATGTGCCAAAAATTAAAATAAAAATAGTGATGATATGGGGAGTTGAACCTAGGATCATAAGGGATTTAATAAGCTCTTAACCTTTAAGCTAGCATACTTGCTTGAGCATGAATTTACAAAATTAAAATGAATTATGGGGCTTGAGAACTCTACCCTCTTTAAAAAAATTTGTCCTCAAAATTTACCTTATCAGAATAGGTGATGATATTGTCGTCGCATCGCGTCCTCAAGTTCCCAAGTAGCTTATTTAGTCCCACGATTTCGCCACAAGACTTTCACCATTAGAATCTTCTTCTTCCTTAACACTTTAACTTCACGATGTAAAATCTAAACTGGCTCTTTCTCAAACGACAAATCTTGTCTCACCTCGATCTCCTCAATCGGAACCATGTGAGATGGATTAGATCAATATCACCTCAACATAGAAATGTGGAAAACGTCGTGAATACGGTCTAATTCTGAAGGTAACTATAACTAATAAGTCACTAGTCCAATCCTCTTAAATATCATGTATGGTCCAATAAACCTCAGGCACAGCTTGGCCTTACGACCAAATCTAAGTATCTTCTTCCACGGTGATACCTTAAGAAATACTTGGTCTCCAACACTGAACTCTTTATCTTTCCTCCTCAAGTAAGCATAGGATTTCTACCAATTTGACGCCGCTCTCAACCGATCTTGAATCAGCTTAACAACATTCTCAGTCTCCTAACCAAATCCAGACCCAATACCTTTTTTTTCCCCAACTCAGTCTGTAACACCACTAAACTCGACCCGATAATCCAGATCCGAATATTGGGTGTTACTACTCTAATACAAATATAGGCTCAATATACTTATACAAATTTTAATTAATACAACTTACTTGCATAACGCTTGAATTAAAATTGTAACATCCCACCCGACAAAGCCCTAATAGTTGAGTATTTCAGAATAAGTTCTAAATAAGTAAAACTATTGGATTTATTTAAGAAACTAAAATCTATGGGTACATCGCTGGGTGAATCCCAGAAAGTTTGAAATATTCTCTATAAGAATAAGGTTTAAAGAATTAGTTTAAGTGCCCAATGTTGGGATTTCATTAAGTGTAAGTTAATTTTCAAGTACACTAATTACGCTCTGGTCTAGCAGATTCTAAAAGAACAAATCTTATGACTCACTCTAAAGAAAGGTAAGTATGACGAATCAAGAAGTGTTGGTAAGAATACATATATATGAATATGACGCATATTATAAAGAGGTACTATTGGCAAATTAGTGTTCGCCCAAAAACCCTTTTCGATGTATAGAATGTGCAGACTCCGACATGAAAATAAATAGAGAATGACTCCCTTTTAGATTACGATGATAAGGGAAATAGAAGTGGTAATATGAAAGAAATGGTTATAAAGTATGATTCCACGCCATTGATATAATGCATCCAGTGACCAATGTGGTCCCATGATAGCTAAATTCAAAGGAAATCTGGTTAGGAATTAACCGAATGTGAATTAGAAGGGTTAAAGGCTAAAGAAGTAATCGTGTAAGTTTTTAGAGGTGGCATATTTTGATAAGGCCACTCAGTCTTGATGTGATGATACCAAGTTTCCATATAGACTTGGGTTAAGTTAAAAGGACACTCCGGTTAGGTTAAGAAAATATTATCTTCTTTCCCTTTTTCCTCTAAAAAACTTAAAAGAATTTAGGGCTAAAGAGAGAGAGACAGTTTGAAAGCAGCCTCGGTTCGACAGAAATCCTATGCGGATTTGAAAAGAAAAGACATCAAATTTCAAGTCGATGACAAAGTATTTTTGAAAGTGTTGCTCAAGAAGAAAGTTCTTCATTTTGGTTGGAAAGGAAAGCTTAGTTTGAGATTTATTGGGTTGTATGAGATCATTGAGAGAATCAAGATGGTAGCTTACAGTTTAGCATTGCCGTCAGAGTTATAAAAGGTTCATAATGTATTTTGTGTGTCTATGTTAAAACGATATCGATCAGATCCTTCACACGTGATTTCCCCTATTGATGTTGAGATTGAGCCAAATATGATATACAGTGAAGAACTGATTAGAATTCTAGCTCGAAAGGTTAAAGAATTAAGAAATAAAAGCATAGTTTTAGTGAAAGTTCTTTGGCAACGTCACAAAATAGAAGAGGCTACCTGGGAATCGGAAGAAGCTATGAAAGTGCAATACCTAAAGCTCTTTTTTTATAAGATTTTTGGGGACGAAAATTTCTTTAGGGAAGGAGAGTTGTAATAAACCATTTTCAGTGAAATCGAAACAATAGTTTTGAGACTACAAATCTGACGAGAAAGTTTTTATTTTATTATTATTTTAATTTCTATGGAATATTGTAAAGGTCGTATAAAAATTTTGTTATGAAATTTTGACATTTGCATGCTTAATTAAGTGAAAAGGACTAAATCGTAAAGGGTGCTAAAGTAGAGTTCTATTAGTTAAAGGCTTCAATTAGCTATGAAATTTTAAATTAAGGGTATTTATATGTTAATTAGACCGTTTATACTATTAGTGGACAAATATGGACATAAATTAAGTGATTATAAGGTTAATTAGTAAGGTTAAAAGGTAATTTAATAATTTATTAAGTAAAATATGGTAAAATAATGTATCATCTTCCTTGGCTCTTATCACCACAGAAAGTAGGTTAAGAAAAGTCCATTGAAGAAGCTTGAACATTCGACTAAGAACATCCCTTGCATGTAAGTGTTATTTTGTCCCATTTTTAATGATTTTTATGTTTTCGGGATCATTGTAGCTTAACCTAGCTAGCCTAGGGATTAATTTGCAAAATTGTTAAAGATTTAGGGTTTTGATATGAATATTCTTTCATGATTCTTAAATTTTAATAGAAGAATAAGAATTCTTGTTGTTAAATAAACAAGTTTTATAAAGAGATTTTTGATGAAATTGTGATTTAGGAACTTATTTGTAAAAATGATAAAAGTTTATGTTAAATTCATGAAATGGTGAATTGTATGAGATGGTAGATGTCCCTAGTGAATTCGGCTAGCATGATTGGGGATGAAAATACTTAAATTTTAATTTACGAGCTTAAGCACTAAATTGTAAAAAAGTTAAAATATTTGAGGCAAAATTGTAAACTTAGGCCATGTGACCCATGCAGTTCAATTTTTTTCCAAGTTTTTCTTAAATGTTCCAAATATTTCCAATTTAGTCCTGAATTGTTTCTAATGTATTTCTAGGGCCTCGAGGGCTCGGTTAAGGAACAATATGCATGTGTACGAACTATTTATGCCATGTTTATATTGAGTTATAAAATGCATGTTTTTATGTTTCATTTATACAGTAATGCTCTGTAACCCTATTCTGACGACGTCTACGGGTTAGGGCTGTTACATTTAAAATCCTTTGCATAATGTAATAAAACTGTTAAATCTAAACTAAGAAAAGTAATGTATGAAGGAGGAATATAAGAGCACGTATTGCATAAAATCTAATGGCCCAAGTGAGAAACAAAAATCTTGAAGATAAAAAATTTGCTAATGTATCCGAAAGTATGAATGAGTCTAATGTGAAATGTAATTGTGTCTGGTAAGCATGAATATGTTTTTCATAAGCATTTCATTGCATGATAGCTTTTGTTTATCTACAGAGTTGTCAAAGGGGTTCGTTTGGACTAAAAACACAAATCTTTGAAAGGACAAGTCCATGACCATGACATTGAAGGACCATATCGTGTAAGACCATAACTGGTGGATTATGGCATAACATAAGAAGAAGACCATATCATATAAGACCATAACTGGTGGGTTATGACATCATATGAAAAATTTTAATGAAGGTTATTGCCTAAAACAGTTCCCTCTGTGTTTTAGAACGATGAGGGGCAAACCTCACTAAGTGTGAGTTCAGGCAAATCACTATCGCCTAAATCACCAGGAGAAGGAAAGCCTTTGTGGCACAACTCTGGGCAAAAAGCCTTTGTGGCAAGTATTGGATATTAAGGAACACCTTTGTGGCACTATTTTAAAAGGGTAAGCCTTCGTGGCGAACCTCTTACGGGACGCCTTTATGGCGAGGCTTTAAAAGGAAAGCTTTTATGACGAGTAATGAATGTAAAGGACAGCCTTTTTGGCATAACTCTGGATAGGAAAGCTTTTGTAGCGAGTACTAGATATAAAAGACAACCTTTGTGGAAAAATTCTGGACAGGAAAGCCTTTGTAGCGAGTACTAGATATAAAAGACAGCCTTTGTGGAAAAATTCTGGACAGGAAAGCCTTTGTGGCGAGTACTGAATGTAAAGAAAAAGCCTTTGTGGCAATATCTCTATTTAAGAACACTTTGGTGGTAAATCTCTAAAACGAAATGCCTTTGTGGTGATCTCTATCAAAGGAAAGCCTCTATGGCTACTCCCGTAAAGGAAGCCTTCGTGGCCAACCTAAGGGCATGATGCCTTGGTGGCAACTCTGCAAAGGAAAGCCTTTGTTGCGAATACAAAAGAAGCCCTTGTGACTATTTAAATAAAGGAACGTGTTCACAACAAAATTATGCATGAATGGCATGAAAAGAATTAGGAAAGAATGGTATGAAATATTCTCTAAAGGTAAGGTAAATATAGGACTTTGAGGTATAGTAAGTGTAAGAGATGACTTATAGGACAAGTAGAAATAACTGAGTACCCAACAAACTCTGAAAGAAAGACACCATGTGTAAATGAATGGGTGAACTCCGCATAGTGACAATAAATGAACAGTGAACCTAGAGCGCGCCAAAATAGGTGGCAAATCGAGATATGTGTTATAGGGATGTATAGATAATACTCTGAAGTAAGGAGGATCTAGGCTAACTCTGTGTAAAGTAATAGGTGTAGTTTACATTGCCTAAAGGTCGTGGAAAAGTTAGTAAGTAAGAAATAAGATTTTAATTCTGTAAATAAGGTAAATGAAATGGTTAAGGACTATGTAAAGATAATATTTAAAAAGGGACATAGAAAGTGAAGAGATATTAAGTATAGTGAGCTTAAAGGAAAAAAATGACAATTTGAGTTTGGACCTCGAATCTAGAGCCTAATAGAGTGAAGGCTTAATGAACATGAAGGGAAGATAAGACACTAAGGACCCTGAGAGGAAGACGAAGGTCTAATTTAAAGAAGAGTGCAATATATTAAAGAGGAAAACCCTAGCGAAGTAACCGCCAGAAGGAATAATGAAAAGTCAAAGGACACATGAAGGACATGCAAAGCACTAATCACAATTGATATAATGAATCAGATATTTAAGGTTTAACTCACTAAGTTCTTATGAACTTACTAAATTTATTTCCTATTTCAGGTTATAAAGGAGAATGCATCGAGGGAGTATGTCAAAGCTATGCTAAAAGAGAATGGCACGATGGGTTGTTGTGCATACAAAGGAAATTAAATGGCATATTAGAGACTGCGCATTAGATCATTAAGTAACATTTCAATATGTACACAATAGGGCAAGAAACCTAAATAGAGGTTAATTAAATTTTATTAAATTATAATGGTAATCATACATTGTACACACATAAGAAACTCTGTCATAGATAGAATTTTCTTTTACATAGGAAAAATGTTAGAAGAAAAATTTAAGTTATATCTATATAAGGCGTAACACTCGAGATTTGGATCTGGTAGATTGGGTCGAATTGAGGGCATTACAAAAATACGAGTGATTATACATCAGATAATAATAATTGTAGTACTGTATAAATTAATTACAAGGAAATTCTAACTAGTCTCATAACTATTTACAACATTCCAATACATAGACTTTTTTGAAAACTATTGACTACATTTATGCTACCAACTTGTTTTGTATGCATAATAGCTCAATACGACACTCCCTTGGCATAGTCCTAACAAAGCCTATCCTAACATAGACTCATCTCAGCTTACTTGTAACATAATACACGGAGGTAAGTTCATAAGAACTTAGTGAGATAAACACCAATTACCTAGTTCATGTTTGAACATTGCATCTAGAAATTCAAATAGCTATCTTTTATGCTCATTTTTTTGCTTGCCTCTTGGCGAATACTTTTTAGAGTTCCATTCCCCATGCCATAGTTTTTGTATCCTACTCTGAGATCATGTCTTACCCCTCTCTTCCCCAATACATCTCTCATGTTCCTCGATATGAACTTTCACGATTCCTTGCCCATTTCCTTTCTAGAGGTCCATATAGACAACCACTGTTATTCTTAAATACCTACTCTAGGTCATCGTTCCTTTGGCAATTCATGATTGATCCTGTATACAAGTGGTAGATACCTATTTTAATTATTCAATTAGAATCCTCTTTGAAAGTCCCATTTTTCCTCTATATATTTAATTTCACTTGTGAACCGTGCTAGCCACACCAAAACCATTTGATACAGAGTCCGCCACTGAAAGTCTCATCCTTACACACTAAGCATTTCCTTTCCAAGTTTGTTATGAGTATCATTACTTTAGAGTTTGCCACGAAGGTATTTCATTCAGATTATTGCCAAAAGTGATTTCTTTTTGTGATCTGCCACGTAGGCTTCCATTTCATAGATCGCCATAAAGGTTTCCCATTTTGTAGATTGGCATAAAAGATTTTTTTTCCACTTATTCGCCACAAAGGCAGTCCTTAAGAATGCTCCATGAAGGCGTTCCTCACGGAGTTTTCCACAAAGGCATTTCTTTCATATTTCGGCACGAAGACTACTTTTTCATGATGTGTTTTACGATATGGATTCACCTAGACTCACACTTTGTGAGGCTTGCCCATATTCGTCTTGGGACAGGCATAGAACCCCATTGGATAATAACTTTCCTTTAATTCTTTCCATATGATTCCATAGCCCAAGTATGGTCTTACACAATATGGCGTCATGACCATGGACTTTTCCTTTCAGGGATTCATACTAGAGATTGTGTTTTTAGTCCCAATTGACCCATTTAGACTCCACCATAGTGTACATACATAGACTGACTTGGCAAACTCTTCATACATTGACATCATTAATTACTCAACACTCAATTCACGTGGACACCCAAACTGTTTCACATGTCATCACATTTTCCAAACATACCCATACAACCATTCTTTAACTTCATGATTCAAACCACTTACCAAAACTCCTCATATTTTTGCATATTATACGTGTAAAATCCATCAAACACACATGCAATAACATCCTCACCTTACCATACATTTCTAGTTCGGTTACATAGTTCAATCACTATTCATAGAAGTACTCACATGAACAACATACAAGAGTAAGCTTAGGGACTCACCTGATACTTACAAACAGCAACTTGATTTCCATATCTCAACATCCATCTAAAAACCTCAGCAATCCACTGCTTGCAAAGCATTAGAATACCATTAAAACTTATTCATATTATCTTTATCATCATCTTATACCTAGAAAATCCTCATACAAAGCTTTACTTTACCATTTTCCTATTCACCTTTTTAATAACTTATCACTATAGAAGTTAACATGCAATCATAATACTTACCTAGGTTGTGAAATAAATTTTTTTAGAACTCTTATCCTCATTTTCAACTCAAAAAAGAAGATCCATCCTTAGCTCCAAGGAAAATCAATCCTAGTATCTTAGAATGGAAGGAAGAAGATAGCTTTCCTTTTTCCTTCTTGAAGATATTGAACCTCTATTAAAGGGGGATGTTGAGATTCAACTTCTCCTCTATTTGTTTGTCATCTAATATTATTTTTTATTGTATTAATAGATTCCAAATAATGCTCTTCAAACCATTCAAATAATTTTATATGAATTTTATGGGTGTTCATATTTTTTTAATATTCTTGGAGAATACTCTCTTTCTCATTATTATAATTTTAAAGTAATCTTTTCTTTTTTGTTTCTTTCTGTTGGAATAGAAGTGTTTTCTACACCATTCTTTATTGATCTGAAAAGATTTTTCTAGAACAAAAATTTCTAAATTTCTTCTAATCTTGCATTATTAGTCAGTGATGAATATGTTGGTGACATATTAGGTGAGTTTTGGGTGCTCTCTTCCTTTTTGGTATAGATAGGTTGGGCTATATTTGAGGAGTTATCTATTCCTTGTAAATTGGTTCTAAGAGACAGAGGCTCTAGCAATCTTAAAGTTTGTCCTCTGTATTTCGAGTTTTGATTCTTCTTTTATATTTAACCTTCCAAAGGTTGTACTAGTACTTCCTATTTCAAAGGAATGTCTTGGGGCATTTTGGGTGGCTTATTGAATATTAATTCAACTGTGTCATCTTGGTGTTGAGAATTTTCACTTAAAGAATTGTTTCTAATTAGGGCTGGTGCAACATGATCTTTAGCACCTTCTAGTTTCCATTTGGTAAGGAGATTGATTTCATGACATTGTATTGTGTTTTAGATTGTGGTATGAGATCTTGAGGTGTCTATTTCTATTAAAAGAGTTTCTCCTTTTAGGCTTTGGAGTAAAGTCTTGGTGTTGACTATAGAATACATAACTTTGAAATGGAGTCGATAGACTAAAGTTAGTACTTTGGATCCAAGGTGCATTTTGTAATTATGAGTCTGAATTTGAAGGGTCAATGATTTTAAAATGTTTTTATCAGTTAATAAAACCATAAAATTTGGGTAACAATTAAAATATATTGGGTCAGTACATAGGCTTGTTTCTATTGTTCCTAGTAAGGAAAATTTCTAACATAATATGTCTTTGGTCTCTTAAGATAATTAAAATTGAGATATTTTTTGTGGCTTCAACATTAAGTGGTTTGACATCAACTTGAACTAATCTAAACTGGATGTATTTATAATTTTGTTCTTTGAGCTTATTAATGACAACTCTATCTAATAATCAAATAGTTTTATAATCTTTTGGATTGATAAACTTTTTCTTTTGTTTTTTATAACATAACTACAAAAGGCATTTAAAGTTTTAAAAGTTATTTTCTTATAAATTTGGTTTGTTGAAACTCTCGGTAGAGTCTAATTATAAAATCTTTGGGGAACATTTTCATAATGTTATTTTTGTTCATTAACGGTATTATTTGAGGTTTGTTTTCGTATTTTCTACAGGGGATTCTACTATCAGACTTTCTGGATTACTAAAATTGACTACAGTGATACTCTATCCTTAACACGCCTAACCCATGACTAACCAGATTGTGTATCAATACTCACAAAAAATATTGATATATTAAGAAAGACGGTTAAATGAGAACTTAGAAATAATAAAAACAAATTTGAAGATTTCCAAAACTTAGAATTATCTGTTCCTCCTTGGCTTGGATACCAGACGAGTACCGAATTTAGTTATTATTAATTTAATTAATTAGAGATAAAATAATTATTTAATATTATCATTTAATTATTTTATTTTAGTGTTAATACCAAAAATAATATTTATCTTTTAGTTAATTTAATTTAAATTTATAATTAATCAAAAAATATATGTATGATACAAAGATGATATCATCATATTCACCCTAATAACTTTGACTTATAATAATTTTAACTTTAACACATGATGCTTTGTAATTAAACAGTAAATTTTATTCTTCTACATACAGAAATGAATTAGGTTTTGTGATATCTAGGAACAAGGTCTTTGACACGAAAAA
The DNA here is from genome assembly GCF_025698545.1 of Gossypium raimondii. Taxonomy (NCBI): domain Eukaryota; kingdom Viridiplantae; phylum Streptophyta; class Magnoliopsida; order Malvales; family Malvaceae; genus Gossypium; species Gossypium raimondii. Next base: position 32,871,452 of record NC_068572.1, on the reverse strand, counting down.
GGGGGATTACGTGAAATGCACATGGTTTGGATCCGTAATGAAGTTTGAGCATGTCAAGGGCTGAAAGTTATCTGGTGAGGAGGGTGCACGTGCCATGTGGAATTATAATGGGCGGCTCCCATCGGAAAACAGGAAGCGTTCTGTTTCAGTTTTGGTGTTAATTGATGGGGCAGGAAAGGGACTCGTCAGTGTCACCGTGGGTCTTCCTTTTTCATTTTTGTTAGCCTTTCACTGGTGGATGATTTTATCTCGTCCTTAGCCCAATAATGTTTGTTTCGACGGCACTGCGACTGCGACTCTTGTAGTATACACTCATTATCTCAAGATAAAAGAAGTTCCTGACATTTGATTTAATATAAAGTACAGAATATTTTATATTAATTTTAAATTTAATATCCGAATTGTTTTTATTTTTCTTTATATAAAAAATATGAAATAAACTGCTTTTATTGTCAATATCTAGTAAAAATACGAGCATCTCCAACCAGAAGTATGGAGAAAGCCGATGGTACATTTTCAAACCCAGTCAATGCGGTAAGTTCCTTTACTAAAACAATTGGCAGACTAATCAAGAACCTTGTTAACAATTCTTCAAAAAAAAAAAAACATAAGTTCAAGTGGTCAATAACAGTAAAAATATATTTTTCAATCGTAAGGGAATCCCAACTGTTAAGGCTTTTCGTAGACAGAATTGGTAAGATCTTTGTTGTAGGATTCAAATATGATTGAATGCCATTGTCGTCTTTTGGCATCAGCTATTTGGATCGAGGGGGCTCGTACAAGTGTGTTTATTCCATTGCAATCGCGAGCTACTGCCACTATACCTATTAGAAAAGATTTGGAGTCCTAAGAAGCATCACAATTACTTTAATGGTGTTTGAGGGAGGGAATTGCCATGAAGCATCAGAAATTTCACTCAACTGTATTCAGTCATAAAGGGGCTGTCCAGCACGCATCGATTTCAAACAGCAGCAGGTTCGCTGTTTTTGTGAAAAAAATCAATTCAATTTTTTATTTCTAAAGGTCCCAACAGATTGCTAGTCCGTTTGCTTTGAGCAACTTGTTAATGTCTAATCACCAATGTGCAAAGCTACAGAAATCCTAACTTGTTTTTACCATCTTAATTATTCGCATACATATGTGTGAAAATAGGTGTATTTAAAAATATCATTCAATAAATAATAATAATAATAATAGGGAGAATGTTTGATATACAGCCAATGCATATGTTCCATGCACTATCGATAAATAATAACATGACACCTCGTCATTAAAAAAATAAAAATAGTGGAGGGTCTATAAATAAATACTAATAATTTTATTTAAACATAATTAAATAATAATTAATTATAAATAAATGTTAAACCTTAAAACCTTAGAACTTAAACAAAATTAGTATTTATTTACAAGTTTTTCATATTTTTTGTTTAATTTAATGATGATGTGCCATGTTATTATTCATTAATGGTGCATGAGACTTATGCTCGATGATATATCAAATATTATTTCATAATAATAACACATGAAATATGTATGATATTAAATTGAAAAATTAGATTAAATTGTGAGTAAAATGAAATTTAAACACATGAATATATCAAATTAAGAATACTAAATGAATACAATTGTTAATCGTGAGGTGTTGTTGATTTAATTTGTGACAAGATTTTAATCAACAACATTGGTGTTGATTTAATTTGTGACAAGATTTTAATCAACAACATTATTAATATATAAAATAAATGGATGTAATAAAGTGTGCATAATAAAATTAAGCTTTCATTCTTTCTTGCATGTAAGTGAATTGTTGCGACCCCAATTGAGGATTCTAGGAACCCTCGTCAGTTAGGGGTACTAGCATGAGTTTTGTTGATCATCATTGGGGTTGAGCTCATTAGATGAGGGAACTGAAACAACCTGGAGTTCGGTGGTGTCAGAAATTATGGTTTCGGGACCCCGTTTCCGTAAACCAAGTCCGCAAATACTAAATAGAGATATTTACAGAGTTAGTGAATAGATGATGTAAAAAACTTAACATCAATAATGACAATATAGAACGATCGCAAAGAAAAAAGAAAGAAAAATAAGAACACACAGATTTTACGTGGAAACCCTTTTAGGGAAAAACCACAGGCAAAGGAGAAGAAAATTCACTAATGTTGAAATTCGAATTATACAAAAGGAGTTTCAACTACATCTATTTAAATGTTGAAAAACCTTATTCTAATCAATGTCAAATAGATTAAGTGAAGTAAGGTTGAAAAGTCTTATTCTAATCAATGTCAAATAAAAGAAGTATAATTTTATATGGATTTCACTTTTATTTTATTTTACCATTGTATTTTATTTTAACAAGGATTCGAGTAACTCAACTCTAAAAATCTCCACCTTGACACGAATTCTCAACGAACAAGTTCTTCACCACGAGCTCTCAACGAACACGTTCTCCACCTCTTCCACGAAACCCCTTAGGGGGTGTTCTTCAACAATGAACACCAACCAAGTCAATGCAATGCTCAAACTTGGTTATAGAAAGTGTAACACCCCTTACCCGTATTCAACACCGGAATAGGGTACAAGGCATTACTAGAACACATACACTTGTAAACGTATTTAACCGAATTATAAAACTTCATCTAAATTAAAACTTTCAAATTATTAACATGCTTTTATAATTCTTTATAATATATCCTCAAAATATTATATTCATAATAAATAGGACCTACGAGACCCGATACATATTCATGCAATTCACAAGTCTTAATAATTCAACGCTTCATTTCCATTTCATTCAATTCACAAATTTCTCATGTTCACAATTCAAATCATTAAGTTCAATATAATACATATTTATCATTTAACTCAACGTTTATCGATTATACTATTCATTAACACATTTATGAAATTCTCAATTTTGCAATGAAAATATCACTTTAGCTTAAATAGCAACATCAATTCAACTCATCATCCTGGTATAAATTCACTACCACTTATCCATTTACTATAATTCTTTTGGGCCCATTTGTCACTTACCATCCTTAATCAAATTAGGGAACGGTTACGGAAAATTGAGTACTTCACTTCCACTTTGCCATAGTATAACTATGGTATTGTGTATGATCACTTAGCACTTTCCGAAGCCATAGCCCTGCCATGGCCTTACACAGATCACATTTATCACTTGTCACTTGTCACTTGTCACTAGGGGTAAGCATTTGATCGAATCGAATCGAATCGAATCGAAAATTTTCGAGTTAATCGAGTTTTCGAATCTCATTTTATCATCCTAACTTTATTTGAAGTTTTCTCGAATCGAGTCGAGTGAGATGGAATTCGAATCGAATCGAATCGAATCGAATATATTTGTTCGAGTTAAATTTAAAAAAATAATTTTGGGTCCTTGTAACCATTGTCACCCATCGTAATAAAATTTGTTCACATTAATCAAATTTTTTATTAACTTTCATCACTTCATAATTTATTTATTAATTTTTTATATATTGGTTAGCTTCTTTGCTTGCTTAGTTGTTTGATTATCTTGATTCTTGTCACTATGTATTTTAGAATTAAAAATATATTAAATGTAAAAATATGATTTTTAATAAAAGTTATTTTCAAAATAAAATGTGAAATTAATACCAATATAAAATTTTAACACGAATATTTTATGGCATAATTAATAATTCAATTTTAATATAAATATTCAATATGACTAAACAATTCAATAATATAAATAATATAAAATGTGAAATTTAATTTAATAATATAAATAGTATATATAAATAAAATTATTACTATTTATGTTTAGTGATTTTTTTGGATAATTTTGATTTTTATTTGAGAGTAAAGGGTGAGAAGTAAAAGTTTAGGGAAAAATAAAAGTTTTGAGGAATAAAAGTTTGAGGGAAAGTAAATAGGGGGGAGTAAAATTTTGGAGGGAAAATATTAAAAAAAAATTTTGAAGGGGGGAGGGTTTGGGATAAATGGGAGGTGGGATGGGAAGGGAATAAAAGTTTTAGGGAAAAGTGGGAGGAGTAAAATTTTGGGGAAAATAAAAGGTTTTGAGGGTTTTGGGAGTAAAATTTTGAGAAAAATAAATGGGAGAGTAAAATTTTGGTGGAAATGGATTTTGGGTAGATTGGGGGTTGAGAGGGAGGAGTAAAAGTTTTGGGGGGAAAGTGGGAAGGAGTAAAAGTTTTGAGGGAAAAGTAAAAAGTTTGGGAGTTTGGGGTAAAATGTAAAATATTATAGTTTGATATTGAATTATTGAATTATTGAGTTTTCAATTGAAAACTCAACTCGATTCGAACTCGAAATTCGAAAAAAAAATCGAGTTGATTCGAATAACTCGATTAACTCGGATAACTTGATTCGTTTAACTCGAAATTCAAATTTTTTTTCGATTTTTTCGAGTCGAATCGAGTTTTACTCACCCCTACTTGTCACTTGTCACTAATCAGAGAAGTGTAGCTAAAGCTACCACTTATCACTTGTCCCTTGTCACTTGTCACTGATCAGATAAGTGTAGCTAAAGCTACCACTTACCACTTGTCACTTGTCACTGATTAGATAAGTATAGCTAAAGCTACCACTTATTACTTGTCATTTTTCACCGATCAGATAAGTGTAGCTAAGCTACCACTTATCATTTGTCACTGATCAGAAGTACTCAAATCCGATGTTTCGTTCAATTTGATCATTTATTCGATTTTTGCATTGTTATTTTATTCTTAATTCATTAACAAATATATATCATCATACATTATATAATTCATGAAATTAACATGTAATCATTAAATTTCAGCCATATAAACTTACTATTTCATTACCTTTCCACATTCGTTTCCTATGCACATCACACAAGATATAAACATATCATTCAACCATAGTCGCAAGCTAATGTATTTAAACATAACTCTTTTTGGAACTAACCACATGATAAACCATTTCACTAGAGATTACATAATTTAAACCTTACCACCCTTTTTATGATCACAAGCATATTTCCAATTAGGCACTTACCATTTCAATGCATAACTTATAAATTTAACGTGGCATAATCCAGCCACTACTTGGCCAAAGCCTAAGCATGTACACCAAATATGTTAGCCAAATAAACATATAGCATAAGCATTATAAGCATGGATGAGCACAACATTTATTCATGTATCACGCTTACCAACATGTATTAATTCATAAACCATTCATAACATTACTTCATGTCAAATCATATACCGAATATACCATACACACTTACTATGAAACTTTACTTTTCACACATGAGCTTAAACCATGACCAATAATGCACAAATACAAGCATCGTTTATATTTCATCGTTTATCAATTATAATCAAGCATATGACCAATTATACACAAATCATTCATATATTTCCCAATTTTCCTCCTCCTCCTCTACATTCCACATCCTTAATGTGTATAACACATTTAAACAACATTATCCACACTATCATTATTTTCCTGTATGTAAATTCAAGTTGTCTATCTGAGTTAGAGTCACTAACTTATTTATATCTTGATCTATAGAGCTCCAAATTAAAATCCGTTAATTTTTTCTGAAACTAGACTCACATATCTTCTTACCAAAAATTTTTAGAATTTTGGTCTAGAAAATAAGTACAGTTTATTCTTTAAAGTTTCCCTATTTCACTATTTGATAGTTCTGACCTCTCTTCACTAAAATTAATTATCTCATTGTACAGAATTCTAATGATGCCCTCATTTATTTTTATTGAAAATAGACTCATTTAGGATTTTAAACATATAAATTATAACCCATAATTATTTTTGTAAAATTTTAATGATTTTTCAAGTCAAAACAGGGATTTTGAAATCATTCTAACCTGTCTCACCCAAGTTCCAATATCTCATAATATAAAATTCTTTTGTGTACACCATTTATTTTATGTGAAAATATACTCATTCAGCTTTAATTTCATATATCATTCGGCCTCTAATTCAATTTTCACCATTTTGGTGATTTTTAAAGTCACATAACTGTTGTTGTCTAAACCATTTTATTTTTGAATGTACTCTTTCATAATTTTTCACTTTTTCTCACTTTTCTTTTTATCGATCAATGTCAATTTCTCGTCTTTCTTGATTTATAACAACATATTTAACTTATTTAACACTCACATTATTCAATTTAATTCAAAAAATACTCTTTGGAAAAATTACATTTTTGCCCCTAAACTTTTCATTAATTCCAATTTCGTCCCTAGGCTCGAAAAATGAAATTCATGCAATTCAATCCCCTTTTCAAGCCTAAACAAAATTCATATGTATCTATAACAGTTCATAGATTTCACAAAAATCAAAATTTTTCCTTTGAATTTCACAAGTTTACCAGTTAGTCCCTAAATCTCAATTTCACCCAAAATTACTTTGTGAAAGTTGTTTATTTACTAACAACCTTTCATTTTCTACCAAAAATATTCAATTTTCAGCATGTTCATCCATGGCACAATTTCAATACATTGATAACTTTTCAAATAAATCCTCAAAATAAAGAGAACATGTTATCTCGATCTCAAAAATATAAAAATTATTAAAAACGGGACATGATTACTTACCAATTTATGCCAAGAAAGTCTCTTTTCTCTCTCCTAGGGTTTCCATGTAAATTTTGGGGAAGAAGATGATAGAAAAAGATGACATGTTCATGTAATTAATTATCATCTTTTAATTTCCCCAAATTCTAATTTAGTCCTTTTCTTTTTCTCAAATTTCATGGATGATTCATCCATAAAAATCTACCATCTTTTGATTGATAGTCTATTTACCATATAAGGACCTCTAGTTTTGAATTTCATAGTTATTTAACCTTTCTAGCTTCTAGAATTCAATTTCTACATTTTATACAAATAGGTCCTTTCCTTAATTAATCACTAAATCGATAAAAATTTCATATCAGTATTTTCATGCAACCTCCCTAGCATAATGCAACTCATGTCATAATTTTAAAATAATTTTTTTCCTCGTTGGATTTGTGGTCCCGAAACCACTGTTCCAACTAGACCCAAAATCGGGCTGTTACAACTGACTTAGTCATCATACTTGCAGGATTTTCATGAGTACTAGCTTTGCTCACAATAATATCTCCATGAGCAATAATATCACGCACAAAATGATGCCGAACATCAATGTGCTTTGTTCTCTCATGAAACATTTAATCTTTCGTAAGGAAGATGACACATTGACTATCGCAAAACACTATACTGATCTGAAGGTCTTTACTGAGTTCACCAAAGAGTCCCTTTAACCAAATAGCTTTTTTACAAGCCTTAGTAATCGCCATGCACTCAGCTTCAGTAGTAGACAAAGCAACTGTAGTTTGCAAAGTGGCTTTCCAACTAATTGCATGACTCACAATAGTAAATACATACCCTATTATAGATCTCCTTTTATCAAGCTCTCTAGCAAAATCAGAATCAATATACCCAATGACTCCATCTCTAGTTCTTCCAAACTGTAAGCAAACATCAGTAGTACTCATAAGTATCTGAAAATCCACTAAACTAATTTCCAGTGTTATTTACCATGATTCACCATGTATCTACTAACTGCACTAACTGTATATGATAAATCTGGATGTAAGCAAACCGTGACATACATGAGAGATCCCACTGCACTAGAATATGGAACATGTGACATATAGTCAATCTCATCATTTGATTTTGGAGACAAAGCTGATGAAAGTTTGAAGTAGGCTACTAATGGAGTACTAACAGGCTTGACACTCTACATATTGAACCTGTAAATAACTTTCTCAATGTACCCTTTCTGACTTAGGTATAATTTACATGTTTTTCTATCTTTAAGAATATCCATCCCAAGTATTTTTCTTTTTGCTACTCTCAAATCTTTCATCTCAAATTCTTCACTAAGTTGGGCTTTGACCTTTCTTATCTCTCATTTATCTTTGGCTGCTATCAACATGTCACTAATATAAAGGAGTAGATATACAAAAGAACCATCACTATTTTTTCTTAAAATAAACACAACTGTCAAAGTTGTTTCTTTTGAAATCATGAGTAGTCATAAATGAATCAAACCTCTTGTACCACTGCCTTGGTGACTGTTTTAGGCCATTAAGGGACTTTTTTAGCAAGCAAACCTAGTCATCTTTTTCTGAGAATATAAAACCCTCTGGTTGTTGCATGTAAATATTTTCCTCAAGTTCTTCATGTAAGAATGTTACTTTTACATCTAATTGCTCAAGCTCCAAATCATACTTGGCCATAATACCAAGCAAGGCTCGAATCGAACTATGCTTCACAATTGGAGAAAACACATCTATGAAGTCTACAACTGGAATATGACTGTAACCTTTTGCAACCAGCCTTGCTTTATACCTGGGTTCTTCAACTCCTAGAGTCCCTTCTTTCTACTTGAACACCTATTTACAACGAACAGTCTTTTTTCCCTTAGGAAGCTTCATTAAGTCCCATGTTCTATCCTTATGGAGCGATTTCATATCTTCTTGTATGGAAAACATCCAATTTCCTGAATCTTCACAGCTAACTACCTTAAAATAAGTAGATGGCTCTTGATTTGCATCTATACCTTCAGCCATGTTTAAAGTATAAACAACTAGATCGGCCTCAGCATGCCATTTGAAGGTTCAATTTCTCTTTTAGGTCTATTCTTGGCAATAGAATATTGTAGTGTTGACTATAGTGAAGAAGCAACTTTAGTCTGAGTTTCTATTTTAACCTGAGAAGTAGACTCTATTGTATATCCTAGATCAATTTGAATCTCCACCTGCTTTACATGTGTGTTTGAACGTTGTTGGTATTTATTGGAAGAATCTTTAAGAGGTAAGTTAGGCAGCATAGTAGTTTTATCAAAAATAACATCTTTGTTAATTACAACTTTCCTCATTTCAGGACACCACAACTTATACCTTTTAACACCAGCCTTATAACCAAGAAATACACATTTAATAGATCTAGGCTCTAATTTCCTATTATCAACATAAGCATAGGCGGGATACCTAAAAATCTTCAAATCAGAATAATCAACAAGATTATCAGAGCATACCTCTTATGGAGTCTTTTTTTCAATGGCAACGGACAGAATCTGATTAATAAAAAAACATACAATAGAGACCGCTTCAGCCCAAAACAACTTTGGTAAATAAGCATTCGACAACATACATCGAACATTTTCCATGATTATTCTATTAATCCTTCTACAACGCCATTTTTCTGTGGAGTATGGCGAACTATTAGGTGTCTCATGATCCCTTCTGATTTGCACGATTCATTAAACTCATCAGAACGGAATTTCAAGACATTATCTAAGCACTGTATTCCTGCCTGCTTCTTGATCATAGTTTTCCAAACCTTAAATACGGAAAACACATCACCTTTCTACTTCAAGAAGAATGCCCAAACTTTTCTAGAAAAATCATCAATGATTGTCAGCATATAATTAGCGCCACCCCTTGAAGGCACTCTAGATGGTCCCCAAAGATTAGAATGAATATAATCTAGCATTCTCTTCGTGTTTTGGATTCATATGGTGAATCGAACTCTCTTTTTCTTCCCAAAAATGTAGTGCTCGCAGAACTTCACTTTGTTAATGCCTTATCCATCAAGAAGTCCTATTTTGCTTAATTTTGTCATGTCATTCTCACTCATATGCCCTAGATGCATATGCCAAAATCTAGTAACATCATCATCTTACAAAAAGGAGGAAGTGACGGCTGCATCACCAATAGCAGTAGAACCTTGCAACATATATAACTTGGTAGTCTTTCTTTACCCTTTCATCACAATGAGGGAACCCTTGCTAATCTTTAGAACCCCAATTTCAGCTGTGTACATGTGCCCTTTTGAATCAAAAGTACTCAATGAAATCATATTCCTCTTCAATTCTGGTACATGTCGTACGCCACTAAGTGTTCTAATTACTCCATTGAACATGTTAATTTTGATCGTGCCAATACATGCGATCTTGCATGAAGCATTATTCCCCATCAAAACAACATCTTCAGATATTGTTTCATATGTTGTAAACCAATCCTGATTAGGACTCATATGGATGTTGCAACCAGAATTGAGGATCCACTTCTCGCTTACTTTAGAATTGTCGACAAAAGTAACTACGAGTTCACCATTGTTATAGTCTTATACAACATCAGCTTCACCGGATTGTTCTAGTTGTTTTCCCTTTTGATTTGCAACCTCCCTTTTGATCATGTTTTGCAACTTATATCACTCAGATTTAGTGTGCCCTCAGAAGTTACAAATTTTACCTTTGTCTAAATATCTTGATCTCCCCTTAGATTTACTGCGAGGATTTCATTCCTATGTCCTCCCACGATTATCACCAGTATTTCATTCTTATCTCCCATGAACAATGAGACCCTCTCCTTGAGAGTCGGATCCAACTACAAGATGTTTCATCTTGTCATACGAGATTAAGGAAGCATAGACTTCATCAATTGTGAAAGATTCACGGCTATACAAAATCGTATCTCTAAAGTTTGAATAAGACGGGGGTAATGAATAAAGTAGAATTAACCCTAAATCTTCTTTATAATACAAAACCTTCATGGCCTCTAGATCCGAGAGAATTTATATAAACATAGTTAAGTTTTCGTGCACCTTCCTCCAAACGATGAGCATAAAGACGCTACTTCGTATGCAACTTGTTAATTAGGGTTTTAAACATGCATAGCTATTGTAAATTTGCCCATAATGCAGCGGTGGTATTCTCCTATCACATCCTATAGAATTTCATTTGACAAATGCAGATGTAATTGCGTCAAAGCCTTTCAATCTTTATGCTTCTTCTCTTCCTCTGTCAATGTCGAAGGCATCTTATCTATCCCTAGCAAGACATCTTCCAAATCTATCTACACAAGAACTGTCTGCATCTTTATTTGCCACAACGCAAATATGGTGTTGTGATCCAATAGCGGAATATCATACTTTAATGTTGCCATTACCGTGATCGAGACAAGTAACCCGAAATTCTCTTGATGCTAGTTTGTAAAAAAATTAAACGTTGATAATAAGAATATAGAATGATTGCAAAGCAAAAAGAAAGAAAAATAAGAACACAGATTTTACATGGAAACCCTTTCGGGAAAAATCCACGAGCAGAGGAGAAGAAAATTCACTAATTTTGAAACTTGAATTATGCAAGATGAGTTTCAACTACATCTTTTTAAAGGTTTAAAAACCTTATTCTAATCAATTTCAAATAGAAGAAGTGTAGTAAGGTTGAAAAACCTTATTCTAATCAATGTCAAATAAAAGAAGTATAGTTCTATATGCATTTTACTTTTATTTTATTTTACCGTTGTATTTTATTTTAACAAGGATTCGAGTCACTCAACTCTAATAGATGAATTGCAAATTGATTAAGTAATTTAACCGAAATTATGGTTAATTAAGGCCTAGGGACCAAATTGTAAAGTTTAGTCTTTATAGATTTTAATTAGGAAAAGACTTGGGGATTTAGATAAAAATTATCCAAAGGATTAAAATGGTAAATAAACCAAATTAAAATATATGATAGTGGGATTTGATGGTGGATACTCTTAACTTAAATTAATTAAAGATTTATGTTAATTAATTAAAGTTAAAATATGTTCATTTAAGTATAAATAATAAAACATAATGGAAATAAATTGAAAATGTTATCATCTTCATCTTCAATCGTGGAAACCAAAGAAAAAAGAAAAGAAGAAAGCTTGAAAACCCTTGGAAATTCGGCTACCAAATTCAAGTAAGTCTCTAGTCATTTTTCTTTTATTTTTATGAAAATTAAATCATGGGAGCTTGATTTAGATAACACATGTATCAATTTGTGAAATTGCTAAAGTTTTTAAAGTTTTCATTGTTGAGAAATGGATGAAATTGATGTGAATTTGATAGAAATTAAGCTTAGATTATGAAAATGACTAAATTGTAAAGCTTAATTGTTAGTTTTGTACATTATGAGAAACATTGAAGAAAATGAAAAATGTTATGAAACTTTGATAGGAATGGAAAATAGATGGTGTAATGAGTATATGTGAAATCGATTTTAATCTAAAGCTTTAAATCGAAAGTTATGCTTGTCCCGAGTTTACATACTAAATTAAATAAATTGAAAAATATGTTTGGCTTTGTAATTGAATTTGATTTCATATGTAATTTGATATTTTTAAATTTTTGAATAATTATTCGTAGCTAAAGACAATGTTGAGCTATCAAGAGGGAAAGGAAAGGCAAGATCTGACAACAAGTGATGTGAGTTTTCAATTTGTATCTCTTTGATATGAGATTAATCTAATTATTTCATATTCAGTTTAAATTTCATGATTTATTTATTAGGTGAGTAGATAATTCTTGTATAAGTTAAATTGTAACAACCCGTTTTTCAGTGTTGTTGGAAACAATAGTTACAGGACCACAAATCCGACGAGTAAGTTCGTATAATTGATATTTAAATTATACGAGTTAATAGTAATTTTATATTCAATTTTATTAGATGATTTTAAACAATTGAATTAAAAGTTAGTGTAAGTGATTGGGTTCAAAAGTCAAGTGGTTATTAAAATGAGGTATTAAGATCTCGTTTCTGTAATATAAAGCTGTAAATATTTAAAATATTTACTGAGTCGTAATATATGTGAATTGAAGTTGGGTCCGATAATTTTGATGATTTATTGCTTAATTGAGGAAAAATGATTAAATTGTAAAAGAGATAAAAGTTAATTACTATAGATTTAAAATAGTAAAAGGACCAAAATGGTAATTAAACCATGGTCAAAAAGTTCAAGCGGTGGTGGCATGATTAAATCCACTAACTTTTGGGATATTTGCTCATTTAGTCTTAATTAGTTTAGGATTAAATTGAAAATAAGCTTGTTTAGTTAAAATTTAAAATAATTGAAGGACTTAAATGACCTAATAATATAAGCAATATGAAATTATCTAGATTTTGGTAAATTTCAATTAATTCCTAATTAATTGAGGATTTACTAATTAATCTTACTAATTAATCTATTTTCCAAGATGATCGAAAATGGTGGTTTCAAGTCACAATTTTGATGTGTCGGTCGTAAATATTAATTATTTAATATTTAAAGGATTATTAATGCCGTGTTAAAATTTGGTTATGAAATTTTATCGTTTAGATAGTTAATTAAGTGAAAAGGATTGAATCGTAAAAACTATAAAAGTTGAGTTCTATAAATTAAAGGCATTAAATGATAATGGGAATGTAAGGCAAGGCCCTTAGATTGTAAATATATCATTTTAAGGGATAGTGGACGATTTTGGTTTCATTTTTGCTAAAATAATAAAGTGAAATTAAAGAGAAAAATTGTAATTATGTTAATAAGTTAAATTTCATTAAAATAAGATGAAATTTAATCATCTTCTTCACTTTTCTCTCCATTTTGAGTCGAAACCCTAGTGTAAGAGGAGAAAACCATTCAGCCATGCTTGGTTCCATAATAGGTAGGTGAAATCTCACCCGTTTTTAGTAATTTTTATATTTTCGAGCTCGTATTAGCTTAATCTAGCTAATCTGATGAATAATTTTTGAAATTTTTAAATGTTTTGGATTGTGCCATTGTTGAGTTTGTGTTATTCTTGAAACTTTATGAAAGAATGTTGATTTGGTTGTTAGATAAGAATATTTTGTAAAGTAGTTTTTAATGATTTTAAGGTTTAAGGACTAAATTGTTAAAGTGATAAAGTTACAAGGACTTGATGAGAAAAAATTGCAAATATGGGCTGTATTGAGGTCACTGAATATTCGGCCATTGATGTTTTTAAATAAAAATGGTTAATTTGCATGATTAGGGCTTAGGAACTAAATTGAATAAAGATAAAATGTTGGGGGCAATTTTGTAAAAATGCCAAAAAGGATTTAATTGCATAAAATGAGTTAGTTTTACTATTTGAATTAGTTAATTGAATGGAAATATTATTTGATATCAGGAACGAGTGAAAAACCAAAGGAAAGAGAAATTATCGAATAGTCTCATACCTTTGTCATTGCTGCAATTTAGTCAGGTAAGTTCGTACGGTTTAATTTTAGTACATTTTTATTAGTATTATAGGAACTTAATTGCATAATATTGGATTATATTGATGTGTGTCATTGGAAATGGAAATAAGGAATTGAAATGACATTGATCACTGATTGAGATACTATGAGTCGTTACTACAAATTAATTCTGTAAGTTCCTGCATTTAATTATGATTCTAATAATCCTTATAATCTTGTTAATATATTGTTATTCAATGTTATATTATATACTGAATGAGATCAGTGAGCGTTACCCACACATATACCGTTGGTGCTCTGATGAGTCATGTCTACTGAATCTACTGAAACGTATGTGTTTTCGAGCCATAACTACTGAATTTATTGAAAAGAATGCTCTAGCGAGTAAAAGAATCTACTGATATACTGAATAAGTCTCAAGGAACGTTATCCATTGATATACTAAAGAAGCCTAGTCGAGCGAAATCTACTAATATATTGAGTAAAGCTCAAACGAGCATTATCCACTAAGTTTATTGAACTACTGTATTGATCTTTAATTATTGATAAAGGTTGTGTTTTATTGAATTTCAACATTTAATTTTAATTGATTATCATGTCTAACTGGAAAGGTTTATCAGTATATACAAACGAACTTACTAAGCTTTATTCAAGCTTACATGTATTTGTCTCATTTTGTAGATTACATTTTGAAGGCTTAGAGGATTGGACCAACACAAGAAATCACACTATCTAGGAGATCTTTGGTAGACTTTATTTTAGTTTGGTGTATATGGCATGTACTAGAACTCTTTTGTATGTGTGATATTGAATCCTAGTTGTGCAAATGGTATCTTTAAATTTATGTTTCTAGGTTGAATAACTAAGAAAGTATGCTTTTTTGCTTAAGTTGAAATGAATTATTTAAGTGAAATCAATGACCCTATATTGAATTGTGGTAAGTGATGAAATGGAAGTAAAATTTATTGTGTATGTGTGCTTTGTATATGTTAGTATGGAAGTGTTTTGTCATGAAGTATTGAGGTGTCAATGATGGCACATTGGTTAAGCAGTTGAATTGATTCTATTATATGTTTTGGATGCCACTAGGGGTGTCTAATGACCTATAAAATTGTATGGATGAAAATGTTTTATGTACCTAAGGAAGTGGATGAAACCTTTGCATGGAATGGGTCATTTTTGGGCTCACGCAACCTGGGACATAGGCTGTCACATGCCCGTGTGAAGCACATGTGCAATTCACATGGGCGTGTGCCCATAGCATGTTTTAAACAGTATAGGTGCAGATCTCACATGGAAAACACACGGCCTGTGACACAATTGTGTGATCCAAATTAAAGAGTTACACGATTCATGCACACAGACATGTAGGTTAACCACACAGCCATGTTTGGAGCCACATGGGTTGGACTCTGTCACACGGTCATGTGACCTCTGACTTGAAAATTTTTGAATTTTTCCTAAAAGTTTTGATTTGTTCCAATTTGATCCCTAAATGTTTGTAGCTTATTTTTAGATCTTCGAAATCTCGATTTAAGACTCGAAATCGAATGATCTCTTTTATAATGAATTTTACTTGTAATTATGGAATTGAATTGATTATTGAATGTAAATCGTATTAACTGTTCCAACTTGATTGGTAACATCCAGTATCCTATTCTGGCAATAGAAACGGGATATGGGTGTTACATAAATTATGGTGATTGATATAGTAAATCGAGAAAGAGGACTAAATTGAATAAAATAAAAAATAACATGATTTAATTTATATGTGGTACCTGGTATGAAATTGAGTTAAAGCATGTTATATGTTGTATTCAAGTGGTGAATTGATGATGAATTGAGAGTGATAGAATGTGAATTGAACTATCTGATGAAATTGGAAATTGTTTATCGTATTAACTATACATGTTTGTACTTCGGTTTATCCGGTGACGCACTTATGTGACAATATATTTGCGTAATATAATCTGATTATGTACTTACGTGTCAGTATATTTACTTCGATACATTCGATGATGCACTTATGTGCCAACTGATTGCCTCAGTTTATCCGATGTTGCATTATGTGTGCCAATATAATTGTTTTGATTCATCCAATGATGCACCTCGTGTGCTAGTATAATTGCTTTGATTTTCCAGATGATGCACTATGTGTGCCTGTATCTTTCTTTTGGTATATCCAATGATGCACTGCGATGCAAAATTGAGATGTAGGTTGATTAATCCGTGAATCCATCTTGAAATTTGAGTCAGGTTAATAAGGTTATATAAACATGATTTAGCTATATGGATGATTGAAATGATATGTGAATTGATTTGGTATAATTACACACATATGGAATATGATATAAATGTGATATGAAATATTGATCATAATAAATGAATAGCATATGTGTCTATAGATGACAATGTGAATTAATTAAGTTGTAAAAATATGAATGAAAATGAGATTAAACATCATTTTGGTACATAATTGTATATGTAAGTAAATGAATTAGATATGTTAAATCTTTGTTAATAGAGTGGATAATATAAATGTTAGTTTGATTCTCAAATGAAATGTCATAAGAGAATGATATATTTATATTGAATATGCAAATTTGATTTAGTTGAATTGTAGCATATTTTGATTGAATTCTTATATTGAATATGCTTATTTTGTGACTTGAAATATGGAAATTACCACTGAGTGTATTTGCTCAACGTACGGTTTGTTTTCTTTGTGCACATGTATAGTAGATTCCCAATAGTTCGAGCAGCAGATCCAACATCCAGCAATGGTCCCTAACTCAAAAAAGTTTGAATAAGTTTTGTTTTGTTTTAAGTATGACATGTACTTAGGTTGAGTTCCTTTTCTGGCTTAGTGTGATACTATGAACTTTTGGAATTGGAATTGATATTTTGGAAAGAATTATATGTTGATTTTTGCAACTTAGTTTTTCATAATGTTAGCTAATGTATAAAATGTAATTTTACTGATATGGTAAATGGTAATGAATTTATATATGCATGTTTTCATATGACAAGTAGATTAATGGTTAGTGTGGTGAATTAACTTAGGTATTTGGATGAAAATGATGAAATGAATGGAATGCGTATATATTAGAAAGTGCTATGACTTGAATTTGAAACCATTGGAGACATGTTGTTTGCTGGAAAATATGTTATGGTTTGAATTTTAGTTGATTGGAAATTGCAGGTTGTTGATCATATAACATTTTGCAGAAATAGTTTGTCACGTCATGGCGTCGAGCATATGCCGTCGTGACGAAATCAAACCACCATGCCATGACGTGACGTCGAGCATGGGTCATTGCGATGAGACCTAGTTAGTATGTTGCATCACGATGAAGAACCCCCAGACATCATGACGTTAACCTCAAGTTAGCATTAGAGCTTCCGTAAGCTCGTATAAGACCCGAAAATGATTACGTATCATATTATATACTTATTTTACTTATAATTAAATGTTTAATTTTGTGAATCAGATTATGATTTGATCGTAACTACTCTGGCAACGAGTGTGACATTTTGTACCTCAGACTCAACGATCAAGTTGGGTATGGGGTGTTACAAGAACACTAGAACCTAGGTTGGCCATTGTCATCCATGTTTACCGCACTAAATTGTTAACTAGTAAATCAACAAAGGATGAGAAGATGGTGGTTGTGAAAGTGGTTCACCTTGGTTGGGGCGAAGAGCCACTTAGTATATTGTCCGACAAGGTTGTTTTGCTAGATGGATTTGGATGGTGGAGAAGTTTTTCTATCTTCCTCCATCTCTCAAGTCTTGTGTTGGAGTTTATATATGTGGGACAAATGAGTCCATGTGTCCTGAGCCTATTGACAGTAGAGTTATGATAGTGATGTGATGTCCTAAGTCAAGGATATGATTTCTTAGGACAGTTGGGTAATTAATGATTCTAAGACCCCCATGTGCGCCCAGTGAAGGTGGACTAGCAAGAGTCTTTCATGACTGTAGTCTTAGGTTCACTTGATGTTGAGGTTCACCCAACAATGATATGTATAGGACATGGTTTGCCTATTAAGGACACATGGAGGGGATACATGGAGCAGGCATAACAACTTTCAAAAAATATGATTTTATTTTTATTTAATAAATTATTCTCATTAAATTCACATTTGCATAAAATGTAAATTAATTTAAAAATTCAAAATTTTACTTTAATATTAAAATTAAAAGTTTTTAGGAATAAAAAATATAAATTAAGATTTATTTAACTAAATAACATAAATGTTTATTTAAAGAAGGTATTATAATTTAAGATTTTTTGTAAATATATAAACCTATAAGGGCACGTTTGGTTCGCTGTATTGGATTAGAGGTGTAATGGAATAGAGGTGTAATGGAATAGAGGTGTAATAGCAAATCAACTGTTTGGTTGAATGTAATGGAATAGAGGCGTAATAGTAATCTTGTGTTTGGTTGAATGGAATAGAGGTGTAATAGCATAATGGAAAAAAACTAAAATGACTAGAATACCCTTAGCATAAATTTGTTTTGGTAAATGATTATTGTTATTGTTATTTAAATTTTAATAAGATTATTATTATCAATAATAAATAATTTAATCATATTTAAACATAATTATTATTAAATATATTTTAATTAAAATATATAATTTAATAAAATTCTTAATAATTAGCGAAATTTGTTTAGGTAAATTATTATTGTTATTGTTATTTAAATTTTAATAAGATTATTAATATCAATAATAAATAATTTAATCATATTTAAACATAATTATTATTAAATATATTATAATTAAAATATATAATTTAATAAAATTCTTAATAATTAATATTCTTATATGAATTTACTCAAATCATAATATATGATCTTGTAAAATATAAATTAACATAATTATTATTAAATATATTATAATTAAAATATATAATTTAATGAAATTCTTAATAATTAATATTCTTATATGAATTTACTCAAATCATAATATATGATACTATAAATGAAAATTTGAAATAATTAATATTAAATATATTTTAATTAAAATATATGATTTAATAAAATTTAAAATAATTGTAACTAATAAATTATATTTTATGAATTTGTATAATTTAAAATAATAATTATTACATATAATTTAATAATTAATATTAAATTTCATAAAATTCTTGATAATAAATTTTCTTATATGAATTTATACAATTTAAAATAATTAATATTAAATATAATTTAATAGTGATATATAATTTCATAAAATTCTTAATAATAAAATGTTCTTATATGAATTTACTAAAATCAATATATAACTTGAGAATTATATTCGCATAAACATAATTAACTTATATTAAGAAAAGGTTAGATGAAAATGAAATTGTACATCATAATCCATATGTTATATAGTTTTACAACATCAAAAGTTTGAACATTGATATTTAATGGTGAGAAAGAAATCTTCTGACCCATTCCAATCGGGCAACAGAAGGTAAACTAAAGAAAACAATCATTTGAGTTAGATGATCGGGAATTTTACTCAAAGCATCATACCACTGATCGTCGGTTAAACCTTCAATTGACCATAAGGCTGAATATAAATTTGAAGCTTTCTCTTCCATCTTTTGATGTTCTTCTGACTTCTGCTGAACTACCACCTCGGAGGCAATACTCCTACTGATTTGATCACCAACGGCCTGGATTTTTTCCCCCAACAAAGTGGCAGCCTCATCAAATGAAGAATACATATTATCACGAGCATCAGATTTCTTCTTTCTCTTGTTTGAAGATGAGGAACCCCCTTGGTCTCTATCTCCTCGCGGATCCGTACCAAAAACATCCATGTCGTCTAAAGAGACGTCAGCTTCGCAGTCATAGAATGTGTTTCTCTCTTCATTCATATATGTAGTACGTTCATCCTCAGCATGTATTTCTTCAAGAACATCAGCAGCTGTTTGAGCGTCTTTCCCAGTCGCCCGATCTCTAACGTATATGGCAGTAAGCTGGTTGTAGTAAGGGAAAGAACGATGTCTGAACTGAGAGGCTTCTTTGTGACTCTAAAAAAATGAGGAAATCATATTAGTTATAAGTTTTGCAAAAAAACAAATAAATACTTGAAATACATTTTACCTTTACATAGGATTCCCAAAGCGCATCTTCAAGAACAACGAGTCATTTATGCTCGTCCCAACCAAAACCGCTATTGTTTTGGCCATTAAGCATGTCGTAGACAACTGACCATTCCCTTTTTAGGCACCTAATCCGAGATTCAATATTTGGCTTCGCCTTCAACATTGCTCTTGGTAAGGCCTTTTCTAGCATTTTTTCTAGCTCGTTCAAATAACCGGCCTTGAACCCTAGATCGCATTAAATGTTCCTACATTGTGCAAATCCACCATGCAAGAAACCAAGGCTGCATCTTTTTCTGGAATCCATTTTCTTTTGCTTCCTCGAGAAGCTTGAGAAGAAGCATGTGATTGTGGAACACCTAACATAATTATCTTAAGAAAAAAAACAAATTAACATTATTTACTGTTTTTAATATCATGAATCAAAAGGTGAACAGTTTATAATATTATATCGTTAGTTCAATATCATGAATCAAAAGCTCAATACTAAATTTAATGAAATAACACATGCTGAATGAAAAGATAATTAAATTATAATTCAACAAAGTTTAGTACAATACAGAATTTTATTCAAACACCACCAAAGTTTCATAAACTAGATATATAAAATAACATCAACAAATTAATTGTAACTCAATTTGTCCCTAAACCTAACTAATTTCTAGATGCTTGCCATTCATCGAACATTTGGTTGGCTAGTTCCATCCTCCAAGTAGCCCAAGCATCCGATGGATGAATATTTGTGATATTCGGTTCATCGTCATCCACCACATTAGTAGGTAATCCTTCTCCCACCTCCGCTTCAATGGGATCAATACTCATATGGGTTCGAATAAAATTATGGAGCAAACAACATGCAATAATAATTCTATTGTGCACCCTTACAGGATAAAACGATGGACTCCTAAGTATTCCCCATCTAAGTTTTAATAAGCCAAAGCATCTTTCAATGACATTACGTGCTGAGGCATGTTTCATATTAAAAAACTCTTGCGGAGAACTTGGCTGATAACCCTGACGCCACTCGTTCAGATGATATCGCTGTCCTCTAAATGGTGCAAGAAATCCCTCACAATTTGTGTATCCAGCATCAACTAGATAATAACAACCTATAAAATAATTTTTTAATAAATGATTAATTCAGCACACAAAGTTTGATCTTAATGAATAATTCAAATTCCTCTAACTATACACTTTACCATGAGGAACTTTTAGTCCATGTCTTCTACTAGTGGCATCTCGAAGCACCTGTCCATTGGCAACTGAACCTTCCCAACCAGGAAGAACATAAACAAATTGCATCTCAGGTGTACAAACACCTAGCATATTTGTTGCTATGTCACCTTTTCGAGTTCGATATCTAGGTTTATCAACTGTTGGCACCCTAATCTTGATGTGGGTTCCATCAAGAGCACCTAAGCAATTCTATATCACATGATATAAAACCTTGAGTTAGAATACTAATTTAAATCTAAGTCAACTAAATGTTGTACAAGCTATATATAAAACTCAGTCTAATACCTTAAACCATTTCCACCTTGTGTCAGAAGAATCGGCTGTAATTGGCTCCGACTTTTTAAATAAGACATCTTGTAAGCGTATGACAGCATTTAAAACACTATGAAATGCTCTGCTAACAGTTTCCCCGGACCTTCTAAAGTGATGCTTGATAACTCGATTTTTCAGGTGATGGGAGATGATATGTAAAAACATTGCTACTTGCTCATCAACAAGCATGAACCTTGACGACTTCAATCCCCCTATCGATTCTAACATCTCACATAGTTTAAAAAAGGCAGTTCTATTCATCCTAACTTGTTTAATACAAGTCTCGTCACTAGCATATACAAGCCTCTTCACATAATCCCGTTTTGCATAAAAATCTAAGGTATAGGACCTAATCCTTGGTCTATAAGTCTGTAGGCTAAGGCTGGCACCCATTCTAAATAAGAACCAAATCGCAATTCTACAGATTTCCAACCATATTGTCAATGCAAGACCAATTCTTTTACGCCTCACACTTTGTGCAATTAAAGGCAGACGAGCCATTACTACAACATATTAAAATTAGAACACACTATCAATGAATTGAAGTTGCAATTACACATTATCAAATAAAAATAAACAATACAAATTTAGAACACACAAAGCAAAAAATTATCTACTAAATGATATCGTTGCAACAAAGTTAGAGATTTTGGTTGGCCAAATTTTTTTTAACAAAAAAAATCCTAAAAGGATTAAATTGTATTACTAAATAATTAGAAGGTTTAATACTGCAATAAATCTATTTTATTCAAGGAAGCTAGATCCTCGCTTACCCTCCCTTATATTAACTATAGTAATTAAGGTATCAAAACTTGTTTATTTTGTAAAGCAACAAATTTTGTGGTATGATTGAGAAAAATATTTTGTTAAGCAACAAGGTTTGGGTTTGTTTTAGTACTTTATTTAATAATAATGTTAATTGAAAAATCATACATACGACTCCATTTTATGATTTCACATTATTGACCACTTTGAAAACAAATTTATATATAATTTTCCTTATTTTAATTATTAAAAAGGGTTCAATAAATATGAATTTGGAGACCCAAGTTTAATTAGATTTTCTTCACATGGTAGGTTCAAATGTGAAAATATTTTCTAAGCAACATTATTTATTTTTATAAGAATGAGGATTTGCTTTAATAATCTTCTTTCTCTTGTTTTAAAACTTTTATAACATTTTAAATTTAAATTTATTTATTAAAATATTAAATTTCTTGATTTTAATAAAATATTAAAGTCCTTATTTTAAATATTGATTAGTCCTTATTTTAATAAAATATTAAAGTCCTTAATTTAATTATTGATTAGTCCTTATTTTAATAAAATATTAAAGTCCTTATTTTAATTATTGATTAGTCCTTATTTTAATGAAATATTAAAGTCCTTATTTTAATTATTGATGTAATTATTTAAAATCAAATGAATCAACTAAAATTTACTAATAATCGAGTGCTTATTTATATAATTTAGCAAAAATATTATAGAATACAACTTATTTTAAAATATATATTTTATCAAGGAATGTTTAATTTTTTTTCGAATTTGATTTTCCGAGTTACAAGATCCCATTAGCTATAAATAATGTATCATTTTATCGATTATATTAGAATTTTAACTTCCACTCTCAAAATAACTTTGATTATTATTATTTATGATTAATAAAATATAAACTTATATATTAAAGATAATGTGACATTAGGAAAACCAAAGAGACAAATTTGTATAATATGGAATCCATTATAAACATAAAAGGCCCTATCTATTTTGTTGATTTTCATTCACTGGCATTCAATATTCATAGTTGAATTATATCAATCACATCTTATTTATATAGAATTAAATGCGGATTGTGATCCCACTTAATTTCAAATTTATAATATTCTTTATATTATTTGAAAATCTTAAACAAAATATCGACATTAACGTACTAATAAATTACAACTTTACTAGTATATGTTAATGGACTTCAAATATTTTATTTTCATATGGAAATATAGGTCTTCTTTTGTACTTTTTAAAACTGTTCAAAGAAATTGACCAAAACAACCAATTTACTCATATTTCATATTAGAAAGGACCTTTATAATACTTTTAGTAAAACTTCAACATTCTCGAAGATAAATGTAATATACTTGAGTTGAATTCAAATAGTAATAAGTTTAAATCGAAATTAACTCCTCGATGTTTGACACAAGCGTTTATAATCAGTTTATAAATTTTAACACCGAAATTAACCGATTTTAATTGGTGTAAATGAAAACATATCATCAATCACATGTTTTGATTTAATCTCCATTTTAGCAAATCAGAAAAATCCAATTTTTATTTTAAGATCTAAATTTATTATTATCTTAATTCACTTATATAAATTTACTATCAATTATTATTAATAGTGAATTATCAACCAAACGGTTTAATCACGTGTATCTCATGTATCTAAGAACACAAATAATGAACATGTCCTGCAAGTAACTCGTTTTCATCACTAGCATATCCATTTTCATATTCTACTGACTAACAAATCAAGAACAAATCAAGTAAATTGTTTTCATATTCTACTGACTAACATAAACAAATTCAATTTCCAGCAGACAATCAAAACAATTTCCAGAACAAATCAAGAACAATATCAAAACAAATGCAACAATTTCCAGTTTCATCTTCTAGTCACTAACAAATCAATACAAATCAATAACATTGTCCAGCAGACTATCAAAACAATTTCCAGAACAAACCAACAAAATCGAAATCGCCTATAAATTCTTCAAATATGAAGCAAGCAATCTCATATTTCCAGTCAAACAGGCTGACTTTGAATAGAAAACCATGGTCACACACATCTTAAAACAATACAAGGCCTGTTACATTAAAATATATAAATCCAAAACTGCTAAGATATATATATCTAAATGGCAATGGCCAAAACTGCTAAGATTTAGCTTTTATTTTATGCAAAATGATACAATATAAATAAAACTTTAAACTGAAGCCAACAAATTTTGACATCTAAGCTAAGGGATCAAAGATTAGATCCATTTTGTCCACTACTTTTGAGACCATGCATGCAATGCATGTATATCTACCCCTCCCTACACCAAAAACCATATATGCTAAAATGCCATTAAAGTCTAATCGCCTATTTCTTTCCCATTATTTATCATATTTACAAGATTTAATCAGACATAAGCAAAAATCTATGAAATTAATCCCAGCACTGTATCTTCCTGTGCTAAATGATGAAGAACATAATAAACGGAATCAATGATAACAGAGACCGAGATAACAAATCTATATTTCAATCATATACATGCACAACAGATGAAGATAAACATCTCTTTTACTTCAATGATATATGATGACTCAAAGGGAAATAAACAGCAATAGAAACATGCAATCGGGGAAACTAACCTGTACTGACTTGATCGGGGCAGAGATATATGAAGAACAACCTGTAATCGGAAAAGGGGAACCGATTAGGTTAACAGTGCAATAATCGATGAAGAAATCACTACACTAACAAGGCAGTGATTCGAATCTGCTAACATGCAGAAAAAAGCTAAAGACACTACAAGGCAGCCATTGAAACTAATTACAGAGAGAAAAATAGAGTTAGAAAAGAAAAGAAAAGAAAAAAGAGAGTTGAAACTCATTACAGTGATTCGAAACCTTTACCTTTCAGTTGCAGTAACCTGGAGACCCACCAACTGAGAGCAATCGAAAGAGTGACAGAGAGAACAAGAAAAGAAAAAGGTCGACTGGTTGAGAAGGCAATCGAAAGAGTGGCAGAGAGAAAAAGAAAATAAAAGAAATGGAGGGAGCAAATCGGCAGAAAAGAGGCGTAATGGACTGGGAGCAAATCGGCAAAAAAGAAAAGCAAAGAAACAAGGAAGGAAATCGGATGAAGGAACAGAAGAGAAACAAAGGGGATCGGGGGAGGGTAAATCAAGGAGGTGATGCTGAATCGGTAGCTAATCTGGGCAAAAGAGGGGGAATAGAAATCGGTGGTTTTCACCGATTAGGAAGGTAATGGATTACACGCGTATTACCAATACATCAAACCAAACGACGGAATACAGCCGGATTAGGTGGGGCCCACCGATTAGGGGATAGCCAATACACCAAACCAAACATGCTGTAAAAGTTAAACATCACATTGTGCAAAAAAAAAAAAAAAAAGGTTTACTATCATGTACCATTTTTTTTAAATGTTTTATTGGCTTGTAAAAGTAAAGGTTTACTATCATGTACCATTTTTTTTTAAATGTTCTATTTGTTTGTAAAAGTAAGAAGGGTTAAAATTTAAAATTTTTAACGCATGGTACTTGGATTTCGGGGTACTCTAAATATATTGGTTGTTGTTCAACACTTAACGTTGAGCTTTGGAGGATGTGGTTGAGATGGACGGTTTGGTAGCTGTCCATTTGATCCAAGCGATGTTTCGAGTTACATATATATTTAGAGATATTGTTCAACGTTCTTAGATTATTCGAGTTAGATATATCTTTAAAAAAAGAAACCGAGTTACTGATGGTATGGCAGCAAAGACGTTTTTAAGACCTTGAGATAGATGTATGCAATTCCCGAATAAATTTTTTAAAAAATTTAATGATGATTGTGCTGAAGTGGCTTCAGCTCGACTAGTCTAACATAATTGTATTCTTCTCGTACAAAAGAAATCGAAATTTTTGGCATACGAAAAGATTGATGTAAACGAGATAAGTGATATTTTCATTTAAAAATAGAATTTGGGCGTTAATGACACGTGGTTTACGTATATTATTTTTTTTCCATTAATAAGACAAAAACTTGTTGGCTATGAAAGGTATTTGATTATTGAAGGGTAAGCACATTTGTTTACTTCGATGTTGATTTTAGGAGAAAAGCAAATCAATACTTACTGGTCCTATTTTTATTTTTTGTTTTAAATTCAGTGTTCTTCGATTATTCTTAACACTAAGGATCAATAATTAACACAATATATTATTATTCTATTGTTTCATTTAGATGGTATACAGCATCATGAAATTGTTGCATATTTTGTTTTTCTAATATATCTTAAAAGATATGCATCACCTTAAAATCTAAAAATTTGTGTGTAGGTATTTAATAATTAAATTTGTGTGAAAATTTGTGTCATGTTTGAGTAATTAATGTGTTTAGTGTAATTGGAACATCCTAATTATACTATCTAATTCTTAGGGTTGAAATTGAAATAATTAGTAGATAATTACAATCAAATCTAATTATATTTGTACATTGTTTGAGTTCAAAACTTTTTATACAATAATAATAATTTTAATTTTAGGATATATAATATTTAATATATGTTATTATACTAATTTCATTCAAATAATTTAAAATTTTTATTGATGGGAGATATTTCCTATATATTTTGGCTAATTAAATAATTAACTAAATTACATAGTATTTATTATTTATTCTTTATACTTGGTCAATAATCAATGGACGATAACAATGGTTATATGTTTAATGTTAGAGAAAGAATAACTCAAAACTACAGAATACTAAAGTAATTAGATTAATATTTTCTTATTAGTTTGATTAGTAATCATATTGTCAAATATTGGTGGGACTATCATATTTTATACAATATTTGGATTTTGGATTTTGTTAAGTAATTAGGAAATTTTTTCTTCAGTATTATTGGTAACTTTTATAATAACTAATATCATTTTAGATTTTAAAATTGTGTCCTTATGTATTTATAATTTATAGTACTTAAAAATATGATGTAATTATATTTTATTAATTGAAAAAAGGGAGAGTATAAGGTAGAGTTGTGTTCATCGTAAACTACTTGAGACACAAGAGGTTTGTCTTCTTTTTTCCCTTTGAAAAAGAAATTCAGTAAAATCAGCATGTAATATATTAGTCAGATGTGACTTACAACTAGAATAAATTTGAAAACTCTGCAACTTCAGATGATTAATCAAATCTTGAAGTTTTTGTCATGGACTGATAGCAGACAGCTTAAACCAAGATTTCAGTCTCTAATTGGCCGCCTTTAAAGAAGTTAAAAGGTATGGTCGGTATGCATAAAACATGAGAGAAGGGAAGTTTATAAGGTTCTCATACCATTTAAAATCAAGCCATCTATGCATTTTTTTATTTTTACTGAGTTTAGAACGTTATTAATTAAATTCAATTTGAAATTTTGTAAAATCTAATAATTCAGTTGAACTAACTCATTAAAATAAATGTATATCTGATGATATTTTGACATAAAATCTCAAAATTTTCAAATTTTCTCGTTTTTAGTAAAACAAGAATTTATTGGAAAAAAGCATCTGTTGCGTGATAGATGCATTTATACTCGCATATTAATGATTTTTACAAAGATAAAGATGTTTAAGAAATCAAAATTGTGATAACAAAAAATGCCATTTCATCATGTGGGCTAACATTGCTGGACTAGACCGTCCTTGGCAGTTGGCCCAAGACGAGCATTTACACTTTTGTGTGAAGGAACCCCTGCCAAAATAGAAATATAAAAATTTTTAATTTTAAAAAATTAATTAAATGTGACTTGTCGGATTGGATTCTCTTACGTTCGTTTTTGTGTTTACTGCTTCTTGGATCTACAACTCATTATAAATTAATTAAAATATAGAGAAAAACATTCATAAAAAAAAAAATACGACATAAGAAATACATGCACCCAAAAACTCTTTTTTTTTCCAAGTATATTCTTACTATGAACACAATATTTGCAAACAACAAACCAAAAGATGACTTTTTATTCCTAATATAATTTTGTAACTTCCAAAATAACTTAAGATACAAAAAAAAATAACATTCAAAATAACCTCCAAACAAATGTTAAACACAAAATTATAACATGAACAATTTGATATTAAATTAATTCCTTTCTCAAAGAGCATGGCTTTACTTTTGACAAATTTATCTAGACAACGCCATGCGATGCAAACTCCCCAATCTTTGGTGGTAGAGGGTTATTCCGAAGACATTATTATGATTTGTCAACAGCTTATTGGTGAGTATTAATGCACATGTTTAGAGCTATGTTGTAGTCCCACTTTACACTATAAATTTTATTCTGGTTAAAGTGCCAAATTCGACAATCTAGAGGCTTGTGAATATTAACAGGGATCTTTGAGATTCCAATTGCATTATAAGGAATCAATAATTCCTCAATCAAGCTTATGTCCCATGAGTTGTCTTCCCTATGAAATAGCTGCACTTTCAATTCTCCATGCATGGTAAGGGTGTTAAATCAACATAAAAATTACTTGACTGAAACACACCAACAATGTCAAAAGTCATAAAAAAATAAAATTTAAATTATTTAGCATTGGCTAAGAACTGGAATGAGTTGATATAACTTTTACCAATATGATTCCGATTACCATAGTGTTTTCTGTTGAGTTTGAGAATAAATATAAAATATATTTTATTTTTAAATTATTTTTAACATATTTAAAATATTATATTTTTTATATTCATACCAATAATTTTAAAAACTTTATTGGCATGTAACATAGACTTGATATGATTATTGATTGCGGAGAAGCAGAAAGGCTTACCTGCCGGTTTGCCAGTTAGGCCTGCTACACCAGCCAATATCCACTACCATACAGATTATCCTTGTTTAGGAAGACGACTAGTGATTCTAAGCATTGGTGGGTTTTTTTTTTTTTTAATTAAAATGTCTCTGTAATTGATAAAGATCAATTTTTTGAGATCTGTTATTATCTTCTCAATAATATTGTATTTTAGGTTTTTTTTTATAAATAAAATGTATATTATTTAAAATTTGAACCTTTTAAAATTGATGTCGTGTCTTTAGCCTTCATAGATACATCATCAATTATATTTTCAAGCGATGATTAAAAGTAAGTAAATTGTAAGATAATAAAATGAAGTGTTGTAACCAGCCATAATCCACTATCAAAAATAAAATGCTTAATGTCTTTTTCCTTCCTCTGCTAAAACATTAGCAAATTAATGACTTAGATGAGAAGTAATCAATGTCACAAGGCTTGTACGACTTGTATTATTATCAAGTCTTTGAGAAGTAATCAATGTCGCAACACTTGTAAGACTCGCGTTAGTATTATTAAGTCTTCTATTGAAATTTAATTTTAATATGGGTCTACTAAATTTTCTTCTTCTTCTTTTTATTTAAGTTTTGCTCATCTTAAAAATAATAATTTGATTCTTTTAGTTTTATAATTAAATAGAAAATGTACATTTTAGCCCTTCAAAAAAAATCAATTTAAAACATTTTAACATAATTTTTTTAACTTTAACCTCTCTAAAATTTTATAATTTTAACTTCAATATCTTGGTTTCTCTGCTGAATTTTAGTCCTTAATACTAACTTGAACCCTCTCCAACGAATAACAATAGTGATGCCCTAAAATGAAAAATTGTTTATTTAGTCTTTTTAAAAATTTTAAAATTTTAAATTCGTAAAGATAAAATTTTACTTTGACTCCTCAAAAAATTATAAAATTTTAATTTAATCCGGCTAAATTTTTACCTTCCTACAAAAGTTTTATGAATTCCCCCTGATGTTCATCTAAACACTCTTTGGTTGAAGGGCTCCAACTCTAAAAAGAAAGTTGTTTTGAAACGCAAACCCTTCTCCTTTTCTCTAATTTCAAACATCTCTGAACCCCTTTCAAAGATCAAAATTAAGAGGGTCCCTTGGCTTATTTCCCTACCAATCCCGACTTAGCCGAAGAATCCATGGCTATGATAGAGGAGAAAGGTCGTTCACGTATTGACTATAAACCCATTAGCCAATATTGTTTATAATTTATAACCTTTTCTTAGCGGCTACTTAAAGACACCCAAAAATTATTAGGATGGTTGATTCCCCCATTGTTCCTAAAAGGTCATTTTTGCAGATTCTTTTTATAGTACAACTTCAAATTTACAAACTTTGAAAAAAAAAAATTATGATTTCCCATCTAGTATCTTTGATTATAATATCAATTCAAAACAAAAAGTATGTTGTCAACAACATAAGAAAACAATGGTTAAAACTCTTTTACATTTTAATGATGGATCAGAATTTAAATTTTATTGATGTAATTCTCTTTTTGCAATTTGTAACTTTGACTTTGTTAAGAAAAAATCAAAATATATTTCTCTGTAACTTTGACTTTGTTAAAAATGTTGAGGAAATCCATTTTTGCATTCACTAAACAAGGTGGGTTATAAAGAGACATCACTTCAATTCACTTGCATCCAATTGACTTGAAAAGCTATGGCTACTCTCTCTCTCTTTAAAGCTCTTTTAAAAGCCTTACTTTTCCTTTCAATTATTCTGGTTGATATCCTTCCCCTCTCAATCCTCGTGTTTTTCTGCATATACTAAAACGTATCTTCCTGTAAAGTAGTCAGTGTATAAAACGTGTAATTCAAGCCTGTTGCATGGTTATCTGAAATATAGTATCAAGCAGCCATATTCAATAATCCAAATGGGGCGCTCTTGGGACACCTTGATATATTCAACATCCTTAGCTGATGTGCCATTTGTAATTTGGTTGTGTATAAAGTTGGTAATCACCAAGTAGCAGCCTTTGGCTCTGTAACAACAGGAAAATGAAAATGAGAGAAAATACATGATAAATGATTAAATGTAATGGAATATTTGGTTAATAGAAAGCAAAATTAATGCATACATACATGTCTACAGCTGAACTCTTACTCTCTGCAACCAGCACCCTTAGCTTTCACTACCTTCTCTCTGTTCTCTGCCTATTTAGGTGAACCAGCTTCCTTCTGATCACCACAACCTCCTCCTTATTTATTCCTTGTACTTAGTATCAACAGAATATATGTTGAATCTAGATATCTTAAAAGAAAATTGGAAAAAGGAGTCATGGTACCATAGTTTACAAAATTAGATTTTAAAGGTGCTTTGGAGAAGTTAGATAGTGAAGTCAAAAGTATGATAGCCAAAATAATTGTTGCTTTCTGTTTCCAACTTCTCCCTTTATAAAGCACATTGGCCTTGGCTTCCTTTCCTAGCCTTCCTATACCTTCTCTATCTTCCCTTTCCCCTCTTGCAAATGTCTCAAGTCTTCTCAAAATCTCCAGAACATTGTGCCAAGCAAGGAGGACTAACCATTGACAAATCCTATAAGAAATTATTCTTTGCCTTCTCTTCATTTTTTTCCATAGTTTTAGCCTTCATATTCCTCATCTGGCTTACCCTTCACCCAGCAAAGCCTCAGTTCTCCCTCAGGGAAGCTGATATATACCAACTCAGCCTCTCCGGCACTCACCTTCTCAACTCCTCTATCCAATTCACCATGCTCTCCAGAAATCCGAATAAAAAGGTTGGTATTTACTACGATGAGCTACAAGCATTCGCTGCATATAAAGGCCAACAAATTACTTTTGACAGCTTTCTTCCACCTTTCTACCAAGGACATGAAGAAAGCAACCTGTTAACAACATCTTTACAAGGAACAGGGCTGCCTGTGGCTCTGTCGTTTGGTTACGAAGTCGAACATGACCAGACTGCCGGGAGAATAGTCCTGAACCTGAAGGTAAATGGGAAGCTCAGGTGGAAGGTTGGGACTTGGGTTTCCGGCCGATATCGCTTCAACGTTAACTGTGTTTCTATTATGTCCTTTGGACCTAATGCCCCAACAGCTCCATTGAGTTCAAATCAAGCGGCTCAGTGATCCACCGCTGTGTGAGATGATGTTTAACTATATGCTTGAAAGCTATTTAGTTCTATCTTTATCAGCTTGATGTTCTATAATTTTCACTGTTATATGAACTGTATGTATTCTCTGAATTGATAATTTATCAGAAAGATTGAAACTTAGGGATTGTAATGCGACAATTTCTGCTTTGCAAGTGCCTGGCTGAGTATGAAAAAGAAAATGAAGGTTCATAGTTTATTTGTTTAGTGTAAAATTATGTGTATATATATTTATATGAGGAGAGATTGTTTCACCATTGCTCACCTAATCAGTTGCAATAATCCTGAACATCAAGTAGCTCAAAACTTCACAGAAAGTTCCTTAATATCTATGCTGGATGTTACCAGTGTATTTTGCTAACTACCATTCAAAGAGAGCAAGAGGGTTCCACATCAAGAACCATAGGACTGTATTGTATTTAGCAGTTCTTCTCACATCAGACGTAAAACCAAGCAGCGATCGAAATTTCTTTTCGATCAAAGATGTAACTTAGTTCGCCTTGTTAGAACTAAACTTAACTTTGAGGCTGATTCAGGCAAAACTTGTGTAGGTCAAAATCCACAAAGACCATTCTATATGTTCCTAAATCCTACTCACTTACAATTGTACAAAACTCAGCAATCAATGTTATGCTCCAAGGAGTGAGCAAGCTCAGTGTGAAAGTTTGAATACAAGAAACAGTTCACCAATTCCACTTGCTTCTTGTCAATTACAAAATCAATTCCTAATTAAAGACGAACGTGGTTCAACAATCTTAACTTCAGCGAAACTTGAAGAGATTTGTATATACATATAGAGTTCAAATATTCTTCTTTACTACACGAAGATAGCTACTTTTAATTCTTTAGCATCTCAGCTTTAACCTCGAATAACAAGAAAAGGGAAATCTATAACCTTTCTATTTGATGCCAAGTAATTCAACCAAAATTTCGCATCCATTCAGGAGCAAAGAGAATCAGAACAAACCCATTCCCAATAATGCTTCCTTACAGACACCGCTTTCTCCAATCCCCTTGTCCCATCAACATCCTCGTACTCTTCCTTTTCTTCAGTAACAAAATCTTCCTCAGGCAAACCTTCTACCCACGCATCTACCGAATGTAAAACATAACGTGCCGGCAGCCCTGGATACGACGCCGAATTTCGCTCCTCCAGTTTCTTTCGATAAGACCCTGGCACAATCCTCACGATCCTGGAAGAACCAAGCTCCTCTTTTACTGCTCGAGCCACGGCTTCTTCGGTAGTTTCATGGGGCTTCATTTTCTCGGACAACGGCCTAAACCGATCCCTAAAACTACCGTCCGACAATTCTTGTCGAGATTCGACGAGGACAAGGTTACCTTTACCGAGTATACGAACCGTAACGACATTAACGGTACGGAGTGGAGGGGAGGAGTCGACAAGCGATGTCTCACCTTCGGAAAGTTCCAGCCAGAGGTTGTGGAGGTTTTTGGTTCCAGGTTTGACCCCCCAGGAGTCCAGCGAGTCAGAAGACAACCGGGGTTTGAGCCAATCAGAGAGAGCCTGTGGGGTTGCAAAGGATGTCCTGGATTGGGATGTGGTGGTCATTTTGGGAAACCGGCGTGGGTTTGGGGGGAAAGGAAGGAATTTGCGGAAGAGGGTATGGTTGGGTTTAGGGGAAGAGAAGAGAAAAAGCAGGGAAACTGCAGTTAGGAATAGGTCAGGCAGAGTAGTTATTGGCTTGGCAGGACCCAAGCTAGATTTCGTGTTATTTTGGGCATTGTTTAACGATTCTGGCGTCTTTGACATGTTACTGCGTGTTGTGTCTATGTACAAGGAAGATGCGTTTCAGGGATGATCAATGATCATGCCCATTTGGAGGAACAGAACTGAAGCTGAAGAAAAGAAAAAGAATGTTTGGGTTTTGTTGGTTAAGGTTTTGCCTTGGAAATTAAGCGGTGGAAATTTTGAGATGATCAGATAGATTGATTATTCTGTTCCATATTCCTTGTCTGCTACGATTTTTTGTGCCATAATTCCCAAGACTAACGGTCACGGTCAAATCGCTCTGTTCCTGTCTGTTTATCAGTCTTTGATGAGCCAACACCACGAACATATAGTAACGTTTTCCACAGTTCGGGCCCAAAGCAAATCAATATCGGGCTTCTCTTGTTTAATCATGCAGCATCACTCTTTTCCTATTTTCCCTTCATGCAAATTCGAAATCATTTTCTATAATCTTTTAAAAGTTGCTATTTATAAATAGAAGTTTAGCCAGATTAGAGTTATATATATATATATATGATATCAATAACCAAATTCAATCAAAATCCAAATATGCATTCGAGTCTCATATTTGTTGTGAGGACCTAACAAATAATTGCAGATTAAAGCTGGTCTTACAAAGTACTAACAAAATTATCAGCCAATAAAACTGATTCTACAGTTTTTAACTCCCACCTAATTACAAGCGTGAGCATTATATGCAACAAAAATGAGAGTTGAATACATTTCAAGCAGGAAACCTCAAACTTTGAGAAGCTGCATTTTGTTGGAGAAGGCAATGGCAATCCAATCTGGCTGAGCAGCAGACCACTGCAACTGATTAATTTCGGAACTAGCCGAGTACATAGACAAAGGACCGATTCCGTTAGGCCCAGCTACAGTTGGCAACTCCCAAATAAGGGCATGCGTATCATCCCCTGCAGAGCAAATGTGCTTACAGCTCTGGGGAGCCCAAGCAATCGCATTGACACTGGCTCCATGTCTATCCAACTCAGCCACCGGCATAGTAGGCGACCTTATGTCCAAAATCACAACTTTATTGCTATCCATTAGTGTCGTAGCCATATACCTCAAATCTTGTTTGTTCCAAGCTAATCTTAACAAAGGGGTGTCCGGTTGAGGGCTTTCGTAGATGATGGTTGAGTGTTCTTTGTCCCTTAAATCGAAAATCCTTAGGGACCCATCAGCGGAAACGGAACCGAAAACTCTAGCTTCACCCCAAGCGATGTCATAAACCTCTTTGTCGTGAGCAATCAATTGGGTTTCCACAACGCCTTTTTCGATGTCCCAAATGGTGCAGGTGGTGTCGATGCTGGATGTTCCGATTCTATTGGGTTCAACGTCGTTCCAATCGAAGGAAGTTAAGGGAGCAGAAAACTCGCTGGTTTTGCTATTGTCGAGAATGGAGATAAGTTCGATAGAAGAGTGCCCAACTTCCCAGAGACGGAGGTAGTCACCGGATGAAGCGAGGAGGTCGGAGGAGGAAGAGAAAGGGGATTTCCGGTGGGGTTGGAACATAAGTTTGGTGGGTGGGTAAGGGTGGTCGAACGACAAAGATGGGTGGGTTGTGAGGGTAAGTGATTCAGGGTCGAAAGAGATTATGTGGACTCTGTTAGCGTAATCTTCGATGAAACTGCCGAGAGCGATGCGTTGGTGGTTGAGATGGGTGACGGCGGGCGTGGAAGATAAGGCCATGGCGTAGAGTGGGTAGGGTGATTCGTAGGTTACGGCGTTGTCGGATCGGAGGTGGGATTCTTGAGTTGAATTCTCCATTGGATTTTTTCCTCTAGGGAGAGTTCAGCTTAGTTTGGAGATATTAGGAAAGGATTAAAGTTTGCAGGGTGATTTTGTAGGAAAATGGAAGTTGATGGTAAGGAGGCATCCTCAGTCGTCTCGTAGCATTGTTTGAGTTAGGTTTGACTTTTCGCTTGTAAAATTGGGTATCACCTGTCATTCAGCGTATCCAATTGAAACCTGGTCAATGTTCAAGAAATGAGGCGAGGATGACCATGGACTTTTTCTTTTTTTGCAAGCAGTATTTCGTTTTAGTTTTCTTTTCGAAACTGAACCGTTTAATTACCAAAATAACTCAAGTGTAAAATCTTGTACAAGAATGGCTCATTTTCTACTGTGCACAACGATGTCACTATATCTATTGACGGCACCACTCCTAATCATTGACTCACTCATAATTGGCCTTTTTTAAAATAAAATAAATTTTATTATTCCCATTGGCAACACCCGTTTGTATTTTCGTACATACCCACTAAAAATACGAGTATTATAGGAGAAAAAGAAAAAGAAAAAATATTTTAATGGGTGTCGCCCTTCTCTTTAGCTACATCAGATGAATTTATAAAACAAAATTTTTGGTGTCGTCGTTCTTATTGGCGGCACCGGTGGAAGATCAACATATGTTGAAGTGACCTGCCACAATTTATAATGGCAAATTAAGTACTTCCCAACACTTAAGGAGTTTGTTTTTAAGTTATATTATGTTATTTTAATGTATTTTTAGTTTTAGTAGCTTAGATTTAATTATTAGCAAAATAAGCATTTTTACCCATTTTTCTAATGTTTCAATAACCCGTTACGCCAATGCGGGTCTAGGGAATGACTAATAGGATACTTGAGTGTGTAGGGTGTCATTTTAGGCCAAAAATTACAAAGAATGACTACTGTGTTACGACACAGGCATGCAATGTCGCGACACAAAACTTCGAAGCCAAAAAAGAAATCCTGAGGCGAAACAGGGTGTGCATGTCGTGACACAGAACTCTGTGTTGCAACACAAGACCCTTGTGTCGCGACACAAGCTTTTGCGTGACCCAAAAATTCCTGCGTACGACGACTACGAATTTTAAGGCAATTAGGGGTCTTTTCTAACCTAAAACCCTAATTGAAATTATAATTGAAAGGACACTTTAGTCTTTTCAATTTTTACCTAGTTTTTGCCTATATAAACAACCTTATAACCTCATTTGGAGAGGAGTCGACGTAGCAAAATAATTTTATTTCTTCAGTTTTCTTTAGTTTTTAGTTTTATGTTTTCGTAGTCAAAGTTCTTCTTGTTCCAATGTGAAAACGATTGTGAGTAGGAATTGCTCTGAAACTGCACTTCTATTTATTTATTCATGAGCATTTTCTTTATTCTTTTTTTTATTCCTTTGTTTATATTTTTTAACCTAATCAATTAACACTTAGATGTCACTATTTTTGGAGCTGAACCAATGAGAAAATGATGACTCAACCTACATCGCAAAATCTTCACGACAAAATGGGTAGTCTCTTCTCTTATCTTTTTGGGTGCACATTAGGGACAATGTGTCAAATAAAGCGTGGGGGTGACATGAAATTTTTAAATTCTTATTTAGTATTTTATTTAGTATTTTTAAATTTTTGCCTAGTATTTTTAGTTAAATTTTTTATTGTGTGCTTTGTTTGTGCTTAAGCTTATAGAAATACAAGTGACTTATTAGAAGCATGTAAATAGAATTTTGTGTATAAATTAAAATTTTAGTTTGATAATAACTAATTATAGGTTGTTTAATTTTAAACTAATTAGTTCAATTTTATTACACTATGAATAGGTAAAAGTGTTTAATTAAAGTATTTTAGTTTATTTCTTCTTTGTAATCGAAATATTTCATTATTCCAATAAATTGGTTTACTACCCCGTTCTCTATCCAATATAAATCCACGATTATTCTAATCTCGTTTTTTTATTCAATCGTGTTTTTCACATTATTTATTCAATTGAGATTGAGATTATGAGTAACATGAGTGACCAAATCCCTTAGGAGAGATTAACGAGTGGATGGGGATGTGATTAACGAAGGATTAAGGGTTTCTTGAAAGGATTGGTTGGTATAAATACGTGTTCTTAAACCCTAGGCTTGACAACCCTAAGAAGTCATCATAGGTTAAAAGAGATCGGAAGACAAGTCGAATAGAGTAAATCGTAGTTTATCTTGGTTGAGAAAGTGAGGTTGGGAGATAAGTGAGTATCAACCAGTCGATTAATTAGTTAGAGGTCGAAAGGTATAAGTGGTTAATCGATAGCTAATCCACCCTAAACCCTAATATGAAGTTAATTATAATCCTGAAGCGACTTAATCTCCTTGATTGGTTTATTGATTTTAGTCGTTTGTCATTTTTCTTGTTTATTTATATTAGCTATTTAAATTCTTTCATTAATCTATTTTATTATTTGTCGTAATATAAGAATTAATTACTATTACTTAGACTTATTATTGTAAAAAAGTTTTTATAGATTTATTCCATCCTCCCTTGGGTACGATCCTCAAAATACTTCCAAGTATTTCGTTGTAAACAATACTATATTACAATTTGACTTGTACAAAGCGAGTGTGAGCTCCCTTCGAATCAGAAAATTTTTCACAAATTACCAGTGAGACAATTTCACAATTTCTCTAAACTTAATCACTTTAATATTAAATTAATATAATACTTATCAAGATAAATACTATATTAAGTTTAATATTAAATCTATTAAATTAATAAAATGTTTATCTATAAGATAAATATTAAATTTAATTTAATATTAAGATAGTTACTTTAATATTAAATTAATAGAATACTATTAAGATAAGTATTAAATTAAATTTAATATTAAATCTATTAAAATAATATTATTTTTGGAATAGTTAATTTGAAATCAAATTATCCAGTAGACTCCCAGTAGGAGTGTGATTCTTCCACTGCTTAACTGTCGAAGGATCACCCGTCGGCCACCGAAATGCCACTATCGTCGCCATTGGCACCGTCGTGTTTGGTGGTGCCATTGCAGGTTCAACACCCTCATGGATCCCCAAGCCAATGACAACTTGACCAGTCTGATCCTGCCATCGGTTGGATCGTCGACTCAATTTCACAAACTTGGCCCGGTTCGACCAATTTTTAGGTCTCTGTCTTGGTTTTGGGTTTTCGAGCCCAATTTTCAATCTCAGGTCCAATTTTCAAGTTCAATTACCATTAGGCTAATTGTTTGACTTGAAAATTAATTTCCAAAAAAATCATATTTATTTTAATTAAATTGATTAATTTAATTTTACTTGATCAAAATTAATTTTCCCAAAAATCACTTAAATTTTCCAAAATTAATTTTTCAAAAAAAAATTCTTTAATCAAATTCTCTAGTTAAACAATTCTCACGACCGCCTAACTAAATTTCACATAGAATAAATCGACTCAATTAAATTATTTCCAAAGCCATAGAATTTTCTTCTGATTCAAATGCAATCTGATCGAGCTTTTGTTGTGCTAGCGAAGGGACCAATCAGACATATACAATTATGCTCTAGTAATTGCAATTATGACGAGAAGTATCGTTCCGATAATTCACAATTTACTTAATCATGGAGTCAGTCCACAAGAAGTATAATGATTGAAAACTCCTTATTCTATACTCTCTATGAAAGCAATTCATCCAACTACTTTGTCTAATGACCTCATCATATGTGTTACTCTCATATGATATCCTTGATTCCTTTAAGTTAAATACGTTCACTCAATACAATCCTATTTTATCTCATTGTCACCATTATGTCTTCTTAATGATTAGTATGACCACTGTCAACAAAAGACCGTCATAAATTCCTCATTAGAGAATAAGCAACTCGTGGACATGTTTCATATTTATCAATCCACATAATGCAAATAAAAGGATATTGTTAACTCTTTAATCGGGCTATGAATTTCACTGTTGCTAGTAAAGCCATGCCACACACAAGTTATATACCCAAGATACTGACTATGGGCTTGATCATCTTTAAAGCATAAGCCTCCACTTATATCAAAGCACGTGAGTTGCATACGCATGGTTAGTGACTAACACAAGATTTAGGTAAATTACACCATGAACGTCACAAGTGAATTAATTCACAAATAGATTCAAAATTAATTCATCTTGGGTTCAGTCCAATGTATCATTCTTCCAATTAATACATCTATGTCTCTACCTATAGAGTCAACTGTTCTGATAGCCAAGACTAGTCATCTCTCCAATTGGAATTGTAGATGACATAATAATCCTTCTAAGTATTTGAATCAAATGCTCACTTTGATTCTTTTACGGGATTATAGACTCGTTTAGATTATCTACTAAAGTAAGTTATTTTTCTCGAATGTAAACATTCTTACAATGTCACTTATAATCTTTAATAAGCTAATATTTTCTTGTTACAATTTCACTATACATGCAAAACATGAAAGACAGAAACACAAAAGACATAATAATGAAATGTGAAATTAGCTTTATTTATTTATTCATCGTTCAAATACATAGAAAACAATTACATGTTTACCATAATATGGAAACATTTCCCAATAATCTCCCACTTGCCCTAATGAAGTAAATGTGTCATGTTTCACATTCCCATATCCTCAACATGTTTTTAAAACTCCTAGTTACAAGAGTTTTAAAAAACGAATCCGCAAGGTTATATTCAGAAGCTACTTTAACCACATCTACTATTCTTGGACATGTGGAAAGCATAACATACATAAGACTTCCAATTGTCGAAGCATATGAAACCTTACTCATATGCTCTCTTTCTTTCGCAGTCTTAGGACAATCATCCGAAGAAAGATGAAAACCCGATGCAGTCGGCTAAGCGCTTGACTTTGCATCGATCATTTCAAACTGTTCTAGTACATTATTGATGTATAAAACTTATTATAGACCTATCATTTTATTCTTTCGATCCCTAGGGATTCAAACTCCAAGAACATAACTAGCTTCACCCAAGTCCTTCGTGCTAGACTGTTGAGATAACCACAGTTTAACCAATTACAATTCTTTTACATTGTTTCTGATAACTAGACTATCATTGACATACAGAATGAGGAAGACCACATTTGTATCCTTTATATGCTTATAAACACAAGGTTCATCAGCATGTTGCTCAAACTGAAAAGTCTTGATTGTTTGATCAAATCTTTTATTCCATGAGCGTGATGTTTGCTTAAGCCCAGAAATGGATCTTAGTAGTTTGCAAACTTTCTACTCTTTTCCTTTGACAACATAGCCATTGGGTTGAGCCATGTACATGGTCTCATCAAGATAGCCATTCAAGAATGTTGTCTTAACATCCATTTGCCAGATCTCGTAATCGAGAGCAACGACAATGGATACGAGTATATAGATAGACTTGAGCAGGGCTACCAGAGAAAATGTCTCATCGTAATCGATGCCTTCTTTCTATGTATAGCCTTTCCCTGCAAGTCTAGCTTTATGTGTTTCCACTTTCCTTTCCGCATCTCTCTTCTTCTTGTAGATCCACTTACACCATATGAGTTTAATCCTAACCGGTAAGTCTACAAGTTCCCATACCATATTGGATTTCATCACATCCATCTCGGTATCCATGACCTGTTTCCAAAGCTTGGAATCAGTGTCTTACATAGCCTCATCATAAGTGAGTGGGTCATTATCCTCATGATTAGCTTCCATATTATAAGTACTACCATCATAGATGAAGAAGTCTGGTTTCTTAGAAACTCTCTAATTATGATGGATTCCCTTATGTTATTGATTGTTTGCAGGTTTTTCTACAACTTTTTCAAGAATTTAACTTGGTGATTGTTCTATAACTCTCAAAAGTTCCTCGAGTACCACTTTACTTTGAGGCTTAAAGATATCCATGTAGTTTTCCTTAAGGAAAGTAGCATCTAAAAACTTTAATCATATTATCTTTCAGATTGTAGAATAATTCACCTTTTGTTCCTTTCAAATATCTTATAAACATTCACAATTATGTCCATGCATCCAACTTCTTTGTATCCTTATCCAGAATGTGTACTGAACAACGCCATATTCTAAAGTGATTTAGAGCAGGTTTCTTTCTATGCCACAATTCATAAGGTGTCTTACAAGCAGACTTGGTTGACACATCATTCAGAATATAGCAAGTTGTTTGTATCACATATCCCAATAAGGAGGTAGGGAGTTGTGAATGACTTAACTTTGAACGAACCATGTCAAGCAAGGTTTTGTTCCTTCTTTCAGCTATGCGATTATGTGTGGAGTGCCCGGTGTAGTCAACTGGGATAAAATCCCATTCTCCGTGAGGCATCCTAAGAACTCGTCCGAAAAGTATTCCCCACCTCGGTCAGACCAAAGATTTTTTATGGATAAACCTAATTGCTTTTCCACATTCTCACAAAACTCTAGAAATTTATCAAATGTTTCACTTTTGCGATGCATTAGATACACATATCCCTATCGAGAATAGTCATAAATGAGAGTTACGTAATAATTGTAACCTCTTTTGCATTAGATACACATATCCATATCGAGAATAGTCATTAATGAGGTTTCACTTTTGCAAAGCATTAGATACACATATCCACATACATCAGTGTGTAGAAGTTCTAAAGGTTGGTTGGTCCGTTTATCTTTTGCATTAAAAGACCTCTTTGTCATTTTACCTTCCAAGCAAGATTAACATTGTGGAAGACTAATTTCATTAAGCATACTTAAGGGACCATCTTTCATGAGTATATTGTTTCTTTATAGGTTACCGTAAACTCTAAATTGTATAGGGTTTTTCTAGTTGCTTTTACCACCTTTTTACTTAAAAATAACACTAATCCTCAGCTTTTGTTAATGAATTTAGTGAATTTTGCTTAAATCTCAATCATAGACATGGATTTATGAAATACGCAAATTTATGCTTTATTATTAGAATTTTGTGCATAAATTAAATAATTTTATGTTATCTATTAATGTGCTACTTTTTAATAATGCAGTGGGACCATGAGCTGATATAATATGAAGCTCAGTATAATTATTGAATGGACATGAACAAATCCACCCTACTTGGACGATAAAACCATGCAAAATTAGGTCATAAGGATGTTAATTTGACCTAATTTAAGTGATGATACATGGTGGACATGTTTGGTTATTTATTGGGTCATGAAACTGTCTAATAAAAGGGATTCAAGCCCAAATTCGGCACAAGCCTGTGGCTACCCAAAAATCAGTTTAGGGACAATTATTTGGAGGTCCCTACACTTTAAAATTATTAAAAATCAGTACATGAAGATTTCTCAAGAAACCGTCCACTCCATGGCTAAATTTAGCATGATTCCATGCTTAAATCAAGCAACCAACTCACCCTCATTTCCACTTGTTATGGCCAGCCATTAATGGGAGAGAACCAAGGGATCTTTGATGCCATTTTTAGTAAATTCAACCACCAACCTCAAGTATAAATACCACACTTCTCTCACCTTTTCAATCATCCCTTAATCCCTAAAAATCATCCATTATTCATTCATTCATTACTCATTTATTCATTTTTTCTTTCTCTTATTTTCTTTCCTTCTTTCCACGCCTAGCACTTTAGTTAGCAAAACCATGATTAAGGGTGAGCAAAACTCGATTTGACTCGAAAAAATTCAAATTTCGAGTTAAACGAATCGAGTTATTCTAATTAATCGAATTATTCGAGTCAACTCGAATTTTGTTTCCAAATTTTGAGTTCGAATCGAGTTTGGTTTTCAAATTCGAATAACTCAAATAATTCGAATAAATCGAATACCAAACTATAATATTTTACATTGTTACTCCAAACTCCCAAACCCCTTGACTTTCCCCTAAACTTTTACTCCTCTCTCATCTCACCCCCTTCTACCCCAAACCATTCCCCCCAAAAAAAAACAAAATTAACTCCCTCTATTTACTTTCCCCCCAAAAATTTACTCCCTCAACCCCCAAAACCTTTTATTTCCCCTAAGCTTTTACTTCTCACCTTTTATCCTAAATAAAAATTAAAATCATCCAAAAATCTCTAAACCTAAATAGTAATAATTTTATTTATATCTACTATTTATATTACTAAATTAAATTTCAAATTTTTTCTAATTATATTATTGAATTGTTTAATGATATTGAATTGTTTAATCATAGTGAATCTTTATAATTTTTATTAAAATTGATTTATTGATGATGTTATAAAATATTTATGTTAAAACTTTATGTTGGTATCAATTCCATATTTTATCTTTAAGATAAATTTCATTAAAAATCACATTTTTACATTTAATATATTTTTAATTTCAAAATACATAGTGACAAGAATCGAAGATAATTGAAGCAATTAAGCAAGAAAAGAAGCTAACTCGTATATAAAACATTAATAAATAAATTATGAGGGGATGAAAGTTAATAACACATTTTATTACGGTGGGTGATAGTGATAATAAGGACCCAAAATCATTTTTTTAATTTCACATGAACAAATATATTCGATTCGATTCAAATT
The DNA here is from genome assembly GCF_025698545.1 of Gossypium raimondii. Classification (NCBI taxonomy): domain Eukaryota; kingdom Viridiplantae; phylum Streptophyta; class Magnoliopsida; order Malvales; family Malvaceae; genus Gossypium; species Gossypium raimondii. Next base: position 32,827,007 of record NC_068572.1, on the reverse strand, counting down.
CCATCTTACTCGACTCGATTCGAGAAAATTTCAAATCGAGTTAGGATGATAAAATATGATTCGTCAACTCGATTAACTGAAAAGTTGTTCATTTGATTCAATTTGATTCAATTTGATTCGATCGAATGCTCACCCCTAACCGTGGTAAGGTTGTCTCTTGGCCGACCATCTTGAGGAGCGATTAGCAAAGGAGCAACATGAGGATTGGAGGAAAACATCTTTATTCAGAGTTTGCAAAACTATCAATTTGAACAGAGTTTATTCTTTCTTTACTTTGTTATTTTGATTTAATGATGTTTGCAATATGTTTTATGATCTTGTCATCAACAATGGTAACTTAAATTTATTGAGCTAGGATGATTGCATTTATTAAATGAAGTTTGTTTAAATCATGTTTATAGTGTTTGTGCCTTAGTCAATCATGTTTTCAATTAAACTCAAGTATGTATTTCATTAATACGTGATTGGATGCATTTGAATTAGCAGAGCAATTCTGACTAGACGATGACTAATGGACACAATAATTGAAAAGTGCATGCTTAATTTAGATCTTGATCCAACTAAATTAAATGTTCATAATAACTTTGACGAGCTCTATTATCTTGCATAGTTTTTAGATTTATGCGATTGAATTGTTTCAAACCTAATCCGTCCCTGTTACTTCACACGAATTCTAAGAAACCCTTAGTTTAATATGGTCAGTAAAATGCATATTTCACTGAGTAAAAGATTCCAAAAGGACTTAATTTTGTTTCCAAACTCATGAAAGATCGAGTTTCCATGGAATGTTTTTCAAACATTGTTAAGCATAAGAAGCATAAACTAAGTTGAATAGTGTAATTATCCTAGCATATTAATGTTATTGATTGTTGAATTTTTTGTTTTTCCTGCTTAACTCATTTCATACATCTCATCACATACTTTGCATTTAGATTAAATTGCATTAGGGATAATCTTGCATTTACATAATATAATTTAGCTTAAACATCATCACTAAAGATATTGTGTTTTTATCACCAAATTGTTAACTTTAATTTTACAATTACCTGATTAACATACACAGTCCCTGTGGAGATGATAACTCTTTTACTTACTTTATTACTTGATAACAGCTGTGCACACTTGCACAAACCTGAGCACTACAAGTTTTTGGGGTCGTTGCCAGGGACTGTTGCCTTAATCATTTTTTGTAAAATTGTTCTTTATAGTTTGGTTTTTATTTTTATCTAACTGCTAAATTTACTAATTTATTCTTCATTCTCTATTTTTGTGATTTATTTTCAGGTGTTTATGAGCATAGACTGAATCATCGATTTATTACTTGTAGACCTTGAAATCGAGCAAACGTTTAGACAGAGAAGACGTGAAAGATCAGCTCAAAGACAAGTCGAGATGGACCTTGGAAATCAAAATGATAGACAAGGAACTGGAGCCGATTACGTGCACAATCCAATCCTTATTGTTGATGAAAGGGATTGTGCCATAAGACAACATGTTTTCCCCTGTTCAATTAATTAAATCTGGGAATTAGGAGACCAAAGATTGAGGCACCGCAATTTGAATTGAAACACGTGATGTTTCAAATACTCCAAACGATGGGCCACTTTAGTGGAATTCCCACGGAAGATCCACACATTCACCTTCAATTATTCATGGAGGTGAGCAGTTCATTTAAAATAGTTTGTGTTACTGAAGATGCATTAAGGTTGAAGTTGTTTCCATACTCATTGTGAGATCGAGCATGAGCATGGGTCAATTCATTGACACCAAGTTCAATATCTACATGGCAAGAATTAGTAGAAAGTTTTTTGGTTAAGTATTTTCCACCTAGCAAAAAGTCTAAGTTACGAAATGAGATAACCACTTTTCAACAATTGGATGACGAGTCCGTATACGAGGTGTGTGAAAGATTCAAGGAATTACTTCATAAGTGTCCTTATGATGGGATTCCACTTTACATCTAGTTGGAGACGTTTTATAACGGTCTCAATGCACACACAAGATTGATGGTAGACGCTTCTGCGAATGGTGCTCTCTTGTCGAAGTCTTATAATGAGGCTTACGAGATCATTGAGAGGACCTCTAGCAACAACTATCAATGACCAACAAATTAAGTAACTTTAGGAAGACGAGTAGCCGGAGTGCACGAAGTGGACGTGGTTACATCACTCTCAGCTCATATATTATCTATTTCTTCAATGTTGAAATAGTTTACCACTAATGGTTTGAATAATTTTTTAGTTCAATCACCGAGCCAATTAGTTGTTGTTTCCTACGTATACTGTGGGGATGGTCATTCTTTTGAGAATTATCCATCAAATCTCGAATAGATTTATTACGTGGGGAATCAACACCAAAATAGAGGTGGACACGAATCACAGTCCAACTTGAACAATCCTTCATGGCGCAATCATCTGAATTTTTCTTGGAGTAATCAAGGAAATGGATCGAACAACACTTACATGCAGCATTGACCCAACCAATCCCAAGGGTTCAATCAACAAGCTCTAAAACCACAACAAACTAAGCCATCCAACAGTTTGGAGAACTTTTTGAAGGCATACATGGCGATGAATGGGGATTTAATCCAAAGCCAAGTAGCAACACTGAAAAATCTGGAGAAAAAAATGGCTTAATTAGCTATGGAGCTTCATAATCGACTGCAAGGAACCTTGCCAAACGACACAGAAAATCCAAGAAATTTGGGTAAGGAGCACTGCAAATTAGTCACATTACGAAGTGGTAAGAATTTGGAGCCCAAGATGATTATGATTAAAGATGAACCTATTAAGAAGGAGGAAAGTCAATCAATAGTTGAAATTCCTGCACCAGCAAAGCTAGAACTTACAAAGTTTGATGAGGTAAAATCTAACCCAGTTAATTCTGAAAAGCTAACATCTTTGGATGCAGATTTATCTCCTTAGAAAAGTTGTCCGATTCAACCCAAAGTTCCTACACCTCTGTACCCTCAAAAGTCCCAACCAAATAAGCAAAAACATGAGGTATAATTCAAGAATTTTTTGGATGTTCTAAAGAAACTGCACATCAATATCATATTGGTGGAGGCTTTAGAGCAAATGCCCAATGACATGAAGTTCATAAAGGACATTTTGTCAAAGAAGAAGAGACTTAGTGTGTACGAGACTGTCGTTTTAATGAAGGAGTGCAGTGCACTCTTATAAAATAAGCTACCTCCAAAATTGAAGGACCTTGGAAGTTTTACCATACCCTATAATATTGGAGAATCTTACTGTGGTAAAGCTTTGTGCAACTTAGGAACGATCATCAACTTGACGCCCAAATCTATTTTCAAGCTGTTGGGAATATGTGAAGTAAGACCCACTACTGTGACACTCTAGTTGGCAGATTGATCTTTAGCATACCCAAAAGGAAAGATCGATGATGTTTCGGTAAGAGTTGATAAATTAATTTTTCCTACTGATTTCATTGTCTTAGATTTGAAGCAGATAAGGAAGTGCCAATCATCCTAGGGAGACGTTTCCTAGCTACGGGAAGAACGCTAATAAATGTGTAAAAAGGTAAATTCACCATGAGAGTTCAAGACGATCAGGTAACATTTAATGTTCTTAAAGCAATGAAATTTCCTGATCAGGTAGATGAGTGTTCAGTGATAGAAGAGCTAGAAACCTTAGTTTCTATGGAATGGAAGAACAATTTTGAAGACCCATTCGAGAACACTTTAGGGTCTGAGCCTTTGGAAGATGAAAAAGGTAATGAAAACATGACTTTTATGGAAGCCAATATGAGGGATTATGTTCAACCAACATGGTTTGAACCACTAGAATTGAAAGTTTGAGAATTTGCACAACCGAAGTTGTCAATCGAAGAACCACCTAAACTTAAACTTAATGTACTTTCTTCCCATTTGAAATATGTTTATTTAGGTAACTATTATATTTTGCCTATGATTGTTTCAATAGAATTAATAGAACATTAAGAGGAGCAGCTGATCAAAGTTTTATAGAAATTTAAAAAGGTGATTGGATGGACCGACATTCAAGGTATAAGCCTTTCCTTTTGTATGCACAAGATTATCCTAGAGAAGGGTGAAAGAGCTAGAATTGATGGGCAAAGAAAACTCAATCCTATCATGAAAGAGGTAGTGCAAAAGAAAGTGATCAAATGGTTAGATGCAAGAATCATCTACCTCATCTTAGATAGTTCATGGGTAAGTCTGGTATAGTGTGTACCCAAGAAAGGTGGAATTACGGTTGTTGAGAATGAATGTCATGATTTAATCTCGATGAGAACTGTTACGGGTTGGAGAATCTATATTGATTACAAAAAAATAAATAAAGCCACTTGGAAGGATCATTTCTTGTTGCCTTTTATGGATCAGATGTTAGATCGACTAGCATGTAACAAATATTACTGTTTCTTATATGGATATTCGGGATACAACTAAATAGTAGTAGCCCCAGAAGACCAACATAAAACCACTTTTACTTGCCTGCACGGTATGTTTGCTTTTAGGCGAATGCATTTCAATTTATGTAATGCACTTGCCACATTTTAACGATGCATGATGACAATATTTACTGATATGGTAGAAAATTTTGTTGAGGTTTTCATGGATGATTTTTCTATTTTTGGTAATACTTATGATGTTTGCTTGAGTAATTTGGCTAAGGTACTAAAGATATATGAAGAGACAAATCTTGTCATTTATAGGGAGAAATGACGAAGTAGATAAAGCAAAGGTGAATGTGATTGAAAAATTACCACCACCAGTTAGTGTGAAAAGACTTCGAAGTTTCTTAGGCCATGTCGATTTTTACCAAAGGTTTTATAAAAGATTTTTCAAAATTTCTAAACCTTTCTGTATGCTGTTAGAGAAAGATACAATTTTTTTTAACAAATCATGTTTAGAAGCTTCTGAATAGTTGAAAAGTTAGTTAATCTCAGCCCCAATAATTGTTACACTTGATTGGAACTCACCTTTTGAGTTAATGTGTGACATAAGCGACTTTGTTGTTGGAGTTGTGATGGGGCAAAGAAAAAACAAAGTGTTTCATCCTATATACTATGCGAGTAGAACTTTGACAGGAGCCAGCTTAATTACACGGCAACTGAAAAAGAACTCTTTGCTATAGTTTTTTCTTTTGGCAAGTTTCGTTCTTATCTCATAGGTACGAAAGTCACAGTATTTACTGACCATGCGGCCATTAAATACTTACTCACAAAGAAAGATGCTAAATCGAGGCTAATTTAATAGATACTCTTACTCCAAGAATTTGATCTTGAAATACAAGATAGAAAAGGTGTTGAGAATCAAGTAACCGATCATCTGTCGAGGTTGGAACAAAATTAGGTAACTCATTCATTTGTTTCTATCAATGAGAATTTTCCAAATGAGCATATCTTTAAGGTAAATCAAATTCATGAAATACCTTGGTTTGCTAATTATGCGAATTATTTAAAAATGGAATAATTCCTTAAGAAATGACATACCAACAAAGAAAGAAATTCCTTCATGATAGTCGATATTATTTCTAGGAGGATCTGTTTTTGTTTAAACAATGTGCAGATAACATAATTAGGATGTACATAGCTAGAAGTGAAATTGATGAGATCATGTACCATTGCCATTCATCTCCAAGTGGGGGACATTTTTGGTGGTTTTTGCGTTGTAGCAAAGATCTTACAAGTAAGATTCTTTTGGCCTACAGTGTTTAAGGATGTATATACATTTGTTTCTATCATTATGGTAAATGCTAGAGGATCGGAAACATATCAAGGAGGAATTATTTGACGTATGGGGCATCAATTTTCTAGGCTTGTTTTTTTTTCTTATGGAAACATGTATATCCTCGTTGCTGTCGACTACGTATCTAAGTAGGTTGAAGCTGATGCATACCCGACGAATGATGCTAAGGTAGTCATTCGATTCCTAAATAAGCATATGTTTTCACGGTTTGGGACTCCGAAGCTATATTTAACGATGAAGGATCTCACTTTGCAAACAAATGGCTTAAATGGTTGCTTGAAAAGTATGATGTGAAACACAAAATTGCCATTACCTATCATCCACAGTCAAATGGGCAAGTTGAATGGGTAAACCGTGAGATCAAAGGTATCCTCGAAAAGGTGGTGCAACCTAATAGAAAAGATTGGTCTCGAAAGCTCAATGATGCTCTATGGACCTATCGAACTGCTTTTAAGACACCGTTAGAAGTGACTCCTTATCAGTCTATCTTTGGGAAGGCGTGTAATTTGCTGCTTGAGTTGGAAAAGAAAGCTCACTGGGCTTTAAAGTAATTAAACTTGGATATTAAGCAAGCTGGTGAGGAAAAGGATGTTACAGCTTGATGAGTTAGAGGAGTTGAGGTTATTTTCATACGAGAATGCCAATATGTATAAAGAAAATACTAAGAGATGGTGTGAAAACTATATACAACGTCATGAATTCAGAGAATGAAAAAAAGTTTTGTTGTTTAATTCGAGGCTAAGGTTATTTCTGAGAAAGCTCAAATCCGGATGGAAAGGACCTTATACCATCTATAAAGTTTACCCATATGGAGCTGTAGAATTGAAAAACAAGAAGGAAGGTACGTTTAAAGTTAATGGTCAACATCTTAAACACTATTGGGATGGTGAAGTCGAGCAAATTAAGTTTGTCTAAGGAGATTGGAACTTAAGCGAGACCATTTGTGACCCCTCCAACCTTTCCTGGGATATTAATTTGATGTAATTATTCGAGAAAGAATTTTCTAAATAATCCAAAAGTTTAATTTTTAATTTTAATTTTTTAATTTAATTTTAATTTGTTTATATTTACTAAAATATTCAATTTGGCCCAAGTATTAATCAGTTTATTATTCTAGTTCAGTTTGATTTTTAAGTACAGCAAAATAATTACAATTTGGGCTTGTGTCCCAGAACAGTGAAGAGGAGAAAACCATCCACTAGGTGCCGTCCACAGGGTCCTAAAGCCCCGAATTTTTCCACCACTTTTCCTTTCCCTCCTTACATTGCCAACCAAGTAATTGCTTGTAGCTAAATTTTTGCTACAAATTTGCCCTAATCCATCATTATATAAACCCCATCATACCATTATATTTTTCACAACCATTCAAACAACTAGCTTAAACCCTAGCCACCCATTTCATTCCTTTTTGTTGTTAGCCTCAAATCTCAAAAGTTTTCCCCAATTTTCTTTCCTTGTCACAAGTCCCTCCTATCGTTTTAGCAATTTCGCTGCCGGAGCAGCCTTATTACCATCGTAAGCCCGTCACTACTGTAAGCTCACTATTTTCGTAATCCATTACCGCCGTAAACCTCCACCACACACATTGTCAATTTATTTTCCCTTCTTTTTGCCAAAACTCTACCTAATTTTAGGAAAAATCACCATGTCTCGCAAAAGAACTAAATCTTCCAAGACTTCTATCGAGAATTCAATTGTGATTCAAGACGAGAAAATAAGGGAAATATTTGATTCTATCTTCAAGAATCAACCCATGATGCCGGGAAAATGTTTAACTTGGAGACCAATGACATGATAATCATGCCATATGTCACTTCGAAAGATGATTAATGCTTCAAATTGAGAGCAATTCTGTGATGCACGATCAATGCCTAATGAAGACATAACACTAGAGTTCTATGCCAACTTAACCACGCCAGATGTTTTTGAAGTTCTTGTTCATAAGAAGAAGGCACCCCTTACTTCTAAGTCCATTAATGATTTGTTTAACTTACTTGATGTTGAAGAAGATGAATACTCTGCCATGATGGCAAATATCAATTGAGATTTTCTTCAACAAGTTCTTAATGTGGTTACAAATTTGGGATCCCAGTGGATTATAAGGAAGTATGGTAGTCATTCTTGTTGAAGAGAATATTTAGATCCAGTGACTAAGGTATAGTTCTACTTTATTCGATATAGCTTCATGCCTATCTCACATAAATCCACCATCTTGATGGAACAAATGCTTTTGTTGTATGCAATTACGATAGAAAGGTCTATCAATATTGGGAGAAATTATTCTTAGGTAGATTCAAGATTGCACTAGGAAAAAGGCAAGAAGTGACTACTTTCCATCATTGATTACTTCGCTTTGCTTAAGGGCCCAAGTAAGATTAAAAGCAAACCTGAAGTACCGTTATGTTCAAGGTTGCATAATAAGGCATGAACTTGAAATGTTAGTGAAGAATTTTGGATTATTAAACCAAGTTGAACCAAATGAGCCAAACGAACCAAAATCAGAAGGGTCATCAACCAAATTTGAACCAGAAGCTGAATCAGTTGATGAGACAGAAGAAGTAGAAACTGAAGATGAACCAAACAACCTTGAACCGAAGGTGGAGCCAAGTTTTAATCCTAAGTTGACCATTCTTACTTCCTTAAACACTATGAAAAATTCAAAAATTTCAACTATGATGGATATGTTGAAATTCATGCATAACCAACAACAAACTTACTAGAGATATGAACAAGTTAGAGATGATACCTTATGAAATACTTTAAAGAATATCTCTAACACTTTTGCTCCTGAGTTCCCAGATCATATCTTCGAGAAATGGCAAGAGGAGATTGTGGGATCGAGTGCAACAAAGAAGGGAAAATGAAAAAGACATGAGGGATGGTGCAAATAAAAAGGGAGGAAATTTCTTATCCTTAGTATTTATTTTTAGGCGTTTATTTCTATTCTTTTTTTAGTATTTTGTTTTCATATAATAAATAAGATATTGTAAGCATGAATAAAATAAGCTCAATGTCTCTTCATTAGAAAAAAAATTGAAGTGATGTGGTAATGGGAATGAACATGTCTAGGATTGGATTGTTGAGAAAGACTTTGTGTTTAAGCAGTCTTCATGACTCACCTCTCACCTCTCTTTCTTGCTATCCTACCTGATATTCAGTTTTCATTCATTACTTTATTTTCGCAATAAAGACATCGCTTCTTTCAAAATGGGAGTAAGGCAATATTTTCATAAATTTTTAAAATTTTAAAGTATGTTTCAATCTTTTCATATAATTATGCTAAAATAAAATGATGATTAGAGAAGATTTTTGTTCATGTCACACCATAGACATAGTGTGCTGCAACATAGGTCAACATGCTACCCAAGAATACCAAGGATATTTTTGTCCACGTAATCAACTTTGTATGAAGACTTAGGATATGACGAAGACCTAATTTTGGCAGTCAACACTACTATATATAAGACATTAAGGGTTTGATGTAACTAAATCTTCCTAGACGCACTAAAAAATGCTAGTAGTTTAGGAGTAGGAGTAGAATAATTTTCTTTCGAATTTTGATAAACTAGTTGTTTTTCCTCTTGGAATCAGCTTTGATCCAAGAGTTGTAGCACCCCAGATCTGGAGAGTCTAAATTTTTGGGCTTATAGAGTAAATAGTCTGTTTGGCATAGTGTAATCTGCCCAAATGATAATTTTGCTGTATAATAACCGCCACATGATTTAATAAGAATTAAACTTCATGATATTCTGCTACATTAAAGAAATTTCGTGTTAATTCGATAAATGGTAAGAATGGAATGAGCATTCGCCAAAAGTATAGTATGTCTGATTTGTCTGGATACTGTGCTAGTTAGATTTTAAGTAACGTGGTTAGAAATCAACTAAATAATCAAGTTGGATAATTGTGGTTAGAAGGTGCTTATTTATATTTCCCTCAGAAATTGTAGGCTATTAAGAAGGAAAGTTTTGAAACATATGATAGTTTTTAAATTCCACTATGCAAGTGGAGTCATATTTATATGTAAGAGATGAGTTTTGAAATGGTTCTTCTTTCTTCTTTCTCTTTCTTAAGTGTTATTTAATGATACCTTCCTTAAACCTGAATGTATATTACATCGATGTTCTAGATGCTATGGCCCTTTTATGATCAGTGATTACTTCACATCAATGTGAGTATTTCAACTCTGCATGTTAAGTTTTGAATGAGTAAATTTGTATGTGGTGATTGAATAGTAAGACTGTAAGTATAAGATTTTTTCTTGAAATTTTCACCGATTGATATGACAAGTAATTTGTTTGTACAAGAGTAGTAATATTTTACTTATGTTTCTAACTAGTGGTTGTTGTTGATTTGAGATGGATATCTAGACCTGGAGTTTCAAACTACAGTAAGTAAGAATTAGTTGAATCTCTACTCTGGCTCTTGCATGTATATTGTTTATACCGAAGTATATCTATATGAAAGTGATCAAATTGGAATCTGAAAATCATGGATAGTACAATATGAATATGATACTTATACAACTATAGGAATAAAGTTATGATTAGTTTAAAAGATAAGTTAGTCTACTTGAAAATGAGTTCTATGGGATGTAGGAAAAGTGTTATGAAATTATGAAATCTTGGGTCCGGGATGTGTCCAGTTCGTAGATTTTTTAATGTGAGTCGAGTCATCATGATGGTAGATAAGGAAGTCCGTCGGGACTATAAATAGGAAATCTGATATGAAACTCTAAAGGAAAGTCCATGGCCATGGCATACTCAGAAAAAGAATTGTTGAATGACGTTTTATCTGCGTCTCCTATGGCGACGATGGGCAAACCTCACTCAAGGTGAGTTTAGGCAAATCTATATCGCAAACACGACAGTTTTGGGATGCTTATGTGGCATCCTCTCAGCCTATGTGGCGTACTCTGTATGAATCGCCTTTGTGGCAGACTTTGACTAGATTCCTTTAGAGTGTTTTCTATAATAAATTCGTCTGTTCGATATATTTTTTGTTGGCCTCTGATATGTTCTGTGAAGTTTGTTGAGATAGCAAACAAGACATTTTCTATGATTGTCTGTATGGCGTGTTTTGTTAGGTTTAAATGGCGTGAACTGTTAGGAATGTCTGGTAAGGGTTGAATATGAATGTCTATCTCTATTGGAAAAGAAGAGCAAAGTCTTTTAGTTCGGTATTAATTAAGGTTAAGATGAGGTATGAATATGTTCTGGGCTAAGAGTGAGTAAATCTTAAGGGTTTCCGTGAAAAATATTTGTGTATCTATATGTCAAGAAGGGTATTCGTCATAATTGCTTGTAAAAAAATAGAAAGTGAGTGGTATTGTGTCGTCTTCTAAAATTATTCTGAATATGAGTTAATGTTATATTAAGTTTTGGGATTTTGACATAACATGATACGGAATTCGTCAAAATGGTCTATACAATGATTTATCAGTATGGATATGTGTGATTTTGAATCAAGCTAGATCTGAGTATGAATTGATGGCATTAAAATTCTACGTAAGTATTCTCTAAACATATATGTATCCACCCGTGATAAATGGCAGTGAACAATTGTTTGAAATAAGAGTATGGTTTAAGACATAGATTTTTGTAAGGGATTTTTTAGGGGTATAATCTGTTAAGAAATTATTTTGAAACAAGAGATTTGTGAAATGTTTGGAAGGATTACTCAATTAATTAGATAAGGAAGACTGAATATGACAAAAGCATGATAGCTGGTACATAAGAGAATGGTAAACTGTGGTGGTATCCACCGAAATAAATGATGCAGAATAATTGGCACACAATAGTTCCTATAAGATTGCAAAATATCCATCAAGGTATTGTTCTGTTAAGCTCACTAAGTACTCATGTACTTACAAGATTTGTTACTTCTTTTGAAGTATTTGAGACGAGACTTCACTTGAAGGGACAATGCCAGGACTACGCCAAATTGGTGGTGAAGTGGGCTATTATGCATACATTGGAGTTGTGGTGTAGTCTAGTAATATTCCTATTGAGTCTATATTAAATAAACTTCCATTTTGTTAGGATTTGTATCGAGTATGTTGTAAAAAGATTCTTTTAAGTTACTTCTCTTGTTTTCATATAATAAGTTTCTAATTAAAATTTCAAATAACATGGTTCAAGAAATGATGAATTGCAAACTGTTTTCGTTACTGGTTTAACTTTGTGAAGTTACACCCTAAATTAAGACACGGTGAATCATGTTGTGTTTGGGGCATTACAAGTGTTTATTTATTTTATCGAAGTATTTCAGTTTACTTGTTTTTTCATTCGATTTATTTCTTAATTCCAATCAAGAAATTTGTTACTCCGTTCCTCATTTGATATTAAATCCACGATTATTCAAATTCCTTTTCTCTTTTAAATCAATTGTGTTCTTCACATGATTTGTTTAATTGGAGTTGAGATTATGAATAACACAGTGGCTAAATCCCTTAGGGAAGATTAACAATTGTATGGGGATGTGATTAACAGAAGATTTAGGGTTTCTTAGGAGGGTTAGTTGGTATGAATTACGTGTTCACAAACCAATAGGATTGACAACCCTCAGAAGTTATCATAGGCTAGACGAGGTATAGAGATAAGTCAAACCGAGTAAATCGTAGTATATCCTGGTTGAGGTGAGTTCAAGAGATAAGCGAATATCAACCAATCGATTAGTTAATTAGAGACCGGGAGGTAATAATTGGTTACAAACCCTGAAGTGAGTTAATCTTCCTGAATGGTTTATTGATTTTAGTCATTTGTTATTTTCCTATTTATTTATTTATTTTAATTATTGAATTTCTCTCAATTATATATTTTATGGTTTATTGTAATATAGGAATTAATTAGTACCATTTAGACTTATTATTGTAAAAATGTTTTCATAATTTATTTTATCCTTCATTGGGTACGATCCTCAAAATACTTCCAAGTATTTCGTTATACTAATTATATTACAATTTGACCTATGCACTTGCGAACGCCGCCATTCTCAATTTTTATATTTTTGATGTTTTATTTTCACTATAAACGACAGTAAAGTTTTTAGCACTGTTGTCGGGGAGGTTTTGGTAATAAATCGTGAAAATATATTTTACAATTAATAAGATAAGTAGGAACGTTAAGGCCTATATATGATTTTTAATTTTTATTTATTTTTATTTTTATTTCTATTTCTATTTTTATTCTCTTTTCAGGTCGTTTATGACTCAAAGCTCTAGCACTCCAATCGAACCGTACCCAGATACGGAGCAACTAATCAGGTGCAACCATCAAGCTATGAATATCGATCCACCCGCTAATAATTAATTTACCTTGGGAAAACCAATTATTTGAAGATCCACGAGAGCAAAAAGATAACATTCGAGAAGAAGTCCCAATGAGTTAGCGGACACTGCGCGAGTATGCCCTACCTACACTAGAAGCGGTGCAAGGAAGTATCGAACGACCGGTGATTAACGCCAATAATTTTGAAATAAATACGACCACTAGTCAAATGATCCAAACACGCTGCAGTTCAAAGGGAACATGGTTGAAGACCCGAATTAGCATTTGAAGCAGTTTCTTCAACTATGTGACACCTTCAAGTACAACAGGGTATTCGATGATACCGTGCATTTTTTGTTATTCTTATTCTCATTGTATGATAATGCAGTTGATTGGTTAGACTCGCTATAATAGGGTTCCATCACCACTCAGAATGATTTAGCAGAAAAATTTCTCTATAATTTTTTCCTGGATAGTCGAACCATTTAGCTCCGACAAGAAATTGCCAATTTGAAACAATACAAAAGTGAATCCTTGTACAAGGTGTGAGAGAATTTTAAGACAACCCTAGGGAAGTGCCTACACCATAGACTGCAAGCGTGGCTCTAATCCAAAAATTCTATAATGGAGTTGATGGACACATTAGATCTAACTTAGATGGAGCATCCAGGGGATCTCTCATGTTCCATACGTACGAATGAGCCTAAAAAATCATTAAGGATATGGTCATGAATTTGTACATGTAGACTAATGAGAGATTCATGTACCAAACCAAGTCACCAATGATAAAAACTGTGAAGGAGAATGATGATGAACGATTCCAATGAATCCTTGAAAAACTTAACCGTTTGGAGACACCCGTCAAGTCAACGAAAGTATAGCCACATTTAGAGAACCAATAGGAGGCGGAAAGTTACATAAGTAATAGGGGTGGAAATCGCTATTCAAATACCTACAATCCCGTTTGGAGGGATCATCCAAACCTCAAATAGAGAGGTTACTAAAGAGATACGAATCAAGCCCAAACTCGACAAAATCCTCCTTACCAACCACCACCATTACAACAAAGAGTCGTGGGAAATGGCCATACTTCATGTGGTCAAAGATTTGATTGACTAGAGGGAGAGATACAAACTATGAAGACGGATATTCAATAAGTCCAAGCTACATGTAAATGACTCGAGCCCTGGATGGATAGCCTCTGTGACCAAATGAGTCAGCTAATGATGATGTTGCAAAAGCAAAATGGCTAAAGTCTCCCCAGCAATACAGAAAATAATCCTTGGAGAGACGGAAAAGAGCACGTAAAGGAGATCACATTGTGATTGAGCAAGGAATTAAAGTCACCAACAAAGCCCATCCATGAAGAGGAGGATATTCCCAAAGATGTCAATGAACCCACGAAGGAGGAGGAAGTTGAGCACCCTGAGTCAATCAAGGAGGTAGCCAAATCGGTACCTAATCCAGTAATCTTAACTCACAGCACAACAAAGATACCCCGAAAATAAAAGATTCGGGTAGCTTTACAATTTTAATAGAGATAGGGGATCAATATTGTTGCAAAGGCCTTTGTGATTTAGGGGCTAGTATAAATTTAATGTCACTATCAATTTATCGAAAACTTAAACTTGGGGATCTTAAAAATATCTCTGTAATGGTTCAACTAGCTGATAAATCCTTAGTACATCCTAAAGGTGTACGAGGATGTATTGGTCAAGGTATGAGGATTCATCATCCCTGTCGACTTTGTAATCCTCGACTTTGATGAAGATTGAGAAATACCCATTTTGTTGGGTAAGCCATTTATGGCCACTTCTAAATCGATGATTGATCTTGAACAAAATGAAATTTTTATAAAAATTTATGATGAGATAGAAATGTTCATATGTGGCCACAATTCCCAAAGTAAGGGGTTAGCTAGGGAGGAGTGTTACGCCTTAGTTAATTTAACCCCTAATAGCCTCGATTGAAGGTGTTTTTCAAATTGTCCAAGTGTAGGTATTAATAATACGAGATAATGAGACAAATTGTATGACTGTTATGGAAGAAGGAATAATTGGAAGGCACGCGCAGGGCGTGAATGACGAATGAAGTCAATGGTGAAGTATAAAGGATTACCGGACACGTCCGGTAGCACGACATAGGATTAACCATTGAACTTTAATGAATTTGTAAAATATTGTAAATTAGTTTCAATTTCTAGTTTGTAGTTAGATTTTGAGATAATTATGATGTAATTACATGTTAGGATTAGGAGAATTTCAGTTTTTGGATGTAATGGGACGAAAGGAAGCTAAACGAGGGCAAAAATGGACGAGGAGGATGTTGACACATCTCGGAAGGCTAGTAGTAACGTCGTGTCACGCCATGCATAGGCCATGGCATGACATAGGTACTTTGAAGCCACACCACCTGATGTTAGAGGGTCATGCCATGCCATGCCATACACAAGCTATGGCGTGACACAAGCACTTCAAAGCTAAGTTGGGCAATTTTAGGGCATCGTGTCACACTACACATAGGCTGTGGTGCGACACACTTATATTTTCAGCCAAAACTAGGTCATTTCAGGAACAAATCCTATCAAAATTCTATTTATATTCACCAGTTTTAGGCATAGAAGCACATATCTAAAACATCTAAAAGAGAGAAAACACCCTCCTTAAGCTGTCACACATCCTCCCTGCAAGCTTGCTTGAATATTTTACATTCCCAATCTCCAATTTGCATAAGTTCTCTTATTATTTTTTTCATTTCAGCTTTCATATTTTATTTTGCTACACTCCACATCGATCGATTGCCAAATTTCATTGACAATAACCTAAGGTAAGAGGACCATGCGGTGAACATTTCAGAGGTAAGAGGACCACCCAGAAGTATTTGATTGGGATCCTCGATGTAGAAGTATTTGATGTGTGGGAATTGATTTCATGGGACTGTTCCCAAGTTCATTTAGGAATCAATATATTCTTTTGGCTATAAATTATGTTTCCAAATGGGTTGAGGCAATAGCTCTGCCCAAAAATGGTATAAGGTCAGTAGTAAATTTTTTTAGGAAAAATATATTCTTCAGATTTGGAACTCCCCAAGATCTTCTAAGTGATGGAGGATCTCATTTTTGTAGTAAACAGTTTGAAGCAGCTATCAATCGTAATTCGGAATAGCAGATTAAACTAGTTTTTAGACTTTAGGAGCTTGAACATAAGCATTTTAGTTGTGTTTGAATTAAATTTCAACAAGTTCAACTAAGTGTAATAAAATGTGTAATTTGAGTCTTTTATTAACTTTAAGGGCTGAATGAGGCCTAAGGCAAGCCAATATACTTTATGAGTGTGCAGGAGACCATTAGAAGGTGTATTAACTCAATACTGGTTGCTAGGTTGCAACACGGAGCATTGGATGTCACAACATAGGGAGCAAAATTAAAGAAGTCTAAGACTGCCTTCGGTGTCGCGACATAGCATGAGGATGTCACAACATACCCCTGAAGATACCCTGAAGATGAGTATACTGCCCTTGATGTCGCAACACAGGACTTGATGTGTCGCAACATCGCCTTTGTATGGGAAATTAATACAAGCCAAGGGCATTTTGGTCCGCACATTCCAAATTTAAGCACGAGAATGTCAACTGACCTAGGGTTAAGGACGACGACTATTCTAAGCCTATAAATAGGCTCAGCTAAACATGTTATGGACACCTTTTACTATTGTATAGTTTTCTCTTTAGATTTAGTTCTTAGTTTTCTCTTTTCTTAGGTTTTAGATTTTTGTTCTTGTTATTTACTTTTGTAAAGAAATCATATTTTGGAATTTTTGTCAAACCCTGTGACGATTCTGCGCTTAATACGAATCAGGCTTCTTCTAAACTCTATTCTTGAATTTGTTCTCTGTGTTCATTCTTTTATTCAAGTTTATATTATCTACTAGATCCATGAGGAACTAATCCTCCTGTGGGGGGATTAGCGAGTTGAGGTATGAATAATTAATTATTTTGTAGAGATTTCTTAACAGATCAAGTATTTAGGAAAGGAAGATCCTAAAACCCTAAGAAGTCATTAAGGTGGGAATTAACCCAAATTTGGTATGGCGTATCCATGAACACCTTAACCCTGCACCGGTCTGGATTGTGAGGTCAGAAGATAAGCAACTCTTACAGACTCAATATTTCAATGGACGTATCAGAAGATCTTGCTGAAGTATTAACTAATTGAATGAGCAAGAAAGCCCAAGACGATAGTTGATTATAACTACTAAAGAAAGCTAATCACCCATGCCTAAATTTGATTCATATTTGATTATTTGGTTTCTTGTTTTTCATCTATTTACTTTTATTTTATTTCTTAATATTTTTATTATAATTTATCCAAAACCCTTCTTTTAATTCTTCGTACTATAATTCAATTAGAGTATTAATTAGATCTATTTATGCTTAGATTAGAATTAATTTAGTGTTCGCCTCCCTTAGGTATGATCCTTAAAGTACTTACCGACTCCGTTGTAATTATATTACAACCTGACCCGTATATTTGCTGATACCGCATTTCACATCTTTTGTGCAAGATTTCTACTCTGGATATTGCATTTCATGTTCGGAAGCAGTCAAGCAGCCTTGGCCAAATATAGTGTAAGGCACCAGATAACGACAACATACCATCCTCAAGCTAATGGACAAGATGAGGTGTCTAATCAAGAAGTTCAAAAAATATTAGAGAAAACAGTCAAAACCCCATTATAGGCACTCAAATTAGATGGCACATTATGGGCATATAGAACGACATACAAAACCCCATTAGGTATGTCCCTTTATAAACTTGTGTATGGAAAAAACTATCATTTGCCTATTGAATTAGAAAAGAAATCATATTGGGCAATAAAAGAATTGAACTTAGACCCAGAGTTAGCCAAGCAAGAGAGATCATTTCAACTGCAAGAACTAGAAGAGCTCCAATTTATGGCCTATGAGAACGCGAAACTATATAATGAAAGGGGTTAACTCAATCACAATGCAAGGATAAAGAAAATGGAGTTCTTACCAAGATAGAAGGTACTTTTGCTCAACTCAAGATTAAAATTGTTTCCCAGTAAATTAAAATCAAGATGGACAGGACCATACATCATAAATCAGGTTTCACCTCATGGTGTGATAAAACTCATTGGAAATAGGGGACAACCTTTTGTTGTCAACAGCCAGAGGATAAAACATTATTTTGGAGGGACAATTAAAAATAGGTCGTCGAAACACAAGACTTAGAATGCAAAGTCATCTAGAACCAGAATGAAAGGAGGAAAACCATTGAAGAAAATTGGGAGGTGAATGAATTCTTATCACAAGACGAGGACTCTACTTCTTATGAGGAAATAATTAAAATAAGGAATAATTGCTCTATTGAAACACTAGAAAAACTCAATATGACCAAAAATTGTGTTGCATATAGTGACATTGACCCGCCATGTTGCGACACTAGAAAAAATTTGACACAGGCAAACTACCTTTCATATCGTGACACCAACTAAGAGTGTCGCGACACCCCATCATAAACTTTTATTTTGGCTACACTAACTTAGGTTGTAACTTTGCATGTATTTTAGTAGGATTTTTATTAAAAAAGAGATATTAAGCCCTCATTAACCTCTAAATTTGATTATTAACTATTTCAACAATTTCTAAATCTTGAGAACCCCATATCAATTTCATAAAACCTACAGGTATTTGAATTAGAATTTGCCATGCATCTTTAAGAACAACAATACACAAGTGAAGTGGCAGCAAAAAATGGAACACCTGCAGACATCAGGTTCATATTCCTTACTCTTAACTCTATTTGATATCATGAATACAACTATTGATTTCAAGATGAAATATGTGGAAAAATATCTACTCCGCCTTCAACCCAATATGTTCATCCAAGAACAGGGTTTTGACCTTTTAATGAAAATATGTAAAGGAGTATGGGAAATAGTGAACGAACGCGAACGAACTACCTTTTATTTAACACCAGAGGAACCGAAAATAATACCAGTTGTTTAAGAATTTTATTTAACACTAAAAGAAAGAGAGGCAAAAAGGCCATTAAATAAGGTGTTAGCATATGTTACGGTCAAAGCGATAGATGTTTTAGTCACTCTGAGGCGTATCTACCAATATTATGACGTACCACACTATTTCCATGATTTTCTGTTTAAAACTAATTTACATTTATTCAAAAACATAAATAAGGAAGAGGTCATAGTTATGATTTTTGCCTCTCTTTCTTTCAGCACTAAATAAAATTCCTACATGGCGCGACATGACATTACTGTTGGTAAGTCTGATAGCTTTACATGTTATGATTTCAACCTTCTAGTAAATTTGACAGCTCTGCATGTTATGATTTAGAAAGAGTAAGGATGTTATTAGTCATAAATACAGTAAAGAGTGAATAAATGGTCCTGCATGGGGGTTTTATGTAATTTATATAGTGGTAAATTGTTTGTAAAATGGGTTTTAATGGTAATCCCATTTTCTTTTAAGTAGTTGTTTTTGTTGGTTTGGGAAAGATGATTGGATTTGGAACCCCAAGCTACAGTATAGGTGAGCTTCAGGTGAGTCTTTTTCTTGACTCATGCGTGCTAGTTTATATGGTAGATCAAGCGTTGACGTCCTCTCATATAGTAGATAAGTGTATGTATGAATGAATTATTGTAAAGGTTCTGCATAATTACAAATGAGATATATGAGTTGTTGCATAAATAAAATGATGTGTGGTATGTATGCTTGTGAAATCAGGTATGAAAGAAAATAAGTTTGTCAGAAGTGTGAATGAATCTGGGTAAGTGCATCCTGTTTTAAATGAGTAATACAATCATTTGTGACTACTCCGGTAGGGTAGATACATTGCTAACCGAGCTGACAAATCACAACATGTAGATATGTGTAAGACGGTGTGATAGAGACTCATGGCATCATATGACAATGACAATATTCATGGTATTGCCTCTAGTAAGATGTAAATCGAAATGACAGATCACGACATGAAAATATGTATAAGACCATGTAGAAGAAACCCATGGTACCCTCTAAGATAGTTCATCGGGACAGTAAACACGTATGTTCTGTAAAGCCTTTGTGGAATATCTGGTAAAGCTTGTGTGGCATATTATATAAAACCTTTGTGACATATTCTGTAAACACTACCACCTTTCCTTGAACACATTGTAGTTATTCCTTCTTACCTATGACCTACGCCTTCCTTTCCATGTTTCCCGTAACTTATTTACTTTCCTTATTAGCTAAGCCTTAGTCACTTTCTTCACCTTATTAACTTACAAATCTTATTTACTACTCACTGATCATATGATTACATTCGGTGTAGTAGACTACGGCCATTACTTAACTTGGAGTTCGCTCAGTTCGTCTTTACTTTTAGAGTACCTTCTATACTTCTCTTTAACACATGTCCTTGCATCGCCAAATACTCTGGCACACACTAGCCTTACTTTTCAGTCCTTATGACTCTACAAAGTTTGCCATTCACTTACATAAAGAGCCTTTCTTTCAACATTCCTTAGATGCTTAGTTCTTTCTACATGTCTATTCATCACCTCATATACTTGCCTTAACTTTAGAGTATTGCCACAAAGACATTCCTTTAACATTTAGTACTCGCCACAAACACTTTCCCTTTAAAGTATTGCCACAAAGGCATTCCTTTAACTTTCAGTACTCGCCACACAGACATTGCCTTTAGAGTATTGCCACAAAGACATTCCTTTAACATTTAGTATTTTCCATAAAGGCTTTCCCTTTAGAGTATTGAAATAAAGGCTTCCTTTAACAGAGATTGCCATAAAGGCTTCCTTTAACAAAGATCACCACAAAGGCTTCCATTAATAAGGATAGCCATAAAGGCTTCCTTTTAAGAAAGATCGCAAAAGGCTTCCATTAATAGAGATAGCCACAAAGGCTTCCTTTTAACAGAGATTGCCACAAAGGCTTCCATTAACAGAGATAGCCAAAAAGGCTTCCTTAGATTACGCCACAAAGACGTCTCTTTACACTTTTATAAAAAATGGTGTTTTTGACGATAGAGATTCGCCTAAACTCACCATTGTGATGTTTGCCCCTCACCATTTGGTACTCACCCAACAGTCCTTTACATATTCCATATGATGTCATGGCCCAACCATGGTCTTATAATATATGATACTCAGAGTGCCATAGCCATGGGCTTGTCCTTATTAGAGATTCATGTTTTCAGTCCCGATAGACTCCTTTAGCCTAACTTTTGTGTTTTTAGTCCTAGCAGACCCTTTTAGATGACTCCGGAGACAGACGCATTCTCATCATGCAAACTCATACATGACAGACTTATTCCTTTCAGAATTCTTCATGATAGATCCATTCATGCTTACAGATGCAATGCACTTCACATCAGACTCATTCAAATCACGACTAACTTATGACACACATGTTCATTCTTTCAGACATATATGCATGCATATTGTTCCTTTCCTTCTTCAGAATCATAGATTCATGCTTTACTAGTTTCGATTTCATGCTTTAGTCACTTTGCATAGAAATATCTAAAGTACAAAAATACATGTAAGATTCAGTCTTAGAGACTCACCTTATAACCTCAAAGGAAACTTAAACTTCAGATCTAGCCCTTTCTTCTTGAAATCAACCGCTTGAGCTCCAGATCCTTTAATCAGCCAGATGCTACGACTTCCTCACCTCAGCAAACAGAGACATTGTTAGAATTTCGGGTAACCTTTATCATCACTTTAAATCCTAAACGTAACACTAAGCCTTATTTCTTCAAGTATACTTATAGATATGTATTCCCTTAACAAGTAGAACCTCAAAACATACATTAATGTTAGGAAAATCACTAGCAGAAATTGGGGTTTTAGACTCATCTGTTAGGAGGTAGCTTACTTAACAGAAAAAACGAGTTTCAGACTTGTCTTGTTGGGAGGCATCCCTCATATACTTAGGCCCCTCCATCCTTAAGAAGGGAGACAACCCTTCTTAATCTAACTTAAGTGTCCTTTTAAATTAACCCAAGTCTTCATGGAAACTTGGTGAATTTTACGTCAAGACAAAATGGTATTGCCTCTAGTAAGATGTAAATCGAAATGACAGATCACGACATGAAAATATGTATAAGACCATGTAGAAGAAACCCATGGTACCCTCTAAGATAGTTCATCGGACAAGAAACACGTATGTTCAGAAAGCCTTTGTGGAATATCCGTAAAGCTTGTGGCATATTATATAAAACCTTTGTGACATATTCGTAAACACTACCACCTTTCCTTGAACACATTGTAGTTATTCCTTCTTACCTATGACCCACGCCTTCCTTTCCATGTTTCCGTAACTTATTTACTTTCCTTATTAGCTAAGCCTTAGTCACTTTCTTCACCTTATTAACTTACAAATCTTATTTACTACTCACCGATCATATGATTACATTCTTGTAGTAGACTACGGCCATTACTTAACTTGGAGTTCGCTTCATTTCGTCTTTACTTTTAGAGTACCTTCTATACTTCTCTTTAACACATGTCCTTGCATCGCCAAATACTCTGGCACACACTAGCCTTACTTTTCAGTCCTTATGACTCTACAAAGTTTGCCATTCACTTACATAAAGAGCCTTTCTTTCAACATTCCTTAGATGCTTAGTTCTTTCTACATGTCTATTCATCACCTCATATACTTGCCTTAACTTTAGAGTATTGCCACAAAGACATTCCTTTAACATTTAGTACTCGCCACAAACACTTTCCCTTTAAAGTATTGCCACAAAGGCATTCCTTTAACTTTCAGTACTCGCCACACAGACATTGCCTTTAGAGTATTGCCACAAAGACATTCCTTTAACATTTAGTATTTTCCATAAAGGCTTTCCCTTTAGAGTATTGAAATAAAGGCTTCCTTTAACAGAGATTGCCATAAAGGCTTCCTTTAACAAAGATCACCACAAAGGCTTCCATTAATAAGGATAGCCATAAAGGCTTCCTTTTAAGAAAGATCGCAAAAGGCTTCCATTAATAGAGATAGCCACAAAGGCTTCCTTTTAACTGAGATTGCCACAAAGGCTTCCATTAACTGAGATAGCCAAAAAGGCTTCCTTAGATTACGCCACAAAGACGTCTCTTTACACTTTTATAAAAAATGGTGTTTTTGACGATAGAGATTCGCCTAAACTCACCATTGTGATGTTTGCCCCTCACCATTTGGTACTCACCCAACAGTCCTTTACATATTCCATATGATGTCATGGCCCAACCATGGTCTTATAATATATGATACTCAGAGTGCCATAGCCATGGGCTTGTCCTTATTAGAGATTCATGTTTTCAGTCCCGATAGACTCCTTTAGCCTAACTTTTGTGTTTTTAGTCCTAGCAGACCCTTTTAGATGACTCAGGAGATGCGCATTCTCATCATGCAAACTCATACATGATGACTTATTCCTTTCGTAATTCTTCATGATAGATCCATTCATGCTTACATGATGCAATGCACTTCACATCGACTCATTCAAATCACGACTAACTTATGACACACATGTTCATTCTTTCGACATATATGCATGCATATTGTTCCTTTCCTTCTTCGTAATCATAGATTCATGCTTTACTAGTTTCGATTTCATGCTTTAGTCACTTTGCATAGAAATATCTAAAGTACAAAAATACATGTAAGATTCAGTCTTAGAGACTCACCTTATAACCTCAAAGGAAACTTAAACTTCAGATCTAGCCCTTTCTTCTTGAAATCAACCGCTGAGCTCCAGATCCTTTAATCACCAGATGCTACGACTTCCTCACCTCAAAGAAACAGAGACATTGTTAGAATTTGGGTAACCTTTATCATCACTTTAAATCCTAAACGTAACACTAAGCCTTATTTCTTCAAGTATACTTATAGATATGTATTCCCTTAACAAGTAGAACCTCAAAACATACATTAATGTTAGGAAAATCACTAGCAGAAATTGGGGTTTTAGACTCATCTGTTAGGAGGTAGCTTACTTAACAGAAAAAACGAGTTTCAGACTTGTCTTGTTGGGAGGCATCCCTCATATACTTAGGCCCCTCCATCCTTAAGAAGGGAGACAACCCTTCTTAATCTAACTTAAGTGTCCTTTTAAATTAACCCAAGTCTTCATGGAAACTTGGTGAATTTTACGTCAAGACAAAGTTGCTTATCAAAATCTACCACGTCTAAAACATTTTTTTCATACTCTTTTAGCCTTGGACTCTTCTGGTTCACATTTGGTTAGTTCCCAATCAGCTTTCCTTTCAAATCAACTAGTACGGGACCTTATTGGTAGCTATAGGTATTATGCCTTCTGGCGTGACCTCATACTTCATAACCATCATTTTCGTTTCACTTATCATTCTAATTTGACTAGGAATCCTTGTCTACTTATTTCCATATCAGAGTTTGCCCATTCTATACGCTAAAACTGCATTTAGGTGACTACTACTACTTAGTCAAATATTCTTTCCTATGATTCCTTAATCGTTCCTATTACAGAGGGTCGTATAAATGTTGGTTCACCTATTCTATATGCCAATATAGGCCTTTTTGGGCAAACTCTTCTTTGCCTGTCATTTTTCTATATAACTATACGCCTAATTTAGAGACTTATACACTCTTACCATTATTCTTTGAATCGTTATACTTAACTTAGCCATAAGTTTTGTTCCTTCAGAATATGCCAGACTAAGGCATTTCAAACGTGCTCGGAAAGCAACTTATACTTAATCCAATATTACGTTGGACACTTAAAACTATCCCCTTAAGCTTTATTCCTATGGATTATATTTCAAACTTTCAGGACTTCACCCAATGGCGTATTCATGA
Source organism: Gossypium raimondii (assembly GCF_025698545.1). NCBI lineage: Eukaryota > Viridiplantae > Streptophyta > Magnoliopsida > Malvales > Malvaceae > Gossypium > Gossypium raimondii. Next base: position 32,802,146 of record NC_068572.1, on the reverse strand, counting down.
ACTTTTGTTTCTTAAATGAATCCATCACTTTACTTATTCATTCCAAAATTCTTACTTCTAAAACAACTCCCGAATACTAGGGCTTCTTCGGGCGAGATGTTACAATCCACACATGCAAGTTCATAGATCTTATGTTCCTCATCAAATTCACCATATCATACTTTACTAGTTTCAATCTCATGCTTTGGCTATTTAACATAAATGTAATTCATCATCACAAATACCCATGCACTTAGGCTCATCTAACCTTTCATCAAATTACAATTCTAAGTTATACCCCTTTTCGACCAAACCTTAATTGCATACTTATCATTCTATTCTTCATTCATGAATTTCTGCACATAATAACTTTATTCTTATACAATTCCCTTATGTTTTACGTGTCTAATCAATATTCAAGTTTTTTCACTAATTAATCATCAATACCCATAGTTCACATTTCATAGTATACATTCCAAGTGAACACATACATAGTCATGATTAAATGTCACAACATTCATGCATAATGCATCACATACTAGACTAATCATATTCTTTATCAAATGTTCTTACTATCCTTAATGATCATTTATGCAGTCACTCATTATTTTAGAAACATAGATTATAAATGACTTATCCTAAAGATTCATATGAACCCATATAAGAGAACTCACATTCGACCAGAGTATTTATTCCTTCACTTAATATTTACTCAATACTCATTTAGTCACAAATTTAGAATCACCAAGCTTCATACCCAACACAGATACCATCAATTTCATATAGATATGTTTTAGTCTGAACAAAATATATACAAGCGTCAGTGAAGAAACTCACTCGATCCTCATCTAAAGTAGCTGGCACACCAAATCCAACCATGAAACAACCTCAAACCAACTCGATCTATCGGATCCAAATATCGAGTGTTATGTCCTTCTTACATATGTAACTTAAATTTTATTTTATTCATTATTGTAAATGTCTTTATTAGTGTAACATAATTTCTTATTGGTGTATATTTACATTTCGCCTATGTACACACTACTATCTATGGCTAATATAGAGTTTCTTATAAAAATACAATGTGTGGTTATTATTTCAATTAAATAAAACTTCATACATTCCTACTTTATCTCTTAGTCTACAAAATATACTTTTAGGTACTACTTAATGAACTTTAGCACAGACTCCGACATGCCCTTTAACTTCCTGTATATGCATAAAAGCCTAGTGCGCTGATTCCTTAGCACAGCCCCGACATCGTCTCTTGGTGCATATTCCTTTACAAACCTAAAAATAGAAACAACTTTTGTGAGTTTATAAGAACTTAGTGAGCTAAACCTTAGAATAACTTTTTCATTCATTCTACATTGAATATGTTATTTTGCACATCCATGGGGTATTTCTTGACCTTTCTTCCTTCTTTGGTGGGTACAATACTGATACTATCATCTTTCTTTCTCCAAAACCATTTTCCTTTCTCTTGAGCATACTATACTTAACATTTCTTTACTTTCTATATCCTTTCTTAAATCATATCTTTACATAATCCTTAACCTCTTCATTTACCTTATTATCAGACTTAATATCTTATTCGATACTTACTAGTTTTATCATTTTCTTTAAGAGGGGTAGACTATGCCCAATACTTAACACAGAATTCGTCTACATTTTCCTTATCTCAATGCAGTTTCTATATATACTTTACACATAAATTTGCCTCACCACGAACTCTAGCGCACACTAGCATTTCTTTTCATTCCTTCTAACTATACGAGGTTTGCCATTCATTCGATGTCTGCCCAAAGGCGTTGTCTTCAGATGATCATCATAAGATTTGCTTTTTAAATTTCACCATAAAGGCATTCCTTTCCAAAGATAGCCACAGAGGCTTTCCTTTGTCTCGCTACGAAGGCGTCATTTTAACAGAGTTTGTCACAAGACATTCATTTAACTGAGATAGCCACAAAGAAATCCTTTTAACACAGATCACAACAAAGGCTTCCTATGACAGAGATTAGCCACAAAGGCTTCTTTTAACAGAGATTAGCTATAAAGGCTTCCTTTAACATAGATTATTCTCAAAGGCTTCCATTTAACAGAGATTAGCGAAAAAGGCTTCCTTTAATAGGGATTAGCCACAAAGGCTTTATTTAATAGAGATTAGTCGCAAAGGCTTCATTTAATAGAGATTACCCGAAAAGGCTTCAATTTAACAGAGATAGCCACAAAGGCTTCCATTTAATAGAGATAGCCACAAAGGCTTCTAATTAACAAAAATCACCAAAAAGGCTTCCATTTAACAGAGATCACCACAAAGGCTTTCATTTAACAGAGATTGCAACAAAGGCTTCCATTTAATAGAGATAACCATAAAGGCTTCCTTAGATTTCGCCACAAAGGTGTCTCTTTACAGATTACCACAAAGGTATTCCATATTAGAGATTTGCCACAAAGGCATTCCTTTAACAAAAATAGCCACAAAGACTCACTTTTATGGAAAATGGCGTTTTTGACGATAGGGGTTCATCTAAACTCATAGTCATGAGATTTTTCCCTCACCATTTTGTACTCACCCAACCATCATTTACACAATCCATATGATGTCATGGCCCAGTCATGTCTTACACTATATGATCTTCAAAGTGCTAAGGATTTTTCCTTCTAGAGATTTATTTTTTTACTCTCGACGGACCCCTTTAGACGACTCCAAAGACAGACTCAAAAACTTCGTGCAGACTAATACTTGATAGACTCATTAACAAAAGACTTGTTTATATCCTCAATACACATGTTAACCAACTTTACTCATTTAGATACCTTAACCATTTTCCATAGAGATCATACTCATATGAATCATCCATGCAAGTTAATCAGACATACATTTTTCATAGAATCATCACATGATACATTCTTAGCTCATTTTTAAAGAAGGTACTTAGCATGTATAATACATTTGCAAGATTTGGATTGAGGATTCACCTTATAACTTGAAAGGCAAGTTAAATTTTAGATCTAGCTCTTTCTTCTTGAAATCAATTGCTTGAGCTCCAGATCCTTCACTCAGCTAGATGCTACGACTTCCTGACCTCCTCCGAACATACTAACGTCTAGAGTGTGAATACTACAATAAAATATATGTATATAAGGTGGTATCCATAAGTATATGAGTCTAGTTGCAATATAGTTACAATAGAGTAGGTGAGTACTCCGAGGATTGTACCCAAGAGAGGCTAGTGCTAGATCGATTTTAACCTAAACACTTAAATATCTAATTAGTACTCTAAATCAGTTATAGTACGAAAACATAATAAAAGGAGTTTTTAAGAGAGAATAAAATATAATAAAGAAAGAAATAGAAATCAAAAGATTGAAAAGTACAATTAATCAGATCTGATTCTGGGTGATTAGCTCGCTTTAGTAATTCCTATCAATTGGCGCTTCGGGTTCGTCAACTAGTCATTATCTTAGAAGGATCTTCCAATCTTCCACTCAAATAACAAGTCGGCAAGGCCTACTTATCTTTTGACCTCACAGTCCAGACCGAATTAGGGTAAAGGTGTTCACAGATAGGCCCTACAAATTATGGGTTAATTCACACCTTGATGACTTCCTTGGGTTGTTAGGCTTATGATTTTAAGTTCTTCCTTTCCCAAATAGCTGATCTGTTGAGTAACCCTACAAAACAGTTAATGGATCATACCTCCACTCGCTAATCCCCCATAGAAGGATTTGTTCCTCATGGTTTTCATGAACAATATAAAAATGATATAAAGATAAAACATGAAAAATGAATCGAAAGTATAGAGTTTAAGAAAAGCCTGATTTATATTAAGAATAAACGCGAATCCACAGAAGTTGATTATCTCCACAACCAGATCTCTTGGGATGAAACCAAGAACAAACTGAAAGTAAATCTAAAACCTAAGAAAAGAGAAAAATTGAACTGAATTTAAAAGACGATTTCTAAACTAAGTAATTGCCCCCATAACATGTGCCAAAGGTCCCTATTTATAGATTTTAGGTGGTCATCATCTTTAACCCTAGGTTAGCTGACGTTCTCGAGCTTTAAGTTTGATTATGCGGACCAAAACATCCCATTGCTCGTGTTTAATTCTCGTCCAGAGTCGATGTCGTGACATATTAGGACTTGTGTCGTAACGAAGAAGTCAGTATACTCCTCTTGTGGTATCTTCAAGGCTATGTCACGGCACCCTCGACTGAGTCACAACATCGAAGGCAATCCCTTGATTTCTCCATTCTACTCTCTATGTTGTAACATTGAACATTTCGTGTTGTGACATAGTGACCAGTATCAATTTAGTACGCCTTCTAATGGTCTCTTGCACATTTACTAAGGTCATTAGCTCTCCTTTATGCCTCATTCGGCCCCTCAGGTTACTAAAAACTTAGTGAAAACTTGGAAAAAAACATAATTAAAACCTAATGGAAATGCTTGCTATCAAGCTCTTGAAGTGCAAAAATTAGTTTAATCTGCTACATCGAATTATGGTAGATCACTTCCTTACCTCAGAAAATAAAGAAATTGTTAGAATCTATTTAGGTAACCTTTCTCTTCACTTTAAACCCCAAATGTAAAACTAAGCATTATTTCTTCATGTATACTTGCAAATATGTGTTCCCTTAACAAGCATAACCTCATAGCGTACCTTAATGGGAGGAAAATCATAAATAGAAATTAGGGTTTCAGACTCATCTATTGGGAGGCAGTCTTCATCTGTTCATAGACCTCATCCTTAAAAAGGAAGATAACCCCATTAACTTAACCTGGGTGTCCTTTTAACTTAACCCAAGTCTTCATGGGAACTTGGTCAACATCACGTCAATACTTATCAAATCTGCAACGTCTAAGAAACTTACCTGATACCCCTTTAGCCTTTAACTCCTCTAGTTCACGTTTGGTTAGTTCCCAACCAACTTTCCTTACAAATCAACTGGTACAGGACCACATTGGTCACTAAAGGTATTATCTCTTCTGCCGTAACCTCATACCTCATTAGCATTTGTTTCGTACCCATTAATTTTTTTTTACTTATTGATCTGTAGCAGTACTGTGTAGCAGATTAAACTAGTTTTCGCTCTTGAGAAGCTTAAATACAAGAACTTTTATTATGTTTTAGTCGAGATTTTATAGTTTATTTTACATTCAATAAAAAGTGTATCTTGAGTATTTTATTGACCTTAGGGGCTGAATGAGACCTAAAGGCGAGCTAACGTACTTAGTTAGTATGCAAGAGACCATGCTAAGGCATAGGAACTCAATATTGGTAGCTGTGTTGCAACACGGGGAGTTCGAGGTCGTAACATAAGGAGTAGAATGCAAGAATTGCCATATTGCCTTTGGTGTCATGACACAGCCATAGGACGTCACAACACACCTCTGAAGCCATCCCTGAACTACACATATTATCCTCAATGTCACGAAACAGGCACTAGGGTGTCGCAACACTGACCCTGTAAGGGAGATAATAACAAGTCAATGGAATTTTTTTCCGTACAATCAAAAGTTCAACACAAGAGCGTCAGCTAACCTAGGATTAAGGACGACGCCAACTCTAGCTCTATAAAAAGACTCCAAAACACTTGCCAAAGGACATCTTTTGATATTCTAAATTTTTCTTTGTAATTTAGTTTTCAATTTTTTCTTTCTTTTAGGGTTTAAATTTCTTTTCAGTTCTTTTCAATCGTGTTCTTTAGAGAACTTGATTTATAGACGCAATCAAACATTAGAAGATTTCCACGTTTCATGAATTGAATACAATCAAGATTCTTTAAAATTTATTCTTGATTTATTTTTTGTGCATATATTTACCATCAAGTTTACTATGTTTATGGATTCCATGAGGAACTAATACTCTTATGGGGGATTAGCGAATGGAGGTGTGGTTGATTAATTGCTATGTAGGGTTTTCTTAGCGGATTAGTTTTTTAGGAGAGGAAGAACTTAAACACTAGACTTGACGACCCTAGGAAGTCATTTAGGTAGGAATTAACCCAAAATTGGCATGGCCTATTCGTGAACACCTTAGCCCTAAATCGGTTTGGGCTGTGAGGTCGAGAGATAAGTAATTCTTGCTAACTTGTTAGTTTAGTGGAATATCGAGAGATCCTACTAGGGAAATGACTAGTTGATTGAATAGAAACTCGAAATAGGAATTATTTTAGATCACCAAAGTAAGCTAATTACCTATGTCTTCATTTGAATGAGTTTAGAAATTAGTTTTTTGAAGTCCCTTTTATTTATGAAGTTTTTAATTCTTTATTTATAAAAACCCCAAAAATCTTTCCTTTATATTTTATCGTAATATAATTTATTTAAACTAATAATTAATTCTACTTGTATTTAGGTTAACTTTAATTTAGTACTTGCCTCCCTTGGGTACGATGCTCGGAGTACTCACCTACTTCATTGTAAATTTATACTACAACCTAACTCATATACTTCCGGACACTGCCTCAACTCTATATCTTCAGTTGCAGTATTCACACTTTGGACGTTAGTACGTCTGGAGGTGGTCAAGTTGTTGGTACCGTTTTTGGGGAGGCAACGTTACTGAATTAGTTTTAATCTTTTTGTTCAATAGAATAATTACAAATTTTTTAAATTATGGATATGATTTGTACTAATTTAGTTTACTATTTTTTTCTTTTTCTTTTTCTTTTTCTTTTTCTTTTTCAATTTCAGTATATGCCTTAGAGGATAAGAACACATGTTTCGTCAATCACTGATCCATACAGACTAATCCAACAAACCCATTCAAATATGGATGAAACTAATTACATGTTGTTTAACAATGAGGTGATCTTTAATGATGAAGCATACGTCGACGGAGTATATGAAGAATGAGAGATCATGAAAATAAAAAATTATTCATGATGGAGCTGAGCCAACACAGAAACAAAGTCTTAACACCCCAGTGAAGAATGATCAAGGTACTGATATTGTCGAACATCCACATGAGTTCACTGGTAATTTGTATAAGGCACTTGAAGAAGATAATGATATGCCCAAAAATTCAGACAGGCCTCATTGTGATTCGTGTAAGATGCTTTCATGTGAAACGACCAGGACGGACAACTCTGAGTTATTATCAAACATGTCAAACATGATGGTGCAAATGTTAAAAATGATGCAAGAAATATTTGAAATGCTGCCTCTAAGGAAAGAGGACATGTCTGACGTTCACAACTCGGATCATGAGAACCCTTGTACTATTGATGACCATGATGAGATTTATGGTGAGATTCGACCAGAGCTTGTAACTAAAAATCTTTTGGATAAGTTGAACATAGTTGAAATTGTCTCTGATCCAATTGACATAGCCGTAGAACTAACTGTAAATGTAGAAGGGAAAGATGAGCTAACCACTAACATGGAGCCTAAACTAATATTGAATGAAAGTATAGAAAAGCTAATACACTTTTTGGCAATAGTAGAGAATGTGCCAACCGATGAGGTCGAGGAGTTTGATTCATTCTCATTCGAAAATGATAGCAAGGCTTGAGTAGCCAAAGTCTAACGCAACAGGGAGAGAAGGAAGCTCAAAACAATAGTACCCTGGAAAATAATTTCGGGTTGGCTCGAATTTGGTACAAAATGGCACACAATGTAGATGTTACGTCGGTCAAAAATAAGAAACCATCAATAGAATTGACTGGAGAGGCTAGTTCATACACATCGATAGAGGAACAAATGTCGAATCAAAGTGTCAAGAACCAGCTGGAAGTTCTTCTATGGTGGTGACATGGATCGTCCAAATTTTTAAAGAACTTTTATTTCTTGCTGTAAGTTTTGGTTTGTTTATTGTTTTACTATAGTGTTTATTTCATTTTATTTTATTTCATTTATATTATATCACATATTTCATATTTCTTGTCATAGTATTTACTTGTAGGTACTGCCTGTCCGCTTGCAGCAAACAAATCCCGGTGTTACTAGATCAACAAGGATTCAGCCTTCACAGGGAAGTTTTCTTGTTCGCACCTTAATCATTTTATAATAAGGGAAATGTGTGCTCTAAAGCATGGGGAGAAGTACACTAGGACTCAATTATATTAGGATTTAATTTTTTTTTCAAAGTAGGTTATAGTTGTTTTGCACAGTTTGAAATTCGAAAAGAGGGATCGAAATAATGTCGATGTTGTAACATGAAACCTCTGTGTCTCAATACCACTAATAGGTTTAAGAAATTGGGCAATTCAGCTCAATGTCGCGACATAGCACCTCTGTGTCACGACAAATTAATCATTATACCCCTAATTTTTGCATTTCAAAGTGTGTCGCAACATTAGCATCCTACCAAGGGTGTCGTGACACGGAACCCCTATGTCGCGACATCGCTACAATTTTCTACAAGGTTGACCCGACTCGTCACGCAACCTTTGGCTTAACTGTTGTTTTAACCCGATTTTTAAGGACAAAATATAAAATTTAAACCTAAAAACAATTTTAAATAGATTTCACCATTCATTAACCTCAAAACCTCTCAACAACCTCTCAAAACCACTAAACCTTAAAATCTATTTTCTTCTATTTTCTCTTTATTTTTGCTATAATCTTTCTTCTCCTCTTTCTTTTTTTTTTTAAGTGTAGGTTAAACAATCCACATTCATAAGGATTTTGGAACAAACCTTCAAATGGAGTAACAAGCCTTCAAGTCAAGGTTAAAAGTTCTAACTTAGACTTTTAATGTTTTATTGCATTCGAAATATATTACTTGATATCTAGTTAGTTCTTCTAATTAAAAGTTTTATCGAAAATGCCTCCTAGAAAAGCTAGAAGAACTAGCGAACCCAAACCATCGGTGGTGACAAACCCCTCAAGTTTTTCAAACCCAAACGTCAAGAAATTTTTTTTAAAACTTCAAGGAAAAATGTTTCTACAAGAATGGGGATTTGAACCATCGATGATTTTTGGTTCAATACCATAAGTGGGAACTCTTTTGTGTAACCCCTAAATACTCTGTCGTAGTCCAAGTAGTACAAGAATTCTATGCATCTTTTAGGGACCAAGAGTCTAAGAGACCAGAGGGTTCCAATTGGGAAACTATACCAGTACAAGGGAAAGAGGTGCTCGTTACCCCTAGAGCGATTGTGAGTTTTATAACACTCCATATTATGAATCTAATTTTTCGGAAGAAAACGAATTTAGAATATTTTAGAGATATTAATATGGATAAAGTTATAAAGTATTTAACGGAGGGTAGGGGTGAATGGAAATGTCGCCCTGGTACTGATATCCCTACGCCCTTTAATCAAGTCATTATGTTTCCAATTGCAAATACGTGGATACAATTTTTATGCACCCGAATTGCTCTTACCTTAATTTTTTTTAATGTCAATACTTTTTGAGCAGTTTTGCTATATGTTGTTTTACAGAAGAAACAAGTGTGCATCGAGACTTGGATCCACCATAATATGAAGCAGTACATTAATGGTCAGAAAGTCGAGGTTTTCTTCCCCCACTTAGTGACGGCCTTGTGTAAAAGAACAAGAGTTCCAATAAAAAAATATTGAACAGTTCATAAAGTCAACCAAAAGTATCATAGGGGATACACTATAAATGCAATTTACGAAGCTTCAATGAAAACAAATAAGGGATTGGAACAAACGTCAGAAAGAAAAAATGGACGACCTGGCTTCGCTCAAACAAAAAGAAAAATCGAGATCTCAAAAAGAAATTGGTGAGAGTAGCATTCCACAAATAAACTGAATGATAGGATGGATTCAAGAAATGAGCCAAGTTCTTTAAGAATTTGTGCAGTAGAACAATATGAGAGTACAAAATTATCCGCCAGACATGTTTGGTCTAATACATTCTCATCATGAAGCAGAAGAGAAAGGAAGAGAAGAAAGGGAGGATAGCAAAGATGACAAAGGTGAAAAAGAATGGGATGAGATAGATTTCAAGGAGGAAGATGATTGACCGAAATTTTTATTTTTATTTTTGGATTATAATTTATTTTGGACAATTTTTTATTTTTTAGGAATAGGTTAATATTAGATTTTTTATATAAATTTGTTTTATTTGTTGTTTCAATTTTTCTATGTAACAAAGAAAGAAGCACGCCATTTACAAGCTTGTAACAAAGAAATGAAGTACCCACCATTAGACTACGCCAATGTCACGATCAATCAGGTAACTTCTTTCCTTATCTATAGGAAATTTGTTTTTAATTTTTTTTACGCTTTTCTTTTAATTTCTATTATCAAATGTGTGCTTGAGCTTGTAAAAATACAATTGATTGGTTAGGAGCATTATATAGTTTGGCTGTATTTATTATAAATTTGACATGATAGTAGATGGTTTTAAATTTTTATTATTAGACTACTAAGTTCTATATATTACACTGTAAATAGGAATTGAGAAATTAGAGGTACCAAAGGATATAGAGAATACAGGAAAAGGAGCATGCTAGTATGTATGATAGATTATTGAATTTGTGATTGTTTGATTGATTAAATTTGTGAATATTGAGATACCTAAGGATGACCTAAGGTATTATTTTGGATACACCAGAGCCAAAAATCTAACCCTAATTATTTATCTTTAGTACCTATCTTTGAGCCAGAATACATTTCTTGATGAACCTTCATACAAAACTCGGGACAAAAATGCTAATTTGTATTTACCTTTTTTACTTGGTCTTAAACTGCACGACTATAGACGTCTGGCCATACATATTGGGGGTTAAGTAGATACATCAAGATGAATTTTATAAAAATAAGAGTGAAATAGGAAGAAACAATTTTATATAGTGATTATAGGTTAGCCATTATGTGCCAAATAAAAGAAAATTACTAAAAGAAAGAAAGAAAAGCAAAACAAGTAGAAAAAGTACTTGAAAAAGAAAAAGAAAAGCATTTGTGAGTGAGACATACTAAAAAAGGAAGAAAAATGTGACAAATTCAAAAAAGTAGAAAAAAAACCTTGTTCATTAGTGCATAAAAAATGTGACTTCCTATATGGAGAAATAGGGAAGGTGAGAAAAGGAGAAATAAGACGGTGAGCGGGTAAAGGTCACTAAGGGGGAGAATAGGGAACAATACAATGTGCCAAACTATTTTCATGCTTGAAACTATTTTGATGATTCTTGTTTTTGAATTTTTTACCTATCTTAAGCCTTAGAACATTACAGGCCGAAAAGCCCTATGTGATCTAGGTAGACTTATTCATAAATTGACATCATACCAAATAATTACATTTACGACTATTTGTATTCTGCTAGGATAATCAAGTTACCTGTATAATTTATTGATGGATCTATACATTTGAAAACCTTAATTTTTGTATACTTTGTAATATACTGAACTTAGGTGTTTGATATTAAAAATGGTAACTCGTCTACATATCATGTCAAGATTATGCATAAATATGAAATACCTAGTTATGTACTTTGAACCCAATGTTGTACTATACTTTCTTAAGGGTCATCTCTTAATTGTTTGTTGTTGTTTGCTTTGCCCAAGGATAAGCAATAACTTAAGTGTAGGGGAGTTTGATCTGCCGCAATATGGTGTAGCAAATTAAACTAGTTTTTACACTTGAGAAGCTTGAATACAAGAACTCTTATTATGTTTTAGTCAAGTTTTTTTATAGTTTAGTTTACATTTAATAAAAAAAGTATATTTAGAGTATTTTATTAACCTTAGAGGCCAAATAAGGCCTAAAGGTGAGCTAACATACTTAGTCAATGTATAGGAGACCATGCAAGGGCATAAGAACACAATACTGGTCGTTGTGTTGAAACACGGGGAGTTTGAGGTTGCAACATAAGGAGCAGAATGCAAGAATTTCAATATTGTCTTTGGTGTTGCGACACAGTCATAGGATATCACGACACGCCCCTGAAGCCATCCCTGAACTACACATACTTCCCTCGATGTCGCAACACAAGCACTAGGGTGTCATGACATCGGCCCTGTATGGGAGATATTTACGAGCCAGGGGCATTTTGGTCTGTACAATCAAAACTTCAACATAAGAGCATCAGCTAACCTAGGGTTGAGGATGATGACAACCCTAACTCTATAAAAAGACTCCAAAACACTTGTTAAAGGACAAATTTTGATATTTTATGTTTTACTTTGTAATTTAGTTTTCATTTTTTTTCTTTCTATTAGGGTTTATATTTTTTCAGTTCTTTTCATTCATGTTTTTCGGAGAACTTAATTTGTAGACGCAATAAACATTTGAATATTTTTGCGCTTCATCAATCTAATACAATTAGGATTCTCTAAACTTTATTCTTGATTTATTTTTCATGCTTATATTTATCATCAAGTTTACTATGTTTATGGATTCCATGAGGAACTAATCCTCTTATAGGGGATTAGCGAGTGGAGGTTTGATTCATTAATTGCTATGCAGGGTTTTCTTAGCAGATCAGTTATTCAAGAGAAGGAGAACCTAAGCCCTAGACTTGACAACCCTAGGAAGTCATTTTAGGTAGGAATTAACCCAAAATTGGTATGGCCTATTAGTGAACATTTTATCCCTGAACCGATCTAGACTATGAGGTCGAGAGATACGTAGCTCTATCTAACTCATTAGTTTAGTGGAAGATCGAGAGATCCTACTAGGGTAATGACTAATTGATTGAATAGAAACCCGAAATAGGAATTAGTTTTGATCACCAAAGCAAGCTAATTATCGATGTCTTCATTTGATTGAGTTTAGAAATTAGTTTTCTGAAGTCCCTTTTATTTATGCAGTTTTTAATTCTTTATTTATAAAAACCCCCAAAAATCTTTCCTCTGTGTTTTATCGTAATATAATTTATTTAAACTACTAATTAATTCTATTTTCATTTAGGTTAACTTTAATTTAGTACTCGCCTTCCTTGGATGCGATCCTCGGAGTATTCACCTATTTTGTTGTAAAATTATATTACAACCTAACCCGTATACATGCAAACACTACCTCAAATCTATATCTTTAGTTGTAGTATTCACACTCTGGATATTAGTCTGTTTGAAGGCAGTCACTTACCATCTTAATCTGACTAGGAATCCTTGTCTACTTATTTCCATCTCATAGTCCGCCCATCATTTGGGCGACCACTACTACTTAGTCAAATATTCCTTCCTGTGATTCCTTAATCATTCCTATTACAATGGGTTGTATAAATGGAACATTCTTAGTTAGCCTATTCTATATGCTAATATGGGCCTCTTTGGGCGAACACTTCTTCATGTGTCATTTTTCTATATAACTATATGCCTAATTCAGAGAATTAAACACTCTTACCATTATTCATTGAATCGTCGTACTTAACTTAGGCATCACAAATGCACTCAGAAAGCAACTTATAATTAATCCAATCCTAACGTTGGAAACTTAATGCTATCCTTTTAAACCTTATTCCTATGGACTATATTTCAAACTTTTAGGACTTTGTCGAAAGGCGTACTCGTGAACTCCTATTTCTTAAATGAATCCATCACTTTACTTATTCAGAACTCATTTCAAAATTCTTACGTCTAAAGCAGCACTCGAATACTAGGGCTTCTCCAGGTGGGATGTTATAACTCTCCCCCACTTAGGAAATTTTGTCCTCAAAGTTTCCCACCCTTCTCAAAGTTCTATTGCCTAAGTAAGACAACATTCATTCATCAAGGATAGTATTACTTCTTTATTAAGTTTCCAATATCTATCCTTTATTGGCATATCCTTTGAAAATCTCCTCGAAAATCGTCACTTATCTACTTTTGAGGACATAAATTAATTTTGGCAGTCAAACACTTAAAGGCAAATCTTATGCGATTTCCTTAGGACATTGTTAAACTCGTACTGGGGAATATAAGTCTTCGTTTTGACTTACTATGCATGTTTTTCCTTATTTATTGCTACCATTTCAACATTTATCTCTTATTACAATTTTCAAGACCCTATTTGAAGAAGTCGAACAATTCCCACCAGATTAACTACCTTGGCAAAGCTGACTTTTCTTACAAATCAGCCATGCTTCTGCCTTTAACTTTGCAAGGTTAATTGAAATCCCATCCTTCCTCTTGTTACACTCTTCCTACTTTCCTTATCCTCTGTTTCAATTTCCCTCTCCTTCTTTGTCACATTCTTTTCTTACTATTATTTAAGAAAAAGAGTGTGAATTTCCCTTTAAGGGAAAACACCTTCATTACAAAGAAAACATCATTCCTATCATTCTAATTCCATATGAATCTTTCCAAAATCGAGGATACTTTCCTCAAAAGAAAGGTCTATGCGATGAAACCAAGCAACTATCCAGACATCATTAAGACGACATTGCTCAAAGCCTTATCTCTCTTTTTCCTTAGGGGTCCCTAGCCAAAGGACAGATTTAGATCTTGGTGTGGGTTACTTAATTTCCCCATTATCCATTCTCATGAGGGACCTCCATCAGCACCTCGCAGCCAGAAGAGACCCTTCAGAAGATCACATGGAACCCAAGGAATAGCCACGTTACTTGGTAAAAACTAGCACCATACATGTGAGACAATTTCTCACCGTTGCTCCGTAGAGAGAAACCACGAAGGTAATCACTATTAAGACCTCCTCTCAGCACCGGGCGTTAGCTTCCTGAGGTCTTTAGTGGTCCACTAGCTAGAAAGGCCACTCTTTTTCAACACGTTCACCATATTGCTCCATTACCCTTCCTCCCAATAACCTTACTAATTGTTTCCTTAAGTGTTTACTAGCTCTACACAAACCTAGGGATGGTGAAACATACTTCGGAGACTAAGCCAGGGGCAATGTGTTATGTATACAGGGTTCCTTCATCTCCCTTCGTCTGAAAACCAGCTAAACCATGCTTTAATACCAAAACTTGTAACACCCACGACCTAACCCGATCTACCAGATCTGAATCTTAAATGTTACGTCCTTCTCACATATGTAACTTGGAAATTTTCTTTTACTCATTATTGTAAAAATCTCTATGAGTGTAACAAAATTTCTTATTGGTGTACATTTATATTTCGCCTATATACAAACTACTATCTATGGCTACTATAGAGTTTCTTGTAAAAATACAATGTGTGGTTATTATTTCGACTCAATAAAACTTCAGACATTCCTACTTTATCTCTTAGTCTATTGGATATACTTTTGGGGCACTACTTAATGAACTTCAGTGTAAACTCTAACATTCCATTTAACTTCCTCTTTATGCATAATAGCCCAGCATGTCGCTTTCTTGGCGTAGCCCTGGCATTGTCTCTCGACGCATATTCCTTTACAGACCTGAAAATAGAAACAACTTTTGTAAGTTCGTAAGAACTTAGTGAGCTAAACCTTAGAATACATTTTCATTCATTCTACATTGAATATGTTATTTTGCATATCCTTAGGGTATTTCTTGACCCTTCTTCCTTCTTTGGCGGGTACAATAATGATACTACCATCTTTCTTTCTCCAGAACCATTTTCCTTTCTCCTGAGCATACTATACTTAACATTTCTTTACTTACTACATCATTTCTTAAATCTTATCTTTACATAATCCTTAACCTCTTAATTTACCTTATTATCAGACTTAATACTTATTTCATACTTACTAGTCTTATCATTTTTTCAGGTGGGCTAAACTATGCCCAATACTTAACTCAGAATTCGCCCAGGTTTACCATACCTCAATGCACTCTCTATACATACTTTCAACACATAACTTTGCCTCGCCATGTACTCTAGCATACACTAGCCTTTCTATTCATTCCATCTAACTATATGGGGTTCGTCATTCATTTGGTGTCTGGCCAAAGGCGTTGTCTTTAAATGATCATCACGAGATTCGTTCTTCAGATTTCACTGCAAAGGCGTTCCTTTCCAAAGATAGCCATAGAGGCTTTCCTTTTAGAGTCTCTCCATGTAGGTTTCCTTTTAATAGAGATAGCCACAAAGGCTACCTTTAATAAAGATCGCCACAAAGGCTTACTTAAACAGAGATTACCCACAAAGGCTTCCTTTAACAGAGATTAGTCACAAAGGATTCCTTTAACAGACATTACCCACAAAGGCTTCCTTTAATAGAGATTAGCCACAAAGGCTTCAATTTAAAAAAGATTAGCCACAAAGGCTTCCATTTAACAGAGATTGCCACAATTGCTTCCTTAGATTGCGCCACAAAGGCGTCTCTTTATAGATTACCATAAAGGTATTCCTTATCATAGATTTTCCAAAAAGGCATTTCTTTAATAAAAAATAGCCATAAAGACTCACTTTTATGAAAAATGGTATTTTTGACAATAGGGATTCACCTAGACTCATCGCCGTGAAGTTTGCCCCATACCGTCTGGTTCTCACCCAATCGTCCTTTACATATTCCATATGATAACATAGCCCAGTCATGGTCTTAAAATATATGATCTTTAGAGTGCCATGGATTTTTCCTTTCACAGATTCATGTTTTTAGTCACGATGGACCCCTTTAGACGACTCTGAAGATAGATACAAAAACTTCATGCAAGCTCATACTTGATAGACTCTGTCAGAATAGACTTGTTCATATCCTCAATACACACGTTAACTCACTTTACTCATTCAGATACCTTAACCATTATCCACAGAGATCATATTCATATAAATCATTCATATAAGTTTATCAGACATACATTTTTCACAGAATCATCACATCATACATTCATAGCTCATTTTTACAAAAGGTACTTAACATGTATAATACATTTGCAAGAGTCAACTTAGGGACTCACCTTATAACCTTAAAGGTAGCTTAAATTTTAGATATATCCCTTTCTTCTTAGAATCAATCGCTTGAGCACCAAATCCTTCAATCAACCAGATGCTATGGCTACCTTGCCTCAAGAAACAAAAACTTTGTTAAAATCTATTCGGGTAACCTATTTCATCACTTTAAACCCCAAACGTAACATTAAGGCTTATTTATTCAAGTGTACTTACAGATATGTGTTCCCTTAACAAGCATAACCTTAGAACATACCTTAGGGGAGGAAAATCACAAATAGAAATCGGGATTTCAAACTTATCTGTTGGGAGGCAATCTTCAACTGCTCATGGCCCTCATCCTTAAAAATAAAGATAACCCCATTAACTTAACTCGGGTGTCTTTTTAACTTAACCCAAGTCTTCATGAGAACTTGGTGAACGTCATGTCAAGACAAAGTGGCTTATCAAAATCTGCCATGTCTAAGAAACGTACCTAATATTTGTGTATCTTTTAACTCCTCTGGTTCACATTTGGTTAGTTCCCAACTAAATTTTTTTACAAATTAACTGGTATGAGACCACAATGGTCACTAGAGGTATTTTGCCTTCTGGCTTAGCCTCATACCTCATAACCATCCTTTTCGTAACCATCACTTTCATTTCACTTCCCATCCTAATCTGACTAGGAATCATTGTCTACTTATTTCTATCTCAGAGTCCGCCCATTCTTTATGCTAAAAATACATTTAGGCGACCACTACTACTTAGTTAAATATTCCTCCCTATGATTCCTTAATTGTTCTTATTACGGACGGTCGTATAAACAAAACAATATTGGTTCGCCGATTCTATATGCCAAGATAGGCCTTTTGGGAGAACACTTTTTCATCTATCATTTTTCTGTATAACTATACGTCTAATTCAGATACTTATACACTCTTACCATTATTCTTTGAATTTTCGTACTTAAATTAGCCTTAAGTTTCGTTCCTCTAGCATACCTAGACTAAGGCATCACAAATATGCTTGGAAAGAAACTTTTACTTAACCCAATCCTAACGTTAGACACTTAAAGCTATCCTCTCAAGCCTTATTCCTATGGACTATATTTCAAACTTTCAGGACTTCACCCAAGGGTGTATTCGTAAACTCATATTTCTTAAATGAATCCATAAATTTACTTATTCATAACTCATTCCAGAATTCTTACTTTTAAAACAACATCCGAATACTAGGGCTTCACCGGGTGGGATGTTACAAATCATCTGACTTGCAATCATAGAATATGAAGGAATCTTCTACTTTAGATTCGAACTTTAGTTTTAGCCCAAGGACAACAAACCCTAGATGGCTTCCAAAGAAAGCCTCAAAAGCATTTTCAAAGGAAAGAAGAAGATAAAAATGTCTATCTCTCCATCCCATTTAACTAATATGTACTTATAGATAAGACCCATATTCCCCTAATAACATGGTGTACTATGCCTCCAGTGAGTAATCCCTTTAAAATCATCTTTCCACCTAGTTATTATCTCATTGAATGGTAAGCAAATACTAGGGCTTCACCGGGCGGGCTATTACATACTCTTAACCACTTAACACAATCTTCTCCTTAATATATAGTAAAATATCAGGAAATTAAGTTCTTACTTACTCTTGTAGCAGTTATTAAACATCCACATATACACACCAAATAATTATTTAGGCATATAACACTACGCCAGACAGACTCTTTACTGTTATGCGCCAAATCTTTAATCCCGCCAAAACTGGGGTGTTACAGTATAGGTGAGAATGAACCCAAATATGGTATTGCCTATCCGTGAATACCTTACTTCAATCCGGTCTAAACTGTGAGGTCGAGAGATAAGTATTTTTTGCTAACTCATTAGGTTAGTGGAAGATCGAAAGATCATGTTAGGTTAATGACTAGTTGATTGGATAGAACTCGAAATAAGAGTTAGTTATGACCACCGAAGCAAATTAGTCTTTTGTACTTAGAATTGATAAAATCTGTAAATTGTTTTCTCTTTTGTGTTTTTATGCCTTTTAATTATTATAAAATATGATTTTTTATCACCTTAGGATTCATCATATTATAGTTAAATTAAATTACTAATTAGACTTGTTAATGTAGAAATTAGAATTAGTTTAGTTTAGTTTCGCCTCCCTTAGGTATGATCCTCGAAGCACTCTAATACTTTGTTTTATAAATCTAAATTACAACCTAACCTGTATACTTGTAGAAATTGTTTAACTCTTCTATTTGGTTACAGTATTCACACTCTAGACGTTAGTACATCTAAAGGCCGTCACAAGGTCTACATCACTATTGCTAGTGCCAAACAATATGTTGCTTTGACTAAGAATAACATTATCGAATAGCATAATATTGATGAGAAAAGATTTGGTGGTCATGCTATTGACACCATTCTAGAGAAGAATGGTCTTCTCATCTCTGCTCAATTTATAAAGCCCTAAGTCAAACAGGTAGTATTGGATTTTTATGCTAACTTGCTTCAGAGCTTTGATAACCCTACCAGCAAGTTGCACCACAAGTTTTTTATGTGAGGTAAATTCTACAAGTTCGAGCCTGTATAAATCAGACACTTGGTCCACCATCCTTATACCAAGGATGTGGAATTTAGAGAATCAAAAGACACCATTGCTTCCTAGATTACAAATGAATTTCATCTCACCTAGCCTATTGGTTCACAACTTCACTCATCTATCTTGGAACCAACCTATGTTGTCGTAAATGTCATAGCCATAAGGAATTGGCTTCCCAATAACTAGACGCACAATGTGAGAAAAAAGACAGTTATCCTATTGAGTAAGGTGGGAGTTGGAATCCAATTTGATATTGAAGACTTGATCTTTACATAGATTTTTTGACATGCTGAAAAGGTGTACAATAAGCTAAGTCTTCCCTATCATTCTCTCATATTTCAAATACAATATTTGTAAAATCACAAAATTATCAAGGCTACTAAGAAGTATGAAAAGATGTATCCTGAGTGGAAGTTCTGAAAAGATGTATACTGAGTGGAAGTTCTATCACAAGTGGTTATAAGGAAGGCATGCTCCCCTGGACCTTGGGAATGTGCAAGACGAAGAAGCCCCTATTGAAGACACAATAGTGCCTGAAACTGTTGGCACAAATGCAGACATAGTTCTTGGTTCCTCAAGCACATCAAATGTTGTTTATCAGAGGCTCCTCAAGTTGTTTTCTGATAAGATTGTTTCCAATGAGAGGTAGATCAAGGACCTCAAAGCTCACAAAAGTAAGCTATTGGCCATGAAGTTGATATTTTGGCCAAGCAGCTTTAGTGATCCCTTTGCAATCATTGAACAAAAAAAGGGGTATTGATGGTGTAATAGTTTTTTGTCAGCAAGAATAACCCCAAACTTAGGGTTTCAGTTCTTATAATTTGGTATGATGATTCTTTTATACATATGCTCACTCAATCCAGTAATCTTATACTCTTCCCCATATATGTTTTGGATCATATTAACAAGCTTATGCTTTTGTCTTTATTGTATTCATACATTCATCAATGAATAGATCTCTTTGTTATGATAAAGATAAGAGTGTTTGGTTAAGGGGAATTACTTAGAGGGAGAATATGTAATTATGACGAGTTTATATTGCCCTGTATATGTTTTGTTAAAAATTTGTCAAAGGGGGAGATTTTTGCCACATTTGAAGGCAAGGTTTATATTGAGGTTGTTACTATGGCTAAAACAGTGGCCACAACTTCAAGCACTATTTCATTCCCGAGCTTGCCTATTTTTAGTTTTGGCAAATTTTAGATCAAAAGTATTGGGCTATTTATTTTGAAGACATTTGGACATGGTAAAACCCAAAACATGAAGACCAATTGAGTTGAAATTGAAGACTTGAAGATTGGTTTCTCACGAATTAAGTCTGGTTACTTGTGGAACAAGTTATGTTACTTTCTATGATTGAAGAAATTGGATTACATCAGGACTCTTATGAAATTATTATCCTATGCTGAATTTTAGCTTTACTTTATAGAAAAGTGATTAGAATATAACTCTTATGCAAACAAAACTTAAGTAGTACATAAACTTCAGTTTTGTCTAGGTTAAAGGGTGAGACTGAGAGATTAAAAGAGCACAAATTTGTTCAATTTAGTAACATTCTATGTCTGCCTTGTTTTTGTAAGCAATCAAGAGAGTCTCTTGAGTTGCAAAACTAAGCTTTCGAATGAGAAGCCTAGAGGGAGAGTGATCTAGTCTTTGTACAACGGTGAGGTCACTAAATTGGTAAGTATTAGGCCAGTGTTAGGATTTAAATCATTGGTTGTACTGTGAGAAATATAGTGAATTACGTAGATTGAGGTTGAACTGCATAAATAATCTTAGTATTCATCTTTACATTTTCGCATTTTTGATTTCATGGTTGAAATTGTGGCCACAGTTCCAAGCACTATTTTAGCCACAATTTATGGTTTGAAAAGCAATTACACCTCGTTTCTACAATATCTTACATTTTTAAATGCGAATCTAAGAAAGATAACATTTATAATATCGTTGTCAGAACAACAAAAAAACGAGATTTTCTAATTTTTTATTTTTGAAAAAAGTTGTTTTAAAAGGAAAGAAAAATCCAAGTTACTAGATTACGTCTTTAAATACTTAAAATCTCTTTTTTCCTTTTCGCTCTACACGACAAACTACATATTTAAAAGCAAATCCTAAACTATTAATGAATATCAAATTTCTTTAAATGTAAGAAGGAAGGTACCACTTTCCATTGCCTATATAAACTTACCTAGTTTAGGGATACAATCATTGGCATCGAAAAATTCATAAGCATTCGAGCAAATTAACAAGATAGCGTTGAGGTAATCAAATTAAGTTGGATACATACATTTTTACCTATTATTTACCTGTTTATTGTTTGTAGTTTTGAGCAAGTAATTTTCATGATTTGAGTTATTAAGCTCATATTTTCAATGTGTTTTCAAAGAAAGGTGATATCTGAAAAAATGTCGGGAAATGGTGCATCGAGTTCATCATTGAACATGATATCAGGTGAAGACGTGGTTAACAATAACTTGAGTGCGCTGGTTGTTGATGATAGTCCACTTCTGCGATTGCTCCATGATATACATCTTAAGAAGTATGGACTAAAGGTTCAAGTTGCTGAAAATGGGAAAGTTGCTGTCGATCTTTTCCATTTGGGAGCTTCTTTCGATCTCGTTCTAATGGACAAGGAAATGCCTGTCATGAATGGTGTTGAGGTACGTAGATACACATAATTTACCATATATGCTTTCGAGAATTCTATACTATATAGGTGCACCTTTGCAACTTACCCCTCCGATCCAATAAACCCATTGTCTATGGATTAGGTCTTGAACAGACATTTTGCTGAGTTAAGATCCACTTGCCCCGAATTTACATTTAATAATAATTTTTTATATTTAAATTTAATTACAAAAATATTTTTAATTTTAAATAATGAAATGGAATTTTAGGCTAACCAAGCTGGAAATTAAAATAAAATTCAATTCGCGGTCTAACCCAAAAAACATACCTTCAATTGTAGAGCATAAAAGATAAAATTTTCAAAATTTTGAATCTATTTACCTAGGAAAGCAATCAGCCCTTCTAATTTGTTCCATTGCGCAATTAAAAGGGTTACAAAAAGCATGATACGATCTGTTGGTAAAATAATGGACTTTCAGTTAACAAAAGTGTCAGAAAATGCACTTTCCAATGATAAATTTCATCGAAAATACTTCCACCCCTTTTAACAGAGTAATTAATAATCATACAAAAATAATATTATAAAATATTTTTACAGGCTACTAAGGAGCTGAGAGCTATGGGGGTGACTAGCATGATCGTTGGTGTAACTTCAAAAGACGGACCGGGTGAGCAGCAAGCTTTCATGGAGGCAGGCTTGGATTATTGCTTTGAAAAACCTTTGACTCCTGAGATCATCAGTTTTCTTCTGGAAGAGCTCAACAAGCACAACAACAAGAATTAACACCACCACCACCACCACCACCACCAATTTAGTTTAGTGAGTTATGAAATAAAATGCAAGCCTTCTTGCTTTATGTAGGCATATATATATAATATGTATGCGTGTGTGTAGGTTTACTTTGGCCTTTATGGTTGTTCCTAGGTTACTGTAATTTCCCTTTTCCTATCTAAATTTAAATAATAATAAAATGTTTAATGAATAATGCCTTCTATTTTAGAAATTAATTTTGGTAGAACTTTTAACATTTTAATCGGTGTGTATCAAAGAACGATGTTTAGTATGAAGTGATCTCTTTAAAATCGAAATTGATTTAATCACCGTGACTAAATCAATGTGTTTGGTCGTCACTGATAGTGAACATCTAAACCTTGTCCAAAAGGGTGAAAAAGTTGTCACTGAGGAAGAATGGTATTTAAAATTAGTTTCTTCATTTTATTTATATAATTTAATAAAAATAATTTCATTCTTATAAATGATTGTCCACTATTTTTTTTAAATAAATGCGTTTCATGAAAAATCAAACACATCCAATTATTTAGGACTTTATATATCTTATTAGTAAAAAAATTAATTAATCTAATGCTACAAATTAATTTGATATTGATTCAATTAATAAAATATTAAAGACTTAAATTTTTAATGAATAAAAAGGCAAACTTTAATTATAAGTCTCATAAGCAATTAAGGCTATTATTATAATTTACTTTAAAAATAGTTTTAGTGACATGAAATAAACTATTTTATTTTTTTTTTAAAATTTATTGTTAACTTTTTATTTTACATTTTTTTAAAATATATATTTTTTTAAATTTTACTCATATTTAGGTGTACAATATTTAATATCCATTAAATATGAATATATAAGAATGAGTACAGGTTAGTCCAAGAGTGCTTTGCTTAGAGAAAGCAGTTAACTACTACGACTTGGGATGGAGGAAAATGATGGCGGCAATAGAGAGGGGACGGTTGAGATCTCTCTTCTGACAGAAGAACTCATTCAGTTATCAGTTAAAAGTTCGATGGTAGTACCAAGTGCAAGTCCAACCCTGATCTGTACAATCTAGACAGGAAAATTATACAACCCGGAAAGTTTTAAGGCACAGATGAAAAGCATATGGAAGACAAGGAAGAAATTTGAAATTCGGATGGCTGGGCAGAATTTAATCTTGATCGTGTTTGCTTTAGAAGAAGATTTGGAGACAGTGATGGAAGGGAGGCCATGGCTTTTTCGTAAAAATCTTATATTATTTGACAGATTAACTAAACCGATGGAAGGGAACCAGATTGGGCTCAATTCTTCACCGTTTTGGATTAAGATAGGTTCGTGTTTACCAGATTTTGATAAAAAAAAGATCTTTTGCATGTTATTGGAGTCACATTTGGAGGGGTAATTAGATCTGAAATTATTGGTGATTCATGTCGTCTCAGGATAAATCTTAATGTGCAGCAACCCCTTCGACGAGGTATTTTTGTTTCAATAGATAATATAAATAAATCATGGATCTCGTTCAAATATGAGAAATTACCAATGTTTTGTTTTGGATGTGGAAGAATGGGGCATGATTTCAAGGGTTGTCTTCCTACAGAAAAGAATAAAATTAGAGATGATCCTCCATACTCTACAGCACTAAAAACAGAATCAAATTTAATTTGGAAGGAAAATATGAAATTTAATGCACTCTTCAAAAAGAAGGCGTCCCAATACTCTTATACTGGTAGTTCAGAGTCACCATTGAATTATGCCAAAATAGCAGTAGATGGGAATAATATGTTTTGGAGGTCTTAAGAGAACTTAAAATTGGTAGTATAGAAGGAAGCGCCAACGGAACAGGGGGAAGGAGATACAATTAATAAAGACGAAAAGGTGAATGCAACAAATTTAAATTTAGCAAAAAAGACCAGCTGGAAAAGAATATATCAAGTGGCTGCGTAGAATCAAAAAAGGGAAGAATGTACTACGAGGAAGAGGAAACCCTCAGAAGAGGAAATCAGAGTCTTATGCACAGAATTTGAATATGATGATGGAGCAAAAAGAATGAAACACGAAGAAGTAGCGGATCAAAGTGACGTTCAAACAGGTATGGAGATAGAAAATATGGAGCAAAGTGTCAATTCAAATTTTATAGGACCGAAAGTTGCCGAGAGGCAAGCCAACGAGACGTAATGAAAATCTTAAGCTGGAATGTCCGTGGATTGAGGAGTCCACAGGCGGTAAAAGGCTGTGGTATTTTTTAAAGCAGCAAAATCCCCATTTGGTCTTCTTTATGGAGACAAAAATTGATAAAAAAAACATATGGAGAAGGTTAAAAGGAGTTGTGGATTACTGAACGGGATCGATGTTGAGGCAGAGGGTTCTCGTGGTTTATTATGTTTGGCATGTTAAAGCGGATATCTCGGTCAATGTAAGAAGTTTTTCAAAAAGCCACATTGATGTCACATTAAAGGAGGAAGGCGTCAAAGAAGAATGGAGATTCACGGGATTTTATGGCTCACCTTATGTTCATAAGAAGAATGATTCTTGGAGTCTGCTAAGAAACTTGGGTCAACAACAATCTTTTCCATGGTTAGTAAGTGGATATTTTAATGAAATCATGTTTTCTTTTGAAAAAAGTGGGGGCATACCAAAGGAGGAGAGACGAATGAAGGCCTTTCGTAAGACTTTAGATGAATGCCAATTAGAGGATATAGGGTATTTAGGGGTTTAGTTTACATGGGAAAGGGGAAACTTGCCGAAAACAAATATAAAAGAAAGGCTTGATAGGGGTGTGGCGAATGAAAAATGAAGGCAGCTATTTCCAACAGGATACGTTCAACATTTAACCCACTCATTGTCTAATCATTGCCCAATTCTTTTGAATACAGACAGCGGTAACTTGTATAGGGGAAATTCAAGGTTTAAATTTGAGGTGTGGTGGACCATGGAGGAGTCTATAGAGGAAGAAATTAAGACATCATGGGAATCAACAGCAGGCACGCTAAATAACTTGAGAGATTACAAATGCATTTAAAGAGCTGGGCAGGAAAAATTAAAAAAGGCGAGAGAGGCTTAAGAGGAAGCTTACTAAGGACTTAGAGATACTGATTGAGAAAGAAAGGGATGATGATACGTTGGAAAATATTATTGATACTAAAATTCATCTCAATATGGAAATTGATAAAGAGGAAATGTACTAGGAACAAAAGGCAAGGGTAAACTGGCTTAAATTAGGAGATAAGAATTCAGCCTTTTTTCACAAATATGCCTCAAATCGTAAATGAGTAAACACAATATCTAGGCTGAAACTCGATGAATTAGGAGAGGCTACAGATGAGATTGAGACACATGAGGATGCTACATCATTTTTTTAGAAGCTATTTACGTCAAACGGTGTTGGAGACCGATCTTGTCTACTAACGAGTATTGACAACAGTATTTCGCAAGATGTTAATACTTTTCTACCGTCAACATTTACAGCAAACGAAGTGTCTGTGGCCCTAAAAGGTATGGGGCCCACTAAAGCACCAGGATCAGATGGTTTTCCCGCAATATTTTTTCAAAAATTCTGGCACATCGTAGGTAAAGACGTCACAACCTTTTGTTTGGGAATTTTGACTGAAGATCAGAATTTTGGCTCTTTCAATTCAACAGATAAAGTGCTGATCCCAAAGACCCCAAACCCTACAAATCTTGTTAATTACAGGCCTATTAGCTTGTGCACAGTTATTTACAAAATTATGGACAAGACACTAGCCAATCGACTTTAAGAAGTAGTTGGGAGATGTATTGATACAACTCAGAGTGCTTTTGCCCCTGGCAAATTAATCTCTTATAACGTGCTTTTAGCATATGAAATTTTACACACTCTCCGACTAAAACGTACAGGGAAAAAAGGATATATGGCAATAAAGCTAGATATGAGCAAAGCCTATGATAGAGTTGAATGGAATTTTTTAAAGGATGTAATGTTAAAGATGGGTTTTTCTAGGGAATGGGTGGCATTGATTCTGAAATTCATTACCACAGTTTCGTATGTAGTAAACATTAATGGAGAAAGGGGATAAATTTTTTAATCTACTAGAGGGTTGAGACAAGGAGATCTTTTGAGTCATTTTCTTTTCTTTTCTGTAGTGAGGGACTTTCATCATTGATGAGATTGGCAACAAAAGAGGGTCTGTTAAAAGGCGTAAAGGCTAGTAGGCGGGGTCTAGTGATATCACACTTGCTTTTTACATATGATTGTATATTGTTTGGAGAAGCAACACGTAATGGAACGATGGTTTTAAAAGGTACTTTGAAGGAATATGAAAAAGGTTCAAGATAATGTGTGAATTTTAAAAAATCTACGATTTTTTATAGTTCAAACACATTGGAGGGGAGAAAATGCAAAATTTCGGCATTAATAGAGGTACGAAGTTCAACAAATCTGGATAAATATTTAGGACTTCCCCATGTGGTTGGCAGACAAAAGAATGAATCTTTCCAGAATCTTAAAGAGAGGGTCCATGCAAGAATTGAAGGCTAGAGTGTCAGATTATTATCACAAAGGGATAAAGAGGTTTTTATCAAATCAATGCTTCAGGCAATACCCACCTATGCTATGTATTGTTTTCTTCTACCAAAATCTTTCTTTGGGGACCTCGAAAATATCTTTACTAAATTTTGGTGGCAAAAAGTGTATAAGAAAAGAGGAATTCATTGGTGCCAGTGGAAGTTTCTGTGTCGACCAAAAGAAGAGGGCGGAATGGGATTTTGGAGTATGACCTAATTTAATACTTTTTATTAGCAAAGCGAGGATGGAGAATTTTAAATAGTCCAAATTCTTTAATCGCGCAAGTTCTTAAAGCGAAATACTTTCCAAATGAGAACTTTTTAAATTCGCGCTTGGTAAATAATAGCTCGTATACATGGAAAAGCATATGGGCGGCAAAAGGAATTTTGGGGGAGGGACTTTGCTGGAAGGTAGGTAGGGGCACGAATATCTCAGTTCTTCATGATCGTGGATTTCGGATGCAAGAAATTATAGATTATCATCGATTGTTAACAGTTTATGTGATTTTAAAGTTGTTGAGCTTATTGATGTTAATAACAAAAGCTGGGTAAGAGAGAAGATTGTCAATACCTTTTCGAATGAAGTAGCTGAGAAGATTCTACATATTCCTCTGGCGAAAGCACCTCATGATGATTTCCTGGCTTGGAGTGGTGAACTCTCGGGAGAATACTCTGTCCATCGTGCCTATAAACTCTTACAAAGGTCGAAAGATCCTAGTGTTTATGCTTTACAAACCGACTACAGTAGTTTCTATAAAAAAAAACTATAGCTTTTAAATCTACCCTCCAAAATTAAGATTACAATTTGGAAAACCTCCTAGAATTACTTGCCTACACGAGCTAACATGCAATACAGAAAGCTAATTACTAATGCAATTTGCCCCCGGTGTGAATCAGCATGGAAACGATGGACCATCTTTTCCGAGAATGCCCTGTATCAGTGTCAATATGGACAGAATTATCATTCTAGAAGCTTCTACAGGAATCTAATATGGAATTTCTATAATGGCTAACCTGGGTGTTTGCTCAGAATAACATTTCCCTATTCAAATTATTTTGTTGCGCGTTATGGGCAATCTGAGGAGAAAGAAATAGTAGATTACATGAGAAAGTTAGTAGATCTGGGAAAGAAATTGTAAATTTTGTCCAGAGCTATATCAAAGAGTTAGATGGGAGTGAAAAAGAAACACAAAAAATTACCCAGAAAGTCAGTAAATGGAAACACCCACCTGATCAGACAGTGAAGATTAATTTTGACGTAGCATATGATGAAAGATCTAGTCAAGCGGCTTCGGGGATAGTGGTTAGAAACAGAGAAGGAAAGGCCCTAATATCTTGCTCAGAGATTCATCACCAGATAGGCTCAGCTTTCGCTGCGAAGGCACTCGCTTGCCCCAGAGCAGTCCAAACTGGGATAGAGATGAAATGGTCCAAGATCATTATTGAAGGTGATTCATTATCAATCATCAAGAAATGCAAGGAAAACAGATAGGAAAAATCACATATCGGAGCATATATACATGATATCTAGCAAATAATGTCTAGCTCTAGAAACTTAATGTTTGAATATATCCCAAGAGCAACAAATAGTTTAGCACATATACTAGCCAAAGAATCAATGAAGAAAAAGGAGGAGATATACCTGGTGGATAGTGTTCCTGAATATGCCGAATTTCATAAAGTAAATGACAGTGTGCGAGAACCGGATTAAAAATGGATAGAGAATAAGAGAAAGAAAGGGAAGCTGTGAAATGGGCAAATCAACAGACAAAGTGTTAAATGCTCCCCTTGGAATTGTGAAAATGTCTTGAAGAAGAAATGCCAGCCTAGCAGACAAGACATGCATTAGTTTTCTGATTGAGCAGAATAGGGGTTATAATTATGGTATTCTAGAATACTCTTAGTTTAGTTTTGAATTTCCTTCCGGGCCAAAGCTTAAGTGTTGGACCTCCTTTTGTTTAGTTTATTTTTGTTTTTGATCTGTTGGATATTATGTTTTTATAATTAAATAAAGCCCAATCTGATTTTTCTCAACCAAAAAAAAGAATGAGTACAGGTTCATACTTCACAATCTTTTATAGAAGAGTAATTTTATGTAAAGTTGTTATTTTATTAAATAATTTATGTTTTTAGATTGATGCACGAATTAATTATATGTATTAATTAAAATGTAATTTTTTATTTAATACTAAAAATTTTAAAATAATTGATAACACACACAAAAAAATTGAAAGTGAGAACATAGGAAAATGATAACTTTTAAATTTAATGAAATAATTAAACAAAATTTAACTTAATTTTCTAAAAATCTAATGATAACAAATCTTAATATTATTTATATTTATGATAATTTTATATATTTTACTTCCTTCATAAAAATTTATGTAAAATTTTAAAATTTATCTAACCCTTTCATATTTTTACTCAAGATTTTAATTTTATTTATTTAAAATAATAATTATCCACGTGACAACTAAGTAAGTTGTCCATATCAATTTTGGGTCTTAGACCTTGTAATATATATATATATATATATATATATATGATTTGATTATTATCAACAAATGTTGGGTAAGTGGCAACGCACATTGCACTCTCAAGAGAGAACACAAGTTCAAAAATTAGAGATGGCATTATTGAAAGGTGTTGACGCAAAGCTTAAACATATGTATAATGGATATAGAGAATACAAAAAAAAACATAATTTTATCATTAATAATAATAAAACACCAACTTCTGCCCATAATCCCTTTCCAATCTAAATTTGAAATAAAAACGCGTTTAAACACATTTAAACTTATATCCCGTAATTGTTACCATAAAAATAATACTGACTAACGAAGGCTGAATCCACTTTTTTATGCATTTTCAACCATAGAAACTTAGGATAAATAGATACATAATATTATATCAAACACAATAATTTAAGATAACCTTAGTGATCTTTATTACCATGAAAATTAAATCATGATGGCGATCTTAAAATGATGCTAGTTTTACCTATAAACAATATATAAAAGGAATATCCAAATTTACATGTGGCATATGACGGATTCTTTTAAGTACTGTGCCATATAATGGATGTTCCTCTGTTTCTTTTTTTTTTTTGTTATAGTTAAGTGGTTTAATTTTGATTTTAGTCTCTATTATATTAATTTTTATATTTTAATTTTTAATATAATTTTATCTTTATATTTTATAATATTATTAATTAGTCTAAATAGTTAATTTTATCATTTTTATTAAAAGATTATGTAGTTATATATATAATTTCTTTCTGTTTCTTTTGAGTTTGTCTTTTTTTCTTTTTACATTATAAGACTATGATCAAATTTCATTTTTAGCCCCTATACTATGCTAAAACTTTCTATTTAATCTATATGTTTTAATGTTTTATATTATTTGATTCCTTTACTTTTACATTGTCATTAGTTAGTTCAAATAGTTAATATTGTTAATTATTTCAATCAAAATGTTGATGCCAAATTTTCTTAAGATCACAGCTCCAACGAAAAAAAATTTTATCGTGGCAAGTTCAAATAGTTCTTTAAGAAAAAAATCTTATTCAGTGTTTTCAATATTATCTTTATTATTGCATGACTTCCAAGTAAATATATATAATTTTAAAATATCACACAAGTGAATTAATATAGGGTTTTAGTTTTATTTTAGGCTACTATTATCTCCCCACTATGAGAGATTTTTATTTTTTTAAAATTAATTTCTATTTGATATTAACAAGTGGTTGGGTGCAATTATAACGACCCGATAGTCGGGGTGTCAGAAAACGTATTTTCAAGACTCAGTTTTCGTAAGTCGAACTCATAAATATTTAATTAAATATTTACAAAGTTAGTTGGGTAGCTAATTAATTTTTGGATTAGTGAATTTTAGGAAATTAGAAGTTATTAAGGTATAGGGACTAAATCGCGTAAAGGTTAAATTTTGAATTATAAATTGAAATAAATTAAAGGGGCTAAAGTAACAATTAAATTATTTAATAAATGGTTGTGTATAGGTTGCCCAATATGGTTAAGTGTAAATGCATGTATATATGTTATATATGTTATATTATAAAGTTTAATAATAATAATAAATTAAATGAAAACAAATTAAATGAAATAGAAAGAAAGTGGAAAGAAAGAGATGAAATGCATGCAAATTAGAAAACAAAGAAAAAGAAAAGAAAGAAAAGAGAAGAAGCTCACAGCATTTGGGGGGTTTGAAGCTCAAATTCAAATTGGTTAGTGCAATTTAGTTCCTACACTTGTAATTTTTATATTTTTGAAATTCCGATATTTAAGGTTATCCGACCCATATAGTAATTTTTAGTATTGTTCAAGATTTTAGATGCTGACATTGTTGAATAGTTTAAATTTTAGGGATTAAATAGATAGATTTTTAAGTTAGAAATGGAAAAGGACTAAATTGTGGAATTACTTGTTGATTTTGAACAATAGGGACTAAATTGTGATAAATTTGAAATTATGGGGTCGAATTGGAAAAGAGGAAGCTAAATGTGGTTTAGAGTAAAATTAGATTAAAAATATGAAGTTAATTGTGAAAGTTAAAATTAGTCTCGGTTTAGGGACTAAATTGATAAATAAGCAAAATATAGTGTGAAAATTAAAATTTAATGTGAAATTGAAATATGTAGTATTAATGTGATTTAATTTTTTCATTCCGTAGCTAACGTCGTACCGAAATCCTCAAGTAAAAAGGGGAAGGATAAAATCGACGTCGAATAGCTCAAAAATCACGGTTTGTGTTTCTATAATCTGAATTAAATAGTAGATTATTGCATATATAATTGTTTGCATATGGTAAGCTTTTGAGGCGAGTATTTTGGTACTTGGGAATTGAACTAAATTCATAATTGAAATGAAATGGATTGATTTTGTATATTATGAAATATATTGATTATGAATATATGTGCATTGAGAAAAATGTGATAATTATCAAATTGAATATATGCTTATATGTGATGATATATATTTATGAAATTGAGACATTGGTTGTATTGAAAAGTGAAATGAAACCCTATTAACTGTATTGGGCTAAGTCTGATATAGATGGTATGCCATAGGATAGAAAGAGTTCAGGGATTACTTCGACCTCAAGTCGATGAGGCACGGCGTGCCAATTTGCTTCGGTTTAACCAATGAGACACTGGGTGTCAATTTATATAGTGTTGAATGCAGTTATTACTTCAGATTTATCCGATGAGGCACTGGGTGCTAAACTGTGTTAGTTGCATCCGTGTATCTGCCCGAGTCTGTGTGATGTTAATAAGGGAAAATAAAATAATAACTTATGTGATTGATATTGAAATAGCTAAGATGAGAAATGAATATGATATGAGAAAATATTGAAATGGAAAATAAGAGAAATGATTATGAGATGAGAAATGAAATATGAATTGATGAATTGATAAGTGAAACTTGAATGAATTCAAGTATTGATCAAATATATGAACCATGCCATTGCATGAGATGATGTATTCAAATGTTAAATGAAATGCCATTGATATATACTTATATATTTAAACATGTGAAAATCTTAGTAGGTGTGAATAAAGAATGAGAAAAAAGTATACTATTGAATTGAAACACATGAACATAGCTTACTTGTTGCATTTTTCATTTTAAATACTTACATCAAGTTTATGTTATTCGGATTATAGAAATACCACTGAGTTTTACTCAGCGTGCGATTTTGTTTTCTGTGCGCAGGCTAGGTACTGTTTGAATTATTGTCGACTCAACATCAAATCATAGACCCCTAGCTCAAGTGTGGTGATATTTCATTTTTTAATAGCATGTACCTAGGGAGTGTTTTGTTGATATCGTTTATAAGATGTGGTTAACTTAGTTTCTAGCGAAATAATGGTTAAATGTGTATATGGTTGTGATTGAAGCTATGTTGGTATGCTAGCCTAGTTTATATTTTGGTATGTGATAGTTTAAAGTTGGTAGTTTAGCATAATGCTTGGTATGTGCTTAGTTTCATATTTGGTAACTTTAGAAGTTTGAAAGTTAGTTCAAATATGGTAAGTGTGATATGAATGAAAGTCTTGAATGTGGGATGTGTTATTGATGTATTTGAACATATAAAATGTGGTACCAATGAGGGTACATTGGTTAGGCATATTAGGTGATAAATTTGGTGTATTTTGGGCATTTTTAATCGTGTTTTGAATAGGTTAAAGAATTGGTAACTTAGTTGTTTAGTGCCCAAGTAAGTAGGAATTGGTAAACTTGAGTTTTAATGTGCTTTTGGGTACACACGGCCTGGCCACACGGGTGTGTGACCCCTAAAATCAAAATTTTTGTAATTATTTCTTTAACTTCCAGAATTATTTCAAAATAGTCCCTGCCTATTTTAAAACTATTTTTCGGGTCCCGTGGACTCATAATAGGGTCTGTAAGAGTAAATTTTACTCTAAAATGGGGCGAATTAGCAAACCTAAATTAAGTGCATTCCACTAACATTATCAAAGATAAATTAAAAAGATAATCGTAGATGAAGTATGGACTAATACTTTGATGCTAATAATTTGAATAGTCTTATATGTATCCAAATTCTGACATTTTAGAAGGGATAAATAGTGATAAGAGTGTAGACAGTGGAAGACGAAGTTTAGAAATGCATAGCATAATTTATTATTTGAATGTATAAGAATTTAGCATGAAAGTATTAGATTGTCGTGACCTACCCCTGCATATTATAATCGTATTAGTTAGTTTATAAGTTGATTATGATTGAATTAATTGTTTGATTCATTAGTAATGCTCGTGACCCAAATCTGACGACAGAAAGGGGTTCGGGGTGTTACATTTAGTGGTATCAAAGTTATAGGTTTAGTTGATTCTCGAGCTAAATCGAGCTCAGAATTGAGTCTAGAGGTGCATGCCATAGTTGAGTCTAGTTGAGTCAGGATTTTGATGCTGATGATAATTTTTTTTGTTTTATAGTTAAATGATGGCAAATGAATCAGATAATGAAGTGGAATAAGAGTTCTACTTTAGTGATGTGCATAGTGATGATTGTGAGGCAACGAAGTCAGTAACTCCGAATGTTAACCCAACCAGTGCTCAATGACCTAATATTGAGCGAGGTGATAATGATGGAGCAGGTGATTCACATTTACATAGAGCTATCATTGATGCACTTCAGCGTGTTGCGGGAACTACGTCTGCTTCAATGCCTGCACCTACCATTCGACGGGCTCCAATAAAAGAACTGTGGAGATATGTGCTATTGAGTTTTTGGGGTTGAAAGGGGTCGATCCCACAGCGGTGGAAGTTTGAATTGAATCCACTAAATGTGTTTTGCAACAACTTGAATGCAACTCGCGTGAAAGCGTGATTTATGATGTTTCTCTACTGTAAGGAGAAGCGTATACATGGTGGCAGTCAATAACACGCCATGTACCTATTGAACAAGCCAATTGGGAATTATTTCAAAAGGAATTTCAAAAGAAATATGTCAGAGAATTATACATATAAGATAGAAGGAAAAAGTTTTTGCTGTTAAAGCAGAGGGGATGTCAGTGACCGATTATGAGCGGGAGTTCGTACGACTTAGTAAGTACACTGCTGAATTTGTACAATCTAACATTGAAAGTTGTAGACGATTTCTACGTGGGCTACGTGATAAACTTCGGGTACACTTGGTATCGTATCGAATTACAGAGTTTTCTGATCTAGTTGGTCGGGCAAAGATGGTAGAACAAGCCTTAGGACTTGATAAAAAGGCTGAGGTTACTTGCAGTTCTGGAAAGCGGTTTGGTACTGCTACTTGCATCCGCAACCAAAACAAACCAAGAAATTTTGCAATGGCTGGAAATTGACTTTTAAGTTTGATAGATCTGATAGAAACCGTGATCAACAACGGACTGTGTCCACGGGTACTGTGCGAGGTCTGCCCAGGGATACTGATATTCCGAATTGTGAACATTTTGGGAAAAAGAACCATGGTGAATGTTGGAAGCTAACTCTGGCTTGTTTTCACTGTGGATCTATATGCATTTTGCTCAAGAGTGTCTAAAGAATGAAAATTTTACTCTTGTTTCTTCTCAGAGGTCTATGCATGCATCTAGGGGCAGTGGAACAAGTCACAGTGGTTCTTTTGCTAGAAGTGGTGCTATAAAGGGAAGTGATACTGTTACTCACCAGACAGAGGCTAGAGTGCCAACACGAGCTTATATTGTACGGACACGTAAGGACGATGATGCTACTGACGTTGTGGTAGGTTTTTTTTTATTCCATTCAGAACCTGTTTATGCTTTGATAAACCCGGGCTCTTCACACTCATATGTTAATTTTGAATTAGTTAAATTGGGAAGTTTAAAAGCTGAGATGTCTAGAGTATCGATAGTTGTGTCAAGTCCTTTGGGATAGTCCGTAATAGAGGATCAGGTGTGTAGGCGATGTTCGTTAGATATGCAGAATATAACCTTTCCTGTTGATTTGTTGATAATGTCATTTGGTGACTTTGATTTAATATTGGGAATGGATTGCCTTACTGAGCACAGGGTGATTCTAGACTGTCGTAAAAAGAAATTTGTGGTTCAAAGTAAAGATGGTAACATAATTGAATTGAATAGTGTTCGAACGAGTAGGCCAACTCGTATCATTTCGACAATTCGAGCTAACAAACTTCTCAATCAGAGTTGTGAAGCATTTCTAGCCTATGTTATCAGCTCGAATTCTGATCATAGTTAGAGCAGTAAGATTTGTACCATTTGTGAATTCTCCGATGTGTTTCCCGAGAAATTACTAGGATTACCACTAGATCGAGAGGTTCAATTTGCAATTGAAGTGTTTCCTGGTACGACTCCGGTGACAATGTCCCCTTATTGTATGACACCTACAGAGCTGAAAGAATTGAAGAGGCAATTGCAAGATTTGTTAGATCGCGGGTTTATACGCCCTAGTATATCGCCTTGGGGAGCTCCGGTGTTATTTGTTAAAAAGAAAGATGGCTCGATGCGACTCTGTATAGACTATCAATAATTGAATAAGTTGACAATTAAAAATCGATACCCCCTACCTCGTATCGATGACTTGTTTGATCAGCTAAAGGGAGCTTCTATCTTTTCTAAGCTCGATTTGAGATCTGATTACTATCAATTAAAAGAAAAAGATAGTGACGTACATAAGACGGCGTTTAGTACGCGTTATGGCCACAACGAATATTTGGTGATGCCTTTTGGGCTGACTAATGCTCCGGCGGCATTCATGGATCCCATGAACCGTATTTTCCAACCGTATTTGGATCAATTTATGGTAGTTTTCATAGACGACATCTTGATCTATTCTAAATCTTAATCCGAGCATGAGAGACATCAGAATTGTTTTGGACGTGTTATGAGAGAAACAATTATATGGAAAGCTTAGCAAGTGTGAATTCTGGTTATCAGAAATTGTGTTTTTAGGACATGTTATCTTGGAAGATGGAGTTAGAGTTGACTCAAAAAAGATCGAGGTCATTGTTCAGTGGAAAGCACCGAGAAATGTGTCAGAGGTTCGCAGTTTTCTAGGTTTAGCTGGTTATTATAGAAGATTCGTAAATGGATTTTCCAAGATAGCTTTACTGATGACAAAGCTGTTGCACAAAAATGTTTAGTTTGTTTGGAGCAAGGAATGTCAAGAGAGTTTCGAGAAATTAAAACAAATGTTGACGGAGGCACAGATTTTAACTTTACCTGAACCGGGAAAAGATTTTGTGGTCTATAGTGATGCCTCATTGAGTGGCCTTGGTTGTTTTTATGCAAGACGAAAATGTGGAAAGAAAGAGATGCATGTGTATAGGTTTAATTATAAATTGAAATAAACTAAAGGGACTAAAGTAACTATTAAACAATTTAATAAATGGTTGTGTATAGGTGGTCCAATTTGGTTAAGTGTAAATGCATGTATATATATTATATATGTTATATTATAAAGTTAGTAATAATAATAATAATAATAATAATAATAATAATAAAATGAAAACAAATTAAATGAAATAGAAAGAAAGTGGAAAGAAAGAGATGAAATGCATGCAAATTAGAAAACAAATAAAAGGAAAAGAAAGAAAGAAAAAGCGAAGCTCACGGCATTTGGGGGCTTGAAGTTCAAATCCAAATTGGTTAGTGTAATTTAGTCCCTACACTTGTAATTTTTATATTTTTGAAATCTCGATACTTAGGGCTACCTGACTCATACTGTAATTTTTAGTATTGTTCTAGATTTTAGATGTTAACATTGTTGAATAGTTTAAATATTAGGGATCAAATAAATAGATTCTTAAGTTTGAAATGGAAAAGGACTAAATTGTAGAATTAATTGTTGATTTTGAATAATAGGGACTAAATTTTGAAAAATTCAAAATTATGGGGTTGAATTGGAAAAGAGGAAACAAAATGTGGTATAGAGTGAAATTAGTATAAAATATGAAGTTAATTGTAAAGGTTAAAATTAGTCTCGGTTTAGGGACTAAATTGATAAATAAGCAAAATATAGTGTAAAAATTAAAATTTAATGTGAAATTGAAATGTATAGTATTAATGTGATTTAATTTTTTTATTCCGTAGCTAACGTCGTATCGAAATCCTAGAGTAAAAAGGGGAAGGATAAAATCGACGTCGAATAGCTCGAAAAACACAGTTTGTGTTTCTATAATCTGAATTAAATAGTAGATTATTGCATATATAATTGTTTGCATATGGTAAGTATTTAAGGTGATTATTTTGGTACTTGGTAATTGAATTAAATTCATAATTGAAATTAAATAGATTGATTTTGTATATTATGAAATATATTGATTACGAATATATGTGTATTGAGAAAAATGTGATTATTATCAAATTGAATATATGATTATATGTGATGATATATATTCATGAAATTGAGACATTGGTTGTATTGAAAAGTGAAATGAAACCCTATTAATTGTATTGGGTTAAGTCGGATATAGATGGCATGCCATAGGATAGGAAGAGTTAGGGATTACTTTGACCTCGAGTTAATGAGGCACTGGGTGCCAATTTACTTCAGTTTAACCGATGAGACACTGGGTGTCAATTTATATAGTGTTTGGCGCAATTATTACTTTAGATTTATCCGATGAGGCACTGGGTGCCAAACTGGTGTGTTGGTTGAGTCCGTGTATCCATCTGAGTCCGTGTCGTGTAAATAGGGAAAATAAAATAATAATTTATGTGATTGATATTGAAATAGCAAAGACGGGAAATGAATATGAGATGAGAAAATATTGAAATGGAAAATATGAGAAATGATTATGAGATGAGAAATAAAATATGAATTGATGAATTGAGATGTGAAAACTTGAATGAATTCAAGTATAGATCAAAGATATGAATCATGCCATTGAATGAGATGATGTATTCAATCGTTAAATGAAATGTCATTGATATATACTTATATATTTGAACATGTGAAAATCTTAGTAGATTTGAATAAGGAATGAGAAAAAATTATACTATTGAATTGAAACACATGAACATAGCTTACTTGTTGCATTTTGCATTTTAAATACTTACATCAAGTTTATGTTATTCGGATTATAGAAATACCACTGAGTTTTTGTCAGCGTGCGGTTTTGTTTTCATACACAGGTTAGGTACTATTCGAATTATTGTCGACTCAGTATCAAATCACAAATCCCGAGCTCAAGTGTGGTGATATTTCATTTTGTAATGGCATGTACCTAGGGAGTGTTTTGTTGATATCGTTTATAAGATGTGGTTAACTTAGTTGTTACTGAAATGATGGTTAAATGTGTATATGGTTGTGGTTAAGGCTATGTTGGTATGCTAGCCTAGTTTAAAGTTAATAGCTTAGCATAATGCTTGGTATGTGCTTAGTTTCATATTTGGTAACTTTAGAAGTTTGAAAGTTAGTTCAAATATAGTAAGTGTGATATGAATGAAAGTCTTGAATGTGTGATGAGTTGTTGATGTAGTTGAACGTATAAAATGTGGTACCAATGAGGGTACATTGGTTAGAAATATTAGGTGATAAATTTGGTGTATTTTGGGCATTTTTAATCGTGTTTTGAATAGGTTAAATGATTGGTAATTTAGTTTCTTAATGCCCAAGTAAGTAGGAATTGGTAAACTTGAGTTTTAAGGTACTTTTGGGTGCACACGGCCTGGCCACACGGACGTGTGTCACACACGGGCAACACACATGGGCGTGTGACCCAAGTCAGAGAGTTACACGGTCTTGGCCGTGTGAGGCACATGGCTTAGCCACACGGGTGTGTGACCCTTGAAATCAAAATTTGTGTAATTATTTCCTAAACTTCCAGAACTGTTTCAAATTAGTCCCTGCCTATTTTTAAACTATTTTTAGGGTCCCGTAGACTCGTAATAAGGGCTGTAAGAGTAACTTTTACTCTGAATTAGGGTGGATTAGCAAACCTAAATTAAGTGCATTCCACTAACATCATCGAAGGTAAATTAAAAAGATAATCGTGAGCAGAGTATGGACTACTACTCTTATGTTAATAATTGGAATAGTCTTATATGTATCCGAATTCTAACATTCTAGAAGGGATAAATAGTGATAAGAGTGTAAACAATGGAAGACTAAGTTTAGCAATGTATAAATAGTGATAAGAGTGTAGATTGTGGAAGACCAAGTTTAGAAATGCATAGCATAATTTATTATTCGAATGTATAAGAATTTAGCATGAAAGTATTTGATTGTCGTGACCTATCCCTGCATATTATAATGTTATTAGTTAGTTTATATGTTGATTATGATTGAATTAATTGTTTGATTCGTTAGTAATGCTCGTGACCTTAATTCGACAATGGAGAGGGGTTAGGGGTATTACAACCATGGTAAGACATATTGCACTCATAAGGAGAGAATGTAGGTTTGAACCTTGAAGACAATACTGTTGTGGGAAAGTGCAGCCACGAATCCTGAACATAGATAGTAAAGCAGACATGCATAATTTAAAATAAATTGTTAAATTATAATTATTTAATTTTTTTGTTAATTATGAAAAACTAAATGTATTATAATTATTCAAGATTGAATATGAATTTTAGATCAATGGTGTCACCAACCATTTTAAATATATCATTTAAAAATAAAGAATTTACTTTTTGGTAAGATATGATTACTATCTATCTTAAAAATTAGCAAAAATGGCAAGTAAATCAGTTACAATTTATAAACCAATGCTGGTTTAACCTTTTGAATGTATCCTTTTAAATTAAATTAAAATTAATTATTTTAATTTATACTTTTATAATTGGGAGGATTAAATCTTAAATCAATTCACAAATCATCCATTTAAATATGTTATTTAAAAACAAAAAATATGTAAATTAATAAAATGTTTTTTTCTCTAAATTGGATTACCCAAACAAATTATTTAAATATTATATTTGATCTTTTAAAAATTGAAAGAAAAGAAAACACATTTTTTTTATTTAATCTCTCTCTTTTTTTTTTCTCCTTCCTCTCTAGCCTCCCCGCAAGCCCTTCGATATTGTATGTGCATATATATAGCAGCTGAGGTAGGCAGATTACACAGCCTAGCTACAATACCAATGTTTCTTACTTTTATATAATAGATACAAAAAAAATTGAAATATTTATCTTCTTTTAGCAACTATTAGATGTTTTGTTACAAAAGGAGAAATGTATATCAATTTTATTAGGAATAATTTAAACAAAAATTTGTTAGGAATAAACAAGAATATATCTGAATAAATTATTGTCCTCAACAAAAATGAATTAATGTCTTCATTTCATCTTAATATGACAATATGAAAAATAAACACTCTCAAACTTTCATTTTAAAATTTCAAACTTAATTGTGTTTTATGTTAAAATATCTTAAATTTTAAATGGTCAAATCAACAACAAAAATATATTTTCTAATTTTTATCTTTGAAAAGAATTGTTTTAAAAGGAAAGAAAAATTTAAATTACTAGATTTCGTCTTTAAATACTTAAAATCTTTTTTTCCTTTCCGCTCTACACGACAAACTACATATTTAAAAGCAAACCCTAAACTCTTAATGAATATCAAATTTTACTTTGTAACACTCTATATCCGACCTGCTCGTTAGATTTGGGTATGGGGCGTCACAACTAAAAACCGATTGGTCTAACAAAAATATTTGAAAATCGAATACTTTAACTCGGCGAAAAATCCGCGCAATGGGCGATAACCCCAAAATATTGAATAATATATGATACTTTTTTAAAACACTTTAAAAACAATAATACTCCGCTTATAACCAGGCTATGGTTAAACACCATTTGGCGGAAACCTTATAAACATTTGCAGGTTGGTATAAAATGCAAAATGAGATAGCACTCATGCAAAGTTTAAAATTCACTACTTGCTGATCAACATCATTCAAAATGGTTTGGCGTGAAGCCTAACAAAACTGCTCATAAGAATCTAGAAATACAAATCAACATGTCAAATACAACTCTTCAGATTTAAACTGGCAGACACTAACAATTATCCTATTCCCCAACGATTTCATATTACAAACAAAACTATAGATGGCTCACAAAATAAGCCTCAGATCTGGCTGAATCCTTATATAAAAGCATGAAAATAAGAAGAAGAAAACTAAACAAGTTAATA
This sequence comes from Gossypium raimondii, assembly GCF_025698545.1. Classification (NCBI taxonomy): domain Eukaryota; kingdom Viridiplantae; phylum Streptophyta; class Magnoliopsida; order Malvales; family Malvaceae; genus Gossypium; species Gossypium raimondii. The sequence goes on along the minus strand of NC_068572.1, from coordinate 32,760,306 downwards.
AAAACTGAGTGAATTCCACGGTAGCATATCCTCACGATAAAATTCAACTGACACGTGAGGCTATGACATAATGACACGCCACATTTGGCGGACTCAATTTCCTATTTCTAAAGTATGCTGACGGATACTTCCGCAAGCAGACCCTGCCTATTGGCAGACATTATTCCCTATTAGGGATCTGCATAAGACGAACACAAGTCACGACTACTCTATTTGTATGTTGCATTATGGACTACCCCTTTATGACCATTTCTTGTACTTTTTACACTTTCATGCAATGTCCACACATGATTTAACATGATATACACCATTTTTATTAGTATACTTCATTCATTTTTATAAATGGGAAACATAGAAAAACTACGTTAAAAGAGATGTAGAAGGGAGGAAAATAGAGGAAGAAGCAGAAGAGAATGGAAAATAAAGAAAAAAGAAAAAAATAAAAGAAAAAAAATTAAATTGTTCAAAATGAAAAAATATGGGGATCAATTGTATAATTTAACCTAAAAATTTTGTTTCAAATGATAATTTAACGTGCCATGTCAGCTTACCGTTACATCGTTAACGATAATTAACGACTCAATGACTAAAATGTTATAACACGTTAACGTAAGTGACTAAAACGTAATATTTCAAACATAAATGACTAAAATATAATCTGAAGATAAAAATGACTATTTTAATAGTTTACCTAAAATTTTATTTGTGTGTATAATGGATATAAAATTGTAAATTATCTTAATCATACAATATTATATTGTTTTCACACAAAAATTTAACAAGCTTGTTGGCGGACAAGGAAAAGGATGAGGGATGTATCTAAAAAGACAAGGGAACACCCGTCTAATTCAATAAATGGTCCCATTTACATCATCCATCCCACCTTTATCCTTAATTTATGTATTTATCTCAAGGCAAATATTTATTGGAAATGTTCTTCCAGTTCATATTTAATATATTTTGAAAAAATAATATGGATTATATATTATAAAAATGTGCGAAATTCTTTATGGTTTAAAATTTAATAAAATAAATAAATTACTAAGAATTAAATAAAATTTACAAGTGCAAAAGGATGACATGAATCAATCTGAAAATTTGAGATTTTTATTTATAAAACAAATCAACTTTGAAATTTATATTTACAGACACGAATCCTGCAACAGATGTAATACTTTTTAAATATTAAAAAAGATTTAACATAGAAATAAATAAATATATATATATATATATATATGAAAATTTTAAAAAAATATATGTGATATTATTTTTGTGAATTTTGTTGATTATACCTTATAAATATCTAGCCCATGCCATCTCACGTGTCCTTATCCATAAGCCAGACGGCATAATTCCCCCCTCCCCCCTCCTATTTGCCTAATACCAGATTCCTGTATTTTCTTCCATTTTCTTTCAATCCATCCAAAACCCGGCTCTCCTTGTCGAAATGGCGACGACTCTGTTAGCTTCCTCTCAAACAAGCTTCCACCACCCACTCTCTGTCTCTGACTCATCATTTTCAAGTCCTTCATCCTCTTCTTCATCGGTCTCTATGTTCACTCTCACAAAACCTCGAATCCTTTCATTACCTTCTTACAAATCCAGTTTCTTCAACCCAATTGGGAGCTATTTCAAGTGCATTGAGATGGAACCAAGAAAAATCAGGAGCTCTTCACTAGCGGTTCGAATGTCATGGGACGGTCCACTCGCTTCCGTCAAATTAATCATACAAGGCAAAAATCTCGAAGTAATTTTACTCTTACTAATCATTTACTTTATTTACAAAAAAAGAAAAAAGAAAAAAAAAAGAAGCTTTTCCACTCAACAATGAGATTTCTCTTCCTAGTTTAAGTTGTAACCCTTTATTTTTTTAGTGATGATGCGTCTTTTTCCTATTGGAAGCCCAAGTTTTTTTACTTGAAGCATGTGAAAGACCAACTACATCATAATGATTAATGAAGCACTTAGTTTGACATCTATATTTGCTTTGGGTTTTTGATTTAAATGATTTTTATTATAAGGCCCATGTCGAAATTGTACTTCAATGGTGGGAAAGTTTAGAGAAGGTTTTGTCTGCTGTAATAAACTTGTTTTCGTCGGATACAGTTAACAGATACAGTTAAGCAGCATGTTGAGGAGAAGGTTGGTAAGGCAGTTCAGAAGCATAGCCATCTGGTGAGAGAAGTTGATGTTAGGTTGTCTGTTCGTGGGGGAGAACTTGGGAAAGGTCCCAGGATTCGAAGATGTGAGGTACTTTCCCAATCCTGATATTTGATGTTTGCATTTTGAATTTTAGACACTTAGCTTACTTTTTGCTCTGATGGGTTTTTGTTTGAAGGTGACTTTGTTTACAAAGAAGCATGGAGTAGTTCGAGCAGAAGAAGATGCTGAGACAGTATATGGGAGTATAGATTTGGTGTCCTCAATTCTACAAAGAAAGTTAAGGAAGATTAAGGAGAAAGAATCAGATCGTGGCCGCCACATGAAAGGCTTCAGTAGATCAAAAGTTAGAGAACCGGTGGCGGTAGTAGTAGATGATGATGCAGAGGCCTTTCCCGAGCAGGTAGTAGCAGATGATGACGTAGCAGCGGTTCCCGAACAGGAGGATGATAGCTTTATAGATGAGGTTTATTTCATCAACTTTTAACCTATTGATCTGTTTATGGAATTAGTTTTCTTGCAGATATTTTTCATATATTCTACTTAGATGCTTGGCTGCATGACATTATATTAAGGGGCTTTTAAAACATTTCTTCTTTTGAGTTCATCAACTCTCATTTATGGTTTTCGTTTCCTAATTGGATATGCAACTTTTATTCAATCTGGGATAGAGGAAAAATAAAACAACAGGAAATAATTTGCGGTGTTATTGTTTATTTTGATATCTTTTGGTAGTTTTGCAAAAGGTATCGTAGTAACATGTATGATGATTATTATTAGAAATTCTGAATGAGTTTTTGTCCATCTTTTCTTGCTTTAATTTGCGTCGAGAAAGATGATCAAACAAATTGATACAGCCCCTTCACAATTGATGCTGGTACTTGTTTTCTTTTTCCTTTGCCTCTCCATTAACGCACCTGCATTACGAATGTTTCAGATTGTTCGTACAAAATACTTTGAGATGCCACCACTGACTGTCTCTGAAGCAGTTGAGCAGCTGGAAAATGTTGATCATGACTTCTATGGTTTCCGCAATGAAGAAACTGGTATGACGTTTTCCAAGCCCTTGTTCATTTCTTCAGCCTTAACTGTTATGAGCTAATAAAAAGTATTATATTTGTGCTCGGCACAGGTGAGATTAATATTTTATACAAAAGGAAAGCTGGAGGGTACGGACTCATTATACCTAAAGGAAATGGTAAAGCTGAGAATTTAAACCCGCTGGTGGTCGAATCTGGAAAAGAACACTCTTACGTGGAATAGTTTGTCTGAGATTGTGAGAAAGAAAGTTGCAAGCTGTTCTGTTCATCTGTAGATTTTTCATGGCAACACTATAGATGAAGGTCAAGGCATGTAGAGAGACATAGTACAAGGTTTAAGATTAAGCGAAGATGATCATGTGGGGGTTAAAAATATCATTGCCTGAAGTATGGGGGATACATGAATAATGATATTTGTACAATCACCATGCAATCTATATAACATCTCTTACATCTTAATTTGCTCGAATTTTTTTCTCAATTTGATAAATTGGATACCGTTATGCCTTCTGCCTATGCATTTGCTCGACTTAGGCTGGTTGTGAGGGTACCTTTGATTTTGTTACGCTGTAACGTTTTCTGGTTGCCTTTCAGTACAGGTGAAGCATAAAGTGAAGTAGTTTTCAAGCTTATGGTCGAGTTACATCTCACTACAAAGGAGATGGACTTCTTAAAATGAAAAAGATCGATGATTGGGGTCGCACTGCCATATTTATGCAAGATGCGAACTCAGCATTGGCCTTGTACTTGGAGTGAGGCAATAATTCTGGTAAGAATTGTCGGCTTTTTGAGGCATGGGAAGATTATGGAAGGGAGACTTACGCAAGGGTGAACCCTAAAATTTTTTTAAGGGGTGAAAATTGAATTATAAATTTTTGAGAGGTTAAAATATAATTTTATCATATGATAATTTATGATTTCATCGTTTTCAAAAGAACTAAATAGATTTTTTTTACATTTTTAAAGGGTTAGAAGTGTAATTTTATTATATATTAATTTATAATTTCATTATTTTTTCATTTATGATTTCATCATTTTCAAAAGAACTAAATAGATTTTTTTTAAAGGGTTAGAAGTGTAATTTTATTATATATTAATTGATAATTTCATTATTTTTTAAGGATTGAATTGCAATATTTTCATTTTAGGAGATTAGGCGTCTTGCTTGCTCCATTAGATTCGACTATAAGTTAAAGGATTATTTGGAGGGGCAAAGTATTGGATTTTGTTTAGGATACATTGACCAAAGTCATGTATACTAATGCTAATTGTATCGATACAAGTCTAAAGACTTTTTACAAGTATTGAGACTTTTAAGGCAATGCCATAGGCTTTTTGAGAACAACATGGTATTGATACTTTAGTATTGAGTCTCAATGCCTTAATTCTTCTAATAGCTATTTTTCAGATTGAGAATTGACCCCGTAGACTAAATTTAATGCACGAAATCAATGCTTTCCATGGCTCCAAATGTCTTCCAACTTACTAAAATGTATAAATACAAGTCAAAAACACTTGAAGGCTTAAAGAGAGACTCATCCAAACATTGAAATCAAGAGAACTCACCTCAAATATTCTCTTTCTCATATTCTCTCATACACATTCTCTTTGGTGCTTATTGTAATATATTTTATCATTCTCATTTTCACTTTTCACTTTGTAAGATTGTTATTATTTATAAACACACCTTTTTAAGAGATCTTAATTGTTTATACATTTCTCTTTGTATTAAAAGGTTTACTTAAGGTTTTTTGGTAGAAAGCTTTAAGGGGATTTTAAAGGGTTTCTATTTGAGCCACCAAAGCTAGAGGGTTTTTTTTTTACCTCAAAAAAAGGAATGGTAAATGTTATAACTTAGCCTTAAAAGGTATCAACTCTAAATAGTGAATTAGGAAAATTCTTGGTTGAGGTATACCAAGATAATGGAGTTAGACAATTGGGGTTGAATCACTATAAATTGATTGTGCAAGTTTCTCTCCCTTTTTCATTTTATTTTAGAAAAGTTTTGCGAAGTTTTTAAAATACAAATTCACCCCTCATGTGTATTTTTGATCAAGCAATTAATATCAGATCTAGTTCTCCGACAAAGGTTTCACCCTTAAAAGAGGTGCAAAAAATACCAAGTTCAAAGATGGCACAAGATTTCGACTCAACTAGCTTCGGCGAACGCCAATCCATTGTGAGACTACCCTACTTCAATGGAGAGAGTTAATACTTATTGAAAGATAATGATTGAACTTTTCATTCAAGAAAATGATTTTCATGTGTAGAGGATTATCTCAAATGGTGATTTAAAGGTGCCCAAGGTTGAAGATAAGTGGGAAGAAGATGACAAGAATAAGGCTCAACTCAGTACCAAGGCCATGCACACTCTTTTTCTTTCTTTTTTTTTTGCATTAAGGCCTAATTAGTATAATATAGTATCCCAATGTCAAAGTGTTAAGAAAATTTGGGACAAACTTGCCACCACTTATGAAAGAACAAGATAAGTCAAGGAATCCAAGATTATCTCAAATCGTGATTTAGAGGTGCCCAAGGATGAAGATAAGTGGGGAGAAGATGACACGAATAAGATTCAACTCAGTACCAATGCCATGCACACTCTCTTTTTGTGCACTAAGGCCTATTTAGTACAATAGAGTATCCCAATGTCAAAGTGTCAAGAAAATTTGGGACAAATTTGCCACTACTTATGAAGGAACAAGACAAGTCAAGGAATCCAAGATTGGTCTACTCACACTTTCCTATGAGCTTTTCATGATGAAGTCAGGAGAGAGCATCAAAGAAATGTCTGATAGATTCACTAACATCATCAATAGCTTAAAAGCACTTAGGAAGACTTATTTCAACAAAGAAACTGTAACACCCTGAAAATCTCTGTATAAGGTTTCGTGCTATAGTTTCTAGTGTTTTTCTAGAGTTTCAGTACTGTTCCTATGGGCATGACACGGACTTTTGCATTTCATCGTTTCCTGAAAAAGAATTTTTTTTTGAAATATTGTGGTTGTTTTCCCCAAAATTTCCATTCTGTTATGTATGCATGCAGACTCATTTTTGAAAAAAAATCAAAATTCAGTCCGAGGTTTTGAACCTTGACTCTGATGCCACTAAATGTAACATCCAAAATCGACCTATATGTTACGGCCAAATCGTGAAGATCAAATTGATCACCTAAGCGAAATGCTACCCCATTGTCATTCAAAACCTTAAGTTCCCTCTCTTTTAGGAAAAATTGCAGTTTGCTTTTGTTAATTTTGGGAAAATGTTCATTAATTAAATTAACCATTCTTACATCATGTTATTAGCAATAGCGTGATTTTAGAAAACATTCAACCCATCATTTTTATCGAAACTTTGTTATCTTTAATTGCAGCAGAAAACTTGGTATTTAACAGATTAATTGTTTAAGCCAAGTATCAATGCTTTGTATAGTTTTGGATATTTCTATAAAAACAAAATCTATATGACAAGTATGCATGCATGAAAATCCCAAAGAAAAAACAACCAACCACGGTTCAAATAATTTATAGTCCAAAAACTAAATAAATTTAATTAAAACTCAAGAAAAAGAAGAATAAAGTCGGAAGTCCGTCATATGTCCGCATGCCATGTTCGATCCTAGTCTCAAGCATTACCTAAGATACTTGAAACTATGGGGTGAGCTAACTAGCTCAGTGTGAGTCTAAACCATAAGTACATTCAAACAATCATGCAAAAATCATTCACCATTGATCAACTTTGCAACACAATCATAACATAAACATTATCATTCATAACTGCATGGACATATATTAATGCATAATGAATTCCTACCCAAACCAACCGCTACACACCACGAGTTCCCTAGAACCCATTTGCCAAAATCCAATCATTGCGAGCAAAGCTCGATGTGGTTAAACCATCATAATACATAATGCAGTTATACTGCAGTTTAACATAAAGTGCGATATAATCGCCAATCTCCTTAGTACTCTCGGTGTAGCGCACTGACAACATATATATATGGATTTAATATACAACCATTACTCTACAAAACTCCTTCGTCATCCACAATATCCCACCCCGTGCACATGCGATATGTTATACAAATTTCAATCAGAACGAATTTCAATTACATTATCATTTCAGTAGCATGCCCAACATGCCCTCATTTTCTCATTCACTCTCATTCACTAATAGCACTTATTAAACAATCAATTTCACCATTAATACGGTGTTGTTCAAACATTCCTTAATTTCCATATCATTTCATAAACATTGTTCTAAATGCATGTATAGCAAACTTTCATTCCGTACATTTCATAGCATTTGAACCAATCATGCGTTTCATGCATTCAAACTTTATTTTCATTTGATTCATGCTATACATACAACCAACATACAATATATTAACAAACCATTCATATCAGTACCAATCAAACAACCATTCAGTCAATTAAAAAACTTTGCAAACATGCCATTTAGTTAGGGCTCGTAACGTACCTGATTCGTCCACTTTAAAACCATTTACTTAGCCATTAAACTAAGTTCGACCAACAAGCTTAGTAAACATTTATAACATTAAAAATATTATTAAAGCATTCAAGTTAACAAGTTAGGACCCACACCTTATTTTTGCACTACTGCAACACTATTTGCGAAACACACAATTTCTCATTAAGACCTTAAACCGAAGATTGGTTTAACCCAAAATGTACGCGTAAACGTCCAAAGGCTTCATTATTGGTTCAGGGCATTTAAGTCAGCACTTAACACGATTAAAATACTAAAAAATTAGTAGCTAAAAAACCATTGAAAACCCTAATCTAATCAATTAAAACAATCCCTAATAATCAAATTGAAAACTTCGCATTAACCCGCAACTATCACACTTACGCTTCCCGCTACGTTAGATCTGAGTTGGCGAACAATCAAGATCGAATTTTCCTAATTCACATATGGTTAAAGGATGATTAGGAGGGGTTTAAGAGACTAAGATCTTGTTGAAAATAATTGGTAAAAATTAATAAAACAAACATCCCCCTTTTTATGCTTCTAGGCGTGACGCACCACCACCAACAATGACAAATTGAGGCTGTTTTGAGAGCTTATTAAAAACATTTTTGAAGATCGGAAAATTACCCATAAAATCATAAAAAAAATAATCCCAATTCTAGATCTAGAAAATTGGGTATTTTATTGAAAAATCTGATAAGAAAGCGAAAGAAAAACATCACTTACTCTAAGAAGAAGAAATGGGTGGCAATAGAGACCGATTTTGAATGTAAAAAAAATTAGTTTTAAGGCTGGAAAAATTATGATAAAATGAAAGCTAGGAAAGGAAGAGAATGGTGCAAAAACCCGTCGTTAAAGAAGGAAAAATGGGTAGTGGAGCTTAGTGTTTTGGGCAGCGGCACACAAGGGGAAAAAAAGAGAAAAATTGAAGACAATGGGAGAGAAGAAGAGGCTGGGGCGGCTAGGGCTGATGAATAATGACTAAAGGCTAAAAAAAAGTAATACTTATACCTAGGTTTACTAGATAAGGGTGGCACAAAAGTAGGTAGAAGGAAAAATTCTTGAAAACTTTTAGCTATTTAGCAAGGGGAAGGGATTCAAACTTGAAACCTTGATCTAATTACCTTGCTCCTAATTTTCCTAATAACCACTAGACTATTTACTCATCTTTGAAATAATTTCACAAAACTTTAAGTTAAAATTTTGGATGTTACAACTCTACCCCCTTAAAAAAATTTTGTCCCCAAAATTTACTTATTTAAAAAAGGTGAGTATACTGAAACCAAATTGAATCCTCCGACTCCCAAATAGCCTCTTCGACGCCATGGTTTCTCCAAATCACCTTCAGTAAAGGAATTCGCTTCCTTAAAAATTTAATCTCACGATCTAAAATTCAAATAAGCTCCTCCTAAAACATTAATTTCGGTCTGACTTCGATCTCCTCAACTAGAACAATATGCTAGGGATCAGATCGATACCGCCTCAACATTGAAACATGAAAGGCATCATGAATGTGATCCAACTCAGGAGGCAATTCAAGCTTATATGCAACAGGACTAACTTTCTTAAGCACTCGATAAGGTCTAATGAACATAAGGCTTAACTTGTCCTTTTGACCGAACCTCTGAACCTTCTTCCATGGAGAGACTTTAAGAAAAACCAAATCTCCTACACTGAATTCAATGTCTTTGCGCTTTAAAATGGCATACGATTTATGCCTGTCAAAAGCTACCTTCAACTCATCTCGAATTAACCAAAATTTTCCTCAGTCTCCGAAATCAAATTTGGACCCATTAACTTCTTCTCACTCAACTCAGCCCAACATAGAGGTGAGCGACACTTACGACCATAAAGAGCCTCGTAAGGTGCCATTTGGATACTTGACTGGAAGCCGTTATTATAGGCGAACTTTACCATCAGTAGATGCTCTTCCCAACTACCTTGAAAGTCAATCACACAACTTCTCAACATATCCTCTAAAATTTGAATAACTCTATCTGACTAACCATCAGACTGCGAATGAAAGTTGTACTGAAGTCCAATCGAGTACCCAAAGCCTCGTGCAATTTCTTCCAAAATCGAGACATAAAATGGGGATCCCGTTCTGAAATATTTGACACTGGCACACCATGTAATCTCACTATCTCTGAAATATAAAGCTTAGTTAGCTTTTGAAGAGTAATTAGTGCGGATGAGAATAAAATGGGCAGAATTGGTTAATCTATCCATTATGACCCAAATTGAATCTTTCTTAGTACGTGTTAAAGGTAACCCACTAACAAAATCCACTATCACTCTTTCCCACTTCCACTATAGAATACAAATTGACTGTAATAACCCCAATGGAAATTGATGCTTAGCTTTAACTTATTTTCAAGTCAAGCACTTCAACACCAACTTAGTTACCTCTCTTTTAAGACCTGGCCACCAATAAACTTCCTTTAAGTCATAATACATCTTAGTAATAGCATAGGGGCTTCTATGTGCTTCATGTAGTATAGATTGTCTCAAACTCTAATAATTCAATACACAATATCTACCTTTGAAGCACAAAATTTCATCAGAATTAACCCCAAAGTCATCAGTCGACCCATCCTTAACTTGTTTAAATCGAAGTGCCAAGATTCTTTCAAACCTTGCTTATCTTTAATTTTCTAAACCCAAACAGGCTTTATTTGCAATCAGCTAGAATACCCCTATCATCAAACAAACGAGCAAACATAGCCCTCAAATCAGTCATTGCGCTTCTACTCAAAGTATTAGCCACAACATTAGCTTTCCTAGAGTGATACTGAATCGTACAATCATAGTCCTTTAACAACTCAATCCACTTGCACTGCCTGAAGTTAAGCTCATTCTCAGTAAAGAGATCTTTGAGACTTTTGTGATCCGTGTGAATAATACACTTCTCACCATAAAGGTAGTGTCTCTAGATTTTAAGATCGAAAATGACAGCCGCCAACTCTAAATCATGAGTAGGGTATTACACTAACGTAGCCTAAGTTTTCTCGAGGCATATGCCACTAACTTACCATCCTGCATTAAGACACGTCCAAGCCCAACATGCGAAATATTGCTGTAAATAACGTAATGTTTACCATATTCTAATTGAATTAGAATGGGAGCTTCAATCAACATGAATTTTAATCTCTTAAAGTTGGCCTATTGCTCATTTTCTCATTTAAATGGAGTATTCTTCCTTAACAGCTTAGTCAATGGGGATGCTATCAAGGAAAAACCCTTAACAAACTATCAATAATGCCCAACAAGACCTAAAAGACTTTGAATCTCTAAGACATTCTTCGGTTGTTTCCAATCTAAGATGGATCCTACCTTTTTAGGATCTATACGAATATCCTTAACTGATACCATGTGACCCAAAAACATAACCTCCTTCAACCAGAATTCACACTTACTAAGTATGGCAAAAAGTTACTTTTCATAAAGTATCTATAGGACCAACCTTAGATGCTCATCGTGCTCATATTCTATCTTGGAATAAACCAGGATGCCGTCGATGAACACAACAATGAATTGATCTAAGAAAGGTTGAAAGGCACGATTCATAAGGTCCATGAATATAGCAGGTGCATTAGTCAATCCATAGGGCATGATAAGGAACTCGTAATGTTCATAACAAGTCCTAAAATCAGTTTTGAGAACATTAGATTCTTTCACTTTTAGTTTGTAATATCCGGATCTTAGGTTAATTTTAGAAAAGATAATTGCACCATTGAACAGATCGAATAGGTCATTATTCTTTATGGTTGGCTTATATCGCTGTCTATAATCGATGCATAATCGAAATATACCATCCTTTTTCTTTAAAACAATACCGGTGCACCCCATGGAGAAACACTAGGTCTAATGAAGCCCCTATCCAATAGTTTTTGTAACTGTATTTTCAACTCCTTAAGCTCTTAATGTGCCTTGCAGTAGGGAGAAATAAACGCCGGTGTCGTTCCTGACAACAACTCAATACCAAATTCCACTTCCCGATCCGGAGGCAACCCTAGCAGTTCCTCGAGAAAAACATCAGGAAATTCCCTTATTGTATGAATACTATCTATAGAAGGATCAACTGCGCTCGCATCCCGCACATAAGCCAAAAATGTTTTACACCCCTTTCGAACCATCTTCACCACTACCATAGTAAAGATCACATTAGATAAATAATTTTAGAGTTTCCTGACCATAACAACCTCCTTTCCAAACTCAGACACCAAAGTTACCCTTTTCAGTGCAAAATCCAAGCGGACTTGGTGTTCAACCAACCAGTCCATTCCTAGAATCATATCAAATTTTTTGAAAGGCAATTCCATTAAGTCAGCAAGAAAAATCTCTCCTTGAATTTCTAAAGGGCATTTCCTATATATCTTACTTACAAGTACAGATAATCCTAAAAGGCTAACTATAGTACCAATGTTATCAATTGTATCTACCCCAATCCTCAGTTTTACAACCATATTACATGTAATATAAGAACAGGTAGATCCTATATTAATTAATGCAAAATAAGGCACCAAATAAATAGTGAATGTACCTACAATGACGTCAGCCGCATCTCTATCCTCTCGGCGTCTAGCCGAAATACCAAAGCAGGATGCCTAGCTTCAGCTAGATTTGTACCCTGTGTCGGTGCTCTCTATCCTTGATTACCATTATCATTTCAGTTCTGATCATGACTCCTTAGAACTCCCTGAGTACCCCTCTAATTTTGACCCCTAACTAGGCCCTGATTCTAAATCAGAGCTTGCATCTGATCATTTCAACGAGGACAATCCTTAATTCTATGCTTTATCGAGCCACAAACCAATCAAGCACCCATTCTTTTTTAACACTCGCCTGGATGGTGCCCCTTGCAAAATTGACTTACTTGAATCTGCCCCTTTCTATGACCCACTATTTTCCTATTCAGTGGTGGTCTAGCCTATCTAGCTCGCCTAACAAGTTCTAGACTATCTAGCTCGCCTAACAAGTCACGGATTTGGGCTAGCAAAGCACACTTCTCTCCTAGGTTGATATTTTTATTTACCCTTTTTCTCGCGCTCTAATGCCACCATACTAGGTGCATAGCGGCTCAATCTCAGAAGCTTCGCCTCATATTCAGAAACTGTTATGTCATCCTGTTTAAGATTTATGAACTCCAAACATCAAGCCTCAACATAGCGTAAACCCACAAACTTACCTTGAAAGGCATCCTGAAAATAGGCCCAATCAATACGCTCTGGTAGTGTACCTTTAACCATTGATTGTCACTGCCTGTATACCTTGTCCCTTAACAAGGATGCGGCACCCTTAAGGCCTAAGAGTTTTAGGGTAATTTAGGAATTTTAGCCTTAAAGTGTTCAAAATTTTGTGGCATGGTATATCAATAATGTTTTCGATTATGATTTTTAGAAAATCAAATCAATTTTTGAAGAAGTGTTTTAGAAACCTTTAATTTTAGAACAAAGGACTGATTTGCAACATGGTCAAAATTGTGAGAATTTATGCCGCAGTTTTACCAAAATTTAAAATTCAACCTAAAACCCCTCATCTATATAGCTTATTCTCATGATAGTTTTCACTTTCTGTTTAGTGTTGTCATCCATTCCTTTCACAAGCTCAAAGGACTCAATTTTCATTTCCAAACATAATCCTCTTGATTTCCATCATTCCCCAAGTATTAAACCTCCATAAATCTTCAAGAAAACATCTTAAAATACCATTAATTTCTTCATCTCTTCACTTGTGGGTTTCTCAAATTTGCCTCAAAAACTCATTTATTTTTTCATTTTATTATTCGTTTTAAATGTTATTAGGCCTTTGAAACTGAGTTTTGAGTTATTAAATTGCATGTTTTAAATAAAAGTCGAGAATAGAGTCGTTAATGGTGAATTTCGTATTTTCAAGTAAAAATGTGATTTCAAAGTGTTAATAAATAGGTTTTGACATGACTAAGAGATTCCTAAACTTACTTTGAAGTTTCGTTAAATATTTCTTAAGTTTTAATAAATTTTTGAAAAATAGCCAAAAAAATGTCAAAAAAGCTGATACCATGAATTGAGTAGTTTTGTGTAGTTTAAAGGTTGGGAATTAGTTGTAGGTGAACTATAAGATGAAAATAATTGGTTTTAGGCGAAAAGATTGAGTATAGACCGAGATATTTAAATTTAAAGTTTGCTATGTTAAAGGTTTCGATTACATGAGAACTTAGTTTAGGCTTATGTTTTTTTATTGCTTGTGGTAAGTCCTAAGCTAAATTTTGAATGTATTGTTGTGTGAATTATTGTGCTAAAACTTTGTATTTGTTAGGACCATCTACGAGTTGGGAAAGGCTAGTTTGAGCTTTCAGTTTTTCAGCGAAAGCGTATCGGTAAGTGTTTGGAATAATTGCTTGTGGACACAATTCAATGCTTTAATTAGGAATTTAGTAGTAGCCTAAACTCCTACTTTAAATTCTGAGTGTAAGCTTTCTTGTGCTCATGTTTATCTTGTGGAATATATGCTTGTGTTATTATGAAAATGTGAACTGAAATGAGATGCCATATATGTGTTATATGTTCATGATTATTGTTGAGAAAGAGTATATGTAAGCATGTTATACATGTTAAGTGGCAGTGAAAATGTCGATGCAAATGTGTTGTGATAGTAAACAGAAATCAGTAAGTAATATGTGTTTAAATATGAATATTTTGGCTGTGTGATTCTTAAGACTGTTAGATATAGTTGGCATGTCATAAGATTGTGAGTATTCACTTATATGTTATATGATTTGGGAGTTGATGCTCTGGGACACGTTTGGAGAGATAAGGAAATGTGAGCTAAGCTCCATTCAATAGGACATGTTTGGTGTGTTGGAGAATGTTAGCTTTATGCTTCACTTTTGGGACTTGTTTGACTCTATGAGTCTATATGGTGTGCTGGAGATCTGTGTATCTGATGAGTGGTGGTAATACCACCTTTACGTTTCATAGCTCAAGTGTCAAATTATCCATAAATATATTTGTGTGTATTGTGATGTATGCATGAATATGTAAGTATTGTCTCTGTAAATAAATGATTGAATATGCATGAGAAGTAAAATATGTCAACAAAGTTGAGGTTGCTATAATTATGCTACTTATATGTTTTACTAATGCTTGATGAACTATTTGCATGGCAGTTCACCAACTCCCTTATTAAACTATTGCAGATTAGTCGTGTTTCGGTGTGAGCGGTGTGGTTTCCGGGGGGTGATCCAAGCAAGCCCGTTTCTATTTTTTTGTAGGTGTTATTGTTAATTGTTTATGTTTTGGGAATAAGGAAATGTGGTAGACTTTTATTGGTATTTCTCATGATGTTTTTAGATGCTTCCATAGACAGTTCGTTCTTAGGATTATGAGATTTGTTTTGTATCATGTTGATTATTACTTAGACTTAATTTTGGTGTTTGAAATCATTATTATGGATGATTTGATGTTTATTCGATATAGTAATGGATGCATGTTGAATAGGTTTTGTGTTTGAATGGTTGGTAGGCTTATATGTGTTGTATTTTTTAGGTTTAGAGTAGAGGTATCGATATTCGTGTGTTAAAAATGATACTTCTATGATTTTGAAATGTGCAAGAAGTCTGAATCATAATATGGTATAGATACCATATCACGAGTATTGATACTCAGGGTAATTTTTACTAATATTTTTGAAAAGTACCAATATTTTCTTGAGTGTTAGTTTTAACTGAGAAACAAAATGTTGATTTAGTACCGATTTTTCATACGGTATCAATACCGTGTAAAGAAAATGTCGATACCCATGTTCAAGTATCGATACCTACATGTTTTGGAAATTTTGCTAAATAGACCCTATGCATGTTTAATTATTATTGTAAGAACATTCGATGTATGTTTAGCATGAGCTAATGATTAAAGAGTATGATTGGCTTAAAATCTGTACAAATGTTCAAATGGAAGATGTACCCTTAATAATGAGTTCATTTGCCTGTGTGTGACATGAGACGGTGGTGTGACGTCCTAATATTTGGGCTCGGTGACCGGCCGGGTATAGGTGTTACAGTACGGGCTTTTAAGACACAGACGACTCAGCTGGAGCCATTAGAGGTCACCCCCTACCACGAGTTATCATTCCACGGGTATTCATTTTGATGTTTTATAGAATCTACAATTTACAAGAATATCTTTAGTATTTTGTTTAATCTTTTAGCGTACTCTTAATCAAAGTTCTTTCATTTAAAATTTTATGAAATAGTTTCTAGTGCTTTTCTAGAATTTCAATACTATTCATATGGGCATGACATTCACCCTTTGGACTTCGTCGTTTCTTGGAAAAGAATATTTTTTTAAAAAATACTCTGGTTGTTTTTCCCAGAATTTCACTTTTTTTATGTATACATGCATGAAGACTCATTTTTGAAACGAATCAAAATTCAATCTGAGGTTTTGAACCTTGACTCTGATACCATTAAATGTAACCTTCGAAATCTGGCCTAGATGTTATGCCTGAATCGTGGAGATCACATTGATCACCTATGTGATAATGCTACCCCATCGTTCATTAAAAACCTTAAGTTCCATCTCTTTTAGGAAAAATCGTAGTTTACCTTTGTTAATTTTGGTAAAACGTTCATTAATTAAATCAACCATTCTTAAGTCATGTTATTAGCAATATTGTGGTTTTAGAAAACATTTAACCCATCATTCTTACCAAAACTTTGTTATCTTTTATTGCAGTAGAAAACTCAAGATTTAACAGGTTAGTTGTTTAAGCCAAGTATCAATGTTTTGTCTAGTTTTGAATATTTCTATAAAAACCAAATCTATATATGTCAAGTATGCATACATGGAAATCCCAAAGAAAAAAAAAACCCAACCACAGTTTAAATAGCTTTAGAGTCCAAAAACCAAATAAATTTTATTAAAACTCAAGCAAAATAAGAATAAAGTCCGAAGTCCATCGTATGTCTGCATGCCATGTCCGATCCTAGTCTCGAGCATTACCTGAGATAGTTGAAACTATGGGGTAAGCTAACTAGCTTAATGTGAGTCTAAACCATAAGTACATTCAAGCATTCATGCAAAAATCATTCACCATTGATCAACTGTGCAACACAATCAAAACATAAACATTATCATTCATAACTGCATGGACATATCTTAATGCATAATGAATTCCTACCCAAACTAACTGCTACACACCATTAGTTCCCCAGAACCCGTTTTCCAAACTCCAATCATTGCGAGCAAAGCTCGATGTGGTTAAACCATCATAATATATAATGCAGTTATACTGCTGTTTAACACAAAGTACGATATAATCGCAATCTCCTCAGTACTCTTGGTGCAGTGCATTGACAACATATATATGGGGATTTAATATTTCGCCATTACTCTACGAAACTCCTCCGTCATACACAATATCCCAGCTTGTGCACATACGATACGTCATACAAATTTCAATTAGAACGAATTTCCATTGCATTATCATTTCAGTAGCATGCCCAACATGCCCCCATATTATCATTCACTCTCATTCACTAAGAGCACTTATTAAACAATCAATTTCACCATTAATACGGTTTCGTTCAAACATGCCTTAATTTCCATATCAGTTCATAAACATTGTTCTCAATGCATGTATAGCAAACTTTCATTTAATACATTTCATAAGATTTCACCCAATCATGCATTTCATGCATTCAAACTTTGCAAACATGTCATTTAATTAGGGCTCGTAACGTACATAATTTGGCCACTTTAAAATCATGTACTTAGCCATTTAACTAAGTTCGATCAGCAAGCTTCATCAACATTTATAACATTAAAAATATTATTAAAGCATTCAAGTAAAAAATTTAGGACCCACACCTTAATTTCGCACTACTACAGCACTACTTGTGAAACACACAATTTCTCCTTAAGACCTTAAATCGGACATTGATTTGATGCAAACGTACGTGCAAACGTCTAAAGGGCTTACATAACTTTACCTTGTTTGATAGTTAAATCAAAACATCTTAGTATATATTTAAGTTTTTATTTTTAAAGTAGTAATTTATGCTTTCTAGTAGTTTTTATTACATGAGCTTGTTGGTCAAGTCAAGAGCTAAAGATGCTTATTCGGGCCAAAATTGATGCTAATGTCGTGACACTAAGATGTTGATGTCTCAACATCGAAGACAAGCTAAAAACAAGTTCTGGAGAGAAATTGCTCTCGATGTCGCGACATAGCCCTCCTGTGTCACGACATACCTCCTGTGGTTGGTTGCAACACCATAAGCCTATGTTGCAACGAAGCCCATGCATAGCCCAAAAATTCCTGCACGTTTTAATTATGTTTTGGAGGGAAATTAGGTGTATTTATCCTAATTGAACTCTAAGGACTTCAAGGATAATTTAGAAACTTTAATATTCCAAGTTGAGCCTATATAAAGGCCATTATAATCAAGTTAGACTCACAATTTTAGGGAGACATAAAATATACTTAGGGTTTTTATTTTATTCTTAGTTTTATCTTAGGGTATTTTATGTTCTTGTAGTTGGAAGATCCTATTCCGAAGTGAGACTCTCGTGAGTAGAGAATGTTCCGGAGCCACACTTTCATCGATAAATCTATGAGCATCTATTTTCCTTTATTCTATTATTTATATCTATTTCTTTAACAGTGTGTAATTGAATTTTTGTGTAAAGATTAGAATTAATTTATGCTTCATACATATCTCGCATGTTTTAATTGTTCTAATGTTATTAATTAATTGAATGATAGAGTTTCTTAGTGGATCAACTGTTTGGGAGAGGAAGAACTTAAACCTTAGGCTTGACGAACCTATGAAGTCATTTAGGTGGGAATTAACCGAAAATTGGTATGACCTATCTGTGAACACCTTAACCTTGAACTGGTCTGGACTATGAGGTTAGAAGATAAGTAGTCATTGCCGACTCATTATTTTAGTGGAAGATTGAAAGATCCTGCAGGGTATCAACTAGTTGATTGATTAGAACCCTACATCAGTAACTAATTAGGTAAAACAATTGGATCTAGGTTAAAAGAACTCGTGTAGTCGAAACAAGGGATAGGAGAAGTCGATACATCAACTTAGGAGTGGATTTAGATTTAATTCAATTTTTTGTTTACTATTATTATCATCTTGCTTCTTGATTAACACTACTAATTTGTGACTAAAGTAAATTAGTAATTATTTTTGGTAATTGGCTTAATAGTAGTTTTCTCCAAATTACAATCCCTTGGGTGCGATCCTCGGAATACTTACCAAGTGCTTTGTTGTAAAAAAATATATTACAACCTAGCTTGTATACTTGCGTACATTGCCTCAAATCTATATATTTAGTTGCAGTGTTTACACTCTGGATGTTGGTACGTTCGGAGGCGGTCAATTTCTTTAACTGGTGTGTAAGGATGGATAGAGATGGTGTGTAGCAAATGGGGGTAGGTTTGTATCTGTATTTGTGTGTGCATTCATATTAGTATTTGCATCTATATCTATAACCGTGTTTGTATCTATATATTTCTGTCATATTGCATCACGAGATATGTCATGCTTTTGTATCTATTCAATTTCAAATTTTTGTGTGAATTTGCAATGTGATCTGTTTGTAAGGGTTGTGTAATGGCCCAAATTCAAAGTTATCGGAATAGTGGTTTCGTAACCACAAATCTGATTTAAAGACAAATTTATTTTAATATTTTTGCATGAATATTGGTATGATAGGAAAATCGTATGAAAATATCGATAGAAAAATTTTACCAATTTAGTTGTTAGTTAGAAAAAGAAATTATTGAAGAAATTGGGTAAAAATAAGGTATCGAGACTTTGATCTCGTAAAAACCGAGTCAAAAAATAATTTTATAAATAATTATGAAATATTAGTAATATGGTATAAAAATTTCGTTAGAAAATTTTAATGTTTGGATAGTCAATTACGTAAAAAGGACTAAATTGAAAAGGTGTAAAAGTTACTAGAAAGATTAAATAGCTCAATTGTTAAATGAGGAGGGACATAAATTGCAAATAATCCCAAAAGAAGATATTTTGGGCGGCATACGTTGAGAAAAATCAGGAGAATTGAAGAATTAAGGGTAAAATTGGAATATTGCAAAAATTGCTTTAAAAGTTAGGACTAAAGTGGAATATCTAGAATTCTCTTCATATTTTCTGCATTCTCATCATCCAAAAACGTCCCAAGGGTTTCTTCAAGCTGGTTTTTCATAATTTTTGCACCAAGTGAGTTAATCCTTGCCTTTTTCTTGTAATTTTTGTGTTTCTAAGACTTTTACAACTAGGTCCTATTACTAAATTCATTAGTTTTTGATTTTGTGAATGAATTTGAAAGTTTCTATGAATATGTGCTGGAATTTTATGATGAAATAGGATGAAATTGAAGCTTTAATTTGTTTATGAGATGATTTTATTAGGTAATTTCAATAGAAATTGATTTGTAGGACCTAATTGTGAAAATGTTTGGAATCAAAGTCTAGTGCTGAAATTCTGACTTACAAAGGATATAAAGTAGTCTAAAGTGATGGGATAAAGTGTTAATTGAGAAAAATCAGCTCAATTGAGAGGTTAATTGAGCAGGGATGAAATTATCATTTATTGAAAGTTTAGGGAAAAATGGTAATTAACATCATACACTAAAATAGTTTTGGACAGCAGCAGTACTCTAACTTTTAAAATTCACCAAAATATATAGAGATCGAATTAGAGGATGAATAAAATATGAAATTAAAGCTTGTTGGGTCTAGTTTCTCATAGAATAAATGGTTGAATCAATGGAATTGTAAATAATGAGATATAATAGATTTTGTGAGACAAGGTCAGAATGAATTCGGGTTCCCCTGTTCTGACTTTAGAAAATCATTAAAAATTGTAAAAAAATTATTATGAGTTATAATTTATATGGTTATAATCCTTAATGAGTCTATTTTCAGAAGAAATAAACGGAAACATCATCTGAATTCTGTACAATGAGATAATTAATTTTTAGTGAAGAGAGATCGGAACTGTCGAACAGTGAAATAGGGGAAACTTTAAAGAATAAACTGTACTTGTTGGCTAAACCAAAAATTCTTAAAATTTTATGGTAAGAAGATATGTGAGTCTAGTTTCAGGGAAAATTAACAGATATTAATTTGGAGTTCTGTAGCTTAAGATATAAATAATTTAGTGACTGTGACTCAGTGAGACAGCTTTGAATGCACTATAAATAATAATGGAATTATAGAGAATGTTACATATAAACAAGAAATGTATTAGATTAATGATTAAATTTATTTATTTAGATCCGGAAAATTCAAATACGAAGCAAGATCGAGGAAAAGAAAAAGTTCGGGATTAGTAGATTTTTGGTTACTAACAAGTGTCGAGGTAAGTTCGTGTAACTTGAATTATATTCTTAAATGCTTGAAATGTTTGTTATTGTTGTGAATATGAGTTGTATGTTTATTGTATGATAATTGATGAAGTATTGATATACTTGATGAAAAGAGGAAATAAATCCCGGTTGAATGAAAGGAAAATTCGATGGATCTCTGAAAAGGAATTGATGGTAAAAAGGATCTAGCCCGGACGGGTGATCTTATCCTGATATAGCCCTCCCGAAGAATATGTGGAAAATGGATTTAGCCCAGACGGGTAATCCGAATTAGGGTCTGAATTTAGCTCGACTGTAATTCAGATCCAAGCTCATTAGAGTAATTGTCGTTGCAGGGGATTTAGCCTGGACTGGTAATCCCGACAATACTCTATGAGTTTATATTACAAGGGATTTAGCCTGAACTAGTAATCCCATGTAAGGATGAGGTTCGCGGGAGTTTGCTCTCTGAAATGGAAATGTGCGCACATGAATATGAATTGACGGACCCAAAATTGTACACTTATGTGTACCCCTGAAAATCCATCGAAATTCCAAGTAGTTCAACGGGATAAATATGGAAAAATAACAAGGAAATGTAAATCATGGAATTGATGAGCTCATCAATCATGATATATATATTATTGATACATGGAAATTATTGAACTAACTTGAATGTTGAGTTTGTGCATGATAGGGGAATAATGTGTTGAATGGATGTATGAATGTTTATTGCATTGTATTAAAAATATTAGGTAAGTATAATTCCTGTTACATGAGCTTACTAAGCACAAAGTGCTTACCCTGTTTCTTTTTCTCCTGTTTTGTAGTGTTAAGAGCTCAGAGGTCGGATTTGGTCAGAAAAGCATCACACTATCAACCTCAAGATCTCGGTACATAAAGAAACTTTATTTTGGAAATCAATGGCATGTATAAGCTAGTAAAGTAGATGTTAATGTGGAATGAATGTATGGTTAGCCATTGGTATGGCTAAAAAATTTTGGTTTTGGCATGTGATGAGATTATCTTATGAATACAATAAATCTATCTTGAAAATATGTTGAAATGGATTGGTTGTGTTGGCTTGGTCTCGGTTTAAAATTTGCAGGGAGGATTAGATATTTATAAAAGGGGTTATATTGAGTTTTAAAAAAATCAGTAAAATCTGGTAATACCTCGTATCCTATTCCGGCGACAGATACGGGTAAGGGGTGTTACAGGTTGAGTTACACACTGAGCTTGTTAGCTCACCCTGCATTATTATCCTCACAGTTAGTCATCAATCTTAAGACCGGGCATCGTGCGGGAGCACTGACTGGTTTCTCAGTAAATTAAATATGATAATTTACTTATTTAAACTATTCGGGACATTTTGGAAGTTTTTGGGATTGTGCAACTGTTTGGGATTTTTTTTTGTTAAGATTTGTTGTTTTTAAATCTGATAACTATTATGTTTTTACAAACTAGAGTCATGGTTTTCAAATTTTAATAGTCTGGAAATTTCGCTACAAAACAAAGTTATCAATTAAATGAATTTCAGTAAAATGAACAACTAAAAAAGTGAATTTTCTAAAAATTGGAAAGAGGTTTTCAAAATTAATAATGTCAAGACACACATTTTATGAATTCAAAATCGGGGTTTAAAATGAGTTTATGTAATTCCTCAAGATTCGGCCATAACAATTAGACTAGTGTAAGGTGTTACATTTGATGGTCTTAGAGCCTAGTTTAAAACTCCAGCTGTGATTTTTGGGTTAAAAATTTTTTCATGAAAATTGTTTTAAATTATTTAGATTTTTTATTAATTTTGATACTTGGGTTTATAAAAAGTGAATCCAAGACTCCAACGTTGATCCAAGTAAGAAACTTTATACTTTAGTTACTTTAGTAAAATTGGAGTGCTAAGATTACTTTTCTTTAGTTAAAGGTTCAGTTAACTTTGATAAAACTTTAGACTTAGGATTTTTAATAACCTAAGCTAGTACATAAAATTTCTAAACTGTAGATAATTAAAAATGAGCACATGAAGTGTGCGAGGTCACGATACTCGATGGAGTGGCGAATACCGTAAAGAGGTTCGAGCTGAGCCTTCTTCTTTGGGTAGTAACAAGTAGTAGGTAGAGAGACCTACCGTAGAGACTGAACCTCAAACTCAGACTGTAGGGGATGACGCATTGTCCAAGCTATGTTAAGGGTTTTGCAAAGGGTCACTGAGACCCAATCCAGATATAGTGGCAGAAAGGTCGGTAACTGAACGAATCTGGTCTAATGGTGTTGAGTTGTTTCGTGGTGTTTTTGGGATTACCTCGACAGTGGCTGAGTATTGGTTGGAGGCCACTGAGAGAACCATGGATGACCTGAACTGCACCCAGAGTAGAAATTGAAGGGTGCAGTATCTTTGCTTTGGGACGAGGCATATCAGTGATGGCAGTCTATTGTGCGGGGCACTCATTCTGAACGTGTGACATGGGAATTCTTTCAAAGTGTATTTCAAAAAAAGTATGTGGTGGGGAGGTATATTGAAGCCTGTAGGTTGGAGTTCATTGGGCTTAAGCAAGGCGAGAGATTTGTGGTTGAATAGGAGGTCGAGTTTTTGAGGCTGAACAAGTACGCTTAAAGTTTAGTAGCCACCGATTATGATAAGAGTGTACATTTTGGAGAATACTAAGATTATTAAGGAGATTAAGTGCGTGAAGCGTGAGAGGAGGGAGCAAGAGAAGAGTCAAAATAAAGATAAGAGGGATCCGAGTCCTTTTAGTTCTGCTTTGTGGCCTAAGAAACGGGCTAGGTTTGATAGGCTTTAGTAGGTTAAGGTGACAGTTAACTTTGGTAGGGTTTAGGTTTGTGCTGGTTGTGGTAGATGCCATCCAGACAAATGCTAGAAAAGGACAGAAGCATGTCTGTGGTGTGGGTCTATGGGTCATCGCATTAAGGACTGTCTGTATCAATTTGAGTAGATGCAAGCTTCAGTTCATGGTTTGGTTCATCCTTAGAGGGTAGTTCAACAACTTTCAAGAGGTCGTGGTCAGGTTATTAGTGGTAATGTTATGGGTCTAGGATAGAGGGCATCAGGCAAAAGTGCTAATTAGACTGATGCAAGGTAACCTGCTTTAATGTATGCGACGAGGCACCGTGAGGATAGAGATATGACTGACGTGATAGTTGGTACATTTACTATTAATTCCCACTCATATTTTGAATTGATTGACATTGGTTCCACACATTCATACATAGCTAGTACTGTTTCTGGTAATTTTAGAGTTCCCACTGACGATACTTCTAGTGGGATATCAATAATTAGTCCATGAGTCACTTAGTGCAAGTTAGTAAGGTTTATAAGAGGTGCCCATAAAGATACAATGGGTTATGTTTTTGGTAGATCTGATGGACTTACCATTTGGGGAATTTGATTTGATTTTAGGCATGGACAGGCTTGTGGAGCATCAATTCAGTTTGGATTGTGCGTCAAAGAGGGTGACTCCGAAAATCAAGGATGGTGTGGAAATTTTTATGGTAAGTGAGTGTCGATATTACCTCTCTAATGTGATCTCCGCTGTGGTGGTTGAAAAGTTTTTCTGAAAAGGGTGTGAGGCGTATTTGGCCTATGTGAATGACACGAGGGTTGTGGATTCTTTTGTGGAAGTAATTCACACAGTTAAAGAGTTTTCGGATGTCTTTCCTGAGGAATTGTCGGGGTTACAATCAAAAAGCATAGTCGAGTTCGAAATTGAGGTTCTACTAGGGACAACTTCAGCGTCCATTGCTCCATACCATATGGCACTGAAAAAGCTAAAGGAACTGAAAGTGTAGCTTTAGGAACTTCTTGATAGAGGGTTCATTAGACTCAGTGTGTCCACATGGGGAGCACTGGTACTCTTTGTCAAGAAGAAGGATGGTATTATGAGGATGTGTGTGGATTATCAGCATCTAAACAAGTTAACAATAAATAAAAATATCCACTACTTAGGATCGATGATTTGTTCGATCAATTCTGAGGAGCGTCTGTGTTCTCCAAGATTGATTTGTGTTCTGGGTACCATCAGTTGAAGGTAAAAGAATCTGATGTGCATAAGACCACCTTTAGGATTTGTTTTGGTCATTACGAGTTCCTACTTCTGCCTTTTGGTCTGACTAATGCACCGACTATGTTCATTGATCTCATGAATAGGGTGTTTCAAGTTTGTTATTTCGACATAGTTGTTGGGTAAAGGTTATGAATTGATTAAATGAAGGAATTTAATAATTAATTAGCTACTGCTTTTCCAGTATATTATTGAATTAGGTGCTGACCCAAACACCCCAAATCATCCGTAAAGGCGAATAACGATTGTACATACAGTTCGCATCGATACAGTGTAAGGAATCTAACTAGTTTGGATTCATAAAGTAGTTATAATTTCAACGATTGGTTTAAACTCATAAGTGAGTGTTTGGGGGCTAATTTAATGGTAATTTTATGTATTTATATTGAATTTTGGTTTAGGTTCGTTTAAGGAATTATTAAGGAAAATTGGAAGATTCGCTAGTGTGCTGCGAGGAAACGAAAAATAAGGTGTGGGTCCTAAACTCATAAAATATCATGTTATATATGATAAATTAGCTTGCTGACTGGATTTCCTTAATATCCAAATTATTGATTTTGTCAGTGGTCGAACCAGGTATGTTTTGAGCCTTAAAAGATTGACTTGTTGGCAAAATTGCTAGTTTGATAGTATGAATGTTTAATTGAGTTTGTAATTGCATATTTGAGTTATGAGATATGAGAATGTTTGACTAAATGATATAATGTGTTGAGATATTAAGTTTATGTATGATTTAAACGCATGAGATATTTGTTATATTGTGTACTGAAAAGGGTGCTATTTATGTACAATGAAAATTTGTAAAGTATGTGAAATTGAACAATATTGATTAATACCAACACAATGGTAATTTGAAAGATTAGAACACTGTTTCCATTTACTGAAAGTATGTGATTATTGTGGACATGTTGAGCATCTCAAATGAATGTTAAAAGTATTGAGATATGATTATGTATGAGATTGTATGACATATTGCATATGCATTGGGTTGAGATTTTGTGGTTAACGGAGGAGTTCCGTGGAGTACCGGTGCCTATTATTAAGTCTGCATTATTCGTAGTCTGTGCGCTGCACCTGGAGTACCGAGGTGATTGGTGATTTTATCGCATATTATATGTTATTGACAATTGTATCGCACTATTTGATATCCAATAGATTTTTTGCATTATTGATTATTCGGTGGTTTTACCACCTCAAGCTATGCTCATAATGTTTTAGAGTTTGGCAGACGGGTTCTGGGGAACTCGTTGTGTGTAGCGGATGGTATGGGTAGGAACCTTTTTTCATTGCATGATGTGCATGACATATTCGAATGTTATTAATTTACGCTACGCATTGAATTTTGTTGTATTAAATGGTATCGAAATTAATGATTGTTACTCGAATGAATGACGACCTATGCTCATACACCGGTCGAAATCAATTTGATAATGGCTATGTAATGATATGAAATTCCTAATGGTTCTGTTTTCTTTTGCTAATGCTAATATGTTTCACTGTATTTGATGTTTTTACCCGTTTAAATAATTATTCTACTCACACTGAGCTTTTCATAAGCTCACCCCCCAATAGTGTTTTACTTTTCAGGTAAACTTCAAAATTAGGACCGGACTCGGCATTCAGAGAATCAACTTTGACCTCGGATTATTATTATTTAATTAAGTATTATTAAGTCTTTATTGGTTTTGGCTGATAATTTTTAATTATTTCTGGTCTGTGGCTTTGTAACTTTTCATTTGGGGATTTTGCATGCATGAATTACTCAAGCATAATAACTGGATAATGCATGATAACGGGCTTAATAAAATTTGATATTGTTCCCTAGTTTCCACTACATTGCAAAGGAACTATTTTTGAAAAACAAATCGATAAGGCAACTAATTTTCCAAAATGACTTGAAAATTGGTTTTTCCGCTGCATTAGTTTAACTTCGAGTTTTCTTTTAAAGAAGAGCAACAAGCAAACAGTTTTTCTAAAACAACACTGTCAACAATAAATTGAATCTTAAGCATACATGACCTAATAAATGAATGTTTTTAAGCTCACTCAAAGTACAATTACAGTTTTTCTCTAAAATGAGTTTATTTAAAGTCCTAAAAAGTAATGTAAGTTAGCTTAGCCATTTCGGTGGCTAATGTAGCCTTCTCAATCTAGCCATAACGTCTAGGCAGGGTTTGGGAGGCTACAAAGGATGCTCTTACAGCGGACTCTGTGCTACGTAATAGGAATATCCTACATTGTCCCTAAATGTAAACAATAAGAGCAATAAGTATGAGACGTACCCATGGGTATAATGATAAGATATTTAATATGATTAAGATTTGTATAGAGATAGGGAATGAAAGATATATAGTGAAGTAATGAAAATATATTCTAGAAATGAATGTAAAAATGATACACTATAAAGAAAATATCGATCAATTGTGTATAGGTGTCTTTCTAAAACTTGATGGAGTCATGGCTTAGTGATTGAAGAACGTAGGTAAGGTCTCAAAGACACTAAAGAGATGGAAAAAGGGCCTTAGGGTAAGGTATGGAAATGAACATGAGTATAAGAATGACAATTGAGGAGGTAATATGGAAATGAACGTGAGTATAAGAATGGCAATTGAGGAAGTAATCGTTAAAGGAAAAATAAAGAATAAGGGTGACGAGACAAAAATTGAAACATTGCATGTAACGCACAAGTATGTTTAAGGTAAATGAGTGTTTGACTTACTAAGTTCTTTCGAACTTACATCTCTGTGTTATGTTTCATGTGAGTTTTTAGGGTCTTAGCCTGGAGAGACGACGCCAAGACTACACTGAATGAGTGGCGTATTAGGCGTTATGTATACAGAGAGAGCTTGATGGCTGGATCGAGTCTATGCTGATACATTTTTAAAGGAACCTTTTCCACAGGATATCTATATTAGGCCAAGGCCTCAATTTGGTTGTAGTTTTAGCTAAATTCTTGATGCTTGTTAGTATGATTTCTTCATTGTTTATACTTACGTATTTTATAAAAAAAATTTAAAGTTAACCAGTTGTATTCAATTGAAATATGCACAAGTAAAAATGAGTTTTACTTGTATAAGACCTGGAATGCCCAAGATTCAAATTCAAATTATTGGTCGAGTTTGGGGCATTACACCCCTGTCATTAGTTTTCATCATTTTTTCAACCCAAACTCTTTGTCCTCTTATTCTCTCTTGATACTCCCTCACACTCTCTAAAATCTTCATTTTCCTATTTTTTTCTTTAAATCTTTTGTGTTAAAACACCACCCACTATCATTACACATCAAAACTTCCATCAATTTCATCACATCATCAAATAATCAATTTCCAAAATCATCAAGGTATAAACCCTAACATTATTGATTTTGATTTTTTTGTTTAAATTCATTGATTATTTTCTTAAATACATGTTATTTAATTCATATTTACTTAGTATTTATCAATATTTCACTTGATTACCCAATTTTTCTAGGTTTATCTTTGAATTTTGAAAATTCTTATATTTGTTATGTTTTGTTCATTTGAAAATAACATGATTTTGTATACATTTTGAAATCTTTGTATACAACATTTTATTTTTATTTTTTTCAAAAGAAAATCATTCTCTTAAAGCATTTTAATTTTTTAATTTTCTATTTATTTCAAAATTTGAGAAATTTTTGGAATTGATACGACATGATGAATTGAACCGAGGATATTTTTGTGATCCTTTCTTGCGAGTACATTTTTTTTAAATTTTTTTTCCTTAGCTTTCTTAGTTATGCCATAGTTGCTAGAGTCAATCACCATGGCTCCGAAACCTCCAAGAAAAACATGTTGCTTGTAAAAAAATGGCTTCCATTCCTGTTCCTCCCACTAAACATGATAGGTTCGATGGTGTTTCGTTTAGATAAAAAAATCGCCAAATTTTTTTGATAACTGTTTCTGTCTAAAACTATTTTAGTGCAAAATGTTGATTACTAAATTTATAACACCCTTATTCCCTTTCTCTATAGTATTTCCCATCACTTTCTCTCATTTTTATTCACTAACATATCAAGAACATAGAACCTTATATAATAAAACCCTATGTTAACATCAATTTCATACTTTTTCAATAATATCAAACTCAAAAATATATTGAAATCTTGATGTTCTTAGCTTGCTCTATTGATTTCAATCTTTAACTTGATTTTCTCTCTCCTTCAGCCTCTATTTCTTGAATCTAACTTGATATTCTAGCTCCCCATAGTCTCCTTATCAATTTTCTCTCTTGGTGGCTATGGAAATTTCTTTGAATTCTAAGTGAAAATTGTGAATTTTTGGTGTGAGGACAAAATTGTAAAGAAAGTAAAACTTTCTTTCTTTCTCTCTTCTTCTCACGTTGATGCATGGAGAAATGGTGGGATGATGGCTTCCATATTTCTTTCCACATATATATATACACTGAATAAAATAATAAAATATCATTAAGAAAAAAAATCAAATCAAAATATAATAAACTAATATTTATTTATTTATTTAATCTAAAATATCTCCAACATCATCATTATTTTCTAGATTTCTCTCTTCTAATTGATAATTTTGCCCTTTAGATCTTCTAAAATTCCATCATTAAGTCATCACTTAATTTGGTAAAATTACAATTTGGTCCTCATAATTCTTCATCTATTCAATTTGGTCCCAATTCATCCATTTTCCTTAGGTTCTAGATTATTCCACCCTTAAAATATTTACACTATTGATCCTTCAACTTTTTCATATTTACATTTTAACCCCTCAAATTTTGAGTATTTGCTATTGGGTAACAAAACTTTTCTCACTTTTACAATTTAATCCTTTCTTGAATTAATATGTCATAATATACTTCCCAATGTTTTCATAACTCAAAATTCTCCTTTTTATCACTTTACTTTCTTACTATATCAAAAATAATATCTTACTGTAAAAATTTTCGGCGTATTACAAACTCTATGGCGAGTGTATCCGTAGTAGTTTTCCTTAAGAGGAATAGTGTTGATAGGCATAACTGTCATTTGGATAATTCCCTATCAGTACCTCTTTCTATCTTTAGGTTAATGTCTATCCCCTTTTTACATATAAACTATTTGAAGCATATATTTTTGTACCTCCCCATATAAACTATGGTTTCATCGAAGCCTTATATTAAGAGTGAATCTCTCGTTAACCTTCCAAGGTCCTCCTCTAATGTATAGAGTTTCTTTGAGTGCTTCCTAACGGTTCTTAATGGTGGATCCTTACCTGCGATCCATAGATAAATCCCATTTCATTTGCCTCTATATAAGGCCTTATCGGCATGTCATTCCCATAACTGATTCTGGCTGGGTTACCAACCTACGCCCTACCGACTTTCTTGTTCACTGCTTTGGCAGACTTTTCTCATTTCTATTACTATTGACTTTTTCAGGGAATTCCTCAAGCCTACTGACTAGCTTGTGCTTGCCAGCTCCTACTTTTCCTTCAAATCTTTTTCCTCGCTAGTGATTTTCCATGCTTTCCATCTCGTTGGCCACCCCATGTTTAATGTCTTGACGGGCCCTCAATGTTGTCATGGCTGAGCTATGGTCTTACACATCATTTCCCCATGTTTAATGTCCTAGTGGACTCTCTATGTTGCTATATTCAAGCTGTGGTCTTACACAATATAATCAATGTTTAACGTCTTGGCGTACTTTATTGTGTTTACTGCCCCGGTGAGCTCCAGTGGTTAACATAGTCGAGCTATGGTCTTACTCCCTAAACATCTTTGAAGTGTCGCCCTGAAAGACCTTACCACTATCGTGATGTCGCCTCATAGAGCCTCTTAATAGCCATCGTGATGTTTCTCTATGGAACTTAATAATTGTCGTCATAGTGTCACTGTATCGAGCCAGTCGATATTATTTTGTATCACATCTAACCTTGATGCTCAAACACCATAGTGTCCCCTCAATAAGGCTCAGAGCTTCGCATATTGCGGTTTGCACCCAGCAATACTAGATTGCGAAATCTATCAGAAATTCTATTTTCCCTATCCATTCGCGCACACATCTATGTTTTCCAGTTTTAACCTTGATGCTCAAACACCATAGTGTCCCCTCCACAAGGCCCAAATCTTCCAACATCATGGCTTGCACATAACAACACTGGATTGCGGTAAATAGAAACTTTCATTTCCTAAATAATTTGCCAAACCTACTCCCTCCATACTTGTCACATGTGAAATGATATGCGATTTGTCCAAGTCCTAATGCAATATTAAAAATGCTAACTAAAATGTCCTAAAATGCAACAAAATGTACTTTAAGTACAAGCAATTAGCTTGGTCTAAAGGCATGAAATATAACTTTTTTCAAGAGGTGTCACATCCCTAAACCTAAGTTATTGCTTGTCCTCAAGCAAAATACATCTAAATGAATGAATGCGCCCATCTTGCCTTGGCAAAAACTTTCTCGTACTGGCTAGCTATTCGAAAAAGAATTTATACCTTCGTTGTCAGCAATCTTCTCTTTTTCTAAAACTAATTCGAATGTCAAAGGGTTGTTTAGCAAAGGTAATGTAAAAATTTCTCCCTAAAAGTGAAATTTCCTAAGTACCTATACATTCTCTTTTTTGTCCTATAGAAAATATCTTTTTATTTACTTAGTTCATTCATTGCCTAAATAGAAGTTGTTTGCTTTAAGCTCATATCAAAATATATTATTTGCATATATTTATTCTCTTTTTTTTTGTTTTTTTAAATGAAACAGTAAAGTAAATTATTATTAAGGGATTTAGCATGTCACAAAATTCTTTGACTTGACAATCATAATGGAGCATACAATGAATTTTTGAGTACTCAATCATGTCACAATTTAAGCCAAAAGTCATTCATTAAGCTAAGGCTTTTAACTAAAGAGATGGATGGAGTATACAATTGCCTCCTTAGCTACTCAGTCCTTTTTGCTATAGCGGAGTGCCCCTAAAATTATATCACACACTCTTACTTAGGTCCTCATTTCTAATCAATAGTAGGATAGAGGAAACAAAGTAATGCTGACCTACTTAGCAACTCTAAGCATTAGAGTGCATACTTATTTAAACAAAATGCCACGGCAATTTAACAATTGTTCGGTCTCAAAAATCACTAAGGTCATTAAAAAGATACTTACTATATTTCGAAAATCCATAAAAAATAGAGTATAAGACATCTCATTTTTAGAAATCAATTTCCAAGAAACTTAGCCTAAGCTAACTTCACCTAATCCATTGTTACTTGTTTTAGGTATATCGAAAAAAATTTAAGCTCATCATCTAACATCATAAAGAAAAATTGTACTTCTTCTAGACAAAGCAGTATTTCAATAGTTATTATGCCAAGGAAAAATATCCTACATATCAAAATGAACATACAAAATGCAACCTAGATGCACAATACACCCCCAAACCTTAAGGATGCATTGTCCTCAATGCATGCAAAATCATGAACTGTATATAACAAGTATGGATATGCACACAAACAAAAAAATTTATGCAATGCATGAGAGAAAATCAAAACTAAACTTCCTTGGACTGGAACATTGGCACTTTATTCAATTCTTTCTCATGGACTTGTGAGCACTAACTTTGTATCATATCTTCCGTTTCCATAGGTCAACTTCCTCACCTTCTTTATCGATTTCCATTAGTTCATCGATTAGTTGATCGATTGCTTAATCATGTGTAGTCATGGAGATGGGTGAAGATGTTGATGTAGGAGTGTTACCTTTTCCAGTGGCAGTAGTCGGTGTCGTGGCAGGGACATTTGTTTCTTCCTTTCCTTCTTCTACTTCTTTCTCTTGGTCGGTTGAGGTTTACTTTTCTAACTCCTCTTCAACAGCTTTTCATTTATCTATAGTGACTTCCGTAGTCATGGGTTTAGTTCTGGCAACGGGTGGAACTGGCTCTTTTCCGCACTCATAAAATGACTACTAAGTAATTGGGAAAGTAGGAAATTCTGGCATGGGTTTCAAAAAATCTTTCTAGAGGGATCTTAATGCCAAATCCATATATTTCACATACGACCAGTACTGAGCTTGGCATTCGTTGTTTTGTTCCAACTCCTCCATCAGCTGGTATTACTGCACCTCAAACAGAGACAACCTTTATTCTAACTGTTTTAGAGAAATCAAGATTTCCTGGTCATGAGAGACAGGAGATGCTGCTATAGGAATACGTGTGGTAGGGGAAGCTTGACTGTGTTGGGATGTTGCGGCAAACTCAATTCCTAGAAACTTGGCAAAAATTGCTCACGTTATCCCACCCTTATTGGGGCTAACATTTTCAGCATCGACTAAAGGCACGTTTGCCGTCTTACATAAGGCAGAAATAAGGGAAGGAAAATTCAAACTCCCAGCATTCTTATCAACACACCTATGGACCTCTTGGAAGATGATTTTCCCTACATTTATTTGTCTTCCTTGTAGAATAGAATGCAAAAGTAACATTCTTTCTTTCAAAATAGTCGTGTTATACGTAGACGACATAAGACGACTCCTTAAAAAGTGCTACGACACCATCCCAATTGGTTATAATGCAGCTCTTTCAACTGTGTAACACTCCTGGCTTAAAATAATCCATTGACATAAATCCTCCAATACTTTTGCAAACCCCTCCAATGTAATATTTTTGACAAATTCAAAATGCTCATCTCTAACCTCCTCGATGCTGAACTAGGAATTAATATGGTCTTCGTCAAATGGTACATATTTACCCCGCACATAAATGAAGGGAGAATCTATGGAATTTACATGAAAGTAAAACTCTCTTACCACTTTACCCAAAACATCCCCTGGGTGTAGACAAAATCTGATCGAGTTGTACTTTTCCACAATCGACGATAACGATTCATCGTACCCTATGTGAGGTTTATCCTTCAATAAAAATCCATATTCAAAATAAAATGGTTGTTTTAGAACACTAGTTGAATACCTTGTGGCTGCGGTAGCATTGAAGAATATCTTTAGCTGCAGGGCACCAGCGCGCGAAGATTCTGCTATTTTAGAAGTACTCCTTACGCTCGCCATGAAGAGATGGTCAGGGAAATAGAAAAAAAAATAATGGAGTAAACAAAAAATAGTAAGAGATTGAAGATGAGAGGACTGTAAAAATGTGAACTTTGTGAGAAGTGGGAAACGTGAACTAGTTGAAGAAAATAAAAAGGGATAATGATGATAATTTTTAGGGAATGGAAAACGTGAGGGAGAAGGGTTATGATGTGAAGGAAAGGTTAAAAACTAACAAGACTTTTGGGGGGAAATGAAATAACAGAGCACTACATTGTAGGCCTCAAACATTGGGTTTCCCAATATTCACTAAATGCAACTGCCTAAAAATCTTTCCTTTGGAATTTTTTAACCGGTCAACTCTCTTATTAACACCTCATCATTCAAGTTGTCATGGCATAACGTTTCTTTGTAATGCCACGGCAAACTGCTGCTATGCATAGACTAACAAATCCTACTTCTTTTATCCTACTCTTGCTCATAATAATAAAAATAGAAATGAAATTGTATTAAAAATAAAGAGAATAAAAAATAAAAAAAACAATGGGAAATAAAACGTAAAAAAGTACTTATTAACAAAAATTCAAACATCAAGAAGGCTAACACTTTGCTTGTCACACTTTATAGGAGCATCCTATTAATGCTTCAAGCATTGTCCATTAACGTTGAATGTATCCCTTGTTCTTAGGTCTTTAACAACAATAGCACCATGCGAATATACTTGAATTACTTCAAAAGGTCCTGACCATCGAGATTTTAACTTACTAGGAAATAATTTAAGCCTGGAATTAAACAATAATACTTGCTATCTAGGTTCAAATTGCCTTGGTAAAATTTTGGCACCATGCCATCGCTTAGTATTTTCTTTATACAAACAAGCATTCTCATATGCTTGTGTTCTAAACTCTTTCATCTCATTCAATTCTAGCAATCTCTTGCGGCCAGCAGTAGCCGAATCCATGTTCAGCGTCTTAATCACCCAAAATGCTTTATGCTCAAGTTCAACAGGTAAATGACATGGCTTACTGTAAACAAGTTTAAAAGGTGACATCCCT
Organism: Gossypium raimondii; assembly: GCF_025698545.1. Classification (NCBI taxonomy): domain Eukaryota; kingdom Viridiplantae; phylum Streptophyta; class Magnoliopsida; order Malvales; family Malvaceae; genus Gossypium; species Gossypium raimondii. Next base: position 32,725,122 of record NC_068572.1, on the reverse strand, counting down.
AGTGGTGTTTTAAATACAGTTCGATATGCCTATAGAGCTTCATCCAATCTAGTAGACCAGTCCTTTCGAGATGCATTCACTACTTTTTCCAGAATTTGTTTAATTTCTCTATTAGAGATTTCATCTTGTCCATTCGTCTGAAGGTGATATGTCGTGCCAATTCTATGTTTCACCCCATACCTGTGCAAGGTATTGGCCATCAGTTTGTAGTCAAAATGGGATCCATCGTCACTGATAATGGCTCTCGGTGTACCAAATTGTGTGAAAATGTTCTTATGCAAAAATTTCAATACCGACTTAGCATTATTAGAGGCTAGGGCTACTACTTCTACCCACTTAGAAACATAGTCTACTACCAAAAGTATGTATAGCTTTCCCACGGATGGTGGAAACGAACTCATAAAGTCTATTCCCCATACATCAAACAGTTCCATCTCTAATATACTTTGAAACAAAATTTCTTGTCTCCTAGACACATTTCTTGTTATCTAACAACGGTCACATGACTTATAGAATTCATGAGCATCTTTAAATAAACTTGGCTAATAGAATCCTGACTGGAGTACCTTGACAGTTATTTTCATCCCCCCAAAATGTCCTCCATATGGGGCTGAGTGATAATGTTGTAAGACATTATGCATCTCATCATTGAGACATACTTCTGAATTATTTGATCTGCACAATGCTTGAATAGAAATGGTTAATCCCAATAGTACTATTTGTCATCATGAAGAAATTTTCATTTTCTTTGAGCATTGAAGTTAGGTGGCATTACACCACTTACTAAGAAGTTTACTATGTCGGCGTACCAAGGTAATGCCTTGGCATTGAGCAACTGTTCATCTGGGAATTCTTCCTTAATATATTTCTTGCTTTCATCTTCATTCCTCAATTCTATTCTTAACAAATGGTTAACCACTTGATTTTTGGTTCCCATCTAATCTCTAATTTCCAAATCAAACTCTTGTAACAAGAATATCCACCTAATTAATCTCGGCTTGGCATCTTTTTTCCATACCAAGTACTTGATAGTCGAGTGATTTATGTAGACTGTGACATTTGTTCCTACTAAATAAGAACAAAATTTATCGAATGAAAAGATCACTGCCAATAATTCATTCACTGTAGTGGTATAATTAAGTTAAGTTACTGTCAACGTCCTACTAGCATAATATATTGCATGTAGTACCTTATTTCCCATTTGACCCAAAACTACTCTTATAGCATAATCACTAGCGTCGTATATGAGTTCAAAGGGCAATGTCCATTTTGGAGCAACCACAATCAGTGCTGCTACTAGTCGCTTCTTGGTTTCCTCGAAAGCCTACAAACATTGATCATCAAAATTAAAAGGTTTATTATGTTCAAGTAAAGTACATAAGGGTTTAGAAATTTTCGAAAAATCCTGGATAAATTTTTTGTAAATCTTGCGTGTCCTAAAAAACTTCTAATACGCTTAACACTGGTGGGCGGTGGCAATTTTTTGATCATTTCTATTTTTTCCCTGCCCACTTCAATTCCTTGCTATGACACTCCATGTCCCAGAACAATGCCATCACGGACCATGAAATGGCATTTCTTGCAGTTTAATAGTAGATTCGTTTCTTCACAACGGTATAAGATCATCTCCAGATTTCTTAAGCAATCTTCAAAATCATTTTCGAACATAGAGAAGTCATCCATAAAAACTTCAAGGAAATTTTCCATCATGTCTGAGAATATGGCCATCATGCAGCACTAGAAAGTTGTCGGGGCATTGCATAACCCGAACAACATTCGCCTGAATGCAAAATTGCCATATGGACGCGTGAAAGTTGTCTTCTCTTAATCTTCAGGTGCTATGGAAATCTTATTATATCTTGAATAACAATCTAGGAAGCCTTACCAGCTAATCTGCCTAACATTTGATCGATGAATGGAAAAGGGAAATGATCCTTCCTAGTTGCCTTGTTAAGCCTGCGGTAGTCCATACACACTCTCCATCCCATAACAATATGAGTCAGTATGAGCTCATTGTTGTCATTACTATTATCGTGACACTCCCTTTCTTAGGTACATATTGCACAGGACTTACCCACAAGCTATCGAAAATTGGGTAAATAAAGCCAGCATCAAGCCACTTGATAATTTATTTCTTGACAACTTCTTTCATAATTAGATTTAATCATCTCTGTTGTTCAATGGATTTTCTATGGAAACATTCCAATAAAATTTTGTGCATACAAAAGTAGGGCTAATTCCCTTTATAGCAGCAAAGGTCTAACCTAGTGCTCTTTTAGGTCACCGTAATACTTCTAACAACTTGTCTTTTTGCTCAAGTGTTAGCCTAGCAGAAATTACAACTGGAAAAATGCTATTATTTCCCAAATACACATATTTCAAATGTTGTGGCAGAGGCTTTAATTCTAAAATAGGTGATTCCTCTACAGATGGTTTAGGAGGCTTAAAAGATTTCCCTGTTAAATCTAGGGATTCAAATTTCTTCCCTGGCCTACCCATTATCTGTTAGGATTCTATAAATTCACCAAGCTCTTCAAAACTTGTTATGTCACCTTTCTCCATCAAATTGTCTTCACTGTTAAAATTACCATAGCAAAATTTTGTGAATTCATCCACTGCTGCTTCTATCAAGCCAATGGTGTGACATTCCTCATTCTCATCCGCGCATTTTATCGCATTAAACACATTAAAAGTAACCTGTTGATTATTCACTCTCATGGTTAGCTCGCATTTCTATATATCAATTAAGGTCTTGCCAGTAGCAAGAAACGGTCTTTCAAGAATAATTGGTACATCATGGTCAGCTTCATATTCTAAAATAAGAAAATCTATAGTAAAGATAATTTTATCCACCCTTACCAATACATCTTCAATTTTACCTTCTAGATGGGGGTAAGATCAGTCAGCCAATTGCAACGTTACTGTGGTACGTCTCACTTTCCCAATTCCTAGTTTCCTGGAAACAGACATAGGCATTAGATTTATACTTACGCCTAAATCATAGAACGCCTTACCAACATAATGATTTCCAATTGAACAGGGGATAGTGAAAATCTCTAGGTCCTTTAACTTTGGGGGTAGCTTATTCATCAATATTGTTATGCACCCTTCAGTGAGAGCAACAGTCACAAATTCTCCTAATTTGTGCTTCTTTGACAGTGTGTCTTTCATAAATTTCACGTAATTGGGCATTTGCTCCAAAGCTTCCACTAACGGTATTTTGATGTGGAGTTGCTTCAGAACATCTAAAAATCTTTTAAACTGAGCATCTTATTTGGAATTATGGAATCGCTGTGGAAAAGGTAGAGGCAGTCGTCCTTCAGGTTGTTGATATTGTTTTGTTGGGGCATTTTTTTTGGCAACATGATCTGGTTCTACCACAGCATTCTTCTGCTTATCATTTTTAGATGTTGTATGCTTTTCAGATGATTCTGGGATCTTTACCTAATTGTTACTTGCATTTACTCTTTTGCCACGGCATCATGAATAACATCACTCGACTAAGTCCCGCTTCTAAGGGTGATTGCTTTATAATGCTCTTTTCCTTGCGTTCTTGAGTTCTCGGTATCACTAGGCAATGCTCCTTGTGGCCTTGAATTTAGAGCATTCACTATTTGCCCCACTTGATTTTCAAGAACTCAGAGAGATACAGCCTGACTCTGAATTACGACATCATTCTTGGCCATATATTCATTTAACAAGTCTTTAATAGAATTAGAAAATGATACCCAACCTTGTTGAGCATTTTTCCTCGGCATAGGTTGAATATAACTAGGAGGTGCATTATTGATATTATGTCTTACGGCATTGTTGAAATTTCTTGCACCTTGATTACGCCAACTGAAATTCGAATGTTGTTTCCACCCTGAATTGTAGGTGTTGGAATATGGGTTGTTATTTCAATTGAAATTACCCATATAGTATACTAACGTTGGGTTTGATGGGCATTCGTCAACCACATGATTTTCCTTGCAATAAACACATGACAACTTTGCTAATTTCATCTCATGGACTATACTTGGATTTTTCATGGTTTTAATCATATTAGCTAGAGAAGATACCTAGGTTGTTAACAAAGTGATTGCATCAAGCTTGATGGTACCAGTAGCTCTCTTACCTGTTTCAATTCTCGGGATCGGATATTGATATTCATTGTTGGCAAACTTTTCCAAGATCTCGTATGCTTCATTATAAGTTTTGTCCAGGAAAATACCATTGGCACATGCATCAACTACCATTCTTGTGTACGCATTCAACCCGTTGTAAAATATCTTTATTTGAGTCCAGTGCTAGAATCCATACATCGGGCACTTTCAAATTAAATCTTTAAATTGTTCCCAAGCTTCGAATAATGTCTTATCTTCCATTTTCTAAAAAGACGTGATATCATTTCTTAACTTGCCATTCATAGTAGGTAGATTATACCGTAGTAAGGATCTCTGGCAAAGATCATTCTATGATGCCACTGTTCCTGACGACAAAGCATTTAACCATACTCTCGCACGATCTCTTAAAGAATATAGAAATAGCTTTAGCCTCAATGCATCTTCAGGAACACCCTGTTGTTTGAATGAATTACATACTTCTAGAAAGAGTCTTAAATGTAATCTCGAATCTTCAATGGGCACTCCACAAAACCGTCCTACTATTTATAACATCTGGAACATTACCGGTTTCAACTCAAATTGTTGAACTTGTATGGTTGGTCTAACTATCCATGTGGTATTTATAGTAATAAACCCTAGACCAAATTAGTACTTGTGCTTTGAGCGAGATGATCTAGGTCATTTCCTAGCTTTTTACAAACGATCTTCTTCATTACCTTCGAACTCTGACTTGTTTAGAGTGTGGGTTTTAATTTCATGAACCGGTTGCACAAAATGAAAACTTTAATTAATTTTCAGTGGGAAAATTAATTCTCTAAGGGAAACCAAAATTTGAACTCTCAAGAAAATAGAATTTATTCTCTAAATAAATACCATTATTTGTATTTTTCTTATCTCATAGTTCCTTTTTATAGGAAAAAGTTAAAAAAGTTTTACATGAACAAAGGGTAATTAAATAATGATATTTTAATAGAAAAAATATAATATTCCTTTATAGGGAATAAGAGGGACGACGACACACCCTAATAAGGACTAAGATTTGCCACACCTCACACCATGGGATGGGCTCTCGAGCCAATCCCGTGTACTTGATATAATTATATGTGTTATCTGAACTTTTAATCAACTCATATAGTTTAACCAACCCAATAACCATTTTTCCTATTTCGCAAAATATTAATTAATTAACCATTTTCTCAACTAAATTTTAACTTCGTTAAAGTCATGATAACATTACCATATTAGGATCTATGAGAAAATATGTGTAATTGTATTGTTCAATAAAACGCAATAACTAATTAATTTAATTTCTAATTCAATTTCAATTATTTAATTTCAATCATCTAAATAATAATACAAAGAAATTAATTTAATTTCTAAGTATTTTTTGTACTTAGTGAGAAAATGCATTCGTTATTAATAGTGATTTTCGTAGTATCGATTCTACATGCAATTCCTTTTGGGTTATGACAAGCTAGTAGAGGGTCGATTGAACATATATAATTAGGACACAAATAATTTGTAATTAAGTTCTAACTCTTTGTCTATTAATTACAACATTACTTAATCATAGAGTTATTCCAATAAAGTACCATGATTGAACTCTCCCTTATTATGTATCATTACGAAAGCAACTTTTGTTTGTTCAATGGCCTTAAGTGTATCACCCTAATAAGATATATTTATCTCTTTGGGTTAAATCCATTCTAGAGGTGCTCATGGGCCGGGCGGCCCGGCCCGACAACCCGCCGAAATATGAGCAAAAAACGAGGCCTGTTTAGAAAGCGGGCAGCCTCAGTACCACTTTTTTTTGGGCCCCGCCCGATATAATAAATATATTTATTTTTTAAATTTTTAAAATTTTAAAATATTTTTAAAATACTTTTTTTATTATTTTTTAATTTTAAAATTTTTTTAAAATACTTTTAAAAATTTTTTTAATTTTAAAAATAAATTTTTGGTATTTATTAAAAAAATTTTAGGCCTATATTTCGGGTCGGGCCGGACCCGGGCCTAGGACCCGGGCCAAAATTTTGTATGGGCCCAGCCCGAACCCGGCCCGGCCCGACCCATGAGCACCTCTAATCCATTCACCCAATATGATTTTTTATCTCATGATAATCATTACATATTCCTTCATGAAAAAGTTGATTATTAATAAATAGTAATTTAATCAATTATCTTTAAGACAAATGAACAACGATCACGTTACTTTTCATTTATCATGCAATGTCGATGAGAGGATACCTTTTACCTTTTATTGGGCTATGAATTCCACTATTACAAATAAAAACTATCAACTAATACTATCTTTTTTTGTCTCTAAATGCTACTTGAATGAATTTTTTTGTTAATGCATCTATTTATAGTATTAAGTCTTAGTTTTAATTTATATATAACTATTACCTAATTAAATAATAAGTATAATTTAATATATATTCAAATTCTAAAGTTTTAACTCCACAAGCGAGATTAAGATTTTGCCATGTGTTCTTAAGTTGTATTTAAAGAGGATAATTATCCTATACACTGCCTATACAAAATCCCAACTTGCTTGTGGAATAAAAACTTTCCACCACATATGTATCAAATAATTACCTATATATATAATATCTATATATCATCTATCTAAATGATTTTATTGTTTTTAATTTATCTAATTATATTCCATGATTAATATTATCACATAATAATTAGTAGAATGTAAATAAATTGTTATTCTAATTTCAATTTAGTAATATAATCAACAATAAAAGATATTATAGTCATTTCAATTTTTTTAAACTCGTACTTTTATATTAGATTATAGATAACATATTATTTATATTAAATGCTATATATTATATATTTCATCTTTTTGAAAGTATATAATATTTATTTTTAATTATAAAAAATAAACATGTTTATTCAATTAGCTCCTGGAAAGCTAATTTAGCTCACGATTATAATAGAGAGTGGAGCGGACCCGACCCGACCCGGATCCTTATCAAATCCGAAATTGGGTCAGTGGGTGTTAGCGAAAAGTCCATTCAACTTGCTTTTAAGTTAAAGAAGAGCAGCGAACCTGACCAATTCAACCCGGCCCAATTACAGACTCCGGATCTTACACCTTTCCTTTATTACCGAACTAAAAAAATTCCCAACTTATGTAACATCTTCCAACGACAACACGACTCGAACTAGGGTTTTCGCTTTATCACTGATGCTCTGCAACTTGTTTATAAAACCGCATAACTTTCAAGCTCTGCTCTAATTTCCCTCCAAATCTTCCATTCCCGTTTTCCACATTCAATAAAACAAGCAACTTTTTTCGTCTTTTAACTATCTAATTTCTCCTCTTTTCCCAACGAAAAGAAGTAAACAAAAAGTTTGTTCCCCTTTTCCACAATAGTGCCCTTTGTTCTCTTAACAGACCATACCAATGGCTTCTCGTTTCCAGGCGGTAACACTGGTGGACTCACCATCGTATCCTAACTCCATCGCCTGGTCCGACGAGAACCTAATTGCCGTGGCATCCGGTCACTTGGTCACCATTCTGGTAAGTTTTTGCTCGCTACAATGACTTTTGCTTTCAAAACCTTGTCTTTTCTAAAAGCCTAGTGGGTGGCTGGCTGCCATCCTTTTCTTTTATGCTGTGTTTGGTTGACGAGAATATATATTTAAAGAAGGAAACGAAACAAAAAGTAAAAAAAAAAAATGTCTTGTGTATACTGATGTGCGCTGCAGGACACTGTTCTGTTGCTAAGCATTGAAACTGATCGTCGGCGTTTTTTTTTCTCAAAAAAAATTCAATTAATTCTCTTATCAGAATCCGGCATTGCCCTTTGGACCTCGAGGTCTGATCAGTATAAACAGGAGTGAACCTTATCCCATTGGAGCGGTAAAAAGAGAAGGTACGTCTCTATTGCATGTTTCTAGAGTTCTGACCACAATGTGCTTCAGTTGCCTCAAATTTATTAGCTTGATAAACCTCAACGGGTTGAAGAAGTTTAATCATTGTTTTCTGCAAAATCGGGTTGCATTTGACCATTTAGGTATAATTTGTCTCCTCAGATCTAGCATCTGGCTGTTTGTTACCCACCACTTTAAATCGGGATCCTCGTCCTTCTGTTCGATCAGTTTCATGGTCTAATCTTGGAATGGCTCCCAACTCTGGGTAAGAGTCTGAAAGATGTAATTACATTATTCCCTCATTTTCTGCCATTTTCTGCGCTTCATATCTGTACTTATGCAAATTTGCTTCAATAAAATGCAACAGGTGCTTTCTGGCTGTTTGCACCACAGAAGGGCGTGTAAAGCTCTATCGTCCTCCCTTTCGTGATTTTTGTGCCGAATGGATAGAGGTATGTACTTAGGGGGCGGGATAAACTTTTTGGTCTCATTACAGCAAGTTGTAGTTACAATGAAATATTTGAGGTCACTGAAGTGAAGTAGGCACTCAGCAGCACTGTCAAGGCATGCACCTAGGCTCCCCTATGCCTTGCGCCTTAGCATTATACAACAAAAAGCACCTCAGACCCATTTGGGTGAGCCTCGTTTGAGGCACACACTTGGTGCCTTAAGTGCGCTTTTTGAAAGGCAATAGGCATAAAAGAGTTCCGCCTGATTGAAGTTCTCTTTAATATATATTTTTTTTCACTTTTTTCATTGGATATACCTTCATTAGTAAGAAAGGGATAATATCAAACTTTATACTTCTCAATGTTTGAGCATTCGACAACAGCCTTGACCATAAGGAAATCATGCATATTAAATCAATAAAAAATTTGCAGGATTTGTAGGTAACTAAACCACACTATAGATTTACCGTACATCTTAAGCTTTATATATATTCACACATGCACATTTGCATATATATATATATATATATATATATATATACACACAAAAGCATAAATATACATATTGCACTTTACTTCACTCAGGCAAGCGCCTTTTCAATGCTTTGTGCCTGAGGCGATATAAGGGCTACACTGCCTTACGCCCTTGAAAACATGGGTACGCAAATGCTTGAGTAGTTCATTTGAAAATTGGTGAGTACCATAACAAAATTAGAATGATTGATGAAATATAGTTTTGTATAACCAAATTATATATTATATGGTGGAGATTAACTCTGTATAATTGATGAAAAAGGAGGAACATGTTAGACCGTAACATTTTGTCTTGTTGCTTAAATGCAATTATTGTTAATGACCTGCTCTTGTTCAAATCTTCTGTAGGTTTTGGATTTAACTGATAGGCTTTATGATTATCTTGCAAGTATTAGTTTCGAGGATCCAGATATTCCTCCCTCAGAAATTTCTAATGTAAGTCCTTTCATCTATTAATGAACCAAGTTTGCATTAGCTTTCTATGTCGTTAGGTTTACACATTTGTTGAGGTTGAGCCACTCAAATGTTTGCCTCCAATGGTAGTTCGCCCAGCCACTTGTCAAGACCTTCAAGGTAGGGAATTGCTTCATGCAAGCTAAGTAATCTAAGGCCATAATAAAAAGTTTATTTGCTTCCTTAACTCTCTCTAGTCCAAATCTCTCTTTTGAGAACAGATTCTCTTTGAGTTTATATGATCTGTAGCATAGGCTAAGGAAACCTTAAGTACTATCATGTAGTCTCGTAACACTTTTCTTTTCAGTCTAGGCCATCCATACGCATCAATGGAAAAACCTTTTTTCCTCTAGCAATTCTCTAAGTTCCTAGGAGAAAGAAAGAGCGAGACAGGCACACCACTAAATAACCCAAGGGTTGCAGCTAGAGTATATATTTCATGAGAGAGCATTTTTTCTAGAATTTCTGTAAATGCTTATGCATGGTTAGACAAACAGGCCTTAGCCAAAACCCTAATCTAGAATTACTATAAATTTTATTTTATCCCATTGAACTTAATTAAATTATTAAACATTTTCGGTTGATCTCTATCCATTGAAGCTTTTGTGCAATCAGGGACTTTATGTTTCATGGACTTCATTCAATTATCATGTATTAACTATTTATTTTTTGAGCTAATGGTGAAGGAAAACCTTATCACTCATTGTATAACTCACCTCTATGCATCATTAATGGTATATCCATGTCTAATCAGATTGGCACTAGGGCATAATTCAATAGTTTATTCTTCAGTTTACCTTGACAAACTTTTCTCTTCTCTTACTAGGAGCCAGTGACAAATCATGGTTATGTTGATGATCCTACAGATTCTGTTTCTGTGGAGGAACAGAAGCGCAGAAAGGTGAATAACTTTGGTGTTAGGTAAGCATGCACCCCTCCCGCATAAGCCTATAAATGAAAAAAAAAGGAGTTGATTTCCATGAAGAGCAAGGGTGCTACCAAACTTAAAGCATGAAATTAATAGCACACTATGGCCCAAAGGCTTTTAACTGGGAGAAGTAAGACTGTGTATTGTTCAGGCTGCAAAGAATATCAATAAAAACCTGAATCTGAATTTAATAGATATTCATGAGTTCTTTTACTTGTCCTGAGCTTGGATTTCCCAGTCTCTTGGTATTGCATGTGGCATCCTTAAATTAAATAATTTGAAGTGATTAGCTTTTCTTCTTTAATGACTGCTGCAGGAACGCTGGCTTGGAAACTTCTTGTGACCAAACATCACGTGGGCCCAGCCCTTCCCCTGAATTGGAGGGACAGGGTCCTCCCAAGGTCTGATTTTTGTCCAAAAATAGTTTCTTCTGCTCTCCGTCTCTTTGTTTTCTAATTAGCATTCTTTTTATCAAGTTAATCCCAATATCATGCTTCTGATTTGGTTTCAAATGCCAGTGAGAGCTTAGCTGTGCTCTTTGTGACTTTACTTCAGGGGAGGTGCACGAAATCTGGCGGACGAAAAAGTTCACATCAGATAGTTCCTGCTACCAGAGGTAGAGGAAGATCTGCCAAAAAACCACCTGAAGTTTGTAGCCTACCTTTGATAACAGCAGATCAATATGCTTCACGCAGTGCAATGCTATCATCACTTGTTGTTGCCTGGTCTCCCCTGCTGAAATTATCATCTAGAATTTGTGGGGCTCCTGAAATTAATTCATCCATCTGCTTCTCTCTGCTAGCGGTTGGTTCAAAATCTGGTAAAATTTCATTCTGGAGAATCAATGTACCTGAGTACTACTCTATTGAGCAAAGTTTGGCCCCTACTAGAGTGGAGCTCATTGGGATCCTTAAGGCACACAGTTCCTGGGTCACAGCAATAAGTTGTGCCTTGCTTGCTTCTGATTCTTCTAGTCCTCAAGTTTTATTAGCTACTGGAAGTTCTGACGGGAGGTGAGTTAGGTATGCTGTCGCATTGTTTCAACTTTATATAACATTAGCATTAAAGTTTCTTCTATTGATGGGTATCACCGTGTCAGAACATGCTTTTTGGAGATGAGATACAAGCAAAATTAATGGGTTTTTCTCGTGATGCTTTATAAATTTTTTACTAAAATAGAATTTCTCTTATGTTCCAATTGTAACTGGAATTGTGGAGCTAAAAAAGTACTTTCTGACAATCAATGGTGCTGATTTCTCTTTGGATTTAGCTTTGTAAATTTTCTTATTTACTCTTAACAAGAATATGAAAGGTTTGTCCACTTATGCATTTGCTTGTTCTTTTGTACAGTGTAAGGATATGGATAGGGCATGGGGAGGAATTTTTAAAGTCAACAGAAGTCAATAATGCTCCATTTTATCCATTGAAGGAGGTAATAACGCTTCATTTTTGTTCTCTGTTGAAGGCAGTAACTTGGAGAATTTTGTTGTATTTTCTTATTGGTCTAATTATGCACCTAGTCTTTGTACATTTTGGACATTTGAAATTTAGTACCACTACTTTTAATCCTTGGAATTTAGTCCCTCTACTACTTTGATTTAATAATTGAAATCCTATGTATAAGGAATTCTGCTAAATTGGATTATTTGGCATTTTTTAAAATAACAAATATGGTAACATGGCCAATTTAAAGCCATTTAAGTAAAAAAAAAAAAGGTATCAACTTTCGTCTTGCTTTTCTGAAATGGTGTTGAAGAACCTTACAACTCTAGATTCATAATCGAAAACCGTATAATCCTAGACTCAACCTTTCTATTTCCTTATTTGGCCTTTCACATGTGTAATTGGCTATGTGACTAATTTTATTTTATTTTATTTTAAAAATGCCACAGAATCCAATTTATCCTAATTTCTTGGATAGTGTTATCAGTTGGACTTCAATTATTAAATCAAAAGAGTAAAGGGATCAAATTCCTGAGGTTAAAAGTAGAGGGACTAGATCCCAAATGTGCAAAGAGTATAGGGATGGGGAGCATAATTAAACCTTTCTTATTTGTTTATATTAGTCAATAGAATAGACTCTGACTTGTAAATTTCTGAATAGATTATAAATATTTATGCTGTCCCAGTCTCGGTGCTTGCACTTATGCCCACTCAGTCACTTCATAAAATGCTTTTAGCGGTGGGCAGAACATCTGGAGCTATTGAAGTATGGATAGGAGATACATCTGTGAAAACATTTAATAAAGCTGGACCATATGATGCTCATGACCAAGTTGTAAGTTTCTGCATTTTTATTCATCATCTATTTTGCTGACTCTCGCCATTGATTTATTTGTGATGAAATGTCTTCAGGTTACTGGTTTAGCTTGGGCTTTTGATGGATGTTTTTTGTACAGCTGCAGCCAGGTATAAACTTCTACAATGTCTAGATGTGATTGTCTAAAGATAAATGTCTCTAGCAGATACTGCATATTTGCAAATTGCTTATGGTTAGCATTGCTACTTTAACTAAGTGGGTTGAAATTTTTAAGGATATCTTTTAGGCACCAGTAACATGGCAATTCTTTTCTGTTTCCATTCTTGACTTCCTATATGTATTGTCTTTTCAAATGGAAGAATCATAGAGTGCAACAAGGAGGTTTTTGTCAGCCATGAATATGTTCATTCCTTGCCAAAATCTCTTCGACCGCTCTTTAGAGCAATAAATTACATGCTACTCCTGTATGTCATCCACTACCACAAACAGTTACATTTGTTTCATTAATTAATTACTTAATCTCTTTGGACACTTTACCAATATTACTCCTTGTTCATTAATTCCAACTTCAGTGTCTTTAGTTGGCAAATGATGAAATTTGCATACTTTATAAGTTATAATTTATTGTATGCATAAATCTTATACCCTTGAGGTCCAGGTATATAAGATAAAATGTATTGCTATGAGTTTATTTTTTAACTGGGCAAGTTGTTTCTCAGATTTTTCTACATTCATTTATTAATTTACCTATTTTACTTATGAATGATATTAGGATAATTTTGTTCGTAGCTGGAGTTTACGTGGCAGTTCCCTGAGTGAAATGCCCATTCCTTCAAGTTCTCCTGGGCTGAGGAGCGTCAGTGATGTATGATGCCACCTTTGTTGGTCTCATATACCCTTTTTCTTTTCATTTTATGGAATGTGACAAACATTTTTGCAGATGCCAGATGTGTTTATTTCATGCCTTGGTCTGGTGGTATCACCAAGTAATCTTGCAGTAGCCATGGTATTGTGTTATTATTAAATCTCTCATTTGTGTTGTTTTTATATTTCTTTCAAATTAGCTCATATCCATGTCCACAAAGTACTTTGGTGAAAGATTTTTATTATATGTTTTATCCTACTTATTCGGTTTTCTTTTGGAACATTGTGGGACTCATATACTCTTCCTCATAAAAGAAGGATCCCTCTTACTGCTTGTGGCCTTAATGTGTATCATTGGAAGATGCTCACTTCTAACATGAAGTATAAATCATCATTATTATCATCATTACTTGCTTGTATCTACAATGAAAAAGAAATAAGAACAGTTCTCTTAATCATGCCCTTCTTACAGGCCAGTACTAGAATCGTGCATTTATATTGAAGAAAGTATTAAAAGGAAACATTGAATGCTGACTTTATAGAGTATCACGCGTGCTTGTTAGACACACTGTTGATGCCTGAAATGTGGGGCTTGAATCAATTACAGATATAAACAATGATTCTGTTAATGTCTTTCTACAAGAACACCTTTTTTATATGTAACGTTGCTTAAAGTAACTGCTGGTGTATTAAGAGATGATGTTGTTTATTCAATAGTTCATTTGTAAAATATGTACATATTAAAGAACAAGAGACTTAATTGTGTTTAATTTTTGTAGGTTCGCAGTTTTGATGTTAATCAGTTGGACCACATGTATGAGGCGAGGTATTGAACTGTTGCTAAAATCTTTTTTTATTTAAGTTACACTCTAATATTGTATTTGTATTGTGAGAATTAGGGAATAGTTAAATATCGATATCATACCAGGCTATGGAGAGATTGCACTCTTTAGGAGGAAATATAACACTCAGGTTAAGAATCAAATTCGTTATTAAATACTCATCAAAGGAACATTGAGTGAAGGCCAGAAGAATTTTGTAGTCCTTAATGAATTAGAGTGTGTACTCTACCTAAATCACAGTCCTGGTTTAGATGGTCAACTTTGCCTGGTTGTCTGTCAGCTGGACAAGGATGCCATGGCAATTTGAAAATTCATGATCTTAATCTTCCTAGTTCTTGAGTTGATCCTTTTAAATATGTGAAGTCATTATTCTCTCACTGTTTTAGACAAATAATTTAAATACAAGTTCTCCTAACCCTTTAGCCACAGGGACAATCATTAAATTTGCATGACGAAACATCATTCCCAGGACTAAGGGAAAATGGGACACCTCGTAGTAAAAACAGATATAGAGCAATAAGAAATGGGATAAAGAAGGAAAACAAATGCCTATTTTCGTTTCATTTACCTTACACTTTTATCATGGATTGATTTTCTTTTCACTTGCCAAGGCTTCAGAAGGCTGCCGTTGAATTTTTCTGGATTGGTGGGCACCAAAAGGATATTCTGTCAAACACTTCCCTGGAATTTGACATTGAAGCCCTCCCTGGTTTTACAGAAAAAGAACTTGTTTATTGGGAATCCAATATTTTGTGGTCCTTAAAGCAATATGAACATTGGGATAAGCCTTTGGTTATTTGGGATATTGTAGCAGCATTATTGGCCTTCAAGTGGTCTGCACCTGATTATGTTGACCATGTTCTGGTTAAGTGGCTTTCATCCTCATTTGTGGATGTTCATGTGGAACGTTCTATTGGAAAGGTTCTGCCACATGTCTGTAAAAGTTTTTGTAAAGCTGCTTCACGCCAGTTGCACCTCCTAAACATCATTTGCAGACAAGTAATACTACCGGAGTTGAATGCAGATGAAATAAATAGCAACTTGTTGAACTTTACAGTAGATAATCCCAATTTTGCTCAAGATAAGCAACATAAGTTATGGATGGACTTACTTTCAAGAAGTGAAAAAGAACTGCGAGAGAGACTTGTGGGTATTAGTTTTTCTGCTTATAGAAGTTTCGCATCCAACTCAGCCACCACTTCTTCTGAGCCTGGATATTGGTATCCTTTTGGTATGGCACAAATGGAGCAGTGGGTTGCAAATAATAATCATCAAGTACACGACCAACTAAAAGTTGTGGCAACAGAGATTAAAACCTGCAAAAGGTCCTTACTTTCATAACTGATATGCGAGTAGTTTTCGTATTTCTGTGTTGATAGGTAGCATCTTGGTAGGAAAACTTTGCATAAAATTCACTTCCCTAAAATATTTTGAAAGAAGAATGCAGTTTTAGTCTCTTGCATTAATGCAATCACTTCTGTTTTACAAAGCATTTGCTTCCATTCAAACTAAAAAACAATGTTCAGTTAATTGAAACAACTTTTATTCCTGGTGCTACTGATGGTTTATTGAAAGGACGGGCTTGTTATGAAAAATCATTGCAGGAGTTAAATCTATTCTCAATTACGCTTAAACTCTTACTAATTTTTAGTGTCTGTCTTGTCGAAAAACAGGTCTCGCTGCATCGAACTTGCAGAAGAAGATAAAGAGCAATGTAGCTATTGCTCAGCACCGGTTCCTTTTGAATCCCCAGAATTTGGGGTGTGCAGGGGAATGGAGAGCAATGGTAGCAGTGGGCAGAAGCATAAGTTAGCAAGGTGTGCTGTTACAATGCAGGTTTGCCCAATCACACCTTTATGGCTGTGCAAGTGTTGTCAAAGATGGATTTCCAAACTTGCACCGGAGTCACTATTTAAGATGCCCCAGCAATATTGTCTAGATTATAAATTTTCACCTGAGCCGTCTTCTATAAAAGTAGCCTCCAAACCACAATGTCCCTTTTGCGGGATATTGCTACAGAGATCACAACCCGAATTTCTTCTTTCTCCACTACCTGTGTAATCTTGAGTCTTCACCTGTATATTCGCTTAGATCTCATTTCACTTGAATTTATGCAAAACATAACTCTCAGAGCCTCAGTAATAATCTAAATAATTGATATCTGCTGTTGCTTGCTTGTTTTAACCTGTATATTGGGTTTGGACTGACTAAGGAGTAACCCAAATCCAGTTTGACATTCAACATTCACTACCTGGAAATGTTCGCTTTTGAGATGGGAGTGCTTGAATTGACTTAAATTTTAGTTGTATCTAATTCTCTCAAAATTATCAATACATCATTGCTGATGCTACTTTATATTATCTTCTGAGATTGTTTTTTTTTTTTGTTTTTTTGATTTTCTAATTTTATAAAAAGATTAATTTTTTAATTTATATTTTATATAAATAAAAAAAATAACGTTTTTTCAATTTGTTGAGATTGCTTTCATATGCTACATGTACTTTTAAAATTTAAAAATTCAAAAAGTATAAATATTATTTTTAAAAATTAAAATTATTAAAAATAATTTTTAAAATTTAATATTTAATTAAATATTGATGTATCATTTACATACCAATTTACATGTATATAATGTTAATAAAGTTAATGAATATTAATTTTTTATTAATTTTAGGATAATTTCAAAAAATAAATTTAAAAATTGTCGGGATAAATGAAAAGTTAAAATAATTTCTTTTACCAAATAAATCGGTTATTTTTTTTCTTCTTTTTGTTTCTTCATGGCTGAGTTGAGAAACGAGTCGCAGTCGTACGTTTAAGACAAGATAGTTCAGATTATGTACAAAGCTTGACATTTAACTTTTTGTAATTTTCCAGATAAATTTCAGAACCCCATAAAATAAAACGACAAATATTAATTAAAAACCGTGCCACATCTCTATGTCTTCCTTCCAGCCTCAATGTAGTCCTTCCTAATACAGTAATACCAGGGCATTGGTTTTGCAGGCAGCCATTATTGATCAATTCTGAGACATGTCTACTTTGTACAGTTTATATGTTTCATGTAACGGTGGCCGTCATTATTGATTAATTCTGAGATATATATTTATAGTTTATTTTTATATTCTATAAATTTTATTTCAACTAAATAAATTAATTACTTATTTTTCACGATAAAAAATATTTTGAATTTTATTTGACAAGTAAAAATTAATTAATTGTTAAGATTTTTTCTATTAATTTGAGATATCGTATAATCAAAAGAAATTTAAATTTGATATTCAATTATTAAAGATGAATTATTTGAGTTGATTTTGTTAAGGATAATTTAGAAATATAAAATTAAATCTTAGGAGATTAAATTAATTAATTTTAATATTATAGTAATAAATCGATTCTCATCATTAAAGAATAACAAAATTCAACGGTTTATTTAATTGATTTTGATGTTTTAAAATTTTAATATTAAAAAATTAACTTTTTGCCAATGGGATAAAGAATTACAATTTGGTAATTTTAATACATTATTTTAATTTTATCCCTTTTCATTTTTATCTTTAAAATTTCTTTTACATAAAAAGGATTTTCTATAAATATGATGTGGACATGATTTGGCATGTACAATTAGCTGTCGCTTTGGTGACTAAAATGGAACAAAATTGTTAAGGACTTATTTTGAATGACCAAAATAAAAGTATTTTAAAAAATATTTTTTATTTTTATTTTTAAGGCGAAGATATAGCATGTGACATAATAAAATTTTTCATTACTTTCCAAAGTTAAAAAATAATAATGATGATGATAAGTAGACTTGATCATGGTCCGGCCCGAAGGTTCGTCCAAAAAGTGGGAGGGTTTGAGAAAAAATATAAGCCCAAAAAATGAGCTTGGGAAAAAAAACGAGGCCTATTTTCTAAATGGTTCAAGCCTCGAGTAAAGCTTTTATTGACTTGGGCCCGACCTAAATGTGCAAAAAAAAATATGTTTCCACTATTTTGGCATTTTTTTGCCACTGTTTTGCTATCATTTTGTTATTATATTGCTACTATTTTGTTGTTATTGTTTGGGTATTGTTTAACTTAAGGGTGTTCAAACAGTTGGTTCAATTATTAACCGAACCAAACTAGCATTAATCGAGTTATATAATCCTTTAACCATTACCGAACCGAAATTTTTTCAAAAAAAATTTAACTGAACCAAAATATTTCGATTAATTCGATCGGTTAGTCGAATTAAGTGTTGGTGTGAATAGTTTGTTTTAATGACAGAAACACTTGTATCCCACACCAAGAAACAAAAAGAAGATAAAATAAGGGAAAACCAAAAAAAGTTTATTTTAATGACAGAAGCTAGAATTTTTTTTGAAGGTTTTTTCTTTTTATTTATTTCAACAGAAACCCATGATTTCTAGGTAAAAAGATTTGTTGGTTTTGGGTCTTTTCACTAGGATCAAGAAGACTTGTTTAACAGAAATGAAAAAAAGAATTGGATGAACTTTTTCCCGGGAAACAAAAGCAGAACCCAACCACAATTCACTTGATAAGAGAAACAGAGGGAAAAATAAGAGAGAAAATATTAAATTTATGAATAGAACTATCAGTTTCTCTATACTTTCTAGAAAGAACCAGCAAAAACATATAGGGATAAATACAAAGGAGATACCAAAGTCAATATTAATATGATGATGGTGACCTGGTGGACACCGGGCGGTGGTGACTGGTGGTTATCGGCAGTAGGGATTTTGGGAGATTTCAGAGGATTTTCAATTTAGGGTTTTTGGGTTACTGATGGCTGTTGGTGTTAATTTTTTTGTTTTTAGGATGTTTAGGTTTTTTTATTAAATTATTAAATTATTTTTATTTTTTAGGATTGGGTTGGGTTTATAAATTATATTGGATTGGGTTTATATTGAGTAGGATTTAGGAGGTCTAGGGTGGACCGGTGGTTGGGGCTTGGGTGGGAAATGGGCTAAGCCTAATACATATAATATACAATATTAATTATTAAGTTCGGTGAATTCGGTTAATTACCTACTTTCGAACTAAATTAACTGATAACCGAATTTCCAAAAAAATCATCAACCGACCTCCAACCGAGTTAGATCAGTTAACCGACTGATTAACTAAATTAGATCAGTTCAGTCAGTTAATTCGGTTTAGCCAAAATTTGAACACCTCTAACTTAACTCTTGTTTTATTGTTAATTTTGCTACTATTTTAGAGGCATTTGCTTGCTAAGTTGCACTTATCTTAGTGCTATTTAAGTATAAATATTAAATACTTTTTTATTTTCAATTTGTTGAGAAACATTTATTTTTAATATTTTTAGTGTATTTAATGTATTATATTTTAAAAATATATTTTTATACAAAAATAATAATATAAAAAATTCAATACGAGCAAATCGAACGAGCTCGAGTTTTAGCTTTTTATCTGGGCCGAGCTTGGGCAAAATTTTAGGCCCTTTTTTCTGGTCAGGTCAAGCCAGGCCTAGAAAACAGACCTAAAATTATGTTGAGGCCCTGCCCGACCCGATCCATAATCACCTCTAATGATAAGAATAGAAAGAATTTGACATAGCTCACATGTATCAATATATACATATTTATTTATGGAAATATAAAATGAAATATTGGAAAAATAAAGAAGGAAAAAATAAATTAATAATAGTTACCAAACTAACACAGGAAAAAAATATCTACTAAAGTAAGCACAAATGGTAAAACAAAAAAGAAGGTAAATTACAGCAACAGTCACTCAACTTTGATGCAACTGACAAAATAGTCACTCTGATTTCAATTTAGTCACTCAGCTTTCGAAAAATAACAAACCAGTCTTTTTAACCATTTTCTGTTACAGACAAAACGAAAAAGTGACATGGCATTTAATGAACTCCTTGTTGTCATTAACCGGCCACCTGGAAGGCTAGCTATCATTTAAATAGCCACATTTAATAGCCCTAGGCAGTAGAAAAAGAAGAGGAGGAGGAGAAGAAGAAGAAGAGAAAATGGAATGAGCTTCATATCAATGATTCCCAAGGGTCAAAATTTGAGAACTCAAAGAAGACTATGCTAAATTCGAGCTCCACAACACCAACGCTTCCATGGCCAACACCCTCCGCCGTGTCATGATCACTAAGGTTCCCACCATAACCATCGACCTCGTCAAAATCGAAGTTAAATCTTCTGTCCTCAACGACAAGTTCATTGCCCATCGGCTCGGTCTAATCCCTCTCACTAGCTAACGAGCCATGTCAATGTGATACTCATGTAACTGTGATGCCTGCGACGGTGATGGACAATGCAAGTTCTACTCAGTCGAGTTCCATCTTCGTGCCAAATGCATGAGTGACCAAACATTGGATGTCACTAGTAAGGATCTTTACAATTCTGATCATATAGTTGTTCCTGTCAATTTCATTGATTCTGTTGGCTACTAATCCTTTGAACAAAGGTATTTAGGGTTTAAATTTGTAATTTTTCACTGTTTAGGTCTAATTGTGAATGGCATCGATGTAATTTATGAAAAATGAAAAGTTAGTCCTCAATTTTTATATAAATTATTGAATTGTTGATTTTCACTAATTTCTTGCATACAATTTATTGAAATGCTAATTCTTAGGTCAACAGACAAGATTTAACATTGATACTAAATTGAACTAATTTTCAAGATTTAACATTAATACTTAATTGAACTAATTTTAAGTTTTCATAATGTACAATGACCAAATTTCTAAATTAGACCAATTTTAAATGCATTGCCATGTCAACGTGGCAAGTTAACTGGCCACATCAGCTAGTTAACTAGCCACGTCACCTATCCCGTTAGGCTTGTAATGGAAAATGTTAATGGGTGACTGATTTGTAACTTTTCAATAACGTTAGTGATTGATTTATTATTTTTCGAAAGTTGAGTGACTGTTAGTGTAATTTACCCAAAAAATATTAAATTGGAAAATAATTTGTTATAATATTAATATAAAAAATAACTAAAAAATTGTTTTCTTTATTAAAATTATGTAAAGAATATTATACACAAAATTATGCGTATAAGAAACTTATTTTTCAAAATAATTTTTTCTTTTACAGGTACCTTGACTTCCATGGATGTTGAGGTCATTGCAATGATAAATTCTCACACAATACATGCCTCTAACCATCAAGAGAAGTATTGATAAACACAATCTAGAAACCTTAATTGATACAAAGAACCTAGATACAAATTAGAGGTCTTTTCTTATAAATACTTCACCCAATTCTATTTTGTTTTCATTGAAAATCCTCTCAAAAGAACCCTAAAACTCTCTAACCTAGTAACCTTTCTAAATTTTCTAGTTCTCCTCTAAAAAATTGTTGATCTAAAGTTTTAAGAACACATGACTTACCAACAGTAAATATGGTAAAATTGCTTGATTTTTTAATTTTGTTCTTATTAGATTTTGTTACAATCAAATTTTATTACCAAAAGTTTTTTTTTTAATTTTACGAAATTAAATATTATTTTTTGTGATATTTTGAACATGGAAAAGGTTGAAGTGTTTTGGCCAACATAATTTAAGCTCCTGAAACCAAATGGACGTAATAAAAACCACTTAAAGAGGATTGGTTTATTAACTATATATACGGTAATCAAGTTTAAAATGATACTAGAGTTGCTTGCCTCCTTGGTAGAAAGATGGAGGCCAAAATACATACAATTCATTTTTCATGCAGGGAAGCGACTATAACACTAGAAGATGTTGCCTTAATAATTGATTTTCGAATCGACGAACAAATGCTAACCGAAAATAGTTATATCAACCTGAAGCCATTATGTCATTGATTGTTGGGTACTAGGTGAAATTTACATGGTTGAAGAATTTTGTCAAATTGTAACAACCCGATTTTTACTATTGTCGAAAACAGTGGTTTTGAAACTCGTTCTCCGATGATCGAGTCTGTAAATATTATTAATAATATTTATGAATTAATTATATTATTATATTGGGTTTTGGTTTGATGAATTTGTTAAGGGGACAGTTATTTAAGGTACACGTGTATCGATTCTAAAGTCAGTGATTTTGGAAAATGAGGTATCAGGATCTCATTTCTGTAAATTAAGCCAGCAAATATTTTTATTAAATATTTGCGAAGTTATATTATAGGATAATTGAATTTTGGATAGGTAATTTTGTCGAATTAGTGACTAATTAAGGTATAAGGACTAAATCATGAAAAGTGTAAAAATTAATCGGTATTGATTTTTATTAGTTAAATAGGTTAAAAGTATTATTGTAAGAGTCAAACATGGCAATTAGGTAATTGTAAACTATAGTGGATGGTTAATACTTGAAAATTAGTAATTTATATGTTAATTTTTTTAAAAAATAAAAGGTATTAAAACATAAACAAAAGGAAAATGCACATTATCATTTTTTCTCTCTCCCTTTTTCCACCGTTTCTCCATTGAGAAGAAAATCAAGCTTTTGGCTAATTTTTTTGTTCAAATTGGTAAGCCGATTTTAATTTATTTTTTTGTCATTTTTATATTTTTGGGATCGTGATAGCTTGATTTAATTAACCCATATGTTACTTTCTGAAACTGTTAAAGTTTAAAAATATTACCATTGATGATTTTGAAACCTTTGGTGTTAAATGATTTGATTGTAAGCTTAGATGTGGTATAGGACTAATTTGTAAAGCGAAAATTGTTAATTTTGAACTTGGGGACTAAAGTGTAAATGTTTTAAAATTGATATGGAATTTTAGTAATTATTGATATTAGAGGGTTGTAGAAGGATGTAATTGGAACCAGATTGAAAAACGAAGCTTATATCTAAAAGATATATCTATTTCGATTTTCAGGACTAAATTGAATAAAATGTAAAATTTTAGGAAACTTCTAAAAAGTGAACTTTAATTTAATTATACTTATAATAGGATGATATAAGGCCATTGGAATTGATAAATTGTAATGAATTATTATAGATCGAGATTTGAATCAACTGGTAGATAATCGAGAAACAAGATAAATTTTGGATTAGTCTCTGACACCTTGTTTGTTACGGTTTTCCCAGCTAAGTTCATATGGAACTTATTGTATTTTCTTATTATGAATGAATTGTGTGTTTATATATATTAATTATATATATAATGGTAAATTTAATTACTTTTGGCATCAAATCAAATGGATTAAATCGTAAAATATTAAATACTTGATAAATATGAAAAGATACATGACATCAAATAAATGTGGGAATTTTATGTGGTTGGATAGTATGTATATGATGATGTTGTAGGTTTGAAATAATACAAAATTAGTAAAAGAACTCGTATGAATTTAATAAACGATTTAGGTATGAATGGAAAGTCATTAGGGTTCTAAAAAAGAAAAATGGGAATTGTGAATAAAGATTTATTCGATGGCTAAGATCCAGCATAAATTGTGAATTCTTGATAGCTTGAGTGAGCAACATGGAATTATTATTTTGCAATCCGCTATGGCTGAGATCTAACATAAGTTGTGGATTCTCGACAGCTTGAGTGAGTAGCATCGAATCATTATTTAGCGATGGTTGAGATCGAGCATGTCTTACAGATTCTCGACAGCTTGTGTGAGCAAACAAAATTATGCTATATCCATGGCTAAGATTCAGCACATGTTGTAGATTCTTGACAGCTTGAGTGAGTAGCAGCGAATAAAGCTTCTATAAGTAAACTAGCTTTATAGTTTGTGGAAGTAAATTAGTTTTGTGTATCCGAATATGATAATCTAGTTCATCAGGTTAATAGTATAAAAAGAAAGCATATATGTGTGATGGTATATGCCATATAACTAAAAGTGGATATAATTGATTGAACTAATATACATGGTGAATATGTATTGATACTTTTAATTGAGTAGCATTGATTCAATTATCTTTGAACAAATTGAGAAATTATGTAAATTACATATGCTATACTCACCTTATTTCGTGAACTATAAAAACATAAAAGGTAAATTGTGATTAAATGGAAAAATGAAATGGTTGTATATGTGATTATAACTTGAGTTCTTATTTTGCCAATTGAACATGTTATGAATTGATTCATATGATTATGATTTGAATACTTTGGTGTTGATATGAAATGGAACTAACGTAATGATGTATTGTTGAATTGTACATGAAAGTGTAAGATGCCAAAGAGATTCTATGTTTAAATTTCAATGTGTTGTATATTACTTAATTGTTGGTATATCAAGGTAAGATAAGTAAACTTCATATAGACTTAGTAAACAATAAAAGTACTTACTTCTTGTTTCTCATTTCCTTCTATAGGTCATTTCATGGAACGCGTCGGTCGGATTAACCTAGAGTTCACACTAGGACTAAAATGAAAATCTTTCAAATTTGATGTAAATTTTTATAATTATTATTTTTAGAGGACAGTAGAAGGATGAAATTGAAATCAAATTACAAAACTGGGCTTAAATGTGAAAGATATGATAGTTTCGATTTTAAGGACTAAATTGAATAAAATACAAAAATTTAGGGAAATTGTGTAAAAAAATTAAGTTCTCATATGCCTTAAATAAACTGTTACAAAATAATTGGAATTGATAATTTGAAATGAATTACTGTATAGATAAATATTTGAACCAACCGGTAGATAATCAAGGAAAAGATAAAATTATAGATTAGTCCTTGACATTTCTATTGTTGTTGTTTGCCCCTGGTAAGTTCATATGGGACTTGTTTTGTAACACCCTAAACCCGGCCTAGACACTATGGCCGAATCTGGGAATGTTACGAAGAAGGGTTTTGAAACCAATCTTAACATGTTAAATTTCTCGTATTAGTTGTTATTAGAAGAGTCTATATTTTAGGAAAAAAATTATTATACTATTTAGTGTAACCCTTATTTATTTGTCTTTTTAAGAAAAACGTAACTTTGCAGCGGAAGTTTGAAAGTCGTAATATTTAAAAATCGAGCTTGTATTTTCAAAAGCATATGTTTGCGTAAAACCGTGATTTTGTCAAACATCGCAGTATACAAATAAAATACACATCCAAAACCAAAATTAAAACAAACAGTCCAGAGAGTCCCAACATTACAAAACTCTCAAGAAAATCTAGAAAATTAATTAAATTATTAACTAAAAACGATTTCCATACTAGTGGTCAGCGCTGAGCCTCCGTCGTACCAACCCGACTATTATTGAGGATTACCTAAACAGATCAGACAAATGGATTTGAGTTTTCAGAACTCAGTGTGTAACTCAACTGACATACATGCATATAAATACAAATTTCTCATATAGCATATCAGATACAGACATAAGTCTTTAGCATAAGAAGATAATAATAGAGTCATACAGATATGCAAATTCCTACCCTCATCCTCTATACACCAACTCTGACCATTCCAACACACCACGCGAGGTATAAAACACCCACTCATCCCTACATACTACATACTGTCTATACGACACTTATTAGAATAGTTGCAGCCAAGCTCCAAGTATATCGGTGAAATGTCGCCTCACAGAATACTTCCTCCACATATACAAATCTCATCCCCAATATACATATATGGATAACAGGTAAACAGATATAACAAAATTTATATGTCCTACATACTCATATACATATATCATACATATTTATACAAAACAGTCAAATTATACATATTAGTTTTCTCAATACCCAAAATAGTAGCAGATTTCATGCATTAGGGTTTGGTTTGCCCTTACCGACCCTACAGAAGGCCCACAATCGATCGGAACGGCGTGTGTGACCCTTGAGAAAATTTTAAAATTTTAAGCCCACATGCTCGTGTGGCCCACACGCCCAATTTGGCTCTGCCCGTGTGGCCCACACGCCCAATTTGGCTCTGCCCGTGTGGGCTCACACACTCAAATCGGCCTAGGTCACACGGCCACACATACTCCCGTCACACGACCGTGTGTTGCATACGACTGACCACACGACTAGGCACACGTCCGTGTGGCGTCAGCAGGCCACTTTTTCGGCTTTCTTCGAACCTCATTTTCTCGTGTTAACACCTGGTTTGTTTTTTATGCAGAAGCAATCTCAAGACCACCAGAACCTAAAAATTGACAATACATGCCTCAAAATCCGTCTTTAATTCCTAATTAAGTCGAACTAAAGATATTGACTAAAACGAAATTCAAGTGTTCATCACTTACCCAACTTCTAGAAAGATTTCGCTACTATGATTCAGCAAGAGGAGAGTTTCGTTCCTCACGATTCACTGCTGCTAATAACCCAAAATCAATATTAATGAAAAATACAACATCAATTAAGAATAACTTTAGCAAACTACCCCTAACCTGAGCAAAACCTCACTACTTCTACTTACCAAGCCGCACGAAGAGACTAGAAATCCGATACACCACGATTGGAATGAAAAAATTACAGCAGAAATTAAGAGGAAAAAAAAGAAATTTCGATAGAGAGGAAATAAACAAAACGTTAGCAAGAGGTGAAAAGAAAAAAGTGACATTAGAAGGAATTTGAGAAGAGAGAGAAAATCAAAAATTAAATAAAATGGTCAATATCTTAACTCCCCACTAACGACCACATGCCCCACTAACCCACACCTTGATCCTCATCTAACTATCTCAGAGTTTCACTTTCATCGAATCTCTATCACACAATCGAAGTAAAAATTAACATTCGCGCTCGTATGAGGATCTGAACACGAGACCTTAAGACAAGCTCACATTTTACCACTCAAACTAGCAAGCTCATTCTGACATGAGTTTACTGAAGATAAAATTTAAGCCTAATCGCCAAGGAATAGGCTAGGGTCAAAAATAGCTTATTTTCCCAAAAGTGAGACTTGAACCCAATACCTTACACATACATCTAGAACACTTAGCCACTGAATCAACTACTTAATTGTGACAGAAGTCATAGAACAAAATTAAATAATTTAGGGCCTTACAACTCTACCCCCTAAGAGAAATTTCACCTCAAAATTTACCTGATCCGAACAGATGAGGATATTGCTGACGTATCGAGTCCTCAGGTTCCCATGTGGCTTTCTTAGTGTCATGATTCCACCACAGAACCTTAACTAAAGAATAGACTTATTCCTCAGAATCTTTATATCTCGATCTAAAATCTGAATCTGCTCCTCCTCAAATGTCAAATCCGGTCCAACCGCAACCTCCTCAACAAAAAAAACAACGTGAGATGGGCCAGACCAATACTGCCTCAATATAGAGACGTGAAACACATCATGGATACGATCTAACTTTAGAGGTAACTCCAACCGATAGGCAACTGATCCCATACGCTTTAGAATTCGATACGGCTCAATGAACTTAGGGCTCAACTTGCCCTTACGTCTGAACTGTAGAACCTTCTTCCACGGAGATACTTTAAAAAACACGTAATCCCCCACAGAGTACTCAATGTCCCTCCTTTTTAGATCTACATAGGACTTTTGTCTATCAGAAGTCGCATTAAGATGATCATGAATCATTCTGACTTTATCCTCAGTCTCAAAAACAAACCCAGGACCCAAAACCCATCGTTTACCCAACTCAGTCCAACATAGTGGAGTACAACACTTAACGACAATATAGAGCCTCGTAAGCTGTCATCTGAATGCTAAATTGAAAACTATTGTTGTAGGCGAACTCAGCTAACGAAAGAAAATCCTCCCAACTCCCTCGAAAATCAATCACACAAATCTGAAGCATATCCTCTAGTATTTGAATCACCCTCTCAGATTGACATCGGTCTGAGGATAGAATGCAGTACTGAAGTCCAATCTCGAACCCAAAGCCTCATGAAGCTTTTTTTGGAACCAAGAAGTGAAACAATGATCCTTATATGAAATTATCAAAACCGGAAGCCTGTGAAGTCTCACAATCTCAAAACATAAAGCTTGGCTAACTTCTATAGTGAATAATTTGTCCGAACCAGAATGAAATGGGCGGAATTGGTCAACCGATCCACGATGACCTATATAGAATCCTTTTTAATAGATCTTAAAGGTAACCCACTAACGAAGTCCATAGTTACACGTTCTCATTTCTATAAGGGAATCTTAACAGGTTGGAGCAAACCCGAAGGTAACTGGTGCTCAGCCTTAACTTGTTGGCACGTCAGACAACGAGAAACAAAATTTGTTACCTCTCATTTCAAACCTGCCCACCAGTACAGTTCACAGATGTCCCAATACATCTTATTTCCACCGGGATGCATAGCATAAGGGCTACTATACGCTTCCCTCAGAATAGACTGTCTCAAATCGGAGTCGTTCAATATACAAATTCGTCCTCGGAAGATAGAACCCCATCATTATTTATCCCAAAATTAGACATACTGTCATTCTCAACCTGACGAAAACACAGAACCAGAGAATCATCCCTCAACTGTTTATCCCGAATCTGACTAACCCAAGTCGGCTTAACTTGTAACTCGGCTAATAGACTCCCATCTACAAACATACTGAGGCAAGTAAACATCACCCTCAAATAAGACATGACTCTACGACTAAGAGTATTGGCCTTACCAGGATGATACTCTATCGTGCAGTCATAATCTTTAAGTAGCTCAATCCATCTACGCTGCCTAAGATTCAACTCCTTTTGAGCAAAGAAGTACTTGAGACTCTTGTGATTGGTGTAGAAGATGCACCTCTCACTATACAGATAGTACCTCCAAATTTTTAGGGCAAAAACCACGGTAACTAACTTGAGATCATGCGTCGGATAATTCCTCTCGTATGACTTAAGCTGTCGGGACACATAAGCCACAACCTTACCATCTTCCATCAGTACGCACTCCAAATTGACGTGTGACACATCACTATAAACCACGAACTCCTTACCTGATTTAGGCTGTATCGGAATAGGAGCCTAACTCAGAACATACTTGAGCTTCTCAAAGCTCGATTGTTGAGCACCAATATAGACAAAAGGAACGTTCTTGTGTAGAAGCTTAGTTAGACGAGCAGCAATCAACGAGAACCCCTCAATGGACCTCTGATAATAACCCAAAAGACCCAAAACATTGCAAATCTCAAAAATATTCTTAGGTTGTTTCCAATCAAGTGCAACCTCAATCTTTCTAGGATCAACCCGGATCCCCTCAACAGAAACCACGTGCCCGAGAAACGTTACTTCTCTTAACTAGAATTCACACTTGCTCAACTTAGTGTAGAGTTGTTTCTTTCTGAGTATCTGAAGAACTACTCTAAGATGCTCATCATGCCCATCCTCGGTCTTAGAATACACCAGAACATCATCGATAAAGACAACGATGAACTGATCCAAAAATGGCAGGAAAACCCGATTCATCATATCCATGAACGCAGTCGGAGCATTTGTCAAACCAAAGGGCATGAGAACTTGTAATGCCCATAACGATTCCTAGAAGCCGTCTTGTGAACATCAGCTTCCTTAACCTTAAGTTGATGATACCCAGAGCGGAGATCTATCTTAGAGAATACTGAAGTCCTACGAAACTGATCAAATAGGTCATCGATCCTCGAAAGTAGGTACTTATTCTTCACAGTTAACTTATTCAACTGCCGGTAGTCGATACACATCCTCATGGTACCGTCTTTTTTCTTAAGAAACAAAATCAGTACCCCCCACAGAGACACAGTAGGACGGATGAAATTACAATCTAGAAGCTCTTGAAGCTGATCTTTTAGCTCCGTAAGCTCTTTCGGTGTCATTCTATAAGGAGCGATGGATACCAGAGCTGTACCCGGTAAAAGCTCAATGCTAAACTCAACTTCCAGATTCAGAGGTAAACCCAGTAACTCCTCAGAAAAATTGTAGAAATTCCCTCATAGTTTTAATGTTCCCAACAGAATAGCCCCCAGAAACTGAAACACTTACATAGGTCAGATATGCCTCACACCCTATTCGAACTAATTTTTCGACCTCAAGAGCAGAGATCACATTAGATAAGTAATCCCGATGCTCGCTAATCACAACAACTTCCACATCATCCTCGGTTCTCAGAACTACCCTTTTAGTCGCGTAATCCAAATTGATTTGGTGCTCTACTAGCCAATCCATACCCAAAATCAAATCGAACTCCCTAAACGGTAGCTCCATCAGATTTGTCAGAAACATAACCCCTTGTACTTCCAACAGTACATTCTTATACAATCTGTTTGCCTGAACCGGTTGACCTAACGGACTCAATACAGAAATCTCACCAAAAGTACTCTAGAGATAGAACTAGCTATATAGGAGTGTGTTGACCCTATATCAAAAATAAGGGACATCAAAAATAAGGAACGTACCCGTAATCACATCAGAGACGTTTCTACCCTCATGATGTCGAGCAGCATAAACCAGCGCAGGCTACCTTGCCTCAGTCTAATTAGCACATCTGCCTGGAGCTCTCTATCATTTGCCCAAACCATTACCACGCTTGGCCGGACCACAGCCCCTAGGTGGTTGTTGTACTGCCCTTTGAGGCTGAACAAATCCTGAAATTGAAGCTTTCATCAGATCAAAATACTGTGGGCACTCTCTAATACGATAATCCATCGACCCACAATGCTAACATCCCCCAAATCTCCTCCAACACTCGCCCGAATGACACCTACCACAGTCACTGCATGACTGAACCACAATAGGAGCAATCGAAACTCCCACTCTAGAAGGCCCGTCAGGTTTGGCCCGTTTCTTAGGCCTCTGAGCAGAATTAGAGGGCTTCGAGTCCCTCTTATTCTTGCCTCTCTCGTGATCCATGTTCTGGCGTTCAATGCGCTTAATCTCTTCGGTGATCTTCGCATTGTCTACCAAAACGGCGAACTCTCGCTCTATTTGTGGAGTAATCAGTACTCTCAGATTATCCTTTAGACCATCCTCAAACTGAACACACTTTTCGTACTCAGATACCACTATCCCTCAAGCGTAACGGTTCGGTTTTAGAAATTTGACCTCATACTCAGCCACAGTCTTATCTCCTTGGGTGAGATTCATAAACTCACGTCTACGAGCACCCACATAACTCACTTTCACATACTTCCCCTGGAAGGCAGTCTTGAAATAATCTCAACTAAGATGATCCGGTTGAGTACCCTCCTAAACTGATAACCACCACTGGTATACCTCATCGCAAAGCAAAAAAACTGTACCATTCAGATTCTGCTTATCAGAATTACTATTTTATCTACATTACAAAATTTTATGTATCAATTCTAGTGTTTATTAGCAAGTGTTTTATGCTTCAATCATTTAGCAAAAATTTTAGAAGTCTTTCAGAAGTTTTAGACTTTAACTAACTCATTATAGTTTCAGGCTGTTCTAACTATAGTATTTCTAAGTTTAGAAATACTTACAAGATCAACGCCAGAGACTCGGTGTACTATATACTTTACTAAAAAAGAAACAAACTTTGCCTAAAAACTAATTCTTTTACAAATACAATTTTGAACTCAAAATTCAAAAGTCGAGTTTTATAACCTGACTCTAATACCACTAAATGTAACACCCTAAACCTGGCCTAGACGTAAAATTCAAAGGTTGAGTTTTACAACCTGGCTCTGATACCACTAAATGTAACACCCTAAATCCAACCTAGACGCTATGGCTGAATCTAGGAATGTTACGAAGAAGGGTTTTGAAACCAATCTTAACATGTTAGATTTATCATATTAGTTGTTATTAGAAGATTATATATTTTAGGAAAATATTTTATTATACTTTTTAATGTAATCCTCATTTGTTTGTCTTTGTAAGTAAAATATAACTTTGCCGCGAAATTTTGAAAGTCGTAATATTTGAAAATTGAGCTTGTATTTTCAAAAGCATTTGTTTGCGTAAAATCGTGGTTTTGTCAAACATCGCAGTATAAAAATAAAAAACACATCGAAAACCAAAATTAAAACAAAACA
Organism: Gossypium raimondii; assembly: GCF_025698545.1. Taxonomy (NCBI): domain Eukaryota; kingdom Viridiplantae; phylum Streptophyta; class Magnoliopsida; order Malvales; family Malvaceae; genus Gossypium; species Gossypium raimondii. The sequence goes on along the minus strand of NC_068572.1, from coordinate 32,692,935 downwards.
TGCCAGAGAGTCCCAACATTACAAAACTCTCAAGAAAATCTAGAAAATTAATTAAATTATTAACTAAAAACGGTTTCCATACTAGTGGTCACCACTGAGCTTCCGTCGCACTGACCAGCCTATGCTTGAGAATTACCTAAACAGATTAGACAAATGGATGTGAGTTTTTAAAAATTAGTGTGTAACTCAACGGACATACATGTATATAAATACAAATTTCTCATGTAGCAGATCAGATACAGACATAAGTCCTTAGCAGAATCAGATAATAACAGAGTCATACTGATACGTAAATTCCTACCCTCATCCTCTACACACCAACTCTGTAACACCCCTAACCCCTCTCCGTCGTCGGATTAGGGTCACGAGCATTACTAACGAATCAAACAATTAATTCAGTCATAATCAACATATAAACTAACAAATAACATTATAATATGCAAGGGTAAGTCACAAATCTAATACTTTCATGCTAGATTCTTATACATTCAAATAATAAATTATGCTATGTATTTCTAAACTTAGACTTCCACTATCTACACTCTTATCACTATTTATCCTTTCTAGAATGTCAGAATTCGGATACATATAAGATTATTCCAATTATTAGCATCAGAGCATTAACCCATGCTCTGTCTATGATTATCTTTTTAATTTATCTTTGATGATGTTAGTGAAATGCACTTAATTTAGGTTTGCTAATCTACCTCAATTCAAAGTAAAAGTTACTCTTACAGCCCCTATTACGGGTCTGCGGGATCCTAAAAATAGTTTTAAAAAATAAGCAGGGATTAATTTGAAATAAATCTGGAAGTTTAGGAAATAATTACAAAAAATTTAATTGTAGGGGTCACGCGACCGTGTCGGCATTCGAAGTAGGGACACATGGCCGTGTCCCAGCCCCATGTTCGTGCCCGTGTAACTCACAGACTTGGGTCACACGGCCAAGCCACATGCCTATGTGCCAGGCCGTGTACCCTTCGAAATGGCCTCGCATACCCGTGTGCTAGCCATGTATCTAACACGGCCAAGTCCCATTCCAGTGTGTCTAGCCGTGTGGACCTAAATTGTGCCTTCAACCATAAGTTTACCATTCCTACTTGCTTGGGCATTAAGAAACTCAAAAACCGTTCATTTAACCTATTCAAAACACAATCAAACACACTCAAATCATGCCAAAACAATCATCTTAAGTGCCTAACAATGTACCCTCATTAGTACTACATTTATATCATCAAAACATATTGTTAATGCATCATTCAAATCCAAATTATAAACATACTAAAATCACTCCATTTAGCCTAGTTCATAACCACCTAAGCATCAACTAAAATTCACAAACACCTAACCTATCTTGGTTCAATCCAACATATCATATTATGGTATCAAACACAAACACATGATTACATATACACCAACCAACATTACACCTATAGCTCTATTTACAATCTATCCACAAAATAATTATCAACTGAACTTCCTAGGTACATGCCAACACAAAAGATAAACATAAACACATTTGAGAATGGGATTGTTGCTGGATGTTGAATCGGTGTTCAAAAGTGAAGTACCTAACCTGCGCACGGAAAATAAAACCGTACGTTGAGTAAAACTCAGTGATGTTTCTATAATCCAAACAATTAAGAATATAATGATACAAAAATGCATAGTTCGAATTATTTGAACATAATATTGTCCAATGTTATATTTTCCATATACCATTATTTCAATTTCACATGCTATCATATATGTTTTGTTTAGCAAATATCTCAATATACATTTCTAGCTATATAAATAGCTTTTCACACATCAATCACATTTCATTTAAACAATAGCATTATCCATTCCAGAATCAATTCATGAGTATATAACCGATATATTCCATGTATTTACAACATATTTCACATTCTATTTTCAATTCACTATATCACTTCCATTTCTCATACCATGCTATTTCAATATCAATTATATAACTTTATTATTTATTCACCCCTATTAACACGACTTGGACTCGGACGGATACACAGATCCAACCAACACACCAATTTGGCACCAAATGCCTCATCGGATAAATCTGAAGTAGTAACTGTACCCAACGCTATATAAATTGACACCCAATGTTTCATCGGTTAAACCGAAGTAAATTGGCACCCAGTGCGTCATCGACTCGAAGTCAAAGAAATCCTTAAACTCTTCCTATCCTATGGCATGCCATCTATATCCGACTCAGCTCGTTACAGTTAATAGGGTTTAATTTCACATTTCAAATACAACCAATATCCAATTATCATATTTGTACATATATTCGTTTCAATTCAAATAATCAATACATTCATAATGTATGTAACAATTTAATCCATTTTAATCAACTATCAAAATGTCAAATACTCACTTCACACACTAACCAAATGAATTAAATCAAATTACAATAACTGACAACTAGGTTCGGATTTATAGAAATATAAACCATGGATTTCGAGCTATTCGACGTCGATTTTATCCTTTCCCTTTTTAGTCAAAGATTTCGGTACGACGTTAGCTACGAAATTAAAACAATTAAATCACATCAATATTGCACATTTCAACTTTACATTAAATTTAAATATTCACACTATATTTTGCTTATTCTTCAATTTAGTCCCTAAACCAAGACTAATTTTAACCTTCACAATTAACTTCATATTTTTATACTAATTTCACTCTAGACCACATTTAGCTTCCTCTTTTCCAATTCGACCCCATAATTTTAAATTTTTCACAATTTAGTCCTATTGCTCAAATTTTACAATTTGTTCTACAATTTAATTCTTTTTCCATTTCTAGCTTAAAAATCTATCAATTTAATCCCTAATACTAAAACTATTTAATTATAACAACATTGAAAATCTTAATCAATGCCAAAATTATAACATGTGTTGGGTACCCCTAAGTACCAGGATTCCAAAAATATAAAGATTATAAGAAAATGGACTAAATTGACTAACCAATTGAACTTTGAAAGTCTAAAACCCTTATGTGCCGTCCAAGCTTTTTCTTCTTTCTTTTTGTTTTCGAAATTGCATGCGAAAAAGAATGTTCATTCTCTTTCATGCCAATTTCTTCTTATTCATTTCATTTTACTTTAATTTTAATTATTATTATAACTATTATTATTTTATAACCCATACATATAAATATTATTTTCTTTGATTAATTATAACACATATATATTTCTCATTACATATAATAAGCTATATATACGTTAACATATAAAAATATAAAGCATTATTAATGCCGTCCATTACCCAATATAGAGTTATAATTACCACTTTAATCCCTCAGTTGATTTTTAATCTATAATTCAACTTTCACCCTATACGCGATTTAGTCCTTATACTGAATAACTTTTAATTCATGTAAATTCACTTAATCGAAACTTAATTAACTATACAACTAACTTTATAAATATTTTCTAAAAATACCTACGAGTCTGATTTACGGGAACGAAGTTTCGGGATGTACTTTCCAACACCCCTGACTATAGGGTCGTTACAAACTCCAACTATCCCAACACACCACGTGGGGTATAAAACACCCACCATCCCTACACACCACATAGTGTCAATAAGACACTTATCAGAATAGTTTGTAGTCAAGCTGCAGTGCGAAATGTCGCCTCACAGAATACTTCCTCCATATATACAAATCCCACCACATATATAGATACGGATAACAGATAAATAGATATAACAGAATTAGCATGTCCCGCATACTCATATATAGATATCATACATATTTATACAAAAAAATCAAATCATACATATCGATATTTTCAATTTTTAAAACAGTCTATCAGAATAGCAGATTTCATGCATTAGGGTTTGGTTTGCCCTTACCAACCCTATGGAAGGCCCACATTCGATCGAAATGACGTGTGCGCCCTTAGGGAAAATTTCAAAATTTTAGGCCCGTATGTCCATGTGGTCCACACACCCAATTTGGCCCTACCCGTGTGGCCCACACGCCTGTGTGGTATGCCTGTGTGGGCCCATATGCCCAAATCAGCCTAGGCTGTGTGACCCACATAGCTACACATACTCTCGTCACAAGGTCGTGTGTCACACACGGCCAACCACACGACGAGGCACACGCTTGTGTGACGTCGACAGACCACTTTTTTACTTTCGTCGAACCTCATTTTCTCCTATTTTCGTTACACACCTGGTTCATTTTTGATGCGAAAGGAATCTCGAGATCACCAAAACCTAAAAATTGACAATACATGCCTCAAAATCTGTCTTTAATCCCTAATTAAACTGAACTAAAAAAATTGACTAAAATGAAATTCAATCATTCATCACTTACCCAACTTTTAGAAAGATTCCACTACTACGATTCTACAAGAGGAGAGTTTCGTTCCTCACAATTCACTATTGCCAATAACCCAAAATCAATATTAACGTAAAAGACAACATCAGTTAAGGACAGCTTTAGCAAACTACCCCTAACTCGAGCAAAACCTTACTACCACTACTTACCAAGCCACACGAAGAGACCAAAAATTTGAAATACTGTGATTTGAATGAAAAAAAATTACAATAGAAATTAAGAGAAAAAGAAAAAAAATTTGATAAAGAGGAAACAGAGAAAACATCAAGAAGAGGAGAAAAGCAGAACTTGATGTCAGAAGGAATTTGATAAGAGAGAGAAAAATTTTAAAAATGGTCAATATCCTAACTCCCCACTAAACCACAAATTGATCCTCATCTAACAACATCAGAGTTTCACTTCCATCGAATCTCTATCACACAACCGAAGTAAAAATTAACATTCACACTCGTATGGGGATTCGAACACGAGACTCTAGGGCAAGCTCACATCTTACCACTCAAACCAGCAGACTCATTCTAACATGAGTTTACTGAAGATAAAATTTAAGCTCAATCGCCAAGGAATAGGCTAAGGTCAAAATAGCTTATTTTCCCAAAAGTGGGACTTGAACCCAAGACCTCACACACACCTACAAAACACTTAGCCATTGAAGCAGCTACTTAATTGTGACAAAATTCACAGAAACAAAATTAAATAATTTAGGGCGTTACATATTTTATTAATTCATACTATGTTTTTGTTATATTGCATAATTTTCTAGTTGTATTATCGTGATTATAATGTTTTGGCATCAAATGGACTCAGTCATAAAATATGAATTAAATAATAAATTTGAATAGGTATATGCTATTGAATGGATGTGATCAACTATGTAATTGAATAGTATGTAGGTGATGATGTTATAAGGTTTAAAATGTATATAGATTGTTATTCGATATATGAAAAGTGTGTATACGGTAATAGGATTGAAATGATACAAAAGCTGTAACAATGCTTGAATGAATTTGGTAAACGATAAGAATATGAATGGCATACCATTAAGGTTAAAAAAGAAATCAAGTGTTGGTCAGGGATTCCTTTATCATCTAGCATGTGTTGCGGATTCTCGACAGCTCGAGTGAGCAACATTTAATAAAGTTACAAAAGTAAACATGACCTACAACGCAAATATCACAGCTTGTGTGAGCAAATCAAATTATTCTTTGTCAATGGCTGAAATCCAGTACATGTTGCAGATTCTCGGCAGCTTGAGTGAACAGCATCAATTAAATTATGTCTGAGTAAATCAACTTTACAGTTTATGGAAGTAAATTAGTCCCGTGTAATCAAATTTAAATTTCTATAGTTCTCTAGATAGAAAACAAAAATTAAATGGTAATGAAATGATTAAATGTGAATTCCATTGATGTGTTCTAGGATAAAACAAGGTTAAACAGTAAGACGTAAAGTAATTTGGTTGTACATGCATATGAATTTAAATTGTAACACCTTGCTCGGCATAATCCTTATTGGTGGTATGTGTGGGTAGATTGTTGGCTAAAGTATAAGCCAATAAAGGTTATTTTATGCCCTATCTACTAGGTTAAGATAATGTTGGTTGTCACGCCATGATTGGCAGATTGTTTGACTAATCTGGTAAGTTTGTAAAGACTTGGTTGAAACTTCATCTTATGGCAAAGTATAGGTTATTGATCTATACGTCTTGGCGTGGTCGTTGTAAAAAATCTAACAATCAACGGATTCTCTTGGTAAGCCTTATATTAGTGGATCTTTCTATTAGTATCTATCAATGGCAGATTGTTAGGTCATGGACCCAATATTTTCCTTTATAAGCACGTGGGCATATTGTTCAGTTTTAGTTAGTTTCTTGTTAAGACCAAGTTGAAAATTAACTAGAGTGCAATGGGTGTTTAAAGTAGGATTTGTCTAGAAATTATTATGTCAGCCACAAAAAGAGTGTTGAGTCAGCTTTCCATGGTTGGCCACGTGTAGGGTTATTGTGAGAGCTATGTGAGCTATAAATAGCGGTATGGCTATTGTAGTAAGGGTTCTTCTTCTTTTCTTTCTTCTGCCTTGTGTTTATTTTGGTACCTCGAGAAAAGAAGGAATAACCTTGTCAGAGAAGAGCCAACGAGTATCAAGTAAGAGTTGTGGAGTGTAGCAAAAGCCTTATGGTGTAACCAACTACTTGGGGATCTTATGTGAGTATTTAGTTTGTAATAGTCGTCTGTAAGTGTCCTCTAAGTCTTTGTATACTGTCAAGTTCTAGTTGTCATAATTACAGTTTATGAATTCAGGTGAAATCGTCCTTGTAGAATATGTAAGTTGTTGCATGTAATCATCTGCATGGGCATGTAAGTGACAGGAAATAGACACGGCTTTCTTTGTGTGCTAACTCGGTATCCAAATATGATAAGCCATTGGTAGGGCATGTTAGTTGCTAACTAGATTAGCATATGTGTTGGGTTTCTGATAGGGCATGTTAGTTGCTAACCAACTTGGTGATATAACTGCTACCATCGGTAGGGCACGTTAGTTGTTAACCATGGCAAAAAGTCCTAAACTTATGGGATCACACATGTGTTTGAAATAACGTAGAACATGATATATGTTCTGACGTGTTAAGATGAGATTCGAGGTTAGCACAAGAAAGGACTAGAATAATAGTAAAAAAAATATAAATATGGATTTGTTGCATGTTATGTACATCTAAAAAGAGGATTGAGATGCTGAATAGGAATGTTTGATAATGTAATTAAAGTGTATGATAATATTGCATGATAAGTAGTAAATCTTAATCCTATTATTGTGTTGTGTACGTAGCATATCTGTTAAGTTGTTGTGCTTGGCATACAATATCTGCCTTAGTGAAAGTGAATTTGGTACACGTGTAAATACCAGTCAAGCAAAATATCTGAAATGATAAGGGTAGGAGTTGGTAGAAATCATGTTCATTAGGGGAAGTATCTATCCTGTTGATGTTAAGGAAACTATTCTCTGGGAATTTAAGGGCGAAAGGTATTCGCTTGGTAATAGAGTCCGCTTGAGGATACTATCCTCCAAGGATAGGTATTCACTATTGATATATGTATGAAGGTATACCCCCAAATATCTCTGCGTGTAGAATGTTAACTTAATAATTTATATGTATGTATATATATACATGTTGTGCTATCCTTGCTCATGTAACTTCATTGGAAAGGGTTAAGCATTTTTAATCTTGGAGCTTAGTAAGTTCTTTTGAAATTACTTTCTTTCTTTCCTTTTTCTAGGTAGTACCTCGACGTATAAGGCTTGTAGACGGGACTCAGCCAGATAAAGTGACCTTTGTTGTGAGCCTACCTTATGTTTGTTTTGTAACATTCATATACTATCGTTTGAGGCGGGCCTGTAGCTTTGTTTTGTGATCAACATTTGTAATAAGTTACATCTTTCGCCAAATCAATGTTTTAAAGAGAATGTTTGTGTGCTCTTAAAGTATAGGTTAAACCTTTGTAAATTATGGTTTGTGAGATATCTTTTAATCGTATACACCAAACTGATTTAAACTATATTTAACTACCAGTGATCCACTAGAAAGTTTTGAATGGAAAAAAACCCATCTTGCGTTTTATATAACCCTGTGAACTTTTATAAGGCTTCTGCCAAATATTTGTCTGAAACTGTTTTACTTGGCGTATAATTGATTTGATTATTTTGTAATTGTTATACTAGGGTTTATGCCAAATTCGAGGTATACGCCAATACCTCATCATTTTTAAAAGCTTCAAGTATTTTTGTCAAATTCATTTGGCTTTTAAGTTGTGACACATCATTCTCGGATCCGGTAATCGAGTCAGGTGTGGGTGTTACATAAATCCTATGATCTTGTTATATGATGTACTAACCTACAAGTTGTCTTGTGGAATGATTTATGAATACATATAAAAAAGGATGCCAAAGATATGACATGTCGTACCTTTATGTTTCAATTACTTGAATTGTTAATGACAATGCAAGTTAAGTTAATCTATTATGAACTTAGTAAGCATACGAAATGCTTACTTGGTTACGATCTGTTTTGTAGTTATTTTTTTGCGAAACGTGACGATCGGATTACACCAAAACTCATACTATCAAGCCTTCGATTCGATAGCCTTTAATCATTCTAGACCCGATTATGTGGCATGTTTATAGGCTTTGATGTTAATAAGTGTTTGTTTTGGTTGATGATAAAATGGCCTATATGTAATGTTAATTTTGAATGTTCATATGATATGCATATAAGACTTGAAAGGTATAAATGTTTATTTGGATGTGTTTACAACTTGTGCCAAGTATGTGGTTGGTTTTGTATGCCCTATTTGAATGCTTTAAATGAGTAAAACAACATTATGGTACACAATAGTTGAAACTCTTAAATGTTCAAAATTGAATGTATAAATGGTTGGGTTAATGTGATAAGAATGGAATGGATTTGTACCAATTAACTTGACTAGTTTGTAATGCTTATATAATCTTGTTGTGAAATGGTGCCATTGAGATATATAGGTTAGATGATTAGGGATTGTTATATGATTTGTTTTGGTATGCTTTGAACAGATTTTTAGATTACCAAAATGTATTTTGAGATTACATTTTAAGGATTGAATTTGGGACATGTACCAAATGACATATTTTTACACCACACCGGCTGATACACATTCGTGTGTCACACACGGGCCAGTGACATGGCTGTGTGTTCACTAGAATTTAGAAAGCATTTGTACAACACGGTTCCCGCTTGTCACATGGGCTGGCCACACGCCAGTTTAAGTACTGTAGATTTGGTCATGTAGATTTCACATGGTCTTAGTTGGTTACACGACCCAACCACACGGTCATGTGACTTTTGATGAAGTTTTACATTTTGATCCACACAACTTCAAAGAGTTACACGACCAGGATGCATGGCCATGTGACCCATGTTTTGCATGATTGTCTTTGTCATTTGAAAATGTTGTAATTTAATCTTTGTTTGTTCCCGAGTCAACTTTAGAGCTCACGTTATAAGACTCGAAAAAAGTTTTAAATGGTGTTTCATGATTAAATTGATTAAAGTTATTGAATATTTTTTACTATTTTTTTTATAAAAAATATTTTTTACTGTTAATCGTTTATGATTTTTCCGTTTTGTACTGTAGCATCTCGTAACTCGATTCCGACGATGGGGATGAGTGAAGAGTGTTACATAATCACACTTTATTGTTAAAAAACACTTTTCCACTGTACCATGACAATAAAAATTCCATGACATTTATCAATTCATTTTATGCAAATTTGAAGTCAAAATCACTTTCTTATCAATCAAGATCACATTTCTAGCCATGGTCTTTCACACATTAAAACACATAACAAATTCAACTATTTATTTCTGTAACCATTCAAACTTGTAATTGTGTTATTAATGGAAAAGTCAATAGATCCAAGAGTACTCACTTCTTTGGATGTCAAAAATAAAAACAAAGCTTCTTTTTGTTGTCTCAACACTTGAATCCACTTAATCATTTAATAAACTTTCACATACCAGATACCTCAAATAACTAAAGTTAGATTTGCAACATAAACCCTCAAAATATTGCACAGAGTTAGATTTTCATATACAACTTTTACCTATTTCAACCAGAATTATATTTAATTTGTACATTAATTTTTTATAAATTACATAAAGTTAACATATAAAAAAATAAAAGTGAAAGAAAAAGTTGTCCTTTTTAATTGTTTCCTTTCTACATAAAGTGACGATATTTGGGATGGATTTGGTTTTTACTTCGATGTAAGCCCTTTCAGACAAGGGAAGGTACGTTGCCCTTCTAATACCAACTATAGCTGCTGCTTCGTTTTTTTTTTTTTTTTTCAATTCTGGGCTTAGTTTTCCGGATCATCAATAAGGCAGAACCTTAAAGATGGTTTCTTTGTTTATTTACAGAAGAATCTGAAAAAAGAAAAACGTTTTTTTATAGAGGAGTTTCCATTTGATCATGGCGGTTGCTGAGAACGCTGGGGCGAAAATTGGGTCGGCGGGACAGAATTTGGAAAACACTGTAGCGTCGGTAAACGCTCCAGACAAATCAAAACCCAGAACTGATTCCGCGACTGATGCTAAAGAAGCCAACTTTCAACAGTTAAATCCAGCAGCAGCTGCCATCAACGATGGCGATAGCAATAGTAAGATGCAAAATGGGTTTAATAAGAAGAATCAGCAGCAGATGCTGACAAAGACGGCTGGGTGTAATGAGTTTAGCAATATGGAAAATGGGGGTGATGGTGAAATTTTCAACAATCATATGAATAATTTGGTCGAGATTTTGTCCAAGCTTAACCCTCTGGCTGAGGAATTTGTGCCTCCTTCCCTTGCTAATCATCATCATAATCTTAATGATAACCAAAATCAAAATAAAGGGCATTTGGAAAATGGCTTTGGATATAGTACTGACAGTTTTGTAGTATACACTAATTCTGGCAACACCAATGGACATACTAATAGAAGAGTATGTTGCTACTTTCTGCTTCTTTGGAGTTCTTCATAATCCTTATAACAATTATATATATATATATGTTTTGTTGATTTCTCCGTTCTTTTATAATTCAGAAGAGGAATAACTTTAGCCAAGGGAAGAGAAGGTTGAATGGTAGGACCAATATGGCACAGCAAGAGGATGTAATTAGGAAGACCGTTTATGTATCTGATATTGATCTACAGGTGACATTTTACAGTTTTTTGCCTCGGTTTTACTTTTTCTGCACTGATATCTCACTGATTTATTATGTTTATTGTTGTATAGGTTACCGAGGAGCTTCTTGCTGGTCTCTTTCTGAGCTGTGGACCGGTGCTTCTCTTTGCTTCCTTCTTCTGTTTAGTACAAAATTTGCAATTTTTATTTCAAATTTTGTAGTGATGGATTATTAACCTAAAATAACGTTCTGTTATTTTGGCCAAAAGGTTGTTGATTGTCGCATATGTGGTGATCCTAACTCTGTTCTCCGCTTTGCCTTTGTTGAGTTCTATAATGAAGGTATCATAGAAGTCTTTTGCCTGTCCCAGGAAGTAAGCATTGACATGTACTTCATTTTATGGTATTGACAGTTCAATGTTCTTGTAGAGGATGCTAGGGCTGCTTTGAATTTGTCTGGGACTATTCTTGGTTATTACCCTGTAAGAGTGCTGCCTTCCAAGACTGCAATTGCACCTGTTAATCCAACCTTTTTACCGAGGGTAAAGCATAGATATGATGAATGATCTTTATTAACAGTTGTATATGAAACTGAATCAGAATCATGTTTTATTTGTTTTCATCTGTAATTAATTGACTTCAAATGTTTTATGCTCTTAAGTCTGAGGATGAGCGGGAGATGTGCGCAAGGACTATTTATTGTACAAACATAGACAAGAAGGTAGTTTCTAATGTCCACTATTTCTAGAATGGCTTTATGCCTGTGTGATCAATTGCCAGAGCAATAATTTATGGCTTGTTTGGTCAATTGATACAGGTTACTCAAGCTGATGTCAAACTCTTCTTTGAATCAGTTTGTGGGGAGGTTTGTAGTTTTTCATGTGACCTCTCTTACAAATGCTGCTTTTCTCATAACAGTTTTTATGATCCTTTGCCAAACATTTTTTTTCTTTTTGGTAGGTTCAATGCATGAGGATATTGGGAGACTACCATCATTCATCTCGTATTGCTTTTGTTGAGTTTACAATGGTATTTACTCTCTGTGTTTATTTAATGAGACTATTGCAAGATCTATTTCTGTGGTGTAAGATGAGGTTACTTGTTTCTCCAATTGAGAAAAATTCTGTACGATTTAGCATAACCCCAAAGCTTATTTATTCTCTGATGAAAAATAGCATGGCTTATTCCTTTTCTACATTATCTAGCTACTTCTTAGATGAATAATTTACCAAGCCTTACCTGTTTCTTTAAGCTTTTCATTGATGGATTATTGACCTTAAGTTCTCATTTGATGAACTAAGTGTTAAGAGTGGGAGAGCTCTCTTGGCTTCTCCTCTTTTAGTTTTGTCATTCATGTATCCTTTCTTGGGATGTGAACTATATTGGATAAACATTGTCAAATTGAACTATGGAAGTTGATTTAGGAGAACCAAATTGTGGAAATGACTGGTTCTGTAACAGTAGTCCCAATCCTCTTGTTGCTCCCTTCTCTCTTTACTGAATCTCTTGGACTGATGGATTGGGAAGATATTGTCTTTTTGCGAGGCTATGATCATTCATAGTGCATTTGCAGCCATAGTTGCAAGGCTATAAGAGCAGTTAATGATTGTGGCTCATGATCCATGAGTTATTCGTATTAAGGAGTGTGAAATAACGAGCTTGTACTCAAGTTTTGTGGAAGCATGAACAAAGCTCTATGGAACCTTTATTGACTGAGTGAAGGATGGTTAATGTGTTGCAACTAGATGTTTTCTGCAATTCGCAGGTTTATAAATATCTACCTTTCTTTTGTCTATCCTGATTGCTACCTAGGACTGGGGAAGTCATGTGGACTTGGGACTCACTTAAATCTCGATTTTTATATGCGGTGTTGTTGGAAGCTAATTTGTAATGACAAACCTAGTCAGAGGATGCAATCAGGATGTTGTGCTTCTTTTGTCTTGTGATGTACTCTCAATATCTTATGCTGGCAGCTAGACTGGCTGATTGTCTATTTGGTTGAGAGCGTGTCTGCTTTGTACTTGTCTAGTTTATATTCAGTACTACAGCCATTTATTGCATCATACACTTGGTTGGTTTGCATTTTCTTTAACTGAGGAACTTATTGATTGTTGTGTTTCCACAAGACGAACAATTTTCTATGTTGTTGCCAATTTTGACGATGAGTAAATGCTCTTCCCTTCATTTTCCTCTTGACCATTTCGTATAATTTTGGTTGAGAACTTGTGATTCGGTAGTCGAGCAAAAGTGTGAAGATAAGTGCTTGATAAAATTGTGTTATAAGTGATATAATCTACTAGATTATTCCTGAGTGTTGTTTCTGCTGCTCTGCATGTTCAAAGAAGCATAGTTAAACTAGGATCTAAGCTGTTACGTTATCATTCCCTTATTGCCCCTCCCCTATCCACTTTATTGCTAAAAATTTTGGGGTCACCAATCTGCTGTAGCTGTTTAGCGTAAGTCATTTCCGCAATTACTTACAGAGTAGAACTACCAAAATGTGTCTACATGCATTGTTTGTAGATTTTATGCTGCCGCATGCTTTCTGGAGTTCCTCATAAGTTTTCCATTCTTGCAGGCAGAAAGTGCAATCGCAGCTCTCAACTGCAGTGGTGCAGTTCTGGGATCATTGCCCATAAGGTTGGTTTATAGACATCAGACTTTGGGTAGTTAAATTCAAATTCTTCCCTAATTTTATGTGCGTTGCAAATGCAGAGTAAGCCCATCAAAGACGCCTATTCAACCCCGTGCTCTACTCCCTGCGATGAACTAATCACCCTTTCTTGTTTCTTCCTTTTTGGAATGATCAACCGCCAACATATACATACTTAGCTACAGCAAGTACATTCAAGGTACTTTTGACGTTAATGTTATCATACAGAGTTCCACATCTTAGTCGGTATCTTTGTTACTTATAGGGGGTCGGATTTCTTTAGCTTGCAGAGAGTTGGATGGGGATTTTGAGGATATGAATGTTAATTTCATATTGTAATTCACTCCTAGCTAGGGGTGATCCCTAAAGACAGATTGTACAACTATAGTTTAATACTGTTTCTAATGCTATTAATGATTTGATTCTGCTGATTCAATGTTTAATGGTATAATTAGGCAAGCTATGTTATCAGTATTTTTTTTTTATGTCCGTGACCAACATTGAGCAAGAATTGCAACAAAAGCGTCACAAATTAATTTTAGTTTTGGAATTGGCTACATGCCGAAAGGCATGGAAATTTTGAACTAATAAATAATAATGTGGTTTCTTGTCTTTTTCACCTGAATCAGATCCTTTAAATGATAATCTTTGCAAGGAATTTAACAATAATTTTCTTTCTCTTTTTTTTGGGGGGGAGAGGGGGTAAATGATAGTGCTTCATATCAACCACAAAAATGGATTAGGCAATGCCACCTACTTATTTGAAAAGTTGGGATTTGCCTTTTTCCGGTGAAATGTGGGCCAATCGTCCTCTTTCCACTGGCGGGATTTGCTGTACAACGGTGTTTTTTTATACGCGGAGAAATTGAGTAAAATTAATTCTATATGCACAATAATGTGATACTCTATGATTATTTTAATTGTGTGTGTGTGTGTGCATATTCTTGGATTCCCGACATGCTTCATGAATTCCGGAAGCCGAATATGCAAAATGATTGACAATGGAAAAAGGAAAAATAATGCCCAACGAATGTGTTACTTTTTTCTCTTTTTAAACATGCGACAGAGAAAGACAGTGACTCCACAATATAACTGCAATGCCAAGGAAGGGTATGATGAACTGACAAGCCAAGCAAACCCCCAACTTGTCTGTCTTCCACAGTTCTTCAGACCCAGTTTTGCTTTTTTAGATAAGAAAACTTAGAATCCTATGATTTTATGTTCATTTCATACAAATTTATATATATTGCCATAAGAAGACAGACATTGTAGGGATCATTTTGAGACATAAAATTTAAGAAAAAAAGTGTTTCCAGAAAGTGGTGAAAGTGTAAATTGTGGCCTGTCAAATTGATGTACATCCAACTAACAAAGCTAAAAATGGTTAAGTTCCTTTGTCTGTATCCATGTTACTATTGACCCTAGTTATGATATTCTAACTTCCAATTAGGCTGATGAATTTTGCGCAGAGGTGGTAGTCCCTGGCGATGTGGCAGGTGCGGCAGAGGCTGAGGGAGCAAGGGTTAAGTTCCCAAATGGTCGGTATTGCTGAGCCAAATGTGGATAGTGAGTTATTTTGGGGTGTTGACTTTGGTTGCTATGCCCATGCCCATGCCCATGCCCATGCCCATGCCCATGCTGGGGATAGAATGGGAAGTAACCCATGTAGACTCCAGCGGATCCTGACGCCCCACTGCTACTGTAATGGGATGAGAACGCTTGCCCTCCATATACATTGTAATAGCTCTGCAAATAACATTCACCAATTTCAAATCACTACATTGCTTTTACATTTTTGTAATGTTTCATCTTAGACAACAAAATCAAGGATTCATGTTACAAGTTGGCAACAATAACCATATAAAAAACAATGCATTCATGTATTTGTGTCATGTTTGTATTACCTTTTGATCACACATTTTATGTTCAATTGTTAGGCCTATTATATGTATGAAGGTATAATATAAGATGATAACAAGAGACTAACCATTGGAGACATATTTTGCGTGTAGCCAGGATACCTGAATGTTCAAAAGACAATCATTTTTAGAACATTGAACCACCTACGGAAACAAGAAATTAACACAATTTAAGCAAGGCAGAGAGATTATGAAATCCGATCTATCTACCCACCCGTAAGCCGAATAAGGAAATGCGTATTGCGGAATGAATTGACGGTAAAATGCCGGAGTAGCAGCAACGGATGGTGCCATGACTCGAGGTGGTGGTGCTGGTGCGGATGGGCTAAATTTCTCAATCCCTGCAACTTATGCCAAACATACGAAAACTGATCATAAAGCAATAAATACGATTACAGCAATTAAGGTGACGGAAATTAAGCAGCAAAATATGGGAGAGAAAAAATATAATCTAACAGCCATATTTTGATTTGATGTAAATGGGTGAATACTGACCAGAGTGAGAAGCAGAAGATAGACGATTCTTTTGAGCACCAAGCGATGCAAGATTACAGTTTGCTCTTCTTCCATCAATCACAGGAAATGGATTATAGCAAGCCCTCAAAGCCGAATCAACATCCTTAAACGTCACCTACATATACCATAATAATCAAACCCTTGACTTTGAACAGGAAAAGAAGAAGAAGAAGATATGATGGAGGGGGAGCTTACAAAGCCGTAACCTTTTGATCTTCCAGTAGTTTTGTCATTAATGACAACAGCTTCTAGTATTTCTCCGAACTGCTCGAAATAACGTTTGAGGGTATCAGTTTTGGTCTCCCAAGCCAAACCTCCGACAAAGATCTTGGTGTAAGTGGTGTCACCAAACCCTGTGCCATTGCCCTGATCACCCCCACCCCCACCCACCTTATGTTGCCCTGCTTCAGACATGGATTAACAATCGATCCCAACAAACACACCCAACCCCAGGGAAGCAAGAATCAGCACCTAAAAAGGGCAAAAGAGGAGACAAGGCGAAGAACACAGACGTTGGCTGACAAAAATATTATCAATCTTCTTAGAACAACCTCAATCAATATGGTTTTTTTTCTTGTTCTTTCTTTTCTATCCAAACCTTATACTAGATTTCCGCTGCCAACTCACCTTAAGATTCCCTAACAAAGATACCCTAGACGAGAAAGTTATCACTGTTTCGAGGTTCGAAAAATTGAGTTAATAGGAGAAAAAAACAGAAGAGAAAAGCCTACCCAACACCCCAAAGGTTGCCAAGAGAATGAAAATAGGAAAACGACCTTGTAAGATTATTGAAGATTTTATTTGGCATGTACTGATGATTAACAAAACAAGGTAAAAAAAGAAAAAGAAAAAAAAGAAGAGAGATAAAAGGGAAATTTCCAATGAAATACAACGAACTAACCTATTATTTCCAATTTTTTAAAAAAAGAAATTTGATATATACTTTATAATGGGTCCAACGTTACGTGCCTTGCTGTATCCAACTCTTCATCTTTCTTCTCTCCTAATCTCCCTTTATTTTGTTTATGCATATATTCCTTTTCCATATAATCTAATCACTAAATATTAATGTATGTATACATATACATATACAATACTATTTGAGGAATATAATCCCACGATGTAGGGTTATGCTTTTGATAGATTAAAATAAAGATTTTCTAAAATAAAAAAATTATTAAAATTTATAATTATAGAATTATATTATTTTAAGTAACTTTAGAATACAATCAACTAATAAATTAAATTATTAGTATAAAGGAAAAATTACTATTTTAATTAATAATTCAACTAACAACCTTAAATTACTCTTATTTAATTAGTTTAAATTGGAAGGTATAATATTATGAATAATAAATAGAGGAATAAGTGATGAAAATAGCATAAATATTTAGTAAGGCTTGTAGTTGTGTTTTTTAATTTCGGCTAATATGATATATTTTTAAAAGTTATGTGATTATAGTATCGGACCCATGTATAGAAAGAGAATATTAATGTATACGAAAATATAACAACAAATACCTTAATGAAAATGTTTAATAAACTATATTGATTTGAATATACTTTCAACTTAGAAGGCTAAGTATTTATCATAGCAAAAATAAGCTGCAAGTATGTTTTTTTTTTAATTTATCATTAAGTTATCTATTCATCTGTCAAAAGATGCAATAAAAATCAAACTTTAGTTAATAGTAGAATTAAGTAAGAAATTTGGATAAAATTACAGTAATAAAATACATAAGATGTTAGGTGAATCAAATTTACTATAAAATTATTTAGGAAGGAAATATAACAAATTCAACCAATATGTTGAACCCTTAATTAAAACTGACATCATTAAAGATTTAAAGAGATTAAATGACAATTTTAATTTTGAAAATTAACTTAAATGAGATTGCAACTGTAAATACAATAACATCAATATATTAAATTTGAAGTTAATTGTCTAAAATTTATTAAGGAGTAAAGTCTTGGAGCTTACGAAATATTATGACTAAGTTATTCTAGATGATGTTTAATTTAAAATTTATTGTTATGATTTTTTTAAAAATATAAATAAAATAAGAGAAATTTAAAACTTTTTACTTTTATTTTCTTAGTCCAGTGATACGGAGAAAATGAACCCGCGATAAATAGATCACAATTTAGGCTTTTAATACTATTATAGATAACCATTGACCTTATGAAATTTATGATTTCATAATTTAAATAAATACATATAAAATATAAATAATTTTCAAATAACCTTATAAAATTTATTATTTCATCATCTAAGTAATTATATATAAAACATATGGTTCATAATTTTTCGGAAAATTATTAATTTTTATCAAATTTTTTCTAATTTTTCACCTTTAATTATATAAATTATAGATTTTAATAACCTTCTACAAATTTTTAGTTTCCCAAGGTATATATTGGAGCGAGTCAAGTGACTAATCTCTTGTGTTTTGTAGACTCATTAAGGGGTAGACGCTAGTCACGAGTTTTAAAGTTACTACATACTTAGGGTGAAGGTCAAACCATTGACCATTGATTAATGTAATAGAGATTAATGCCAATGATTCAAAATAGAAATAATTATTAATAATAAAGACGTAAAAATATAAAAAATATAAAGATATAAAATATAATGCTCATGAGTATTGTTGTACCAAATCACTTTTTTTCAAATTATAGATTTTAATAATTTTTACAGACTTTTAATTTTTTTAACTTTTATAAGTTTAATTATAAAATTATACAAAACTTTAATTATGTAAATAAAAATTGAAAGATTTAATAAAATAATAAAATAATACAAAATTAATTACTTTTAGAATATTTAAAGTGTTTTATTAAATTTTTCGAAATTGCTTAAAGTACCCTATTAAATTCTAAAGAGTAAAAACTCTTAGTTTTATGTTATATATAGATATGCGTTTTAGAGGCCAATATTAGAAGAATATTTCTTTGACCGTCACGTTCTTTCTACCAGTTCAAAAGCCGCTGGTTCTTTCAGGTATAGTAATAAATAATTTTATTATTTCTATTTTGTCAAATTGATATTTATTTATTTAATTTTAAATTTTTAAAAATTTTGAATTTAATTAACCTTTTAAAAATTAATCAAATTGCTATTATTTTAATGAAAATATTGATTAAAAAATAATTTTTAAATATGATAATTGATGCGATAATCCACGTGTATTTCATACTATATTTTTTTGAGTTTTTATGAACATTTTATATTTTCTTTCTTAAAATTTTTATAATCTCTAAATTATTTTTAATATGTCATATAAGATAAATAGTATCATATCAAGTTGTTACACTAACATCGTTAGAAATTTAATATTTTAATCAATATTTCTATTAAAAATAAATTAACCATTTTAAAATATTTATGGTTAATTTAGTTAAAAAGTCTAAATTAATAAAAAGAGGGTAATAAATTGTAGTAAAAAAAAAAAAGTGAAAATGATTTTCACGGTGAAAGAAGGAACGTGCTGGGGATTTGGTATTGGAGTATGAGACAGAGCGCTATTTTAAAATTTCATTGTGATGGTTAAAGAAACAAGTATAGATTGACCCTCCTCGTTAACTCCAATAAAGAAAAAAACAAAAAAAAGAAGAAGTACGGATCTGGATATTCTGGAGAACATGGTAATCAAATAGACAATCAAACCAATAAATGCACACTTCTGTATCTGGATTGTTTTCATTTGCCCCTGCCCTCTCACAAAATGTATGATTTTTAGTGATAATAATTTCAAAGAATATTGAAAAAACTTTTATAAAAGTTAATAGTAATAATAAATATATATTAAAGGTTCTTTTTTTTAAGGATAATGAGATTGGATATAGTAAGTTAGAAAACAATAATTATTGTAGCGGTAAGATTAAATATTAGAATTATTGTAGGATTTAGTTCAATTATGTGGACCGAATTAAGTTTTAAAAGATTAAGAGTTTTATTTTAAAAAAGAAGAAGATAAATTCTATTCATTCATTGAGTTACTTGATGGATAGAATTTGTGTTTTTCTTTGTCAAGGCAATTTTACATTAAGTACTTTTATATTTGTATGATTCTAAAAATACTAAAATATTTGTTCATACAATTTTACATAATATTTATATCTAAATGATATTCCATTAAAATTTAATCGATTGTTGGAATTTTTACGAATATTATAAAGAGCATATGACAGATACATGGCAATTCATGATTTATGACTGAAACTAAAGTTTTGTGTTTTGCGTTCTTTAATATTCATAATTTATGAAATATTAATATTTTATTTTACGTTTTCAAGGACCAAATTAAAGTTCCATAGTTGGCCATCTCTACTTTATTGCTTTTTCTTTTGATAATAATGATCTAAAACTACTTTATGTGAATCACTAAATTTGGTTAATTTTGTTTCATGGTTGTTATATTATGAGTATTTATATATATATATATATATATATATATATAAGTGGGCGAGTGGGTGGTTGATGATGATCATTTTTTCTTTATTGTTATTGAGAATTAATTCAATGGTAATTATTAATTATGACATTTATATGATATTTATTTTAAGTTTGATGTCTTAATTCGTTAGTTACGAAAGCGTCCAAATTAGAAAGTTTTATAGATGTAAATTAAATTATGTATAAAATTATCAATATTTATATAATTAATAAAATACTTATAATGAAAAGGTTGACTTTTACTATCATTAGAATTTCAGAATTTGCTCAAAAGTGATTCATTTATTCTCTGAATAATAAAAATTATAGTGGCAAATTAATATTTTTGCTAGATATATATTTGAATGTCCAAAGACGTAATGTATATTTGATGGAAATTATTTATTTGTCAATTAAGTTTATTGGGATTTATTTATGATAGTATATTGTAGTATCTATCCGAAGGAGAATTAAGGTGTACTTAGATTGTTTGCATATTTGAATTTAATATTTGAGCATTTATATATTGCTTTGCTTTTATGTATTATTTTGTAGCTATTTCTCTTCATTTGCAACCTTCACCTATTACTTTATTTAATGGGTTAAATTTCTCCGAATGGAGTGAACAAGTCAAGTTCCATTTAGGTGTTT
Organism: Gossypium raimondii; assembly: GCF_025698545.1. NCBI lineage: Eukaryota > Viridiplantae > Streptophyta > Magnoliopsida > Malvales > Malvaceae > Gossypium > Gossypium raimondii. The sequence goes on along the minus strand of NC_068572.1, from coordinate 32,671,698 downwards.
TAGATCTTGACTTGGCTAGGAATTGACTTGCCAACTTGTCCAACATATTGGTCGAGTCAACCAGCTACAAATCTAACCACATAAAAAGCATCACTAGTTGACGAGAAAGGGAATAGCCAAAGACGTATGGTGTCATCGATTACCCTGTTATATTTAGGAGTGTCACAAAAGGGTTAAGAAGTGCTTGAGATGCTGGTTAGGATCCTCGTTCATCAATCCCCGAAATTGGAGATTCCCGTGTATCATTTGGATTATTACTGGTTTGAGTTCAAAATTGTTAGCATTAATCACGAGACGATTAATACTCCTCCGGATGGCCTCTAAATTAGGCATGGCATAGTCGCGCAACTTGCATTGCTCCATTGGTACTTAGCGTAGTGGTGGAGGTGGTCGCTCTTTTACTCTTGGATTGTCGATCAATTGGTCTATTGGTGAAGGATGGGCTCCTTTCAGAATTTGGCCCCTTCGAGCGTGTGTTAAGATTCTTTCCAGCTCAGGTTCGAATGGTACAACCCCGTTATCGGTCCGAGTCATACACTACCTCCTACAAGCACAAAGAATTAAAACATATCAACACAAATTTTCCAAAAAAAAAAAACAAACAACGACAAAATAAAAGAAGTGACGTATCTATAAACCTAATTTTTGTCAATTATCTCCCTAGACAACATGCAATAAAACTAAAAATTACTTAAGCTAAAACCGTCTCCCTAGCAACTGCACTAACAACTTGACCGTGCGTCGTGCGTGCACGTAAAAAAAATAATTTTATAAAGCAAATTTAAAGGCGCGGTTTTAATTGCAAGCGGATAGTGCCAGTTGTAATATTTATAGTGTCTGATGGAACACTGAAGTATTCCAAGGGGTCAAACCTAAAGGAGTTGATGATTAAGTAAGTCCTAAATGATAAAAATGCAATTAAAGGTGTCTAGCTAACTACTCACTAGATGCTATATTACGGCAGGTCATTCACAAGTTTAATTACGCCAATTAATTACCTAAAAACAACAAAGGACTAGATTGTAAATGAAACAAAATATGAAACTAGCAAATTCGAACAAATATGATAATAGACAATGGTTGATTGATTTCCATGAGGTTGGTTAACCTTCGAATTAGGGATCTAAATCACTATTACTCATAAATTGGTTCAATTTTACCTCTCGACCTCAACTTTACCAATTTCGACAAATTAGTTTGGTTTATCTCTTAACCTCACCAAACTAACCCGAGACTATCAAATTGATGCCCGATAAGATCTTCTCTCGGTCTCACTTATCTTAATTTTCCCTTAGGGTCGTCAATCGCAAGTTTTAAAATCTATTCGATTTAGTCCAGTTTTTGTGATTTAGTCCCTGAACCCGAAAATCAATTACCCATCATTTTCATCAACCAAACACTTAGTATTTAGCTACTCATGCTAATATCTAAGCACCAAAACAAAAAATGAACAGTTAAAAATAACATTAACTTAAACTTGAAGAAAAATGAGTAAAAACCCAAGCTTTCTTGCAAAAGCTTGGAGAATACAACAATGGCAGCAAGATAGATGAATAAAAAAATAAAAAATTATTTTTAACAGGTAAAAGAAGACAAAGCTAACTAATAGTAAATTAGGATTAAAATATGATTATAAAGGAGTTTAAGGTGCTGAACATGTAAATGAACTTTAACTACAGTAATAACTAATTAAGAAAATACAAAAAAAACCAAGAAATGCAGAAAAACTAAAACCTAAAGCTATGGAGAAGACTAAACCCTAAAAAGATGAAGAAGAAACTAAGAAAACTAAGCTAAAACTTGTGTCTAAAATGTGTCTTGTCTGTCCTCTCTCTCTCCAACCAACTTTGGCCTTTTTCAGCAGGCATCAAACCATATTTTTGTTGACCAAAATTCCATCGTCGTGTGTTTTTTATTGGTGTTGAAGTTGGACAAGGACTACCCCTGTAGTCTTTTTTTTGTCCCCTTATGTAACACCCCTAACCCATATCCGTTGCCGAAACAGGGCTACAGAGCATTACCAAAATTTACAGATCAAGTAAGTAAACATTTCAAATCACATAACATCCATACTAAAATTCTATCATAATATCCCTTATATGAGCCCTTGTGGCCCAAACATACATTAGAAACAAGTTTGGACTAAACCGAGTACTCAATGAATTTTTTGCAAAATCTTAAAATTTTTCCAAGGTGTAGGGACATACGCTCGCTTGGTCAGGCCGTGTGAGCCAAGAGACACACCTGTGTCTCAGGCCGTGTGAGCCAAGAGACACACCCGTGTCTCAGGCCATGTGGGCATTCGAAATAGGGCAAACGGCCGTGTCCCAGCCTGTGTCCGTACTCATGTAACTCTTTGACTTGGGCCACACGGCCAAGTCACATGCCCGTGTGCTAGGCCGTGTGAACATGATGATTTACATTAAATAGGTGCAAGGGTCACACGGCTAAGCCACACGCCCGTGTGCCAGGCAGTGTGATTAATTCTGAACTTTTTTTTGAATTTTAATGATGCAGGGGACACACGGCCAAAACACATGCCCATGTGCTAGGCCATGTGTCACACATGGCTGAGACACACGCCCGTGTGGATGAGATAGGGCCATTTCCAAGCCATATTTCTCACTCAAATTTTCCTTCCACCTATATTAACACTTAAACATATTCACAAACCAATACAAACATTTAAATCAAGTCAAAACCAAGTCTTATGCATAACATTTCATCATATATGACCAAGTATTTAACTTACTAATTTATCAATTACATATTTAAACATATGTATACCAAATATACCAATTAACCTATTCCTCAATATATCCATTGGTTAACCATCATTCAATCATACCAAAACACACATATCAACCATAATAAGGTTATATACGTTCATATCAAAATATACCAATCATAAGCCATACCAATGGCTAGTTACAACCAAAATATTACATGCCATCATTGGCTAATTAACCTATACATGTCATTATAACCAAAAATTAGTTTTATGTTTGTACCGAAATGGGCTGGTGGATAGTGTGAGTGATCTCCGCCAAGCTTCCAACCCAACGAGCTTTCGATTTAATATAAAACAAGAAAATAAAACAGAGTAAGCATTTTATGCTTAGTAAGTTCGTATAACGGGTAATTAACTTACCATTCATTTTCATTTAAGGTAAGCATACTCAAGCAATTTGGCCAAAAACCCTAACACATATCCTTCTCAACATTGTTAGACATGTATTTCATATAAACACCAAGAAACATGTGTGATCTCAACAATAAATAATTTCTATATACTTATAGTTTTCACATCACATGTCTATATATCATGAATAAAATATATTCTTGTTTTCAAATATTTCTCATAGTAATTCATCTTGAATTCATATGATCTCATATCGTAACTTTACCCGTTGAATAATTTAAAATATTGATGGATACAAGGGTAGTATACATGAAGTGTACAAAATTATAAAAAATTAATTCATATTCGGGAATGCTCATACGAGCACATAAGCGGAAAGCTCATGTGAGCCATGTAACGGGAAACTCATTCGAGTTGTATAACAAGAAGCTCATAAGAGCTGTAATCGGGAAGTTCAAGCGAGCCAATATCGGGAAGCTCCAAAGAGCCATTAATTAGGAAGCTCATGAAAGAGCCTTTAATCGGAAAGCTCTGAAGAGCCATATATCGGGACGCTCATAAGAGCTGTGGTGTGTCCACAACACATGCAGGATCATAACTAATTGGGATGCTTGAAGAGCTATTAACGGGAAGCTCGCAAGAACCATATAACGGAAAGCTCGTGAGAGCCAAATATCGGGATGCTCATAAGAGCTAATAACGAGACGCTCTTTCGAGCTATGGTGTGTCCGCAACACATGCAGGACCACAACCAATTTGGGAACCCTGTATCCTTCGTATTTCATTTATTCAAACGGGACTTAATATTTGTCGAACATTATCGGATATGTGATCAATTTCATATACATGTCATTTACACAATTCACATATACAAGATTCAATTCAAACATAAAAATATACACAATTTAGTTATACGAACTTACCTCGACAATTGTTCGTGTACGCAAAATCTACTAATCCGACACTTTTTCTTTTCCTCGTTCTAACTCCGTATTTGGTCTATTCGTATCTATATGAATGAATTTAACATTAATTCATATTCAATTCAGTTAAATCCATATCTTTGGCAAAATTACCATTTTGTCCCTATACTTTTATTTAATTATGATTTCGTCCTTAGGCTCGGAAAATGAAATTCATGCAATTTAATCATTATTCCAAGCCTAACCGATTTTTACATGTAACAATAGCAGCCCATGTATTTCATAAAATTCAAAATTTTTTCATGAATTTTACATCTTTTCAATTTAGTCTCTAAATCATGATTTCATCAAAATTCCCTTAACAAAAGTTGTTTATCTATCAACTACCTTTCATTTTCTACCATAAAACTTTATAATTCAACTATATTCATCCATGGCAAAACCCTAGTACTTTGATAACTTTGGAAATTAATCCCCGAGATAGCTAAATTAAGCTATTACGATTTCGAAAACATAAAAATCATTAAAAACGAGACTTGAATACTCACCTAATTGAGCAAAATAAGCTTGTCTATCTTCAAGCTTCAAACTAGGGTTTCCATGTCTTTTTATTTTGGGAAAGATGATATAAAATGATGATATTTCTTAATTAAAATATCGTCTTTTATTATTTCATCTTTTCAATTTAGTCATTTTCTTTATTTAATTTTCCATTGATTACTAAGTATACTTATCTACTAACTCTTCTTAATGGTCTATTTGCCATTTAAGGACCTCAAATTTTGAATTCCATAGCTATTTGATACCTATAGCTACTAGAACTCAACTTTTTCATTTTATGGAATTTGGTCCTTTCTATCTAATTAGACATGTAATCGGTAAAATTTTCTTAACGAAATTTTCATACGATATTTGAATCATAATACATACTAAGAATTAATATTAAAATAATTTTCTTTTCAAACTCATATTTGTGGTCTCAAAACAACTATTCTGATTTCACTGAAAACGGGCTATTACACCTTACGACAGTGGTATCGCACTACCCATGGTCTAATATCGTGATACCATTGTCAGTCTTGAAATGTAGGGTTGCCTTGGTTGTTGGGTATCGCGATACCCATGGCTAGTATTGTGATACCATTGTAGATGGCCCCAATTCTTCTCGTTTCAACATTGTTAGGGTCCCTATGGCACATTTGGCCATTTTGGGTCTCAAAAGTAACATAAAACACACTATTTCACTTATTAAGGCAAAAAAATGAAAACTAAGTAAAAACACGACAAAAACATATAAATTTCTCAGAAACAAGCTCTTTAAGCGTATTAGAAAGCCTAATTTGACATATCAAATTACGATAGATCACCTCTTAATCCTAGTTAGACTAGGATTTAGTTTTTCTATTGAAATAAGCTTCTACTAATTCAATAAAGGTTTCACTTCTTCTCCCTATAAAAAGATGTCACTGGTAGGGCTAAATACACAACTTTGAGATATTGTTATTCTATCCGAAAATAGTGAGAATTTACTTTCTAAATAAAAATTCTATTTTCTGGAATAATAATTCTACCTGTTTATATTAAAGAGAGATTTGCTTTCCATTGAAAGTAAAGTATAAAATTTATGGTTCTATGTTTGATTTAAATTTGTTCGAGTCCACACATGAAGCAGTTCGTGGTATGAGAATAATAAAGAAGGTTTTTCAGTTGAAAGCTGAGAACGACAAGGATCCATCTAACCGAAAACACAGGTGCGATTTTAGTAAAGGGTTTTTGCTGTAAATATCACAAACTGACTTGATTTTCAAAATTTTAATTTTTCGCTGTGCAAGAAAATCATTTTCGAACCAGATATTTTCCAATAGTCACGTCACGGTGTTGGACCCTTAACATTATGACAAGGAATAGTTAGTGAGTGGCATTGCGACTTGGAACCCTAGAGTCGAGACCTAGAACCCTGGAGTTGCGATGTTAACCTAATAGTTTTTAAACGTTACAAGTTAGTTTTAATTTGACCTCGGGTTATCAAAAGAGTTTTTGGAAGCTCGTTTTAACCCTTAAAGTGATTACATAACATGTGTTAATGAGGTTGTGAACTTGATAGTAGGTACAAATTGGTAAATTGAATTGAAATTGAGTGTAGATGCTCTGGTAACAAATGTGGCATCTCGTAGCTTAAACCCGATGATCAAGTTGGATATGATGTGTTTCAAGTGAAGAAGTAGAGATTGAACACCAACTTATTGCTCCATATTCTCCATAATAGAATGGAGTTAGTGAGACGAAGAATCGAACCATAAATGAGATGACTAGATGTTTGTTGTTTGAGAAGTGCTTGCAAAAAGAGTACTAGGCAGAAGCTGCACATACTGTAGTCTTTCTACTCAACACGCTTCCAACAAAAAGCAGTGGAAGGAAATGCACCATATGAAGTTTGGTATGTTTATAAACCTTTTTTAAAAAAATCTCAAGGTGTTTGGATGCTTGTGTTTTGTTTACGTGCCATAGATAAAAATAGATAACCTAGGCAAAAAGGAAAAAGTTGAAATCTTTGTAAGGTACAACATAGTTTCCAAAGCTTACAAAATTTTCCAACCTTATACAAGGAAAATTTGATAAGTAGAGATATGCATTTCATGGAGGATGAATAATGGAACTAGAAATAAAGTATAATTAACATAAATTCCAAAACAAAGTAAAAAAGCTCCAACTGAAATAAGATGAACTTGTGGGTAATGTCCTAGTAAGAGGCACAAGATCATTTTTTGATATTTATCAAAGATGCAATTAGCCATTTTCAAGCTAACGAATTTTGAGAAGCAAAAAAGGATCCCAAGTAAATAGCTATAATGAAGGAAGAAATCATCATGATTGAGAAAAATTAGACTTAGAAACTTGTGAAAAGACTAGAAGATAGAAAAGCCATTGGAGTAAAGAGGATTTTTAGAACCAAGTTGAATACGGATGGCTTTATCAACAAGAAAAAAAGCTAGAATTGTTGTAAAAGGGTACGTTCAAATCTTAGGTGTTGAATTTTTTATACTTTTTCTCCTGTTGCTAGATTAGAAACTATCAAATTATTACTGGATATAGTTGCACAGAAAGGTTGGAAAGTTTTTCTACTAGATGTTAAATCTGCATTGTTGAATGGCTTTCTTGAGGAGGAGATTTATGTTGAGAGTAACTTGAAGGATTTTCAATCAAAGGGAATGAAGATAAAGGGTATCAGCTCAAGAAAGCTTTGTATGGGCTAAAGAAGGTACCTAGTACATCAGGATTGATGAGCATCTGTTGCAACTGGGTTTTAGAAAGAGCCTCAGTAAAACAACTCTCTATATTAAAGGTGATGAAATCAATTTTGTTATTGTTTCGCTATATGTAGATGACCTGTTAGTTATTGGAACAAATAATGAATTTGTTAAGAAGTTTAAAAGATATATGCAACATACTTTCTAGGAATAGAAATCAAGCCAAAGAAAAATAAAGTTTTCATTTGGAAAAATAAAGTTTTCATTTGTAAAAAGAAATACGGAAGTGAGATTTTGAAATTAATAATGGAAAATTGCAAAGAGACAACTAGTCCAATATGTCTGAAGGAAAAGTTGAGTAAGAATGATGAAGCTGAAAGAGTGGATGAGACTTTTTATAAAAGAATGGTTGGCTCTCTCATGTATTTTACAACTACTAGACCTAACATTTTACATGCTTTAAGTATTCTATCTGGATTCACTAATTGTGCAACTAACACCTATTTTAAAGCAGCTAAAAGGGTGATGAGGTATGTTAAAGGAATGCTAAATTTTAGAATCAAGTTCTATGCAAGTTAAAAGTACATGCTGTAAGGATATTCTGATAGTAATTGGATTGGTTCACCAAATGATATAAAGAGCACTTCTGGTTATTGTTTTAATCTTTGTTTAGAGGTATTTTCTTGGTGTCCTAAAAAGTAAGAAATTGTGGCACAATTTACAACTAAATTTGACTTTATTCTTTCTCAGAGAAGTGTAAAATGAAAGTTCAGTTGAATTACAAGACTGATATTAAATTAGCAGATATATTTACCAAAGCTTTGCCTAGGAGCAAATTTGAATCTCTTAGAGAAATGATTGGATTATGCAACAATTGAAGTAATGAGGAGTGTTGAAGATTTGCCTCTGCTACTCCAGTAAGAATAATTTAGCTATTTTTAGCCATTTTTAATTTATTGTTGATTTTTAGAGATTTATTTGCTTATTTTTAGTCATTGGTTGTTAATTTTTTTTGCTTATGTAAGGATTAGTTTTTCAGTTCAATGTAATATGCACTTTCCATAAAAAAAATATTTCTACTTTATTTTTTCCTTTGTTGTTTTCTTTAAAACAAGTTTTCTAAAACATTCCAACAATTTCATATACACATTCTTATGCAAAAGACATAGAAATTAACAGTACATAACGGAGATGAAAGATTAAAGAAAAACTTTAACATTTTTTTACTGAATTTGAACATCAATAACCTTGCTCTCTCTTTGAATAACTAGGATATAGTACTCTATTGAAACCTTCACGTCCTCTTTCTCAAGTCTAAGCAAGTTGAATTGCATTTTCATATCCTGTTCATCATCTTTGATGTCCCACGGTGCACACACCTCTCCTATTCATCTCCTATAATCTTTATAACAACTATAACCTTTTGAGAGGTGTTTGTATGCAGCTAAGAACTCTACGGGTGTTCGGGTCTGGTGCAAAGGAATCCTAAGTTATTACATTCATTTGCAGCATGATTATAACAACCAGTTTTTTGGTGGTGATGGAACAGTGGTTTCAAGACCACAAGTTATTATAGAATATTTATAGAGTCATTTGAGTAGTATTAAAATTTAGTTAAGAAATTTTAACATTTAGATAGCTAATTAAAGAAAAATGACTAAATTGTAAAAGGTGTAAAACTTAGTAATTATTTCATTTAACTGATTTAATAGCTTAACTAATAAATGTAAGATGGCGAATGAAGCAATTAAACCCATATTAATAGATAATGGACGGTTATTGAAGTTAAAATTGAGTGAAATATGTTGAAATGATAATTTTGTAATTAAATCAAAATTAAACAAAGCATAATTAAAAGAAAATATCATATTCTTCTTCATTTTTCCATGGTTTTGCCAAAAACACCATGAAAGGATAAGTTTGGAGGTTCGACTAGCTCACTCCTTTCCAAGAGTAAGTTTTTTAGCCTCATTTTTAATGAATTTTATGTTTTTAAGATTGTTACAACTAGGTCCAACTAACCTGTACCTTCGTTTTTGAATTTGTTAAAAATTTTAGAAGTTTCCATTAATGAATCTTAGTTGTTGAAAGCTTTGATTGTGAGATTTGGTTGTTTTGTGAAGTAATTTTTATTAGTTTTTGATTTAAAGATTAAATTGTTAAAATGTCAAAATTTCAAGGTTTGATGGTGAATTAGAGGTATAACTGGGACTACTTAAGGGACTAGATTATTCGACTGTAAATTTTGAACTTGAAAAAATGGTTAATTTGATGATTTTTGGGTTAAAGGACTAAATTGCATAAATTGTGAAAGTTAGGGGTAATTGTGTAAATTTTGAAAAGACAAGGGTAAAAATTGTAGAATAAATTGTAATATGAAATGTAAGCTAATAATTGGGAAATTTTATGTTTTAGATCAAGACCTTGTTGATTTACATGGAAAAGGGAAAATTGTGGAATAGTCTCTAAACTTCTACAACTATTACACTTCAGTCCAGGTAAGTTCGTTCGATTAGTAATTTAATATCTATATGAATTGTATGATGATATAATATGAAATAGAGGATACTAACTGTTCTATTGACGATGTAAAGTTGTTTGGAAAATGTTATTGAGTTTTGGTACTTGGGCCGGATGAACGCGAGATAGAGTACAATTGAATGATGGCGTGTTATGCGGGGTTGGAGTGGAGATTAATGTGGCGTGCTTTATATATTCTTCTCGAGTATACCAAGGTTCAACATTTGGTGCTAACTCTCGTGTTATACTATTTTTTTCTAGCGTGTTATGGGGGCAGATGTATAGCCTACGGGCTAGGCACTTAGTACCGAGGCATGTTATCGGTTGGATTAGCTCTCATGCGCACTTGGCATGTTATTAGTTGGATTAGCTCTTATGAGCATTTGGCGTGTTTCGATTGGACTACTTGTGTACTCGTATCTGTAAGGCATTCATCAAGTCGTAAATTATTGTATTATAACTTGTTTAATGAATTTGAATGGCATGACTACTACTTGATGTTTTGAATTAACTTCGTAGTAGACATGTATGTTTTCCGAAAATTATTATTTGAGCTTTGAATTGAACTATGTAATTCACCGGTTTGCAATTGTTGATGACATGAAACATTAGTTGTTGAATTATGTTTGATTAAATTGTTATATTTACTTTGATAAGATTCATTGTTTCTGTCCATCGAACTTACTAAGCTTCAATAAGCTTACTTGTGTTACTTGCATTTTCTTGTAGATATCTTTTCGTGAGACGAGTGATCAGATCAGCACTCAAATCACACTATCCATTCGATTTCGGTAGTTTTTGAACATTTATTTTGGACTATATGGCATGTAATAGGCGTGTTATGCTGGGTTGGAGTGGAGATTGATGTGGCGTGCTTTATATATTCTTCTCGAGTATACCAAGGTTCAACATTTGTTGCTAACTCTCATGTTATACTATTTTGTTCTAGCATGTTATGGGGGCAGATGTATAGCCTACGGGCTAGGCACTTAGTACCGAGGCATGTTATCGGTTGGATTAGCTCTCAAGAGCACTTGGCGTGTTATTAGTTGGATTAGCTCTTATGAGCGTTTGGCCTGTTTCGGTTGGACTACTTGTGTACTCGTATCTGTAAGGCATTCATCAGGTCGTAAATTATTGTATTATAACTTGTTTAATGAATTTGAATGGCATGACTACTACTTGATATTTTGAATTAACTTCGTAGTGGACATGTATGTTTTCCGAAAATTATTATTTGAGCTTTGAATTGAACTATGTAATTCACCGGTTTGCAATTTTTTATGACATGAAACATTAGTTGTTGAATTATGTTTGATTAAATTGTTATATTTACTTCTATAAGATTCATTGTTTCTGTCCATCGAACTTACTAAGCTTCAATAAGCTTACTTGTGTTACTTTCATTTTCTTGTAGATATCTTTTCGTGAGACGAGTGATCAGATCAGCAATCAAGTCACATTATCCATTTGATTTTGGTAGTTTTTGAACATTTATTTTGGATTAGATGGCATGTAATAGGTTGTTACGTCAACGACCTCATTTGATATGTGTGTATATAAGCATGTGCCTAGTTGATCTTTGGAATTATGTTTGTTTCGTAATGTGAAGATATTATATGGTTGCTAAGTGTGGTGATGAACATAAGTTTTTTAAATGTAGTTTGTAGTTTGGTTTTAGTAAGCTTAGCTAAGAATAACAATTGGTATAAGTTTGAATTTAACTTGGTAAATTAAGAGGTTGGATAATTGGCTCAAATAGGATAAGTATGTATGTTTGAATGGTTGAATGGTTGATGATTTATATAATTGTACATGTATGTATAATTGTGGTACCAATGAGGGTACATTGGTTAGGTACTTAAAATGGTGGATTTGACATGATTGAGTAGGTTTAATGATAATTTGAATAGGTCTAAGGGCTGGTTATTGGATTGCTTAGTGTCCAAGAAAGCTTGAAATGATAAACTTGATATTTAAGGTTCATTTAGCTGCACATGGTGTAGGACACGGGTTGCCATACGGCCATGCATCATACTCAGTTTGGTGCACAGTCTACGACATGACCGTGTGTATCAAGTCAGAGAATCACACTGTTTGGCACACGGTCCGTGACACGGCCGTGTGGTCTAAGTTAGTGAGTTACACAGTTTAAGACATGGGCTAGGACACGACTGTGTATCCCTTGTTTTTGAAATTTTTTCATATTTTCTTGAAATTTCCTAACTTGTTTCAAATTAGTCCTTATGGCTTTTAAGATTATTTCTTTAGTCCCTTAAGCTTGATTTAAGCCTCGTAAATGTAAGTTATTATTGCAATTCAATTACTATATAGTATTTGAGAAATTGTATTGTAATGATCATGATTTTACCTGTTTATTTCTATTAACTTGCTGTAGCATTCCCGTAACCCTATTTTGGCGATAGATATGGGTTAGAGGTGTTACAATGATTTGGGTTGGAATAATACAAGCAAATAGCAAGCTCAACGATATATTATTCATTGAACTAAAAAACCTTAAAATTGAAAATTGTTATGAACCTTTTAGTTGATGTGCAAAATCTGAAAAGTGATTCATAGAATTAAAGCAAAACCTAGGATATATATAATAAGAAAATAATTTAAATACATGATTATCATCATTTAGGAAAATAATAATATACTATCTAATTTTGAACCCGACATAAGAATATAATGAGAATTTTATGAAGTCATTTTAAAAGATAAAATTTAAATTTCAAAACAAATTCATTATATTTTATGAAATCTTTTTAAAATATAAATTTTAACATTTATTATTTTCTCGTACAAAATATGGATGTTTTGAATCATAATCTTTCTCTAAGTCATAGTTGTTCGAACCATATCAAGTTGGCCGATCAAATTAATTGGACCAGAAATCAATCGATATATTGTTTTGTTGAACAAAAAGGTTGAAATGGTTGGACTACGAATTGTTTTGAATGGAATGAATTGGGATAAAAATTAATTAAGCTAGCTGTTGAATAAGATTTTATAATTTTTAAATATTTTTTTAATTTTATAAAAAATATTAATTTATTGAATTAAAACTAGACTAATGGTAAAACTGATTAGACCAATTAAATTGAGTGCCAATAATTTAACCTACTCGATTACCGATTCAGGTCTTAAAACCATCCTCTAAACTACATAATAACCCTGAAACTTGAAATTGTGTGGCTTTGAACCAATCCTGTCATAACAGGTTATGCAATCAATTTCCACCTTAGGAATCAGATTACTAATAGGTATAAATTTCAAAATTATATAGGAATTTTGATTTAATGTTCAATTTGATATATAAACTTTAATTTAGTACAATTGTACACATGAATCTTTAATTGTGGTTCAAATGTATATATGAATCTTTAATTTTGATTCAATCATACACTTTTAAAGAAATAAATACATGAATTTATTTTTATATTAGATAAATATAGTTATTTTTATGCAATATATAACAATAAAATGTTATTATATCAATAATTGTGTCGATAACTTGTAAGAAGTGGATCAAATCAAAATTTTATATATAAAATTACACAAAATTAAAATTCATTATACAATTATTTATTAAACCAAAATTTATATATAATTTTGTTAATTTTAAAAAAGTTAAATGTTGACATGTTACCCATGTGATAATTCATGTGTATGCAACATTAGCAAAGTTAAAAAAAAAACATTAACTTTTACATTCATTCTAAGGTGATTTGACAAAAAAAAAACACAAGTTTAAAGGCTAAAAAGGCGAAAAATTAAATGGTGGGCTAAAATGACTCTTTTTTTTGGTAAATTGAAGGGTCAAATAAATCATTATACCTTAATTTAGTCTTGCTTTCTAATACAAGTATATTTTCCTTAATTAACTTTCGCTTCCAAGACATATCATTACCACATGCATGTGTCACGGGGCTAGAACTTAAGTTTCGTAAATAGCGTAATTTTAGGCAATTTCTTTGCTTAAAATACGCCTAAGTTAGTCTAATTCTCGAAAGATGAGAATTCTTACACAAATTCTCTATGGCACCAAAATATAGTAGAAGCAATTCAAAGCGAATGAGCAATGAAGAAGCTTGGAAAGCTACAAGAAAGCAATGCACACAAGGTGTTTTAGTAAATGCTCTCAAATATATTCTTCAACTCAAGAATGAAATACAATGGGATGATTACTAATTTTTCGTAATTTGATATGGGAAATTAGGCTTTCTTGGTATACTTAAGGAGCTTATTCTCAAGAAAAGAAGCTTCTTTTTCGTAGTTTTTCGTAAAATTTAGATTTTAAGTTAATAAGTGCAAATGCCTCATTTTTACTCATTTTGAGATCCAATTTGACCAATAGTGCCATTTGGGGCCCTAACATGTGGTTAAGTGATGTAGGGACGTGTTGGAGGTTGAAAATGACACCAAAAGAGAGGGTATCGCGATATCCAAATCTTGAAATCATAATATCTCCAACAGAGTTAAAAACTGGAGACCACCCTTTAGTGGTATAATGATATCCACCCTTCAAGAAGACCACCAAGTTTGAAACTCACTGGGGTATTACGATAACCTCTTCTTGGGTATCACGATATCATGATATCGATATCGTGAGGGGATAAAATTGGATAAAAGGATAATCTTTATCCACTCGATGCACCAATCACACAAGGCTCATATAGGGGCATTTTTGGCAACAAAAATTCATTAGTCATCAACCTGGAACAATCAATTTTTGCTGAGGAGAGTTATACACACATTATCTAAGTTTTAGCCTTAGTTTTTCTAGGTTTTCTATTAGTTTTCTACAACTTTTTTTTGTAGGGTTTATATTTTCTCTTCTCCTTTCTTAGTTTTAGAGTTTATTTTATTGCACTTTGTTCTTGTTCTTAGTGTTCTTGTAGCTAGTTAAGTTAGTTATCACTGTAGCCTAAGTTTATTTGTACTTTCAGTCTCTGTACTTGAGTGGTAATGATATTTCTAGCTTTAGTTTGATGTATTTTAGTTTCCTTTACTTTAAATCTATTAAAGTTTATTCCTTTTATGTTTATTGCTTTGAATGCTTCTCGTTTCATGTTCTTTAAGTTTTATTGCATAAAAATCTCAAATTTTTATATTTTTCTTAAGCATTACTTTAATGACTTCTTTGCTTTTCATTTCTATGGTTGTTAGTTGTATTTTCAGCATGAGTAGCTAAACCTTTCAGGGGGGTTGGTTAATGGAGATGTAGTGAGCTGATTTTTGGATGAAGGACCAAATTGTAATTAAATTGGATTAATTTGAATGAACCTAAAAACATAGGATTGATGTCCTTAAGGGAACATCTAAACAAGTAAGGCTGAGAGGTAATATTGTTGTGCATCAATTCATTAGTCCCATATTACCCGGTAAGATCGAGAGATAAACTAGAATAATTTGTCTAATAAAATTGAGCCAGATTAGTAATTTAATTGATTTAAGTCCCTCATTCAAATATCAGTGAACCACATCGAACTCAACCAACCACCGTTAGTCATTTATTGGTTAATTTTGTAATTTTTTACTCTTTACAATTTGGTCCCTAGAGTATCGTCTTTAATTTCCTTGCAACATTTTCTTGTTATGATTTGCCGTACTATAAAATTGTACCTGTAATGCCCTCGACCCAACCTAATTTACCAGATCCGAATCTCAGGTGTTACACCTTATACAGATGTAACTTACAATTTTTCTTTCTTATTTATCCATCTTTGTAAACGTCTATCTATGAGTATAACAGAATCTCTTATGGTGTACATTGTATAGTTACATATTGAATTTCTACTTGAATGACTTATGTGCAGACTTTGACACGCCATTTGTTTTCCTTTGTATGCATAATAGCCCAATCACGCGACTTCCTTGGCGTAACCCTAGCATCGTCCCTCAGCACAAATTCCTTTATAACCTGAACAAATAAAATTTTTTGTAAGTTCGTGAGAACTCAATGAGAAATTCCTTAAATACCTGATTCATTTACTCTACGTCACATATGTTATTTGCACACCCTTGGGTAGTTTTTGACCTTTCTTCCTTCTTTGGCGAGTACATTTGTAACACCCCCCTCAGCGAAGTCCTGAAAGTTTGAAATATAGTTAATAGGAATAAGGATTAAGAGGATAGTTTTAAGTTGTCCAATGATAGGATTGGATTAAGTATAAGTTTCTTTCAATGCGTGTTTGTAATGCCTTAGTCTGGCGTATTATGGAGGAGCGAAATTTATGGCTAAGTACGATGATTTGAAGAATAATAGTAAGAGTGTATAAATCTCTAGATTGGGCGTATAATTATATACAAAAATGATAAGCTAAGTAGTGTTCACCCAAAAAAGGCCATTCTAGCGTAGAGAGTAGGCGAACCAAGAGTGTTCTATTCATACGACCCTCTGTAGTAGGAAAGGTTAAGGAATTATAGGGAGGAATTGTAACACCCCTAACCTATCTCCGATACTGGATTGAGGTTACGGGATATTATGATAACTAACAAGACCTATAATAGAGTAACACAATTCAAAAATTAATTTAAATATCATAAATTAATAAACAATCATCATTCATAGCATGCATTCAAAATATTTAACACTTTTATAAATTAGTCCTTGGGTTTGCTAGATTAAGGTACAACGATTTCAAAAACATAAAAATAATTAAAAACAAGCTTGAATTACATACCATGCAATGTGAAAATAACTTGACTGAACCTTTGTGTTATTCAAACATGGAGTTTTGATGAAGAAAGTTGAAGAAAGTGAAAAATAAAATAATAAAATAACTATGTCTTTTGTTTTATGCTTAAATTCATGTATAAATTATTAAACATTATTTTATAACAATATTTTACACATAGTAACTAGCCATAATTATTCCACATGGTCAAATTGCCTCTTAAACCCTCTCATTAAGATTTTAAAGCCATTTAGCACATATATACTAATAGAGATTAACTTTTGTAACTTTTACGATTTAGTCATTTTTCTTTAATTAACTATCAAATTACCAAAATTTCCGGACCAAATTTCAATTTACCTATATAAAAATCCATAAATATTTAATAATTATATTTACAAGCTCGGTTTATAGAAACGAGATCCCAAAACCTCATTTTTCAAAACTATTTAACTTTAGGGACAACCACTTAAAGTTAACTATTCATTTAATTTGAAAAAATTATTAAACCAAAATCCAATAAAATATTATAATTGACTCGTAAATATTAAATAATAATAATTACAAACTTACTTGTTAGATTTGTGGTCCCGAAACTACTATTTCCAACATTACTGGAAAACGGGCTGTTACAACTCTCCCTCTTCAAAAATTTTGTCCTTGAAGTTTCTTACCTATGATAAGTTTGGTTACTGTAAACTTATAGATTTATTGGTATTCCAAATCAAATATGTCCCAACTAGCTTGTTCTCGCTAAATTCTGACCAGTATAACAAAGCTCTACATTTTTTTCGTGTGTAAAAAGCTTTAAATAATACTATTTTAATACAAGACTAATAGTTGCTATTATAAATGAACTCAACCAATTATAAACATTTTCCCAATTACCCTTGATCTCAATGATACAACACTGTAATATGTCTTCCAGAATCTGATTACCCGTTTCGACTGTCCATCTGCTTGCGTCATAACTTCATGAAGTTTACTCTGGAATTTAGAGGTGAATCTCAGATACATATAACTTAACTAGCTTTTTAAGCGAGTAATCTGTTCTAACTAGAACAAAGTGAGCCAATATCATCAATTTGATAATAACAATTTAGATCAAGTCCTTCTTTCTCATCATCAAGGGTAGTCCAAATACGAAATCCATTGTCACTCACTCCCATTCCCATTTAGAAATCAAAACAAACCGTAATAATTCAAATAGAATTTGATATTTAGTTTTGACCTATTGACATACCAGACATCTCGGTATAGACTTTGAACTTTCACAATTTATTCCTGACCACCAATAATTTTGTTTCAAGTCATTATATATTTTGTCTCTGCTTGGTTTAAATCAAATAGACACTTTTATGAACCTCGTGTAAGATGTCCCATACAGTTTCAGAATTGTTCAACACACATATTCGAATATTTTCTTTGCATATCACAAATTCTCTGAAGAATTAACAATTTAACTCTCAAATCTGTAATAATCAAACCAGTATAATTCAAGATCATATGAGTGAAGCATTATTGCAAATAATGAATTCCTCCCTGGACTTAGGCTGAATCAGTACCGAAGCTTCTGTCAATAAGATTTCCAATTGGTCAAAACTTTGTTGGCATTTACTTGACTAAACAAATTCAACGTTTTCCTGTAATAGCTTGGTTATTAGCGATATAACTACCAAGAGATTCTTAATAAATCGTCTTTCGAGAAGGAAGTACGAAAAACCCGATTCATCAGATTCATAAGCACTGCAAGGAATTAGTTAATCCAAAAAACATAACTAGAAACTAGTAGTGTCCGTAACAATTTCTGAATATTGTTTTTGACGTATCAACACTTTTAGCTCACAACTGATAGAAACCAAATCTGAGATCAATCTTCGAAAATACTGTGGCACCTTTCAACTGATCGAATAAATAAAAAATACAGGGTAGCAAATATTTATTCCTTATCACGACTTTATTCAAATTTCGATAATCTATACACAATCTTATCGACTCATCTTCTGTTTACAAACAGTACAGGTACGTCCTAAGGTGATACATTCAGTCAGATAAAACCTTTGTCGATTAATTATTGCAACTAAAATTTTAATTCTTTTAATTCTATTGGAGACATTTTGTACGAAGCAATCGAGATCGAAGCAGTCCCTGATATTAATTTTATAGCAAACTCATCTTCTAGCTTTGGCGGTAAACCCGACATTTTCTCCGAAAAAAAATCTATAAACTCGTAAACTGTTAGTACTTGAAAAACTTTAATTTTTGATACTTTGGAATCCATAGCATATGCATAAAAATCCATTACAGCCTTTTCGGATCAATTTCTACACAAATATCTCTAAAATCATATTCGAAACACAATCAGACTTATCAGATTCAACAGAAATTAATTCACCGCTCTAGCATCTCAATCAATCCATTTCCATCAACAATTCACTATAGCATTGTTAACAGTCAACCAATTCATTCTCAGTGTAACATCATATTCATTAAAAGGCAGTAAAATCAATTCAACAAGAAAGTCATAATCCTAAATTTTCAATGGACACTGTTTGCAAATCAGGTCGACTATCAATTGATTCAACCAGTAAACTCTTTTTTGTTACTAACATGGTGCATATATATAAATGTCTCAACTCAGAGTCAATTAATGCATATACTGTAACATCAAAGATAAAAAAGGTACTAATAATATCATCAAGAACTAAGGCCTCATCGCGCGTTCGTATCGTATAAGCTCTGGTGAGAGCTCGAGCTGTAGACCGAACCAGTATGTCTTTTGTTCTATTTCTACTGACTCTAGTCGTGTCTCAAATTCCTGGCTGTCTACCTCTCGTAGAAGTAATAGTAGGTCTTACATTCTGATTTCTATTCAAATCAGCTCAAAACATCAGCTTTTCTTATAATGATCTAGAGATTCGCAAATGAAATAGGACCCGTCATTTAATCTACATATCCTAAAATGATTCCATCCACAAAGGCTACATTCAAGTCTATTTACATATGTGACTCTACCCGCATTGGCTACTAAAGTCATTGGTGGTCTCACATTACTCTGTTTCATTTTATCTCACCCAAAAAACCCAAATGACATTGAAAATGACTACTCGGTTCTTTCATTTTTCTTTCTCAAGGAAGTAGAATACCTTTTGGGTACATTTCAGTTATTGAAGTCTCAAACTCTTGTCTCGCTCTATTTCTTGTGATAACAAATTTCTTCCATTTTCTGAGCCCGATAAAAAAAATTACAGAATCATGCAATTTCATTGCTCTCAAAAGAACTTTAATCTCATTATTCAATCCATCTTTGAAACGAATACACAATTCTTCTTCAGTCGGTACAATCTTAAGAGTATATTTATTGAGCTGAACAAACTCTCGCTCGTATTCCGCAACTGATTTGTTTCCCAACTTCAACTCAAGAACTTCATTTTTCTTCTTGTCTAAATATGGTTTGCTAACATATTTCTTTTAGAATTCAATTCGAAAGAAATCCTAGTTAACCCATTCTTTTGATACCACGGTAGTTAAAGTCGACCACCAGTGAAGAGCTTCTTCTTTTAACAACGATGCTGTGCATCTCAAATAATCCTTGGTAGGACACAACATTTCATCCAAAACTCTCTTTGTGTTTTGTAACCAGTATTCGAATCTGGCCAAATCATCACCCACTTTACTGCTAAACTCTTCGACTGCACATAATCGAACTTTATCAACAGGAAACCTGTGAATATTCTATTGTATAGGGTTGTGAGGATGAGGGGCTGGAGGTCAATGAGCCACGGGATTAACTCTTATATATGCGTTAAACATATCATTCATTTTATTAAAAAAGGTACAGTGAGCCCCTTCTCTAGACTTTTGAAATTCGAGCACATTATGAGCATCCCCTAGATCGATGGCTAGAACATAACTCTATATTTTGTTAAAATCTACTTGACTGATTGAGAGTCATCACATTATTGCAGGTTATAAAGTGGCATGTATTTCTAGACTCAGTACATGCTACGTTTAGTCCTAGAATTGACTAAATCGTAGCTCTAATACCACTAAATGTAACACCCCTGACCCATCTCCATTTCTGGATTAAGGTTACGGGATATTACGACAGCTAACATGACTAATAATACAATAACACAATTCAAAAATTAATTTAAACATAACAAATTAATAAAAAAATCATCATTCATAGCATACATTAAAAATATTTATCGATTTTACAAATTAGTCCCTGAGTTAGCTGGAGTAAGCTACAACAATCTCAAAAACATAAAAATTAATAAAAACGGGCTTGAATTACATACCTTGCAAGGTGAAAATAACTTGACCAAACCTTTGTGTTCTTCAACCATGGAGTTTCGATGAAGAAGGTTGAAGAAAATGAAAAAAATAAAACAATAAAATATTTGTCTTTTGTTTTATGCTTAAATTCATGTTTAAATTATTAAACATTATTTTATTACATTATTTTACACCTAATATGCATAGTAATCGGCCATAATAATTCCACATGGTCAAATTACCTCTTTAAAATCTCCAATTAAGATTTTAAAGCCATGTAGCACATATAAACTAATAGCAATTAACTTTTACAACTTTTACGATTTAGTCCTTTTCTTTAATTAACTATCAAATCACCAAAATTTTTAGGCCAAATTTCAATTTACCTATACAAAATTCATAAATATTTAATAATAATATTTATGGGCTTTGTTTATGGAAATAAGATCCCAAAACCTTATTTTTCAAAACTACTTGACTTTAGGGACAACCACCTGAACTTAACTATTCGTTCAATTTGAAAAAATTATTAAACCAAAATCCAATATAATATTATAATTACAAACGCACTTGTTGGATTTATGGTCCTGAAACCATTATTTCTGACAACACTGAAAAAAAACACTATTACATGAATGATTGATTAGGTAGTAGTAATCGCCTAAATGTACTTTTCGATGTATAGAACAGGCGGACTCTGATATGGAAGTATGTAGAAAAAGATTTCCTAGTCAGGTTAGGAGGATAAGTGAAACGATAAAGGATGGTTATGGGTATGAGGCCACGCCAGAAGGCATAATACCTCCAGTGATCAATGTAGTCTCGTACTTGTTGAATTGTGAGGAAAGCTGGTTGGAAACTAACCAAATGTGAATTAGAAGAGTCAAAGGCTAAAGGAGTATCAGTTAAGACTCTTAGACGTGGCAGATTTTGATAAGCCGCTCAGTTTGGATGTGACCTTTACCAAGTCCCCATGAAAACTTGAGTTAAGTTGAAAGGACACTCAGGTTAAGTTAAGGTTGTTGTCTCCATTCTTAAGGACAGAAGGGCTAAGCAGATGGGGGATGCCTCCCAAAAAGACAAGTCTAAAACTCTGGTTTTCTACTAAGTAAGCTCCCTCCCAACAAGCTATGTTTCATGACTCTATATACTAAGGAAACGCAGATTTGTAAGTATACGTGAAGAAGTAAGGCTCAGTGATATGTTTGAGTTAAAGTAGAGGTGAAAGGTTACTTGAATGAGTTCTAAAAAAGTGTCTCTATTTGGCGAGACGAGGAGGCCATAGTATCTGGTTGGATGAAAGATCTAGAGCTTAATTAGTTGCTTTCAAGAAAAAAGGGCTAGATTTGAAGTTTAAGCTATTTTTGAGGTTATAAGGTGAGTCCCTAAGCCGAATTTTACAAATGTATTATGTATGTTAGTACTCTCTGTAATAATGAGCTAATAATGCATGATGTGATGATTCTGTGAGAAAGGTAGAAATAGTGAAATTACATGAATGATTCATATGAAATATGGATATGATTTCTTAGGTTAATGGTTAATATGTCGGAATGTGTAATGTGTGTGCAAGTGTTCTAGTGACATGAACAAGTCTGTTGTGAAAGAGTCTGGTAAACATAAGTCTGTATGAAGTATCTCTGTCTTTCTCTGGAGTCGTCTAAAGGGGTTCGTCGGGACTAAAAACACGAATCTCTGATAAGAACAAGTCCATGGTCATGGCACTCTGAAGATCATTTAGTGTAAGGTCTTGGTTAGGCCATGACATCATATGGAATAAGTAAAGGACGATTGGGTGGGTACCAGCGATGAGGGGTAAACCTCATGATGATGAGTATAGACGAATCCCTATCGTTAGAAAGACCAATTTCCATATAAATGAGCCTTTGTAGCTATCTCTGAAAGGATGCCTTTGTGGCTATTTAAGGTAAAAGTGAGTCTTTATAGCTAACTTTGTTAAAGAAATGCCTTTGTGGTAGATCTCTGATAAGGAATACCTTTTTGGTAATTTGTAAGGAGATGCCCTTGTGGCGCAACCTAAAGAAGTGCCTTTATGGCAGTTTTTGTAAGAAAGCCTTTGCGAAAATATTTGTTATAAGAAAGCTTGGTGGCAAACTCTGCTAAAAAAGAATACCTTTGTGGTGGAATCTAAAGAACGATGCTTATGATAACCATCTAAAGACAACGTCTTTGCGCGGACACCGAATGAATGGTAAACTCCGTATAGTTACAAGGGATAGATAAAAGGGTTAGTGTGAGTCAGAGTACATGGCAAAGTAAAGATACGAGTTAAGAGTAAGAATAAAAAGTGTAATAAAGTAAGGAAGACATAACAAATTCTAATATAAGTTTTGGGCACAGTCTTTCCCGCCCAAAGATAATGATAAGACTAGTGAGTATGGAATAAGTTATTAAGTTTGATAATAAGGTAAGTGAAGAGGTTAAAGATGATGTAAAGGTAAGATTTAAGAAAAGAGATAGAAAGTAAAGACATGTTAAGTATAGTACGCCCAAGAAAGGGGAAATGATTCTGAAGAAAGAAAGATGGTAGCCTTAGTATTGTACCTGTCAAAGAAGGAAGAAAGGTCAAGAAATACCCAAGGATGTGTAATATATCTTGTGCAACGAAAAATGATTGAAAAAGTAATTTTAAGGTTTAGCTCACTATATTCTTACGAACTTACAAAAGTTGTTTATGTTTTCAGGTCTGTACAGGAATGTACGCTGAGAGATAATGCTAGGGCTATGCCAAGAAAGCGACACGCTGGGATGTTATGTATACAGAGGGAAACAAGTGGCGTGTCAAATTATACACATAAGTTATTTGAGTAGACATCCAATATGATTATAGCTAATGTAATGCGTTTAAATAGATAAGTAGCACTTCAAGTTGTACACTTTAGACTAAGAAAGAAAGTAGGAAAGTCTAATGCTTTATTGAGTTGTAAATGTAACCATATAATATACGCCATAAAAGATTTTGTTACTCTCACAAAGAGACATTTACATCAATGAATAAAAGAAAAAGAGGAATCTGGTAGATTGGGTTGAGTTTTAAATGTAACCATAAAATATACGCCATAAAAGATTCGTAAGATGGACATAACACCTGAGTTCGAATCCGATAGATTCGTTTGAGTTGAGGTTTTTACAATAGTATTGAGGCTAACATTTTTCTTTCTTCAGAACCCTTTCCCCTCTCTTGAACGTACTATACTTAACATCTCTTTACTTTCTATATCCTTTCTTAAATCTTACCTTATTATCAGACTTAATATCATTTTCCATACTTACTAGTCTTATCATTTTCTTCGGGTGGGGTAGACTATGCCCAGTAATTAAATTAGAATTTACACAGATTTTACTTCAGTGCACTCTCTATACATACTTTCAACACATAACCTTGCCTCGCTGCGTACTCTTATGCACACTATCCTAATCCCTTGTAACTATACGAGGTCCGCCATTCATTCGGTGTTCACCCAAAGGCATTGTCTTCAGATGGTCATCATGAGAACTGTTCTTCAGATTACGCCACGAAGGCGTTCCTTTCTAAAGATAACCACAAAGGCGTCCTTTGATAGAGATTTCCACAAAGGCTTCCTTTTAACAGAGATCACTATAATGCTTGATTTGTGCAAGTGTACATAGTCATTATCAACTAATAAGTAAATGAGTTATCGTCTCCATAGAGGCTGTGTATGTTAATCAATATTTTGCAAGATTAATGTTAACAATATGGTGATAAAACATAATATTTTGAGTAATGATGATTAAGCTATCTAAACGCAGTATGATCCCTAATGCAATTTAATCTAAATGCCAAGTATGAAATGAGATGTATGAAATGAATTTAACGGCAAAGACACAAAAGTCAACAATCAATAACATGAATAGGCTAGGATAATTACATCTTTCAACTTAGTTCAATTTTCTCATGTTCAACAATGTTCAGAAAATATTTCATGGCAACTTGATCTTTAATGAGATTTGAAACCAAATTAAGTCTTCTCGGAATCTTTTACTTAGTAAAACATGTATTTTACTGATCATATTAAACTAAGGGTTTCTTAGAATTCATGTGAAGTAACAGGGACGGGTCAGGTTTGAAACAGTTTAATCACATAAATCTAAAAACTATGCAAGATAATAGAGCTCGTCAAAGTTATTATGAACCTTCAATTTTGTCGGGTCAAGATCTAAATTAAGCATGCACATTTCAATTATTGCGTCCACTAGCCGTCGTCTGGTCAAGATCGCTCAGCTAATTCTAATGCATCAAATAACGTATGAATGAAATACATACTCTAGTTTAATTGAAAATATGATCAACTGAGGCACAAACACTATAAAAATTATTTAAACAAACTTCATTGAATCAATGCAATCATCCTTGCTAAACAGATTTAAGCTACCATTGTTGAAAACAAGATAACAAAGCACATTGCAAACATGAGTAAAATAAAAATAATAAAGTAAAGGAAGAATAAACACTGTCGAAGGGAAATGGGAAATGGGAAATGGGAAATGGGATTGGAGGAGAACATCTTCATTGAATCAATGTTTTGCTGGCTAAGGGAAATGGGACGCTATGTGTGGGAATGAAGAGAGGAAATGAAAGAATAGATGAATAAGGGATGTAGGGATGATTAAGGAATGAAGGAATGGGAGATAGTTATACTTGAAGTAGATGGTAGAGTTTACTAAAAATAGGGATTGGAATCCCTCCATTTTCTCCATTTCTTGGCCAGCCACTTATAGTGGAAGTAGGTGGATGGTGCTTGCTTGATTTGAGCATAGAATCAAGCTAAATTTAGGCATGGGTTGGACGGTTTCAAGGGAAATATTTGTGTGCTAATTTCTAATGATTCTCCAAGTGTAAGGGACCTCCAAATAATTACCCTAAAAGATATTTTTGGGCAGCCAACATGCTTGTGCCGAATTTGGGCTTGATTCCCCCTTGTTGGAAGATTTCATGACTCGTTAAGCTTGTTAGACTTGTCCATCATGTATCATCTTTTTTTACTAGGTCAAAGTAACACATTGATGACCCATTTAGCATGGTTTTGTCATCCAACATAGGAAATAAATAGCTCATGTTCATGCAACTTTATAATCAACTCCATATTATATCATCTCCATGATTCCCTGCATAATAAAATATAACACATTAATAATTAACATGAAATAATTTAAATTATGCACAAATTTAATACAATAAAGCTTATATTTGCATTTTTTTTATAAATTCATGCCCATCATCGAAATATAAACAAAATCCACTTAATTAATTAACAAATACTCGAGATTAATTAGTATTACTATTAAGTAAAAAGGTGGTAAAAGTGACTAGAAAAACCTTATATAATTTAGAGTTTACACACCCCAAACTTAATCCATTGCTCATCTCGAATAATGTTTCATATAAAGCACAAGTTTTGCTAAGGCAAATTTTTGCAATAAGTTTAAGTAGCATCAATCTTTGCACAAAATCATTCATCAAGAAAATCATGCTCACAAACTCTTTTTATTGATAAGTCACTCATATGTAAACATTATTTCAAAATTTTGTTCTAAGTGCGGAAAAATGCTAACATAAGTCATAGAGTGCATGCTTTTCAAGATCATACATAACATTCACCATTCGATCAAAGTTTCCTTATCCATCAAACAAAGCAATCACAAGGTCTAATTTAATGGTCCTCATATGTTAAACTTAGCAATTTAATGGTCCTCATAGGTATTTTATAAGGTTGTAATGGGGTATGCCTTAAGGTAGGGATAAAGAGAAGTGAATTTTTAGCTTCAATAATCTTAACCCTATTTTTGCCTTGGATCAATTCGAGGTACATCCTTCCAGCTAATGTGTTTTACCCCTCTAGCTTATTTTTGAAGCATATGCCCATCAATCTTTCTCAATACTTTGAGTATTTATTTATTTATCTTTTTTTTCTTAACATTTGAGTAAAGCTTTTCTTTAAACATGCGAAGAACATGTACATTTTTTTTCAAATTTTCCCTCGATCTTTGTTCAGCAAGACACGTATAGTTAAGATAGGTGGAAAAATAAGATAAATTTTAAAAAGATGGTAGCATGGCTTATAATATAAGTAAATAGCAATAAAGTAGGCTTTAAGGCTCAAATTAAGGTTTCAAGGGTCAAAATTTATATGGTAGACTTGAAAGGCTCAAACGATCCAAAGAAAATGTGTCAAAATCATGTTTAGATTCTTATGCCTCCTAGGATTTCGCCTTAAGAAAGTTACTAAGTCAATTCTAAGAACTTAAACCTTCATGCATGTCTGTTTCTAAGAGAGTTTGATTTTCATGGAAAACGACTATATAAGATTTCATAACATGCAAGCATTCCATAACTCAAGAAACATAAAAAAACTTAGATAAAATCAGAAATCATGTTCACATTTAAACTAACTTATGAACAAAAATCTTCTCTGAACATCATTTTATTTTAACATACTTATATGAAAAGTTTGAAACATACTTCAAAATTTTAAAAATTTATGCAAATATTGCCTTACCTCCCTTTAAAAAGAAGTAATGTCTTTATTGAGAAAACAAAGTAATGAATGAAAACTGAATACCAGGTAGGGTTGTAACAAAGAGAGGTGAGTCATGAAGACTACTTAAGTACCAAGTCTTTCTCAACAATCCATCCTAGACATGTTCATTCCCATTACATCACTTTGCTTTTTTATAATGAAGAGGCATTGAGCTTATTTTATTCATGCTTGAAATATCTTATTTATTGTTTGAAAGAAAAATACTAACTAAGTAATAAAAATAAACACCTAAAATAAATACTAAGGATAAGAAATTTCCCCCCTTTTTTTATGTGCGTCATCCTCCACGACTTTTTCCTTTTCCCTTCTTTTGTCGCACTTAATTTCACAATCTCCTCTTACCATGTCTCAAATATATGATCTAGGAACTCAGGAGCAAAAGTGTTAGAGATACTCTTTAAAGTATTTCATAAGGTATCATCTCTAATTTTTGTATATCTTCAGTAACCTTATTGTTAGTTGTGCATGAATTTCCACATATCCATCATAGTTGAGAATTTCGATTTCTTCATAGTGTTTGAAGAAGATGACATTGGAATGGTCAATTCAGGATTAAAACTCAGCTCCACTAGTTCAGCAGCATTTGGGTCCACACTTAGCTCAGGGCTGTTTGGTTCCTCTTCAGTTTCTGCTTCTTCTTTGCATTTGTTGAGTTAGATTTTGGCTCAGATTTGGTTGATGACCCATCTGATTCTGGTTCGTTTAGCTCATTTGGTTCAACTTGGTTCAATAACCCAATATTCTCCACTAACTAATCAATAACCTAATATTCTCTACTAACCTTTCAATTAAGGAATGATTGGTTGATTTAAGCATAGAATCACGCTAAATTTAGGCATAGGTTGGATAGTTTCAAAGGCAATGTTTGTGTGTTTATTTCCAATGATTCTCCAAATGTAGGGACCTCCAAATAATTGTCCCAAAAGAGATTTTTGGGCAGCCAACATGCTTGTGATGAATTTTGGCTTGATTCCCTCTTGTTGGACGGTTTTATCACCCACTAAGCTTGTCAGACTTGTCAAGCATGTATCATCTTTTTTTATTAGGTCAAAGTAACACCTTGATGAGCCATTTAGCATGGTTTTGCCATCCAACATAGGAAATAAATAGCTCATGTTCATGTAAATTTATAATAAGCTCCATATTATATCATCTCCATGGTTCCCTGCATAATAAAATATAACACATTAATAATTAACATGAAATAATTTATATTATGCACAAAATTAATACAATAAAGCTTATATTTGCATTTTTATAAATTCATGCCTATTATCGAAATATAAAAAAATGCACTTAATTAATTACAAATACTCAAGATTAGTACTATTATTAAGTAAAAAGTGGTAAAAATGACTAGAAAAACCCTATATAATTTAGAGTTTACAATCGCCACAAATGTAATACCCCCTACCCGTATTCGTCACCGAAATAGAGTATGAGGCATTACCAGATTTTACCGAATTTTTTTTTAAGATAGATTTATCATATTCATAAGATAATTTCATCACATACCAAAACCAAATTTTGTTAGCCATACCAATGGCTAACCGTACATTCATTTCACATTAACATCTAATTTACTAGCTTATGCATGCCATTGATTTCCAAAATAAAGTTCCTTTATGTACCGAGATCTCGAGATTGATAGTGTGATGTGTCTCCGACCAAATCCGACCTCCGAGCTCTTAACTCTACAAACAGGGGAAAAAGAAACAGGGTAACCACTTTGTGCTTAGTAAGTTCATGCAACAGGAATTATACTTACCATACTTATACATCCATCATTTAATAACACAAGCACACATCCAATTCACATAAACATATACCTATCACATACAAACTCAACCTCATACAAATTCATTACAAAGATAAATGATTGATGAGCTCATCAATTCCATGATTTCCATTTCCTTGTTATTTTTCCATATTTATCCGTTGAACTACTTGGAATTTCGATGGATATTCAGGGTACACCTAAGTGTACAAACCGGTCCGTCAATTCATATTCATGTGCTCACATTTCCATTTCAGAGAGCACACTCCATGAACCTCATCCTTACAGTGGATTACCGGTCGAGCTAAATCTCAGAATATAAACTCACGAGTATTGTCAGATTACCACCAAAGCTAAATCTCGCAACGACAATTACTCTAATGAGCTTGGATCCAATTACTACCAAAGCTAAATTCAGACCTAATTCGGATTACCCGTCCGGCTAAATCCATTTTCCACATATTCTTCGGGAGGGCTATATCAGGATAGGATCACCCGTCCGGGCTAGATCCTTTTTACCGTCAATTCCTTTTCAGAGATCCATCGAACTTTCCTTTCATTCAACCGGGATTTATTTCCTCTTTTCATCAAGTATATCAATACTTCATCAATTATCATACAATAAACATCCAACTCATATTCACATCAATAACAAACATTTCAAGCATTTATAAATATAATTCAAGTTACACGAACTTACCTCGACACTTGTTCGTAAACAAAAATCTACTAATCCCGAACTTTTTCTTTTCCTCGATCTTGCTTCATATTTGAATTTTCCGGATCTAAATAAATAAATTTAATCATTAATCTAATACATTTCATGTTCATATGTAGCTTTCTCTACAATTCCATTATTATTTATAGTGCAGTCAAAGCCGCCTCACTGAGTCACAGTCACTAAATTATTTATATCTTGACCTACGGAACTCCAAATTAAGATAAGTTAATTTTCCCTGAAACTAGACTCACATATATTCTTACCATAAAAATTTCAGAATTTTTGGTTTAGCCAATAAGTACATTTTATTCTTTAAAGTTCCCCCTATTTCACTGTATGACAGTTCTGACCCCTCTTCACTAAAAATTAATTATCTCACTGTAAAGAATTAGGATGATGCTTCCCTTTATTTCTTCAGAAAATAGACTCATTAAGGATTCTAACCATATAAATTATAACTCATAATAATTTTTATACAGTTTTTAATGATTTTCCAAAGTCAGAACAGGGGAACCCGAATTCATTCTGACCTTATCTCACAAAATCTATTATATCTCATGATTTACAATTCCATTGCTTACACCGTTTCTTTTATAAGAAACTAGACTCAATAAGCTTTAATTTCATATTTTATTCATCCTCTAATTATATCTATACAATTTTTGGTGATTTTTCAAAGTTAGAGTACTGCTGCTGTCCAAAACTGTTTTAGTGCATGGTGTTAATTACCATTTTTCCCTTAAACTTTCAACAATGATAATTTCGTCCCTGCTCAATTAACCTCTCAATTGAGCTAATTTTTCTCAATCAACACTTTATTATATCACTTTAAACTACCTTATAACCTTTGGAAATCAGAATTTCAGCACTAAACTTTAATTCCAAACTTTTTCACAATTAGGTCCTACAAATCAATTTCTATTGGAATTACCTAATAAAATCATCTCATAAACAAATTAAAGCATCAATTTCATCCTATTTCCTCATAAAATTCCAGGACATATTCATATCAACTTTCAATATCATTCACAAAATCAAAAACTAATAGTAATAGGACCTAGTTGTAAAAGTCTTAGAAACACAAAAATTACAAGAAAAAGGCAAGAATTAACTCACTTGGTGCAAAAATTATGAAAAACCAGCTTGAAGAAACCCTTAGGACGTTTTTGGCTGATGAGAGTGCAGAAAATGTGAAGAGAATTCTAGATATTCCAATTTGGTCCCATTTTTATATTAGTGAAATTTGTTATTTTCCCATTTTACCCTTATTTCATCAATTCTCCTGATTTTTCTCAGCTTATGCCGCCCAAAATATCTCATTTTGGGGTTATTTTCAATTTATGTCCCTCCTCATTTCACAATTGAGCTATTTAATCCCTCTAGTAACTTTTACACCTTTTTCAATTTTGTCCTTTTTACTTAATTGACTACCCAAACATTAAAATTTTCTAACGAAATTTTAATACCATATTACTAACACTTCATAAATATTTATAAAAATATTTTTACTCGGTTTTACGAGATCAAGTCTCGATATCTTATTTTACCTAATTTCTTCAATAATTTCTTTTTCTAACTAACCGCTTAATCAAGAAATTTTTCTATCGATATTTTCATACGATTTTTCCTATCATATCAATATTCATGCAAAAATATTAAAATAAATTTCTCTTTAAATTGGATTTGTGGTTACGAAACCACTATTCCGATAATTTTGAATTTGGGCCATTACAACAAAGGCTTCCTTTTAACAGAGATAGCCATAAAGGCTTCCTTTTAACATAGATCGACACAAAGGCTTTCTTTTAACGAAGATAGCCACAAAGGCTTCCTTTTAACAAAGATAGCCACAAAGGCTTCGATACGAAAACTGCCACAAAGACACTTCTTTAAACTTTGCCACAAAGGCGTCTCCTTATAGATTACCACAAAGGTATTCTTTATCAGAGATTTTCCACAAAGACATTTCATTAATAGAAACAACCACAAAAGCTCACTTTTATGGAAATTGGTGTTTTTGATGATAGGGATTCACCTAAACTCATCATCATGAGGTTTGCCCCTCACCGTCTGGTACTCACCCAATCGTCCTTTAAATATTTCTCATATGATGCCATGGCCCAACCATGGTCTTACATTATATGGTCTTTAGAGTGCCATGGACTTTTCCTTTTAGAGATTGGTGTTTTTAGTCCTAACTGACCCTTTTAGATGACTCTGGATATAGGCATAGTGTAACACTCCTAACCCGTCTTCGTCGTCGAATTAGGGTTACAGAGCATTATTGTACAACCAAAAACATTTAAACATTTTATCATTTATTAATTCACTCACATCATAAACCATTCCTACACATGCATACTATCCTTAAATTGAGCCCTCGAGGCCCTAAAAATAACTTAGAAACAGTTCGGGACCAATTTGAAACAATTTTGAAAGTTTATGAAAAATATGAAATATTTGCAAAATAGGGATCACACGGCCGTGTGCTCACACAGCTGAGACACACGCCCGTGTCTCAGGCCGTGTAACATTCAAACTAGGGACATATGGTTGTGTCCTCACCATGTAACTCTCTGAGTTGCCCTACATGCCTGTGCACCAGGCCGTGCGTTAGACCATGTAACTCACTCACTTGCACCCTAATGAAATCATCAGATGACACAAAACCGTGTCACTAGGCCATGTGTCTCACACAGCTGAGTCACACGCTCATGTCTCAGGCCGTGTGGACCCAAATTTACCTAAAATCAAGCCATTTCATAACCTAACCATGCATGAACATTTAACTCATTTGTGCACACTTAAAAGGGAGCCTAAACAACATCCAAACATATATCAAAATGCCACTTCAAGACCCTACATCAACCAACCAATATGCCATTTAAAGGCACGACAATTATAACAACGTAACATTTTCCAAAACATGTGAATATTACCTAATTCCTTGCTTAAAGAATTCATTCTATTATGTGCCTAAAACACAAAATAATTTACCATTTCCAAGTCAACATCTTGTACCAATATGCAATACACATCAATTAGCAAAAAGTGACTAAAAGGACTTGCCTAAACAAGCATTATAAGTTTATCAACCATTCTTAAACATCAAAGCACAAACATACCAAATTACTATTTACATATTCATCGAAGCACCATTATAAATCACCTTATGCATGTTAATATTGCCATTCCCAAATATAATAACCAAGTTCAAATATGAACTAAAACTTGTCACAAGTATCCATTTTCAAACCATCATCAACATGCCAAGATATCCATATAAAAAATGCTTTAAAGTAACCAAAATCACATAACTTGGGAAGGCTTCAAGGTCTATCAAACCAACAAAAGCTTTCCAAAGCTTATACATACCAAAACACCATTAACACATGCACCATAATACCATTACAAATCACCCTATACATGCTATTAAAAACCTTAGCCAAATTAGTCAAAAACTACCAAATTATCTACTGGATTGTGTGATAGATCTTTGACAAACTTCCAACCGATTGAGGTTCTAATAATCTGTAAAGCAAAGGAAAAATAGCTACGTAAGCAATGAATGCTTAGTGAGTTTGTTTAAATTTTAAGCATAATATACCATTTCAATAATGAACTTTATAGAATAAGTATAAACCTTTACCAATGCCATAAGATTAATAAAGCATATATAACACCATCAAACTTATAAGTTAGCATACTTGTTCATGATACATACGAAATCAACCATATATATATAAACATAAAATTTAATTCATCATTGTTACTATATGATCATGTTTCATTCCAATAGACAACATCATCAAATCACAAATTAGTGCACTTGTCCGTAGTATAAATGAGTTCATCAATAGCGTAAGTAGATTTGCCATATATAAATATATCATTATTTTTATCAATCATTTTTATAACATCATGTTACATCTCAATAGTGAACTTCCCGTTTCATTCTCTTTTCTTACTCGTTAAACCATCTAGAATTACATCGGATACTTGGGAAAGCTCACACGAAGTGTGCCTTTACATATAACCGTAACTTTTCCTTTACATCAATGCTAAGACGAGCTGTGAAATGGGCCTACTCACATAAGCTGTGGGTCGGAATGTAAGCTACACGATGCTGCTTATACGAGCTATGGAGAATTCGCAACAAGTGCAGGACCTCAGCCATCGGTTAGACATTCAAGACCAGCACCGGAAACATGAAATCCCTAATGACATATCATTTTTATCCTAAGAATTCCTAAAGTTCAACCGAGACTCAATATCCGTCAATTTGTCATAATGTAGTTATTTTCACATATATATTGATTCATTTACATTAAAAGCAACATAGTAAATATTTAATTTACATAAAATTATAATGATTACAGTTCATACGAACTTACCTGACTAAATTGCAGCAATTGACTAAGTACAGGGGCTATTTGGTAATTTTCTCTACTCCTCGATTTTCCACTCGTTCTTAATCTAAAATAATAATTCCATTCAATTTAATAATTTTAATAGAAAAATCAATTCTTTTTATGCAATTAAGTCCTTTTTAACATTCTACAAAATTGCCCTCAACATTTTACTTTTATTCAATTTAGTCCCTAAGCCCAAAACATGCAAATTAACCATTTTTATTAAATTTTATGTTTAGATGAATTATTTGGAACCCTAATACAGCCCATATTTGCTGTTATTTTACATCAAGCCCTTATACTTTTACTAATTTCACGTTTTAGTCCTTAAACATTAAAATTACAAAAAATTACTTTACAAATAGTCTTATCTAGCAACCAAGCTTAAGATTCTACTATAAAATTTCAAGAACATCTCAAATTCATTAATGACACATTCCATAAAATTTGACAATTTTACAAATTGACCCCGAGCTAGCTAGATTAAGCTAAAACGGGATTAAAACACATACCATGCATCAAAAATCAGCTTGGCCGAATGTTAACTCAACAACGGATTCTTTCATGTTTTATTGTTTCAGGTGGAGAAGAAGAGAAGAAAAAGATAGCTTTTGGTTTATTTATTTTATTAATCAAATTACCTTTTTACCTTTCAAATTTTAATTTAAAAATTAACAAAACATGTCCATAATTGTCCACTATCAATATGCATGGTATATTTACCATTTAAGTCTATTAATTCTCCTTTTCATAACTATCTCGACCCATTTAATTAATAGAAATTAATTTTTGTAGCTTTTACAATTTAGTCCTTTTAATTAATTAACTATCTAAACATTAAAATTTCTTAAAAAACTTTGATACAACCTTAATAACATTCCGTAAATATTTAATAAAATATTTACGGATCAATTTATAGAAATGAGGTCTCGATACCTCATTCTCTAAAACCACTTGACTTTAAGGTTATACCACTTGAACCTAATTATTTATCCAAATAACATAAATTGCCAATTTACAATTTATTATAATACCATATTTGACTCATAAATATTAAATAATAACATTTATGAACTTACTCATCGAATTTGTGGCTCTGAAACCACTATTTCTGACACCATTGACAAACAGGCTGTTACACATAGACAATTCATGCAGACTCATACTTGACAGACTATTTCACAAGAAAACTTGTTCATATGCTCAAAACACACATTGACACACTTCAGACACACTAACCATTGACCATAGAGATCATATCAATATTCCATACGAATCATTCATGCAAGTTCATCAAACATACATTTCTCATAGAATCATCATATCATGCATTTGCAGCTTACTTTCACAGAAGGTTCTAACATGCATAATACATTTGCAAGAGTTGGCTTAGAGACTCACCTGACTTGCATCTTTAACAACTCTAAACACGAAATTGGGGCTTCAATCGAGTAGATCAGTAGCCCATAATTGACAAAACCTGTGAACTCATCAAGATCTGTATACTTAACTCATTTTCTTTCACTTTGAATATAAAAATCTATAAATAAGACTTTACCCTACTTACTTTACCCAGCTAAACCGAGCTGCTCCTTAACAACTTAGTATGTAAGGTTGTACATCTTACCTTAACAAGGGGAATCTTACAACCTAGATCCATATCTTAAACTGAGCTTGAAGGATAAGAGGAATTCTCTTTATTTCTCCTATTTTTATAAACAAAGGTTACTTCCTGAAGAAGTAAGAGAAAGGTTCCCTATTTCTTACTCGGGGTTACCTTGATATTTTACCTTTGTCCCTATACAAACATAGATTACTTATTGGCGATGACCCTATTATCTGAGTTTCCTTAATACCTTGCTAGACTTCTTTTTCCAAATGGTTACTTCCTTTCTAAGGCAGTTTCTTGCCATAGTTCAATATTGGTTACGCGCCCACTTAACACGCCAAGAGCATCAGTAGGGCGGTCAACATTTCACCCTTT
The DNA here is from genome assembly GCF_025698545.1 of Gossypium raimondii. Classification (NCBI taxonomy): domain Eukaryota; kingdom Viridiplantae; phylum Streptophyta; class Magnoliopsida; order Malvales; family Malvaceae; genus Gossypium; species Gossypium raimondii. The sequence continues at coordinate 32,635,423 of NC_068572.1, read as the reverse complement.
AAAGTAACACTTAGTTTACTTATTAAGTTCAGAGCTCGCTCAAATACCAGGTGTTTCTCAACTTTTAAGGAAATCTTATTCGAACATCGTGGTTTCAGACTTAGTTTAGAGGAGCACCTTTCTTCTAGTCCTATTATCTCAAGAAAATGAAGAGAGAAGATATTTTCTTCTTAACCTATCTTAAACACGTAACTCAACCTAAGTCTTTATTGGAACTTGTTAAACGCCACATCAGTTATTCAAATATATAATTTCCAAGAAAACTAATTGAGTACCTACCTTTGGTCTTTAACTATCTTGATCCTTATTTGGTTGGTTCCTGACTATGGTTTCTTCCATCTTGACTAGCTCAAAACCAACCTTATAGGATACTCTAAACTACTAATGTAAACTCACATCATAAATATCATTTCCCTTATCCATAATTGAGTTGCCCACTCTACATGCCATCAAATCTTTCAGACGAATCTTTCCTTGCAAGACACACTTCTTGATCACTATGGGCCAACCTAGTGTTTTCTAACATTAAGACGTCACAAGAGTCCTCAAAGGGTTCTTATACATAGTCTAGTTCTAACACTATACATATTAGAAACTTATCTCATCCATCTTATTTCCCTAAACAGAATCCAGACACTAAGGCTTCATCAAGTGCGGTGTTATAATACTAGTAGCCACTTAGACTCCAGAGTGTGAGCTATTTATTACTCAATTGCCATCTCCTTTGGGTTCGACCCCTTAGAATACTTAGGTGTTTCATTAGACACTATAAATATTACAATTGGCCAGTATGCGTGCAAGTAAAACCGCTCTTTTAAAAGATCATTTTTCAAAATCATTTGTTTTAACGTGCACGTGCGTAAGCGGTCAAAGATTGAGCGATTTTTAGTTGTGCACCTTTATGTAGAGATAAGTAGTAAAAGTAGGATTTCTAGATACAAATTTTTTTTATTTTTTATTTCATTTGTATTTTTTAGTTAATTTACTTCACCCTCTTGTGCTTGTAGGAGGCGTTGTATGACTTGGACCAATAACGGTGTCTTACTATTTGAGCCAAAACTAGAACGTATCATTACACACACGAGGAGGGCACAACACTGAGAGACTCCCAACCTCCACAAAGAGAATAGCCCATCAAAGATCCACGAGTAGAGATTAAACCACCACTACACCCACCTATGGAACAACGTATTTTATGTGAATGCACGATGCCCAATATTGATGCTATTCGAGGTAGTATTAATCACCCGATGATTAATACTAATAACTTTAAAATCAAAACGGCAATGATCCAAATGATACAAGCGAACCTTCAATTTTGAGGGTCATTGAACGAAGAACCGAACCAATATCTTAAGAGACTTCAAAGAATTTGTAATACCTTTAAATATAATGGGGTATCCGTTGATGCTATCTGTCTTCGGTTATTCACTCTATCTCTTATTGATGATGCATTTATATGGTTAGATTTAAAACTGGTAGATTCCATCAACACTTGGGATGAGCTAGTAAGCAAATTCTTGGCGAAATACTTTCCCCCAAGTAAGAGAATGAAGCTTCGTATTAATATTATAAATTTTTGATAATTGGATGGGGAGTCTCGATACGAGGCATGGGAGCGCTTTAAACTCATGTTAACGTGATTTCCCATATTATGGCTTGCAAGATTGCCTGCAACTTTAAGTTTTTTATAATTGGCTTGATGGAAACTTGCGCTTTAGTCTTAAAGGAGCGTCCGCGAGGAAAAGTATCAACAAGTCCTCTAAAGGCTCAATCAATTGAAGATGAGTTTGACCAAGGCCCAAGTCCAAAATCAGCCAATTCTAATCCATTCTAATGTAGGACTTGATCAGGAAGGCGCTATGTGGAGAAATTCTAATGAGAAAAACAAAATGGAGGTTAATTATGTGGGGAATAGAGGATATAACCCATACTCCAACACCTATAATTCGGGGTGGCGTAACCATCCTAACCTAGGTGGGGAGGGAACCAATGAGGTCATTCTAATCAATGAGCCCAAAATATTAATCCTCCTAGACCCAATGCACCTTACCAACCTCCATTACCATTTAGGGCACCCCAAGATCTGAAAAGAAAACCAGCCTTTAATAGTGGTCCTTTGTTGTCGATTAGGGTAAGCAAGGTAGAGGAAGGCTTGCATGTGGTGCAAGTCAATGTATGTCAAATTCGTGGTCAATCAGACCAAATCATGCAATTATTTCAAAACCATGCACCCTCTAGCATCCCTAGTAATACTGAGTCAAACTTGAATAAGGAAGGAAATAAACATGTTAAGGCAATTTCCCTTAGATCCATGATTATGGTTATGGAACCTATTTGACCAATTAGTGGGGAGAAGAAAATGAGTGAGAAGGATGAGAGCACCTACATTCCTAGTGTTCGAGATGGGGTGGAAGAGAAGGAAGGACCCAAGCGCGAGCCCACATGAACTGAACCGGAGGATAGAATCATTCTAATACAACAAGCAAATCCAGCCTGCATATCCTTTTCGAGCGACTAGAAGAGAAAAAGAAGTGAGACAATGAAGAGTTACTAGACTTCATTAAGATGTTTAAGACATTGTATGTTAACCTCCCATTGGTTGAAGTCCTAGAAAAAGTGCTGAAATATGCCAAGTTCCTTAGAGAAGTGATGTCTAGGAGAAATAAGATTGGGAGAGAAGAGTGATTTGCTCTTAATGTTGAGTGTAGTGTTGTTGGGTCTAGAAGAGTCCCACCAAAACTCAAGGACCCTAGTAGTTTTACCATTCCCATAGAGACTGGAGGTGTGAATTTTTGTAAGGCACTTTGTTATCTTGGAGCAAGTATAAACTTAATGCATTTGTCTATCTACCATAGATTAGTTCTAGGTGACCTTAAAGAAACGTCGGTAACCCTCAAACTAGCTAATAGGTCCGTATTTCACCCAAAGAGAGTTTTGGAGGATGTTTTAGTAAAATTTTGATAATTCATCTTACCGGTTCACTTCATAGTTCTTGACTTTGAGGAGGATTTAAAGATATCAATTCTATTAGGGAGACCGTTCCTAGCTACCTCTAAGTGTTGGGAAATGTGCCTATATTGTAGTAAACATGTATCTATTTTCTATCTATTTGTATGATGAATAAATAAATAAAGTTAATTTTTTATTTCACTATTATGTCTTTTGTATTTATGTTTTTTATATTTTGCATGCATAGCAAAATTGTGACAAGCAAATATTAGCTCATTGATTGTCTAAAGTATAAGCTGAAGATAAGTGGCACTATAAAGAATGTTTACATTGTGAGAAAGATAACTTACTTTAGTAGATAATCTAAATGAGTCTGTAATCCTGTAAAGAAGCAAAGTATGCATTTGATTCAAATACTGAGAAGGACTATTATGTCATCTACAATTCTACTTTGGGAGATGACTAGTCTTGGCTATTGGAGCAGTTGACTCCACAAGTAGAGACATAGATGTATTCATTGGTAGAATGATACATTAGACTGGACCCAAGTTGAATTAATTCTAAATTTTTTTGTGAATTAATTCACTTGTGACGTTCATGGTGTGATTTACCTAAATCCTGAGATAGTCACTGACCATGTGTATGCAACTCATGTGCTTTAATATAAGTGGAGGCTTATGCTCTAGAGATGATAAAGCCCATAGCTGGTATGTTAGGTACATGACTTTTGTATGGCATGACTTTACTAGCAACAATGGAATTCATAGCTCAATTAAAGAGTTAATGATATACTCTCGTTGGCATTGTGTGGATTGATAAATATGGAACATGACCACGGGTTGCTTATTCTTGAATGAGCAATTTATCAAAGTAATTTGTTGACAGTTCTCATATTAATCATTAAGAACACATTGGTGACAATGAGATAAAATAGGATTGTATTGAGTGAATGGATTTAACTCAAATGAATCAAGGATATCATATAAGGGTAACACATACATGACGAGGTCATCGGACAAAGCAGTTGGATGAATTGCTTTTGTAAAGAGCAGACAATTAGGAGTTTTCAGTCATGGTACTTCTTGTGGACTGACTCCATGATTAAGTAATTGTGAATTATCAGAATGATGCTTTTTGGACATAATTGTAATCACTAGAGTCTAATTGCATATGTTCGATTGGTCCCTCCGCTAGCTCAACAAAAGCTTGATCAGATTGTATTTGAATCAGAAGAAAACTCTACGACTTTAGGAATGATTTAATTGAGTTGATTTATTCGATGTAGAATTAAATTCGGTGGTTGTGAGAATTGTTCAACTAGAAAATATGATTAAATAATTTTCTTGAAAAATTAATTTGGAAAATCTAAGTGATTTTCGGATAAATTAATTTTGATCAAGTAAAATTAAATTAATCAAATCAATTGAAATTAATATGATATTTTTGGAAATTAATTTTCAAGTCAGACAATTGCCCCAGTGGGTAATTAAACTTGAAAATTGGATTTGAGATTCTAAATTAGGTCCGGGGCCCAAATCCCAGACTAAGACCCAAAAACTGGTCGAACCGGGCCCAGTATGTGAAATTGAGCCGATGGTACAACCAGTGGCTAGACCGGACTGTCGGTTCGTCATTGACCAAGATTGAACCGACAGTAGCCAAACCGGATCGGGGTGCCGTAGGGGTGTTGCACCTGCATCATCAGACACGACGGTGTCGGTGGCTGCGACGATGGCGTTCCGATGGCTAGCGGCAGTTGCTCGTTGATGGTTGAGCAGTGGAAGAGTTACGCTCCTATTGGGACTCTACTAGAGAATTTGATTTCAAATTAATTATTCCAAAAATAATATTCTTTTAATAGTTTAATATTAAATTAAATTTAATACTTATCTTAATAGTATCTTATTAATTTAATATTAAAGTGATTATTTTAATATTAAATTAAATTTAATGTTTATCTTGTATATAAATATTCTATTATTTTAATAAGATTTAATATTAAATTTAAATATTAGATTAAATTTAATACTAAAGTGATTAAGTTTAATCATAGTTGAATTTAAAAGAAAGTTGTAAAGAGAATTCTCTGAAGAGATTATTCCAAAAAATTTCTAGAGATATTATTCTGATTTACAGCTTGACCTAAAAATTTAGAGAAATTACAAAATTACCCCATTGGTAATTTTTGTGAAAAATTTTCTGATTCGAAGTGATCCCACAGTGGGCAGACGTGAGATTGAGGATAGCGGAGAAGACTACTCGGTCGAAGCGCTCACCCTAGACGAATCGAAAATGTATAACTTTGATTAAGTGTTTATTACTTTAGATATCACAACCAATATCTTATTTTGGAAAAAAAATTAAAACTCTAGTTTTTCCCTAAATTTATTTTCCGCTGTGTTTTCCAAATCCGTTTTTCCAACGCTAAGGCCACCATAGATGTGGGCAAAGGAGAGATGACGATGGAAGTAGGTGGAGAGGTAGAGACCTTCAGGTGTGTAGAACCCAAACCTAAGGTGAAGGAAGTATCCTTTAATAGTGAGCTAAAATGCCAAGCCATTCAGGTAGTGTCCGATCATGCGATTAAAAAGGTTAAATATTTGAAGTGGTGTATGTTTTCAAGGTTTAGATCGTGGATGTGAGGCATCTGAGTGAGGAAATGAGGCATCGTGAAGAGATGATCAGTGAATCCACTCGTAGGGTTGAAGAAAATGAGACGTGTGTTGGTGCTCGGAACCTTGTGCAAGCATCACTATGGGGGTGTTACATATCACCTCGGAAGAAATTTTTAATTTGTCGCATGTGTCAATTGAACATAAAAAAAATTGTAAATATTTGGATTATTGAGCATAGACTCCACATATCTTTTGTATTTAGATTAGTATTTTAATTTATGTTGGTTTAATTTTGAATATGGTAGTTCGGATTTTTGAGAGTTGAGAGAAAATTTGACAATTTTGTAATGGGTTTGTTCAGTGAAATTGTGGTATCCAATGGAGGTATCACGATTTCTCGAACAGTTTCGATTGGGGGCCAAAACTTTTTCTAAGTATAGCGATATTGGACCTATGACATCGTGATACCCCTAAAATTTGAAAAGTAACAAGTTTTGGTTTTACAGAGTGATATCGTGATATCCTGTTTTCGGTATCGTGATACCTCGAATAGTATAAAATGTGAAGGGCTCAGAAACAAGGCATATCCCGATATCCTCCCTAGGTATCGCGATACCCATGTCGGGGTAAGCAATACTCAAGTTGGGTATGTGATCCGCGTGTTTTGGGAGGCCTTTTAAGTGTTTTAACACCCCAAGCACATCATTTATTTTCATTTCCTTTCAAAATTTCCCAATCTAAACCCCTAAAAAACTTCCCCTCTTTATTTTCTCTCAATCTCCCTCGGAATTCTTCCATTTTTCTTGCAAATTCTCTTTTCTTATTTCTTTCTTTTGGTTCTCTCCCTCTTTTTGTAGGTTTGTCTTATTCCATCACTTGGGGAACATAAAGCTTTTTCAAATCAATCAACTTGACTATGATGATCAAACCGATTTAAGTTTTCTCTGCTTTTATTTTCTTACAATTGGTCTTGTTGCTTTTACTTTCTTTATTTTTACTTTTTATCTTTAGCTTTTTTATTTTTCTTTAAAATTTAGTTTTTAGTATCGTTAGTTTAGTTTGTTGGTTGATTGCTTGTGGCTAGTTGGTTAGTTTCTATTGTTTGTTTAAAATTGAGAGAAGTACAAAAATTCCCTCGAGATAATGATAACAGTCTTGATCACAAATTGCCTCGTGTCTGTCATCGGGACTTCAATGGCATTAAATTTTCACAAAAAGAGGTTGTGCACTTCTATCAGACGATTTAGGGACGGACGTTCAACCCTGAACATGGTTTTGATCTAGTTTATTCATTTAACGATTAAATTTGGGATGATGTCTTCTTTCACAGGTGAGACAATTTTTGTATGCTTCATGGGCAGCCTGCCGTAGTACCCATAGTATTAGAGTTTTACTCCAATTTGAAATTTTCTAAATGTGACCAGGTGTATGTTAGGAATGTTAGCATGGATATTCTCCCTGAAGCCATTTGTGAATATTATGGCATCCCATGTTATGAGGAGGATGATCTTTCGTCTCTCAATTTAACTCGCTTTACTAGCGTAGACACAGACGCGATTCTAAACTACCTTACAGAAGGTAGAGGCGAGTGGAGGCAATTTGGAGGACCTCTCTCATTTAAACAATCAATAATGTTTCTCATTGTAAAAAATTTGGAGGCAATTTATATGTACTCGTCTTTACCCATCACTCGACACTAATAACATTAATGTTTTTAGAGTAGGCCTTTTATACTCTAGTTCGCAATGCAAAAGAATTTGTGTTGGTACATAGATAAATCAACAATTGAAGAGTTTCTTTACAAACGACAAGGTACGTATTTATTTCTCGCATTTGGTCACCGATCTTTTTTGTTTGGACACGTTGGGGACAATGTATAGTCTAAGTGAGGGGGATGCACATAGTTTTTTTGTGTTTCACTTTTTTATGTTATTTTGTGTGTTTATTTTTAATTTTTATGCCATTTTCCAAAAAAATTCAAAAATTCCAAAAATATATTTTTGTTCTTTGTTTTGTTTTGTGTAATTCCATGGTGCTTGACTATAATTAGGCAACAAGTAATTATTTGTACATATTGAATAAGTACATTGAATTGCCAAACTTGTAAATTTTGAATGATACTAGATAATTTGTTATTCTTAATTGTGGACTAGTTAGTTCAATTAGTTAATGTGTATAATAGAGTGGAGGCAATAACCTAAATGAAAATGTATAAAGAGTACCATAGGATGAATAAAGTATACGGATCTTTGTAGATAAATAATTTGCATTGTTAATTATTCATTTAAATAGATGTACGCTTGAAAGAATTGGTATTAGGTGATTGTTTCGAAAAAGACCTTAGGCATCATTTGAAATAGCCTAGAGCCTAAAAGCTTACATGTGGCTATATACCCCCAATTCCCCTATTTTTTAACCTCGAGTACCATTTTCTTGTAAGCCTTACTATCAAAGCCTTGAGCCTAAATGAGTCTAGCACTCAATCCTTCTTTGTCTTATTCTTTAAAATGCACTATGTAATGGACGTCAGTCCATGAACATTGAGTGCTAGGTAGAGACATCATGGTGGCTTTGTGTGAGAAAAAGAAAATGAAGAGACTACACGATTTAGTACGTAAAAAAAACAAAAGGTGAACGAAAGAACGCAAAATAAATAAGAAGAGAGCTAAATCAAAATTAAGCTCGAAAATGAAAATCTTTTAGTTTACAATTAAAAAATTTTGTACATACTAATCTTGCGTCATACCTTCTAACATTCTGGAGAAATAAGGTAGGCGAGGGAAGGAGAAATAAGGAGGTGAGCTCGTGAATAAATTGGGGACGAGTAGGGAGCAATGTCAAGCACTAAACTATTCTTAGTGTTTGAAACCATTCTGAGTGCCCATTGTTTGAATCCCGAACTTCCCTAAGCCTCAGAACATTACAAGCTAAAAACCTTTGGGACCCGACGAAGTCACTAACATAGTAATTCGTGAATATATTGGATTTTTTTGAACAAAAATGACTAGTTCTTTTTAAATATCTATAAGCGATCCACATAATTTATTTTGATGGATAACACTTGTACATATGTTCATTTCCATTGCCTCTATATCTATTGACATTTTAACTGATTAAAAATAAACAAGTTAGCTAGATTGACTCTTAAGTTACATGTGAGGTAGTTCTCGTACGTGTTCAATGTTTTACCGCTATATGACTTAATTGCCTAATTTAGTCCATAATTCGTCTTTTCTTTTGCATGTTTAGTGTGTTTTATTGAGAACAAGAAAAGAGTTAAGTCTGAGGGAGTTTGATCTGTCATAATTTGATATGGGAAATTAAGCTTTCTCGATATACTTAAGAAGCTTATTCTCAAGAAAAGTAGTGTCTTTTTCGTAATTTTTAGATTTTAAGTTAATAAGTGTAAATGCCTTGTTTTTAGTCATTTTAAGACCCAATTTGGCCAATAGTGTTGTTGGGGGCCCTAATGTGTGGTTAAGTGATGTAGGGATATTTTGGAGGTTGAAAACGAGCGAAAATGACACCAAAGTAAAGGGTATTGTAATATCCAAACCTTGGAATCGCGATACCTCCAACAGACTTAAAGATTGAAGACCACCCTTTAGTGGTATTACAATATCCACCCTCTTAGAATACCCCCTAAGTTCAAAATTGACCAGGGTTTCATGATATCCTCTTCTTGGTATCATGACACCGATATCATGAGGGGACAAAATTGGACAAAAAGGGTAGTTTTTGTCCACCTGATGCACCTATCACACAAGGCCCTTGTAAGGGCATTTTTTGTAACAAAAATTCATCAGCCATTAGCCTAAACAACCAATTTTGGCTTAGGAGAGATATACACTCATTAGCTTAGTTTTAACCTTAGTTTCTCTAGGCTTTCTCTTAGTTTTTCTACAACTTTTTTCTAACATTTATATTTTCTCTTTTCCTTTCTTAGTTTTAGAGTTTATTTTACTACACTTCTTGTTCTTAGTGTTCTTGTAGTTTGATGTATTTTCAGTCCCTATACTTGAGTTGTAATGACATTTCTAGTTTTAGTTTGATGTATTTCAATTTCTTTCACTTTAAATATATTAAAGCTTGTTCTTTTTATGTTTATTGCTTTAGATTTTCTTATTGAATGCTTTTTGTTTCATGTTCTATAAGTTTTCTTGCATAAAAATCTCAACTTTTATATTTTTCTTAAGCTTTACTTTACTGGATCCTTTGCTTTTCATTTCCATGGTTGTTAGTTGTATTTTCAACATGAGTAGCTAAACCTTTAAGGGAGTTGGTTGATGGTTGGTTGATGGAGATGTGGTGAGCAAATTTTTAGATGAATGACCAAATCGTAATAAATTGAATTAATTTGAATGAACCTAAAAACTTAAGATTTACGCCCTTCATGAAACATCTAGACAAGTGAGATCGAAAGGTACTTTTGTTGTACCCCAATTCATTAGTCCCGAATTACCCGATGAGATCGAGAGATATATTGGACTAAATTGTCTAATTTGGTAAAATTGAGATTGAGATATAAAATTGAGTTAGTTTAGTAATTTAATCGATTTAAGACCCTCACTCGAAAATCGATGAACAACATCGAAGTCAATCGACCATCGTTACTCATTTATTGGTTAATTTCGCAATCTTTTAGTTTTACAATTTGGTCCCTAGAGTGGCGTCTTTAATTTCCTTGCAACACTTTCTTATTATGATTTTTCATACTATAAAATCGTACTACTAGCCATTTAGACTCAAGAGTGTGCGCTATTTATTACTCAATTTCCTTCTCATTTGGGTTCAATGTAACAATCTAAACCCGTATCTGTAACCGGATTAAGGTTACAAGGTATTACCGAAAAAGACAGTTTATCACTGTCATTATTAAAATTCATGCACGAAATTATAATGACTTCTTTACAATAGTTATCAAATATCAAAATTTCATGCTTATCAAAATGAACCAAATACCATAGCCGAATAATTTATCTCACCTAATGATCAAAGAAAATTTTCATCATTTATAAAACAACTTACAAGGCAATTTCTACATCGAAACATAAGTTATTAACAAGCATTACACTAGGTAATCATATGAAACATGTCATGTTTTGAACAGCTTTGATTTGCAACAGTCATACATCATCAATTCACAAATATTTGGACAGCAGTAAAAACATTCAGACAGCATTGATTTATACCAAACAATGGACAACATTTAAGCACAAATTTGGACAGCATATATACATGCAAAACAACCACCATTTAATACCTTTGAACACATTTATAGAACAATTAAGCTGTCCTATTCAGTCACCATTCATTACACAAGATATACCATATAACATACTTCCAAAATGAGCTAATTACATGGTCTAATAAACACAAACACTAACATCATTATCAAGCCATTTTCGCATGGCTACATATATACCAATCAAAACAAAACATATCAAAAATAGCTTATACATCATTTACAAGCCAACTCACATGGCTAATTTCATATCTCAAAATATATCCTATTGACACGAGCCTATACGTGCCATATGACATATATACACAACTCAAAAGTACCATGTAAATGGTTCGATAGTGTGACGTAGTCTCTGACGATTCCCGAATCCGAGCTAGCCTTGAATTCACTATAAAACACAGGAAAAACAAACAAGGTAAGCTACAAAGCTTAGTAAGTTCGTACTAAATATACTCAACAATTCATAAAACACAAATTATCAATTTGAACAAATTAATGTATAATTCATGATAATATCAAACCTTCCATAAGCTTATTCGTATACTTATATGCAAAGTCTTAACCTTTTCTATTTGAACTTCATACTTACATGTACATACCTGTACAAACTCATAACGAACTCATACATTCTCGTAACACTATCGAATACTTAATGTTTCGCACACTAAATGCCATTGCATAGCCAAAGCTATTATAATCCCGCACACTAAGTGCTTTACATAGCCGAAGCTATCTCAGTCTCACACACTAAGTGCCATATATATAGTCGAAGCTATTCCCAATCGCACACTAAGTGCCATAAATAGCCAAAGCTATCTCGAATCGCACACTAGTGCTAAACATAGTCGATTTATCGTCGAACATGACCGTATTCTCGTATATACAATTTATGAAATATCAAAGCATTAAAAACATAATTGTAATAATGTTTATCATGTACGAACTTACCTGGGATGCTAAAATAGCGAATCGAGTCGTTTAGTCGATAACTTTAATTTTCCCCCGATCTAGGTTCGAATTTCGCTTTTCTTGATCTATATAATATCAAATTAAGCTTATTCAATTACTAATTTATTCAATTTAATCCAAAACACACATTTGGGCACGTTTACACTTTTGCCCCCAAAGTTTCACATTTTTACAATTTAGTCATTAATTCAAAACAACACAAAATACTCAAAATTTCATCATGCTCATGTTAGGTCAAAATTTCCCTAGGTCCTTCGTAGCCCATTAATTTCATTTATTTCACATTTTAACCCCCTCAATTTACAAATTTCACAATTTAATCCTTAATAAGCATTTTTATCAAAAATCACTTAATAAAACATGATAATCTAACATAAAATATTTATTTTCCATCATCAAACATCAAAAAGCTTGAATATTCATCAATGGTATTTCACAAAATTACCATCAAATTCAAAAATTAAAGCATGGGTTAGCTAGAATACAAAGCAACGATCACAAAAACATAGAAATCATTAAAAACAGGATGAAAAATACTCACATGCAAGCTAGGAAAGATGATCGAATACTTAAGCTTCTTCCATGGCTTTTCTTAGGTTAGTTTCGGTTGAGAATGAAACAAAAAAGATGATAACTTGGTTTATTTTATTTAATTTATCTTTTATTACCTAATTACAATTATAACCTTTAAAAACTTTATTAATTACACAATTGCCAAGCCATGCACATCCACTAACACCTTCAATGGTCTATTTACCATATAAGGACCTCACTTTAAAGTTCTATAGCTATTTAATACCTTTAGCTAATAGAACACAACTTTTGCACTTTACGCGATTTAGTCCTTTTTATCAAATTAAGCATTCAAATAGTAAAATTTCTTTACGAAACTTTCACCTAATAATTCTATCATGCTGTAAACTTTAATATAATAATAAAATTAATATTTTACCTTTGGATTTGTGGTCCTGGAACCACTGTTTCGATTTGACCCAAAAACGGGCTGTTGCATTAGACCCCTTGGAATACTCCGGTGTTTCATCGGACACTATAAATATTACAATTGATCTGTGCGCTTATAGCTAAAATCACTCTTCAAAATAATAGTTTTCCAAAATTTTTTGTTTTAACGTGCACACATGCGAGCGGTCTTTTACAAATGAGGGGGAAGTCTTTTATTTATAGTTAAGCTCCCTCAAATCCAACAGTACATTGAATTGCATCAATGATTGAGATTAGACACCTACAAGATGAGTGTCCATGTGTTCCACAATTTGGGTCGACTCAAGTGGGTCAAATGAGCCCCATTTAATCAGTTAACCTCTATGGGTTGCTTTGTGTGCATTCGTCATGGGCTTTGGTCTGCAACTCATTATACAAGTATATGATCAACTCAATTCCAAACGACATATCTCTTTCTCATTACTATCCAAACTCTCATTTAATCTCTATAATAATTTTAAATAATGGAAATTCCAAATTAAAAAAATTGAAAATAGGTGAAGGAGAAGGAGATTATTCCTAAAATGATGTCAACATGAACCTTGGTGTATGACAAACCTTAAATAATTTGTTTGAATTATTTGATAAATATAACATAACGAAATAAAGGCACGATGATTCATTATCTACTGTAAACCATGATTCAAAAAGAATGATTGAAGATTTTTATCTCAAGGATAAGGTTGAATATGACCATAATTTGAATTTAGAAACAATCCCTACCAAAGGTATGCAGTTCAAAATCATTGATTCAAAGTTCAAAGCATTTAATATGATGAATAGATTATTGTATAAAAAAGGTGGTGAAGTACTCAAATATGCTCTTTTAACTTGTGGTAAAGTTGACAAATCTGATGAGAATAAGAGTAGCAAGAAAAGTAGTTTTCTTGCAATGGTCAAGATTGGATTTGATAATGATTGGAAGTGGTGTGTAACTAATGAAATCATATACCATCCTCTTGAATTGTTTCTTGACATGTTTAAATCTATTCCTTCACACAAACATGTGTCGAATCGATTAAAGAGAATCCTTGAGGTAAATGATATAACTAACTTTTGAATTTCCTACAACACTATTGAATGCTCGAAGTTTAACTAGATGGGCCAAATAAAATGAAATGTTACCACATGATTCTAGGAATTATCTTGATAACAAGGAAGTTGATTATACAAAAGGATGATATTGAGTCATTATGCAAGTTTTTTTAACAAAATGCAAAGGACGGATAGTGACTTTTACCACCAAAAAGACCTTGTTGGTGATGGAAGATTGAAAAATATTATTTGCATTCATCCTCAAAGCAGAGCAACTTACAAAGACTTTCGTGATGTTGTTATTCAAACAAAACTTATCTTGTGAATTGGTACAATATATCATTTGCTTTATTTGTGAGAGTTAATCACTCCTTGTCAGCTTAGCTACATTAGGTTTGAGCATGGTATTAACACAGTTTATACTAGTCCAATCTCAGTCCAACCCAAAACACGGGCTTAAATTTTGTCCAAGCCTACCCATATTTGCCAATGGTCAACTCAAGCCCATTTTAAGCACGCTCATATTATTTTTTAATTTAAAAAAATTATATTATTTAAATTTGATATTTAATAATTTTACATGTTTTCCATTTATTAAGATTTTATATATAAACAACTTAATATTTTTGAATGTTAACATTATAATATTATAGATTATTATATATTATTTTTTGTGTCATAAATTATATAATATATAAAAATAATACAATATAATATATTACAAGTATAGAAATCGAGTCATGTCTGGCCGATATCAGGTCTTAGATGTTGAAGCCTAAGCTCAATCCATATTTTAAATAAACTTATTTTTTGGGACTAGTATTATTGCCTAAATCCTCCCAAGTTTTAGATTTCTTAAGTGAATAGCCCAATTTTTGAACAAATCTATTTTGGATGAACTCAAACAATTTATACAATTCAAATCATTTAAGATTTAAACTTGAATATATTTTATAAGATGTTTAAATTGAATTTAGAAATTAATATAGAAAATTACTCTTACATATCGTTAGATCAAAACCTTTATAAAACAAAGTTAGCAGAGTAAATATTTGAAAGAGAGAATTGCTCAAAGAATTTGCTTTATTTTCCATCAATTACTAATTTTTTATTAACTAAATTTTCTTTGGAACAAAAAAAACATTTCATAAATCATTTTCGAGAAAAGAATACTCTAAACTGTTAGTTTAGTCTAAACTCTTTTAAGTTATATTTAATAAATTAAAAATTAAGAGTTTAAAAGTGAATTTTGAAGAAAAAAAGTAATAATTAGATATTAAGTATAATTAGATTGATTGATGAAAGATAATATAATTATAAATGAGATAAAATAAAATAAAAATAATTAAATTTATTTTCTATTAAATGATAAGTATTTATCTCCTTACATTTTTACACTTTTTAAAGTAATTTTATATTGAAATATCAAAGTGCTAAAAAATTAAATTATTGAAAATATTAATTTTAATTGAATATAGATATTTAATAAATTTTATAATTTTGATCAAATAATTTCAATATTTTAATGAAATTTTAATTTCTATCATTAAAATAAATATAATAAAAACGATTAAATATATTTAGATTTAGGTGTTAATAGATAAACGTATACTTAACATAATTTTTGTATTTATTAAATATACAATATAGGTGATCGGTTGAAGCTTTTGGTAATAGTCAATGATGAGATGACTGTTGGTACGTGGATATCGTCTGACATTTCTATCAATTTCCCTAGGATAATGTGCCGTTAATTTCCAAGCCTTACCCTTGCAATCAAGGAATAAACTCAGCTAAACAATTAAGCTTTCCAGTCAGTACAACAGCAAACACAACCCTCGGTTGATGATGATTGCTGGAAATGGAAAAATAGATTATTTCCCCTTACCATTCACAACAATATCTACATTTTTATGCAAAATACGAAGAGATTAAGAGTACATAACGGAGATAAAAGATTAAAAAAATAACACTTAAAACATTATTTTTTACTGAATTTGAACATCCATAACCTTGCGCTCAACTTTAGACTTGGGAATGGAGATGAAGAGAACTCCATTCTTCAGCTCAGCCTTGATCTTATCTTTCTCAGAGTTGTCTGGTAACTGGAGACGAGTATCATAGGAACTGTAGCTTCTATTTGTCCAGGAATCATCTTCCCCCTCTTCTTCCTTTTTGTGCTCTCCTTTAATAACCAGAATATCGTCCTCTACCGAAACCTTCACATCCTCTTTCGTCAGTCCTGGCATGTCGAATCGCATTTTGATCTCTTGTTCATCGTCTTTGATATCCCACGGTGCACGCACCTGTCCTCCTGTTCGGCTCCTGCTGCCCGGCAATATCATGGCATCCTCGAATATCCGGTCCATTGTGTCCAGCATTTGACGCATTGATCTCAAAGGAGACAAGGGGTCCAACAAACCTGTCATCAATGAATCACGTTAAGATAGTGTGAAAATGGATGATGAATGGTACGTACCCAAAATGCAAATACTTTCCAAAAGGAGAGACATCGACAGCCAACCCTCTAGGCCTCTTCTCAACAGCTGTGCCTTGGTTGTCTTTGTTGACATGCACGTCCACTGACATATCTTTGTTATTATCCCCAGCAGCCTGTGCCCTTACAAGAGAGAGTCGGCTGATGCAGGGATTCTTGGATGGAAAAGATACAGAGAATGGCGTTACAGCTTTAATGGAACAAGAAGGCTTAGCTCTGTCTGATACCAATGGAGAAGATGAGCAACACAAAGTTGAAGCCGCCATTTTTATATTAAACGCAGAAGACGTTAAGAATTGAGAGCTTTGCGTATATGTGTTTGCCGATGAGTGTTGGCTTGAGGTGGTGAAGGGTGGGAGAATATATGTATATATAGGTGAAAGGAGAGCAAGAAGGGAAGTTTGTAGAGGGATCTTGAAAGTTGGGGAGAGGATAATGAAGGTTCTGGACCCAAACACTTGGACCTATCTTTATTTGCAAACACTATTCGGCCTTTTCTAGTCCTTCGGGAAGCATCCACGATTTGCTTCTTATTGGCCAAGATCAATGATATCTTTTGTATTTTAATATATTATATTCAACGATCCAAATTTTTTTTTAAAATGTTAATTTTCATTGCATAATCTATGGGACAGTTGAAAAATTAAATATATAACAATTTATGAAAATGCGTAAAAATATTTTAATTTTATTATAAGGTTAAGAATAAGAGTATTTATCTCCTTCAATGTTTATGACATCTATGTTGTGGTTCAAGTGGTTTAAAATGAACGAGTGCTTTAATCGGAAGATTTAAGATTATTTAGCTGGGGTTGTAAAAAATTTTAGGTTTAACTTATAAATAGGTATTTAAGTTATATATTTTTATTAGTACTTAAATTACTTTTTTTGTAATAAATAGTATTTAAATTTTTTTCAAATTAATACCTTTGTTAGTCCAACAATTAATCAAGTTGTTAAGCCTATTTTAAGAAAATGGCTTAACATATAAAATTGACATCTAAATTATGTCTTTTTTTTTTCTATTTTGGTACCTAAACATTTTTAGGTAAAAGATGGTGACAAAATTTGGCAAATATGTCGATTTTAAAGAAATTTTAGAGATTTAGGCAATTTTAAAAAAAAAATAAGGGAAATAGGTTGTTTTTGAAGAGAGAAGACAAAAACGCACGGCGTTTTTGCCAATTTTTTTTAAAAAGAAAATTATTGTAAACTGTTGGATTTCCAACGGTTAGAAAATCACAACCGTTGATTTTTTAACTGTTGGAACCAATAGTAACTTGTTTTTCTCCAATGGTAAATTTTTTTTATATAAACCTTGCCTATTGTCAAAATTTTTTTATTCAATTCTATTCTCTCAAATCTATCAAGTATTTTGTTTTCAAATTTTCATTCAATTTCTCTCAAATTCTTCTTCTCTCAATTTTCTATTTTGTAATTTCTTTGACTTTATTTTATTTTCATAATTTTAATTTTTAAAAATGTCAAGCCTTTAATTCATTTGGATCAAAACGCATTTTAGATATTCAATTACAAATGGTAAGAAAATATTATTACATTTTTTTATTTTAATGAATATAATTATTAAGTTGTTAATATTATTTTTTTAATTTTTTTTATGTTTATATAATCAAAACGAAGATCGGATTATTGAGACATATATACACAATTTAAGTACGAGGGCACCACGTGTAATTGAACAACACTTGGAAGAGACAGGATTCTTGCATGTGTCCCGTATGCTCAATGGGACTAAATTGGAGCCTGCACTTATCAGTACTTTGTTGGAAAGATGGGAATCTAAAACAAACACATTCCATCTTCCATGTAGTGAGTGTATGATTACACTCGATGATGTGGCATTACAACTTGATTTACTAGTTGATGGGTCAGTCGTTATAGGGGATGCATATTAGCAATTGGAGCGCAATTTGCCACCAACTATTAGGCAAAATGTCAGACAAGTTTAGTGGTAGTCGGATAGAAATGAAATGATTAGAAGACAATTTCTCACATCTCGACAACTCTTCTAGTGCAGTTGAAAGACAACAATTTGCTCGAGCATTCATACTGAGGTTAATCAGTGGTCTTCTAATGCCAAATAAGTCTCTAATCTGGTACATTTAAGGTGACTCCTACAACTAATCGACTTAAAAGAAGTCAGGCGACTTAGTTGGGGATCAGTTGTCTTGGCTACATTGTATTAAGGTATCTGTCGGGGAATTGAAGCATAGAAAATTAAAATCGGTGGTTGTATACTCCTTCAGTCATAAGCATGGTATCACATGCCATTTTTACGTCCCCAAGTAACCTTCCCTTATCAACTCCCACTTGTAATAAGGTAAGATTCATTTAATTATATAATTATCATATTATTTTTTTCATTATTATATATTTGAAATAACATATTATTTGAATTGGTGGAACAATGGCGCGAGTCGTGTAGGTATATTGAACAAGCTCAAAGATATTCAATTATTATTAAATCAACAGTCAGAAATAGGGGTTAGTTTTTGAATTATTCAATTATATAATAATTGCGTAAGGGTTTGAAATTTAACATTAGGTACATGATAAATTTTATAATTTTATACTGTAGTTTGAATGAACGTCATACTTTGATCCGAGACTTTACGAATGCATCTCGGCCTAATTTTTGACGAATTGCAATATTTGGCATGTCAAAGTGCACTTGATAGTTTTTGCAATGGTTGAGAAGTATGAATTGATCAAGTGATGCGACAGTTTGAATTTGTGCAAAATATTTTGCCCTCACCCTAGGAGCTCGATGAACTTTACAAGATTGACTTTCGCGGGGGAAATGATGAAGATTGGCCTAAATTCCATGCCAAGTATATCTACATCTTGGAACATAGGTATGATTTCATACCTATGTGCGAACCAATTGTCCGATTGGATTTGGCGACGTCTTTTGTGATAGCCCGAAATAGGGCCTAATCGGAATAGTGGTTTCGTAACCACAAATCCGAAGTGAAATAGTTTAATTTTATAAATTTTTATTAGTTACTGATTGATTGAAATATTGTGTGAAAATATGGATAGAAAATTTTAATGCTTTAGTGCTTAATTGAATTTTTAGGACTAAATTGAGAAAAATGCAAAGTGTGTCTAATTAGTTATTAAATGACTTAATTGAATTATTGCATGAAATTGGAAGTGTTTATGTGGCAATTAGACCATGAATTAGTGTTATGGACACAAAAGGGTATTTCTAGAAAAATATCTAAGTAATGGGTCAAGGGCATTTTGTCCAAATTGAATAAAGACAAAATAAAGATGAAAACAAGTGTTCATCTTCTTAAAATCAGACGTTTGCTGCCAAAAAAATTCATGTCACCATAGCTAGGGTTCTTGAACTTCCTAAGCTCAATTGTAAGTGATTTCTTGCCCCGTTTTTGATTATTTTCGTATTTTTATGCTTATTGAAGCTTGAATTTCATGTTTCTACCATTTAATTTAAATGAAATTAAAGTTTAAAATTGACCCATTCATGATATAATTGTAAATTGATTAGTGATGTTAGATAATGAATGTTTGAAGTGTTAATTATAAGTTTTACTAGATGAATTTTGATGAAAATGTTGAAAAAGGGCTAAATTGTGAAAGATGGTAAAGTGTGCATAAAGTTGTGATTTTGTGAAATTGAGGGCTGTTATGAGCATGAAATATGATTTAGTGAAGTTTGAAATTTAAAAATTTAGTGAATTTTATTTTTACGAGCTTAGGGACAAAAGTGAAATTTTGAAAAGTTTAGGGAAAAATGTAAATTTGCCAAAATGTTGTGTATGAATTGTATTTGAATGAAATGTTGATAAAATGTATTAAATTGTGTTAATATAGATCAAGAAAGAAGAAATAGTGGAAGTGATCGGGAAAAGAAAGTTATCGACTAAATTACAAAAATAGTCGTTTTGCATCCGAGGTAAGTTATGTGTAAATAATAGTTATATTTTTATAAATTGTGAATTATATTTGATATGTGAATCAATATTGAATGTGAAAGGAAAATTATTCATGAATTATTCAAGTGAAAAGTGTTTAAAATAAAGTGTTAAGTGTAAATTCCGGTTGAACTTAGGAATAGAAGTGGATACAAGTGACATGTCACTAGAGACCCGTGTTACAGTGTTACAGTGAGTCCCGGTGCTGGGTGGTCTAGCATGTGTTGCGGACACTGACGGCTTGTGTGAGCGGCCGTGGACATTTCGGTGTTATTGATCGATGGTAGCCGGCTACATTTCGATGGTAACCGGCTACATTCGGTGGTAACCGGCTACATATCGGTGGTAACCGGCTACATATCGATTGTGGCACTTATGTGCTAAATCTCTACGTATCCGTGTATATTCCAAGTGTTCAACGGGATTAATAATGAATTAAAGTGAATATGAAATGAAGTGTGTATGCGGTACAATTGAAAGAATGAGTATATGTGATAAAAGTGTGAAAATGTATATGCAAGTGATTTGGTAAGATTGTGCATTTGTAAGTGATTGAAATTGCTAAGAAATGTTTTGATTAGTTATATGTTAAAAGTGTTAATTGTTAAATGAGTACCTATTATTTACATGTAACTTACTAAGCTATTGGTAGCTTACACCTTTCTTCTTTTCCTTTGTTTTATAGTAATTTGAACTTGATCGAAGTGGGGATCGTCGGAGCTCGTATCACACTATCATAATCGTCTCGGTATTATGTGCTTTTCAAAACGTTTAAACTATGGCATGTATAGAGTCTTAATCATTTTGAGCATGTTCAAATGATATGGCTAATATTAGCTATTGAAGTAGCTAGTAAAAATTATGTTTTGGGTGTTATGTATGTTAAATAGTAACTAATTCAAAGAAGCAGTTTCTTTGACAGCAGCAGTGACGTGAATGTTAAAATTCACCATAAATAGTAGAAATGGAATTAGAGAGTGAATTATATATGGAATCAAACCTTATCAAGTCTATTTTTATATGACAGAAATGGTGTAGGCAAAGGAATTCTGTATTTTGAGATATTTGAATTTTAGTGAGATAGGGTCAGAATGGTTTTTGAAGTCCCCTGCTCTGACTTTGAAAAATCATTATAAATTGTACAGAAATAATTATGGGTCATAATTTATAAGTGTAGATTTCTTAGTGAGTCTATTTTCAAAAGAAACAAACGATAACCTTATATGAATTCTTTACAATGAGATAATTGATTTTTAGTGCCAAGAGGTCAGATCTGTCGAGCTGTGAAACAGGGGATACTTTAATGAATAAACTGTACTAATTGGCCAAGTCAAAAATTCTGAAAATTTTATGGTCAGTAGTAATATGAGTCTAGTTTCAGGGAAAATTTACGGATTTAAATTTTGATTCTCGTAGCTCGAGTTATAATTAAATTAGTGACAGTTATACAGGTAGACAGTTTTGCTGTGAACAGTGAATTTAATTTTAAAAGCAAATTTTTATGCTCCGAATTGGTAAGTTAAATTGGATGACATCTCGTACTCGATTCCGGAAACAGTCTCAGGTAAGGGGTGTTACATCTTTGGATTACATGACATGGTTTAGACTTCACGGTAAGCCTTATCTGTTGCCGAAGGAGGAAATGAGTAGACAAATTTGTCATAGAAGGCCAACACGACCTTATGTGGGGTCGCGATTGGGAGTACATGTGTCGAGTTCATCATCATCAACTCCAACCCCAAATTCTATACTGATGGGTGCACCACATCCTATTCAGTATGGTTCATATTTTTCTGGTGCTTTTACTAATCCCATGTTTTTTCACACAAGCACCACATTATGCACTATCATACCATTCATAAACACCTTCTCTAGGAATATTTTTTTGACAACCTATATCCGTAGGAGCATATTACACGCCACTATCGTCAACAACACCAATGTATCTGCCATCGCCGACAATTCCAAAATTTTATGCACAACCAGGTTATTTGACACCATATACTTTTTGCCGATAGTGTTGCAAACACCCCCAGAATCACTATTTTTCAAAGGTAGGTCATCTTTGCAACCATTTATTAATACAATCGATGATATACAATTGGAACCTAAGATGCAAATACAGTTTACCATGGAACGACAAGATGAAAATGAAGACAATGTTGGAGATGAAGATCAAGATGGAGGTGGAGGTGGAGGTGGAGGTGGAGGTGGAGGTGGAGATGGAGACGGAGGTGAAGATGAAGATGAAGATGAAAACGATAAGCCGGAACCGCAACCACAATGAAATCCTCGTAACTGAAACCCACCAGGTTGTGGTACACATTTAGGCCGATGATGGGGATGATTTTTTTTTATTTTAAATTTGTTTCATGTACATAATTATTTATTTTGCTGACTTTTAATTTTTATTGTATTGAAATTTTCCATCCATAATCTACTTATTCACATTTTCTTAAAAATTGTTTGTTTATTTTTTTGTATGTTTATAAAAAAAATGAACAAATTGTATTGTATATTGTATTGAATTTTTACATCAATAATATCTTGATTCACAATTTACCAAAAAAAAAAATGAAAAAAAAATTATATTGTATTCTATTTTGTTTTTACATCAATAATCTACTTATTTACAATTTACCCTAAAAATGAAAAAAAATGTTTATATTGTATTTCTATATCAATAATTTACTTATTTACATATTATCAAAAAATGAATATATTGTTTGTTTGTTTTTTGTATGTTTATCGATAAATAAATAATTCTATTAATTCTGTTCTCACCTCAATGTTGCCCCCAAATGTGGACATGTTGTCTTACTATGCCCAGAGTTCCTACAATAACTGCATAATCTCGGTTGGTCTATCTTCTCCCAAATATTCATATTTTTTTTGTATTCGACTCGATTTCGGTCAACCTTTTGGCTTTTGACGCAACGTAATATCTGATATCAACTCTGTGACACCCCAAATCTGACCGGGACGGACTGACTCGAATTCGAAATGTTACATTAGTCACTGAAGTGACTCTCTAACTAACGACCACCCGAGGCATACCCCAACCTTATAACACCTCATTTATGACTAATTAACTATCATTTATTGATGCAAAAGCAACTTGTGAACCATTTTTAAACTTTTTTTTAAGTATTTAAACCAAATGGTATTTTGGTCATTTTACCACCTAAGGTTAAACTATCCTGAATTTATTTCTGAATAGTTACCAACCTTCTTTTAGTCAAATTATGCAAGCCCTAAAATTTTTAGCTTAATTCGAGTACATTTACTGTGTCGAATTCAAGTTTTATTATTAGGGGCTAGATAGTAACTTTATAAACTTTTAGTACATTTTCCAAATTAAAAAAGATTAAGA
This sequence comes from Gossypium raimondii, assembly GCF_025698545.1. Lineage (NCBI taxonomy): Eukaryota > Viridiplantae > Streptophyta > Magnoliopsida > Malvales > Malvaceae > Gossypium > Gossypium raimondii. Next base: position 32,611,773 of record NC_068572.1, on the reverse strand, counting down.
GTGTTTCTACCAAATATTGACATTTACAAGTCTAATCCTAAAATAATACCAAGTTTTCCTATCACTAAAGGCTTCAATTAATCTAATCAAGTTTTATGACTAAATTATAAATTAAGCAAATTAGAATACTAGATTACAAAAATTAAAAATCAAACCCCCAAAAACCCACACGTCCGTCTGCAAACCACTACACCTTTTTTGTAAAAAATTTGTTCTAATTACCAAATTTTACATATTTTACTTACCCATTAAACTTGAAATAGCTATAATTAATTACCATAAACATCTACACATCTCCAATTTAATTTATTTACAATAAACATGCAACAATTAATCAAAATTTAACACCCAATTACACGCTTAGCAAACACCAACTAATTCACACAAGCTACATACCTTAGTCACAAGCAATCCACTTCATGGTAAGCTTCAATTAAATATTGTTAGTATAAAATACATACTTCATACACCATGCTATCAACCACTGTATGAACACTTATCAACATACCATAAATCAAACATCTATTAGACATAAAATCATGTATTAAAACAATTATAAAATTACCAAAATTAAAGTCCAAAATTTAATGCCCAATGTCCATTACAAGAAAAATAACACTAGTCCCAAAAGCATCACAATGCCTCTGTATAGTCTCTAAAATAAATTTCTTAAGCCACTACCGAGCCTTATTCTTGGATCGCCTTTACACTCACTTCTTGACTCCTTACGCTCAGAAATTATTTACACAAAATGTGAGTGTGTGAGCTTAAAAAGCTCAGTGAATGATAGTAAAAACTTCAAGTAATTTTCACCCAATCATGCATAAATCAATGCAATTAAGTATTAAATTTTCAGTCGCAACATGTTAACATTTCACCATAACATCACATGCTATTTCAAGAATTAAGAATCAAATTTTTCATGGCATGTAAAATCATCTTTTAACACAAACATTCAATTATATTGGCATAATACATCCATGGCAATAAGTAAACGTGTGATCATACATTGGATAAACGGATCTCCAAACTCCCACAAATCAAATAAAGTCCTCCGAATTGAGCCAGCCGAAGCCACATGCTCCTTTATAACGCCTCAGATAACCCAATGAGTGGAGACTCAAGCTCAACACTCCCTTATCTACTCTAAAGAAATCAGTCCACCAAGAGCCATATGCTCACAATATCACAAACAATGGTGAGTACTCATAAATCCTATGACATGCCAACTATATCCAATGGATCCACTATGCAATTTTTCTAATATAATCATACATACAAGGCATAAAATTTGTTATTTAATCACTTAATTTAGGATGTTAAAATGTAAGTAAAAGCATGTTGCTTAGCAATTTTAACATCAATAAAATTAAGCATAAAAATATCCTTTTCCCAATATTCATATACCAATTAAAACACCTTTATCAAGTGTTCAATATATCAACAATTCATGCTCCAAATATAAATTTATTGCATACAATTTAATCATGCTAAAAGCATAATACACAACTTACCAAAGCAATTACTATTTTGCTCTTTTATAAAATAAAACCTATTTTTTTAAATTCAACCATCCAATATATAATTAAGTTATTAATAACACCAATTAAACCTTTAATTTAACACATAATTAGGCCAATTTACCAAATTACCCTTAATATCACTCACCTCCACACTTAGCTCTTTAAGCAAAAATGTGTGCAAACTAGCAAGTTTAAGCTTCAACTCTGATTTTCACATTCCTCCTCTTTATGTAGAGCTTTAACAGAGACAAAGTATGCATTACAAACTAATAATAGAAGCAAGAAACAAGGAATTTGATAAAGTACACAAATCTAAATCATTGCTCTAAACAACCTTACCGATGTTGCACAACTAAGTCGAAATATGGAATTCCTCAACTAAACTCCCTTTTCAGCACCTCAAACCACTTCTAATCTTTATTCCTAGTCCAGTAACATGTATTCTAAGTGCTAATTTCATCATTTAATCCGTTTTATAATTTTTCAGAAAAATCATCCATGTTCTTGATCAAATTTGAATTTCTCAAAATTGATCCATAAAACGTGTTTGATCTTTTGGTTTAAGATTAAAAACCTCTTATTAGACCTATTTTGATTGTTACATGTATGAATCGATTGTTGTATGTATAAGGCTAAGTAAAAGTTTGAGTTAGATAACTCGATTGAAAAGACATATTTTTTACACACACGGGCTAACACACAATCGTGTGTCATGCATAGGCAAGCGACAGAATCGTATGCTCTGTATGAGTAGGGTGGTTTTAGTTAAGCATTGTCTCAGTCTCTCACACGGCCTAACTACAAGGCCGTGTGAATGCTTGCAAAAAAATTACATTTATGTACACACGACTTTAGTTTGAAACACAGTTTGAATACATGACCGTGTGACCCTATTTTATGATTTTTCCCTAGTTGTTTAAAAGTTTGTAATTTGGTCATTAATTGCACTTGGGCTAACATAAGAGCTTTTATAAGCTCAATTGAGATCAATTGAGACTCTGAATTTTTTGTAAGTTGTGCTAAACATGTATTATGAGTTATTTTGTTGAAGCATTAAATGTTAAAGTCAGAAATGCATGTGAATTGTTTTGTTAACTATTGTAGCATCTTGTAGCTTGGGTCTGGCGATCAGACCGAGTAAGGGATGTTACATGTATAGTCCTTTTTGTTTTAATATATGGCATGTACCTAGGTTTGAGTTGATTTTGTGTTATAATTGGTAAAATCGAAAGTTTGAATAGCAATGTTAATTGAATTATGAATATATATGAATGGTAGTGAATTAGAATAGAACATATGATGAATTACCAATTAAAATGGTTAGATGGATGAAATGATGAAAATATCATATGTTAAATGTGTTATATATAAGTAGTATTGATGCAACAAGATGAAATTTAGCATATGGAAATAATTAGAATGTTGAATTAGTTGATTTGGTATTCATATTGAATTCGAAGAATGTTTTGATTAGGCACCATTTGGAAACATAAGGTCACATCGCGATGTTGAGTCCTTGTCGTCATGATGAAAAGTCGTTAGATAGTTTCGTCGCGACGTCAGCCCAATATTTTATAAACTTTACAGTTTGGTCTTAATTCGACCTTGAGTTAACAAAAGAGCTTCTGTTAGCTTGTATAAGACTCAACAATGATGGAAAATCATATTGAGAATGGATAATATTGTTAATAGCATATATAAAAGGGTAAATTGAATTGTAGTTGCTCTGGAAATGGATGTGGTATCTTACAGCTTAGACCCGATAATCGGGTCGAGTATGGGGTGTTATAAAAGAGAGGGTGAAAGCGCGCGCTTTCACCCTCTCTCTTGCCACGTCAATTGAAAATGTACCCTACAAGAGTCGTTTTTTCCTTCTCTCTCCAAAAATGATCTGTTTCACTAATATTTGACAAAGCAATCTAATTCTCTAATTTTTCTTTAGTATTGGCACACATACTTCATTTTCCCAAAAAAATGGTATCTAAACTACTTTTATTCCCAAGTTGATACCTTTGTTAGTTCAACCGTTGGTCAAACTATTAAATCTATTTAAAAAGATAACTAATTAAAAATTGTCATATGACAAAAAGGATAAAAAAATTATTTTTACTTAGGGCTAGTTTAGTAATACTTATAAAAAATTTAATTTAAAATTTGACAGCATGTTTAGTTGGGGGAATAGAAATGCATTCCCCACCAATTCGGTGGGTGGTGGCCCATGCCTATTTCGCTGTAATGAGTTATTACAGCCCTGTTCCAAACGGGTTTATTCAGGGCAAAAGTGACGTTTACAATTCGGTGGTCTGGGTTGGGAATATCTATTCAACGAATGGGTGGGTGAAAAATTTCCTCTGATTACCCTTTCTTTCTCACATCTGAAGCTTTCCTCTTTCTCATTCTTCTTCCCATTTCCTCTGAGAGCAATACGTTAGCAATTCGGCACTGACCCTCGCCCGGAAGTCTAAATCCTAGCTCCTTCCCACCGGAAACAATCGAGTTGTGGTGGCAACTGCTTCACTGGTGAGAGCCATCCAACACTGGGTCTTTGTCTCCATCTCCTACCTGTCTTAGAAATAGAAAGGAGAAAAAAAAATGGTGAAGAAAGCTTCAAATTTGAAAATTGATCATTCATCTTCAACCTCCGTTACTTCAGCTAAGAACCCATTAATGGCCTCCAATCAGTATTTCTCTCTTACCCCTTTGCTTTATAGTATTTTTTGCAGAATAAATTATGGCTTTCTTAGTTTGTTTTGCTTGTAAGGAATTTTTGGGGTTAACAATAGACACTTTTGCTTGAAAAAAAATTGTTAGTCAAACGGCGTTAAGGGTAAAATCAAGTGAGAAAATGAAGAAGAAAACTGAAGAGAGTGTTGTTAGGGAGAGAAAAAAGAGACCCAAGTCGAAGTCAAGACCCAAATCGAAGCTGAAGAAGAAAACAAAAATCGAAGCTAAAATGCCTAAGAAACCCCCCACTGCTTTCTTTTACTTATTGTGAGTATTGCTTATGAATCATTTTTTGTTCATAGTATTGGTTAACATTTTGTTGATTATAACATTCCCCTGCCTGGAAATTTCATGCTTTTATTCGTATGCCCTTGTCGTATAAGAGCTAAAATCTATCTGCTTATTTCTTGACTGCCCTTTTTATGCAAAATTTTGAGTTGGTTTTTTAGGCTTGCAAATGGATTGTGTTTCCTTGCCTGTAATGGAGAAAATGTATATGCAATATATATACATATAATACATATATATATGTATGTGTTTGTGTGTTCTGGAAAATGAGCTTTGGTTCTTAAATCAAAGGATTTTGCCTGCTAGTTTTGTTGCAGAAATTGAATGTCCTGTGAGAGGCATTAAACTAACAGATTTTTTCATTTTCTTATACTCAAGGGTGGATTTTTGTAAGGAATTTCAAGAGCAGAATCCGAGCATCAAGTCAATGCGCGATGTATGTTATGGTTTAAAAACACAAAATCTTATTTTAGAAAATGAATCTCTGTGTATTTAACGTATATGTTAACGAATCCTCCCCGATATTGTAACTTTGGGCACTTCATTTTCTAATTAAATAATGAGAAAAAAAGTGTTTTTTTTTTTTACTTATGGGGTTTTTGCTTTTTTAATTATTATTGGGATTTTGAAGGTGGAGAAATGTATGGTAAGATTGCAAGAGTTGCAGTTAACAGTTGCAGGAGGGTCTAAGATTATATCAGGGGTGAGTTTAAGTCCAAGAAGTACTAAAGGTTATATGAGGACTAGTCTCAGATGCAAGCAAGAGTCCTTGAGGTAAGATCAAATTTTGGTTTGTCTTCAACTGTGCCAAAAGGTTCAATCTTTTTTCTTTTTGCATACTAAATTAGGTGGCTTTCAATTTGAAGGATGAAGAACTCTACTCCAAGGAAATCACCATTGGGAAGTTTCCAGCCACTACAGGAGGTATATCCTTCTTATTTTCTTTATATTTTTAAATTTTGTGGCCTAGTTTCCCTCTATTGAGCATTGTTTCTTGAATTTATCATTCATTTTGAATTTCCTATATAAATATCCACTACAAGGTAGCTTTTAGAATGCCATATTTGTCTACCTCTTGTACTCTTTTGCACTTGAGTGTGGTTAGATACATATATACCCTAAACCCAATTAGATTAGCTTTCCTTTATAAGCTAATTTTTGATGAAATGATCTTTTTCAAAGTTCAAATTCGTTGAGCAAGCTAAGATGGCAAATAATTAGATTTATCCAACCTTTTTGATGCAGGTGAATGGAGGAGAATGTCATTACCAGCAATGTTAGTAGGGGAAACAGTGGGTGAAATACTTTAACCAAATCAATTTGCAAGATAGATCCTAGCAGTTGTTGATAACAAAACCAAGAATACTTCTGATGATCCTAAAACTCCATTGACTGAACACAGGAAGCAAATATATCAATTTTTAAAGGTAATTGCATGAACCAATTGAGTTAAAACTCAAATTTTTCCATTGTTTTTTTCTGGTCGTGCCATGATATATTCCCTGTTCTGCTAAAATATATTGTTCCTGGTGCTTCTAGTCTCTGATGGAAAAGGATGATTTGAAATGCGGGCAGAATGCGGTGGTGGAGAGGAAAATCGTATTAGTCCCGAAAAGTGAGACCATAGTTCATTTAATTGTTTCGAATGTTAAAACATTTGACTACCAATTAAGCAATGGTGATATGAAGCCAATAAAAAAAGGTTTGAGTGGTTTGAAAACAACTCGGAAGCAGCGATCCAAAGGACGCAAGTAAAAAAGAGACTGTAGAGACTTGAGGGACAAAAGTGTTTGTATATGAGGTAAAATTGGATTAGATGGAGTGTGTTATATATATGTATATGGGACTGAGTGAATTTTGATAGGTATTAGCACTCGGGTCTCTAAAAGCCAGCATGGTTAGTAACATCATCACCCAATTTTATAGGGACAAGATTTTGGATATTATCTCAAACATGCCTGACTCTATGCATTTCCCACATTAACTTATGGTGTAAATTTTAAGCACAATCCCTATATTATTGTATAACCATAGATACAGCCCTTAATCTTTACCATTTTGGTTAATTTAGCCTGTAACATTTCCCTTTTATTACTTCTTCAATTCTATTTAGATTGTACCAGAAAACAATTTCACATTTTTTCTTTTTTAATCTTACTAGGTTAATATATTATTATACTTTTATAGAACACTTGTCAATCTTTTGACTCTATTTGTGGAGTCTAAAAGTGTATCATTTAATTGTTTAAAGCACCATTTTCCAAATCTAATAAAATTCATCAAATTTATTTATTAAATTTTCTTCATAATAAAATTGAAGAAAAAAATATGTGAGATTCCTCCTCAAAATTGAAGAGAAAAAGGATGAAAATTAAACCTATAATTTGCCCCATAATTTGCCCCAGATGAAACAAAGAGTTTGATGAATTCGTGGTGAAATCAGGTTTAGTAAGAGGGAATGGTTTAAATGCCAAAAAATTTGAAATCAATTTGGATTATTGTTATAAATTGTGCGGTTTTGATGTTGAAGAAGAGGATGAGTTCAATGTTTCAAATTTTATTAATAAGAAATTAAAGTAGATTATATATTATTTTTATAGTATTATATATTATTATTTTTAATTCATATAATAATAATTATATTAAGAATTTTATTAAATTATATATTATTTTATTAAATTATTTTTAATAATAATCTTATTAAAATTTAATAACAATAACAATAATCATCTACCTACAAAAATTTTGCTAAGGGTATTCTAGTCATTTTAGTTTTTTTCCTTATGCTATTACAACATCATTCCATTCAACCAAACATAAGAATACTATTACAGCTCTATTCTATTCCATTCAACTAAACAATTGAATTACTTATTACAGCTCTATTCCATTACAACTCTATTCAATTACAGCTCTATTCCATTACAGCGAACCAAACGTGCCCTGAGTGTTTAGCATTGCTGTCAAAAAGTGCTTTTGAGAAATAAAATGTCCATTTTAGACATGTTATTATCAAGTAACAAATATGCATTTAAATAATATTTAAATTAGTTAATATTATTATATTTTAGTAAGAATATAAAAAATTATTATAACTTATTGTTAATATTTTAATATATGAAATATAAATTTTAAATATTTTAAGAAATAAATATTAATTATTTATAAAATTTAATTAGAATATATAAACTATATTTTAAATATTTAAATATAACCATTAAATATTTTTAATTAGTATTTTAAAAATATTTTTTATTTTTAATTAATGATAACACATTTGTAATTAAATACCAAGAAAAAAGAAAGAAAGTACTATGTTATTGGAGGGGTGAAAAAGTAATTAAGCACCAAAAGTGCTTTTGGGAGAGGAAAAGCTAAAATTTTTAGCTTCTCCTTTTCAAAAGTGCTTTCGAAAAGCATTCTGAAAAGCTAAAAATTTTAGCCAAAAGCAGCTTGTTCTGCATAGTTTTTCTTCCAAAAGTGTTTTTGGAGTTAGACCCTTAATTTGTTCTTTCTTCTTCATCTTATTTTGGGTTTCTTCTATGAGTGTGAGCATTTAAGGCTTATGGTTTTGATCAAGGTTTTCAGAACCAGATCAATGGTTGACCTAGTTAGGCTACTAGTTCCTGATTTGTGTGGTTCGATGAAATAAATTAATAAAAATTTATTAAAATAAAAAAATTATTTTTTAAAAAGCATAGAGGAAACATGCTCAACCGATTTTTTAACTTGTCTTAATCGATCTATATCAGTTCGTAGGTCAATCGATACAACCTCTATCTTTGGATTGATACCTCGACTAGTCCGATTCTAAAAACACTGTTTTGATCGAAGAAAAAACTTTCTTGATCATATTAGGTTGAACAAGAAAAAGTGAAGTTTGAAAACAACTTAACCGCATCTCAACCTTGAGAGGGTGAATTTTGAGCATTCTTGATTTTGTAAGACATTATAAAGGAAGAAAAAAAGAAAAAAATAGAGAGTAAGAAATAACGTAAAAGAAAAAGTAAAATAAAAGAATTTATAAAATATCTTTTAAAGTTTACATGACATGGTAATCACGTATTGGATGGAAATTTTTAATAAATATAACATTTTGGTGTAAAATGGGTAATGTAAGAATGACTCAAGTATTACTTTTGACAAAAAAAAGTTTAGGAACCAACTAGAAAAAATAGTATAGTTTGAGTATTAATTTGTGGGTTAATTTTTTTCAAATAAACTTAAAAGTTTGACTAACGGAGGTACCAACTTGGAAAAAATAGTTTAGATATCACTTATGATAAAAAAAGTTATCAAGATGGGGAAAAATGTTATAGTTTAGGTACTAATTTGTGGGTTAAAACAAAATTTTACATATATATAGTTAAGGGTTTTACTAGTGCAAATAATAAATAATATATGTTTGATAAACTAGAATTAGAATAAACTTAATACAAAGCACAACAAAATGAAAACTATAACATATCTAGATATGACCCACACATTGTGGGACTTAAACCCAAAATAATATGGGAGAGAACCCAAACATATTATTTGAGTATAATGTGACTCAAACTTGGGCACTCAAAGTCTCAAAGCCTCAACTTTTGGAAACACTATTAAGACCTTATTAGCAAAACAAAAACAAACAAAAAAAAACTATATAAAATTAATATCAACAAAGGAATTAAACTTACACCCAACTAATCTCAAATTTCTCAACTTAACTATTTATCATTAAACTTGATCATGGCCGAGCTATCTGTCCAGGTCCGAAGGCCCGCTCGAAAAGTGAAAGGGTTTGAGAAAAAATATAAGGTCGAGAAATGAGTTTGGACAAAAAATAAGGCTTGTTTTCTAAATGGGTCGGGCCTCAAGTAGGATTTTCTTGGCTCGGCCCGGCTCGAATAAGTTGTTTTGCTACCATTTCGCTATTGTTTTGTTATCGTTTGACTATTACATTATTACTATTTTGTTGTTATTGTTTGGATATTGCATAACTCTAGTAATTTTATTGTTAATTTTGCTACTATTTTAGATATATTTTCTTGCTAGTTTGCAACTATCTTAATGTTATTTAAGTATAAAGAGTTTTTTAATATATTTTCAATTTGTTGGGAAACATTTATTTTAATGATTTTAGTGCATATGATGTATTATATTTTTTTAAATAGGTTTTTATTTAAAAAATTAATATGGACAGACCGGGATAGGCTCGGGTTTCATATTTTTAATCTAGGCCGAGTTTAAGCAGAATTTTAGGCCCATTTTTCAAGTTGAGCTAGGCCCGAGCCTAAAAGATAGACCTAAAATTTTGCATTAACTTGGCCTGAACCCAATCCATGATCAGGTTTATTATCATTTTAAGAGTTTTTTTCAAGGTTGTAGTTCAAGCTATTTATTTTTTTTAAAAAAAGTTGTATAAAATTATTGATATATATACTTATAATAAAAATTATTATTTTAAAATTTTGATTATTTTAAAAATTTTCAACTATCAATCAAGAAAAAGAAATTTATAAGTAATATAGTTATATTCTGCGATAAGCCAATACTTTATCGCTTTACTTTTGTTATGTATTGTTTAGGAAAGCTTATGTTAGATTCTCCCAAACGTGCTACAAAGTGCCTCCCAAGTCTGCAATATTTTCCCCTTTTTCTTTTGCTAACATCAGACAATGTAGTTTTCTTCGTTAAAAAGCTGCGAAACAGCGGAGGGAAGACAAGGGTATACAATAATATTTTCTATAAAATACTTCAACATTCATTTTTGCTCTTCTTTTCCCTGCCAAAGCAAAGCAAAGAATATGAAAAAAAAAAAAAGCATGATTGGGAAAAAATAAAATCCACCACCGTATCGGTTGAATCAAATAGTTCAATTATCTTGAAATATTTCAAAAAATAAAAATAATTAAAAGTCATAAAATTTTATAAAAAAATGAGAGGTCATAAATTACAAAAAATATTTACAAAAATAATCAAAATATAATGAAAAAGTCAATTTTTTGTTAAAAATCCTAAAAAAAATAATTGTGCAAATATTTTGTATTCCTAATATTTTAAATTTTTATTATTGATACAAGATTGGGATTATGATAGTTTTCAATAGTTCACCTCTTTGGTGGAGAGTCATAGGTGGTTATGAATAATTAAAGTATGGTTTTCTTGGAAGACAAGAGCACTAGAGGGGAAGAAAGATATATACTTCAGAGTGAGAGTGTAGAGAGAGATCGAAAAGAGAGATTCCTATTCCTTGGTCCTTGATGGTCTTATAAAGTGGTGCCATCAATCCTTCTCGAGATGCCACATGTTATTCTAGTATTAGTTTCATACTTTTTGAAGCTCAGCTAACCTATTGATATCCTTTACTTGTAAGTATGAGATGTCATGTTAGAACAACGAATACATGTGATATATGGATGACATGTATTCTATATATATTAAGAGTGTAGTCCCCATGGTATATGCTTGCGATGTCATGAGCTTGTGAGGTTGAGGGCTCAACGTGTATTGTGTTTGTAAAGTTTAACCTTACAAGTACTCTTAGCTCGTGAGGTTAAGGGCTTGACGAGTCTTGCGCTTGCAAAGTCTTAATTTTATAGGTAATTTTAATTTGTGAGATGACTTTAGTCCAATGATGGTCCCACAAAACTAATGCTGCGTAAGGTAAATTTATGAAGTGCAGATATAATACCTATCAATTTCAATAATTTAGCTTTTAGATTTACAGCGATGAAAGAAATGAATTTACTAATTGAATAGATTTAACCTATTACTATCATGAAAGAAAGAGAAAGGAAAAAGGAAAAAGGAAAAAAAAGAAAAAGGAAAGCAGGTTTTAGGGATTACAACTTACGAGTAAATATGACCAAAACAAAAAATCCTTTTAACGGCATACATCAGAATAGGTTACCTATATATGGTGGTGCTGGAGTTGTTGGCATCCAAGAAGGAAAATTGTTTCCATAAATGGAAATGAAAGTGATTAAATCATAAAATAATACCTTAAATGCAAAAAACCAAAATCCATTTCATGAATTAAATGTTATATTAGTAAAGTAGCATGAAAGATATGAGCAAATTAATGAAAATATGAACAACTGTTGAAGATTCAAATTGTAGTGAAACCAACTAGTAATTAATTAAGGATAATGCTAATTTTGTACATAAAGCAATGGCATTTGTGTCTGTACATAGTTTATGGAATGTTCCTAGGTGATGAATCAAACACATACTTTATTACCACCTCCCGACCCCAAGAAATGAATAATAAAGAAAGAAAGAATAAAACCAGGATGGGCGCTTCCAATCCAATGGAAGCTGGCTGACTAAATTTGCAGGCATTAATGCAATTTACTCAGCCTCAACCAACAATTGCCTGGGGAAAAATGAAAGCTGTCGTCCACAACTGACTCTGCATGCCCATTGCAAGCAGGTCCACTCAAATGCGAATCCGAGGAACTTTCTTACCCATTATTACTTAACCCATAAAATTTTCCCATTACCCCTAATTCGAATCTCTCATGCAAAGCAGTCCTAATTAATTGAGAGAAATTTATTTTATATTTAGGAATTTTAAAATATAAAATTCAATTTTTAACATTTACTATCTTTTTAAAAATATAGTCACTTTTCACAAATTTAGAATTTTGTTCTTAACACTTTTATTTTTAAGAATTTAGTCATTTTATTTTTAGATTTCAAAATTCAGGTCTAATTATCAACACTATTAAGTTTTTATTGGTTTAATTTGTAGGTGTGATAATTTAAAATAAATAAAAATAATCATATAACTAAAAAGATCCGTTGCAATGAACTTGAATTTAATAAAATAATTTTAATAATATTAACAGTGGACTTAAATTTTAATATCTAAAAATAAAAGACTAAATTCCTAAATATAAAATTATATGAACTAAATTATAACAGATTTTAACCTAAAAAAACATGCATGTTTTGAATATAGTCTTCATCTAAACTACGCAAAAGCCCTAAATTTGAAATTGTGTGGCTTTGAACCAATACCAACATAACACGTCATATAATCAATTTCCACCTTGAGAATTTAGATTACTAATATATCCCTCAATGTACGCGTGATCATCCAAACTCTTCTACGGTAAATCAGTGCAATTTTTTACACACACAGGCAATTGAACCTCCCATAATTTTTCTACGGAATTATCGTAATTACATGGATGGAATAAGTAGTTTACCACTACAGTTTTTCTCTCCAATTATTTTCTTCTCATAATGTAACTAATTTAACAGTGCTTTCTAACCCAAGTTTGTTGTCTTTAATTAACTTCCACTTCCAATACATATCATTACCTCGAGCAAGCATATGAACAACTCAACGAAATATCATTCCTCGTCACAATCCGATCTCTCTTTTATTCTCCTTGAAAAAAAAATTGAAAATTCCAAATGAAAAACAAAATTTAAAAATAAGCAGGGGAAGAAAAAGTTCATCCGGAGAGCAATTATAATACCCTTACCAGTTCCAATGCCTGATATGGATAAGAGATGCATCGAAACTTACGCATAAAGAAAAGCTTAAGAATAATTAAGAATTTTATACTTTAAACCATTAAATAAAACCATTAAAACATGTTTGAAGTCACTTAAGAGTTTAGAACAAAATTGAAATCAATTCGAATCATTCCTAAGGGTTTGAAACTTGCCCAAACCATAAATCTAGGTCTTAGGAACCTGCAACGGCAAAAAATGAAGGTCTGTAGGTGCAGAGGCTGTAAGTCTCGAGACTTAAGTGCAACACTATAACTTTTTAGGTTCGATGTTTGTAAGTCTCAAGACTTAGGTGCAAGTCTCAAGACTTTGGACCCCTGGAGTAAAAATTGGGTTTAAAACCATGCAAGTCTCGAGGCTTACGTGCCATATCTCAAGATGTAACACCACAAAATAGGGCCTAGGAGTTTGAGGGATATTTTAGGGATTTTAGCTTTAGAGTATTCGGAATTTGGTGACATGGTAAACGGTAAATGTTTTCGACTATGACTTTTAGAAAATTAATTTAATTTTTGGAAAAGAATTTTAGAAACCTTCAATTTTAGAAAAAAAGACTGATTTGTAACAAGGGTCGAAGTTGTGAGTGTTTATGTTGTAGTTTTACTGAATTTTAAAAATACAACCTAGAATCATCCCCCACCTACAGATTTCACGTTAATACAGATTTCACGTTAACTCTTCTCCTTTGCTTGTTTATGCCGTCCCTTTCTCTCCCAATCTCTCACCTTCAATTTTCTTTGTTAAATCTTCATCCTTTTGATTCCTATCATTACCCAAGTCATTAATCTTCATCATATTTCAAGAAAACACCCCAAAAATCTCATTGATTTCATCTTCCTCACATGTGAGTTTTCTCGGATTTGTGTTAAAAGTTCATTTTTCTTCCATCGAAGGTAATCGTTTGTCTTTCCATTATTTTTTAGTGTTATTTAGTGTTTGAAATAGAGTTTTAGCCATTGAATCGCATGTTTTGATTAAAAGCAAAAAAGTTGATCGTTAATGGTGGATTTCAGATTTTTGAGTACAAACATGATTTCAATGCTTAGAAGGTTTATAAACTGAGTTTAAAATTTTGTTAAGGATTCCTAAGGGTTTAATAAATTTTCGAGAAAATTATCATAAACATGTCTAAAATTTTGATAGAATGAATTGAGTAGTTTTGTGTAGTTTAAAGGTTGAGAATTAGTCGTAGGTGATTAAATAGATTAATAGAATTCGTTATAGACAAAAAGACTAAGTAGAGACCGAGATATTTGGAATTCAAGTTTGCTATGTCAAAGGTTTCGGTTACATGAGAACATAGCTTAGACTTATGTTTTTGACTACTTGAGTTGAGTCCTTAGCTAATTGATGATTATGTTGTTGTTGGTTTATTATGTTGAAGCTTCAGATTCATTAGGACCTTTTACGAGTTAAGGAAAGGCTAGTTTGAGCTTTTGGCATTTCGACGAAAGCGTAATTGGTCAGTGTTTGGAATCGCTGCTTGTAGACACAATTCAATATGTTAATTGAAAATTTAGTTGTAGCCTAAACCCCTATTCTAAATTCTGAGTGTAAGTTTTCTCATACTCATGTTTAACTTGTGAAATATGTGTTTGTGTTATTGTGAAATGTAGATAAAGATGAGATGCTATTACATATGTTATGTGTCCATGATTACTGTTGGGAAAGTGTATATGTAAGCATGTCATACATGCTAAGTGACAGTGATAATATTGTGCTAATGATGCAAATATACAGTGATAGTGAGCTGATAATCTGTAAGTAATATATGTGTTTAATAATGGATATTTTGGTATTGTGAACTTTGAGACCATTGGATATAGTTGGCTTGCCATAGGATTGTGAGTACTCACCTATATGTGTTATGTGATTTGGGCATTAAAGCCCTGGGACATGTTGGTGAGATAAGAGAATGCGAGCTAAGCTCTATTCAACGGGACATGTTGGTGTGATGGAGAGTGTTAGTTATATGCTTAACTTTTTGCGATATGTTCAACTCTATGAGTCATTTGGTGTGTTGGCGATCTGTGTATGTAACACCCCTAACCCGAATCTGTTGCCGGAACAAGGTTACGGAACATTATCGGAGTTTACAAATCAATCAGAAAAAATTTCAAACATTTCATATCATAGCAATAAACATATCAAAAACAAATCAAAATCATTCATATTGTCCCATATACAAGCCCTCGAGGCCCAAAATATGCATTAGAAACAAGTCGGGACTATATCGGAAACTCAGAGAATTTTTTGAAAAATATTGAAAATTTTCATCACTGCAAGGGTCACACGGCCGTGTGGCTAGGCTGTGTCTCAGGCCATGTGAGAATTTGAAATGGGGACATACGACCATGTTTGAGCCTATGTTTGTAACCGTGTAATTCACTGACTTGGGCCACACAGCCAAGCCACACGCCCGTGTGCTAGGCTGTGTACGCTTTGAAATAACCCTACACGCTCGTGTTCCAAGCCGTGTGCTAGGCCGTGTAACAGCCTGACTTGCAACCATTTGAAAGCTATAGGGGACACACGATCGTGTCGCCTGGCTGTGTGTCACATACGGTTGAGAGACACGCCCGTGTCTCTGCCTGTGTGGACGAAAATAGGCCATTTAACAAACCATTTTTCTCACCCAATTTGGAATGTACCTATATACAACATTGCACATACTTACAAGCCATATCAAGGCATCCAAATAAAGCATAAACAAGTCATTTACATATGGTATAAATTCATACAACCAATATGCCCTTAGGCACCTCAAATGAAAATATATAAACATGTTCAATCATGCACTCTATTTGTCCAAAATACCCAACTAAATTATAGGCACATTAGCATCAATACATGACATTTGGTTACCTTACCAAAGCATACCAAATGGTACCAAATAACCACTCAATTACTAGCCTTAACATACATATATGTCTTCTATAGTAAAATACAATTCACAACAAGTTATAAGAGATATATATTATGCACATTCAACTATCATTTCCCTTTTCATCAATCAAACACATTAAGCAATTTATCAACCATATTAAGACTAATATTTACATGCCTAAAACTAAATTCAAAACATTATCAAGTGCCAAATCACAAGCCAAGCGAAATGGTCGGATTCACAACCAAACATATAGGCCAACATTAGCCAAAATACCTATACATGCCATTATAACCAAAATTAAATATCCAAAAGTACCAAAAGAGTAGGTGGATAGTGTGATGTAGCTCTGACAAGCTTCCAACCCGAACGAGCTTTTGATTCACTATAAAACACAGAAAATAACACAGAGTAAGCATTTAAGCTTAGTAAGTTCGTATAACATAGAATTTAACTTACCATTTGATCAAGTAATAGGTAAGTAACAAAACATATCCCAACACATTTTGGCCAAATGCCTAAGCACATAAACACCAACCATATTAGTCATGTAAACACATATATGAACCAATCATTATGGATGAGCTCAACAATTAGTCAAGTTCCATATACATGTATCATCCATTTCATATATATATATATATATATATATATATATATATATCATATAACATCATTTCTATGTATTTCATGTTTATACCTGTAATAGTTCGTATCGAACTCATATCGATTCGTAACAAAACATTGCCCATTGAATCGTTTAGAATACTGTTGGATACTCAGGATAGCTCACACATAGTGTGCTAGCTCATATAACTGTAATCCGTCAATTCATTTACATGTATGCTTATATAAGCTGTGAATCGGTATGCTTATTTGACCTGAATATCGGTATGCTCTTACGAGCTATAAATCAGTAACCCCAATGACATGTCTTTTGTATCTTACGGATTCTTAAGGTTCAAACATGGCTCGTTAATCATTATATGTCGTTGGATATGCACTCAGTAATTATATATGTCAAATCATAACATTTATATAATTAAATTAAAAACATATAAACACAATTTAATTACACGAACTTGCCTCAACGAGTATTCGTAGATATGGAGGCGATTAATCTGAGACTTTCTCTTTGCCCCGATCTAACTCCGTACGAGGTATAATTAGATCTATACAGATAAATTTAACTCAATTAAACATATAATTAATTCAATTTAATCCAAAACAAATTTTTGGAAAAATGACAATTTTGCCCCTGTACTTTTAAATTCTTTGCAATTTAGTCCCTAGCTTATAAAATGAAAATTCATGCAATTCATGCTTAACCCACTATAGCCAAATTTCATATAGGTTCTTAGCAAACCCTATATTTCATTTATTTCACAAATTTACCGTGTATAATTTCTATTTTTTCAATTTAATCCCTATTTGACAATTTTATAAAAAATCTCTTTACAAAAGTTGTTTATCTATCGAAAAATAATCATTTTATTCCATCAAACAACAAAAGAAACCAATATTCATTTATGGCAAAACTCAAATCCTTTAACAGTTTTACAAATTAGCCCCCAAGCTAGCTAGATTAAGCTACAGCGATCCCGAAAACATAGAAATTATTAAAAACGGGATGAAAAATCTTACCACGTAAGCAAGAGAAGTGATCAAACAAAAAAGCTCTCCAATGGCTTTTTCTTAACCCTAAATTCTGTTAAAGATGATGATAAAAAAGATGATACTTGGTTTTGTTTTATTTATTTAATCATTAATAATTAATTTACTTTTATAACCTTTTAAATTATTACAAATTTCAATATTACCAAGCCATCATATTCCACTATCACCATTAGTGGTCTAATTACTATATAAGGACTCTTACTCTAAAGTTCTATAGCCAATTAATACTTTTAGCTACTAGAACTCAACTTTTGCACTTTACACGATTTAGTCCTTTTATCAAATTAAACATGTAAACAGTTAAGAAATTTTAATACGGTACTACTATCATGCTGTAGGTAATAAAATAATAATAAAATAAATATTTTGACATCAAATTCATGGTCCTGAAACTACTGTAATGCCCAATTTTGACCCGGGCCAACTAAAAAATAAATAAAACTAATATAAAAGCAAAAAATATTAAAAGTCCATTTACAAATAAAACAATCCAATTACAATGGGCCAAATTCGGGTTTTAAGCCCGATCACTAAAAGAAACCCTAGGCATTCAAATTTCTAGCACGAGCCAAGAACAACAACCTCCAGCATTGCTCCCCTAGCCACGCCAAGATCTCCAGACGTGCCACGTCCACTCCAAATTGCACTGCAAGACGCAACAAACAAGCAGCAAATAGAAAGAGAAAAGAAAAATAACAAAATAGTAACAAAAAAGAAAATAGGAGAAAAAATAGAAGGAAAAATGGATGTATTTTCGGGGCTATAAAACCCCATTTCTGTATTGTTGTGAGGATATTTTTTTCCACGCATATTGAAATACAAAAAAAAAATCAATCAAAAAGAAAAAGAAATTAGATTCGAAAAGGATTCACCATTTTTTTTCTCTGCGTTTCTTTACTGTTTTCTTTTATTTTTTTATACGAAGAAGAGGAAAGTAAAGGAAAAAGAAGAGGGAGAGAAGAGCGAACTTACTTGGTGGCCGATCTTCCTTCTACTCCATCGCAATCGGAGTCGGATGGAGGATAGAGGCACGAAACGGCACACAGAGGAAAAGCATTTAGGGTTTGTAGATTTGTTAAATGGCTTAATGCCTAGGTTTTTAGGTTTTATGCGTGCAAGGAAACGGCACCGTTTGAAGCCCATTCTAATGGCTCCCAAAACGGTGCTGTATTGAGCTTACCCAATTATATTGACCCAATCCAATCTCAGATTCGCGCCTTTTGGTCCAAAGGTCTATTTGCGCAACAAGTCCCCCTTTGTTTTGTATTGTTTCAATCCGATTTCTTTCAATTTTTTTATTTATACCATATCTTTTATTCTGATTTCATTTTAGTCCAAAATCAAACGGTGACATTTTTGTTATCTGAATTTGAATTCTGGAAGCGTTTAATTGTGGTATTAGTCCTCAAGCTTTCGATTGATTGTAAATTTAGTCTTCTAAGTGCTATATTTTCGATTTAATTATTATTTTTTGTTTATCTCTTATTAATCATAATGTTTTGTTTATTTATAATAAATTTTAAATATTAGGATTAACATTGTTTTCAAACATTTTTATTATAATTTTAAGGTACAACATATTGTTATTTAAAATTATTATTAACATATTTTGAGTTTATCAACATTGTTTTAAAATTTATCCTTTTATTTTCAAACTCTATATCTTTATATGTTTCATCATCTATATATGTAAAAATGTTTTTCATAATAATTTGACATACTTTATACATATTTTAATAATTCATTTTGTGTTATAACTTAGTTTTCCTTTGATATAATGTTTTAAATGCTACTATATGTGTTATTAAATTATTTCAAAAAATCATATATATACTATGGTTTTGATATTTAATATTATCATGATTATAAATTTCAAGTATTTTTATATGTATATATGTATTTTAAGTCAATTTTATTTATGTAATTTACTTCTTTCAAAACCTATTTAGGTGATTACTTTTTAAAATCATATACGTATTGGGACTCTTACATAGTTATTTTATATGTATTATTTAGGTAAATTAATAAATATATTATTTGTTTCAAATTTATTTCAAATACCATTATCCAATGTTGTATTATATTGTTTCACGTCCATTTTGAGTCTATGTGTAAATATTTTAGCTTATAAATGTTATTATTAATAAATGTTGTGGTATTTAATTCATTTGATAGTTGGCAATTAGGATTGATATTTGATAGTTGGCAATTAGGATTGATATGTGTAAAAAGTGTTGTAGCCTTTTTTGTTTGAATTCATCCATTGTTTATTATCCCTCAGTTTGTATTTAGATTACAAATTGTATCTTTTACATTGTATATTGCTATTTAATCATGTTTCATTTGTAAGAATTGTATTTTATTAAAGCACTACTAGAGCTGTCCATGGGCCGGGCCGGGCCGGGTTCAGGCTGGGCCCGGAAAAAATTTTTGGCCCGACTCTTAGGCCCGGGCCCGAAATATGGGCCTGAAATTTTACCCAGGCCCGGCCCGGGAAAAAAAGAGTAAGCCCGAGCCCGGCCCGATTTTTAATAAACACAAAAAAATATTTTAAAAATAAAAAAATAAAAAAAATATTAAAAGTATTTTAAAATTAAAAAATAAAAATAAAAAATATATATTTATTATATTCGGGCCGGGCTGGGCCAGGCCCGGGCCAAAAAAGTTGAGCCCGAGCCCGCCCATTTTTTAAATGGGCCTCGTTTTTTTACCCAAGCCCATATTTCGGGCCTATATTTTTACCCGAACCCTCCCATATTTCGGGCGGGCCGTCGGGCCAGGCCGCCTGGCCCATGGACAGGTCTAAGCACTACAATCCTTTATTTCGTAAGTTTTAAAAAGACTTGGTGTTCATAGTTCTCGAGAGAATTATGCCCTAACTTACTGGGCTCCAATTCTTCCCGATGAATTTAGATAGCCAATTGTGTACTTTATTAAGACCATACAATTTCTAAAATAAAGTTTTTAAGATTTCAAAATGTTGGATCCTAACTTACTGGATATGACATTTTGTTATCTCGATTTTAAAATAAAGGAAATATTTGGTGTTTAGAAATTTCGAGAAATTGAACCCTAACTTACTGGATTCTGATTTCTCGTTTGACCTAAATGACCAAATAACTTTCTCAAAATGCATGAATTCTAAAATTTAAAAAATAAAAAGACATACTTAATTATGACGATTGAATTGTTGCACCCTAACTCACTGAGTGTGACAATTTATTTCTTCGAAATGAGTGCGTCTTATCATTCAATTTTGTTTATTCAAATTTAAACTTCAAAGGATCGTATTTTAGGATCTTTTCAAGATTTCGACATTAAGACATTAAACAATCAATTCAGTACCAATTTTGGGTGTTACGAGGGTGCTAACCCTTCCTCGTGCGCAACTGACTCCCGAACTTGTTTTTTCAAATTTTGCATACCAAAATTGCTTTTAAGGTGAACCGGTCACACCTCAATAAAAGATCGGTGGCAACTCCATTTTCAAAGTTGATTCCCATTTTTCAAATAAACCAGAGATTCTGGGTTCGTTCCCCAGTGGAGTCGCCAAGCTGTCGAAACCATTTAAAAATTTGAAAAATGGGAATCGATTTTGAAAATGGAGTCGCCACCAATATTTTATTGAGGTGTGATCGGATCACCTTAAAAATGATTTTTAGGTCTATGAATTTTGAGAAAACAAGTTCGGGGGTCGGTTACGCACGAGGAAGGGTTAGCACCCTCGTAACACCCAAAGTTGGTACCGAATTGATTATTTAATGTCTTAGTGTCGAAACTTGAGAAGATTTTTAAATACGATCCCATGAAATGAAAGCTTAAACAATGGAATTGGTTAAATGACCCATTTCAAAGAAATAGACCGCCACACTCAGTGAGTTAGAGTGCAACAGTTCAATCTTCTAAGTTAGATTTGTCCCTTTTTTTTTTAAATTTTAAAACATGTTTTAAGAAGAATATTTGATTATTTAAGTAAATCGAGAAACCAGAACCCAGTAAGTTAGGGTTCAATTTCTCGAAATTTTTAGGGTTCAATTTCTCGAAATTTTTAAACATTAAATATTGCCTTTATTTTAAAATCGAGATAACAAAATGTCGTATCCAGTAAGTTAGGATCCAACATTTTGAAATCTTAAGAATTTTATTTGAATAATTGTATGGTTTCGATAAAATGAACACTTGATTATCTAAATTCATCGAGAAGAATTGAAACCCAGCAAGTTAGGGTACAATTCTCTCGAGAACCTATGAACACCAAGCTTCTTTAAGGATTATGAAAGAAAACGATTATGATGCTTTAATAAAATTCAACTCTTACAAATGAAACATGATTAAATAACGATACATATAATGTAAAAGATAAATGATAATTTAAACTTAAACTAGAAGCGATTACACAAATAATAGACAAATACAAACATTGACCTTAATCATATCATACAAACATCCACATTAATAATTTAATAACATATAAAACGAATAAAATAAATAAGGTTTAAGAAGTAAAACATTTATATATAAAATTATGCAAAAGGGTAATCCAAAGTTAATGATATACTCTATATATGTATGTATACTAAAAATAATTTCATATAAATTATATATTTTAAAATAATATTGATAAATTTAAAACATTTTGATAATAATTTAAAAGAATGTATTATTATTATTTTAAAAAAGAAAATTTGTACTAATAATAAGTTTGGAAACAATATTAAGCTAATATTAAAATAATGCTAAAAACAATGAATATAAGAATTGATTTATTTAAAACTTTTGAAATCAAAATTAAACATAAAAGGCATTTTTTGAAATTGAAAATAATAATCAACAAATTTTAAATCGAAGCTTAAATGAAATTAGAATAATAATAAAAGAAAACCAAACTAAATGAAAATACCATAGACTCAAAATATTAGTGTATAATGAATTTAAAATATAAAATACAAACTAAAAATAATTTATTACATTTTAAATTATAATAATAATAAGTTTAAACACTATTAAAATTAAATATTACAAATAATATTAAATTCTATAATATATGAAAGTAGGATTAATTATAATTTAAAAATATTGTTTAATTTTAAAAGAAAACTAAATTCGTATTAAATTAAAATCTATTTCAAAATTGAAGGACCAAATCTGCAATTAAACGCAAGCATTGAAATAATCCCAATAAATCACAAAAACGACACCGTTTAATCTTGGATCTAAATGAATACATAATCAAATATGCGGTACAAGTTACAAACAATTAAAGGAAATCAAATCGCAATTTCAGTAAACACACAAGGACCTATTTAGCAAAAAGACCAATTAGTCCAGTATGCGTGGATCCTACCCCGGATCGGGTCACCGCCTGGATCTGGTAGTCAAACGACGCCGCTTTGAAGCCATTATGTTAGCAACAAACGGTGACATTTTAGTCCCGTATTTAAAACCAAAATAACCCTAAAAAACCTAACACTTCCACTTAAAAAAAAAACTAAACCTAAACTCCCTCTGCGCCGCTCAACGAACTAACTTCTCAGACCCTCAGATCCCACTCAACTCCGATGACGACGGAGGGAGAGAGGATGCGATCACCAGGTATGTCTCTCTTTCTTTTACTATTTTTTTCTATTGTTTCTTTCATAAATCATGAATCAAATCAGTATTGAGAAAAAAAAATCAAGGAAACCAAAAAAGAAAAAGAATAAATCACCTTTCTGTTCTCAACTTTTTTCGATTTCTATTTCGAAACTCTGTATGCGTATCCATTTACAGTATTTTGCTTGGCTTTTTATAGCCTGATTTACAAAAAGAATAAAAGAAAATAAATAAAAATCCCCCCATTCTGTTATTTCTTTTTGCTGTTCCTTTCGTGTGTGCGTTTGCAGGTACTCTACCAGCCTGGAGCAACGGAGGTGCCCACGTGCATGCGCTTGATGGTGATGTACGCGCGAAGTCTGCTGGGCTCATCTACGGCGCCGAAATAGGAGTCTGCGCTGCAGCTTCACCAGAATGGTCTAGAAACCCCTAGGGGTTCTGATTTTGGGCTGATTGGGCCACTGTAACCGGGTTATTAAGTTGGGTCTGGGGTCCATTTAGCTAATTTGAATTTAGGGTTTGTTTCGGGTTTAGGATTTAAAAATTGAGCTTTTTTAATTGGATTAGGCTTTATTGTAATTGGACTATATTGGACTTTTAATTTATTTTTTAATCTGGTTTTATTATTATTATATATAAGGTATATGGACCCGGGCTAAAATTGGGTATTTTACAACTACTATTCCGATTTCACTAAAAACGGGTTGTTACAGTGTATCCGATGGGTGGTTTTAGAGCCCACTTTTACATTTCATAGCTCAAGTGCCAAATTATCTATAAATATGTTTATGAATATTGTGATATATGCTTAAATTTTATGTGATTATATGTGTAATATGATATATGTTTAAAAGTGAATGTGTTTACCATGTAAATGAACTAATAAATAATAAATAAGTGAGTATAACATGACACTAGAGTTGGAATTGTTGAAGTTGTGCTATATGGTTGTTTCATTAATGCTTGATGAAATGTTTGCATGGTAGTTTTCTAGGCATTCACTTAGCTTGTTAAGCTCACCCACTCCTTTTAAACTATTGCAGATTAGTAGCTTTTCGATGTGAGCGGTGTGGTTTTCGTGGGGTGATCCAAACAAGTTCATTTTCTCTATTTCGTAGGTGTTTATTAATTCTTTATGTTTTGGGAAATAAAGGCAATGTGGTAAACCTTTTTGCTAGTATTTGCAATGATATTTACGATATTCAGGTTTTAAAAATGATATATCTGTGATATTTTGTTGTGTAAGTTAGTATTGTAATTTGGTACTGATACATTATCACGAGTATCGATACTCGAGGTAAAATAATTTATACTTTAATAAATGTATCGATATTTTTTGGGATTTGATTTTTATATGAGAAATAGAATGTTGTTTTGGTATCGATTTTCTAATCGATATTGATACCATTTAAGGGGAAATATCAATACTTACATTTCAGTATTGATACCTGTGTTATTATTTTGGGAAATTGTGTTATGTGGTCCCTATGCATGTTTCATCATATATATAAGACCATTTGATGTGTGTTAGCATTTATGAAGGATGATTAGAGTAAGTCTGACTCATAACTTGTGCGTATGTTAAAATGGAAGACGTTTATTTAAGAATGAACTTACTTGTACTGTGTGAGATGTGAGACGATGGTGTGGCATCCTAATATTTGGGCTCGGTAATCAGGTCGAGTATAGGGTGTTACATTTAGTGGTATCAGAGCTAGGTTCACTAACACTCGAACCTAGGTGATTATTTTTATGTATTATTTAAGGTTTCACAGCCCATGGATCTAGAAAACCAAGTGTTTAAGTTACTTTGATTGCCTAAATTGTTTGAAATATTTCTGATTTGATTGCATGTGGGGTAGGAGTGGGAACACATTACCTTTAATCCTAAATTTTTTTTATAGGAACGTGACTTGGATCATTTCCCCCACCATTCACACCTTTGCTTGTTTGTTTATGTGTTAGATTATTAGATATGCCTTATAGACGTGTTAATGTGAGAGCTAGTGCTCTAAAGGATGGTACATTCTCTCCACCTCCTGTGCTACCGCGTAGAGTGAACATACTTGTTGAGGGTGTATGCTCTCTAGTGGAGGCTATAATTAGAGCGTTTTAACGGATTGCTGGTGCTAACCCTGCTCCTGCACCTGCCAATCTTGCACCTATTAACCGAGGGTTACCGTTTGAATGTCTTTTGGTGTTAGGTGGTAAAGAGTTCTCTAGGGTAAAAGGTACCGATCCAACCATATCTGAGTACTGGTTGGAAGAAGTTGAAAGGATCCTCAAATAGATGTCCTATTCTAACGAGGAGAAGTCGGGTTGTGCTATGTCCCTACTCGATGGTAAGGCTCATCATTGGTGGAATATAGTTAGAAGAGGTACTACTACTGATTGATTGACTTGGGGATATTTTCTTGAGGTCTTTAAGAGGAAGTTACGGGTAGGCAATACATGGAGGCTTATAAGCTGGAATTTTTGAATCTTGTTCAATATTGTTTAATAGTGGCTGACTATGAGTCGGAGTTTATGTGACTTAATCAGTACACTCCTAAGATGATTCTTTTTGAGCGAGACCATTGTAAGAGGTTTCAGTTTGGGATTAATCGAGAGATTCAAGCTTACTTGGTAGCCCAAAACATGGGGATGTTTGATAAATTAGTTGAGAGAGCTAAAGCCGTTGAGGAGGCTTTAGCTGAGTAGCCTCTTTCCGTGGTTATTGAATCTAGTAAAAGGATTTCTAATGGTGCACTGGGTCAACTACTTAAGAGAGGACGTGACAATCATAGTTCTGGTAGGGTGCGAGATGTGGGTCTCGGCCGAGTCAAACTAGGCAACAAAGTAGTGTTGTGGTTAGTATTTGTGGTTTGATAGGTGGTTCTAGATGACCGCTTTGTGCACATTGTGAGCATAGGCATTCTGGTGAATGTTGTAAGTTGACAAGTGGTTGTTTTAAGTGTGCTTCGAAGCAACATCTTTTGAGGGATTGCCCGAATAGAGTTGAAGTTTTGCAAACTTAAAGTTCGACACTTGCTAGTGGCCATGGTCATAGTAGAGGTAATGGGAGACCGGTTGGACAATAAATTACTGCTCATACTGTTGCTTCACAAGTTGAGTCTGGAGGTCCAGCTCAAGTTTATGCTGTTAGGTTATCGGAGAATTAGGATCCGACTAATGTCATCACAGGTACTTTTACTTTGCAGTCTTCTCCCTTACTCTCTTTGGTTGATTTTGGTTCTACGCATTCATATTTTTTAAGTGAATTGGCTTGTAAGTTAGGGATTCCAATAAAGACTATTGATTTGGGTATGACTGTTATTAGTTCTTTTGGCTATAGTGTCGTAATGAATAAATTTTATCATAGATGCCCCATTATGATACAAGTGCACGTTTTCCCTGTTCATCTTATGGAATTGCCTTTCTATAGATTTGATGTTATTCTTGGTATGGACTGGTTGATTGAACATAAGGCTAAGGTAAAATTTGAAACAAAACGAATTACTTTGAGGAATAGTGATGGGTTGGAAATAATTGTTGTTGGTGAAAGAACGAGATTTATGTCTAATGTGGTTTTAGGTATGAAGGTGGAGAAGTTGATGGGAAAAGGTTGTGAAGCTTACTTAGCCTACGTGATGAATTCGCTTAGTAAAGAGTTGAGAGTTCAGGATATTCACACTGTTAAGGACTTTCCGGACGTGTTTCCTGAAGAGTTGCCTAGTTTGCCACCGTAATGTGAAGTTGAGTTTGGTATTGAGCTCTATCCTGGTACTACACCAGTGTCTATAGTGCCTTATCATATGGCACCAAAAGAGCTCAAAGAGTTGAAGGTTTAGTTGCAAGAGTTGCTTGACAGAGGGTTCATTTGACCGAGTGTATCATGTTGTGTCAGTAGAAGGGATTCATATAGATCCAAAGAAGATTGAGGCAATCTTAGGGTGGAAGCCGCTTAGAAGTTTTACCGAAGTTTGGAGTTTCTTGGCTTTTGCTGGCTATTACCGTAGGTTCATTAAAGGGTTTTCTCTGATTGCTACACCTTTAATGAAACTACTTCACAAAGATGTGGTTTTTGAATGGACTGATTAAAGGCAAAAGAGTTTTGAATAGCTTAAGGCAGTTTTGACTAAGGTACTAGTGTTGGTTCAACCAGAGCTTGGAAATGATTCTGTGGTTTACAATGATGCTTCGAATTCGAGTCTTAGTTGTGTGTTAATGCAAGAGGGAAAAGAATGCATCGAGGT
The DNA here is from genome assembly GCF_025698545.1 of Gossypium raimondii. NCBI lineage: Eukaryota > Viridiplantae > Streptophyta > Magnoliopsida > Malvales > Malvaceae > Gossypium > Gossypium raimondii. The sequence continues at coordinate 32,584,336 of NC_068572.1, read as the reverse complement.
GTTGAAGACGCATGGGCGTAATTATCCTTCTCATGATTTGGAGTTAGCTGTTGTGGTATTCACACTTAATATTTGGAACAATTATTTGTGTAGAGAGAAGTACGTTATCTATTCGAATCATAAGAGCTTTAAGTACCTCACCCAAAAGTAGTTGAATTTAAGGCAAATGCGTTGGATTGAGTTTTTGAAAGATTATGATTGTGTTATAGAGTATCATCTTGGTAAGGCGAATGTTGTTGATATTTTGAGTAGAAAGTCAATGATGGAGTTGAGAGCTATGTTTGCACGTTTAAGTTTGGCTAGTGTGGTGGTTTGCTAGCTAAACTTCAAGTGAGGCTGACTTTGTCGCGTCAGATTAAAGAGAAACAACTATTATATAGAGAGTTGTTAAAGAAGATTCGACAGGTTGAGCAAAGTGTTAAGGGAGATATTAATGTTGACAATTATGGTATATTGAATTTTTGAGGTAGATTGTGTGTGTTGCATGATGTAGATTTGAGGCAAGCGATTCTTACTGAGGCGCATAGTAGCCCTTACACTATACATCCAAGTAGTGGTAAAATGCATCATAATCTTCTAAAGATTTATTGGTGGCCTGGTTTGAAGCGTGATGTTATGAATTTTGTGACTTGATGTTTGGTTTATCAGAAGGTAAAGGCAAAGCATTAGTTTCTTTCAGGTTTGTTGCAACTAATTGCAATTCCTGAATGAAAGTGGGAAAGGATCACAATAGACTTTGTTTCGGGTTTGTCTTTGACCCCATAAAAGAAGGATTCAGTGTGAGTTATAGTTGATCAGTTTTCGAAGAGTCCATATATCTTGGCTATGCATACTAATTATTCTTTGCAGAAGTTGTCAGAGTTGTACATTGCTGAAATTGTTTGTCTTCATGGAGTTCCAGTTTAAATTATTTCTGATAGATATTTGTGGTTTACATTGAGGTTTTGGAAGAGTTTGCAAGAGTCCCTGAGGTCGAAGCTTAGTTTTAGCACTTCTTATCACCCCCAAACTGGTGATCAGTCAGAGAGAGTAATTCAAGTTTTAAAGGATATGTTACAAATTTGTGTGATCAAGTTTAGTGGTAGTTAGGAACGAGATACTTGCCCTTGGTAGCGTTTGCTTACAATAATATTTTTCAAACGAGTATTCGTATGGCACTGTTTGAAGCTTTGTATGGTAGGAAGTGTAGAACTCTTTTATGTTGGACAAAATTGGATGAGAAGCGAGTTGTTGGACTGGATTTAGTTCGTGAGACTTAAAAAAAGTGAAGTTGATTTGTGAACATTTGAAAGCAACGTTTGATAAGCAAAAATCTTATGCGGATTTGAAACGTCGAGATATTAAGTTTCAAGTTGGCAATAAGGTGTTCTTGAAGGTTTCAATTTGGGAGAAGGTTTTGAACTTTGGAAGGAATGGTAAATTAAGTCCAAGGTATGTTGGACCTTATGAAGTTGTTGAAAGAGTTGGTTTGGTAGCTTATTGTCTCAAATTGCCGCAAGAACTTGAGCAAATACACAATGTTTTTCACATGTCTATGTTGAGGAAGTATCGTATAGATCCGTCACATATTGTGCTAGTGGAGGAGATTCAGGTGCGAACCGGTCTAACTTATGAGGAAGAGTCGATTGAGATTCTAGCTCATAAAGAGAAAGTTTTGTGTAATAAGAGCATTTTATTGGTTAAGGTTTGTGGCGTAACCACAAAGCAGAAGAGGCTACTTGGGAAGCCTAAGATACGATGAGACAACAAATTTTTTATTTGTTTAGCTCATGTAAATTTCGAGGACAAAATTCTTTTTTAAAGGGGGGAGAGTTGTGACACCCCTAGGGCCTAGGAGTTTTAGGGGTATTTTTAAGATGTTAGATTTAGAGTGTTTGGAGTTTGGTGACATGGTAAATCGTAAATGTTTTCGACTATGGTTTTTAGAAAATTAAATCAATTTTTGGAAAAGAATTTTAGAGACCTTCAATTTTAGAAAAAAAGATTGATTTGTAACAGGGGTCAAAGTTGTGAGTGTTTATGTTGCAGTTTTCCCAAATTTTAAAAATACAACCTAAAATCATCCCCCACCTACATTATTTCACATTAACTCTTCTCCTTTGCTTGTTTGTGTCGTCCTTTGCTCTCCCAATCTGTCACCTTCAATTTTCTTTTTTAAATCTTCATCCTTTTGATTCCTATCATTACCCAAGTCATTAATCTTCAAAAATTTCTAGAAAATACCCTAAAAATCTCATTGATTTCTTCATCTTCCTCATGTGTGGCTTTTTTCGAATTTGCGTTAAAAGTTCATTTTCTTCCATTGAAGGTAACCATTCGTCTTTCCATTAGTTTTTAATGTTATTTAGTGTTTGAAATATAGTTTTAGCCATTGAATTGCATGTTTTGATTAAAAGTAAAAAATTGGGTCGTTAATGGTGGATTTCAAATTTTTGAGTAAGAACGTGATTTCAAAGTGTTATTCAATTAGTTTTGACATGTTTAGAAGGTTTCTAAACTGAGTTTAAAGTTTTGTTAAGGATTCCTATGGGTTTAATGAACTTTCATGAAAATTATCATAAACATGTTACAAATTTTGATACGATGAATTGAGTAATTTTGTGTAGTTTAAAAGTTGAGAATTAGTCATAGGTGACTAAATAGATGAATAGAATTCGTTTTAGGCAAAAAGATTAAGAATAGATCGAGATATTTGGAATTCAAGTTTGCTATGTGAAAGGTTTCAATTACTTGAGAACATAACTTAGGCTTATGTTTTTGACTGCTTGAGTTGAAGCCTTAGTTGATTGATGATTGTGTTGTTGTGTGGTTTATTGTGTTGAATATTTGGATTCATTAAGACCTTTTGCAAGTTAAGGAAAGGCTAGTTTAAGCTTTTGGCATTTCGATGAAAGTGTAATTGGTGAGTGTTTGGAATCACTGCTTGTAGACACGATTCAATTCGTTAATTGGGAATTTAGTTGTAGCCTAAAGCCCGACTCTAGATTATGAGTGTAAGCTTTCTTGTACTCTTGTTTAACTTGTGAAATATGTGTGTGTTATTGTGAAAATTTGGATTAAGATGAGATGCCATTACATGTGTTATGTGTCCATGATTACTGTTGGGAAAGTGTATATGTAGGCATGTCATACATGCTAAGTGACAATTATAATATTGTGCTAATGATGAAAATATAAAATGATAGTGAGTGGATAATTGGTAAGTAATATGTGTGTTTAATAATAGATATTTTGGTCTTGTGAATTTTAAAACCGTTGGATATAGTTGGCATGCCATAGGATTGTGAATACTCACTTATATGTGTTATGCGATTTGGGCATTAAAACCCTGAGACATGTTGGAGAGATAAGGGAATGTGAACTAAGTTCCATTTAACGGGACATGTTTGGTGTGATGGAGAGTGTTAGCTATATGCTTCAGCTTTTGGAATATGTTCGACTTTATGAGTCATTTGGAGTGTTGGAGATCCATGTATCCGATGAGAGGTGATAGAGCCCACTTTTACGTTTCATAGCTCAAGTGCCAAAGTATCTATAAATTTGTTTATGAATATTGTGATATATGTTTAAATGTTATGTGATTATATGTGTAATGTGATATATGTTTAAAAGGGAATGTGGTTATCATGTAAATGAACTAATAAATAATGCATAAGTGAATATAACATGACATTATAGTTGGAGCTGTTGAGGTTGTGCTATATGGTTCTTTTATTAATGCTTGATGAAATGTTTGCATGGTAGTTGTTCTAGGCATTCACTGAGCTTGTTAAGCTCACCCACTCCTTTTAAACCATTGCAGATTGCAACGCACCCAAGGCTACATCACTTGCATCACACAAAACTTCAAAAGGTTGAGACCAATCATGTGCAACGACAATGGGTACATTGACCATCTGGTTTTTTAACTAAATAAAGGCATCCAGACATGCCTCGTCAAAGAGGAATTTTTGAATCTGTTCTAGCAATGAGCACAATGGTTTTGCAATTTTTGAAAAATCCCTAATAAACCATCAGTAAAATCCTGCATGTCCAAGAAAGCTACGAATACCTTTCACCTTTGTTGGTGGGGGTAATTTCTCAATGATTTCCACCTTAGCTTTATCTACTTGAATACCCTGATTAGAGATGCGTTGACCCAACACAATGCCTTCAATTGCCATAAAATGACATTTTTCGCAATTCAAGATAAGATGAGTGTCCTCACATCACTTTAGTACTTTATCCAATTTGTTAGTGCAATGATCAAAATCATTCCCATAAATTGAAAAGTCATCCATAAAAACCTTTAAAAGGTCTTCGATCATATCTGAGAATATTGCCATTATACACCTTTGAAATGTGGTTGGTGCATTGCAAAGACTGAAAGGCATACGGCGAAAAGCAAAAGTACCAAAGGGGTAGGTGAAAGTTGTTTTCTGCTGATCCTCTAGTGCAATAGCAAATTGCTTGTACCCAGAATAGCTGTCTAGGAAGAAATAATAAGCTTTTCCAGCAAGCCGATCTAACATTTTGTCAATGAAGGGAAGTGGAAAATGATCCTTCCTTGTGGCTGCATTTAACTTATGGTAGTCCATGTAGACTCGCCACCCCGTGGGGATGCCTGTTGGTAGTAATTCGTCCTTATCATTGCGAATCACTGTGATGCCACTCTTTTTCAAGACGCATTGCACTGGACTCACCCACTTGCTATCAGAAATCGGGTATATAATTCCTGCATCAAGCCATTTTATGATTTCTTTTTTGACCACTTTCTTCATCTTTTCGTTTAACCTTTTTTGCAGTTCAATTGACTGCTGGCCTTCATCTTCTAACCTGATTTTGTGAATACAAAAAGAAAGACTAATACCTTGAATATCCGTAATACTCTAGGCAATAACTCGTTTGTGCTACTTGAGAATGTGAGTCAATTTCTTTTCTTGTGTTTCATCTAGTGTTGTAGAGATAATAACTGGAAGAGTATTGTGATCACCCAAAAGGTTTTATTTAAGATGAAGAGGTAATGGTTTCAATTCCAGAGTGGGAGCTTCTTCAATTGATGATTTGAAAATTGAAGTGGTTCTGTTGGTTAGGTCTAAGGATTCAATTTGCCATATATGCTTGACTTCAACAGTACTAGCTTTAACTGTACTATCACAATTGTCTACGGATTCAGCCTCAGATGTCACTGTAATTTCTTTAGCAAGGACTGTGCTTTGGTTATTGAATTCTTCCTCAATTAAATCATCGAGCACATCGACAGTATGGCACTCTGCTTTATCCTTGTGATGAACAGACTCAAAAACATTGAAGGTAACTTGCTCATTATTCAATCGCATGGTGAGTTCTCCTTTATAAACATCAATGCCAGTTCGACCGGTGGCTGAAAATGGTCGTCCCAAGATTATGGGAACCTCCTTGTCCGCCTCGCAGTCAAGCATGATAAAATTAGCAGAAAAAATGAATTTATCCACACGAACGAAAACATCTTTGATTTTCCCTTCAGGTTGAAGTAAAGATCGATGTGCCAGTTGTAATGTCATTACAATGGGTTTCATATGACCAATTCCCAACTTTTGAAAAGTAGATAGTGGCATAAGGTTGATGCTAGCTCCCAAATCACATAAAGCCTTGCCCAAATACTGATTGCCAATCGAACATGGAATGGTAAAGCTTCCAGGATCTTTCAATTTAAGGGGCAACTTATTTGTCAAGATAGCACTACAACCTTCAGTGAGTGTAATAGTTTCAACATCAGTAAGTTTTTTCGTTTTGGACAAGAGGTCTTTCATAAATTTCCCATAACTTAGAATTTGTACCAGAGTGTCCACTAAAGCAATGTTGATCTGTAGTTGTTTCAGTGTATCCAGAAACCGCTAATACTGTTTGTCATTTTCATTCCTCTTGAATCTTTGTGGAAAAGGTATAGGTGGAAGTACATCCAGTTGCGATGATACTTTTGGTTGCGTCCATAATTTCGAGGGTCGAATATAAGGCATATGAGCGACAATTGGTCATACTTCTTTGTCTGGTACATCAACAAGTTCTTCAGAATCAACATTCCCATCAGGGCTTATGGCACCAATATCTGGTGATGCTACAGTAGAATCGACAATTGGCTCATCAGTTTGTTTACCACTCCTAAGAGTGATAGCTTTACAGTGCTCTTTCCCCCTCAGGCTGGGGTTTTCAGTGTTCGCGAGATAATGAGCCTTGTGGTTGAGTATTCAAATTTGAAGCAAGTTGTCCCAATTGTGCCTCCAATGCTCGAATGGAAGATGAATTTCCTTAAACAATAGCTTCTGTGCGAGTAATATGCTCTCGCATTAACACCTTAAGAGCAGTTAATGGGTCAGAAGTATAAGTTTGTGTATATTGTTGTTGTCGCTATCATTGGATATTTGGATTTGTCATCAAAGAATGTTGTGGTTGCATCTGATTTTGATGTAAGTGTGTCTAACCTTGTTGTTGATACCTCTGAGGATGCTGACTGTAGTTCTATTGTTGTTGAGTATAATTCATTTGTGTTGGATTATAATTTCCTTGAGTAGATGCATTCCCATATCTGAATGTCGTAGTATTTTGTCCAACATTCTAAGCTCCCCAAAACTGTTGGTTGCATGCAAAGTTGTTGTAAGAGTTGCCATAAGAATTTTTACGAATATTACTGACATAACAGCTGTCGAAACCATTTTTTTAAAAAACGGGTCGACTTTTATTTTAAAAAAAACAAAAAAATGGGAGTCGCCACCAATCCTTTTTTATGAGGTGTGATCGGATCACCTCATAATTTGATCATTTTAATAAGAGATTTGATTTATTAAAATGATGTTTTTAATCTACGAAAATCCAAAAAATAGGTTCGAGAGTCGGTTACATATGAGGAAGGATTAGCACCCTCGTAACGCCCAAAAATGATATCTAGATGATTAATTAATGTCTTAGCATCGAAAGTCAAAAATTCGAAAAGAAATTTAAAATATAATCCTTAAAATCTCTTGAATTAATGAAAACATGTAAAAGGACCTCTTTTCTCGAAGTAATTAACAGGTCGTACACCGTAAGTTAAGATACGACACATTAAATTCCCGAAAATAAGTTTCCCTTTTACTTTATTATTTGATTGAATCTCATGTATTTAAAAATTTAAAGGATGTTCGATTATTTAGGACCAATGTGAAAATCAAAACCCCGTAAGTTAGGGTACAACTTTTCGAATCTCCAAACACGAAACATTGCCTATTTTGAAAACCTTTTTTGAATAATATCAAACGTAATATTTAAAACAATGTATTTTTCTTATTCGGGATATAACATAAAACGGCTTATTATTGAAAAATACATTTAAACGCGATTTTTTTTGACGTGATTTTAACGAAATGAGATAGAATGATGATGTAGAAAATGGAACGATGATATAGATGAAATGTCATGTAAATGACGTATACTAATAAAAACAATTTACGAGCATCACATAATATACACTATTTGAACAAGAATATGAACAATCAAAGATAAATGAAATAAATAATAGCAATGGTAATAATACCAAAGCATGCACATAAAAGGACAATACCAACTTAAAAACAAAGAAATAAATAAAATGAATACATAAATAATGTAAGAGAAAATAGTTTATGAAAGTATTGAAAATAAAGAACCGAATTAAAATATAAATGAGATTTAAAGGTACAATTTGGAATAAAATATATAAATAAATGAAATAATAATATATGTACAAGTAAAAATAATAATCTAATTTTAAAGGTTTAAAAAGGGTAATAAACAAATAGATGAATAGATAATAATGAAATAATAATAGATAACAAAATACCAATAATAACGAAGGCATAAATAAAATGAATAAGTAATGAAAGAAAATAAAAATAGAATAATAAAAAGTGAATACAAGGATAAAAATAAATAAATGAATGAATGAATGTAAAAGTAAATAAATAAAATAAAGCAAGAACAATTGTGCATATAAAAGAATAAAAGTTTGAAATTAAGCAAATAAAGGATTAAATTGGTATTAAAATGAAATTTTGGGCCTAAATTATAATAAAATAAATGAATAAACACAAAAGCACTAGATTGATACTCGAATGAAATTTAAGGGGCATAAATTGGAATAAAAAAAATGAGGTAATGGACCACATTGAAAAGCGCGAATAACAGGGACCAAAAGGGAAAATATTCCCGCCCTCCAAAAGCAACACTTTATACGGGGCTAAAATGCAATAAAAGCAAAATTCTAGGGCAAAATCAAAAGAAAAAAGAATAGAAAAGAACTAATTGAAGCGGGCCAAAGAAGCGGAAGGACTAAACAAGTAAATATCCCTTTCGCTTAAAAAAAACACAAGGATCCTTAACCTAGAGCGGGTTAGATTTCAGGTCTAATGTCCAAAATGACGTCATTCTGGTGCCTGAAAGGCCTGCACAAAACGACGTCGTTTTGGGGGCCTATTTAAGTCAGTTTTTTGACAAAAAAATTCATTTAACACCTTTGTTTCAAAAAAAAAAAACTCAAAACTCTCTCAAAACTCTCTTTGGCCATGACTGGCCGTCGGACCACCGTGGCGGCTGCCGATTTCCGGTGACTACGCCGCCATCCGCGGTGGTTGGAAAATCGAAAATGGCCATTTTTTTGGCTTTTCGACTCTCCGAGCCTAAAAATGTCATTTTTCATCGAAAACGACAAACCTCGGCCTCCCACGACGGCACAAACGTAAATAAAAGGTAAGATTCGACTCTTTTCTTTTATTTTTTAAAATAATAAAATAAAACAAATGAAATAAAATAAAATAAAATAAAAAACTACCTCTAAAATTTTCGGTATTGATTGTTGTGTTTTTGTATTTCAATCTCGTAAAAAAATTACAACTTGTGCAGTGGCTTTTAAAGTCGAAAATATTACAACTGTTTTTGTTTTCCTTTTTTGTTACTCTCGTTTTCTACTACCTCTCTGCTGTCTGTCCTGGCAGGTACGGAGGCCGTAGGTCAGCTGGGCATGGGTGCTGAAGTGGAGGAGTGGCGGCAGCTGGTCCTAGGGTTTCTTAATTGTTTTCTGAAAATGTTGTGGGCTGGGGTAGGTTGGGTTGTATTGGGCTAGGGCAATTTAGTTTGGGTTTAGGTTGGTTGGGTTTATTGTAATTGGGCTACTTGATTTGGGTTTAATTTAGTTGGGTTTGGGGTTTAGGTTTGTTTGGTTTGATTTTGGGTCTGTGGTAGTTTGGGTTTTATTTTGTAATTGGGTTGGTTTGCTTATGGGCCCCAGGCTAAATTGGGCTCATATAGCTGCCCCTCTTTGCTCGTTATTGTGTAACGAGAATAGAGCAAAGACTTATAAGAAAGACCAATTTTTTTCGGTCTCGCTGAGTCTCAACTTCTTTGGTGCTTCTCTTCTTCAAGTAGCCTCGTTCTAACCCACTACCACTTTAGGGAAATAAGACTTGCGGTTTTAGTCTGCTCCACTGTAACTTTAGGGAGATAGGATTAGTAGCTTCAATCTGCTTCACTGCAACTTCAAGGAGATAAGATTAGTATCTTTAACTTGCTCTACTGCAACTTCAGGGAGATAAGGTTTGTGGCTTTAATCTGCTCCACTGCAACTTCAGGGAGATAAGATTTGTAACCCGTCCTCAATCTGCTCCATTGCAACTTCAGGGAGATAAGATTGATTTATTTTTAACCTGTTCCACTACAACTTCAGGGAGATAAGGTTTAATATGATCTGCTCTACTGCAACTTCAGAGAGATAATATCTGCAATTTATAGCTTCAATCTGTTCCACTGCAACTTCAGGGGAATAAGATTCGCTATCTTCAGTCTGATCCACTGTAACTTCAGGGATATAAGACTTGTAACTTCAACCTACTCCACTGCAACTTCAGGGAGATAAGGTTTGCTATGATGACTTCAATCCATCCCACTACAACTTTAGGGGTATAGGATTTGTGGTTTCACTGATCTGTTCTCTAGGGAACATGACCTGTAGAATTCATTTCATGGGCCTATGTTTATGTCGAATGATTAGGATGTCATGATCAGGATGAATCAAATGCCCCTAACTCGGATGTCGAGAATGATCCCTTTTTAATGCTTAAGTTGTCATTGCTCTTTGTTCATCAAGGTTCTATCACTGACGCATTACCCTGCCTTCTTGTTCACCTGGTATCTTTGAAAGAAAACTTGAAGAAATAGCCATAATTTAGACTATTCTTTCACAAATGTTTTCCAACCCTTAAGTTTGGTTAGTTTTAAACAATAGTCCTGTTTCAGGTCCTTATGCTATTTAGAAGCTTTCAGAGTAATATGCAAAACTCCTTTTGCTTGAATATCATCAGTCCATTAATCGTTATTTCAATGAAAAATGCTTGAAAAGGATTATCACAATGGACCAAATGAAATTTTATTGAGAGCAAAGCTCGAAATGAATAAATTAATCAAGATAGCAAATTTTGCTAAGATACAAAATGAATAAGATGAAAACAGGTGCCCCAAATATCGTAGCATGAGCTTCTCTGCACAAACTTCTTGAGGACCCTTTTGAACTTGATGTGTTTCAAAGATTCAGAATGCTTTGTTGATGCCCCAAGATGTAGCATCCATCCTTCTTGTTAATTTGGGGAGGACAAGACTAACACATGCCCTATCTTCGAACAAAATTTGAGCTATCCCTTTTCGGGTTTTCAACTCAAAACCCCTTTGGTCTCAAGGCGCCATTTGTAGGTTTTCGCCTTGGCCTCTCCCTTTTTTTAGGTCTCAAAGCGCCCTTTGCGGATTTTTGCATTGGCCTCTCCTTCCTTTTTAGGTGAAATATTTCTTGACTGAATTTGAATTTACAGGAGGCAAGTTTTTATCATCCATCTCGGTCAAAATCAGTGCTCCTCCAGAAAATGCCTTCTTTACAACATAAGGTCCTTCCCAATTTGGCATCCATTTCCTTCTAAATTCCTTTTGCACGGGAAAGATCTTTTTCAATACCAGGTCCCCCTCATGGAACTCTCTAGGATGAACTTTTTTGTCATAAGCTCGCATAATTCATTTTTTGTAAATCTGACCATGATGGATAACCCTTAGCCTCTTTCCTTCGATCAAGTTCAACTGATCATGTTGAGACTGGAGCCATTCTGCTTCATCTAATTTTAGTTCTGACAAAACTCGGAGAGAAGGAATCTCGACTTCAATAGGCAAAACTGCCTTCATTCTGTAAACCAAAGAGAAAGGCGTTGCCTTGGTAGAGGTCTTGATAGATGTTCGATAAGCATAGAGGGCAAATAGTAATTTTTCATGCAAATCTTTATAAGTCTAGTCATTTTCCCCACGATCTTCTTAATGTTTTTTTGGCTGCCTCCACTACACCATTCATTTTTGGGCGATATGGCGACGAGTTGTGGTGTTTCATCTTAAATTGACTGCAGACCTCCACTATTATGCTGTTGTTCAAATTCAGCGCATTATCAGATATGATTCTTTCTGGCATTCCATGCCAACATATGATCTCTTTTTTTAAGAATTTGCTGACTGCCGACTTTGTGACATTGGCATATGAAGCAGCTTCCACCCACTTAGTAAAGTAATCAATGACCACGAAGATGAATCGATGCCCATTAGAAGCTTTTGGCGATATTGGCCCAACGGCATCCATGCCCTACATGGACAAAGGCCAAGGAGAAGTCATGACGTGAAGAAGTGAGGGTAGCACATGAATTTTGTCTCCATAAATTTGACACTTGTGACATCTCTTAGCGTAATTAATACAATCCCCTTCCATGGTGGACCAATAATACCCGAATCTCATGATTTGCCTGGCCATTATAAAATATTAGCGTGTGTTCCACAGACACCCTCATGGACTTCTTCCAAGATTTTCTTAGTCTCAACAGTGACCACACATCTTAATAGTACCTGATCCTTCCCTCTTTTGTATAGGATTTCCCTGTCCAAGACATACTCACTGGCCATTCTATTCTGGATTTTGTAATCATATCGTCGACATAAATTTTAATTTCTTTATGCTTCATATAATGGAACAGGGTTACCATAGCTCCCTGATACATTGGTCCAGCATTTTTTAGTCCAAATGGCATCACCTTATAACAAAAAGTTCCCCATATGGTTACGAACGTGGTCTTTTCCATGTCTTCAGGATGCCTCTTTATCTGGTTGTATCCCGAGAAGCCATCCATGAAGGAGAAAAGTGAGTAACCTGTCGTGTTATCTACTAGGGTATCAATGTGAGGCAACGAGAAGTTGTCTTTCAGGCTAGCTTTGTTCAAATTTTTGTAGTCCACGCACATTCAAACTTTCCCATCTTTCTTAGGAACAAGGATGATATTGGCTACCCATTCTGAGTATTTAACTACTTTTAAGAACCCAGCATCGAATCACTTTTTGACCTCTTCTTTTATCTGTAGCAAAACGTTGGGACTCATCCTTCGGAGCTTCTATTGAACTGGTTTACATTCTTCCTTTATGGGAGGTCGGTGTACCATGATATCAGTACTTAACCCTGGCATGTCTTGATAGAACCACGCGAAGACATCCTTGAATTCTTGGAGTAATTTAACGAGGTCTTGCTTTGTCTTTGCAGTAATGCCAGTTCCAATCTTCACCTCTTTTCCCTCTTCTAAGCTCACATTTTCCACTGACTCTTTGTGAGGTAGGAGTTGTTTCTCATCTTGCTTTACCATCATTAACAAATCAAGAGATAGATTACAGTCTTGATCATCTTCAAAATCCTGGGAATCTTCCATATCAGTATCTTGCTCAAAAGCAGGTTCTGAGTCAGTAGTAGCGTTGTTCATATCATTGATATCTAGGGACCTGTTATACAGATGGAAGAAGGCCCAAAGAAAAAAAGAATCTAAGAATAATTATATGCATAGTATGATTATGAATGGAATAGAAAAAATAAAAGAATATTTGCTCAAAATGAGATAGAATGATGCATTTTTATTGAAATAAAAATGTTGGACATATGCCTTTTTTACAAAAAGATTCTTATTACTCCCAAGCTTAGAGCAACAAGTGTGTTTTGAACATTACTCTGAATTGGCTCTAAAAGTTACAGGAATCTCTTCCGGAGTTCAATTGTTCAGAACACTTCCAGGTTCATAAGGGCAAATTCCTGATAAATTTTCTTCTCCAATTCCTTCTTCGAATATGGCATTGATGCTCAGATTACCCAACATTTCTTTTGCAGTTTCTTTTCTTGACATCTTTCGATCAGGGTGAATAGTTCCTCCTGACACGAATGTTCTGGATATGTGGAGGAAGGTCATGGGTTCTCATTTATCTCCTCCCCACTCAAACATGCTCTCCTCTTTTCCTGTTTCTTCTCTAACTCCTTCCTCTTTTGCCTTGTATCTAGCTTATAACCCAAGCCGAAGTGGTCTTGTTTGTCCATTAACATGGGTACCTCAACCCTCCCTTGAAGGTATTTCCCGAGTTCGTTTCCAGGCAAGGCTCTTTTCCCAACTGTCAGTTGTAGGCCCATCCTTGTAGTTTTGGATATTTTGGGCATCGGGATCTTATTCCCTTCAACAATGAAGGTTGCGTTTACAAATTCCAAAAATCAAAAGGAATATTCAATCACTTCATCATCTGCCCCTAAATATGGTGCGCCACTGATTACAGATGCAATGATGTATTCTTCTATGTTTATTGTTACCAGTTGACCTTCTATTACCAACTTCAGCTTTTGGTACAGTGATGAAGGCACTGCTCCTGCTGAATGAATCCAAGCCCTCCCCAATAAGCAATTGTAAGAAGGCTTGATGTCCATCACCAGGAAATCTACCTCGTACATGTTTGGGCCAATCAAAAGGGGTATTTCAATCCTTCCCATTACCCTCCTTTCGGTACCATTGAATGCCCTCACTATGTTTTGGCATGTCTTCATATGAGAGCTATCCACAGGTAACCTATTCAGTGTGGATAGGGGTAGGACATTCAAGGCTGACCTATTATCAATTAACACCACTGGTAGTGTATATCCCTTACAGCGAGTGGTGATGTGCAGAGCCTTAGTCGATCTTATGCCCCTTGGTGGTATTTCATCATCATTAAAAAGGATGAAATTATCGGCGCTTATGTTACTAACCAGACGGTCTAGCTTGTTGACGGAGATATCATTAGCGACATAAGTTTCATTTAATACTTCCATCAATGCGCTACGACGCACCTCCAAGCTTAAGAGTGAAGTTAGCATTGATATGCGACTTGGTTGTTTATATAGCTGCTCTACAATGCTATACTCACTGCGCTTTAAGGATTTCAAGAATTCCTTAGCCTCCTCTTCATTTACCGGCTTATTAACAGGCGAGTCAAGTTTGGCCATTTTTTTTGTTCAATCGCCAAGGTTTTTCCTTTTACAGACTCTGCTCTTGCATTTGCTGAATCGTAGCGTCTCCCACTACGCGTGTAGAAACCCACATCTTGGTCCTCCCTTGAAACGCCAACCGGGTTTTCCTCTCCTGGGATCGTCACATTGCAGTCGTAATTCCAAGGAACCCTCTTACTATCTTTATAGGGAAAGACTGTAGGTTTCTGGATTATGACCTTTGGTACCATTTGTACTCCGACTTCATTACTTCTTGGCTGTGAAATAATGACCATCGAGGAGTTGAGTTTCTGAACTTTCACTATCGATCCTCTCTCTGACACGCATATATCTTCCTCTTTTGGACCTTTGACATATTCATAAAATTCAATTTCTTTATTATCCATCAGGTTTTGCAGTAGGGCCTTGAACTCAATGCACTCTTTCATTTCATGACCTTCATTAGCATGGAACTCACAGTAGTTCCTCATCTTTTTAGATCTCTCCTTCAAATTCTGTTTGATTAATTCTCCTTCTACCATCTTTTTCCAAACCCATCTTAGTGGGGTTTTTACTTCTACAACATGAAATTTTGTTTTCTTATCCCCACCTTCAATTATTCCATTTATCCCTTGGTCAGGAAGACTGGGTAACGAATTTTCTGCTACATTTGGTCTTGATGGTTCGTCGAAATTTACAATTCTATTTTAGTGAACCTCTCGATCAATTTTTAAATACGGTGCAATTCTCGATTGAATGTCCGGTGATTCCCGCTTGGTATTTGCATTAGGCATTTGCGTCGGGCATTTGCGTCATACCATTTTGGAAATGGAGGTTGTATAGGTTTCAGGTAGAAGGGGGATACTACATGTGCATCAAACAGACTTTGATACAGTTCCCTATACGTCATTGGTATAGGTGTGAATTGAGGCATTTCTGTATTTATCCTTCTGTAGGATTCTTGCCTTGGGGGCCCTACTGGTTAGCGGTTACTTTCATTGGCTGGCCCACAGTGATTGGTTTTCAGTAACCCTTGTTATACATGCTTGCGTTATTCACCTCATTCTCCCTTTTCCTTGAGGCTGATCTTTTGGTGCTTTCCCCCACGTCTATCTTACCACTTCTCAATGCGTGTTCAATCATTTCGTCAGACATCACTATGTGCGAGAAGCTGTTAGTAGCGCTTCCCAACATGTGATTGATGAATGGGGCTTTTAAAGTGTTGATGAAAAGCATTGTGGTTTTTTTCTCTAGGAGAGGTGGCTGGACTTGCGTTGCCACCTCACTCCAACTTTGCGCATATTGCCTAAAGCTCTTGTTTTTCCTTTTTTCCATATTCTACAACATGATTCTGTCAGACATCATATCCGTCACATGACTATATTGCTTCATAAAAGCTTGTGCTAGGTCTTTCCATGAATTTATCTTGGTACGGCTCAGTTGGTTGTACCATTTGGATGCAGACCTAACCAGACTGTCTTGGAAATAATGAATTAACAGTTGATCATTATTGACATATCCTGTCATCCGTCTGCAAAACATGGTGATGTGAGCTTCAGGACAGCTAGTCCCGTTATATTTTTTAAACTCCGGAGATTTGAACTTGGGGGGAAGCACTAGGTCTTGTACCAAGCTCAAATCTTTGGCATCAATTCCCCAATGATAATCAATGTTTTCCATTGATTTGAATTTTTCTTCTAACCATTTGCATCGGTCTTCCAACAACTTTGGCAGTTCCACTCTCGTTTTTTCCATTTCTGCCATATCATCTAGATCAGGAACAACGTGATTAATTGGATTATCCCCCGAATTAGAACCTGAGCCTGTTTGGTAGTTCATTGGTGTCGAAGTATCGGCCTGAAACTATTGAGGCCTAATTGTAATAGGCGCCTCACATGGGTATGCCTCTGGTTGTGCCTGGACAATTATCGGGGTAAAACCTGGGGGATAGGCAGGGTCTTCATTATCATCCCCAGAGTTGACCACTAGGCTTTTCCTTTTTTTCAATCCCTCCTACTAGTAACTGCATTAATTGGCTCATCATATTTCTTTGGGATTCTAGGATCTGATCCCTCATGTCTTGTTGAATTTTAGCTAATTGTTCCTGCATCTGATCTTGCATATTGTTCTGCATTTGCTCTAATCTTTCTAATCTTTGATCCATTACTTTAGTTTTGGCACGAGTACCGTAACGATGTTTAGTTGCTAGACTTTTTTCGGTTTCCAGATTGACTAAAATAATTTCATTTAATTAGGGTCTTTTTTGTGAAATTTAATGCATATGATGCAATGTAATGCATGTGATGAATGCAAAAAGGTGTTGATTCTGATTCAATTCTATTAAAACAACTTTACTAGAAAATGAATTTCTTTACATAAAACGGATTACATATAAGGCTTTGCCCTCATACTCAAAGCCTTAACCTTCCTAAGAAGCCAAGCTAATTCTTGAGCTCGGCCCAATTCTGACTCACATTTTAAGCTTAGTATGTCAGCTTGAACTGCTAGGGTTTGCAGATGATCGGCCACTTCCCGTATTTGAGTCACAGCTTCACCCATGATGTAGTCTCTATCTCTAATCTGACCTTGAGAACGACAGGGTTGCTCTTGCCAATGTTCGTTATCCTTCTCAAGAAACTCTACTCGAAGTCCACAATTTTGCAGTTCATCCTTGTAACATCTCGATTTTGGGCCTAGTCGGAACAGTGGTTTCGGGACCACAAATTCGATGAGGAAAAAATTATTTTTACTATATTTTTATATCCTACAATTTCACAGAATGATTTCGTGAAAATTTCGTTCAAAAATTTCGATGTTTGGGCACTCAATTTAGTCAAAAGGACTAAATTGTAAAAAGTGCAAAAGTTTAGTTCTACATGTTAGAGGTGTCCAATTTTTATGAAATTTTAAATTGGAGGTCTTTATATGGTAATTAGACCATTGGTTAAGTTATGGAAAAAAATGGACATGAGATAAGTGAAATAGGAAAATTTTAAGTTAGGGGCATTTTGGTAATTTGGTAATTAAAATGAATTAAAAGGGAAAAATATGGCAAATTGTGGTCATGTTCTTCATTTGGCCGAAATTAGCAAGGGGGGAAGCCATAGTTAGGGTTTTCAAGCTTCCAAGCTCTATAGTAAGTGATCCAAAGCCCCGTTTTTAATCTTCTTTACGTTTTTGGAGTTCCTATAACTTGATTTAGCTTATTCTAGCAATAATTTAACCTAGGGTTCATATATGGAAAAATACCCATAGGTTAAATGTGTTTATTTTGATGTTTTATGGTAGAATATGAAGCTTGGAATTATGTTGAACAACTTTTGCTAAGTGATTTTAAGTGAAAACGAGTAAAACGACATAATCGGTAAAATACCTAATGTTCATAAGTGTTAGAGTGGGAATTTGATGTTGCCATAAAAGGGAAAAATGTTCAGCATGTCATAAAACATAAGAATAAAGGAATTTTATATTTTGAGATATTTGATTTTTGGTTAGACAGGGTCAGAATGGTTTTTGGAGTCCCCTATTCTGACTTTAGAAAATCATTAAAAATTGTACAAAAATAATTATGAGTTAGAATTTATATGTGTAGATTCCTTAGTGAGATATTTTCTGTAGAAATAAGTAAGAGCACCATATGAAAATCATACGATGAGAAAATTGATTTTTAGTGAATAAAGGTCAGAACCGTAAAGCAGTGAAATAGGGCAAACTTTAATGAATAATCTGTACTAATTGGCTATTCCAAAAATTTTGAAAATTTTATGGTAAGATAATATATGAGTCTAGTTTCAGAAAAAATTTACGGATCTAAATTTTTAGTTTCATAACTTGAGTTATAATTAAATTAGTGACTGCTGCACAGGTGCACAACATTATGGTGAACAGTGAAATAAATTTTAAAAGCAAATTTTTATGCCCTGAACTGGTAAGTTAAATCAGATAACGCCTGGTGCTCGACTTTGGAAATGGTCTTGGGTAAGGGGTGTTACATTTATTGGTGTCAGAGCCAAGGTTTAGCCGATTCTCGGAATATTCAGTATGAATAAAAGTCTAGCTATACATGCCATACTTGTATTTTGATAGTGTGACGACTCTTGACGATTTTAAAATCTTTTATTTTATAGCTATGGATCCTGAACGAGCTAGTACATATGATGTAGAGATAATGCGCCCGCTCTCGCAGAAGGGACGGTGCCACAAGATGTTAGTGAAAGGCCCGTGACAGTTAGTTAGGGGGGAGGGGCTCGAGAAGCCTTCTTTCAAGTTATGAATGAATGGTTTACCGAGTTCGTTCGTACGAGTCCGAGTGTTAGACCTCTACCCCCTCATGATTTTCAGATCCCCCATGTAGCTCCCCCAGTTATAGGTACAGGTACAGTTATAAGAGAAAGACCACCAGTTGATAAGATCAAAAAATAAGGGTCTGAAGAGTTTTGGGCTACTAAAGATGATGATGCAGAGAGAGCAGAATTTTGGCTCGAGAATACTATTAGAGTCTTTGATGAGTTATCTTGTACACCTGAGGAATGCATGAAGTGTGTTGTTTCACTTCTCAGAGATTCGGCCTATCATTGGTGGAAAACTCTTGTATCAGTTGTACCGAGTGAGAGTTACTTGGGATTTCTTTCAAGAGGAGTTCCGTAAAAAGTATATCAGTCAGAGCTTTATTGACCAGAAAAGAAAAGAATTCCTTGAGTTAAAGCAGCGTAAGATGACTGTTACTGAGTATGAATGTGAATTTGTCAGACTCAGAAAGTATGCTCGAGAGTGTGTATCTACAAAAGCTATTATGTGCAAAAGATTTGAAGATGGGCTCAATGATGATATCCGACTATCAGTTGGTGTTCTAGAGATAAAAGAGTTTGTTGTTCTAGTTGAGAGAGCCTGTAAGGCGAAGGATTTGTTAAAATAAAAAGAAAAGGGCAAAGCTAAAATTGAAGTTCAAGACACGAAGAAAAGGCAGATAAGCAGATAATTTCAGTCCACATCCAAGAGGCCTAGAGAGTTCTCTATTAGATCAAATTTTTTAGCCGGGTATCCTAGTCAAAACAGAGGTAGAGGATTTGTGGGTTCAAGAGCTCAGACTACTACAGTTGCAAGTGTGGGTAGTACTCGACCATCTAGACCAGAGTTTGCTTAGTGTGGTAGACGTCAACTCGGTGAGTGCCGAGCAAATGAAAATTCCTGTTTCAGATGTGGTGCACTAGATCATTTTATTTGGGATTGTCCCGAAACAAGTAAAAGAGAAGTAATATCGAGTGCAAGATCGGGAAATTCTCCCATTAGAGGCAGACCACAGAGGAATCTGGGAGTTAGAGCAAGTAAAAAGGGTATGTCCAGAGACTTAGCAGCTAGATCAGATGTTAGAACACCCGTAAGGACTTATGCTATTCGCGCTCGCAAAGAGGCATCCTCCCCCAATGTGATTACGGGTACAGTTTCTCTCTATGATACTAGTGTTATTGCTTTGATTGATCCGGGTTCGACCCATTCCTATGTTTGTATGAGATTGATGCCTAGTATGACCAGGCCCATAGAATCTACCGAATTTGTGATTAAAGTATCGAATCCATTAGGCTAGTATGTGTTAGTAGACAAAGTATGTAAAAATTGCCCTTTGATGATTAGAAGTCACTGTTTTCCGGCTAATCTCATGCTATTTCCATTTGATGAGTTTGATGTGATTATTGGTATGGATTGGTTGACTTCCCATGGTGTGATAGTGAATTGTGGAAAGAAATACATTAAGTTAAAATGCAAAAATGGTGATATTATTCGAGTTAATTCAGAAGAGTCAGATAGTTCTCTTACCGTGATTTCTGTTATGTCTGCTCAGAAATGTTTGAGAAAAGGGTATGAAGCTTATCTTGCTTTTGTATTGAATACTAAAGATCCAGAGTTGAAAATTGAATTAGTGCCAGTAGTTTGTGAGTTTTCCAATGTGTTTCCAAAAGAATTGTCAGGTTTGCCTCCTATTAGAGAAGTTGAGTTTGGTATTGAGTTGATTACGTGTACCACTCCTATTTCTATTTCTCCTTATAGAATGTCCCAGTTGGAATTGAAAGAATTGAAAGATCAGTTGCAGGAATTAACTGATAAAGGTTTTGTAAGGCCTAATTGTTCTCCGTGGGGTGCACCAGTGCTTTTTGTGAAAAAGAAAGACAGTTCGATGAGGTTGTGTATAGATTATCGACAGCTTAATAAAGTCACAATAAAGAATAAATATCCACTGCCTAGAATTGATGATCTGTTTGACCAATTGAAGGGAGCCACTGTGTTCTCCAAGATAGATTTGAGATCTGGTTATTATCAGTTGCGGGTTAAAGAGTCAGATGTTCCAAAGACTGCTTTCCGGACTAGGTATGGTCACTATGAGTTTCTTATGATGCCATTTGGTTTGACTAATGCTCTTGCCATATTCATGGATTTAATGAACCGAATCTTTCGACTGTACTTGGACAAGTTTGTAGTTGTGTTTATTGATGATATTCTGATTTATTCTCCTGATGAGATCGAACATGCCGAACATTTGAGAACAGTTTTACAGATTTTGAGAGATAATAAGCTTTATGCCAAGTTTAGTAAAGGTGAGTTCTGGCTTCGGAAAGTTGGATTCCTTGGACACATTGTCTCAGGTGATGGTATTAAAGTTGATCCGAGTAAAATTTCAGCAATTGTTAATTAGAAGCCTCCTAGAAATATATCAGAGGTTAGAAGCTTTCTTGGATTAGCTGGTTATTACAGACGATTTGTAAAAGGATTTTCCATGATAGCTACCCTGTTGACAAGGTTGTTACAGAAAGATGTTAAGTTTGAATGGACTGAAAAATGTCAGCAGAGTTTTGACAAGTTAAAGGCATTGTTGACTGAAGCTCCTGTTTTAGTACAGCCAGAACCAAGTAAAGAATTTGTGATTTACAGTGATGCATCCTTTAATGGATTGGGTTGTGTACTTATGCAGGAAGATAAAGTAATAGCATATGCTTCCAGACAGTTAAAGCCACATGAGAAAAATTACCCGACACACGATTTTGAGCTAGCTGCCATTGTATTTACGTTGAAGATCTGGAGATATTACTTGTACGGTGAGAAGTGCCGAATATTCACTTACCATAAAAGTTTGAAATACTTGATGACTCAGAAAGATTTGAATTTGAGGCAAACCAGATGGCTAGAATTGATTAAAGATTATGAGCTAGTGATCGATTATCACCCGGGTAAGGCAAACATTGTTGCTGATGCCTTGAGTAGAAAGTCTTTATTTACATTGAGAGCTTTGAATACTAGTTTTGCTTTATCAGATGACGGTTCTATTTTAGCTGAGTTGAGAGCTAAAACGATGTTTGTTGAAGAAATCTATAAAGCTCAAAAAGATGACAATGAGTTGCAAGCTAAAAGAGCTCAGTGCGAGTCAGGTGTAGAGTCTGATTTCTAGATTGGTTCTGATGGTTCTTTGATGTTCAGAAATCGGATATGTGTACCGAAGAATGATGAGCTTATTCGAAAGATCTTACAGGAAGCACATAGCAGTTCTTTGTTTATTCACCCAGGTAGTACAAAGATGTATAACGATGTGAAGAAAATATACTGGTGGGCAGGAATGAAAAGAGATATTTCAGAATTTGTTTCTAGATTCTTGATCTGTCAATAGGTAAAGGCCGAACATCAGGTGCCTTCAGGTTTATTACAGCCTGTGTTAGTTCCCGAGTGGAAATGGGACTGAGTTACTATAGATTTTGTAGTAGGGTTGCCGTTGACACCGAAAAAGAAAGATGCAGTATGGGCTGTGATTGATAAGTTAATGAAGTCAGCTCATTTTATTTCGATTCGTATGGATTATTCACTTGACAAGTTGGCTAAATTGTATGTTTCAGAGATAGTCAGACTACATGGGGTACCGTTAGCGATTATCTCAGACAGAGATCTGAGATTTACTTCGTGATTTCGGAGGAAATTGCAGGAAGCTTTCGATAAAAAGTTGAACTTTAGTACAACTTTCCATCCTCTGACCGATGGTCAGTCAAAGAGAGTTATTCAGCTACTTGAAGATATGCTCAGATGTTGTGTTTTAGAATTTTAAAGCAGTTGGGAGAAATATTTGTTGTTGGTAGAGTTTGCCTATAATAATAGTTATCAGTCGAGTTTGAAGATGGCTCCTTATGAAGCTTTGTATGGACGTAAGTGCCGTACACCTTTGTATTAGATAGAGCTTAAGGAAAATCAAATTTACATGGTTGATTTAGTCAAAGAAACGGAAGAGAAAGTAAAAGTTATTAGAGATTGTTTAAAAGCAGCTTCAGACAGATAGAAGTCTTATGCAGATTTAAAAAGAAAAGAGATCGAGTATCAAGTTGGTGACAAAGTGTTTTTGAAAGTATCCCCGTGGAAGAAAATTTTCAGATTTGGCAAGAAAGGTAAACTAAGTCCACGTTTCATTTGATCGTTCGAGGTGACTGAAAGAATTGGGCCCTTAGCATATCGGTTAGCTTTGCCAATTGAGTTAGAGAAGATTCATAATGTATTCCATGTTTCTATGTTACATCATTACCGTTCTGATCCGTCACATGTGATCTCACTGACAAATGTTGAGATTAAGCCAGACATGACTTATGTTGAAGAATCGGTAAAAATTCTAGATAGAGAGATCAAGCAACTAAGGAACAAGAGTACTGCACTCGTGAAAGTGTCATGGAATAGGCATGGGGTTGATGAGGCTACATGGGAGCCCGAAGAGGCTATGCAAAAACAGTACGCAAATCTCTTCACAGGTAAGATTTTCAGGGACGAAAATCCCTAAAAGGGGGGAGAAATGTAATCTCCTGATTTTGGGCCTAGTCAGAACAGTGGTTTCGGGACCAAAAATTCGATAAGGAAAAATTTATTTTTACTATATTTTTATGCCTACAATTTCAAGGAATGATTTCGTGAAAATTTCATTCAAAAATTTCGACGTTTGGGCACTCAATTTAGTCAAAAGGACTAAATTGTAAAAAGTGCAAAAGTTTAGTTTTACATGTTAGAGTTGTCCAATTTTTATGAAATTTTAAATTGGAGGTCTTTATATGGTAATTAGACCATTGGTTAAGTTATGGAAAAAATGGACATGGGATAAGTGAAATAGGAAAGTTTTAAGTTAGGGGCATTTTGGTAATTTGGTAATTAAAATGAATTGAAAGGGAAAAAGATGACAAATTGTGGTCATCTTCTTCATTTGGCCGAAATTAGCAAGGGGGAAGCCATAGTTAGGGTTTTATAGCTTCCAAGCTCCATAGTAAGTGATCCCAAGCCCCGTTTTTAATGTTCTTTACATTTTTGGAGTCCTGACAACTTGATTTAGCTTATTCTAGCAATAATTTAA
This sequence comes from Gossypium raimondii, assembly GCF_025698545.1. Lineage (NCBI taxonomy): Eukaryota > Viridiplantae > Streptophyta > Magnoliopsida > Malvales > Malvaceae > Gossypium > Gossypium raimondii. The sequence continues at coordinate 32,560,670 of NC_068572.1, read as the reverse complement.
CCTAGGGTTCATATTTGGAAAAATACCCATAGGTTAAATATGTTTATTTTGATGTTTTATGGTAGAATATGAAGCTTGGAATTATGTTAAACAACTTTTGCTAAGCGATTTTAAGTGAAAACGAGTAAAACGACATAATCGGTAAAAATACCTAATGTTCATAAGTAAGTGTTAGAGTGGGAATTTGATGTTGCCATAAAGGTAGAAATGTTCAGCATATCATAAAACATAAGAATAAAGGAATTTTATATTCTGAGATATTTGAATTTTTGTTAGACAGGGTCAAAATGGTTTTTGGAGTCCATTATTTTGACTTTAGAAAATCATTAAAAATTGTATAAAAATAATTATGAGTTATAATTTATATTTCTAGATTCCTTAGTGAGTCTATTTTCTGTATAAACAAGTGAGAACACCATATGAAAATCATATGATGAGAAAATTGATTTTTAGTGAATAAAGGTCAGAACTGTCAAGCAGTGAAACATGGGAGAGTTTAATGAATAAACTGTACTAATTGGCTAAGCCAAAAATTCTGAAAATTTTATGGTAAGATAATATATGAGTCTAGTTTAAGGGAAAATTTACAGATCTAAATTTATATTTTTTTAACTTCAGTTATAATTAAATTAGTGACTGCTGCGCAGGTGCACAACATTATAGTGAACAGTGAAATAAATTTTAAAAGCAATTTTTTATGCTCTGAACTGGTAAGTTAAATCAGATAACGCCTCGAGCTCGACTCCGACAACGGTCTTGGGTAAGGGGTGTTATAGTCCTCGATCTCTCATATCTTTCCCTTTAGTTCTTCGATCTTACTTAAGCTTGCCTTCAACTCAATTACAAAGTTACGACTGCAATATTGGTGAAGTGACTTTTCTAAATCTGCTACCCGAGCTCTTAGTCCCACTTTCTCATTTCGACATTCTAACAAACTTCTTTTCAAAACATCTTCTTCAGCTCGAGCGTCTTGGAATTTCTTTTCCCACTGATCGACTCTAATCTTTTCTTCTTTGATTTCTTGTAGCCATTGCTACGATGTTTTACCCAAGCCAACAGTTCTTATCGACAAACGCAACTTCTTATAATCTGTTTTTAGACTATCCAAATCTTCTTCGGCCTTGTTCTTTCCCTTCCTCAATTTCTCGGCCTCTAGCTTATGGATGTCGACGTCTAATCCTAAACGCATATTTTCTTCCTCTAACTGCTCTATCTTCTTTCCCAATTCTGAAATCCTTTTTTCAAAGTCTTGCTTGACAATCTCTAACTCAGACGGGATTACTTGTAGATGCTCCTCTATCGACTGAGTGTTTTCTTGACTTGGCATAGGAATGTTATCGTTGACCCTTTTACCCTACCACCAATTATATTCGAGGTTTGTCATCAGATTCAAGGAAAATATTTTCATTCTACATGTTTGGTTCCAAGCATTCGATATTTCATGAACCTTCTTCTTGTAATTATCACCCTTGTATGAAAACTCACACTGAGCCAACCCTCGTGTCGCTGGTATGAACTGTCTCAATCTATACTTTCTCAATACGAGCGAAGAAGCATATCCAACGGTTCCCCAAATCCTGAGAAGAGGAACCCAGTCAAAGTCTCCACACCGGTACATAATCTCATTAGGGATCATCCAATGAGCTCTCCATTCGACATCCTCCTCTTGGAGATTCTAGAGAATCGCCATCCACTTTTCTTCTGAAATGTCATCTCGCCTCGATGTAGCTGCCAATTTTTTCAAATGAGAGTAGTTCCCAGAGAATACTCGATAAGAAAATTTTTCTATTTTCCAAAAGTGGCTGTGAAACCATGCTAATAAAATTTGTGCACACCTGATGAACCTTCCTTCACCCGCTCTCCGGCATGCATTCAAGGATCTGAAAGTTTTGGCCAAGATTACTGGGACAAGTGTGACCCTTTTATCAAACTGATCAAACAAGTCCGAAACTGCCTCGTCTATATGCCCTAGTGCTTTAGGGAAGACGAACAAACCATAAATACCTAAAGCGAAGACATCAACTCTTTTCTTCACATCAGGATGTGCTAGTATCAAATCTCTCAAGCTTTTCCATGGGATACACTTATTATTACCTTTCTGCTGGATTCGGACTGCAACCCACTGTTCGCTCATCCCCGTGATGCTTATCAGCTTTTTTAAGAACGTCGAGACACTGACAGCTCTAGAATATGCCTTGTCAGTTTGAGTCTTCGGGCAACGAAGCAAGGTCGTGTACTCTTTCACAGTAGGCACCAAATTCACATTTCCAAAAGTAAAACAACTATAAGCAGGGTTCCAAAACTGGGCAAGGGCTCGGAATAAGTTCTTGTCCACTTTGATATCGAGTAGATAGGGCCAATCACCGTAATTACAGTAAAATAGTTGCTTGATCTCGCCATCCCATTGATTCCATATTTCTTTCATTTCTTGAAGATTCTTTTGGATTACGCTGATACGAGTGAAATCTCATAATTCTGACACGTACTTGTCTATAGGACTATTACCTTTCTCTTGCTGCATTGTCGCGACCCATATTTGGACAGACGCATTATCCTCTACTTTATCAAGAAACCCCTTTTCCATGATAAGTTATCTATTTAGGAACTGAATGCGAATCAACACATTTTTTGTGATAAAAATGCCATGCAATTACCCAAAGTAAAACAAGTTAGTACAATGCAGAAGCAAGTAAGAAAAAGTAAATAGAGCACCTATTCGGGTGACTACTAGGGTTTGGTGTGGTTCCTCCTAGGGTAGGCTATTAGGGCTCACTATATGCGGTTTGGTTCTAAAGTCAAGGTACCCAAACCAATAGATTCCTCGATCCTCACCCATTATAGGCTCATATGGACCGAGTTCTGTTCAGGGAAATACATTTCCCTATGGGCATGCGAAGATGAAAATCTCACGAAGACATAGGTACAGATATATCCTGAAAGCGATCCACTATCCCATGCGAAGGTGAAAACCTCAGAACGAGTAGTTTCTCACTCCCACTTAAAAGGGTATAATCGAGTGGTCATCTAATTCAATATGCAAAAATATATCCAAAGACTCGAACTAATAAAGAAAATATGACAAGATAATGCAGACCATGAAAATGAGATGTAACAAAAGGATCGTAAATTTGAACCAAATTATCAATTTTCGACAAAAGACAAGAAATAATCAACTTGTGGCTTGACTCTCTTATTTTAGTGTCCCCAGTAGAGCCACCAAGCTGTCGAAACCATTTTTTTGAAAAAAACGGGTCGACTTTTATTTTTAAAAAAATGAAAATAAAAAAAGGGAGTCGCCACCAATCTTTTTTTTGAGGTATGATCGGATGACCTCATAATTTGATTATTTTAATAAGATATTTGATTTATTAAAACGATGTTTTTAATCTACGAAAATCTAGAAAATAGGTTCGGGAGTCGGTTACGTACTAGGAAGGATTAGCACCCTCGTAACGCCCAAAATTGGTACCTAGTCGATTAATTAATGTCTTAGGATCGAAAGTCGAAAATTTGAAAAGAAATTTAAAATACGATCCTTTTTTGTATTATGCATTTTTAATAAAATCTCTTGAATTAATGAAAACATGTAAAATGACCTCTTTTCTCGAAGTAATTAATAGGTCATACCCCGTAAGTTAGAATACGTCACATTAAATCCCCGAAAATAAGCTTTCCTTTTACTTTATTATTTGATCGAATCCCATGTATTTAAAAATTTAAAGGATGTTCGATTATTTAGGACCAACGAGAAAATCGAAACCCTATAAGTTAGAGTAAAACTTCTCGAATCTCCAAACATGAAACATTGCCTATTTTGAAAACCTTTTTTGAATAATATCAAATGTAATATTTAAAACAATGTATTTTTCTTATTAGGGATATAACATAAAACAACTTATTATTGAAAAATACATTTAAACGCGATTTTTTTGACGTGATTTTAACGAAATGAGATAAAATGATGATGTAGAAAATGGAACGATGATATAGATGAAATGTTATGTAAATGACGTATTCTAATAAAAACAATTTATGAGCATCACATAATATACACTATTTGAACAATAATATGAACAATCAAAGATAAATGAAATAAATAATAACAATGGTAATAATACCAAAGCATGCACATAAAAGGACAATACCAACTTAAAAAACAAAGAAATAAATAAAATGAATACATAAATAATGTAAGAGAAAATAGTTTATACAAGTATTGAAAATAAAGAACCGAATTAAAATATAAATGAGATTTAAAGGTACAAATTAGAATAAAATATGTAAATAAATGAAATAATAATAATATATGTACAAGTAAAAAATAATCTAATTTTAAAGGTATAAAAAAGGGTAATAAACAAATAGATGAATAGATAATAATGAAATAATAATAGATAAAAATACCAATAATAATGAAGGCATCAATAAAATGAATAAGTAATGAAAGAAAATAAAAATGGAAGGATAATAAATGAATACAAGGATAAAAATAAATAAATGAATGAATGAAATAAAAGTAAATAAATAAAATAAAGCAAGAATAGTGTGCATATAAAAGAATAAAAGTTTGAAATTAAGCAAATAAAGGATTAAATTGGAATTAAAATGAAATTTTGGGCCTAAATTATAATAAAATAAATGAATAAACACAAAAGCACTAGATTGAAACTCGAAAGGAATTTAAGGGGCATAAATCAAAATAAAAAATGAGGTAATGGACCATATTAAAAATCGCGAATAACATAGAGGGACCAAAAGGGAAAATATTCCCGCCCTCCAAAACGCAGCACTTTATACGGGGATAAAATGCAATAAAAGCAAAATTCTAGGGCAAAATCAAAAGAAAAAAGAACAGAAAAGATCTAATTGAAGCGGGCCGAAGAAGCGGAAGGACTGAACAAGTAAATATCCCTTCCACTTAAAAAAAAAACACAAGGATCCTTAACCTAGAGCAGGTCGGATTTCGGGTCTAATGTCGAAAATGACGTCGTTTTGGTGCTTGAAAGGCCTACACAAAATGACGTCATTTTGGAGGCCTATTTAAGTAAGTTTTTTGACAAAAAAAAATTCATTTAACACCTTTGTTTCAAAAAAAAAAACTCTAAACTCTCTCAAAAAAATGTTGTGGGCTAGGGTAGGTTGGGTTGTATTGGACTCGGACAATTTAGTTTGGGTTTAGGTTGGTTAGGTTTATTGTAATTGGGCTGCTTGATTTGGGTTTGGGGTTTAGGTTTGTTTGGTTTAATTTTGGGTTTGTGGTAGTTTGGGTTTTGTTTTGTAATTGGGTTGGTTTGCTTATGGTCCCTGGGCTAAATTGGGCTCATACAACAGGCATTTTCTACATGTTGTAGACAATCTTCATAACTATGGTTGTCACCACAATTTTCCCAGCAAAAGGTAGGAATATCCAATTGTTGAACAACTTGTATAGGTGCAACATCACTCGTCCATTGCATATTTTTAATCATGTTTTTGAGTGAAGAGACTTGGGCACTTAGCACGGATATTGCATCCAATTCAATTACTCCTGTAGCAGTCTTTGCTTGTGCAGCTCTAGAGATGGGATATTGATAATCATTTTGAGCAATTCTCTTAAGAATTCTCACAGCATTATTGTAAATACAATTCAATAGCGGTCCATTGGCTAATGAGTCGACAAGGTTCCTTGTATGTGAATTTAGACCATTATAAAAAATCTCAATTTGTGTTTCTAGTTGAATGTCGTGCATGAGACAACGTCGAAGCAAAGATTTATAACATTCCCATGTGGTGTGAAGATTTTCATCATCTAGCTGATGATAACCAATAATATTATGTCAAAGACGAGCATTCATTGTCGGTGGGTTAAATCGTAAAACAAACTGCATGGCAAAAGGATTCCAAGAAGTAATCCAGCAGGTAGCTAAAGAAACCAAATACAAGCTCTCCCTTGCAAGGAATAGGGAAATAGTTACATCCTTAAGGCATAATCAAGAATGCCTTGTTGACTAAAAGAAGCACAGATCAATAAAAAACATTTAAGATGTTCTCTCGCATCTTCATATGGCAGTCCAGCATATTGGCCATTGGAGTTCAGCATTTGAAACATTACTAGCTTGAGTTCAAAGTTCCCAGCTTGAATTGCTGTTCTAACAACTCCTGGTTGTAAATCATCTAGAACAGGTATTACATAATCTCATACAGTTCTATTGTGGATGTGAGCATTTTGTCACAACAATGGGTTATGAGCGTTTTGCTGTTCTATCGGGGGCATTGCAGCATTTTCCCCTGGTAAATCCATATTTTTTTGTTCTCGAAGGCTTTTCCGAACAGTTTTTTCAATTTTTGGATCAAATTCAGCAAGAAAATTTGAATTGCTTCGGGTCACAAAACACCTAAAATGAAATTGAAAAATAGCAACAAAGAGAAAACAAGTTAGTGAATAAACATCAAACAAACGCCATCTTCGGCAACGGCGCCAAAAAATTGATCGGCTGTAAATGTCACAGCAATAATGTGCAAGCATACACTATCGATGCAAGTATAATAGAAAGATGTGAGTCTGTCGGATATCAATCCCACAGGGATGGTTGTCTTTTGTCTGTTAATGTCGGTGCAATAACTAGATAGAAACGAGATAAATTGTGAGTATAGTTGTCGAAGCAATAACTCGAAAACAATAAGATAAAGTATGCTATGGATAAAATGGGATCCCCAACATGAATCTTCAGCAGGATACTAAGTACTTACAAGGTATAAAAGATAGGTGATTGTCGACGCAATAAAATTTAATGCATATCTTACCAAAGCCACTCTTTTATTTAATTTGGGACTTAACCATGCACATTAACCTTACCTTTCGATGATGGCAATATGGCACTATTAAGAACAAGTGAACTAAATTCCTTTAGTCGTTACTCAACTTCTGTTGAAATGCTTATTAGCTCAAACTCTCATTGCACCTTACAGTGTTAGTGACTGCAATAACACTTCCGTGTTTAGAACATTCAAACCCCAAGATTAAATGATAAAAATAAGATTTAATAAGATAACATTTAACAAAGCATTCATTGTACTTCCATACAGTAGAAAACATAGAGTAATCACCAGCGTTTTTAAAGAAATGAGAACGAATCGAATGGAGAATACTATTCCTAGGCTACTCGATTGAAATTTTACATTTCCCCTTGTTCTGCACTTAGATCTCCTCATTAGGAGTGGATCTACATCAGTCTTCACATTGGCTCACCCAAAAGAGGCTTAAGCTATCATGATCGCAAGCTTCAAACTAGGGTAAGAGAATGGTGGTCTAGCCTCAAAAAATTCCTCCCTCATTCTTCTCACATTATCCTTTTATGTTTTACTCAACAGTATAGGTGTCCTTCCCTTAGGATTCTTTTGTCCTTGTTCGTACAGGGTAGTTACACCGGATTAGACAACTCACACATGGTTGGCTCTTATCAGACAGGTATCAACTGCGACGACAATTCTGAACGCAATTTGGAATTAACTCATGCAGCGACATTGAGGACATCTGTAAACTACGATGACAATTTTGGACGCAATCTGAAATTAACTCATGCAGCGACATTAATGCAATAAGATAGAAAAATTAAGGATAAAATAAGCTAGGATTCACTGAGTTATAAAATGCAATTTACTGAACTAAACAAGCTAAAATGTATTCTAATGGTAACTAAATGGGAACAAATTAACCAATAAGTAGGGAGAAAACATATGCTATTTTTAGTACAATCAGCAAGTTTAAGTTTGGAACATTTCAATTTACATGTTCATTACTCATAAACCAATTTCCTAAATCATCTTAATTGGTAATCAATATAAGTAATTCATGTCATACCTTCTATTAACAATGACATACTAACATTTTCATTACCATTTCATGTGTACATGTATATACCAATATGGTAATCAAATTCAATTAAATTACAATTTCAATTGACCATTCATTTTATGATTTTATCCTCCCTCTAGAGTCTACTGACTTGTTCATATTTGATTCAAAACGAAGGGCTTGTTTTCAACCGGTTCGTATGATCTTTCACAAGTTTTCTTTAATCACATTTCAAAGTTATGTTTATATATAGTCCATTTCATATCATCGTTTCAATTTAATCTCATTTATCGAATTCATTCTTTATAATCCATATTAACATGTCTTGGACTCGACATAGATACATGAATCATCCAACCATCACACCGATCTGGCACCCAGTGCCTCATCGAAAGGTTTGAAGTATACCTTGCGCCTAGTGCTCATCAATATAACCAAAGTAAAAAAAAGTGTGCCCAACATTCATCAAAACATTCTCACATAACATGCCATTATCAATTTCATATCATGCCCATTTACGATATGCACATTTCTATTCAATTCTCAATACATTGTCATTCAATAAGAATCAATTTGTATGACAAGCACAATCTTACCTCAATAACCAATCATGCGATCAATATGTATATGCGTACAAGTATAATGATCTTGAATCATAAAAGTAAAAACAAATTATTTTGCTACTCATATAAGACTTTCGCATTTCATTTCTCTTGCAATGACCCAATGTTGTCTTTATCTACGTTCGATAATTCAATAATAAAAACAATATCAAATCACATCCAAATCACATTAAAATGCACAACCAACATATTTTTCGTTTTATTCAATTTATTCCCTATACTTGGGTTACACATATTTTTCGATATCTAACATTGAATCAAAATCTGATTTCACATTCTTTCATTAGGGGCCCTATACTTTTCATCTATAGCATAATCTCATGACAATTTTCAATTTATTTAATTTATTCCAAATGTTTTAAAGTTATCTAACAAAGGTTAATTCAATTTCTAATTTAGTCATTATCATAATTTAAGCTTATTAACTATCAATTTCTTCAAATTAAGCTCAAAATCATCAACGTCTCTATACTGACAACTTGCTAAAAAACTAAATCAATTGGTTTTATTGATACATGGACCAGCTAAATTAAGCTCCCATAATCATAAATCTATAAAAAATTGAAGGAAAATGTCTTAACTACCTTACAAATTGGTGGTCGAATGTAAACTTTCAAAATGGTGTTTTTCTTTTTCTTTTTTTATTTGATGGGAGGTGGAAGAAGATGGATATTTTCATCTTTAATTCCACTAATTTAACTATATACATTATGATTAATAATTACTTAAGCTAATTAATTATGTTTATTAACTAAACTTTACATTTATTTATTTATTCATTAATATTAGTTTTAATCATTTAATGGCCACCGTCATCATCATTACCCACTATTAAAATAAACAAAATGGTTTAATAACCATGTAATCCCTTTGGTTAATTTTTAAATAGGTCTTTAAGCATTTTCTAAATTAACATTCAATAGCGATTGGACTTTTACAATTGAATCCCTGAGCTTTAATTAACTATTTTCTCAATTAAATTACTTAACTAATCTTCAATATATTTTCATAATAACTATGCTATTCTTTATATTTGATCCTCATGAACTCAATTTACAAAAATAAGGTTTCAAAACTTCATTTTCTGACACCACTTAAAATTGGATCGTTACACTTCTCGTCTAGAGGTTTCAAAACTTCATTTTCTGACACCACATAAAATTGGATCGTTACACTACTCGTCTACGATTCTCGACTTCCCCTTGTCTCGTGACGGCCCGACGTCATCTTTAGTTATGTTCAATAATAAAAAAAATATCAGATTACTCCAATTCCCATCCAAATATATAGCCAATATATTTTTTATTTTATTCAATTTTGTCCCTACACTCTAGATACACATATTTTTCAATATCTAACATCGGATCAAAATCCGATTTCATATTCTTTCAATAAGGACCTTATACTTTCTATGTATAGCATAATCTCATGAAAGTTTTTAATTTATTCAATTTAGTCCCAAATGTTACAAATTTATCTAACAAGTAGAAAATCTTTTTTCCTTAAAAAGATTTTCAAAAATAAATTCAATTTTAAAAAGCATCGAGAAAAAGCTTTTAATTATAGAAAAGGGGCTGATTTGAAAAAGGGTTAAACTTGGGAGTGATCCAAAATCAATTAAGCCATTGTTTTAAAACTAGCGTATTTTCCCTACACAATACAGCTTCATTCAAGTATTTTCCCTTTTCACTTGCTGTCATTTGAAAATTTTCCCAAATATAAATCCAAATATTTTCTCTCTAAATAATCTAAACCTTGTGATTTTATCTTCTCCCAAACATCAAAATCTCTTTCAATTCTGAAGAAAATTATCAAGAACATCATAACTTTCTTCATTCTTTTTCTAGAGGATTTTCATGAAAATCAGCCAATCATTCATCTTTCTTCTCAATAGAGGTAATGTTTTGTTTCTTTATTAAATTTTTATGTATTCTAGCCTTTCAAATCAAGTTTTGATCTGTTGTAATAAGAATTCTATAATTTAGCTGAAATTGAGATTGATAATGGTGGAATTCGAGTTTTCAAATTCAACAGTTATTCCTAAGTGCTTTTCAACTTGTTTTGATGAGATTAGAAGGTTTCTAAACTTACTTTAACTAATCGTTAAGATATTTGAAAGATTTAACGATTTTCGTTCGAAGTGTACATAAACGTTGAATTTTTCAAAAATTTTAGACATGAAATTCTAGGTTTTAATGGATTAGATCTATTCTAAAGTGAATAATTAGATTTTTAGATTCAATTTTAAACTATAGAAACCAAGTCCAGATCAAGAAATCTGAGTTTCAGTTAAACTAGTCGAATTTTTTGTATTAAAGAGGACTGTAAACTCCAAAATTTATAGATATTTCATCACTGTTTTATTTATAAATTATGCTAATTTCGAGTAAAAATATAACACTTTCTATGGTTTTATTCTTAATTTCATGATATTTTATTATTTTCATGGGAATGTGTTAAGTTTATGAATTTTATGTTAAATGCAATCACATGGACATCAATCGGTGATAATTCATAATGAATTCCAAAAAGGCCCAATATTGCCTAAATAAGAAGCCCAAAACAAATTCATTTACCTAATTTTACCAAAAAATAAGGTGGCGAAATTCACTACTAAAATTAGCAATCCCTAACCAACTTTTCAGACTCCCAAATATAGCTAATATGACCCAATATTGCACCAAATGATATCTGCATGAAAACTTCCTTAGAAATGGCCTTCAATCATCCACCTACAGCTAAAAATAATAGTTAAAAACCATTGTATTTTGACCACATCACATAAAGAGAGAGCAAAGCTAACTTCCTTGCTAAAAATAGCAAGGAAGACTCAGTTTTCCTCACAATAAGGGACAGTAACCAAGGGAAGAGAGAATCAAGGAAACTTTATTGCTAAATTTAGCAAGGAAGACTTAGTATTCCACCATAAAATAGACGACACAAAGCATGAAGGTTATGGAATATTTGTTTGCTATTTTTGGCGTGGGCACATCAGCTACAAAAGGATACTTCCATTCATCATTTCAAGACACTATCAACATCAACATCTTCCATATTCTTTGTTAATTGTTCTTGCCTGAGCTTGACTGCAAGACCCACCCGTCGAGCAGGGACGAAAGTCGGCCTTAGTAATCCGATGGTGCCGAGTGAAAGGGTCATCACTCAACAGATAAAAGTTACTGACGTTAGGATTAACCTAAATCCCTATCCTAATTTTCGAGAGTAAGCTTTTCCTATACTATTTGTCTTGTTTGTTAAATCATGCCCAAGTAAGACAAGTTGTGATATATGATGCTAATGTAGAAAGTAATATGTGAAAATACATTAATGTGATATGTGATTTACTGATTTTCAATGCACACATATGAGGTCTGATATGTGATAGTTAAATAAGCACTATTGTGGCACTTATAAGTGTAATTAAATGTGTATCCGATAAGCATGTATTGTGTATGAGGTTGTGATGCAAAATTGATGGATATGAATAGAGGTTATGTGTATTAAAATAGTAAATAAACATGTGTAATTATGGATATGTTGACCTTCTAATCTCTTGAAACCATTAGATATAATTGGCAATGCATAGGATTGTGAGTACTCACCTTTATGTTTTGTGATCAAACGATTGAGGCCTTAAGACAGGATGGAGTGATAAGGGAATATTGAGTTATACTCCATTCAACAAGACATGTTTGGTGTGTTGGAGAGTGTTTAGTTTAATGCTACACTTGTTAGGTCATGTTAGACTTTTTGAGTCATTGGTGTGATGGAGATCCATTAATCTAATATGTGATTATTTAGTTCACTTATATGTTTCATAATCTCAAGATGCCAATTTATCATTATTTGAAATATATGTGCTATGATGTGTGTGATTATATGTAAAAGTATGTTTTAAACTAGTGAGATAATGAAGCATGAAAACGATTTTTGACTTGATGAAAATGAGTTTGTGAATTGCCTTAGCATGTTCTTGCTTAACTTATGATATTGTGTGTGCTTAGTAGTACTTTTGAACATTCATTGAGTTTGTTTAAGCTCACACTCTTCACTTAAATTCTGCAGAAAAGTAGCACATTTTGGGAGGTATGAAGCAGCCAAGAAAGTGATCCATTCAAGGCATAACATTTGAGTATGTTTTTGTGGTTTGAACACTTGAAAATAAAGGCAATGTGGGATTTTATTTGCAACTATATTTTTGAACTGTTATTTTGAATTTGGAACTTGATTTGAGTTTATTTTGATGATTGGTGAATGATATGAATAGTGCTCAGCAAGTTTACTTATTATGCTTATGCTAAAAGAGTTTAGTAAAACAACTTAAATGTGTTTTAGTGGTCAAAACAGTACATCGAGTAATTTGGCCATTTGGTTCATTTTGTGCATATAGGCTCCCTAGAAAAGCACGACATGTTAATTTGGCAAATTGAGTAATTGATTTTGAGTTTAATGTCGGATGCAAGCATGTACCATTTACTTAGGGAGTCAAATTATGCCATGATTTGTTGTGATGAGTATGAGGATGTCTTAAATATTGTATGAATGTATTATGACTTGTTCGGATTTAGTTTAGGCCTTTAATGCATGAAATGGTAAGTGGGGAAGTGTCCAAACTTCGATTTGCCAAATTGCTGGTATGATTGCTGCAAAATTTTAGGGCACGTCGAGACGATGTTCAAACGTCGTTGGGATGTAGGTTCAACGTTGGGATGCCCTTCTCGCGTCATTAGGACAAGGGCCTCCCTTCAAGGTACTTTGTTACGTGATGCCTTTGCTCCAAAGGCCAGTTTTCTGAGCTTTGCACCTTAGTCATGATATTTCGATTAGGCAATTGAAGTCCAAAATGCTTACAAAATGCTTTGGAAATTCACATTCTTGAGTTTTGGATGGTTAATTTCATAAGTCCGCTGTTAATTTTGTAAATAGATTATTTTTAATATTTTTTATCTTTTCAATTTAGCCCGTAAAATACTTGATTTAAAATTAGCTAAAATTTGCAAATCGAATCTAAATGATGTCTAGAGTAAAATTCCTTCATCCATCATCGTGCATATGCTCTCTTTGTTTTGTACCATAGTTCTTTAGAATGGTCAAACACTTCACAACAAAGGTGGCCTTAGGTAGAACGATGGCATATTTAGATATTTGCGGGCATTTGATTTGTAATTGTGATAAAAAAAATATTAAGGATTCAAAAAACATTAGGATTCAATTTTTTTAAGGTAATGGATGTGTATGTTAATATTTAGATATCCACTTCACTTTTAAAAAAAATTGTTTGCAAATTAAGATATTGGTCTAAAGACAAATAATTTGTATTGAGATAGTAAAAATATATTTGAAATAGTTAAAAATATTAATTAGTTATTATTTAATTGAAATAGAATTATTTCATTATTTAAATAATTAAAATATATATCCAAATTCATTTACTAAAAAACACTACACCAAAACAGGTTTTTAGCGGCGTTTTTATGCCTTTAGCGGCGCTTTTTAGCGCCGCTAAAAAGCACCGCAAAAAGTGTCGCTGTTGTCATCGTCGCAAAATTTTATGGCACCTTTAGCGGCGCTTTTGCCACAAACGCCGCTATAGATCAGGACCTTTAGCGGCGCTTTTCCCACAAACGCCACTATAGATCAAGACCTTTAGCGGCTTTTTTCCACAAACGTCGCTATAGATCAAAACCTTTAGCGGCGCTTTCCTCACAAACGCCGCTATAGGTCAAGACCTTTAGCAGCGTTTTCCACACAAACGCCGCTAAAGGTCATGCCCTTTAGAGGTGTTTACCCTCAAACGCCGCTATAGGCCATAACCTTTAGCGGTGCTTTTTTCCACAAACACCGCTATAGGTCATGACTTTTAGCAGCGCTTTTCTCACAAACGCCGCTATAGGCCATGACTTTTAGCTCCACTTTTTTAAAAAACGCCACTAATTTTGGCAGATTTGTAAAAGAAAATTTTCCATATTTTCGGCCCTTCTGTAACAACAAATCAAAAGAAACCAAATCTAAACCATCCGAAAGCAATAAATCTATATAATATTTAAAATTAAACAAATAATATATAATATAAATATCAATAAATAAAATATAATTCATATTATTCTTACAAAAATGTTAAATGTTAAAAGTTAAAATGATAAAAATATTTACACGATAGTCTAAGACGACGGATGTTGCGACTGTTGAAATATCTTCATCATATTTCAAGTCATTATTGGAGTTAAATCGTACTTTTCGCTCGCTCGCTTCATCATTCTTGCCTCCGCTTTAAGTTGTGTAATTTTCTCAACTGTGGTCGCTTGCATCTGAGCCATCTGGATCCAAAATAATGGGTTGGGTTAACAAAAGATCCTTAAAATCGACCCCGACCATACCTTTCAATACCCAAAACTTCAGTAATAATCCGGTTATCAATGTCATCAATATGAACAGAACTATCACTGGAAGCAATCGCTTCGTACTCCGCCTTTTTATCCTTTAGTTTTTCCTAATAAATAAATCACATAGTTAGGAACGCAATATATATTAAAAAAATAAATGCAACATAACTTAACAATATTTACATTACAAGCAATGAATTAAACCATTAGAAAATAAACACTATAAATAATTAAAACAAGTCAAATTTATTAAGCAAACGTACCATAATTTCTGCAGCTTCAAGAGTCATAGGAGATCCATCTTTCTTCCTATGTGTAATGTCAAAAAGTTGAAGGCGTCTAACTTTTTGACCGGACGACAGTTCCTACAATATAGTAGTAAAAATATTATTTAATAAAAAGTAATAAATATTTGACAGTATTAAAAAAATTCAAAATACATCGACCTCAGCTACACAAGCAAAACTTTTCGACCCAGCTGTATAAGTGAATTTTTGTTTCTGCCTGCTGCTTTTTCTAACTCGTTCACGATCCTACGTTATGAAATTATTAGTACGTAGATAGTAAATACTATAAACCAAAATAATTACAAGATTTTTGTAGTAACACATACCTTTCCTTTCTTCGAATTCCAAAATCTAACTGCCTCTTCCCATTGGTTCCTCAGCATTCCTGGCGGGACATTTTGTAATTTCTCGTCGAGGGTTGTTTTTGTCTTATAATAATCTTTCTTTAAAGTACTTTTATGGTCTCTCCATCTTTTTCCCAATGCCTTCTTTACATAAGTATCCGAGACCTCTAGAGCAAACCTCGCCTACAAAAATCACAAGTTAAGAAAGTAAATATAAATGAAACTTAAACCCAAGTATTATAAATGATATTAATGTTTTGTTACCTTAATATTATCGAGAGCTTGGTTTTTGTTACTATCGGGCATTTTACGCCATGACTCGTACTTGATAGGCAACATATTTGCATTTCGTGCTAGAATGCCCAAGTATCCTGCTAAAAGTCGAGCTTCTGATCCAACAGGTTGACAAAAACTATTACTGCATACTTTGACACGCTCGACTGGATCTAACTCGTATAAATCCCTAAGTAGCGTACGTCCTCGAACTCTGCGCGTCCCACCACTTTCAGCTGAAAAATTTTATATTATAATATAAGAATTTTAAAAATAAATAAACAAAAAGTCAACACGCATGTATATTAAATGTTAAATTACTTTGAATTTCTGTAGGTTCGTCAGGTGTAATCAGAACATTCGAAGATCCAATAGCAGTCTGTTGTTCACTATTTGTTTCTGCTGAGTTTGGAGTATTTTGAACAATGCTTAGACCTCGCACTTTTCTTCTAGGCATTTTATCTGCAATACACATAAAATAGTTGAAAACTTAGTAACCAATTACAACAATAATAGCACATAAAAAATAGTTGAAATATATAATACGACCAAGATTTATATTATGATATTACTTATAATTAAACAATTGTAAAAGCTTACTACATCATAATTCGTAAATATCCTCATCCGTATCCTGGCGGACCCATTGAAATTGTGTACTAGTACTAGGGATATTTTCGTTTAAGTTTTGTTCTGGAAAGGGCAAAGTTTGCGTTCTGTCGTCAATGTTATCTCTACTTCCACTGCCCATGTCAAACAAGTCTCTAGGGATGTTACGGAGTACAACATACCAACCCTCATCAGTTAGATCTTTTGAGTAAAAAACTTGTTTGACTTAAGAAGAAAATACATACGACTCATCAATCAATTCCTGTCCTGTGCGAATTAATTGAGCGAAGTTCACCATTGTAAAATCAAATTGATCTTGCTTAATTCCACGAGCAGTATTAACATCGACCCAATCACCTCGAAATAAGATAACTTTCCATTTTCCATAGTAATCCAACTAAATTATGTCAGTAAGAAGTCCAAAATATTCCACATTTCCCTCGACAGGATTATTGTCCCTAGCACTAGCATAACTTGTAATTGAGGAATTAACAACTATTCCACAATTTTGAGTTCTCCTCAATCTCTCGCGATATTTTGTATGAAATCTGAATCCGTTGATGAGGAACGCACTATATCTTTTAACCACTCGATTTGGACCTTGGGAAAGCCATTTAAATTCGTCGTTGATGTTTTTCCCACTTCAAACCTAATGAATGGAAAGTAAAGTGAGTAATTGAAAATGTTATGAGAAAACATTATTATTTGTCGATGAAAGCTCCAATTGCATACCGTTTGACTTAACCATTCATGAAAAGATTCTGTGAACAACTTATTGATATCTCGATGTTGTGTTCTTCGGAAGCGCGAACGAGATCTCAATATTTGTTTGTACTCACTATGTTAAAAAAATTTCACTTTGTTAGAAGATAAACAATTTTTAATTGATGAATATTTATCAAATTTTTAGAACTTACTTCCGTAAAGGTTCCATTGATTCGTGGTGAAACAGAACATATCGATGTGCTTGTACCCACGATAAATCATCTAATTCTACAATTTCAACTTTGTCGATTGGTTCTCCAAAACTTTGGAACAAATAAGTATCGGCGAAGTTATGATCCGTGAGTCCAGCATTTCTACTTGGTCTGTTCAATCTTGTTTCAACATCTTCCAAATATCTTGAACAGAAGGTCATACATTCCTCCGCCAAGTAGCCTTCAATAATCGATCCTTCTGGATAACGCTTGTTGCGGCAGTAAGACTTTAATTTGGATAGGAACCTAAACACGATATTCAACATTATCAAAAGTTGAAACTAAAGGCATATAGGTGAATGAAGGAAAATTTTAAAAATAAATTAACACATTTCTATGGGATACATCCATCGATAGAAAACGGGTCTGCCAAGAATTGCTTCATGCGGAAGATGGATTATCAAGTGAACCATAATAGTGAAGAAGGAAGGTGGGAAGATTTTCTCCAAGTTGCATAAAGTCAAAGCAGCTCGATCCTGTACCTTCTGAAGTTCTTGAACATCCAAAACTTTGCCACAAATGGCTTTCATTATATTGGATAGTTCAATTATATAAGATGTCACCTTCTTCGACATACAACATCGTAGAGCAACTGGCAGTAAATCTTGCATCAAGATGTGATAGTTATGTGATTTTAGCGAATATAGTCTTCGATCTTTAACACTAACACATCGAGATATATTTGATGCATACGCATCTGGAACCTTTATATCCTTCAACACCGTGCAGAACACTTCTTTCTTTGTCTTCAACATTGAAAAAATAGAAGGCGGCAACCGATATTTCCCATTCGGAAGTGGATTGGTATGAAAATCAGGTCGAATTCCCATGTGGACTAAATCAAGTCGACTCTGAAGATTGTCTTTTAATTTTCCGTCGACATTCAAAATTGTACCGACAATGTTCTCGTAAACATTTTTCTCAATGTGCATAACATCAAGATTGTGTCGTAAAAGGTGATGCTCCCAATAAGGCAACTAAAAAAAATACTTCTTTTTTTCCACAAGTCCGCCTCATTAGGATCATCCTCTTCATCAGAGTCATCATCAGCTTCATCATTTGATCTTTTATTTCTTTGTGTGTTTGGCGGTTGGTTCATCTTCCCATAACTGAAATTGATATCTTCCAACATGAACAAGATTTCAGATCCACTGGTCTGCAAAAGAGCTTCTCTGAACTCTTCAATACCGTCAAATACAGAACTCTGAAATCTAAATCTATGATTTTCCAGTAACCACCGACGATGCCCCATGTAAGAGAACTTCTTCCCATTGTATAACCATTTCGAACATGTTTGCGCAGCACAACAAGGACAAGCATAACGACCCTTAGTACTCCAGCCAGATAAATTGGCATAAGCGGGGAAGTCATTAATGGTCCACATCAAAGCCGCGCGTAAATTAAAGTTTTCCTTTGTCAGTACATCGTATGTCTCAACACCAGCCCATAATTGTTTTAACTCTTCAATAAGTGGCTGTAAATAAATGTCGATATCATTCCCGGGCCCTTTCTCTCGTGGATAATCATAGATAAGATAAGGAAAATTGCTTCATGCAAATCCACGGAGGCGATTGTAAGGAACAAGCACCATCGGCAAGCATCGTATGCAAGTGCTCATGATCTTGTAAGGATTAAATCCATCAGATGCTAGCCCAAGCCTCACACTCCTAGGATCGCTTGCAAAGCCTGGAAATTTACTGTCAAATGATTTCCAAGCTAAAGAATCTACCGGATGCCTTAGTAATCCATCATCGGTTCTGTGTTTCTATTTATCCAAAGGGATTGGCCGCATACATGACAACATCGTTGGTTTTTCCGATCGCCCCAATACAACATGCAGTCATTTGGGAAACTATGAATTTTGTTGTACTCAAGGCCTAAATCTTTTATCATTTTCTTCATATCTTTGCATGACTGGGGGATTTTTGCAAACGGAAACATTGCTCTCAAAAACTCTAACAACATTGTCAACGAGTTTTCGGTCCACCCTCCCAAACATTTTAACTGAAAAAGACGAACACAGAAGGACATTTTTAAAAATTTTGATCCCTTATACAGTTCTTCGTTCATGTCATTAAGTAGCGCGTAGAACTTCGTCGCTTCTCCATTCGGCTTTTCATGAGGTAAACTACTTCCCGGTTTGGTAAAAGTAATTCCACCAATATTACAATCATCAGATGCCACAAAATCTGCTGGGAACGACTGCGCACCATGATTGTGCATATTAAATGCATCCCGCAACATACCTTCCATGTCATCCTCTCTATCAGACTGATGGTAAGCAGTACCAGGATAAGATACATCCATCGTTGAAGAGGAAGTACTAGGCGGGCATTCTCCATGAAATAACCATTGTTTATAACCCTTGACAAACCCATCAACAATTAGATGCTCATATAAAACCTCACGATAATGCCAGTTTATGTTGACACACTTCTTACACGGGCAAAGAATCATGTTCTCTTGGCTTGCATATTGAAATGCAAAATTTAGAAACGTCTATACTCCATTTCGATAATCATTGCTTACCCTTGACAAATTCATCCAAGACCAATCCATTTCTTAATTCTTGAAGTCTGATCTTGACAATAAGTTGCACGGGTTTAGGGTTTAGGAATAAGTATAATTAAGCTATTTAAGTTATGTAAGTTATGTATTATGAAAATTATTTATGTAATATGTAAGTTATGTAAGTTATGCATTATATAAGTTATGTAAGTTATGTATTATGAAAATTATGTAAGTTATGTATTATGAAAATTATATAAGTTGTGTATTATGTAAGTTATGTATTATGTAAGTTTTGTATTATGAAAATTATGTAAGTTGTTTACTATGTAAGTTATGTATTATTAAAATTATGTAAGTTGTGTATTATGTAAGTTATGTAAGTTATGTATTATGTAAGTTATGAAAGTTATGTAAGTTGTGTATTGTGTAAGTTATGTATGTTGTGTATTATATGTAAGTTATGTATTATGAAGGTTATGTAAGTTGTGTATAATGTAAGCTATGTAAGTTATGTAAGATGTGAGTCATGTAATTAAGTTATGTTTTTCAAATATAAACCAATATGGCATTTTTCTTAAAAAAATACTGAATTTTATTTAAATAATTTACATTGTTATTTTATATGATAGAAAATTAATTTTAAAGTGTCAAAATTAACTTTAGTTTTTATCCAAATAAATATTTAACTTGATTTTGTACAATATTAATTTGTTTATGAAACTATAAGCTTTTGTTTTTATGCAATTTAATTTATTTAAGAAAATAGCATAGTCCAAAAAAGCCTTACTAATTTATATCTTACATTGTTATTAAAAATATTTTTATTATACAAGATAAATATAATTAAAAATATTTATATCTTACATAGTAATTAAAAATATTTTTAAATGACCTACCACTTGCCTACCAATCACCCAAAGTCGTGAATAAATCGTTTGTGCAAAATCCCGTGACCCAATGAAAAATGTAATAAAAATAGAAATATAAGATAAATATTAAAATTATACATGAATTTTGATTCAATATGTAGTTTAACACGTGAACTTTAATTTAGTTCAAATATATATATAAAATTACTTTGAATTTTGATTCAATCGAACGCGTTTCAATAAATAAATACAACAATTTATTATTATACGAGATAAATATAATTATTTTTATGTGCAATATATAAATATAAATATAAAATAAAATAATATAAATAATATTAATAATTCGAAAATAGGATTACATACTTTGAAAATATAAATAAATAGTCCCAAAACAATAGAATTAATTCTTGCAAAGCTGATGATTGAAATTTATGTTTTGTCTTGTTTAAGAACAAAAAGAAAAAGGATTAGGACAAATCAGAAATCATACAGAAAAACTAAACTGTTTTTGTTCAGTTTTTGTTTTGTCTTGTTTAAGAACAAAAAGAAAAAGGATTAGGACAAATCAGAAATCATACAGAAAAACTAAACTGTTTTTAAGCAACTTGCTTAAAATTCATTAAACAAATACAAGAACTGCAATTTGCTTGAAGATAAATTTTGTATGAATTCTGTAACTGTCAAAATTATAGGTTTGCCTCTTCAACATCAAAGCCAAAAACCCCTATCTTACAAATGGAAGCAGTGCTGTGGCAGGTTGATATAGTGAAGTTTATATTCATATACATATAAAATAATGCTTCTAGTAAATGCTATGTCAAAAGAAATATAGCAGATAAATTTATATTATAAAATAAATTACTTTTATTCATTTTTGAACAGATAGAGAATATAGCAGTTGTAAAATCAAAAGAAATTACGGCTAAAAGTTTCATAACTTCAACCAATTAGAAGCTATGTCAACCGAACAAAATCTATGTCAATCAAATACCGAAATCTATGTCAAAATCCAACAGAAACCCAATAGAAACCCGAATAACAAAATCCGAATAACAAAATCTGAAATATTCCACACTACCTAAACAACAGCAACCCAACAGAAACCCGAATAACAAAATCTATGTCAACCGAGCATATAATAAAGCCATCAAAACAACAATAAGTACTGAAATTTAAGCAGAAAATGAACAATATTTAAAACGTGCATTAATATTAATCTTCTCCAAATTTCTAATAATCGGACTGAAACTTACCAGTGGTTGCGGGAGCGGAGAGCGACGGTGGCGGTGACGGTGATGGTGATGCAGTAGATGAGACGATGATGGTGATGAAGCAAGCGACGGTGACGGTCATGGTGATGCCGAAGGTGGTCGGGTTTGGGGAGATTAGGAGGATGCTAGGGATTTCGGCTTTAGGATTGGGGAAAAGTGAAGAAGAATTGGGTTTTTGCCTGGCTAAAAGGGCTGGAAAGAAAACGACGCCGTTTCCATAACTAAATGAACCCACTGGTGGTGGCGTTTATAAACAAGTGCCATAAACTATCCACAGAAAAGAATTAGTTTCAGAACCAGACAGTCTTATTTCTGGCATTTTGGCATGAAATGCCACTCATAACATTGAAAAACGATGACGTTTTCCATGACTAAACTAACAAATTTGTGGCGTTTCTACATAAGCGCCACTAAATAACCAAGGAAACGATGCCGTTTCCCAAACAGTTATGACAAAATTCTGGCGTTTTGGTATAAAACGCCACTACTAACCTAGAAAAACGACGACGTATTCCTGACTAAATTAACCCATTTGCGGCGTTTATACACAAGCGCCACAAACTAAAACTAGAAACGCTGTTCTTTCACAGCCAGTTAGTCAAAATTGTGGCGTTTAGGCATAAAACGCCACTCACAACATGGAAAAACGACGATGTTTTCCATGACTAAACGAAGAACTTTGCGGCGTTTACACATAAGCGCCACTAAATTAACCTTGAAAACGAAGTCGTTTCCCAAACAATTGGTACAATTTTCTAGCGTTTTGGTATAAAACGCCACTAAGAACATGGAAAAATGACGACGTATTCATGACTAAATGAACCCATTCGCAGCATTTATAATCTTGCGCCACTAAATAACCACGGAAACGACGTCGTTTCCCACACAATTATGTAAATGTTCTGGCATTTTGGCATAAAACGCCACTAAGAACATAGTAAAACAGCGCCATTTTTTGGGATTAAATTAACCTGTCAGCGGCGTTTATACATATGCGCCACTAAATAACCGTGAAACGCAGTCGTTTCCTTGATAATTAGGACAACTTTGTGGCGTTTTTGCATAAAACGCCACTAAGAACATGGAAATTTTGAAAAAATAAGTTAATTATATCAATATATTTTTATATTTTTATTTTGAATAAATATAAATATTTATGTATATATGCAATATATAAATAAAAAATGATGTTAATTATATCAATAACATGTGGTAATATTTTACAAGCTCTGGATCAAATTAAACTTCATGTATACAATTGAACATTAAATCATTATTCATGTACGCTTTTGGGATTTAACTCATTTTGATATATATATATATATATATATATATTTATATTTTTTAAATTGATAATTTATATATATCTCATTTAGATTCAGAAAATATAAAAAACTTAAATTAAACCCTAAACCCTAAACCCTAAACAGTAAATTGTAAACTGTAAACCGTAAATCCTAAACCATAAACATTAAACTCGTAAACCACAAACACCAACCACCAAACCTCAAAATCCAACCCTCAATATACCATAAACCTTAAACCATAAATCCCAAACCCTAAACACTAACTCTAAACCCTAAACCGTAAACTATAAACTGTAAATCGTAAACCTTAAATCATAAATATTAAACCCGTAAACCACAAACACCAACCACCAAACCTCAAAATCCAACCCCCAATATACCATAAACCTTAAACCCTACATCCCAAACCCTAAACTCTAAATTGTAACCCTAAATTAACCGTAATTAATCCTAAACCATATTTTCAGGAATTCGTGTGGCCAATGTTAGTGTAGTACAAAACATATATTTTATATTCTTATATTAAATAATATGGGTGTAGTACAAAATGGCATGTCCCACTAAAATCCAAATGTTCTTCAACTTTCAAATAGTATCATTAAACCCCAAACCCAAACTCTAACACATTAACCCTTAATCCAAAATAATAAAAATTATACAATACCATAAACTCTAAAACTCTAAACAATGACATTAAATCTTAAATTCAAAATCCTAAACCCTAAAATAAAATACATTTTGCAGTGTTTTTAACAAAAATGCCACTAAATTCCAGTAAAACGACATCATTCCGACCAACTTTTTTGGCGTTTTAAGAAATGCGCCGCAAATGATCGACTTATAGCAGCGTTTTTCGGAAAAGCGCCGCTAATGCCACTACATCTCAAATCAAAACGATGCGTTTTGATTATTTTTTTGCGGCGTTTTTACAGAAGCGCCGCTAATGCCACTACATCTCAAATCAAAACGATGTGTTTTGATAATTTTTTACGGCGCTTTTACAGAAGCGCCGCTAATGCCACTACATCTCAAATCAAAACGATGTGTTTTGATAGTTTTTTGCAGCGCTTTTACAGAAGCGCTGCTAATGCCACTTCATCTCAAATCAAAACGACGCGTTTGGATTTTTTTTACGGTGTTTTTACAGAATCGCCGCTGATACCACTACATCTCAAATCAAAAGGATGCGTTTGGATTTGTTTTAGGCATTTTTACAGAATCGTCGCTAATGCCACTACATCTCAAATCAAAACGATGCGTTTGGATTATTTTTTTGCTGCGTTTCTACAGAAGTGCCGCTAAGTCCTATCTTTTGCGGCGTTTTCGACCAAACGCCGCAAAAAAGCCTGTCTTGGTGTGGTGAGCATTAGCGACGCTTCTCCTAAAAGGCCACTAAAGCCCCTGAAAGGTCAACAAATGACGCCGTTGGGTTTAGTTTTTTTCTGGCATTTTCTCCAAAAACGCCGCTAATGCATATTATTAGCAGTGTTTTTTTAGAATCGCCCATAATGCTCAATTTTTAGCGGCGTTTTCTCTGAAGTGCCACTAATGCTCTATTTTTACAGGTATTTTTTGTCCAAACGCCACTAAAAGTGCCGCTAAAAGCCTGATTTGGTGTAGTGAAGATTTACCAATTATAAATTTCAAGTGATTGAATTATAAAAAAATTATGGTAAGTGACATCTTTTCGAGAGACAACAATCCTATACTCAAGTTCTAACAAATATGATTTATAAAATTCAAAATATTAAAATTCTACTTTTTTTAATTTAGTAATTTTTAATTTTTAGTATTTTTATTTTTATAATTTCAATATTTTTTTTGTAACTTTTTATTTTCTAAAAATAATTTTTAGGTATTTTCAGATGATAATACTATCGTACGAGACTTGGCGGCGTATAATTGATTGAATATCTCATTCGTTAAATTTTCAAATCTAAAATTGAATTGAAAATGTTTGATAATGTAGGGTACTAAAGTGAGAAAAAAAGAAAAAAGAAGAAGATATTTTAAGAACTAAAGTGTGTGGATTAAGCGGAAGGATAAACTAAAGATTTAAGTGACAGTAAATCCAATCCTTTATATCATGCCAACATTCTTATGAAAATCCTCCCTAGGAAAATAATTTGCAGTATCTCTCAAAGCTTAAGAGATGGACAATGGGCACTTTCGAACACGTGACAGAGCCGAGAGAGCTTGGTCAATTTTTTATTAGCTTAAAGGAGGCCCTCATAGCAAGGCGAAACCAAAACCTCACCTGATGGCTAGCTCTTCTTCAGTAATAATTATATATATCCATCCAACTTTTAGCGTTATCGAGGTTACTCACTCACTTTTTCATCTTGTCTGAAAAACGGCCTGACACACAAGTCCATTAGTGTTCTCCACGCCACAAGCAAACACCATATCTTTTAGCATTTATTCACTGCACACATCAACTTTATAAAGCTTAATAATAATATAATGCAGTGACTGTTCCGACAATTCCCAAATGCAACGACTAGCTAACCTTGCTATCAACCCCTACTGTCCTTGCCTTCCCTTTCCCTTTCATTTATATCTAAGCCTTTTGCATTTAAACATGCCAACCACTCCCCTTTGGTGAAGCTCCTATGAAGCTATGAATTAAAAGCACCATTTCTCATTTAGCTTTGTTTTTTGTGTCAACTCTTCTATGGGGAAGATTGGAGGAAACTCTTGGTTGACTGCAGTCAAGAAAGCCTTTAGGTCTCCTACTAAGGAAAACGATAAGCGGAGCTGTAGAAGGAGAGAAGATGGTGAACAAGAGGAAGAAGAGAAGGTTATTATTTTCTCTTCAACTTATCCTTTTTCTCTTGAATGTTTTTGTTTGTGCATGTGATTAACTTTAAATCAATGTTCTTTTTCTTGGTTTGCGCAGAAAAGAGGGAAACGAAGATGGATTTTCAAGAAGCCTCCGTATCAGGAAACAGTGATACAACACAGTGAAGCAAGCACCATAGTTACAATAGCCAATGCTAAAGTTGCCACTAATTCAGAAACCTCAGCACTGAATACCGTTCCCGAAGCTGAGCAAAGATCACATGCCATTGCGGTGGCTATTGCTACCACAGCAGCTGCTCAAGCAGCAGTAGCAACCGCACAAGCTGCTGTAGAAGTTGTTCGGCTCACCAGGCCTTCCGTTTTCTTGAGAGAACACATTGCTGCTATTGTTATACAGACAGCTTTCAGAGGTTATCTGGTAATAACGTAGCAATGATCTTTGTTTCTTGCATAATTTATATTGGTTTCGTAAGGAAAAGGTTTTTGGACTAAGGAAAACAATTGTGGTTTTGAAGGCAAAGAGAGCTCTTCGGGCACTCAAGGGACTGGTGAAGCTGCAAGCCTTAGTGAGAGGACACAATGTCCGAAAGCGAGCGAATATTACTCTCAGATGCATGGAGGCTATGGCTCGAGTGCAGGCCCGGGTTCGTGATCAACGTAAGAGGCTTTCTGTGCATGAAAGAAGCATGGACTCTATATTCAGTGATCACAGGACCAACACCTTATGGAGCTCGTATCTTGCAGACAGGAAGTCCATTGTAAGAAATACGACTCAAAGATGACTTGTTTTAAGCTTCAACTCATCAACAGCTTACAGCTTGTACTTGTTTATTGAACTTGTAATTTGTGATGCAGTACTCGAGAGAAGAGAGCAACTATGACGATGATTGGAGGACCCATTGGGACGAGCACCCGAAAACACTAAAGGAGATTCAAGCCATTTTGCAGAAGACAAAGCAAGCTACCATGAAGCGTGAAAAGGCTCTCGCTCAAGCATTCTCTAACCAGATTTGGACAGGTGATAGAAACACTGTTGAAAGTGAGGACGAGGTTGACGGAAAAACCAGATGGGTTGATCGGTGGACAACAAGGAAGCAATGGGAGAGTACAGGCAGAATGTCATCTGACCACATAGATTCCATAAAAACTGTTGAAATCGACACCTCTAGACCCTACTCTTACTCAGCCCCCCATTCCCAGAACCCCAACAGTCAATACCACTACCAACAACGAAGGCCTAGTTCATTTTCTGTGGCGTCCCCTCTCCACAAAACCATCAATGGTCTCCCCATTCGCTCAATCACACCATCTCCGTCAAAAGCCAAGCCTCTCCAAATTTACTCAGCTAGCCCTCGATACCTCAAGGAAGAGAGGTTCCCCCCATCACCGGCTCGTACACCCAACACCGGATCTTACTACCATAGAGTGAGTGGTAATGCTGCAGCAATGCCAAACTACATGGCCGCTACAGCATCTGCTATGGCTCGGGTTCGGTCACAAAGTGCACCAAAGCAGAGGCATTGCTCAACTCCGGAAAGGGAAAAAGTGGGATCTGCCAAAAAATGTCTGTTATTCCCAGCACCTGAACAAAGTGGTGTTGAAGAAAGCATTAAAGATGAAGTTTATTATGATTATAACTTGGGAAGTCCTAGCTATAAGAGCAGTCATGGAGGCCATTTTGGCATGGAACATAAATCCAACTTGTCATCTTGTTATGCAGATAGTCTTGGTCATGGAGAAGACATCTTTCCACCGTCGACAAATGATCTTAGGAAGTGGTTGAGGTAAACCTAGGGCTTGAGCAGCATCATGTAATTGAGTTAGGGATATAGTGTCTCGAGAAGTATGTTGTTATTAGGAGTTAATGATTAATGCTTCCATTATCATCATCATAAGTAAATTATTAGCATCCACCTCACTGGACCACTAAAGAAAACTAAACAATCGATGTCAGTGCTCTTACATAAAACATTATGGAACCTTCATTTTCAGCACAATAACATCACACTGGTCCAACCCTTTATATTGGCCCACTTGGCATTTTAAAACTCTTTAATGTTCTTTCTTCCATAATTACATTATTTTGTATTTATGAAAAGGCGAACTCTTTTTTCTTATTTCCCCCCTTCAATCATGGGATCAAGCGAATAAGATCAAATATTTAGCTGTGGTCGAGACCATTCTTAATGATAAGCAAGTTAAATGAACTCTAAACGTATGTGTGTGAACAACATCCCCTTAATACACAAATCAACGGATTTTCTTTAATTTGAATCCATATAAATTATTTTAAAATTTTAATTTATTTAATATTCGAATATATATTTCAACTAAATAACACATTTTTGTCTGAAACCAATTAAACATGAAGTGAATGATTAACTCAATGGAAGCACTTAATAAAATGCTCGCATGCCGAACTGTCACATACTCATGCCCAGAAACCTTTCCAAACTGCTAACCCACGATGGGGTAATGTCCTAAGCTCATCAATGAAAAGCCTAACATTTTTTTTCCTAACTGGACCTTCCACCCATAACACTGTAACTGATTTCATTCTTTTCGTGTAATCCTTAAAACCTCATCCAGTGGGCCTGAAAGGATTGATTTAGAAGCACGCTCATGGTTCTCATCTGACTCAGTACCCATCTCTGTTAAAATTGTTCATTCCATAATATCAAAAGCTTACAAATTACTTATAGGCTATAGTCTACCCTTTAAAACAACAAAAAAACTGAAAATATTAATATATAATAATAGCACCAATGACTCTTGACCTTTCATTCTCCTAAAAGAAAAAACTACTAATTTAAACCCATTAAAAAACAACATAACTCTTGACCTTTCATATAACATAACTCTATTTCATTTAAGTTTATTCAACAAAACTCCCCTGTAAACTTAAATGCTTCTGTCATCCTTCATGCCGATTAATTTCTTGTAGTTGTCGAAGAGTACCATCGGTAGCGGTTTTGTAAAGATATCCGCGACTTGGTCCCGACTTGCCACATGCACTAATTTCACACTTCCTTCCTTTACATGATCTCGGATGAAATGAAAATGAATGTCAATGTTTTTGCTTCTCTCATGATTCACTGGGTTCTTTGCCAACTCAATCGCTGATTTATTGTCAACTCGTATCTCAGTTGCACTGAGTTGTTGTTGCTCCAACTCACCCAACAAATTTCTGAGCCATATAGCATGACACACACACCAAGACGCTGCCACATATTCAGCTTCACATGTCGATAGTGTCACGATTGGTTGCTTCTTTGAAAGCCAAGCAAATGCTGTGTTACCCATAAAGAACACATATCCCGATGTACTTTTCCGATCATCTAAGTCTCCTCACCAATCACTATCGGAATACCCAATCAACTTGTAATCTTCCATATTTGAATAGAATAACCCGAGTGACACCGTTCCTTGAATGTACCGTAGGATTCGCTTCAACGCCTTCCAATGTGAATAAATCGGCTCCTCCATGAACCGACTTACAATGCCAACACTTAGCGAAATGTCAGGCCTTGTTCAAGTGAGATAGCGAAGGCTTCCCACCAAACTCCGATATTTGCTCACATCGACTCGTTCTCCTCCATCAAATTTCGAGAGTTTTACACCCGGTTCCATTGGTGTTGATACCGGGTTGCAATGTGTCATCTTGTACTTCTTCAAAATTTCCTTTGCATATGCCTCCTGTGACACAAAAATACTTGTCCTTTCTTGTCTAACCTCTAAACCAAGGAAAAATTTCATTAAACCCAAATCTGTCATTTCGAATTCCTGTGTCATTTTGCTCTTAAAATCTAGTATCATCTCACCATTGTTCCCCATAAAAATGAGGTCATCGACATAAAGAGAAACAAATAACATGTTACCTCCATTCTTCTTCACGTAGAGGGCATGTTCATAAGGACATTGTTTAAACCCGTTCTGCTTGAAGTATGTATCGATACGAGTATTCCATGCCCGCGGTGCTTGCTTCAACCCGTAAAGTGCATTCTTCAATTTTAGCACCTTCTTCTCCTCTCCATTTTTTATGTACCCGGGTGGTTGTTGTATGTAGACTTCTTCTTCGAGCACACCATTCAAGAATGCTGACTTAACATCCATTTGAAATATCGGCCATTTAGATTGAGCCGTTTGTGAAAAGAGCAATCAATTGTCTCCATTCTTACAACGGGAGCAAATACCTCGTCATAATCGATCCCCTCATTTTGCTTATATCCCTTTGCAACAAGTCGCGCCTTGTACCGTTCTAACTCACATTGAGCATTCATCTTTCTTTTAAACACCCACTTCACACCAATGGGATGACTTCCTTTCGGCAATTCCGTTACCAACCATGTGTTGTTGCGGTCAATTGCTTTAATCTCCTCATCCATAGCAGTTTGCCACTTCTTGTCTCGCACCGCCTCTTCAAAACTTATATTCTCGAAATCTGCCAAAAGCATACAATATGTACCTCATTTGTTGAATCATACAAATCTTGCAAACTTCACATTTTTGGTTGTTGCGGTTCATCTTCATCATCGGTAATTTTAGGATTTGTCGGTATGATTGTTGGTGTAGCGATTGATGATCCTCCATCTTTGATGATAACCTCCGTTGAGTTATTCCAATCCCACTTGCTTTATTCATTAAATCGTACATCGCGACTTACCACAACCTTCTTACTTTTCGGGTCGAGTAGCTTGTATCCTTTTGTTTTCTTATCATACCCAATAAAAATAAACCTTTTGCTTTTGTCTTCGAGCTTCGTTCTTCGTTGATCCGGTACATGTGCATAGGCCTCACTACCGAATACTTTGAGATGAGAAATTGATGGTTTTTATCCGCTCCAAGCCTCTTGTGGTGTTTGATCATCCAACTTCACATGTAGACATCGATTTTGCACATAGATGGCACATTGCACCGCTTCTACCCAAATTTCTTTCGGTATCTTCTTGCTCTTGAGCATTGATCGAACCATGTCGAGAACAGTCCGGTTCTTCCTCTCGACCATACCATTTTGTTGGGGTGAGTACGGTGCGGTTAGGAATCGTCTTATGCCTTGCTCCTCACAATACTCCATGAAAGTCGTCGAAGTATACTCGCCACCTCTATCAGATCGTACAGATTTGATGTGTTTACCAGCTGCTTTTTCCACCATCATTTTGAACTTTTTGAACACCTCGAATACCTCAAATTTTTCTTTAAGAAAATAAACCCATGTTTTTCGTGAGAAATCATCGATAAAAGAAATGAAATACCTTTTACCGCTAAAAGATTCAGGGGTGATTGGTCCACATATGTTGGTATGAATCAATTCGAAAAGTTGCTTAGCCTGACATTCTGCTTTCTTTTGAAATGAAATTCTCGCATGCTTGCCAAGCACACATTCTTCACAAAATTCTCCCTCATAGTCCATATCTGGTATCCCATGCACCATGTTCTTCTTCGCCAACTCGTTTAGACCACCATAATGTAGATGGCCAAAACGGAGATGCCACAACGATGCCTTGTCTTCAATATCGACTCGCAAACATTTTTCTTGAACGCTTTTCAAATTCAACTTGAGCATGCGGTTTCTCTCCATTTCAACTAGAGCGACCAAACGCCCTTCCTTATCTTTCAAGTGTAACACCCGATCTTTTACAAATACCGAATAACCTTTTTCCATGAATTGCCCCATACTCAAAATGTTGCTCTTGAGGTCTAGTACATAATTCACATCTTGGATTGACCCAACTAACCCATCCTATTGTAAATAACAAACGGTACCTTGGTCTTTTACCTCAACCTTTGACGTATCTCCAAATGTCACATGTCTCGTTTCAACCTTTTGCATTTCTTTGAATAGGTGCTTGAGCCCGCACATATGGTTGCTTGCACCCGTGTCAAGGTACCACACCATGTTGTTGGTGGTGTTGACTTCGTTGTGTGCCATCAAGAGAAAACCTTCTTTTGCCTTCTCATTTTCCGTGGTTAGGTTAGTTGTCTCTTCCACCTTTTTTGAGACGCGACATTCTTCCGTGAAATTTCCCGCCTTACCACAATTGTAACACTTATCAGAGTTACAATCCTTCGCATAGTGACCATATTTGCCACACTTGTAGCACTCGACATTGGAATAATTCGACCATCCGCCTCTTCCACGACCACGTCTTCTTCCACGCCAATTTTGTTAGTTTGAATGCTCATTTTCCTCATAATTCCTTTCTTGACCTCGGCCTTTTCCACCACGACCATTTCCTCGATCTCCACAACCACGACCTCTACCTCTAAAACTTTGAGAATAGAGAACTTTTTCATCTTTGATTGATGCCTTGGTTTGAAGTACTTGCTCGAGTGTCTCCTCTTTCTTCTTCTTCTTACGTTGTTCATGTGCCTCAAGAGAACCGGCGAGTTCATCGACTGTGAGCGTTGCTAGATCCTTTGACTCTTCTGTGGCACATACGACATTCTCGAAACTGTCAGTTAATAATCTCAAAATCTTCTCCATAACTCGTGCATCGGTTAACGCTTTTTCATTTCGGTTCAGTTGGTTCACCACGGTTTGAACACGCGTGATGTAGTCGGAGACACCTTCTGATTCCTTCATCGTCATGCCTTCCAGCTCGCCATGAAGAGTTTGAAGGCGGACTTGTTTAACTCGGTCGGCTCCTTTGTACACCTTTGCTAAAATGTCCCATGCTTCTTTTGAAGTTGTCGCACTTGCAATCTTCTCAAAGCCTGACTCGTCAACAGCTCGAAATAACGTGTACAATGCCGCCTTATCTGTCGATCGCGTTTCTTTCAACGCATTGTTTTGAGCCGCCGTATATCCCATAGTAGTTGTCGATTCTACGAAACCTTATTGGACCACCTCCCAACCATCTTGAGACCCGAGCAGAGCTTTCATTTGGATGCTCTAATTCTCATAGTTCACCTTTGTTAGTTGAGGCAATGGCAAATTACTAGTCACACTCTCTATAGCTCAGATACCAAATTGTTAAAATTGTTCATTCCATAAAATCGAAAGCTTACAAACTATTTATAGGCTATAGTCAACCCTTTAAAACAACAAAAAAACTGAAAATATTAATATATAATAATAGCACCAATGACTCTTGACCTTTCATTCTCCTAAAAGAAAAAACTACTAATTTAAACCCATTAAAAAACAACATAACTCTTGACCTTTCATATAACATAACTCTATTTCATTTAAATTTATTCAACAATCTCCTCGTCTCCTCCCATTGAGAGTGAGAGTTTCCTGAAAACATAAATAATGATTTACAATATATAGTAGTGGACAAGATCGAACAAAAATATCTCAAGTCATTTCCTGAACCAAACGTCAAAATTCAAATGTCATAGCACCACTGTCGAGCATGTTATACGAAAAAATTAAAAATCACCAAAATTTTCTAAGCACTTGAGAACCTCATTAGATGGTATATATAATTTCTTATCCTTAAGATGGAATTGTGTTTTTTTTCGATGCTTAGGGACCTTATGCTTGTTGGTATTCATAGTGGTGGTTCCCCACAAAAAAACACCAATTACACGTCCCACTATCATGCATACAAAGGAAGTTCCCACAAACCACTATGCAATGTGAAAGTGGAGCGCAACGAAAACGTGGGAATGACCCTACAAACCAAAACAGTAACCAGTTCCAACATTCTCCCACTTGGTTCGTATTGCCCATGAATACTTAAAGTTAAAACATAATGCACGAATCATAGCGATATTTTCTCTTAGAATTTGAGTAGTATCTTCCTTGTATCACAATATATTATGTCTCAATACTTTAGCCCAAATTTTAGTGACATTTCTCGAAATAATCAAATTAATGTGCGCACAAAATATGAGAAACATCAAACTTAACAAAGTTTCTTTATAATCATTCTTATAACAAAATTTTTTATATTCCTAGTTTATCCCTTTGATCCTTCTAACTACCTCGTTAGAACGTAACTAGCGCAACAACTCAATAAATTAGACGTACAATACCTTTAGCAGTAATCCTCAACATCCTTGTCAAATCTCTACTTCTTTATAACTTAATACATTTTGAGAACAATCTGATACCTATTATGCATCTGATCTATACGCCAGAACAACAATTGGGCAGATAGCACTATACTATCAAGTTACTTTCGGTTTACTCGTAAAATTCAGAAGCCGCCCAAAACTATGTATTACATTCATTATGTCGATAAAGGTTTAGCCTAGACAGGTAACCTGACACCCCTATATGTGTTTTGCTCGAATGAGCCTCTGATGTGAAACGTGCCTATGTTCTGAGTTCTTTTACATTGTTCATTGGGTAATACAAAACATGTGAAATCTGAAATTGGTAAGTAAGAAAACGAGGAGAATGGGAAATTTATGAGAACGAATTGTATATGAAAAGTGTTATTGTATCATACTGTAAACTCGATATGCTGTATGTGATGAAGTATATGCACTTACCTTGGCAAATTGTGTTGGCTAATAGGAAAATTTGTGTTGTGTATTAAATTATCGTATAATTATTATGTGAGGTAAATAAACTTTTGAACTTGTATGAACTTACTAAGGCTCCGTTCGTTACATTGAAAATGGCTTTCGAAAAATGATTTCTAGAAAATGATTACTTTTTTGGAAAAACTAATATTTTCTGGTGTTTGGATATTTTCTATTGTTTGGCAAATTTCCGAAAATATTTCATAAAAGTTATTTTCAATGAAACAAACATACATTTGAGGTTTATGATAAAGAGTTTAAATGTAGTGAATTGATTACAAAGTGATGTTAAGGTGAAATTATAGTAAATAATGAATCTTCATGATGTTAAGGATTAAATTGTAAACTTTGTGAAATTTATAATTGAAACAAGAGAAATTATATGCATGAAAATTTGTTATGTGAAATAAGATATTATAATGAATTATTTGATTAAAGTGCTTACATGATGAAAAATAAATTACATGGAAATAAAGACTAAATTGAATATTGTACAAAAGTTTAAGTGTGAAACAATTTAATATGTGAATAAGAAAATTACGATAAAAGTTTAATGAATGTGTTATGAGATGATCAAATATGCATAAAGTATTGTAAAAGTGAAATATGAAATTTTTATGATAACAAGGACTAAATTGTTAAACTTGAGAAAATATGTGGATCAAATAATAGAAGTGAAATACATAGAAATTTGATATGTGAAACAAGATATTGAGATAAATTATGTGATCAAAGTGTAACAAGAAAGAAAATTGATTTAATATGATTAATTAGTAAATATTGAACTTTTATGACAAAAAGTTTATAAGAAAATATTTGATAAATGGAGAATGTAGTAGAGAATGTAACATCTCGATGTTTTGACCGGATGTTCTGGCCGGGTATGGGGGTGTTATACTGAATAGAACCTTATCAGTTTGAAAAATATCTTACGGAAAAAAAAATTGATAAGACATTTGATGGGAATAAGGGGGTAATTTTACATTGATCATCCTATTTTACATGAAACAAACATCAGAAAAAGCTGAAAATATTTTCCATAAAAGATTTTACATCGAAACAGACGGAGCCTAAGTATTCTAAATACTTACATCTAGATTATTTTTTCCTAATAGATTTTGAGCGTATAGAACGCTTTGAGATCAACAAGAAGTTTACACTATCTGCCAGAAATTGTAATAGACTCTTAATTTAGTTGGGTTGC
This sequence comes from Gossypium raimondii, assembly GCF_025698545.1. Classification (NCBI taxonomy): domain Eukaryota; kingdom Viridiplantae; phylum Streptophyta; class Magnoliopsida; order Malvales; family Malvaceae; genus Gossypium; species Gossypium raimondii. The sequence continues at coordinate 32,524,895 of NC_068572.1, read as the reverse complement.
TCTAAGTGGCATTTATATAGTCGCTTGGTTATTTGTAAACAAACTTGTTAAACTTTGAAGGTGATTGTTTTGAGTTTTTGTGAAGTATGATAATAAATATGAAGTTTAATTCAGTTATATTCGGCATTTTAAGTTCTGCAGGATCTTCCGTAGTGTGGGGTATCCGCGGAACAATCTGCCATACTTTTTGTGAAAGTTGTGTTCGCAGAATAATCCATAGTTTAGCTATCTGAAATACTAAGCATAGCTGAATGATCCATTGGAGTGATTCGCCATCTATTAGTTCACGGCATGGTCTGCCATGCATGTTTAAAGCATGTTAATGTTATGTGAGTTTTGTGTGGTAACCTCCTATAGCTCAGGTTTAGCAATCGGACCGGGTAAGGGGTGTTATAGTACTGATACTTTAAGGAGAGGTGTTGATACCTCTGCCTATATGCCAAAACTTGTGTTTAATTTCAAGCCATAGATGACCCTGAACAAGGTCGAAACGATATAGTTTTATAACGAAACCTTAGAAATGATTCGAAAAGTGTTTTAAGACCTTGATAATAATGTTTTAATAAACTAAAGTGGGAAGTGGCTTTATTTATAAGAGAGTGTTTTATTGTTTTAATCCCAAAATTGTGTTTTCTAAGTTGACTAAGTAATCAAAAATTTGTTTTATGCTTTTACCTCTTCCTAAAATTTGAAAATCGATTTAATTAAAGGCGAAGTACATCACAAGGTTTTAGAAATGTGGAAACATGAATGTATGGAATCCTTAAATTTGTTTTGTAATGATTTTTTTGTCAATAGAAGTTTTGTGAGTGCGAGCGTTTTGTCAATGTGATGTGTTTGCATTGATAGTCAGAGTAGGTGAAAGTGTTATAATCTACCACATGCAAGTCATACATTAGCTATTTTTGTCCCATTATAAAAACTAACATCGTTAGTGTTTGTGTAATTTGTATAGTATTTGATAGATTTAGGCACCAGATTGGACAAACAAAGTTTAAATATCAAATTAGGGAAAAAAATGTCAAATTCAATTATCAAATTGAATAAAAAAACGTAAGTATCAAATTAAGAAAAAATTGTCAAATTTTAAAATCAAATTAGACAAAAAAAACTTAGATACTAAGAAAATGTTAAATCCAAATACAGATAAAGCCTACTATATATGAGATTTTTCTCTAATATGACAAAAATAAACTTTATTCTTTTTTTAATTCAATGAAATATATAGATCTAATTGATTGATTGGTGTAATTGTAGTGAGCACGTACGGTATTTTTGGTACAATGAATTTTATCGAAACCGATTTTATTGATGTTTTTCTTTCAACATGAATTTTGTTGAGATTTCATTTGATTATGTTATAAAATATAACAATATGAAATTTAAATTCACAAATAATTATACCAAATTTATATTGATTAATAAATAAACAATGAATCAATCAATCAATTTTATCATAATCCCAAACACAAACTTAAAAAAATTAATATATCATATTTTTAAATTATTTTTATCCTTTTAAATATATTTAAGAATGTTGTGTTATTAATTTCATTTATCAAATTTAAAATTTTAAGTGATTAGACATGCCGAAGCCTCTGTTGATTGGCCTAGCTTAAAATAAAGGTTTTTTTCTTCTAATTCAAACAAATTCTACTTGCTTAAACTACTCTTATATTATGCAAACAAATAATATGGCTAAAAAATAATGAAAATTCTATACTTATAGAAACATTAATGAGATTTTGGTTAAAATGGTCAAATTAATATTTTAGAAAATTTGTTATTTTAAGTTCAAGTCTTATTATATATACAATTTTTTTCTTTTTAAGTTGTTTTTTAATGATTTTTATGCAAAGTCTTTTTTACCCATAATTTCTTTTCATTTTTAAATTGAAAAAAAAACCTTGTGCTTGTCACACCCTAAAATTAGGCCTAGAAGTTTCGGGGATAAATTAGGAATTTTGGCTCGAAGTGGGTTCAGAAATTTTGAATTGTGGTAACTCAAAATTGTATTTGACTATGGTTTTTGGAAATTAAATCAAATTTTGAAACTGATGTACCAAAGGCCTTTAATTTTGAATAGATGACTGTTTTGTAAAATGAGTTTAACTAAGAATAGTTTTAAAGCAAATGAACCAAGTTTTAAAATCAGCTCATTTTCCCCCTTTTAAACTTACTTTTGACGTGAATGAAAAAAAAAGAGAAAAAAACCCTTTCATCCCTTTTGTTTGTGTTGTCTATTAGAGAAGAAAACCCCATTATTTCATCCTTCAATTTTTGGTATTTATTACTCCAATCTCTTTCTTTCTATTATCGTTCAAACATAAGAACCCTTTTGAACTCAAAGAAAGACACCAAGAACACCATTAAATTCCCTTGTCATCCAACTAGTGGGTTTTTCGGATTTTTAACCAAACGTTGGCTTTTCTCCCATCGAAGGTAACGATTTGCTTTTCCTATTAGTTTTTGATGTTATCTAGTCTTTTAAATAGAGTTTTTACCTATTGAATCGAATGTTTTAAATAAATGTCGAAAATTGGATCGTTAATGGTGGATTTTGGGGTTTTGAACAAAAACGAGGTTTCAAAGTGTTTTTCAATTAGTTTTGATGTGATTAGAAGTTTCTAAACATTCCTTAAAGTTTCGTTAAAGAATTCCAATGTTTTATAATTTTCGTGGAAAATTGTCATAATATGTCGAAATTTTGAAACCATGAATCTATGAGTAGTTTGAAGGTTGGGAATTGTTCTTAGATATATAATAGGTCTATTGGAATCAGTTTCATGCGATAGAAACGAGTATGTATTAAGATTTTTGTGTTTCGACTAAGCTTGTCGAAACTTCAGCTTCATGAGAATTTAACTTAGGCTTGTGTTTTTAGTTGATTTTGGTGAGTCCTTGATTGAATGATAATTGTGTTTATTGTGTGAATTATTGTGGTGAAGCTTCAGAATCATTAGGACATTCTATGAGTAAAGAAAAATGTAATTGCCCATTTTTCAGTGGTGTCGAAAATAGTTGTTTCGGGACCACAAATCGACGTGTCAATTCATAAATATTTATTAGTTTAAAATTTTATGAGGTCATTAGTATCATATTAAATTCTGGTTAAGAAATTTTATCGTTTAGATAGTTAATTAAGTAAAAAGGACTGAATCGTAAAAGCCATAAAAGTAGAGTTTACTAATTTAAGAGGGCTAAATGAATAAATTAGCCAATAAATATTTAATGGCTGGATCAACATGGTTATTTATTTAAATGAATAAGTTTAATTAAAGTTAATTGTGATTAATTAATGTTTAATTGAGAACTTTGAAATATTTACAAAATAACCTAGGTATATATATTAACTGAAAGAAAAGAAAACCAATAATTTAGCTTATTTCTTCATCTTCTCCACAGCACAAGGAGATAAAAAATTTAGGGTTTCATGCTTTTATTTTACAGCTTCAATTGGTAAGTGTTTTGATGCTCGTTTTTAGTAATTTTTATGTTTTTGAGCTCGTATTAACTTAATTTAGCTAGCCCAATAAATAATTTACAAAACTATTTATTGATGAACGAATGATCTATGTTATGTGAACATTCCGATATGTATGGTAACTCTCCGTAACCCCATTATAGCAACAAAAACGGGATATGGGTGTTACATTTAATTGTATCAGAGCTATAGTTTAGTCAGCTCTCAGACTGAACGTACTATGTTAAAGCTTAGAAATTACATGCCATATAAACCTATGATAGTGTAAAATTCGACTAATCCGATCTAAACCTTGTTTTTTTAGATTATTAATGATGTCTGATACCGAACGAGGTGAGACTAATAAAGAGAATAGTAACATCCCGACTACTAATTTGGGTGCGAGTCAGAGTATATCAATTTAATAGATGGCTAAAAATGATGTAAAAATATGTTCTTTGGCTTAATTTGACAGTGGTTTTTTGAATTCATGAGAAATAATCCGATGGTTCAGCAATTTTTACCCCCCGTTCCACATCCTGATGTACCTCCAGCAGCACCTCCACCTTCGGTAACACATCCTGCTGTACCTCTACCTCCTCCGACAGCTAAACTGAGTTGGCGTATTCCTATGGATAAAGTAAGAAAGTATGTAGCTGAAGAGTTTAGAGGCAGAATAGAAGACGATTCGTCTAGATCTAAATACTGGCTAGAAAACGCTCAAAGAGTTTTTGATGAAATGGCTTGTCCACCGAAAGATTATCTGATATGTGTGATATCATTGTTGAAAGATGAGGCTTATAGTTAGTGGTTTACGTTGATAGCAGTTGTACCTAGAGACAACATTAATTGGGAATTTTTCCAAACAGATTTTAGAAAGAAGTACGTCAGTAATAAGTATCCGGACCGTAAAAGGAAAGAATTTTTGGAACTGAGACGAGGAAACAAGTTAATGGCTGAGTATGAAAGACAGTTTGTATATCTCAACAAGTATGCTCAGGAAATTGTACCAATAGAGGATGTGATGTGCATCCATTTTGAAGATAGGTTGAATGATGAGATTAAAATGATGATTGGTGGCATAGAGATATGACAGTTCGTAGTTCTGACTACTCAAACATAGAAAATGGAAGAAATTTACAACCACAAGAGACAGAGAGAAAAGAGAGCTCGGGAACTTAGCAAAAGAAATCCTTTCAGAATATTTTCTGTACCTCCATCGAAGAAAATGAAATAAGAAGATAATCGTGTTACTACTTCATCTGGGTATCTGAATAAAAGCATATCATGACAGCCTAAGTCAAAATTTCAAAATCGGCCTACTAATAGTGTAAATAGTGTCCGAAATGCTCCAAAATAGATATGTGAACACTGTGGCAGATTTCATCCAGGTTAGTGTAGACTTAAGGCGGGCACATGTTTCAAATGCGGGGCAACTGATCATTTTGTGCAAAACTGTCCGAAAGCACCAGAAGAAAAAGGTGACCGAAGTGTAAATGCCATGACCACGCCGCAAAAAGGTAGATGCCCTAGCCAAAGTAGTAACACAGGAAGAAATAGAAGTGACACTAGGGATGGGACTGCTAGATCTGAAGTTCGAGCACTTGCATGGGCATATGCTATCCGAGCCAAAGAAGAGGTTATCGCCCCTAATGTTGTTATTGGTATATATTTTTTCTTTTTGATGTTATTGTATATGCTTTACTTGATCTTGGTTTGACTTATTCCTACATTCGTACTACATTGACAACTGATGAAAATTTACCTATTGAGTTAACTGAGTTTGATATTCAAGTTACTAACCCACTGGGTCATAGTGTGATAGTAATCTAGTATGTTGTAAGTGTTCACTGAAAGTATAGGACTGTGATTTTTTCGCCAACCTGATGTTACCTTTCTGTGAGTTTGATGTAATACTAGGCATGGACTGGTTATCACTACATGATGCGGTGGTTAACTGTAGACAGAAATAGATTGATTAAGATGCTCATCAGGTAAAATGATTACAATTGTGTCTGGCAGATTGAGTAGTGCTACTAGAGTTGTTTTAGCCATGTCTGCACAGAAGATGATTCGTAAGGCTGCAAGGCGTTTTTGGCTTACATACTGAATAATTGAGATTCCAAATCGAGGTTGGAACAGGTGCCTGTTGTTAATAAATTCAAAGATCTGTTTCCTGAAAATTATCGTGTTTGCCACCAAAAAGGGAAGTGGAATTTTCCATTGATCTGATAGTCAGGACTGTACCAATATCGATTCCACCATATAGAATAGCTCCGACTGAGCTGAAAGAACTTAAAGCACAGTTACAAGAATTACTAGATAGAGGTTTCATCCGACCGAGTGTATCTCCTTGGGGTGCACCAGTAGTATTTGTGAAAAAGAAGGAAGGTTCGTTGAGATTGTGTATAGACTACAGACAGCTAAACAATGTAATAATAAAGAATAAATATCTATTGCCTCGTATTGATGAACTATTTGATCAGTTGAAAGATGCAACTACATTTTCAAAGATAGATCTCAGATCTGGATATTATTATATGCGGGTAAAGGATTGTGATGTGCCAAAGACTGCCTTCCAAACTCAATATAGACACTATGAATTATTGGTAATGCCTTTTGGGTTGACTAACACCCTAGTAGCTTTTATGAATCTGATGAACATGGTTTTTCAGCTTTAGTTGGATAGATTTATGGTTGTGTTTATTGATGATATACTGATCTACTCCAAAACAGAGATAGAACATGCTCAACATCTGAGAATAGTATTACAGATTTTGTGTGAGAAGCAGTTGTATGCAAAATTTAGTAAATGTGAGTTCTGGTTGCAAAAAATTGGATTCCTTGGACATGTGGTTTCCGCGAAAGGTATACTTGTTGATCTGAGTAAGATCTTTACCATAATTAATTGAAAAGCTCCGAAAAATATTTTTGAGGTGAGTAGTTTTCTGGGACTGGTAGGTTATTATCGACGTTTTGTTAAGAACTTTTCTATAATAGCTTCGTCGATGACCAAATTACTACAAAAGAATGTTCAGTTTGTTTGGTCAGACGAGTGCCAACAGAGTTTTGATCAGTTAAAAAGAATGTTGATGGAAACCCCAGTTTTGACACAGCCTGAGTTTGGAAAAGAATTTGTTGTTTACAGTGATGCTTCGCCGAGTGGATTGGGATGTGTACTGATGCAAGCCGGAAAGGAATAGCTTATGCTTCTCATCAGTTAAAACCTCGTGAGAGGAGTTAGCCAACGCATGATTTAGTGTTGGGCGCCATTGTTTTTTTTGAAGATTTGGCGCCACTATCTCTACAGTGAAAAGTGTCATATATTCACCAATCATAAAAGTCTGAAGTACTTAATGATGCAGAAAGAACTGAATATGAGATAGCGACAGTGATTAGAGCTATTGAAAGATTATGGCCTTGTGATTGATTACCATCCTGGAAAGGCTAATGTGGTTACGGATGTTTTGAGTCTGAAATCATTATTTGCTCTAAGGGCAATGAATACACGTTTTATCTCTGGGAGGCGATGGTTCTATTATAGTCGAGCTCAAAGCTAGGCCATTATTTCTTCAGCAAATTCGGGAGTTGCAAAAGGATGACCCAAAGTTATTGGTCAAATGAGAGCTAATCTAGAGTGATTCGACTACAGGATTTATTGTAAGTGAAAATGGTATGATATATTTTTGTAACCGGCTGTGCGTTCCAGATTATCTCAGGTTAAAGTGGGATATTTTATCCAAAACCCATAGCAACACATACTTCATTCATTCGAGTAGCACGAAGATGTTTAATGACTTGAAGAAAATGTATTGGTGGTCAGGTATGAAACGTGAGATTTCTAAATTTGTGACTAAATGACTGGTTTACCAGCATGTAAAAGCCAAACATCAAGTACCATCAAGATTATTACAGCCTGTCACTATTCTTGAATGGAAATGGGAGCGAGTTACGATAGATTTTGTATCAAGGTTTCCGGTAACACCGAGGAAAAAGGGCTCAATCTAGGTTATAGTTGACAAACTAACGAAATCAACCACTTTCATTCTGGTACGTACTGATTTTTCAGTTGAGAAGTTAGCAGAGTTGTATGTATCTGAGATTGCCAGACAATATGGAGTGTCATTATATATTATTTCCGACAGATATCCAAGACTCACCTCGAGATTTAGGGCAATCTTCACGAAGCTCTAGGTACTGAACTTAATTTCAGCACTGCATATCATCCGCAGATAGATGGGCATTCTGAACGAGTGATATAAATTTTGGAAAATAGGTTACCATGTTGTATACTTGAATTTGAGGGTAGTTAGGAAAGATATTTACTGTTGGTAAAATTTGCATACAATAACTGTTGGAACGCTGGCACCCCTACGGCACAGTGGAAAAATAAAACATTCAGCGGTCCTAACCATGGATCCATGTGTGAGGAACGAATCGGGGTGAAATAAAGGTTTCAAAATTACCAAATCTTTATTCTGAGTAGACAGCGACGCCTCGGCAACGAGTAATATGATCTACTATCGAACCAATCCGCAATCTATCGTGACTCTAGGCTCTGCGTAATCCACCCAGTTGACAATGAATGGAAGGAATCCTCAAAACTATTTTGGAAAAGACTTTGCTTTGACGGTTGCTAGACCCACCAAGCAAAGAAAAAATGGGATTTTATATCTATTTTTAGGGTTTCTAGAAATTAAATAAATATAACAATATTTTTAAACCGAAAATTATAATTACATTAATTATAATAATGATTTCGGTAAACTATATATTTATTTGAATTTATATACGAACCAAATTCATGTTCTCATTATGCGTACAACAACCTTGTACATATCATGTATTCGATATTTGATTACCCAATTAAATTAATTCTATAATTAATTTAATTCAAGTGACAACCAAACACAATACCAACTATGTTTTATTCCATTCATTTCAACTATAGGGTGCGACCTTGTAGGTTCTTGTAACGTTAGCAATAATACTAGAACGATTCCAATGTTACAAACAATGAGTGGTACCTAGCAATACATCATTGCTACCTAAGTCACAAGAAATCATGATTCGACATAAATTTTTTATGATTAACCTTTCATGCAATAATCCTTAAGTCCTTTATCTCTGGATTGGACACAAGTCATGAAATAGTCACACTTGCATAGTCCATTCCATGTTCCTTGATATCTTAAGTAGACTATGATATACAAATAAGTATGACATCTCATATCAGCTTATTTGAGCATGGCCATACATTTCTAGCCTCACTCAATAAAGTGGCCTAAAATATTATCCTATATCGATCAACCATATCCCTTTACACAGATCGTGGTATATCTAACATCAGCCTTTATAGAACAACCAGTTACGGTGTACATTTGACTGTATAAAATATACAGCTCACGATGTTGGGATTATGATGATCTCAAGTCTGAGGATCATATACATATTAATCACTATGAGTAATGTTGTGACAATTACATAATAATCCAAGAAACATCTCATAATGGGTCAGTCCAATATGTTGTTCTCTAACACACATATTCATGCATCAATTTTGACATTCCATATCAATGACAACTCTTTATCATCAATCAACTACATGTTAGTCTTAATGCATTATTGTTGTCCTAGCCAACAATAATACTAGACTAAGGACCTTTTAAGAATAATCATATTATTCTCAGGACATTATCATAAAATAGTTTATTTATACACACAGAAAAGAAACTGAAATAATAATGGTAACACCTTATATTAATAAACGTGATAAATCAAGTATGTTATTACAACCATTTCATGATTGATCTTTGGGCATACTCTAACAATCTCCCACTAGCACTAAGACCAATCACTTATATATCTAATGTCAAGCGACTTAGTGTGACGATCATGCTTCTGCTGTGTCAGAGGCTTGGTCAGGGGATCAGCAATGTTATCATCTGTAGGTACTCTGCATATCTCTACATCCCCTTGATCGATAATCTCTCGAATAAGATGGTAGCGCCTAAGTATATGTTTGGATCGCTGGTGAGATCTAGGTTCTTTAGCTTGTGCAATGGCTCCATTTTTATCACATCGAAGTTCTATAGCATCTGATATGCTAGGCACAACCCCTAGTTCAGTAATGAACTTCTTGATCCAAACCGCTTCCTTTGTTGCCTCACTGGCTGCAATATACTCGGCCTCTGTTGTAGAATCGGCTACTGTCCTTTGCTTTGAACTTTTCCAGCTCATAGCACCACCATTAAGGCAAAACACAAAACCTGATTATGATCGAGAATCGTCATTGTCAGTTTGGAAGCTGGCATCAATGTAACCTTTTACACTTAACTCTTCCTCACCTCCATATATTAGGAACGTATCCTTAGTTCTTCTTAAGTACTTAAAGATATTCTTGACTATGGTCCAATGACCTTCACCGGGATCTACTTGGTCCCTGCTTGTCATACTTAAGGCATTGAGACATTTGGATGGGTACATAACATGGCATACATGATAGATCCAATAGCGGAAGCATATGGAATTTTACTCATGCGTTCTCTCTTTTGTAGAGTTGAAGGACACATTTCCTTCGAGAGTGAAATACCATGCCTTATAGGTAGGAATCCTCTCTTAGATTCTTCCATACTGAACCTTTTCAGTACTTTATCTATGTATGTACTTTGGCTTAGACCTAGTAGTCGTCTTGATCTATCTCTATAGATCTTCACTCCTAATATGTAAATGGCTTCGTCCAAGTCCTTCATAGAAAAACTTCCTAACCAAGTCTTAATAGACTGCAAGGTAGGTATGTCATTTCCTATGATAAGTATGTCATCCACATACAGTACCAAGAATGTTATAGTGCTCCCACTAACTTTCTTGTAAACACATGGCTCATCTTCATTTTTGATAAAACCAAACTCTTTGATTGCATCGTTAAAACAAATATTCTAACTTCGAGAACTTGTTTTAATCCATAAATGGGTCTTTGTAGCCTACATATCTTTCTAGCATCCTTTAGATTGACAAAACCTTCAGGTTGTGTCATGTACACATCCTCTTCAAGTTTCCCGTTAAGAAAATCTGTTTTGACGTCCATCTGCCAGATTTCATAGTCATGAAGTGCAACTATAGCAAGCAAGATCCTGATGGATTTAAACATAGCTACAGGAGAAAAGGTTTCATCATAGTCAACACCATAAACTTGGCGAAAACCTTTGGCAACTAATCGCCCCTTGTATGTTTGTACATTCCCATCATTTTCGGTTTTCTTTTTGAAAACCCAGTTGCACCCTATGGGTTTAACCCCTTCGGGTGGGTTAACCAAAGTCCATACTTGGTTTTCATACATGGAATCCATCTCAGATCTCATGGATTTAAGCCATTTCTCAGAGTCTAGGCTCGTCACCGCTTCTTGATAAGTCCTAGGCTCATCTTGATCTATAATAAGAACGTCGCCATGCGTTGTAATGAGAAATCCATATCTCTCAGGTGCTTGGCGTTCTCTTAAAGATCTACGCGGTGGTTGTGTTTCTACAGCAGTTACTTGCTCCTCAATTTCTTATGGAATTTGCGGTTGTTCTATCTCTGGTTCAGTGGTATTTTGTGATTCTCGAATTTCTTCAAGTTCAATCTTTTTCCCACTTCCTTTTCTAGAAACAAATTTTCTCTCTAGGAAGACACCAGTCCGAGCAACATGTATTTTGTTCTCAGTGGGATTAAAGAAATAATATCATTTGGTGTCTTTCGGATACCCCACAAAAACACACTTTTCAAATTTGGGTTCAGGCTTAGTAGACGTCTGACGTTTAACATAAGCTTCGCAACCCCAAATTTTCATAAAAGACATACTGAGATGTTTCTCAGTCCACATCTCATATGGCATCTTTTAAACTGATTTAGATGGAACACGATTTAGTGTGAAAGTAACTGTCTCAAGTGCATGTCCCCAAAAGGAAGTCGGCAGATCAGTATGACTCATCATGGATCGAAACATGTCTAACAAAGTTTGATTTATTCTCTCAGAAACTCCATTCCATTGAGGAGTATTAGGAGGAGTAAGTTGTGAGACAATCCCACATTCCTCCAAAAGATCACAAACTCTAAGCTCAAATACTCTCCACCTCGACCAGATCGAAGTGTCTTGATACTTTTTCCTAGTTGATTTTGTACTTCATTTTTGAATTCCTTGAACTTTTCAAGGGACTCAGACTTATGGCGCAAAAGATAGACATACCCATATTTACTGAAATCATCAGTGAAAGTAATGAAGTAGTGAAATACACTTCTAGCTTGTGTATTTATTGGCCCACATACATCAAAATATATTAGGCCTAATAAATCACTAGCTCGTTCACTTTTACCAGTAAAAGGAGATTTAGTCATTTTTCCCAATAAGCAAGATTCACATACTTCAAATTGTTCAAAAACAAATGAATCCAAGAGACCATCTTTATGGAGCTTGGATATGCGTTCCTCATTTATGTGGCCCAAATGACAATGCCATAGATAAGTTTGATTTGAGTAATTTATTTTCGATCTTTTAGTATTTATGTTGTAAATGGGATTCATTTGATCTAAAATATAGAGGCCATTAATCAATTGTGCCGAACCATAGAAAACATTATTGAGATAAAAGAAACAACAATTATTCTTAATAATTATCTCAAAACCAATTTTGTCTAAACAAGAAATTGAAATAATTTTTTAGTCAAACTGGGCACATAATAACAATCCTCTAAACATAAACCAAGTCTACTAGGCAAAGATAAATTATATGTTCCCACAGCTAATGCAGCAACTTTTGCTCTATTTCCAACTCGCTGGTCCACATCTCCTCTAGCCAAAGTCCTACTCCTTTGTAGTCCCTGTACAGAAGTACAAATGTGAGAACCACAACCAGTATCTAATACCTATGAAGTAGTAGTTGATAAATTAATATCAATAACATAAATACATGAAGTAGACGTTCCACTTATTTTGGCCTTCTTGACTTCCTCAAGATAGATAGGGCAGTTGCGCTTCCAATGTCCAGTCACACCACAATGAAAGTAGTTTCCTTCCTTAGCCACCCCACCTTTAGGTTTCAATGTAGCCTTTACTTTTCCAGGCTTGGGCCTACCTTTGCCCTTGGGCTTTGTCTGAACTTTGGCATTTCCCTTGCCCCTGTTATTACGGACCATCAGTATGGGATTAGGTCCAACCTTTTTCATGTTGCCTTCAGCAGTTCGTAACATACTGAGCAACTGTGGCAGAGTTTTGTCAATTTCATTCATATTGAAATTGATGACAAACTGGTTGTAGCTATCCGACAATGATTGCAGAATAACATCAGTGGCCAACTATTGGCTCAATAGAAACCCAAGCTTAGACAGGCTTTCAATATAGTCAATCATCTTAACGACATGAGGTCCTACTGGGCTTCCTTCAGCCAGCTTACACTGGAATAGGGCTTTAGAGATATCGAAGCTCTCTTGTCGTGCTTGCCCCTAATAAAGTTCTTTCAGGTGCTCAATCATTTCATAAGCAACCATGTCCTCATGTTACTTCTGAAGCTCAGGATTCATAGTGGCAAGCATAAGACATACAACGTCTACCATGTCATCGAGATGCTTCTTGTAAGCATCTCTATCAGCCCTCGAGGCATTAGCGGGTGGTTCATTAGGAAGCGGTTGTTCAATGACATATAATTTCCGTTCTTGTTTAAGGACAATCCTTAAGTTACGGAACCAGTCAAGAAGATTCAAACCATTCAATTTTTCCTTCTCAAGGATCGATCGTAATGAGAGTGTATTAGTGTTTATAGCCATAATATATCTACAACAATAAAATATGTGTGTGTAAATTTACCAAGTTTATATCAATCATTAAAAGGACTTTATTAAATGATGTTCCCACTATTTTATTAACAAATTAATAACCCTCATATATTAGTTTCGGAAAGACTTTCTCCAAAAGTATTTCAAGTGGGTTAAGGATCCATATTTCACCTCCTCTTAAGTCAGCTTTGGCTTTACTCTCAAGATTATGGTTATCTAAGTAAGCAACACTTGCTAATTACATCATATGTAACTCCTAAAGTTTGGTAAACAGCTCTTGTTCTAATCATCTTATGATTTATCCAAATTACTTACCTCTAGGTTTTTAATCCTATTAGAATAACCTAGTTAAGTCATTAACCAATTTTAACTAGCGAATATCATTTGTTTACTCTTCGCGTTTAACCAAGATAAATACTAGTACTTCGCTTTAGCAGAACCTACACAGTATTGATCGAGGCCTTAATGAGGGGAAAATTGGAAAGCTATATTGACTTAATATTTTAATAGAGGGATTTCGTTAAGGTTGTTCCATCTCACCAATTATGGTTTACTTTAGTCCATTTAGCTAGTTAATTGATCTCATCAATTAATGTGGTTCATTATTATCAAATTTTAACATATTTAAAATTTGGCATGCTTTAGACATCCATAGCATCTCAAACATGAATAAATAAAGCAATAAATAAATGCAATAGTTATAGCCCATAAACTAAGGTGGTGCAACCCAAGCCAATGGGAGAACCAGAAGGAAACCTAGAGGTGTAAGCCATTTCACAAGCTATCGGTCCACAGTAGTTGGCCCATCTTCCTTCTCGTCTTAGCCCACAGCAACTCTTGCAAATTACAATATGCAGAAACTCGTTTTACATACGAATGAGTAAGATGAGAAGAGAAATACAAGAAAATAATAGTAGGCACGACACGTAGGCCGTATTTATAAAATTAAAACATTTTATCAAATGGGTCATCGGGCTATAACTATGCAACTCAAACACCGCGCATGTCAAAAATAGCATACATAATTCAACATTTTGTTAAGGTGAATTATAACATATCCTTTCAAATTTTATGGCCACCAAGTTTAATTTATTAAAAACCATAGTTTAAGAAGATGCTGTCTGAGGCGGTCCTAACCATGGATCCATGTGTGAGGAACGAATCGGGGTGAAATAAAGGTTTCAAAATTACCAAATCTTTATTCTGAGTAGACAGCGACGCCTCGGCAACGAGTAATATGATCTACTATCGAACCAATCCGCAATCTATCGTGACTCTGGGCTCTGCGTAATCCACCCAGTTGACAATGAATGGAAGGAATCCTCAAAACTATTTTGGAAAAGACTTTGCTTTGACGGTTGCTAGACCCACCAAGCAAAGAAAAAATGGGATTTTATATCTATTTTTAGGGTTTCTAGAAATTAAATAAATATAACAATATTTTTAAACCGAAAATTATAATTACATTAATTATAATAATGATTTTGTAAACTATATATTTATTTGAATTTATATACTGAACCAAATTCATGTTCTCATTATGCGTACAACAACCTTGTACATATCATGTATTCGATATTTGATTACCCAATTAAATTAATTCTATAATTAATTTAATTCAAGTGACAACCAAACACAATACCAACTATGTTTTATTCCGTTCATTTCAACTATAGGGTGCGACCTTGTAGGTTCTTGTAACGTTAGCAATAATACTAGAACGATTCCAATGTTACAAACAATGAGTGGTACCTAGCAATACATCATTGCTACCTAAGTCACAAGAAATCATGATTCGACATAACTTTTTTATGATTAACCTTTCATGCAATAATCCTTAAGTCCTTTATCTCTGGATTGGACACAAGTCATGAAATAGTCACACTTGCATAGTCCATTCCATGTTCCTTGATATCTTAAGTAGACTATGATATACAAATAAGTATGACATCTCATATCAGCTTATTTGAGCATGGCCATGCATTTCTAGCCTCACTCAATAAAGTGGCCTAAGATATTACTCCCATTATGTAAGAGGGACTTATCCTATATCGATCAACCATATCCCTCTACACAGATCGTGGTATATCTAACATCAGCTTTTATAGAACAACCAGTTACGGTGTATGTTTAACTGTATCAAAATATACAACTCATGATGTTAGGATTATGATGATCTCAAATCTGAGGATCATATACATATTAATCACTATGAGTAATGTTGTGACAATTACATAATAATCCAAGAAACATACTCATAACGGGTCAGTCCAATTTGTTGTTCTCTAACACACATA
Source organism: Gossypium raimondii (assembly GCF_025698545.1). NCBI lineage: Eukaryota > Viridiplantae > Streptophyta > Magnoliopsida > Malvales > Malvaceae > Gossypium > Gossypium raimondii. The sequence continues at coordinate 32,509,329 of NC_068572.1, read as the reverse complement.
TTCATGCATCGATTTTGACATTCCATATCAATAACAGCTCTTTATCATCAATCAACTACATGTTAGTCTTAATGCATTATTGTTGTCCTAGCCAACAATAATACTTGACTAAGGATCTTTTAAGAATAATCATATTATTCTCAGGATTTTATTATAAAATAGTTTATTTATACACACAAAAAAGAAACTGAAATAATAATGGTAATGCCTTATATTAATAAACATGATAAATCAAATATGTTATTACAACCATCTCATGATTGATCTTTGGGCATACTCTAACAATAACAACTATTAATCTAGCATTAAAATTGCACCGTTCGAGGCTCTGTACGGAAGGAAATGTATAATGCCACTCTATTGGTCTAAATTGAGTGAACCCAAGTTGGTAGGTATTGATTTGATACGAGAGACAAAAGATAAAGTTTGAATAATTTGAGACTGTTTGAAAGCAGCGTCTGATCGTCATAAATCATATATTGATCTGAAAAGAAAGGATATAGAGTTTGCTATTGGTGATCGAGTGTTTTTGAAAGTTTCACCATGGAAGAAGGTACTTCGATTTGGCTGAAAGGGAAAATTGAGTCCAAGATTTATTGGGTCATATGAGGTTACAGAGAGGATTGACCCTATCGCTTACAGGTTGGTTGTACCCCCAGAACTTGAAAATATTCACAATGTTTTCTATGTTTTGATACTGAGACGGTACAGGTCAGATCATTCACATGTAATTACTCCCTGTGAGGTTGAGATACAACCAGATTTATCATATTTGGAAGAACCGATAAGGGTTCTGGCACATGAAGTAAAAGAACTTCGAAATAAAATAGAACTGCTAGTAAAAATCTTATGGAATCGTCACGGGATGGAAGAGGCTACTTGGAAGACTGAAGACTCGATGAGATCAAAATATCTAAATCTGTTCGCTGGTAGGAAATTTTGGGACGAAATTTCCTAAAGGGGGAGAGTTGTAACAGCCCATTTTTCATTGGTGTCAGAAACAATAGTTTCGGGACCACAAATCGACGTGCCGGTTTGTAAATATTTATTAGTTTAAAAATTTATGAGGTCACTAGTATCGTATTAAATTCTGGTTAAGAAATTTTATCGTTTAAATAGTTAATTAAGTAAAAAAGGATTGAATCGTAAAAGCTATAAAAGTAGAGTTTACTAATTTAAGAGGGCTAAATGAATAAATTAGGCAATAAATATTTAATGGTTGGATCAACATGGTTATTTATTTAAATGGATAAGTTTAAATTAAAGTTAATTGTGATTAATTAATAACTTTAAAATATTTACAAAATAACCTAAGTATATATATTAAAGAAAAGAAAAGAAAAAGAATAATTTAGCTTATTTCTTCATCTTCTCCACGACATAAGAAGAGAAAAAAATTTAAGGTTTCATGCTTTTATTTTAAAGCTTCAATTGGTAAGTGTTTTGGTGCTAGTTTTTAGTCATTTTTATGTTTTTGAGCTCGTATTAGCTTAATTTAGCTAGCCCAATGATTAATTTGCAAAACTGTTAAATGTTTTAAATTATGCCATTGTTGAGATTTAGCTATTCTTGAAATTTTGTGATAGATTATTAATTTTAGTTGCTAGATATGACTATATTGTAAAGTGTTTTTTTGATGATTTTAAGGTTTTTAAATTGTTAAAGTGTTAAAATTTCAAGGATTCAAAGTGAAATAATCACAAGTAAAGGCTGATGCAGTGATGGTTATCAACTGACTATATTGGGTTTCTAAGAAAATTGGGTTAATTGCATGATTAGGGCTTGAGGACTAAATTGAATTAAAAAAATAGAAAGGTTAGGGTAATTTTGTAAAATGTCAAAAGAGAATTAATTGCATAAATGACTTAAAATTTATGTTGATTCAGTTAATTTAATGAAATTATTGTTTTAGATCACGAACGTGTTGATAACCGAGGAAAAGACAAGGTAGCGGAGTAGTTCCTGTACTTTGGCTATTACTACAAATTAGCTCGGTAAGTTTGTATTTCTAATTTTTATAATTAGTGTTTCTTTTCATACATTCTCTATATTTGAGATATGAAATTTCTAAGCATACTTAATCAATTAAGAGTTGGTGATACGAACGATTAAAGTGATTCAGCCCTTGGCTGGGACGTAAAATAATTAAATGATTAAATATTATGTTCTAATGATATAGACCGTTCTGGTGGCTGAGAATCTTGCATAAGTTACGGATTTTCGACAGCTTGTGTGAGCAACATCGAGAACTAGTGAAACGGCATAATGCTCTGTTCTAATGAATGAACCATAGTGATGGTTGAGGTCCTACATACGTTGCAGACCCTCGTCAGCTTGTGTGAGCAGCATTGCGAAATGGTTAGTGTTCTCGAAACTAGCTCGAACGAGTGATACTCTGCATTTCTAAAATGATGAGCTAATGACATCTGAGAAAGTTGATTTAATGAAACGTGTAGCTTTTACCTGTTGTGGATTGTGAACGACAAGGAATTACCTTATTTGTTATTCATTTGTGTTGTTCAGTTAAATTGTGGTAAGCTCTATCGTTATTTTTACGAACTTACTAAGCTTCAAGTAAGCTTACCTTTATTTGTCCTTTGTTTTGTAGATTTCATTTTGCGGTTGGGAGATCAGATCGTGCTCAAAGAAACACACTATATCAGGGACTCTTTTGGTTGATTTTGGATAACTTGGTTATATGTCATATAATAGGGCTAGTGAGTATATTTGTGATTGTATATGTGTAATGATTGTGTGTCTTGATTGCCATAGATTTAAGTTAAGTACATTTTGAGTAGCATGAGTTGTATTGGGTTGTGGCATATGTAAGAGTGTGAATGAGTATGAAAATTAGTATGGTTTGTTCATGAATGAGTAGGTACTTTGGTTGGGAAAACAAGATTATGAATGTGCTTTGTGGCTTATATGTTCAAATTAAGAAATGAATTGTTTATGTGTTTGATTTGTGGTGTCATTGATAGCACATTGGTTTGACACATAGGCTATTTGCTTTGGCATGTTTTGAGCATATTTGATTGCATTTGAAGGTTTCTATGCATGTGCTTTGATAGGTCTAGGTATATAAATATTTAGGTATGAAAAAGGGTAAAATTTTAGGTCAATTAAGGTTGCACACGACTTGGGCACGAGCTATCACACAGTCGTGTGACTCATACGGGCAGACCACATGAGCGTGTTAGGTGCAGGGTACACACGGGTTGAGACACGGGCATGTGGCCCAAGTCGGTGAGTTACAAAGTCTGGCACACGATTAGATACGTGGGCGTCCAGAATGGCCACACGGTCGTGAGACCCCTATAGATAAAAATTTATAATTTTGTCCTTAATATTCTTTTTTCTCGATTGTTTGTTTGTAAGCCTATTTTAGGACATCGAAGGCCTGATTTAAAGCTCGTTCTAGTATGTTTTAATCCTAAAATGTGTCATATTTATTAGTAGGGAATTTAATTGATGAATGAATGATCTATATTATGTGAACATTTTGATATGTACGATAACTCTCTGTAACCCTATTTTAACGATAAAAACGGGATATAGGTGTTACACAAAAGGCAAGGAAAAAACTAGTTTAAGCTTTCGACAACAAGGTGAAAGCACGAACGGTGAGTGTTTGGAATCGCTGCTTCTAGACACGATTTATAGTGTTAATTGGGAGCTTAGTAGTAGCCTAAATCCCTACTCTAAGTTCAGAGTGTAAGTTTTATTATACCTCTTGTTTATTTTGTGTGACATGCGATATGTGATTTGGATTGTGAAATATGATATGTGACACATGCTAGAGATAGTATTTGTGTAATATGTTAATTGTGGGCATGATTTACATGCCAAATGACAGTGATTATGATGTGCTAATAATGCAAACAGTGCAGTGAATGTATGCAGAAAATCGGTGAGAAAATATGTGATTTAATTGTGGATATTTTGGCATTGTAATCTTTAAGATCATTGGATATAGTTGACATGTCATAGGATTGTGAGTACTCACCTATATGTTGTGTTTTGGGGGTATTAAGGCCCAGGATAGATTTTGAGAGATAAGGTAATGTGAGCTCGAATTGATTCACCGAGATATATTGGTGTATTGGAGAGTGTTAGCTATGTGTTACGCTTTTGGGATATGTTCGACTCTACAAGTCATTTGGTGTGTTGGAGATTCATGTATCTGTTGTGTGGTAATAGAGCTCACTATTATGTTTCATAGCCTCAAGTGCCAAACTATCGTTAAATATGATTTCATAAAATGTGATATTATGATATGTGATGTATGCATGAACATGTTGAAAAATGAGTTAAATGTAATGATCAGTAATAATTGAATATGTTAATATGTTCTCTTAATATAGTGCGTATGTAGTTGAGCTTTGATCGGTTTCAGTTAATGTATGAATACATGTCTATTTGGTGGATATTCTAATCATTCACTGAGCTTGTTTAAGCTCACCCACTCCTTTTAAAACCTTTGCAAACTGTTAGCGTTGCGGTATGAGCAGTGCAAAAAGTTTCTAAGGGAGTGATCCAAGTTTAATAACATTTGAATAGGTGATTTATAACTATTATTGTTAATTGTGGGAATAAGGCAATGTGGTAGATTTGTTCCCGTGATGTCTTAGATGATTGCTTAGTTTTATTACTCGTAGAAATTATGGATGTTTGAAACTAGTACTTTGATTTGCTTAGCTTAAACTAATGATGACTTTTTGAACTGCCATTTCTGATATTTTTAATGATTGGATTATGAGATTATAAGTGTGTGATGACTTAGTAAGTGTATGGTTGAGTTGAATGCCTTGTTTCGATGTTACTTTTGCTATATGATGCAAATGTATTGATAATCGGGCATTAGTATCGATACCTCCATGATATCACGATTGTGTAGGAAGTTAGTAACTTAATTTGGTATCGATACCTCCATGATATTACGATTGTGCAGGAAGTTAGTAACTCAATTTGGTATCGATACCATGTCTCGAGTATCGATACTCGGGGTAGAATTACTAATACTTTTTGATGGGGTATTGATAATTTGTTGGTTTGAATTTTTGCAGAAAAACAAAATGTTGATTTGGTACCAATTTTCTAAGCAGTATTGATACCATCTATGAGAATTATCGATACCATTGAATGAGTATCGATACTTACACGATTTATTTTGAATTTTTGTTAAGTGGTCTTAAAGCATGTTTCTATTTTGTTATAAGCTCGTTTGATATATGTCCAGCATGATTTAATGTCGCCTAGGGTATTTATGACTTAGAATCTCTATAAATGTTCAAATTTGATGATGTTCGCATGCCAATGAGACGTTGTGTAATATGTGATGCTGTGATGGTAGTGTAGCGTCCTTTTACTCGAACTCGACAACTGGGTCAGATATAAGGTGTTACAGTGCTTAGGCACATTCAAACTTACATTCTCTCAATTGTTGCACTAGTAATAATGTGAATTAAGCTAAATCTTAAAGAAAGAAAGTAAATATAAATGGAAGATTATGAAAAAATCTTTCACAAACTTGTAGCATTTTTTTTTAAATGCCAAAAGGTTTTTGACCTATTTCAAGCCCAACTTTGGTAATATGGTTCCCGCTTACAAAAATATTTGTGTTTCCAAAAGTGGAAGCCATACACTATTGGGTGAAGGCTATAGGCCCCATGAGCCTCTCATAAAGTAGCAAACTTAAGCATTTATTTATTGCCTTTCCTCTTTCTGGAACAGAAGAAAGGACATATAGTTAACATATTTGGATCAACTTTAGGCCATATTATACCAGCATCATATAAGATCCGAAAGTGGTAGTATTTTAATGAGTCTGCCTTTGCTGATAAGGCCTGATAAAACAGTGACAGACTTTTATGCCCATTTTCCATCTCACTGCTCTCCATATTTTTGGTAAATATATAGAATTACATATAGAAATGTGCCCATGAGTCATTCATAAATCATATAGTAGTGAGTTGAGAGGTTTGGAGAGTAATGATGGGGTTTTATGTTGCTTGATTAACAACCAAGTGGTATATCATTAACATTGCCACAGAAGCTAACTTAAATTGTTCTCCAAGACATTGGGGATTAGTTTTATATTTTAAGACTAAATGATATTATAGGAGAGAATGTGCAAAAACAAACATGTCTTGGATAATATTATTGCATTGTCTGAGAGAGAGCATGGCTGGCCTCCAGTTTTTCGACTTTCCAAAGAACAGCATCATATTTTTAATGGTCATTATGGGACCCCCCTCAATACTTTATACAACAGCATTTTTTTACTTTTTATCAAAATAGCCCTTCTAGGAGCTTCCCTTTTGAGTGCAAAGGTTGTAACTTTTACTCACTGTAATGAATCCAACAGGAAACGACTAGATATCGGAACTTGTTTCAACACACATGTGCACCACTTCAAGCACCGAAAGGAAACAAAAAATCAGCAATATCTGTTGGTTCCAAACATAACATGAAATAAAAATAGCATTTAAGACAGTGAAATCGATGTCACCAAGAGAAGTTCCATGGAAGTTAAATAAGAACACGGTGTTGTTATTCCAGTATCATGTTATCTGCTCATTCATTCTTTCATCGGCCTCATTATCTCCGCCTGCAATTTTCCTTCTACAGTTCTTTAACAGCCTCCCAAAACACACTCAACTTCTGTTACCATGGAATCAATCCGATTCTCCATCTCCAAACTCTCATTGCCAATGGGCTGGAGTGTCTTGCTACTCCAAAAAGAGCTTTCAGGTCAGAGCCTTGAATCTATCAGGCTTCGGGCTGTCTGGTGTATTGAACAACTCTGTCCCTTATCTTTGCCTCCACCAGCGTATGCTCTCCCTTGACCTCAGTGGCAACAGTTTCAGTGGTAATATACCTCAAATTCTGGGGAACTGCAGCCAACTAAATACCATTCTTCTCAATGATAATGGCTTTGAAGGATCAATCCCTCACCAAATTTTCATGTCAAAGTGGCTTAGAAAGATTGACTTGGGTTATAACTCACTCTCTGGTGGAATCCCCCCTGAGGTAAGTCTTTGCACCAATCTGGAATATATTGGACTCTACAACAACTTTCTAAGTGGTGTGGTTCCAGATGAAATGTTTTCTCTACCAAATTTGAAGTTCCTCTATTTAAACACAAATAACCTCTCTGGTTCAGTACCTGATTTCCCACCTTCATGTACAATTCTTGATTTCTGGATTCACGAGAATGGATTTTCAGGTTCTTTGCCTCGTACCCTCGGAAACTGCTATAACCTTACAACATTTATAGCATCCTACAACAAATTCCAAGGGGTCATTCCACCAGAGACTTTTGAGGGGCTTTTGCAACTTGAAGTTCTCTATCTTGGTGAAAACAATGTGGAGGGCGAAATTCCAAACACTTTGTGGAGTTTGCAGAACTTGCAAGAGCTTATTCTGTCAGGGAACAAGCTTAATGGAACTATTTCTGAGAGGATTGCTCAATGCAATCAGCTTGTGGCAATTGCACTTTCAGGAAATAATCTGGTTGGTCCCATTCCTCGGTCAATAGGAAATCTTACAGGTTTAGCTAATTTATTTATTTATAGCAACAAACTTAATGGCTCATTACCTCCTGAGCTTGGAAACTGCACTTCACTTGTTGAACTCAGGCTTCAGCATAACTTCATTGGAGGAAGTATCCCTCCAGAAATTTGCAATCTCAAGAATCTTGAGGTTCTTTTTCTATTCAACAATCATATTGAAGGCCACATTCCACAAGAAATTGGCAGGATAAGAAACCTGGTGCAGTTGGCTTTGTATAACAACAGTTTAACTGGTAGAATCCCATCTGAAATTGTTCACTTGAAGAAATTGAGATTCCTGTCCTTGGCTCAGAACGATCTAGTTGGGGAGGTTCAATTTGAGCTCAGCAAAAATTTCCCTGCTTTGGTTAGATTGGATTTATCAGGGAACCGACTTAATGGATCGATTCCTTCCGGAATATGTGCTGGCTATAATTTTTCAGTTTTGGCCCTCGCGAACAATCGTTTCAGTGGGAGCTTTCCTTCTGATATTGGGAAATGCTCATCTCTCAGAAGGGTGGTTCTTAGTAACAATAATCTCCAAGGGCATATACCAGCATATTTGGAAGAGAACCCTGGAATTTTTTTCCTGGAAGTCCAAGGAAACTTGCTTGAAGGAAAGATTCCCCCAGTGTTTGGTCACTGGACCAATCTTTCAATGCTGGATTTCTCAAGCAATAGGCTCTCTGGCTCTATACCTCCAGAGCTTGGGAAGCTTGGGAATCTGCAAATTTTAAGGCTTTCTTCTAATAGACTTACAGGAAGCATTCCCTCAGAGTTGGGTCATTGTGAAAAGATGATCAAACTGGATTTGAAATCCAATTATCTGTCAGGAAATATTCCACCAGAAATAATATCATTGCCCAACCTGCAAAACCTTCTGCTCCAAGAAAACAAACTCAATGGACATATTCCTGATTCTTTTTCATCCCTCCAAAGTCTAATAGAATTGCAGCTTGGAGCTAACATGCTTGAAGATCCCATTCCATGCAGTTTGAGTAACCTTCACCATTTCAGTTCAGTTCTCAATTTAAGCAACAACAGGTACTCTGGTGAAATCCCTGCATGCCTTGGCAAACTAGACAAGCTACAGATTCTTGATCTCTCGAGCAACAGTTTCTCTGGTGAGATACCAGCAGATGTGAACAACATGATCTCCCTCTACTTTGTGAACATATCATTCAATCACCTAAGAGGAAAATTACCATCCGTTTGGATGAGGATTGTCGCTTCATATCCTGGATCTTTCGTTGGAAATCCAGAACTTTGCCTGCTGGGTGATGAAACTGGTAATTGTCGGGAAACTGAAAAAGGCAACAGCAGGGGAAGGGTGCTTGCTGGGATCGTTATTGCTGTGGTGGTCTCTGTGGCATTGCTCTGTGCGATGATCTACACATTGGTGGTTAGACGCCTACAGAAGAAACATTCCATTGACCAAACTGTTCTCTACAAACGACAATCTAGAACTGAAGACCTACCTGAGAACTTAAAAATCGAAGATATTATTCGTGCTACAGAAGGATGGAGCGAAAAGTATATCATCGGGAGAGGCAAACATGGAACAGTTTACAGAACAGAAACTTCCAACTCTAGAAACCATTGGGCTGTCAAGAAAGTGAATTTGTCCAGCACAAACTTCAAACTTGAGATGAGAACTCTTGGCTTAATTAGGCATCGTAATATACTGAGAATGGCAGGTTATTGCATTAGAGACGGATATGGATTCATTGTCACGGAGTATATGCCTGGTGGAACACTTTTTGATGAGCTTCACCAGAGCCAACCCCGCCTGGTTTTAAACTGGGATACACGATATCGTATTGCATTTGGTATAGCTCATGGTCTTTCCTACCTTCACCATGATTGCGTGCCTCAGATTATCCATAGAGACATCAAATCAGATAACATACTATTGGATTCTGAATTCGAACCAAGGATTGGAGACTTTGGAATGGCAAAGTTGGTCGGCGATGAGGATTCAAGCTCCACAAGGTCTGCAATTGTTGGAACATTGGGCTATATAGCACCAGGTTTGATCCATCGTTTTTCCCATTTAATTTAACCAGGAGACTGCTGCATACACTTCCTACAAAAACCAATATCATGTATGACTTGTTTATGTCAGAGAATGCATACTCCACGCGGTTGACAGAAAAATGTGATGTCTATAGCTATGGTGTAGTTCTGCTAGAGATGCTCTGCCGAAAATTGCCTGTAGACCCTAGCTTTGAGGATGGCCTAGATATTGTCTCGTGGACTAGAAGAAACCTAGAGGAAAATGAAGAATACATCTGCTTCCTTGATGAGGAGATCAACCTCTGGACCGATGATGAACAACAAAGGGCCCTTGCATTGCTGGAACTGGCACTTCAATGCACTCAATCTATGGCTGATACAAGACCCTCCATGCGGGATGTAGTGGCATCTCTAATTAGGTTAAATCATAAGCATGAGAAATCTATAAACAACACATAAACGAAGGGATTTAGCTTTTTTTGCAAATTATATACTTCTTTCCCCTTCATATTACCATTTGAGAAATCAAAGCACACAAAACAGTGTGGTGGTATGAGCAGACTGTAGCTGGTAACTCTGGCTGTAATCGAGAAGCTGTTATCAATCAGAACCAGACCAATCCAAAGTCCCAAACCCAAAAATTAAATTGATTGCGCTGACTGAGTAAAGTTGTACAATTGATCGGTTCAATTAATAACAAAAAATTATCATTGATCGAATTAATCAAGTAGTTACCACAGTAATGACCAACTGTAGCTATACTTCGTGAGACTTATTGGTCTTCGAGCATTAAGTTTTTCCTATAAACCTTACTTATCAAGCACCTTACCACGAAGGAACTATTCTCAAGAAGCTTTTTTTGGTTGATCTTCAACCACGAAATGTTCAGCCATCTGCTGCCAAGCAAACAAACAAATACTAGCCTAAACATGCACATTTTCCTAGACAAAATTTGTTTCCAGAAATTTTATAGCTTCAAGAGCAATTACAACTATAATCCCTCCCTACATCTCAGCCTCGGAGGTGTTTGGTTTTAGTCAAGTTTGTCAGTGTAGGTTAGAGTTTAGAAGGTAGACATTCCAGTTATAAAATCATTGCCCCCAGCAGACTGACATTTCAAATCATATCAAACAACACATCCCTAGTGTTTCACCCCCCCCCCCCAAAAAAAAATAAAATAGGAAGTTGAAGTAAAAACCAGGGCATTTGCTGCAATTACTTGCAAGCCTACAGGGGAGGATTGCAAGCATTCAGGCTGAATGTTATGATTTCATCAATTCCGGCTTTTTTATTATTTGTACTGTTCACAATGAAGCATTTGTTTGCTAGGGTATGGTAAGGTTTTGTAATCATGATAAAGCTGATGGAGTCAACAAGTAAATAATCGGCAAGATATGAAGCAGCAATTCACCAAAGACTGAAAAGTGAACTACAATGAGTCTCTGAATCCACCTAGACTTAAATTTCAAATGCAATCACCGTTTCATACATTATTGAGAAACAGATTAACTGATGTAAATCATGTCAACCGGCTGAGTGTACCATCATTCCATACAAAAGTACATAATAGTTCAACCACCATTACTCTTTTATAACGAGGGCAGAAACAAAAAAACATTACCGAGGAACCAATTGCATATTTAGGAAAAATCTTTTTTTTTTTTTTTTTTTGTCACGAAGGACCTATTCTGTTGCTTCCACATGTTGTGAAGTTTCACCTTGTTTCAAACTCTCCAGAGCAGAGATTCGCCTATCTAGGGGCTCATGAAGCCTTTTCACCTTGAAACAAAGGGAAAAATGAAAAACATAAGCACACAACTAAACCCTTGAAATGGCTACTGCAGGTTAGAATCCATAAAGACATGCGCCTCTGGGGGAAAAATAAAAACAACAATAATAAATACTCATTTTGTAATTATTCTGTTCAGTGGAACATAGGTAACTGCCCATTCTACAACTTTTCTTTTGGTGGTTCATCATTTTCACAAGAAGAAATAGCAACTCATTGGAATAGATATAATTGGGAGTCTCAAGCATTACAATCTTTTGGTATAAACATGCATCAGATTCTATTATCCCTTCTCTGTACCATCCTATTCCTTCGCAATATTTATCTTATATGCCTTCACTACCGAATAAATTACACCTATAGTTGGTATACTAGTACTTTTGTAAGGCACAACAAAGATCAACCATAGATGAAAAATGTCCAACAAAAAGCAGGGACAACACAAATGCACCCAGAAGAAAACAAAAAATGTGCTGAAAGTATATAAATAGGAATCAACAGGAAAATCCAACCCAAAAAATAGGACTGTGATAATGTCAAAAACTAATAGAAATATTAGAAGTAAAACAAATCCTGTTTACTCTAAAAGGTTTTCAAGGTAACATTTGAGACTTGCAATGTTAACTATGTATGCAGTACAGTTTTTACTAGGTTTTGCATCTGCCTTGTCAAAACCCTCAAAGCATCAAAATTGAGCCTTTCTCATCCAAGATAGCATACTTCTCTCCCCTTGGCCCTTACCAAATAACAACGACTCTTATATTAAGTTCTTAACCCAAGCCGGCTACAATTGGGCAAATTCAGACCGCAAAAGACAACCTTGAGAGATATCTTGTACCCTATCCCGTGCTACCAGAACAAAGGAAAATTCACCATATTCTTTCATTTCCATAATAACCATCGACAATCTATATAATTATCAATCATCCAAGCAGCTACATATGCATTGCAATGCCTAATCCATATTTGAAATGCATAGTAAGCAAACATTAATCAGCAGCAGCACTGATCGCATAGAGTAAAAAAAGTAAAATAAAATATCTAAAATCAGTTTCCAACCATTCCTCTACTCATGGATTTCACTATACAAACTCGCAAATGAGCAAAAAATATAAAACCCAGAATAATCCAAAAATTTCATAAAGAAATTGAAAGCTGCCCTATGAGCTACGAAACAAAACAATGCGAAAAAGGAATAGGGGAGTACCCGTTGGGCAATGGATTCATGGGCGACCTTGTAATCCTTGTACAAGATGTAGAGACCCAGAAAGGACGCTGTTGCTGCCCCCGTGAAGAATGAAGCCAATCTCACCCTCAATACATACCCCATCGTTGTCTCGTCGATCTTTCTGCTCCCCTCTTTGTTCCTCCTTTTTTACGCTTTTTTTCTGCTTACAAAGTAGAAACTAATTTCAGGAAAGCAACAAAACGGGAATCGACCTCACGCAAAAACGACATCGCCTCTAATGACGTAACGCTGTCGTTTCGACAACTCCCTGTACTATGTCTATGTGTAGGTTGTTGTTACTCAGTAAATTTTATTCCTAATTAAATGCTAATAATTAAAATTGGTAAGTTAAATTTTACTGTTAATAGTAAATTATGAAATTAATCTTTATTCTCTAATTTGATCATTTTTAATCCCTATGCTTTTAAATTTGAAATTTTAATTTTGATTAAACAGTAGCCATCAAATTCATCAACTAAAATAATGCAATTTTTTAAAAATTAATTATAAACTAATACAACATTACACATATAATAATATGATTGTTGTATAAAATTTTGGCAATAGAAAAATTTAACAATTATCACTTGGATCATAACTAAAATCTTAAATTTTGAAAAGTAAAAAATAAAATGACCAAATTAAAATATAAAATCTAAATACGTAACTCACGCATAATATAAGAGCTAATATCAAAATTTAACTTTTTTAACACTATGTTTGCTTGCAAATTTGCAGCCTTCAATTTTATACACAATTTTAATTATTTATTAGATTTTATTAAAATTTTAATATATTTATTAAAATAATTATAAGATCTAAAATTATTTCTTTATTAATTAAAATTAATTTTTAAAGATGATTTTTTATTAAATGAAATAATAAATCCATAAAATTGAAACTTAAGTCGAGTTCTTCAATAACAAGATTTCACTTAAAAGATAAAAAGAATGTAAAATATAACAAAAATAACTATAAAAATACTTGAGAAAGAAGAGGTATTTTTATTGTTCTACAATTATAGTTAAAAATAAAATATTTCGTACAAGATTCTTGAAAATATTAAAATTTATTAATTTTAAAATATATATATTATAAATATGAATGTGTTAAGTATATATTGTTTTAGGTCAAATTATAAGTATGATGGCTCTACTATGTTTAATTTTAGGATTTAATATTTATACTTTAATTTGACATAATGTGGTCACTTTACTTTTATAACATCAACAACTAAACCAAGTAGTTGACACACTCAACGATTTCAGTTAAAATATTGAGGTTAAAAATTCCATTTTAGCTTATCACATTGAATTTTTTTATGTTAAAAGAAGTTTTAAGAAAAATTTATCTCAACATTTTATCTGAAGCAATTAAAGATATTAACTAACACCACCAAATTATGTTAAATATGAGCATAGTAGATATGTACCATTATTAATAATGAACAGAAACAGAGGAGTTGATACAGTCATGTAAAGAACCCGTTAGGACATTATACAGTAGTATAGATTGCATTCTTTGCGGTTTTATTACTGCTTTGTACATGTGAATTATGAGTATTATTTTATAATTACGATTTTTTTTTTGGGTACATTACATTACTTAATTAATATTAATGGGCAAGATACAACATAAGGTTTGGGATATCAAAATAAAGAATATAGTCATTTGAGTTTGACAATTCTATAGTCCTACTAGTATTAAAAGTACTTGCTTTCCTAGCAAGTACATTAAGACACTTATTTCCCTCGCGGAACACATGCTGCAATTGGTTATACCGAAATGTTCAAAATAATCCTACAATACTTAATTAAAGCATCAAGCACAATACTTTTCTTGTTGGATGCGGTACCTTAAGTATAATATATTCGTTTGTACATTTATATTTTTTTTTAAACAGATTGGTTAATAAGATTATTCATGAATTACATTAATATCATTTGTATAATGTCCTTATGTGATTTTTGCATTTAAAGCAAAATAGAAACAAATATTAGTTTACTAGTTGTCAAATATTTAACTAATATTAAGCGATATTACGTAGTCGGATTGTAGTACGAAAAGATCATTTATATTAATAGATGAACGTAAACATGTCCTTAGTCTAATCGGAAATTATCAAACCGATTGAAAGATTAATATATCGTCTATCAAGTCCAATTAGGGAGATGTTTTGTCTTGGGCATTAGAGTAGATGACTCCCAGAAAATAGAGACATAGATGTGACCGACTAGATTGATAGTACATCGGACTAGACCCAAGCAAAATAGATTTTGAATTTATTTATAAATTTATTCACCTCTAACGTTCATAATGTCACATTCATAATGTTGAGAATATTGTTTATAAAATCTTGTTTGATGGAAGATTTTAGTGAAATCAAGCTTACAAATATGAAATGAATGGATTAAAATCAACTTTTGGTGAAAAAAATTGCAAAAGTATTTGAGAGTGTTGTGTTTTTTAAAAAATGAAATGTGCCAATGGTGAACAAATTAATCGTTCCCTCCAACCATCATTTCAAAAAAGGAAAATTGCTTACATGACCTTGGGGAAATCACTCAATTAGGACCCATCTCAACCACAATCCTATTTTCTTGTTTTCTCACATTTACCTCTAGCAATTTTGCTATTCTTACAATCTAGTCTATAAATCTTAAATTCTAAATTCTAAATTCCAGCTAATAAACACATCTAGTTAATGAATATTAACCTTCTAATGAACCACTAATTCACTATTGTGCCCATTCCTCGAAACCTTTCGGTTTAACTTTTCTGTGTGGCTCTATTTAAAAAATCTGGCTCAAAATTGAACATCCAAAAATGAGAGTGTTACATTCATTCTTCTTTGTCTAAAAAAAACTTGGTAGAGTTAATATGATGGTAGAGTTCCTTTAAGAAAAAAGATAGTTTGGGGATGAGGTTTAGTTACTAGATCCAATTCCATTAAGAGTCTTGAACTTCTTTAATTGTGATAAGCCCTTTAATACGGCATTAGGTAGAGCTCAAAGAGAAATTTCTATCCTTGGAGAGGTTTGATCCAGTTCTATCCACACCCTCTTTAGCAACTAAAGAAAGGGTAGCTTTAATGGTGTTTTTGATAGATTGAGAAAAATTTAGAAAAATAGGTTATGAAAAACAATTTTAGTTATACAATGAAAATTTAAAATTTTTCATAAAACTTCACATTGATTGTGATATCTATAGTAATAAATTTCACCAAATTTAGTATTTGTGTTTCCAAGCTAGAGAGATTTTTCAAATCCTAAAGCTAGCGTCTAAATCCTTTTTGCTTTCAACCGAATGATCTTCTCCATTATCTCAAACCCTCGGATGCTTAGAGAGTAGGCTCTATTCAAGAACCGAACACAAGATGAATGCTAAAACTTTCTAGCAGGGAAAATCAACTTTCTTTAAGAAATCCAAAACAAAAAAATTTAATATCACAAATTTGAATAATAATTGCCAAGGAGTAGGCAATTATAATATCACAAAATTACAAGTACTCACAAAAAAATGGAATTTATTTGAGTTTAAAAACATAACCAAAATAAAATTTTCACTAAAATTTTGCAGAGTATCCTCATATATTTTCCTTATGATTTTCAACAGCCCCTAATCCCTTTATATAGGAAAAAATCACAAGAATTCTACTAGAATAAGAAGAGGAAAAAAATAATATTTTAATAAAAAATTGGAGTTCTATTAGAACTATAATCGAGTTGGTGGTAAGCACAAGGAAACCCTCCCTATATGTGCTGCCCAATTGCCCTGTAAATGGGCTCTCTGGGCCTTTCATGTATTGGTACAATTATAAGTATAGTCCATCTTTAAATTTTAAATTAAAACAAACTTATATAATTATCATTCCCAATAATTAGATTTCTATTCCCAAAATATTATTTAATTATTTTTAAATTAATTAATTCAATTAAATTATTTTCCCAACCCAATTCTAATTCTATCAAAATCATTATGACTTTACTGTATTAGAATCAATAAATAAATAAATCTAATTATCTTATTTAGTAAAAAAATTGATTACTAATTAATTTCATTTTCATTTTGGACTCAATTATTGAATTCCATCTAATTAAATAATAATCTAAAGGAATTAAATTAATTTCTAGGCCATCTCTTGTTGCTTCGAGAAAATACATTTACTAGGATAGTAATTCATGCAATTTGTAATACCCTTTACCCGACCCAATTGCCAAGTCCAGGTATTGGATGTCACAACGATCCGATTAACTTAGTACGTTTCTATTCTAATTTGATTAAATACTTAGAAAACTTAAGCCTTCAATTTACTCTCTGAGATTTATACACACATAATATTAGCTCTACTTGCTTACAACCTAACACTTTTAAAGATCTAACAATTATTTACAATTTACAATTCGACTTCATATAGGTTCGATTAACTTCAACCTTGAGGCGTGGCCTCTGTGGGTACCCCTCTATATACATGTACAACTACCGCACACCACTGAACTCTAGTGGAGTCTGGCTTGGTCCCTCTTAATTTCCATGTCCTTATCTAACCTGCATTCAAGCAGTAAATTTTTATAAGTCCGACAGAACTTAGTGAGGTTTGCTCACACACAATTATTAAAAGTTATTTAAGCTCTAAGAAAAAAGAGGTGTTGTGCACAGAGTTATACTCATTGGATTTCAGGGGGGAATTTGCAAACTTTATTGGCGTAGCCAATGTTTCCATTCCTCTGAGCTGAATATCGGTGAGGTAGATCTTGGTCTGGTCATAACCATATTTTATCTCAGTATATTCTCATTAGGGTTTCACCCTCGTCTATTTTTACTCTATACCTTCATTACACTCTTTTCATGGTGTTCCACATCCTGCATACTCGTATTCACTACCTTCGATTTTCATAATAAATGGTGATTCACAAGTATTTACCATAATTTCAAATCCTTACCTGCATAGGAACTCTTCCTAATATCTTCTTTTACTCAGTGGACTAGTGCCCAAGATGTAACTTCATAATACTTATTTTCTTACTTTCGTGCCATAAAGTACCACTTTCTACTCAGACATCCTAGACCATTTCTACTTTTGGTAAATGACCTGCATGCACTTGTGTGAAGAAAAACAAATAATTTCATAAAGCAAATTTAAAGCAAGTGGACAGTGTTAGCTGTAATATTTATAGTTCTGGTGGAACAAGAAGTATTCCAAGGGGTCTAGCCCAAAGGATTGCCAAGTGGGTAAATGTGTTTATCAAGTTAATTACAAGTTAAGCAATTAATAATGTAATCGAGTTAGAAATTATTAGTGCAAGTCCATATAAAATTGTTTATAAACTAAAATTAAACTAACTAAGCTAAAATTTCTTCCTAATGTTTTAAATAATGTAAATGATTAAATGATGGTCGATTGATTAGTTGAGTTCTAATTAAACTAATAAACCTACATTGATTATATTGGTTGCCACTCTTAGTTAGGAATCTTCTCTCGCTCTTATCCTAGACTAAAAGATACCACTTGTAACGCCCTGACCCGACCTAATTGACCAAGTCTGACTCTCAAGTGTTAATATTCTATTTCAGACTCACGCCCTTACAATTGAAAGAGTCTTACAAAAGGAATACATACGTGTGTATATATATAACTATTTGACATAAATCTTTTCAAATTGTTTAAGGCTATGACATTAACTACTATTACGTGGTTAACCCATTCTATACGTACAACGAGGGTTCACACAATAGTTTCCTTTATTTAGTTGCATGAATCTTAAAGCTCAAATCATGCTTGCATAATTCCGCTCTGTATGCATAAGTGCCCCACTTCACCCTTTCTTCGATGCAGCCTTGACGTCATCCCTCAAGGCATCATTCATTCCTGAAACATAAAACACACAAGGGTAATTTCTATAGAACTTAGTGAGGAATCCCCCTTTTTACCTTTCTGATTAAGTTGTTGTTATCTGAATTTGGTAAGATGGTGCAAGTTGTAATAGCCCATTTTTCAGTGGTGTCGAAAATAGTGGTGTCGAAAATAGTGGTTTTGGGGCAACCAAATCTGATAAGTAAGTTTTAAATATTATTAATTAATATTTATGAGTCAATGTGATTTTAAAAAGGTTTTTGATTTGATAATTTATGTTATTTAAGCGATTAATTAAGTTCAAGTGGTAAGACCCTAAGGTTAAGTGGTTTTAGAAAATGAGGTATCGGGACCTCGTTTCTATAAACCGAGTAGTAAATATTTTTATAAATATTCACGAAATGTCATTAAGGTGGTATTAAAGTTTCGTTGAAAAATTTTAATGTTTCGATAGTTAATTAAGCAAAAGGGACTAAATCGTAAAAGCTAAAAAAGGATTCGCTATTAGTTTAAAGATGTTAATTGATTAAAGAATTATAATTGGATGGCCTTATTGAGTAAATTAGCCATCCTAAAGATAGTGGGACAGTTGGATGCTTTAATTTCTTTTAATTTTAATGTTTTATATGTTATTTTATTAATAAAATAAAATAAAAGGTTAATATAATAATGAAAACATAATAAAAATAAAACATAAGTGAATATTCATATCTTTCTTCTATTTTGGAATTGAATACCATGGAGTTAAAAATGAAGCTTTCGGCCATGGAAATTTTCTCTTGCATGGTAAGTGATTCTTACCCTATTTTTAGTAATTTTGATGTTTTTGATTTCATTGCAACTAGGTCCAGCTAGCCTGTACCTTCAATTTTGAAACTGTTAAAGATTTTGAATGTTTCCATTGATGAATCTAGTGATTTTTAATGTTAAATGATGAATTTGAAATATTATTTGTTATTTAAAAGTATTTCGTTAAGTGATTTTGATGAATTTATTAATTAGGGACTAAATTACAAAAATAACAAAAGTACAAGGATTTGATGTGAAATTGTTGTAAAAATGGGTTGAAAAGGAGGCTATGAATATTCAGCTAGTGTAAAATTTCAATAAAAAGGTTAATTTGCATGTTTTAGGCTCAAGGACTAAATTGAATAAAAGTAAAGTTTAGGGGTAATTTTGTAAAAATGTCAAAATGATTAAATTGCATAAAGTACATTGTTTTACTGTCTAAATTAATAGATTGAATAAAATTATTAATTTAGATCAAGATCGAGTAGAAAGTCGTGGAGAATAGAAAATTACCAAAATGCCCTTGAACTTTGTCATTTCTGCAATTTAAGCAGGTAAGTTCGTAACTTGATTAGTAAAATTAATTACTGTTTCAATAAATTATTATCTATTTGTGTATATATGTGAATCAAATTTGTTAGCTTGAAGGAAACAAATAAAATCAGGGTTGAAAGACACTATAGCAACACAACATAAAAATGTACAAGACCATGGTTGAACCATGGCAATGTTTACGTAAGACCATAATGAGGCTATGGTAGTTTTTCAGACATAAGACCATGGTTGGACCATGGTAGTGTATATATATATATATGTAAGACCATAGCTGGGTTATGGCATTCTAATGATAAGACCATAACTGGGTTATGGCACTATGAGCGTAAGACCATGGCAAGGTCGGGGTAATACACATGTAAGACCATAGTTGAACTATGGCACAATATGAAACATGTATCGGGGTTTTAATCGTCTTTACAGTATTTATCAAATTTGAAAAGGGATGGTTTCGACTATCGATTAAAAAAAAAGATGGTTTTAACCATCGGTTAAAGAAAATGGATGGTTTCGACCATCGTTTAGCATACTTGTGTGAGCTCCGATAAGGGTTCCGATTGACTTCACTACGATAAATAGGGAAATGTATGATGCACCAATGATCAAATTATGAATATTCATGATTATGAAAGGTATGATTTAAGTGATGTTATGTTTATGTACCATATCTTACCATGTGATGATATTGCTAAGTTACGTGTTTAATCACTAGCTTTTGACTATGGTAAATGTTATGTTTATGTCTTTTGTGTTATGCAAATGAAATGGTAAGTGTTCAATATGAACCAAGACATGTATGTATGAAACTTATTGAAATGGTGATACATGGAAAACATGATATGTTATGAAGGATGATAAATCCAATTGGATCATGCTCAAGTATAATGGTTATCTATGTCAAGTTTACATGAATTATATTAAATTATGCTAACATGTATTGTTGTTGGTGCTTAGGCTTGTGTCAAGTTTATGACTAAATTATATCATGTTTAATCTTAATGAAATACATTGAAACGGTAAGTGCTCTAACGTGCTTATGTCCATGAAAAGGTGGAATAAATCAAAGTATGTAATTTCTTATGCAATGGTTGATTATGTAGTTGATTTCAAAAGAGATATGTTTAAATGCACTAGCTTGTTGTCATTGTTGATGTTATGCTTATAACTTGTGTGCTATGCATATGAAATGGGTGAGGAAAGGTAATGAAATGGTGAATTCATAGTTGAAATGAAATTTGATGAAAAAGGAGTAATGAGTTTGAATGATGTACTATATGTGAGAAATTTACATATGCTATGGATGAATATAACTATATCATGAATAAATACACTAAGTCGAGAATTGATAATGTTGTTTAGGCTTATGATAAGCTTTGGGAACAGAATGAAAAGAGAGTAGATTAAAAGTGTATAATCTTATAAAAGGTTGTTGATTATCTATTAAAGCCCATAAAATACTATCACGTTATGAATGATAAATATATGTGACATTAATGAACTTACTCATTTGTGAGTTGTTGATCATATCAATTTATGAATCTTATGGTATTGGCATAGATTTATGTTTATTATATAAAGTTTATTATTAAAATGGAGTATTATGCTTAAAGTTTATACGAACTTACTAAGCATACATTGCTTACGTGGTTATTTTCCTTTACTTTACAGATTATCGGAAGCTCGATCGGGTTAGGAGCTAGTCAGAGATCCATCAAACTATCCATCAAATTTATCTATAGATTTTGAGGTTTTACTCATGGTTATAATGGCATGTATAGGTGGACTATGTCTAATGTTTAATTGATGAGTTTGACATGTATATGTCATTTTGGTTGATGCTTATGGCATGAAATGTTGCCTTGGATTTGAGTTACTTAAGTTACTAACGATGTCTTGTTGGTTGTGGATAATATGATCAAATTGATCCATGATTTTATGGCCAAAGTGGTAGGTGTTGGCATGTATATATATGTAGTTTTATGAGTGACGACATTTTGACATTTTGGTGCTTAAATGGTTAATGTTGAAATGGTCAAGTAGCTGTATGTTTTTAATGATCAATTTGGTATATTTTGTTGAGGTTTGACATATGGTCACTTGTGCTATGTCTTGGCATGATGATTTGTGGTTGTGTATATTGACTTATGCCAAAACATGTATGTGTTTAGGTTGATTTTAAGATTTATGTTTGAGGTGCCTTTTGGTATATTGGTTGTATGCAAAAATGTCATATTGATCTAGTTTCATTATACATGTTTTAGGTACATTTTTGAATGTTTAAAATAGGTGCAAATGGCTTGTATGTATGAACATGTCTTGGGTGAGAGAAATCACTTGAAAATGGCTTATTTCTTGTCCACACGGCTTGAGACATGAGTGTGCGCCTTAGCCGTGTGAGTCACACGGTCATGTGTCCCCTGTAGGTTTTAAAGGTTGTATTTCGAGAGTTGCACGGCTGTGTGACCCCTATAGTATGAATTTTTCTATCTTTTGCCTTGAAATTCTAAATGTTTTTTATTTAGTCCCGAATCATTTCTAAAGTGTTTCTAAGGCTTCGATGGCTCGAAAAAGGGATGTTATACATGTATTTGATTGGATTTTGCAATGTTTATGAAATATTGGAAATGAATGATTTGAATTGCATTTGTACGGTAATGCTTTGCAGGCCTATTCTGGCGACAGATACGGGTTAGGGGTGTTACACAAGTGTTAGGGGAAGTTCCCTTTGACATGAACTACATTGCTTGACCTATTATTAAGAATCCCCATTTTGAACTAAATCTTACATTACTAACATGGATCTCTTCAAATCTTAGGTTTAATAGTTATACAGACGGGGGTCCCATAGTATTCCTCCAACATTTTGAGCAATTATGTAGCACAGTTGTCTATGCAGATGTCTCAGCAGAAGTTATCAAATTGTTACTTATTCCATTCGCTCTAGAAGGACAAGCAAAAACATGGTTAGATGTGCTACCTCCAGACACTATCACCATCTAGAATGAATTCATACAATTATTACTACATTGAGTTGTACCAATGACTAAAGTAATTATCACATACGAAGAGTTATTTGAATTCAAGCAAGGTGCTACTGAAATATTAGGTTAGGCATGGGAGATATTTAAATTAATTATTTGGATGATATTGGGGGCATTAACTTTGCAGTACAATTGCAACATTTCTATAATGAGTTGGATGGAAAAACAAACGACAATTCAATATCATAGCAAATATGATTATGTATGAGATTGTGTGACATATTTCATATGCATTGGATTGGATTTTATGGTTGACGGAGGAGTTCCGTGGAGTACTGGTGGCATATTAAGTTTGCATATATTCGTAGTCAGTGCACTGCATTATTTGTTATTTAACAATTCGATTGCATTATTAATTATTGGTGGTTTTACCACATCGAGCTTTGCTCATATACATTGGAGTTTGGCAGACGGGTTCTAGGGAACTCGTGATGTTTAATAGCCCGTTTTTTAGTGGTGTTGGAAACTGTGGTTTTGAGGCCACAAATCCGACAAGTAAGTTCGTAAATGTTATTATTTAATATTTACGAGTCAAATATGGTATTAAAATAAATTTTGAATTGGCAATTTATGTTATTTGAATGAATAATTAGGTTTAAGTGGTATGACCCTAAAGTCAAGTGGTTTTAAAACATAAGGTATCGGGATCTTGTTTCTATAAATTGAACCGTAAATTTTAATAAAATATTTATATAATGTTATTAAGGTTTTATTAATTTTTGTTAAGAAATTTTATTATTTGGATAGCTAATTAAAGAAAAGGACTAAATTATAAAAGATGCAAAACTTGTTAATTAACACATTTAGGTGATTTAATAGCTTAAGTATCATAAGAGGGAGGACTTATGTGGCAAATAAATTGAAAGGTAAAAGGAATAAAAGTAGTAAAATAAAACATATTTTAATGGCAATTATGGTAAGTAACATGAAAATTAAAACAAAATAATTAGAAAAAGATATCATCTTCTTCTTCATTTTGTTTCATGTTGGTCGAATATACCTGAAGGGAGAAACCTAACATTCGGTTGATTTGAAGCTTTGCATGGGTAAGTTTTGGTACTCGTTTCTTGTAATTTTTATGTTTTTGAGATCATTGCAACTAGGTCCAACTAGCTCGTACCTTCGTTTTTGAATTTGTTAAAAATTTTAGAAGTTGCCATTGATGAATCTTGAATTTTTTATGATAAACATGTGTTTGAAGCTTTGATTGTGGTATTTGGTTGTTTTGTGAAGTGAGTTTTGTTAGATTTTGATTTAAGGATTAAATTGTTAAAATGTCAAATTTTCAACGTTTCATGGAGAATTTAATGTTTAATAGGGGCTGTATTAGGGCCTAGAATATTTAGTTATAATTTGATCTTGAGGAAAATAGTCAATTTGATGATTTTCGGGTAAAGGGACTAAATTGAAAAAGTTGTGAAAGTTGGGGGCAATTGTGTAAATTCAAAAAATAAAAGGGTATAAAATGTAAAGTAAATTGGAATGTGAAATGTAAGCTAATAATTTAGCAATTTTACATTTTAGATCAAGAACGAGTGGAAAATCAAGAAGAGAAAATTACCAAATAGCCTTTGAACTTAGTTATTGCTGCAATTTAATCAGGTAAGTTCATATGAACTGTAATCACTTTAATGTTATATAAATTGAATGTTTGTTATGACATTTTAATGCAATTGCATTATTTTATAAATGTACCAATACTATGATGAATTGACGACTATTAAGTCCCGGTTGAACCTTAGGAATTCGTAGGATACAAATGACATGTCATTAGGGATTTCATATTTCGGGTGATGGTCTTGAATGTCCTACCGATGGTTGAGGTCTTGCATTTGATGCGAATTCTCCACAGTATGTGTGAGAAACATCATGTAGTTTACATTCCGACCTACAACTTGTGTGAGCAGGCTCATTTCATAGCTCGTGTGAGCATGGATGTAAAGGAAAGGTTACGGTTATATGTAAAGGCACACTTCGTGTGAGCTTTCTCGAGTATCTGATGTAATTCTAGATGGTTCAACGGGTAAGAAAATGGAATGAAATGGTAAGTTCACAATTGAGATGTAACATGATGTTATAAAAAGATTGACGAATTAAATGATGTACTTATATATAGGAAATCTACTTATGTTATGGATGAACTCATTTATATTATGGACAAGTGCACTAACTTGTGATTTGATGATGTTGTTTAGGCTTATACTAAGCATTTGGAAACCGTAAGTAAGCTAACGGAATGAAACATGATCATATGGTAAAGATGATGAATTAAATGTTATGTTTATATATGTGGTTGATTTCATATGTATTATGAACAAGTATGCTAACTTGTAAGTTTGATGGTGTTATATAGGCTTTATTAATCTTATGGCATTGATAAAAGTTTATATTTCTTTTATAAAGTTCATTATTAAAATGGTATAATATGTTTAAATTTTATACAAGCTTACTAAGCATTCATTGCGTACGTAGTTATTTCCTTTTGCTTTACAGATTATCGGAAGCTCAATCGATTGGAAGTTTGTCATAGATCTATCACACTATCCAGTGGATAATTTGGTAGTTTTTGAGTAATTTGACTAAGGTTTACAATGGCACGTATAGGGTTCTTTATGATGGTATTATGGTGTATGTGTTAATAGTGTTTTTAGCATCTATAAGTTGTGGAAAGCTAGGTTGGTTTGGTACATTTTGATGCCTTACCAAGTTATGTGATATTGGTTACTTTGATGTGCTTGTTTTTAAGGTTATATTGGCATGTTGACAATGACTTGAAAAATATTACTTG
Source organism: Gossypium raimondii (assembly GCF_025698545.1). Lineage (NCBI taxonomy): Eukaryota > Viridiplantae > Streptophyta > Magnoliopsida > Malvales > Malvaceae > Gossypium > Gossypium raimondii. The sequence continues at coordinate 32,483,716 of NC_068572.1, read as the reverse complement.
AGACATGGTTAAGTTCATTTATGAGCTAAGTTATCATGTATGGAAATGGCACTATTATCATGTATAGGTCTATTGTATTGATGGCTCATGGTAGTATTAATGGTTGTTTTATTATGCTTGTGTCTTTGAAGTTTATGTTATTTGATGGACTTGTAATGCTTGTTAAGTAAAGTCATCTTAATCACTTTTAGTTATTGAAAGGTATGGTCTTTTGGTAGGCTTGTAATGGTTGACAATATATAAATTAAGATATGTTTTGGTAAGGAATTTAAGCTAGATTATGATGCTTGAAATAAGGTAATGTTGACTTATGTTGGCATGTTATGTTTTGGTATGTTTGTGATGCCTTTGAATGACATATTGGTTAGGTAAATTAGGATGCTTGAAATTGTATTTTTATGCAAGTTTGAATGGTGTTTGAACCCCTTGATTGTGTGCACAAATGGTTTATATAGTTATGCATGAAATGGTCTGGGAAATGGCTTGATTTTAGATACATTTATGTTCACATGGCCTGAGACACAGGCATGTGACCCAGCCGTGTGTCATTTGATGATTTCTTTAGGGAGCAAGTCAACGAGTTACACGACCTGACACACGGGCGTGTAACATGGTCGTGTAACCCTACTCAGAGAGTTACATTGGTGAGGACACGGGTTGGGACATGGTCGCGTGTCCCTAGTTCGAAGATTACACGGCCTGGGACACGGGCGTGTGTCTCAACCATGTGAGTCACACGGTCGTGTGACCCCTGTTTTGCAAATTATGCATCTTTTTCCTAAACTTTCTGATTTATTTCAAATTGGTCTCGAATTGCTTCTAAGCTATATTTAGGGCCTCGAGGGCTTGATTTAGGGACAGTATACATGTATATGAACAGTTTATGATATGATTAAATTATTGAATGATATTAAGTCTAAATGTTTTCAATTATACGGTAATGCTTCGTAACCCTAATCTGACGACGGAGATGGGTTAGAGGTGTTACATAGTGTGTAATGGATGGTATGGGTAGGATCTCACATGTGCATTTGTCATGATCATGTGCGTTTTAAATTATTTTTTAAGAATGTTTGATTGTTCCATTGGTACCTCTATGAAATTACTTGTTTGAATTCTTAATACCTACTTGTTTAGCCTCACGCTGAGCTTGTTAAGATCACCCCATTACCTCAACTTCTTAGGTAATGATCGAACTTAGGATTAGAATTGGCATACAGACGTACAGCAGACTTCGGAGTTCACTTCGTCATATTATTTTAATTTAATTATAATTTTAGGTCATTTTATTAATATTATTATTCGGTTTTGGATTGTAAAGTTTCTTTAAACTGTGGTTTGAAACTATTTGAGATTTTGGGGCTTTTCATGCATGCATGACACTCATATTTGGTATAGATACATGGTCTTTATATATGTTGAAGTGGACTATGCATGTTATATGGTTAAATTAATAATTTGACTAGTAATGGTACATTTTCGTTACTATAAAGATAACAAAATGTTTTTATTTTGGGCAACTCCATCAATAAGGTTTTTATAAAACCTCACCTAACTCACTAATTTGACCTAAGCATGGTTGGACTACGAAAATGGACATTTTCCAAAGTTAGCAATAGAAACCTCGGTTTTACAAAAGAGTGTACTTGTAGGTTTTAAACTATCGTTAGAGTATGTTCTAACTAAGGTGTCCAATGTGGCCTTCACGATTCGACCATAACGTCTAGGCCGGGTTGGGGAGGTTACAGGAACATATTTTGAATTAGGAGTAAACAGAAGGGACTGACACACCCAAAAACACAAAGAATTTCAAAAATGAGGGTCGTGTCATGACACAGAACCTCAGTGTTGCGACACAAAACTTTGAACCTCTAAGATTTCCAAAGTTAGAATCGTGTTGCGACACTTCTTCTCAATGTCGCGACACGACACTTCGAACCTAAAACCTTTCAAATTCAAACCTGTCTCGCGACACTGCACCTTGGTGCTGCGACGTAGCATTTCGAACCAAAAAATAATTTGAAAACTTGGATTCGTGTCACGATATCATGTTTCAGTGTCACAACACTAAACTTTGAACCTAAAATCCGAGGTATTCAAATTTCTTTTTCATGACACCAATACCCCGTGTCGCGACATTGGTGTTGGGTGTACAATAATCTGACCTATTTTCTGCGTAACCAAGTTGATCCCTATATATAATATAACCTATTTTAACCCTAATCCCCACCTAAAACAGATCCTAAACAGCCTCTTAAGCCCTCCTAACAGTAACCAACTCTCCCTCACTCACCTCTGCTTCCGTTTTTTGTCATTTTTCGTGAATTCTCTTCTCCCTCATCGCACCATTGCTGCTCATTATGGTTTTTCCTCCATTGGTAGCCATCTCTCCACAAACAACTTCAGTGAAACGTTCTTAATTTTTTTTATTTCATTCCATCGTTTTAGTTGTTTAGATTTTATTTGAATATATATATTCCATGCAAATGGCTCTTCGAAAATTTCGTTACACAACGCAATCGACAGAAGTGGGGGAATTCGATTCCACTTGATTTTAGAGCCAATAAGTTGAAAAGAATTTCTTGGAACTCCAAGGCAAGACTTTTATTCAAGAACGCGGGTTCAACCCATTGATTGATTTGAATGACGATATATGGGATTTGGTCCTGGTGAACCATTGGACCGATTTTTGCCTCACACCAAAAGAGTCGGCGGTTGACTTTGTGGTGTATGAATTTTATGCATCCCTTAAAGCAAGGGAAAATAAAAAGGTCACAAATTTCAAATATTGACATGTTACGGTTCAAGGAAAAGAGGTCCTTGTTACTCCCCGTGATGTATGTAAATTTTACAATGCTTCGTATTATGCCTCGGATGCCCTTTATAATTTAGATATTTATTATTACAGAGACATTGATATGGACTCCATTGCCGAGTACTTTATTGATGGGAGAGGCTTTTGGAAATGCCAACTGAGCAAAAATATCACGCTATCGTTTAATCGAGCTATTATGTTCTCGGTAGCGAATATATGGATGCAATTTATTTTTACTCGCTTATCATCGGCCCTAAATGTCTCTAACTTGAACAATTTTTAAGTTGTTCTCCTCCATTACATTTTGCAACAATGACAGGTTTGCGTAGGCAAATGGATTTACCAATCCATGCTTATGTGTATTTGTGGCAAAAAGGTCGAGATATTTTTCCTACACCTAGTGACTGCCTTATCTAAAAAAGGTGAAGGGTCCAATGTCTTCAACGGAGTAGTTCGTAATGCCAACAAGGAGCCTAATCGATAATTCCATCTATACTTAATACGTCGAGCTTCAACAGGAGAAAATTACCGAATGGAACAAATGTTGAAAGAACAAAATGAATGTCCTACAATCTTTGAAGAGGAAAAGCAAGAAGAAAATTCAATCGAGCAAAGGGCCTAGTGATATGTCGACATGGAGTGGGTAATCCGATGGATGCAAGAAATGAAACCGGTGGTCATTGACTATTCCCGGAGGTACGATATGCCCATACCTAAATTGCCACCAATGCAATTCTTTGGGCAACAAGAGTACAAGAAAGGGGAAGAGGAAGAGGAAGAAGAAGATGATATCGAGGAAGAAAGAGAAGAGTCGAACCATGCCTACGAGTTTGAAAATGTGTTCCTACTGGAACAACCATCCGTCAGAGGAATCCAATTTCGTAACCCAAGCCAGAGCAGCCCGACCCAAACAAAGGGGAGGCAGGCCACCGAGGAGGTTGCAGACCATGGAAAGGACCTGATCATTACATAGGATTGATCGACATTTGATTCTGATTAAGTTATTTTTTAAACTTTTTATTTAGTTTAGTTTATTTTTATCTGGATTGTGTAGTTTGAATTTGGATGGTTTTTATTTTTAATTTATTTATTTAGTTTTTTATTAAATAAATAAAATTGTGTTTATTTTGTGTAAGAACCTGACCACCTCTACCTCGCCCTCACGAACAAGGTAGAGAGAAATCAACGTTGGAACTAAAACAAATATTACGATTTACTCCAAGTGTGGTAGGTCAGCTGTAATATTTGTAAAGTTACAATGGAACACTGGAATATTCCAATGATCGAACCAAAGAGAGTCAGAGATTGAACAATTTCTAAATAACGAGCGCGCGAAATAAAGAGTCTAACCAACTAATCGCAGAAAATTATTTTATAGAAAATCATAAAGTCAAGAGGAATTAACCTAATCTATGAACAAACTACCAAGGACCAAATTGCAAAATGTGTGAAATTATGAAATTAACAAACGATGGTTGATTGATTTCGATGTGGTTTACCGATCTTCAAATTAGGCATCCAAATTTCTTAAACTCCTAAAAAGGCTCCATTTTACCTTTCGGTCTTAATTTTACGAAGTTAGACAAATTAATCTAGATTATCTCTCGATCTCACCTGTTAACCCAAGACTAATGAATTGGTGCCCAACAAGATCTCCTCTCAGCCTCACTTGCAAAGGTATTCCCGTAGGGTCATCAATCCTAAGTTTTTAGGTTCATTCAAATTAGTTCAATTTATTACAATTTGGTCCTTCATCTAAAAATTAGCTCACCAAATCTCCATTAATCAATCCCTTTTAAAGTTTAGTTACCCATGTGAAAAATAAGGCTAAGGAACATGAAAATGAAAAGCATGAAAGCCATTAAAGAAAAACTCAAGAAAAATATAAAAGTTTGGATTTTATGCAAAGAAACTTAAAAGAAATGTAAGGAGAAGCATATAACATGAAAATCTAAAGAAAGAAACATAAAAGGGACAAGCTTTAATAGATTTAAAGTAAAAGAAACTTAAATGCATAAAACTATAGCTAAAAATGTCATTAGAAGCAAGGTACAGGGACTGAAAGTGTAGATAAACCTAAGCTATAGTGTTAACTAACTTAACTAACTACAAGAACACTAAGAACAAGAAGAAAGTGCAGTAAAATAAACTCTAGAACTATGAAAGAAGAAGAGGAAATAGAAACCCTAGAAAAAGTGCAGAAAAAACTAAGATAAAACTAAAGCTAAACTACTCTAATGTGGTCTCTCTTTATCTCGGCCAAATTTTGGCTAACTATTCTAAGTGTATCGAGGAAGCCTAATTCTTCATATCAACTTACAGTAGATCAGAACCCCACAAACTATTAGGCACTACAATTTGGAGCTAAACCGGTATGAGGAGGGCCACACGACTACATCAGAGGCACTTCATCACTAATTTGGGTAGTCTCTTTCACTTATCTTTTGGGTTGCACATTAGGGATAATGTGCTAAATAAAGTGTGGGGGTTAACATAGAATTTGTCAAATTTTTTCAAAAAATTTAAAATTTCTGTCTTTTTTATTTATTTTAGTAGTTAATTTTTTTGTATGCTTGTTTGTGCGCAAGCTTGTAGGAATACAAGTGATTGGTTAGGAGCATGTAAATAGGAATTTTTGTTTAAATTGTAAATTTAGTTTGATCGTAATCGATTTGAGATTGTTTAATATTAGACTAGTTAGTTCACTTTATTACACTGTAAATAGGTAAAAGCATGTTAAGTGTACAAAATTAAAAATGAGTGTATGAAAAGCATATATGTTTGTTTGAATTGTAAGTTGTTAGATTGTTAAGATTTAATTAGTTGATTCCATTAATTGAGACACCTAAGGATGACCTAAGGCATTGTTTGGTCACAAATAGAGCCAAAAAGCCTACCCTATATGTAAACTCTCTAGCACCCAATTTGTGAGCCTAATTCCACTTTTTTATAAACCTCAAATGAAACCATGAGCCTAACACATCAATTCTTGATCCTTTTTCTTTTTGGTCCCAACACAAACCTAGACGTTGGGCCATTAATATTGAGGGCTAGGTAGATACATCACAAAGGTTTAAAAATAATTGTGAGTGAAAACTAAGGGATAGTATAGTATAATGAGTACAAGGTTCTTGCAAAGTTGTGTGTGAACGAAAGAAAATCAAGTGTAAAAAAAACTTTAAAAAAGCCAAAACGAAGCGAGAAAATCTAGAATGTATAAAATCAAAGTGAATAGGAAAGAAAATAAAGAAAAGAAAAAGAATGGAAAATACTCAGTTTTGCACATAAGACTCGCTAAGATTATTGTATTCACCAATATTATATTGTACCTTAGTAAATGGAGAGAAAGGAAGGCGAGAGAAGTGGATATAAGGTGGTAAACTAAGGGATATAATTGGGGTAGTATCAGGGTCAATATAATGTGTCAAACTATTTTCGCGTTTAAACTGTTTTGTAGAGTTAGTTCTTCAATTCCAAGCCAACCTAAACAGCAGAACATTACAAGCTAAAGCGTTCTATGTGATCTAGATGAATGATTCATGGATGAATATTAAACAAAGTATTAACATTTCTAACCACTTGTATTCTTCAAACATAAATGTAAATTTTGTGTACTTGTTTCGATGGAGTAATATGCTTAACATTCTTGAATTTGTTTACCTTGTAACCTAGTGAACTAATGTGTTTGATATTGAAAATCAGAAGTCGATTATAAATCGCGCTAGAATTACATGTTTAATTTAACTACATTGTTGTGTTTATATTGTTCCGAACTAATCTCATGTATTTAGCATGCTCAAGCATAATTTAGTTAATTTTATTTTCGTATTTTTCTCGTTTTTGTTTATTGCTTGAGGAAAAGTACCGACTTAAGTGTGTGGGAGTTTGATCTGCCACAATTCGTTGTGGCAAACTAGGATCTTTATGGCACTTAACAAGCTTGTTTTATAGTGTTTTTATATGTCTTAAAATTGTTTTCAATTTTTATTACTTTATGTTTAATTCATGCAAAATAAGCATTTTTATGCAATTTCTAGCCATTTGATGACCTAGTGGGCCTATAAAGGCCTACGAATGAACTAACAAGCTACTTGAGTGTGCATAACATTGATTTCAAGCTTAGAATGCGAAGGACGATGGTAGCATTGCGACACCAAACTTTGAAGCCGAAGAATTCAGCCTTGAACTGCAGTGTCGCGACACCAGTCTTGTGGTGTTGCAACATCGAGTGACGAATGGGTAAAAATTAATTAGGGGTAAATTGGTCTGCACAATGTATATTTATTAATTTTAGACTGTTAATTTAACCTAATTAGATTAGAAAATAAATAGTAGTGTTTAGCCTCATTTTAAGAAGCTTGGCCAAGTGAGCCATTTAGTTAGTTTTAGGGTTTTTAGTTTTAGTTTTTGTTCCTGTTCTTGTTTAACTTAGATTCGATCTCGACACAATATTTTAATTAAATAGTTTTTATTTATTTATTTTCGGTTTCCAATTGCAATCAGAGTTATCTTCGCAACTATTAAAGGAAACCTGACTTTTGTGCGCAAATAGACATAGAAACGGATTTATTTTCTTATGTAATTTACTATTTTGTATGTTAAATATGAAATTGGAGATAATTTCATCTAGATCCATGAGTAGCTAATTTCCTTATGGAGATTAACAAACGGATGTGTGACTAATTAATGGATGAATTAAGGTTTAAATCTGAGTTGGTTTAAATTCTGTGCGATTAAACCCTGGGAAGTGGCGACCCTAGGAAGTAATTTAGGATAAACGAGATTGAGAGATAAGTTTACTGAGTATATCATAATTTATCTCGGTTAAGAAGGTAAGGTCGAGGGATAAACGTGTATTGGTCGATTAGTTAATTAGTTAGAGGTCGATAGGTAATAACTAATTAATTAATAGCTAACTCAATAAAACCCGAGTTCTGAAACTAATTAGGAACACTGAAGTGAGTTAATCTTCTATCTGCTTGATTGGAATTAATATCGATTGTTAATTGGTTGTTTTAATTTTAGTTCATTAATGTTATTATGGTTAATCAATTTTAATTTTTTTTTTGTAATATCATTTTAGATTATTACTGTTTAGGCCTATTAGTGTAGAAAATTAATTTAAGTTTAATTCAACCTCCCTTGGGTACGATCCTCGAAATTCTTCCTATAGTGTTTCGTTGTAATATTCTTCAATATTACAATTTGACCCGCATGCTTGCGGACACCATTTTTTTATTTCTTATTTATTTTGCTGAAGTATTTCCAGTCCAGACGGTTGTACGTTTGGCGGTAGTTAGAATCTAATCAGATAGCTCGTTGCTATATGCTGACAAGTATGACCAACACCTTTTATAAGAATTAGAGAGTTGTAAGACTGCCAAACCGATTCTAGACAAACTAGAGGACATATTCAGAGGCTAAGCTGCCTTGGCTCGACATTCAGCTATAACTAGTTTGATGCATGCCCATCAAAAGCTTGGCACTTTGGTCAAAAATCATATGATTACTCTTATAGGATACTTTGTTAAGGCTGCGTATAATGAGACCAATCTAGACCAAAACTCCCAAATAGAGATGGTGTTCAAAAGCTTGTCCAAGGACTTTACAGGCTTTAGGGTCGCATATAACCTTGGAAAAAAGAATTTGAAGCTTACACAACTAGTGGAGGAATTGCAATCCTATGAGTTGATGTTGAATGGCGGTCAGCCAATCTGAAAAGCATGAGCAAATTTTTCAGTTGCTTCTTCCTCTAAAGAGAAGGGAAAACAGGTTAAAAGAAACATTTCTAAATCCTCTGGACCACCTAAAGTAGAAAGAAAGAGAACCAAGAAGTCTAAAGACGTATCTAAGTCCAAGTGTTTCTTCTGCAGCAAGAAAGGGCACTTTAAGGCCAACTACAAAGGGTAGAATGACTACTTAGCCAATAAAGGCAAAGGTATGGAACACTTTATGTTAGAAGTTTGCTTAGTGGAAGATTCAATAGACCATTGAGTTATTAAATCTAGAGTCACTAATCATATGTGTGTTTCCCAATAGGTGTTCGAGGAAACAAAAGATCTTAAAGATAAGAGTCTATCGTTGCAGATCGAAAATGGAACAAGTGTGACAGTTGAAGCAGTGGGAGATGTACATCTTTATTTTGATAATTTTAAGAAGATTATTTTGAAAAATGCTTTCTATGTACCAAGTTTCAAAAGAAACTTAATTTATGTTACATATTTATTTTAAAATGGCTTGACTGTGACTTTTAATAATAGTGTTGCAATATTTAGAAATCGTAATCTTATTTGTAATGTATGGATGTCTAATAATCCCTATTTTATCAAACCAAGGATGTACACATTGCTTGAAATTGAATTAGCGGATAAAAGACTTAAATCTTCTCACTCTAATGAGGCATATCTTTGGCACTTTAAACTTCATATTAACTAAGAAAGAATCATTAGACTTGTGAAAAAGAGAAGGGAAGGAAAAAGGAGGTGATCGATGATTGACTAGAGAATAAGGAAGAGTTGCCATTTGAGTTTTGGTTGAAGAAGGTAAAATATAATGTGTCTTTGCCCTGCCTTTAACTGCACCAAAGCCGACTAGGTTCTAGCACTGATGAATCTTTCGATAATATTTTGAATGTATATTTCTAGTAATTTTATTGTATTTATAATTTCAAAAAATAATAGTAATATAAAATTAGTTTTAAAATAACTTCCGTGTATTTGAGAAAAATTTTAGTTTTTTTATTTTTTATACTTTTAGAAATTTTCTTGAATTTTAGGATTTTATTTTTCATTTCACAGACATGATGAACTTGGACAATATTTTGTCCAATTTCATTCTAAACGATGTATGTCTAGTAATTTTTCATATTTTATATTTTAAAAAGTAATCATATAGAAATGTTTTTAAAATAAATTCTAGTTATTTTAGAAAATTCTCTTTTAATTTTTTAAAATTTTTAAATTTTTCTTGAATTTTAAGATTTTTAATTTTTTATTTCACGTGCATGATGAACCTAAACAAATGATTGTCGGGTTCATTTCAATTTGGTAAGCCATTTGTCCAATTAATTTGGAACATGTATTTATAATAATTTTATATTTTTATTATTTAAAAAATAATAATATAAAATTATTTTTTGAAATAAATTTCAAGTATTTTGGAAAAAAATTAGTTCTTTTTATTTTGTTATATTTTTAGAAAATCTCTTGAATTTTAGGTTTTTTTTTTTTTTGCTTTCTTGTGCATAATGAACCTAGACAAATGGTTGTCTAATTTCATTATATTGTTGTTATAAATTTTATTTTCTTTCACGTGCACCTTGGTCCCTGACCCCATGTCATGTTTTATCGATACATTGACACCATGGATCTAAGATGCAAATGCAATTTGCAAATGGGATAAGTAACACATTAATGCGATCAAAGAAGTCTGAGCCAATTACAAAGTCATAATCATCTAAAGGTATTACTTGATAGAGTCCTTGCCTTGGAAGTCTCCCAATTGCATGCCCATGCCTTGTGCTACTCTAAGTGTTAGGACTTGCTTACTTGAGTCTGAGCTTCTTTACATCCTGCTCGGATACAAATAGGTTGGATACCCTAATGTCCACGAAGGTCTTGGTAGATTTTCCCATAACAATCACATTAGCAAACTTTAGCCCCTTTTTTTCCTTACAAATGCCCTTGGCTTGAATAGAGCTAAGCACGATGAAATCGAGATTTAGTGGTTCCTTGGCTGGTTCCTTCGATTCCTAGACAATAGTTGATGGCTTGGCCCTAGAAGAGTAGTGCACTCGATGGGGGCCATCACACAAGTAGCATGTGATTGGATCATGGTTCGTCTTCTTCTCGCCTCCTTGGTGGCCATCCATTTACTCGATGAGGACTTTCCTTGGCCACCTTTATAGGTTTTTCAATCTTTATCTCAATCTCCTCCACCTTTTGCCTTATGCTTGGCCGCAGAGGACTCAGTCCTATCACCTTGGTTGTGTTTATTGAACTAGACAAGTCTCTTAACAACCACATTGGCTCGGGTGAGATCAATCGCACTCCCGCTTAAAAGCTTCAACTTAGCCCATACCCTTTTATGTAGAAAAAGGCTTCATTATCACCAAGGTCCAACACTTGTGGCATTAACTCTAAGAATTCTTAAACATACTCTCAGATCTTGCTTCATTAGGTTAGCCTCCTAAGCTTGCCCAAACCTCGTCATTAGCATACTCGAGGTAGAATTGTTGCTTGAACTCCCTTTTAAACTTGTCCTAACTTTGGATTGCGGCACGCCCTTGTTAGGTGTTATCACACCTGTGGTGCCACCATAGTAAAGCAATACTAGTAAGATGCATTAAGGTCGTACTCACCTTGATGGTGTTGTCGTTGATGCTTGTTTCTTGAAAATATCGTTCGATGCCCCACAAGAAGTTGTCAACATCCTTGGTAGCTCTCATGCCCTTGAACTCCTTAAGCTTAGGTACCTCGATGTACTGTTTGGGGATGGTGGCTAACATATTGCCTCCAATGGCAGACCAGTAAGTAGTGAGGTCACATCAAGCTCCTCAATCTCTTTACGTAAGGCCTTGATCACAGCCTCCAAGGTCTTGTTCTTTTAGTTGAGAGTGTTGATGGTCTCAAAGAAAGACTCCTCCAACTCCTCCTTAAGCTCCTCTCGAATGGACTCGAGTGACTCGACATGCCCTTTAGTGTCTTCTGCGCTAGTCACAAGCTACACGACCTTCAACTTTGTTTTGGCCATGTGGGTCTTCACGGTAGCAACCATCTCTTTTGAGTTAGCCCTCGATATTGCCTTTTTCCCCTTGGCAGCAGTTGCCTCCTAAATCTCTATAGTGGATAGACAAGCCTCCATGACACCTTTGACTTCATGACTTGTGATATCCTCGATCGACATGGTTAGCACACTCAAAGTACTAGCTCTAAGAGCAGCTTGTCATGTGCTTGGAACTTAAGCCTTGCTACATATGACCTTAGGCTCAAATAGCTAACTATTGATGCTTAAGAGACCTTGGACATTTTCTAAGTGGAAACGAGTGAAAAAGTAAGCAAAGGATGCTAGCAAGTAGGCAAGAGAATGCTTTAGTACATGAGATAGCTTTATTACAATGCTCAAGTCATGTACAAATGTTGGGTGGATGGCCCCATAATATTAAGGTCTAAAATGATCCTAGGCTCAAATATCACAGTCAAAGGTAAATTACAAGCCTTCTAGACAATTCTCTTGCATTCCAACCTTGCCCAACCTTCTCCAACTGGTTTTGGAACCCTTTGCCCAGTCCAGGCACTACTGTTGTGAAGTTTTGGCTCTAGTACTTGCCTAACACGATCATGTTCCTGATGTGGGCTATGCACATCCCTGATCCACATCTTAAGTAGATTTGGACCTTATAGCGCAGTGAGCTCGATTGTGAAGGAAAATCGGACCGATCATGACCCCAAATGGTGGCAGATCATGTCACATAGCCACTAATTATATATTATTATAGTAATTTATGACCAACAGTATATCTGCTTTCTCAACACTTAGATCAAACATTCTAAAAGCACCATGTTGTCATTCCTTGCTATATTCATGAGGTTTTAATGCAATTTTATTTCCTAATCCAGTCACATGCAACTCTAAACACATTGTAATGCAAATAATAAAAAACTAGTTTTCAAATTATTCTTATTAGATTTTATCATGCCCATGTGGGTGAAAGAAAATTATGATATTAAAATTGGGGTTTTTTACCCAAATATATTTAAAAAAAATTTAAATACCTAAATAGGTTGTCAACTAGATTAATTACCGAAATGGTATGTTTTCTCTAATCGCGCCTATCTGACAGGCGCGAATCAATTTTTTATATTAATTTTTTTAAATAAAATATTAATTTTTTTATTTTTATTAAAAATATTTAAATATATATACAGGTAAAAATACGGTCAACGGGTCAAAATACGGGTAAAAAACGGGTCGAGCCTATTAGATAGGTACGACTAATCGAGCCTGTTAGATAGGTATGACTAATCGTGCCTAACAGGTAGACGCGAATGGTGCTGTTGCTGCCCCCCTCCCCCACTCCATCTGCTAGCAGCTATTGTTGCTGCTACTGTCCCTTCAATGGGAAAAAGTTGCAAATGGGGGACCTTATGAGAATGGTCCCCCAAACCCCATCCAGAAGAGAGAAAGAAAAGAGAGAAAGGAGAAGAAAAGAAGAAGAAGAAGAAAAAAAGGTAATGTATTATTTTAGTAAATAATTTTGTTTATAATTTAAAGAGTTTAAAGAGTTTATAATTTTGTATGAAAGTATTTTTTTTTGCTTTTTATAATTACTTTAAAATTAATTTGTTAGTAATTTAGGATTATGTTATAAATTTTGTGTTTGTAATTAATTTATTAGTAATTTAGGATTAAGTTATAAATTGTTGTGTTTAGTTTTAGTATTTGGTGAGTTTAACATATAAGTTTATAAAAAATTAAAATCATTTCATTTTGAAAATGAATTTGGACAAATGATGTTTAAGCTCATTTAATTTTTTTAAGTTCTTTATTAAGTATTGGTATGTTAATAGTTGTTGTTAACTCATTTAATTTTTTATATCAACTTGGATATCAATTTGTCCAAGTTTAATCATAACACCCACAAATATCAATGTTCAAAGCTAAATGCATGTACATGAATTTATTTTATACATGAATATATTGTTGGCAAAAGTAATTTAAGGGAGAAAATTTGTTATCAACCTTGATGATTGTGTAAACATTTTTTCAATCTATATTAGTTATGTGTTTTGTATTTTTAGTAATGTGTTTTTTTAAAAATAATTTTATAGTTATTTTGTTAATAATTTATGATTAGGTTATACAAATTGCTAGTGTTTAGTTTAGTGTTTTGTGATTTTTTAATGTAATTTTTATATAATGTAATTTTATTTGATTTTTATTTATTTAAAATTTTTATTGATTTATTAAAATGTTGATTAAATTTGTTGTTATATAATTTTATAGGTTGTTTGAAATAAACTACTGGGTATGTATCTATTTCTATTTTTTTAAATTGTATGTTTTTATGCTTAGGTAGTTTATATTAATTTTAATTATATTATTATTGTAATCTAACATAAATTTTTATTGTAGGTAAATTATGGGAAATTATTAGATATTTACCGTGTTTTGTTTCTGAAATTTGAAATAATTTATTTTATTTTTTGAAACAAATTAAATAAATTCATTTTTTTAATTGCGATTTGCAGCAAATGAGTTCTTTGATTAATAATAATAATCACATATCAAGTACTATTAATGAGATGGTAATAAAATTTTTATTTGATACTCATGTTATTTGCTGAATTAAATTATATTGTATTAACTATTTTGCTAATTTAATAATGTCAGGGTCCGTACCGCGTATTGAGGGGTCGTGTTAATAGTGTAGGGTTTCTGCCAGATGAACGCCTAATACCATACTTAGAGTTAGCCGGGTTCAGATCAACGGCATTGATCCGGACTTTTGATCTGTGATACGACTTGATTTCCGCTTTAGTCGAGCGATGGCGTCCGGAGATCCACACATTTCATTTGCCGTGCAGGGAGTGTACCGTCACTCTAGAGGATGTTGCACTACAACTCGAGCTTCCCATCGACGAGAATGCAGTCACAAGCGTAAGTTCAATCTCTAGGCCGGCTACCCTTTGCTATGAATTACTTGGATGCTCGCCAAGTGAGGAGAAATTTACCAGTTTGAGATTTTCATGGCTAAAGGCCAATTTTGAGCATTTGCCGAGTACTGCTAATGAATGGAAGGTGATGCAGGCCGTTTGAGCTTACATTATGCACTTTATAGGGGGTGTACTCATGCCGGATGCAAACGGTAGTACGCTCCACTTGATATACTTACCCCTATTATCCAATTTGCATAACACCTGTTCATACAGTTGGGGGTCCGCAATTTTAGCCATGCTGTATCGTGAACTTTGTCGGACGACAGATCTTTCTGCGATAGACATAGGTGAATGCCTCATACTGCTGCAGTCGTGGGCACTTTACCTGATGCCATTCTTGGCATCCATTAGTCACCAATCATATATATTTCCACTCGTTAATATGTGATGAATTTTTACTCGTTATAAGAAATAGTTGACTTTTTTTCAGATTATATAGTTCTAACAAATTGTTTTCGTAGATGGAGTACTAATTCGGGTATCGAGAGGTCATACACAGTTCCGATATACCGTCTGATGATTGAGAATCATGCGAGAGAGGGGGTAAGTTTTTCTAATATAAACTTAATTTTATTATTTTATCTCACTCGACCCGCGTTAATATAACAATGTTATTAACTGTGCAGTTCATTTGTATGTTGTATTCTGTTTTAGAAATTATGGCGGTTATTCCCTCATCTGCCCACATCCACTCAAACCTATGGTGCATTAGAGCACCCGTTATCAACTTTCAGGTAGTGGAGTGGTATCATGGCAATCGAGTACTCTGGCAGTTCGGTTGCATACAGTATATCCCGACATTGCCAGCACGATTGGGGGAGATCCATGGATGAGTAGGAGGGGGAGGTACGGAAATGATTGGGGAGAAGTGCATGAAGAATATATTATGATGTGGAACAACCGATTGGGGAAGGTACCTCAGATGGATCGTGCTTTGGATCTACAGCCCACGTTAGAGTACATACAGTGGTACTGCGAGATAGGGAAACCATTTTTGTTTGGTGGGCTATCGATGGTAGTCCCTCCGCATACGACACAAATTGGGCAACCCCTTCCAGATCCACATTGTAACACCCCTAACCAGAATACATCGTCAAAATGGGGTTTCGAGGCATTACAAAACAAGGCACAACCTCCGAACAATTATATATGTACACATGTCATATATGCATAATTAAAACAAATAGCTGATTAAAGATTAAACATAAATTATTAATCATGAAGCAAATAAAATTCACTTGCATATAATCATATTATCACTTAAACAAACTTTCCTCAAAACCATAAAAATATATGCACCCAAAATTTAAGCATGAATTATGTACTTAAAAAAATACATACATTGCCATTCACCTTATACTCAATTCGGTGACCATTTAGAGACTACAAAAGCTAAATTAAAATTAAAATTTTATTTTATTACACATTTAACTATCATTACACGAATTAACATATACATTGTTTATTAACTTTGAATACATTTTTTAAAGACAATTACATATCATTTATAAGACCAAAATGTACATATTTTATTATTATTAGCTTTGCATATACATATCAATCAATTGAACCACTATCATTAATCCATATAAAACATATCATCTTACCCTTATTAAGCCACATCAATAGTACTCACAAGTACAAATCAAATATTTATCAAATACATCATAAGCTTATATAACATGTTTATAACTTGATTAGTACATAACAACCTGAACCAACATATGCACAAGTTATAAACCGACAGCCCATTATTCACCATTCATTGACCAAACATATTAACAACTTTGGTAACAATTCATAAGACGTCATATACACATGTTCTTCCATATCTTATAACCGAACCTAACTATCATTTCATCTACAATATACTTAGCATATTTACTTATTTATTCAACTCACATTTCAAGACCTTAACACCCAGTATAAACCTAACATATACATCACATACAAATGAAATGCATTTGACTTTTGATGCAACTCAATCCATGACAAATTTTCAAACAAATCATTAGCAAAACATACCAAACGAATCACATATATATATACCATGAAACATACCTTAAAAACAGTTTAAATCACAATCAAATACACATAAATTTTAACCATCATATTAAACTTATCTATTAATCATATTGTTTGATCAAAGCATGAAACCATGCATATCAAAATAAACAAGCCATTTTCGCATGGCTTATAATATATATACATCATTCAAAATATATTCAAAAAGGTGGTATCGTCTATACATGCCATCAGTTTAAGTTTAAATTTTATAGATACCGATAACGGACGATAGTGTGATTGACTTCGCTGACGATCCCCAAGCCCGCAACTAGATCCAAATCTATAAAACCGAGGCAAACGGTAAGCTATCAAAGCTTAGTAAGTCATAAGCAAATAAACAATTTAATTTCATTAATAATTCAATATCACATAACCGAATTCTTCAATTCATATTCATATATAAAAGCATATAAAACATAATTATGATTTCACATACACTTACCCTTTGGCTGAATATAACCTTTTCACATACACACATACTTACATTGCATCATATAATTTTGTATCACAATTGAACCAACTTACCTTGATGTCATATGTTATTTAACTATTACATACTTGTACTATCATGTGCTTAAATGTCACATTTATCATTCATTGGATCCGCACAATTTGTGCTAAATAATTTATCGAGGCCATAATGAAGTTGAACAATTAATGCTCTCTCTCATTTAACCAAATTGATCTCGGTATCGCACATTTAGTGCCTGTTATTCACATCGTCATTTTAGTTTCGCACACTTAGTGCCCGTTATTCAACATCATCATTTTAATTTCGCACACTTAGTGACATCCATATAGCCGTAGCTATTCCATACTCACACACTCAGTGCTAAATATTGATAAATCACATCCACGTTTATTTCTGCTTCCCGAGCTTAAACACATTCAGCTACACATATATATATTTGCATATTTTCATTTCAGCATATATATAACTAATATTTATTTAGAAATTATAACATCTATTTTCTTATAAACTTACCTCGGATAGCATAAACCGGAATGGAACGATTAATCGACGACTTTAATTTTCCACCGATCCAAGTCTAATTTCTTTAATTCTTGATCTAAACATATTCAAATTGAACTCATTCAAACATAATTTCATTGAATTTAGTCCAAAAACACATAAATGAGAAAATTACCATTTTACCCCTAACATTTTACACTTTTCACAATTTAGTCCCTATTGCATAAAACACAAAATATGTAAAATTTCAATGTCCCATGCTTAGGTTGAATTTAACCCAGGATTATACAAGTCCATATATTTCATTTATTTCATATTTTAGTCCTTTAATTTATTATTTTTATAATTTAGTCCAAATTACTCAAATTCATCAAAATTCAAAAATAAAACACTATAATCTATCACATATCTTTTATTTTCTACCATCAAAAAACAAAAATCACAAGCTATCATCAATGGAAAAACACAAAATCATCATCAAATTCAAAAATTAAAGCATGGGCTTTGTAGTACTCGAAGTAATGATCACAAAAACGTAGAAATTATAAAAAAAATGGAGCTCAAAACATACCTAAATCAAGCTCCCAAGTGTACCGAGCCTTAAAGCTTTCCAATGTTTTCTTTTTCTTTGAGTTTCGGCAATTACAAGGTGAATATGCATGTGTTTTTACTTTATGTTTTATTTAATTAACCATTTATTAATCATTTACCAATTTAACCTTTATAATTTAATTTAAAAACCATATAATACATGCCCACTACAGTCCACTCACCTTAAGAGTGGCCTAATTTCATTTTAAGGACTCTACATTATAAGAACAATAGCAATTTAACACTTACACATTAATTAGCCACTTTTACATTTTATGCGATTAAGTCCTTTTAATTTAAATCAAGCATCCAAACGATAAAATTTTAAAACGAAAATTTAGCACACACAAATTCACACAGTATAAACACCAAAAGTAATTTTAAAATATTTTTTTGACTCAGATTCGTGGTCCCAAAACCATTGTCCGACTAGGGTCTAAACTGGGCTATTACACGCATCATGCACCAGAGCCAGAGTCGGAGCCGGAGGCAGAGACGGAACTACATTCTAGGGTTAGTTCTTATCATCTATATTTGGGGGGGCGATGACTATTTCCCGGGCTCGTATCCACCGTCGTACTCCACTCCTCCTTCCAGCCCGTATCCATCGTCGTACTCCACTCCTCCCGGCTCAAGTTCATCGATGGCATTTGAGACATATGATTTTTTATCTATGTTTCGCACACCCCTACATATGGATGATGAGAACGTTGATCACCGTAATCACCCGCAACGTGAACGTCGAGCTCCACAAAAATATACCCCTAGAACCACACCATCAAACCATCAATTTTAGGGGGTTTTTAATATAAATAACTTCATATTTATGTAATGAATTTTTTTGGCATTTTATTTATCAATTTTTTTTGTTTTTTTGCAATTTAATTATCAACTTTGTATTTATATAATGACTTTTTTTCCATCTTATTTATCAATTTTATGGTTTTTTTTATTTTGCAATTTCAATAAATAAACTTTATACTAACTATGTAAGTCAAATTAGATTAACTGCAACAAATTGTAGACAAATTTATGATTCAATCCTCTCAACATGTAATGAACTACATCTCAATTTCTACCTGGTTGAAACGATTGTCCAACATGGTAGTTTCGGAGAGGGCATTTACTCCGATTATGATCGGTTAATCTGCATACGCCACATAGCTTCTCGTCGGATTTCTCCCTAATGTCCATTTCGTTATGAATTCTGGATGATTGTAGACGACCTTCCGGGTTCCTACGTAACCCTTTGTTTGGGACAAGCTCGAAGGTCGTCGAAGGTACCTCCCAAGTAGATAGGTCAAGAAGCACGGGGAACTCGTTCTCCTATACACACAACATGCTTTCGACGGTGTAACTTCATCGATAAATTGTTCTACATTGAGTAAGACTTTAGCACAAGCTGCCACGACATGTGCACATGGATAATGAAGTGTTTGAGACCTCTTGTAGTCGCACTGTTTGTTTCGGAGATCAACTCCATAGGACCTAGGTGGTATACCGGGTCGACGACTGAAAGTCTTTATTACTCAAAACGTTTCATTACGTCGTGAATATGCTTCTACTGTCATCGACCTCGCCATCCAACGGTTTGCAACCATTACATCCCTAACATCTTTGACAAACACGTGTCCCGCCTCCATCTGGTTGACTTGTTGCTGACTCATTCTTGGCATCAAGGTAGCCAACCTGTAGAACGTAGTCGAGAAGACAAATGAAATTGGAAGATGTCGTGTTTTTAACAATACAATGTTGATCCCCTCCACCAAGTTTGTGGTCATTTGACTATAACGAAAGCCCTTGTCAAAACTTTGAGCCCATCGCCACGGCTCCATGGTACCCAACCACTGTCGAAAAGATGTGTTCGTTTGACCCTCTATGTCACTCTCAAGTCGGGCCATTCTTTGGCGAAAAATGTATGGCTCTAGCTCGTGCGCTGCATATGTATTAAGAAAATATAAGTTACAGTATTGCTCTAAAACATTAAAACATATATTGAAAAGATAAGGTAATTCTTTACCCATTCTCACAACTTGTCTCTTCCAGTCTGCATTCTTATAATCTCACTGGAAGTTAGCCGTGATGTGCTGGATGAAATAAACGGATCTCTATGGTACACCGGAACGCCTAATGGCTGCAATTAATCATTTCCCTCTATCGGAAATGATGCAAATATTATCGTTGCTAATAACATACCTCCGCAGGTTGGTAAGGAAGAATTCCTACGATTCCATGTTCTTCTTATCAACGATGGAAAATGCTATCGGGAGCACGTTCCTGTTGCCGTCTTGAGCAACTGCAAGAAGTAGGATTTATGTGTATTTTCTATATAGCCAAGTTCCATCTACTTGCACAAATGGTTTGCAGTGGGGAAATGCGCGCACACATGGATCAAACGTCTAGAACATTCGATGGAAAATTCTTTTTCTCAATTGTAGTTGGTCATCCGACCCATAATAAAGTCATGTCTGCAAGTCAATGATAGTCTCCGGCACGTGTTCCCTCATAACGGCTATCTATCCCTGTAACTCATTGTACGATGCATTGAAATCTCCGTACAATTACTCCATTTCCATCTGTTTAGCTATCCATGCCTTCTGATATAATACTCGATACTGGAATCGTGCCTGCATTTCGGCAATCAGTACCGAAACTTTAATGGTCGGCATATCTTTCACCATTGGCATGATGACGTACAGATAGTTTTGGAGTCAAGTTTTCGATGATCTTCTGTCATACGTGTCGAAGTGCATGTGTGAGGCCCAACAAATTTTCGTATCTCCCACATTTGTGACTTCTGGATAAATGCAGCTTGTATCTGCCAATTGTAGCCTTCTTCCGACTTCCAACACTCTCCAATATATAATGTTGGTTTAGACACAACGACTTTGTAGTCTACTGATATATTCATGTTATACCGCTTAATGGCAAATACGCATTGTTCCTTACTTTCGAATCTCTGGCTCACGAACAACTCCTCAGGATCAGAATATAAGACCATCTAGTGAGCAGGTAGTATTTTAGGGTACTCCGAAAACTCAGCTGCCCACATAACATCGGGGTTTATCTAAGACATGTGTGCCTCAGGATTATTGTGTATCACAATACGACGAATCTGGTTTCCAACTGAAGACGCGTTAATATATCCATTCTCATTCACACCTTCGTCGTCAATATCATCCGGGACCTCGTCCACATCGGGATCACTCTCACTATCGACTTCGTGATCAGCAGGATCACTACTATAGTATACATCATCACCAACAACATCAGTCTCGGGTGCAGCATTAAGATCAATATCGATCCCGTGTATAGTTGATTGACTATCAACATACGATATCGGAACCACCATACACGGCTCTTGAACTCCATCTTCTTCACCTAATGGAGTGGGATCTTCAGTTGCTTCCACACCAACTAACTCGGCACATAACTGAATCGGTGCATTTTGGTTGCTCCGAGTCTCACAATAAAGAGCGACCATTGTCTCCACGTCTTCATCGTCTACAAGTTCCATTTCGGTAATTTTTATTGGATCCATCGAAACTGGAAACTTGTAGAAAAGTTTTGATATCCTTCTCCCACAACGTCTATAAATTTTTTCACTAATTTTTTCCTTCATATCATCAAATGAGATATTTCTATTAAATCTTGTTGCTACTTGTTTGCGACATTCAAATATACATCCCACGGCTGTTGTCAAAATTTCTCTGTCGAAATAAACGCATATAAAAACCTGATTCTCCATCTTCAATACTAGATCTGTTAAAAAATTTCAAAATTCTTAAAACAGTTTCGAAATGTAAAAAAATTACATAAAATTTTTAATGCAAAATTTTTTATTCAGAAGCTAACAAAATTAATAACCTAACAAAATAACTTTCAAATAATAAAATTACTAACAAGACTCTACATTCTATTTAAAAAGAAATAAACCAAAATATCTTATCCTTCTTCTTGTTTTCCTTTCTTTTTTTTCTTCTCCCTATCTTTTTATTTCCGTTCTGTTAAATTTTGTGTCTGTTCCTCTGCTAAATTTTATGTCTGTGCTCATTTGATTTCCAGGGGTATATATAGGGGAAAAAATAAGCAACAGTGGGCCCCACCATTTGCGCCTCTAAGTTAGGTACAACTAGTCGCGCCTGTCAGATAGGCTCAACTAGTCGCGTCTGTCAGATAGGCTCAACTAGTCGTGCCTATCAAATAGCCGCAACCTATATTTCGTATCTATACCCGGGTTATATACTGATCCGGGAAAAAATTAATAATATTTTATTAAACAAAAAAAATTAATATAAAAAATTGATTCGCGCCTGTCAGATAGGCGCGATTAAAGAAAATATACCATTTCGGTAATTAATCTAGCTGACAAACTCTTTAAGTATTTAAAATTTTTTTAAAATATATTTGGGTAAAAAACCCTTAAAATTGCATTTATAAAAAAATGATTAAATTATAGTTGAAATGATAAAATGTTTATAGTTAAACATCGTTTATGCTTGGGTTTCTCCCTTAGACATTGTGTTTTTTGTTGTTTCATTTAAATATTTCATATAAAACTGTAATAATAAAAAAAACTAAAACACCATTCTAGAGGTGCTCATGGGCCGGGCGGCTCGGCCCGAGGGTTTAGGGTTTAGGGTTTAGGGTTTAGGGTTTAGGGTTTAGGGTTTTCCGACGGCCCGTCCGAAATATGAGAGGATTCGGGTAAAAATATAGGCCCGAAATATGGATTTGGGCAAAAAACGAGGCCCATTTAGAAAATGGGCCAGGCCTCGGGCACCACTTTTTTGGCTCGGGCCTGGCCTAGCCCGGCTCGGCCCGGCTCAACCCAGCCCGAATATAATAAATTTTTATTTTTATTTTTTTTTAATTTTAAAATATTTTTAAAATACTTTTTTTATTTTTAAAATAATTTTTTGGTGTTTCTTAAAAAAAGGGCCTAGCTGGGCTGGGCTCGGGCTTAGGAATTTTTTCTCGGGCCGGGCCTGAATAAAATTTTAGGCCCATATTTCGGGCCAAGCCGGGCCCAGGCCTAGGATGCGGGCCAAAAATTTTTTGGGGCCCAGCTCGAACCCGGCCCATGAGCACCTCTACACCATTCTATTAATATTAATGTTTATTAAAAAAGGACATTTGAATAATTTTTAATCGAATTAGTATCAAATTGACGAGTAACACCAATTTAATAAGATATTTTTAAAAAATATAGATTCCACTCAAAAAAAGATTTTGATTTTAACTCATTGTAACTAAGGACAATGGGTTGAATTTTAACATCTTAATGTTCAACTCGTAAATCTAATCAAATTTGTTTTCAATTTTAATCAATATTGCGAGTTTTTTTATTTGACCTCGGCACAAATAATCAAACCTAAAATGAAGCAAGCTCATTGTTATTTATTGAATAATCCTAATTGATTGAGTTTGAATAATTCAATTCTAAAATGTAAAAACCTATCCAACTTTACTCAAAGCTACCGAGTAAAAGTTCCAATTTAAAGTCTTTTACGACTAGTACACAACCATATTGGTAACACCCCCAAGGAAAGTACATGTACCACCAGAGCAATGATCTGTTCGCTACTCTTCAGCGTGCAAGTATTTTATTATTTATTTTACATTGAAATGACAACACCAAGTAGTTGGCTGTTGGCATATCGCTAAATAACACCAAAAGGCAAACCTAGTTAGCTGACATTGACCCACATCACCATTGCTTTAGTTTGCTTTTGAAAGTCTCAAAAACTGGAACGAGAATGAACTCCCAGATGAAAAGTTGCAAATGGGTGCTAGTAGGATACTAAAGCAGGAAATAAAATGCTGTGTTTTAGGGAAAACAAACAGGCCATATGGCACAAAACTATTTAAATAGTGAACTTATGTGATCCATCCAATCACAGAATTTTCTCAGATGCAAAAGATTACTGATGACCATAATCAAGAGATACATTTCACTACAAATCATATCCCAAGACGCTTCCAAACCACATCATGCGTATCCCACAACTTAGCATTGCAATTCAGTGAATCCTGCCACAAACAAAATCAAGTTGGTAAATCTTCAACGTTGAGATAACTGCCATAAACTACTACAATTCTGGAACTGCTTCGTGCATTAACATATTATCCATATCTCACACAGTCAAACAACTCCGAGTAAGGCCAATGCATTCACTATCTTCTAGAAGACAAAGCTGCCCCAGTTGCCCTGCCATTGTACAGGACAGTTAAAGCTTTAACAAGTTGAGGCATACAAACACTTATAAACAACCATCAGCTATCCGCTGAAAGATTAAGCCACATACCTGCCCTGCTGTTTTCCAGCAAAATTAGAATTAGACCTTCCCTGACCAGAGGCCTTGCTTTCAACATTTGTCAGACTTGATATCTCAGAATTTGCTCCATTAGATTTGCTCAATATTTTTACATTTGAGAGATTTCCAGCCACTCCAAAAGAAACACCATTGGGATGTTGATTCTGCATTCCTGACAGCTGTGAATGATCACCAGCTGCAGTTTTGGAGATAACTGCATACCCCTTGAAAGCAGCATTCTCATTCTTCGCATGGTTGGAGTCAGCTGTTGGGAGACCCTTCTTTAGTCGGTTAGGTTGTGCCATTGGAGTAACAGCAACAGAAGGCAAAATCGAGGAGTAAGGAGATGAGGCTGCAGCTGCTGCAGCAACTTTAGCAACAGCAGCAGTGGCTGCTATCATTTCTTGTGCTCCCTCTCGAAGCTGAATATAATCGCCCTCAATCAGAAACAACTGAAATCACAATTTCAAATCTTCAGAAATTATAGTCCAAACGCCTGTAAAAAGAAGAGTAGAAAGTTGCAAGAAACAAACCGCAGGGTGACTGGCTACAAAGTCATCCAGCTTTCCATACTTCTTCTTGTAATCATGCCAGTGTAAAGGTGCAAGCATTTTCCCCAACCTATTTGGTAGCTGCAATTGAAAGATACAAGTCAAACCCCATTCTTGCAGGACCTGGTATCTTAGTAAGTTGACCAATGAAAATTTATTAGCAGACCAACCGTGGAACTGATCCGAATTTTTCCACCAGTTGGAATCGTGCGAACAATGCAAGCCAACAAAGACCTCTCATCAAGCAGAGCTGTCTCTGAAGTCTTAGCTGATATCAGGTTATTAGTCTGGCCAGTTGAGACCAGCTTTTCGGGAAAAATATCACCAGTTCCATTTTTCATTGTCGTTTCACAGAAATTAACAGAATGCACTGAAGTATCATGAGATGGACTAGCAGCAGCAGCTGCAGTACTTGTTTCCTCTGCTGTTGGGATTTGATCCTCTTGCACATGATTATTCATATTCAGAATATTTTGTTCCTGTCCAATTCAAATTTAAGGAGATGTTAGAACTGAAAGATTCTGAACTGCTTGAAGACTAGCCAAACTGACAAACCTTGGGTTCAGAGCTCAATCTTAAAGCATCATGAAATTGTGAAGAGACCTGCGGCATGGTTGGCTCAGGTTGGGAGTCCACAAGGTAACTTGCATTAATTGACTCATCAACCTAGTCTCAATAAGTTCCAGTAACAGATAAAAACAACACACAGTGAGTAGAATGATCTAGATTTTTTTAGTACCTGAGCTTTCCCAGAAGATGATGATATCACAGAATTGGGCTCTGCCCCTTGGTTTATATGATCCAGATAGTCTGAACGAATGGCTTGTCCATTGACAGACAAGTCATATTCATACTTTACATCTGAGCCCCCAAGCTTTTGATCAGTTTGGGGTGGTGGAATATGATTCTGTGCAGACAGCTGTAAACCCTCTGGGGAAGTCTGAGAAACATGAAGAAAAACCATTACATACAACAAAGAAAACCTTGGGAAAATTGAAAATGCACAGGTTTGACCATACCAGCTGGTTCTGCCACTGTTGGATGGATGCTGTATCTGGCATTGAGTAGTGCCCAACATGAGATGTCACAGAATGGGGAGCTCCCTGTTGATGCATGATAAATGGATGCAGAGCAGACACCTGCCCAGGTGGGAGGTATGTAGGCAACCCAAGTGGAGCAATTGGAACACTTGGAACATGGTCATTCTGATTCTAAGAGTAAACAAAGTCATTTAAAGGGAACAAAGCTGAAGTAATAAAACAAGTTATAAACAAGATAGAAAGGATCAGAATTTGACCATTATTAAATAAAAGCCCAAGTTCTACAACTAAACAACTTCTAATATAAGTTTACAAGCACCATCAGAAACCAGACATTAGATAAAATGTAGAAAGAGGGAGGGAGGGTTGGAGTGATCAACCCAAGTGGAGCAATTGGAACGCTTGGAACATGGTCATTCTGATTCTAAGAGTAAACAAAGTCATTTAAAGGGAACAAAGCTGAAGTAATAAAACAAGTTATAAACAAGATAGAAAGGATCAGAATTTGACCATTATTAAATAAAAGCCCAAGTTCTACAACCAAACAAATTCTAATATAAGTTTACAAGCACCATCAGAAACCAGACATTAGATAAAATGTCAAAAGAGGGAGGGAGGGTTGGAGTGATCAACAAAAACCAAGAGAGTTGTATCATATTTTGGCAATGAAATAAATTACTATATGAAAAAAGGCATGCACCTATAACATAGATGGCTATAAATATAATATTTATGACACAATCTAAGCAAAAGATCAGAAAAGCCAGCAATTTTACCGGATTTGATGCATTTCCAGGTGAAACAAAAGTTTGCACATTGTCTGAAGGCCCATTAGAAATAATCCCAGTATTAGCATTTGTTGCGCCACTTCCATTAGAATCCACCTGTTTTCCATTAGTTTGACCAAATTGAGAAAGATCTTTTGATTTTGTTTGGGACATATGTGATCCATCAGTATAAGAACCATTCCTCTCTCTCACATCAGCCAGCTCAAGTTGAAGTTGATGTATTGTATGCAAATGAAGTCTCTCCATCTCTGCAAACTAACATTAACAACCAGGAATAAGATCAATGTAATTGCAAAAAATGACATCCAATCTATTAAGTGAGAAGTGTAAACAAGAAACTAAAGGCTTGTCTACCTGTCTCTGACATCCATGCCAGAGCTGGTTATATTGCTCTGTACGTTCTCTCAACTCAGCCTGTAAGGAGTGGTTTGTACTTGACTGCAACGCATCCATCTCCTGGACACGTGAAATCCAAGTTTGGGCATCTCTCAACTGTTCATCCTTATAAAGAATAGCTTCTTGAGCAGCCCTATACTGAAGAATAAGACTACTATTAGAACATGTAGCTTGCTGTCTTCTATCAATCGGCAGTATAGTAAATTGAAACTGTTACTTGGCTTAAATTTCCAACACAAACAATTCTGTTATTATAAATTTAGTTCATCTGAAAGTAAGTAAGGCCATTTTCAAAAACCTACAGATGCACACCACGAATAGTTTAACAGAATATTCAACCTTAATCTCAGGAATTAAAAATAGAAAAAGGTTAAAATCAAGTAAAAGTAGTGACCTGTTCCTGCAAGTCAATAAGCTGCCTCTCTTTATCTTGAACATGCTCTTGAAGATCATGTATCTGTTTTATGTGTTGAGCTCTCTCAGCTTCTGAATGATCACGTTCTCTTCTGCCAAAAGACAGAATAGGAAACCCATAAAAGTTTCAGAAGGTTTAAACACAGCTGCAAGGCTAATGTATTAAAAGCAGTAACCAACAGAAGAAGCAGAAAACTATTTGAGAATGCCATTCAGATGCTAAGCGAATATATTAACTCAACCCTTAGATAGGTTTAGAAAAATTTCAGGGAAAAATAAACAAAGCATTCATATCAGTGGTAATCCTTAGAGGTTTATGTTTACAACAAATAAAAAGGCCTTAACCCTAAAACATGGACCTGAAAGTAGCCAGTTCCTTGTTTTGCTCTCTGAGAAGATCTTCCTTTGCCCAGACCTGCCAAGATAACCAAGTAGGGCTAATTTATACATGACTTTCTAAATATCATACTTTATTTTAAAAGAAAAATAAAGCTTATCCAAAAGCAGGATAAACATATTGATGGACCTCTTCTTTATCAACTTTGATGGCATGCAACTCTCTGTCTTTCTCCTCCATTTTCCTTTCGAATTCATGTATGGTCTGTTCTCTTTCATCGAGTTGCTCCTAATCAAGCATAAAGCCAAAATACAGATTGAAGGTCACAGGACAGCAATATTGTAGAACCTACTTGTAGCATTATTGGAATAATTTCAAGTGCCAATGGATCTGATTGGTTTTTTATAGACCACTCAAACTGTCAAACATAAGACATTCAATATGCAATTTCAAAATAATTAACATTATGCCCAGGATACAACTCCGGAAGAAAAAAGGAATATGTCTTTACTCATTGACTTCAACAGTCGAAACATGATGACATTATTTCTTAAAGTTTATAATCTGAAATTCTGTTTTCATGTCTTGTTCATAAATCAAGATCAAATTTGAATTCATAGAAGCAACTAAAACTTCTTTTTCTCTGAAAGTTGAATTGCAGAACAATCATACTATGAATCATATTCTAAATTCAAACCTCAAGCTTGGCAACAGCATTGACGTGGGCTGTTATTTTTGAATCACAGCTGCTCTGAATTTCCAGGACCCTTGATCTTGCAATTGCCTGTGCTCGGAGTTCAACCTCCATCTGCAATAGCTCCTCTCTTTGTCTAGTAATATTGTGGATCCTCTGTTGTAATACATCATCATCTAAACTTTCATCAGCCGTGATTGAGCAGAAGTCAACATCAGCAGGCTCTCTTCCATGCTGCACCTTGATAGACATTCAACAATGTTCACTACTCACCATTCTCATAATAGAATTTAATTTTAAGATTAAAATACCTTACCTCATATATGGTTCTCTCGTCTGATTGTCCCAACTTTGATCTGTCCATTTCCTGCATGTCACAATAAAAGAAAACATACAATGAACATCAATGGTCTATCGAACATAGCAATAATAATCTTTCGCCACTTAACCAAATAACTTGATGCTCAATTCTGCCCTTCAGAGCTGGGCATTTCCTCACAGCAGTAAACACAAAACACTTGACTCTTGGGATCATATACACACTTAGACAATTTGAATTAAACCCAATTAACATTCCTAATTATTTCAACCAACAATGGGACAAGCTTTTCATCAATGTAACCCCCTTTTTTTAATTAATGAGCCAAATTCTATTACTAATAAACTCACGAAGTGCAAAATAATAGCGTTACTTAATAATGAAAACTCGAAGTGTACACAATCAAGAGAGCAAGAAAAGAATGAGAATAGAAAAAGATAAACCCTAATTTTTTTGGTTAACACATGTGAAGAATCCCAAACACTAGTAGTTAAAACCAAATCGAACCCGGTAACTGTTTTTTACTTGTTCATAGGAGCCAAACAAGAGGAATTTTCGTTCTGAATCCAACATTCTCTCAGAACTCAAATAATACCAAAAAGCGAAGATATTCATCAAAAATGAAACTACCACTTCATCCCCATGGTTACGAACCAGGTGATGGTCCGAAACGGCACGCCACTCCTTACGCGACGATGACGACATTGGGAGCGCACCGCCCCGTGCGGCGGCAACAGCGGCCGCTGCCTCCATTGAATCAGAATGCCCGACACTACACCAACTCTCTCACTTTCTCTATCTGCAAAAAGCAGACCCAAAAAGAAAAAAGGAAAAGAAAAAAAAAACCTAGGGTTTTTCAATTTTCAATTAAATAAATAAACCAAACCCTAGAACTGAATAAAATTAAAAGAAAAGATCGCAAATGATAAAAGAGAAAGAGATGGAGAACAATGGGGGAAGTTGGGTTTTAATTTAAAGATTGGAATTTGGAGGGTTTTTGGAGAAAATTTTTAGTTTAGTTCGATAAATAATAGTGAGATTTTAACGCAATGGAGAGCGAGAGAGATGATTGGGCGTGTGAAATTTCGACCCAGGTAAGGCTCCCGCCATTTATAGCGCAACTTCGTCCACAATAGGATCCCATCACGCTTTCTGGTCGCGCGTGTCCTGCACTTTTCTGGTCTGCCAGTACTAGTAGTAGTCAATATTTTTGTCACATTACTTCATGCACCATGAATTTTGCTAATATTGTTTTTACACCGCATTTTATAAGATTATCTAATTTACATTGCAAGAGTTTATCTGCGTGTATTAATTAAAATATTATTTTATAAAATAATGAAAGTTATTTATAATTTTGTAAAGAAATATTGTATTACAATTTTTAAATTAATTTTAATATGGAAAATAATATTTTGTAGA
This sequence comes from Gossypium raimondii, assembly GCF_025698545.1. NCBI lineage: Eukaryota > Viridiplantae > Streptophyta > Magnoliopsida > Malvales > Malvaceae > Gossypium > Gossypium raimondii. Next base: position 32,453,275 of record NC_068572.1, on the reverse strand, counting down.
ATAGTAACAAAAGGTGTATAGAGTTGTAAAAAAAGAATTACCATTTTTAGAAACAAAATGACATTGTATTAAGGTTTTTCTTAAATTAGATTCTAATGTTACATACATTGCATGTAATTTAATGCGTTTAATTTTAATTAGTTTTAAATAACTCATTTTAATTAATGTTATTTATCATTGGTAATGATAATTTCTCTTAATTTTTAAATAATATACAAATTTGAAACTATATGAGAAAGTAAGCTATAATGTTAATTTGAAAAAAAAAATAAAGGGTAAATTACATCAACAGTCACTCAACTTTGAGGTAGCTAACAAAACAATCACCTAGGTTTCATTTCAATCACTCAACTTTTAAAAAATACCAAAACAGTCACTAACGTTATAAAAAAGTGACAAAACAGTCCGCTGATGTGGTAAGCTAACTAGCTGATGTGGCCAATTAACTTGCCACGTTGGATGTCCACAATGGAAACCCACCCAATTTAAGAAGAAATTGAAAAACAACCCTAAAAAACCCCTTAATAACAGAGAATAAGAAGATACTGTAAAAAAAACTCTTCTTTGTTTTTTGTTGGTTCTGTTAAAGATCAAACCTTGCTTCAAATATTTAACTTTCCAACAACATGCGTATTAAGAGAACAAGTTTCGTTAAAGAATGAATGCAAGGTATTAGCTTGAATGCCTGAAAGAACTAGTACCAGTGTGTCAACATATCTTTGCGAAACTGGAACTAGGGAAAATGGTGATTATGCTAGAAATGATTTGGACATTAGTCATTTGATTAGCATTCTAAAGCTTTACGATGGTGAAGGATGTTTAGAATTTGGAAGGACTTACCATGGTTTGATTGCAAAGACTGGACTTGATGGGGATGAGTTTGTAAATACCAAACTTATTGATATGTATGCTAAATGTGGAGACATAAATAGTGCAGTTATGGTATTTAATCAGATGCCTCGTCTAGATGTTGCTTTATGTAATTGTTTGATTTCTGGTTATGCTAATTGTAGATTATTTCAAGAAGCTTTTAGATTGTTCATGAATTATGAAAGTTGGGGTAACAAGCTTAATTCTTATACATACTCATTTATGCTAGCAATTTGTGGAATCCTTTCGGCTATCGAAGAAGGAAAACAACTTCATGCTCAAGTTGTGAAGATGTATTTATCAGAAAAAATTGTGAGTAATGCACTTTTGACAATGTATTGCAAGTGTGAGGTGCTAGCGGATGCTAAATCACTGTTTGAATGGCTTCCACTAAGGAATATTGTTTACTCACAGAATATTCTTCTTCTTCTTCTTCTTTTTCTCTGTTATTAAGGGGTTTTTTAGGTTTTTTTCAATTTCTTCTTAAATTTGATGGGTTTCCACTGTGGACATCCAACGTGGCAAGTTAACTGGCCACATCAGCTAGTTAACTTGCCATATCAACGATCTCATTAAGAAACTAACAGAAATTGTTAATCAATGACTGTTTTGTCACTTTTTATAACATTAGTGACTGTTTTGTTATTTTTTAAAAGTTGAGTGACTGAAATGAAACCTAGGTGATTGTTTTGTTAGCTACCCCAAAGTTGAGTGACTGTTGGTGTAATTTACCCAAAAATAAATATGATAGAATAGATCAAATTTTGATCAACAAAGTAAGCAAGGAAACATATCGATTTCTCAAAATGAGCAAGGGGAGTATTTCATCTCCTATTTGTGAGTGATCAACAAAGCAAAAAGAGAAGGCCAACTTCAAGGCCTCAAAGTAAGCAAGGGGAGTATATTGATTTCTCATCTCCTATTCGCAAATGATAATTTCTAATTTTTCAAAATGAATAAAGAGTCATGTCATGCAATAAAAGGAATTGTGGAGAAATATTATAACCTATCAGGTTTGAGAATTAGTTATGACAAATCAAAGCTCAAAATCAACAAGAACTATCACCTGAAGTTCAAAAGAATATTCAAAGGCTTATTACAAGTAAAGGCATGGGAAAACATGGGAAATACTTGGGAATGGGGATATTGGGCTCATGAATAAAAAATGTAAAATCTTTCAACTAGAAATTGATAAAATGGAGTCCAAATTATCGTTGTGGAAATCAAAATTATAGGGTCAGAAAGGTAAGTTAACCTTGATCAAATCAGTGATCTTGAGTGTTCCTATCTATCAATTTTCAAGTTTCAAAGCCCCAAATAATACTTATGATGGAATGGATCAATTTATGAGGAAATTTTAAGTTATTGTTAAACTAGCTTTATTTGATAAATTGTTTTGATATAATAAAAAAATGTTTTTGAATAAAAATTTGTTTTTGAATAAAGAATTTTAAAGTTCAAAGCATAAAAATTATTTTAAGACTTCCAAACATTTTAGAAAATGTTTTGAACACTTAGAATATTTTGGACAAAGTTAAAAATGATTTTAAACTCTTGAACTTGACTAAAAAATTTTAAATCAATTGAAAAGCTCGCTCCTACCAAAAGTATTGATATTTTCCGGAAAGTACCAATACCTATATGATTTTTATCGATACCTTATTTTTATCGATACCAAAATTGCTCATTGACTTGAATCAAAATTAAACAAAAGTAATAAGTATTAATACTTTTCAAAAATATATCGATACCTATTGAATTTTATTGATACCATCTTTTATATGGATATCACTTTTGCATTATGTTTTCTATGATTTTTCAAACAATGACAAAAAGTATCGATACCCATTAAAATATATTGATACATTTTATCAAGTATCGATAAATCATCTTTGGTATCGTTGTAAACTAACTTTAACAGTCACTGAATCATGCATTAAATGCTATTAGTATCGATTCTCGTAGAAAAAGTATTGATACCATTTGTTGCAGGTGAATTAAATGCATTGGTATTTTCATCCCAATGACTCTATTAACTTCCACAACAACCCCAACGGTTGAAACTGAATTAGAGGGTATAAATACCATCTTCCAAAGGTCCTACAACAACAAGAAATCATATTCAAGCAAAAAGATCAATCAAACAACATTTGTGCCAAATATTTCCATACTTTTCTTTCATACATTTGTGAGCTTCATTGTTATTTTATTAGCTCAAGTGTTTTTCTTTGTAATTCAGCTATATTTTCTAACACTTTAATCTTGTAAAGACTTTTTCTTTGTTTGTTTCTTTGTATCTCTTTGAGAGGGTTTATGCCTTAAGGTTTAGGTAGAAACCTTAAGGTAGTTTGTAAGGTTAAACCTTATCCTCAAAGGCTATCAAATTAGTAAATTTGGGAAAATTCTTAGTTGCAAAAAGCTAAGGTAGTGGAGCAGGCAATTTGGGTCGAACCATTATAAATTCTTCTATTCAATTTTTCTATCATTTCTCTCTAGCTTTCACAAAATTTTTAAAAGCCAATTCACCCATTCTTGGCAATTTTGGTTTGATTATTTGAGCTAACAATTGGTATCAGAGCTAGTCTCTTTTAGACGATTTAACAACCAAAGAGGAGATCCTTGAGGTAGCTCAACATTCAGCCAATCAATGCACAAAAGATGACATTTACATCCAATTCAGTTTTTCTTGGAAAATCACAATCCATCTCCAAGCCTTCTTACTTCAACGGTGTCAACTACTCCTATTGGAAGACAAGAATGATGTTTTTAGTGAATGATCTTTTTGTATGAGACATCATCATGGACAATCCATTCATACCTCTTAAGCAAGAAGGAAAGCTCTTTATTGCAAATAGCAAGAAAGATTGGAATAGGAAATATAAAAGAAGTAATCAGTTGAATGCCAAGGCTACGCACACTCTATTTTGTGCACTTGGCCCAAAAGAATATAGTAGATATTGTTTCAATGCCAATGAGATATGGGATAAGCTCAAAGTCACACATTAAGGTACCATCCAAGTAAAGAAGTCTAAGGTTGGCATTCTTACTTTAAATTATGAAACCTTCAAAATGAAGCCTGGGAAGATATCAAGGCAATATTTGATCGATTTACTACCATCATCAATGGATTGAAGTCTTATGAGAAGATATATCTAAATAAAGAGGAGGTAAGGAAGATGCTTTAAAGCTTGCCTAAATTGCGGGAAGCCAATGTGACTACAATTGAAGAAGTAAAGAATTTAAAAACATTGACTTTGGATGAGCTCATCGGTTCTTTGCTTACACACGAGTTAAGGTTCAATTAAGGGGTTGAAGAAGCCAAAATTAAGAATACAAAGGTTGGTGTTTCACTTAAATCCATCACAAAGGAAGATAGTGAATCAAGAGAAGAGACGGATGAAGACAAAGAGATGACATGTTTGCTAGGAGATTCAAGAAGTTTATGAGGTCCAATAAAGGGAGAAAATTCCAAAAGAATGAAGGACTCAAGCTTAAATCTAACAAGGAGAAGTATCCTATCATATGCTATAAATGTAAGAAGCTGGGACATATCAAGTTCAATTGTCCTCAATGGAAGAAAAATGGATCAAGTAAACAAAAGCTCAAGGCTCATGTTGCTACTTGGAGTGATGAGAATTCATTTGACGATGAGGATTAAGAAGTAGCCAACCTTTGCCTTATGGCCACTGATGATCCTAAAGTAACTTCTAACTCATCTAATTCATTTTTTATTCATTTGATAAGTTATAAGATGCCTATGATGAGTTGGGTTTGGAGTTTGAAACTATGGTTTCAAAATATAAGAAAAACATTTCAAAAAATTAAATGATGAAAATAGTTCACTCTCCAAAACCAATCATGAACTTAAAAATAAAATTCATAATATGCAAGCCATTATAAATGAGTTTGAGAAAAAGAATCAAGGCTTGCATAATTTGCTTTCAAAAGTTCATGGTGATCATCAAAAGCAACTTGAGTTGCTTAAAAGTGAAAAAGCTCACTCTAACAAAATTTTTCCAAAAAGGTTTGGAAAATGAGAAAATTTCAAACAAAACTTTGTTAAAAATAACTTTAATTTCTAGAAATATAGATATCCTCCAAGTTTTTATAAATGAAAAATTGTTAAAAGTATATGGGTCCCTAAAGGACTTAGTATTACTCAAGACAAAGAGATGCTTTGAAAATGGATTCCTAAAGGACAAAAACTTTAAGAACTAAAACTTATGGACAAAAAAGAATTTGGGTACCAAAAAAAAATATTTAATTTCATGTTTGTAGGAAGAGGAGCACTGCTTTAAGGTGACCAATTAAAGCAAAAAATCATAGTACCTTGATAATGGATGCTCAAGGCACATGATTAGTGACGAGTGACTTTATCAAATTGAAGCCAAAAAGTAGAGGAGTAGTTACATTTGGCGACAACTCTAAAGGACAAATAGAAGGAGTTGGATTTATTGGTAAAAACTCTTCAATTCTTATTGAAAATGTTTTGCATGTCAATGGTCTTAAGCATAATCTATTAAGTATTAGTTAATTATGTAATAGCCCGATTTTCAATGGTGACGGAATAGTGGTTTTGGGACCAAAAATTTCTGTTGTATTAACTCGTAAATATTATTTTTAGAATATTTATGGAGTCATTTGAGTTGTATTAAAATTTGGTTAGGAAATTTTATCGTTTTGGTAGTTAATTAAGGAAAAAAGGACTAAATTGTAAAAGGTGCAAAACTTGTAAATTAATGCATTTAGGTGATTTAATAGTTTAAATATCACAAGAGGGAGGACTTAGGTGGAAAATAAACCTTAGTCACTAATTTTGGACGACATTAGTGTTGAAAATGATAAAAAATATTATAAGCTTAATGGCAAAATTTTAAATAAATGGAAATTAGATAAAACAAATTAGAAGAAATAAGCTTTTCTTCTTCATTTCATCTTTATACATTGCTGAAACACCATAGAAATTAGCTTACAGAATCAGCCAAACATAACATCTTGCATGTGAGTGATTTCTTCACCCGTTTCTTGTAATTTTTATCTTTTTGAGATCGTTACAACTAGGTCCAACTAGCCCGTACTTTCATTTTTTATTCTGTTAGAAATTTTTGAAGTTTCTATTGATGAATCTTGAATGTTTTTTTATAAATACCATGTATTTGGAGCTTTGATTGTGTTGTTTGATGATTTTGTAAAGTAATTTTTGTTAGATTTTGATTTTAGGATTAAATTGTGAAAATGTCAAAATTTTAGGTTTTGATAGTGAATTTAATGTCACTACACCAAAACAGACTTTTAGCGGCGTTTTTAGTGGCGTTTGGATAAAAACGCCGCTAAAAATCAATCATTAGCGACGCTTTTAAAAAAACGCCGCTAAAGATCGAGTATTAGTGTCACTATCCGGAAAACGCCACTAAAAATGAGCATTAGCAGCATTTTCCAAAAAGTGCCGCAAAAAACCTAAGCCCAACGATGTCGTTTTCTGAGTTTTCAGGGCTTTAGTGGCGTTTTTTAAAAAGCGTTGCTAATTCATGAGGCTTTAGCGGCATTTTTGAAAAAGCGCCGCTAATGCTCAGGGTTTTAGTGGCATTTTTTATAAAGAGCTGCTAATGCTTTGGGCTTTAACGGCGTTTTTGAAAAAGCGCCGCTAATGCTCAGGGCTTTAGCGGCGTTTTTGAAGAAGCGCGCTAGTGCTCTATTTTTAGCGGCACTAATGCTCAGGGTTTTAGCGGCGCTTTTTAAGAAGCGTCGCTAATGCTCGGGTCTTTAGCAGCGTTTTTGAAAAAGCACCGCTAATGCTCAGGGCTTTAGCGGCGTTTTTAAAGAAGCGTCGCTAATGCTCAGGGCTTTAGCGGTGTTTTTGAAGAAGCGCCGCTAATGCTCTATTTTAGCGGCGATTTTGAAAAAGCGCCGCAAAAAATATTTTATCTATCTATTTATTATTTAATTGATTTATTTATATTAATTAAAATTGAAATTATTTTAATTGAATAATCAAAATCTTCAAAAAAATAATGACACGTAGAAATAATTTGAAATAAAAAACATAGAAAAATATTTGTTAAAAATGGAAAAATTAAAATACTATTATTTAAAATAATTTTAAATTTTTTTGGGTACATTCTTGAGTGTTTTTTAATTTACATATTAAATAATTTCTTATATAATCGTAAAAGAGATAGTATTAATTTTAAAATATTAAATTAATTATCACTATAGTTTAAGGTTTTTGGTTTAGGGTATATGGTTTAGAGTTTAAGGTTTATGAGCTACTATTTTAAGGTTTATGGATTATGCATTTAGGGGTTATGATTTATGGTTTATGGTTTAAAGGTTGGGGTTTAAGGTTTAGAGGTTATACGTTAAGGGTTTAGGGTTTTAAGGTTTAGGTTTATGGTTTATGGTTTAGATTAACTAGTGTTTTCTAATTTATATATTAATTAATTTCTTATATAATTGTAAAATGGATAATATTAATTTGGTTCTTCAAAATCCTGTGAAGATTTGGTTCTTCAAAATCGTTTCGGTGTATTTAAAACCGTTAAAGCTGCATTATATTCGTTGAGGGAAAAATAAAACGATATCTTGAGTTTTTAAATATTTTCAAAGAATTTGACATTAAATAGTTTCACAACTTTTAATAAGTCAGGGTTAATTTTCATTATTATTACGCTCGAGGATATCCCTTTTTTAATAAGATTTTTACAATTTTTTTAAAAATTTTCATTTTAAACTATGCCACTTAAGGCTTGACGTCTCATTTAACTATTAAATTAATGATTTTAGTAATGGAGGGACCATATTGATATAACCTCGTTAGTTTAAGGATGTAAGTAGAATATTTTAAAGACTTGGGAACCAATTTAAAATGAAAATTATAGTTTAGGGATGTATGGTGTAATTAACTCTATTAAAAATTAATTTTAACTAAAACCTAACTTGAAGAGATCATAGGTTGCGTTTTGTCGGACCTATGTATTCTATTAACATGCATTATATTTGTTCAAGCCTAGCTTAACATGAAATACGAGTCCAAGCCTAGCTTAACTTGAAATACGAGTCTTAATTTTTATCTAAATTTGTCTTTATTTTATATAGCTAGCTCAAATCCATTTTAGACCACTCGTATTATTATTAATTTAATATATATTAATTATATATATTTTTCATTTATTAAAATTTTAAACATAGACAAATTAATACATATTTTAAAAACTTTTCCAACTTCAAGCTCGTTTTACCCGAATCACCCATTTCATTGTTTAAAAATAATAAAATTATTTTATATTTAAATTTAATTAGATCTAGAAAAATAGTTATATTTTAGTTAAGAAAAATATCTCTAATAAAATGGAGATTAGATCGGAAAAGAATAATATAAAATCATGATTAACGTTTTAATCTTTAATGGAAATTTGATATGTGAGAGATTGATTGCTTATATTGGATAATTCTAGCTTAACAATTAATTATAGCCATTTAATCATTTGTTTTCTTATTAAAATATACGATATTTGTTTTCTAACTTAATAACTTGGTTTTTTTATAAAATCTAATTTATAAAAATAGTAATAATAAATGTTTTATAAAATCACTTAACTAATAATTTTTAACAGAAAAAATAAGAGATTTTTAGCAGAGCAAAACGACGTCGTTTTATTCAAAATGAAATAATTTTTTACGGCGTTTTTTTAAAAACGCATCAAAAGGTAAGCAATAGCGGCGTTTTTATAATAAACGCCGCAAAGAATAATTTTACTTTTAAAAAATCCCGTCATTTTATCCCCAAATTTTCCCCGTGAAACCCCTAATTTCCCCCCTAAAACTCTTCATTTTGCAAACACGCGGTCTCTCTTGCTTTCTCTCCCTCCCCCCTCCCTGCGACATTATAAAAAAAATCCCAAAAGAAAAATTTAACAAGAATCGATTATATTCAAAAAGAAAAAAAGAAGAGGAAAATGGAGGCACCAAAGACCATTCGGCATGAAATTGGAGGAGTCCAGAATGTCGCGCTACGATTCGGTCTCCACGGCGTTAAGAGCGACCTCATTGGATCTTACCCTCTCCAATCTGCTTACGAGTAAAAGAATCATTGAAGTATCAGGTGTTTCCAGATTAGGGTTTAGCATTGGCAAAGTCGGAAGTAGAGTTGTCAATCTTTGTAATAGAAAAATCACTTTATTTTCAGGTTAGTCTCTATTATTGTTGTTCCTAAAATTTACTAAAATTTGGGTTTCTAAAAGTTTGGCGATTGAAAATTTTGGTTTCTTCAATGATCAGTTTAATCTTTTCAGGTTTGGAGCCATCAAACATTGGTGGTGTTGTCTTCTTTATGGTTCGGACTGTGAGAGTGGAGAAGAGGATAAATGAGACAGATAACTACAGCAAAACAGGTTTGTTCCAGAAGGTGATGCCATTTTCCCTTTTAAATGAGGATAAATGTGATTTTATCATGTGATTTGTGTTCTTAAAAGCGGCTGACGCTGATGCATTGGTGTATGTATTGGAAGCTTAAGTTTTTATTTTGTAGCATTAAGTTTTCTGTAGCATTAAGTTTTTATTTTGTATGCATTGGTGTATGTGATTTTATCATGAGGATAAATGTTTTCTGTAGCATTAAGTTTTCGAAAGAATTTTTATTTTGAGATGCTTACTTTGCCTGCATCAATGATGCTTTTTAACAGTGTTCTTAGGTGTGTGCCTAGGTGCATTAGACCAAGGTAGTTGGTGTTATACTGGTGGACATACCATTTTTGTTTTGGTACATATTGGTACGAATGTATTTCAATTTACTGTTTTGGATTTATTGGTATTTTTGTTGTTCCATTTACTACTAGAATGGGATGTTCCTGCTGGTACGGGCGGTACCTATACAGAATTAACTTCCTTGCATTAGACAACAAAAGCATCTGCAGAGTTTAGACCCTTTTGGATGAGACGCATTTGATCAAGCGCACTTTTTGTGAGGCTATGAGTGCAAAAAACTTGCATAAAATCCCTTTAGTTTCTTTCTTTTTAAAAATCATTAACTATAACTTTACTAGTAAGAAAGGAGATATATCAAACCCACCACTTCTCAATATCTGAGCATTTAACATATGGACATGGAACCATAAGGAAACCATGTATATTGACTAATGAAAGAAAAATAAAATTTTGTATTGAACTGCTCTTCACTTTGGTAAGTATTTCTGTGTATTCAACCTTGGCAATATGTGGGATCTAGTGCCTAGATTGCACCTTTGTCCTCATGACAACAATGGTTTTTAAATATGCATGCCTTAGTTTCATATTTTCTTTTGCAAGCATGACTGTTGTCATGTTCTAGAACGGGTAGCCCAGCATTGCCAAGGCATGGGCCTAGACCGGACTAAGCATTGCACCTGAACATTAGAGAACAAAAGCATATACGTCTCTAGCGAGGTGTAAATGAATATGATCAAGTGCATGTGTATTCAATAACAAGGACCATTAGGAAATCATGTGTATTGGCCAATGAAAGATTAAAAAAATTTTGCATGATTTTTAGATAAAAGGGACCAGTTGTTAGTGTTTGCTATCATATCTTAAGCTAATTTATATGTACACGATCACACATAAAAACACAAATTTATATATATTGCCTCATTTACGACAAGTGATTTTTCCACACCTTGCCTTTTGAGTAATATAAAGGGTTCTAGTGCCTAGAATACCTTATGCTCTTGGCAACATTTGGCTGGCCCTACATTTCTTAAAATTTTTTCTAATTCAAATTCATATTTACTATTTTTTGAAGAAAAATTAATAATAATTTTGTTTTTTCATTTCTTCTAATATTAATAACTAGCTACTTATACTATATTAGAGAATCAAATATTCACCGAGTCAATGGAGTATATAATTTAAATAAATTATCCTTGAGATAGTACCGAACCAGTTTTCCTCTTTGAAATTGCTTTAACCAGTGAAATGCTTCCGTAGTTTGCTATCTTTGTGGTGGAAATTATTGATGTCTATTTTGGACTTTGGAGCTATAATTTCATTTTTCTTATATGCAATTTTATTTTTATTATTTTTCTTTTATACAGGATGAGAACCGATATAGTGCAGGAAGAGGAGTGCACAAAAATCTGAAACGTGCTGAGAAAGCTCGCATTCTAGTTAGCAAATTGCCATGTAAGCTTCTAGTAGTAATCTTACATCTTGAAGTAGGTTTCTGTGACATATTAACTTAATCTCCTTTGTTAAATAGAAAACATGCTTTATTGCAATGCAAGATTTAGTTGATTTGCTTATATGCTGGCTGTTTCTTTTTACATATGTTACCATTATCATGCATTTGATTCATTTGTATTACTTTTCAATGAGTAGGCAACTAGGTGATATCTGTTTGGTTCGGTCGGGTTTTTTAGATTTTTTGACCTGTCCATCATAATTCGGTTCGATTCTCGGTTTTTGCATATTAACTCTTTTTTTTAATATTTTTGACTTATTTTTATAAAATTATCTTGTATACAAGCAGGGGCGAAACCTATAAAGTGGTATGAAGAAGGAAAGTCTGGCAAATATTTCTACACAATGTTTGCTTTCAGCCTTACCAGATTTTCCTTGTGATTTGTAAATTCCAAAGTAATTTTGCAGCCTTTTAAGAACTTTCTTCCTACTTCTACTTGTGCTCCTAGTTGGAATGTTATGCTAAGGCCAGGCGATTAATTGAGCTGATCTAAGCTTGACTTGAAATTCAAAGCTTCGAAACTTGATTTGAGTTTAATCAAGTTTCACTTCTAAAATTAGATCTCAATTTGAGATAGAAATTTGAACTACTTGAGTTTGTTCAATTAGGCTCTTTTACTTAATGCCCTCAATTTTCATTCTCAACTTCAAATATTATTATTTATTCCTGAGCTTAAGCTCTAGTTTGAAATGAGATTTTTCAGTATAGTTAAAAGGTAAAAAGACATCAATCAAACTCGTGTGATACTCTAATCAAGCATTAAGGTACTCAGATTTGATCTGCTCAATAGCTCAAACTCGACTCAACACCACACAAGTCTAATTTGAGAATTTCTGAGAAGGATCACAAATAATAATTGAATTATTGCCAAGTATGAAATAATGGTGATACTTATCAACTCTAGTGATTCCATAGCTGGATAAGAAACTAGAGGTCTAGGGGCATATGATGCAGACATTTATTGACTGCCGCTGTGCATTTTAGCTTTTACTGCCTGCATATATTTGGTTTTAGTGTTCCTGTCTGCATGTATTTGCTTGCGGAATTTATGTTGTTGTTAATGGTGTTTATTTTAAACTTAAGTTGTGTCTGCCAATATACTCTTAAATCATGCTCCTTCTATTTCTTTAGGTTGCTGAGAAGACTGCTCTTCTGCGGCCTATAGAACTTAAACTTGTTCCTGTGGCCCTGGAAGGCAGTGCATTTAGAAGCAAGTTTCTTGATACGGATGAACTTATGAGCTACTGTAGCTGGTTTGCGGTAAGAAATGACTCCTATTTCTATTTTATGGTATCTGGAATGGTTTAATACTTCATCGTCTATAATATTTCTATTGCCCTTGGATCTTATGTTGTGGGTGTTAGTACCTTACCAATCTCATTAATGTCTTGTTTTATTCTTCCTGAAATTTGAAGGATAAGTTATTTAAGTGTTTTCATTCAGTTTACATGTTTACCTCTGTTTCTCTGAGTTTCATATTTAACTAATCCATCTTAATTGGTGGTAAATTCATGTTTTAGGCACTAATCAATTTTAACCAAATTATCTAACTGTAATTTGTACTGCTTGCAGACTTTCAGCAGCATGATCCCAAAATGGCTGCGGAAAACCAAAATTGTCAAGAAAATTAGCCAAATGCTGGTGAATCACCTTAGACTAAATTTGACCAAAGATGATCTGCAAAACGTGGTTGATTTAATGGAGCCATATGGTCAGATAAGCAATGGAATAGAATATCTAAATCCTCCCCTTGATGTCAGTAACTAACTTGCTTGTCATTTTAAATATGCAAGTCAATTGCTATTAATAATTTTCTGTTGGATTCTTTTTGGATTGAAAAATAATTTCTGGGGATAGTCTAAGAATCTTAAATTTTATAGAAAGCCAATAAAGTACTGCTGGACGGAATGTGGTGATTAATTGACTTGCAAGGTCATACATGCTGTTAATTTTTTAAAAGCTGATAAATGAGTATGACATAGTGCTCATAAATGTTCTAAGGATGTCTTTAGATGAATGGAATTGTTTGATAGTTTGAGGTTATAAATCTTTGCATTGATTTTTCTCAATAATTTGAAGCCTGTCATACTTAGCAAATTTTTCTGTGAGAATGGGTGTTTAAGAACTGTGAATTGTCTTGAAATATATGCGGTTGAGATGGTTGATATATTATCAAGCATGCAATATATATCACTGTCGTGACAAGTTTTTATAGGATATATTTGAAATGGGTACGAATTTATATCCCTGTTACATGGAAATATATATTTAGCTTTAAAGTTAAAATTTTAATAGAAATTTTAATTTAATTAATATTTTTTATCCTTAAAAGTATATAGTTTAAAGTTTAAATTTGAAAAGCAAAACATAATATAATATTTATCATACAAATAAATATTATTTAATTAAAATATTTTTTTAAAAGTTATGTTTTCAGCGGCGTTTGTCAAAAAGCGCCACTAAAAGTCATCTTTATTGTGGCTTTTGTTGTAGAAGCATCGCTAAAAGTTATGATCTTTAGCGGCGTTTGTGATAGAAGCGCTGCTAAAGGTCATGATCTTTAGCAGCATTTTTTCAAATAAACGCCGCTAAAATTAGCGGCGATGTTTATAGCGGCACTTTTTGCGACGCTTGTTAAAGCGCCGCTAATACTTTTAGCGGCGCTTAAAAACGCCGCTAAAAGTCTATTTTGTTGTAGTGTTCATTAAGGACTGTTTAAGGGCCTAGTATATTTGGATGGAATATTGGCTTGAGAAAAATGGTTAATTGATGAATTTCGGGTTAAGGGACTAAATTGCAAAAATTATAAAAGTTTAGGGTAATTGTGTAAATTTGAAAAATAAAAGGGTATTAATTGTAAAATGGATTGGAATGTAAAATGTATGCTGATAATTAAGAAATTTTATATCTTAGATCAAGATCCCGTAGATACTTGCTAAAAAAGAAAAATTACGGAATAATTTATGAACTTCTGCAACTACTACAATTCAGTCCAGGTAAGTTCGTACGATTTAAAATTTAACATCTATATGAATTTTTGAATAGTCTAAGATGGTACAATAGATATATTCAATTGTTAATAATGAATGATTATGTGAGAAATGTTATTGAATTTGATGTTCGGATTGGATTGAACGCGGGATAGAGTACTGTTGTGATATGGTTTCTTATGGGGGATTGGAGTGGAGATGGTTATGGAGTGATGTATATATGTTTCTTGAGTAAATCGAGGTTTAACATTTGTTACGAACTCTCGTGTTATACTCTCTGTTTGGTGTGTTCTAGAGGGATTAGCTCTTATGAACATTTGTGTGTTTCGGAGGGATTAGCTCTTATGAGCAATGGTGTGTACGGTGGGATTGGCTCGTATGAGCATCTGGTGTGTTTTAGGTGGATTGTTAATGTACTCTTATCCGTAAGTCATTCATCAGATTGAAAATCTAGGTAAGGTAACCTGTTGAATAATTTTGATGGATTTGTCATATATTTGAGTATTGAATTGAACATTTATGATTTATCGGTTGAGATTGTGATGAAAGAGAACACTCATGGTTGTATTATTACTACTTGAATTGTTATATTTATTTCGGTAAGATATTTTGTTTTAATACGTCGAACTTACTAAGCTTTATTGAGCTTACTTGTGTTAATATTTAATTTTGTAGATACTCAGAAGGTTGGACGATTGGACCGGCACTCAAGTCACACTATCCAAAAATTTCGGTAGTTTTTAGAACGCTCTTTTTGGTTTATATGGCATGTAATAGGTGTGTATATCATTATAAACGTTTTGGATGTGTATAATGTTAAGTATGACTTATGTACATATTGTTATATAAGATATATGTGAATGAGGTAGATGTTTCAATGCAAATAGAAATGGTATGTGTTAATAATATGTGTATTTGAGGTACCTATGATAGGTACATTGGTTAGGTGTTGATTTGATGAATTGATAAGTTGTATTTGAGGTTTTATTTTAATGTACAATTGTATATATTTGTGGTATCAATGAGGATACATTGGTTAGACACTTAGGGTGTTGATTTGGTATGTATTTTGGCTTGTTTAATGTCACTTTGAATAGGTATTTTGGTTGGTAAATGGTTTACTTAGGGTCTAAGTATTAACACCCCAAATTTTAGGGTTAAAAATTCTAAGCTTTATTGTTAGGGCCAGTGAGTAGGTTGGTCTATTGTGTTTATCTTCACGTTATGGTGTTAGAATGAGCTTGCTGGTTCGGTGGTTAGATGTGTGTTAGTTTGCCTCTGGGTTCTAGGTTCGACTCTTCGTGTGTGTTTAAGGGAGTAATTTTATTTTAGATTTGTTTTTTTAGTTGCTAAAATATTTATTTGTTTTAGTTATTTTAATTTATTTTTATTTTGGAGACTAGAAAAATCCATTTTACCGTTGTTGTTGGTTGTTAAGGGAGTTTTGTTCTCAGGTGTTCGGTAAATCAGAAGAGAAATATGTAGGTTTTGCTTTTGGGGTTTTGATAATATCTCTTTCATTTTCTATTTTTTATTGAATTGAAGTTTTCGTTAAGTTGTATGTTAATTGAGGCTTTTGAATCGATTTGGTGGAGCGAATCAAATGATTCTAGTGTTTGCTATCACACTTAAGGTATGTGTTCGAAAACTCTCCCTTTTTGTTATCAAATTTCTGATTTGTTTTCGTGAAATTTGACATATTTCGTGTGTTTTTGAAATTGACTAATCGAAGTGTTGATTGTTGTGGAATTGCTTGAACTTCGTAGTGTTGTTGGTGTATTTCTGAGTTTTTGAGGGTTGGGTATTATTTCGACATCGAAGACACGTTTTGCAGCTTATTTTGGTGTGGTTTCGTGACCACACTGGTCACCACACGGGCGTGTGTCGTACACGGGTGGTTCACACGACCTTGTGAAATTGGGAATTAGGGTTTTTGAGCGATTTTTTGTGCCACATGGTCGTGTGGCTGCGATTTGGGGATTTTGTCAATTTTCACATGGGCGTGTGCCTTGGCCATACGGCTGTGTCCCCTAGCCACATGGGCGTGTGAGATTTCCACACTGTCGTGTCTACTCTGCATTTAATTTTAGCACTTTTGGACAGTGAGTTATACGGGTTGCTCACACGGGTGTGTGTCCCCTCCACACGGGTATGTGTAGCCTTCACATGGGCGTGTAGACCCCCACACGGCCTAGGCATTTCCACACGGTCAGGGCACACGACCGTGTGGCCCTATTTTGCAAAACTTCATTCTGTGTCAGATTTTGACTTGTTTGTGTTCCTATGTGTTCCGACCCTCGGTTAGGCCTTAGTAAGGGTGGTTGGGACTCTATTTTGGCTCGAACTTATGAGTTATTTGTAGTCATTGCACTAATTTAATGCTTTGGTTAAATGTAAAATGATGTTACCTAGTAATTAAGTTCGGTTATAACTGATTTTGAATCTGTCGATTGAATATGTGTACCTCTAATCTTATTTGACTGATGTACGATTGTTTGTAAATTGTGTACATTATTTCTGTAAGTTTGTTATTGGTCTATTCGCATATATACATTCGCATAAAATTTTGGGTTTGGTTGCGAAGGGAAGGAAGTTTGATTTGATTTGGTAGTTTTAACTGCAACATGTTTGTACAACGGATTATCGTAATGTACTGTACATATGCTAGCTCAGTTGCATATTGTTACTTCAGTGGCTTAGTTCCACATATGTGGTGTGTAAGGTTGGATGGGCCTTTCAAGGTCTTATGTGGTGTGTTTGGTTGGTTGGGCTTATTATAGCTCATATGTGGTGTGTTGGGTGGTCGAAGTGGTGTTTGGTTGGTTAGGCGGGTTTTCTAATTTTTTCATAAGTCATAATTTTGAGTCTATGTCTGTTTGTTTGATTAATTAGCATTTTAATGAAATGCTCTGATTAACCCATATCTGTTTGGGGTACATGTGTGCTTGGAATGACAACTTATATGAGTTAGGTTTGTTAATGTTAACTCTCAGTTTATCAGATTGTCGTTTGAGTTATCTGTATGTGATTTGTAAATATATGATTCGTTTTCTGAACCATCCGTTGCACTACCATCTTTTATTTTCATATGTTTCAGACTCACACTGAGCTCGTGTAGCTCACCCCTTAGTTTTTTTCTCTTTTCAGGTACTCTCGTAATTTGAAGCTGGACTCGGCATATCAGAGGACTCGGAGTAATGCGTTTTAAGTCAGACTAATAAACTGATTCTTTAAACACATAAATTTGTAAACTAGTTAGATTGTAATTTTTTTTTGAGAAACTGTGGTACAAATTCTATTTTGGGCTTTCGTAATTTGCTACTTGGACTTGGATTATTGAAATTGAATACCTTTATTTCTGAATGTTTTGACGCAACTTAAAATTTCTGTTTTGAATCCTTAACAGTTTCGTTCGTTTTTAGCAAGCTGTGTTAGTATGAAATTTTAACAACTCGTTTTGTAAAATTGTTTTCAGATCATTTCAGTTATCAATGTAACTTCCGAGATTCGATCTAAACTTCTAGGCTGGAATTTGGGGCATTACAAAGTAAGTTTGAAATGGTAAACTTGTTGTTTAAGGTTCATTTTGGGTCTACACAGCCTGAGACATGGGCGTGTGACTCAGCTATGTGTGACACATGGCCTGGCAACATGATCGTGTGTCCCCTATAGGTTTCATTGCATGCAAGTCAGGCTGTTACACGGCCTAGAATACGGCTTGGCACAGGGGCCTGTGTGGCTATTTCGAGTGTTACACGGCCTGGCACACGGGTGTGTGGCTTAGCCGTGTGACCCAACTCAGAGAGTTACACGGGTAAGGACACGAGCTGGGACAAGACCGTGTGTCATTATTTCGATTATTACACAGCCTAAGACACGGGCATGTGTCTCAGCCGTATGAGTCACACGGCCTAACCACACAGCCATGTGACCCCTGCAGTCCAAATTTTTTGACTTTTTCTTAAACTTTCCAAATGTTTCCAATTTAGTCTCAGATTGTTTCTAAAGTATTTTTAGGGCTTCGAGGGCTTGATTAAGGGACGTTATAAGTGTGATTGAACGTATTTAGATTATGTTTGTATTGATGTATAAATTGAATGATTTAATGTTCCGTTTGTATGGTAATGCTCTGTAACCCTATTCCAGAGGCTAATACGAGTTAGGGGTGTTACAAATTGTGTGATAAAGGTATCAATGTCATTTTTGAGTCTAATGGATGTAAAGTAATTGGTTGTATCTAATAAGATTATACTTGTAGGACATAGGATAGGAAATACTTATATGGTGTATTTAGACGATTTGCATGATTCATTCATATGTCTTGTTGCTAAAAATGAAAATAATTCTTTATTGTGGAATAAAAAACTAGGACATGCTAGCTTGAGCACATTACATAAACTAACCAGAAATGACTTAGTAAGAGGATGACCTAAAATTGATTTTGACTTAGATAAAGTTTGTGATGCATGTGTTAAAGGCAAACATAAGATGGTATTTTTTAAACCTATCAATGATGTATCTACTAGTAGAGTTCTTCAATTAATTCATATTGATCTTTTTAGACCAATTAGGACTACTAGCTTGGTGGAAAACAATATAATTTTGTGCTTGTAGATGATTATTCTAAATTTACTTGAGATCTTTTCTTAAGTACTAAAAATGAAACTTTAGAAAAATTAATCACATTTTCAAAAGTTAATCAAAATGAAAAAGATTACCTTATTACTAGTATTAGAAGTGACCATGGAATCGAAATTCAAAATCTTGGTTTTGAAAATTTTTTCAACTCAAATGGAATTAGCCATAATTTTTCAGCACCTAGAACCCCTCAACAAAATGGAGTTGTTGAGAGGAAAAATAGAACTTTAGAAGAAATGGTCAGAACCATGATTTGTGAAAATAATTTACCAAAATATTTTTGGGTAGAAGCTACAAACACCGCTTGCCATATTGTTAATAGAATAATGATTAGGCCTATTTTAAAGAAAACTCCATATGAACTTTTCAAAAACAAAAAGCCTAACATTAGCTATTTTCATCCTTTTGGATGCAAGTGTTTTGTTTTAAATAATGGAAAAGAAAATCTTGGTAAATTTGATGCAAAAAGTGATGAAGGAACTTTTTTCTTGGTTGTTCTTTAAATTCTAAAGCCTTTTTAGTGTTTAACAAAAAAACTTTAGTAGTAAAAGAGTCTATATGTTGTTTTTGATGACTCTAACCTTCCTCCTAAAAAAAGATTCTTGTATTGATGGTGATGATGCAAAAAATGTTCACAATGATGATAAAGTTGATCACTCATCAAATGACAAGATTCAAGAACAAACACAAGATGCTTTAAAGGAGCTTACAATAGAGGAAAGGGAAGCACTCATCTAAGAGAGTTCAATTATGTGAAGGATGGAAAGATTTTAGGAGATCCATCCAAAGGGGTAACTACTAGATCTTCTCTTAAAAATACATGTAATTATGTTGCATTTATTTCATGCATTGAGCCTAAAAATATCAAAGAAACATTAAATGATGAATATTGAATATTTTCTATGCAAGATGAATTAAATCAATTTGAGAGAAGCAATGTATGGACCTCTGCAGAAAGACCATGTGATAAATCTACTATAGGTACTAAGTTGGTTTTTAGGATTAAGTTAGATGAGAGTGGTAACATAGTAAGGAACAAGGCAAGGCTTATTGCTCAATGTTACACTCAAAAGGTAGGAATAGACTATGATGAAACTTATGCTCCCGTAACTAGAATAGAAGTCATTAGAATACTCTTAGCTTTTACATACTTTAATGATTTTAAATTATATGAAATGGATGTAAAAATTGTTTTTTTAAATGATTTTATAAATGAGGAAGTGTATGTTGAACAACCACCCGGTTTTGAAGATCCAAAATTTTCAAACCATGTTTTTAAATTATCAAAAGCTTTATATGGTTTGAAACAATTTCCTAGAGCTTGGTATGAAAGACTTTCAAATTTTCTTATTGAAAAAGTATTTTTCTAAAGGGAAGGTTGATACAAAACTTTTTATCAAAAGAAAAGGCAAAGATTTATTAGTAGTTCAAATATATGTTAATGATATTATTTTTGGTGCTACTAATGATCTTCTTTGTCAAGAATTATATAAGCTAATGTAAGGTGAATTTGAGATGAGCATGATGATAGAACTAAAATTTTTTTTAGGACTTCAAATCAAGCAAAGGAAGGATAACATATTCATTAATCAAGCTAAGTACACAAGGGAAATGCTCAAGAAGTTTGGGATGGACAATCTCAAACCACAAGCTACACCTATGAGCTACTCTACAAAGCTTGACAATGATGAAGAAGGTAAATGTGTAGACATTAAATTATATAGGTCTATGATTGGTTCTTTTCTTAATCTTACCGCAACTAGACCAGAAATTATGTTTAGTGTTTGCTTGTGTTCTTGATATCAATCATGCCCTAAGGAGTCACATTTACAAGCTATTAAGAGAATCTTTAGGTAACTTAGAGACACTCCTAATTTAGGCCTTTCGTATCCTAAAGACTCTTCACTTAGCTTGCATACTTTCTTGGATGCGGATTTTGGAGGTTGCAAACTAGATAGGAAGAGCACCTCCAGTACTTGTCAATTCCTAGGCAACATGCTAATTTCATGGTTTTCAAAGAAACAAAATAGTGTTATGTTGTCCACCATCGAAACGGAATATATTTCCACCGGTAGTTGTTGT
The DNA here is from genome assembly GCF_025698545.1 of Gossypium raimondii. Lineage (NCBI taxonomy): Eukaryota > Viridiplantae > Streptophyta > Magnoliopsida > Malvales > Malvaceae > Gossypium > Gossypium raimondii. Next base: position 32,432,482 of record NC_068572.1, on the reverse strand, counting down.
GGTCAAGTTTTATGGATGAAACAAAAACTAAGGACTATGGAATTGATATAGATACTATTCCTATCAAGTGTGACAGTACTAGTGTTATTTCTCTCACTAAAAATCTCATCCAACATTATAGGAATAAGAACATTGAAATTAGACATCATTTCATTAGGGATCATGTCCAAAGAAGTGATATTTTTCTAGAGTATGCAGATTCTTTGCATCAATTAGTTGACATTTTTACAAAACCATTGGACAAAGAAAGATTTTGGACACTTAGGAGAGAACTAATTATTACTACCTTGCCTTAATTTTGTGTTCAAATAATTTTATGCATTTAGTTGTTTTTCAAAATATTTTATGACTCTAAATTGTTTGAAAAAGCATGAACAATTTATTTAAATGGCTCTCATATGCAATTAGTTAGGGGAGTTGATTTTGTATGATTATTCTATTTTTGATTCATTTGGCCTATTACATTATTGTTGAATGCCTTTAATTATGCTAAATTGGACTTTGTTGAATGATTAATATTTAATTTTTTGTATGTTTTATAATACTCTATGTTTCATATGTCTCATACTCAAAATTGACATTTTTAAGCATATGAAATCATTAGAATTTGCCTAAAAGTCATTCTAAGTTAGTTTAGAACACTTGAGAACTTAAAAGTCAAGTTGGGAAAATTTTCTGCATTTTGAAAAACAGTTTCAACATTTGGTATCAATACTAGTATAGTTTTATCGATATATTTTAAAAAAATATCGATACTCATTCAAAAAGTATCGATACTTGTTGGGTTTTAAAGACTTCAGCAGTGTGTTTTAGTAGATTTAAGAACAACGCCAAATTCTTTTTCCGTTTTGAAGAATATCTCAAACCCTTATTTTCAAAATCTTCAAATCTTTCAACTTTTCCTTAAAATCTTAACACAAATCAACCTACATTGCCTTTTTTCTACAAATATTCAAAAAATTTGCTCTCAAATTTCACCATTTTCAAGCAATTTCGAGGTAAAAATTTATTTTTTGTTATTTCGAATTTTGTTGATTTTTTTGTCAAATTCTTGGTTGCAAATTGCGTTTTGGTTGATTTGGAACATATACATTGTATTTTCTTGCAGGAGGTAGGCTAAACCTAGTCAAAATCTTAAAATCTTTCTTTAAATCCTTTGCCTACAAGGTGTTTTATAAAATTCCCCAACCAAAATTTTAAGTGAAATTGTGTCTCTCTAGTCTAATTTGTTAGAATGTCTATTAAGAAACATCCTCGTTCCGGTCCTACATCTTCGTCTAGTGGTCAACCCATTTCTTTCAATGATTATTTTAGGGATGATCATGACTCTTACCTTTTTGACAATTATTTTTCTAAATGCAAAGTTAACATTTCACGGATTCTTAATCTTGAATTCCTAGCCAAAATCAATTTCCAATTTCTTGACACTTTGGCCAATTGGTATTGGGTCGAATTTTTAAAAATTTGTTCACCAACTTTTGCTAATCTTGTTCGGCCATTTTATTCCAATGATAGACTTGAACATGACGAAACTAGTGAGACCATTGTTGCTATTAACTCCTTATGGAAACTCCTATTCGTCTTATTGTGGAAAACTTTGGTGAATTTTTAAAACTTCCTCCTGACGGAGTGTCGAATGAGAAAGGCCCTTACAATCTGGCCTTGAATGTTCGATGCTCGTTTGCATTCGAGCTCAATGTCCAAGATCGTGGTTTGCATCTTATTATCACATGGATATTGCCTCCTATTTCAAAACGCACCATTTTTTGTCTACCAACTTTTGGTGGATTGATTGTTTTCATAGTAATAGACGTCCTGATCTTGCTCTCATTTTATTTAATGACATTACCAAGTGAATTGGAAAGAATCTTAATAGCTGTAACACCCCTAACCCATCTCTATCGCCAAATTATGGTTATGGAATATTATGACACATATCAAAACAATTTACATCATTAATATATTCATTTATTAATTTAAATAATAACATTCGAATATGCTTTTCATTCATAGAAAAATAAAATTTACAGGCTTTAAAACAAGCTTACAGGGCTCTAAAAATAGTTTGGGAACAATCAGGGACAAATTTGAATCAAAATAGAAAAATATGCAAAAATTTGAAAATTTTGGATACGGGGGTCACTCGGCCGTGTGGCCAGGCTGTATGAAAGTGGTCAGGCCGTTTGGCTTCAAACACACCCATGTGGCTATCCTACACGCCCGTGTGCTCAGACCGTGTAACTCACCATGATCGTGTGAAAAATCTTGCACTTAAAATTAATAAGGCAAATGGCCGTGTGGATAAGCCTAGGCCATGTGCACCCTAAAAAGCTTCAAAAACAAGACATACTTTCATCCAAAACTTAGGTACCAAGCCAAATCAAAATAAACCATTTCCACACTTTAAAAACACATTTAAACAAGCCTAAAACATGCCAAAACAATCAACCTAAGTGCCTAATCAATGTTTCCTCATTTACATCACAATTTAATTATCAACCTCAATTCACATGACACATAAACTAATTTGCATTCAAATTTATAAGTTCATATATAAAACTCATACCAAACTTATCATTTCTTCTTATTCATTCACATTCATTCCTACCATGATTCAAACACTTAAATAAGGTTTATATCAAAAGACCAAAAAAACATTATATAAACATATTCACAACAAGATTAAAGACACATACACAAGTAAGCTTATACCAAGTTTAATACATAACATTTGTAGTAAGTATCCAAGCATAGACAAATACACCTATTGTATATGAGCCTTATACATGTCATTTATAACCATAACCAAAATGTTCAAAAACTGCCAAAATGATCGGAAGATAGTGTGATAGGCTTTGACAAGATTCCAACCGATTGAGCTTTCCGATGGTCTATAAAACAGAGGAAAACAACTACATAAGCATTTAATACTTAGTAAGTTCGTATAAGAGAAACTTAAACTTACCATTCCTTAATATTTAATCATTCAATCATGTTCATTAAATCTTATAGCACTTATTTCCTAAACACCACAATTCACATTATTAGTAAATAACTTAACAATTCATCATCTATGAAACATAGGATACAACATGAAATGGGTTACATTTACTCACATTACTTAACAAATGCGATTAATGCCCTTATTCATTTGTTTCATAGCTCATCTTACCATTTCATAAAATCATATATATCCGTAATTTCATATCTAAACCTTTATATTACTTTACTTACTCGTTGAATTGTATAGAATAACATCAGATGAGCTGTGAAATGGGCCTGCTCACACAAGCTATGGGTCGGGATGTTAGCTACACGATGCTGCTCACACGAGCTGTGGAGAATCTGTAACAAATATAGGACATCAGCCATCTGTAGGACATTTAGGACCAGCGCCCGAACATATAACCTTTAATGACATGTCATTTGTATCTTAAGCATTCTCTAGGTTCAAACAGGACTTTTGTCGTCAAGTATTCAATTATCGAATTATTATCGAATCAATTGTAAATAATATAACATTAACAAACAATCAACCAAAATAACATTTAATAAATATAAAATTCATACGAACTTACCTTGACCACAATGGTTATATCAACAAAAGTCGAGAATTAATCCGAGACTTTCGTTTTTCCTCGATTCAAGTCCGGTTGATTCTTTTCTTGATCTAAATAATAATTTAACTCAATAAATATTTCAATTGACTACAATTAGACAATTCAAACCTATAATCCATATTAACGTGAAATTACAAAATTACCCCTAACATTTTAACTTTTATCATTTAGCCCCTAAATCTAAATCTTATAATTTAACCAATAAAATAAAGTATCATAATACCCAAATATTCTTAAGGTTCCAAATAACCCTAACTTTCTCTAATTCATAACATTAACCATGAATTTTACTATTTTCACCATTAAGTCCTTAAACTTTAAATTTATCAAAAATTACTTAACAAAACATGTGTATCTAACAATTAAACTTAACAATCTATCAAAAAATTCACAAATATTATTAAATCATTCATGGTAAAATCCTAAAATTTTTATAACTTTACAATTCAACCCCCGAGCTAAGTAGATTAAGCTAAAACGAGTTCAAAAACATAAAAATCATTAAAAATGAGGTTTAAAAACCTCACCATACACCAAAGGAAACTTGGCTGAATTTTTTGAAGCTCAACAAAAATGATTTTCAGCAAACACAAGAAAATGGAAAAAGATGATAGCATTATTTTACTTGTACATGCTTTTATTTATTGTTTTACTACTTTACCCTTTAATTAACACTTTCAAAATAACCAACCCTTGTCCATCATTGTCCACCACCAATATAAATGGCATAATTACCTTATAGATCTACCAACTAACATTTCCAAGGCCATTCAACCCATTTAATTAGTAGAATTTAACTTTTACACCTTTTTCAATTTAGTTTTTTTACCTCAATTAAACTTTAAAATTTATTAACGAAAATTTAATACAACTCTAATTTAACCCTATAAACAATAAATAAACATTAAAATGTTTACTCACTAGTTAGAATTGTGGTCCCAAAACCACTATTTTCGACACCACTAAAAACGAGATGTTACAATAGCACTCTCACCTTGCATTTTGACACATACTTGTCATATATTTTTACACACCTAAACATCCCTACCACTGTCAATCCTCCCTTGTCCATTAAGCATCAACCTATTAGCTTTGCTGCCCTTCATCAAATTGGTTTTAAAATGGATCCTCCTACCAGAAATTAGGTTAAGGATGACCATCCTAATCCTCAAGGTGTTGATGATGAAGACATTGAAGAAGAGAATGATGATATTCCTCCTGCTGAGCAAGCCCCTCCTCCGACTTCTTCATCCGCTCAACCATTTGCTTTGGCTCACTCCAATGACTTGGTTGCTGCCATATTTAGTGTTGCTACCTCTTTGAATGAGGAGTTTAGAGGTTTCCGCATTCGAATAAATGATGCATTTGGTCGAGTCAATACTAATGTTAGTAGTCTAGACACTAGGATGTCTAGGTTGGAGGAAAACATTGCATATCTTATGTCTCAATTCCCTCCTCTTCCACCAGCATAAGAAGACTAGAGTGCATTTTTTTTCATGCATTTTAATCATTTTCATAACGCTGCTAAATTTTACAGCATTTATGTGGACAAACGCCGCTATAGAACATGACATTTAGTGGCGCTTTTCCAAAAAACGCCGCTAAAGAACATGACATTTAGCGACGCTTTCCCCAAAAACGCCACTAAAGAACATAACCTTTAACGGCGCTTTCCCCAAAAACGCAGCTAAAAAACATAACCTTAGGCAGCGCTTTCCCCTAAAATGCAGCTGAAGAACATGACTTTTAGCGACACTTTCCCAAAAACGCCGCTAAATGTCATGAAAAATAAAAAAATAAAAAAATTATAAAAACGCCACTAATCCATTCCTATCCCTTTACCTATTTTAAGCAAATCCTTTAGAAATGTTGTTATCAGTACATACATCACTCCATTCTTTGGTTAGAGAATGCAGCAGAAGTGGGATTCCACCAATTTAGAAATGTATAATTTAATTTGAAGACGTATTAAAATGGAAATTCATGAATAAGAAGATCAATGTTTTTCACTATATCTCATGCAGCAAGTCAAATTGCCTTTGATTACATAAGATTCCTTTGAAATTTTTAAATAAAAAAATTCAAACTAGTTCATATCAACTTGCTAAAGTTGTATGTATGAATTGCAAATCAACACCTTATTTGAACTTACAATTCTAGGAAAGCATAAAATGTAGTTCCATGAGCATGCATTTAAAGTGGCAAAAAATTTATCGATTTAAAGGATGATCTAAGCTCCAAATCTAGCTCTTGTGTGTCACTTGATTCTGAATTCTGACTGCTCGATCCCAATGAGTTGCTGCGATGTTTCTTGCTCCTTGAATGTGAATCCTATAAGAATGTAAGGAACAAAAACAAGTTAAATTTTAAAAACACAATCATCACATGGAACATAAACTAAAAAAAGGAAGGGACTTGTGTGTAGCAACCTCAACATGTAGGTTTAGAAGTTCTGGTCATGTAGGTTCAAAAAATCAACAAGATAAAGCAAAGGGCACCTCTGGCATAGACATTTATATCCAAATAGGTACTACATTTGAGTATTAGACATGGATACTAAATGAAGAGTCTAAATAACATTGGGATGGACAATGATATGATAGAATGGGGAAAGGGAAAAAAAAGAAGAATTAAGGGGATTTTATCCTACCCTATCTGCAAAGTTGGATTGCATTCCAATGGCTGAAACAACCCCATAGATTGAGCCTGCTGGTTAGTGAATGCTACACTTTGCTCACCACCTTCCCATGATACTCGAAACTGGTTTCTGGCACTAATTTCTTCAAGCTATAAAACACAAGAAAAAGTATTCAGCCGATTATGGGAATTTAGGTATCAAACCTTCAATAAAATGCTATACTTAAGATTTGTGGCCCTATAGAGAGGCAAGTAACTAAAATGACCCAAACCAACCTCCAAGCAACTTGATATCAGCTTGTGGCTGACTCCTCTAGAAATGCTTGCTTAGGGTTGGTTACTCATACTATATTACTAAGTTCAGCTAGGGCAGATTTAATTTGTAGAACTCATTCAAATTAAATTAAGATGGATATCCCATCACCACTATGTCAACTTCAGCTTGTAACTTTTATATACCGTAATTTGTTACTTGATTAGATAAGCTACGTCACTGCAGCTTGAGTTTTGTCCTTTCAAACTCGCATATCATATACAGTCAAAAAGTTGATGAACAAAAGGCTATTACTTTTACAACTTAAGATATTGACTTTACCTTTATTGACAAAGCCCTGTTAGTTTCCATTAGCATTTGTTCTTGCATTTAAAAGCCGGTTAGTATTTTAGAACATAGAAAAACTTTAGCAGTATTTTTTTACCTTATTCTGAAGTTCAGAAAGCTGGTCAAGCATATATTGGGTCTGCAAAAGAAGATTGAAATAAAACAAAGTGCTAGAATTTGTGAAAGTTGAAAATATTAGGAGCTAAAAGGGAAATCAAGAAAGAGATGGATTGACAAGTTAGTTATACCATAAAATTACTACAGGTAGGATTAATCTTTTCATGGAAAAAAAAACCCCACTATTACTGCTCTATGATATCTCTTAAAGCCTAACAAAATGGATTATGATTTTGCTTCCACTAGTTGATATAACTTGCTGTTAAGTTTCATCTTCTCCTGGAAACCTCTAATCCATAAGGATTTAAATGGCGAATTCAACCAAAAACTCATCTACAACCACAATCTAAATCCTTAATCCATGTGTACTTATCATCTGAATTAGTACATGAATGCTATGACCAGTAAAAAGCTTGAGGCTGCAAGCTTTAGGGTTTTTCTTAATAGTTGAAATGGGAAGAGGAAACCCACCGACAAGAAAAGGTATTAAACTGACCAAAACAGTATAGCCTACTTTCACATTTTTTTTATCCTGGTTTAATTTTGAATTTTATCCCTCTATTTTAATAACATTTAAAAGTTGATCCCTATAATTTGTCAAAATTTGATCATCATACTTTATAAAAATTGAAAAATTAGTCCAATTGGATAACATTGTTAAATAGCTAATATGAAAATTAGTAATTTTCAATTTATATCAACTGTCTAATAATTTATAGGCAATAAATTAGTAACGGTTAATAGTTTAAATGTTTACCAACTAAATCAAAATTTGATAAATTAGAAAAAAGGACTAATTTTTCAGTATTATTAAAGTAGAAATGAAATTATTCTAATAAAGATGTTATTATATAGTACTGTTTCCCTAATTCCTCTAGCCACTTCTAATATTATTTGTGGTTAATGAGCTTCAATAGACAGTTTTAACCCCTCCATTAGATTTTAAGCAAAGCTAATAATAATAAATTGTAATTTAAATAAATTACTGATGAAGAAAACTCTTCTAAAAAGAACACAACTTTTGTAAAAGATAGATTTGCTGACAAGTTGGGTCTGGTTAAATTGGATGGGATTAAAAAAAGTTTATTTACCACAACATTATAGTTTCATATTTATTCCTAGCTATCTTAAAATTGAGAATATAACAGATGTGCAACAAATGATAAAAAATAAATATACTATGCTGAACAATTGTATGAAATTCTCACTTGTATAAACTCAAACATATCAAAGATATATGTAAGCAGTAATCAAAACTTACCCTCCAAACAAGATAAAACCTATAAGCTAGTTGATGCTCAAGCTGCTCAAGCTCCTTTGAGTTCAATGGACCCAAGTCTTCACCTAGGAGATTCCTGTTGAATCAAAGGACCAAACCAGATTGCACATAAAATTGTTCTTATTCAAATACTTTTAGTAATTACAATCAAATTAATATACACTTCTAAACGGACTAATAGCCTATCAAATTAATATGGAAGTCCAAAGCTATGGTATGGTTGTAAGACTAAACACCTCTGAGTTCGTTGCAGTTCCTCATATCTAGCTTTCAGTTTTAGGTGCTCCCTGTAGCTGCTCCGTGACAACAAAGATTAAGAACCATATGTTCTAGATTTTTAAGCAAAATTTTTAAGACACAATCTATCAAACAGTCTGGGGTGTGGAGTGTGGACATAAGCGTGAGTTCCATTTTCCATGGAAAGGTCCAGACTCTAACCATAAAAATAAAGGAGCACTAAATGGATGAGAAACCATCTAAAAGAGTCCCAAAACATTTTTTAACCAAGTAAAAGCGCATCCTCAATAGCAGCATCCAAAACATTTTCCATTTTTTAATTATGAACACTTATTTGTAGGTCTTACCAGCTACCACGTTCAATTGCATCCTCAATAGCAGCATCCAACATCTCAATCATTGAAGGGTGAACAAATGCTGCAACTAGTGGTATGCCTTCAGGAAATCTGGGCTAAATTGGAGCATACAACTAAGTTTTAATTAAATAAAAACCATAGTAAATCAACAAATGTGGCATAATCACTACACAATCTGTTTATCGTGTATGCAATACATTACCAGCAAGTACTGAATAGGCTGGGAAATTCCAAGTTTATGCAGAGTGTCATAGCTGATAAAAGAGTTCTGTAAGAAAAAGGGAACAATGAGGAACATAACACATCAATGTTTATCTAACATGCAAAGAGAACATAATTAGTGATAAAACTCAGTGACACTTTCAAATATGATAGACCCCAGATTATGTACAGTTACACTTGATAAACTGGAACTGTAAATGAAACTTCAAGTGAAATGCATGTGATGTAACATTGATAAATTTATTTTTTATTTAAATGACCTAGGATGCAAAAGTCTAGTGAACTACCAAGGACTAAACATTCGTTTGACTACAGGCTACAACCTTCTTGGATACAGCTGTAGAACCATACATCACAAAAATAACAGGCTTCAGGGGAAGAGGGGTAGAATTAATATGAAGAACCAGAACCGTCACAAAAGCACATCAACAGACAGCCTTAGGAGACACACCATATGAGATGCATGCAATACTTCTGTATATGCATCTAAATATCAAATAAAATTACAAATAAATCCAAAGAGTAAGGAAATAGACCTGTGAGAAGAAAGAATCAACACACTCCTTTTGAGCAATACCCCTGGAAGCACCACGAACCATGGCACTGACACGAGCTATATATGCAGGTGTGTACTTGCTGAAAAATCCCTCTGGAGCTTTTAAAACCTCACTGCCATAGCGAACAAAATTTGCCTATCGAGATCCATTTTGAGTGGCATTGCTGTCCCATAAGTATTGGCCAGGACTTTCCTCTTCATCTGTTCCTGCGTTTTCTTTGCCTACAAAAAACACACACATAAATAAATAGTATTCCATTCCCAATACTATCTCAAAACCTAAATAAAAATCTTTTAAAAAAATAAGTAACTATTTTAACTTCATAAGAACCATCTGGCAACAAACCCTAAACCACTTTTTTTTTTCAAAAATATAATACGGTCGATCAACTATGCTCAGGCGTGCATTTGAGATCTGAGTAATGAACACAACAAGATGAAATACACACACAAATAAACAAACAAAATAATAATATTAAGTCTCGTATATTTTCCAGGAAAACAATCGGTAGTAGGGATTATTGATTCGTAAGCAGATTGGAGAGAGTGAGATCCGACGAGGTCGCTCTTAACGCCGTGGAGACCGAATCGTAGCGCGTCGTTCTGGACTCCTTCAATTTCGTGCTAAATCGTCTTTGGTGTTGAATCGTTAAATTTTTCTTTTTGGGATTTTTTGTGTGTGTGTTTGCAAAGTCAGGGGTTTCAAGGGGAAAATTTTGCGGCGCTGCTATTGCTTACGCAGCTTTTTTCATAAAAATGCCGCAAAAAATCATTTCATTTTGAATAAAACGACACCATTTTGTTTTGCTAAAAATCCTTTATTTTGTCTACTAAAAATTGTTAGTTAAGTGATTTTATAAAACATTTATTATTACTATTTTTTATAAATTGAATTTTTATAAAATAAAAAACCAAATACTCTCAAAATAAATATCGTATATTTTAATAAGAAAACAAATGATTAAATGGCTGTAATTAATTATTAAATTAGAATTATCCAATTTAAATCTCTCACATATTAAATTTCTATTCAAGATTGAGACGTTAATCATGATTTTATATTATTCTTTTCCGATCTAACCTCTATTTTATTAGAGATATTTCTTCCTAACTAAATATAACTATTTTACTAGATGTTCAAGTGTGGAATGATTTTAGTTTTTGTATTTCATTTTATTTGTTATAATTTGGTCCTATCCAAAATAGATAGTTACCTATCCATATCAATCATTACTTTTTTTATCAATTTTTTAATCTAATATTTAAATATATCAAACGGTTTAGATTAAATATTTTAAATATAAAAGCATTAATTGATTGTATAAAATTTCATCATTTAACAAATCTCAAGTAAACCTTAAATCCTAAACTATTTAATATATATAAAGTTTATCTATTATCTCTTAAATAATTTAAACTATAATCATAATTTTAATATATTAAAATTAATATGATCTCTTTTACAATTATATAAGAAATTATTTAATATATAAATTAAAAAAAACTAATTAATCTAAACCCTATCCCCTATCTCCTATCCCTTATCCCCTAAACCCTGAATCATAAAACATAAACCCTAAACCCTAAACCCCTAACCCTTAACCACTAACCCTTAAACATTAAACCCCAATCCTTAAACTATAAACCATAAACCATAATCTCTAAACCCATAATCCATAAACCTTAAAATAGTAACTCTTAAACCTTAAACCTTAAACCATATACCCTAAACCATAAACCCTAAACTATAATGATAATTAATTTAATATTTTAAAATCAATACTATCTCTTTTACGATTATATAAGAAATTATTTAATATATAAATTAAAATCAATCACTCATGTACCCAAAAACTTTAAAATTATTTTAAATAATAGTATTTTAATTTTTTTCATTTTTAACAAATATTTTCTATGTTTTTACTTTTAATTTTTTTCTACTTGTCATTATTTTTTCTGAAGAATTTAAATATTCAATTAAAAATAAATTGTATTTTAATTAATATAAATAAACCAGTTAAAACAGATAAAATGCTTTTTGCAGTGTTTTTCAAAAAGTGCCGCTAACGCTCGATCTATAAGCGCCGCTAATGCCACTAAAGCTCAACATAAAACCGCGTTGTGTTTAATTTTTTTGCGGTGATTTTCAAAAAGCGCCGCTAAAGCTCGATCTATAACGCCGTTTTTTAAAAAAACGTCGCTAATGTTCGATCTATAGCGGCGTTTTTCAAAAAGCGCCGCTAATGCTCGATCTATAGCGTTGTTTTTCAAAAAGCACCGCTAATGCCACTAAAGCTCAACATAAAAGATGACGTTGTGCTTAATTTTTTTGCGGCGCTTTTCAAAAAGCGCCATTAAAGATCGATCTATAGCGGCGTTTTTCAAAAAGCGTCGCTAATTCTCGATCTATAGCAACGTTTTTCAAAAAGTGCCGCTAATGCTCAATCTATAGCGGCGTTTTTCAAAAAGAGCCGCTAATGCCACTAAAGCTCAACATAAATGTGCTTAATTTTTTGCGGCAATTTTCAAAAAGCGCCGCTAATGCTCTATCTATAGCGGCGTTTTTCAAAACGCGCCGCTAATGCTCGATCTATAGCGGCATTTTTCAAAAAGCACCGTTAATGCTCGATCTATAGAGGCGTTTTTCGAAAAGCGCCGCTAATGCTCAATCTATAGCGTCTTTTTTATCCAAACGCCGCTAAAAGTGCCGCTAAAAACCTTTTTTTGTTGTAGTGCCTTATGTTAGAACATTAATGTTTATCATGGTATCTTGTTTGTAGATACTTGACAGTTTATTTTGGTTTCTTGATGTTAGTTCTTTGTTTTCATATCTTTCAATTTCTATTTTTGGACTCACAACATTTCTCTCTTAAGGGGGAGAAGAGAAGAGTAAGGTAAATTAAATTGGTATTTGGTTTGTTATGACTAATTTTTTAATGCCAACATTTTAGTGACCGGTTTTTCTCTCTCAAGTCTTTATTTTAAAATTTATAAAAATCAAGATATTGATTCAAATTAAACTTTAACAAGGGGAGCAACAAATTTAAAACAAATTTACCAAAATGTTTTGTTATATCAAAAAGGGAGATTGTTAAACTAGCTTTATTTGATAAATTGTTTTGATATAACAAACAAAAATGTTTTTGAATAAAAACTTGTTTTTGAACAAAGAATTTATTAAGTTCAAAGCATAAAAATTATTTCAAAACTTCAAAACATCTTAAAAATGTCTTGAACACTTAGAATATTTTGGACAAAGTTCAAAATAATTTTAAACTCTTGAACTTGATTGAAACAAAGAAATAAGTATCGATACTTGATGAAAATACCATCTTTTTACATCGATACCACGTTTGCATTATGTTTTCTATTATTTCTCAAACAATGACAAAAAAGTATCGATACCTTTTATTAGGTATCAATAAATCATCTCTGGTATCGTTGTAAACTAACTTTAATGGTCACCAAATTAGGCATTAAATGCTATTGGTATCAATACTCATAGAAAAAGTCTTGATACCGTTTGTTGCATGTGAATTAAATGCACTGGTATTTTCATCCCAACAACTCTATTAACTTCCACAACAACCCCGACAGTTGGAAATGAATTAGAGGGTATAAATACCATCTTCCAAAGGTCTTACAACAACAAGAAAGCATATTCAAGCAAAAAGATCAATCAAACAACCTTTGTGCCAAATATTTCCATACTTTTCTTTTATACACTTTGAGCTTCATTACTATTTTATTAGCTCAAGTGTTTTTCTTTGTAATTGACCTAAATTAGCAAACACTTTGATCTTGTAAGGATTCTTTCTTTATTTGTTTATTTGTATCTCTTTCAGAGGGTTTGTGTCTTAAGGTTTGGGTAAAAACCTTAAAGGAGTTTGTAAGGTTAAACCTTGTCCTCAAAGGTTATCAAATTAGTGAATTTGAGAAAATCCTTAGTTGTGGAAAGCTAAAGTAGTGGAGTAGGCAATTGGAATCGAACTACTCTAAATTCTTGTGTTCAATTTTTCTATCATTTCTTTCCAACTTTCACAAAATTTTTAAAAGCCAATTCACCCTCTTCTTGGCAATTTCGATTTGATTATTTGAGCTAACACTTATTAATGTGGAAAATATTCATTTTTATTGGTAATTTTTCATAGACATTACTTGATTGAATATGTCTAATTATGAATGCTATATATAAAGCTAAACTTAAATTTTAATTGGTATATAACTCTATTATTAATTAAGGAATAATTAAGATGCTTAGAATTTTATTCAAGTAGTAATTTTGTTTTACATCAATAAATAATTTTTAAAAATAAAATTAACACAATTTTTTATGTCAAAATTTTTAACTAATAATCGTAAATTAAATTATAATAATTATTATCAAAATTTTTTCTATAATTTATGTTTAGAGTTTTTAAAGTAACAACTCTGTCTTAAAATTAGCACAACTTTTTAATTAATAATTCTAAATTAAATATAATTATTTGTAAACTTAAATTAGTAATTTGATGGAAAATAAAGGATATTTTCATCATTTCAAATTTTTTCCAAACTTATGTTTATATATATTATAGATAAGATTTTAATAAATTTAATGGATTGAAAATGTAAAACTTGATTGAAATTTAGGCTAGTGGATCATTTTATAGATCATCTTTATTTTATTTCATCGTTGAATAAAATTTTGGATTTTATATATAATATGTTGAATTTCTACATTTAAATGTATAAACATGTTACTATATTTTACAAAAAAAATTTAAAAAATTTAATATTCCAAAAAATAAATTAATTAGGAAAATTGCAAAAAACCCTAAATTTCTATGTTTTACAATTTGACCCCTTTAATTGTTTGAGGCAAGTGGTGACCTCGCCAGTCACTTCTACTGACACCAATGTCCTCTATAGACAAAGAAAATTTTTTGAACCAATTACAAAATGTCATGTGTCAAGTCAAAATTATGTGGGTAAAGTCGAAGTTACCATGGGTGAAAACTTTGACATCATATATGTGTTATAATTATTTTTCTCTAATTAATTTAAATTAATTAAGAGATAAATCATAAAAATTTATATTATCACTAATTAAAATAAAATAATTAAGTGATAATATTAAATGATTATTTTATCTCTAATTAATTAAGTTAATAAGAGATAAATACTAAATAAAAGTTTAGTTCTTGGAGAAAACTCAAATGGAAAAGTAAAATTCTATAAAAATTCTCTTTTATTCAGGTACCTGACACTATAAAAGGGGGTCACCTCCAAGCAATTCAACAAGTATTCATAAGTTTAGAAGTTCAAAAATTTTTTGTAGAAATTTTTGAAGAATGTAACAACTCTAATCCATCTCCGTCGTCAGATTAGGGTTACAGAGCATTAATGTACAAAATAGAACCTTAAACTTCAAAAAATATTCAACTTAAGTATTAATTTCCAATAACTCATTCCAATTATAGCAAGCATACACAATCGGGCCTTAAATCCAGCTTGCGGGGCCCTAAAAATAGTTTAAGAGCAATCCGAGGTCAAAACGAAATAAAATAAAAAATTTTAGGAAAACTTGAAAATTTGCAAAATAGGGGTCACACGGCCATGTGACTTTGTCCAGACCGTGTGGACATTCAAAGTAGGGACACATGGCCTTGTCCCAGCTCGTGTGTGTATTCGAAATAGGGCCACATGGCCATGTCGCAGGTCGTGTGCTAAACCATGTGACCAACTATTTTGAGACACACAGCCGTATCGTAGGCCGTGTGAAACCTGCATTTAAAATATAAATGACATATGGCCGTGTATGGCACACGATCGTGTGACAGCCCGTGTCCTAGGCTGTGTGCTCCAAATTTAGCCCCAAAAACAAGCCATTTCTAAACCTATTGTAAGGCCCAATTTTTGCCCGGCCCGTAATAAATAAACCAAATTAAAAATTAAAGTCCAAAAAATAATAATACAGTCCAATTTTTTTTACATTAGCAGGCCTAAACCTAAGTAGGCCCAATACCCTCCAGGCCCAAATCACTAGCCCAAATCCTAAATTTCAGAAACCCTAGGCACTCAGCATGGGCGCCGCAGCTTTCCCTTGGCCCCACGAGCCTCCACACGCTCCTGCCTCTGCCCAGCTCCAGCGCCGCACGAGCCACTCCCCACGCACGTAGCAGCACTCACATGAGCCACGCCACGCCCTCGTACGATACCTGCAAAACAAGCAGAGACAGAACGCAACAAAAAAAAAGGCAGAATAGTAGAGAAAAAAGAGGATTTTTAGAAAAAATTTCTTATAAATTTTGATTTATTCCCGGCTATATAAAATCCGTTTTGGAATTTGTAAAGGGGGATCCCCTTTTTTACGCATTCGAATACTGTAACAAAAAACACACAGTTAAAGAAATCAAAAACTCAAAAAAAAATTCAAAGAAAAGGTGATTCGATTTCTTTTTTCTTTCTTCTTCGGTTGCATTTTGTTTTGTTTTTTTTTTCCTTTTTTTATTGATTGGTAGTAAAAACAGGAGGGTTCTGAACCTTACCTGAATCGGCGCGCCGTCGAGCCCTCATCACCTCTGTTTGAATCGGAGAGGAAGGGTGAAGGTTTTTTGCGCCGGAACGGCACTCTTAGGGCGCCTGGTAGCCGAGCTCTTGCTCTCTCTGCAGTCATCGGAGTTGAGGCGAGGTTCAAGGGCTCCGGGACGTCGAGTTGGAGCGGCACAGAGGGGAGAGCATTCGGTTCTCTGTTTTCTTTTCTGTTTTTTTTCTTTTGTCTTTTTGTTTAAAAAATGGTGGAGGCTATCAGGTTAGGGTTTTTTGGCCCTTATGTGGCGTGTGAAACGACGCCGTTTGGAGTCTGATCGGTGGCTCCAAAATGGCACCATTTTAGCCTCAACGACCCGCGTGTGTGACCCGACCCGGGGAGGATCCGCGCATCCAACCAAATGGGCTATTTGCGCATTGAGCCCCTCTGCGTTTTGTGTTGTTTCAAATTCGATTTTCATTTTTTTTAAATTTGTATCGCACATTTATCCCTGTATTCATTTAGATCCGCGGTTGGACGGCGCCGTTTTCACTAATCGGATTTGAGCATCCGAACATTTGTGTTTAATTTCTGTTTTAGTCCCCTGTGCTATTCATGCTTTGTAATCTGGTCCTTTCCTTTTGTTTATTTTAATTTCTCCCATGAATTACTGCTCTAATGCCAATTTAGTCCTTCGTTTTGTTATTAATGCTGTAATATTATTTAGTTCATACATTTTTATGTACATAAATACCTACCTTTATATTTTTATATATTTTATAACTTTATACGTATATATATATGTATACATATATACTCATTTTTATAATTTATATATACATATATTTATACCTATATACATATTTGCTAAATTTTTGTAAGTATATATTTATATGTACGTACTTATATATTTTTATACTTTCTAATTTGTATATATATTTACACCCATATTTTTAATTTAATTTAAACATATATAAATTATAATCATTTACTTGTTTATATATCTTAAACTTTGATGTATACTTGCGTATATTTTTATATTGTATTATGTATATTTTTTTATTTTCATGAATACATGCACATACATATGCTTTTCATATTTTCATTATTTTATACATATTTATGTTTATATATCTTTTATATTTGTATCATTTCTTTGATTTTGTTCATTTATTTACATGTTTATTATTGTTTGTTTTCTTACTTTAGTTTCTAATTATTCGTTATTTTTGCCCGTATGATTGTTTTTATTATTTATTGTTTTGCTTGTCTCATTTTATTTATATTGTCATCGTTATTATTATTTTGCATCCATTTTTTTACTCGGATTTATCAAAAACGGAAAATTTCAAAATAAAAGCAACACTCGGTATTTGGGATCTTCAAGAGAATCGAGCCCTAACGTATTGGGTTCCGATTTTCTTTGTTGAATCTAAATAATCGAGATTACTCTTTGTATAAAAAAAAACATAAATAAAAACTCATTATCGAGAATTCAATACGTTGTGTCCTAATGCATTGGATATGACGTATTGTATTCTCGAAACGAGGATTTTTCTAACAAAGGCAATATTCGATATTTAGGGATATTGTGAAATCGAGCCCTAACTTACTGGGTCTTGATTTTCTCATTTAATTCAAATAATCGGATAACCTTCTCAAAACGCATGGGTTTTAAAAGTCAAGAGATAAATTTAATTTTGATGATTTAAAATGTTGCACTCTAACTTACTGAGTGTGACGGTTTATTTCTTTGAAATAAATAAATCTCATCGTCCAATTCATTTTACTCAAAATGATCGTATTCTAAAATCTTTTCAAAATTTCGACATTAAGACATTAAACAATCGATTCGGTACCAATTTTGGGCGTTACGAGGGTGCTAACCCTTCCTCGTGCGTAACCGACTCCCGAACCTATTTTTTCTCAAAATTCGCAGACCAAAAATCATTTTAATGGTGAACCGGTCACACCTTAATAAAAGATCGGTGGCGACTCCCCAATTTTCATTTTTAAGTCGACAACTAAATTTTTTTGTTTTTTCAAATAAAGGGTTTCGACACCTATAATTGCATACTAAAACACACTTTTCACATACACATTCATATGACTAAAATACACCTTAAACACATACAAAACATGCCAAGTCAACCATGTTATATGTTCTAATCAATATGCCATTCAAAGGCACCACATTTCAAACACCTAACCTAAATCGATTTATCATCATAAGTTCACTCATTTAACATACTTCAAATATACCTAATATCCACATCCAAAAACATATCAATCAACCATTTCCTTTCTAATTTCAAAAGGCCATGCACAACCATTAACATAAGCATTAAGACACACCAAGGCTTGACACAATCTAATACATATCAAATAGACATATAACCCTATACATGCCATTTATAACCATTTCAATATATTTAAAACCTACCAAAGTGGATCAATGGATAGTGTGATCATGCTCCAATGAAGATTCCAACCATTTGAGTTTTCTAATGATCTACAAAATAAAGAAAACAACTATATAAGCAACTAGTGCTTAGTAAGCTTGTCTAAAGGAACTTAAACTTTCCAATTGCATTAAATTATTCAACCATGAGTAATTCCATTTGGTCATAGACCAAATTTTCTTTTCCTATACAATTGCCCTCTTTTGATAACTGCCCGAAAGAACCGCTTCAAATAATAAAGATTGTTCTATTGGTTTAACTGAATAACTAAATAAAATAGATAGATTGCCTTGGAAGGAATTCCGGGTGGTCCCTATGAGAATTTAGAAATTCGATGCTTGAACCATACCACATAGTTCCGGCAACAACAAAAGCAGCAAAAAAGACAGCAGCTATACTATAAATCCAAACCAATCAAGGCATATAACATATCAAGCATTTCAATTTCATCATTCATCTATCATATGGCTACCATAAAAATTCATTTTCTTTTAACTATACTTATCATATATTCCATATCCTTACTTTAAATCATTGATCATTTCATATAGTCACATACTCTGAATGCTTTAATTACCCGTTCACATCCTGAAAAGAATTTCACTATATAAGTCATTCGTCCACATAATTCAAATGTTACCTTTTCAATCCAAATATATCATAACAACCTCCAGTTCAAAGGAATTTTTCATACTGTAAATCACATTTACTCAAAGTAACAATCTGTACATGTAACTAAGAAACTCATTATAATATCTTTCACTTACCAATACTATAAATATACCATAATACAAAAGCACATAATAGATTGTAATTCAATCATTTCATATCCCGATGAACTAGTAACTTGACTCCGATACTCGGGTAACTACACCACACCAGAAACATCGTAGATGCGTAACAAAGGCACCGAAGTGCAAACAGAGGCATGATTTGTGCAATTAGAGGCACCAAAGTGTAATAGAGGCACCGAAGTGTAATAGAGGCACCGAAGTGCAATCCCGTACAAGCAAGCATATTAACCCTATTGGCATGCCAATCGTATCCTAAGTGTTTACTATGTTTAACTGGGCATTAAGCATAAATTCGTTACTTTTATACTCATTCATCATTCGGAAGCACTTCATCATTTTCGTAAATTTACAATAACTCCAATACATTCATATCAATAGTGTGAAATCACAAAAATGCTATTATCAACTATTCATTCTCATATTTACTCATTTGTAATAATCGATTTCCAATAATAATAAATGAAATTTCTCAAACATATATTCAACTAACTAACAAACAATGATATAAGAACAATATATTTACATTTACATATCAAAACACTATGAGTTTACCTTAATCAAAGTAAACATTTAAAGAGAAATTCTATAATTCACGATCACCAAATACAATTTCATCAATCACATTAATAATTGTTCACATATATTTTAATTTGATTAATTTCTCTAATTGATCTATAATAATAATTTATCACACTTGTATCAATTTAATTTAAACATAGCATAAATATCTATTCACATTCGTCCAAAAAAAAAATAACGATTCCAATCCTTATACGAACTTACCTCAAAAAATACAGTTGTAAAAACGAAGCCGACAACTAATCCAACATATAGCTTTTCCTCAGTTTAGATCTGTTTGATTCGTTTTGTGATCCAAATAATAATTTTTCACTCAATTAAACCATTCAAATAACTTAGAATAATTAATTTAACGTATAACCCTTATTAATAGGAAATTTTCAAAATTACCCCTAATATTTTACCTTGTATGAATTTTAGTCCTAAATCCCAAAATTTACAATTTAACCATTTTTAATTAAAAATCATGCTAGATGATTTTCATAGGGTTCATAATTAGCCCATTTTATCATCATTTCACATATTTACCTTGAATTTTACTATTTCCACAATTTAATTCCTAACCATTAGAATTATCAAAATCACTTAACAAAACTTGTTTATTCAGCAACTAAATTTAATAATCCACCATCTAAATTCAAAACACATGCTAAATCTATCACTTTAAGTGCCTAAACTTTTAATAACTTTACAAATTGACCCCCGGGATACCTAGATTAAGCTAATACAGTAACAAAAACATAAAAGTCATTAAAAACAAAAATAAAAAAATGCTTACATGCAAAGTCTCTATGTTGGCCGAACCTTAAAGCCAAGAAAAAATGGTGTTCTTTAGTCTTCAAATTCGGTGGAAAAGAAACATAAAGGAAGATGATAAATTTTGTCATCTTTTACTTTAATTACTAATTACATATTTACTATTTTAACCTTTAAAAACATCAAATTTTACACAAATACCAAACCACCAACATCCACTAACTTAATATATGATATTATTACCATCTAAGCCTTTTCATTTAAGATTCCACATCCATTTAACCCCTTTAACAAAAGAAATCAACTTTTGCACCTTTTTCAAATTAGTCATTTTAATTAATTAACTAGCTAATCATTAAAATTTCTTAACCAAACTTTAATATGACCTAATAAAACTTAGTAAATATTTAATAAAATATTTACGGTCTCATTATAGAAATAAGGTCCCGATACCTTATTTTCTAAAACCACTTGACTTCAAAAATGAACCACTTGAACTTGACCATATGATTAATTAGCAAAATTTATTAAATCAAAACTTCAATAACAATATTCTTGACTCATAAATATTAATTGATAATATTTATGAACTCATTCGTCGAATTTGTGGTTCCGAAACCACTATTTCTGACACCACTGAAAAACGGGTGTTACAAAGAAACTGAAGGACTTGAAGAAATTTTGACGAACACTATATTCATTCTGAAGAAAAGTCATCTTTCAATCCAATTCAACCATGGAGAGGAAGCCAAAAGTCGTTTCTGGAGAAAGCATCCTTTCGATCCAATTCAATTGAAGAAAGGAGGTCTAAACCCGTTTTCTAATTCATTAACTTAATAAGAGATAAAAACTAAATAAAAGAATTTAGTTCTTGGAGAAAAATCAAATGAAAAAGTAAAATTCTACAAGAACTCTCTTTTATTCAAGTAATTGACACTATAAAAAGGGGTCACCTCCAAGCTATTCAACAAATATTCAGAAGTTTAGAAGTTCAAGAATTCTCTATAGAAAGTTTTGAAGAAACTCAAGAGCTTGAAGAAATTTTGACAACCACCATATCTGTTCTGAAAAAAAGTTGTCTTCCAATCCAATTCAACCATGGAGAGGAAGTCAAAAGCTACTAATGGAGAAATCCCCTTTTTGACCCAATTCAACAGAAGCAAAGAGGTTTAAACCCATTTTCAAGATCATGTCTTGGTGACCTTGAAGCAAATGATTCAAGATCAAGTCTCGACGACCCTTGAATCCAAATCAAATCAAATTCTCAAGCAAAAACCTCGGCAAACTCAACTTTAAGATTATGTCTCAAAGACCTTTGAAGCAAACCGCGTCTTTCCAACATCAAGTTTAGACTTCCCTTAGATTGAATCCTAATTGAAGAGAAAAATCAAAGGATTTTTTTTTTGTAATCAAGAAATATCCAAAGATTGTATCTTTTTTAAAGTTCATAATTAAAATTTGACTCAAAATTTGTGTGTACATACTCTTTGGCCAGCTACACAATGATTACAACAATGTCACATCTCATGCTAGCTACTTTCAAATTCAAGGATAAAACAAAACTTGCAAAAAAGAATGGAGGGTTAGTAATTGGAATTTTTGAAAAAAAAATCAGTAGATTGTTCTTAACTAATCTATTATCATATCTTTCTACACGATCACCATTGCGCACCATCAAACCCCTTTCAATAGTCCAATCACCATGATTTCATCCATTACACTGAGCTACCATCTACCCGTTGATCCACTCACTATGTCACACCTCAAAAATGGTGAATTCAAAAAGGCTAGTGAGGTATGAATGTTAATTGTTTTGGCACACTATGGTAGCATAATCCGCCACCCTACTGGCTTGCTGTCAAATAGAGTATTGGCCCATGTTGGTTTAAAGTATCTGCCCTTTTCCGGTATCTAAAGATTTAATTACAGGGCATCTTCAAGTGAAGAAAGAAAGAATACACTTAAGAAAGAGTACGCCTAAGGAAGAGTATTCCCTGGAGTTTTGGTTGAGCACAAAGAGCCTACCAAGTGTATGAGAAAGTTGTAGGAGACTTAACTATCTTTAAGACAATGCCATACGCGAGTCACCGCCAAGGTATAGTACGCTTGGTTTGCATGAGCATTGTTTAAGTTGGTTCTTGTAACGAGATTAGTTGGGAGTCAATTGGATTGATTTGACCCTCCCCATGACTGGTCAAATAGTAACGTAAATCTTTATAAGATTTTCTTTTACATACCCACGAATTTGGTAGGGAAATTAGGGGGACCAAGAGTATATATAATGTAACAACCCGTTTTTCAGTGGTGACAGAAACTGTGGTTTCAAGACCACAATTCCGATGAGAGAGTTCATAGATATATTAAATTAATATTTATGAGTTAAATATAGTATAATAGTGAGTCGTGATTTAATAGATTTTATTAATTGGTCGACTAGTCAAGGTACAAGTGGTGCGTACCGAAAGTCAAGTGGTTTTGAAAAATGAGGTATCAAGACCTCATTTCTATAAACCAAGCTCGTGAATATTTTTATTAAATATTTAGGGAGCTTTTATATAAGTGAATTAAAGTTTGATCCAAAAATTTAGTGAAGAGATGACTAATTAAGGTATAAGGACTAAATCATAAAAATCGTAAAAGTTAATCGGTAATAAATTTTAATAGGTTAAAGGTCCGGATATTAAAATTTTAAGTATTAATTAAGCAATTTGGCCATTTTAATACTAATGGATGAATTATAGGCATATTATTATTATTATTATTATTATTATTATTATTATTATTATTATAAAACCAATCAATGTTAATTTGGTAAATAAATAAAACCTAAAAATTAATAAAACTTAAAATATGAAATAAACCATCACCACCCTCATTTCTTCTTCTTGAAATCGAAACACTATTGAAGATAGCTTGGGAGCATTCGGTCAAATTATTTCATTTGCATGTAAGTGCAATTCAGGTCCGCTTTTTGTAATTTTTATGTTTTTTAGATCGTTGCAACTAGGTCCAGCTAAATCGTATCTTTGTTTTCAAAAGTGTTAAAGATTTCAAAACTTTCCATTGATGAATTTGAGATTTTTTTGATAGAAAATGATAGATTTTGAATCTTAGAAATGAACAAGGATTAATTTGTTAAGTAAATTTTGTTAAATTTGCATATAGGGACTAAAATAAAATTTTGATGAAATTTCCATTAGATTTTGTAAATTCAAGTTTTAGAGGGTTGTTGAAGGACATAATTGAAACTGGAATAAAACGAAATCCAATTGTGAAAGTTATAATAGTTTATGTTTTAATGACTAAATTGAATAAAATGAAAAGTTTAGGGAAATTCAAATAAAAATTAAACTGATATATACTTATAATAGGATGATCTTAGATGTTTGGAATTAATAAATTGAATTGAATTAGTGAATAGATCGAAAATTTGACCAAATTGAAAGAAATGACAAAAATTACTTATTAGTCCTTAGAGAGTTGTTTGTTTCTTTGTCTTGACCGTAAGTTCGCACAGTATGTTCTTATTAAATTTTATGCATTTAGAATTATAATTGTAACTATGTTTAATTGAAATTTTAATTGTTTACAATTCAGTACAAAAATGTGAGATAGAGGGTTAAATTGAATGCGATGAATTGGAAATTGAAATAATTGTGGAATTGACCTTAAATGAACGAGAATAGGATATGTTATGTGTGATGAAGTGTTAATTTGATGAAATGATTTGATTTGATTTGATTTAGACCGATTGATAGTGATAAGGACTAAATTGAATATATGTGAAAATATGATATAATGTTATAAATGTGAAATTGAATCAATATGATTATGTGATGTGCTACTATATTTAAAAATTAGTTGTTTAGCTGATGAAATTATGTAATGAAACTGAGAAATTGCTACCCTATTAACTGTTCGGGTAGAGTCAAATATAATCGGCATGCCATAGGATAGGAAGAGTTCAAGGCTATACGACTACGTCTCGGAGAGTGCTGGCACCTTATTTTTTGATTGTACCGGCTAGTGCTGGGCACATTTATTTGTCGATTTTATCGACCAGCGTAGGGTGCAATTCATTATTATAGATTTATTCATTAGGCACAGGGTGCCAATTTGCTTCGGTTATACCAATGAGACACCGGGTGTCAAACTTATTGATAGCGCTGGGTGCAACTATTTGCTTTGAATTTATCCAATGAGACACTAGGTGTCAAACTGGTGTGTTGGTTGGATCTATGTATCTGTCTGAGTTAGAGTCGTGTTAATAGGGAAATAAATGGAAAAAAAATAAAATATCTGATATTTGAAATCATAAATGGTGTGAAATGGAAGTGAAATGTGAAATGGAATATGAAATTGTGGAATGAGTTGGGAACATTGATTGAATATGTTCAATGAATCCATGAATTTGGAAGTTGAGATGGAATGTGATTTGTAATTCGTATTATGAAATAAAGTTTATATGATTTAATATGAATTTGATTAAGAATTCAAACTATGAAATAAAAAATATTGTTTGGCATTAATTTGAAATGGGATGTATTACGGGTAAATAAATTGTATGATATGATTAAGATAGTGAATTGATTAAATGATTGCTTGTTTTATGAATGATAATAAAATGTTGAATTAAGTGAATTGAAATGTTAAATGATTGAGTTATTATATAGTATGATAAATGCTGAACTCACCTTTTTTATATGTGATTTACCATGATAGGCAAGCTTTAGCAAGCTAAGTGGCATGTAGTGTATGATTATAACCTGAGGTAAGTTATTTGGTTTTAATACATGTGAACTTACTAAGTAAATGTAATGCTTACTCCCTTGTTTTTTTCCCTATAGTGTCAACTTGCGAAACGTGTCAGACGGATCGTTGAGAAGCCCACACTATCCTGATATTGATTTAGTAGTCTTTCTATCACTTAAAACTTGGTTTTGTGGCATGTATATAGGTGATTCATTTTTATTTAATATTGAATATTGGTACTTTGGTTCTTGATTGTGGTTTGAATTTTGAATGAATATATGTTTTGCATATAGAATGGTCAAATAATTGAAATGCAATGAATGTGTTTGGGTTTTGGCATTGTTGAGCTTGGATAAATGTGAACATGTGCATATGGTCACTTAGGTAAAGGTTGAATGATATTTGCAAATGAGAATGACAAACTTAAGTAATGACATATATATATGTTTTGGTTTAGGTTGATATTGTTTATTAACGTATATCTCTATATGTTAACTTAATAAAATGATGTTTGGTCTATGGTAAAGTTTGGAATGTGACATGCATATGGTCTATTTATATTATGAATTGAATCATGGGTTAAGTACGAATTATAATTGCTTGTGTCTAATATTTATGATGGTGCCTATGAGGGCATATTGGTTGTATGCTTAGAAATGAGTTTATGTTATGAATTTTCATGAATAGGTTAAGTTTTAGGATGTATTTAGATTAGTTATTGAATGCATTATAGGTCATTATGCGAAGGATGAGTATTGATAAGTGCAAGGTGAATTATAGTCTCGTTGATGATAATGTTATTTGAGTACCAAATGTGGCACACTTAAAGTTAAAATGATTGGAATATGACTTGTATGTGAAAGGTAGTATTATATGAGGTTGTTAGTTGTTTATTGAGTATGCTTGGATTGGGATTGTTAGAAATGAATTTGAATGGTATTATGCAGATCTATTGATATTTGTTTTCTTTAATGAATGGTGTCTTGATTTTGAACATGAAAATATTTTCAAACTTGTGATTTTGACCATCTAGGTAAAAGTATCGATACTTGACCAAATGAACAATGTTTCGAAAATGGCAGAATCCCAAAACAATATCGTTATTGATTTTTGGTATTGAAACTTTTGATAAAGCTATCGGTACTTGTTCCTTTTGTATCGATACCTAGTTTCAAGTTTTGAAAAATTTTAGATTGGTCCTTAATCATTCTCAAATCTATTAAATTATGTTTGTATGCTCGATTTAGTTTCTGTTTGGTTCATAACTCCTATTATGTATGTATTTAGAACAACTTGATGCTTTAAATTGAATTAAATGTTATGATTTGCATGTGAATGTTTTGATAACTGTAGTAGCATCCTGAAATTTAGGTCCGGTGATCAGACCAGGTGAGGGGTGTTACATTTAGTGGTATCAAAGCTATAGGTTTAGTCGGTTTTAGGACTGAACGTAGCACGTGTTGAGTCTAGAAATACATGCCACAATAACCTATGATAGTGTTATGCCTTCAGATCCGGATTGACTCTATTTTTATATATTATGATGGTGGAATTAAATCATGTTGTATCTGGTAAGTAAATAGTGATGTTCCTAATTCCGATCAAGGAATTTTTATAGAGTGCTCGTTTCGAAATTGTTGAGGAATGAGGTGAGATATGTCTACTCCTAGTTGTTAAACTAGTGATTCAGTTAATACCTGAGAGCTACCCTTTTAGCTCCACAACCGCTAAAACAACCTCTACCCTCGATTGTACCTACTATAGCACCCATTGTCCTCAAAACCCAAATTTGATAAACATTAACTGACCTTGACTGGAAAAAATTTTAATTCAGGAATAGAAGAACTCCGAGTTGAAATGTGTAGTATTGTTATGGAAGGAAGAAAAGTATCAGTGGTGGGTAACCCTAACATTAGTGACACTGAGAAACCGGGATATGCATCCATGTTGAATGAGACTTGAACAAGGGCATCAAAATGCTTGTGGGGACATTAGAGCTAAAAGATTTTTTTTATTGACTGGGTGAGCTCAGAAATGGTTATGATATGAAATGAAAAAGATTGAGGCAAGTCAAACAATTGAGACACTAAAAAACAAAGCGTGGCCAGACATTTTCTGACTCTTTGTCTAAGTAGACGAGAGATTTCAAATGTTAATTCTTCACCCTACAAGAAATTTGAGAAAAGATATGTCTAAAATTTAAAGCTTTTAACCCGACCTGATTTGTCAGATTCAAATCTTGGGTGTTACCACTCTATCATAGACTTATACTTAACCAAAACATACAACTTTCAACAATTACATCTTATTTAGTAACATTACCCAACCAACTTACCTCTGGGTGTATAATGTGTACTTACAGACATTTGAACAATGCCTTTCACTGGGAGAGAAATGCTATGAATAAGCTATGGAAATTACATCTAGGTGTATAATGTGTACTTACAGCTATGAAAATGTTTTCAAACTTGTGATTTTGTCCATCTAGGTAAAAGTATCGATACCTAGGACCCAAGTATCGATACTTGACCAAATGAACAATGTTTCAAAAATGGCAGAATCCTAAAACTTTATCGATACTACTTTTTGGTATCGATACTTTTGATAAAGGTATCAATACTTGTTCCTTTCGTATCGATACCTAGTTTCAAGTTTTGAAAATTTTCAAATTGGTCTTTAATCATGCTTGAATTTTTTAAATTATGTTTGTAAGCTCAATTTAGTCTCTGTTTGGTTGATAACTCCTACTATGCATGTATTTAGAACAACTTGATCTTTAAATTGAGTTAAATTTTATGATTTGCATGTTAATGTTTTGATAACTGTAGTAGCATCCTGAAACACAGGTTCGACGATCAGACCGGGTGAGGGGGAGGGAGACATTCGAGATGGTTTTTCTTTCTACTCGACGTTATGGTCATTCTTTCTAACCTAAATGTTCTCTTCTTTTTCGTTAAGCTAGAGCTAAGATTTCGTTTAATCAATGGATGACTCAACCTTCTGGTAAGTCTTGTGGCTCTGTATGTTACAATTGTTGAATAGTAAGGATGTTAAAAGATGTAAGAACAGTAAGGTGTGAGAGGAAGGCCCTGAATGGGGGTCGCATGTAGTTGAAATGTTAGTAAAAATCTGTAAATAGGGATTTTAATAGAAATTCCATGATCTTGAAAGCAGTTGTTGCTGCTGGATTGAGAGGGACGATCGAAGCAGAAGCTTCGGGCCGAGGTAAAAGTGGGTCTCTGGTGAGTCTCTAGACCTGACTCTTGTGTGTTATTTTATGATGGTTCTTTGTATGGTTGATGTTCCTGTAGTTGTGCTTGAGGAGTTGTATGTATGTGTGTGTTTATTTTTGTGAAGCATCTGCAAGTATGTAAATGAAGTGTACAATGTGTTGCATAAATATGACGATGTGTGGTAAGCATGCATAATAAATTATGTGTTGGAAAGTATGACTCTGTTATGGATATTAGTGAAATCTATGTAAATGTGTCCATTATGTTAAATGAATGATGTATGACAAAGTATGGTTAGAGAAATGGGGGATCGAGTGGAGTGTTGGGAAAAATATGTGACATGATAATGGTGTTGGATCGTCGGTACGCCTTGTGGCGCAATATCATCAACCATGGATCCATGTATGAGGAACAAGTCATGTTGAAATAAGGTTGAAGGTATACCTTTTCAAACACTAGAGAACGATGAATAAAGATGTTGGTTGGATTCCTTTGGGCGATCTCAATCCTAGCTGTAAAAAAACTATCTCGGCCTCTACGTAGTCACCCAGTTAAGCATGAACAACAAAACTCTTTGAACTTTTTCAGAGAGAATACAAAACTTTTGGCTGCTAAACCTAGTTTGATTTCCTTACCCATTTTTTTTTACATAATCAGGGATTTTATTCATTTTATTAATATCATATGTTAAAATGAAATAATTCCCTTTTTAATTTTTAGAGAAAATCATGGAAGATATTAAAGATTATATTCTTTCTAAAATAATCTTAACTTCCATAAATATTAACTCTGGAAAGTAATTGCAAACCGTGTCCACCAGGCAATAGTGTCAGCCAGGTAATATTGTTCTCCAAGTAATGTTATCTGCCGGGTGATACTGTCCTCCAGACGATACCGTCTGCCAAAGATATATGTAAAAGGGTATACGCCCAGCATTTTTGCCTAAAGTTAGTTCGTTTTAACCATAGGGTGTGACCCTGTAGGTTCTTGTAATGTTAGTAGTAATGTTAGAACATTTCTAATGTTACAAGCAATTAGTGGCATCTAGCCATGCATCATTGCTACCCAAGTTAGAAGAAGTCATGATTCGATATAACCTTTCTATGATAAATTTTTCATGTATTATATCCTTTTATACACAAGTAATGGTAGTCACACTTGTATAGTCCAATCTCATATTTCTTGATATTCTGAGTATACTACAATAAATAAATAAGTTTGATATCTCATATTAACTTATTTGAGCATGACTATGCATTTCTAGTCTCACTCCATCAAGTGGCGCAATATATTACTCCCATTATGTAGGAGGAATAAATCCTATCTTGATCAATCATATCCCACTACATAGATTGTGGCATACATAACATTAGTCTTTATAGTACAACCTGTTATGGTAGACGTTTGACTATATCAAAATATACAACTCACGATGTTTAGACAATGATGATCTCAAGTCTGAGGATCAATACATAGTTATCACTATGAGTAATGTTTGTGACTATTGCATAATAATTTAAGAAACATACTCATGGCAGATCAATACAATATGTTGTTATCTAACACATACTCATGTATTGATTTGACATCCTTATGTCAATGAAAACACTTTTTCATCAATCAACTACACATTAGTCTTAATGCATTATTGTTGTCCAAACCCACAATAATACTTGACTATGGACCTTTTAAGAATAATTATATCATTCTCAAGACTTTGTTATTAATTAATTTATTTATACACACAGAAAAAGAAACTAAAATAATAATGGTAATGTCTTATATTAACAAACAAGGTAAAACAAGTATGTAATTACAATCATCTCATGATTGGTCTTTGGGCATACTCTAACAAATAGACCCCACGGTGGTGCTTTGATGATGTCCGACGGGACAATAAACACAAGAAAATGCCAATTTGCTTGATAAGTGGAAAAACCATGGCCATGGCACATTCTAGAAATCGCGGATGAGCCGCATTTATCTACTAGGGTTTCTACATATCCCGGGGGCAATGATGGGCAAACCTCAAATAATGTTGAGTTTAGGCAAATCAATACGATGTTGAGTTTAGGAAAATCCATATCGTCAAACACGATAATTTATGTGATGCCTTGGTGGCAAACCAAACAAAGCCTTTATGGCGAGTTTTCAAATAGGCCTATGTGGCATATTATTTAGAAAGCATTTGTGGGCAAGTTATTTGAGAGGCCTATGTGACATATTATTTGGAAAGCCTTTGTAGTGAGCTATCTAAGAGGCCTATGTTGCATATTATCTGGAAAGCCTTTGTGGTGAGTTATCTGAAAGGCATATGTGGCATATTATCTGGAAAGGCTTTATGACGAGTTATTTGAAAGGCCTATGGTGGCATATTATTTGGGAAGCCTTAGTGGCGAAGTTTTCTGGAAAGCCTTTGCGGCAAGTCATCTAAAAAACCTGTATGGCGAATTCTGTAATGCCTAAGTGGCGAGTTGTTAGTCTGCCTTTGTGGCGAGATCTGGGTATGTTTTTGAGGAATTATTTGAAAGAGTTCTCGGAAATGGTACTTGACTGATGAATCTGCCATAGTAACTCGTTAGGACAGAGAGTTGGCATATCTATAATTATGGGTGGTGTAAGTGCTCACCAAACCTGGAAGTTTTCACATTACGTATCAAAGTCATCTAAGTTCCTATTGGATGATCTAAAATAGTGCATTCATCGAACCAAGTTCGTTATCTGGACCGATTTAAAGATGCGGTGTGATTGGAGAACTGACAGCCCGCCAAAACTAGTATAAGAATCTGCCAAGAGTAGTATTCGTATGTATATCATTATGAGGAATGTATCTAACTTCTATCTTCAAGGAGATTGTGAATTAGGATCCTCAATAAGGTGTGAAGTATGGGATCTGCCAATCAAGCAGAATGTGCATAAGGGGGTCAAGTGTAGAGACTGGCGTAAAGTTATCCACCAGGAACCAAAAAAGTATTCGCCAAAGTCTAAAAAGAAGTTCAAAATCTTCAAGTCGAGGAATTAAACAACAATGTTTAAAGGTAATATTGGTTGAGACTCACTAAGTTCCGTTGAACTTACATGCGTCTATTTGTAATGCAGGTTATTGGAATTGAACCAGTACACCAGAAGGGACCAAACTAGGAATGCGTCAGGGTGGTTGTTTGAAGAGTGATATTATGCATACAGAAGGGCATTTTTGGATATATGGCAAGTAGTATTCTACACCATGATTAAGTGTGCTTTAACAAATATTTAAGCTGTAATGTCTTATACTACTTTTGAGAACTCGTTGTAATTAATAACGTCTGTTTCAAAATCTTTTGACTTAGATAAGAAAATAAATAAATAATAAGTATGTTCAGTATGTTTTCGTCAATTGTAAAATTTTTGTTAAGTATTGTGGCATCCTACATCCGGGTTCGGTAAACCAGATCAGGTATAAGGTATTACACACTACCTAGTCAATACATCCACCTTTATTACCCATCTCCCATTTCCAACATCTTTTCTTCACTATAACGTCAACCAAATAACTTCTTTAGTAAAATTTGCATCGCTGAATCAATCCCACCATTTTAACTTCTAACTATTTAGCAATAAACCTACCCTTAAATGCCAATCACCAAACCCAACTGAACCCTTCACCCATAGCCAATAGCAACCCCCATCTAATCTAAAATAGTACCCGAAAATAAAATCATTCAAGACCCGTACCTTAACCCCCAAACAAAATTGAATCTATAAGAAGAAAAATGAGATTTAAAAATCAATAAAAAAGAAAATAAAGATAGTTCGAAACCAATTTCATTGGATGGCAAAGACGGTTGATTGGAACAACATTTCTTTGCATCTCGTTTGAAGATCTCTATATTTTAGGATTCTTTTAGCGAACCTTGACTCGATAACGTGAAAGAGGAATGAGAGAGCTACATTTCGATGCCATTCTTTGTGCTAGAGAAGGCAGCGACAATAATCGTACATCCCTTAGGTGGCTAGGTTTCAACAACATCAATAAAAACAAAAACAAAGAGGATACATTTTAGCTTGGAAGGGAGGCACAATAAAAAAGAAAGCCGGAGATTGTCAGGATTTTGTAAAATTATGCCAACAAAGGTTGTTGCCAATTTTACTATTAAACTGTGCATTAGTATATATATGATAAAATATAATTTATTGGAAGGGAATGAAAAATTAAATACTTATAGGGTAATAAATTTGCTCCACGACTATATACGTATTAATTGTAGCAATGGTTATAGATTTTAATTGAGCATTAAATTTTAGTAAATTTTTGAGATACTGCTTGCAAATTGGTGGAACAAAATTATTTATGGTTATTTTTATAATTGTATTATGATGTTGTAATTAAATATAAAATGAAAATAATTAATGTTATTTTATTCATATTCTTATATGGAAAAAAAGAAATATAAATAACTTAATGTCATGTAATTTTATTTGGATTCCTTGTTAACACTTTTAAAAGCCAAACCAAATTGTTTTTTAGATATATTTTATTTCTTTTACCACTATTATTATCATAATTTGAAACTCAAATTTACATGTTCCAGTACCTTGTTTTATATTATATATATGATATATACATTAAATTAAATATATATCGTTAAAACATACTTTAAATTATTAATTAAGGATAACAGTTTAGATATATTTATTAAGGTATATTAATAAAGTATAAAAAGTAAGGAGAAAATTTAGAATAATTTATTGATTATTAATTAAATATAAAATTATTGGATAATACTTAAGAAAGTATTTTAGAACTTAATGAACAACTTAAAACTCAAAGTTTCCTAAAATGTTAATCTCTTTACTTTATATTATATATGATATATGATATATATGATCTCAAATCACTTAAATATTTGACCCTTATTGAACACAAAAGTACCATTTCAATTATGTCAATTAATATGTAATGAATCGATGTTAGTTAGTGTTGAAAAATAAAATTTTGGAACTTAATTTAAGTAAACCGAATTAGTGAAATTATAAATAGAATGATTTACGTATTTAGTATAAAAATATATTAGTGGTTGATCAAGTAACTAAATCAAGAAAATCATTAATTATAGTACATGAACTAAATTGTAAATGTTCAATTACTATTAAGTTTTAATTTAGAGAATGCTTGAGGACTTAAATAACTATTAAACCAAGGATTTAATGAAAATTTATCCATGATAAATACTTAATTAATTGCCTATCGTCATCCATGCCACCCGTTTCCACTTTCTTAAGTAAGAAATGATTATAGCCATTAGAATTAATAATTAATAAGTTAATTAAAACTAATTATTAGTAAATGTATAAGGTAGTGGAAAGAAAGATGAATCAACATCATTTTTATCAATTTTTCTTCCTAAACCGTAGCTAGAAGAAGAAAAAGAAGCTGGACTTTCCACCATTCCCGTTTGCTATTAATCGGTACACTGGTTTGACACTTACATTTCTAATCTAGGAAACATGATTTACCTAGCTTACGTATTAGAATTTTCAATTTTGAAAGTTAAATGAAGTTGCCATTAAAAAAAATTCATAAACTTATTCTTTCGACCGTTTTTGAGAAATCTATATTTATTTACAAATGAATTATTTCTTATTTTCATTTCCATTTCCATTTTGAAAAAAATCATATTTATTTCCAAATGATTCCATTTTTCCATTTTGGAGAAAATCATAATCATTTCTGAATGCTTTACATTTCTCTATTTCTATTCATTTTGTTCATTTCGATTCAAACATACAATTCTTTTTTGGTTTCAACGAGTTAGCAGAGAGACCGATTGGGTATATGCAATTGAGGCTCAAACGATTTATAATTGAGTTCTAGCTGTTCGCCAATTAATTATAAACTCATTTAGTCATGAAGTCATTCCACTATAATATCGTGACTAAGCTCTCCCTAATGACATACCATTACGAAAGCAACTCGATTAGTGCTCATCCAATGACCTTGTCATAAGTTTGTTATCCTCATAAGATATCCTTAATCTCTCTGGGATAATATCCGTCCTCCCAACATGATCATATTTTATCTCATGGTAACCATTACATCTTCCTTTATGAAAAGTTGATTACTTTCAAATAGTAATCAAGTCATTCATCACAAAGACGAAGGACCCGTAACCATGTTTACTTTTCATCAACCATGTAATGCCAATGAGAAGATATCATTTACCCATGTCTCGAGCTATGAATTTCACTGTTGTGAATGACGTTACATACTAAAGAAGTCGTACACCTAACGCACCAGCTTTTACTTACATCAAAGTGTACGAGTCATGCATACATAGTTCTTTATCCACTCAGGATTTAGGTATGTCACATATGAACGTCACAAGTGAATAAATCCATAAATAGATTCAGGATATATTCTTCTTAGGTCATATCCGATGTAATGCCAGTCTAGTCAGTCACATCTATGTCTCTATCTTCTAGTAGTCATCCACTCCGATGCCCAAGATAAAACATATTCTCAATTGGACTTGATAAACGACATATTAGTCTTTCAATCAATTTACTCATTTCCGATTAGACTAAGGACATGTTTAGGTTCGTTTACTAATATAAGTTGTCTTTCTATATTACGATCCGACCACGTAATACCACTTAAGTTAAACATTAGACAACTAGTGAGTAACATTTGCTTCCATTTTGCTTTGTGTGCAAAAACCATGTAAGGACAATATAAAAAGTATTAATGTAATTCATGAATAATTTTAGTAACCAACTTGTTCAAAAAATTACATGTGTACTTACACAAAAAATGCTACACTTAGGGCACTAGATCCAACAGCCAGCCCCCTCCTTAATGTCTACCATACCTTATTGGAACTTCTTCAATTGACAGTATAGACAGGAGCTTGCAGCATCGAGAAGCTGTTAGGAAGCTCCATCAATTTCACTTGAAATGAGCTCAGGGCAAAATGAAGCAAATGGAAGATAGACACATAAGTGATAGGGAGTTCCAGGTAGGAGAGTTTGTTTGCCTCAGGCTATAGCCTAATTGAAAACACTCTGTCAGAAGTGTGTTGAACCAGAAGTTATCTCCCAAGTATTTTGGGCCTTTTTCCATAGAAGCCAAGGTGGGATGAGTTGCTTACTAGTTACAATTGCCTCCAAGTTCTCGAATTTGTCCTACCTTTCATACATCTCAACTCAAGAAGCATGTTGGAACAATTCCAACTCAACATGTTTTACTAGTGTTAGAGACCAGCAGAGCCATGGTCAAAGAACCTGTACAAGTTTTAGAGTGGCGTATGGTCAAGAAAGGCAATCATGCAGTCTATAACACCTCTAACTCGTATCTGTCGCCGAAATAGGGTTACGGAGCATTACTATAAAATTGTAACTATAGTCATTCATTTTTAAACATTTCATAAATAAACTCATAGTCCATTCAAACACATGCAAATCGTCTCTTATTTGAGCCCTCGAGGCCTTAGAAATACTTTAGAAATAATTCGGGACTAAATCGGAAACATTTAAAACTTTATAGAAAAAGATAGAAAATTTCACACGACTGACACACACGCCCGTGTCTCAGGCCGTGTGGACATTCGAAGTAGGGACACATGGCCATGTCCCAGCCCGTGTCCTTGCCCGTGTAACTCATTAACTTGGGTTACACGGCCAAGACACACGCCCGTGTGCTAGGCCGTGTAACACTTGAAATGCAACATTTAAAGCCTATAGGGGACACATGACCGTGTCATATGGCCATGTGTCACACACGGCTGAGACACACGGCTGAGACACATGCCAGTGCCTTAGGCCGTGTGGGCAAGAAAATGGCCAAAAAATCAAGTCATTTCTTTCACCCTTTCATCCTTGAACTTACAAGTTATTTGCACACCTGAACAAAGCATCATAACCTACCAAAACATACACAAAGATGTCCAAATCATTATACCATTTAACCATACGACCAATGTGCCAATAAGGCACCTCAATCACCACTATCAAACATACCTAAATTTATGTCCAAATGGTCATAGTTTAACCAAACATACTTGACTAAATTCCATATCAAAACATGCCTTAAATGATCACTTTGCAACCATGCCAACACTTACCACTTTGACCATAAAACCATGCATCAATTTGATCATATAAACACCAACTACTTAGCATCAAAGTGCCAAAAGCACACCAACCATCAAGGCATCAGAATAACATAAGTTTCACAATTTTAAAGCAACATTACATGCCAATATCATTAACTAAACATTAGACATAAGTCCACCTATACATGCCATTATAACCATGACCAAAGAATCAAAATCTACCAATAAAATCAATGAATAGTGTGATGGATCTTTGACTAACTTTTAACCCGATTGAGCTTCCGATAATCTATAAAGTAAGAGAAAAATACCACGTAAGAAATGAATGCTTAGTAAGCTCATAGAACATGAAACATAACTTATCACTTCAATACTATAATACATAGATTAACACCAATACTTTAAACTTGTTATAAACCTACTTAACACCATTCAACTCACATTTAAGCATATTTATAAACATCACATACACCTTTCATTCATAACATAATAAAGTCTCATAGGTTGACTTACATAATTATCAACCTTTCCTTAAAACGATGAACCATTTCATTTAACATTCTTACCATTCCATTTTCATAACATAATATTAACCATAGCCACAAACTAGTGCATTTAAGCATAACTCTTTTAGAATCGATTACACATTAAACCATTTCATGAGAAATTACATATATTGATTCTTACCACTCTTTCATGCACATAACCATCTTTCCATTTAGTCACTTACCATTTCAATGCATATCCTTAAACCTAACATAATACAATCCAACCAATAGCTTGGCACAAGCCTAAGCATCATCAACAATACATGTTAATGCATCAACTCATAATCCACTTGAATTACATAAGAGAAGTCATTAAACATGAAATACCTTACTTGAAATCATCAATTTCATGAACATAGACATACATTCAATTAACATTTTTTTTCGTTCCTTTTTCATAGTTTTCATGATATAAGTCATTTGAGTAATTACCGTTCCTTTCCTTTTCTTACTCATCTTGTTTGTATAGTACAAAATATAAACATAAAATTTACCTTCTCTACTCCTGTCATCCATAATATCATCAGGTGAATTGAAATATTCAATTCAAACACAAATATAAGATAATTCCATCAAAATCACTAAACAAATTACCTTACCGAGATTTACAATCAGAGTAACAACTTACGGATAATAGTACATAGTCAGATCAACCGAACACACCAGACAGAAGCTCATAAGAGCTA
This sequence comes from Gossypium raimondii, assembly GCF_025698545.1. Lineage (NCBI taxonomy): Eukaryota > Viridiplantae > Streptophyta > Magnoliopsida > Malvales > Malvaceae > Gossypium > Gossypium raimondii. Next base: position 32,394,446 of record NC_068572.1, on the reverse strand, counting down.
ATCCAACCGAAACACGCCAAACAGAAGCTCATAAGAGCTAATCCAATTGAAACACACCAGACAAAGAGTATAACACGAGAGTTCATAACAAATGATGAACCTCGGTTTACTCGGGTAATATGCAGATATCTCCAATACCATCTCCACTCCAAACCCCCGAAACACACCAAATCACGATTGTACTCTATCCCGCGTTCAATCCAAACCGAGCACCAAATTCAATATTATATCTCAAATTACCATTCATTATCAACAATTAAAAATAAATATATAAGTTGTATCATGTTAATCTACCCAATAATTCATATTGATGTTAAATTCTAAACCGTACAAACTTACCTAGCTAAATTGCAGAAATGTCAAAGTATAGAGGCTATTTGGTAATTTTCCATTCTCCTTGATTTTCCACTCGATCTTGATCTAAATTAATAATTTCGTTCAATTCATTAATTTAGACAGAAAAATCACTTCATTTTATGCAATTTAGTCAATTTTGAAATTTTTACAAAATTTCCCCAAACATTTACTTTTATTCAATTTAGTCCCTAAGTCTACAACATGCAAATTAACTATTTTTACCCAAATTTGAGCTTAGCCGAATGTTCATAGCTCACAATACAGCCATATTTATAAAAATTTCACATCAAATCCTTGTACTTCTATTATTTTAACAATTTAGTCCCTAATCGATAAATTCATCAAAAATCACTTAATAAAATACTTTTAAATAACAACTATTATCTCCAATTCATCATTTAACATCTAAAATCACAAGGTTCATCAATGGCAACATTCAAAATCTTTAACAGTTTCAAAATCGAAGGTACGAATTAGTTGGACCTAATTGCAACGATCTCAAGAATATAAAAATTATTAGAAACTGATGAAAAATGGTTTACCATGCATCATCCAAATAAGAACCGAAGCTTGAAGCTTGCCAATGGTGAATCTGGTGGTGAACAAACCAAAATGAAGAAGAAAACCTTATGTTTTCTTATTTTAACATTATTATAACATTTATTCATTATTTTAATAATAAAATCACTTACAAAACTTATAAAATTAAAAGAAATTAAAGCATCCACCGTCCCACTATTTTAAGGATGGTTTATTTATCCATTAAGGCCATCCAATTATAATTTTTTTAATCAATTAACACCTTTAACTAATAGCAATTGACTTTTCAACTTTTACAATTTAGTTCTTTTGCTTAATTAACTATCGAAACCTTAAAATTTCTTAATGAAACTTTAATACAACCTTAATGACACTCCGTAAATATTTATAAAAATATTTACGGCTTGATTTATAGAAATAAGGTCCCGATACCTCATTTTCTAAAACTACTTGACTTTAGGGTCATACCACTTTAACTTAATAAATCGTTTATATAACATAAATTATCAAATCAAAAACTTTTTTAAAATCATATTTGACTCATAAATATTAAATAATAATATCTAAGAACTTACTCGTCGAATTTGGTGGCCCCTAAATTACTATTTCTTACACCACTAAAAAAATAAATGGTTACACAATCACTGAAGTATTGGTGGAATGGGCTAGTTCCTAGGAGATGCCACCTGGAAACCACTACAACAGCTACGTAGCAAAATTCCCACCATTGATCCTTGAGGACAAGGATATTTTGAAGCAAGGGGTAATTGTTATGGGGCAAAATTGTAAATAAAAAATAAAAAATGTAATTAATTAAACATTGCGTTTCGGGCGTAGTTTATGGTAATGAAACGGTGAGCATAGTTTAATAAAACGATGAGTTTAGGAGGGTAACGGCCATAACTGTCATTTGGCCAACTAACTTTGTAATGACCATCTTCCTTTTCTCTTTTAACAACCAAGTGAGGAAGGAATCAGTTATGCAATTTGGCTAAGCAATTTTCCTTTCTGTTTTGAAATAATATTGGGCTAAACATATTGAGCTTTATTCAGACTTGGACTTTGAACTCAATTTGGACTTTAGAAGATGCTTTATTTTGGATAAAAAACAAACTAAGCCTTAAATTTGGGCTTCAACTTATTTTTGACTCGAGCTTAGATTTAATTTTTAATATGAGTTTACATGTTGGGCCACAATAATAATTTTAAAAAATATGATTTTATTTAAAATCAATTTCTAATTATTATTTTCCTTTACTTTTTCCAGCCAAAGACCATTGATATTAAAATATTCACTACTCCCGTACCAACTTAAATCAGAATTAATCTTGAAATTAATTCACAACAAAAACAAATGAATTCTAATTTAAAATGAATGATTGAATATTCAAGACAATTTGGCAAAAAAAAATTCAATTCAAGTTCTTACAAATTATGAAGGAGATTCAATTAACTCCTAATTTAAAATTAACTTTTTTTAATTTAATTCTAAAATTACATTGAAATGTCAATTTTATTCGATAAGTCCACTTCTAATAAATTTAAAGCCCAATTAACTCAAGATTAAAATGTCTGGACAAAATTAGAAGTCTACAAAATGGTCAAGGAAGCTAATATTGCCGCACCAAAACCCAATAAGCTAAAGTTTATCTACACAACTTGTGCAAAAAGAATGTAGTTAATGGCATAAAAAAAGGTTTACAAAAGAAAGAAACATTGAGGAATTATGTTTCGTTGAGCATGGAATTGAAGTGTTCTTGGAAGGGAATGAATTGATGTATTTTCTTTCTCATGTCAAGCCTTATTTGAAGAATGTTATGATGGAATTCTATGCAAATTTACAGAAGTCCATCAATGATGAGAATCACAGGCACTTCAAGCAAGCTTATGTACAAAGACACAACTTTACATTTATCTCAACTATCATCAACAGATTTTTGAAGCATACTGGGGAGGACAAGATGACTTTATTCATTATGATTATCAGGCTGAGACATTGACTAAAGGTCTGAGAAAGACATGGCCTGAAGGATAGGACATAAGAATTTCTAAGTTGCAGCCCACTTATGAAGCATTGCAAACCATGGCAACAAGAAACTGGATACCATCAAAACAAAGCATGTGTGTCAACCAAAGGACGATTTTACTTCTCGCTAAGGTAGCTTCCTTTATCACATTTTATTAAGGGAAGCTAGTCTTTGATGAGATTGTGGAACATGCAAAGACCAAAAAAAAAAAAAAAACATATCCTATCATTTCCCTCATTGATCTTTGAAATCCTACTACAACAAAAGAAATATATCATAAATGAATATGACACCTCTAGACTTGAACTAGATTTAAAATATTCAAGTGGAGCAAGGGAAAACATGATGCATCAGGTTCTAGTTCCAATGAAGAAGATGGAGGATTTAAGTCTAAGTCACACCAAGTAGCAAATATTCCTCTCATTTAAACTCAGGGTACAACTACGACTGGCCAGGCAAGATTAATCGGGCATCTTGATGTTAAGGTAGCATGTATTGGCAAGCAGTTGAGGTCATTGCTCATATAAATCAAACTTCTCACAATGCAAAGAAGTCGAATAGTTTGATGTAAGGTTGACATCTTTGCCCGTGGACTCTGATGCTCCTATGGGATTTTTGCCTAAAAAAGGGGGAGAAATAAAGCTGCATTGTTGAATCTGTCGAATTTGGGTCGGGGGGACCAGCTGTTCTTCATTGGTTTTTGGTTGGCTGATGCACTTGTTTTGCTTGTGCTTTCTGATAATTGATGATTTAGTGAACTTTATTTTTCTTTTGGGTTTGTACTTAATCTTGGTGTTGATAGATACTCTTCTTGCTTTGCTAATGACATTATTCCTCATAAATCTCACATTACCCATATAATTTTGTCTAGACTTTTTCTGAATCAAAGGTTTGGAATGCAGCATGGGATGTACACTAGTTTATTAAAATAAAGTAATTAGTTTGTATGGTCATAATAAAAATTCCCAATAATATTTAATAAATTAAAAGGGCATGTGAAATATTGAAATTCAAAGTCAAAGAGCGTAAAATAAAAATGAAGTACCAAATTGGACTTAGACATATGAACAAATGGTCTGCCGTGATTATTCTGTTTGGTTACCTACACTTCATTGGATTGATTGAATTTCTTAGTTTTTACTTTCTCAAAACATTATATATAAAATTTGGGTCACCTCATCTGCCGTGAATGATGAGCACACCCTCAATACTGTAATTCAATTTTTTATTTTTTATTCTAATTATTATATATTAACAATTTAACTATAATAAAAATCCCAAATACCATACACATCAATAAATTTTAATAATATTTCATATCATCATTATTTAAAATATATTAATTATTTTAGTAATTCAAATATGATACTAATAAAAATTTTAATGATAGTTTCTTTTAGTTTTAAAATAATAAGCAAATTGAAACCATATAAATAAGTAAACTATAATGTTAATTTGAAAAGAATAAAAAGTAATAATGTAAACCAACATGCAATAAATTTAATAATAGTTCATGATATATACGAAGAATATCCACAATTTAAAAAGAAACAGTTTCAAGAGTGTTTGCTTCATATAATATAAACAACTTATAAAAAAATTTAAACTACAAATGAAATTATACATAAAAACATATACAAATAATAGTTTCTTTTAGTTTTAATCAATTTTTATAATGTTCGATAAAATTATACACAAATTACAAATGAAATTATATACACAAAATATACATGAAAATGTACATAAAAATACATATGACAATATACAAATAATGTTATAAAATAATACATAAGAATATACAGGGTTATACATAAATGTATATAAAATATACATAAAATAATATTAACCTCAAGACATTCATAAAAATATACATAAAATTATCATGCTTATTATCCAAAAAAGAACTTACCATTATAAATAATTGTCGTATATCTATATATATCATGCATTACATAAATAAGAGTTATATATCGTACATAAATTCAATACATCAAATGTATATTTTGTAAATTGACAGTTATAAATGAACCATATTTATACTGTACATATTAATCGTACCAATCATACATGCATAAAAAGCGATATACATTATATACATACATCAATAAAAATTGGAAATAAAATTGACTTTACCAAGATATATAAAATATTAAATCTTAAAATTAAGGACAATATGGGAAACAAAGTGATATGGTGAGCACTTTTACAATTTGAAAACTTTTAAGAGTTTCAAAAGAATTTGAAGGATTAAAATTGATATTTTAAAAAGTAAAGAAGAATTAAAATGAGAAGCTCATATTTAAATTGAATTTTCAAAGTTCAATTAAATTGAAAAAAAAAAAGAGATTAGAATAGTCTTTCATTTTTTTTTTTTATATATTAGCACATTCCGTCATCAAAGAACTTAAAGCACTTCCATTGCTTGCGACGAAAACTTCAAAAGATTATTGGATAATAATTAGCTAAAAAAAATTAAGGCAAAAGATGGAAAAAGAGAAAAGGGAAAATTTTGAGTTAAGGACCTCGAATTTTGAATAGGATTTTCTGTGCTTTCCTTTTCTTTTTGCCCATTTCTCATGCAAATTAACTTCTCATTTATAGTAGAAAACCTTAAGAGAACTTAATGATTTAACCAAACTACAAGATAAAATAAAAATAAAAATAAAAACTATTTATCTAAAATTAATCTAAATTATCCTAAAAAGTAATAATAAAATAATAAAAATATGTATATAAAATAATACTAATAATAATCATCCTATTTTAATAACTATCCTAATAAAATTTAATAACGTAATAACTATAACAATAATAATAATAAACCAACACACATGCACAAAACTAATTTAATTAATTTAGTCTTGAAATTAAACTAAAAAGTCAAATAAGCTCGCAGTATCACAACTTTTTATTATAATATATTTCTTTTCAAATAATAAATTTAAATTTATATGATTATCACAACCTTTATTTTAATATAACTACTATAACATATTTTTCATTTTTTAAATGTCAATTTAATAATATAATGGAAAATAAAGAGAATTTTTATCGGTTCAAAAGTTTTCCAGACTCATGCTTATATATATTATAGATGAAGGTAAATGTCGTTTGATAAAGTGTTAAAAAAGTGAATCAACTAAAATTATTATTTTCAGGACCTTAGTTTTTAAACATGTAAAATTATTAGATAGAATTTGCTCTAAAAAAGTGTAAAAACTGATAAGTAGGTAGGGACATGCTTATCACTTAATAGAGAATAAATTCAATTGTTTCTATTTTATTTTATTTCATTTAAGATTATATTATCATCTATCAAACAAGCTAATTATATTCCATCTTTAATTTTACATAATATACCAAACAAATTTTATAACTTAAATTGACACTTAATTTTTCAGTTTATCAAACATAGCCTAAGTGTTGAAATTTTAAATATTAAATTTAAATTATAAATTTTTGATATATTTTTAAAAATTAAGTATTGAATATGATTAAATTGATTGATTAACATAAATTTTAAAATTTTATACGTGAAATATTTAAAGGATAATATTAAAAGAAATTAAATTAAATTAAAATTTTATATTATTCTATTATTCACTTTTTACTATGGATTATCAAATGTGCTTAAAATTAAAATTACTGAAAATATTAATTCTCAATTGATTTAATTGTTTTCAATGAGTTTTCAAATAATGTCTCAGATATGAATAAAAAAACCTATGTAATAAATATATTTATTAAAATTTATATAAATAATCTAAGAAAATACTATTCACTAGTAATAAGAATATATAAACATAACACATAGCATACATGACAAATAAGACATTCCAAACTTATGCAAAATTCCTAAAATGGATAATTACAATTTAACAATATTGCAATATTAGAATAATTCAAGAATAAATCAAAAACAAATAAGAGAGGCATCACACTTATCAAACTATTGAAAATTAAATCCTAACCTCGCCATCATCGTATCATCCAACAACAAAATTTTGATAAAACAGGAACAAAAGTTTTTTAGGGTATTGTTGTTATTGAGTGCTACTATTTTTATTAATTTCATTTTATTTCTATCATCTTAATAATATTACTTAATTTTATTTCTTTTCCACCTGTAAAGTGCGCATGCCAAAGTCAAATTGGTTTGAGAATTATTTTTTAAACGGGGTTAACCATTTGGACTAAAAAAATTAACTTAGTTAAAGTTCAAGTACTTATATGAGATAAATAAAATTAGGTACCTATATGAGAAAATGGAGAAAGTTTAGGGAGCTAAAACATAAATAAAGTCAACTAAAAATTAAAACCGCACTACTTTTAGAAAAAAATAGAGTAAACAAAACGAAAACCATGAAAGTGTAGGCAAACACCACAATCTGAAATTTAAAAAAAAAATCAAGGAATAATGTTGAAGAAGTCGTACCAACAACTAGTCCAAAGGTCGACATCGATAAAACAAAGATTTAGTTTGAAAAGTTAAACAACTAGGTATTTTTTTATTAAAAAAAAGGAGTTTATCTAAAGTCTTTATAAATATTAAATAAATTTTAGTTGAAATGATGGAATTTAAGATTTAAAATTTGTTAAGTCTTAAATTAAAATCTCATTTTGTTCAAGTTTTCATTGATTTTATATAAAATATATAAAGATAAATGGGTGGGATCTACTTACATCTATATAAAACTTAAGTGGTTTTATACTTTTCAATAACTTTTATATAATTAATATTTTAATAATCCAACCTTTGAATTTAATAAGATATTTGTACTTGACGTACATGTAAAATTTTGAATAAATCCAATATCTATAATATCAATCTAAAATATTGTATATATTAGTATATATTTAATGACTGAAAGTTTTCTATGTAAAATAAATAATTAAAAAATTTTTAATTTGTGACATGTCACACCCCAAAATTGGGCTCAAAAGTTTCGAGGATAATTTAGGGATTTTGGCTCGAAATGAGTTTGGATGTAACGCCCCCAAAATTTAAGTATTTAAGTGTTGGGTTTTAGCATAATTAAGTTTCGATATTTGTGGTTCTTTGCTTTGCTTATGTGTTCGAGGTTGGGAGTTCAAGTTGCGTTTTTAGAAGTTTTATTAATTAAATTTTTAACTAATCCCTACTCTTAAATCGTTGACTTAAATCTAATTTTGTGTAAATCTACGACAAGAATGAGCCTGCTGGTTCATTGGTTAAGCTTCTGTATATTGTCTTTCTTTTTCTTTTTTCTTTTTTCTTTTTCTTCGTTTTTCATGTTTCTTTTCCTTTTCTTTTATCAATCGTTGGGTTTCTTGTTCTGATCTACTATTCGGGTCGGGTAAGTACATTTTCTATTATACCAATTGAAAGTTAATTGCGTAATTCTGTCGAAAATTCTAAGAAACAACAGTTTCGCGTTGTCGAGATAATTTCATGCTAATGGCGAATTCTCTTAGTTAAATGATTTTGGTTTCCTTATTTAGGAATAGGTGTTGGAAGTAGCGAACCTCAGCACGTTAATTTGAGTAATCATTACTGATCCTTCGGTAAGTGTTGATTTCATTGAAGGTTTCGTGTCAAAACTTTCAACATAAGTATTCTGCGTATAATTGTGCATTATTTTGATAAAATTGGTTGATTGAGTGTTTCGGTAGTCGTTTTAGGCTTTGGAAATATTTTACATCGTTCCTGCTTTGAAATTACTTCAGGTGCGCACCAAAAACCTCAATTTTTGCGAATTTTGGACGACTGAAAACATGGCTATCGACGCCACACGGTCGTGTGCTAGGCCATGTGGTAGACCGTGTGCCAAGCTGTGTTAGGCCATGTACCACACTGTCTATCAAATACGAGCCATACGGGCACGGGACACGGGCATGTGTCCAGGCCATGTGTGGATATGTTAGTGTAGGGTTTACACGGGCGTGTATCCAGGTGGTGTAACTCACTGATTACAGGGTAAGGAGCACACGGGTCAGAGACATAGGCGTGTGTCCAGGTCGTGTGACTCACTATTTGTGAATTAGAAACCACATAGGCCAGAGACACGGGAGTGTGTCCAAGCCATGTGACTTACTATTTGCAATTTGGAGACCATGCGGGCCAGAGACACGGGCGTGTGTCAGGCCGTGTACAGCACACGGGTGGCCACATGGGCGTGTGCCAGGGCGTGTGGGTTAGATTTGAAACTTATCTCTGAGACTGTGAGCATTGTCTAACGCGAATGTAGGCTTTTCGTAGTGTACTTATGATCTAAATTTGACTATATGAATGTTGTCTGATGATTTGAGACTGAGGTATTGAGTATATCGATGTAAATTGAATTTGAATGACTGTGTATACATTCTTGATATCTGTAATCTGTATTTGCATGGGATGAGAATTTTGTAAAGAAGGAAGTGATATGTTCTGATTGAGTGGCTAAGCCACGATTATATGTGAATTTGGCGTTTTATCACATCTCGATCGGGTAATTAGTCTGCATCTCATTGAACGTATCGGATCGATACTTTTCGGTGTTAGGGCTGGATGGGTTATTAAATGCCTTTAAAGGTGTCCTGGGATGGTCGGAGATGGTGTGTAGTAGATGAGGGTAGGAATAATTGCATTTGTTTCTGATCTGTACTGTATATCAACTGGAATTATTTTAACACATAACTGATACGTTAAATCGGTGCTGGATATTCTCTGATTCTGACTGATATATAAGATTCAAGAATTAATTATTATGATTGTGCTTTCAGTTGAACCTATTTCGGTTACACACTGAGTTCTCGACTCATTTTGTTGTTTACTGAATTTCAGGTAACACACAGTCTTGATTGGGTCGGTGTGGCGAAAGCTCGATCAATTTTCTTTGTCAACCCTTTAATTACATTATTAATAATTTCAATATTTCTTCGTATTATGACTTTGAAAGATTGTAGATTTTCGACTGGGTTTATGATTGTTATCACCTGTCAGATGATCATTAATTGTTGTTTATATAAGTTGGTTTCCTAGCAACGTTAATGTAACCCTTTGGACTTGGCCTTAACGCCTAAGCTAGATTTGGGGTATTACATTGGAAATTTAGAAGTATGGTAACCCAAAAATATATTCGACTATGGCTTTTAGGAAATTAAATCAATTTTTAAAAATAATGTAGAAAAGACCTTTAATTTAAAAAGTGGATTGTTTTGAAATTTGGGTTGAAGTTAGGATTACCACAAAGATAAATTTCTCAAAGTTTTAAAAATTGTCCTATTTTCCCCTACCTACACTAAACTCACAAAACTATCCCTCCATCTCTTGTTGTCGTCCCTTAAATTTCCCAAACACCATTCACCCAATCTGATTTTCTAAACCTCAATTCTCTTGATTTTCATCATCTTTCAAGCATTAAACCTCCCTAGAATTCCATAAAAAGCATAAAAAAACACCATTGATTTTATAATTGTACAACTTGTGGGTTTTCTTGGATTTGCACCAAACGTTCATTTTTTTCCCAACTAAGGTAATGTTTCGCTTTCCTATTAGTTTGTAATGTAATCTAGCTATTTAAATCGAGTTTTAAGTTATTAAATTGAAGGTTTTGTGTAAATGTTAGAATTTGGGTCGTTAATGGTGAAAATCGATATTTTGATTGAAATCGATGTTTCAAAGTGTTATTCAACTTGCTTTAATGTGATTAGAATGTATCTAAACTCTCCTTAAAGTTTCGTTAAAATTTTTTGAGTTTTGTTAAGTTTTCATGAAAAATGGCCATTGTATGTCAAAATTTCGGAACCAAGTTTCTGAGTAGTTTGAAGTGGTTTGAAGGTTGAGAATCATTCTTAGGTAAGTAATTAGATTATTGAAATCAATTTTAAGTGAAGGGAACGAGTAGGAATTGAGATTTTTGCGTTTTGGCTGGGCTAGTCGAAAATTTCAATTCCAAGAGGAACTAGCTTATGCCTGCGTTTTTGGTTGCTTTAGGTGAGTCTATGTTTGAATATTAATTTTGTTTGATGTGTGATTTATTTTGGTGAAGAATCAGAATTGTTGGAGCCTTCGACAAGTAAGGAAAAAGGAAATGAAAAGCTAGTTTAGGCTTTCGATGGCTAGGCGAAAGTGCGAACAGTGAGTGTTTGGAATCACTACTTGTAGACATGATTCATAGTGTTAAATGAGAGCTTAGGAGTAGCCTAAACCTCTATCCTAAGTTCCGAGTGTAAGCTTTCTTATTACTCTTATTACTTTTGTGTGATATGTGATTATGCGATACGAATTGTGTATTATGATATGTTAATATAATATGTGTCACATCCCAAAAATCGGATTAGTAGAGTTGGGTATTAGATTGTGGGCTCGAGAGAAAAATTGGGTTTAATATCATATAAATTAAAATAGGATAAAATGATTAATTAAATAAAAATGGTAATAATAAAATATTAAAATAATTATTGGGTCTAAAATTGGGTGGTGAAAATTTGGATTAGGTGGTCGATTATTAAATAACTTAAAACGGATTTTAAAAATAAAATTGAGTTTGAAAATAATTGAGAAAAATGTGTTTTAATTAAATTAATGACTGATTTAAAAAACAAGGGAAAACTAGGAGTTTTTAAAAGGCAATTTCCCCTTAATTTAAAAAAAATGCTCATTCCTCTTTAAAAACCCCCCACGTCCTATTCCCTCCCATTTAGTTTCACATTCAAAATTTTTTCCAAATTCAAATATGATATTTTCTCTCAAAATTAACTCATCCTTGATGATTTCCTAACTATCCAAACACCTCAGCACCTTTCATTTTTTAAGAAAAATCATTAAATCCTCATCAAATTCGTCATTGTTCTTTTTATGTTCAACTTCGAATTAAATCAACAACATGTTGTTTTCTTCAAATTGAGGTAATGTCTTGACTTATTATGATTAGATTAAGGCTATTGTTTTTCTAATTCGGAATTTAATCGAGTGTGTTGAGAGTTTTAATATTTAAAGCTTTTAATCAAATTTTGGTTTAAGAATGGTGAAATTCGAAATAATGAGTAAACCTATTATTTTCATTGATTTATAATCTATTTTAACTAAATAGAATGTATTTGAACTCAATTTGATCGATGGGTAATGAATTTTAATGAATTTCAAATTCCTCCCTTTTGTATGTTCATACAAGCTTGATTTTTTTGGGAATTTAAATTTGTGAGATTAGGAAGAATTAAAGGTTTAAAAGTGAAATTAAATGATATTTAGGAATATTAGAATCAAAATTAAGGCTTAGAGTTGAAGTTTGAGTGGTTAAACACCTATTTTGGCAAAACTAGTTAAATTTTCGGTATGAGAAAAGTGAGCTTAGAGTGGTGATTTTGTTGTTGTTTTAGTATAAGTCTATCAATAATGATTTTATATTGTATTTGATGTGTATGCAAAGTTTTTGATTCATCGGGAGGTTTCACGAGGAATGTGAAAGGAAAAGAAAAGCTTGTTTGACATTATTGTGTAAAAGGTATTGACTAAGGTGAGTGGTTTGATATACTACATTTAAACTTCAGTACATAAGCTAAGGTAGCATATGTGAACCCCTGTTTAATTAATATGCGAACCTTGATTTCTTATGGTGCAAACCATTGCAATATTGTTGAGTGTTGGTTATGCATGTTGTGCAATTTTAATGAGCCAAATGCATGAATTTAAAATCTTCATGTATTTATAAGAATAAAATAGGTAGGCCATAACTATAAACCATGTAGTTAACGTGATAAGCGTGTGAATTGTGCATCTAATTATTGTGTTTGTGTGAGAGCTAAATATTAAAGGTGAGTTGAAGTACTAAAAGGTATGTTTATATATATAATAGATACGTATAGGAGTTTTGTTATTTATATATAATATATATGGGTTTTACTGTTATATATATAATATATATGAGTGGGTTTTAAATATAATATATATTTGAGTGCATGGGTGTCATATGTATAATATATATGTGTGTGTAGATTTTATTATATATAATATATATGTAACACCCCATTCCCAGCCTAGACGTTAAGACCAAGTCTGGAGGCTACATCAAAATGTTTAAGGAAAACCAACCTTAAGGTAATTTAAAATTCATCATTTAAAAAACACCTAACCGGTCAAACCAACGTGGAAATTCAAGTTTACAAGCCATAGTTTGGAATAAACATGCATTAATTCAAGTTTAAATAACAATAAATATCTAATAACGAGAGATGACCAAGCTCCCGATACATCGAGCCTCCTAAGTCTGTGGATTACCTACGATGTAGTTCACAGACAAAATGAGTTTAATACTCACCGTGTGTAACCGATGTATAGGCAAACAATAATATAGATATAACAGTAATTGCCCAAATTTAGATACAGAATCAGAAATAGGTGATACCATAACAATTCAGATAAGATACAAAACAGATCAGATACAAATGCAGAATAGACCAGATACAGACGTAGTTTCTTACCCCTATCCGCTACACATCATCTCTGACCATCCCAACACACTATATAGGGTATCAAGTACCCATCCAACCTGACACACCAATTAGTGTCGGTATAACACATTTCAGAATGATCATAGACTAGCTGCCAGATCAGTATGCGATAAATCGCCAGAATCAGATACCGAGTTGTGGCTTAGCCACTCAATTCGGCAGATCATTAAACTGCTAGTACTTCCTTCTTTATACCATTCTCATCCAATGTAGATGCAGATTACAGATATTAGATATCAAGGATGTACGTACAATTATTCAATTACAATTCATAATCAGACAATATAGATCATTATCATTTAACAATTATCGTATCAATTATATGTACAGAATATCGATTATTCTACCTCAGAATATTGAATATCAAGTTATATAGTCTAATCCAGATTATATGGACCCTACGGAAGGCCTATGTTCAATTCAAACAAAGCTTACGGCCCTAGAGAAAATTTTAGGATTTTGTCCCACATGCCTGTGTGGATTCACACAGCCTGGGTGGTCCACACAGCCCAGCACATAGTTGTGTGGCTCAAAACAGTGAGTTACACAGTTTGGCACACGGTCAAGCACATGCTCGTGTATCTCGCAAACCCTCACACGCTCGTGTTCCTAACCTGTGTGACACTAAATCCAAAATAGTGAGTTACACTGCCTGGACACACGCCCATGTCCCTAGCCCGTGTGTTCCAAAATACAAAGAGTAAGTTACACGGCCTAGACACATGGCCATGTCCCTAGCCCGCGTGCCTTCAATTCCAAAATAGTGAGTTACATGGCCTACTACACGGCCGTGTAACGTTAAAAGCCATGTTTTTTGGTGTTTGCAATTCGTAGAAAATCAGGTTTTCGTTACACACCTAACACAGTTTTGATGTAGAAGCAATGTAGAAGAATCCAAAACCTAAAATGACAATTAGTTAACTAATTAAACGACTAAATCAAACTCCAAACGCAAAAATTAGCACTCAAAACCAACGTATGTTGAACACTTCGACGCAACTATCCAAAATAGAATTTTCGCTTATCGAAAAGCGAACAACAACAATTTGAATCTAAATCTTTGGAGAAGCATCACTCTCGAAGACTTTGCCTAGTATAAGATCCATTTGAATTGTTAACGAGAATTTCACAACAATTGGCAAGAATATCTAACTCCAACAAAACTAACGAAGTCTAGCAAAAACAGACAGAAAATAACAACAACACTTATGCAACATCCTATCAATCGACGCAACAAACCGTACTGAACACCTAATTAAACCTAGTAGCAAACTTACGGAAGAAATGAAATCAAGAAGGAAAAAGAAATAAGGAAAAAAGAGAAAAACAAAAACAAAAGGGAAGAACAAGAATGGTAAAGGAAAAGAGGAACGAAAAAAAAATTAAGTTTTAAACCAAACAATTATCTAAAAAAATAAACTAATTTATTACTAACAAAATATTTCTTTGACGCATGTGCAGATACTCGAACACAGGACCAGAAGATATACAGAAACTAAACCATCGAATCAGCAGGCTCATTCTTGACACAAATTCACACAAAAATAAACTTAAGTCCAGCATTCAAAGATAAGGGTCAAATCAAACAAAATAACAAAATTCTCAAAACTGAGATTTGAACCCCTGACCTCTAACATACAAGCAGAATACTTAGCCATAGATGTATATGTTTAATTATCGACAGAATTTATTAAAAAATTGTTCAAAATTTGGGGTGTTACAATTTATGTGTTTGTAGGTTTTGTATTATCTAATATATATAAATGTATATGAGACTTTTAATGCATGCTAAAATTTGACAAGACAAAGGCCATTAAATAGTATGTTATATATATAATATATATATTAGTATATGGTTTTGTAATGCTTGTAAACAGATATAAAATAAATAAATAATATAATATAATATGGACTTCTATAATATGTGCATTTATTGATATATGTCATAACCAACACCCACCTCGGTAAGATATTGTCCACTTTGGACGCACATGGCCCTTACGACTTTGTTCTTGGGGACGCCCATACACCCCCCAAAGGCCTCTTACCACTTAAGTATTGCTACCCCTGAGAGTTGTAACAGCCCAATTTTGGCCCAAATCGGAATAGTGGTTTCGGGACCACACATCCGAGTCTGAAAAATATTTCAATATTTTTATTCTGTGTTTATTATGTGTGAATTTACATGTGTGAAAGTTTCGTGAATTAATTTTATTGTTTGAGTGCTTAATTAAAGAAAAAGGGCTTAATCGTGTAAAAAGATAAAAAAAGGTTAGTTAATGTGTAAAGTGTTAAATTGCTAATGTCTTTTTAATCTGGAGTCCTTAATAGGTTATTAGCTCACTATTAAGTGAGTGGGTGGTATTGGTCAAGAATGACCTTGTATTATAAGGTATATAAATTTATAAACAAAGGTTAAATAAGTAAACTAGTAATATGTTAATATATGTTAAATTATATCAAAATATAATTCATTATTCTTCATCTTCTTATGACTGAAACTAAAGAAAACAAAAAGAGAAAAACATAAGCTAGGTTCGGCCAATTTACAAGCTTGATTAAAGGTTAGTTTTGTTTTGATTTTTGATAATTTTTACGTTTTTGAGATCGTTGCTAAGTTATCTTTAAAGCTGATGCTTGAATTTTTGAATTGGTTGTGTATTTTGTGATATGCTATTGAAGAGAGCTTGTTGTTTTTGTTGTTAGATGATGAAAAATAAATATATGTTGTTAGAATTTCATGTTTTAATTAGTAATTTTTAATAAAAATGTGTATTAAGGACTAAATTAAGAAAAGTGTAAATTGAGGGACTAAAATGTGAAATATATGACATGCATGGACTTACATGAGCTTAGTGAATATTTGGCTAAGCTATTGTGCAGTGAAAGTTTGTTAATTTTGTATTTTGTGAAATAGGGACTAAATTGTAAAAAGTGTGAAATGTCAGGGGCAAATTGGTAATTTTCCCATTTGTGTGTTTTTGGACTAAACTAAATGATTTATTGAATAAAAGATTTAATTTTTAATATGTTTAGATCGAGAAACGAAGAAAACTGAATTGGATCGGGGGAAGTCGAAAGTAGTCGAGTAGTCGACTGTGTCCGTCGATATTCGAGGTAAGTCTGTAAGCATATAAATGTTGTTAAATTTGATTATATATGTAAGTCATTTGATAAATGAAATTTTATGAATTTTATTTGTTGATGGCCGAATGTGATTAAACTAGAAAAAAAAAGCATTTTTGAGTTTGATTTGATTAAGTTTAGTATCTAGAAGCCTTTTACGAGCTCTAAGAATAGATATGATATCTGATATGTGATTTCGTGTAAGACCACATCTGGGATGTTGGCATCGATTTGTGTTTACATGTAAGACACTGTCTGGGATGTTTGGGACGTTGGCGTTGTACGAGCTTTCCGACTATTGACATGTCCTTTTTCAATTTCGAACTGCTCAATGAGCAATGTTAATTTAAGAACGAATGTGAAAAAAATTTAAAAGTTCAGGTTTGTATTTATACCATGTTAAGAAATTAAGGTAAGTTTTATATTAAATTGATGATTCAAGGTTAATTAGTAATTGTATAATGTGTAAATATGTTTGATATTCTAAGTGATTTTGGTTTATTATCATAATGGTAAGATATTAAATGATGAATATGCTTGTAATATAGAAGTTAATATTCGGCCTACATATACTATATGTATAATTATATTTAATTGGTTTAGTTAGCTTGGTAAATTTGGTTGTATTAGTGATAGTGAGAAAATATATATATGCTTCTGACTTACTAAGCTTCAAATAGCTTACTGTGTGCTCGTATTTGTTTACCTTTGTTTTATAGATTTTGAAGTCGTTTTAAGCTCGAGGATTCATCAGTAAAGCCTATCACACTATCGACTAATTACGGTATTTTAGAAGCTAAAATTTTCTTTTGAAACCATGGCATGTATAGACTAGTTTTGGAGTTGGTTTAATTCGAAAATGTATGTATTAAAGCCATGTTAAAATGGCTTAAAATTTCTTGTTTATGTTCCGTTTTGGTTGGATTAAGGTTTAAATATATTTTGATTATAGTTTAATCTTATATGGATAGTAACGATTTCATAAGACATGTAAATAAATGGTGATATCCTTTTATGTGTTTCGGTATTTTACGTAGATTAGGTAAGTAAGTTGATGTATTCAATAAGATGAATAATGTTAAGTAGAGTACATAGGTTATGTATTATATATAGATATATATAAATGATGTGTATAGTATGTTTGAAATTAGTAATTAAGTAAGAATAATCTATGAATTAAAAATTGAAACGTGTTAGTATGTGTAAATTACTACTTGTATTCGGTTTATCAATGATGTTTATAGTTATGCATATTTGGTGGTGATATGAGTTGTGATAGATAAGTAATTGTGATGTATATGGTTTGTTATTTTGGATTTAATTAAGTGATTAACATATGTAAAATTGATATCTATTGAGTGTTGAATTGATTTGGTTATAAGATATTTTAAATATGGAATGTTTATAAATATGATAATATTAAGTTAAATATATATGTGTGTGGTTGGGTTTTATTAAGTATATCCTATTTGTATGGCATAAATGATTATTGTAGTATATATGTTTGGATTTTTGGTGTACAAGTAAAGAGTTACGCTTAGTTTTCATTAATATAGTTAACTATATATATATATATATATATATATATATGTTAGGCTAAAGTATAAATATTTAATTAGGTGCATATTGAATTTGGTTATATTAATTTGGCTTTAGCTTGTTTACTCAAGAATGAGAAATTATTAAGCTATCACTAGGAAATTCATCTGTTAATAGTAGGTAAATAATACATATATAATATATGGTGTTTAAATTTTATTCGACTAGGTTAAAGCATAAGTGTATATATATATATATATATTCATGTATATTCGCCCATTTGGGTAGGTACTAAATAAGGTTAAATTGTGTTTGTGTTTTAGATATGTGAACTTTTAAGTTATTTAAATTATGACTTGAATATATAGCATATTCAAGGCATTATTTGAATAAATTAGGATTGGTCATATTATTATAAAAAATCTATTATGGAATTAAATGAACAAGTTTTCTCAAATCTATATTCTTACTAGTATATATTTATCATGAATGAACACATGTTAATAATTAGATGTAAGTTAGGATTGAATAAATTTGAAAATTGTGAATCTGTCAGATTGGTAAATTTTGATTGACATTATAGTTGATTTGTGGAAGTGTTAACTCTGAAAATGTTATGAAAGAAATTTATTCTTTGGTGTTTAAAGACTGTTAATGATTAGATTAAATTCTGCTACGTCTAGTAATGCCTTGTAACTCTAATCCAGCAACGGATATGGGTTAAGGGTGTTACAATATAGCTCAAGTCTTTACCATGATTTGCCGATGTGGGATTTGTCTAGGGTGTTACATTCACCCCCTTAGGAACTTAGCGTCCTCATTGAGGTTTGCCCTACCATATCTCAAAAGGCATTGCGAGTGGCTCTGATACAAATAAATGTCATAGCCAACACCTAGCTCGGTAAGATATTGTCCGCTTTGGGCGCATATGACCCTTACGACTTTGTTCTTGGGAGCGCCCACACTCTCCCAAAAAGCCTCTTACCACTTAAGTATTGCTACCCCTTAATATAGCTTAGGTTTCTCCCATGCTTTGCCGATATGGGATTTGCCTAAATGTTACAATGAGATATATGCTTGAGATGGCTATTGTGGAATATGTTAATTATGGGCATGTTAAACACATCGAATGACAGTGATGATGTCGTGTTAATGATGTAAATGTGCAGTGAAAGTGTGTAGAAAATGGTAAGTATATATTTGTTTTTTTGTGGATATTTTGGCCTTCTGACCTTTTGAAAATATTGGATATAGTTGGCATGCCATAGGATTATATGATTACTCACCTTTGTGTTGTAATTTGGAGCATTGAGGCCCGAGAGAGTTTGGAGAGATAAGGGAATGTGAGTAAAGCTCCATTCATTGGGATATGTTGGTGTGTTGGAAAGTGTTAGGTAAATGCTATGCTTTTGGGATATGTTCGACTCATCGAGTCATTGGTGTGTTGGAGATCCGTATATCCAATGTGTGGTGATAAAACCCACTTTAATGTTTCATAGCCTCAAATGCCAATTTATCATTGAATGTAATATTATGAAATGTGATATATACCTATTTATTATGTAATTACAAAGTTAGAAGAGTTGGTAATTGATGCATGAATATTTTATTCTGTTACTTTTATTAAACACATATGTAATTGTGTTTTTGATGTTTTCATTTAACACATGGCATCATGTTTATTTGGTGGTATTTTTGATCATTCATTGAGCTTGTTTAAGCTCACCCACTCTTTTTAAACATTACAGATAGTCAGTGTCCAGTGTGGGCGGTGCAGAATTCTAAGGAAGTAATCCAAGTTAGGGGTAGTGATTGAGTAGGTGATATTATTGCTATTATTTGGAACTGTAAGAATAATGCAATGTGGTAGATTTGTTGGTTGATTATCATCATAATGTTTTAATGATTGTTTGATTTAAATACTCTTAGGATTTATGGATGTTTGTTACTAGTTTATTGGTTACTTGGTCAAAATTATTGATGATGCTTTGAATTGCAATTATGGATTTTTTTGTTGAATATTGAGGTTATAGATGCATGTTGAAGTGGCATATGTTTGGATGTGTTAAATACCCTATTTTACTGGCTTATACATAGGTATCGATAATTGGGGCATATGTATCGATACTTCAATGTTAAAACGAATGTGCAAGAAAACAATAACTTATTTTAGTATTGATATCAATTCTCAAGTATCGATACCCGGGGTAAAAATATAGATACTTATGGATTGTATCGGTAAATTGCTGGATTTTAAATTTTGCAGAAAAACATAATGCTAAAAAGGTATCGATTTTCTAAATGGTATCAATACCCATTATGAGAAATATCGATACTAGTGAGTGTGTATCGATACCTACGTGACTTGTTAGAAATTTTTGCTAAGTGGTCTTTAAGCATGTTTTAACTTGATACAAGGTCGTTTAACGCATGCTTAGCAAATTTTAGTGTCACCTAGGGTATTTTAGACTTAAAACTCCTATAATTGATTGAATTTGACGATGTGGTGTGGCGTCCTATTACTTGAGCTTAATGATTGGACCTGGTATAGGGTGTTACATGACAAACTTAACATGTTACATGACAAACTTAACATGTATGATCTACATAAATGGGGCATGAATTACGATGATTGGATTGTTAAAATATTAATGACATAAAAAGTTATAAAATGGGGTAAAACCACTTAAGTTTTACACTGATGTAAGTGGAACTTTGTCCAAAAATAAAAAAAATAATATCACAATAATATAACTTACTTTGTATACAAAAATATATTTTAGTTATATCCTAATTAAGTTGGTACTCGATTGACTCGTGACACCAGCTCAATCAATAACTTAAATGTAGTATTGATAAATGGGGATGTGCACTTTGAATTTTTAAATTATTTTTTATTTAAATTTAAATTTTAAATTTGTTTTTATAAGTTTAAAATTGAAGGCATAATACCAAAAATAACCCCTAACATTTGACTGTTTGGTCACTTTGGTCCTTTATTTTTTTTGGAGCACTTTAGCCCCTAATGTTTATTTTTTTGTCAAATTGATCTATTTTTAACGAACACGCTGATGTGGTCGTTAGTTGACTAATGATCAATATTAATTGCAAATGTGGTGGTCTAAATTTAATTAAATGCTGATGTGGCACTATTTTGTCTTATATGTCACATCAGCAATTGATTTTAAAATCATTAAAATTATATTTTTTGAAATATAAAATTATTAAATGCATATAATTTACAATTTCCACAATTTCTTCTTCCTCACTGTTACTTTCCATTGTTCACCATCATTGTCACCATTTTCGATCTTCTTCCTCATTGTTTCTTCTTTCCACAGTTTCTTCTTCCCCATTGTTTCTTTGAAAACCTCAAAATCCATCCTTGAGCCTCAACCTTCCTTGTCTCTAACCTTCTTTTCCATTCGTCAGATGGCCTAAATTTTTCAACTAAATCTTCGTTTCATTTTCATCACTATTATCTCCAATTCATTTTCATCATATGGCTTCCCACCCAACCCATTGTCCCCTAACAGAACCACCGTACCCATCTACCATCACCCCCTATCCCTCATAGAACCCATTTTCCCATCATTGAACCACCACGCCCAAAACCCCCACAATAAAATAACTAAATAGAACAAGACAATAAAACTAACAGCCAAAAAAAGATAAGTCTTAAACCCGACAAACGACCAAGGCTAGATTTTCAAATGGTTTCCAGGTGTCTGTTTGATAATCTGAATGGTGAGAAGAAAGAGCTTAGCAAGAGGAAATAGATACTAAAAAATGAAGGCCATCTGATGAACAGATAAGAAGATCTGAAACAAGAAAGGTTAAGGCTCAATGATGGATTTTGAGGTTTTCAAAGAGTTTTTTTTTTAGAAAACAAATTGGAGAACTTGAAAGAAGGGAAAGATGAGAGTATTTTTGAGCAAGGCAGCTTTAACAACGTTGGACAATGGTGACGGTGAACGGAGACAACGATGATGACGGTGAACGATGGAAATAAATAATGGTGAAGAAGAAATTGTGGAAATTGGAAATTATATGAATTTGATAATTATATATTTCAAAAACATAATATAATAATTTTAAA
This sequence comes from Gossypium raimondii, assembly GCF_025698545.1. Taxonomy (NCBI): domain Eukaryota; kingdom Viridiplantae; phylum Streptophyta; class Magnoliopsida; order Malvales; family Malvaceae; genus Gossypium; species Gossypium raimondii. Next base: position 32,372,288 of record NC_068572.1, on the reverse strand, counting down.
ATCATTTGCTGACATAGAATATAAGACTAAATAGTGCGACATTAGAATTTAATTACATTTGGACCACCACGTCAACAGTTAATGTTGATCGTTAGTCAACTAATGGCCACGTCAGCATGTCTATTAATAATAGATCAAACTGACAAAAAAAATAAATCTTAGGGGTTAAAGTGCTCCAAAAAAATGATAAAGACCAAAGTGACCAAACAGTCAAACATTAGGGGTTATTTCTAGTATTATGTCAAAATTGAATGAATTTTGGTTTCAAATCGATTTTAATCTCCTATCTTACTAAATTTATTTTTTAAAAATTTCAGATTTTATAAGTTTTAAACTTTTTTGAAATTTTAAATATTTTTTTGATAAAAAGAAAATTTCAATCAAAGGGACTAAAATGCAAGGCCTAGAAATAAATAAGCTAGTAGAAGCAATTGGATGATGATGGAGGGTGTGAATATCATCTCAAAGCTAAGCCTAAAGCAACCTGGTTCTCTACTGCCTTTCAAGGAAGAATGAGCCACCAAGAAGGCAAAAAATAAAAGTGGCACACAGGGTGATTTTAGAGACCAGATTTGGAGTGGAGTGGGACAATAAAAGGCCTCATTGAAATATAAGCGTTTAGAGAATGTAGAGGGTTAAAAGTGAATTTGAGATGGATAAGGATGAGATTGATTTTGATCTGAATGTTGAGGATGTGATGATCTCTATGGATGGCATGAGCATATTGTTAAGAGTATGGCTCTCTTAGTCAATTTCAAGTTGCTTGGATGATCTATTGGATACAAAGCTCTTCTCAACAGGATGTAGAGCCTGTGAAAGCCAATTGGAGGATTCTAACTTGTAAACCTTATAATGGCTCGATTTTCAAAGGTATCATAAAATGCGATTTCAGAATCCCATTATGTATACGAGTCTATAAATATAAAATAAGAATATTTAAGAAGTTAATATAGAAATATATTAAAGATTTATTGAGCAATTTTGCCAATTAAATGGTTAATTAAGGCTCAGGGACTAAATTGTAAAAATCCAATTGATGTAGGATTTTAATTGACAAAAGACTAAAGGACTTGAATAACAATTAATCGAATGTCCAAAATGGTAATTAAATCATTTTTAAATTAGTGGTCGTGAATGATTATGGTAATCCCACTAAATGTGACTAAAAGTTAAATTATATTAATTAAACTATGATTAATTAATTAAACTAAGTTAATTAACATCTAATTAAGGTATAAATAGGTAAAGATAGTGGAATTCATAATCATTCTTCTTCCTTCAACTGTTTACCATATAAAAGCTTTGGAGAAAAGTTAAAAAATCTTTCCTATCTTTTGGCCAACAATTAGGTAATGAACTCAAGTCATTTTCTTGTAAGTTTTAAAGATTTGGGGTTATGGGAACTTGATTTAGTTACCCATGTACTAATTTGATAAATTGTTAGAGTTTTAGAAGGTTTCGATTGTTGATTAATTGATGGATTAGGCTTGAAATTGATAGATTTTAAACTTAGATTGTAAAAAGGACTAGATTGTAAAGTTAATTTAGCTTTTTTGTTAACTTTGTTACATTAGAAAAAAATTGAATTAAAACCTATCATGAAATAATGTTAGAATAGAAAATATAAGGTCTCTAATGAAATTATGTGAAATTAGATTTTAATCCGCACTCTAGGAATTGAAAGTTATGCTTATCTCGAGTTTAGGGACTAAATTGAATAAAATGTAAAATATAAGAGAAAACAAAAATAAATTTATATAGGATCATGCATTTCATGAAATTGTGTGAAAATGTTTGGTATTGATTTGATATATAAAATAATCGTATAGATCAAGAATTGTATCAAAATGAAGCTAATAGGGAGAAGCTAATAGGGAAAAGCTAAAATTACAATTAATCCTTGAAGAATCCACTGTTTTGTGTTTTGAATAGATAAGTTCATATGGAACTTACTACTCATCTTTTGTTATATGTATGTTTATGTTTTGTTTCATTATAATTATTTTTGAACATGACTTTGAATGTTAATTAAATTAGCATATATGGTTAGATAATGAATTGGACTCAAATGAAATTGAAATGAATCAAGAATTGTTGATTTATATGAATTGGTACAAGATATGAAAATGAATGATTACAGGATGTGGAAATGCAAATGAAACTGATTACATGGTATGATATATAAATATGAATCATCATAAGATATAAACATGTGAAAATGATTGATTACAGGGATGATAATGAACTATGTATGATTGATGCTAATGTGAACTTAGTAAAATGTTAGGATACTATTGGCATGCCAATAGGGTCATATGTGCGCTTTTATAGGATATATGATTGTATAAAGATTATTACAAGTTATATCAAGATCCAACATCTGTTGCAGATCATCAGTATTATATGTCTTTACGGAGACCCTGATGTGGTAGACAGATGTATTAGCATATGAATATGCAATTGATGCCTATGGGCTTTTCACTTCAATGCCCTAGTGTGGTTTAGTTTAAGCTTTTATGAGCTACCCGATATGGTGTAGTTCACTTGTGTATCCGAGTTTGTTTTACTAGGGTTCCATTGTGCAAAACTTTATAATTGAAATTTGAAACTTAAAAATGTAATGAAATGGATTCGATAAATTGATTTGATATAATATTGAAGAAAATGATATGAATTTGGTAAAGTCTTGTAGATTGATAATTGAATATGACATTGAAGTGAACTATGTGAAATTGGTATGTTCTTATAGATTAATGACAGAATATGGAATTGAGATAAGTTATGTAAAAGCAATGAATTGGTAATTTTTGAGCTTGTTTATAATGTCTAATGATTATCAATACTTATGCTCACCTTGTTGTCATTTTAAGTGTCATGTCTTAGCCAAAATTATGCCAAAACTAAAGTAGCTAACATGCTTGTGTATGAACAAGGTAAGCATAGTATTTTTTTTTAATTTGAACTTACTAAGCATTTATATGCTTACTCTAGTTGTTTTCTCTACCTGTAGATAATCGTATTGTGGAATTTGTCGAGCCAGATTAATGTGAAGCACACGCTATCAACAAGATGGTAGAAATATATTTGTTTTGAGTTTAAATATTTTGGCATGTATATAAGGGGACCTTATTGTGTAAATGGTCAGTTTTGAGTGGATAGTTATGTGGCAATTGTGGCTATGGTTAAACTTGTATGATAAGCTTGACATATGACTTTTTTGATGCATGATCTTAGTCATGTTTAATACTAGCATGTGTGATGATCTCAAACTTGCATATCTTTGGCATGTTAAAGGTTGCAAAGTGAAGTAGTTGAAATAGATAAGTTTATGAATGGTTTGGAAATGATATGTTTGAATGTTAAGTATGAAATATAGCTAAGGTATGCTTTATTTGATTCATATTAAGGTCATTCAAGTGCTTAGTTCCCAAATTTCATAAGTATATATGTCTGAATTGGAAAATGGAATAATTTGGTATGGCCAGTTTGATAAATGGTTGAATATGCCTAAATTATGAATATTTGTTTTGTATTATATTGCATGTTTGATTTCAAATGTTCATCGGCTTGAATTGGTAGATTGGTGTGGAATGATGGTGTTTTGATTATGGAAAGATGTATGAAAGTATATAGGTGTTTGACTGAAAGCATGAAAAATGTACCAATGTGTTCATTGCCCAAACAAGGGCAACATCGTGACCATGAGTCCCTGTCGTCGTGACATAGATAAAAAATGAGTGGGTTCACGATGTCACGATATTGAGATGGCTGAATCCGTCACGTAAATCATTGATTGATGACATCACAACGTTGAAACCATGATGTCACGATATCGACTCGAAATTTTAAAAACTTTACAATTTGGTCCTAATTTGACCTCGGGTTAGCAAAAGAACTTTCTTAAGCTCGTATGGGACCTGAAAATGATTATGTAGCATAGTGTGATTGCATAATGTACCTATTTACATGTGTAAATGGTTGTATGGTGCATAATTGACTGTCGTTGATCCAACAAAGCATGTAGTATCCTATAGCTTGAACTGGCTATAGGGTTGGGTAAAGGGTGTTACAAACCTTGCTAATGAATATTTCTTATTCAAGTTCAACTTGGTATAGGATTATAAGAAGGCTCTAACTGAAATTCCATGGTTGGTCTTTAGACATTACTTATCGATGCAACCATAGAGTAGGGGCTTTACAACAAAATAACAACAATTGTTAAAACTGGTTGTTTGGATGAAACTTTTGGTCTTCCATATAGGTACTATGCTAAGAGCATAATGAGATCCACTGCTACAATATTAGGGGATGTAGTAAAGATTGATTAATACGAATGTTGGTAAACAAGTTAGGTTTGCTAGAATAATAGTCATGGTGGACTTGAATAAGCCATTATCGTCCTATGTTGGAATTGATGGTATCACTCAATCTATAAAACATGAGGTCTTTTAGATTATTTGTTACTCTTGCGTTGTTTCGGTCACACTAAATATGCACGCCTTTAAAGATTGAATGAACATGAAGTAAAAAAAAGGGAAAAGTTGGCAAATAACGTTGACAGTACCATCCCGAAAGTGAAAAAACATATGTCAATTTTTGGATCATGGATGTAGGCACCCACCGAAACAAAGAGGCCCAACAAAGATGGAAATGAAGCCAAGAAAAGAAAGGAATCCATATATGTTAAAGATAATTCCTAAAAATCTCGACTTGAGCTTATTACTAACTTGGATGATAAGGAAAATAAGGAGATTCAAGGAGACCTAAATGTAACCCTCGAGGATTATGAAAGTTGTAGAGTTGTTTAATGCTCCTAAAGTTATGGGTGAATTTTTAGGGTAAATGGAGGTCAAGCAAAGAAAGGAATTAAATGAAATAAACTAGTTGTGGGCGAGCCATTAAAGAAGCCCAATAGGGTTATAAGCCTAGATATGTATAAACCTAATAATGAGGGAGATGTGTCATCTTTGATTGTTCAGAACCAGCATGACAAGGTGGATATATCATATGAGGTGGAATAAAGGCCAAAAATTATGATATGTGAAACCAGTTTAAACCAAGGTACCTATAAGGCAATGGTTATAATGGAATAGGCCTATTTTGAAAAGTAAGTAGAGGAATGTTGCATAGAATGTATCTTCATGTGTAGGATTAATCACATAGCAAAAAACAAGGGTATTTACATAAAGGAAATTACCAAAAAGATATTTAAAGTTTAAAAGACAAATAGATTGAAACTCTTATCAAAGATTATCCTACAAGATTAGGTAGAGTAATTGTCTTAAGAAATTGATGAATCGTTCCTAGTTTAGGATGATGTGAAGCTAACGATGAATGTGTTAATGATTTGGATCCAAATGTTATGCAATAGGAATCCCTTCTCTGATCAGATGTTAATTCTCCCTTTTCTCATTTTATTATTATGGTTAAATTATTTATGTGGAAATGCTAAGGTGAAACTATCCTTATATTTTGAAGAATCTTGAGGAATCATCACCAAACTTCTTCACCTTACCTTTTCTCACTCATGGAAACTATAATTCGTAGGAAGAAAGTGTTGGACCTAGTGTGCCCTAAGTGTAGTATTTTCATCAATATACACTTGTAATTTTTTGAACAGATTGGTTAATAAAACAAATTCATTAATTATATTAATATACTTTGTATAATTGTCCTCACATGATTTTTACATGCAAAGAAAAATGGAAACAAATGTTTCTCATTGGTTGTCCAAATGTTTAACTAATACTAAGCGCTATTATGTGGTCGGGTCGTAGTACAGAAAGAAAACTTGTATTGGTAGATGAACCTAAACATGTCCTTAGTCTAATCGATTGAAAAACTAATATGTCATCCATCAAGTCCAATTGGGGAGATGTCTAGTCTTGGGCATCAGAGCGAATGACTCCCAGAAGATAGGGACATATTTGCGATTGATTGGACTGATAGTACACTAGACAAGACCCAAATAGAATAGATCCTAAATCTGTTTGTAGATTTATTCACTTGTGACGTTCATAGTGTAGGATACCTAAATCCTGTGTGGATGGTGGACTATGTATGTGTGACTCGTACACTTTAATGTAAGTAAAAGTCTGAGTTCAAATAGGTAAAGAACCGAAAACTAGTGCGTTGGGTGTACGACTTCTGAAGTATGTAGTGTTATTCACAACAATGGAACTCATAGCCCAAAATATGGGTAAATGATATTCTCTCATTGGCATTACATGGTTTATGAAAGGTAAATGTGGCCACGGGTGATCCGTCTTTCTAATGGATGACTTGAACACTATTTGATAGTGATTGACTTTTCATGAAGAAAGATATAATGGTTGCCATAAGATAAAATAGGATAACATTGGGAGAACGAATATTATCCCAAAGAGATTAAGGATATCCTATGAGGGTAACACACTTATGACAATATCATTGAACGAACACTGAGTAGTTGCTTTCGTAATGATATGTCGTTAGGGATAGCTCAGTCATGATACTATAGTGAAATGACTTCGTGACTAAATGAACTTATAATTAATAGGTGAAAAGCCGAAACTTAATTATAATACATTTGAGCCTCAACCACATATGTTTAATCGTCCCTCTGCTAGCTCGTTGAAACTAAAAATGAATTGCGTGTTTGAATAGAAATGAACATAATAAGAGAAAAAGAGAAATGAGAAACATTCTGGAATTATTATGGCTTTCTCCAAAATGGAGAAATGGAATCATTTGGAAATGAATGTTGGTTTCCAAAAATGGAAATGAAAATAAAAATAAAAATGGAAATTTGCAATTCTATATAGGATTATTTAAAAATGATGAAAGAATAAGTTTATGTTTTTGGACTATTTTGAATCCCGATAAAGAAAATAAATCATTTGGTCATAGTAGACATGTTTATTTGTGACATATTAAACGAATTTTCTCGAAATTATACAAGGGAATATCGTCAAAATTTTATCGAGGGTAAATTTGTTAAAAAATTTACTAGTGTAAATTTGGGATGAGAAAATTATTTAATATGTAAATATTAAATTTTATTTTGGGAAATAGAAAAACTTAATCGGGTTGGATCATATTACAAAGTACTGGGTCAAAAAGGCCTAGGAAGTACTCATAATTGGACTCGATGTGAAATATGCCTAAAACCCCTCATGTAAGGAGGTGGGATGACAAAACCCTAATATCATTAACTAGGGTTGTCGCCCACTATATCCTAGTTCAACTAGGATATCATTTTTCTAGTGGAAATAAGATTTTACAACTATACAAGACTTCTATCTTCGCTTCCTATAAATAGATAGCACCAATAGAGCTATTTACACAACTTTTGAGAGATTGTTATTCTGTAAAAAAATAAAGAGAATTTATTTTCAACTTATAAACATATTTTTCAGAATAATAATTTTACCGTTTTCTATTAAAAAAGAGAGAATTTTTGTTTTCACCCCAAAAGGAAAACTTTTTCTAGTTTTTGTTTTGATTCAATAGGTTTGAGCCCAAACTCAAAGCAGTTCGTGGCATGAAAATAGTAGAGAAGATCATTTGGTTGAAATCTAGAAAACATCAAGGTCTACTTATCTAAAAATAAAGGTACAAATTTGGTTAAGGTTTATTGCTATAAATATCACAAATCGGGTCAGTTTTCAAATTTTTAATTTTCTACTGTGCGAGAAAACCATTTTCAAACCGGGTTTTTTTCTAACAGAAAGAAGATGTTGTGATTAATAGTTTGAGATATCGTCATTCTTTCAAGTTGAAGCACAAAGGTTTCTAGTGGGATTTGGCTACTTTGGAGCAATAATATTCTGGTTGATGTTATTGACGTGGACAACTAGTTTGTACATGTGAAATGGGGATGCTCAAAATCAGGTGTTCCTTTCCTTGTGACGATTGTGTATGCTAGCTTGGATGCAACTAAACATAGTAGCCTTTAGAGTTAGCTCGGCCACTTACACCATGATATGTCTTTACTGTGGTTATTGAGAGGCAAGTGTAACAATTTTCTATGATCCAAAGAAAGGTAAATGGGAGTTGGTTTCAAGAATGGTTTCAATCGTCCCTTTAATGACTTTGTTTTTTTTATTATGAGCTTATAAATTTAAAATTTAATGATCCTATTTTTACGTGGCTGAGGGGTAATTTGTTTTAATGCTTGGATCATTTCCTTTGCAATGATCATTGGCTGACTTTATTTACTGACACTAAAGTATCCAACCTTTAACACTTTAAGTCAAATCATAGGTCGATGTTCCTTAACATTAATTCTAGTATCAATTTTCTTCGATTGAGGCTTTTTAGACTTGCTGCAACTTGGCAAAATCCATAGTTTATGGATTTTGTTAGAAACACATGGACCTTTAACGTGGAAATGTCGACAAATTTGAATTGCTTCATTGATAAGGAAAAAGTAGGGAACAATAAAGTCTTTAAACATATTGCCCATTGAAAGAAATGATTGATGACTCGTATTTGTGGGATTGATAAAGTGTTAAAGGTCAAGAACTCTAATTATTTATTTAAATTGGGGAAAGACCTAAGAGTTGAGTTGGAAGAAGTATTGGCACAAGAAGAAAGCTTGTGGCAACAAAAATCGAGAAGCCAGTGGTTCTTGAAAGGTGGCAATAATACAAAATTGTTTCATCTGAGTGCCCTTATACATTGTACCAATGCTCCTAAGCTTGATAATAGGGAACAGTGTGATTAATCGAGAATTTTTTATCTTGCGGTTATGAGGTTCTACAAATAACTTTTCTCTAAAGATTATTCTCTTTCACCCAAGTACCAATCCCAGGGTTGTTTTCTTAGACTTGATGCTATTGAATATAAAATACTTTATGAGTATTATGATTGATAAGGTGGTAAATGGGTTGTGTTTTAGACGCAACCGCTTAAAGCACTAGGGGCTTATGGGATTCTTGCTTTCTGTTACTAAAGAATTAATATGTGGGGCAAAGTGTCTATGAACTTGTCCATAGAGTCATTGCAAGAAATTAGTTTCATGGGCTTCTAAATCGTACTATTTTGTTCTTTATCCCGAAAAAGGAGAACTTTGAATTAATGCAACTTTTTTTCCCTATAAGTCTTTGTACAGTCCTCTATAAGACTGTTACTAAGACCACATGAACAAATTGAAACCTTTCATCACTAGATAGGGACATCCTAACCAGTTGAGCTTTATTCTATGCAGAAGCATTAGTAATTATATTATTGTTACACAAGAGGTCATCCATTCCATGAGGAAGAAATTCAGGAGTAAATGTTGGATGGCTATTAAGATTGACCTAAAGAAGGCTTACCATCGTTTTAATTGGAACTTTATCAATGATACTCTATAGAAAACTAGCATTTTCGATGAGCTCAAAAATTTAATTATGCACCGTTTTCTTCTATGTTTATACAAATTTTATGGAATGGAAGTATGATTGATTTCTATGTACCCACTGGAAGGATTAGACAAGGTGACCCATTCTCACCCTATTTATTTGTTTTGTGCATGGAACGTCTAGTGCACACTGTTTTTCATGGAGTAGAAATTAGGAATTAGAAGCCGATTAAATTAGGATGAGGTAACTCTCAAATATCTTATTTATTATTTGTAGATTGGTTCTACTTCTATTCATGGAGGAATCTCTTGACTAAATGAGAGATATTAAGATAGTCATTGATACCTTTTGCAAAGCCTTTGGTCATCGGGTAAGCTTATAGAAAACACTAATCTATTTCTCTAAGAATGTTCCTCCTCTTCATGAGTCTATTAGCCGTAGGCTTGGTTTCTTTACTGTAAAGGACTTGGGAGAATACTTGGGGGTGCCTCTACTTTATCATTATGTGATGAATGAAACCTTTTATTATTTGATTCAAATGATGTGACTGAAACTATCTTGGTGGAAAACCCATGCACTCTAACTTGCTGGTAGAGCTACACTTACTAAGTCAGTGTTGTAAAACCCATTCCACTTTATTTGATGCAGTATACTTACCTATTCCAATTTATTTGATGTAGTATACTTACATTCCTAAGGGCATTTGCTTAGATATAGAGAAAGTTATTTGCAGTTTTATATAGGGCTTGACCTTAAAGAAAAGGAGTTTGGCTTTGGTTAAATGGGAAGATGTTTGCCTACCAGTGACCAAATGAGGCTTAGGTTATAAGAACATGCAGCACCAAAACCAATCCTATAACATCCTTAAAAAGGCCTAGGAGTTTGGGGCCTGGTGAGCTGGGGTTGTTAGAGGGCTTGGCAAGCTGGGGTTGCCAGTGGACCTAGGGAGCTAAGGTTGCCAGTAGGCCTAACGAGTTGGGGTCGCTAGTGGGCCCAGCGAGTTGTGGCCGTTGGTTTGGATCGAAAGTTAAAATTAGTAGTAACCAAAGGACAGTTATACCAAATTAGGAAGTCAACTTATTTTCCTCTTCACAACACCACTCATGCACATAACTCTTTCCTACTTCTACTAGGGCATCCTAAGAACATCAAAACACTTAATGCCTATAAATTAAACTCTTTTCATTGAAATTTCATATTCTTTTGAACGAAAAATCTCTCTCAAATTTCTTCATTGATTATTTCTTTCTCTTTTTGTCAAGTTTCTATGAAAGTAAGAACTCAGGACTTAGCTTTTAGGATTTAAGGTAAGACTCTATTTCTTTATTGGGTTAAGACGTTTAGAAGTAATTAAGAAAGTTTGCAACAAAGGAAACTAGGTTCACCAAAAAACTAGCATATGTGAACCTAGGTTTGCATATGTTTATGTATGAGTCTTAATGTACTATTAGTGACTTGTGTATGTTTGTGAAATTGCGAACTTGACAGAATCATTTACAAGAAAAGACAAGGGAAAAGTGAAGCTTATTTAAAGCTTTCAGCGAACTGGTGAGTGTTCAGGGATCGCCACTTGTATGTGCGAACCATAGGTTAATCAAGAGCTTAGGGCATTATCCTAAGTTCCAAGAGTAAGTCTTCTCTGTTGGGAAAAATCCAGTTTGAAAATGGTTTTCTTGCATAGAAAAAAATAAAATTTTGAAAATCGACCCGATTTGTGATATTTATAGAAATAAACCTTAACCGAATTCGTATGTTTATTTTTGGATAAACGGATCCTTGCTGTTTTTCGGCTTTCAACCAAATGATCTTCTCCACTATTCTTGTACCATGAACTGCTTTGAGTGTGGGCTTGAACCAATTGAATAAAAACACAAAACTAGAATAAGTTTTTCTTTGGGGGTGAAACAAAAATTATCTCTACTTTAATAGAAACCGGTAAAATTTTTATTCTGAAAAATATGTAAATAATTTGAGAATAAATTCTCTTTATTTTTTTGGCAAAATAACAATCTCTCAAAAGTTGTGTCAATAGCTCTATCATTGCCATCTATTTATAGGAAAAGAAGATAAAACCCCTATAGAGTTGTAAAAATTTATTTCCACTAGAAAAAAGATAACTATGATATTGGGGGCGGCAACCCTAGTTAGTGATACTAAGGTTTTGTCGTACCATTTCCTTACATGAGGGGTTTTGGACCTCTCTCACATCGGGTCCAATTATAAGTACTTCCTAAGCCTTTTTGACCTAATACTTTGTAATGTGATCCAACCCGATTCAATTTTTTTATTTCCCAAAATAAACTTTAATATTTACATATTAAATAATTTTCTCATCCCAAATTTACCTTAGTAAAATTCTTAACAATTTTACCCCAGTAAAATTTTGATAAAATTCGTTCAATATGTCACAAATCAACATGTTCGCTATGACTAAATGGTACATTATTCCTCTTTTTCTATTCATTCTGTTCATTTCTATTCAAACACGCAATTCATTTCTAGTTTCAACGATCTAGCAGAGGGACGATTAAACATGTGGTTGAGGCTCAAATATTTTCAGCTTCTCGCTTATTAATTATAAACTCATTTAGTCACAAAGTCATTCCACTATAGTATCGTGACTTAGCTCTTCTCAATGACATATCATTACGAAAGCAACTACTCAATGCTCGTCCAATAACCTTGTAATAAGTGTGTTACCCTCATAGGATATCCTTGATCTCTTTGGGATAATATCTTTTCTCCCAATATGATCATATTTTATCTCATGGTAATTATTACATCTTTCTTCATTAAAAATCAATCACTATTAAATAGTGATCAAGTCATTTATCACAAAGACGAACAACCCGTGACTATGTTTACTTTTCATCAACCATGTAATGCCAATGAGAGGATATCATTTACCCATGTTTTAGGCTATGAATTCCACTATTATGAATGACACTACATACTACAGAAGCCGTACACCCAGCGCACCAGCTTTCGAATCCTTATTTATTTCAACTTAGGCTTTTACTTACATCAAAGTGTACGAGTCACACATACATAGTCCACCATCTACATAGGATTTAGGTATGCTACACTATGAACGTAACCAAGTGAATAACTCCACAAACGGATTCATGATCTATTATGCCTAGGTCTTGTTAGATGTACTTTCAGTCCAATCAGTTACATCTATGTCTCTATCTTCTAGGAGTCATCCGCTCCGATGCCCAAGATAAGACATCTCCCTAATTGGACTTGATAGACTAAGAATGCGTGAGCTACGCAAGGGAATCAAAAGATAAGCTTTTGCAAACGATATAGGTTCGCATATTACTACTGTTGCATACCATGAAGCAAGTGATGTAAGTTCACGAGCTTGTGTTTTCTCAAATCTGAACATGTCTTGTGCGGTGTGTTGAAGGCTCGGTTAGTGTTCAACTAAATAGTCACTTAGGTGGCTAGTATGGTGTTCCATAGCTCGAGTCTGTTGATCAGACCAGGATGGAGTATTACATTTGTTGGTATCAGAGCGAGGTTGGTCAATTTGTTATGTTCTCTAGTTTGGTTAATTTGTTAGGTTCATCAGATTCATCAAGTTCGCTAAGATTACAAATTATCTGGGGTAATAAGTATATGATTGTTTGTTGTTGGGTAGGATTGGGAAAAACACATTGCCTTGGTTCAATTATTTCTTTTGCAGGATTATGCCTTGGATCACTTTTCGCTACTCACATTCTTAGTGGTTGTGCTCGCATATATGTTTTGGCTAGCTGTGCTCGCAGATGTGATGTATGAGCCATTCTTGTAGATGTGTTTTGGCAAACTATGCTCGCATTTGTTTCGTCAAGCAAAGAACGCATAATGGTATATGGTTACTTGTTTCACTTAAACTTGTGTCTTATGTCATTTAAAAAAATAGATTGTATGGAATATTAGAAGTGGGCACCTTGTGTTCTTCTGCAATGATAGTTGGACTAACGAGTGCGGAGCTTTACATGACTTTTGACGAAAGATGTCATTGATCGAGCATTTTATCCTAATTTAGGATATAATAATGGTGTCAAGGACTTGAGGTTTACCTAGAATCAATGATGAATTAATTACCTAAGGAGACCTTCATCGAGATCACGACTCTTAAAACACCCTCCTCGCATGATATTGATGATTTCCTTAGATGGGGTTTTGCCATGCAAAGAAATTCAGCGCCAAGTTAGCCTATGAAGTCCTTGATACTGTTAAGTCTCACAGAATTGTCTCTCAAACTTGATAAGAAATGGCAACATATTTGGAAAATTTGTGGGCCACAATGTATCAAGTTCTTTTTATGGTTTGTTTCCAATCATCATCACCAAACAAATGAAGAAAAGGTCCCGTCGACTCTTTACATTGAATTCTCATTGTATGATTTGTGAAGGTTACATCGGAGGATGCCAATCATGTACTTTGAGAATTTTTTTTTTCGCGATATGGACCAGACTTGTAAAATCAGATAAAGTCCTTGAATTTATGTCAACGGATGTTAAAAGTTAAGTGTATATCAACTTAGCTCGACCTGAGTATTTTACAATAGATAGCGAGGTTTGGGGATTGAAATTCAATGTCATTTACGGGTGGTTATGGTACATACATAACAAACATGTGTTTAAGTCTGATTTTATCAAGGCTAAGGGTGTTTAGGAAAGAAGCCAAAGGTTGTTTCATGATTTCATTCACAATGCTTACAATACTACCCGTTTGTAGAAGCTTGTATGCTAATCGTTCATGCCTTATGGTTGCATAGTCTTTACAACCAGAGAACTAGTTTAAAGTCAACACCGATGGAGCACGGAACTAAGCTTCCAAACTGGCCACAAGTGGTGAAGTTATTCGGGACCGTAATGGAACATTGGTAAGGGGTTTTGCATTGAAAACCTCTCGGTTAACTTCTTAGTATGGCTTGGTTTTTTTTTTATTCTAGCACAAAATAAAACTTTCCAACATCTAAAATGGTTGGGTTGTTATAGATCTGGAATACATGCTTTGGTTTAAGGTGAGTAAACTACCATTCTTTATATAGATGGCTAATACTGGGCTATCCCAAGGGCCCCCGTATCCACTAGTCACTGAAAGAAATTAGTGATCTCGAGCAGAAACACGTATAACATTTTTTGAGGATCTCGATCTAGATTTGACTCATCTCGAGCAAAACGTTGGCAATAATCGTCATAGTCGACAACGACCTTTTCGATCTGGTATGACTAGCTTGTCGAAGTACTATGACGATTATTGGTAGTGTTGAAATACTTAAAACAAGTTTAGCATAAAACTTGTAAAGGATGAGAAAAGTTACGTAAAACAAGTTAGTCATATCTTTAAATCGTCCTTTTAAGGGTGGCTATTGATATGAACTTTTCGACACTCGTGAGTTTTGAAGTACTTAAAAGAATGTATTTTAAAAAATAACTTTTCCATATATTCAATTTATCAAATAATAAAACTGTAAAAAAAACATTTGATTTCAATAATTTAATTTAATTTAATTATAATATTAAAATACAAATTGATATAAAATATGATATTTTTTTATATTTAAACACATTTGTAGAAATAAAATTTGCTTACACATTGCAATTGATATTTTATTATAACTAACTGACTCCATCAATCAATCCATTTATTTTAATGCTAAAAAATTAGAGAAATTATGGAGAAATGGATGCAGATGAGACAGGCTCCTTTCTAGCTCCCACACCAACACATCTAAAATTAAGCAAGAAGCATTAGTTTTGTTTTGTTATGTACAGTCCAAACAGAGCCGTAGCGATGCATTCAAAGTAGTTGCACAAGGTGAGGCACTTATATCCCTCACAAATTCTACTGCTGTTTGCTAATTCATGTCCTTTCTTACTTTTATCACATCCTCTCCTTACCAATCACCTAAAACGTTATTAAAATATAAAATAATTTATTTAATAACATTTAAATCTATAAATATTATAAAATATGATTATAGATGGTGGTGGAATGGTTATATATTTTTATTTTAAATATTATAATATATAAGATTATTTTACTAATTTCCTTAATCGAATTAATATACCACAAAAAATGTAACAACATATCATATAAATTATAATTTTTTAAAAAATAATTTATATTCAGAAAAACTATTTTGTTTAAAATGTTATTGATTGGGAAAGTCTAACTTGATTTTCGCTAGGGGGATAATATTTATATGCAATTTCCGAAACTAGAGAAACGCGTTTTTCTCTTTTGACTATTCTTGTTTTTCTAGCTGTCACCAATAAAAATCACAGTCGCTTCCTTTTACTAAATTTCTTCTTTGGCATCGTCGGTTCACCTGCTTCGTCTCCTTTACCATAATTACACTCTTAATAAACATTAATTTTTATTTCAAAATTCAAACATTTTATTTATTTATTTATAAGAAAAGCTTGAAATACAAGCATCCTTATTTATCAAAACAAAACACGCTGCCCAAATTTGATCATCTAATGTATCACATGATATATATTTTTAAAGCATTGTATTATATTTAAATTAATGAATTCAATAATGAGTAAAATTATTATAATAACTTATCTTATTTCAAAGCAAACGTTTTTCTTTTATTTTAAGAAAATATTTCAATAAAATAAATTTATTTGTACCATGATTCAATTGCTTTCTTTTAAGTCTTATATTATTATCCAACAAAACAAATTGATTATATCATTAGACAATCAAAATAAAATTAAAACAATAATTTGTCATTCTTTGCTATATTCATAGATATATATATTTTTAAAAAGTTCTATTATCCTTTTTTAATTTTATTTTAACTATCATGGTTTATTGTTCAATTGAATAATTAAATTTAATATTGAAAAAAACAATTTTGACTTTTTTTTCAAAGTGTACTTTCCCAATTAATAATCACAGCTGCCTGTGATTTTAGCCTTTTCTCATCAACTTTCAAATTTATACTACATTACCGACTTTTTCAACTCTTTCTCTTCCTTCTGTTCTCAATTTCCATTTAAAAAAGAAAATATTTACCATCTCAAATTTCTCGCCGTGGTGGTTTTGCAGTTGCTAATCAAGTCTGAAGCTTAAGTTCAGATGATTTGACCGAGAAGAAACGGTAAACTCCCGCATTCAGAATCATGGGCCATTGCTGTAGCAAAAACGTGTCCGTCAACAATGAATCAACCTCCACTGTCAATCAGTCTCAGCCGCTACCGGTTCCGGCCTCGGCAACCCCATCCGTTGAGACAAACTCTTATGCTGTTAGTCCATTTGCTAGTCCACTACCCGCTGGAGTGGCGCCGTCTCCATCACCAGCTAGAACACCGGGAAGGAAGTTCAGGTGGCCTTTGCCGCCTCCCTCTCCTGCCAAGCCGATCATGGCGGCAATAATGAGACGAAAGGGGTCGAACAAGGCGGCTCCGACGGAAGGAACAATTCCCGAGGATGGGGAAGGAGCGGTGCTAGACAAAAATTTTGGATACGGGAAGAATTTAGGGGCTAAATTTGAGCTAGGCAAGGAGGTTGGGCGAGGGCATTTTGGTCATACTTGCTGGGCCAAGGGAAAGAAAGGAGAGCTAAAGGGAAAGTCGGTGGCCGTTAAAATCATTTCTAAAGCTAAGGTGTGTCATTTTTGGTATGTGCTTTCTTTTTTTTTTTTAATAGTTGATGTTATTATTGATTAGGAGTAAAAAAAAAATAAAATTTTGATTATTAGATGGATTGTCTCATTTGAAACTGCAATTTGAGTCAGAGATTTCAATAGTATAATATATTTGAAGTACTTGGAATTTGGATACATTACTAAGAGTGGAAAGTGAAAAAGAAAAGTATTGACGTTAATAACAAATGCAGTTTGCAGATAGCATGAAGATATGAACTGTAAACCGGTTGATCGAAGTTAAAAAATATAGCTGCATGATTTTATTATTTAATTTTCAAAGAAAACAAGATGATGCTATTAGGACTTCTAAAGATAAAAAGGAAAGTTTTAAGCAAATAGAGTTGAATGCATGCGTGTTTAGTAATCGATGATTTGGTGTTAGTTCAAGTTGTTCGTGGTTACTAATCAATAACTTGGGATTGGCTTAAATTTGTTCAATCTTCAATGGGGAATTAAGATACAGTTTTCCAGAGTTAACCTCCCCGCACCCTTCATGTTGGAAACAACTAGGAGAAATTTTCTGCAATGATAGCCTTTTTCTTTTGTACTTCTGAACTTATGCTTTAGTTTTTGATGAAATATATATAACTCGAGATGATTAATGGTTTTGCGAAGAATCGGAAGCTGAGTGGATATTATTTTGCAGATGACCTCAACAATATCAGTAGAAGATGTTCGGCGGGAGGTCAAAATACTGAAAGCCCTATCCGGTCATAAAAACATGATCAAGTTTCATGATGCTTTTGAGGATGCCAATAACGTTTATATTGTCATGGAGTATGTTTGTACTTGCTATAGTTTATTTTTAAGATCTCTTATTCTTTGTAGTAGCCCTTCCTCAATCTTTAAGTTTAATCTTTCACCAGTTCAACTGATTGAAATAAACTTAGCCAGAATATCAAACAATATGCATCATACATAAGGAACAATTTGTGATTGGTCTAGTCATGCGTCCTAAACCAGCGAGTTAACAAGTTTCCTCCAAAGTAATTACAGTGAAATGTTGTTTTGTTGTCAGATTATGTGAAGGTGGAGAACTACTTGACAGAATTTTGTCTAGGTATCGAAGTACTACCTTCTTCTCTTGCACCCTCCAAGGCAATTCTTAACCTCATCGCTAAAACCATGCTCCGTATTGTTCTTTATTGCAGAGGTGGTAGATACACCGAAGGGGATGCTAAAAATATAATTGTGCAAATTTTAAGTGTAGTAGCTTTTTGTCACCTTCAAGGGGTTGTGCACCGTGATCTAAAGCCCGAGGTGTGGCATAGAGGAATATGATACTTAAATTTTAATTTAGTTCTATGCTGCTTTATTGTTAATACACGGCACAATATTTTTTACATTGGATCGAATTCTAGTTATTAACTAATCATTCTTTTTGCAGAATTTTCTTTTTACCACAAGAGATGAGGATGCTCCAATGAAAATTATCGATTTTGGTTTATCTGATTTTATTAGGCCGGGTAAGAGTTAATTGGGTTTTACTATATTTGCATTAATCTTGGCATTCCATTTGTCAATTGTGCTCTCATTGGCATAATTGTCTGAATCATGTAATGCAGAACTCCCCTCCCCTCTGAATCATATAATTTATCAACAATTTGTTCGAACAAGAACCATTCAGTTTTTATTCATTTGCAGATCAACGTCTGAATGATATTGTTGGCAGTGCATACTATGTTGCACCGGAAGTGCTGCATAGATCATACAGTGTTGAAGCTGATATGTGGAGTATTGGTGTCATAACATATATATTGTTATGTGGAAGCAGACCTTTCTGGGCCAGAACTGAATCAGGAATTTTTCGTTCTGTGCTTCGAGCTGATCCTAACTTCGATGATTCACCTTGGCCTTCTGTATCATTGGAAGCCAAGGATTTTGTGAAAAGGCTTTTGAACAAGGATCACAGGAAAAGAATGACTGCTGCCCAAGCTTTAGGTAAGTCATGTTTATTTTGGTTTGACCTTATGCGTAAGAAGCTTTTAGGATTTATGCTCCCTCTCCCTCTCTTTTTACAACTTTGGTTTGAAGTTGCTAACGAAATTATATATAATCTCGGAAACTAATAAGGACCTCCATATCGTCAGCTCATCCATGGTTACAAGATGACAATCGTGTTGTGCCTTTGGATATTTTGATCTACAAGTTAGTCAAGTCTTACATTCGGGCTACCCCTTTCAGACGAGCAGCACAAAAGGTAGTTTACTGGTTCCTGTTATTAAGAGAAGGACAAATTATCAGTAATCCCTTACCAATTCCTACCCTGCACGCATGCACACACACACACACCCCATACAGGGAAATTAGTATAGTATCTGAAAAGAAGAGTTTGAATCAACATTTTGTCATGGTTTTGTTTTGTTGGTTGCAGGCACTTTCAAAAGCTTTACCGGATGATGCGCTTCTGTATCTTACTGGACAGTTTAAGCTTTTAGAACCAAAAGATGGATGCGTGTCCCTCAGTAATTTTAAAACAGTTAGTTCTTGGTTTTATCAATTTCTTACTTCTTTCCAACTCTCACAAGCTCTTTGAGACCTCTTTTCTAACTAGACGTGTAGCTACTTTCAGGCTTTGGTGTAGCTACAAACTAGTTTTTAACTTTTTGCTGTTGATTCTTGACTTGTTTTAGTAGTTGCCTGTACTATTTGTAGTAATTTTGTCGTGACCATTGTTATGAAAAATTGCAGGCTTTAATGAAGAATAGAACTGATGCCATGCAGGAGTCAAGGGTTTTTGACATTATAAATGTGGTGAGATATATTGTTTTATGTGCTCATATATTGTTTATTGTGGAGGGAATAGCACCGTTCATGTTAAAGAGCTTAGCATGGTTCTAACGATGTTCATTTTTAATCATTAGAGCTTTATAGAGCAATTACGGCACTCAAGGTTTTGCATGATCTGAGAGTAATATGATTTTGATTTTGATACATTGCATATTTTAAGATGAAGCTGAAGAGGAAATTATTTTTTCTTTGTTTTGAAGCACCGATAGCGAAGCCGTGCACGATGGATAAATATTTGATTTTTTTGTATATATGATTTCTCACAGGTTTTGGGTTGTTTTGTTAAATGTTATCATGTAGTTAAATGCTGACAATTTTAAATTTTATTTCAAGATGGAGCCACTCTATTACAAAAAGATGGACTTTGAAGAGTTCTGCGCTGCTGCAATCAGTGCATATCAGCTCGAAGCATCTGAAGAATGGGAGAGTATTGCAAGCACAGCTTTCGAGTATTTCGAACAAGACGGAAACAAGGTCATTTCAGTGGAGGAATTGGCACTGGTATTCTGATAATCTGTTTTCATACAAAATGGGGGCTTCCCTATTGGCTTAGTTCACTTCTGAGTTCGGGAAATTGAAATTTTTTGTCATTGTTGGTGTTTACTTTGCAGGAACTAAATCTGGGGCCATCAGCTCATTCTTTGCTTAAAGATTGGATAAGAGTTTCAGATGGAAAACTGAGCTTCCTCGGGTATACGAAATTTTTACACGGTGTGACAATTCGTGCTTCTAATGTAAGACGTCGATAGCATTTAAAGACGGCCAGGGACAGAATTCTTTTTCTTTTTCATTTAGTGAATTTAACCTAAAAATATATTTAGCATTCTTTCTGTTTTGAATCGAGAGTAAAGGTGTTATAGGTATAGAAGCGAATGTTTAGGCAGAAAATCGTGCACTCTTAACAATTTAAATCACATAAATGTTTTCGTGAACTTTACCTGGAAAGTTTGTGTTGTCTTTTAAGTCTTAATTGTTTTCATTTTGCAAACTTTCATTTGTATTTTGTCAGCTTTGTTAGGTTATTCGGACATCTTTGAAATATATATATATATATATATATATATATATTTATTTTAAACTATCTATTACTGAATATATTTGAATAAGGATATATAATATGATAATCCAAAGAAATAAAAATTAGAAATTCTAGTATATTCGGCAACATATCCGTCTTTGATATTAGCTTTTTGTTATAACGAGTTTTGGTGGAAAATAATTCATGTTCTGTTTTCTTTTACCAAGAAAGAGGAGATATAAAAGGAATTTAGTTGCTATTAGTTATGCCTTTTCTTAGTTCAACAATGAATAAAATACTAATGGTTTGTTTTTCATTGATGGAAATTACAATAAGGCGGAAATGCTTTAAATACTGATAAATTGAAAATCGGTTATTTTAAAACCAATGGTTTATATCATATATCTTAATAATATTTTTCATCTAATAATGTTATTTTTAAGGTTTGAGCCTACATCTTCCTTTGGGAATATAATGTATCTTACCCTTGCACTCAACACTTGTTCATATTTTGATAATTATTTGATTATGATAAAAGTAAACTTAAGTTAAATCTTATAATTTACCCAAAAATATGTTTAATTTTATTTCCAAATTCTTATACTCTTCACACATTTAAATTTTAATTTATTTACTTTTAATTCCAATAATTTAGACCTTGTTACCATTCTCAAAGGATTTCCATTAAATTGAAATATGGAACGTTCAATTTTCCTAAAAGAAAAAAGCTCAAAGGCCAATTTAAATCGCGTGGAAGTTATGCAATTAAAAGAAAAGCATTCACTTTTACTCGATTTTTTTGGAAGAGTGTTGAAGAAGTATACAATTTTATCTGCTTATTTAATTTTTCACGTATGTAATATTAGTCATATGAACAAAAAGTATTATTTTAAGAATGTAAAGTATTTTAATAATTTTAATAATTAGATAGACTAAAATTTAAATTTAAAAAGAGTACAATGATTAAGAAGTAAAATTAGAGTTGAAGAATATATTTGATTATGAAAATCCAATATCCTCACGATAAGTAAGTCGGTTATAAAGGAAATCATAATTTAGAAATATTTTTATAAAAAAGAAATTTTCAATTCAAAGATGATTTGTCTTCCTTTAATTAGGCGGGCTCATAAATAATGTGGTAGAAAAGATCTATAAAATAATTTCTAGAGGATTAAATATATAAAAAAACTTTTAATATAAGTATAATACTTTGGGTTTTACAGCAAGAGTATCACCCTTGTCCCGTGGTTTCTCTCCTTTTCCTCGAGGAGGGATATTAAAAAGAAAAAGGGGAAAAATAGAACCAGTGGATTTAAAGTCAAATTGTAGAGCCAATAAAAGCATAGTAAGGCATATTGATTTTTAAGCC
Organism: Gossypium raimondii; assembly: GCF_025698545.1. Classification (NCBI taxonomy): domain Eukaryota; kingdom Viridiplantae; phylum Streptophyta; class Magnoliopsida; order Malvales; family Malvaceae; genus Gossypium; species Gossypium raimondii. The sequence goes on along the minus strand of NC_068572.1, from coordinate 32,350,125 downwards.
ATTTATTAAAAAACGGAATAGAAGTTAGTTTGAAAATGACAAAGTCAACGGAAAAAATAAAGCACTCCAAAAAAGAAAAAGAGTATCTTAGTTGACACGATTTCACCGCATCAAATGATTGAGAGCACCTCCCCATTTCTTATGAAACACAATTGCGTTCCAACTCTTTTGATTCTCTCCTTGCACTCTTTATTTTCAGAGTCAAATTGTGAATTAATTATTAATATAAACTGGTTGAATCTTAATTCTTAAATCTTAACTAATTTTGATAGTTGTGTTGAGATGATTAAAATTTTTTGGAGTAGTTTAATTTTGTTAATTGAAAAAAATATGATTTTAATTGGAAGTGTGGCGTTAAATTAAAATTTTATTTTAAATTATAAGGAAAAATCTTTGATGCTCGCAGCATGTCGTGTTAATCAGGCGGGTAGAACCTAATGCCTTCTAACTTCCTACGCAAAATAATATATATAATAAGATGATAGAATTAAGAGAAAAGGATGGTATTACGGCATATATTTATTAAAAATTAACATCAAATTTGGTGGCATGTGAGTTGGCTGCTTCAAGAATTTGGCCACATCACATGGGATTGCTACGTAGGAAGCACCCAGTTATTTCCAGTCTAGAATTACCTTTATATTATATCCCTCTTTACAATATTCAAGTTTTGTGATAATGGGAAGGCATTCTTAAGGTGAGCATTCGATTCAATAGAGTCAAATCGAGTACAAAAGTTTTGAGTTAATCAAGTTTGTGAGTATTATTTTATCAATCTTAATTCAATTTGAAATTTTTTCGAATCGAGTAAAATTAAAAAATTAAACATCTCAAATAAAAATATTGTTACAAGATAACTAATTCTACGTTAAAGCACATAAATTTAAAATCATATATATTTGAATTTTTTAAAGCAAAATAAAAGAAAAGATAAATTAGTTCATCAAAATATTATTTTAGAAATTTTTAAAATTTAACTTTTTATATATATTTTAGAATTTTTATATATTTTAAAATATAAATTTTGGATTTTAAAATTATTTTGATTATTTTATATTTTTGATGAGAGTGACCAATTTTCTTATTTTCAAAATTGTCAGAGATCAAAAGGGCATTTATTCCAATATATTATTTGAATTGTGAAATTTAATTCTACTCGAAATCAAAACTCGAGTCGAGTTAACTCGAATAATTGAAATAACTCGAATAATTCAATTCAATTAACTCAAAATTTAATAGATCATCTTACCGTTCACATAAATGAAACTGAATTTAGGCAGGTGATATCATATGCTTGGAAATTGCGTGGATTGTGGGAAGCACAACCTCATGACAGGCAGTCAGTCAAACATGAAATCAAGCCTTTCATTATTTTCATGGAGATGACGAGTCAAGTAAACAAAAATCAATTGTGCGTATGTTTTTTTCTTTCATCATAACCCCACAAAGGTTCCAAATTCCCACCGTCTCTTGTACGCTTGCAACTTTATATTCCTCCTCAATTTTACACCATATACGTTCACATTAGCATGGAAATGGAGAAAGAACAAAAAGAAACCAAATGAATGAATTTATGTGTAAAGAATAATCCTGTAATTCATTTTCAAATTTCAAAGGTCTCTGCAATGGTAAGGAAAGCAAAAGCTACTAGAAAACATAAAAACAAATTTGCATGACCTTTTAAGAATCTAAATCCATTAATTCAATCAAACCCTAAAACAAACACCAGCCATGATGGTGGTGGTGGTGATGGTGGTCTTTATCGATCATCCCTTGAACATTGCGAAACTCCTGGACATGGCAAGGGATGGTGATGGGGCCTTCATGATCGAAACCATACTCTTCCTCCGCTTCCTTCAAGAGCTGCATGAACAAGGGGTGGGTGATATAGATGAGCGGGATCACAAACCTTTGCTGCTCTTGGCCTTGACCCACCAGGACCGCCAGGCACCCCTTTGGGATATCTTTGAGGTCCTTGTTCTCATGATGATGGAACCCATGAAGATGAAGGTGCGGCATATGAAGGTGGAAGCTCACGTGCTGCTGCTTCTCTCCTCCAATCCCCATTTTTGAATTTTGATCTTCAGCAAGCAAAGCCCCAAAAAGCAAGAAGGCCAAAGATGAAACAAACAGTAATATATAGATAAAGGGGGTTATAAGAGAAGGAGAGAGAAAGGCCAAGGATCAGAAGAAGAAATGGCAAGCTTGAAAAGGGTAAAAGAAGAGTCTGTTAAAGAAGTTGGTAGGTTGCTCATCATAAATTGATAATCATCAATCAAACAAGAAAAGGTGGAGAAGTGAGAGATTGTGGAGAAGTAGAGGTAGGTATTTATAGCCCAGGCCAGGGTTGCTTAGCTTATACACAAATTAAGGCTTTCGGATGGTAGATTTGAGTAGGACTCGGACAAGGCCGAAATGACCGTGTCTCTTGCCAATCCTTATCTTGTTTGTAATATTTATTTTTTATTTTACAGCTGGAATACTTCTCAGGTCAAAAGTTTTTTTTTTCTAAAGTTTAAAAAGTATATATCATATAGATGACATAACTATATAAAAATTAAAACCAGATATTTATTTGATAGAATATATTATTAATAATAAATATTTATTTCAACAATTTCTTGATGATTCACGTAATAATAATTATTTTATTTTAAAAATTATGGCTTGATTATATACACTTACGATATATTGTACTATTTACTCAAAAAGAAGAAGATATATTGTACTTCACCTTGTTTCACTGAGAGTCAACAAAGTTTCTGTCCTATCAAAGCTTATTATCTTGCTAGAAGTAAAAATCGCGCCATCTATCATCATTTGACACTTATATAACATGTTGTTGGAAATATATTTTACTATAAAAAGAAATCGTTAGTACTGACAGGAAATAGTCATTATGTTATAAAAAATCACTATCTTAGAAGTAAATCTGCTCTGATTGGTGTAATTGTGTAGTAGACATTACCTCTCAAGGTTAATACAATATTTCAATATTCGTACACTCGAGTAAATAATGTAGAACACAAGTGATATTGCTCTTTTAGAAAAGGAATTGGAAAATTTGAAAAAGGAACATGTGAGCTATGGGATAAAAGATTGTTGTTTTCCTTGTTGTGTAAGTGGTATTGCTCTTCTAAAAAAGGAAACGAAAAAACTGAAAAAGGAACAGGTGAGCTGTGGGATAAAAGATTGTTGCTTTCCTTGTAGTGTAAAATGAGGAGAATAATTTGTTATTTTTGGGATTTTCTAAAGGGGCAAAATGGTAAATACGCAGTAACAGAAAATATATTTTTGGATTTTCTGCAATAGTAAAAAATATATTTCCTGAAATGGATTTTCCACAACTAAAAATATTTTGAAAATAATTTAAAAGAAAGAAAGAAAACCAAAAATTTATCCAAAAAGAAACAAGCAGTACTTGTCATAGACACGGGCACAGACAGGCAACGACACGCCCGTGTGTTGGTTTTTTAGCCTTAGTTACTCAATGAGGGTAAGAGGCAATGCTATATTTAAACTCTCTTAGAAGCCTTTTCTCAACCAATGTAAGATTACTCACTTTGCATTACCAACATTCCCCCACTAATGCAAAAGAATTGGAAACTTTTGTAAACATGAGAAAATGTAAAATGTGAGAAGAGAAACAATGAAATTAGTCGCTTAAGCACTAGTATCTTATGGATTCGAACTAGTACATAGTGAAATGATTGATTTTTCTCTTTAACAATTGAACAAATCTTTAATTTGTTAAGATATTGGTTAACTTATGACACATTACTAATCTTAAATCCAATTGATGTTCCATGATAGATCAACAAATTTTAGCTAATACACCTCGGGACGCTGGTAAGTGCTTTAGAAAGACTGCCCAATATCTTTTATAGAAGATGGCTAGTTCTTCACACTTCCGTAGGTGATTTCATCAAACCTATCTTAATATAGACTACCCGAATCAGGACTATGAAATCATTAAGAGCTTTTATTAAGCTTATCCTCTCAAATTTAAATTCAGTGAGTTCATCAAGTTTGTCTCAATAGGATCACCCAAAATTTTGGATATGACTCATTAAGAGTAAGAAACTCAACCTCACATGTTGGTGAATTCATCAAGTCCGTTTCAATAGGAGCACCCAAACCCTAGGATATGAATTTATTAAGAGTAAGAACTCAACCTTATGCATGTACATTGTTTGCCATAGGGATAGGTAAAATGTACACTATGAATCTTTCCATGGTTTCGTTTGACCACATTGAACTTAAAAAATTAAGTTGGGTATCCATCATGAATTCATCAACTATTGGGCTTAAGAACCATCCTCTTTGATGAATCAAGTACCATTTTCCTACTTAACCATTTGGTTAGTGGATTAGCTAGGTTCCTTTTAGGCCTTACGTATTCCCAAGCAAGTACTCCATTCTTTATTAAATGTCTCACAGATTCATGTCTTATTCGAATATACTATTCTTACCATTATGTTCTTGATGAACTACACTCGGAGCAACGCAAATTGCGGCTTGTGAGTCACATAATAGAGATACGAGAGGTGTTGGTTTTTCTCATAAAGGAATCTCTACAAGTAGATTCCTAAGCCACTCAAACTTTTTCCTAGTTAAGTCAAGATCTATAAACTCTGATTCCGTCATGGAGTGAGAAATACAGGTCTGTTTAGCAGACTTCCAAGAAATAGTTGCTCTACCCAAAGTAAAGACATACCCACTTGTAGAGCTAACTTCATAATAATCATTTACCTATTTTGCATCACAATATCCCTCTAGGACTGCAGGTATCCGACAAATTCCAACTTCCAAGTTATAGTACCTTAAGGTATTTAAGCTAACGCTTTAGAGCATTCCAATGCTCATTGTTAGGATTATGGGTATATTTACTTAGTCTACTAACTGCATAAGCAATATCAAGCCGAGTGTAGTTCATCAAGAACAAAATGCTTCCAATAATTTTAGCATACTCAAATTGAGAAACACTATTTTATTTATTCTTTATCAGTTGTATGCTAGAATCAAAAGGAGTTTTCACAGGGATTACATCAAAGCCATTAAACTTTTTTAACACTTTCTCTATATAGTGAGATTAGTTTAAAGCAAATCCATTTTCTGATTTAGTAATCTTAACTCCTAAGATTATATCTATCTCTCCCAAACCAGCCATATCAAACTTAGTAGATAAGAAACTTTTGGTTTTGTTAATGACTTCTATATTAGTATTGAAAATTAACATGTCATCCACATACAGACTTATGATGACACAATCATAACCAAACATCTTAGAATACACACATACATCTGCATAATTAACAATAAAACCAAAAGTAAGAATAGTCTTATGAATTTTTTTATACCATTACTTTGGAGCTTGTTTGAGGCCATAAAAAGATTTTATGAGTCTACAAACTTTATCTTCCATAACAGGTGCCATAAATCTTGGAGGCTACTCCATATAAATCTCCTCATCCAAATCACCATTCAAGAAAGTTGTCTTCACATCCATCTGATGTACTAGCAAATTGTGAATGGAAGCTAAAGCAAACAAAACACGAATGGTTGAGATCTTAGTCATAGGAGAGTATGCATCATAATAATCTATTCCAAATTTCTCAGAAAACCCTTTTACAACTAGTCATGCCTTATACCTCTGTATTGACCCGTCTGGTCTAAGTTTCTTTTTAAAGACCCATTTATTTCTAATAGGTCTAAAACCTCTAGGCAAGTCTACTAATTCCCAAGTGTGATTAGACATAATAGACTCTATCTCATTATTAATGACATATTCCCAAAAACTAGTAGCAGTCTTTTGTCTTTTACTCATCCTAGGTTCAAATTCATCATTGAGAACATATCTATTATGTGCACTAGAAGAAAAAACATGCTCATCTAACTGTATATTAGTACTTATGTTGGATATCTTAAAAGGAAAAAATTCTAAAAAAAATCTCTAGATTCACATATAGAATGATCATGCAAAGATATGAATCTATATGTAAAACTATTTAGAGCATAAGCAACAAATACAATATCAATAATTTGAGATCCGATAGTGCCCTTTTTAAAAGCAGGCAAGCCTACTTTTTCTAAACACCTCCACACTTTCAAGCATTTCAGATTAAGGGCATAACCTTTCCACAGCTCATATGAGATATAATCTAATCTTTTATGAGGCACTCTATTAAGAATATGATTTGCAGAAAGTATGACCTCCCCCCATATACTATCAAGCAAACCAAAATTTAGTAGTAAAACATTCATCATTTCTTTTAGAGTTATGTTTTTCCTTTCAGCTATGCCATTCTGTTGTGAGAAATAAGGAGCAGAAAACTCATATATAATGTTGTCTTTATCAACCTCTTTAATGAAATTAGTTCCATATTCACCACCTCTATCATTTATAAGACGTTTTATTCTCCTATCAAATTGGTTTTCTACTTCTGCTTTATAAAGAAGGAAAGTTTTATCAAATTCATCTTTCGGTTTTAGAAGATAAACCTTTGTATATCTAGAATAATCATATACAAAGGTGATATAATAGTGTTTTCCACTCTTACTTTCTGTGTTTTTAAAGTCTGCTAGATCAGTATGAACTAACAATAAAAGTTTAATTTTTCTATCAGTAAGAGTTTTTAAAGAAGGTCTAGAATGCTTGGCTTCAACACAAATTTTGTATTTATTAAAGCTACTATCATCTAGATTAGGGAGTAGATTCATTTTTATGAGTTTTTTTTAGAGAATGAATATTTATGTGACCTAATCTAAAATGCCACATATAAAGGGATTCAACAATATAAGCAAAAGTGGTGACTTTATTATTATCATTAAACATAGTCTCAATCACAAATAAACCTCCACTCAGATATCCTTTCCTAACATAATCTCCATAATGGGAGATTACAAGTTTATCATATTCAAAGACTAACTTATGCCTTCCATTTTCAGTAATCCACCACTGATCAAATTTCTATGCAGTGCAGGTACATAAAGAACATTACTCAATGCTAATGTTTTGCCAGAAGTAAGTTTAAGTAAGATCCTTTCTTTATTGAGTACTTTTAAACTGCTAGAATTACCCATGCAGACTTGTTCTCCTTCATCTACAGTTTCAAACTCGGTGAACATTTCTTTATGGCTAAAAATGTTTGTAAGCGTCTGTGTCTACAATCCACTTGGCATTGTTCTCAACCAGGATCACTACAGAAACCACAATGGCTATTATCTCAATTGTATTTTTAACTAAATGTGTTTGTGGTTTGTTTTCATTCTGGCGGTCAGAGCGTTGGTAGCATTGGTATGATTTGTTGCCAAATTTTCCACACATGTGACAATTCACAAAGTTTTTGGATTTATTCTTATCTGATTTCTTGAAGTTGACAGCCTTCTTATTCTGGAGTTTTGCATTCTTCTTTGAAATTTTAGTGGTTTTTAACCTGTTAAAATTGGGACCAGAACCAGATTCCACAAGGTTAGCTTTTAAATAAAATTCATTTGAAGTAACTAAAGCCTTATCTTTAAGACGATTGGCTTCCTTCATCTTCATGTCGGAAATCAGCTCCTCTAAAGAAATGTCTCGCTTCTTATGCTTCAGGAGGTTTTGGTAGTTAGACTAGGACTTTGACAACTTTTCAATTAGGAAGTTTTCGTAGAGAATTTTGCACATCTTCATCCCTTTAGCTAGGATGTTAGAAACTAACTTCTTGTAGGCATGTACTTGATCCTTTATTAGCTTATCACCAGTCATCTAGAATTTGAGCTACTCTCCAACACATACTTTTTGATCCCAGCATAATCAACTCCATACTTCTTCTCCAAGGTATCCTAGATGGACTTGGCTGACTTATTCTTGACAAATAGGTCGAAGAGGTTGTTAGCCATGTGGCTCAACATGTGACCTCTAACCATTTTGTTGTCCTTGTCAAACTTTGCTTTTGTTGTGGCATCGACGTCCAAGTCTCTAGGAACGATGGTAGAATCTCTGGCTTCCTTGGCAATAGGTGGGTTGAAGAAGAAATAGTTGACTTCAATTTGCTCTAAAAATATAACCGTTCTTTGAAACCAGCGTCGGTAGTTGGTTCCATCGAGAGGTTCGGGCTTGGAGAGATCAAGAATGTATTTGTTCATCGTGACAAGCATGTTTAAACAATAGTATGATCTACTTCTAAATTGTTGAAAATATACTATTGCAAAACGAAATCGTTAGTATTGATAGGAAACATAAACTGAGTATAAACAAACAAATAATCATTATGCCATAGAAAAACCATTACCTTAGAAGCAAATCCGCTTTGATTGGTGTAATCGTGTAGTGGACGTCGGCCCCAAGGTTAACACAATACTTCAATATTTGCCCACCTAAATAAAGAATATGGAACACAATTGCTATTGCACTTCTAAAAAAATCTAAAAAGCTGAAAAAGGAACAGGTGAGCTGTAGGAGAAAAGATTGTTGTTTTCTTTGTTGTGCAAAATGAGGAGAATGGTCTATTATTTATAAGATTTTTCGAAGGGGCAAAATGGTAAATACGTAATAATAGAAAATATATCTTCAGATTTTTTGCAACAGTTAAAAATATATTTTCTGAAATAGATTTTCTGCAACTGAAAATATTCGAAAAATAATTAAAAAGAAAGAAAAAAACATAAATTTTATCCAAAAAGAAATATATGCGATATGTGTCATAGACACTTGTTAACATGGATGGGCCAGGCGACGCGTATGTGTTGGGCCTTTAGTTCCAATTACTCAATGAGGGTAAGAGACAAGAATATATTTAAACTCTCTTAAAAGCATTTTCTCAACCAATGTGGGATTACCCACTTTGCATTTCCAACACTTGTCACCATGAAAATTAACAAATTTTAATGAGGAGACACCTGTGTCATGAGATAAATCCTAATATATGTATTAATAGGATCACATGACTCACCTTAGTAGATTCCTAGAGAAAGAAAATTATTTAGGTATATATATATATTCTCCTACTTGCTTGGTTAAGGGATTTTATCTTTTAGACCCTTAGGCTCTCGGCACAAGTCACATTTTGTGAATCTCGTACCTTCCTCAAGTTTTGTCCTTTTCCTTCTTATATTTACCAACTCCCTCAACCAACATCAGTAATTGGTGCGATGAGTGTGGACTTACTCACCTAAAAACATTTATATATTTGATGGAAAACACAGATGAAACTATCCCTAGTTGCAAACCTTTAAACCAAGAGAATCTTCCAACCACCATTATTTGTCTTTTAGCTAGTAATCAACCTTATAATTTGTTGAACCCATATGATCAAAGAAACCCTGTCCCTATTGAAAATATTATGGCAACTCTCCAAAAAAAATTTCCACCACCATCAAGAATTCGACCATGCCCAACACTTGATAATCAAACCACACCTAACCCGAACTTTTATTCCCAACAAATCTCTAAACTCTAGGAACAAATGAAAATGATGTGAGAACGACTATAACAACAAAAGCAAAATAAACAACTAACCTTGCAAAACACCCAACATATGCAAGAACTGCGAGCAACCCGAAATCCACCTGAAGATCAAACACCCCAAAATAATGAAGAAGCAACCTCTTCATATTTGCCATCGCTAGGTATGCCTTGTGAATACTTAATTTTTTTCACAAACATTTTCCACATCCTTTAAGAACCAAATGGAAGCCATTAAATAACAACAAAAAAACCTTACAATGCATAAAATTAAATGTAGAGTTGTCACTTTATTCAAATAACCCTCTACCTCCAAACATTATGGTTGGATACTTACCACCCACCTTTAAACATCCTAAAGAGAAGTACAATAGCAAAAGAGACCTACATGATCACCTATTGTAATAAAAATAACTATATGGATATCATGGATGCCACTAATGCATTCAAATATAGAAAGTTTTCAATGACTCTTATAGATCATGCAAGAACTTGTTATCAGTCTCTGCTAGCTAGGTTAATGCACACTTTTGAGCAACTATCTTAGCAATTTATGGTCTACTTTCAAGTTAATCACATAATCTTTAAAAGTCTGCAAATGTACTTTTTATTAGGCAAAATAAAGGTTAACCACTTAGGGAATACATTTTTTGATTAAATGAAACAATATAAGAAACTAGAGACTTAATTGATGAGTGAACAACCCAAACCTTTATAAGTGGTGTAGAACATGACCACCTAAAATATGCTTTAACAAATGAAAAGCTTGATAAACTTTACGATTAGCATGAAAAAGCTAGTAGGTGTGTGAAAATAAAAGAAATGGTTTGGTCAAACACACTTTGCCCACATCATGGTTTAACCCAAGATAGATTTGGTCATCCTATGTAGGATAGCCTAAAACTAAGACATACTTGGGCGAGCTTTTAGTTTAGGGGTACACATGGAGGGCAATGTCTTCTTCAATCTTTCAATCCATGAATCATGAGTCACGCCAGTGTACCTTGAAAGCTAAACAAATAGATAGAGCTTTGTATAATAGGTTTGACTTATACACCCTTTAAATCCTTCTAGAGCTTATATACTTAATCAAGTTGTGAGGTAACTTTCCATCATTTCTCTTATCACAAAAATTAAAATAAAAAAAAATATTACACAAGCTTACATAGCTTTTTCATAATAAAAATCATAGCTTTTTCATAATAAAAATCTCGAACACTAAAGTTAGAGATGATGGAAACAACATTTTCTTACCTTATTTGAAGCTTTCTCTCTTCAACTTCAACTTCAACTTCATCTCCCTAAACCCATATAAACCCTTAAATGGAGAGGTTGATGATGAAAATATGCTTAGGAGGTGGTTATTACTTGATTTTAGGGAGAAATCAAGGTGACTTGAATATTTAAAGGTTGATTTTTTAGAAAAGGGAAAGAAAATGAATAAGGGATTTTTCCTTTAGCCAAAGAGAGGGGTCAACTAAGTAGAGGAAGGAGATGAATTTTTCCTTTGTTGATGATCCCCGAGCTTGAAGCTTGATTTGTAAGTCTATAAAACAGAGAGACGTAAACAAACAAAGTAAGCTTATATAGCTTAGTAAGTCTTTAGCATAACTAAAATATATACGAGTCATATAATTTCATAAGTACATTTATTGAAATCGCAAATATGATATATGATTACTATTTAAACATTTGCTATCCTTAGATCATTTTATTGATAACCAAATATTTGTACTCATCGAATGTATATAACCAAATATATGTATAGACTCATCAAATACTTATAACCGAATGCATATATACTTATCAACTACTTATAACCGGATGCATATACACATCAAATGTATACAACCGAATGCATATATACCTATCAAATTCTTATAATCGAATGCACATACACATCAAAGGTATATAACCAAATGCATATATATACCTATCAAATACTTATAATCGAAAGCATATACACTTCAAAGGTATATAACCGAATGCATATAAATACTTATCAAATAATATATGAATAACACATACTTAATTATTATAATTTTATAACTCATTTGTTGTTATTTTGACAAAGAACTTACTAAACACATATTTTAAATGATTCACCAGTATATAGCTTGCTAGGCTTGAAGCCTGACTAAGAACACTGGCATTAAGCCCGCTAGACATTCAATCTGAAAAATTCACCGACATTAAGCCTACTAGGCACAGAACCTGAATATCACAAATACAAAGATGGTTCCTCATATAATTCTTAATAGCAAACACATGTTCGAAACATTTATGTACAATTCACACATTAACTTCACCTCAAGAAGTTTGTAATCCATGTTTGAATCTTATAAGTATTTACAATTCATACTTTTAATTCAACTCAAGTACTTCTATATGTATATACATCTATTCTAATCACACACATACATATGTAATATTCATACCTTTAATTTAATTCAAGAACTTATACGTGTATATACATATATCTTGAACCTCACATATACATATATAAAATTCATACCTTTAATTTAATTTATATACTTTTAATTATAGCTCATCAAATATACAATAGATATACATGTATATATCCTGATTTAATAACATTAAATTGCTAATAGACTTACCTCGGACAATGAAGATCGAAACCGGGCGATTAGTCAACGACTTTAGTTTTTCCTCGATCCAACTTCGATTTCTTTGGTTCTTGATCTAAATATATTCAAAATGAACTAGTTTAAATATTATTTCATTCAATTTAGTCCAAAAACACATAAATGGGCAAATTACCATTTGCCCCTGACATTTACACTTTTTACAATTTAGTCCCTATTGCATAAAACACAAAATTTGCCCACACTATGCTAGGGCCGAATATTCATAGGCTTCATACAAGTCCACACATTTCATTTATTTCACATTTTAGTCCCTCAAATTTATTTTCACAATTTAGCCCTAATTACTCAATTTCACCAAAAATTCAAAGACAAAACATGTTAATCTTTTACATATCTTTCATATTTCATCATCAACTATCACAAAGCTCAAGAATTCATCAATGAAATATCTCAAAATCACCATCAAATTCTAAAATTAAAGCATGGGTTTGATAGAACACGAAGCAACGATCACAAAAACGTAAAAATCATCAAAAACCGAAACCAAAACATACCTTAATCTAGCTATGGAAATGCCGAAACTTTAAAAAGCCATGAATGAGTTCTTCATGTTCAACATTCGGCTAAGAAAGATGAAGATATTCATCTTTTCATTACTTATTTTAATTATATATTATAATTTACCAAATGACTAAATTAACCTTATTATAATAAATATATATAACATATATATTAAGGTCAATTTAGTCATATGCAGCCCACTATCTACTTCATGGTCTAATTGCTTCTTAACTCCTCCCATTTTAAAAGACAACAACAATTAGATACTTTTAGATTTAACCCCTAAATTTCTATTTTACGCGATTAAGTCATTTTATCAAATTGAGCACTCAAACGATCAAATTTTCATACGAAATTTGCACACATATTAATTCACATACTGAAAATATCAAAAATAATATTAAAATATTTTTCTAACTTGGATTTGTGGTCCCGCAATCACTTTGTCCGATTAGGGTCAAAATCGGGCTGTTACATACTTACAAGAATCCCTTGGAACTAAGCTCTATTTTAACACAGTTTTCCACCCTCAAATTGACAGCCAGTCAAAGAGAGTGATACAAGTATCGGAAGATATGTTGTAGGGTTGTGTGCTTGACTTCAGCCTAGGGTGGGATAGATAACTTCTTGTTGTGAAGTTTTCTTACAACAATAACTATCATTCTAGTCTCGGCATGTCTCCTTTTGAAGCCCTATATCGAAGAAAATGCAAGTCTTAATTCTGCTGGGTAGAATTAAGCGAAAGTAAGTTGATTGGGCTTGATTTAGTTCACAATATAAAAGAAAAGATTAAGTTTATCTATAACCATCTACGTATGATAGCAAGTTAATTTTATATGTTTAATGTACCTAACTTTGGTCATTTTTGAATAAAATGTTACTAAGCTTGTAATTTATTGCTTAAATTTTATTAGGGACGCAATTGGAGTGCCGAAGTTAAAAAACAAGCAAATACTGGCTAAATTAGGGGGAAAAGTAAATTTGGGGGAAAAAGTAAAAATTCAGAATAGTTTGGGTTGCCAAAAAAAATCAGATGTTGGCTTTGAAGGATTCAAATATTCTATTCAATAAAAATCTTAAAAAATCTGATTTTTACTTAAACATTGGTTAGTGCTTACCAAGAATTTATGCATAAATTATGAGATTTGGTTCCGTGGGAACTAGTATAAAAAGGGTTGTAATTGGGCATTCAGAAGAGGGGCGGGAGTTGAGAATTTATTTTAGAACTTGTGTTAATAACACCTTTAAATTTGCTACCTTATATTTTCTTTTTCTTTTTATATTTTAGTGAATTTGATCCTCAAGTCCCCTCAATTTACTTTCATAACCTTGCATTCTATCTAAACTCCCAAAATTTCATTGAGCATGACCAAATTCATGTTCACCTAATCTCCGCTTAGCTTTAGGTAGGTAATCAATCCAACCGAGAATCATGAGAAATGAACCCGTACTAAAAACCTTCAACACAGTATTCATTATCTCTCCAGAGTATGGGAGAGGTATAACCGTCTCTTTAAGTTAATTCGATTTCAACTCAGAAAGAGCCCAATGAGTTGGCAATTGTTTGACATACAATTGGGAAAATGGATCGGTCGACTGCCACATTCAAGTTCTCTCAAACAAATTGACGTGTACAAGTGGAGAAGGTCAGTTGGATTCTGTCAAGAGAGATGATGATTGCATTCTAATGACCCACGTGGTTGAAGCCATTGATTCGAGTTGGGCTCTTCTAGATCACAAGGTTGCCAAGGTCTTAAATTATGGACATGTGTTACGCGGTTAAATAGTCAATAAGGGTTGGCTTGCAAGGCATCTCGAAATCAATTAACAAGGAAGAGTTGGTGGTGAAGGGGTCCTTAATTGCTATAAGCAACTTATCGTTTGGAAAGGAAAATCTGTCTTCGAGGATCGGTTCTAGTTTGGAATACACTGAGTCTAAGGCTAAAAATTCTCCTATTTGATTATCTAATTTAATTTTGGTTATCTAATTTTATTTTTCACATTTATAATTGAACTATTATTTTGTTCTAATTATTTTTATATTTTTAATCCTAATCAACTAAAACCCCTTCATTTTATTTTCACCACAGCACGTCACTGCCACAACGTTAAAATCTGGTCACGCAAAAATGTTATTAGGAGTCCCAATCCCTGTGGGATTGACCCTGCTCTTTGTACTACTATTTAGTTTAGTTAGAGCGTAGAAAATTTATATTTAGAGGCCTCGACAACCATCAAAATTTGGCGTCATTGTCGAGGACCTGGAAAATAATTTTAATTTTTGGTTTTTTGTATTTATGACCAAGTCAGAATTGAGAACCCTTGTGTTTAAACTGATAATTAAGAAGCTAGCTCTATTATTACGAAGAGAAGTTATTCGATGCGAAAAACAACCATAAGTGAAAGAGCCCGAATACGAAATATTGCCTCACATGGAAGAAGTTGATTATACTGAAGAAATTGTGAATCAAACCATTCAGTAGCTCGATGTGGCACAAGATGACCAACAGTAGTTGTGCATAACTTATTTAACTAGAGGAACACCATTCGAGTTGAAATCGGGCTTAATTCATCTATTGCCTACTTTTCGAGGTTTGCAAAAGAAGAATCCCTACACTTATCTTAAAGAGTTCCACATGGTTTGCTTGAGCATGAAACCCCAAGGAGTAACTGAATATCAAATTAAATTTTATGCTTTTCCTTTCTCGTTAGTCGACTTTGCTAAAAAGTGGTTGTTTTATTTACCTCAAGGATCAGTTAATACATGGTCTAACATATCTCACTTATTTCCTGGCAGGTTCTTTCTAGTAGCTCGGGAAACCAAATTAAGGAGAGATATTGTCTGAATACGACAAAAGGAGACTGAATCGCTCTATGGCTATTGAGAGCAGTACAAGAAGTTGCGTGTAAGCTGCCCACAACACGACCTAACTGAGCAATCACTTCTTCAATATTTTTATGAGGGGTTACTCCTCATAGAAATGAAGATGATTGATGCTACTAGTGGAGAGGCACTTGTTAACATCACCCCTCAAAGAGTAAGAGAATTAATTTCAACTATGGCTACAAATTCCCAACAATTTCGACTAACTACAGAACCCACGAGATGGGTTAATGGGCTAAGTACTCCATCTTTGTAGGATAAAATTGAATAGCTCACTAATGTAGTTCAAACTTTGCTTGTAGGAAAATTGAACCGAGTACAGTTGTGCGAGATTTGTGCCATACCTAATCATCCAATAGACTCGTGTTCGATTTTACATGAGGATACGACAGCACAAGTGGATGTCATTGGAAATTTTTCGGGGTCACATCAAAGGCATTACGATCAACATTTAAATACTTACAATGCGAGGTTGAGAGATCACCCAATTCTGAGCTATGGATTGAGTCCTCAGTACAACCAACTATATCAACCAAGACCACCTTTGCCTCAACAATTTCAACCTCTGTAGTCGTCTCTTGAGGCCATAGAGGGGATACTAGTTAGTACCAAAAAATTCCAATAGAAGTCTGAAACGCACCTGCAAGAACTAGATAAGCAAGTGAGTAAGCTTGCGCATCTGGTTAATCATTTGGACTCCTAAGGAAAGTTGTCATCTCAAACAGAACAGAATCCACGACAAAATGTAAGTGTTATGACCTTACGAAGAAGAACAATTTTGGGTCCTGACTCGAGTCGTGACCATGACACTAGGCAGAAATAACAAAAACTTGATCTAGGAGCTACTGCAGAGTTGACACCACAAAAATCATTCGTGACACCACCTCTATTCCCTAGTACCAAATGTAAAAAGGAAACAGAAGAGAAAAAAATCCTAGAGACTTTCCAGATGGTTGAAATTAACATACCTCTGTTCGATGCAATAAAATAGGTTTCTCGTTATGCAAAATTCTTAAAAGAATTATGTACTACCAAGAAGAAGCTCCTCGGTAATGAAAAGGCAAGTGTAGGAGAAAAGTCTTCACAGTTTTACAAAAGAAAATTCTGCCTAACTGTAAAGACCAAGGTATGTTTTCTATATCTTTCAAAATGGGTAATTTTGGCATAAAAAAGGCTATGTGTGATTTAGGTCCATCTATTAATGTCATGTATCTATCAATTTATAAACTATTAAACATAGGTCCTTTAAAAGAAATAAAGGTGATTATTCAGTTGGTGGATAGGTCAATTGTGTATCTGGAATAGGTGTTGGAGTATGTCCTTATTAAAGTAAATGAACTAATCTTTCCTGTAGATTTTTACATCATTGACATATAGGACAACAACTCGACTAATTCTTCTGATATTTTACTTAGGAGACAATTTTTAAGCATCGCACCAATGAAAATTAATGTTCAAAATGGAACACTCACTATGGAATTTGATGGTGGTGTAGTCAAATTCAATGTTTACGAGGCCATGGGCCACCCTAATGCTATGAAGAATGTCTGTAGTGTTTATATAATTGAACAATTGATAAAATTATATTCTGAGTATCATCATGAGGATGAATTACAAACTGTGCTTTGCAGAAGTTTAGATGTCGGTGCTATGGAAAAATTAAAATAATTGTTGGCAATCGAAAAGTCGTTATGTGAAGTTGTTATTTGCATAGAGTCGCCATGGTTCAGTAAAAGTCTAGGTAAAGATTCTATATTGTCTCCTTCGCAAACTAAACTAATGACTTCCATCTTGCAAGCGCCAGAGTTGGAACTCAAACCATTACTGGAACACTTAAAAGTACGTCTTTTACGGTGAAGAAAACACATTATCGGTAATAGTTTTGAGTAAGCTTTCGAGACTAAAAGAAGATAATTTAGTTCGAGTCTTAATGTACTACAAAGAGGTGATTGGATGGACAATAGTCGATATGAAAGGTTTAAGTCCCTAAACTTGTATGCATAGAATTCTGATAGAGGAAAATGCAAAGCTGAAAAGAAAAGCCCAAAGACGCCTTAATCCACTGATGATGGAGGTTGTGAAAAAAGAGATTTAGAAATTACTAGATGTAGTGGGTTAGTCCAATTCATGTAGTCCCTAAGAAAACCAGTGTAACAGTAATTAAAAATTCTGCAGGTGAATTAGTTCCTACTCGGGTCCAAATAGACTACATGAAGTTGAATGCTTCAACTCAAAAATACCACTTTTCACTTCCTTTCATTGACCAAATGCTCGAACGCTTAGCCGGTAAGTCTCACTATTACTGTCGTTATGGCTATTCAGGTTTCTTCCAGATTCTAGTGGCACGGAGGACCAAGAAAGGATGACATTCACATGCCTTTTTGGCACGTTCTCCTCTAAACGGATGTCGTTTGGACTTTTCAATTCATCAACCACATTCCAAAGGTGTATGGTAAGCATATTTTCCAACTATGTCAAGAAAATAATTGAGGTATTTATGGATGGCTTCACAGAGTATGGTAATTCCTTTAATGCATGTCTGTTAAACCTTACTAACATTTTGAAAAAATGCCTAGAATTTATTCTCATCCTGAACACTGAAAAATATCATTTTATGGTTGATAAAGGTTTATTTTTAGGTCATATTGTCTCCTCTAAAGAGATTGCGATTGATACGGCCAAAACTAGCATTATTAACTCACTACCATACCTGAATTTACTTTTATTTTATTTTACCACTGTATTTTATTTAAACAAGGATTCGGGTCACTCAATTCTAAAAATCTCCACCTTGACACGAATTCTCAATGAACAAGTTCTTCATTGTGAACTCTCAACGAACAAGTTCTCCACCTTTTCCATAAAACCCCTTAAGGGTTTAACTTCAACAATGAACACCAACCAAGTCTAAGCAATGCTTAAACTTGGTTATAGGAAGTGACTTAGTCATCATATTTGTAGGATTTTCATGAGTACTAATTTTTCTCACAACAATATCATTATGAGCAATAATATCATGAACAAAATGATACCGAACATCAATGTGTTTTGTTCTCTCATGAAACATTTGATCTTTTGTAAGGAAGATGGCACTCTGACTGTCACAAAATATTGTACTGATTTGAAAGTCTTCATTGAGTTCACTAAAAAGTCCCTTCAACCAAATGGCTTCTTTACAAGCCTCAGTAATAACCATGTACTTAGCTTCAGTGGCAGATAAAGCAACTGTAGCTTGCAAAGTGGCTTTCCAACTGATTGCACAACCTCCGATTGTAAAGACATAACTCTTCTATCAAGGTCTCCAGTAAAATTAGCATCAACATACCCAATAACTCCATCTGTAGTTCTTCCAAACTATAAGCAAACATCAGTAGTACCTCGTAAGTATCTTAAAATCCACTGAACTGCTTTCCAGTGTTCTTTACTGGGATTTTCCATGTATCTACTAATTGCACTGACTACATATGATAAATCTGGACGTAAACAAACCATAGCATACATGAGAGATCGTACTGCACTAGAATATGGAACATGTGACATGTACTCAATCTCATCATTTGATTATGGAGACAAAGCTGATGAAAGTCTGAAATGGTTTGCTAAAGGAGTACTAACAAGTTTACCACTTCGTATATTGAACCTGTAAAGAACTCTCTCAATGTACCCCTTCTGACTTAGGTACGATTTACTTACTTTTCTATCTTTGAGAATCTCCATACCAAGTATCTTCTTTGTTATTCCCAGATCTTTCACCTCAAATTCTTCACTTAGTTGGGCTTTGACCTTTCTTATCTCTCCTTTATCTTTCGCTGCTATCAGCATGTCATCAACATAAATGAGTAGATACATAAAAGAACCATCATTATTTTTCTTAAAGTAAACACAACTGTCAAAACTACTTCTTTTGAAATCATGAGAAGTCATAAAGGAATCAAACCTCTTGTACAACTATCTTGGTGACTATTTCAAACCGTAAATGGACTTTTTAGCACGCTAACATAATCCTCTTTTTCTGAGACTGTAAAACACTTTGGTTGTTGCATATAAATATCCTCCTCAATTTCTCCATGCAAAAATGTAATTTTTACATCTAACTTCTCAAGCTCCAAATCATGCATAGCCACAATACCAAGCAAAGCTCGAATCGAACTATGTTTCACAACTAGGGAGAACACATCTATGAAGTCCAGTCTTGGAATTTGATTGTAACCCTTTGCAACAAGCCTTACTTTATATCTGGGTTATTCAACTCCTAGAGTCCCTTCTTTCTTTTTAAACGTCCATTTACAATGAACAACCTCTTTACCTTTAGGAAGTTTCACAAAATCCCATGTTCTGTTTTTGTGGAGTGATTCCATCTCTTTTTACATAGCAAACATCCACTTTTCTGAGTCTTCACAGCTAACCACCTCAGAATAATTAGATGGTTCTTTGTTTGCATCTATATCTTCAGCCACATTTAAAGCATAAATAACTAGATCAACCTCGGCATACTTCTTTGGAGGTTTAATTTCTCTTCTAATTCTATTTTTGGCAATAGAGCATAGTGGTAAAGAAGCAACTCTATTAAGAATTTCTGTATTGGCTTGAGGAGTCGACAGTGTTGTAGATTCTGGATTAATTTGATGTTCCACCTGCTTTTGATGTTCTTTATTGGAAGATTCTTTAAGAGATAAGTTAGGTAGCATAGCAGTTTCATAAAAAAACAACATCTCTACTAATCACAACTTTTCTATTTTCAGGACACCATAACTTATACCTTTTTACACCAGCTTTATAACCAAGAAAAATACATTTAATGGATCTTGGTTCCAGTTTTTCATTATCAACATGAGCATACGCATGACACCCAAAGATCTTTAAATCAGAATAATCAACAGGATTACCAGACCATAACTCTTGTGGAGTCTTTTTCTCAATGGCAATGGATGAAGATTGGTTGATCAAAAAAAAATCTAGTAGAGGCAACTTTGGCCCAAAACGACTTCAGTACGTTAGCATTCGACAACATACATCGAACTTTATCAATGATCGTTATGTTCATTCATTCTACAACACCATTTTGTTGTGGAGTATGATGACCTGTCAAGTGTCTCACGATCCCTTCTGACTTGCATGGTTCATTAAACTAATTAGAACAAAACTCTAAGCCATTGTCTGTGCGGAGGTATTTTATTTATTTTCCCGTATGTTTTTCAATCATAGTTTTCCAAGACTTAAATGCAGAAAACACATCGCTTTTCTACTTCAGGAAGAACACCCAAACTTTTTTGGAAAAATCATCAATAAAAGTTAGCATATAATTAGCTCCACCTCTCGAAGGCACTCTGGATGGGCCCCATAGATCGAATGAATATACTCCAACGTTCCCTTCGTGTTATGGATTCCCCTAGTGAATCGAACTCTCTTTTACGTTCTAAAATACAGTGCTTACAGAAATTCAGTTTGTAAATTCCTTGCCCATCAAGAAGTCTTCTTTTGCTCAATTCTGTCATGCTATTCTCACTTATATGCCCTAGGCGGATATGTTAAAGTTTAGTAATATTATCATTTGACAGGGAAGAGGAAGCGACAGCTGCATCACCAGTAACAGTAAAACCCTACAAAATATATAACTTGACAGTCTTTCTTTACCCTTTCATCACAACGAGAGAACCTTTGGAAATCTTCAAAACCTCACTTTCAGCTGTGTATTTGTACCCTTTTGAATCAAGAGTACTCAACGAAATTAAATTTCTCTTTAATTTTCGAACATGTCGCTCGTCACTAAGTGTTCTGACAACTCCGTCAAACATCTTCACTTTAACTGTTCCAACACTTGTAATTTTACACGAAGCATTATTTCCCATCAAAACAACACCTTTAGACACTATTTTGTAAGTTGTAAACCAATCTCGATTGGGACTCATGTGAAAAGTACAGCCCGAATCAAGGATTCACTCATCGCTCACTTTAGAATTGTTGATAGAAGCGACTAAAAGTTCACCATCGCTATAGTCTTCTACAAAATCAACTTCACCAAATTTTTCTAGTTATTTTTCCTTTTGATTCGTAGCCTCCCTTTTGATCTTGTTCTACACCTTATAGCACTCAGATTTAATGTGCCATTTCTTCTTGCAGAAGTTACAAGTTTTACCTCTATTTGAAGACTTCGATCTACCTTTAAATTTACCCCAAGGATTCTATTCCTGTGTCCTTCCACGATCATCATCAGCATTCTGATCTTATCTCTCACGAACAATGAGACCCTCTCCCTGAGAGTTAGGTTTAACCACAAGATGCTTCATCTTATCATACAAGGTCAAAGAATCATAAACCTCATCAATTGTGAGAGACTCGCGACTATATAAAATTGTATCTCTAGAGGTTGAATAAGACGGGGCAATGAACAAAGTAGAATCGACCCTAGATCTTCCTTATCATACTGAACCTCCATGGCCTCCATGTTTGAGAGAATTTCTCTAAACACTATTAAGTGTTCGTGTACAGACGCGCCTTCCTCCAAACGATGAGCATAAAGACGCTACTTCATATGCAACTTGCTGGTTAGAGTTTTCGACATACATATTTATTCCAGCCTTTTTCATAATGAAATGTCGGTCTTCTCCTTCAATACATCCCGTAAAATTTCGTTAGACAAATGCATATATAACTATGTTAGTGCCTCTCAATCCTTACGTTTCTTCTCTTCCTCCGTCAATGTTGAAGGCATCTTATCGATCTTTAGCAGGGCATCCTCCAGATTCATCTGCGTAGGAATTGATTGCATCTTAATCTGCCACAATGTGAATCTAGTGTTGCGATCCAACAGCGAAATTTCATACTTCAAAGATGCTATTACTGTAATCGAGATAAACAACTCGGAAGCTCTGATACCAATTTGTAAAAAAATAGAATATCAGTAATGACAATATATCACAAAGAAAAGAGAAAGAAAAATAAAGAACACACAGATTTTTATGTGGAAACCCTTTCGAGAAAAAACCACGAGCAAAGAAGAAAATTCGCTGCGTCAAATTCGAATGATTATAAGAGGAGTAGACTATGTCTATTTATAGGCTTTTTGTTAGATAAATGCAGATGTAACTATGTTAGTGCCTCTCAATCCTTACGTTCCTTCTCTTCCTTCGTCAATGTCGAAGGCATCTTATCGATCCTTAGCAGGGCATCCTCCAGATTCATCTGCGTAGGAACTGATTGCATCTTAATCTGCCACAATGCGAATCTAGTGTTGCGATCCAACAACGAAATTTCATACTTCAAAGATGCTATTATTGTGATTCAGATAAACAACCCAGAAGCTCTGATACCAATTTGTAAAAAATAGAATATCAGTAATGATAATATATCGCAAAGAAAAGAGAAAGAAAAATAAAGAACACACAGATTTTTATGTGGAAAACCTTTTCTAGAAAAAACCACGAGCAGAGGAGAAGAAAATTCACTATGTCAAATTCGAATGATTATAAGAGGAGTAGATTATATCTATTTATAGGCTTGTAAAACCATATTCTAATAGGAGTGTAGTAAGATTGAAACACCCTATTCTACTCAATATCAAATAGATGAAGTTTAATAAGGCTTAAAAAACCTTATTCTAAAATAAAATAAAAGAACTGTAGTTCTATATGGATTTTACTTTTATTTTATTTTAACACTGTATTTTATTTAAATAAGGATTCGGGTCACTCAATTCTAACACCAACATATTACGCAATTCAATCATCAAAACATACTCAATATGCCATCATACATTTACCATCATCATTTAAAACAAATTATAGCATGCTTTGTAAAATTAAAACCTACTTCTAGCAACATTCATGCCAAATATATAAAATGATTGAATCCTCATCTATACAAACTGTTAAAAACTGAGGTGGGGTTGCATGACAAAAATTTAAAAATTTTCGTGCATATAGGATCAACTCGAATAGTTAAGAACAATAGCACCTTGATAATCTAGTACCTAAATGTGTTCAATTCACTTTGACAAGTTAGAGAAGTTAATTTGTGATTGAACTCGAATTGCCCATAGGGAACTGCATTCCTTTATGAAAATGGTCATATTTTGGGATACAGACCTCGAAATTAGGTGATTTAAAAACTCTTTCAAGGACTCTTAGATCTATGATATGGGCAAAATAATTATCCAAAAAAGTGGTTGAAAGGTCTCAGAAAGTCAAGTTAAAGTTACCTATGTAAAACTTAGTGATTAATCTTGAACTTCCTATAGGGATGTTATACGTCGTAATTGATATGACAAATTAAGCTCTTTTCACCTGTAATCTGCTTGTTTTCGAGAAATCATTAGAGTCATTTTATTCTCTTTTTTTTTTGCATTAGTATTAATAGTTAGTTTAAGTGTATTTTCTAGCATGTTTTCTTTTTAGTTTTGAATAAATATATCATTTATCTTAACATTTAAGCTTAATTATGTGCTAAGGTTTTTGTAGGGTTCAATGGAAGAGGAAAATGCAGGGAAGAAAGGGATAGAGCTCAGTGTCGTGACCCATGGCCTTGGGTGTCGCAACCTACCCCCTTTAACTTGCAATGTCACGACCTCAATCAAGCTAGTGTTGCAACAGTACTTCATTTTCTCAAGAAATTGAATTTACTATGGACAGTACTTCGTGAAATATATTTCTCATTGTTCAATCATTTACAGTTCCATACAAATTTTCATGCTAAACACAATCTTTTAAAGGGTTGTGTTGAGCTAGAGAAAGGACTGGTTGGACATATATGATTAGGGATTCAATAATTTGTAATTAAGTTTCAACTCCCCATCTATTAATATCAAATTATTTAGTCATAGAGTCATTATCTTAACATACCATGACTAAACTTCCTATTATATACCATTGTGATAACTACCGATTTCAAGCTTTAGTCCAATTACCTCTCATATGTATGTTACCCTCATAGGATATCCATGACCTCTTTAGGTTAAATTCGTTCACCTATTTCAATCCATTTTATCTCATGGTCACCATTATATCTTTTGTAATAAAAATGATCATTACTCGTGCTAGTAATGATAAAAACCATTTGTCCCAGACAAATGACCCTAGCAAGATTTCGTTTTCATAATCCACACAGTGCCAATGAGAGAATATCATTTACTCTTTATTTGAGCTATGAATTCCACTATTATAAGTGATTCCATTACATACAAAAGTCATGTTCCCAACATACCAACTTTCAGTCTATTACTATGAGAGCTTAAGTTTTCATTACATCAAAGTACATGAGTTATACACTTATGATTTGTCACTTACTCATGATTTAGGTAAGTCTCATCTTGAACGCCACAAGTGAATAAGTCCATAAATGAATCTAGGATAAATTAAGCTTGAGTCTAATCCAATGTATTGTTAGTCTAGATAGCCACATCTATCTCTCTTTTTCTGGTCTAGGAGTCAATCCTACTCCGATAGCCAAGACAAGCTATCTACCTAATTGAACTTATAAAAAACATGATATCCCTATTGAATCATTTACTCAATTTCATTTTATGAATTATGGACAATTTAGATTACCTACTAATATAAGTTGTTTTCTTACATTATAACCTATCCATATGATGCAACTTATTAGTTAAACTTTAGGCAAACAATGAGCCAATATTTTAAAATTCATTTTTATTTGAGTGCAAAGAACATAGAGGACCATCTAGCATAGAGATAATGAATAATACTTGTTTTATTTTCATGGATAGTTTACTCGATTCGGAAACTGTTAATGCAAATCGATTAAGAGGCATAAAGACTAATCTACCTTAATGTTGAAGTAACCTAGCTATCTAATATTTCTTTCTTGCTTAGAGTATGTAAGTGAAATAAACGATAGTTAATTATCCGCTAGTTAATCATGAAGTTACACTCATGCTTTGATTTTATCGATTACTACTCTTAGCTAGAAATCTACTCTCGGTCTCATTTTAATCTAAAAGTTACAACTTAGGATCTCTTGGTCTCACTACTTGGAATGATCGTGTTAATGTTTACGCGATAGAATCTCCTCTCTGTCTCACTTACCTAATTTTCCAACTAAAGTTGTCAATTCTAGTTTACTAAGCACATTAACACAATCAAGTATTTGACAGAATCAAAACATTGATGGAAACATCGTTCAAAACTAGCATCATAATTAAACATCAACAATATTTAGAACCTCATCAATGAATTAACACAAATAATCTTTCTAAACATACATTTAATCAAGAAAATAGTAGTTTGAATTTAGAAAATGCTCAACCAAATTAGCTCGGAGCTGAAGTTTGCATCAATTTCGACCTTACACTGTAGATCACAAAAAAGTCTTGGAGAAATCCTTCCAAAATGCCAAGAACTAAGTTGAACACTAATAATGCCTTTCCTAAAATTGAAAGAATATTTTAAATAATCCTTTAGTTCTCCTCAAAATCCTCTCCACTTTTTTTTTCTCTTTTATGTATTAGAGGTTTTAGAATGGGTGGTCGAATGAATAAAATACCCCCACTTAAAACTTGGTTTAACGAAGGCTTCAGGGCCAAGTTTCCACAAAATAACCCTGAATAACTATCAGGGGTTTCAGATTTGAGACTTAATGTCGCGACGTCATGAACGTACTTCTCCCCAAGCTAGGTGCAAAGTTCCCATATTGCGATACTAGAGTTCCCATGTTGCGACATGGAAAGTTGATGCCACGACTTCAAAGAAATCAATGTCGCGACGTTGCATGGCTCCTTCAATTCCTCAGCACGAAACAGTGAGTTAGGTCAAGACTTCCAGCTTGTCAATGTCGTGACCTCGTTCCTTGGCCACTCATTGCTTAGTCAAACTTCCATGTTATGATGCCTAGCAACACTTTGCCGCGGCGTGAATCTCTGTTTGGAAAACCTTCAAACTTTGGTGCATTTAATCTTGTTTTCACCCCTGTTCATGATCAAGCACACTTCATGAGCACCGTCTATCATTAAAAATTAAACTATCGTTAAAAAAACTAAAAATGACACTAACATGTAAACACTCCTATAAATTAGCTAAGACACATTTCATCCCTAAAATGATCTCGTTTCACTCAAAAGTAGGCTAAAATGGGCATGGAAAAGCCTAATGCATATATCTAATTACCCCTATCAAACCCCAACTCATTGCGCAATCCAAAAATCACCCCAATCTATATTGAAATTTCGTTATACAGGTTGGTGTCGATTGTAAACACATAGGATACCCAAATATAGTCTTAAAACACATTTGAAACTCCAAACTTACCATAGAAATTTGGAGTTCTCTTGATTTGAAAAAGCTTGATTTTTACTCCCTAACCATCTAAAACAAATTATATTTGGTTAGAATCAGTTGATAGATGAAGGAAACCCGTTTTCTTTTTTGATTTGGTGCTTAATAGATGGAGAATAGATCAAAATAAAAAAAGTTAAGGTTTCACTCTTGTTTTATGAAGAACGACAACAGAAGAGAGAAGAGGACGTGAAATTTTGGTGTTTAAAAGACTTGGGTTAGCAATTGGCTATTAAGCCCTTGGGTTTATAGCTTTATAAATCCTCCTTACTTTTCTCCTTCCCCCACATTAGTCCTTAGACTTATGAACTTCAAATTTCACTTCCTTCAAAATCAGTCCATGACCCATTTAGTACCAAAAAAAATTCTAAAATTCAAAAAAATAATTACAACTCTAAGAATAAAATTTTCATATTATGTTTGCTTTGGTGTAATTAATTCTCAGTAAACCTCACGGTATTTTATCAGAATTTCACAAATTTTAATCTCAAAAATTTTGGTGGCATTACAAATTATGTACCCAATTTACCAACTTTTGGCTCACTACCTTGAGAGCACATTTTTGCAATATACCAAAGTATATGAGGTATACGTACATGGTCATTCACTTGCTCATAATTTACGTAAGTCACACTATAAACATCACAAGCTAATAAATTCATAAATAAATCTAGTATAAATTCAACTTAGATCTTGTCTAACGTATTGTCAGCGTAGAGAATCGCATCTATGTCTCTATTTTCAAGAGTCAAACTAGCTCCAATAGTCAAGACAAGCTTTCTCCCCAATAAGACTTATAGACAACATAGTAATCTTAACATGAGTCATTTGCTTAATTTAACTCCATGAATTATGTATGATTTAAATTACCAACTAATATAAATTACCTTCTTGTATTATAATCTAATCATATACTGCAACTTAATATTAGTTAAAGCTTGATAAAGTAACATGTAACTCAAGAGATAAATACTAATATAAATATTAATAAAATCATATGACTAACCCAAATAAGTAAACAAGACTATGTAAATACTATTTACCAAGACAAAGGATTTCTCCTCCTTCAAACCTCTAGCCTCTCGACACAAGATAAACCTCATACCATCCCAAGTTCTGTCCTTTTTCCTTCATTCATTTACCTACTCCCCCATCCAACATCAACAGTACTGACATAAAATAATATGCTTCATATCATTCTTCATCTATATTATAGTTATGCACGAAAAATAAACTTTGTGCGATTCCACTCCCATTTAAAGTCGTACACCTTATAAAATCATTTTTTAATCAAAAGTTGAGTTTGAACTAGTATTATGCGTACATCAAATGCGTCAGTTGACTAACCTTACTAGAAAATCTTGATAAGTCAAATTTATTTTTGCTCTTATTTGGTGTGATTTAACTTTTACGGGTATAATATATTTTTAAAAATTTGATAGTAAATCAATGGATTTGGGTGAGATTGTAAAGGTCTTTCTTACCTTAATCAGTGGTTAAGGGTTCGATTTTTATCTTAGATATGGAAAAGGTTTAAAATTCATGGCCAACATCTACTCATTAATAAGCCTACAGAATATAGAGGGTTATTAAGTTTGTTCCGATAAATAATTAAAAAATAAAAAAATAAAACAAAATATGATAGTGAATCTAATTTATTTTGTTGTTATTCGGTGTAATCTCATTTTATTTGGTAAAATATGATTTTAAACTCTTGTATAGACATATATTAATTTTGATACTAATTTTGTCGTTATTCGGTGTGGTATAATATATGTAATTATGTAAATTTTATTGTCATTTTAATTGTAAAATGTATTATATTAAAATGTTTTTATAATAAAGTTAAAAGAATCAAATAAAATGGGGGGTTGTGCTATATATGTTAGCTGTTTAGCATTTTACGTCACAATCGAATAAAGGCAAATGATTTAAGACCTTCAACTGAATTTATTAATTAAAATTTACTTTTCCAAACTCACGAAAATGGAAAAGAATTACTGAAAAATAAATCATATTATATGATATAATTTAAAACTGATCTACCTACATACAGGTTCAAATTGTTTATGTAATAGAAATAAATAAATGAGGTATAGAGGAAGGTCTGTGTGACAAAAAAAGAAAAGTCATCCAAAAAGCGAGGGGGATGAGTGGTGGCTCTTGCTTTGTGACAAAGGAAGAGCCAAATGTGGCGCAGAATGAGGGCTTTTCCATCAAGTTTCTGTCCAATGCCAGATAGTCTTATTGGATGCACGCTAACTATTTTATTTTTATTTATAATTTGGTTTCTCTCTATATTATTATGGATTTTCTTCTATAAATTTTATTACATACATGTACTGATAATTAATAAATATTAAATACAGTGATAATATATATTATATTTCAAAAAAGGTTTGAATTTTAAAAACAAAATTATTGAGAAAAATAACTATTAATCCAAATATAAAGTAACCGACATGTAATATATATATACATGTACATACGTATAAAAGAGCATGAATCATATTTATCAAGTATTTAAAATTTTTTAAAATTTTACCTTTAACCCAACGCCTTATTTTCAGCTTCACCCGGAGTTTACCGAATGCGGTTTTGTCAACCTACTTATGTCCAAACTATAGGGTGGCTGTGCCTAGAGGCTCTAATTAAGGAGAACACAAATCTGAATATTTTTCTCAAAATGGCCTTTTTCCGCGAGGGAACGCATTAAGGCTCTTGAACAAAAATCCCTACAAGTCCCAATGTGTCACCTGGGGCCTCAAAATAGATCCTCTCAATTTGTTTTGATATGATACACCAACATGCTATTCCTATTCTTCCATTAACAATAATTTGTCATCAATTTCTTTCGATTTTTGTGTAGTCTCTTTTTC
Source organism: Gossypium raimondii (assembly GCF_025698545.1). Lineage (NCBI taxonomy): Eukaryota > Viridiplantae > Streptophyta > Magnoliopsida > Malvales > Malvaceae > Gossypium > Gossypium raimondii. The sequence continues at coordinate 32,320,462 of NC_068572.1, read as the reverse complement.
CTTGAATGTAATGAAATATAATGTTTAATTGTTTAATAATAATAATAATAATAATCAATTCATTGAACTGGTGTTAGACCTCGAGTACTAATTTAATATAATTGAGAAAATAAAATAAAATATCATAAATTTATAAAGGAAATTGTATTATTTTGATTATGTTTTATCATTTTTTTACATTTTATTTATCATTCAACCAAAGCTTCATTTATTATTTAAATCAATTTTTTACAAAATATATTTGTTACATAATTTTTTCACCTACATCGTGGGTGTGTCATAATCTAGCAATATTTAAGATTCTTATTGAGTTAATATCACCTTTTAATTGAGTCCTAATTTAGTGAAGAATTTACCTCTTCATGATAAAATTTAGAAAAAGATATTACTTGAAGGTTTTTTTTCCTTTCATGTAAAATTTAGAAAATATTTACACATGATGAGATCCAAACCCAATAATATTATAGTTTTTAAGGATAATGTCACATATGGTACATGTAGTCTCATAAGCTATCCAATGTGGCACATATACTTTGAAAATGTCTAATATATTACATTAACTATCAATATGTGTTTTATTATGGTATCTATACTTTTATAAAATGTCCAATGCGGTACATGTACTTTGAAAAGGTCCAATGTGATAACTAAACTATCAAGTATGTGTTTCATTACGTTTACGATGCTAATAACATTAGTGAATTACTAAACCAACCAATGAAAATTGAAATGTAGAATTTTTTTAAATCATTAGGTTCACATGGATAATATAATATTATATGAAACAAAAAATTATGATTAATAAAAAAGTAAATATTAAATTTACATGAAAATATCTATACTTTCATGGATAATAAAAATATTATTTCAAATGGCAAACTCTTTGGAGAAGATGTTCATATATATGAACGGCAAAGATGACATTTTGACTTATTTAAGTTTAATATTTACTTTTTTATTAACCACATGTTTAGCTATTTGTTTATTAAATTTAATTTGATTTTTAAAAAGTATTTAGTATTATTTTACATAATGTTATATTATCCATCTGCACTTGATAATCTGGGAAAAATATTCTCTGTGTCAAATTTTCATTGGTTGGTTGAGCAATTCAGTCATGGTGTAAACACTAGGTACCGTAATAAAACGCATATTGATAGTTCAGGTACCACATTAGACATTTTATGAAAGTACAAGTACTATAATAGAACACATATAGATAGTTCATGTACTACATTGGACATTTTTCAAAGTATAAGTATCACACTAAATATTTTATAAAAGTATAGGTACCAAATGTGATATTATTCCTAATTTTTAATAATTCAACTTTACCATTTCAAACAAAGTTACATTTTAATTGTTATATATATATATATATATATATATATATATATATTAGTTACATAAAATTTTAATCCACATCGTGAGTATTCCAAAATCTAACAACAAGCCTTAAAAGGTAAAAAAAGCTCTTGGACTTGGGGGAATTAGGGAATCAATTAAGCCCCTTAGCGAAAAACGCACTAAATCAAACTCTCAAACTCCCAAATTGCATCAACTAATTCCTTTTATCAATGTTTTTCATCTTTGATCATTACATAGTTAACGTGATCGTTAACGATGCTGACGTGACAGTCCACGTCAACAAAAAAATAAAAAAAAACTTATTTAAAATTTTTATATCTAAATTATTTATGGACTTAAAACTATGAAAAAGTTATTTTTAAAAAAATATTTACAAAATTTTAAAACATTAGTAAAATTTATAAAATTTTAAATAAAATTTAAAAAGTTCAAAAATAAAAATTATTTTAATGTTTAAGTTTAAAATGAATTTGGACATGTGGTTATCCGATTCAGTCTCATTCAAATTCATTTTAAATGTTCTTTTATAAAGTGTATAAAGTTTTAAAAAATATTAAAATTTATTTTTCTTTAAAAACATGAGATATGTCTCAATTTTTAAGTCTACGGGTACCTTTTCGGAAATATAAATAAATCAAAAGATAAAATAAATAAATAAATAAAATTTAAAAATTTTAAGTTAAACTACACTCATGGCCACTCTAAAATCAACAAAACCACAAAATCATAGTCTATTTGTCTTTATATAGGCTTCTTAGATTTCAAGGTTCAAGAATCAAGATAAATATTTGCAAAGATATGTTCAGGCAACAAAACATGGATTGTTGCAACAAGTATTTGAGTTGAGGAAGCATTGGAAGATCAAGTTTATTTGTAGATGGAACTATACCGTAAGGTCAATTGTCCAACATGCCAAGAACCATATGAGGTTTGCTTCACATGCCTAGAATTTCTCTTTTCAATCCTCAGTTGCAAAGGGATTGAGCAAGTGTAAACAATCAAAAATGTCTTTAAGGATTGTCATGTACTTGAATTGTTGATCGCTCCACGGTGTGCGTGCACTAAAGTAGATAAATGATGCAAACAAGTATAGAGTGATGCGGTATATAGGTAAGAAAATGATTGAAACAGAGGAGAAATTGTATTCTCCTGATGGGTAGAAAGAGTAAAGTAGGTACGACTTAGCATGCTTTGCTTATCTCGAAAGTAAATAAGATTATAATTGAATCTGTGAATCATTTTTGAATGATAAATAACTACAAGGGACAGAAATACACAATTTAAATAACAAAAAAGAAGAAGAAAAAATGGGGTCTATTGATTTTCAAATAGTTAGTTTCACTAATAAGATACGAAAACTTACTTCGCATTTGGAATTGCACAAAAAAGATTATTTATCTTAGAGAGGTCTACGTAAAATTTTAGGAAAACGTCAACGACTGTTGTCTTATTTATTAAAGACAAACAAAATACATTATAAAGAATTAATTGGTGAGTTGGATATTCAGGAATAAAAAACCGTTAATTTGCAAATTTTAAATTAGTCGATTTATTAGATTTTCATTTTGATGTACTTGTTTTCATTTTCAACAATTCATGTAAGAATGAATTGAGGAAAAACTTATGAATCTATTAGCTACAGAAAATACCTTATGATAGTCAATATGGGACGTCACCATCCATCAATGCATGGTGTTCTTCATCTCATCGTTACTCCAGATGGTGAAGATGTTGACTGTGAACCAATATTAGGTTATTTGCACAAAGGAATGGGAAAAATTGCGAAAAATCAAACAATTATACAATATTTGCCTTATGTAACGCGTTGGGATTAGTTAGTCACTATGTTCACAGAAGTAATAACCCTAAATGGATCAAAAAAATTAGGGAGTATTCAAGTCCCTAAAAAGGCCAGCTATATTAGAGTAATTATGTTAGAGTTGAGCTGTATAGCTTCTCATCTATTATGGTTTGGACCTTTTATGGCTCGGTGCACAGGCCAGTTTTTTATATTTAGAGAAATATAATAAGTATATGATCTATTAGAAGCTGCCACTGGTATGGGAATGATGCATAATTATTTTCATATCGGAGGTGTGGTGACCGATTTACCTTTCGGTTGGATAGATAAATGTTTGGATTTCTATGATTATTTTTTAATAGAAATTGTTGAATATAAAAAACTTATTATGCGAAATCCTTTTTTTTAGAACAAGTTGAAGGGATAGGCATTATTGGTGGAGAAGAAGAAATAAATTGGAGTTTATCTAGCCCAATCCTACAAGCATCTAGAATCAAATGGGATTTTCAGAAAGTTTATCATTATGACTGTTACGACAAATTTGATTTGGAAATCCAGTGGCAAAAAAGAAGATTCATTAGCTCGTTATTTAGTCTGAGTCAGTGAAATGAAGGAATCTATAAAAAATAATTCAACAGGCCCTGGAAAGAATTTCGGGTGGTCCCTATGAGAATTTAGAAATTCGATGCTTTGATCGAGAAAGGGATTTAGAATGGAATGATTTTGAATATCGATTCATTAGTAAAAAAACCTTCTCGCACATTTGAATTATTGAGACAAGAACTTAATGCGAGAATGGAAGCCCCAAAGGGAGAATTAGGAATTTTTCTAATAAGGGATCAAAGCGGTTTTCCATGGAGATGGAAAATTCGCTCGTTGAGTTTTATCAATTTGCAAATTATTCCTCATTTATTTAAAAGAATGAAATTGGTTGATATTATGACGATACTAGGTAGCATAAATATCATTATGGGAGAATTAGATCATTGAAATGATAATTTATACGACAGAAGTAGAAGATATCAATTCCTTTTACACATTAGAATCTTTAAAAGAGGTCTATGGGATCATATAGATGTTGATCCCTATTTTGACTCTTGTATTGGGAATCACAATAGGTGTACTAGTAATTGTATGGTTAGAAAGAGAAATATCTACAGTAATCCAACAACGTATTGGGCCTGAATAGACCGGTCCTTGGGGAATTCTTCAAGTGCTAGCTGGTGGAATAAAACTGCTTTTCAAAAAGAATATTTGCAATACCCCGAAAATTACTACAGTAAGAAAGTAAGATAATATCCTTGATATAGTAAAATAAGGAAATAAAGTGACAAAAAGGGTAATTTTGAGTTATGTCAACATTGGGAAGTATATTATGACATACTAATTCAAGAAATGATTAAATCGCAAAAATGAGAAAAATTTTGTTGCCCAAGAGTAAATACTCAAAATTTGAGGGGTTAAAGTGTAAATATGAAAAAGTTGAAGGACCAACAGTGCAAATATTTTAAGGGTGGAATAATCTAGAAACTAAGGAAAATGGATGAATTGGGACCAAATTGAATAGGTGAAGAATTATGAGGGACTAACTCGTAATTTTACCAAATTAAGTGATGACTCAAGGATGAAATTTTAAAAGATCATAAAGGGAAAAATGGTCAATTAGAAGAAAGGGAAATCTAGAAGATAATGATGATGTTGGAGATATTTTAGATTAATTAAATAAATAAATATTAGTTTATTAATATTTTATTTTGATTTTTAAATGATATTTTATTATTTTATTATTATTCTATTTAGTATATATATGGAAGAAAAGATGAAGAGTCATCATCTTCTTCCCATGCATCCAACGTATGAAGAGAAAAGAAAGAAAGAAACTTTCTTTTTGTTACAATTTGGTCCTTTCATCAAATACTCACCATTTTCACTTAGAAATCAAAAGAATTTCCATATCCATCAAGAGAGAAAGATAACAAGGAGACTATGGGGAGCTAGAACATCAAGTTAGATTCAAGAAAGAGAAGCTGGAGGAGAGAGAAAATCAAGTTAAAGGATGAAACTAATAGGACAAGGTAAGAACATCAAGATTTCAATATATTTTTAAGTTTGATATTATGGAAAAAGCATCGAAATGATGTTATAGTAGAGTTTTCTTAAATAAGGTCTTATGTTCTTGATATATTAGTGAATGGAAATAAGAGAAAGTGATGGGAAATATTATAGAGAAAAGGAATAAGGGAGTTTTAAACTTAGTAATCAACATCTTGCATTAAAATAGTTTTGGACAGCAGCAGTAGTCTAACTTTGAAAATTAACCAAAAATTGTGGGAATCAAATTAGAAGATGAATGAAATATTAAATTAAATATTAATGAGTCTAGTTTCTCGTAGAAGAAACGGTGTAAGCAATGGAGTTGTAAATCATGAGATATAATAAATTTTGTGAGACAAGGTTACAATGAATTCAGGTTCCCCTGTTCTGACATTGGAAAATCATTAAAGATTGTATAAAAATGATTAGGGGCTTAAATTTATATTTTTAAATTATTAATGAGTCTATTTTTAATAGAAACAAACATGAACATCATCCAAATCTCGTATGAGGAGAAAATTAATTTTTAGTGAAGAAGGGTCGAAACTGTGAGACAACAGAACATGAATGACTTTAAAGAATAAACTATACTTATTGGCTAAACCATAAATTCTGAAAATTTTATGGTAAGAAGATATGTGAGTCTAGTTTCACAAAAATTGAGTGGATCTTAATTCAGAGTTCCGCAGCTCAAGATATAAATAATTTAGTGACCATGACTATTCAACTAGCATGAGTTTTCATCAAAAATGGCTAATTTGCATGTTTTAAGTTCAGGGACTAAATTGAATAAAAGTAAAATTTTAAAGGTAATTTTGTAAAAATGTCAAAAGTGACCAAATTGCAAGAAATGAATTGCTTTATTATCTAAATTAATAAATTGAATGAAATATTAATTTAGATTAAGATTGAGTGGAAATTCGAGAAAATAGAAAATTACCAAAATGTCCCTGAATTATGGTATTTCTGCAATTTAGCCTGGTAAGTTCGTATGAATTATATTTTGTATAATTTTAATTAAAGTGAATGTTATTTGGTGATGAATATTATATAAATATGTGTTTTATTATTGGAATTGAAATATTATTGGTAATATGTATAATTATTAGATGCATTGAAATGATTATCGGAAGCTCGATTGGGTTGGAAGCTTGTCGGAGATATATCACACTATCCATTGGTGCTATCAGTAATTTTGGATGATTTGATTCTGGTTATAATGGCGTGTATAAGTTAAACTGGCCAACGTTAGCTCATTAATGTTTTGATTTTGATTGGTTATAAATATGAATGCTTGATGAAATGAAATGTCTGTAAATTAATTTGTAAACTCCGGTAATACTCTATAACCCTATTCTGGTGATGGGTACGGGTTAAGGGTGTTACAATATTCTTCCATCTAGAGGCAATACTTGTTTATTTAGTATTGGACTTGCTATACTAGTCATATCAATTTTTATTTTGCCTATTCTTTTCATTCTAAAAAATAAGTTGAATGAATTGAATAAATATATTCGTTTTTTACTATCCTTCAGTTCAGGTTGATAAACTAAATTAGATAGTTATATATGTGAGAAAGAAAGAAGCTTATAAATTCACAGTAAATTAAACAAAAAAAATTGAATCCCATTTTCTATTCACAAGAGTTAAGTGGAAGAAGTTTCTACCTCAAGACAGGTTGATTAGTCAATCTAGCTTGAAACGGGCTCAAAAAATCAATCGTATAGAGTTTTCACTATCCTTTGCATGGATTCTATACATGTATTACTAAAAAAACAAGGGATTGAATAAAAGACGAGTGGATGGTTAGGAACACCAAAATACATAAAGAATTGGTAATGGAGATTATGTAAATTATATAAAAAAAAGACTTCTGGATAACATAAAAAGAACACTAATTGGGGATTTAAATTCGCAGAAATGACTAGGCAGTACTCCCCATGATTTCAAAATTATTTTTATTTTCTTTTTATTTTTGCATAATAAATATTAAGTTGCAATTATGAATAAAATTGAGAAACCTTGCACATTATTTTTAAATTATTAGAAAAATAAGAAGTGTGGTAACGTGAATGTGCATGTCTAGGATCGACTCTGTAAAGGAAATACTTGGTATTTAAACAGTCAAATTTGACTCTCCTCCCTTTCCTGGGACCCTACCTGGTGCACAGTTCACATTTACGTCTTTGATTTTTCCCATTCTATTATGTGGTTTAAACAATGAGGACATTGTTTCTCTTTAGTGGAGGGACCAGGAATTAAATTTTTTTCTGAAAATTTTTGACGAAAATTATTATTTTTTCCATCAAGTTATGTTTATGGAAAATATTGCTCAAATATTTAAGTTTTGCTTAAGTATGTTATATTAAGTATATATAAAATTCTATTATTTCAATTATGTTAATGTTAGCTTAATTATGAAAAAAATGTCGAACATAGTCATTGTGTATAAGGGCTATGATGAAATTTTTTAATTCCTTAGAAAAACTAAGAATGCATGAAAGTTTAAGCATTTACAATTGGCTTAGTCATTTCCTTGAGGCAAAATCCTAGGAGGCATGGTAATTTTAAAATGATTTAGGTAAATTTTTTTTAGGCCGTTTGAGTCTTTCAAGCCAACTATAGTAACTAATTATCCATTTAAACACTACTTTAAGTTATATGGCCTGATTTTTTTTTCTGAACCTTACGTTAATAAGTCATCCCTTCCTTAATATTTATCTCTATTTATCTCAAATTTTAGACTTAGGTCATCTAGAATGATTTTTATGATTAAGTTTGGGAGAGTTAGAGAGAAATACTGGAATGCTCAAGAACAAAATATTGAGTTGTATGCTCAATAAGGCATCTGTGATTGTTTAAACAAATTCGTTGTTGAAAACAAAATATGTACAAAGAGAATTTGTACTCAAACTCAAAAGAATTTAGTGTATTGGGGATAGTTGTATTCGAAAGGTCCAAGGTAAGTTGAGTATAAGGTTTTAGCCTAAAAACGATCTATCTTTTTCCTACATTTACCCAAGCCACGTTACAACCATATTAAAGACCTATTGATTTAGATTTCTATGTCAACTACATTAGTGGAGAGGAATTATTGAGCTCAACATGTGAATGCATAATTAAACTTTAGGATTGCTATTTAGTTTAATCGGGGGAAAATAAAAACAGATTGGAAAGTTCTAAGTACATATTTTCTAAGAGAAGGCATTTAGTATATATTTTTGTTAGCGTATTAATATTTGAACATAATTGAGTGATATATGTACTCAAGTTCCATGTTTACAAAATTTTTATTTTAAAGCATATTTCAAAAACACATAACTATAAGAAAGATTGATTTTGTTTGAAGGGATTTTTGCAAAAGTGACTCCTTGAATTCTAATGTAAGTTAGCATATATCATCACTCGAGACGAAAAATGAATTAAGTTTGGGACTGTGACAACTCTGAATGTATAAACATTTACAACACTTTCTTACATATTTTTACCAATTTGATGCAATTTGGTGCAATAGAATAAAATTCAATCTCAAAGCTCACCTATTTGACGCTCAATGTTGTAGCATTCCTACAACACAGGCCATGCAGACATGGGTTGATAACCAGTCAGCATGGGATGCCCCAAAATTAGTTGTTTGGACTTTCAAAACCTCCTTGACCGAACTTTCAAATGGGTCACTGAAGTGGACAAGTTTGATGCAAAGTTTGAAGCCCAAACCGTCCACTAAGAGAGGAAGGAGCCCAAAACTAACCATGGAGTGTAACACCCCTAACCCGTCTCCGTTACCAGATTAGGGTTATGGTGTATTACAACACACAATGAATCTCAATACATCATAAAAACCAATTAAAATTAATTTAGATACTATTTATTCATAACCAATCATCATTCATGATAGTCATAAAAAATGAGCATTAAATCGAGTGTATAGAACTTAAAAATTAATTTGGAAACAATTCAGGACTAATCTGAAATAAAACATAAAAATGTAGAAAAAAATTGAAAACAGAGGTCACACAGCCGTGTTACAAAGCCCAAGAAGTGTGGCTCAGGGGCATGGTCACGTGGCCAGACTGTGTACAATTCGAAAATAGGGTCACATGACTGTGTCGCTAGGTCGTTTAACAACCTATGACCGTGTGGGAAAAACCTACACCAAAATCAAATAGACCACACGGTCGTGTTATACAACCGTGTAGAGCACATGACTATGTGGCAGATCGTGTCACAGACCATGTGTGCGTAAATTCACCTTCAAACACAAGTCAATTCACTTACCAAAACTTAGGTTTCAAGCCATGCATTATTCAACATTCAAGCCTATTCAAATTATGACAAAACATGTCAAAAGTATACCATTTCACCATCAACCTATGTGCCTAACCAATATGCCTTCATTAGCACCACAATTCAAACATAAATATCAACCATTTAAACCTAAAAAAATTAGCTTTCCATGCTTATATATTCACCAAATCAACAGATATCACCAAATGCCAAAATCATTACTTGAATTTCATCATTTAACCTATCATGTATGTACCAATTCAACAATCCAAAAATACATTATATTTCAAACATGCTTTTATGCTATCAAATACCAAACCACCAAAATACCATAAAGGATTTACATCAAAACCCATATTACATATTTCAAATGGCTCAAACATAACCAAATGATCATAACATACATATACCAAAGCCTTATTTACATGCCAGTTATAACCAGACCAAAGTGGATAATTAGTTACCAAATAGTGTGATCTCTAAAAGTAATCAAATCGACAGCTCGTATTCGATGATCTACAAGGAAGAAAAAACAAATCAAGGTAAGCTTAATTAAAGCTTAGTCAGTTCGTATTAAATTTAAAATTTAACTTATCGTAAAAGGTTGGAACATAAATATTTCTCAACTAAATGCCATAACAAGGTCAAAAGTTCATTATTATCCTATAGATATCACAAGTGTCAAGGTTAGTGAGTTCATATAAACATGACATGAAATTTTCTTATTATGTCATAGAATACTACAAGTGAACACAATTAAAACTTAATTCAACCATCACCTATTCATTTAACCACTCAAATTTCATTTCAAATATCCATATCCTGTCACATCCCAAAATTGGGCCTAGAAGTTTCGAGGGTAAATTAGGAATTTTGGCTCGAAGTGGGTTCAAAAATCTTGAATTATGGTAGCTCGAAATTATTTTCGACTATAGCTTTCAGAAAATTAAATCAATTTTTGAAAATGATGTACAAAATACCCTTAATTTTGAATAGAGGACTATTTTGTAAAAGGGATTAAATTAAGAGTAGTTTTAAAGCAAATAAACCAAGTTTTAAAATCAACCAATTTTCCCCTTTTAAACCTATTTTTGACATGAATGAAAAAAAAAAAGAAACCCCTTCATCTCTTTTCTTTGTGACATCCATTAGAGAAGAAAACCCCAAAATTTCATCTTTCAATTTTTTTCTCTATTACTCCAATATCTTGTTTTCTATTATCCTTGAAATATAAAAACCCCTTTGAATTCAAAGAAAGACACCAAGAACACCATTAACTCCATTAATTTTTCTTCAAGTGAGTTTTTTCAGTTTTTTAATCAAACTTTCATTTCTCCTTCAACTAAGATAATGCTTCATTATTAGTTTTTAATGATATCTAGTCTTTTAAATTGAGTTTTTATCTATTCAATCAAAAGTTTTGAATAAATGCTGAAATTTGGATCATTAATTGTGAAATTCGGGATTTTGTATAAGATCGATGTTTCAAAGTGTTTTTCAACTCATTTTGATGAGATTAAAAGGTTTTTAAACTCTGATTAAAGTTTCGTTAAAAGTTTTTGAGGTTTTGTTAAGTTTTCATGAAAGATGACCATTGTACGTCAAAATTTTGAACCAAGTTTTTGAGTAGTTTAGAGTGGTTTGAAGGTTGATAATCATTCTTAGGTAAGTAATTAGATGATTGGAATTGATTTTAGATAATGAGAATGAGTAGAGATTAATATATTTGTGTTTCGAGGTTGCTAGTCAAAAATTTCAATTCCAAGAGGAACTAGCTTAGGCATGCATTTTTGGTTGATTTGGGTGTCTCTATGGCTAACTATTAATTGTGTTATTTTTTGATTTACTTTGGTGAAGATTTGAAACTATTGGAGCCTTCTACGAGTAAGGCGAAAGGAAATGAATAGTTAGTTAAAGCTTTCGGCAACTAGGTGAAAGCGCGAACAGTGAGTGTTTTGAATCGCTGCTAGTAGACATGATTCATAGTGTTAATTAGGAGCTTAGGAGTAGCTTAAATCCCTACTCTAAGGTTCGAGTGTAACTTTTCTTATACCATTCATTTAATTTGTAAAGTATGTGATTGTGTGATGTGGATTGAGTATTAAGTTGTGATAATGTGACATGTGATATATATTGTGATAGCCCTTGTGAATCTGTTAGTTGAGGGCATATTAAACATGCCGAATGACAGTGATGATGTTGTGTTAGTGATAAAAATGTGTAGTGAAAATGTGCAGAAAATGGTAAGTATGTGTTGAATTATGGAATGTGATGCTAATATGACATGTAAAGTAAGTGAATATTGGTATGTGTTATGTGATAATCTGATTTTTAATGCACGCCTATGTGGGCGGATATGTGATGGCTCAATGAGCTTAGTTGTGGCATTTAAAGTGCAAATAAATGTGAATCTGATAAGCATGCATTGTGAACAAATTTATGATATGAATTGATGATTATGAACATAGATTATGTGCATTAATATAGTAATTAAATTTGTGTATTTGCTGATATTTTGGTCTTGTGATCTCTTAAAACTGTTAGATATAGTTGACATACCATAGAATTGTGAGTACTCACCCTTGCGTTTTGTGATTTAGGCACTGAGGCCCCTGAGATAGATTGAGGGATAAGGGAATGTCGAGCAAAGTTCCATTCACCGAGATATGTTGGTGTGTTGGAGAGTGTTTAGATTTATGCTACACTTATGGGTTATGTTAGACTTTTTGAGTCATTGGTGTGATAGAACCTATGTATCCAATGTGTGGTGATAGAGCTCACTTTTATGTTTCATGTTTCCAAGTTGCCAAATTATCATAAAGTGATTAATATATGGAAATGTTGTGTGTAAATGCATGTGAACATATAAGCTAGACTTGTGAGTTATTAAAGTATAAATACGTTGTTTTGTCTTGAGGAGTTATCGTAAAATGAATTATATATATGAGTTGAGTGTATTATCATGTGAGAGTATATGCTAGTTTTATGACTTAATGAAGCATGAATACGAAAGTTTGACTCGATTAGAATATTGTTGTGAATGAGTTGTAGTATGATCTTGTTTAACCTTTGAAGTTATGTATAATTTGTTCTTATTCCAACATTCACTGAGCTTGTTTAAGCTCACCCAATCTTTCTAACCATTACAGATATTTAGCGTTTGCTGTGCAAAAATTCTAAGGAAGTGATCCAAGTTAGGCTTTAACTATTTGCGTAGGTGGTATTATATTATTCTTTGATCTGTGAGAATAAGGAAATGTGGTAGAAGTTTTTGGTTGATTATTATACTTTAAATGGTTTATATCATTTTAGACTCTTAAGAATTGATGGATGCTTGATATTATGTTATTGGTTTTGTATTGGCTTAAATTATTGATGATACTTTGAGTTGAAATTTTAGATATTTTTGATGTTGAACTTTGAATTTAAGATGCATGTTTAATTTTTATAGGTATGGTTATGCTAAATGCCCTGTTTCGAAGTTATTTTTGCTATTTTGTGTGAAGGTATCAATATTTGGGTATTTAGTATCGATACCTCTATGATATTTCAAATGTGCAGGAAGTTAGTAACTCAATTTGGTATCAAAACCATTTCTCGAGTATTGATACTCAAGGTAAAAATACCAATACATTTTATTTGTATCAATAATTTGCTGGGCTTTAAATTTTGCAGGAAAAAAGAATGCTAATTTGGCATCAATTTTCTAAACAATATCGATACCATCTATGAGAAATATCAATACCATCATATGAGTATCAATACCTATGTGATCTTTTACACATTTATGTTAAGTGATCTTTAAGCATGCTTTTTACTTGTTATAAGGTCGATTATTGTATGTTCAACAAATTCTAACTTTGTCTAAGAAGGATTAGACTTAAACCTCATATAGTTATTTGATTATGATGTTAATCGCATGTTAATGAGATGTTTTATGCTTTGTTCATGATGAGATGATGGTGTAGTGTCCTATTACTCAGGCTCGATGACCAGGCCGGGTATAGGGTGTTACATATCCAATGTCTCAATTCATACATCTATTTCCATGTAACCAGTTCATACAACTGATTCATATAACCATTTCGTATAATCATTTCATTTTACCATTTCATTTACACATTTAACTCATAATTATTCTATATATCACATTTCATTTCAATAATTCATATAAATTTCTCCATTCAATGTCTAATTCCATATAAACATTTCATATATTTCTTTTCATTTATACATTTAACACCCAATGAACCAAATGAAATAATGTCAGATACGTGAGAAAGATGTTCACACAAGCTGTAACTGTAATTGCTCTCACGAGCCATATTGGTAAATGCTCACACAAGCTGTGAAATAAGCCCTCTCACACAAGATGTTGGTTGGGATGTTAGGCTATACGATGCTGCTCACATGAGCTATGGAGAATCCACAACAAATGTAGGACCTCAGTCATCGGTAGGACATCCAAGACTAGTACCCGAAACTATAAATAACCCTAATGGTATGTCATTTGTATCCTACGCATTCGAGAGGTTCATATGGTTCATCTTTCATATCCATATCATTTAGCTTTATTCACACTATAACATTACTAGTATACACATCCATCTATTTCTCATTTTTCAGACATAATCGTCAACTTAGATAATACTGCAATTTAGTCCAATTCACTAATCTCCATATATCAATCAATTTAATTTATTGATAACATGAATATTAATTAACATATCACCAAAAATAACAATTAATAAGTGTATTCAACAAACGAATTTACCTAAATCGAATTTGCAGCAAACATGAATCCAATGACTAATCAACAAATTTTCCTTTTCCGCGTTTGCCTATCGATTGATCTATTTCTTGATCTATATAATAATTTAATTCAATTATCCAACTCAAATACTTTTAAATACAAAAATTCACATATTTGACTTTTTATCAATATTTTACACTTTTACCCTAAACTTTTACCCTTTATTCAATTTAGTCCATAAACTCGAAAATTTCAAGTTTCCTATAGCCCATATACAGCCCATATTTATAACATTTTCACAAGAATTTCATGCAATTTTACTATTTTAACAAATTAGTTTTTGAACTTTAAAATCAACCAAATCCACTTTACAAGATAGTCTATTTAACTATCAAGCTTATAAATCTATCATCAAACTTCAAAAATATCTCAAACTCATTAGTGGCAAGTCTTAAAACTTTTAATATTTTTTACAAAATAATCCATTGGTTAGTTAGCTTAAGCTACAACTGTAACAACCCTAACCCGTATCCATCGTCGAAATAGGGTTACGGAGTATTATCGTAAAACCGTAATGTAAAAACATATATTTTCAAACATTTCATCAAAAATATCATAATCAATTCATATTCATGCATTTTGTCCCTTAATCGAGCCCTTGAGGCTTTAGAAATACATTAGAAATGATTCAGGACTAAATCAAAAACATTTGAAACATTGAGGAAAAAGTTAGAAATTTCAAAACTACAGACGTCACACGGCTGTGTGGCCAGGCTGTGTGACTCAGACAACTGAAAAACACGCCCGTGTCTCAGGCTGTGTAACTTTCAAAATAAAGATACACGGTCGTGTCCTAGCCCCTGTCTGTGCCCGTGTAACTCCATGAGTTGGGTCACACGACTAAGCCATACGCCTGTGTGCTAGGCCGTGTAACACTCGAAATGGCCTCACACGCCTGTGTGCCAGGTTGTGTAACTACATGACTTGTAGCCTTTGAAATATATAGGGGACACACAACCATGTCGTATGGTTGTGTGTCACACACGGCAGAGACACACGCACGTGTCTTAGGCCGTGTTGATAAGAGATTGGCCAAAATCAAGTCATTTCCTGCACCCATTTCAAACATGAACCTACAATCCATTTGTACCATTAACCAAGACAAAGTAAACCAAAACATACATAAAATGTCCAATTCACTATACCATTAATCCATTCAACCAATATGCCAATATGACATCTCAATCACAATCAAACTAACATGCCTAAGCTTATGCATAATTGGTCATATTTCATACAAACGTAGCTATCTCATATCTATCTCAAATCAATAGCTAACTTGGCCACATTGCAAACATACCTTCACTTGCCAAATTGGCTATTCAAACATGCATTAACACAGCCAAAATAATACATACTATATGGCATCTATAAGTACCAAATGATTCAAGCCAACCAATCAACATCAAATGGTACCAAAACAAGTTATACATGCCAATATCATTACTTAGCATTCAACCCATACTTTACACATAAATTCACCTATACATGCCATTATAACCTTGACCAGCACATCAATAATATTGATATAATCGCTGGATAGTGTGATAGATCTTTGATGAGTTTCCAAATCGATCGAGCTTCCGATAATCTATAAAGTAAGAGAAAAATAACTACGTAAGCAATGAATGCTTAGTAAGCTCGTATAAATTTTAAACATAATATTTCATTTTAATACTGAACTTTATAGAATAAATTTAAACCTATACCAATGTCATAGGATTCATAAAACTACATAACCATCAACTTACAAATGGGTAAGTCTCTCAACATCACATATACTTTTCATTCATAACATAATAGGATTTTATAAGTTGTATTACATAATCATTAACCTTTTCATAAAACTATGAACCATTACATTTACTTACTTACTTACTTACCATTCCACTCTACGTGCTTAGCATAAGTCTACACAACATTATCAATTCACGAGTTAGTGTACTTATCCACGATATAGGTAAATTCGTTCATAACCTAAGTAGATTTCTCATATATAAGTACATCATTTAATTTATCAATCTCTTTTACATATAACATCATATTACATATAAGATCATCCATAATATATGAAATTTACCATCTATGAACATAACCTTTTATTCATTAACATTACCATATCATCATATTTTATCTCAATTTTGAACTTACCGTTTCATTCCCTTTTCTTACCCGTTTCATTTGTATGGCACAAAGCATAAGCATAAACATTAATCATAACCACAAGCTTAAACATCATCATCATTACACAAGTCAGTGCACTTATACATAAATCTTTTGGGTTCAACCACATGATAAGCCAACTCATGAGAAAATACATCATTTGATTCATACAACCTTTTCATTTGAACACCTACAGTTCCTTTCCTTTTCATTAATGCATGATATAGTTCATATAATATTTTCTTTAGAGTTACCGGAGTATAACTAGGGGTACCGAAGTACAAACAGGGGCACATAGGAGCAATCAAGAGTACCGAAGTACAAATAGAGGCACGTAAGTGCAATCAGGGGTACCGAAGTACAAATAGGGGCACATAAGTGCAATTCAGGGGTGCAATTTAGGTATAATTAACATAAGCATTTAATTACATAATTATAAGATGAAAATACGTATGGAAATTCAATTATACAATTAAATACTATGAACTTACCTGGCTAAATTGTAAGGGGCTATTTGGTAATTTTCCCTTCTCTTCAATTTTCCACTCGTTCTTGATCTAAATTAATAATTTTATTAAACTCATTAATTCAGACAACAAAACCAATTCATTTTATGCAATTTAGTTCTTTTTGACATTTTTACAAATTTGCCCCCACCATTTTACTTTTATTCAATTTAGTCATTGAGCCTAAAACATGCAAATTAATCATTTTTATTGAAAATTCATGTTAACCGAATGTTCATAGCTTCCATTACAACCCATATTTGTAAAAATTTCACATCAAGTCCATGTATTTTACTATTTCAACAATTTAATTCCTAATCGTTAAATTCATCAAAAATCACTTAACAAAATACTTATAAATAACAGCTAATACTTCAAATTCATCATTCAACATCTAAAATTACAAAGATTCATCAATGGCAACATTTAAAATCTTTAACAATTTCAAAAACGAAGGTACGGGCTAGTTGGATCTAGTTGCAACATAGGATAAATTGTCAATTCAAAATTTATTGTCAATCCCGATACCTCATTTTCTAAAATCACTTGACTTTAGGGTCATACCACTTGAACCTAATTGTTCTTCCAAATAGCATAAATTGTCAATTCAAAATTTATTTTAATACCATATTTGACTCGTAAATATTAAATAATAATATTTACGAACCTTCTTGTCACATTTGTGTCCCCGAAACCACTATTTTTGACACCATTAAAAAATGGGTTGTTACAACAACGATCTCAAAAACATAAAATTTACGAAAAATTACTTGAAAATTCATACCATGCAAGGTTGAATAATTTGAAAACTCAAATTCTCCTATTATTCTAACTTAAAAATTAACTAAATCTTAAAATATTTACGATTTAAAAGCCATCAATTGTCCAACTTAATTAAAATTGGATAAATTTCCAATTAAATCCTTAATCTTTTCCTATTTAAACCTTTTTAACTATAAATTTCAATAGCCATTGATTTTTACAAATTTTACGATTTAGTCCTTTTACTTAATTAACTATTTAAACATTAAAATTACTAGACCAAATTTCAATACACAAAAATAATCACTCTTGTAAATATTTACAGCTTTGGTTTACCGAAATGAGGTCTCAATACCTCATTTTCCAAAACCACTTGACTTTATGGACAAACCACTTGTACTTAACTATTCGTTCAATTAACAAAAAATAATTATCATATCAAAATTTATTGTAATATTATATTAGACTCATAAATATGAAATAATAATATTTACAGATTCACTCGTCGGATTTGTGGCCTCGAAACCACTATTTTTGACACCACTGAAAAATGAGTTGTTACATGGAGTGTCCAACCGTCCAATGAAGACTTGGTAAACCACCAAATCAGCTTGAAAAATTAGCAACCAACCTCCCTTCCACAAAATATGCAAACCGTCCACCTTCCTCCTATTAGAGTATGCCCAAAGACAAATCATGAGATGGTTGTAATTACATATTCATTTTACTTTGTTTGTTAATATAAGGCAATGCCATTGTTACTTCAGTTTCTTTTTTTTTTGTGTATATAAAAAAACTGATTAATAACAAAGTCCTAAGAATGATATGTTTATTCTTAAAGGCTCCTTAGTCAAGTATTATTGTGGGCTTGGACAATAATAATGCATTGAGACTAATGTGTAGTTGATTGATGGCAAAGTATTGTCATTGACATAGAGATGTTAAAATCAATACATGAGTATGTGTTAGAGAACAACATACTGGACTAACCCGTCATGAATATTTTTCTTGGATTATTATGTAATAATCACAAACATTACTCATAGTGATAATTATGTATATGATCCTCAGACTTGAAATCATCATTGTCCGAACATCGTGAGTTATATATTTTGGTACCGTCAAACGTCTACCATAACAGGTTGTACTATAAAAACTAATGTTGGATATACCACAATTCATGTAGTGGGATATAATTTATCAATATATGATTTATCCCTCCTACATTATGAGAGTAATATCTTGGGCCACTTGAAAAAGTAAGACTAAAAATGCGTGGTCATGCTTAATTAACTTGATATGAGATATCACATTTATTTGTTTATTCTAGTCTACTCAAACTAACAAGAAATATGAGCCTGAACTATACAAGTGTGACTATACTATGACTTGTATCCAATCTAGATATAAATGATAAAATGATGTAATACATGAAAAGTTTATCATAGAAAGGTTATGTCAAATCACGACTTTTTGTAACTTAGGTAGTAATGATGCATTTCTAGATGTCTCTCATTGCTTGTAACATTAGAAATGTTCTAGTATTACTACCAATTATAAGAACCTACAAGGTCACACCCTATAGTTAAAGTGAGCAGACTTCATGCCAATAGAATGGGCGTATACTCTCATACATACCACTATGGCGAATTCTTATCATTAGCGGATAAGTATCATCTGGCGTAGAGTTTTACTTGGCAAATAGTATCACCCGGCAGACAACATCGCCTAGAGAACGGTATCGCCTTGCAGACAATATTACCTAGCAGATACGATTTGCAACTACTTTCCAAAGTTAATATTTAAAGAAGTTAACATTCTTTTGGAAAGAATATAATTTCAATATCTTCCATGATTTTCTTTGAAAAGTAAAAAGGGGAATTATTTCATTTTTAATATGCATGATATTAACAAAAGGAATACAATCTTGTATTATGTAGAGGAATAAATAAGAGAAATTCAAAGGGTCTAGTATTCAGATTTTGGATTTTCTTTGAAAGAGTTCAAAGAGTTTTTTACTATTTGTGTTTAATTGGGTGGACTATGAAGTGGCTGAGATAGTTTGTTGCAGTTAGGATTTACATCTCCCAAAGGAATCCAACCATCAGAGTTATTCGTCATTTTTTAGTTTGAAAAGGTATACCTGCAACACTATTTCAACCTGACTCGTTTCTCGTACATGGATCCTTGGTTGATGATCGCCCGAATAATTTTTCCGCTGCACCACGAGGCGTATTAGCGATCCAACACCCCCTACTTCCATGCAACTTCTTCCACAAATCAAGCACCACAATGCAAGCACATCCACTCCTTTTCCACCTTTCAAGGGTCGGACATCCGACATCTGACTCCATTTAGTATAAATAGAGATCTTTACTTCCCATTTTCCATCATCCCTTACTCATCATCTTCTCTCTTATTTCTCCCTTCTTTCACTTTCCACTTAAGAGAGTGTTTGAAAGGTTTTAAGTGAATTCACATTTGGTAATATTGAGAGCTTCTAAGCTTGGTAGTCACAACAAGTGAGTGATCTGTCGTAATTCAATATAGTAGATTAACCTAGTTTTCGCATTTAAAAAGATTAAATAGAAGTATTTTCGTTATGTTTTAGTTAAGTATTCCTAGTTATATTTACATTCAATAAAATGTGCAAATTGAGTCTTTTATTGACCTTAGGGGCCGAATGAGGCCCAAGGGTGAGCTAACACACTTTGTCAGTGTGCAGGAGACCATTAGAAGGCGTATTAAATGAATATTGGCCGCTATGTCGTAACACGGATGACTCAATATTACAACATAGGGAACACAATGGACAAAACTTAAGTCTTCCTTCGATGTCCCGACAAAGACTGAGGGTGTCGCGACATACCCCTAAAGACATCTCAAAGAGGAGTATTTTGTCACCTTTGTTGTGACAAAGGTCCTGGTATTTCGTGACAATGAATCTGTGACAAAAATTAAATACGAAATAGGGGCATTTTGGTCTGCACAATCAAACCTAAAGCTCGAGAACGTCAGCTAACCTAGGGTTAAGGACGAAGACCACTTAAAAGCTATAAATAGACTTATTTAGCACATGTTATAAACATGATTATTTTAGCCTATATTCTCTCTATAAAATTTAATTTACTTTTCTTTCATTCTTAGGTTTTAGGTTTCTTTTATTTGTTCTTGTTGATTTCAGGAGATCTGATTTATGGAAGCATTCAAACCTCATGGATTCATGCTTAATTTCAATACAATTAGGCTCTTCATTTACTTTAACTTGTTAATTTAAGTAGCATGCTTTCTGTTTATATCGATTTCATATTGTCTATGAAAGCCATGAGGAACTAATCCCTCTATGAGGGATTAGCGAGTAGAGGTATAGTCTATTAATTTTTTTATAGGGTTACTCAATGGATCATCTATTTGAGAAAAGAAGAACGTGAACAAACCTTGGACCTGACAACCCTGGGAAGTCATCAAGGTGGGAATTAACCCAAAATTGGTATTGCTCATGTGTGAACACCTTCACCCTAAGCTAGTCTGGAATGTGAGATTGGAAGATAAGTAGTTTTTGCGGACTCATCATGTTAGTGGAAGATCGAAAAACACTGTTAGGATAGTGACTAGTTGATTGACGAGAAACCCAAAGTAATAGTTGATGTGGATTACTGAAGTGAGCTAGTCATCCATAATCGAGATTTGATTTACTCTACTCTTCTATCTCTTGAATTTTATTTATTTTATGTTATTTTATTATTTTAAAAACTTTAAAAACCTTTCTTACAAGTATGTTACAACTCGACCCGTATACTTGCGAATACCGTCTTGCCGTTCTATATTTTATTGCAGTATTCACACTTTGGACATTAGCATTTTTGGAGGCGGTCAAGTTGTTGACACTGTTTTCGATGAGGCAACGTCACTAGATTGATTATAATTTCTGCACTTTAAAAGAATAGTTAGTAAATTTGTAGGTTATAGTTATGCCTTTCAATTTATTTTGTTAATTAACACTTCTAACATTTGCTTTTAGGAATCCTAAACACTGTCAACCAAATAATTAGTTAGCACAAAGTCATGGAT
The DNA here is from genome assembly GCF_025698545.1 of Gossypium raimondii. Lineage (NCBI taxonomy): Eukaryota > Viridiplantae > Streptophyta > Magnoliopsida > Malvales > Malvaceae > Gossypium > Gossypium raimondii. The sequence continues at coordinate 32,298,597 of NC_068572.1, read as the reverse complement.
GACTTTTATTATATGTGGTCCGATGAAGACTTTGATTAACGAAGAAGGAGTCTATGAAGATTGGGAGAACTAGGAGATCCAACAATTACTAATGCTTGAATTAAGTGAACTCCAAAGAAAAACCCTAATTTTTCCCCAAGATGATAATGATCATGATGATATGCCATCTAAAGTTACCAAAAGGTGTGAAGCCCGAAGTTGAGCAAAGAGGATAACGTCATCATAGATGCTTACGAAGAATGAGAACTTCCAAATTATTATCCCCTTCAGCAGACAAAACAATATTCAGGCAAATCAAACGGAACTTCGGAAAGAGAAGATATAGAGCTAGTGGAGGAAATGGACAGTGAATTAAAAATCAAATAATCATGGAACTCATCGTCCTGGAAATCTCGAGTAATGCTGATGAAGCTAAATTACAAGAACAATATAATATAGACCCCCCAACAAAGACAATGATAGCTAAGACTGAGTTAATAGAAGAATGTTTGTCAATTCAAAAGTTTACACAACAAAAAGAAGGGAAACCAAAAGTCCTAAAGGATAAGCCAGAATTGACCATCCTTTTCACATCTTTAGTTCTAAACCACGCACCCCAGAAGTTTATAGATTCAAGAATTTTCCAGATGTTGAGAAGAGTGGGAAAAATATATATTGACGGAACTTACAATCATATAGCAGGGTTTAATCAAATTCAACAATCGATGTGTATAAGCATCGAGGTTCAGCCGTTACAGAATGTTTGAATCTCACGAGAACCATCAAAAGGAATTATTTATAGGCTGATAGATGAATTTAAAAGCCCACAGAAGCAGAATTACAATAGCGCAATACAATATTTTTTCCATAACCCTCTGCAAATCACTTTAAAAAATACTTCTGAAAAACCATACTGATCAATAAGGACATAAACACTATAGACAACAATTGTGAACCACAATCCTCAAACATTTTTCCCAAGCTCAAATGCTAAACACCAATTAAAGCAGTTGTGTGGGTATGTGGCTTTGCAAATCACTAATAGTTATAACCTGTGAAAATTTTTTTCGCTCGCTACAACAGGCCGAAAAGGTAAATTCAGAGAAAGAGACAACCGCGAACGAATAGAATGGCATGATGGGTGTTGGATTAACATAGATAGAAACAATTCACAAGGATTACCCCGGTGCATAATGACTAAGCTGACGGACGAGCGCTGCAGCAAGACTTAACATCTTCCCATAATTTGATTATTACTAACTATACTAACTGTATACTCCTCTAACTAAGTTGTTAATGTACTACAGGTAAGTCATAGACAGGTCTAACAAGCACTTAAAGCACTCTAAGAAAAAGGAATTTGGGAAACAAGGTCAACGTCACAACACAGACAACTTTGTGTTGCAACATCAAGGGTAGTAATGAAGAAATTTAGAAATCAACCCCATGTTGCGACATCACTAACCTATGTCATGACATAAAAGACAGTTTCTAATAATTTGAAAACTGTAGGGTATGTTGCGACGTCGAACCCCGATGTCGCGACATAAGTAGTCTGCTAGGGATGTCGCAACATGGAACCCCTGTGTTGCGACATCGCTACAATTTTTGCAGAGTCACCCTAACCCATCCGCGCAACCTGGTGGAACAAACCCAATTATGCCAATTTTTAACCTTAAAAACATCCCTTTTTAACATTAAAACACCCTTTTAACCAAACCTAATTTAGTTCTAACACTTCAATACTTCCCAAAACCTCTCCAAAATTTTTAAACTCCAAATATTTTTTTCTCTTTAAACCTTAAATCTCAATACTTCATTCCAAATTCAAAAAAGCTACTTTGGAAGGAGTTGTCATCGACAAAACAGAGACGAGGTGCAAACAAGTTCAACAAAAGTTGAGGTTGAAGTATTCTCCACCTTTTCTACTATTTTATTGATTACCATAGCATTGTTCAAAATATTGTCTATAATATGCCTCCTAAAAAGTACAAGAGAACTTATATTTCAGAAACACCCCGTGGTTTTGACCCTGTAAGGTTCCACCATTTGAATGTTGAGAAATGTTTTTTCAGTCACAAGGACAGTCGTTGATTCAGGAACGAGGGTTCAAACCCTCTTTGGCTCTTTGCAAGGAAATTTTGACGTTGGTCTGATATCATCATTGGGAGCAATTCTATGTCACCCTTAATGAAAATGCGGTGGTCCCTATAGTTCATGAATTTTATGCCTCTCTTACGCAACAAATAGTTTGAGACGGGACAGGGGTATATGTGACTTCTGTCACGGTCCGAGGGAAAGAAGTACCACTATACCCTAGTGATATCTGTGAATTTTATGAAGTTTTGTTTTATGAAAAAGATTATATTAATGAAATTTACTTAGGTAGATTGAATAATATCGATATAGAGGTCATAAAGTATTTGACTCAAGGTAGGGGGTTTGGAACTATAAACTAGATATGAAGATGCTAACAAATTTTAATCATGCAATCATGTTCTCGGTTGCCAAAATGTGCATGCAATTCATTGGTACCTGGATTGCACCTACATTAAATGTTTTCTAATGTTAATCTTTTTCGAGTTATTTTGTTATATGGCATCTTGCAACGAAAACAATTTTGTGCAGGGCGTTGGATTGTTCGCGAAATGAAACGATGTGTGTAGAGCCAAAAAGCTAGACTTTTCTTTCCTCATTTAGTGACAACATTATGTCGAAGGGCAAAAGTGCCCATGAGTGAAAACGAAAAATTCATGAAGCCAACATGGAGCATAATCAGAGATACAGTATATACACAGTACGTTGAGCTTCAGCGAAAGTAGATTACTGAATGGAACCACTGAAGGAGCCCATAAAAGCACAGAAGTGAAACTCAATGGTATGATCAGATGGATGCAAGAAACGGGACCTGTGCTTTAGGAATTTGCAAGAATAAATGGGTTGCAAGAACCTAATTAGCCTTAAGATATGTTTGGTCCAATACCGACTCAACATGTGGGGGAAGGCGTGGGAGTTGACTCCAAAGAGGAAGGTGCCATCCTGGAGTATCCCGGGAAGGAGGATGAATTTGAAGCGACATTCTAGCAGCAATATTTGACACCAAAAGGACCTGTAATTCATAGCCCAAGCTGGTAATCACATTCAAAAAGTGGGAGCTCCCATAAAAAATATAGCTTGGGAAAATGCAAGGAACCTATGGAGCAAATGCGCTCCCGTCCTCTAGATGATTCAGATGAGGATTGAGTTCTATTTTTTTTAAAGACTTGTATCAATTTTTGAATACTTTTGATTTGAACTTTGTAGGAGTAGGATAGAAGTAAATTTTTAGTGTTTGTTTTGTATTTGATTTTCTATGTAGGAACCCAACACAAAGGAGACACAAACAATTCGAGCTTTACATGATTAAAGTAGGAATCACCCACCATTAGCAATTAGAGTGATCACGATCAATCGATTAACTTCTTGCCTTATCTTTTTATAGGCTACACATTGAGGACAATAATCAACTAAAGTGTGGGGGGTAACATAGGAAATTTATTTTTTTAATTTTTTCTTGTCTTTTAGCGTGCTTGAGCTTATAGAAATATAAGTGATTGGCATAATGGTAGGTGATTTTAATGGAAAAATAGCCTATGTACATAGGTTGCTTATTTTTACAAATAAATTTGGCATAATGGTAGGTGATTTTAAACTTGTGATTATTAGACTACTAAGTTCTATATATTACGCTGTAAATAGGCATTAAGAAATGAACTGTATCAAGTGACAGAAAATACAAGGAAACAAGCATGCTAGTACGAATGATAAATGGTTCAATTTGTATTTGTTTGGTTGATTAAGTTTGTGCATGTTGAGATACTTAGGGATGACCTAAGGCATTGTTTGGAACATATCTAGAGTCAAAAAATTGACCTATTTGTTTTTCACCTTTCATATCAATTTTTGAGCCTATTGACACTTCTTGATGAACCTCATTACAAACCTGAGCTTAAAAATGTTAATTTGAATTTGCCCTTTTTCTTTGGTCCTACACTAAACGGCTATAGGCATCTGGCCATACGTATTGAGGGTTAAGTAGATACATCATGGAGGAGTTGGTAAAAATTGAGTGAAATAGGAAAGATTTGTGTGATATAAGAACTATAAGTTAGCCTAATGTGTGAAACAAAAAGAAAATTCCAAAAAGGAAATTAGTACGAGTAAAAAAGGTTTTAAACTAGCGAAAAAGCATTCCTGAGTGAGATTTATTAAAAAAGAGAAAAGTCATAAAAGAAAGAAAACTTATTCATTAGTGCACCTAAACTTGTAAAGCTAGTCGTAGTTACCAAGTCATGTTATGACTTCCTATATATGGAGAGACAAGAAAGGTGAGAGAAGGAGAAATAAAGTAGTAAGCTGGTAAGGGTCACGGAGGGGGGAAGAATAGGGATCAATACGATGTGCCAAACTATTTTTTTGTTTGTAACTCTCTTGATGCTTACTATGTTTGAATTTCATACCTGTCCTAAGCCTCAGAATGTTACAAGCTAAAAAGTCCTATGTGACTTAAATATTCTTAAACATGAATGGACATCATACTAAACATACACATAAATGACTACTTGTATTATGCTCGGATAATTAAAGTACTTGTACGATTTATTGATGGACTTCTATATGTGAGACCCTTAATACTTGTATATTGGTAACATATTGAACTTAGATGTGTGAGATCAAAAGTGGTAAGTCAGATTCTCGTCATGTTAAAGTTGTTAGTAATCATGAAATGCTTAAGTCATATGCTTCGAAGTCAATACTTGTATGATATTTGCTCCAGGGTCGTCACCTTTATTTCTTTTTTTTTATGTTTCTTGAGGATAAGCAATGACTTAAGTGTGGGGGAGTTTGATCTGTCGTAATTCGATGTAGCAGATTAAAATAATTTTCTCATTTAAGGAGCTTGAATACAAGCATTTTTGTTATGTTTCAGTTAAGTTTTCTTAGTTTTATTTACATTCAATAAAATGTGCAAATTGAGTATTTTATTGACCTTAGGGACCGAATGAGACCCAAGGGTGAGCTAACACACATTGTGAGTGTGCAAGAGACCATTAGAAGGCATATTAAATGAATATTGGTCGTTATGTCGCAACACGGATGACTCGATGTCATAACATAGGGAACAAAATGGAGAAAACTTAAGTTTTCCTTCGATGTCACAACACAGACTAAGGGTGTCGCGACATACCCTTAAAGACATCTCAAGGAGGAGTATACTATCACCTCTGTCGCGACATAGATCTTGGTGTGTCGCGACAACAACTCTGTGACAAAATTTAAATATGAAGCAGGGCATTTTGGTCTGCACAATCAAACCTAAAGCTTATGGACATCAACTAACCTAGGGTTGAGGATGAATGCCACCTAAAAGCTATAAATAGGATCTTTTGGCACATGTTATAGACATGATTCCTTTAGCCTAGATTCTCTCTGTAAATTTAGTTTAATTTTCTTTCGTTCTTAGGTTTTAGATTTCTTTTATTTGTTCTTATTGATTTCAAGAGATCTAAATTGTGGAAGCATTCAAACTCTATGGATTCGTGCTTTTGAATACAATCAGGCTCTTCATTTACTTTATCTTGTCGATTTAAATAGTATGCTTTCTCTTTATATCAGTTTCATATTGTCTATGAAAGCCATGAGGAACTAATCCCTTTATAGGGGATTAGCGAGTGGAGGTATGATCTATTAATTATTTTATAGGGTTGCTCAATGGATCAGTTGTTTGAGAAAGGAAGAATGTGAAACAAACTCTAGGCTTGACAACCCCAAGAAGTCATCAAGGTGGAAATTAACCCAAAATTGGTATTGTCTATTTATGAATACCTTCACCATAAGATAATCTGGACTGTGAGGTCGAAAGATAAGTAGTTTTTGCTGACTCATTTCGTTAGTGGAAGATTAGAAAATCCTGTTAGGGTAGCGACTAGTTGATTAATGAGGAACACGAAGCAATAGTTGATAGGGATTACCAAAGCGAGCTAATCACCCATAATCGAGATTTGATTTACTCTACTCTTCTATCACTTGAATTTTATTTATTTTATTTTATTATTCTAAAAACTTTAAAAACCTTTCTTTCATGTTCTTGTATTATAATTTATTTAAAGTACTAACTAGATCTTTTAGTGTTTGGGTTAGAATTGATCTAGCACCCACCTCCCCTAAGTACAATCCTCGGAGTACTCACCTACTTCGTTGTAAAACTATATTACAACTCGATCCGTATACTTGCGGATATCGTCTTGTCGTTCTATATTTTATTGCAGTATTCACACTCTAGATGTTAGTACGTCCAAAGGCGGTCAATGAGCAGTGCCACGGAGATCCACCAGAAATAGCTTAGCAATTCTATTTCCCTTCAATCTTTTAATTTTGTTCAATTCAAGAAACATGATTGCAACTAAGTTTTCTTTTTTTAATATAATCATGATTGCTTAATTTTGTTGGTAGTAGAATGATTTAAATTCCATAACTTAGATTATTTACCTTTGCTAAAGATGTTATGTGCATTTGATCTGTTTACTCATGCAATTAAAATTATGAACATGTTTCTCATGCATTATGAATGAAGGAAGCAAGCGAATTAATTAGTTAATCCGATCAAGATTATAATCAATTGACACAATACTTGTATGGTGTATGTTTGATTATTTAGTGATTAAATTAGCAATAATACTAAAAATGTTTTTACCTTACATAACCTTTTTATGATATTTGCTTATGAAATTGTAAGTTCATTAAACATAGAAATATGCTAGATAGACTTAGTAATTAAATAAGTATAACATTATAAATTAATTAAATAAGGTTAGTAAGTTATCAACTTGCCACAAAATTTTCGTAACATCTCTTAACATTGTTTAAATAATTCTAAGTTAGGAAGAAAATTATTCTAACACATGCATGTTATTGTGATTAACTCTTAAAACTTGCATACTTAATTCTTCCGTGTTTATTTTAATTTTAAGCATACTTAATTTAGTTTTTAGTGTAATTAGAAAATTCATCACACTTTTATTTATCTCATCACCAACTAATTTGATAAGTGTAATTTTACAATTATTGTTTCGCATAAATAGTTTCTCTGGAAATGATAACTCTTACTTACTATTTTATTACTTGTTAAAGATTGTGTATACTTGCATATTAATTCGAAAGGAATTTCAAGACACTATGCAAAAGAAGGGCCTTAGCAATCACACACATTGCCACTTACTCCTAACAATACCACTTTTCAACACCTTGATGACACCTAGCCAATTTTTTAATTGTTATGGCATATTTTTTATTCCACTCATAACAGTGCACTTACAAGACTAATTAGTGATGGTTTAATTTCCATTCTACTCATACATATAGAGATTTAAATTAAGTGATTTTTTTGCACTTAAAGTCCTCCTTAGTATATGCTCATTATAAACAATCATTGTAATAGGCCCAATTTGCCCGGGGCCCATTCAGAATAAGCAGAAAAACAAAAAAATGATAAATATAATAAGAGTCCAATATAGTCCAGTATTACAAGTTCAAATCCAAGCCCAGATTACATTAAGCCTCAAACCCATTAAACGTCAGTCCAAAAAAAATACCCAAAACCTCATGCCAAATACACGATGGCCCGATTTGAAGAAAATGCCAGAAACCCTAGGCATTCAACCCTAGCACTAAGCGCATAACAATGACCTCAACGCCATTCTCTCCGGCCGCATAGCGAGTAGCCTCCATCTGTTGCATCGAGCGAACCACGTCAACGTCTGCCTCACACCAAGACTGCACTGCAACAAGCAGAGGCGATGAGCGCAACAAAGAAGAGCGAAATCGACAAACAAATACTAGCAAAAAATTATGAAAAATGAGAAAATAGAAATAGCAGAGAGAAAATGTTTTTTCTTTCTTTTTTCGATTCGACTATATAAAAGCCAATACAAACAACATGTGATGCGCATATACGACTTAAGAAATCAAAACAAAAATTGGAGAAATAGAGTTTTAAAGGTAATTTTGAATCCTACTTTCGCTGGTTTTATGTTTTCTTTTTAATTTTTCTTCGTTCTTCCCTTTTTTTTTACAGAGTTGATCATTAATAGTATGAAATAAAAGGCAAAGAGAGAGGGGGGAGAGAAATTTACCTGGTAGCCGAGACGCCGTTCACTCCATCGCAATCAGAGTTGGACGAGGGATCGGGGCCTCCAAGAGTCAGTTTGCTGAGCAGCACTGAGGGTGCTGTAGCTCTAGGTTTTTTTTAAAAAAATGAAAGGAGGCTACTGATACTTTAGGGTTTTTTTAGTTTATAAGCATCCTAAGAAATGGCGTCGTTTGAGGCCGGGACCGGTGGTCTCAAAACGGTGTCGTATGACGCTAGCATCCGCGTGGTGACCCGACCCGAGGGAAGGATCCGCGCGTTTCCTTTCAATGGCCTATTTGTGTTCCAGGTCCTCCACTTTTGCGCTTTGGTTCAATCTAGTTTTTGTTGTTTCTTTAAATTGGGACGTCTATTTTTTTGCGGGTTTCATCTTAGTCCACATGCAACGCTACGTTTTGAGAAGGGTTGGGAATATTTCCCTTTTGGCCCCCCTTAGTTATTCACGCGTTCAATGTGGTTCGCACCTCTTGTATTTATTTTCGAATTTGCTCTTAAATTTTAGTCTTGGTTGCAAATTAGTCCTTCTGATTGTTTTGTTACTATTATGATTATCATTATAATTAAATTTCATTATTATTACTATTATTATTATTATTATTATTATTATTATTATTATTACTATTATTATTATAACTATTACTATTATGCTTTGTATTATTAATATTATTATATTTGATTAAATTTCTACTTACTTTTTCTATATATAATTATTACCTTATTATTTATCATTATTTCAAACTATTTTTTTTATATCACATATCTTCATTTAGCTTTACAATGAATATTGTTTCATTTTCTTCATACCGGTCAATATAGTATATATCTTTAGCAACTTTTATTTTATAATTTTCTTTTAAAATCCATTTTTATATATTCGCATGTAAATATCACGTAATAATATTCTTATACAACGTTATTTTTATACATATTCAATGTTTATATTAAATTATTTCATTATACATACATACCTATATAATATTCTATGGACTACAAGTTTTATATTTTTCTTATTTTTCTATATATATATATATTATTTCTTTCAAATTCTTTATTTTTATTTCTACTTATCTCAACATTTTACATCTACTATATCATATATATAATGTTATTTATTTTGGTTATTTCAATTTCTAGTATATTATTTATTTTAAATTTTGTATATATACTTTATTGATTTACAATTTCCATTTCTTTCATGTCATCTGTTTTTAGCTATTTCAAAACTTGTACATTTGGTTCGTATTTGCATTAATTGGCCCATTTTTTATTAGTTTTGAATGTTGATAGTGATATTAGCATGATGTACAATAGAGATTATTGTTGTTATGTTTGTTTGTTTGTATTTATTGATTATTCATTATTCCTTAGTGTATGCTTTAGTTTACGATTTATCATTCTTGCGTTGTACATTATTATACAATCATTTTTTTTATTCATTAAAAGATTTAAATATCAAAATTATTTTATACAAGTCTTTCAAAATAACGCAACACTCAGAATTTGGAATATCCTCGAAAAGATTTTGTCCTAACTTACTGGATTCCAATCTTTCTCGAGATTTAAGAAACCGAATATCCCTTTTAATTAAAACTTAAATAAAAAGCTCATTCTCGAGAATTCGATACGCGGTGTCCTAACGCATTGGATATGACATATTGTTCTCTCGAGACGAGGATTTTTCTAATAAATGAATAAAGGCAATATTCGATATTTAAGAATTTTGTGAAATCGAGCCCTAACTTACTGGGTTTTGTTTTTTTCATTTGACCCAAATAGTCGGATATCCTTCTCAAATGCATAGATTTTAAAAGTCAAAAGATAAATTTAATTTTGAGGATTTAAAATGTTGCACTCTAACTTATTGAGTGTGACGATTTATTTCTTTGAAATAAGTGAGTCTCATCTTCAAATTCATTTTATTCGAATTTTCTTTTCAAAGGATCGTATTTTAAAATCTTTTCAAAATTTCGACATTAAGACATTAAACAATCGGTTCAGTACCTATTTTGGGCGTTACGAGGGTGCTAACCCTTCCTCGTGCGTAACCGACTCCCGAACCTATTTTCTCAAAATTTGCAGACCAAAATTGTTTTTAAAGGTGAACCGATCACACCTCAATAAAGGATCGGTGGCAACTCCCATTTCCTTTTTTAAAAGTTGATCCCCGTTTTTCGAAATTAAAAAAATGGTTTCGAAAGCTTGGCGACTCCACTAGGGAAGATAAGAGAGTCAGGCCGTAAAATTGATTGTTTTTGTCTTATTGTCAAAAATTAAAAATTAGATTTTAAAAATTACGATCTTCCCTTTGCATTTGTTTGCATGATTACTGTAAATTGAGCTCTATATTTTGGCATCATATTGCATAAAAACTATTTAGTCTTACCCTTTTAAGTGGGAGTGAGAAGCTACTCCTTCGTGAGGTTTTCACCTCCGTGCAGGATAGTGGATCACTTTCAGAATACATCCGTACCTATGTCTTCGTGAGATTTTCATCTCCGTGCAACCATAGGGAAATGTATTCCCCTGAACCGAACTCGGTCTGTATGAGCCTATAATGGGTGAGGATCGAGGAATCTGCTAGTTCGGGTACCTTGACTTTAGAACCAAACCTCATATAGTGGACTTAAGAACTTAACCTAGGTAGAGCCACTCCAAATCCCTAGTGGTTACCTGATTAGGTACTTTCTGTTTTCCTTGTTTACTTTTGTTTTGTACTAACCCCTTTTGTTGTGTTTCAATTGTGATTGCATTGCATTTGCATATTAGGAAAGAGATATTGATTCAAGTTTGATTACTAACTTAGAAAGCTTGTCATGGAATACGGGTTCCTTGATAAAGTGGAAAACAATACGGTTGCCTAAATATATTCTGAGAAACACAAGAAGAGCGATGGAAGAGTTCGCAACCTTGCTTCGTGGCCTGAGGATTCAAGGCGATCGTCTAAGAGCCTTTAACGTTCCAACCCCTTAAAGAAGCTGACGAGCCTTATGAAGACGGGTAGATGGTGGATCGCAACCAAGATCAAGAAAATGAGCTAGCAATGACATCTATTGACGAGATTACCTCAAACGTGCGAATGAAGAAAAAGATCGATATTGTCTCTTGGAATATAAGGGCGAAGCCGTACATGCTTCTGCTTTATGTAAAGGAATTTACTTTTTAGAAAATTTTTCTAAATGTAATTGAATCAGATTCAACGTCTCTTTAGGCATTCATTTCATGCATTTACATTACATGCATCAAAATCCTTTGAAAGGGTCTAATTGAGAAAAATTATTTCAGCTAATCTGGAAAACCAACCAACCAAACATCCTTATGGTACTCGTCACAAAACTAAGGAAATGGATCAAAGATTAGAGAAATTGGAGACAATGCAAAAGGATATGCAAGAACGATTACAAGTACAAATGCAAGAGCGGCTAGATAAAATCCAAGAAGACATGATGGAAAAATTAATCAAGGCTCAAAAAGATGCGATAGCTGAATTGACCCATCTACTAACTAAAGGTGTAAATAAGGGGAAAGGCCCTATGGTGAATGATGAAGAAGAAGACAAGGATAGACCTATCTATCCTCTAGGCTTTACGCCTCTACATGCGCAGACTCAGACCGAGGTACCTCCGCGCAGATCCTCTATTTCCATTGGGCCTTAGAGGTTTCAAATCGATGTTTCATTACCGATGAACTTTCTGGCCAGATCAGGTCCTAACCCTGGTGGTAATCTGGTTAATATTGCCATCTCAGATTTTGATGAAGTAGCTAGGAAGGAAAGGCGAACGCGGAATTGCCAAAACAGTGGGAAGATAGGTGTAAATGGTTAGAGGAAAAATTTAAAGCCCTAGAAAACGCCGATAGTCACCATGGAATCGATGCAAAAGATCTGAGCTTGGTTCCAGACTTAGTACTCCCTCACAAGTTCAAGATGCCTGAATTTGAGAAATATAGTGGGACTAGCTGCCCCGAAGCCCATATCACCATGTTCTGTAGGAGAATGACTGGGTATATTAACAATGATCAGCTATTAATACATTGTTTTCAGGATAGCCTCATTGGAGCAGCGTCGAAATGGTACAATCAGTTGAGCCGTACCGAGATTAGTTCATCGAGGAACCTAGCACAGGCATTCATGAAACAATACAGTCATGTAATAGATATGGTTCCCGATAGAATCACTTTACAAAATTTGGAAAAGAATTCGAATGAAAGTTTTATGCAGTATGCAAAGAGGTGGAGGGAGGTTGCAGTCCAGGTTCAGCCACCCCTCTTGGAGAAAGAGACGACAATGCTCTTCATCAATACACTGAAGGCCCCGTTCATCACGCATATGTTAGGAAGTGCAACAAAAAGCTTTTCTGACTTAGTGATGAATGGTGAAATGATTGATAATGCTATAAGGACCGGAAAAATTAAGGCGGAAGAGAGTAATAAGAGATTAGTCTCAAGGAGAAAAGATGATGAGATGAATAGCATAGGTTACTCAAGGTCAGTAAGTCATCCAGGTAAAGGGGTCGCTAGTCAACAAGGTTCATTGAGACAAGAATCTGGAGTGAAACCAAGTATTGAGAAGCTCTAGTTCACACCAATTTCGATGTCGTATAAGGAGCTGTATAAAAATTTGTTTGATGCACACGTTGTCTCCCCTTTTCATGTGAAACCTCTACAACCTCCATACCCCAACTGGTATGATGCAAACGTACAATGTGACTACAATGCAGGAATTACGGGGCACTCAATAGAGAATTGCACTGCCTTCAAAAAGCAAGTTGAAAGACTCATCAACATGGATATTGTCAAGCTTGATCGCCCATTTAGTGTAGAAAGCCCGCTATCCAATCATGATTGATAATGGAGTGAATGAAGAGGTGTTAAGAAACGTTCACATGAATGACATATTTGAAGACACGAATGAAAATGGACCTTGTTAGATATCTGCCCTTATAAATTTGGAGTGTTCTAAGCAATTAGACTGCGGAAGAAATCCCTATAGTTTTTAGAGCTTATTTAGAGTAATGTTCAGAACATTTTGTTGTTTTTAGCCTAGAAATGATAGAAATTCCTTTGTGAAATAGACTCATGTCTGAACATTGTTATTTTAATGAAATACATCTTTGCAAGCAATTCCAGATTCTTTCATTCTTTTGAATTTTCTTCCAAATTATTATTCATTCATTCATAATCATATTGTATAAATAATTATTCATAAATTTATATATTCTTTTGTATATTCTTTGGTACTTATTATGGGTCCCCAGATATCAATTACATGAATGATACTGCTACAGACTCAGATTTTCCTTTTGAGCGAGGCATGTGTTTAGAGGGATCTCATGACTTTGAAAAAATGAAATAGATCGTAGCTTATCTCTGTACTTGTTGATGATGGTTGAACAAGAGGATAGACAAATCCTACCTCACAAGGAATCATTAGAAATTGTGAGCTTGGTGAATATTAGAATTGACCTGACCACAAAGATAAAGTGAGACCTCATTAAGTTATTCTAGAGTTCAAACATGTCTTCGTATGGTTCTACCAGGATATGCCCAGGTTAACCGCTGATAATGAAATCTACACAACAGCGCAATGTCAGACACTTGCAGTATGAACGATGCAATCCTTTGCCCGCAATGCCTTTCTCGTTGACTCAACATAGCTTTGCTCATTTGAAGTCGAGTTTCTATCCCTTCAAGATGTTGCTGGATTTTATCCTGATGGAAGAGGAAGATCAAAAGTTTTCAGTCATAGTTTCGCCCCAAAAGGCTCTATAAACGAAACTCGATATTAAAGAAGATTCTTCGAAAGAGATAACAAGGACTTGCCTAATCCCAAGAGTTCAGATTCCAAAAAAAAATCAAAGTCAAAAGCAAAAAAGAAAAAAAATCAACCAAAGTCAAAATAAAAATATGAAAAAGAGAAAAAAAGAAAAGAAAAAGAGAGGCCACGACAAAAACCCGCAAATGGCGCTTTGTGACCAAAGGTGGTTTTGAGTTGAAAACCCAAAAAGCACGACTCAAATTTTGAGCAAAATGGGGCATGGACATCACCATTATCGAAGGTTTCTAATGGGCATTGCTTCATGTTTGAGATCATTAGTTACTTTGTCAAACGGGTAGAGGCTGCTTCATGCGTCAATGTCATCATATGCCGGTATAGAATTACGAAGAAGACGATATCATGAATGTTAGTATGATAGCTGAGGTCTATGATCAATTCAAAATCAGATACCATAGTTCATCACTGTATTGAATTGCGAAAAAATGACTGAGACTTTCAATAACCGGCATGAGAAATTACCATTTGCCCTCCTTGCTTGTCGAACATCTGTACTAGGTCAACACCTCTCTCTTTGGTTTACAGAATTGAGGTAGTTTTACCTATTGAAATCCCCTCTCTTCGAGTATTAGTTGAGCTAGAGTTAGATGAAGCAGAATGGATCTAATCGTGATGTGATCAGTTGAACTTAGGAAAAGAGTTAAAAGATATCCATCAGGGTCAGATGTACCAGAAGCAAATGATACGAGCCCATAATAAACAGGGTCGTTTTAGAGAATTCCACGAGAGGGCTGGATGTTGAAAAAGATCCTTCCTCAACGAAAGGATTCTAGAGGGAAATGAATGCCAAACCGGGAATGTCCCTATGTCATAAAGAAGACCTTTTTCAGAGAAACGCTAATCCTGAGTGAGTTTGCTAATCCAATAAATTCAGATCCAGTCGAGAAATATTTCGTTTAAAGAAGAAGAAAGGACCAAGGTGGAAAAGGGGACTTTGAGTAAAAAAAAAGAATGAAAAATGAAAAATGATGAAAAAGTAAAATGGAGAGGCTAAGGGGAAAACCCGCAAAGGGCACCTTAGGCCAAAGGGGATTTGAGTTGAAAACCTGAAAAGAGCGGCTCAAATATTGATCAGAATGGGGCATGAAGTGATCAGAGCAACTCGTATCTTGATCAGATTGGGGCATGTGGTAATCTTGTTATACCTGAATCAACAAGAAAGGGTAGGCGACATCTTGGGGCATCGACAAAGCACTGTAGATCTCCTAAACACATGTCAAACTTAGAATGGTCTTTAGAAAGTTTGTACAGAGAAATTCAAGCTGCGATATCTGGGGCACCCAATTCTCATATATTTATATTAAATTTGTTATTCTTAGAATACTTCATTCTTTTCCAAAATACACATTCCCGATCAATTTTTTTGTTATCATTCTTTACTATTTTTGGATAATTTATTCCTTTTGAGCTATGCTCATAACCAACTTTATTCTTATCCATTGTTATGACCCTTTTTGCAAGAATGTTGCATTGGAATAATGATTAATGGACTAATAAAACTTTCACAAAGAAAGTTTTGCATATTACTCTGAAAAGTTTCTAAATAATATAGGAACCTGAAGCAGGACTATTGTTTAGAGCGCACCAAATTTAAAGGTTGGAAATTTGAGAAGGAAGAGTCTAAATTTAGATTTTTCTCTTCGGATTTTGTTGTCAAATGCATTGATTGACAAGATGCCATGTTGGTGACAAAGTTTAAATAAACAAGCAAGCAACGATCACTAGGCAAGAGGAAGAGGTTACCTCGGAGAAGAGGTTACCTCGGGAATGGTGTGAGGGACCAGACAGACTTAGAACTCGTATCCTTGAATTGTGATAGGAAAGGACTGAGGAAAAGCCATATATTTTTACCCTTGGGTTGCAGTGGGGAAAAATGGTACAAGTTGTGTATCCCAGTGGATTTAACTTTGAAGTTCATGGTGGGGGCAATATGATTAAGTGTTTCTTTGGAGATGCCAGTTGAGCAAGAAGGCATTGTAGCACGTCAGTGATAAAGCCTTAATAAACCTCGAACAATGATAACTTAAGCGATAAAGAAAGATCGTTGTCAAAAAGGACATTCTGCATTCATGCAAACATCATTTATACATACCTAGTTAGGAGCATTTGACTCATTCTAATCATGACGTCCTAATCACTAGGCATAATTAAGTTCATAAACGAATTATACAGGTCATGTTCCCCAGAGAACAGATCGGTGAAATCACAAGTCCTATATCCCTGGCCAGTAGTGGAATAGGTTGGAAACTATAGATCTTGTCTCCCTAAGCAGTAGCGGAGCAGATCAAAGACGACAAATCTTATCTTCAAGAGTAAGGAAGCAGATTTAAGCCACAAGTCCTATATCCCTGGCCAGCAGTGGAATAGGTTGGAAATTACAGATCTTGTCTCCCTAAGCAGTAGCGGAGCAGATCGAAGACGGCAAATCTTATCTTCAAGTGTAAGGAAGTAGATTGAAGCCGATAATCCTATCTCCCTGAAGTTGTAGTGGAGCGGATTAAAATAATAGATCTTATCTCTCTGAAGTTGCAGTAGAGTGGATCACATCGGGTCTTATCTCCCTGAAGTTGCAGCGGAGCAGACTGAGTAAGCAGGTCTTATCCCCCTGAAGTTGCAGTGGTGCAGATCGAAGATGACAAATCTTATCTCCCTGAAGTTACAGTGGAGCAGATTGAAGACGATAATCCTATCTCATTGAAGTTGTAGTGGAGCGGATTAAAGTAATAGATCTTATCTCTCCGAAGTTGCAGTAGAGTGGATCGCATCAGGTCTTATCTCCCTGAGGTTGCAGTGGAGCAGATTGAAGTCGATAATCCTATCTCCCTGAAGTTGTAGTGGAGTGGATTAAAGTAATAGATCCTATCTCCCTGAAGTTGCAGTGGAGCGGATCAAAATGATCTCATCTCTCTAAAGTTGCAGTAGAGTAGACCACATTAGAATTACCTTTAAAGTTGCAGCAGAACAAGTTGAAGCTACAAGTCTTATTTCCCTGAAGTTGCAGGGGAGCAGACCTAGTATAGCAAAATTTTGTTCTTGGGAAAACTACAAGGTACAAATCCTATCTCCCTGATATTGCAATGGAGTGGATCGAAGCACCAATGCCCATTCCTCTGAAGATGCAGCAGGATGGAATGAGACTACTTGAAAAGAAGAGCACCAAGGTCCAAGCACGACCAGGCAAAATTGGTCCTTTTTTAGTCTTTGCTCCATTCTCGTTACACGACAATGAGCAAAGAGGGGCAGTTGTAATAGGCACAATTTTCCCGGGGCCCATTCAGAATAAGTAGAAAAACAAAAAAATGATAAATATAGTAAGAGTCCAATACAGTCCAGTATTACAAGTTCAAATCCAAGCCCAGATTACATTAAGAAAATGCCAGAAACCCTAGGCATTCAGCCCTTGCATGAGCGCCGCAACAGCAGCCTCCAGCGCCGTTGTCTCCAGCCGCCGCAACAGTAGCCTCCATGCGCTGTGCCGAGCCGTACCACGTCAACGTAAGGCCTCACACCAGCACTGTACCTACAACAAACAGAGGCAGACAGAACGCAACAAAGAAGAGCAGAAATCAACAGCAAATACTAGCAAAAAATTAGGAAAAAATGAGAAAAATAGAAATAGCAGAGAGAAAAATGTTTTCTTTCTTTCTTTTTTTCGATTCGGCTATATCAAAAGCCAATACAAACACTGTAACGTGTATGTATATACAGCTTAAGAAATCAAAAACAAAAAATTCAGAGAAATAGAGTTTTAAAGGTGATTTTGAATCCTACTTTCGCTGGTTTTATGTTTTCTTTTTAATTTTTCTTCGTTCTTCCCTTTTTTTACAGCGTTGTTCATTAATAGTATGAAATAAAAGGCAAAGAGAGAGGGGGGAGAGAAATTTACCTGGTAGCCGAGACGCCGTTCGCTCCGTCGCAATCTGAGTTGGACGAGGGATCGGGGCCTCCGGTTTGCTGAGCGGCGCTGAGGGTGCTGTAGCTTTAGGTTTTTATTTTAAAAAATGAAAGGAGCCTGCTGATACTTTAGGGTTTTTTTTAGTTTATAAGCACCCTAAGAAACGGCGTCGTTTGAGGCTGGGACCGGTGGTCTCAAAACGGCGTCGTATGACGCTAGCATCCGTGCGGTGACCCGACCCGAGGGAAGGATCCGCGCGTTTCCTTTCAATGGCCTATTTGTGTTCCAGGTCCTCCACTTTTGCGCTTTGGTTCAATCTAGTTTCTGTTGTTTCTTTAAATTGGGCCGTCTATTTTTCTGCGGGTTTCATCTTAGTCCACATGCAACGCTACGTTTTGAGAAGGGTTGGGAATATTTCCCTTTTGACCCCCTTAGTTATTCGCGCGTTCAATGTGGTTCGCACCTCTTGTATTTATTTTCGAATTTGCTCTTAAATTTTAGTCTTGATTGCAAATTAGTCCTTCTGATTGTTTTGTTACTATTATTATTGTCATTATAATTAAATTTCATTATTATTACTATTATTATTATAATTATTACTACTATTGTTATTATTATTACTATTACCGCTTTGTATTATTAATATTATTATATTTGATTATATTTTTACTTACTTTTCTATATATAATTATTACCTTATTATTTATCATTATTTCAAATTATTATTTTATATCTCATATCTTCATTTAGCTTTACAATGAATATTGTTTCATTTTATTCATACCAATCCAATATAGTATATATCTTTAGCAACTTTTATTTTATAATATTCTTTTAAAATCCATTTTTATATATTCGCATGTAAATATCACGTAATAATATTCTTATACAATGTTATTTTTATACATATTCAATGTTTATATTAAATTATTTCATTATACATACATACCTATATAATATTCTATGGACTACAAGTTTTATATTTTCTTATTTTTCTATATATTATTTCTTTGAAATTCTTTATTTTTATTTCTACTTATCTCAACATTTTACACATACTATATCATATATATAATGTTATTTATTTTGGTTATTTCAATTTCTAGTATATTATTTATTTTAAATTTTGTACATATACTACAATTTCCACTTCTTTCATGTCGGTTGTTTTAGCTATTTCAAAACTTGTACATTCGGTTCGTATTTGCATTAATTGGCTCGTTTTTTTATTAGTTTTTAATGTTGATAGTGATATTAGCATGATGTACAATAGAGATTATTGTTGTTATGTTTGTTTGTTTGTATTTATTGATTATTCATTATTCCTTAGTGTATGCTTTAGTTTACGATTTATCATTGCGCATTGTACATTATTATACAATCGTTTTTTTTTATTATTCATTCAAAAGATTTAAATATTAAAATTATTTTATACAAGTCTTTCAAAATAGCGCAACACTCGGAATTTGGAATATCCTCGAAAAGATTGTGTCCTAACTTACTGGATTCCAATCTTTCTCGAGATTTAAGAAACCGAATATCCCTTTTAATTAAAACATAAATAAAAAGCTCATTCTCGAGAATTCGATACGTGGTGTCCTAACGCATTGGATATGGCATATTGTTCCCTCGAGACGAGGATTCTTCTAATAAATGAATAAAGGCAATATTCGATATTTAGGAATTTTGTGAAATCGAGCCCTAACTTACTGGGTTTTGATTTTCTCATTTGACCCAAATAGTTGGATATCCTTCTCAAATGCATAGATTTTAAAAGTCAAAAGATAAATTTAATTTTGAGGATTTAAAATGTTGCACTTTAACTTATTGAGTGTGACGATTTATTTCTTTGAAATAAGTGAGTCTCATCGTGAAATTCATTTTATTCGAATTTTCTTTTCAAAGGATTGTATTTTAAAATCTTTTCAAAATTTCGACATTAAACAATCGATTCAGTACCAATTTTGGGCGTTACGAGGGTGCTAACCCTTCCTCGTGCGTAACCGACTCTCGAACCTATTTTCTCAAAATTCGCAGACCAAAATTGTTTTTAAAGGTGAACCGATCACACCTCAATAAAGGATCGGTGGCGACTCCCATTTCCCTTTTTAAAAGTCGATCCCCGTTTTTCAAAATTAAAAAAATGGTTTCAACAATCATTATGCTCTCCCAAGGTCTATTGTTTAAACAAACCTAAATTAAATACTTAAATTGCTAGAATTACTACTTTTGTCCATCCACTATCGTTTTCCACTAATTACACCATGTGGAACTACAACAAAAATGACCTTTAGCAACATCCATAAGAGTTTATGCAACGGTTTTGTGATCGTTGTGTATGTGACCGTTGCCTAAGCTCAAAGGCAACACTTATTCCATTTTAAACAACAATTTATTTTAATGTTGTTATTAGTATTTTAGGTAACGATTTTTTTAATTATTAAATGCAACATTTATTTGAAAAAATACCGTTATTTTTTACTGTTAATGCAACATTACATGGCTAATACCTAAAATCAAAAGCAACACTTTTTGTTTTTAAGTAAAGATTTATTTTAATGTTGTTGTTAGTGTTTCACGCAACGTTGTTTTTTTGGTACATGCAATATTTACTTGAAAGAAAATGAAACATTTTTTTTACCATTATTGCAACATTATGAGAGTGTTACCTAAAAGTGAAAGCGAGCATCTTTTTCCCTTTTAAATAAAATTTATTTTAATATTTTCATTGGTGTTTTAGGCAATGGTTTTTTATTGTAACACCTCTAACGCGTCTTTGTTGTTGGAATAGGGTTATGGAATATTATAGCATTTAACAAACCAAATACCAACATAACCATTCAATTGTTACTTTAAATATCCAATATCCAATATTCAATATCAATCATCAATCATAATATATATACAAATAGGGGCTTTAAAATGAGCTTACAAGACCTTAAAAATAGTTTGGAAACAATCAAGGACTAATCTGAAATAAAACAAAAAATGAAAAATTTTGAAAACATGGGTCACACAGGCGTGTAGCAGAGCCTAGGCCATGTGGCTCAGGAACATGGTTGTGTGGGCAAATCGTGTATAGTTTCAAAATAAGGTCACATAGTCGTGTCGCAAACCGTGTAACCGTTCATGTGTAAATCGAAATAGGGTCACACGGCCGTGTCACAGACCGTGTGTTCGTTTGTGTCCAAATCGAAATAAGGTCACATGACCGTATCTCCAAGCCATGTAACATCTTGATGTTGTGTGGAAAAACCTGCATCTAAAAATCAATTAGACACACAGGCTTGTGAGGTAGCTGTGTGTGGCACATGGTCGTGTGACAGCTTGTGTCCTAGGCTGTGTGCACCTAAAATGGCTTCTAAAACAAGGCAAATCTTCACTTATCACTTGGGTACCAAGTCAAACCAAAACCAATCATTTTCATACCTTCAAAACACACTCAAACATGCTTGAAATATACCAAATCATTCAACCAAAGTACCTAACCAATATGCCCTCATTGGCACCACATTTCAACAAATCAAAACAATTAAAATGAATATAATCAAACATACCAAAACTACTAAGGTAAACTTAGTTATAAACTTTGACTTCTACCAATTAATTGCTAACATATTTTAGGCATATCATGTATCAACTAATTTCAAGTAATCATCAAACATAAAACAAGCATGTAACTAACTCATTCATGACAACATTTAGCTATAATGAAAGCACACCACCTTCAAGCTATCAACAATTTGACTATTACTATCACATTTAATACATAATTACATAACCATTAAAAACTAACATGATTGAAATCAACCAAAATAAGTATAACACATCCTACGTACATGCTAAAACTAAAATAACCAACCACCAACACTTGAGATCGGGATTGCTGCTGGATGCTGAGTTGATGATTGAACCGCTAAGTACCTAACCTGTGCACGGGAAAAAAAATTGTATATAACTCAGTAGTATTTTCATAATCTGAACATTAAAAGAAAAATATAATACATTTAAATGCTCAAATTAAGACTAGATGATGCTATGCTAATATCAATTCAAATGTGCAATTCATATAGACATTATTTTACCATATACATTTTACTAATGATAATACATGGCAAATTTAATTCATACATATTCATTCCCATTTTGGTTTCCAATAAACATTTGATTTCATATCACTCGTTATTTCAATAGCATTTTCATTTCAAAATTGTTAACTCAAGTTTACCATTTACTTCCCCTATTAACACAATTTGGACTCAAATAGATACACGGATCCAACCAACACACCAGTTTGACACCCAGTGTTGCATCGGATAAATTCGAAGCAAATATTTGCGCCTAGCGCTAAAATAAGTTGACACCTAGTGTCTCATCGGTTATACTGAAGCAAATTAACACTCAGTGCCTCATTGACTCGTAGTTGAAGTATCTCTGAACTCTTCCTGTCCTATGGCATGCTATCTATATCCAACTTAACCTGAACAGTTAATTGGTTTTTCATTTCATATTCCAATACCAACAAATGTTTAAATTCACATTTATTTTAATCATTTATACATTTATTCACTTAATAACAACTATAGTACATATATTCAATTCATACATTTATAAAAATACATATATTTATCAAATATGCACAATTGAGTCCTCATAATAATCAATTGATTCAAATCAGCCCAATTGAACAATAAAATCTCTCCTCAAATGCTTACCATGAACAAACAAATCACTATGTATCAAATTGTAAATCAGTTCGGATTATAGAAACACAAACCGTAAACTCTGAGCTATTCGTCGACAACCTTGTCTTTTCCCTTCTTTTTTGAGAAATCTGGGTCAACGTTAGCTACAAAATAAAATAAAAAACACATTGCATCAATACACAAACAATTTCACATTTAATTTCTAATTTATGAAACTTTTACATTTTATTCAATTTAGTCCCTAAAACCAGAACTAACATAACTTTCACATTTAACCCCAAATTTTCATACCAATTTCACCCATAGCCTAATTTAAGTCCCCATTTTTCATTTCTACACCAAAGTTTTGAAAAAATTTTCAATTTGGTCCCTAATGCACAAAATCAACAATTGATTTTACAATTTAGCCCTTTTCCAATTTTAAACATAAAGTCTATCAAAATAACACCTCAAATTCCAAATACTCATCAATGGTAACATCCTAGATCTTTAACGGCATAAAAAATTATGACATGAGTAAACTAGTTTGTGGTATTGAAATTCTAAAAACATAAAAATCATAAGAAATGACTAAATTAAATTAATCAATTTAAGTTTGAAATATTTGAGCGGTAAGGCGGAACGTTCTTCTCTTCTCGCCCCTTAGGTTCGGCTTTTGCATGAAATAAGGATGAAATGTTTTAGTTTACTGCTCCACCAATTTGTTTTATGTTATTTTATTTTATTATGTTTTTGTAATTTTATTTATTTTAAGTAAAATGTTCAACATTTTAACATCTAAAACCATGTTGCCGTCCACTTAGATATAGAACATTGGTTTAATTGTTTTATAAGTCCCTTAATTATGCTTTATTTTATGATTTAATTATAATTCAACTTTTGATTCTTACGCAATTTAGTCCTTATACCTAAATTAAGCACCAATCCAATAAAATTTCTTAACCAAAATTCAATTCACCTCCAATTTAACTCCGTAAATATCTAATAAAAATATTTATGAATCCAGTTTACAAAAACGAAGCCTCGAAACTACTTTTTTCTAACACTATTAACTTTCAAGTCGTTACATTTATAATTAAACGACTCGTCTATTTGACGGAGTAACCAACTTTTTTAATATTTATTGCAACGTTATATGATGATTACCTAAACTAAAAAGCAACATTTTTTTCTTTCAAATAGCAATTTATTAGTCATTGACATTTTAGCCACAAATCCTTATAGGTAAATGCAACATTTTTAAGGAAAAATTAACAACGCTTTGTGCAACCTTTTTCCTTACATTTTGCAGTATTCTTCTTAAAATTACAAGCAAATATGAAAACATAAAATTCCCTTGAGCATTGAAGAACTATTAATAACTCAAATATGTCAAAACTTTCAAAAAGTACTCAGACCATATATAATAATATTTAAAAATATTGTTTTAAATTCTAAACTCACATAAAAGGAACAAAAGAAAAACAAAGTTTCTTCAAAACAAAGAAGACAAGCAACCTTTTAGCAACTTCCAAGACTTGTCATTCTCTCATGCTTGGCAAACTTTAAAGAAAAAGTAATTTCAGTATGTGTAATAAAAATTTATCAATAACTAATGAAAATAGGAAATTATTTACCTCCATAAAATCAGATAGATGATGGTCTTCATTCAAATCTTACCTCTTTAAAAATATTTAAAATCAAAATGCAAGTAAAAAAGAAGAAAAATATGACAATCTCAATTCATTTTTCAAGTTCTAAACTAAATAAAATAATATCTAAAAAGGATGATGCATAGCTAAAAATTATGGAGCATGTCTAGTTGGTGTTCCATTTGGGGAGCTACCGATATCATTGGGAGATTGAGCTCTCAACAAGAAATCAAACATACCTGACGGGATAACCAAGCTAGGATTGCATTGTCACAAAGCTTCTAATGTTGATTGTAGCCCATGTGCTATCTCTGACTGGTGTTGGTCTAGTTTTCTTTTTGTAAGTCTTCTTCTGCTTTTCTTATCTTGTGTTCACTTGCTCTTACTGAACTAATTTTGAGCATTATTGGAAGCAACTTTTTTCAAAAAATTGTAGTGACCCCTCTCCCATATAATCGAACACGTCCACCATATTCATTTCAATCATCTCATTGAATTTCTCATTAGCTAAGTTGCTCTCTCCGTATGTTTGTATTTGTGTTTCTTCAAGCTTGGCCTGAATATTTCAATTAATATGAATTAGTTAGAATTAATTTAAACAACGACATACTAATTTGAAAAAATAAATAATATTGTAACTTACTATTTTTTCTGTTGTTTTCATCCAGTGCTTTCCCTTCCTTTGACTTACGAGTTGTAATAAACATCTCAATTTGTGAAGGTTGCTCATTGAAGCATATATATATAAAATAGTATTATTTGGTATAAAATATTACTTACCAATTTCTCACGTATTCTTGCAACCACTCCTGTGCGTATTCTTTGGTTTATCACGGTTTTCTTTGTTTTTTTATACTTGTTTCCTAGTGCGAGAAAAAACAAATTTATATTGTATTAAAATAATACATATGCAATAACTTTTATATGGAAACATATATAGTAACTTATACCTCGGAGTTTCCGATAATCAAGTAAGGCAACAAAGTGATCCATGAGAATACTGGAAGGACTTTGATAATTTCCTAAAATCCTTTTCTTGAGCTTTGATTTGTAACCTCTCCATCAATCTTTTACCGTATGGAACACCCATTCTTTTCCTTTATCAGAGACAATATATTTAGCCTATAACAATAATCAAAATTATAATCAAAACATAATATATTTTATTTTTAAGAGATAAGTCTAAACGACACCATATATTCACATATTTCCATAAACGTTCCTTCTTTGCTGGGGCATGATGCCAAGTGGTGCAAGTAAGGGGAACAAATTTTGAATTACGAGCCAAAGTCCCCAAAAATTTACTAAATTCATCACATAGGTTAATCGTAGATAATGACAATATAGAACGGTCGTAAAGCAATAAAATACATAAATTTTATGTAGAAACACATTCGAGAAAAAATCACAGACAGAGGTGGAGAAATTCATTAATGTTGAAAAACGGATGATACAAGAGGAGCTTCGACTACATTTATTTAAATATTAAAAAATCTTATTCTAATCAATGTCAAATAGAAGAAGCGTAGTTTTATACGGATTCTAGTTATGCCGCATGGTCCGTACACAGATTCCCTTTGTTTTACCACTGTATTTCTATAACAATAATTCAGGTCACACAACTCTAACAACATATTTTATCATCTCCAATCAGTTGTTCATTTTCAGAGTGAGTGTTTTCTTCGCGTTCCTTAAGAGTTCGCACAAGTATACTTTTACAAGTTGTCGAAGCTTCTAAGTTTTTTCTTTGAGGTAGCTAATTTAAAATATAGTAAAAATAAACCAAAGTTAAAAGTAATTTCAAAATAAAATTTAAATTTGAAATTAAGGTACACACCTTCATCTTCTTGAACTTGAGCAACATCCTCAACTTCAAGTTATGTTGAAGCTGAACATCCTCCTCCTCGTTAGACTAACATTTAGTGCGATTATCACTGTTCACTTTCCCTTATTTCATACTCAGGGTGTTCAGCATTTTGGCAAAACTTCTTTTTCCTAATGAATTGTCCAACACTGATCCCTTTACAAAAATGTTTCCAATGGGTGCGAAGTTAACTCTTTCTTGATCCATTTTTTTTGATGGGGCAAGTGATAAATGTCTTGTGTTTATAATCAGACTTACAAAGTGCACTTCATTGGAACATCCCACTGTTTCTCGAGATAATGATTGCTTATATCTAATGCCAATAGAAGCCACGAATGGTATTGTTACTGGACTTTGAGGACGTTAAAAAAATAATTGTCACACATGTTTATTGAAAAATTAATTGGTACGGTATTAATATTTAAAAATTGAATTAAAATGTTTTTAAATAAAGTTTATAATTGATGTACACCTCGGGTATATATTAATTTATGAACTATTATGAATCACATGATATCACTCAGTGAAATTATGAATAAATGTTTATAAAATTTTATAAAATATTTTATTTAATTATTGAACCGATATGTTCATGTGATTCAGTAACAGTAAATAAATTAATGTAGGAGGAAATACATCAAACATAATCTTTTCATTTAAATAGCTAACTAACTAGCTATTAATTACACATTTTTTGCCTCATTTTTATGTGCAAAAAGATAATAGTTTTGCTCTATGTGAATAATAAAAACTGGAAAAGAAAAAAACAAAATTTTAAACAACACCAAAATAGTAATAAGAAAGTAATTTATGACTGTAAGATTGAATCAGAGAGGAAAGCAAATTATGATGCAACGTAACGTATCCTTGAAAAATGACTCCTCCAAATATTTACACTCTGACATCTTCAGAGACAGCCTCGTCATTTGATCTTGCCTCATATTACCAACCATTGAAATCCATAGCTATGTCTCAGGCATCGCACTTGGTAGCAGTGAGACCATCCTCCGCAGGCGGTGGTGGTGACGAGCTTTCATCATCACCTTGACCATTCTCCCGTAAAGGTTGTTGCTCTACTAGTGCGACAGCGGCAGCTAACGAGTCGGCTATCGGTTTAATGACCAAAATGCCCTCGCCGACCGCTGCGAAGGTGAAGGTGATAAGGAACACGGTTACAGCAATTCCATTGTAGGTGGGCTTGTCTGGCCTCCAAAACGCAGACATTCCCATCAGCAGAACTTGCAATGGCAAGCCAATCAGGATGGTTAAAGCAAGGGCAAAGATACGGAGCTTGAGGGCCTTGTTGATTACTTGAGACACAACTTTCCAGAATGATAACAAGAAGCACAAAATAAAAATAACCCCAAAAAGGCCAAATAAAATGGTGCTTAGCAAAGGGTAGTCACAGAAAACCAAGGCTTCATTGCCGTGGTCCATGTCGGGGATGAACCAAGTCCGATGAAAAGGTTGGGGGAGACGTACCTTGAAACCACCGAGGAAGACAAAGTAAACCTGTAAAAGGAAAAGGGGAAGGCAAGAGGCGAAGACGTAGAAAACGCTGAAGAAGCTTTTGTGGGTTGTCTTCTTGACGGAGACATCCAGCAAGAAGAGTAGGATGATTAGGAACCCAGGCTCGAAGAAGCCCAAGGAGAGAACCAGGTGGAGTTTGCAGAAATTAGCTTGCTGGGGCAGCGTTAGCCTTGGGAAGAGAGGATACAAATAAAACCTGCGAAAGGAGGGCAGGCGTAGCACTTCGGTGAGGGACCACAAGATGATGAAGATGACAAAAAGGAATCGGACGGTCCAGAGAGAGTTGAAGTTCTGCAAATGACGGGAGCTCCTGGATTTGAAACGGAGGAGTAGTATGAAGCAAATAGAGAAAACAGACAAAACGAGGAGGGTAGCAATGAAGGCGACGTAGAAGAAATCGATGGCGGAAAAAAATATCATGGCACACAGGTACGTGGCTATAAGATATGGCAGTGGCGGAATTCGTTGGAAGATGTGTTAACTGTGCGGTGGTGGTGGAGGAGATGGCGGTGGCAGTCATAAAATTTGGAAGAAAGCGAGATAATAACCCAAGGCATAATTGGGCGGTCGGAAGGGGTATTGGGGGAGAGAATAGGGGTTGATTTCTCTCCCCTTTTCCCAACCGGCGGGAAAACAAGCCGGTGAGCACAACTAGATTAGGACTTTCTTGGGTTTGTCGGATCATAAAATGGTTTGACAATTTTTTTGTGGTGATATGTAATGCCTGCTTTAATTTCGGCTCTTTTCTGGTTTCTAGCTGTTATTTTTAGGACATGCACACAATTTTTCAGGGTTATTTAACCTTATAGAATTTATGTTTATTGTTTTCCCTCGAAAATAAATAAATTAGAAAGCTGTCAGCGGTTCGGACAATTTTATAGGGATTTTCATGGATATATGCCATTGGTTAACGATTGTAACAACAAACAGAATTTCTTCTACTGCTGTATTATTATTATTTATATCATTCTTTGGTTTCATGTTTGATGAGGCACCTCATCTTAGCTGTTCAAAGGAATAATTATTATTATTATTAATGGAATTGAATCTCTTCACCACCGTATCAAATTGATTAATAAGACCAAAAATTAATTAAGATGGTTGGTTGCTTAATTTCTTATTCACCTCACCTTGCTCTTTCAGTTTATCAAACATTTATGTACAATTTAATGCTCATCCAATCTTCTCAAATATCTGCAATCTCCCTATCCTCAAGCCCTCCCGTAAATAAATATAAAAACATAATAATTTATTAATATTTAATATTCAACCAAAAACATCGGAAGTTAAATCCAAAATATTTTATATATATATATATATTATAAAAAGTAACATTTTATCATATTTGAGTTTAAATTTAGTATTTGCTATCTTGTTTTCTACCTTGGTTGAGTAGAAAAATATAAGGATGACAGAAAAGTGTGGGAAAATGGATACAAAGATTTTGAATGTTCTTGGTAGGAAAGAAAATTTAGAGAAAAAAATAAGTAAAATCAATCTTTCCAAATTAAAATGATAAGGGAAGAGAAAATGAGAGATGTTAGAGTTGTGTGACCCGAATCCTTCTTAAACAAATAAAATATGGTGGCAAAATAAGAGGATCTGTGTAGGGCTTAAGGTTGGAGGCTCCCACAATACGGACCATGCTGCACAAGTAGAATCTATATAGAATTTCACTTCTCTTATTTGACATTGATTAGAATAAGATTTTTCGATGTAGTCGAAACTCTTCTTGTATCTGAATTTCTCCTCATCTGCCCGTGGTTTTTCTCCCGAAAGGGTTGCCACATAAAATCTGTATTTTTTAGAGACTTTGTATGTTAGTACAAAATTATGTATTTTTCAAAAAAAAATCTCTCATTTTTCAACTCTATCAACTCAAGTAATAGATTGCATTTTTTTTTAATTTTCCTTTTTTTCCTACCAAGTACACCAATTTTCTTTTAACTCTTACCAAGTAAAGCTTAAAACTTACCATGCTAAACTTCAATATTTTTTTATTCATCTTTACTCGTATAGTACTACTCAACTATAAACAAATAGTTAGGGTTGAATCTAATTAACTAAGGATCAATCAAAATCTTTCTATTTCAATAATGTGAGTGAAAGACCTTTTAGTGAAACATGTTGGCATGTACAGAAAGTCTATATTTTCAATAAACTTTAGATGATAAGTTAAAATAAAGACTAATTACCTCTTAAATTGACGATCCAATAAACTATATATTAACATATAGATAAGAATGATCTGAATCTGACTTCATTGATTTCACCAACAAGATAATAAAGGCCATGAAAAGTGCTTCTAAAAGATAACAAGGAACAGAAAAGATACCTCTCTTTCAACATAAAGAAAAGCAACAGCTGAAATGGAATCTATTCTGTAGAATATATATTATATATACACATTCTTGAAGCTTCAGATCCCATGTTCGGCTCTCTGTCTTCCACTAAACCCTCAAAAGAATTCAATTTCTATGTGAATGTTTGCCAACACATCCATGATATATGAAGATGATGCTTCATCTGCAAATCAACTTGCTACCTATCTCGAAACTCCTTTTGGTTTTCCATATAATAATATTGTAGCAACAAGGAAACTTACCAGCTCGTTTTTTTCCTTTTTTTTTTTTTCATTTTCCAAAGAGACCCTCTATTATTGGCTGATAATGAGAACTTAATTAACCCCTAATTAAGGGTTTGACTTTTGGGACTTGGATCAGTTCCTCAACTCGATATGAGACAGGAAACTGACAAATTAGTATTATACCTAAAAAGACATGAAGACAGGTAGGGGAGAGACTCACAAAAACACAAGTAGTCATTATAACTGGAGAGTTGAAAGAACACATACAATCATCTTATAGAAAGAACTATGATGAAAATTAACCCTTGTCTGTTCAGACGAAAACAAGCCCACAGCGTCAAAACTTCTCATCATTACCCCAATCTTCTGCATGTCAATTACAACAACCTTAGCTTCTATGAAACAAAAACCCTTGTAATAAAAAACGAAAAGGCTAGAAGAATAAGTAAATGATTATCCACCACCTGGATTAACACTTAAAATCATGCACCGATGATGAAAGCTAAGATGGAGCAGTAAGTGGAAGCAGTAATTAAGGGGAATGAAGCCTGGTCCAAGAGCACAGATGGAAATTTAGGGTTAGCAAGAAAAGGTGTCCTTGAACCAGGCAACATTCCCCTCAACAAGAAAAGCTTCCCCATGCTTATCAACAGCAACATTTTCTTTCTGTATGTGCACAAACTTTCTTCTCAATATAACCATTCTTTCGCGGGTTTTGTGCGATACTAATCTATGATGATGAACATAATCATTTGGTTTTTCAAGAGAAAGTAAAAGGCGGTGAAAGTGAGAGAGATGGGGTGGGTTGGGTCAGCTTTTTCTTTGGTACGCTTAAAATATGTATATATTCCTCTATAAACCCTAATTAATATATATGCACAGACAGATGACAGAATCCTGTAAAACATTGCCGTTTGGATTCGGTCATTATTATCTTCTTAATTATTATTGGAATAGTGGGCTCTTGTTTCACTAAAGTTTAAGCAGTTGAGACTAGACGTAAAATTGTCAATAATCTATGAAAAATTGTTTGATAGATATTTATACTCCACCATTATAGGTTTGATAAATATATTAGATATAAATAAAAGTTAAATATATAAATAAATGTGAAATTTTTCATATCTTCAAATAATTATTTATGATCTACTTGTTTTAGATATATAATATCTGTAACACCTCTAAATTTGTTAGACCATAAAATTAATAATAAATCTAGATTGTGTAGGATTAATTTCTTGATAAAAGGAGAGGGTTGAGTGATGCTAGGAAAGTTGAAATAATAAAAAGAATGATGTGATATCTTAATTTGAGCTAGGGACTAAATCATAAAGATATGAAAAGTTTTGGGATTCAAGTATGAGTATCCAAAATTTGAAGGGTTCAAGTATAAACACGAAAAAAATTAAAGCACTAAAATTGAAAATAACCCAATCTCTTATGAATGCAATTGGTGCACAAGGACCAAATTGAATAAGTGAAAACTATAGGGGACTAAATCGTAATTTTACCAAAAGTGAGAAGTGATTTAAGGATGGAGTTTTGAAGAAAAATAAAGGGTAAAATGGTCCTTGCCTAAACTAGATAATTACATTGTGTAACAAAAAGGAAGAAAAGTGTTAAATTATGATTGGTTGAATATTTTATTATTTTATAAGATATTTTAATATTTTAATTAACTAAATTAATAAGATATTTTTATAGAAAAATGTAGAATTTTCTTTCATCTTTCATGCTTCTCACGTTACTATTTATATATATGAAGAGGAGGTTTTATTTTCTTACATTTTGGTCCTTTACCATGAAATTTCACTATTTCTCTCAAATTTCTTGAAAGTTTCCATAGTCACTCAAAAGAAGAAATGAAGTAGGGACACTACAGAGTTAGAATATCATTTTGGGGATGAAAGTAGAAAAGAAAGGAATGGAAGTGATAAAGAAATAAAAAGGAAGTTATTGTTAAAAGGAGGTAAGTGTTCATTTTAATTTCATTGACATTTCAATGTAATAAGCTAAGGTTTGTACTAAATTGAGTGTTTAATATGTGAATTTTATTTAAGTATTGGTGATGGAAAGTATATTATAAATTGTAATCAATAGATAGTGATATAATTTGTGTTATGAGAAGTAATGATTAAAACTATATGTTAATGATATGTGAGCTTTAAGAACTATATTGAATAATAATTCATCGTGATGATATACATTATCAAGTGACCTTATAAAACAATTTAATAGTTGATAGGTAAAATAAATGTTAAGTGTTGGTATGAGTGATATAAATCATAATAAGTAAATAAATTCATTAAAACAGTTTTGGACAAGAGCAGTAGTTTAACTTTGAAATTAACCAAAATTGTAGAAATCAATTTAGAGATTGCATTAAACATGGAATTAATCTTCTTGAGTCTAGTTTTTATAAAATAAATGGTGTAAGTAAAGGAATTTTAGATTATGAGATATATGAATTTTTGTGAGACAAGGTCAAAATGACTTGAGTTTTCTGTTTTGACTTTGAAAAATTATTACAAAGTGTAAAAAATGTTTAAGATATGAAATTTATATTCTTAAAAGATGATGAGTTTATTTTTAAGGGAAATAAATGGAAACATTATAGGAATATCATACAAAAAGATAATTTACTTTTAGTGAAGAAGGTCAAAGTTGCCTAGCAGCAGAACAGGGGAAAGTTAAAAAAAAAATACTGTATTAATTAGCTTAAGTGGAAATTATGAAATTTTTATGGTAAATAGTTCATTGAGTCCAGTTTCAAAAGCAACAAGCAAATCCAAATTATGTATTTTGTAGGCCAGGATATAAAGAATTTAGTGACTACTACTCAAGTAGACAACCTTGTTAAAAGAATATTTGTAATTAGTAAAATCATAATTAATGTTACATATAGACATGCTATACTAAAAGCCATAAATTCTCATATGAGTACATGCACTTATAGGATGTGGAATGGAGAGGAGGAGGAAAAAAATAGAAGAGTTGTAATATTAAGAAGTTGTTATATGTGATGAAATTGCTAATATATAAGAGAAGTTTAAATGAATTGTTGAGACATTAAGTGAATAATTGTTATATGATGTATTAATAAGCTTATTTGTAAAACTTTAATAGTTGCGTTAATCTTATAAATTTGATTGAGAATCATATGGTGTTGAAACTGCAAATAGATACATGTGAATGATATGTTGAGTGAAATTGGTTGGATTGTGATATATAAACTTGATTGTAGGTGTTGAGAAATGATAGAATCGAAGTTAATTGGACACAGAATCGTTTACCATGTTGCAACGAGCTCAAGTCAGTGGGTGACGTCGCAACGAGGAACCCACAATGTTGCGACGTTGGCTCGTGGTTTTGAAAACTTTGTAATTCGGTCCCTATTCAATTATAAATTGTTACGAGAGCTATCAGAAGCTCGAATTGAATTTAGATAATTTTTTAAATTGTATTGTAAACACTAATTGATCTTAGTAGTTCGATTAAAATAATAAAATGGATTGAATTTAACAGTAGTTGCTCCGATAACGAATGTAACATCTTCGTATTGTGACCTGACGATCGGGTCGGGTATGAGGGTGTTACAATATCATTTATTTGTTAATTAAAATTTTAATTATTATTGTAATAGTTAATAACTAACCAACACATTTAATTAGGTTAAATGAAATTTAGTGAATAAAAGTAAAACTATTAAATTATTTATATATGATTTATTGAAGTGTATAAGTTCTGTTGAGTATGCCTCATATTTCAGTCAAATTTGAAAGATAACTCCCAATTAAACTCTATTTATTTGTTTCGATTGAACTCTGATTAGTCTAGATTATTTTTTTATTATTTAACCTACAAATTTAGCCTATAAATAGGCTCTTTTACAACCTTAAAAAATACACCCATTAAAAAAGTAGAACTCATAACACTTTTGGAGAATTTTGTGTTTACGTTTTGAGGGTTGTCTATTTTCGGGTTTTGGGGTTTAGTTTTTATCTCCATCTTTTATACTTTTCGTTCTTTTTCCATTATAGTAAAATTATCTTTACACGTGGCTTTTTTATCCTCTTTGGAGGGTTTTTCCATATTAAATTTGTGTGTTCAATTTTTCAATTTCTTCCGCTATTTTTACTTGTTCGTTACTTAATCGGGACAATCTTCAACAAGTGGTATCAGAGCTAGTTTAATTTTTGTAGATTAGTCCTTTAGAGATGGAAGCAACAAGTTTTAACATTTAGACGTTCGATCGTGTCACAAATTTCAATATGTGACAAGTTCGAATGATGACAATTCTAGTTTAGATCGGCCTGAAAAAGGTCGTTAACGGGAAAAAGCCTGAGAATCTAGATCAGATAGAATAGGAAGAGCTTGATGAAAAGGTCCTGTCTGCAATCCAATTTTGCCTTATGAATAGGGTATTGCAGGTGGTATTGATGGAGAAAACTTCATTTGCCTTGTGGAAAATGTTAGAAACTCATTATGCGACTAAGTCTATGGCTAACCATTTAGTGTTGAAACAACATTATTTATGTTTCGCATGAACGAAGGTGAGTTTTTTAGAGATCACATTAGTCAATTTATTACTCTTTTGAATGATTTAAAGAATGTTGAGGTTAAGATTGACTATGAAGATCAGGCTGTGCTATTATGTCGATACATGCACGGATGGGGTAAAATTTATTAAATTTCATTCACTGAGGTTGCCAATTTTCAAGTTTAAGAAATCAATATACTTTTGATGACTTTTTGGATTCGATCCAAGCATTTATGGGTTGAGATATAATCATGGCATTCGAAGATATATCTCTTAGCTTTGAAACGCACTTTGAATCACTCGATTTTGAGTTCGGGAGCTCAAGTTATGACCGTTTTAGTGAAGACTGTGCGAGTAGAATTTTTGGATGAGATTATAATGGAAATTATGAGTTTCGGGCTTTTAATTCGAGTTTAAATTATATTGGCTTTGGTTTTTAGGCTTAATTTTTATTATATATTAGCCAAATATTGTATTTATTAGGTTTTCTTAATTTTTATTATATATGAGCCAAATATTGTATTTATTAGATTTTATTATTTTATTTATTTATTTATTTCAAAATTTGGATATTGTTTAAGTATTTTAAGTTGTTTAGGAGTTTTATGTTTCTTAGCCAAACAAGAAAGTTTAAAAATACTTACTGTTTAGATTAATTTGAGTTTTAGTATATTTTAGAGTTTTATTTGGATGTACGTAGCTAGCCTATATAAATGTTTCTTCATTGTTCATTAAGCAGACAATTTGGTTTTCATTAATAAAGTTACAACTCTAGGAGTTTGTTTCTTTGTGCAAGATTTCTTTCTTGTGATTTTTTAATAGTTTTCTTCTCGCTTTTCTTCAATGAGTCATGGGAATTCATTCTTCACCCTTTAATTTGCCAATGATTATTTCTTGGAGGGTTGATTAGAGCCATTAATTGAGTTTTTTGGGATTTATATCTCAAAGGATTCAGTTGGACATTTATCCTTCTATCCATCATATCCATCGGTTTATCATTTCTTCTTGCACTTTAATTTAATCTATCTTTTCTCTATTTAGTTATTATTTTGAATATTTATCCATTATTATTATTTTTTTATTTCCTTTGTTATTTTCTAAATTTATTTGGTTTCTTCTTTTCAGGTCACATCCAAAATTTTCCTTTTCAAGTCGAACAACTTAAATTCGATCCTAATCCACTTCCTTCGCTTCAATTCCTTATCACTTGTGTTCATTACCCTCTTCATACAAGTCTTTCAGGGAGACCCTGATTTATGACAGAGACAAACTCTTATTTGAGGATGTGAATGGTCATCTGTTGAGTAAAGACAGACTCAACAATGAGTTTGGTTCAGATAGCAAAGTAGATAGACAAGTTTCTGTTTTGGTAGCATCAAAGAAGCTAGACAAAATGTGTCCCTATTGTAAGAAGATGAGATTCTACAAGTTTTTGTTTTGCTCTCATTTTGTTAAAAGGTAAAATGACCAGCAATCTTTATATTCTGGAAGGTTCTACAGTGACTGATGAAACCGGATGTCCCTTGTCTGTTATGGACTTGAAGTCAACTTGTTTGGAGCAGAGGCAACTTGGTCATAGAAGGGAAAAATGTATGACCATTTCATTAAAGAGAGATTCTTTTTTGGATGCAGGTTTTGAAAAGTTAGGGCACTGTATTCGTGAAAATCAAACCCGTTTTAGTTTTGATTTGGCAGTGCACAAGTCAAAAGCTAGAAGTCTTCCTGCTTCTATGCACAGATTCAACTCAGTTAATTCCCTGCATAGTTCAAGATAGGCCCGTGGTGGGTTTTGCCAAAGATGGCATTATGGAAATACGAGTCAAGGTGGAGATTTGTTGAGGATGCCTAATATTTTAGCCAAATTTGAGAGGTAAGCTCCCAGTTAAACTCTGTTTATTAGTTTCAGTCAAACTCCTATTAGTTTAGAATATTTTATTATTATTTGATCTATGAATTTAGTCTATAAATAGGCTCTTTTATAACCCTAGAAAATACACCAATTAAAATATTAGAACTCATAACACTTCTGGAGAATTTTGTGTTTACGTTTTGAGGGTTCTTTGTTGTCGAGTTTCGAGGTTTAGTTTTTATCTCCATCTTTTGTACTATTCGTTCTTTTGCCATTATAGTAAAATTATCTTTGTCCATGGTTTTTTTATTCTCTTTGGAGGGGTTTTTCCACGCTAAATTTATATTTAATATCTTAATTTATTCTACTATTTTTTACTTATTTATTGTTTAATTGGGTCAATCCCCAACAAATTTTGGCCAAAGTTTTTAATAATTTTGTTTATTCTTAATTATTTGAAAAGTTATTTGTTAATTTGTTTATAATGTGTATTAATATGATTTACTCATAATGTATCAATTTATCCACTTTCAAGCTATCACTAGCAATTTTAAAGTCTTTTCTATTAAAATTTAAAGTTGAAGTCCTTTAGAACTGATCCTCTTCTCTAAATTTGAATGAATGAAAGAAAGCACTGACACTTACTGGTGTTAGACTATTATCACCACTGTACTTCTTAATAATGAGATTTTAAATTTGATTGGTAGCATCTGCACGATCTAATTCCAATCTTCAATGTCCTATTTCAATGACCAGACCAACATAACTGCAATATTTATAGTAATTTAACTATAAATTCAAATTTAAAAATATAAAGTAGTAAAGAATCTAATTCCTTTTCTCAGAAATTTTAGAGATCATTCATATCAAAGAAATACTTTTTTTAAATTTACTTTTAAAAATATAAAATAGTAAATAATCAAATCCATAACATAGTGCCAAAAATATAAAAACTAAAAGAAATTAAATTATTTTTAAAATAAGCACAAAATGAATCTAGAAAAGTATTTGTTAAGTTTCATTTGAATATGGACATTCACTTTTTCATATATATTTTGAAATTATAAAATTATAAAAATTAAAATTATTAAAAATAATAAAATTTATAAAAATAATTTATATGTTTATATTTTAAATAAGTAAACCAACATTAACAACTTATATCATAAAGTCAAGATTAACATTTTGTTGTTATATATTTTCTCTCATTTTCAATTTGCAGTTTGCCAAATAATTTAAGAAAATGAGAAAATAATTTATATAAAATTTTATAACTATTATTTGTTTTTTATAAAATTTATGGTTTTTAATTAATTTCTAATAATTATTATAAATTTTATTTTTATTTTTATAATTTTTATGCTTTCTTTAAATTCTAGGATGGATCTAGATAAACTAGTATCTAGATTCAAAAATGAACCTAGACAACCATTTGTTTAGATTCATTATGTACTTATTTTAAAAATAAATTTTATTTTTTAATTTTTTACTAACCTGACACTACCATATCAACAAATGGCGATGACATGCCATTGCCAAATTAGCAAATGGTGCTAACGTGTTTGTTATTGGTCATGTCAACATTTTCATTAAATACTAATGGTTAATGTTTGTCAAAGGGCCTATTTAGCCAGTTTTTGTTGGCTCAGGGGCTCAAGTGGGTACAAAAAGTACAGAAGAGTTTAACTGATTTTTTGAAAAAGTTTGAGGGCTTATTCACTAATAAGCCAAAATTATATCATTTATAAGAAATGTTATGAAAGTTATCGATCACTTCAATTTTTTTTTATAAATGTTATATATTATAAATTTTTATATTATTTTTACCTAACTTACACATTATAAAAATCATTTTCACCTAGCATAAGTCTTTCTTCAAATTTGGTTTATATAAGTTTTATAATCAAAGCTACATAATGGTTACACCGTGAACCCAAATATTATGTGGTAGATGCTAGTTATGCAAATACAAAAGGTTTCTTTGCATCATAGCATGGGGTATGATACCATCTCAACGAATGGAGCCAGACACAAGTAGTATAGACGACTCATGAACTCTTTAATTTGAGACATTCAAATATTCAAAATGCAGTTAAGAGGACATTTTTTGTTCTAAAAAATATTTCTCATATTAACATCATCTTAGTATAGCAAAAGAAAAATAATTTTGAATAGTAAATGAAAGAAAGAGATCTTACAAATATTTTTTGTTAAAAGGTTGGATCGTACTAGCATGTTACATACTTTATAACTTCATTTTAAGTGGAATTGAGATGATCCATACTTTGAACGTAAATGAAGGAAAGAGATCTTGATAATCTTATTGATAAGATTCAGATGATGAAGAACTCTAAGAAGTGTATATTAAATATCAAAGAGGAATAACCTTACAAATGTAGAATGCTAGAAAAATTAGATAAAATTGCATATTATGTTTATTTTTCTTGTTATTTGTTTTACTAATTGTATATGATTATTTGATTTTATTTTTAGGTACTTGTTTAGAAATTCTTTTATCATACTAATAATTTTTTTATAGTAATTAATATATTTTTTAAAGAATTAATATATATAGAGAGAGGTAGGGGTGAGCATTCGATTAAGTCGAGTCAAATCGAGTCAAAAAAATTATAATTAATCGAGTTGGCGAATCCTATTTTAGCAACGAACTCAATTTAAAAATTTTTCGAATTGAGTAAAAAATTTCGAGTCAAGTCGAGTCGAGTTAACGAATCCTATTATTTATACTCAATGTTGCGTTTACATGGACCGATTATTTAACTAGTAGATGAAGTACAAAATTATTTAACTACTTAAGCAATATAACGATTTTGCCTTTTAACTTAGTGGGTAAACATTTATCAAAATGGCGTAGTTTTGCCTTTTCTTATTCGGATTCTCGAATAACTCAAATTGTGTAATTTATATTCAAGTTAAACAAAAAATTTTGATTTTTTATTCAATTTGATCCAAATAACTCGATTAACTCGAATAACTTGAACTATTTAATTCAAAATTTGAATTTTAATCGAGTTTTTTGAATCAAATCGAATTTTGCTACCCCTATATAGAGGTACATGAACTTGACAACTTATACCTACTTAGCATCTGAACTTTTTTTTGAAACTAAGTGATACCTAAATTTGGAAACTATAAGCCAATTTAGTTATTCTTTTAGGTACCTAACTAACATTGTTAAAATATGCAAACGTCGCGTTAACATTACACTGACAATCAATAACATGGAGACATGTGGAGACCTCACATTTTGACACATGGAAAAAACAATTAATTTTTTATAAATATTATATTTTTAATTTTTCCACGTGA
This sequence comes from Gossypium raimondii, assembly GCF_025698545.1. NCBI lineage: Eukaryota > Viridiplantae > Streptophyta > Magnoliopsida > Malvales > Malvaceae > Gossypium > Gossypium raimondii. Next base: position 32,258,671 of record NC_068572.1, on the reverse strand, counting down.
AAAATGTGAGGTTGCCACGTGTCACCATGATATTGGTCATTAATTCTACGTCAGCATATTTTAACAATATTAGTTAAGTACCTAAAAAAGGTACCAAGTTGGCTTATGGTTTCCATGTTTAGGTACCAGTTAGGTAAAAAAAAGTTTAGGTACCAAGTAGGTACAAGTTGCCAAGTTCAGATACCTCCGTATATATTATTAACCCTTTTTAAAAATATAAATTATGTAATTGTGTAATTATAATTTGTACTACCAAATATGATATAGGGAATGATGGAAAAAATACAGTTTGAAAACGATTTTCTTGCACACGGAAAAATTAAAAATTTTAAAATCGAGTCAGTTTGTGATATTTATAGTAGTAAACCCTTTACTGAAATTGCATCTATGTTTTCAACTAGGCATGTAACACCCCAAACTCGGCCTGGACGTTATGGTCAAATCTGACGATGTCACATGATAGTGTGTTTGAAAACTGATGCTCGTGTTAAAAAATCGTAACTTTGCTTAAAACATTTTCCATTTAGATGTCGTCGTTGTCTTTTATTAATCCTAAAATAGTGATTTTCTATTCAGTCATTAGTTTCCAAAATATTGTACGTTGCGGTAGCTTTTTTTAAAACAGTTTGCATATTTGTGCGTATTTTGTTAAAACGTTTGATTGGTTTTGAAAACTCGAGTATCTCTACTACTAGCAGTTGTAAGTCAAAACAAAATAAAAACCTCAATTTATAAGTAAAAATTCAAAGAGGCCATTATTACAGTAAAATACCCAAAAAATAAAAGCAAAATTATTATTAAGTACTAAGTCGAATAAAATAGGTCGTGTGACCACCATTGAGTCCCCCGTCGCACCGATCCACCTATGTCTGGGGATTACCTATATAATCAAATCAGAAAGGAGAGTTTAGGAAAACTCAGTGTGTAATCTCATATAAAGCAAACAGACAGAAAGCAATCACAGCCTGAGTCTATGCCCTTTACAGTATTAGTGACAATATCAGTTTGGGCTTTCGCCCATTTCAGCATAGAAGCAATCATGTGTTTGGGCTTTGGCCCATTACAGTAACAATAATCAGTAAAATAACAGATTATACAGTCTACAGGTCCTACTCAGCCAGCCTCTACATTCCATCTCCGTCCAACCCTACACTTCATGTGAGGATATAATCAACCCACCCATCCCTACACTCCAAAAAGTACCGAATGCGGCACTAGCAGTAGTTTGCAACTGAGCTGCTAGAAAATTAGGCTTGATGCCTTTTAGTACACTTTCTCCGATCAAAATAAACCCCCAACCCAAAGCAATGCAGAATACAAATATGATATACTATAACATAATATCATGCATGTAATCAGGGCATACAGCATCAAATCAGTGGATCATCATCATGCTTATTCATATCAGTCATACAGTCATTTCAGTCAATTAGGAGTCTAGATAAGCTTACCAACCCTACAGTAGGTCCACAGTAGACTCAGGAGACCTATGCAACCTTAGCAGTCAAATAGTGAAAATGGGCCCACAAGCCCATGTTGCATGCCCATGTGGGCCCACACGCTCGTGTGGCCTACATGGCCCAAAATGAACTTGGCCGTATAGATCACACAGCCTAGCCCAATATTCCCACACACCTATGTGGGGCCCACACGTATGTGGGGCCCACACATCTGTGTGGCCCACGTAGCCCAATTTGGCTCGGCCCATGAATTGCACATGGCTAGCCTCGTTGATCACACGCCCGTGTTCGGTCACACGGCTCACCACACTAGCGACCGCACGTCCGTGTGGCGTCGACCTTCACCTACTCTGGCTCTTGTCAAATTCTAATTCTGAGGTTGAGTTTACACACCTAGTTTCTATTTGTTGAGAAAACTGCCCCAATTATTTGAAACCTACACTTGACCGAACAATCACCAATTATTCACTTAGACATTTACTCAATCGAATACACACAAGTTGACCAAGCGTTGAACTCACAACAACATTACCTTCGATCGAGTAAAGAGTGAGGTTTCACCCACTTAAGAAGTCAATCAAAGACCTCCAGCCTTTTGGTCAACTCCTAATCAACCAACAGAAAATCCCCTTAAACCAGTTAATCAAACAAAAGTTAATCAAGAAGTAGAAACATAACTTACCGTACCATGAAAACGTACGCTTACTCATGGAACGACTGAACACAAGGAAGCAAATAGGAAAAGAAAATAGGTGAGAGGGTAAAGAACTTTCGATAGAAATTTTGGCAGTAATTCGACAACAAAGAGAATAAATTTAAAACGTCAAAAGATTAGGAGCAACCGAGATTTTTGAAAAGAAACAGTTATCATTCGGATTGGGAAGAAAAAGAAAAAGAATAAAAGATAAAAACAGAGAGAAAAAAGAAAAGGAGAAACGACAAAACTATCAGAAAATTGGGGAATGAGAGAGGGTAGCCAAAATTGCCACTACTAGTTTCGATTCTATCCAAACTCCTCCATCCAAATTTACACAAAACACTCCCCTCAATCCCAAAATCCCTTAACAACTGAAATTCCCTCAACATCCTCCTAAAAATCAGCCACAAGATCCCCACACTCCTCAAACACTCAAAATTTTACCACATTTCAAACTCCTTCGTGGTACATGTACAAAAAAACATCCCACTTGTACGTACAGAGATTCGAACTCAAGACCCCTAGCACTCCAACACAGCGCTTAACCACCAGACCAACAAACTCATTCTAACATATTTTTCCAATATTTATTTTCAAGCCTATTGGCTAGAGATAGGGGTTTATTCAATTAAAAAAAAAATTTGCCCAAGCTAAGGCTTGAACTTGGGACCTCTCAGACATTCCCAGAACATATAACCACTAAAGCTGACAAATATTTCTGTCACAAACATAAAAAATAAATATATAAGAGATTTTTGGGGTGTTACAACTCTACCCCCTAAAAGAAAATTTCGGTCTCGAAATTTTACCTGATCAGAATAGATTGGGATACTGCTGACGTATCGCATCCTTAGGCTCCAACGTAGCCTCCTCGGTGCTATGATTATGCCAGAGAACTTTAACCAGTGGAATAGACTTCCTCTTCAGAACTTTTACATCACGATCCAGTATCTGAACCGGCTCCTCCTCGATAGTCAGATGTAGTCTAACCTCAATCTCCTCCATTGGAACAATATGCATGGGATCAAAGCGGTAGCGCCTTAACATAGAGATGTGAAACACGTCGTGAATCCAATCCAATTCCAGAGGTAACTCCAACTGGTAAGCAACCGTTCCCACTCGCTTGAGCACACGGTAAGGTCCAATAAATCTAGAGCTTAACTTGCCCTAGCGACCAAATCTCCGTACCTTCTTCCATGGTGAGACCTTGAGAAAAACGAAGTCCCCCACTGAATACTCAATCTCTCGATGTTTCAGATCCGCATAGGACTTCTGCCTGTCTGATGTCGCCTTCAGTCGGTCTCGAATCAACCTAAATTTATCCTCGGTATCAGAAACTAATTCAAGGCCCAGAACACGCTGCTCGCTCAACTCAGTCCAACATGAAGGTATGTGACACCTACGACCATATGGTGCATCGTAGGGTGCCATCTGAATGCTAGACTGATAGCTGTTGTTATAAGCAAATTCTGCTAGCGGCAGGTAATCCTCCCAACAGTCTCGGAAGTCAATCACACAACTTCTCAACATATCCTCCAATATCTGAATCACCCTCTCTGACTGACCGTCAGTTTGAGGATGAAACACAGTACTAAAGTCCAATCTTGTACCTATAAACGGAAAAATATATAGGATTTTTCCTATATAATTCATCACCTTTTTACTTAAAATTGTTGTTAAAACCAAGTAATTGTTTAATAAATTAATGAAATATGTGAAAATATGAAATTAGGACATAGAAATTATTAAAATGTGACTTTATGTTTTATTATATAGTTTTCATGCATAAAACGGTTTATTTTATATTAATTTAAGCATATTATATTTTTAAGCTATAAAGTGGGCCATGCATGATTAAATTAAATAATAAAATATAATGTTATATTTTAATAATTCATTTTAAATATTTCATTAATAAAATTGGGTTTAATTAATTAAGTAAAGTGATTAATTTAAGTGGTTAAATTAATTCATTTGGTCCTTTAAACTATCTGCTATTTTTGACAGGTCTGAGAGTTTTCTTCTAATTGTAAAACCGTCTAAAGTGGGGACCAAGTAAACCCAATTTTCAGCAGCACATGGCTGATTATAAACTGATTTTTGGTTTAATTATACAAGGCCCTTGAAGAATTGAAGAAATTAGAGATTTACCTAAAGATTTGTTGGAGACCGAGTCTTAGTCCTGAGTTGTTGTGGCATTCAAATTGATCAAAAATCAAGGAAAAATCAGTCACATTTCCTCAATTCATGGTCGGCCACTCTTGGAGGAGGTTTCAAAGGATGGACACTCCTAATTTTAGCAAACTAGCTCCCTTGCCTCACCTATAAATAAGAGCTCATTTCTCACTTTATCCCTCATCTCATCATCCCTTTCATCTCTCATCATCTCTCTCAACTCTCTTAGCTCTCATGCCTATCATCATCCTTGCATAAGGATTTTACCAAATTAGCCTCTTAAAGAGCCTTTGGTCGGCTACCTTGGAGAACCATTAGCAAAGGAGCAACGCAAAGAAGCGAAGGAGCCTCGTCAGTCAGAGTCTTGGGTGACAGCCACTCTGAATTGGGTTTAATCTTTATTTTCTTTAATTTAATTTAAAGATGTTTACTATGAGTTCTTTGTTCTTGTTTACAACAATGATAGCTTAATTTTATTTAAGCTAGGATAATTTTATTTAAGCTGAGCGATCCTAACCAGATGACGTCTAATGGATGCATAATTGAAATGTCCATGCTCAATTTAGATCCTAACCCGATTGAATTGTAGGTTGCATAACAATCCAAACTAGGTTCTGTTATCTGCGTAGTTTTTAGATTTGTGTGATTAAATTGTTTCAAACCTAACACGTCCTTGTTACCTCACACGAATGCTAAGAAACCCTTAGTAAATAAGGATCAGTAAAATGCGTATTTACTGAGTAAAGGATTTCGAAAGGACTTAATTTGGTTTCCTAACTCATAAAAGATCGAGTTGTCATGGAATGTTTTTCCGAATATTATTAAGCATGGTGATAATAAATTAAGTTTAATTAAAGTAATTGTCCTAGTTTATTTATGTTATAATTGTTGCAAATTGTGTTAAATTTTGCTAAAATCTATTTCATTCATATAGTCTGCATATTACGATAATTTACATTAGAGATCATTGCATCTAGTTTATATCACTTCTCAACTATATCTTGTTTTTATTCTTTCAAATTGTTAATATAATTTTACAAATTAAGTGACTTAGCACAAATACAATCCCTGTGGAGACGATAACTCAATACTTACTTATTACTTGATAACGACTGTGTACATTTGCACAAACCTGAGCGTTACAGTACCCAGAGCTTCATGTAGTTTCTTCCAGAATCGAGACATGAAGCGAGGATCCCTATCATATATTATTGAAACTGGTACCCCATGCAGTCTCACTATTTCAGACACATACAATTTAACCAGTTTCTGTAGAGAGTAGTCAGTACGAACCGGTATGAAGTGGGCGGATTTGGTTAATCAATCTACGATGACCCACACCGAATCCTTCTTAGTGGGTGTGAGGGGTAACCCACTAATGAAATCCATAGCTATATGTTCCCACTTCCAAAGTGGAATCTTGACTGGCTGCAACAATCTCAAAAGTAACTGATGTTCAGCCTTAACGTGCTGGCATGTCAGACACTTAGCCACAAATTCGGTAACCTCTCGCTTAAGACCTGACAACCAATATAACTCACGAAGGTCACGGTACATCTTATTTCCACCCGAATGCATAGTATAAGGGCTACTATGCGCCTCTCTCAAGATAGACTGCCTTAATTCAGTATCTTTCGGTACACAGATTCTCCCACGGAAGCAAAGCACCCCTTCGCTATTCAGTACAAAATCTTCGGTATTCCCACTCTCAACCTGTCGGAAACGAAAACCCAACAACTCATCCTCTATCTGTTTACCCTTAATCTACTCTATACACGTTGGTTTAATTTGAAGTTCGGCCAACAGACTACCATCATCAAATAAACTCAGGCGAGCAAACATCGCCCTCAGGCCAGTCATAGCTCTACGGCTTAGTGTGTCAACCACCACATTAGCCTTACTAGGGTAGTATTCAATAGTACAGTCGTAGTCCTGAAGCAGCTCAATCCACCTACGTTGCCTAAGATTCAGCTCCTTCTGAGCGAGGAGGTACTATAGATTCTTATGATCAGTGTAGATGATACATTTCTTACTATATAGATAATGCCTCCAGATTTTTAGTGTAAAAACCACTGCGGCCAACTCCAAGTCATGTGTTGGATAATTCGGCTCATGAGTCCTAAGTTGACGAGACGCATACGCTAGCACCTTATCTTATTGCACCAATACACATCCCAAACTGACATGTAATGAATCGCTGTACATAGTAAACTTCTTTCCAGACTCTGGCTGTATTAGAACAGGGGCCTCAGTTAGTGCAGTCTTGAGCTTCTCAGAGCTCTCTTGCTGCGAATCAGTCAAGTTAAATAGCACACCCTTACGCAACAGCTTAGTCAAGGGTGCAAAAATCAGAGAAAACCCCTCCATGAATCATCGATAATACCCTGTTAGTCCCAAAAAATTACGGATCTCAAATATAGTCTTAGGCTGCTTCCATTCTAAAATAGCCTTAATCTTTCTAGATCGACTCTAACCCCCTCAACAGAAACCACATGTCCTAAAAACGTTACTTCACGTAACCAGAACTCACATTTACTAAATTTAGCATACAGTTATTTCTCTCGCAGAATCTGTAGAACCACTCTAAGGTGTTCATCTTGTTCATCCTCAGTTTTTGAATACACTAGTATATCATCAATAAATACCACTACGAACCGATCTACATAGGGCTGGAACACTAAGTTTATCAGATCCATAAAAGCTACCGGTCCATTCTTCAGTCCAAATGACATCACTAGGAACTCGTAGTGACCATAGCGAGTCCTAAATGTCGTCTTATGCACGTCATCCTCTTTAACTCTTAACTGGGGATACCTTGACCGTAGATCAATCTTAGAGAAAACTGAAGCACCTCAGAACTGATCAAACAGATTGTCTATCCTTGATAGGGGGTACTTATTCTTTATGGTCAACTTGTTCAGTTGTTGGTAATCAGTACACATATGCATGGATCCATCATTCCTTTTCACAAATAGAACCAGTGCTCCCCACGGAGACACACTAGGGCAGATGAACCCATGATCCAATAGCTCTTGGATCTCGGCCTTAAGCTCCATAAGCTCTTTTGATGCCATTCTATAATGAGCGATGGACACTAAAGCTATACTAGGAAAGAGCTCAATCCCAAGCTCTACTTCCCGATTCGGAGGTAACCCAGGTAGCGTTTTAGGAAAAACATCCGGAAACTCCTTAACCGTATTGATATCCATAACCAAAGAATCCCCAGAATCTGAAACACTAATATAAATCAAATACGCCTCACATCCCTTACGAACCAACTTTTTGGCCCTCAATGTAGAAATCACATTCAATAAGTAATTCCGACGTTCCCCAATTACAACTACCTCGCAGTCCTCCTTAGTTCTCAGTACAACCCGTTTAGTGGTACAATCCAAGCTCACTTGGTGTTTAACTAGCCAGTCCATGCCCAGTATCAGATCAAATTCTCTAAACGGCAACTCCATAAGATCAGCCAGAAAGATAACCCTTTGTACCTCTAAAGGGACATCTCTAATTAACTTGTTAACCCGGATGGACTGCCCCAATAGACTCAGTACAGTAATTTCACTCGATGTATTCTCAACCAGAATCCCCAAATTTTTAGATACGGTATAAGCTATATAGGAATGAGTGGATCCTATATCTATCCGTGTACTATAAGGTACATTATAAATAAAGAACGTACCCTAATAATGTCCGGAGCATCACCATCCTCTCGGCAATGTGCAACATAAACTAGAGTTGGCTGCCTCGCCTTAGTATGTCCAGCACTTCTGCCCGATGCTCTTTGAGCACGACCCAAACCATTACCACCTTTAGCCTGACCACAGCCCCTCGGTGGCTACTGAGCTGCTCCCGATGATGGTGCAATACCAATGCCTGGAGCTTACATCTAATTGGACCTTCATGGACACTCTCTAATACGGTGGTCTAGAGAATTGCATGTCAAACATGCCCTAGTTCTTTTCCAACACTTGCCCTGATGGCATCTTCCACAGTTAGTACACAGCGGCTGTCTAGTAGCAACAATGGGAGCCCCAACTCTTATTGGCCCATCAACTCTGACCTTTTTCTTAGGCCTCTGAACAGAACTCGAGGGCTCCAAATCCCTCTTATTCCTACCTCTCTCTCTATCACGGTTCTGGCGCTTAGTGCGCTTCACTTCATCGGTGATCTTCGCCTTATCAACCAGTGCAACAAAATCTCACTCCCTCCGTGGAGCTATCAGAACCTTCAAATTATCCCTGAGGCCATCCTCGAAGTGAACACATCGCTCATACTCAGTCGTCACCATACTATGCGCATAGGGGCTCAATCTCAGAAATTCGACCTCATACTCGGCCGTCGATCTATCTCCCTGAGTCAAATTCAGGAACTCCCTCCTACGGGCATCCACATAATTGGCCCCCACATACTTCCCCTAGAAAGTGATCTTAAAGAACTCCTAGGTCAGTCGATTGGGCTAAGTGCCCTCCTTAACAATAAGCCACCACTGATAAGCCTCATCTCGTTGCAGCGATACAGCACCCTTTAATTTTTGCTCAGGGGTGCAGCCCAGGTCATCCATAATCCTCTCTGTGGCCTCTATCCAGTACTCAGCCACATTAGGGGCAACTCCAGCAATACCACTAAAAAGCTCAGCTCCGTTAGATCGGAGTTGTTCCGTAATCGACCCGCGGCCTCTAGCTTCAGTATTGGGCTCAGCGACCCTCTCTAAAAACCTCAACATGGCCTAGGACAGTGCGCCGTCCCTAGCCGGTCGATCATGAGACCCAGCCTCAGCCACAGGTGAAGCTGGTGTCTCACTAGTCTCTAAATTAGGCAGATTGCCAGATGACGAAGACCCAGCTCGAGCACCGCTACGGCCTCTACCACGACCTCTTGTACCCCGTCCTCGAGTGTCTCTTTTGCTCATTGTCTAATTGCGTTTTATCTGTATTAACAGTTTTATGCATCAGTTTAAAGTTCCAATGTTTATTAACAGATATTTTATGAAAACAATATTAGAAGTGTAAAGTTTGTTTCGTACATTGCAGTGCCAGTCAATGTCTATCAGTTTTACTACAGTCTCAGTATACACTACTTGAAGTGTTTTTAGTACAGCCTATCTATAGTAATCTAAGTATATACTACCTATAGAAGTTTCAGGATATACTATCAAAATTAGTTTCAGTTTCAGTTTAGACAATTCTCAGTTTCAGAAAACTTATTGGATCAGCGCTGGAGACTCGATGTACCACACTTTCAGTAAAAACATTCAGAAATCAGTTTTTAGAAATCACGTCTTAAAAACCCACATCCATAACTGAGTTTTGCAACTTGGCTCTAATACCACTAAATTTAAGACCCTAAACCCAGCCTGGATGTTATGGTTGAATCTGACGATGTCACATGATAGTGTGTTTAAAAACTGATGCTTGTGTTAAAAAAACCATAACTTTGCTTAAAACATTTTCCATTTAGATCTCGTCGTTGTCTTTTATTGATACTAAAATAGTGATTTTCTAATTAGTCGTTAGTCTGCAAAATATTGTACGTTGCGGTAGCTTTTTTTAAAACAATTTGCATATTTGTGCGTATTTTGTTAAAACGTTTGATTGGTTTTGAAAACTCGAGTATCCTTACTACTAGCAGTTGTAAGTCAAAACAAAATAAAAACCCCAATTTAAAAGTAAAAATTCAAAGAAGCCATTAATACAGTAAAATACCCACAAAATAAAAGCAAAATTATTATTATGTACTAAGTCAAATAAAATAGGTCGTGTGGCCACCGTTGAGTTCCCCATCGCACCAGTCAGCCTATGTCAGGGGATTACCTGTATAGTCAAATTAGAAGGGTGAGTTTAGGAGAACTCAGTGTGTAATCCCATATAAAGCAAACAGACAGAAAGCAATCACAGCTTGGGCCTATGCCCTTTACAGTATCAGTGACAATATCAGTTTGGGCTTTCACCCATCTCAGCACAGAAGCAATCATGTGTTTGGGCCTTGGCCCATTACAGTAACAATAATCAGTACAATAACAGATTATACAGTATACAGGTCCTACTCAGCCAACCTCTACACTCCATCTCTATCCAACCCTACACTCTATGTGGGGATATAATCAACCCACCCATCCCTACACTCCAAAAAGTACCGAATACGACACTAGACAGTAGTTTACAACTGAGCTGCCAGAAAATTAGGCTCGAGGCCTTTCAGTACACTTCCTCCAATCAAAATAAACTCCCAACCCAAAGCAATGCAGTATACAAATATGATATACTATAACATAATATCATGCATGTAATCAGGGCATACAGTATCAAATCAGTGGATCATCATCATGCTGATCCATATCAGTCATACAATCATTTTAGTCAATTAGGGGTCTAGATAAGCTTACCAACCCTACAGTAGGTCCACAGTCAACTCGAACAACCCGTGAAACCTTAGCAGTCAAATAGTGAAAATGGGCCCACAGGCCCATGTTGCATGACCATGTGGGCCCACACACTCGTGTGGCCTACACGGCCCAAAATGACATTGGGCGTGTGATGGCCCAATATTCCACACGTCTGTGTGGAGCCCACACACCTGTTTGGCCCACACGGCCCAATTCAGCTTGGCCCATGAATCGCACATGGCCAGCCTCGTTGATCATACGCCCGTGTTCGGTCACACGGCTCACCACACAGGTTAACGCACGTTCGTGTGCTGTCGACCTTCACCTATTCCGGCTCTTGTCAAATTCAAATTACGGGATTGTGTTTACACACCAGGTTTCTATTTGCTGAGCAAACTGCCCCAAGTCTTTGAAACCTACACTTGACCGAACAATCACCAATTATTCACTTAGACATTTACTCAATCGAATACACACAAGTTGACCAAGCGTTGAACTCACAATAGCATTACCTTCGATTGAGTAAAGAGGGAGGTTTCGCCCACTTAAGACGTCAAGCAAAGACTTCCAGCCCTTTGGTCAACTCCTAATCAACCAACAGAAAATCCCCTGAAACCAATTAACCAAACAAAGGTTAATCAGGAAGTAGAAACCTAACTTATCGTACCACGAAAATGTACGTTTACTCACGGAACGAATGAAACAAAGAAGCAAATAGGAAAAGAAAATATGTGAAAGGGGAAAGAACTTTCGATAGAAATTTTTGCAGTAATTTGGCAGCAAAGAGAAGAAATTCAAAACGTCAAAAGATTAGGAGCAACCGAGATTTGGGAAAAGAAATAGTTATCATTCAGATTGGGAAGAAAAAAAAAGAATAAAAGATGAAAACAGAGAGAAAAAAGAAAAGCAGAAACGACAAAACTATCAGAAAATTAGGGAATGAGAGAGGGTAGCTGAAATTGCCACTAATTGTTTCGGTTCTATCCAAGCTCCTCTATCCAAATCTCCACAAAACACTCCCCCCAATCCCTAAATCCCTTAACAACTAAAATTCCCTCAACATCCTCCTAAAAATCGGCCACAACATCCCCACTCAGAATTTTACCACATTTCAAACTCCTTCACAACACATGTACAAGAAAACATCCCCCTTGCACGTACAAAGATTCGAACTCAAGACACCTAACACTCCAACACACCACTTAACCACCAGACCAGCAAGCCCATTCTGACATATTTTTCTAATATTTATTTTTAAGCCTAATGGCTAGAGATAGGGGTTTATTCAATTAAAAACAAAAATTTGCCCAAGCTAAGGCTTGAACTTGGGACCTCTCAGACACTCCCAGAACATATAACCACTAAAGCTGACAAATATTTTTGTCACAAACATACAAAAATAAATACATAAGGGATTTTTAAGGCATTACAGGGCAGATAATTTTCGCTCCCGACTTTCAATCGAATGACTTTCTTTGCTATTCTCATACTACAAATTGCTTCGAATGAGGGCTCAAACGAATTCGAATCAAACCCAAAACCAAAAATTATTTACTTTAGTTTCAGTGGGAAATCAAAACTCTCTTTAATAGAAAACAATAGAATTGTTATTCCGAAAAGTAGAATTTATACTTAGAAAATAAATTCTTATTATTTTCGTGCAGAATAACAATATCTCAAAGTTGTATTTTTAGCCCTACCGTTGCCATCTTTTTATAGGGAGAAGAAGTGAAACACTTGTTGAATTAGTAGAAGTCTATTTCAATAAAAAATTAAATTCTAGTCTAACTAGGATTATTGGGGCGACAATCGTAGTTAAATATACTAGGGTTTGCCTCCCCTAGTATTAACATGAGAGCCTTAGGGTCTCTCCCGTATCAGGTCCAATTAAAAGTCTTTCCTAAACTTTTAACCCAATACTTTATAATTTCAATCCAACCCAATACTTGTTTTTCTATTTCCCAAAATAAACATAATAAATTAATTTAAATAAATAAATTTCCCAATTAAATAATTTTCTCAACCCAATTCTAATTCCATTAAAATCATGACAACTATACCGTAAAAGAACCTATGGAAAATAGATTTAATATTTCTATGTTCAACGGATTCACAATGATCAATTAATTTAATTCCATTTTTGAAATCCAATTATTTAATTAGCCAATTAAATAATAATTTGAAAAATTATAAATTATTTTTAGGTTATTTCCATTTAGATAAAACCACATCATTTCAAAATGATTCCCATTTCTATCTAATTATGTTTATTTGATTTTAAATTCAGTTCATTTATGGTTTCAATGAGCTAGCAGAGAGATCGATTGAACATGCATTTAAGGATTAAATGATTTATAGTTAAGTTTCGTCTTTTCGCCTATTAATTATAAACTCATTTAGTCACGAAGCTATCCACTATAGTATCGTGACTAAGCTCTTCCTAAAGACATACCATTACGAAAGCAACTTGATCGGTGCTCATCCAATAACCTTGTCATAAGTGTTACCCTCATAGGATATCCTTAATCTCTTTGGGATAAATTTTCTCTTCCAATATGATCCTATTTTATCTCATGATAACTACTACATCTTCTTTCATGAAAACTCAATTACTATTAAATAGCAATCAAATCATTCATCGCAAAGACGAATGACTCATAACCATTTTTACTTTTCATCTACTACGTAATGCCAATGAAAGGATATAATTTACCCATATCTAAGACTATGAATTCCACTGTTGCGAATGACGTTACATACCACGAAAGTCGTATACCTAATGCACCAGTTTTCGATTCCTTATCTATTTGAACTCCGACTTTTACTTACATTAGAGTATGTAAGTCACACATACATAATCTGTCATCCACTCAAGATTAAGGCATGCCACACTTTGAACGTTACAAGTGAATAAATCATAAATGGATTCAAGATCTGTTCTTCTTGGGTCTAATCCGATGTACTATCAGTCCAGCCAGTCACATTTATGCCTTTATCTTCTAGGAGTCATTCGCTCCAATGCCAAGATAAGGCATCTCCCCAATTGGACTTGATAAATGACATATTAGTCCTTCATTCAGTTTACTCATTTGTAATTAGACTAAGTTTAACACCCCTAACCCGTCTCTTTCGTCAGATTAGGGTTACAGAGTATTACAGTACAATTCAAAAACATTTAGATTCAATTAGAAACAATTATACAAGTTATCTTATATCATTCAATAATTCATACAAATTCAGGTAAAAGAAACATTTATGGACCTTAAATTGAGCCTATAAGGCCCTAAAAATAATTTGAAAAAATCATGGGTCATTTTGAAACAAAACAAAAAAATCTGGGAAAATTAAAAAATAGGGGTCACATTACAGTGTGACATAGCCCAGATTGTGTGCGTACTCGAAGTATGGATACACGACCACGTCCTAACCTGTGTGAATATTTGAAATAGGGCCACACGGCTGTATTGCAGACCCTGTACCAAACCGTGTATGCATTCAAAGTTTGGGCAAATGGCTGACTGTCAGATCGTGTTACATACTAAATTCAAAGACATGGCCATGTCTCAGATTGTGTGAAACCTACACTTAAAGACACACTACCCTCTGAGTTAGCAATGTACGACACACGACCATGTGACAGCCCGTGTCCCAGATCATCTGCTACATAGATTACATCTAAAACAAGCTACTTTCTACCCAATTTCTTAGGTGCCAAGACATTCCAAAAGCAGGTGATTATAAGCCTTTAAAACACAATCAAATATACTTAAAACATCCCAAAACAATTAACCTATGTGCCTAACCAATGTGCTATCATTGACACTACAATTCAAACACTTAAACAATCCAACATTTAGGTTATGTTATCAAGTCACAAGCATATATCAATTGAATGCTTTTAAGTTCACAGACTACCTTACATTCAAGTCAAAACTTACCATTTCTCTACTGATCCATTCACATTCAAATATACCATAACTTAACATCTATATAAGGTTTATACCAAATGACCAAACAACACCACAATTCCATAAACACACAATGTTTTGACATGATCACATTTAGCTTTTACAAAACATAAGCATCATTTCATCCATCTAACCATTACCATATACATGACCTATTCAAAACATATACAACTTCACCTATTACATGAAAAATTCCACACCATATTTGAATTTTCATACAAAACCATGAACTAGCACATTATTAACTAAAGCATATATTCATCACACAAGTAGAGAACATACCACTTGTAATAAGTACTTAAAATATATACAAGATACTCCTATTACATGCCACATATCCCAAAATTAAACATTTTCAAAATCTACCAAAAAGAATCTAGATAGTATGATATTCGCATTGATCTAATCTCCCGATTCTGTAAAATGTTATCTATAATGAAACATGAAAATGACACGAGTGAGCTTTAATAAGCTTATTAAGTTCACATGTTAAAACGATAAAACTTACTAAATAAACATAACAAATCATTTAACAACAATGTTAATAGACATTAGTCTTACCAACCACAATCAATCAATGGTGAGTTATACAAATATACAAGTTGCATAATCCGTTCAATCATACGAATTCATTCAATATCAAGCCATGATATACTATCGAAAATCAAGCAAATATTTATACAATTCAATATGCAAGTCATTTAACCATTTTAAATTTGCCCGATGAACAATATAATAGATATGGATACGTGATTATCTACCGAAACACACAAAAACACACCAACGAGCGAAACCAACAGAGAACATGCCTTGGCACCAAATGCCTAGCCCGTAGGCTAACATCCCTCCAGAACACGCCTCGGCACCAAGTGCCAAGCCTGAAGGCTTTACATCTGACCCCGGTAACACGCCAAAATCATTGTAAATATAACACGAGAATCCACAATAAATGCTAGACTTCGGTATATTCAGTGGACAGGAATAAATCAGGAACCATCATCTCATCTCAAGTCAGACTCATACAGCGCTCGATATAACCTATTGGCATGCCAATTGTATCCTATCATGTGTTCACCCAGGCTCAATACAAGTAATCATATAACATTTTACAATTCCAATTATTTTCTCACCTTGTACCAATTTATTATAATTCAATTACAAGTATATATTTATTAACATATCACAACTCGGTATCAATATAATAATATAAATCATATCCAATTAAACCGTATGAACTTACTTAGGCTAAACTACAAAAACAACAACATTTCAGAACTAATCAACAACGTTTCCTTTTCCACGATTATCAACTTGTTCTTGATCTATAAAGTAGTTTATTTCAATTTATTAGCTTCAATTTCATAATTTATTCAATCTAGTGCAAGTGATTTCCTATTTAATAATTTTCACTTTTACCCCAAATATTTACATTTAATTTAATTTGATCCTTAATGACCAAAATAAGATTCTTTTATAATTTCTTCAAATACTCAAATTATCAAGCTTTTAACTATATACAAACAACCTTTAATTTCTAAAATTTCATAACAAAATCTCCTAAACTACAAATTTTAACTATTTAATCCCAAATCTCAAAATCATTCAAATTTACTTTATAAAATAATTCAAAATATCATTTAGCTTCCAAACTAAGCATGTACATTAAGAAAACATCAAGGGCATCATTAGTAATTTTTTCTTAATTTTGATAACTTCACAAATTAGTCCTTAATCTAGCTAGATAACAAAATAACGATCATAAAAACATAAAATTCATGAGAAATGAACTTACATGCATAAGAAAATAGCTTGGCCAAACTCTCCCCTTAACTATGATGGAGGTTTCGGTTGAATGAAAATGGTAATGAAAAAGATGATAGATTTTGTTGTTTATGTATAGCATGTTTAGGCTCGTCTACTAATACAAGTTGTCTTTTCGTATTACAATCCGACTACGTAATAACACTTAGTATGAGTTTAAACATTAGACAACTAGTGAGCCAATATTTGCTTCTATTTTGCTTTACATGTAAAAACCAAGTGAGGATAATATACAAAGGGTATTAATGTAATTCATGGATAATATTTTTAACCAATATGTTCGAAAAAATTACAAGTGTATATAGACGAATATACTACACTTAGGGCACCATATCCAATAGTCTCTCACTTACCTTAGTGAAGTAGATGAGTCATGTTTCGCATTTATATTCCCCCCATATGTTTCCCATAGAACTCTCTAGCTAGTAGAGTCTAGGTAAAACAAATCCATAGGGTTTGTCCTCAGTTGCAATCTCTAACTACATCCATTATTCCGTCAAACACTACTGTCTCGCTTATGATACTTTCTATCAATGTATTTTGTCCTTATGTCTTTTATTTGGGATTTATCTGAACTATTATAGTGCTATAGCTTTTACATACCTCTTATTTGGCCCTCCATAGTGAAGTTAGCAGTGCAAGCCTGTTTAAATCTTATTCACACTATGGACCAGTCACCTAGAGTAAAGACACAATCCAATGTTGATTTCCTCGAATCATGACACGATTAGAAGTTAAAATTACTTTATCTAATAGGAGTAAGATCTCTTTTAGAACACACAAACATACAATCCCTCATTCTCTATATATACTTGAGTATATGCCTAACTACTTACCATTGTTTTGGTCTTGGATTCGTTTGATATCGACTCACCAACCTTGCTACGAAACAAATATCTGGACAGTTGAATAACATAGCATACATGAGATTTCATACTGTTGAAGCATAATGTGTAATAACCTGTTTTTGAGTCAGATCGAAACAGTGGTTTTGGGACCACAAAACTGAGTTAAAATATTTATTTTATTATTTTAATAAGGTTTATAGTATGATAGAATTACTATGTGAAAGCTTTGTAAAGAAATTTTACTGTTTGATTTCTTAATTTGTCAAAAAAGACTAAATCGCGTAAAGCGAAAAACTTGTGTTCTATTAGTTAAATGTATTAAATAACTATAGAACCTTACAGTAAAGGTCCTTAAGTGGTCAATAGACCATTAGAGAGTTAGTAGAAGATGATAGCATGACAATTGGTGTAGTTTTAAATTTTTTTAAAGGTTAATTTAGTCATTTGGTTATTAATGTTAATAATAAATAAAACAAACAAAATTCAATAATTCATTCATCTTCCTAACCGATTTTAGCAACAAGAAGAAGCCATTTTTAGGGCTTGATATTCGGCAAAGCTTCTCAAGCTCAATTAGATCAAGATAAGCAAATACCAGAATTGGATCGGGGAAAACGTAAAGTCGACGAATAGGCGATAATTTCTATCCGAGCGACTCGAGGTAAGTTCGTATGTGGTAATTTCATTATAAATGCATGTAAATGCTTTGATATTGCATAAACTATGATTAAGAGATTACATATATTGTTTGAATTGTGAATATGACTCTATGAATGTATTAGACGATGAAATCGACAAGTGTAACTTCCAGGTTGAACCTTAGGAATAGTTTAGGATAATAGTGACATGCCATTAAGTTTTGTGTTGGCTTCGGTCCATGATATCGGCACTACCGGTGCAAGTAATGCCTTGATTTGGCTATGGGCCATGGTATAGGTACTCCGGGATAAGTTACCTTGATTTGGCTATGGGCCATGGTATAGGTACTTATCGATTGAGATATTCGAATATCCGAATTCTATTCTGAATGGTTCAACGGGTAAACGAATGAGATGATTTAGAAAGAGGTTAGTGTGAGACGATACAGGTACGAACTGGACCTATTCGAGTATTTAATAAAGAACGATGATGAAATGGTATTTGATCATGTTTTAAGACATGATAAAGGTTTGTTGTAATTGTATATATAGTGATGTTATGTATAATTAGTTGAATTGTATTTATGTGATGTATTAAATTATTCACTTACGACCTTACTAAGCTATGAAGCTTACTTCGTGTTATTTTCTTATGTTTTATAGAGAATTAAGGCTAGCTCGGATCCAGTAGTCGTTGGGAATATCATCACGCTATCGGACATCTAAGTTGGTACTTTTGAATTATGTATATATGGTATATGGCATGTTTAGACTAGTTGTAGTACTTTGGTGGTGAATATAGTCATGAAAATTGGCTTGTAAACAAATATGTTTGCTTAGTATAGATATAGCCATGAATGATGGCTTATTTTGGTATGTTTGGGTATAAATGTGGCTAATGTATTATAGTTTTTCAAATGGTTATGTTTTGAGTTTGGTAAATGATCTATATGGTGTGATTGAAGTTGGTAATTAGAGAAGCCATGTGATTGTGAATAGATGCTTGATGATATAAGTTTTGAATAGGTATTTGGCATTGACTTGAGTATTGAATTTTGTAAAATTTGATATTGTATAAATGATGCACTTGAATTTGGTTGATTGACAGTTTAGTAAGAAGGTAATTGGAAATTTAATATGTGCTGTATTAATAAGTTAATTGAATAAAAATATTGCTGTTCAAAAATGCCATTTAAAATGTTGAATATATGTATGCCTATTAAGTCATTTGGGATAGCTTGACTTAGATTAAGCGTTGCGATATATATATTTATACTTGGTATATGAAAACGCAATGTAATAAGCCTATTTTTAATTTGATAATTCGAATGTCTTGATAGTTGATCACATGATTCGACTGTTGGATTTATAAAGCACGTGTTGTATGACTTTGATGCATGGTTCGCATTTGTAATATGATTAATAATGCTTGTTGAGTTAATTGGTTATATGCTTTATATATAAATGTATGAAATTGACTTATATGAATGAGTGAATGGTTGCTATCTGAATTTCATAACTATTGTAAAGAGGTCAGTATAATTTGTGCATGAATTTTAATAAATGATCATGATAAACTAGGTTTTGTTCGGTAATGCCTCGTAACCCTTTATTGATGAATACGGGTTAGGGTTGTTACATAAAGAACCTTTCTTATGTTTTCTCTTTCTTTTGTTGTCTTAGGACAATCTTCGAAAGAAAGATGAAATCCCAGTACAAAAGGTCGAACTCCCTTCTTCGAATCAACCTTACATAATGTTCCAATATCTTTTCTATATATGAAACTTGGGATAATGCTACCACTTTGTTATTTCAATCCCTTAGGATTCAAATACCTAGAACAAAATTAGCTTCTCTCAAATCTGTCATGCTAAATGGTTGAGTTAACCACAATTTAAACGATGACAATGTTGTTGGGAAATGTGCCCATATTGTAGTAAATATGTACTTGTTTTC
The DNA here is from genome assembly GCF_025698545.1 of Gossypium raimondii. Classification (NCBI taxonomy): domain Eukaryota; kingdom Viridiplantae; phylum Streptophyta; class Magnoliopsida; order Malvales; family Malvaceae; genus Gossypium; species Gossypium raimondii. The sequence continues at coordinate 32,238,720 of NC_068572.1, read as the reverse complement.
TATTTATTTAAACGATGAATAAATAAATTTCACCTTTCATTATTATATCTTTTGTATTTCTGTCTTTCATAATTTGCATGCATAGCAAAATTATGATGAGCAAATATTAGCTCATTGATTGTCTAAGTTCAAACTGATGATAAATCGCACTGTAAGAGTGTTTACATTGCGAGAAAGACAACTTACTTTAGTAGGTAATCTAAATAAGTCCATAATCCCGTAAAAGAATCAAAGTGACCATTTTATTCAAATGCTGAGAAGGATTATTATGTTGTCTACAATTGTAATTGAGAAGATAACTAGTCTTGGCTATTGGAGCAGTTGACTCCACGGGTAGAGAAATAGATGTATTCATTGGCAGAATGATACAATGGACTGGATCTAAGATGAATTAATTTTGAATCTGTTTGTGAATTAATTTCTTGTGTCATTTATGGTGTGATTTACCTAAATCCCGAGTTAGTCACCGACCATACGTATGTAACTTATGTGCTCTGATATAAGTGGACGCTTATGCTCTAAAGATGATCGAGCCGATAGCCGGTATGTTAGGTACATGACTTGTGTATGGCATGGCTTTACTAGCAACAATGGAATTCATAACTCAATTAAAGAGTTACCAATATCCTCTCATTGGCATTGTGTGGATTGATAAATATGGAACGCGACCAAGGATTGTTTATTCTCGAACGAGCAATTTATCACAGTCATTTGTTGACAATGATCATATTAATCATTAAGAAGACACAATGGTGACAATAAGATAAAATAAGATTATATTGAGTGAACAAATTTAACTCAAAGGAATCAAGGATATCATATGAAGGTAACACACAAATGATGAGATCATTGGACAAAACAGTTGCATGAATTGTTTTTGTAAAGAGTATACAATAATGAGTTTTCAATCAAAGTACTACTTGTGGACTGGCTCCATGGTTAAGTAATTGTGAATTATCCAAATGATGCTTCTGGACATAATTGCAATTACTAGAGCCTAATTGTATATGTCTGATTCATCCATCCACTAGCTCAACAAAAGCTCGATCGAATTGCATTTGAATTAGAAGTAAATTCTTCGACTTTGGAAATAATTTAATTGAGTTGATTTATTCGATGTGGAATTAAATTGGGTGGTCGTAAGAATTTTTCAACTAGAGAATTTGATTAAAGAATTTTCTTGAAAAATTAATTTGGAAAATCTAAGTAATTTTTGGGAAAATTAATTTTGATCATGTAAAATTAAATTAATCAAGTTAATTAAAATTAATATGATATTTTTAGAAATTAATTTTCAAGTCATACAATTGGTCCAATGGGTAATTGAACTTGAAAATTGGACTAAGATCGTAAATTAGGTTGACCGATTAGACCCAAAATCGAGATCAAAACCCCAAAAATGGTCGAACCGGGCCTGATATGTGAAACTGGATTGGCCGATTGGACCGGACTAGTTCGGGCTAGTGAACCGATAGAAACCGATCCAGCTCGGGGTGCTGACAGCTGTGACAATGGCATTTTAATGACTGACAAATGGTCGGCGGCGACGGTTCTTCGGTGGTTGAGCAGTGGAAGGATTACACTCATATAGGGAATTTACTAGAGAATTTTATTTCAGATTAACAATTCCAAAAATAATATTATTTTAATAGATTTAATATTAAATTTAATTTACTATTTATCTTAATAATATTTTATTAATTTAATATTAAAGTCATTAAGTTTAATCATAGCTGAACTCTCTAAACTCTCCCTATATGAAGAGAGCCTTGGGTCATTGTTTACAAACACTTGAATTCAAGAGAAAGTTGTAGAGAGAAAATTCTCTGAAAAAATTATTTTAGAAAATTTCTAAATATATTTTTCTTTTTTACAACTTGGCCTAAAATTTTAGAGAAATTGCGAAATTACCCCATTGGCAATTTTTGTGAAAAACTTTCTGATTTGAAGCGAGCAACACTCAATAGACATGAGCTTGAGATCTTAGAAACAATATGCAGGGATTTACGGGAAGGTTTTTTTAAGTATGTTATGCTTATATTAATTTTAATTCTAATTCATGATTAATTACGATTTATTTGATTAACTTGTTTTACTTCTATCTTTTCGAGGATGGTGAAAGATTTTATCTCAAAATTGGTTTTGGTCCTCGATCATGGATTTATCAAGCAAAATTTAGATTAGTAAGGAGCTTCTAGATATTTTTATTAAGGTATTGTAACACCCCATATCCGACCTAATAGTTGGTTCCTAGTTAAGGGATGTCACATTCGTTGCCAGAGCAATTACAATCAAATGATAGTTCAATATAAGAGTTATTACATATTTTGAAGTTCAAACATCATTATTACATATTATACAATTATATAAAAGCCTTATACGAGCTTACAGAAGCTCTTCAGATAATTTGAGGTCAAATAAGGACCAAATTGTAAGATTTTCAAACTATCGGGTTGATGTCGCGACTTTGAGGGTTCCAGGTTGTGACAAAACTTACTGACTTGTCCTCGTTGCTACATTAAGGGTTCGAAATTGCAATGTAACCATCTGTTTTCAAAATGACCAAATGGTACCAATTCATAATGGCCTAACAAATTGACTAATTTCATATTCAACCTATTTTAAACATATACACATAATTCCAATATCTCATATACTACCATAAATACTTCATCACTATCCAATTAATCAATTTAACCAGTCAACATTCAAAACTGATCATAATTCTCAAGACAATTTCAACCATTGAACCATTCAAACTATAGACCATATTTTCAATTAACAACTTAACATATCATAAGCAAAGCATCAATTGACATTTCCCTATTTAATGACCCAAGAGACAGTATACATTAGAAAACTGATTCAAAACCTAGGTACATTCTATTTATCGAAAACATAGGGAGATTATACATACTTTGTTAAGTCCTGGGTTGCAGATTAGATGCTGAATCACTTTTCAGAACTCCGAGATCTACCTATGCCCGCACATGAAATAAACAAACCATACGCTAAACGATAAAGCTCAGTGGTACTTTTATGATTCAAGTCAATATAATAATAACATTAATCAAATGACAACAATCAATTCAAGTTCAACATTTAGCCAATACACATCTCTTTCATACCAAGAATTTCCATTAAGATATGATATATGCATAATAACTTTGTATACCAATTCATACAATATTACATTTAACAATTCAATATAATCAAGTCAAACCATAATTTCTACTACTAAAGATATGTTCATTTCCTTTTCAATTCATACCAATCATTTATACCATTTTTCATTTCCATATCAAATCTATTGATTTACTTATTACCATATTAGCCCTCCAGGCTCATATAAACTGGTTCTTATGGTCTTTCATATGCTATAGTACATTTCACACATATGTAAATGTGGCACCATAACATTATATCATTTTAATTCATTATCATTTATTGAGTTCACACTTTTTAATCCCTGTTAACATGAATCAGACTCAGGACGGATACACGGATCGTCTAACCAACACACCAATACAACACATAGTGCCTCATCAGAATGTTCGAAATAAATATTGTGCCCAGAACCTCATTAGTATAACTGAAGTAAAATGTACTTCACACCTCATTGGGCATCTGAAGTAATAATTTGTTTCGTGCCTCAGCAGTAAAACTGAAGTATAAACCTATAAAAAAATCTAATGCTATGGTATGCCAACTATATCTAACTCTGCCCATATAGTTAACAGGGCACCGATAATCCAATCACATTATATAAACCAATCCATATGTCATCATTCCAAGTTCATCTCATCATCAATTCATATGTGTATATATATATCAAATACCAAATAGTATAGTTCATACCATTTTCATCATCATTTTGTATCCCAAATTGTTTATCACATGTATGTTACTCTTTTATACTATATTCAATTTAGTCCAATTTCTCGAGATTTGATTTCATTCAATATGAATCATTTCATACGAAAATATAAGTTTACCTCGATAGTAAATCATTCATTAAACATGTATACACATATAAATATAATGATCTCGATTTATAAAATTACAAATTGATAGTTCAACTACTCGTTAATGACTCTCACCTTTCCTTTTCCTTTCGGCGGTGTGACGTTGTCTTTAGCTACGCTCGGTAATTTAATAAAAAATACCAGATTTCATTCAATTCACACTCAATTACATAGCCACTTTGTAACACCCTATACCCGACCCAATCGTCGGGTCTGAACTATGGGATGCCACAATCGTTGCCGAAGAAAATACAATCAATCATATACAAACTTCATCATTAATCATTAAGTTACAGCTATTACAAGCATAAAAACACGATATATAATCATTTTAGGCCATATACGAGATTATGAAAGCTCAATATTGTCCCAGAGTCGAACTAGGACTAAACTATAACATTTTCAAAACTTCTCAGGTTGGTGTTATGACTTCCAAGGCTTGATGTCGCAACATTGAAAATAGTATACAAGCTTCCAAACTTAAGGACCAAATTTTAAAATTTTCAAAATAAAATAAAACTAATGTTGCGAACTCAAATAGGAGACGTCATGACGAGATTACTTGATGTCATTACATTCGGGATGTGAAGTCACAACATCCTCCATAGTCCATTAACTCCAAATTCCATACATTCCCAAGCCAACATAAGGTCACAAAGGTTCGCCACAAGGCCCCAATCAACCATTCAACACTATCAAAACATCTTCAATACCCAAATGTCTAACCATTAATACTATTTCCAGGCATGACCAAAACCATTTCCACATATTCAGAACATATTTACAACCATTTTGACCATTTCTAACATTAAAAAATATAATCTTAGGTACATTCCATTTGAACAAAATGAAATGACTTATACAGACTTAGTTGAGTTGAAAACGGTAGTTCGAATGCTGACTTCACTTCTCGGGGATGCGGAGATCACCTATACCTACACACGGTAAAGCTCAGTTGTACTTCCATGATTCAAGATAGCATAAACAGTTACAAATGGCTATATATAGTATAATTACAAAATCTATTCAAGTTATAACCTATCAAACCAAACAATTTCACATCTTAGACACAAGTGAGTACCTATATATGGAAAATAACTAATTCATTCTTCAATATTTGCAAGATAAGTGATTAATACATACTATTTGACAAATTCAATTTCTTATGACTTATTGTAAACTCAAAATTATATAGGATTTTTCTATATATTTTACCACCTTTTGACTTAATAAATATGTTAATATTGAGTAATTGTTATTAAAATAAGTGAAATTTACTTAATTATTAATATTGGACATGAATTTATAAAGTATGTAAAATTATACTTAATTACATGGTTTTTGTACATAATTTATATTAATTTCATGTTAAATAGTAATATGTGAATTTTCACTATGCAGAAGGACCATGGAAGATGTGATTAACATAAATGATGCATGGACATGCACATATCCACTTCATTTGGACAGAAAAACAAAGCAAAACTAGGTTATAAATGTGTTAATTTGACATAGTAAAAGATGTGCTAAAAGATGGACATATCTGGTTAATTATTGGACTGGGAAACTGTCTAACAAGGAGGAGTCAAGCCCAATTTTTGGCACAAGCAAATGGATGCCCAAAAAAAAGCTTTCGAATATTTTCTTAGAGGCTCCTGTAGTTAGAAAGACATCAAAAATTAGCACACAAGTTTTCCCTTTGAAATTTTCCACCTTACGGCTATTAGTAGCAGTGTTTTGAATTCGAAAATAAACAACCAAGTCAACCCCTTTTCCACAAATTGTGGCCAGCCATTTACGAGAGAAAAGAGAGGGATTTTGAATTCTATTTTTATCAAACTCTACCCTTGCCTTTACCAATAAATACTACACACCTTTCACCTTCCAAATCATCCTTCATCCCTCATACCTCAACACTTATTTCTCATTCATTCTCTCTTCTATTTCCTTATTCTTTTCCCTTGCATAGCCATCCATCTCCCTTTCCATTCCTTAGCCAACAGAGGCTTTGTCAAGACATTTCTTTGGTCGGCCACCTTAGGAAACCCTTAGCAAAAGGAGCGTCGAGCAGAATAGAGGAACACATCAGTTAGAAAAGATCCGAATGGTTGCCGAACTAAAATAGAGTTTACTCTTTCCTCTTGTCATTTAAATTGCTTATGTTTGCTATGTTTTTATTATTTTTGACATCAACGATGATATTTTAAATCCTATTCACTAGGATGATTATGTTAATTCAATAAGATTTATTTGATTCATGTTTAACATGTTTGTGCCTCAGTTGATCATGTTTCAATTAAAATCAAGATGTATCTCATTCATACGTGATTGGATGCACCCAGATTAGCTAAGCAATCCTAACCAGATGACAGGTAGTAGACACACAATTGAAAAGTATAGTGCTTAATTTAGATCATTAAACCTGTTTAAATTTGATGTTCATAATATCTTTAGTTAACTCTATTATCTTGAATAGTTTTTAAGTTTATGTGATTAAACTGTTGCAAACGTAAATGTCCCTGTAACCTCACATAAATACTAAGAAACCCTTAGTTTAATGTGATCCTTAAAATACATATTTCACTAAGTAAAATATATGAGAAGACTTAATTTGGTTTCCAAACTCATGAAAGATCGAGTTGCCATGGAATGTTTTCTGAACACTATTAAGCATGATGAAAATGAATTGAGTTGATTAATATAATTATCCTAGCTTGTTTAATGTTGATTATTTTTGTTGCTAAAGCCCTTCATTCATACATCTAGATGATTTGCATTTAGGTTAGAATTGCATAGGGATCAATCTTTGCATCTAGTTAATTTAATTATCACAATCTAAAAATTATTGAGTTTTTATATCAAATTGTGATTTATAATTTTACAAATAATTGATTAGCATACACAATCCATATGGAGAGGGTAACTTACTTTATTTACTTATTACTTAAATGACTATGTACACTTGCACAAACCACATTACAATTTTTTGGCGCCCTTGTTGGAGACTGTTGCCATAATTATTCTTTGTGAATTTTTTTTTGCAGTTTGGTTTTTATTTAATTTCTAACATTACTAACTTGTTCTTTATTCTTTATTTGTGATTTATTTATCAGATGTTTATGAGCATAGATCAAATCATCAATCTATTACTTGTAGACCCTAAAATTGAGTGGACATTTAGACAGAGAAGGTAATGGAGTCAATCATGAGCATAACCAAATCCTTATTGTTGATGATAGGGATCATGCCATTAGACAATACGATGTGCCACTATTAAATGAGTTAAAACTAGGAATCAAGAGGCCGAATATTGAGGCACCCCAATTCAAATTGAAACTAGTGATGTTTCAAATACTTTAAATGGTGGGCCAGTTCAGTGCTATGCCTATAGAAGATCCACACTTGCAGCTTCGATTATTCATGGAGGTGAGTGATTCGTTTAAGATAGCTGGTATGACTAAAGATGCATTAAGGTTGAAGCTGTTTGTTTCTGTACTCGTTGCGAGATCGAGCACGAGCATAGATAAATTTATTCCACCAAGTTCAATATCTACATGGCAAGAGTTAGCAGAAAGGTTTTTGGTAAAGTATTTTCCATCGAGCAAGAATGCAAAGTTGCGAAATGAGATAACTACTTTCCAACAATTGGATGATGAGTCATTATATGAGGCGTAGGAAATATTCAATGAATTACTTCGTAAATGTCCTCATCATGGGATTCCTTATTGTATTCAGTTGGAGACGTTTTAGAACGGTCTCAACACACACACAAGATTAATGGTAGATGCTTCTATAAATGGTACGATTTTTTCTAAGTCTTATAACGAGGCTTACGAGACCATTGAAAGGATTTTTAGCAACAATTACTAATGACCGACAAATTGAATAGTTTTTAGAAAACGAGTAGCTAGAGTGCATGAAGTGGACGTACTGAATTCACTCTCTGCTCAAGTATCTTCTATTTCTTCTATGTTAAAATAGTTTACCACTAATGGTTTTAATAATTTTGCAACTGAATCACCAAGTCAGTATGATGTTGTTTCCTGTGTGTACTGTGGGGTTTCAAGAATTGCCCTTCGAATCTCGAGTCAATGTATCATGTAAGGAATCAGTATTAAAATAGAAGTAGACAAGGACCATATTTCAAGTTCTACAATCCTTCGTGGCGGAATCATTCAAACTTTTCCTGGTGTAACCAAGGAAATGGTTAGAACAACCATATGTAGTACAGACCCAATCAATGCCAAGAGTTTAGTCAACAAGCCCCAAAACCACCTCAAGTAGAGTTTTTTTTTTTTTACAAAAAAAGACCAAAAAATGGTCATCCATCAATTAACAACATCATCCATTACAAGCTTATGAATTATCGTAGGGTAATCCATACAAAAAATAGAGTGGCTCTCATTAAAGATGGCATATTTACTCAAAATATCAGCCACCTTATTACAAGTATGATTTTCCCACTTAACATCAAAATTATGAAGCCTGTCCATATTTCGAAAGCACTCATTTATGCTATAACCCATGAGAGCGATATCATCCTTGTGTTTCTTTATTCTATTTGTGAGAGTAGCACAATCTATTTCGAAGGTAGCTTTTGTAATATTCAGCATTCTAGCTAATTTAAGAATTTCTTCGAAAGTATAGATTTTGACCCAGTCACTCACCATTTCCTCTTTCTTGAAACCAAAGCTCCCTCCAATAATGAAACCCTCGAAGTCACGAACAATAATCCCATAACCAGTTTTAGTGTTTGACACAGTAGCATCAAAGTTGAATTTTACAGTACCTCTTAATGACTTCTCCCACTTTTTTGGGAAGGTGAAAATGACAGATGAAATTGGTCCTGTCATTCCAACTATTTCACAATATTGTGATGAAGTCAGCAATGGCCTTTTTGTCCAAAAACCGCATGGATTCCTCAATCCATTCAATACAACGCTTATAGTTATTGTTAATGAGCCTACCATCCAGGCCACCACAAGTGACAATGGCAAGGGTCGTGGGGCAATCTTTAAAAGCATGAATTAAATTTTTAGTACTAGCACCACAACGATTACACTCCTTGTTCACGTTCTGTCAGATAGAAGCTATCTTTGCATTTGTTGGCAGAATTTCATGACCCAGTCTCCATACGAACACCATGATTTTTGGAAGGGTTTTCAGCTTCTAAATGGCCTTCCAAAAGAGACGATGAGGACCTAAACCCACTTCTTGAAGAAAAAGCCACAAATATGCCAATTTTGACGTGTAAAAGCCATGATAATTCTAGAACAAGACTTGACATTCCTTCGGGTCATTTGAAATGATAGGTAGGTTACATACATGGTCCCCCATGCACTTTTCTACCATGAACGTACGAGCCATTACTATTAATAGAATCCCCATTCAAACCCTCAAAACCTGTAATTGTCATAACAAATATCCACACTGTTTTCGTCACCCACCTGCCACCCAAAGCCTTTCCTGAGAGCGTTAGCAGTAGTAGCTATGCTACTCCAAGTGTACAACGACTTATCCACCTTTTTGGGGTGGAACAAGTGACCATTGGGGAAATATTTGGAACTAAGGAGAGCTATATTGAATAGTCGAATGTCTTTAAACGCAAGCCCTCCCATCCCTTTAGGGAGGGAAACTTTATCCCATGCAAGCATAGCCCACCCTCGATCTTTATCTTTACAAGCCCAGCATATCCTTTGGTTCTTGGAATGCATCTCCTTGATGGTGCCCCTATGAGTAAGGAAGGCAGAGAGTGCATAAGTAGGTAGTGCTTGAAGAATTGATATAAAGGTCGAGGATATTTTGGTAACAGTTGATAAGTTTATTTTTCCTACTAACTTTATTATTTTAGACTTTGAAGCAGATAAAGAAGTTCCAATCATCCTAGGGAGACCTTTCCTAGCCATGGGAAGAATGTTAATAGAAATGTAAATAGGAGAACTCACAATAAGAGCTCAAGACGACCAGGTATCATTTAACGTTCTAAAGGCCATGAAATTTCCTGATCTAATAGAGAAATGTTCAGTAATGGAGGAATTAGAAACCTTAATTTTTATGGAACGCAATTCTGATGAAGGCCCGTTAGAGAACACTTTAGGGTCTGAATCATTGAAAGATGAAAAAGGTAATGAAAACATGGCTTTGATGGAAACCAATTCGAGGAGTTATGTTCAACCACTACGATTCGGACTGCTAGAGTTGGAAGTTCAAGAATTTACACAATCCAAGTTGTCAATCGAGGAACCACCTAAGCTTGAACTAAAATTACTTTCATCCCATTTAAAATATGTTTATTTAGGTAACTATTCTACTTTGCCTGTGATTGTTTTAGTAGAATTGATAGAATATCAAGAGCAGCAATTGATTTATGTTTTAAGGAAATTTAAAAAGGCAATTGGTTGGACCATAGCTGACGTTAAAGGTATAAACCCTTCCTTCTACATGCATAAGATTATTTTAGAGGAAGGTTGGTGAGGTAGAATCGATGGGCAATGAGACTTAATCCTATCATAAAAGAGGTAGTACGGAAGGAAGTGATCAAATGGTAAGATGCGAGAATTATCTACCCCCTCTAAGATAGTTTTTGGGTAAGTTCGGTACAATGTGTACCAAAGAAAGGTGGAATCACGATTTTCAAGAATGAACGTAACGAGTTAATCTCAACGAGAACTATCATGGGTTGGAGAATCTGTGTTGATTACAGAAAGTTGAGCAAAGCCACTCGTAAAGATCAATTTCCATTGTCATTTTATGGATCAGATGTTAGATCGACTGGCAGGTAATGGATTTTACAGCTTTTTAGATGGATATTAGGGATACAACCAAATAGTTGTAGCCCAAGAAGACCAATAGAAAGCTACTTTTACTTTCTTGTACAGTACATCTGCTTTTAGGTGAATGTCTTTAGGCTTATGTAATGCACCTGGCACATTTCAAAATATATGTGGCAATTTTACTAATATGATTGAAAATTATGTTGAAGCTTTCATGGATGAATTTTCTATTTTTGGTAACACTTATGGTGGTTGTTTGAGTAATTTGGTTAAGGTACTAAAAAGATGAAATGAGACAAATCTGGTCCTTAATTGGGAGAAATGTCATTTTATGGTTAAGGAGGGAATTTTCTTAGGACATAAAATTTCCAAGAACAAAATTGAAGTGGATAAAGCAAAGGTGGATGTAATTGAAAGATTACCACCTCCAGTTAGTGTGAAAGGAGCTAGAAGTTTCTTAGGCCATGTCAAATTTTATCATAGATTTATTAAAGATTTTACAAAAAAAATTTAAACATCTGTGTATGCTTTTAGAAAAAGATATTATTTTTATTTTAACAAAACATGTTCAGAAGCTTTTAAAGAATCAAAAAGCCGGTTAATCTCAGCCCCAAGAATTGCTACACCTGATTGAAACTCAACTTTTAAGTTGATGTGTGATGCAAGAGATTTTATCCTATCTACTATACAAGAAGAACTTTGACAAGAGCCCAGCTCAATTATACGGTTGCTGAGAAAGAACTCTTTGCTATATTTTTTGCTTTTAACAAGTTCTAATCATATATTATAGGTACCAAAGCTCCAATGCTTACTGATCATGCGGCTACTAAGTATTTACTCACGAAGAAGTATGCTAAACCAAGGCTCATTTATTGGATACTTTTACTCTAAGAATTTGACCTTGAGATCCAAGATAGAAAATGTGTCAAAAATCAAGTAGTCGATCATCTGTCGAGGTTGGAACAAAATGAGATAACTTATTCACTTGTTCCAGTTAATGAGAATTTTCCTGATGAACATATCTTCGAGGTAATTCGAATCTATGAAACACCTTGGTTTGTTGATTTTGCCAATTATTTAGCATATGGAATAATTACTCAAGAAATGACATACCAACAAATGAAGAAATTTCTTCATGATAGTCGGTATTATTTCTGGGAGGATCCGTTTTTGTTTAAACAATGTGCAGATAACATAATCAGGAAGTAAGTAGCTAGAAGGGAGATTGACGAGATTTTGTACCACTGCCATTCATATCTGAGTGGGGGACACTTTGGTGGTTCTCGCATTGCAGCAAAGATTTTGCAAGTAGGATTATATTGGCCTACAGTATTTAAGGATGCGTATGGATATGTGAAAAACTGTAATAGATGCCAAAGAACTGAAAACATATCAAGGAGGAACAATATACTCTTGACAAATATTTTAGATGTAGAACTATTCGACGTATAGGGCATTGATTTTCTAGGCCCGTTTCCTTCTTCGTATGGTAATAAGTATATTTTTGTAGCTGTGAACTATGTATCCAAGTGGGCTGAAGCAGAGACGTACCCAACAACTGATGCTAAGGTAGTTATGCGATTCCTACATAAGCATGTATTTACACGGTTTGAGACTCCTAGAGCTATAATTAGAGATGAAGGATCTCACTTTGTAAATAGGTGGCTTAAGTGGCTGCTTGACAAGTAGCAATGAAGGATCTTAATTTGTAAAGGTTTCAACTTGGAAAGCAATGATAAGATGGTTGTGCCTTTGCCAATTTGAAAGACGATTGAGGCCCTCAATTGGAACTAAGCCAGATGCTACTAAAGTTATTGTTCGCAAGGAAAAGGTACCCTTAACTTCTAAGTCTATTAATGATTTGTTTAAACTGCCTGAAATTGAAGAAGATGAGTACCTTACCATGATGAAAAATATAAATTTGGATTTTCTTCAGCAAGTGCTTAATGTTGTGACAAATCCGGGATCTCAATGGATTATAAGAAAGTATGGCAGTCATTCTTGTTGAAAGGAATATCTAAAATTATTAGCTAAGGAATGGTTCTACTTTGTTCGATATAGTTTCATGCCTATCTCACACAGTTCGACCATTTTGATGGAGTGAATATTTTTATTGTATGCAATTATGACAGAAAGGTCTATCAATGTTGGGAAGATCATTCTCAAGGAAATTCATGATTATGTTAGAAAGAAGACTGGAAGTGCTTACATACCATCATTGATAACTTTACTTTGCTTAAGGGCCCAAGTTAAAACAAAAACAAACCTGAAGGGCTCGTATGTTTAAGGTTGCATCACAGCCCATGATCTTGAAAGGTTAGTAGAGAATGTATGTGAACTAAACCCAACTGAACCGAGTGAACCAAGAAAACCATAAACTGATTAGTCATTGGAAAAATCTAAATCGGAAGCTGACTCAATTGCTGAGACAGAAGAAGCAGAATCTAAGGAAGAACCGAATAATCTAGAATCGATGAAGGAACCAGAAGTTTCTGAACCAAGAGATGAGTCGAATATTGATGAGCCAGTTGAACCAAGTGTTAATTCGGAGTTGACTTTTCCTATGCCCACTTCTTCAAATACTGTGAAGAAATCAAAATTGTCAATTATGATGGATATGACGAAATTTATGCATAACCAACAACAGACTTATTGGAAATATGCGAAGATTAGAAATGATTTATTAAGAAATACTTTTAAAAATATCTTTAACAATTTTGTTTCTAAGTTCTTAGATTATATCTTAGAGTCATGGAAGGAAGATAAGAATGCAAGCAAAGATGAAACATCAAAGGAGGAAGACAGAAAGGATAAAGTAAATAAATAAAAGGGGGAATTTCTTGTCTTTAGTTTTTATTTCTTTTTAGGCGTTTATTTTTATTTCGTAGTTAGAATTTTTTTTTTGTATTTGCATAATAAAATAGCAAGCATGAATAAAATAAGCTCTATGCCTCTTCAATAGGAAAAGCGAAGTGATGTGGTAATGGGAATGAACATGTCTAAGATTGGATTGTTGAGAAAGAATTGGTACTTAAATAGTATTTATGACTCACCTTTCTTTTCTTACAACCCTACCTGGTGTTCAGTTTTCATTCACTACATTGTTTTTGCAATAAGGACATTGCTTCTTTTTAAATGGGGGGTAAGGCATGTCGCATGAATTTTAAAGTATGTTTCAATCTTTTTACTTAAGTATGCTGAAATAAATGAATGTTTAGAGAGAATTTTTGTTCATAAGTGTGTTCAAATGCAAGCATGATTTTTTATTTTATCTAAGTAATTCTTATGTTATCTTGAGTGATGAAATGCTTGTATGTTGTTTAGACTTATGTAATATTTGCCATGGAATTTTGATTTCTTTAAAAATAGACAGGCATGAAGGTTTTAGTCTTTAGAATTGACTTAGTAACTTTTTTGAGGCAAAATCCTAGCAGGTATAAGAATCTAATATGATATAGGCACACTTTCTTTGGATCGTTTGAGCCTTTCAAGCCAACCTTATTAAATTAACCCTTGAATCTTAATTTTTGAGCTTAATGGCCCGTTTATTGTAAATTACCTACATATTTTTAATTTTACCCTATTTTGTGCACTTATCTTAACTAAAGTTGTCTTGGTGATCAAAGTTTGAGGAAAAATACAAAAGATGTACGTGCTCTTCACATGATTCAAAAAATAATAATGCAAGAACCAAGGTAAGTTTTCTCAAAAGAATAAAAAGCAAAGAAAAGTTTGCTCAAAATTTGAAAAGTAAAGGTTGAGAATGAGTTCGAAATAATTTTGGGGGTGTTCCAAAGACCTAATTGTACGAAGGTTGCGATGTAAAAAGGATCCAAGACAAAGTTAGGGTTAAGATGATTGAACCTAAAAATTCACTTCTCTTTATCCCTAACTTTAGCCTAGCCTTATTACAACCTAATAAAAGACCTATTGATTTGATTATTATACTAACTACATTAGTAGAGAGGAATTGCTAAGTTCAACATATGAATACCACTAATTAAACCTTGTGATTTCTATGTTTAGTCGATAAGGAAAACATATTGATTGGTAAATATTATATATGATTTGGAAATGCATCTATACTATGACTCATGTTGGCATTATAATGTACTTAGTATAAAGTTTGGAAATAATATTTACATTCGAGCTACTTATCAGTAAAAAGTATTTTTGAGCATGATTATGTTGATGCATGATTATGTGCGAAGATTGATGCTGCTTTATGATTTTGCGAAATTGCCTTAGCAAAAGTTATGTTGTGCATGAACATTACTTGGAACGAGCAATGGTTTAAACTTAGGGGTCTGTAAACTCAAAATTATAGGAGTTTTTTTTTATATACTTTACCATCTTTTGACTTAATAAATATGTTAATCTTAAGTAATTGTTATTAAAATAAGTGAATTTTACCTAATTATTAATATTGGACATGAATTTATAAAGTACGTGAAATTATGCTTAATTACATGATTTTTGTACATAATTTATATTAATTTCACGTTAAATACTAATATGTGAATTTTCACTATGCAAAAGGACCATGGAAGATGTGATTAACATAAATGATGCATGGACATGGACACATCCACTTCATTTGGATAGAAAGACCTTGCAAAATTGGGTCATAAAGGTGTTAATTTGACCCGGTAAAAGATGTGCTAAAAGATGGACATGCCTAATTAATTATTAGACTGGGAAACTATCCAACAAAGAGTCAAGCCCAATTTTTAGCACAAGCAAATGGCTGGCAAAAATAAGCTATGGGATATTTGTTGGAGGTCCCTGTAGTTGGAAAGACATAAAAAATTAGCACACAAGTTTGCCCTTTGAAACCATCCACCTTATGGCTATTAATAGCAGTGTTTTGAATTCAAAAACAAGCAACCAAGTCAACCCCTTTTCTACAAATTGTGGCTAGCCATGTATGAGAGAAAAGAGAGGGATTTTCAATTCTAGTTTTAGTAAACTCTACCCTTGCCTTCACCTATAAATACTACACACCTTTCACCATTCAAATCATCCTTCATCCCTCTTACCTCAACACTCATTTCTCATTCATTCTCTCTTCCATTTCCCTATTCTTTTCCTTTGCATAGCCGTCCATCTCCCTTTCCATTCTTTAGCCAACAAAGGCTTTACCAAGACATTTCTTTGGTCAGCCACCTTAGGAAACCCTTAGCAAAAGGAGTGTCGAGCAGAACGGAGGAACACATCAGTCAAAAAAGATCCGAAAGGTTGCTGAACTGAAATAGAGTTTACTCTTTCCTCTTTTTATTTAATTTACTTATGTTTGCTATGTGTTTATTATTTTTGACATCAACAATGATATTTTAAATCCTATTTGCTATGATGATTATGTTAATTCAATAATATGTATTTGATTCATGTTTAACATGTTCGTGCCTCAGTCGATCGTGTTTTCAATTAAAATCAAGATGTATCTCATTCATACGTGATTGGGTACACTTAGATTAACTGAGCAATCCTAACTAGACGACAGCTAGTCGACACATAATTGAAAAGTGCAATGCTCAATTTAAATCATTAAACCTTACTAAATTAGAGTTTCATAATATTTTTAGTTAGCCCTATTATCTTGTATAGTTTTTAGGTTTATATGATTAAACTGTTGCAAACGTAAATGTCCCTATGTCCTCGCATAAATACTAAGAAATCCTTAGTTTTATATGATCAGTAAAATGCATATTTCACTAAGTAAAAGATCCGAGAGGACTTAATTTGGTTTCCAAACTCATGAAAGATTAAGTTGCCATGGAATGTTTCAGAACATTATTAAGCATGATGAAAATGAATTGAGTTGATTAATATAATTATCCTAGCCTATTTTATGTTGACTGTTTTTGTTGTTAAAACCATTCATTCATACATCTAGACAATTTGCATTTAGGTTAGAATTGCATAGAGATCAATCTTTGCATCTAGTTAATTTTAATCATCACTATCCAAAAATTATTGACTTTTTATAACAAATTGTGATTTATAATTTTACAAATAGTTGATTAAAATCGGTGTCCCCTGTGGAGATGAAACTCATTTTATTTACTTATTACTTGAACGACTGTGTACACTTACACAAGCCATGTTATACTTATTAGCAATCAATATCAAACATATATCTATATATCTTTATATGTCATCAACATTTTTCCATTGATATTCCATCGTCATCCATATTGTTTACCTTTTATCTTACCATTCAAACCCGTTTTAAGAGTCTATTGACTCATTCACATTTACTTCGGCCCCAGGGCTCGTTCTCAACTAATACATATAACCATTCACATAGTTTCTTTAGTTTGATTCACATATGCATACAAGTGGTTCCATATCATTATACCATTTCATCTCAATATATTTAACAAGTTTACCATTTATCACCCATATTAACTTGACTTAGACTCGAACGGATACACAGACCGTCCAACCAACACAGCAACTGGCACCGAACTATATTTATCAGATAAATCGTAGTAGTGAAACCTACACATATAATGCATATTGGCACACGAAGTGCATACTGCCAATTATATCCAACACACCTTGAACAGCTAATAAGGTACTAATGTTCAATTTCATTTTACATATCAATATATATACCATTTTTCACCATATTTATAATCACAATACAAATAATCATTTATACATCGTATTTCAAGTTATAAAATTTGTTTTGTATATTTCTTAAAATTAAGTATGAAAATATGGTTAAATTTTTAGTAAATATAACTTTTAAAATTTTAAATAAAAGTATTAAAAGGATAATATTAAAAGAAAAAATGAAAATTTTTCAACATGATAAGTAGCTCCTTATCTACTTATCATTTTACACACTTTTCATTAAAATTTCTTAATTTGCTTTTATTATTTTATTATGGATTATCAAGTCTATTTAAAAATTAAATCACTCAAAATATTATTTTAGTTGATGTAAGTTTTGCAAGAGTTATCAAATAAGATCGAAGTTTCTAGTGGAGCACAATCAATTTTTAATTAAAACTTTAGAGTTCAATTTATGTTGGATTTCTCGATTTTTTCTTTAATTTTACAATTAATTATATATATTTTGAAATTTATACAATTATAATACTTTAACTATTATAATATATATTTTAATTAGGTACTTTTAATTATTATAATAAGAAATTATTTAATATTTAGTGGCAAGTTAAATAGGATTTGGAAACTTTTTCTTTTTTAGATTAGATATGGGTACCAAAATTTTAAATGAAATAAAGATTGGGACGGAAGGCATAAAACTATATCAAATCGGGTGATAAAAATGAGTTAAGATCCTCCATTACTTTTTCATCCATTAATATTCAATACAAAGATTTTCACCATTCAAGCGTGTAAGAACTGGATCCATCTATTAAATATGAAAATCAACTTAACATGCATTAGATATAAATAGATGGGAAAGTAATGGACTAGAGCCAAACCCATAAAAACCTATTCCTCCTCTACCAACTTCATCTTTATTATTAAGATTAAACTTAGATTCTAACTTTATTTGAGGATATACAATGATGACTTTATTTATATTTTATTATAAATTTTCATAATATTTATAATATTTTATTATTTATATAAGAGAGTGATATATATTTGAATTAGATCATACAAATCGGGAAAAAAAACAACAACAAAAATCCATCGTAGGTGCTGACGGACAAGCTCTATCAACGCAACAAAGGCTGAAGCCTCAACATCAATAGAACATTATGGCACGTTGAAAATTGGCTCTATCACAACTCAAGCACAACGTATCTGGAGTGATTACAAACACTTAATACGATAAGAAAATCTGCCTTGGATGGTCTAAAGCAACAGGCAAAAATCAACAAAACAACCGAGCATCCACCAAACTGGAGAGGTTGACGACGAAACCATCCCTAAAATCACTTGCTAAAGAAAGACTAAAAAAACATGCTACAAGAGCAGACAAAAACTTTTAAAAGCGAAGACTTATTAAACAATGGAAAACAAACAAAAAAATATAAAACTTAAGACAACACAGGTTCAAACTAACTCATTAAATCATTTATTATTCTAAAATGTTCTCAAAATAGAAATAGGTTAAGACGCCGATGAAAAGCACCCACTTTCCAAGAGAAACTAGTAGTGGTCGATGGAGTTTCAAGGACAAAGACACTGTTATCTATCCATTCCAAGTTGTGAAGACAACAAAGATACCCACAAAATAGATAAGTAAATTAAAAAGAGAAAAAGGCAGATGAAGTGAATGAGAAGAAGAAAGAGAAAATTGTTAGATTGGAAAAAAAAAGATGATGGCAACTAAATTTATAAATTTTGATCATATATGTTCTTTTTTACACAATACCTAGAACTACCTATAGTCCTTTTGCAATGACAACAATACTCATGCCTATTGAGTTAATACTCAATCAACAATTAACTTTGTAGTTGTCAAACAAATATCATTTAGGTATGGAACAATTATTTAAGGTTATTAAGATAATAACGTAAAAATTTAATAAAATAATAATAAAGTTACTATTTCACAATCAAGGATTTAAACAAAGATAATAAATTACAAGCGAATGAGGTTACGAGAATTTTAAGGCGGAGTTTTATCATATTTAACACTGTAGATTTCTCTCAAATTTATTATTGTTATAAAATAAAGAGAGATTGAGAGAATAAAGAACAAAGTAAATATGACCAATAGAGGATGTACTTTATTGATCAAAAGGGATGATTATAATGCTTCAATGAGTCTCTATTTATAGGCATAAGAAGTATAAAAGAAGTAGAGATCTAATTCTAATAACTATTAGAATTTAAAGTACACCAAAACTTTATCTTAATCATGATGGACATCCACTTAATAAGATATTTATAACACTCCCTCTTGGATGTCCATTGGTAAATAATGTGTCTCGTTAAAACATTATTAGGAAAAACCTTGTAGGATAAAAACCTAATGAAGGAAAAAGAGTACATGATCTATAATACACATAATATGCTGCCTCATTAAAAATCTTACCAGGAAAACCCAATGGGACAAAACCTCGGTTAAGGGAAAAGAGTACAACATGTATTTACTCCCCCTCATGAAAACATCACATACTTTCTCATATTCTATGTATTCAATCTTGAATACTAGTTTTTCAAATGACTATT
Organism: Gossypium raimondii; assembly: GCF_025698545.1. Lineage (NCBI taxonomy): Eukaryota > Viridiplantae > Streptophyta > Magnoliopsida > Malvales > Malvaceae > Gossypium > Gossypium raimondii. The sequence continues at coordinate 32,218,754 of NC_068572.1, read as the reverse complement.
TTAATGTATTGCTAAGCATTTGTATCACCATTCTTTTGAAAATCATGAGTGAGGGAAAATTTTGGGGAAATATGTTTTGATCTCTTCAGGAGTTTCAACAATAATCATAACAAACTTCAATCATGATCCTTCTATAAAAATACAAATAGATATTTTGGATCATTTTATAATCCTCACTCAACTACTATTCACTAAGTCAAATTTACCACATATGTTCAAATTATTTCAATTCATATAAATGAACAATTTCTAGAATTTCAATATGCTTCTAGCATCCAAAATCCTTCAAGGATTTTAATATAAACTTTACTATATAGTGATTCATAAAAGGTTGTAACAATAACTATTAGACGCAAGTTAAATATTTCATAAATTGTCAATTTAATAATATATCTAAAGGTTATTGCATCCACCACAAAAGAATATTATATCTTTTCATAATCAATGCCAGGACTTGGCGAAAAACTTCATATTTTTATTCCGCTTTTGCAAAACTACTTCAAGTGCACCCTCACTGGCTTTATACCTTTAGATATTTGGATTACTGGTCCAAAAACCCCACAAATTTAATTGTACTTGAGTTGCGTCTTTCTATTTTGATCAATTTATTCCATATCCATATTTCTCAATAGATTTATTCAAGATCTTCCTTTTTTTTCATTATTTCAATACTAAATTGCATGCAAAATCATTGTCGACCACTTTTATTATTCAGTTCCACATTTTCTCATAACTTATCGAGATCTCTTATTTTCATTATTTTTAAATTCAGTTTTAGGAACCGGAATCTCTTCTTGAGTTTTACTTATTAGTTATGTCTTGGGTTTTTTCTGGATCACTCGCCTCCACTATATAACCATCTAGAAGAATTTTTTTCTTTAGAACCGATCAATCTAATATTTATTCTAAATGATTGTCCTATTGGTACTTTGATTCAAATTAAAATATTAGATGATATATAACAAATCATGTCATAATTGAATCTTTAATACATTCAAAACATCTAATAATACAAAGAAACTTGTAATTAATATATATTCCCAACTTTCTTTGAGGATTCACTCATCTTTGTGCGTTGTGGTGGAGCAATTGTAACATATATGCACATACAAAAATTCAAAGATGAGAAATATTTAGCTTTTGATCAAAAGCAAATTGTAATGGGGAGTATTTATAACTTATAGGTTTGATGCATACAACATGTAAATTAACATAATCTCATGTTGAAATAAGAAGTTTAGTTCTCATAAGTAATGGTTTAGACATTAATCAAAGGTGTTTAATAAATAATTTCTCTAAACCATTATGCTAAACTTTTACAAAAGTTTTCAAACTCAATTAATAAAAGATTGGGATATAAACTCATCAGTATTAGCAAGATGAATTGTTTTAATTGCATGATCTAAAATTAATTATTTAAACAAGCAATCTTGCGAGCGACAAGTTGTAAATTAATAACACATATGTGATTATTTTGTAGATACATCTACCAAAATCATATAATATCAAAATCATCCACATGGTGGATGAATGGCTCCATATTCTTTTCAAAAATGCAAGACATTAAATCTCAACTTTAGCTAGTGAGTTTCAAATAATCAATTTTCATTGAGAACAAGCAACATATAAAATTCTTTTAACTTAAAGAATCTTACGGTTCTTTAATAAATGTCCATATGAATTTTAATTAATTTTCGCATCATATATGATCTAGGATGGTCTAACTGGTCACGTCAAGTTGTAAATGTATTTGTATCGATAAACTTTTAGTTTACTTTAACATGTGTTTCAATTGTACTAAATTGTAACAAATTACTAATTTTACTATCATTCCTTTTACTTTGTATCCACATATAAGTGCTATTGTGACATTTACTCTGGAAATGTCTAAACCAATGTGAAGATTATAATGCTACTAAGTCAACAAAATAAATATAATTTCCAAACAATTATGTACAATATTCGCAGGGAATATGCCAAAATCTTCAAATATCTAAAAAAATTTGCAACTTTAGGTGCATCCAACCATAACAAGTTTTAGATAGAATTATCATATTTCATTGCTCATAAATAGATCCTTCACAAGTAAAATATTTTGTTTTCAATCCCTTAATGGGGATGATGACAAAAGAAGATCGAAAGATTATAAAATAAATATAAATTAATAAAACAATCCTCTCTTTTCATCTTTTCAAAATAGATATTTATAGGAATAGTGATTCATATGAAAATAATATTTTCCTCATTCACAATCTCAATATAAGATCCATTATAAATATCATTAAAACTAATGGATTAACCATCACAATATATTAATATATTAGCTCTTACGGAGCTTTCGACTAATTTTGTACTATCAAATATTGGAATACTATTGGTTTATATTTTTTTGTGTTAACTTTGGGGAATGCAATAAATTTACTAGGACAAACTTATAAATGTCCCCAAAAATTCTTTATTTCATAATCACCATTGCAAACATGCGTGGATTTCAAATCAAAATCTATCTATTCATGTTTTCATGATTAGTCTCCAATTAGAATAAACATGATATAATAAATAAAATATAGTAAAATATATCTAAAGATCTTTAACATCATCGTTATCACCATGATCCATTATGAAATTGAATCTTCCAGCATCTTGAAGATGAAGTTGTAAGGGTGAAAGCTTAAGATGAAAGAGGAATTGGATTTGGGGGACGACTTCGAAAGATTTTAAAAGAAAAAAAATAGAGAATATATTATTCGTAACAATTATAGATTTATATATTATTCATATTTGTAAAGTCTTTCAAAAAGTTAATTTATAATCAATTAATTAAGATTAAATTTTAACTATTAATACTTTTAACACAATATATAATAATACCGAGATGCTTCCTCTTTTTTCAATTTCAAAATTTTGATATACTTATCTTACCAGTGATAAAATTGAAAATATTACTAATCCATGTTTTTATTTTAATTAAATTAACAATTTACAATAAAATTATGCTGAATTTAAAGTACAGTTATTTGATGTAAATTATATGGATCAATTTTGAGATTCAAATTATTATTATTTTTTAAAGAAAACAAAAATATTACATGAACTTAAGACATATGAAATCTTCCTAGGGGTAACTTCAAATAATATTGTCGAAACCGCTTTTTTGAAAACAAAAATCTTAGTTGTCGACTTTTTAAAAAACAAAACTAGAGTCGCCACCGATCCTTTATTAAGGTGTGATCGGCCCACCTTAAAAATAATTTTAGTCTGCGAAATTTGAGAAAACAGGTTCGGGAGTCAGTTACGCATGAGGAAGGATTAGCACCCTCGTAACGCCCAAAATTGGTACCAAATTGATTTTTTAAATGCCTTGGTGTCGAAAATTTGAAAAGATTTGAAAAGGAAACTTTTTATTTCATGAATGGATTAAAACGATAAGACATTCTTATTTCAAAGAAATAAAACACCACACCCAGTGAGTTAGGGCACAATATTTTTAAATCTTCAAAATACCGAATATTGCCTTTGCTTTTGAAAATTCTTATCTCCAGAAGAAAATGTCATGACCAGTAAGTTAGGACCCAACATTTTGAATTCCCGAGAATAAGCTTTTATTTAAAATTTGCGAATTTATTGCAAAACAAATACTTGGCTTTCTAAATTCATCGAAAAATAATCACAATCTAGTAAGTTAGGACACGATCTTTCACGAGAATTATGAATGCCAAACATTTTGAAAAAAAGATGATTTAAATACTTTGAAAGAAAATCAGAATATATATTTTAAAAGGGATGCTAAAAGGGTTAAGGTGTAACATTAAACATATGCCCTAATTTCAACCAAATATGAATAGATATTTACACATGTACATGCAAGTAGGTGTAATATACAAATAAATTTACAAGTATGCGTACGCATATGTCTAATGCATACATATAAGTGTGCATATAAAAAATGGAATGGAGTATACTAATAAAAATGCATGTATGTATTTGGAAATTGTGAAGAAAGTAAAAAAAAAAGAAAGTATGTATAAAAATAAGGAAAATACATATGTATTGCAAAATATAAGTATGAGACATAAATAAATCTTGAAAGCATGTATAAGCATACATTAAAACAGAATATGAGTATGTGTATATAAAATAAAAATATATATATAACATATAAAGTATATATAAAAAGTAAAAACGTATGTATAAAATATATGCATGCATTTATAAAAGCTTAATAATATATATATATACCTAATAAAAGAATGCATTTGGATTGTAAAATACGGAAACATATGTGGATTTTAAAATGTGTATGTATGTATGTATGTATTTATGATAAAAAGAATAATGTAAAAACATATCTAGAAGTATACGTATGAATTTATTTACAAAAGTAAAAAAAGTTTGAAATTAAAGTATAACATTATATGTATATATAGAAATTTTAAAAACATGGAAAAGGAAAAAAATATATGTATAAAGTATAGGTATGCGTGTAACCTAAACGTGCACATATATATATATTATATAAGAAAATATTATGTGTATACTATAAATATATATTTTATATATTAAAACCATGCAAGTATACTAAAATGTGCATATGTATATGTATTATATAAAACAATGCATGAATGTTATAAAATAATAATAATAATAATAATAATAATAATAATAATAATAAACAGTTAAAAAAAAGGGTTAAATTGAGCTAAAATGGAAAAAAAGGTAAATTCGAAGTAAATTTTAAAAAATAGGATCACATTGAACGCGCGCGCGGGACTGGAGGACCAAAGGAGCAATTTACCCAGGCCTCCAAAACGCTGCGCAGAAGGGGACTGAATTGAAACGTGAATTAAATATGTGGCCCCAATTTTAAAACAAATAAAAAGGATTTAATTGACATGCGCTGCAAAAGGGAGGGGCCGTTTGCGTAAATTCCCCTTCTGACGTCAGAACGCGCGGATCCTCCCCTCCGGGTCGGGTCACCGCGCGGGTCAAGACTTGGACAAAACGACACCGTTTTGCCCTATTATTTTAAACCATTTCCTTCCTCTGAAAACATTTGAGAACCGAGTGAAAAGAAAAAAAATAAAAAAAGAATCAAAGGCCCTCTGCTAGGGTTTTGCCCAGTCGCCAACGCCGCCGCCGTTCTCGGCATTCGGCCGATTCAAATCCCAGCTCGACTAGCTCCGATTCAAGCGGAGTAGGCTTGGGTTTCGACGACGAGGCCGCAGGTAAGCAACCCCCCCTTTTATATTATTTATTTTTTAAAAAAACCAAAATAAAAGAAAAGAGAGAAAAAAAAAGTAGAAAGAAAAACAGAAATCTAATTTCACCTTTTAAAATCTTTGAATACTCAGTGTTTCCTTTCAATTTCTTGTGTATTTTTTTTCTCCCCCCTTTTACAAACAATATTGGCCGTTTTATAGCCCGAGAACAACTTATTTCGCTTTTTCCTGTTGTTTTACATTGTTTGGACTCTTTGAATCCGTTTTGCGGTGATCGTGGGAGCACGTGCGAGGAAGGCGCGTAAGGGCGTGACGAGGTGGGTGGTTTGTTGAGGGTGGTCTCGCTAGTTTTTCGCTTAGGTTTTCTTGATTTAATTTTGTGTTGGGCTAGGGTTAGTTTTTAGGTTATTGGGCTTGGTAATTTGGGCCTGTTTTATTTATTTTGGTTTTGGTTTAAATTTGTTTTTTTGGTTTTATTATTTGTATATGGGCTGGGAAAAATTGGGTATTACAGCTGCCCCTCTTTGCTCGTTGTCGTGTAATAGGAACGGAGCAAAGACTTTAAAATGGCCAATTTTGTCCGGTCGTGCTGGACCTTGGTGTTCTTCTACTTCAAGTAGCCTCGTTCCTTCCTACTGCATCTTCAGAGGTATAGGAACCAGTGCTTCAATCCATTCCACTGCAATGTCGGGGAGATTGAATTCATACGTTGTAACTCCTCAAAAGAACAAAACTTGCTATCTTTAATCTGTTCCACTGCAACTTCAGGGAGATAAGACTTATAGCTTCAACTTGTTCTGCTACAACTTAAGGGTAAATCTGATGTGATCTGCTCTACTGCAACTTCAGAGAAATGAGATCTGCGGTTTTAATCCACTCCATTGCAACTTCAAGGAGATGGGATTGGTTACTTTTGTCTGCTCCACTGCAACTTCAGGGAGATAAGACTCGTATCTTCGATCTACTTCACCACCAGTATGGGAAGACAAGATCTGTATTTTTCGATCTACTTCACGCCAATACATGAAGACAAGATCTACTTTCTTCGATCGATTCCAATGCCGACCGGGGGAATAGAATTACTGGATTCAATATACTCCACTGCAACCTCAAGGAGGTAAAATCTACCATCTTTGATCTATTCCACTACTGCTAGGGAGATAAGACCTGTAATCTTCAATCTATTCCACTACTGCCCAGGGAAGTAGAATTACTGGCTTCAATGTACTCCACTGTAACCACAATGAGGTAAAATTCACCATCTTTGATCTGCTCCACTACTGCTTGGGGAGACAAGATCTGAAATCTTCAATCTATTCCACTGCTGCCCAGGGAAGTAGAATTACTGGTTTCAATGTACTCCACTGTAACCACAGGGAGGTAAAATTCACCATCTTTGATCTCGCTCCACTCATCGCTTGGGGAGATCGGATCTGAAATCTTCAATCTATTCCATCGCTGCCTGTGGAAGTAGAATTCTGGTTTCAATGTACTCCACTGTAACCACGTGGAGGTAAAATTCACCATCTTTGATCTCGCTCCACTCGCTTGGGAGACAAGATCTGAAATCTTCAATCTATTCCACTCGCCTGTGGAAGTAGAATTATCGGCTTCAATGTACTCCATTGTAACCACAAGGAGGTAAAATTCACCATCTTTGATCCGCTCCACTCTCGCTTGGGGAGACAAGATCGAAATCTTCAATCTATTCCACTGCTGCCTGTGGAAGTAGTATTCTCGGTTTCAATGTACTCACTTGTAACCACGGGAGGTAAAATTCACCATCTTTGATCTGCCCCACTACTGCTTAGGGAGACAAGATTTGAAATCTTCAATCTATTCCACTGTTGTCCAGGGAAGTAGAATTGCTGGCTTCAATGTACTCCACTGTAACCACGAGGAGGTAAAATCTGCCATCTTCGATCTGCTTCGCTGTCTATGCAGGAAGGCAAGATCTGCTATTTTCAATCTATTCCGCTGCTGCCCAGGGAAGTAGAATTACTGTCTTCAATGTACTCCACTGTAACCACGAGGAGGTAAAATCTGCCATCTTCGATCTGCTTCGCTGTCTATGTAGGAAGGCAAGATCTGCTATCTTCAATCTATTACGCCGCCTGTGGAAGTAGAATTATCGGCTTCAATGTACTCCACTGTAACCACGAGGAGGTAAAATCTGCCATTTTTGATCTGCTCCACTACTGCTTAGGGAGATAAGATCTGTTATCTTTAATCTATTCCACTGCTGCCCAGGGAGATAGAATTATTGGGTTCAATGTACTCCACTGTAGCCCCAGGGAGGTAAAATCCACCATGTTTGATCTGCTCCACTACTGCTTAGGGAGACAAGATCTGTAATCTTCAATTTGTTCAACTGCAATGTCGGGGAAACCAGATTCATCGTCGTAGCTTCAATCTGTTCCACCGCACCTTCAGGGAAGTAAGATCCGCCGTTGTGGCTTCAATCTTTTTAATTGCAATATCAGGGAAACCAGATCCGCCGTCGTAGCTTCAATCTGTTCCACTGCACTGCTAAGGAAGTAAGATCCGCCGTTATGGCTTCAATCTTTTTAAGTGCAATATCAGGGAAACCAGATCCGTCGTCGTAGCTTCAATCTGTTCCACTACACTGCTAAGGAAGTAAAATCTATGGTTTCACCAGTTTATTCTCTGGAGAACATGACCTGTATAATTCAATTTATGAACCTAATTATGCCTAGTGATTAGGATGACATGATCAGAATGAATCAAATGCTCCTAAATAGACGTGTATGAATGACATTTGAATGAATGCAAAATGTCATGAAAATGATATTTTAACGCTCGAGTTATTATTACTCCAAGTTTATTAGTGTTTTATCGCTAATGTGCTATAGTGCCCTTTTGCTCGGCTGGCGAACCCAATAAGCACTTGACCAGATTGCCCCCACTGTAAACCTCCAAGTTTGATCCACTGGGATGCAAAATTTGTACCATCTTTTCCCGTTGTAACCCAAGAGTACAAGATTTGGCCTTTTCTCAATCCTCTGTTATCATAATTCAAGGATACAGGATGTGAAACTTTTTGGTCTCTTACACCATTCTCAGGGAGTTGTACCAAATGTTCATGCACAAATGAAGAAATCTTCTCCAAGAACAACTTCTTCTTATTATTCGGTGATCATTGCTTGCTTGTTCATTGAAGCTTTGTCACCAACATGACATCTTGCCATTTTATTCAATTTAGACAAGAAAATTCAAAGGGATTGTCTTTAATTTAGACTCTTCTTTATCAGATTTCCAACCTGGTGCGTTCTAAACAATAGTCCTGTTTAAGGTTCCTATATTATTCAGAGACTTCTAGAGTAATATGCAAAACTTCCCTTCTGAAAGTTTTATTAGTCTATTAATCATTACTCTAATGCAACACACTTGCAAAGAGAACAAAATGATGGATAAAATTGAATTGGTTCTGAGCATAACTCGAAATGAATAAATTATCAGAGATAATAAAGATGGATAACAAAGACATTGATTTAGGAATGCGTATCTTGGAAATAAATAAAGTGTTCCAAGAATAACAAAAATAGTATAAGGATTAGGTGCCCCAGACATCGGAGCTTGAACTTTACTGTACAGACTTTCTGAAGACCATTCTGAGTTTAACATGTGTTTAGGAGTACTTTGTCAATGCCCCAAGATGTCGCCTACCCTTTCCTATTGATTCAGGTATAGCAAGACCACTGCATGCCCCATTCTGATCAGTATTTGAGCTGCTCCAATAATCTCATGCCCTATTCTGATCAATATTTGAGCCGCCCTTTTCGGGTTTTCAACTCAAATCCCCTTTGGTCTAAGGCGCCCTTTGCGGGTTTTCACCTTAGCCTCTCCATTTTTACTTTTTCATTTTTCATTTTTTCACATCACTTCTTTTTCTTTTTTCTTTTTCTCTTTTTCGGACTCAAACTGCCCTTTACGGGTTTTTACCTTGGTCCTCTCATTCTTTAAGCAGAGTATTTCCTAACTGAATCTGAGCTTACAGGACTTTGCAGGTTTATCATCCATCTCGCTTAAAATCAAAGCTCCTTTGGGAAAAAAAAACATTCTCTATAATCATAAGGTTCCTTCCAATTTGGCATCCGTTTCCCTCCAAAATATTTTTCGTAGAGGGAGGATTTTCAACATTTGGTCACCCTCGTGGAATTCTCTAGGATGAACCTTTTGTTATAGGCTCGCATCATTCATTTTCGGTACATCTAACCGCGATGAATAGCTTTTAGTCTTCTTCCTTTTATCAAGTTCAATTGATCACATTGTGATTGGATTTGTTCTGCTTCATCCAACTTGCTCAGCCAATACCTAGAAAGAAAGAATTTCAACTTCAATAGAAAAAACCGTGATGAACTAAAGAGAGAGGCACTACTCCGGTAGAGTTTTCACTGCATCATTCATGATATTAATCTTGAACATACTGTAAATTTCTAACATCGTGCTGTTGTTCAGATTGTAATGGCAGTGCTTAACCTAGGAATATCCTGGTATGACCATGCGTAGACATCTTTGAATTTTTGAAGTAACTCAGTTTTGTCTTTGAAGTCATAATAATTCCAATCTTCACCAAGCTCACAACTTTTAATGATTCTTTGTGAGGTAGGATCTGTCTATCCTCTTACTCTACCATCTTCAATAAGTCTGGAGATAAGCTACAATCCATGTCATCTTCAAAGTTATGAGATCCTTCTAAACACATGTCTCACTCAAAAGGAGATTCTGAGTCTATAGCAGCGTCACTCATGTCATTGATATTTGGGGACCCATAGTGGGTACCAAAGAATATACAAAAGAATATATGAATAATATGAATGATCGAATGAATGGTTTGGCAGAAAAAATCCAAAAGAATGAAGAAAACATAAAGACTGAAAGAACATTTGCTCAAAGATGATTGCAATAATGTATTCATTAAAATAATAATATTCAAACGTGAGCCTATTTCACAAAGAAATTCTTATTACTTCTAGGCTGAAAGCAACAAGTGTGTTCTGAACATTACTCTAAGTAAGCCCTAGATGCTACAGAGATTCCTTTTACAATCCGATTATTTAGACGCTCTCAAGTTTATAAGGGTGGATACCTAACAAGGTCCCTTTTCAAGTGTGTCTTCATATACGGCATTGATATGAATGCTTTCCAACTCTTCTTCATATGTCGTATTCATCCCATTATCAATGTGATTGGGTAGTGAATTTTCTGCACTCGATGAGTCACCAAACTTGACAACACCCATGTTGATGAGTCTCTCAACCAGCTTCTTGAAGGCAGTGTAATTCTCTATTGAATGTCCTGTAATTCTCGCATGGTAGTCACATTGTGCGTTCGCATCATACCATTCGGGATACGGAGGTTGTAGAGGCTTCACATGAAAATGAGAAACGTGTTCATCAAATAAGCCTTGATATAACTCTCTATATGACATCGGTATGGGTACGAACTGAAGCCTTCCTGTATTTGTTCTCATGCAAGGTTATTGCTTTAAAGGGGCCTGATGGTTGGTGGTCTTTATCTTTGGCTGCCCCACAGTAGTTGGTTTTGAGTAGCCCCTGTTGTACCTACTTGCATTATCCACCTTATTCTCCTTATTCCATGGGGCTTTTACAGTATCTGGGCTCTCTACTCTTGCCTGTTTTGTTTCTGCTGGGTCATTAAGGGTAACAGGACTAGTTAGATTGCCTCTTAGATTACAACCTGGGCCTGTCGAGTGATTCATCAGTGTTGATGTACCAGTCTGATATTGTTGAGGCCTGATAGTAAAGAGTGCCCCTCGTGGGTGTGCATCTGGCTGAATCTGAACACTTATTGGGATAAATTTTGGGGGATAGGCAGGGTCTTCATTATTATCCCCAAAGTGAACTGCTGGACTTTTCCCTTTTTCTAACCATTTACCCAATAACTAGGTTAATTGGCTCATCATATCTCTTTGGAGGTCTAATAGCTGATCTCTCATATCTTGCTGAAATTTGGTCAATTGTTCTTGTATCCGCACTTGCATTTGCTCTATTTTCACCAACCTTTGGTCCATTTCTCTAGCCTTTGCTTGGGTGCCGTGAGGGTGTAGGTTTTCCAATTTAACTGAAATAATTTTACTCAATTAGGCTCTTTCAATGGATTTTAATGCATATGATGCTATGTAATGCAAATGCATGAGATGAATGCAAAAAGAGACGTTGATTCTGATTCAATTCCATTTAGAAAACTTTTCTAGAAGATAAATTTCTTTACATAAAGCGGATACATATATACGGCTTTGCCCTCATACTCCAAGCGATGACATCTTCTCCTTCTTCATCTGGATGCTAAGATAAATCTTGCGAATTCTTCAAAAGGGGTATCTCCTCTACTTTTTTTACTTGATCCTGGTTATAATCCAACGTCTGCCCATCCCCGTAATGCTCCTCAATTTCTTTAAGGTTGTTGGAATGTTAGAAACTCTTGAATAATCAGCTTGACCTTGAGGCACGAAGTAAAGTTATGTATTCCTCCATCACCCTTCTCTTATCACGTTTTCTTGGACCATATTCGGACAACCATATTGTCATCCACTTTATCAAGAAACCCATTTTCTTATGACAAGCTTTCTAATCTAGTAATCGAACTCGAATCAACATCTCTTTTCTAAAATGCAAATGCAATGCAATCATGATGTCATGCAATCAAAACAAAATAAACCCAAGTCAGTATCACACAAAAAATATATAATCCAATATAAAATAACAAGAACACTTATTTAGGAATCTACTAGGGTTTGCTATAGTTCTACCTAGGGCAAGTTCCTAAAGCTCACTATATGAGGTTTAGTTTCTAGAGTAAGGGTACCCGAACCAGCAGATTCCTCGATCCTCACCCATTATAGGCTCATATGGATCGAGTTCAGTTCAGGGGGACACATTTCCCTATGGCTGCACGGAGATAAAAATCTCACGAAGACATAGGTACGGATGTATCCCGGAAGCGGTCCACTACCCTGCACGGAGGTGAAAACCTCACGAAGGACTAGTTTCTCGCTCCCACTTAAGGGTAAAATGCAAAATGCAAATGCAAAGTTACCAACATACCATGGTAAAAAAAAGTATGAAGGGAAATCATGAATTTTTTAAAAAACTTTTGATGTTCGACACAAAGACAAAAATGAATCAATTTCTGGCTCGACTCTCTAATGTCCCCAGTGGAGTCGCCATGCTGTCGAAACCGCTTTTTTGAAAACAAAAATCTTAGTTGTCGACTTTTTAAAAAACAAAACTGGAGTCACCACCGATCCTTTATTAAGGTGTGATCGGCCCACCTTAAAATAATTTTGGTCTGCGAAATTTGAGAAAACAGGTTCGGGAGTCAGTTAGGCACGAGGAAGGATTAGCACCCTCGTAACGCCCAAAATTGGTACCAAATTGATTTTTTAAATGCCTTGGTGTCGAAAATTTGAAAAGATTTTAAAAGGAAACTTTTTATTTCATGAATGGATTAAAACGTCTTATTTCAAAGAAATAAAACACCACACCCAGTGAGTTAGGGCACAATATTTTTAAATCTTCAATATACCGAATATTGCCTTTTCTTTTGAAAATTCTTATCTCGAGAAGAAAATGTCATGACCAGTAAGTTAGGACCCAACATTTTGAATTCCCGAGAATAAGCTTTTATTTAAAATTTGCGAATTTATTGCAAAACAAATACTTGGCTTTCTAAATTTATCAAAAAATAATCGCAATCCAATAAGTTAGGACACGATCTTTCACGAGAATTATGAATGCCAAACATTTTGAAAAAAGATAATTTAAATACTTTGAAAGAAAATCGAATATATATTTTAAAAGGGATGCTAAAAGGGTTAAGGTGTAACATTAAGCAGATGCCCTAATTTCAACCAAATATGAATAGATATTTACACATGTACATGCAAGTAGGTGTAATATACAAATAAATTTACAAGTATAAATGACGATATGTCTAATGCATACATATAAGTGTGCATATAAAAAAATGGAATGGAGTATCTTGATAAAAAATGCATGTATGTATTTGGAAATTGTGAAGAAAGTAAAAAAAAAAAAGAAAGTATGTATAAAATTAAGGAAAATACATATGTATTGCAAAATATAAGTATGAGACATAAATAAATCTTGAAAGCATGTATAAGCATACATTAAAACAAGAATATGAGTATGTGTATATAAAATATATAAATATATATATATCACATATAAAGTATATATAAAAAGTAAAAACGTATGTATAAAATATATGCATGCATTTATAAAAGCTTAATAATATATATATATACCTAATAAAAAGAATGCATTTAGGATTGTAAAATACGGAAACATATGTGGATTTTAAAATGTGTATGTATGTATGTATTTATGATAAAAAGAATAATGTAAAAACATATCTAGAAGTATACGTATGAATTTATTTACAAAAGTAAAAAAAGTTTGAAATTAAAGTATAACAGTATATGTATATATAGAAATTTTAAAAACATGGAAAAGGAAAAAATATATATGTATAAAGTATAGGTATGCGTGTAACCTAAACGTGCACATATATATATATTATATAAGAAAATATTATGTGTATACTATAAATATATATTTTATATATTAAAAACCATGCAAGTATACTAAAATTGTGCATATGTATATGTATTATATAAAACAATGCATGAATGTTATAAAATAATAATAATAATAATAATAATAATAATAATAATAATAATAAACAGTTAAAAAAAGGGTTAAATGGAGCTAAAATGGAAAAAAAAGGTAAATTCGAAGTAAATTTTAAAAAATAGGATCACATTGAACGCGCGCGCGGGACTGGAGGACCAAATGAGCAATTTACCCAGGCCTCCAAAACGCTACGCAGAAGGGGACTGAATTGAAACGTGAATTAAATATGTGGCCCCAATTTTAAAACAAATAAAAAGGATTTAATTGACATGCGCTGCAAAAGGGAGGGGCCGTTTGCGTAAATTCCCCTCGATGTCGAGCAGCGGATCCTCCTCGGGTCGGGTCACCGCGCGGGTCAAGACTTGGACAAAACGACGCCGTTTTGCCTTATTATTTTAAACCATTTCCTTCCTCTGAAAACATTTGAGAACCGAGTGAAAAGAAAAAAAAATAAAAAAAGAATCAAAGGCCCTCTGCTAGGGTTTTGCCCAGTCGCCAACGCCGCCGCCGTTCTCGGCATTCGGCCGATTCAAATCCCAGCCCGACTAGCTCCGATTCCAGCGGAGTAGGCTTGGGTTTCGACGACGAGGCCGCAGGTAAGCAACCCCCCCTTTTATATTATTTATTTTAAAAAAAAAACCAAAATAAAAGAAAAGAGAGAAAAAAAAAGTAGAAAGAAAAACAGAAATCTAATTTCACCTTTTAAAATCTTTGAATACTCAGTGTTTCCTTTCAATTTCTTGTGTATTTTTTTTCTCCCCCCTTTTACAAACAATATTGGCCGTTTTATAGCCCGAGAACAACTTATTTCGCTTTTTCCCGTTGTTTTACATTGTTTGGACTCTTTGAATCCGTTTTGCAGGTGATCGTGGGAGCACGTGCGAGGAAGGCGCGCAAGGGCCGGCGACGAGGGTGGCTGCTGTTGAGGGTGGCTGCTGCTAGTTTTTCTGCTTAGGTTTTTCTTGATTTAATTTTGTGTTGGGTTAGGGTTAGTTTTTTAGGTTATTGGGCTTGGTAATTTGGGCCTGTTTTATTTATTTTGGTTTTGGTTTAAATTTGTTTTTTTGGTTTTATTATTTGTATATGGGCTGGGTAAAATTGGGTATACAAATATCAAACCCTCCTCTCTATCAAAAGTCATTTTGATTATGCAGTAAGTATTCTTGTCTCCCTCTCTAGAAATATGCTATAGTAATTACTGTCTAATCTTCATCAAGAATTGATAATCCGCATAATCAGAGCAGAGTTCGAAGATTTCGTGAAAAAATCTTGAATAGCCTTCGAATGCTATTGAATTCAATTGAATTAATAAATATAATTGAATTGAGATAAATATAAGAATAGGTTTGACACATTGGGAACAAATGGGACATGGACGGCCGTTCAATGACAAATCAAAGCGTCGTTTTCAGCAACAATGGATATTATGGCGTCCCTTGGCACGCATCTTCCGGAACTTATGCACAGCAGAAGAAAATGAATTCCACCTTCTAATTAAACTATAGTAAATCATGTAATTCTTATTGGTGGATCATTTGTATACAAAGGAATTATTATAAGAATTGAATTTGAAATATATTGATTGTTTTAAAAAAAAATGTATTATCTAATTCAACTAAACCCAAAATTCAGATGGATTTTAGATATTTAAGAAATCTTCAAGGATGTAAAGGTCTGGGTGATTTAGCTGAAGCTTTTAATAAAAGAGGCTCCAGGGAGAGCAGGATGAGAGAAAAAAAAAACCGTATGAACGTTTATTTACATAGCTTACCCATCTCAGCTATAGCGGATAGATAAAATTAAGATTAGTGTTTCAAATTTTAATTTACAAGAATTTAGAACAAATTGAAATATTGGTGAAATATAAAGGATTTGAGTTAGAATGTGCATGTAGTTTTTGTATTTTTTGAAAATTAAGAATTTAGTTCTACGCTTATATTTTTAAGATTTTAGTCCCTCTACTTTTTAAATTTTAAAATAGTATTGTTATTTTTTTGTTAAATTGCTTGTTGTGACATTTTGAAAAAAAATTTACTCACTTGGTAACCATAGAATTTAAAACAAAATTATAACTAACCTGAATTTTACAAAAAAAAAGTATAAATAGTTAAATATAAATTTTGAAATCTGAAAAGTAAAGAAATTAAATTTTTTAAAAATTTCAACTACAATAACTAAATTCTTAATTTTGAAAAATATAGGAAGTATAGGCACATTTTAACCAAAGATTTGTGTTTAAATCTTGAGATTACACTAATTTTGGACTCACTTCTTATACAATCTTTAAACCTACCCTTTATCAAAGAGAAGAAGAAAAGCTATAGCCCACCTCTACTGTGAAGCAGCCATGAAACAAGGGATTGAAACTTATTCTTATCTCTTCAACAACTATGCATGAACCGTCCACACGTCCACCTTCGTTTAGAGTCATGTAAATTTAAAAAGAAAAAAACAGACGAAATTGGGAATATAGTGTTGACGGCTACTGGAATACGTGTTAAATTCAAGGGCCCTGTGCTTTAGTTTGGAAAGTGACAAATAGCAAATTTGAATGCTATCTAGAAACCAAATTGATGGATTATTGAAGGATGAGAAGATAACTTTGTTGGCCAACAGCTATTATTGGGTGTAAAAATAAAAGCCTACTTGCTTTGTTTCTGAGAATAACCAAACATATGTTTTGGATCCTCATCATGTTTCCCAGGGGCACAGCTCAACCATGATATTAACATCATGAACAATTAAACATATTAAATTCCCTTTATCCTGGTAATTAGTCAAAGCTAGATATAAAGTGAGATGGCGAAAGCTTTTATCGCTATTGCTGTTTAATTAGCTTGTGGAAAAAGGTTCTGAAATGGTTTGAATACCTGAGGTTCCAATAGATCCGTGTCTTATCTTCAACATGTAAATTGACATTGATGTTAGATCCGATATTAATGAATTAAGTCCTTGCACCAGGAAATTTAAACGAAATGCAGTCATTCCTTTTTAGAAGAATATTGATCTCTTCAACGACACCAGCTGAAGTGACGTGCAGTGCATGTAAGCTGTTCTTTCATATTATAGCCAAATTAAGGAAATTTTTAAGTACATAGTTTTAATATTTAACAAAGTGCTGCCAAACCATCTAGGATTTAGACCATGTAAATCGCATCTCTTGTGATATATTAAGATGCATGTATCTCGTGATATGGATTAGGTGGCAAAGTTATAAATTTGCATGAATATTGAAACCAAACCGAGGGTATCCAATTGATACATAATCTGAAAAGCTTTTTATTTTGGCCAATATTGGTATCAACAGTAGCAGGGAACAATGAATGTGGAAGTTTAGAAAATATATTAAAGAATGCAAGAAATCCAAAAGTAGACTAATAGATAATTATGACATATAATATCTATCAACCTTCAACGCTTGGACAAATATATATAACTACCCCGTTCGTTGTATACGCCCCGATCTTTTGGTTACTACAACAAAATCGAGAGGGCCGAAATCGGTTCATTATACTTTAAAAAATGTGCAAATATATATATAAGCATAATATTTTTTTTCCTCCAACTTAAAAAAAATAAATTATTTTAGCTCTCATTTTAATTTTGTCTCTTTTAACCCTCAAACTTACGTTGTTTGTCAAATCACTCCAAAATTATTGAAAAAATTAATGTTTGTTTAACTTTCCTGATATGGCATACACGCGGATGTCAAGTTATGTTAGGATCGTCCCGATTAAGCAACAAGTAACAAAAATAGCGAAATAAATTGAGAAATTGAACACACAAATTTAACGTGGAAAAACCCCTCCAAAGAGGATAAAAAACCACGGGCAAAGATAATTTTACTATAATGGCAAAAGAACGAAGAGTACAAAAGATGGAGATAAAACTAAACCCCAAAAACCTGAAAACAAAGAACCCTCAAAACGTAAACACAAAATTCTCTAAATGTGTTATGAGTTCTAATCTCTAATGGGTATCTTTACTAAGGTTGTAAAAGAGCCTATTTATAGGCTAAATTCATATATCAAATAATAATAAAATAATCTAAACTAATCAGTGTTTGACTGAAACAAATAAACAGAGTTTAACTAAAAGATTATTTCTCAAATTTGACTGAAAATAAGAGTCATACTTAACAAATCTCCACCTTGACTCATATTTCCACAACGCCATCTTTGCCAAAGCCCGCCATGAGCCTATCTTGAACTATGCAGGGAATTAACTGAGTCAAATTTGTGCTTAGAAACTGGAAGACTTCTAGCCTTCGACTTGTACACTACCAAATCAAAACTAACCCGAGTCTGATTTTCACGAACATAGTGCCCTAACTTTTCAAAACCTGCATCCAAAAGAGAACCTCTCTCCAACGAAACGGTCATACATTTTTCCCTCCTATGACCAAGTTGCCTCCGCTCCAAATGAGTTGACTTCGACTCTGTAACAGATGAGGGACATCCGATTTCACCGGTCACTGTAGAACCTTCCAGAATATAAAGACTACCAGTTCTTTTACCTTTTAACTAAACAAGAGCTCCACGAGATACTTTAATATCGCTCGACTGAATGTTGATTTGAATCATTTCAAGTCTAAAATACTCAAGGAGATGAGATTCTTTCGTAAATCAGGTACATACCTGACATCTGAGAGTGTCCTAATTGTCCCATCGTGTGTCCTGATTTTAATAGTTCCAATACAAACTACCTTACTAGATGAATCGTATCCCATGTGCATAACTCCACCTTCAACCGAACTGTATGTAGAGAACCATTTTCTATTGGGACACATGTGGAAAGAACATCCCGGATCTAGGATCCACTTGGACGTGAGCTTGGAGTTATCGCTCGTTGACACTAACAAGAAATCATCACCGCTTTCATCGGCCAAATTAGCACCAGCTACATCTTCCTCGTTACTCTCAGCAGCTCTTTTATTTCGCAGTTTATAACAATCTGCTTTGACGTGGCCTAACTTTTGACAATAGCGACACCTTTTGTCTCGTTTCTTTGATGCTACTAAAACGAAAGCTTGCCTATCTGCCTTGCTATCCAAATGAAGCTCATTATCGAGTTTGTCTCTACTCAACAAATGACCCTTCACATCTTCGAACGAGATTTTGTCTCTTCCATAAATCAGGGTCTCCCTGAAAGACTTGTATGAAGGGGGTAAAGAGCACAATAATAACATAGCTTGATCTTCATCATCAATATGAACCTCAACGTTCTTTAAATCATTTAAAAGAGTAATGAATTGACTGATGTGATCTCTAAGAAGCTCACCTTCGTTCATGCGAAACGTAAATAGACGTTGTTTCAACACTAAACGGTTAGCCAAAGACTTAGTTGCATAAAGAGTTTCTAACCTTTTCCACAAGGCGGATGAGGTCTTCTCCATCAATACCTCCTGCAATACCGTATTTGCGAGGCACAACTGGATTGCAGACAAGGCCTTTTCATCAAGCTCTTCCCATTCTGTTTTATTTAGATTATCAGGCTTTTTCCCGGTAATAACATTTTTCAAACCGGATTGAACTAGAATTGCCATCATCCGAACTTGCCACAGATTGAAATTTGTCTCACCATCGAACTTCTCAATTTCAAACCTTGTTGTTGCCATATCTAAATGGGCTGACCTATGAAAATTGAACTAGCTCTGATACCACTTGTTAGGATCGTCCCGATTAAGCAACAAGTAACAAAAATAGTGAAATAAATTGAGAAATTGAACACACAAATTTAACGTGGAAAAACCCCTCCAAAGAGGATAAAAAACCACGGGCAAAGATAATTTTACTATAATGGCAAAAGAACGAAGAGTACAAAAGATGGAGATAAAACTAAGCCCCAAAAACCCGAAAACAAAGAACCCTCAAAACGTAAACACAAAATTCTCTAAATATGTTATGAGTTCTAATCTCTAATGGGTGTCTTTACTAAGGTTGTAAAAGAGCCTATTTATAGGCTAAATTCATATGTCATATAATAATAAAATAATCTAAACTAATCAGTGTTTGACTAAAACAAATAAACAGAGTTTAACTAAAAGATTATTTCTTAAATTTGACTGAAAATAGGAGTCATACTTAACAAGTTAGCAATTAATTATTTTTTTAATTTTAAGAAATCAAAATATAAAAGTATCAAAATATAAAAAATATTTTTTAATTTTTAATAATTAATTGATTGCTAACATGAATATGTCACAATCCACGGATCAAAGCCCATGAAAAATGCACATAAAGTGTCCATAGAGGTCAATTGATTAAATGAGACTCATTTGACCCACTTGAACTAGCCCAATTCATGGAACACATAGAGAAGTCTATCTACTTGAAACATTTGTGGCCTAATGAAACACTCCAGTAACATTTGAGTTACCAAAATAATTATTATAAATTTTAAGAGATAAATATGTATAGAGTTTAAATTCCTTAGGACTCTCATCTTGTAGATAGACACTAATCGTAGCGTTGATATAATTCAATCTGTATCGTTAGATGTGGGGGAGCTCAACTATAAATAAAGGTCTTTTCCCTCATTTGTAATCATCCCATTAATAGTAAAAGAATATATTTGAGGGTATTTACTCAAACACCTTGTGTGCATTGTTTTCTTGTGCCATTTTAGTTCTTTCGTTGCTCTTTCGCTTGGAGTTGCTTCCAACTATATTCTGGTGTCTTAGAGAATGTCATAAGAATTCTCATCTTTTGAGAGTTATGTTGACTTAGGCGGATTTGAAGCAAAGAAATCGTCTAAGGCCGTTTAGTTTGCTAGACTTAAGTTATTGCCCCTTAACAATTGGTATTCGAGCTAAGGTTTCAAAGGCGCCAGTTGAGATGACGAAAATAGTAAATGAGTAGGTTGAGCCTACAGAGACCCGTGGTAAGGCAAGAAAGCTAGCAGCTCGAGGGATATACTGTCAATTTTCGAAGACAAGGTTGCCAAACTTGAAGGCTGCATGAGTGATGTCTATTTGGGATTAATTTGTGGATTTTTGTCCATTGTGTGATTTATACTTTAAGACATGAAAGAGTCAAACATGATAAGCCATTTTTCAGAAATTATTATTTTAGGTTGTCTCCCCGAATTGAAACATTACCTTGAAATTTTAAATTTACAAGTTTGACATTAAAACCATAATTTTTTGTGAGCCTTTGAGCCTATAGAGCTTACATTTTTTTGTGCTTATTTTATTTTTAGTTGTGAGAATGTCAACTTGATTTTTTTATTCTAGAACTTGCTTCAGTTATATATGCCGATGCCACATTATTAATTTGATATACTGAGATGATATAGGCACTTATTATATAACCCGCTTAACCTTTAAATAGTTTACCTGTTGAATTAACCCCTAGTAAACCTCGTTGATCCTAACACATTTTTTCTTACTTATCATCCGTTCATGTTAACCCGTAAAACCAAATTAATTTTGTAAAAAAAATATTATTGACTCCCTTTTTATTGAGATTCAATTTGGTTAGTTGCCTGGCCATGTTTAATCATTTGTATTGTTGAATTTTACTTTATTCTAAAAAAAAGAAAGAAATGAAAAAAAAAATTGATTGAGCATGAATCGCTAGTCTCATATTTTGTTCAAAAGCTCATATTCATTCTTTATTTCTTGTTGATGTAAATTATTTTAATTTAGCAACTGATTTTTTTTTTTGGTTTGGTAACTTATCAACTCGATTCTCAATTGTAACCAACTCTTCTGACCTTTTCTGTACCCTTAACCTTAGCCCTGTTATAACCTTGTAAAAACCTCTTGATTGGTGTATCATCTCAGTCTATAATGGTGGAGATTTACTTTTCAAGCAAACCTATGGTAATAACATTTCTTATTTGACCATTTAGTGCATATTACTTGAACCTTAAACACTTTGAGTGCTTTGAGTGAACCTTAGTGAGGGTGTTAGTTCTTGTTTAGTTTGAATTTCAAGTAATTGTTGAGATAGGGGAGATTCCTATGTTTTATGCCTTAAAATTTTCTGCTTAGATTACTTGTATTCTTTAGTGTCATTTTAGTTTGAATTTCCAATGCATGATTATATGTAGATTATCCTAAGACATTACTGATGAAAATAATGAATTAAGGGAAGTTAAGTTGAATGTGGGTTGAGAATTTTGCTTGAAGAGAAGCAAATGCTTAAATGTGGGGATATTTGACAAGTGCTAAAAGTAGTATGTTTTAACCTCATTCTTAATGCATTTTTGGGTGATTATTTGATGTTAATTGTGAATTTTGTACTCCTAATCCTTTAAATTCACGTTTTTTTGCTTAATAGAGCACTTGGGAAGCAAAAGGAGCGACAACTGGAGCGTCGAAGCAAGCTACAGGAGCCATATGGGCCGAACAAGTCCACACAGCTAGGCCACACAAGCATGTGGTAGGCCATGTTGATTTCACAGAATTACGCGCCGAACAATGGAAGATCTCAATTTTTCAGTTCTTCGGGCATTCTAAGACGTATATATGAAAAAAATAAGAAAATAAGAGAGATCTGCCAAAGAATGTTCAAGAAAACAACTCGAAAAACAACATTGAAGCCGACTTTGAAATAGATTTATGTCAAGATTGAAGATTCGCAGTTGATTTCTTAGGCAGTTATCATGAGTTTCTTTCTTTCTTTTGGTTATATTGTATCTTGGATGTTTCTATTTCCAAGCATGAACTAATTTTCTAAATACATGGATTCTGTCATTTGATTTTTATTTGACGCAATAAATTCTTAGTTTCTTGTTCTCAATTATGTGTGTTTAATTCTTGGTTTGATATTTCTATATTATTAATCCATGTTTGATGTGCTTAAATCAATGGTTGAATAAACCCTGTTTCAGATTGGATCTTGCGTAATTAAATAGAATTGTATGCAATCCTACAAATAGGACGACATAAATCTACCGAATTAGAGTCAAATCTAATAGGGGAATCCATAGCACGAGTTAATAAGATAATAGGAGTTTTATTAGAAAGAAATTTCAATTAATCAACATAGATTCAGTTGCTCTTATGCTCGAAAGAGATATTAGCATAATTTAGAGATTTCTATGGATCAAGGTGCTAAGTAAAGAAATTACATAATTTAGATTGATAGTGACAGGTGAAATCTAGGTGAATTCTTTCCTAGGTATTGGTTTGCTTCTTTGTTGTTAATCGATTATTTTTGTGATTTACTGTTTGTCGAGTTCGTTAGTAATTAAGTTAATTTTAGTTTTAATCAATCACTCGAAGTATTCGATTCAAATAATAGAAATACGTTAATTACTAGTACTTTTAGTCTTTGCGGGAATGATATATTTACTCACCGTAGCTATACTATTAATTGATAGATGCACTTGCCTTAGTTAAGTTTTTAGTTGGTTTCGTGACACATCAAAGATGGAAGAATGATAGAAAGAACTTTTGAGGATTTATGGTATGTTTTCCAAATGAAATTTCACTCTTATTTATAGGAATTTTCATGTCTCTTCATAAAAACATCTTTCAATAGGTGTCTTCTCTGAATAATCACATATCTAAAAGAGACATAATTATTCCTGTAATATCTCTTGATTAAATATAACTATTCAAATAATATTGTTTGAATAGTTATAATTTTTTGTCAAAAATCAAGTGATATATCTCTTTATCAATAATCAAATAATATAACTTTTGATTAATTACACCTTTTATTTATAGTTATTGAAACACTATAAATATTTGAAAGTATTCCAATAATATTTAAATATTGGTATTCTATAAATGCCAATCAACACCATTACTGACATGTCATCATAGATTGAAAAGTCATATGCCACGTCATCCATTTGGGTGGTTTTTGTTATAAATGTTAACAATTTTATCAATTTGCTTACATTTTAAAATGAAGAGACTTAATTGCTTTTTTTTCTAGTAGAGAGACTTGTTTGCTCCTTTATTGATAATACAAGGATCGGTGGGTACTTTCACCAAATTTAAATCCTATTACCTATTAGTAGTTTTTAAATTTATTGTGGGTTTAAATCAATTTATATAAAATGATAGAAATGACCTCATAATAATATTTATTATTTTATAAAAATAATTATTTCTTAATTAAGTTGGTGTGACTCATGACACATGTTTAACCGAAGACTTAAATGTAATAACAGATGATGTCACACTCATGATGTGAGTGAAAAAATATTAAAATTATATTTATAAAAGAATTGATAATTAAGTTATTGGTAAAATGATACAGTGTTTATTGTTAAATAGTTTTAGGCTTCAGTTTAATGTTTAGATATTACAATTTTATTTATTTTATTTAAACATTTCACATAAAAATAGTAAAAGTGAAATTATTATTATAAATAATATTAAATTCTTTAGTCAATAATAGTAAAATACTTTATATAATTTATTATTTATTTTTTAACTAAAAAATGAAAAGATAAATAAGTAGATAAATATACACTTGGCTTTCAAAGTTATCATTTAATTGAATCTCTCTAAATCATGTCCCCCAACTAGAGCTTTCATTGTGAAAAAACAAAAAAATAAAAAATAAAAGAATCCTACCGTGCAGCTCCAAATAGGAGAAAGGGTCAATTTTTTTTTCTTTTAATAATTTGGAATTCCCCAAACTTCACCAGCTACAAAAGTGATCTTTGGATATGGTGCCTACCAACAAAGTCGACAAAGAAATCACGCTTTATTAATAACGTGGCTTTCATCCCCCATGGAGCAGTTGAATCCAAATTCCAAATCTCATCTTCGTCTACCTCCGAAGGTAATTGCATTCTGCATCAAATAAAGATGCAGTGTATATATTGTAAATAGATAAGTGCTATAAACTTTTAATAAAAATTATATACAAGTTTCTTTTAAGTATATACGAGTTCAAAACTTACTAGATCAAAAATAATAAATTCTTAAAAAAATTACAGCTAAAATAACATACATAATATAATAATAAAGTTCAAAATAACGTGAGAACATTAGGGAGAAAAGTCGGGAGAGAAGTCTTCAATACAATCTCGATACAATCTTTAAATAAATTACTTGATCTGGTCAAATCTGATCCAATCTACAAGACATATTGTAAATGAACCATGCTTCATAAATACCCTATAATACTTCTAATATCAGCAAGATTCATAGCATAAAGATTTTGTTCCAAAAAATTACGAACACTAAGTAACAAATGTTTGTTCTTTTGTTGCGATCTCTTCCTTAGCATGATTACATGAGATAGCTAAGCATAATATGGAATTCAAGTAACAGATGTTTCCATGAGTAGCTTTGAACTCATTAGATCGGGAACCTATACGAACCGATTCAATAGTTGAACTGAGTTTTTTTTTATTTTTAATTTTAATAATTTTTTAATTAGACTGATTAGATCAATAAACTAGTGATCTAACCGATTCAACCATCAAATCTATTTAAAAAGACATTAGTTTCCATTTAGCAAATGCATGTGTTGACCACAACAATATTCCATGTGTAATGCTGATCATTGCTTTTGCTCCTATGACATAGGGTAGATATTTTACAAGCAAAGAATGCTCGAGTTAGAGATGTTTTAGAACTTTTCCTCTTCTAGATTAAGCATGGATTTTAATTTGCAAAGAGGGACAAGCAAGAAAAGATTCATTTCCATTTATAAATTTGCTCATGCAATAGAGCCTGATCAAGGCAGCAATCACATTACATGTGGATTACAGCAACAAATGGAAAAAAGATTGAAGACATAGATATCCACAAGGCATAAGAAAGAGAATGTCATACGATACTGGCTTTATTGGTTAAGAGAACCTATCAATCATTTGTCTCAATCACTTGAAAGCAACCATATAATTCAAGTAATTCTAAATCATGAGCCAAGTATATATCTCCAGCCACCCTTCTTTGCTATATTTCTAATCCCAAACACATTAATTTACCATCAAATTAGATGAAAAAAAACAAAGGGTTGTTGTTATTCACACTCCCTCTGTAATAATTAAAACCTAAAACAAAAATCCAATAATGGAGAGAGAGTATCATCCAGCAGCAGATGAAGCAATAGCGGAACAGGCACCTCAAACTCCAAAGAATAAGAAGAAGAATAAGATGAAGCAGAAGAGGAGGTTTAGTGATGAGCAAATCAGGTTACTCGAGTCGATATTCGAATCAGAGACGAAGCTGGAACCGAGAAAGAAGATGCAACTGGCGAGAGAGCTGGGGCTTCAGCCTCGCCAAGTAGCTATATGGTTCCAAAACAGAAGAGCCAGATGGAAGTCCAAACAAATAGAGCAAGATTACAACACACTCAAAGCTAATTATGACAACTTGGAGTCAAGATTCGAGTCCTTGAAGAAAGAGAAACACTCCTTGATTTTACAGGTACCCCAAATCCAAGATAATCACTTTCAGTGTCAGTCAGTTTATATAAAGAGAATGATAATAACTGTTGTTTCAATGGTAGATTCAGAAGTTGAGTGAACTGCTGGAGGAACCTCATAAGGGCGGGAAGGGTCTTGATGGAAGCAGCACGGGTGGTGGTGGTGGTTCAGAATATGGAGAGACCAAGTGCGAGACTGAAGTTGAAGCTCAGCCAAGTTTCCAGCACAAGGAATGCCTGGGCTTGCAAACTGAAAACGAAAGGGGTGATATAAAGCAAACAGGGCAAGGCGGAGAAGAATTTCTAATAATGGACGAGTATAAGAACGACTCCCCAGCTTCACCTGACAAATTTTACGGGCTTCATTCGGTTGACATGTTCGATCATTCGTATACCAATTGTCAGTGGTTAAACTTTTGGACTTGACACGCTCTTCCCTTCAACAATATTTTCAATGTCTACCAGAGAACTCTCAACTTGGGGCTCTCTGAAACATCAATAGAGGCCTGGAAACATGGAAAGTAACCACTCACAATTTGTTGACAAGAGGTATAAGTGTGGGTCATGGACTAATCTCTCTATGAATCTGCTAGAACACTACCAGGTAAAAGAGTTCAAGGTTCTGAATTTCATTTTTAGGTTTGTTTTTTTATTGTGGTTATTTATCGATGTATGATATTGTATATGAGGTTGTTCTTAATTTACAGTTCAATGTTAGTCGGTCATTACCAACCTATTTGTTAGTATAAAGAGCAGGAGAGATAAAAAGAATTATTCTCAACAAATTCAATTAATTCATATAACCACCTTCAAATTCGTGGCTAAATTTCTGCCGACATGTTTCTAAGCCACCTTAAGAAATTGGAGAAGAAATGATAAAATAATCATAAGATGAAACAATGATGGTTATTTTAAGAAGAAAAAGACAAAAGGAGAGCTTTTTCTTTTGTCCAAGTGACGTTTTAGGAAAAAGATGGAACTTAAATAACGAATAAGAGAAAACTTGAGAAAAAGCAAAGGCTCAATAGCACGTTTCACCACCCTACTTATCATCTACTTCATATATAATACATCATCTATGAGAATTAAACTAGAATTGTTGTCCGGCGGATTAAAATTGTTTAATTAACTATTTAATTTTATTATATTATTATTATTATGAAAATTATTTTAAGATGATTTTTAGTATAAAGTATGAAATCTAGGCTAAATTGGCCAAAAATGTTGATTTTTTTTTTAAAAAATAGGTCGAATTTTTTGAAATTAGGGAAATAGGTCGATATGGAGAGAATGTGAAAACGTGTCTCGATGGATGCATTTTCTATACAGTTGGGAGGAAAGCGCGTCCAATTGAACACATTTTCCTCTAAGTAGGTAGGAAAGCGCGTCCAGAACGAGCTTTTCCTTTCTCTCTCCTTGGCCAATTTTTTCTTTAGAGTTTTCAAGGTTAGTTTATTTAAAAGTTAGGATTTTTAGGGTTTGAGTAGTTTTAAGGTTTGGTGTTTTGGGATTTAAGATTTAGGTGTTTAAAGGTTTTTGGGTTTTTACGATTTTTTATATTTTAGGGTTTTTAGTTTTTAAGGTTTTTAGGGCTTATGGTTTTTTTAAGTTTTTTTTTATAATTGAAAGAGCAAACTGTTATAGTGTCAACTCATGCTACTTTCCTTGAAGAAAGTTACATGAATGACTTCAAACCTTGAAGTAAAGAAATACTTGTAGAACTTTCAGGAAATATACAAAACCTTATAGAAACGATTCCAGAACCAACTCCTAATAGTATACCTGCAAACAATCAACAACATAAGTTGTTTCGTCATAGTGGGAAGGTCTCTCGTAGGCCTGAGTTCTTCCAATTTGGCGGAAGTGTTTTTAACATTGAGTCTGCCGAATAGGAAGATGATGACCTATTCACATATGACGAAATGGTGTAGAGTGTTGATTCCAAGCTCTAGGAAATAACTATGAAAATTGATATAGAGTCTATGCATTCCAACTCAGTGTGGGAACTTGTAGACTTACGAAACAGGATAAAACTCATAGGGTGTAAGTGGATCTACAAGAGGAAAAAAATGTGAATAGAAAAGTGGACACTTATAACGACAAACTTGTAGCAAAAGGTTATACTCAGAAAGAAGGTATCGATTACGAAGAAACCTTCTCTCTCGTTGTCATGCTCAAGTCAATCTGCATATTGTTATCCATTGCAACGATTCTTGATTACAAGATCTGACAAATGGATGTCAAGATAGTGTTTTTGAACGACTATCTTGAAAAGAGCATTTATATGATGCAACCCATCAGATATATAGCTAAAGGAAATGAGCATAAAGTTTCAAAACTACTTATATGCATATATGAGCTTAAGTAAGCATCCTACTCATGTAATCAAATATTTGATCAAGCAATCAAGACTTTTGGATTTGAGCAAAATGTAGATGAACCTTGTGTTTACAAACATTTAAGGGATGGAAAGTTGGTCTTCTTGTTCTATATGTCGATGACTTTCTACTTATTGGGAATGATGTAGGAACATTTTCATAGGTTAAACTGTAACCCAACTGTTTAGCGTGAAGAACTTGGGAAAAGCTAATTTTTTTCTAGAAATTTGAATCTTAAGGGATCGAAAGAATAAAGTGGTAGCACTATCTCAGGCTACAGACATAGACGAGATATTGGAGTTTATGCAATGACTAATTCGAAGAAGGGAAATCAACCTTTCGTATTGGGATTTCTTCTCTATTTGGAGGACTGTCCTCAGACAACAGCAAAAGAAAGTGAGAACATGAGAAATGTGCCTTATGCTTCGGTAGAAGGAAGTCTTATGTATGTTATTTTATGCACAAGCCCAGATATCTGTTTTGCATTGGGGTTGGTAAGTCAATATCAAGCGAATCCAGGACCAAGACACCGGCAAATAGTTAAGCATATACTCAAGTATTTATGAAGAACGAGGGATTATATGATTGTGTATTCTAGAGGAGATCTTACTCTTATCGAATATACTGATTCTGACTTCCAAATGTGTCGGGATTTGAGGAAATCAACATTGGGCTGTTTTTTTATTTTAGATGATAGGTCTGTAATGCGAATAAGTTGCAAGCAAGATTGCATTGCTAATTTCACTATAGAGGGTTGAATATGAGGTATGGGAAATCTATGAAATTGTAACAGTGCAAATATAGCTAAAGCTCAAAGAAACCACATAAGGACAAAACACATTGATACAAAGTATCATAAGGGAGACGGTAGTGTTTGACAAAATAGTGGATGTAGTCAAAGATTGCATATGAGGACAAACTCTAGAGGTTTGTTTTGCCAATACTCTACTAGCTAGAGAGCTCTTTGGGAAACATATAGAGGGACACAAGAATGAGAAACATGCCTTATCTACTTCACTAGGGCAAGTGGGAGACTGTTGGATCCAGTGCCCTAAGTGTACTATTTTCGTCAATGTACACTTGTAATTTTTTCGAATAGATTAGTTAATAAATTGTAACACCCCTTACCTAGTCCAGTCGTCAGACTCGAGCTATAGGATGCTACAACAATAAACAGAAAAATCATATGCAATTTGCTTAATAATATTTAATAAATCAATACATGCGAGTTAAGTTTATGTTTAACATGTATTACAAACAAATCTGAGTCTTAATCAAGCTTATGAAAGCCCTTAAATTGACTCGGAACCAAACTGAGACCACTTTGAAACTTTTACAAAAAGATAGGTAAAAAAGTAAAATAGGGGTTTCACGGTCGTGTGACAAGATGAGCCGTGTGAGGCTATATTACACAACTGTGTCCCCAAATCGTGTAACAGACTAATGCAATGTAAACCTGAGTAACACGGCCATGTCGCCAGGCCATGTAACTAATTGTGGCCATGTGGAAACAAAACCACACTAAACAAACAAAGCACACGGCCATGTCAACCACTCGTGTGTGACACGTGGCCATATGGTAGACCGTTTGCAACAATATTGACCCTTTTGGTGCAAAGCACATACCATTTCTCACATAGGGACCTAAAATACCAATTCAAGCCAATTGTACCTATACCAAACATGCACTTTTCAAACCCAAAACATCCATTCATATAACTAATTGAACATACAACTAATATGCCCTTATTGGCAACATCAAAGCATTAAACTCAAGACAAATACAATTGAAACCAAAATCTTTAACCATTTATGCAACAATCTAATTCATAAGCACAATAACATTCAAACATTGTCATTTCCTTTAACCTTCAAAATACCAAACTTGACATCAAGACATACATCATATAACAAAATACTCCATAAAATTTTATACAAACATAACCATACCAAAACACATACATTCACTAGGACAAATTTTAACCATCCTATGTGTAAGAGTATGCCCAAAGATCAATCATGAGATGGTTGTAATAACATACTTGATTTATCATGTTTATTAATATAAGGCAATATGAGGCATTACCATTATTATTTCAATTTCTTTTCGTGAGTATAAATAAACTGTTTTATAATAATATCCTAAGAATAATATGATTATTCTTAAAATGTCATTAGTCAAGTATTATTGTTGACTAGGATAACAATAATGCATTAAGACTAACATGTGGTTGATTGATGATAAAGAGTTTTCATTGATATGGAGTGTCAAAATCAATGCATGAATATGTGTGTTAGAGAACAAACATATTGGGCTGACCCGCAATGAGTATGTTTCTTGGATTATTATGTAATTGTCACAACATTACTCATAGTGATTAATATGTATATAATTCTCAGACTTGATATCATCATTATCCCAACATCGTGAGTTGTATATTTTGATACAGTCAAACATACACCGTAACTGGTTGTTCTATAAAGGCTGATGTTGGATATAGCACAATCTATGTAGAGGGATATGGTTGATCAATATAGGATAAGTCCCTCCTACATAATGGGAGTAATATCTTAGGCCACTTGATTGAGTGAGACTAGAAATGCATGGCCATGCACAAATAAGTTGATATGAGATGTCATACTTATTTGTATATCATAGTCTACTCAAGATATCAAGGAACATGGGATGGACTATAGAAGTGTGACTATTCCATGACTTGTATCCAATCCAGAGATAAAGGACTTAATGATTAATACGTGAAAGGTTAATCGCAAAAAGGTTATGTCGAATCATGATTTATTGTAACTTAGGTAGCAATGATGCATTGCTAGATGCCACTCATTGTTTGTAACATTAGAATCGTTTTAGTATTACTACTAACGTTACAAAAACCAATAGGGTCATACCCTATGGTTGAAATGAACGGAATAAAACATAGTTGGTATTGTGTTTGGTTGTCACATGAATTAAATTAATTATAGAATTAATTTAATTGCATAATCAAATATCGAACATATTATATGTACAAGATTGTTGTACACATAATAAGAACATAGTTCTATTAGTATATGAGTATGGTTCGTATATAAATTTAAATAAATATAGTTTAAAGAAATCCTTGTTATAATTAATGTAATTATAATTTTCGGTTTAAAACATTATTTTTTTTAATTATGATTATTATGTTCAGATAAAAACTTTATGAATTATGATTCATTATATATACCAATTAGAAGAGGGTTAGTGTGTGAGAGTTTTAAAAAACCTTAAGAAATAAAATCCCAAAATTTTGCTTGTGAAGTCTAGTAGTCGTCAATCAAAGAATTCTCCAAAACAGTTTTGGGGATTTCTTCTGTTCATTGTCAAACCGGGTGAATTCCGTAGAGGTCGGAATCACGAAAGGTTACGGCTTGGTTCGATAGTAGATTAGAATTTTCATTGCCGAGGCGTCGCTGTCTACTCAGATTGAAATTATAGTAATTTCGAAACTATTATTTCACCCCGATTTGTTCCTCGTACATGGATCCATGGGTTGGATCGCTGAAATTATTATTATTTTATTAATTTTCGCTACGCCATAGGGGTACTGGCATTCCCAACACTATGTACATGCCAGAAGTAGCCAATTTCAAAACATAAAAAATATACCAAAATGAAAGACATAGGTGTGTGCTCCTCGCTGATTCGACCGATAGTTTCAGACGTCCAAAATCTATAAAAAAGTAGTAACACGAATGAGTATTTAAAATACTTAGTAAGCTCATACAATATAAATAGTTACTTACCTCAATTACTTAACACATAGAAGTTTATTATGCCAAACAATTATCCCTAACAAGATACAGTACAACATCATTAAATGCACAAGTTTTTTAGCTCAAAACATACATATAACCTCATATAATCACATTTCCATTTTATAATTCTACCCAATGAAACATCATAAAGGTGCTTAGTATACAAGTGAACATAATAGTGCCTGGTTAGTCGTTTGGGTTAAACCTACATAATAGATATCATTTGCTTATACGAGCAAATTATGAATAATAGTGTTTGGTTACCCGTTCGAGTAAAACTTACACGACAAATATAAATTGCTCGTCTGAGCTAATTATAATCAATAGTGTCTGGTTACCTGTTTGGGTTAAACCTACACAATAGAGAGCCTGGACAAGGCTTAATGTACATGTATCCTCGAGTCTGCAACAAATGTTGGAGCTCGGTTCCATCGGGCTTTAACCTGTGACCTCGTATACGAGACTTTTACTAAGTTCATCGAGATTTAACCTCAGTTTATACCTTAATTTATAATTATCAATAAGACAATTTCATAATTAAGCATAGCACAACAAAAACATAAATTATTTATACTATATGAACTTACCTGAAAAAATCGTAGCGATTTAGCTAATAGGGACTAGTCAATAATTTTCCCTTTTCCGCGTGAGTCCTCCGATTGCAATTCTTGACCTAAATCATAATTTGAATTAATTAACTATTCCAGTTATCATTTAATAGCATATTGAAATGATAAAATAGTTCAATTTCATCTAGACAACAATTCTTCAAGTTTTACATTTATCTCAATTTAGTCCCTAAAACCGAAAATACTATAACTTTCAAATTTGAGTTTCGATTTCGAAATTGATCTCAAACACATCCTTCATTAAGATACCAATAGCATCTAACATGTAACTTTCATCTTACTGTTTTGTAAATTTTATATCTCAGTCCTTAATGACAAAACTATCAATTTCTTAGTCCTACTAACAATTACACTTAACATGCTAGCCATTAACACCAAAAAATTCAAGAATCCTTCAATCGTAACTTGTCTAAACCTTAACAATTTCACGAAATAGTCCTTGGGCTAGCTAAATCCAGCTCCCAAGATTCCAAAAACGTAAAAATTACAAGAAACAAGCAATGAATCAGTTACCAAATTAGAGTTGAATAGCTTGAAGATGAAAGAATGGTTTTTAGGTTTTCTTTGGTTAGAGACAATGGGGAAGATGATAGGAAATAAAAATAAAACCTTGATTTTACCTATTTACTTATTTGTTTCATTATTTTAAACATATATTTTATTTAAAATTACTTAATATTAAGCATCCAACCGTCCACCAACTGTCAAAGTGGTTTAATTGCCACTTTAAACCTTGATTTTTATCTAATAAACGTTTATAAAAAATAAAAAATCAATAGAAATAGACTTATCATTTTACGATTTAGCCATTGTAACATAATTAACTATTCAATCACCAAAATTATTGTACCAGAACTCAATATAACCCTAATATAGACTCGTTAATATTAAATAATAATATTAATTGACTTAATCATCAAAATACAGGGTTTCAAAACCACCATTCCTGGTACCACTAAAAATAGGCTATTACAACTCTCCCCCTAAAAGAAATTTTTCCTCAAAATTCTTACAAGTAAACAGATTAGGGTATTGGGGTCTTATAGATTCCTCTACTTCCCACGTATCTTCCCCAATACCATGTCGATGCCACTAAACTTTCATTAACAATACTCTTTTGTCACGAAATTTTTTTACTTCTAGAGCCAAAATTTTCACTAGTTCTTCACTGTATGATAAATCTAGCTGTAACTCAACTTCATTAGTAGATATCACATGCGAAGGATCTGACAGTAAAGACACAAAATCGATACATGGAAACATTATGTATCTTTTCCAATTCTAGTGGTAAAGCCAAATGATATGCTACAAATTTGATTCTTTCAAGAATTTCGTACGACCCTATAAATCTCAAGTTGAGCTTCCCTTTTTTTGCTAAATCGTAACATCTTTTTCCAAGGCGAAACTTTGAAGAAAACTTTATTGCTAATCTAAAACTCAACATCTTTTTGTTTCAAATAAGCATATGATTTTTGTCAATCAGAGACAATTTTTAGACAATCACGGATTATCCTGACTTTATGTTCTGTTTCACAGATCAGATCTGTACCGACAATTTTTCTTTCACTCAACTCAGACCAATATAATGGTGTTCTACATTTACGTCCATATAAAGCCTTGTAAAATGGCATTTTAATAATCGTTTGGTAGCTGTTATTATAAATAAACTCAGGTAATGATAAAAAATTTTCCCAGCCGCTTTCAAACTCAATAACACAACATCGCAGCATATCTTTGAGAATTTGAATTACACATGTTCAGACTGTCCATCTGTATGGGGATGAAATGTAGTACTAATGTAACGTACTTGACCCAACCCAATCTACCCGATCTGAATCTCGAGTGTTACATCCTTCTTACTGATGTAACTTAATTTTTTTTCTTATTCATTGATGTAAACGTCTATCTATGAGTGTAACAGAATCTCTTATGGCCTGCATTGTATGATTGCATTTACATTTTGCCTATGTACAAACTACTATCTATAGTTACTATAGAGTTTCTTGTAAAAATACAATTTGTGGTTATTATTTCGGCTCAATAAAACTTCAAACTTTCCTACTTTATCTCTTAGTCTACTGGATATACTTTGAGATACTACTTAATGAACTTCAATGTAGACTCGAACATCTCATTTAAATTCCTTTGTATGCATAACAACCAAACATGGTGCTCCTTTGGCATAGCCCCCGCATCGTCTCTTGGCGCATATTCCTTTATAGACCTGAAAATAGAAACAACCTTTTTAAGTTCATAAGAACTTAGTGAGCTAAACCTTAAAATACATTTTTCATTCATTCTACTTTGCATATGTTATTTTACACATCCTTGGGGTATTTCTTGACCTTTCTTCCTTTTTTGACGGGTACAATACTAAGGCTACCATATTTCTTTCTTCAAAACCATTTTCCTTTCTTTTAAGCGTACTATACTTCACATCTCTTTAATTTATATATTCGTTCTTAAAAATTACTTTATAACCAGACTTAATATATTTTCCATACTTACTAGTCTTATCATTTTCTTCGGGCGAGGTAGACTACGCCCAATCTTTAACTCAAAATTCACCTAGATCCTCCTTACTTCAGTGTACTCTCTATATTTGCTTTTAACTCACATCTTTGCATTGCCACATAATTTGGAACACACTAGCCTTTTTATTCGTCCCTTGTAACTATATAAGGTTCGCCATTCATTCGGTGTCTACTTGAAGACTTCGTCTTTAGATGGTCATCACGAGATCCGTTCTTCGAATTTCGTCACGAAGGCGTTCCTTTCCAAAGATAACCACAGAGGCTTTCCTTTCAGAGTCTCTATAACACCCCTTACCCAAGACCGTTTCTGGAGTCGAGCATGAGGCGTTACTTAACTTAACTTAAAAGTTCGGGGCATAAAATTTTACTTTTGAAATTAATTTCACTATACACAACAAAGCTGTCCACCTGCACAACAATTACTAAATTAATTATAACTCAAGCTACAAAACTCAAAATTTAGATCCGTAAATTTTCCCTGAAACTAGATTCATATATATTTTTACCATAAAATTTTCAGAATTTTTTATTTGGCCGATTAGTACATTTTATTAGTTAAAGTATCCCCTGTTTCACTGATTGACTATCCTGACCTCTTTTTACTAAAATTTATTTATCTCATTGTACATACTTCATATGGTGTTCCTACTTGTTCCTACCAAAAATAAACACAATAAAGAATTTAGACATATAAATTACAACTCATAAATATTTTTTTACAATGTTTAATGATTTTCCAAACTCAGAACAGGGAATTTCGAAATCACTTTAACCTTGTCTAACTAAAATGAAAATATCTTAGAATACGTAGTTCCTTTGTCTACACCGTTATTTTTCTATGAAATTATACTCAATAAGCTTTAATTATATATCTCATCCATCCTCTAATTCATTTTCTACTATCCTTGGTGATTTTCAAATTCACATTACTATTCTTGTCTCAAAACTGATTCACTACCAATTTTTACTTTTTCATGATTTCCAAGCATAATTTACCACCTAAACATTTATAATAACAAACACCTTCATACTTAGCCATTTTAATAACTACTCATCATCAAATATTTACATATCATCTTTTGGTTATATCTTAAGAATATACAATTGAAATGACCAAGTCCCTATACATGCCATAGCTCAAAACATTTATCGTCTTAAAATGCCGAGTTGTGGTGCTTGATAGTGTGAACGCTCCCCGACGTCTTCAAGATCCCGACTATGCTTGATAATACTATATGAAAGAAAAAGAAATAAAAGAAGTAAGCATTATGCTTATTAAATTTACAAGTAAATAAATAACAACATTTAACACAAATAATGATATGCAAGTATCATGTTCATAAGTTTCTTCTTTACTTACTCACATTTACTTGTTTATTTAATTACCTATTTAGATGGCTTAAGATTACAACTTACTCTTCTCCTGCTGAAATATTGGTTCTCACAGTTATCATAACATATTCTCATCTCTTATAACTCACCTGAGTTACTAATTGTACTTTTACTTGAACTTCCATAGAACATAATCTATTTTCTAGCCCGTTGAGCTAAATTGGAATGATAAGGATACTTGGGTCTCTTTTCTCATAATAACATGACAAAGCCATGTCCCAGGCATGGTCTTACATGGGATGTTTCTTGTACTGCCAATGACATATCCCAGATATGATCTTACATGGGAGTTCTCATATCGGTGCCCATGCCATGTCCCAGACATGATCTTACGGGGGACCTCTCATCTTGATGCCAACGCCATGTCCCAGACATGGTCTTACATGGGATCCCTCATAATCTCAATGATGCCAATGCCATGTCTTATACATGGTCTTACATGGGATCTCTTTACCCAAATGTCATGACATTTGTATCCAATACATTCCTAATGTTTCAACGGGGCTTTTATCACTAATTCTCTGTCATCTCATACTTTAGTCAACATTAGATATTTTCATGAAATAAATACATAATTGCTGGAAAATAGCAGCATTAATAATAATTATTGCAATATTGTGTTTATTTACCGTAAACTTACCTCGGTACAAAAATGTGATCAAATCTAGCACTTTAGTCCTCAATCTTTTTCTTTCCCCGATCTAGCTTCAGATTTTTTCTTCTTGATCTATAATAGAAAATTTAGTCTATTTAATACTCATATTTATCAAAACAGCCCTCGACTCTAACTTTGGAAAAATTACAATTTTGCCCCTAAATTTTTACATAATTACACTTTCACCCCAAAGCTCAGAAATTAAACTTCATCCCTTATTCTTATGTTTTATGACATGCTGAACATTTTTCCCTTCTATGGAAACATCAAATTCTCACTCTAACATTTACTTATGAACATTAGGTATTTTTACCGATTATGTCGTTTTACTCGTTTTCACTTAAAATCGCTTAGCAAAAGTTGTTTAACATAATTTCAAGCTTCATATTCCACCATAAAACATCAAAATAAACATATTTCACCTATGGGTATTTTTCCAAATATGAACCCTAGGTTAAATTATTGCTAAAATAAATTAAATTAAGCTATTGGGATTCCAAAAACGTAAAGAACATTAAAAACGGGGCTTAGAATCACTTACTATGGAGCTTGGAAGCTTGAAAACCCTAACTATGGCTTCTCCCCTTGCTAAATTCGGCCTTATGGAGAAGATGGACAAAAATTGGCTTTTAATTTTGTTTTTAATTCATTTTAATAACTAAATAACCAAAATGCCCTAACTTAAAAAAAATCCTATTTCACTTATCTCATGTCCATTTTTGTCCATCACTAACTAATGGTCTATTTACCATATAAGGACCCCTAATTTATAGTTCCATAACAATTAAATACCTTTAACATATAAAAC
Organism: Gossypium raimondii; assembly: GCF_025698545.1. NCBI lineage: Eukaryota > Viridiplantae > Streptophyta > Magnoliopsida > Malvales > Malvaceae > Gossypium > Gossypium raimondii. The sequence continues at coordinate 32,180,295 of NC_068572.1, read as the reverse complement.
TCAACTTTTGCACTTTTTACAATTTAGTCCTTTTGACTAAATTGAGTGCCCAAACGTCAAAATTTTTGAACGGAATTTGCATGAAATATTTCCATGAAATTGTAGGCCATAAAAATATAGTAAAAATAAAATTTTCCTCATCGGATTTGTGGTCTCGAAACCACTGTTCCGACTAGGCCCAAAATCAGTATGTTATAGTCTCTCCATGAAGGTGTCATTTTAAAAAAGTTTACCACAAGGTATTCATTTAATTGAGATAGCCAAAAAGGCTTCCTTTTAAAAAAGATGACCATAAAGACTTCCTTTAATAGAGATAGCCACGAAGGCTTCCTTTTAATAGAGATAGCCACGAAGGCTTCCTTTAACAGAGATCACCACAAATTCTTCCTTTTAATAGAGATAGCCATAAAGGCTTCCTTAACAGAGGTAGCCACAAAGGTTTCCTTTAACACAGATTGCCACAAAGACTTCCTTTTAACAGAGTTAACCACAAAGGCTTCCTTTAACACAGATCGCCACAAAGGCTTCCTTTAATAGAGATAGCCAAAATGGCTCACTTTTACAGAAATTGATGTTTTTAACGATAGGGATTCGCCTAAACTCATCGTCGTGAGGTTTTCCTCTCAACGTTTGGTACTCACCCAACTGTCCTTTAAATTTTTTCCATATGTTGCCATAGCCCAACCATGGTCTTACACTATATGGTCTTCAGAATGCCATAGACTTTTCCTTCTAGAGATTCGTGTTTGTAGTCTCGACGGACCCCTTTAGACAACTCCGAAGACAGACATAGGCACTTCATGTAGACTCAAACTTGATAGACTTTTTCACAGTAGACATGTTCATATCCTCAAAACACACATAGACATACTTTACTCATTTAGACACGTTAACCATTGAACTCAGAGATCATATCCATATTCCATACGAATCATTCATGCAAGTTCATCAGGCATACATTTCTCATAGAATCATCACATCATGCATTCTTAGCTTATTTTCACAAAAGATTCTAACATGCATAATACATTTGGAAGAGTCGACTTAGGGACTCACCTCATAACCTAAAAGGTTGTCAAAATTTAGATCTAATCCTTCCTGGAGACAATAATAACTTGAGTTCCAGATATTTCATTCAACTAATTGCTATGGCTTCCTCGCCTCATCAAACAGAGACACTTTTTTAAAACTCATTCGGATAACCTTTTACCTCTACTCTAATTCAGACATATCACTGAGCCTTATTTCTTTAAGTGTGCTCATAGATCTGCATTACCTTAATAGACAGAGTCATGAAACGTGCCTTGTTGGGAGGGAGCTCACTAATAGAAAACTAGAGTTCCAGATTTGTCATTTTGGGAGGCCTCCCTCGTCTATTTAGCCTCTCCGTCCTTAAGAAGGGAGACAACCTTCTTTAACTTAACCTAAGTGTCTTTTTAACCTAACTCAAGTTTCACGGGGACTTGATAAATGTCACATCAAGACTGAATTGTCTTATCCAAAATATGCCACTCCCAAGAAACTTACCTGATACTCCGTTAGCCTTTAATGCTTCTAGTTCACGTTTAGTTAGTTCCTAACCAACTTTCCTTACAAATCAATTGGTATGCGACCATATTGGTCACTAGAGGTATCATGCCTTCTAGTTTAGCCTCATACCTCATAATCGTCCTTTCCGTAATCATCACTTTTGTTTCACTTATCATAATAATCTGACTAGGAATCCTTGTCTAGTTACTTCTATTAAGAGTCTACCCATTCTATAAGCCAAAAATGCATTTGGGTGACTACTACTACTACTTAGTCAAATATTCCTCCCTATAATTCCATAATCTTTCCTATTAGAGGTCCATACAAATAGAACATTTTTGGTTCACCTATTCTATATGCCAAGATGGGCCTATTTGGGTGAACACTTCTTTGTCTATCAATTTTTTATATAACTATACACCTAATTCAGAGACTTATACACTCTTATGATTGTTATTTGAATTTTCGTACTTAACTTAGGCATAAGTTTCATTCTTCTAGAATACTCCAAATTAAGGCGTCATAATAACGCTTGGAAAGAAAATTATACTTAATCCAATCCTAATGTTGGGCACTTAAAACTATCCTCTTAAACTTTATTCCTATGAACTATATTTCAAACTTTCAGGACTTCACCCAAGGGCGTACTCATGAACTTCTATTTCTTAAATGAATCCATTACTTTACTTATTCAGAACTTATACAAAAATTCTTACTTTTAAGACAACACCCGAATACTAGGGCTTCGCCAGGTGGGGTGTTGCATCTAAACTTCAATTTCGTACCCAAAACTTTGTGTAGCTTACTCTAAAATCTGGAGGTAAATCTCGGATCATGGTTGAAAATAATAGATACTGAGATGCCATGTAATTGAACAATCTCAAATATAAATAACTCAACTACTATCTCAAGTGAATAATCTGTTCTCACCAAAATAAAGTGCATGACTTCCGTCAATCTATCAACAACAACGTAGATGTCATCTTTCTTTTTCAGAGTCAACGGTCATCTCGATAAAAAATCCATTGTAACTCATTCTCATTTCCATTTTGAAATCATTACAGGCTGTAATAAACCTGAAGGAACCTGATGCTCAGCTTTCACCTGTGAACATACCAAACATTTAGTAAGAAATTCATATATTTCTCGCTTCATGCCTGTCCACCATTACATATGCTTCAAATCGTTCTACATTTTTGTACTACCAGGATGAATCGAATAGGCACTACTGTGAGATTCGCACAAAATGTCTTGTTTCAATGCTGCATCATTTGAAACACAAAGAAAACCTCTTAAATACAAATTACTATTGTTATCGATACTGAACTCAGTAGTCTGACCATTTTCAATCAATTCCTGCTTCAGTTTCAAATCAGAATAATTTTTCTGTAGCTCACAAATTCGTTGAAGAAAATTTTGTCTAACTCTCAATTCAGGCAAAGTAGAACCGTCACGTTCCAGAGTTAATCGAGTATTCAATGCTTTTAAGGCAAATAAAGACTTCTGACTCAAAGTATCTATAACAAAATTCACTTTGCCAGGATGATAGTCGATAATCAAATTGTAGTCTTTCAACCATTTGAGCCACCTACGTTGTCTCAAATTTAATTCTTTTTTAGTCATCAAGTATTTCAGGCTTTTATGATTAGTGTAAATATGACATTTTTTACCGTATAGGTAGTGTCACCAAATATTTAAATTAAATACGACTACAACTAACTCAAGGTCATGCGTTGGATAATTTCTTTCGTATGGTTTCAACTGATAAGAGGCATAAGCTATCACTTTGCCATCTTGCGTAAGTACACAACCTAGTTTGTTTAACAAAGCATCATTGTAAACTACAAATTCTTTTTTGAATTTAGGCTGAGTTAACATTGGAGCTTCAATCAACATCTTTTTCAACTGGTCAAAACTCTATTTACATTTTTTAGTTCAGACAAATCGAACATCTTTTTGTAGTAGTTTCGTAAATAAAAAAGAAATTATCAAAAAATCGTCCAAAAAAATCGATAATAACTTGCCAAGCCCAGAAAACTACATACCTCTATAACATTTCACAGAGGTTTCGAGTTCACAATCGTAGAAATTTTGTTTGGATCAACCCGAATACCATCTGTAGAGATCACATGCCCCAAAATCCAACCTCAAGTAACCATAACGTGCATTTATTGAATTTAGCATAAAGTTGCTTCTCACACAGAGTTTGTAATACAATTCTCAAATGTTGATTATGCTCGACTTCATTCTTCAAGTAAATCAATATATAATCAATGAATACACTACAAACCAATCTAGGTACAGATGAAACACTTTGTTGATCAAGTCCATGAATGCAGAAGGAGCATTAGTTAAACCAAACGACAGAACAAGAAATTCATAATGGCTGTAATGAGTTCTGAACGTTGTTTTCGGAACATCCAGTTCCTTGACTCACAACTGGTAATAACCCAATTTTAAATCGATCTTTGAAAATACAATAGTCCTTTCCAACTAATCAAATAGGCCATTGATTCGAGGTAACATATATTTATTCTTTACTATCACTTTATTAACTACCTATAATCGATGCATAATCTCAAAGTGTCAGCTTTTTTTTTTCACAAATAGGACTAGAGCACCCCACAGTGATACACTCGATCTAATGAATCCCTGCTTTATTAATTCTTGCAACTGTGGTTTAAATTCTTTAAATTCAATAGATGCTATTCTGTACTGTGCAATAGATATCGGAGCAGTCTTTGTATTAAATCAATCACAAAATCAAATTTTTTTTTGACGATAGCCCAATTAATTCTTCTGAAAAACATTAGCAATTTCTCGCACTGTTGGAACCTATTCTATTTTCAATTAAGATGCTCGAGTATCTAAAGTGTTGGAACCTATTCTTCAACACCTTTTTGAATCAACTTCTGAGCAGTAAAAGTCGATACAATACTAGTGACACAATTAGATCTGTCAGTTTCAACACTAATCACATCACCGCTTGGACATTTGAAAACAATTCGTTTCTATTTGCAACTAACAACTGCATCATGAACTGTTAACCAATCCATACCCATAATAACATCAAATTGACTTAACGGCAATAACATCAAGTCAACAAAAAAATTGTAACCCTAAATTTTCAGTGAACAATTCTTAAGACTGTATTAACAATCACACTCTAACCTATAGGATTTGACACTCTAATATCAAATTAAGTCAACTCCATTGGTAAATTCTTTTCTGTTACTAAAGTTGTGCATATATAAGAATGTATTAACCCAGGGTTAATCAATGCATAAATAGTAACATCAAAAAGAGTAAATATACCAGCGATAACATTAGGTGCCATAGCCTCTTTTCTAGCTTGGGTTGCGTAAGCTCTAGCTGGTGCTCGACCTTCTGATATGATGATTGTATCATGTGCCTCACTACAACTAAATCTATATGTATTCCAAGATCACGATCTTTTACCCCTATGAGAAACAATCGTCGGTCTGACAATCTATTTTGAACCTGGTTCAGCCTTATTCGGATAATCCCTCAGGAAATGTTCAAATGAACCACAGCGAAAGCAGGCTTCCTTTTTCAATCTACAAATGTCAAAATGATTCTTGCCATAATGTTCACAAGCAAGTGTGTCTACATTTCAAACACTACTACCGAAGTAACTTAACTTTTTGGATGATTTTGTTTGAATGCATATTTTCTCATATTCCCAATAGAAAGAACAAATTGGCTTCTGAAATCCTTCTATTTCTTATATAGAGGAGTCAGAAAATTTTTGGACATGTTTCACTTGCTCGAGCTCTCTTTTTTACCTTGTGGTCGTTTCTTTTCATTCTAGATCGTTTCTATTTTCTAAGCATACTTGAATAAAACTACAAATTCTTTAATTTCAAGTGTTCCCACCATTGCTCGAATGTTCTCATTTAAACCCCACTCGAATCGTGTACACATTTCAGCCTCTAAAGTTACTTGCTCCCGTGCATATTTACTCAAATTGACAAATCTAGGTTCATATTCAACAACAAACATATTTCCTTGTTTCAAATCTATAAATTCTCATTTTTTACCCTCCAGATGCATTTTGCTGTTATATTACTACTTGAGCTCACTTTGAAAGAATTTCCATGTTACTCGATCTCTCGGGACCATTGACGTCAGAGTGACTCACCACTGATATGCTTATTCTTTCAATAGTGATACATCACACTTTAAACTATCTTCAAGTGAGCAGTCTAATTCATCGAAAACACATTGAGTATTTTCTAGCCAATATTTTGCTTTTGTAGGATCGTCATTATATGACCCTCAAAATATTTCATCTCTATATTTATGAATTTTATCTGTAGGGGGTTGGTCAACGGTTACTTGGTTCATGTTTTGTGGATAACAAGGTGTCGAGGGAGGCATAGGAGGGGGTGGAGGTAGTGGAGAAATTAGGTTAACCCGCATTAATTGAGTAAACCACTCATTCATCATTTGAAAAAAGATACCACGACCTTCACTTTGAGGTATTTGGGATAAAGGTAAGCTTTGACTTGCTCCCTGTATAGAAGTTGGAACATTACTATCCACCTCATCATTTATGGCACGATCAGACTAAACTAACATTGTAAATCTATAAGAAAAACATAGTTAGATCGGATCGGAAGCATTACACAAAATTAAAGGTTGTGGCATGTATTTTCTAAACTCAATATACGCTACATTTATTTATAGAATCGACTAAACTATAGCTCTGATATCATTAAAAGTAACACCCCTTACCTAGTTTAATCGTCGAACTCGAGCTACAGGTGCTACAATAGTACACAGAAACAATCAGATACAATTTTCTTAATAATATTCAATAAATCAATACGTGTGAGTTAAGTTTATGTTTAACATGCAATAAAAACATGTAACATCTCGAGATCGGGCATAGAAGTTTTAGCCTCACCAGAAAGGGTTCGCCAAGTGTCTCAGCATTGTTGTATACGTTAGAGGATGTGGTAAGGGGGTTCGCTAGATTCATTGCAAGTGGGTTCGCCAGTCTGCTTGGTGAGCTAATGTTCATCAATTGAGTTGCAAATTGGGGGTTTTCCCATCAAAGATTGAGTTAGACTTAAATTATGAAATAAATATATAGTGTATCTAGAAATACTTTACATGAAAGTATCACCTTTCCTAAGTCAAGTAGGGTATCCTAAGATTTCTAGGACACTTCAGTCTATAAATACGACCCTTATTCCATAAGAATTCTCTTATAGAATATTCTATCGTCAAGTATTTATTTTGAGCCAAGTTCGTAGCACCTAGGGTAAGTCTTTGTCCTGTTAGGTTTGATTGTCCATAAAGCTAGGTTCGTTTGCATGTGTGAATTCTATAAGTTCTGTCTACTTAGTGATTTGTGTGTTTGTGTACATTTTGAACCAACTAGACCATTTACCAACAAGGATAAAGGCAACACCAAGCTTTAGTTTCTCAATTTTTCGGCGAGTGATCTGAGATTCGTTATAAGCATGTTCGCTATCATGTTTTTAAAGTGTGAATGGTTACAAAATTTCTTTAAAGTATGCTATCTGTTATGATTTTGAAGAAACTTGTTTTCAAAAGTAAGTTTCTTATGAAACCCTATTTTTAACTTTGATACTCTATTTTCAAGGTTAAGTTTTCAAGTTGTGTTTTAAATATATGTTTTATGCGAGCTCTTAAGTGAGCCTATGTTTTTAAGAAATTTTTTTAACGTGCTAGTTTAGAAATTGTGTTTTCACAAGCTTTTGTGTAAGCTCTTTGTGATAAGATTCTGTGCAAGCTCTCTTGTAAGCTTTCTATGATATGTCTCTGTGTGTGCTCCTTTACGAGCCATGTTGGATATGTTGGTATACTAAAGGATTGAGAGTACTCACCTCTCTGCTTCTGTGATTTTGAGCGTTGGGACCCTGGGACGTCTGGAGAGATAAAAGAATGTCGAGCTATTGTGGTTAGGAGTGAAATGCCACTCGAACGTTGGGACCCAGAGCTAGTGGTTCTCCCTGAAATGCGTTGAGGCGCAGCAGTTGACTGGACATATAGGGGTAAATCGAGGCAAACTCTAAATACTAGATATGACCTCAAAATAATAAGAGTCGAGGTTGACCAGTGAGACGATGGGGGATAAGCTTCATCGTCGAGAGGGAAACAGCCCGGATCACCAGCTAAGGCCCCTAAATGACCGCTCAATGATAAAAGAGGTAGGGGTGCAGAGACAACCAGGAGGATTCCCTAGAAGCAACCACCCTTAAAAGAGTGCATAATAGCTCACTGATCGAGCACTCTTGTGCCAAAGATGAATAGGGCTAAGTGATCTGCCGAAGCTGTGGGATGTAAAAATGCATCGGTAGGGGAGCGTTCCCCCTTAGGGGAAAGCACCTGCATGAGCGGGAGTAAACGAATCGGAAGTGAGAATTTCGGCTTAAGTAACACAAACATTGGTGAGAATCCAATGCCTCGAAAACCCAAGGGTTCCTCCGCAAGGTTCGTCCACGGAGGGTGAGTTAGGGCCTAAGATCAGGCCGAAAGGTGTAGTCAATGGATAGAAAGCTTTATTTTTATGAATTGTTCATTCATTGAATTAATTTTAAAATAAGTTGTATCTTACTCAGACCAATAAATAAAGCTAAGGTTATAGTTAAAGCTGCTAGTAAAAAACCAAAATAACTAGTTATAGTAGGCATGAAGGAGCTAAACGAAAGAAGTTCTTTTTATACATATGTTTATAAAACACTTACCTAAGTTTCAATTTTTAAAGGAGAGGGGGATAAGAAAAAATACCAATTGAAATAATAAGTTCAATTGAAAATTTTTGCTTCATGAATTATTATAAACAATATTCACAAAAATAGAGCGGCAGGACAAGAGTAGAAAAGAAAAAGAAATCGATTCATCATCTTTGTAGTTAAGTCAAGAAAAAACCTTTGGATCTAATACAAGAATACAAGAAAGGCCGCCTCACAAATATTGATTAGTAGATTTTTTTTATTCCTTGCTCTTTTTCTTTTATCTATATCTAATACTATCAACTCTTCTTACTTGTTACTAGAAGACTAAGCAATTCCTTAAAATAAAAAAAAAAGAGGGCTTCCAACAAAAAACAAAACCTCTTGTGCAACTACAAAAAAAAAGTCAATTTTTATATTTCGCATCTAATTGACTTGCGAAAATATGATAATTTCCTTCATGAATTATTATAAACCAACTCACTGGATTCACGAGTTACCTGATCTTCTATTTCTAGGCCCAAGCCAATACCTCTAGAAACTTGAGGAATTTTCTATTGCATGATACGTGGTTATACATCGACAAACAAGAAGAAGAAAGAAATTATCTAGCACTTTACGTCGATATACTATTTGAAATTGCGTTGCTGCATCAGAAGAATGATAGCTATACTGATTCGGTATACTCTAAAAATACCTTTGGTAAAATAGAAAGAAAATTTGTTCTTGAGTCAACCTTCTCAGTCTTTATTGACTTAAGTTAAGGCTCTTGATTTTTTCTTCAATGAACAAATATTTATCTAATTATTGATGAATCTCTATTGATGCTCTATTACATTGCTTTTTACGAGATGCTTCATAAACCTTACCTATTGAATCCTATATCATTTCATTGCTATTTTTGTTTCTCTTTTTCTCTCATCTTTCTATTTATCCACATACTTTTTATTTTGCTTCACAATTTTGATCTATTCATAATCATATTGATTTTCAACGGAATGAAAAAGACATATATGGTAGATTAGTAACCATAGAATACGACCCTAATCGAAATGCATACATTTGTCTCATACACTATGAGGATGGTGAGAAGACATATATTTTATATCCCAGAGGGGCTATAATTGGAGATACCTTTGAGTGCGGTTTGAACTATTGATTTATATAATTGGAAGGAACCAATTAGGTTTACAACGAAACCTAAAAATCAATCACTGATCCAATTTGAGTACCTCTACAGGATAGACCTCAATAGAAAACTAAAATAATTATGTAAGAGAAATGGCCTAGTGGTTCAAGGCGTAGCATTGGAACTGCTATGTAGACTCTTGTTTATCGAGGGTTCAAATCCCTCTCTTTCTGCACCTTCACCTAATTCGCCTATGTAACTGACTACAATTTATCAAATCAAATAAGAACATATACTAAAGAATTAGAACCTTCTTTAGTATAGAGTCTCTATTCCCAATTCCTTTTTAATATGGAATACGTAAAATAGAATACAAGGGATGAAAATCTCCTTATGTATCTATCATACATGAATAGGAGTAAAATCTCTGAATCAAACCCATTCCATTGTCTTCCTTTACTTAACCTTAACTCAGGTGAAAAAGGGGTAGAATCCTTGTTTTGTATTTTAGTTAGGTTTAAGTCTGACGAGAATAATATTCTGCGACAAGCAATTTATTTATTTTCAAAACAACCCATTTCCTATCTATTATTTGACTGACTAATCTTTTATATTGTAATGTGTGAAAGGCCAAATGTTTTGGTAATTCCTCATTAGTGGATGAATCAAGATAATTTTGAATCAGAGTTTTAGATTTTTGTTCATCCCTTGCTGAAATAATATCTCGGGGTTTGCAGCGATAACTTGGTATATCTACTATATGCCCATTAACTAAAATATGTGAAAGTAATAAGAATGAGAGATGTTAAGCTTTTTGTCATCCTGGTGTCGAGCTATTTTGCCACAGGACCTCTCCTCCAGTATCATCACCGCAGTAGAGTTTAACCACCAAGTTTGGGATGGATTGGTGTTGTTCCTCTACGCCTAGGACACCAGAATATCGAACCATAAACAAAGAAAGGCGTGTGAGAAAAGGAAAAGCATATTTGCTAGTGATTATGAGGCCCCAATTCTTGACTGGAGGGGACACCAAAGGCCTCCGCCCTTCCATCCCATGGATAGATGAGAGGGAGGGTAGAGCTTTTGGTTTTTTCATGTTGTCAAAGAGTTGAACAATACTCCGCCGGTATGAAAAGTTCTTAATTTCAGTTGCATTCCCAGTTCTCCAATGGATTGCCCCTCAATAATACCTACAGCTTCTCCTAATTCAACGAGGTCACCATGAGTGGGCCGGGATTATTAACAGTACCGTTCTTGGAAAATGTTAATAAATTCCAAAATCCATTTCGTCGTCTAGTAACGACAACTATTTTTTTTTTTGGTATTGCAGTAGCCCTTTGGTTGGGTATTGCAGCAACAGTACCGATTGATAAATCCCTAACTTTAGGTCTTTTTTAAATTGAATCAATTAAAAAATATATCATGATGTGTCTATCTAGGGAGTAGTCACTTAAATTAGTATCGTGTATTAGAATAAAATGTAAGACAATCCTTGTGACCATCTATTTGTTTTTATATACCCAGCACGATACATACATAGTATAGGGGAAAATGTACCATTAAAATGGACCATTAATGAATTTTTAGACGCGGATACATACAGATTCTTATCATACTGAAACGACTGTCGTTATTAGTATTAAACCAATATCGATTCATACAAGCTAAATCTTCTACTTGATAATTGGGCCAAAGAAAGAACTTTAATTTAATTAATCTCTTTTTATCACCATCAAGATGTTTGTTTTTAGTCAAAACTTGACCATAGTTTTTTACATCATTTAAAAATACTGTATTTCTATGCATACCATTTTTATCCCTTGAATTGAAACAAATTCAAATTCGCAATTCTTGTCGATGGTTAGGGGATAAAATATTTTCACGAACAAACAAATCATAATGATTTTTGTCTTTATTTTCAATCATTTCATCCCCATGGGGGTGGTGAAGGGAGGGCTCCAATTGGTTGAAAAAAAACCCGAAACCCCTTGGGGTTATTCTGTACTTGGAAGAAGTAGAAAAAGGAATAAATATAGTGATAATTTGATTCTTTGTCGATGGAGTAAATAGGAGAGATTATTTCTTTCTTCGTCTTTACAAAAACAAAAAAAAATATTTATTTTAAAGTAAAAAAAATGGTGCGTTCACTAAAAAAAATCCTTTTGTAGCAAATCATTTATTAAAAAAATCGAAAGGCTTAATACAAATGCAGAAAAAGAAATAATAATAAGTTGGTCCAAAGCATCTACCATTATACCCACAATGATCGGCCATACTATCGCTATCCATAATGGAAAAGAACATTTGCCCATTTATATAACAGATCGTATGGTAGGACATAAATTGGGAAAATTCGTACCTATTATAAATTTTTGCGGACATGCAAAAAATGATAACAAATTTCGTCGTTAATATTATTATATTCCTTTCTTCAAATAGAATGAATGAAGATAGAATCAGATCGATTCCCTCGGTGCTTTTCTGGATATTCCTCAATGTCCTGGCTATTTACGGAATATGATAAGTGGATGAATAATCATCTGCTTCCAAAAAAATCAAAGAATTTCTTGGGAATCCTACAAGATCCATTCGTTCTTTTTTCTCTGATAGATGGTCAGAACTTCATCTGAGTTTGAACCGTATTAAGAGGTCAACAAGAGATCAGAAATTGTTGAAGAAAGAACAAGATGTTTCTTTTGTCCCTTCTAGGCGATCGAAAAATAAAGAAATGGTTAAATATATTCAAGATAATTACGTATTTACAAAATACCATCCGAATCCAAAGCATCGAGTTTTCTGGTGGAATCATTTCAGGATTGATCATTTTAGGATTGACCAAACATGGATGGTAAACCCCGTGAACTATCTCTTAAGCTAAAGAGCAATAATGAATGTCAGAGGTTTCAAACTTAACTCTTGATACCCGGCTCTGAGATCACACAAACAGTGATTTCGAGTATCACTTAATGACATTTCTAGAAAACTAAAAATTGAGAAGATTATAACCTTAAAAGGATGTCTTCTTTCTTTCTTACACCCTCTGTCTGGGAATTGTAGTTTTTGTGCTAAAGATTGCTTGTATGCACGGGGTGCCCCCTCTCCCCCATAAGGCACGAGGGTCAAAGCTCAGCTTTGATCCACCACCAGGACACACTATAGACTTTTTTTGAGTTTTTTAGCAGCTTTTAGTATCTTTGTTAGCTGCTAAATGGTAGCAAAGGTTGTAAAAAGGGTTTAAAGTTTTCTGTATATCTCAAAGAGTGAGTATAGGCATCTCTATCTAGCACTCTTATTAGGGTTCAGCTATATAAAAAATTTCCCCTATTTAAGCCTCCCGCCTGTAACCTAAGTTAATTCGCGAGGTGTTTAAACCACCAGTGAGATAGACACAAAATACGTGCAGGATCATCATTAAGACCATCATACTTGCCGACCATCGATGAGCTAATCGAATTAACCAACCAAAGTTAGATTTAGTCATTATGTATTGAACAGAAGCAAAAGCCTCAGTAATAGTTGGATGATAGTAAAAAGTCATAGCAAATCCTGTAGCTACTTGTACCAAAAAACAAGTAAGCGTAATTCCTCCTAGGTAATAAAATATGTTAACATGGGGAGGAACATATTTACTAGTTATATCATCTGTAATCGCCTGAACTTTGAGGCGCTCTTTGAACCAATCATAGACTTTATTGAGATAGGTAAACCAAGAAGACCCCCCAAGATCCGTATATGAGAATTTCATCTAGTACAGCTCAAACAAAAACACCCAAGTAGTAACTAATGCTCCATTCACTAGTACATATTGGTGTACAAGAGAGTGTAGTGCCTCACGTTGCACTTATGAGACATGTTATAAGGACTCTTTGTGTCATTTTGAGGTGTTATAAGGAAATTCGCATATCCAACTAGACAAAATTCTGATAAGTGTGGGCAAAAACATATCTTATATTCCTCATCTCTTCTGATAAGAAAACTTCGTGAGTGTGCTTCACACTATATAAGATATGTTTTTTGAACAAGCACAAGTTAAGTTTTTAGGATTGATTTTCAATAACACATGCGAAATTGGTTAGCAAACTCATGTTTTCTGATAGGATCTGTGAACTGGGTCTCACAACCTCATTCGCGAACCCAGCACACAAAACGATTTTAAGATTCAGTCTTGTTTCTATTTTAAGCTCCATTTTTAAAAACATACCTTATTGGTTCCTAGTTATTCACTGAGTTCTCAATAAACTCACCCACTCCTCTCTTACTTTGCAGGTAAGTAGATCGCGGATGATAGTGGCGAGGTAGATGACTTAGTGAGCATCATCCTTGAACAGCTATTGGCAATGGGGTTTATTATTTATGTAGGTTTAGATTTACCATAAGATGACTCTATTTGAAATAATTTCTTTCAAGTTTAAGTTTATTTTCCACGAACTATATCTTAGAATACCTTATTATATTTTTTTATGAATAAATTTGATGTTTCTTCATGCATATTTGTTACGTTGTGTTTTGTCTTAATATGCAAGTCAGATTTACTGTTGAATATTGGTAAGTGAGCTTATGATATTTAATGTATGTAAACTCTTAAGTCTTTCTATTGTTTGACATGCGAACCTTTCCTTTGATATTTTGTAAGCTCTCACGTTTACATTCTATGTATGAAAATAATTCCGCACAATATTTTAATTTAACACATTACTGTCGCAAGTAAGTGCCGTGTTGGAGGTTAGGTTGGGAGTAAATGGAGAGTCACTTCAATGACTAATGTAGCTCACCAGATTCGAGTCAAACCTACTATGTCGGGTTTGGAGTGTTACCTTAGTTGGTATCAGAGCAAAGTTCGTCAGACTAACCGTCCAACAGGTAATCTTGCCAAGGTGGCGAGGTGTTTTCACCAGAATTGGTGAAGTAAGTCTGCTAGAATTAATAAGGTAAGTTTGCCAAGTTGGTAAGTAAAATTTTAAAGTGCTATGTGTGTGAAATTTCTTATTCGGGGTAAGAATGGGAACAACATCGCCTTGGTTCAACTATATCTTTTGTAGGAGTACACCTCGAATCATACCTTTGTTGTTCACTATCCCTAACAACTATCCCTGTAAGTAAGTCATATTTTGGCGAACTGTGTTTACATGTTAGTTTGTCAAGTGCGAATTGTGTTCACAATAGTGTTAGCTATGTGTGAATTGTATTCGCAAGCCTTTAAAGTTCAGGTAACAATACTTCCTGAGGAAGGAAGAAGAAAAACTCTCTCATTTCTAACGTGAACTTCTATATAAATAACCTAAGTCCTTATTGAAACCTGACACATGTCTTAAAATTTCAAGATTACCTATATAAAAAAATGGTTTATAGCTGTAAATGGAAATTTAATATTTTATATTTCTAATTCAACCCTTTATTTCATTCTAACTACCTCGTTAGTACATAAGATAACCCAATAAATTGGACATACAATACCTTTGGTGACAACCTAATTCACCCAAAAATCCTTATTATTCTTACCAATATCTTCTTTTTTACAACTCGACAGATTCAGAGAACAATCCTTGCATAATACTCTAACGTCAACTATGCACCTGACCTATACACCGAAAGCATTAATTGAGCGAATAAGAGATTTTGCCATTCAAACTACTTTCGAGTTATCTGCCTAACCCAATACCCGCTAAAACTGGGTGTTGCAAATGAGGGGTCCCCACTTTATGATCAAATGGTTGAACTGGTGACTTGAAAGATATAGAGTGAAACATAATATCGTCACATCTTATCATCCACAGGCAAATGGGCAAGCTGAATTGGCGAATAAAGAGATAAAAGGTATACTCAAGAAGATAGTCCGTCCAAATCAGCGAGATTGGTCCAGAAAATTGGATGATGCTTTATGGACCTATTGGAAAACACTCAAAAAAACTTTAGGGATGTCTCCCTACCGTTTAGTTTTTGAGAAAGCATGTCATTTGCCCTCACAGTTAGAGCATATAGCTTATCGAGCTCCTAAGCAGCTCAACTTGCATCTCGTGCTTGTTGGAGAGAAACTGATGCTTCAACTTAATGAATTAGAAGAATTATAAATATTTTCATATGGGAATGCCAAGCTATTTAAAGAGAGGATAAAAAGATAGAAAAAAAAGTACATCTGATTCTAAGAGTTTGAAGCAATTCAATAAGTTTTGTTGTTCAATTTTAGATTAAGGTTTTTTTGGGCAAGTTCAAATTTTGTTGGCTGAGTCCATTCACTATTCATCAAGTCTTCCCATACGGGGTAGTATAACTTCATGATGGTAAAGCATGTAAGTTCAAAGTTAATGGTCAATGGCTGAAACATTACTGGGGTGATAAAGTTGAGCGAAATAAAACCTCACTCACTTAATCGGATTTCTAAATTTTTAAATTTCTTTTCAAATAACCAACTTAGGCAATATTTTCTAGATTATTATGTTAAAATAACTTTTGTTTAGGAGGTTGGATTTAAGTAGGGCCGATTGTGGCCCGTCCAATTTTCCCTGAGAGTCGATTTTACCATAATTTTTGAAGAAAATATTTCCTAAGTAGACAAAAAAACTTTAATTTGCTGAATAAAGGGTCAATTTTGATCCAAATTTTAATTTTCTATTTTCTTTTCAATTTATTCTTGATGCATGTACTTAATTGATTTCTTTTTAATGATTGATTGTGTTTTATATAAATATTATTTTAACAGCCATAAATAAAAGTTCTTTTATTTCTTTTTATTTATTTCGTAAGGTAATAATATATATACACATTATATATTAATTGTTATCAATTTTTTTAGAACTAGGATTAATAATATTTTAAGCTTATTTTAATTGTTAAGTGTTTGTATTTAAATTCTTAAAACCATCCTACTAACACCTTAAATTCTACTACTTCTCCCTCTCTACCTCTACTTCCCACCGCCGCCCATACACCACCTTTGACCCTCCAACATTTGCTGTACATCGGTTCTATTCCCCAAAACCATCGGCCACCCTAGCTAGTTGCTCCACCGCCGCACCTACACCCTTATTTCAACCTGACACCGCTCCTTCCCTTCAACCAAAGCAGCACATCCCTTAAGCTCCACCACCAACAGTCACACACTTCCAACACAACCAGCTGCACGTCCCCAACTTCCTTCAATCACAAGCCACTACATCTTGGTCCAAGCTACCGCACCCTTCAACCACAGTCTAAGCTACCATTGACCACTCCTTAAAAAGATGCATTTCCTTCTTGTCTTATATAAATGATCATTATTTTGTAACAAAGATAGTAATTAACTTGTTATAAAAAATTTTCTTTAATTTAATTTGTTCATCTTTTTTTTGAATAAAATTAAATGCGTTAAATATTTGCTAAAAGAATTTGGAATATTACTAGTTGTGTTGGTTTTTGCTTTGTTTATATTTCAGGGTTTTTTTAGTTACAATATGTCTCAAAAAGGAACACGTTCCATAGTCCAACTTACAAGATCACAAAATAAATTCCATTCTGAAGAAACAAAGGCGAGATACGGAAGCATCTTTGAGAAACAACATATGCTCCTAGAAAAAGGATTTAATTTATGAGTTAGTGATCATACTAACTTCATGGAAAGCATTCAGAAAATTGGTGAATCATTAATTTGGGAACTGTTTTGTGATGGGAAATCAATCCTAGATGCTGAGTTAGTTCGAGAATTTTATGCAAAGCTGACCTCATCTATTGCAATAGAAGTTATTGTCCGAGGAGTTAAGGTACCTTTTAATTCAAAAGCTATTAATGATTTCTTTAACTTACCTGACTTTGAAGACACAATTATTCTTCTATATTGGAGAATGTTGAAGGGGAGATGTTGTAAGGAAATTTTGCAGAAACTCACAATTCCCGGATGGTTTTGTTATATTCCATTATGACATCAAAGACTATTAATGTGGGAAATATTATCTGAAAAGAAATTCGATACTATGCTGCAAGACGTTCTAGCCCAACATATTTTCCTTCTATGATCACAATACTACGTATGAAAGCTTATATCTGTCCAATTGTAAACAGGGAAAGGTATAGTCAAGGAAAAATTACTGGTTGGGAGTTTTCCAAAGTAGCAGGAGATGCTATCTTTTAGAAGTAGTCTGAATCGATTGATGAAACTGAAAAAGAGGAAATTCCCACAGAATAAAAATCGACAGAGTCGGTTGAAATCCCTGACTTGACGGAACCTACTAAATCGATTCCTGAAACAGTGAGAGTAACTCTGAAACTTAGAGTCCCTTCAGCTAGCACCATTCCACAGAGTGAACAGACAAATATAATGGTCATTTTGCAGCACATGCAGTGACAATGACATGCTTTTTGAAGATACTAAAAAATACAATATGATTCATTCATAGATGCATTTAAGAAAATATTTCATAACTCGTTTGTTTTTGTGTCTGAATTTCCAGACTTTATATTTGAGCGATGGACTCCAATGTTGAGGAAGGAACAGGATGACTCAAAGAAGAACAAAAATGATGACGCAAAGATGGATTAGATACTGAAGGGTCTACAAAAAAAAGTCTTTACTTTTCTTTTCTTTTGGATACTTTAAATTTTAGGATTTTCTCTTTAATACTTTATTTCTATCTTTTGCATAATAAAACATTAAATTGGAAGCATTAATAAAATTGAGCAAGTTTTTTTATTAATTCTTTAAGCTGTCGGAAAACAAGAAGTGTGATAATGGAAATGAACATGTCTAGAATATCATCTGTTAACGAAATGTTTAGTATTTAAGCAGTCAATTTTGACTTACCTCCCTTTCCTAAGATTCTACCTGGTGTACAATTCACATCCACTTCTCTGATTTCAAACAATGAAGACATTGTTTATCTTTAATAGGGGGACCAGAAATTGAATTTTTCTTTTTCTTAAAAAAATTGTTTTTCTTATCAAATTATGATTAAGTAAATTTTGCTCAAAAAATTAAAAATTTTTTTAGTTATGTTAAACTTTAGTATAAATAAATTTCTATTATCTCAATAATTTTTGTCCTAGCTAGATTATGACGTAAATGTTGATCTTAATAAAAGTGTACAAGTTAAACCATGAAATTTTTACTTTCGCAGAAAAATTAAGTATGCATGAAAGTTTAAGTCTCTAGAATTGACTTAGTAAATTTCCTAAGGCGAAATCCTATAATGCATGGTAATTTGAAAATTATTTAGGCAAAATGTTGTTTGGACCATTTTAGCCTTTCAAGCTAACCTTAATGAATATTTATCCCTTGAAACCCAACTTTGAGACTATATGACCTAATTTTTCTGAACCTAACATTAATGAGACATCCCTTCTCTAATATTTATCTTTAAATTGTCTTAAACACTAGACTCAGTGTATTTAGAATATTTTTGAGAATAAGTTTTGGGAGTTAAAAAGATACTAAAAAAACGTATGTACTAAAAAGTAAAGATATACAAAGAGCATGTGTATTCAAATTCAAAAGTAGCTGGTGATTTTGGGGTATTTGTATTTTGAACGCCCGAGGCAAGTTGAGTCTAGGGTTTTAGCTTAAATTTTATCTATCTTTTACCTAACCATAGCCAGGCCACGTTACAACAATATTAAAGACCTATTGATTTACATTTTTGCGCTGACTACATTAGTGGAGAGAAATTTTCAAGCTCAACATATGAAGAAATAATTAAACTTAAGGATTGCAACTTAGCTTTAAATAAAAGGAGTAAGAGTTAATTGGTATGAACTAAATACATATTTATTATGAGAAAGCATTTAGGCTATATTCTTGCTATCATGATAATAATTGATAATAAATTAATAACATGTATACTTAAGTTGCATAATTACAAAATTTTTATTCTTGAGCATAATTGTACTAAACTCATAATTGTAGGAAGAGTTGATTTTTGAAGGAAACTTTTCAAAGGTGATTTTCTTGAACATCTTGTAAATTAAGCATTACACGGGACTAGTAATGAATTAAGTTTGGAGGTGTGGAAACATTAAAAAATATAGACTTTTTCATCACCTTTTGAACATTAATTCGTGCAAATTCCAAGTGTTTCTTTCGGATTTTGTGCTTTCATTATAAAAAAAATTAAATTGGACATGATTTAAGACACATCTTGAATTTTATTTATTGTGATATTAAATTTATGTAATTTTGCCAATTTTGAGTAGCTTTTCACAACGAAAACAAAATCAACCTTAAAGTCACCTTGTGAAGATTTAACTCTTGAGGCATTTTCGAAGCATTAGCTAATGAATCAACATCCATGAATGTCCCAATTTAATATTCTCGAACTTTCTAAAATTTATTTTGATCTAAGGTAAAATTGGGTCAATAGATTCAGATAGCTTGAAGCAGAAGAAAGGGCCCAAAATGACCAATTGAGGAAGGAAGAAGAACGACCCGAAAGAGCAACCCAAATCCTTCCATCCCTTACCCAAAATTAGATCCCAACATTTATTAAAATAATTGCAAAATACTCAAGTAACGCTTTCACAAAGTCGTTCCAACCCCTTCACTTTTTAAGCCTTCCATGGCACCAAAGCATATTTAGCAAAGCCATCCCAACCTTCCTTCCTACTATCAAGGGTCGGACATGGGAGGAGATAATCAAGGCTCTCCCACGCTATTTTTATCCTCCTCGAACTATTATAAATAGCCACCCTTATTCCCTTTCATTTCATCACTCATTCACTCACCATTTTTCTTTTCCTCTCATCCATCTTCTCCAATTTGCTCTTCCATTTTCCCTTCTCCCAATTTCAATTTTCCCTCTTGAAAAAGAGCCTTGCAAGAATTTTAAGAGCTGCAACATTTGGCATTCTTGAAGGCCTTTAGTGGGTAGACCAAAACAAAGAGAAAGGGACGCACGCTAGTCTGACTTCGGAGAAACATTCGATTTGTTTTCTAGTTTCCCTCTCTTATTTCTTTTTAATTTGTTTGAGATCGTAAACATGAATGCTAATTGTTTTGATGCTATCAATTTAATTAAAATGACTTAAATTGTGTTTCTGTTAGATTGATTGTATTCTGTCTACTTAAATTGTTGAAATCATTTTTGTAACACCTCTTACCCATATTCATCACCGAAACAAGGTAAGAAGTATTATCAAACGATCTGATTTTTTTTTTTTACAAAAATTTTGACATAATTCCTTTTCATAAACATTCAATCCCTCCTGCAAATTTCCGAAACACAATTTCAAACAACTTAAATATTTCAACCAAATACAGTTATATGTTCAGACACAATTTATCCATCCACAACATTCTAAATACTTTGTTAGTAGTTTTAAGAAAACAATTTATCAATTAATATACACCAACATTTTAAACCAAACAATATTTTATATATATATATATATATATTTATACCACATTACATTAAGTCATCTATACATGCCATATTTCAAAAGTATTGGTTGCAAAATACCCAAAAGATGATGATGATAGTGTGGATGATGTTCTGACCTCGTCCAATTTTCGAGTTGATTGATGTCACTATAAAAAAAAGGGAAAATAAAGAGGAGTAAGCATATAGCTTAGTAAGTATGTATGTAATTGATAAATAAATTTCTAGCATGATACCATAGATAATATAATTTTTATCACTCTTAAATCTATTATTTATTCAATTTCCAGCAAATTGTTTTTTTTTGCATCATAGTCACTAAATTATTTCTGTCTGGAGCTACGGAACTCAAAAGTAAGATCCAGAAATTTTTCCTGAAACTAGACTCATATATCTTCTTACCATAAAAGTTTCAGAATTTTTTGTTCATCCAATTAGTACAGTTTATTCTATAAATGTTCCCCTGTTTCACTATTTGGCATTTCTGACATCTCTTCACTAAAAGTCAGTTATCTCTTAGCACAGAATTCAAATGATGTTCCCACTTATTTATTTTGAAAATAGACTCAATAATAAATTTAAGAATCTAAATTAAAAAACATAATTATTTTTTTACAATTTTTAGTGATTCTCCAAACTCAGAACAGAGGATTTTGAAATCATTCAGACCTTGTCTCACTAAAATTTCAATATCTCAGAATATATAATTCCATTGGCCATTATTTCTCTTTTATGTGAAAGTAGACTCATTAAGCGTTAATTCCATGTCTTATTCAACCACTAACTCAATTGATATAATTTCTAGTGATTTTTCAAACTAACATCACTGTCACTGTCCAAATCTATTCTATTCCAACATCTCTCATTCACATAGTACTATAACCATTTATTTTATAACGCAATACAAGACTTCATCACTTCAGTCACTCTTTCGCAACTTATCACATGTCAATCACATACTCATATCTCGTTGAACATGTCGGTATGACAACAAATATTTGGGGTTTTCACATAGTACCACCCATGTTACTATTATCATTCGATACACATAGTAGCCTTCACATAGTACTACACACGTGATCAAGTTTTACGATTCAGGTAGTAGCCTTCACATAGTACTACACACATGACCAAAGCTTTTTGGTACACATAGTAGCCTTCACATAGTACTACACACGTGTTCATCGATACTTTATTCAAATCTTTACCATTCCGACAGTTCCACAAAGATTCTTACTTCTCAATAATTTACAATTTCTCCATAACACATCATAATATCAATCTTTCCTCTCAACTCCATAACCAATTTAATAATTCGATTTGAATCACTGCAACCATTACTTGCAGTTGGTATCTCCATAAACCAAGCTGATTTTAAACAAATCAACTATCAATTTCAAATTTCTAACTTTTATATAACTATTTCATATTCAACCCTTTCACATATATTGTCACGAAATATAACAAAAATAATTATAGCAATGTATTAATTACATACAACTTACCTCAATACAAAATGTAGAGATTTTGCAATTTAATCCCCAATCTTCTCTTTTCCTCGATTAAGGTTGATTTCTCGTCTTTCTTGATTATGAGCTTGAAAAAGCAAAGAAACCCTAGCTATGGTGTCTTCTAATATTCGGCAGCAACTATGGAGAAGATGAGCATATTTTGCCATCTTTTTCCCATTTAATTCTATTTATTTACCAAATGACTAAAATGCCATTTCTTAAAAAAATCCTATTTCACTTATTTCATGCCCGTTTTTGTCCATCATTAACTAATGTTCTAATTACCACATAAGGACCCCTAATTTATTATTCCATAATAATTAAATACATTTAACATAAAAAACTCAACTTTTTCACTTTTTACAATTTAGTCCTTTTGACTAAATTGAGTGCTCAAACGTCAAAATTTTCGAACGAAATTTTTACGAAAACTTTCCATGAAATCGTAGACCATAAAAATATAATAATAATAATAATATTTTTCCTAGTCAGATTTCTGGTCCCGAAACCACTATTTCGACTAAGCCCTAAATCGAGCTGTTACAACTCTCCCCCTCTTTAGAGATTTTCGTCCTCGAAAATCTTACCAGAAAAGAGATTTGGGTATTGTTTCCTCATGGCTTCTTCTGGTTCCCAAGTGGCCTCTTCAACTCCATGTTTTTGCCATAACACTTTCACTAATGGTATACTTTTATTTCTCAATTGTTTAACTTCCAGAGCCAAAATTTTTATAAGTTCCTCATCATAAGTCATATCCGATCGAATTTCAACTTCTGTTGGAGAATTTACATGTGTAGAATCAGAACGATAGCGTCATAGCATCGACACATGAAATACATTATGTATCTTCTCCAACTCTGTTGGTAAGGCTAACCTATAGGCTACAGGTCCAATCCTTTCAGTGACTTCATACGGCCCAATAAAACGCGGACTCAATTTACCCTTTCGACCGAATCTCAAAATCTTCTTCCACAAAGATACTTTCAAAAATAATTTATCGCCCACTTGAAACTCGATTTCTTTTCTCTTTAAATCCGCATATGACTTTTTTCGGTCTGAAGCAGCTTTCAAACAATCACAGATTACTTTTACTTTTTCTTCAGTTTCTTTCACCAAGTCAACCCCATGAATCTGTTTCTTACTGAGCTTAGTCCAATACAAAGGTGTTCTACACTTACGTCCATATAATGCTTCATACGGTGCCATTCGTATACTCGACGGATAACTATTGTTGTAAGCAAATTCAACCAATGGTAGATATTTCTCCCAACTGCCTTCAAATTCTAAGACACAACATCGGAACATGTCTTCAAGAACTTGAATTACTCTTTCAGATTGTCCATCAGTTTGCGAATGAAATGCAGTACTAAAGTTCAATTTTGTACCCAAGGCTTCCTGTAACTTTTTCCAAAACCTCGAAGTGAACCTCGGATCTCTATCCGAAATAATGGACTTAGGCACCTCGTGCAACCTCACAATTTCAGCAACATATAACTCCGCCAACTTGTCAACTGAGTAATCAATACGTACCGGTATAAAATGGGCTGATTTTGTCAATCTATCAATGATTACCCAAATAGCATCTTTCTTTCTGGGAGTCAGAGGCAAACCCATCACAAAATCCATCGTGATTCTGTCCCATTTCCACTCAAGAATCAGTACTGGTTGAAGTAAACCCGAAGGTACTTGATGCTCAGCTTTCACTTGTTGGCAAATTAAACACTTTGATACAAATTCTGAAATATCTTTTTTCATGCTCGGACACCAATACAATTTCTTCAAATCATTATACATTTTCGTACTACCTGGATGAACTGATAAATCACCACTATGTGCCTCATGTAAAATTGTCTGAATCAACTCATCATTTCTTAGTACACATATCATATCTTGGAACATCAGACAATCATCTGATCTAATTCGAAAATCTGAGTCCCCACCTGATTCACACTGAAATCTCTTGGCCTGTAATTCACCATCATTCTTTTGAGCTTCACAAATTTGCTGCAAAAATAATGGTCTAGCTTTCAACTCAGCCAAAATTGAACCATCCTCGGACATAGCTAAACTCGCATTCATAGTTCTTAAAGCAAACAAAGATTTTCTGCTCAAAGCATCAGCAACTACATTAGCTTTTCCAGGGTGATAATCAATCACTAGCTCATAGTCTTTTATCAATTCGAGCCATCTTCATTGTCGCAAATTCAAATCCTTTTGGTTCATCAGATGTTTCAAACTTTTGTGATTAGTAAAGATTCGACATTTCTCACCACACAAATAATGACGCCAAATTTTCAAAGCAAAGACGATAGCAGCTAATTCCAAGTCGTGCGTAGGATAATTCTTCTCGTGTGGTTTCAGCTGTCTCGAAGCATAAGCTATTACTCTGCCCTTTTGCATTAGTACACACCCAAGACCATTCAACGATTCATCACTGTAAATTATAAACTCTTTCCCTGTTTCAGGTTGCACCAACACTGGCGCCTCAGTCAATAATGCCTTCAATTTCTCAAAGCTTTGTTGACATTTATCAGTCAGTTCGAACTTGACATTCTTCTGCAATAATTTAGTCATAAGAGAAGCAATCATGGAAAATCCTTTAACAAAACATCTATAATATCCAGCCAGGCCTAGAAAACTTCTAACCTCAGATACATTCTTTGGCGGTTCCCAATTAACAATTGCCGAAATTTTACTCTTATCAACCCGAATACCATCACTTGAAACTATGTGTCCCAAGAATCCGACTTCATGAAGCCAAAACTCACTTTTACTTAATTTAGCAAACAGTTTCTTCTCTCTCAAAATCTGCAACACAGTTCTCAAATGTTCGGCGTGCTCGGATTCTCGGGAATAGATCAAAATATCATCTATAAACACCACCACGAACTTATCCAAATACGGTAGGAAAATTCGGTTCATTAAATCCATAAAAATAGCTGGAGCATTAGTTAAACCGAAAGGCATCACAAGAAATTAGAGGTGCTCATAGATCGGGCCGGGCCGGGTTCGGGCCGTGCCCATAAAAAAATTTTGGCTCGGGTTCTAGGCCCAGGCCCGGCCCGACCCGAAATATGGACCTGAAATTTTGGCCAGGCCCGGCTTGGGAAAAAATCATAAGCCCGAGTCCAGCCCATTTTTTTAATAAATACCAAAAATTTATTTTAAAAATTAAAAAAAGTATTTTAAAAATATTTTAAAATTAAAAAATATTTAAAAAGTATTTTAAAAATATTTTAAAATTAAAAAAAATAAAAAAAATATTTTAAAAATATTTTAAAATTAAAAAAATTTAAAAAATAAATATATTTATTATATCGGTCATTTGTTGGCTGTGCCAAAAAGTGGTGCAGAGGTCTGCCCGCTTTCTAAGCAGGCCTCGTTTTAGCCCAAGCCCATATTTCGGGCCTATATTTTTACCCAAACTCTCTCATATTTCGGGCAGGCCGTCGGGCAGGGCCGGGCCGCCCGGCCCATGAGCACCTCTACAAGAAATTCATAATGTCCATACCTCGTTCTGAAAGCAGTTTTTGGCACATCTGACTCTTTAACTCTCAGCTGATAGTAGCCAGATCTCAGATTGATCTTTGAAAACACTGTTGCCCTTTTTAATTGGTCAAACAAATCATCAATTCTCGGCAAAGGGTACTTGTTCTTTGTAGTCACTTTGTTGAGTTGACGGTAATCAATACAAAGTCTCATAGAACCGTCTTTCTTTTTCACAAATAACACAGGAGCAGAGAGAAAAACTCGGTCTCACAAATCCCTTATCTGTCAACTCTTGCAACTGAGATTTTAATTCTTTTAATTCAGTTGGAGCCATTCTATACGGAGCAATGGAAATCGGTGCAGTCCCAGGTAACAAATCAATAGCAACTTCAACTTCTCTAATCGGAGGTAACCCAGGCAATTCCTCTGGAAATACATCTGGAAACTCACAGACTACCGGTACTAATTCAAGCTTCGATTCTGATATCTTATTATTTATCACATAAGCAAGATAAGCTTCACACCCTTTTCTCAAGTATTTTTGACGACATATGTGAAACCACCGTAGGCAATTTACTTGATTCATCTGTTTCAACCTGAATAATTTCACCATTTTCACACTTCAATACAAGGATTTTCTATCTACAATTTACCTTGGCATCATGCAACATCAACCAATCCATCCCTAGAATAACATCAAACTCATCAAATGGTAACAACATCAGATTAGCCGGGAAACAATGACCTTGAATCCTCAAAGGATAATTCTTGCTAACCTTATCGACTAACACACATTTGCCTAAAGGATTTGACACTTTAACCACAAATTCAGTATTTTCAACAGGAAAATTCTTATTAGATACTAAATTCAAACAGACATAAGAATGAGTAGACCCTAGATCAATCAATGCAATAACTTCAGTATCATAAAGAGAGAATGTACCAGTAATCACATCAGGAGATGAGGCTTCCTCACAAGTACGTATAGCATAGGCTCTAGCAGGTGTTCGAGGTTCTGGTCTTGCAGCTGTACCTTTCATTACACTTTTACCACTATCTCTACTTCCGGTGTTTCTCGTGGTCTACCTCTACTGACAGTATCACCCGATCTAACATTCTGAAATTTTTCTTCTTCAATTTTCTCAGGGAAATCTTTAATATAGTGTTTTTGAGAACCACACTTGAAACAAGCTCGGCTAATTAACCAGCATTCACCAGGATGTTGCCTACCACAATGCTGACACTTTGATTTACTAGGCTTCACACTACCCACACTTGCTACTGAAGTAGCTTGAGCTTCGGGACCTGGATATAATTTTCCCCGGTCTCGACGTGGATATCCAGTTGAAGTAGTCACTCGAGGATTCATCTCTTTAAACTTCTTTGACTGAGTTTGAAATGGTTTACTCATGGGCCGTTTTCTTGTATCTCGAGCCTCCACCACAGCTTTTATCTTTCCTTTATTCAATTCTTCACCCTTACAAGCTCGATCAACTAATACCACAAATTCCTTCAGTTCCAACATTCCAACAAATATTCTAATGTCTTCATTTAAACCATCTTCAAACCTTTTACACATAGCAGCTTCTGTGGGTACACATTCTTGGGCATATTTACTCAGTCTAACAAACTCTCTTTCATACTCTGCCACATACATTCGACCTACTTCAACTCAAGAAATTCCTTGCGTTTTTTATCGATAAACCGTTGGATAATGTATTTTTTCTGAATTCATCCTGGAAGAAGTCCCATGTAACCCTTTCTTTCAGAACCACAGATACCAATGTTTTCCACCAACGATGTGCTGAGTCTTTTAATAAAGATATTGCACACTTTAAACATTCTTCGGGAGTACAAGATAATTCATCAAATACTCGAATAGAATTTTCAAGCCAAAACTCTGCCTTCTTCGGATCATCATCTATATTAGCCTTGAAATCTTTAGCCCCATGCTTCTGGATTTTGTCAACGGGAGGTTTACTTGATTTTACCAAGTCAACATTTTGTGGAGCTACGGGAACTGGTTGAGGAATATGAGGGGGTGGAGGAGGTTGAATATTCGGATTTGCATTAACAAATTCAGTATACCAATTATTCATCATATGAAGGAAGGCTTCCCGAGCCTCATCCTAACTATGCGTCTTATGTCTACTTTCTTCAAGCGTCGTCCCTTGCGCGGGAGCCGGCGCGTTACTCTTAACATCATCTGCTACACTTCGGTTACTATATAAAACAAAATTTTAAATTGTCAAAAATCACCACACTATCACAATATATTTATGGCATGTATAGATAGACTTTTACACACATTATACTAATCTGAGAATCGACAAAACCGTAGCTCTGATACCACTAAAATGTAACACCTCTTACCCATATTCATCACCGAAACAAGGTAAGAAGTATTATCAAACGATCTGAAATTTTTTTTTACAAAAATTTTGACATAATTCATTTTCATAAACATTCAATCCCTCCTGTAAATTTCCGAAACACAATTTCAAACAACTTCAATATTTCAACCAAATACAATTATATGTTCAGACACAATTTATCCATCCACAACATTCTAAGTACTTTGTTAGTAGTTTAAGAAAACAATTTATCAATTAATATACACCAACATTTTAAACCAAACAATATTTTATATATATATATACATATATTTATACCACATTACATTAAGTCATCTATACATGCCATTTTTCAAAAGTATTGGTTGCAAAATACCCAAAAGATGATTATGATAGTGTGGATGATGTTCTGACCTCGTCCAATTTCCGAGTTGATTGATGTCACTATAAAACAAGGGAAAATAAAGAGGAGTAAGCATATAGCTTAGTAAGTATGTATGTAATTGATAAATAAATTTCTAGCATGATACCATAGGTAATATAATTTTTATCACACATAAATCTATTATTTATTCAATTTCCAGCAAATTATTTTTCTGCATCACAGTCACTAAACTATTTCTATCTGAAGCTACGAAACTTAAAATTAAGATCCGTAAATTTTCCTGAAACTAGACTCATATACCTTCTTACCATAAAATTTTTAGAATTTTTGGTTCATCCAATTAATATATTTTATTCTCTAAATGTTCCCCTATTTCACTGCTTGACATTTCTGACCTCGCTTCACTAAAAGTCAGTTATCTCTTAGCACAGAATTCAAATGATGCTCCCACTTATTTCTTTTGAAAATAGACTCAATAAGAAATTTAAGAATATAAATTAAAAAACATAATTATTTTTCTACAAGTTTTAGTGATTTTCGAAAATCAGAACAGAGGATTTCGAAATCATTCAGACCTTGTCTCACTAAAATTCCAATATCTTAGAATATATAATTTCATTGGTCATTCTTTCTTTTTCATGTGAAAGTAGACTCATTAAGCTTTAATTCAATGTCTTATTCAACCACTAACTCAATTCCTATATGTTTTTGTGATTTTTCAAACTAACATCACTGTCACTGTCCAAATCTATTCTATTCCAACATCTCTCATTCACATAGTACTATAACCATTTATTTTATAGCACAATAAAAGACTTCATCACTTCAGTCACTCTTTCGCAACTTACCACATTTCAATCACATACTCATATCTCGTTGAACATGTCGGTATAACAAAAAATATTTGGGGGTTTCACATAGTACCACCCATGTTACTATTATCATTCGATACACGTAGTAGCCTTCACATAGTACTAAGCACGTGATCAAGTTTTATGGTTCAGGTAGTAGCCTTCACATAGTACTACACATGTGACCAAAGCTTTTCGGTACACATAGTAGCCTTCACTTACTACTACATATGTGACCATTATTTATCGATACACGTAGGAGCCTTCACATAGTACTACACACTTGTTCATCGATACTTTATTCAAATCTTTACCATTCCGACAGTTCCACAAAGATTCTTACGTCCCAATAATTTACAATTTCTCCATAACACATCATAATATCAATCTTTCCACTCAACTCCATAACCAATTTAATAATTCGATTTGAATCACTTCAACCATTACTTGCAGTTGGTATATCCATAAACCAAGCTAATTTTAAACAAATCAACTATCAATTTCAAATTTCTAACTTTTATATAACTATTTCATATTCAACCCTTTCACATATATTGTCACGAAATATAACAAAAATAATTATAACAATGTATTAATTACATACAACTTACCTCATACAAAATGTAGAGATTTTTCAATTTAATCCCCAATATTCTCTTTTCCTCGATTAAGGTTGATTTCTCGTCTTTCTTGATTATGAGCTTGAAAAAGCAAAGAAACCCTAGATATGTTGTCTTCTAAAATTTGGCAGCAACTATGGAGAAGATGAGCATATTTTGCCATCTTTTTCCCATTTAATTCTATTTACTTACCAAATGACTAAAATGCCATTTCTTAAAAAAAAATCCTATTTCACTTATTTCATGCCTATTTTTGTCCATCATTAACTAATGGTCTAATTACCACATAAGGACCCCTAATTTATGATTCCATAACAATTAAATACCTTTAACATATAAAACTCAACTTTTTCACTTTTTACAATTTAGTCCTTTTGACTAAATTAAGTGCTCAAACGTCAAAATTTTCGAACGAAATTTTTACGAAAACTTTCCATGAAATCATAGACTATAAAAATATAATAATAATAGAATATTTTTCCTAGTCGGATTTGTGGTCCCGAA
This sequence comes from Gossypium raimondii, assembly GCF_025698545.1. NCBI lineage: Eukaryota > Viridiplantae > Streptophyta > Magnoliopsida > Malvales > Malvaceae > Gossypium > Gossypium raimondii. The sequence goes on along the minus strand of NC_068572.1, from coordinate 32,149,858 downwards.
ACCATTGTTCTAACTATGCCCTAAATCAAGATGTTACAATTTTTGTGATGTTATAGGCCTTGACAATTTGTTCAATTAGAAAAAATCATGCTTATGTTATTTTTGCATTATAAATGTAAGGTTGCAGTTGAATTAATTATTTAATTAGAATTAAATTATAATTAATTTACAAAATATTTAATTGGTGCATTTTTAATATTCTTAAGTGCAAACTTAGATTAAATGAGTAATAGTATTAACCGATATTATTACCTTGCATAAACTAAGAATGTTGAGTTTAAATTTATTTTAATATAAAAATATATATTTACTTCACGATAAACCCCGAAGACACTGCTCAGTCTATGTCCTCCAACGTTAGGTAGTATCTTGCGCTTAAATGGACTGGCCCTTCTTTTAGCGGAGTGAGTGATGGAGCGACCCAAAACAAACGAAGAAGGAAATATCACAGAAGAAAAGCTTACCTGCGGAGGGTATCAAACTCCTGTCGAAAAAACAGCCCCTGGTGGTGCATATCGTGGTCCTTTCAATCTTCCTCTATTTGAGTATTTGAGGGTAAAACTAAATTATCATTTGTATTTGTTATAAAAATATTTTTAAAATATAATTTATCCCCGGGCGACATATATATTCTATAGTACTTACAGGTTTAGAAGTACTCACATTACTTATCTTTTCTCTCATCTAATCTCTAGGTATTGATAAATCTCTTAAATGTAATAATTTTGGTTGTACTTCAAGAGTGAATTTATTGGGTTCAAAGAGCTCAATAATTTTATTATTAATTTCTTTGATCGTAGTATATTCATTAATATAAGTCCAACTTATTGCAAGATCTTCTACTAAATCAATAATTTGAATTTTTGTCCAATTCTAAGACATAAACATTCTTCTATCGAGGATCTGTAATAGATATAATATAAAGTAATTTGATTTAACTTTAAATCCTATTACTTCGTATGTAAATTTGATTGAATTCCTCCAATAAGTGCTTTTATTGGATTTTCAAATCTTTATCTAACAAAACTGCTATTATTGGCATATCATGACCTTTTCTAAACAAAGCTCTTATTGTTATCATTATTATTCATAAATGTATATATCTAACTTGAGGATATTTCTTTTTAATCCTTTTAATTTTATCTTTAGTAAATAATGGGATTTCTGTTAATCCTCCTCTAGTATCTTTAGCTATTGTATTACCACTTATTTTTTCTATATGTCTTTGACACCATATCCTATATTTAGATATTTTATACATTTCTTCTTTAGAAATATGATTTTTATTTATTTTTCTATCATTTCATCTGAAAAGTCTTTTCTTCTCCAATTATATTTCCTAATTTTATACCTTATTGTTCATTTTAGGAATTTCTTCTAATTGATTATTAGAACTGCTTCCTATATTAAACTTAAATATATATTCTTCTTCATCTGTATCGAATCATTCTGATATTACTTGTATAATATTTTCTCAAGATTTATTTTCTCAAGATTTATTTCCTCTTTGAACATATTTCTAAATCTTGTTCTTCAAGTGTTTCAATCATTTTTCTTGCACTTTTTCCTTTATCAGGACAATTTGGTACTATATGTCCTTCTTCATCACATATAAAACACTTACATATTTGTTTTTTAGGTTTTTTAGAAGTTTTTCTTCTAAGGATAATGTCTCATCATTGATATGGTTGTTTCCACGTTGCTTTCTTTTTTGTCTTGTCACATCATTAATTTGACATGGTTGCTTCCACGTTACAATCTTTTTTGTTTGCATCTGGATGCCGTTTTCTTTAAGTTGCCTCCTTTTTTGCCCATACTTGAATGTTTGTTTTCTCAAGTTCCTTTCTTGGATGTAATTTTCCCACGTGGCTTCTTTTTTTGGTTTTATCCTTCTTGAATATTATCTAGATTCATTTCATCTATTTCATCTAGATGTAATGAATCTCTATTAGTGACAGTCTTGGTGAGTTACAATTCTCCCACGTGTTCTTGATTTCTTCTATTATATGTGATGGCAAATCATCAATAATTTTAATAATAAAATAATTGAGCTCTTTGAACCTAATAAATTCACTACTGAAATACAACCAAAATTATTACATTTAAGAGATTTATCAATACTAAGAGATTGGACGATAGAAAAGATAAGTAGTGCAAGTACTTCTAAACCTGTAAGTACTATAGAATATATGTCGTCCGGGATAAATTATATTTTAAAAATATTTCTATAACAAATACAAATGATAATTTAGTTTTACCTCAAATACTCAAATAGAGGAAGATGAGGAAAATACAAGTACAAGTTCTATACCTTCAACACCAATAGGAATGAAAACAGTTCATATTCCTATTTTTCCTGAGAATCAAGTAGAAATTCTAGAAACACTAGAATGAAAGAAATACAAACTTCAATAATTATCCAACAAATGAAACTTGGAACAAGTGATGTAATTACATTTTCAAATTTCCAATCCAAGAAATATTACACATATATTGAAATTACATTTCAATTTAGAGAATATAACACATATTTTTGCATGCTTTATTAGATCTGCAGCTACAACTAGTAGTTACGGAAGAATCTCATTCCTTTTGAAAAATGGTAACCTAGGAAACATCAATAAAAGCTATATGAATAGAGGGTAATGAAACCATAATCCAATATAAAGATAGAAATGTACCAATCTACATAAGTAATGTAAGATTTGTGATACCTAAAATATTGTGCTTTCGCAATGCATGGAGATATATTATTAGGAAATAATTTTATCTACCAACATTTACCATTTTTATTGATAAATATTTAATTGTGTTATCTGTAGAAATACCATTAGTAGAAAATCATAAATTTATTTGTGATAAAAATTTTACACCACCAAGAAAAGAAAAAATAAACAACTTGAAACAAGTCATTTGTTGTTTAAAATATTAGAAAATAATTTTAGTGAATAACCATTAAAATTATGGAAAAATAGTCCTAGATATTGTGAAATTAAATTGGAAAATCTCAATAAAATTATTAGAGTGAAATCATCTTTGAAATACAAAGAGGAAAAGCTAGAATGGTTATTAACTATAAAAGATTAAATCAAAATATTATTTTTATGGTTATTTTATTCCTAGAAAAGATGTTTTAATTAATCAAGCTAAACAAGCAAAATATTTTAGTAAATTTGACTGTAAATCAGGATTCTAGCAAATCATGATAAAAGAAGAATCCAAGCCTTTGACAACTTTTAGTGCACCTAATGGACAGTATGAATGGAAATAATGCCATTTGGATTATGTAATGCACCACAAATCTTTCAAAGATGGATGGATCCTATATTTAATAAATATAAAAAATTTGGTGTATTCTATATCGATGATATTTTAATATTTTCAGATACATTAGAAAAACATAGAAAACATTTAAATATCATTTCTCAAGAATTCATAAAACATGGAATCATATTAGAACCTAAGAAAATAGAACTAGAAAAACAAAATAGAATTCCTAGGATTAAAATTATCTACAGATGGTCTTAAACTACAAGATCATATTATAGTAAAATAAAAGAATTTCCGAAAACATTGAAGGTAAAAAGCGACTTCAACATTTTTGAGAATTATTAATTATGGAAGAAATTTCTTTCCTAACTTATCTGAAAAAATAGGCAAGTTATATAAAAACTAAAAAGGAGAAACCTTTTATCCGGTCTAAAACAGACTCAAAATTATAAAAAATTTAAAATCAAATAAATCATATTTCAAAAGTTTATTTACCTAAACAAGGTGATGAATTAATTTTAGAAACAGATGCCTCACAAAATTATTTTGTTGTATTTTAAAAGCTAAAATAATAAATAATGAAGAATTAATATGTGGATATAGTTCAGAAAATTTAAACCAAGTGAAATTAATTATGTTATATATGAAAATAATTATTAGCAATAAAGAAAGGAATAACAAACTTTCTCATATATTTAGCACCTGAAAAACTTGAAACAAGAAAAGAACAAAATAAACAACTTGAAACAAGTCATTTGTTGTTTAAAATATTAGAAAATAATTTTAGTGAATAATCATTAAAATTATGGAAAAATAGTCCTAGATATTGTGAAATTAAATTGGAAAATCTCAATAAAATTATTAGAGTGAAATCATGTTGAAATAAAAAGAGGAAAAGCTAGAATGGTTATTAACTATAAAAGATTAAATCAAAATATTATTTTTATGGTTATTTTATTCCAAAAAGGATGTTTTACTTAATCAAGCTAAACAATCAAAATATTTTAGTAAATTTGATGTAAATCAGGATTCTAGCAAATCATGATAACAGAAGAATCCAAGCCTTTGACAACTTTTAGTGCACCTAATGGACTATATGAACGAAAATAATGCCATTTGGATTATGTAATGCACCAAAAATCTTTTAAAGATGGATGGATTCTATATTTAATAAATATAAAAAATTTGGTGTAGTTTATATAGATGATATTTTAATATTTTCAGATACATTAGAAAAACATAGAAAACATTTAAATACCATTTCTTAAGAATTCATAAAACATGGAATCATACTAGATCCTAAGAAAATAGAACTAGAAAAAACAAAAATAGAATTCTTAATATTAAAATTATCTACAGATGGTCTTAAACTACAAGATCATATTATAGTAAAAATAAAAGAATTTCACGAAAACATTGAAGGTAAAAAGCACTTCAACATTTTTGGGAATTATTAATTATGGAAGAAATTTCTTTCCTAACTTATCCGAAAAAATAGGCAAGTTATATAAAAACTAAAAAGGAGAAACCTTTTATCCGGTCTAAAACAGACTCAAAATTATAAAAAATTTAAAATCTAAAATAAATCATATTTCAAAAGTTTATTTACCTAAACAAGGTGATGAATTAATTTTAGAAACAGATGCCTCATAAAATTATTTTGTTGTATTTTAAAAGCTAAAATAATAAATAATGAAGAATTAATATGTGGATATAGTTCAGAAAATTTAAACCAAGTGAAATTAATTATGTTATATATGAAAAATAATTATTAGCAATAAAGAAAGGAATAACAAACTTTCTCATATATTTAGCTTTGAAAAACTTATTATAAAAGCGATAATCAGACAGTTAAACATTTCCTTACTAATAAATGTTTGGAAATGGTACCTAGAAGAATTAGGTGGTACAATGAATTATGTACTTTTAATTTTGAAGTCTTATATGTAAAAGGAACTAACAATATTATTGCTAATTATCTTAGCAGGCCATATGGATAGAGGTAAAAAAACCTCTAGAAAAAGTCAGAGAATGGACTACTATCCATAAAAGACCAAACAAAGGGAAAACAACAAATCTTAATCAAGGATTTGTGACAATACCTGCACAAGCATCCTTTTATCCTAATCAAGGATATTATATTCCATATCCATTGGTAAGACAACCAGTTGAAACTCATTTATCATTTACAATAAAAACAGTAAGTCAATTCCCTTTGTCCCAAGATCCAAACTTAGTATACCAAGCCAGCTATGCTGAAATAATAAAAGAAGCAGAAAAGTTTTGTTCATCAGAAAATTTGTTAAAACAACAACAAATTCAGGAAATAAAAGATTTTTATACTCCAGGCTTACCATTAGAATTATATAATTTTATTAATGAAATATGGAAAACCCATATTTCTGAACAAAGAGCTAATTTCAGAAGAGCTCTTACTAAGCTTTCTCAATTTTTAGTTGAAAAAACAACTAAAGAAAATGAAACTCATGATTTATTACTAAAATCTATTTTATATAAATATTTGAAAGATTAGAAATCAATTATTTAGATATTAAGGAGATAAATAATCTTCTTGATATATTTCAAGATTTTATTAATAAAGGAACAAATAGCCCTATTATAAATAAAATGTTTAGGGTATGTTTATATAATAAGGCTAGAAATATTTTACCTATTGAAATATTTTAAAAATAAATAGAGTTATTTGCAAACAAGAAGCTCAATTCCAAAAAGCTTTTTCGAATATTTTTTGCAAGCCTATGTTTTTACAAATGATTTAAATGAAAAATTCCTACTATAAAATTTAGACTTCATCATGAACCATTTGATATAAGCAGTATTGAATGGGGTTTTGTTAAAGAAATAACAGTTCAAAATTTCTCTTTTCATTTATTAAAAGATTTTTCTACATTTATCAAAACTATGTTATTACGTATGGTATATGAAGATTATTTTATTATTATTTTCATCTTGACATTAGTAGTCTTATTGGTATAGCTGAAAATGAAAAATTCTATCAACCATATCAAATTGGGATTCTTCAAAAAATGATTAGAGGACTCAAACTTTCTGCAGCTAGAGAAGGAAAAAGACACTTGACAAAAAACATTGACAAGTGTTATAATAATCCTAGTTATTATCAAATCCAAGCAGGAATATATTTAATGACCAAATCCCAATATTTACTTCAACAAAAAACTTATAATCTCTAGACTGATGGAAGAAAAATATTAGCATACGATACTGGAAATACCCAGGAAGATAGAGACAGAATCCGTGCAACTATTAAAAATGATAGCTGACATGGTAATTGATGATTTTCCATCACATATAATAGAAGAAATCAAGAAGACGTGGAAAAATTAGAACTCACCAAGACTGTCAATAGATTCATTACATCTAGATAAAATAGAGGAAATGAATCTAGATAATATTCAAGAAGGATAAAGCCAAAAAAGGAAGCCACGTGGGAAAATGACATCCAAGAAAGGAACTTGAGAAAAGAAACATTCCTCTATTTCATCCAAGAATTCTCCTATAAATGGAAAAAGAAGGAAACCTAAAAGGGGCATCGAAAAAAGTTTAGAAAATCTTTCTTTATCCATTTCTCACTTACCATCCTATCTATCTTTGTAAAAACCTTTCCTTTACTTCTACTTTTGTAATAATATTATCTAGATTCATTTCCTCTATTTCATCTAGATGTAATGGATCTATTGACAGTCTTGGTGAGTTCGAATTCTCACACGTGTTCTTGATTTCTTCCATCATATGTGATGGAAAATCATCAATCTCCGTGTCAACTATCATTTTTAATAGTTGCACGGATTCTTTGTCTCTATCTTCTTGGGTGTTCCTAGTATCGTATGCCAATATTCTTCTTCCATAAATCCAGAGATTATAAGTTTTATGTTGAAGTAAATATTAGGCTTTGGTCATTAAATCTATTCCTTCTTGGATTTGATAAAAACTAAGATTATTATAACACTTCTAATGTCTTTTTGTCAAGTGTCTTTTTTCTTCAAAATTATTACAAAAGTAGAAAAAAAACAACCAATAAGATAATATTTCTCAATGATAGTAGATGCGGAAGACAGTAGATAATATTATTACAAAAGTAGAAGTAAAGGAAAGATTTTTACAAAGATAGATAGGATGGTAAGTGAGAAATGGATAAATAAAGATTTTCTAAATTTTTTTCAATGCCCCTTTCAGGCTTCCTTCTTTTTCCTTTTATAGGAGAATTCTTGAATTCTATTTAATTTTGTTTGAATCCCGCATAGTTTTTCTGGTAAGGATAATGTCTCATCATTGACATGGTTTCTTCCACGTTGCTTTCTTTTTTGTCTTGTCACATCATGGTTGCTTCCACATTGCAATCTTTTTTGTTTGCATTTGGATGCCATTTTCTTTAAGTTTCCTCCTTTTTTGTCCACACTTCAATGTTTTTTTTCTCAAGTTCCTTTCTTGGATGTCATTTTCCTACGTGGCTTCCTTTTTTGGCTTTATTCTTCTTGAATTAAAAAACTTGAAACAAGTCATTGGTTGTTTAAAATATTAAAAAATAATTTTAGTGAAGAACCATTAAAATTATGGCAAAATAGCCCTAGATATTGTGAAATTAAATTGGAAAATCCCAACAAATTATTAGAGTTAAACCAATGATCTACACTAAACAAGATATAGATGAATTTGATATACAAATTAAAGAATTATTAGAAAAAGATTAATAGAAACAACTAATAGTCCACATTCTAGTCCAACCTTTATGGTTAGAAATCATGCTGAAATAAAAAGAGGAAAAGCTAGAATGGTTATTAACTATAAAAGATTAAAATAAAATATTATTTTTATGGTTATTTTATTCCAAAAAAGGATGTTTTACTGAATCAAGCTAAACAATCAAAATATTTTAGTAAATTTGATGTAAATCAAGATTCTAGCAAATCATGATAACAGAAGAATCCAAGCGTTTGACAACTTTTAGTGCACCTAATAGACATTATCAATGGAAAGTAATGTCATTTGGATTATGTAATGCACCAAAAATCTTTTAAAGATGGATGGATTCTATATTTAATAAATATAAAAATTTGGTGTAGTTTATATAGATGATATTTTAATATTTTCAGATACATTAGAAAAACATAGTAAACATTTAAATACCATTTCTTAAGAATTCATAAAACATGGAATCATACTAAGCCCGAGAAAATAAAACTAGAGAAAGCAGAAATAGAATTATTTGGATTAAAATTATCGCACATGGTCTTAAACTACAAGATCATATTATAGTATAAATAAAATAATTTTTGAAAACATTGAAGATAAAAAGCGACTTCAACAATTTTTGGGAATTATTAATTATGGAAGAAATTTCTTTCCTAACTTATCGAAGAAATAGGTAAGTAATATGAAAAACTAAAAAGGAGAAACCTTTTTTCGGTATAAAAGACTCGAAATTATAAAAAATTTAAAATCTGAAATAAATCATATTCCAAAAGTTTATTTACCTAAACAAAGTGATAAATTAATTTTAGAAACAGATGCCTCACAAAATTATTTGGTTGTATTTTAAAAGCTAAAACAATAAATAATAAAGAATTAATATGTGGATATAGTTCGGGAAAATTTAAACCAAGTGAAATTAATTATGTTATATATGAAAAGGAATTATTAGTAATAAAGAAATGAATAAAAACTTTCTCCTATATTTAGCACCTGAAAATTTTATTATAAAAACGATAATCAGGCAGTTAAACATTTCCTTACTAATAAAAGTTTGGAAACGGTACCTAGAAGAATTAGGTGGTACAATGAATTATGTACTTTTAATTTTGAAGTCTTATATGTAAAATAAACTAACAATATTATTGCTGATTATCTTAGCAGATCATATGGATAGAGGTAAAAAACCTCTAGAAAAAATCGGAGAATGGACTATTGTCCATAAAAGACCCAACAAAGGGAAAACAACGAATCTTATTCAAGGATTTGTGACAATACCTGCACAAGCATCCTTTTATCCTAATCAAGGTTATTATATTCCATATCCAATAGTAAAACAACCAGTTGGAACTCATTTATCATTTACACCAAAGACGGTAAGTCAATTCCCTTGGTCCCAAGATCCAAAATCAGTATACCAAGCCAGTTATGCTGAAATAATAAAAGGAGCAGAAAAGTTTTGTTCATTAGAAAATTTGTTGAAACAATAACAAATTCAAGAAATAAAATTTTTTTATAATCTAGGCCTACCACTAGAATTATATAATTTTATTAATGAAATATGGAAAACCCATATTTCTAAACAAAGAACTGATTTTAGAAGAGCTTTTCTAAGCTTTCTCAATTTTGGTTGAAAAACACAACTAAAGAAAATGAAACTCATGATTTATTACTAAAATCTATTTTATATAGAGATTGGGAAGAATTAGAAATCAATTATTTAGATATTTAGGAGATAAATAAATTTCTTGATGTATTTCAGTATTTTATTAATAAAGGAACAAATAGCCCTATTATAAATAAAATGTTTAGAATGCGTTTATATAATAAGGCTAGAAATATTTTACTGTTGAAATATTTACAAAAATAAATGGAGTTATCTGGAAGCAGACAAGCTTAATTTCAAAAAGCTTTTTCGAATATTTTTACAAGCCTATGCTTTTACAAATGATTTAAATGAAAATTTCCTACTATAAAATTTAGACTTCATCATGAACTATTTGATATAAGCGAGATTGAATGGGGTTTTATTAAAGAAATAACAGTTCAAAATTTCCTTTTCAATTGTTAAATGATTTTTTGCATTTATCAAAACTATGTTATTACATATGGTATACAAAGATGATTTCTATTATTATTTTCATTTTGACATTAGTAGTCTTATTGGTATAGTTGAAAAAGAAAAATTCTATGAGCCATATCAAATTGGGATTCTTCAAAAAATGATTGGAGGACCTAAACTTTCTGCAGCTAGAGAAGAAAAAAGACAGTTGACAAAAAACATTGACAAATGTTATAATAATCCTAGTTATTATCAATTCCAAGAATGAATAGATTTAATGACCAAAGCCCAATATTTACTTCAACAAAAAACTTATAATCTCTAGAATGATGGAAGAAGAATATTGGCATACAATACTGGAAACAACCAGGAAGATAGAGACAAAGAATCCTTGCAACTAATAAAAATGACAGCTAACATGGACATTGATGATTTTCCTTCACATATAATAGAAGAAATCAAGAACACGTGAGAGAATTGGAACTCACCAAGACTGTTAATTGATTCATTACATCTGGATGAAATATAGGAAATGAATCTAGATAATATTCAAGAAGGATAAAGCCAAAAAAGGAAGCCACGTGGGAAAACGACATCCAAGAAAGGAACTTGAGAAAACAAACATTCAAGTGTGGACAAAAAAGGAGGCAACTTAAAGAAAACGACATCCAGATGCAAACAAAAAAGATTGCAACGTGGAAGCAACCATGATATGATAAGAAAAAAAATAAAGCAACGTGGAAGAAACCATGTCAATGACGAGACATTATCCTTATCAAAAAAACTGTGCGAGATTCAAAAAAAATTAAATAGAATTCAAGAATTCTCCTATAAAAGGAAAAAGAAGGAAGCCTAAAAGGGGCATCGGAAAAAGTTTAGAAAATCTTTCTTTATCCATTTCTCACTTACCATCCTATATATCTTAGTAAAAATATTTCATTTACTTCTACTTTTGTAATAATATTATCTACTGTCTTCTGCATCTACTATCATTGAGTAATTGGTATCAGAGAAATGGATAATTCTTTTAGGTACCGTTTCCAAACTTTTACTAGTAAGGAAATGCTTAAATGCCTGATGATCAGCTTTTATAATAAATTTTTAGGTGCTAGATATATGAGAAAGTTTTTATTCCTTTCTTTATTTCTAATAATTATTTTTCATATATAACATAATTAATTTCACTTGGTTTAATTTTTCCGAACTATATCCACATATTAATTCTTCATTATTTATTTTTTAGCTTTTAAAATATAACCCCAACAATTTTGTGAGGTATTTGTTTCTAAAATTAATTTATCACCTTGTTTAGGTAAATAAACTTTTGGAATATGATTTATTTTAAATTTTAAATTTTTTATAATTTCGAGTCTGCATTTTAGACTAGATAAAAGGTTTATCCTTTTTAGTTTTTCATATAACTTACCTATTTTTCAGATAAGTTAGGAAAGAAATTTCTTCTTTAGTTAATGAATCCCAAAAATTGTTGAAGCTACTTTTTATCTTTAATGTTTTCGGAAATTCTTTTATTTTTACTATAGTATGATCTTATAGTTTAAAACCATCTGCAGATAATTTTAATCCTAAAAATTCTATTTATGTTTTTCTAGTTCTATTTTATTAGGACTTAATATGATTCCATGTTTTATGAATTCTTGAGAAATGATATTTAAATGTTTTCTATGTTTTTCTAATGTATCTAAAAATATTAAAATATCATCTATATAGACTACACAATTTTTTTTATATTTATTAAAAATATAATCCATCCATCTTTGAAAGATTTGTGGTGCATTACATTATCCAAATGACATTACTTTCCATTGATAATGTCCATTAGGTGCACTAAAGGCAATCAAAGGCTTGGATTCTTTTGTTAGCATGATTTGCCAGAATCGTGATTTATAGTCACATTTACTAAAATATTTGCTTGTTTAGCTTGATTAATTAAAACATCATTTCTTGGAATAAAATAACCATCAAAAATAATATTTTGATTTAATCTTTTATAGTTAATAACCATTCTAGCTTTTCCTATTTTTATTTCAGCATGATTTCTAAACATAAAAGCTAGACTAGAATGTGGACTATTAGTTGTTTCTATTAATCATTTTTCTAATAATTATTTAATTTGTATATCAAATTCATCTATATCTTGTTTAGTATAGATCATTATTTTAACTCTCATAATTTTATTGGGATTTTCCGATAATTTAAAGCGTAATTTGCATATAGCTGGTGGCAGTCAGTGACACACCACGTAGCTTCAGATCAGGCTAATTGAGAAATCTTTCAAAAGGAATTTCAAAAGAAATATGCTGGAGAACTGTATATTGGAGATAGAAGGCAAGAGTTTTTGATTTTAAAACAGAGTGAGATGTTTGCGGCTGATTACGGATAGGAGTTTCTAAGACTCAGTAGGTACGCTGTTGAATTTGTGCCAACTAAAATTGAAAGCTGTAAATGATTTTTACGTGGTTTACATGATGAGCTTTGGGTATAGTTGGTATCGTATTGAATCACAAAGTTTATCGATTTAATTTTACGGGAAAAGATGGTAGAACAAGCTCTAGGTCTTGATACAAAGGCTGAGGTTACTCGTACTGCTAGAAAACAGCCTGGAGCTGCTACCTCAAACCCACAACCGAAACAAACTAAAGAACTTTATGGTAGCTGGATGTCAACTTTTAAGTTTGATAGATCCGATAGAAATCATGATCGGCAACATACTGTGTCTACGAGTAGTGTGCGAGGTGCATCCAGGGTTACTGATGTTTTGAATTGCGAGCACTGTGGGAAAAAGCACTGTGGTGAATGTTGGAAGTTAACTAGAGCTTGTTTTCACTGTGGGTATACGGAGCATTTTGCTCGAGAGAGTCTGAAGAATGATAATGTTACCCCTGTTACTTCTCAAAGGTCTGTGCCTGCATCTAGGGGTCGCTAGTCAAGTCGAGGTGGTTCATTTGCGAGAGGTGGTGCTAGGAAGGGACATGATGTTGTTACTCATCAGTCGGAGGCCAGAGCGCCAGCATAAGCCTATGATGTGCGGTCACGTGAGAACATTGACACTGCCCATGTTGTGGCAGGTATCTTTTTATTACATACATAACCTATTTATGCTTTGATAAATCCAGGATCTTCACACCCGTATGTTAATACTGAGTTAGTTAAATCAGGAAGTCTAAAATTAGAGACGTCTAAAGTATCAATAGTTGTACCAAGTTCGTTGGGGCAATTTGTATTAGTGGATCAGGTGTGTAGGAGATGTCAGTTAGAGATTCAGAATAAGACATTCCTTTTTGATTCATTGATAATGTTGTTTGGCAATTTTGATTTGATTTTTGGTATGGGTTGACTTACGAAGCACGGAGTGACCCTAGATTGCCGTAAAAAGAAGTTTGTAGTTCAGTGTGAAGACGGTAACTTGATTGAGATGAATGGTGTTCGAACAAATGGTTTAACTCGTATCATTTCAGCAATTCAAGCTAATAAACTTCTCAACAAAGGCTGTGAAACTTTTCTGGCCTATGTTACTAATTTGAATTCTGGTGACAGTCAGAGTAGTAAAATTCGTACTGTTTGTGAATTCCCTAATGTGTTTCCCGAGAAATTACCAGGATTGCCACCAGATCGGGTGGTTGAGTTTGTAATTGAAGTGTTTCCTGGTATGGCTCCGGTGTCAATGTCTCCTTATCGTATGGAACCCATAGAGTTGAAAGAATTAAAGGTGCAATTGTAGGATTTACTGGATTGGGGCTTTATACGCCCTAGTATATTGCCTTGGGGAGCTCCAGTGCTTTTCGTTAAAAAGAAAGATTTCTCAATGCGAATCTGCAATGACTATTGGCAATTGAATAAGTTGATGATTAAGAATCGATACCCTCTACCTCATATCAATGACTTATTTGATCAATTAACAGGAGCTTCTATCTTTTCTAAGATCGATTTGAGATTGGGTTACTATCAGTTGAAAGCGAAAGACAGTGACGTATTGAAGATGGCGTTTCGTATGCGTTATGGCCACTATGAATTCTTAGTGATGCCTTTTGGGCTGACGATGCTCCGGCAGCATTCATGGATCTCATGAACTGTATTTTCCAACTGTATTTGGATCAATTTGTGGTAGTTTTTATTGACGACATCTTGATCTATTCGAAATCTAAATCTGAACATGAGTAACACCTCAAACTTGTTTTGCAAGTTTTACGAGAGAAATGGTTATATGGAAAGCTTAGTAAATGTGAATTTTGGTTATCGAAAGTTGTGTTTTTGGGGCTTGTAATCTCGGCAAATGGAATTAGAGTTGAGTTAAAAAATATTGAGGCCATTATTCAGTGGAAAGCACCGAGAAATGTGTCAAAGATTCGCATTTTTCTTGGACTAGCTGGTTGTTACCAAAGATTCGTAAATGGATTTTCAAATGTAGCTTTGCCGATGACAAAGCTGTTACATAAGAATGTTTAATTTGTTTGGAGCGATCAATGACAAGAAATTTTTAAGAAATTGAAACAAATGTTGATTGAAGTGCCAGTTCTAACCTTTCGAGAATCGAAAAAGGATTTTATGGTTTATAGTGATGCTTCATTGAACGGTCTCGGTTATGTATTGATGCAAGATGGGAAAGTGATTGCATATGCATGTCGTCAGCTAAAAATGCATGATTGCAATTATCCGATGCACAATTTAGAGCTGGCTACTGTGGCTTTTCTCTAAAGATCTAGAGACACGACCTGTACGGTGAAAAGTGTCACATCTATACCGATCATAAGAGTCTTAAATATCTCTTATCTCAAAAGGAGTTAAATTTGAGACAGCGACGTTGGGTTGAGCTTCTAAAAGATTTTGATTGCATTATTGATTACTATCCTGGTAAAGCTAACGTCGTAGCTAATGGGTTGAGTATAAAGAAAATGGTTGATTTATGAGCAATGTTTGCTTAACTCAGTATCAATGACGATGGAAGCTTGTTGGCTGAATTAAAAAATCAAGCCAGAAATGTTTGATCAGATTGAGGTAGCGCAATTATATGATGTTAAGTTAGCTAAGAAAAGAGAAATGGTTTAGAATGACAGGTTAGAAAAATTCAGCATTGATGATTATGATTGCTTGAGATTTCTTCATGAATATGTGTTCCGGATGTTGCAGAACTAAAAAAGTTGATACTTAGTGAAGATCATGATAGTCCTTTTGGTTTGCATCCTGCAGGAACGAAAATGTATCGTAATCTGAGAGAATCCTATTGGTGGCCATGAATGAAAAAAGGCATAATTGAGTTCGTAGTTAAATGCATAACTTGTTAGCGAGTTAAGTTAGAATATCAGGTTCCCACAGGATTACTTCAGCCTATCTCTGTTCCTGAGTGGAAATGGAAACGCATCACAATGGATTTTGTAATGAGGTTACCTTTATCGACAAGTAAGAAAAATGTTGTGTGGGTGATTGTTGGTCGACTTACAAAATCGGCTCATTTCATCGCAATCAAGACTAATTGGTCACTCCAAAAACTTGCTGAAGTTTACATTCAGAAAATTATGAGATTGCACGGTGTCCCTATGTCGATAATCTCTGATCGAGACTCTCGCTTCACTTCGAGATTTTGGAAATAGTTGCATGAATCTCTTGGTACGAGACTTAATTTCAACACGGCCTTTCACCCGTGGACAGACAAACAATCTGAGCATTTTATCCAAAATTTGGAAGACATGCTTTGCACTTGTGTAATCGATTTTAAATCTAGTTGGGAACGTTATTTACCTTTGGCCGAATTTGTATATAATAATAGTTTCCAATCGAGTATTCAAATGGCTCTGTATGAAGCCTTATATGGTCGTAGGTGTCGAACACCTGTTTGTTGGATGGATTTATGTGAAAGAAAAGTTGTTGGGCCGGAATTGATTCAAGAAATGGAAGATATTGTTAAGATGATTCAAGATAGATTGAAAACAACATTCGATAGAAAAAAATCATACGCAGATTTGAAACAATGAGATATTCAATTTTCAGTTGGCAACAAAGTATTTCTTAAGGTTTCACCCTGGAAAAAAGTTTTGAGATTTGGCTGAAAAAGGAAGTTGAGTCCTCGTTTTATTGGACCGTATAGAATCATTGAAAGAGTGGGACCAGTGGCATATTGGTTAGCTTTCTTGTAGAATTACAGAAAATTCATGATGTTTTTCATGTTTCAATGCTTAGAAGATATCGATCAAAATTCGTCTTACGTTATTTCTGTGGAAGACATTGAAATTCAACCTGACTTATCTTATGAAGAAGAACCGGTCAAAATTTTGGCTCGTAAGGTGAAAGAGTTGAATAATAAGCATGTTCCTTTAGTGAAAGTTCTATGGCGTAGTCATAGCATCGAGGAAGTGACTTGGGAGGCAGAACAGATGATGAGATCTCAGTATCCCCACCTCTTTTCAAGTAAATTTCGGGGATGAAATTTATTTAGGGGGAGACTTGTAACGGCCCAATAGTCAGAGGTGTCAAAAAATGAAGTTTGGGACTCTATTTCCATAAAACGAACCTGTAAATATTTTTATTTAATAGTTACAAGGTTAGTTTAATAGTGAATTAGATTTTGGTTAAGTGAATTTTGTGAAATTAAGAGTTATTAAAGCACAAGGACTAAATCGCATAGGTATTAAAAGTTGAATTATAGATTAAAATTAATTAAGGGACTAAAGTAGTAAATATGTATAGTGGACGACATTCATATGTATGTCGTATATATATATGTTAATTTAATATATGTGTATATGTGTTATAATAAATAAATAGTATGAAATGTGTATATATAAAAGTTATATTGTAATAAAGAATAAAATAAAAACAAATTAAAAGAAAGAATATGGGAATAGATGAAACAAATGCATGCAAATTAAAAAGAAAGAAAAGAAAAAAATAATAGAGGAAAGGCCACAGCACCAAGGGTTTCAACTTTCAAATTTCAATTGGTTAGTCAATTTAGTCTCATTTTCTTGTAATTTTCATATTTTTGGAATCCCGGTACATAGAGCTACCTGACCCATGCTGTAACTTTTAGTATTGTTTAAGATTTTAGATGTTACTATTGTTGAATAGTTTAAGTATTAGGGATTAAATAGATAGATTTTTTAGTTAGAAGTGGAAAAGGAATAAATTGTGGAATTAATTGTAGATTTTGAGCAATAGGGACTAAATTGAGAAAAAAAATTGAAATTAATGGGTCAAATTAGAAAATAGGGAGCTTATGTAACACCCCTAGCCCATATTCATCACTGGATTAGGGCTACAGAGCATTACTGGAAGATAACATCATACAACGAACATTTATTTATCATAATCAAATCACAACATATTTCATAGCAATAATATCCAAACTCATGCGTATAGTCCCTTTTACGAGCCCTCGAGGCCTTAAAAAGACATTAGAAATGAATCGAGACTAAATTGGAAACACATGGGATTTTACAGAAAAAGATGCAAAATTTCAAACTGCAGGGGTCATACGGTCGTGTGACTCACACAGCCGAGAGACACGCCCGTGTCCTAGGCCATGTGGACATTTGAAGTAGGGACACACGACTGTGTCTCTAGCCGTGTGGATGAAAAATAGGCCATTTTCAAGCCATTTTTCTCACCCAAAAGCTAGCCATTTGCACAACCCAAATGCACCTATTTTCATGCATTCAAATGGCACTTAATATATACATATACAAGCTAGAACATCATAGAAACTGCCCATTCAATCAATATGCCAAAATGACACCTCAAACTCAACAATAAACTTGACTAAACACCTACCAAATTCATTCATAATTCAAACCACCAATTGAACAACTTCAATTCCACATTTTCCATAAAGTTCATATACCAATTTCATGCACAACAAATACCACCATGATCATTATCAGATATACCATTAATTTTAATAACTAAACCAAATGCCAATATACATTCAAGGCTACCATAACTAACCAATAACACTTCAAAGCACTATCTATATCATACCAAAACAACATCTCATATCATACCTTAATGTTCATCCATTCAACTATCATCACTAAGTACTTAGATGCTAAAATGACAACCACATTAAATACCATATATATATATATATATATATATCCATGATATCATATCAACTATATCATTAACCAAAATAAAATATATACAAGCCACACATAATGGCTAATTTCATCAAACAAAGACACCTATACATGTCATTATAACCATGACTCAAAATCATCAAAATCTATCGATACAGCCGATAGATAGTGTGATGGATCTCCGAAAAGCTTCCAAATCAAACGAGCTTCTAATCATCTAAAAACATGAGAGAAATACATGAAGTAAGCATATAATACTTAGTAAGCTCGTAATTCATAAACAAAGCTTATCATTTCAATATATATAAGCTTAAACTCAATTTATGAGATAATCCAACATAGCTTGGCACAAGCCTAAGAAACAACAATCTTTCAAGTTAGATAACCACATAACTTAGAAACTCATTGCAAAACATAATAGCTTTTATGTACATATCTTATAATCATTCATACTTTCATGAATATGGTTGTTTCATACTTCAAATGTCCACATGCCTAGGACACGGGCGTGTCGATCTTATAATCATTTCATACATGTTTCATACTTT
The DNA here is from genome assembly GCF_025698545.1 of Gossypium raimondii. Taxonomy (NCBI): domain Eukaryota; kingdom Viridiplantae; phylum Streptophyta; class Magnoliopsida; order Malvales; family Malvaceae; genus Gossypium; species Gossypium raimondii. Next base: position 32,131,163 of record NC_068572.1, on the reverse strand, counting down.
CATAGCATTACTTATCAAAATATCTGTCGATCCTCCCCTTTTGGATACTCGTTAAACCACTAGAATAATATCGGATATGCGGGAATCTCGCACACTATGTGCTAATATATGGTCGAAACCATTACTTTCTCTTATCTCATATAAATGCATTCTCTCGAGCAATTAGTGGGTCTGCTCACACAAGCTGTCAGTCAGGACGTAGCTACGTAGTGCTACTCATAGAAGCTGTCAAGTAACCGTAACACATGCCAGAAACTCAGCCACCAATAGGATGTACAAGACTAGCACCCGAAACATAATAACCCTTAATGACATGTCATTTGTATCCTATATATTCCTAACGTTCAAACAAGATCTAAAAGTCGCCAAAACTTCGTTGGATTTTTCTGTAGAGACGTAATACCATAATATAACTTAAAAGCAAGTAAGTCAAGAATAATACAACTTTAATTAAATGTACGAACTTACCTCGACCACAACCAAAGAAATACGATCGGCTAATTTAACACTTTTTTCCTTTCCTCGATCTAAATCCGTACGTTGCTTTTATTGATCAAAATAATCAAATTTAATTCATTCAAACTTCATTCTATTCAATAAAATCAAAAATCATATTTTGGCAAAATTATGCTTTTACCCCTATAATTTTGAATCAATTACAATTTAGTCCTCAAGCTTATAAAATTAAATTCATGCAATTTGGTACTAACCCACTATAGCCGAATTTTATTTAGGCCCCTCTCAAATCCTACATTTCCTTTATTTCACAATTTCACCATGAATAATTTTCAAGTTTTCAATTTAATCTCTAATTTACAAATTTATCAAAATTCCCTTTACAAATTTTTTTAATTATCATCAAACATTCATTTTCATCCATCAAACATCAAAAACAACTAATATATATTCATGGTAAAACCCTAGACTTTTAACAGTTCTGTAAATTAGTCCCCGGGCTAGCTAGATTAAGTTACAACGACTCCAAAAACATAAAAATCATTAAAAACGGGACAAAAATCACTTACATGCACTTGATTTTTGCTTGGCTAAAACTTCTTCTCTACAACAACAATGGTGGCCGATTCTAATGTTTGCAAAATGAAGAAGAAAATTGTTTGTTTCATCTTTTCTAATTAACATTTGTTTAATTACAATTTTAACCTTATACACTAACCTTTAAAAATCACTTAAATGATCTCCATCTTTTCCACTATTAATAATAATGGTTTAATTACTATTTAAGGACAATCACATTCAAAATTCATAGCAATTTGACACTTTTACCTGTAGAACTCTAATTTTGCACCTTATGCAATTTAGTACTTTTTTATCAAATTAAGCGTGATAACATAAAATTTCTTAACAAAATTTTTATATGGTACTACTATCATGCTGTAAACAATAAAATATTAATAAAATAAATATTTTGACGTTGGATTTGTGGTCCTAAAACCACTATTCTGATTTCACTGAAAACGGGCTGTTATAGCTAAATTTAGCTTAGGGTGAAATTAGTATAAAAATTTGAGGTTAATTGTGGAGGTTAAAATTTGCCTCGGTTTAGGGACTAAATTGAAGTTTAAGCAATTTACAGGAATCCTCGAGTAAAAAGGGGAAGGATAAAATCGACATCGAATAGCTCAGAATTCATGATTTGTGTTTCTATAATCCGAACTAAGTTATAAATTATTGCATTTTGAATTATTATATATGGTAAGCATTAAGGTGAATACTTTGGTACTTTGAGATTGAATTGAACTTATATTTGATTGAAATGGATTGATTTTGTATATTATGATGCATTGATATGGATATTGAATTGAATACATGTTTATGTGTATATACGAGAATTGGACATTTGATGTAATTGAAAGTGAAATGAAACCCTATTAACTATTCAGGCTAAGTCGGATATAGATGGCATGCCATAAGATATGAAGAGCTCATGGATTTCTTCGACCTCGAGTTGATAAGGCACTGAGTGCCAATTTTCTTCAGTTTAGCCGATGAGACACTGAGTGTCAATTTATACAGCGTTGGGTGCAGTTATTACTTCGGATTTATCCGATGAGGTACTGGGTGCAAAACTAGTGTGTTGGTTGGATCCGTGTACTAGTCCGAGTCCGGGTCATGTTAATAGGAGTAATTAAATAATAAATTTATGTATTTGATTTTGAAATGGAAAAGTATGTGAAATGAAAATGAAATGTGGAATGAAATATGAAATGATAAATCTTGATGTGAATATTGATGAGTTATGAGTAATGAACTCATGAAGTGGAAATGGAAATGAATATTGCCATCGGATGAATTAATTTATCAAATGCCTTATGAAAGGTTAATGCCATGTATTTGTATTGGCAAGATTTTGTTGGATAAGATCATGAATGCTCATAATGGTATAATGAACTTGATATACTTTATGACATTTCTTGTATGTCAGCTTCAAATTTGGCTACATATTGCTCCAACCCTCCCTTTTTTTTCTCTCTGTTAGCATATGCCGGACTTAAGGAATCCCCAGGCTCTTTTAGTTGATAGAATTCTGCCCCCACGATCTCTGATTTCTTTAGTTTGTGCCCCCATAATCGTTCTGTTTCCTCAAGAACGCTTTGTCATTGGATCAAAATTCCATATGATATCCAAGTGAAAATGTTGCGATTCTAACCTGTTTTACTTTGTCTGGAAAATGTTTTGGATCATTCTTTGTGGTGATTCCTGAGCTGCATAATCTAACTGAAGCAACTCACTTGAACTTAGGCGCCATCCCAGAGCACCCAGATTTTCCTCTGCTTGTTTCACTGTTTTGACTCCAGGTATTGGAATGGTACCTTTACTGATGCACCAGTTTATTGCTACCTGCAAATGGCAATGCATTTAGGCCTCTAAACACAAATGCAAACGCACTCTTTCCAAGGAAACAACTTAAAAAACATATGGTCGAATATCTAACTACACAATTCAACTAATAAATTATAACGACCTAAAAGGTTCTAAAGTTTGAAAGGTGGAGCTAAGCATACTAGAAAAAATAGTTGTGAAAAAAAGTTAACATTATAAGTACCTGTGGTATGGTTTTGCACCGTTTTTCTGCAATTTCTCGTAAGGAAACAAGCAAGGGCTTCAGCCCTGGAAGAATTTGCTTAAATAGAAGGCCCCTGAGAGACAGCAAAGATTATCATGAAATAAGCACTCACCTAAGCACTGAAAGGAGCCTTCAAAATCATTTTACCATATATCCTTGAAAGTAATAAGCAGTAGCATTTCTAGTACCTGGGCCCTTGTGGAAGTCGGGAAGGTGTATATTTCCCAGTAAGCATTCCAAGTCCTAGAGGACTATAAGAAATCAAGCGGATATCAAGAGAGTCACAAATATTCTTAATCTCCATCTGATCTTCCCCAATGCTTAGTAGAGAGAATTGTACCTGTAATTGGGGTGATTCTAGAGGTAAGCCTTAAAATCACAACAACCTCCCAAACGATTTCTTAAGTTACATTATGTAACCTGGACTTAGGAGAAAGGATTTGAATTTCAAATTTAGTATAAATTGTATGATGAAGTACATGTAAATTAAACATTCATGAATTTGCTAGATGTCTACTTATGGTGAATTCAAAATTCATCTTTTTATACCCTTATTGGATCTTAACTAACTTCTCCATTGTGTGTGCATTCCTTTTTCTTTCAATTTACATTAAAAAATCATACCAAATCCACTCTTTCAAACACATCTTCCAAACATAGCATAAAGCATAAATGATAGTGTTGTACTTTAGCTAGATAGTCTATCGTTTAGGCTTAATATGAGAGATTGGTTAGTGCAGGGTTGGATTCCGAAAGCAAAGTTAGATATGATCCATGTGTTGACTTATAAACCCATATTTACATAAACATCGTGTCCTCCACTAAGAAGGAAAATGCTATATGCAAATGGGTTACCTACACTTATACCAACTACTTAACTGCTTTAACTCACTTTTTACAGAAACGAAGAAAACAAAAAGCAAATGAACTTGTGTTTCACCCAATTCAACATATTTCTATCATTTCATTTCCTTGGAGTTGGGATTAGGGTGAAGTGATTTAGACACTCTGTGATGTATGTGAAAGTGACTATCTTTAAACCACAACTAATCTTAAACAGAGACTTTGTGTAGTTAAGAAAATGCATCCATGAGGAGCCATGGACATTGAGAGAGATTAAAAGCTTAAAAGATTAGTTGGAGTAGAAACAGATGAAAATCACAAAATCTGAGGTGATGGCAGCGGGGGGCTAGGGAGTTATAGTGGCACATATTTGATGCATGGAGAATTGGTAGGGATTCTTGGTTAAACATTTTAAGGTAACCAAATATGAAAGATAACACAAGGAGGAGAAGGAATAATGGATGGTTCTTCATTTTACTACCTGAAACACAAGAATAAAAAAACTAAAATTCCTTGGAACACAAAGAAGGAGAAAAAGGTGTGAATTGCCTCTACCTGAGCTGAGCAGAGTGGGACTCCTCGGGCTTTAAGGTAATCATGAATCTTTACGAGCTGTTTGGGTCCATAATTGCTAACTCCAACAGCTTTAACTAAGCCCTGCAAATTATATAAAGTAGATTTTCTTCTTATATGTTTGTTATGTAGAATGTAGGTCTCTTAACTTTTTGCAGTTCAAGTTAATTCTTGGACAAACTTTCATAAATGCTAATGAAATATGATGATCTCATTTTATAGTAACTGAAATATCATATTTTGGTTAACCTTCTCATACATTGCCACTAAACCATTCCAAAGTGCCAACTCTTGTGGGGGAGCATAGTTTGCAGTAGACCAGTGTAATTGTCCTATTCCGATTTGTTCAATCTGCATTCGATCCCGAGAGGCCCTGGAAAAACAGTTCTTAATCAAATTTAATGACCACAACCTTTCAGCCAATTGTGCCACAAAGAGGATCACTTTTATGGAACCCATTGAACAGCAAACCTGCAAGCTTGAACAAATTGCCCTGATGTTAGACGCCATGGGTAAGCTGCAAACTTTGTGGCAATCACAATCTCATCTCGTATCCGTTTTTCCCCTGAGATTGCAAACAATATTCAAACTTAAATATCAGAATGGTAAGATTAACAATCTCTATTGTAATATAGGGATCCTGGTCTTTATCAGCTATTGTGATTTGTAAAACCCACATATAAAGATTGAAAAAGAAATTTAACCAACCTTGAAATCCTCTAATGAACTTCCCTAAAAGCTTTTCACTCTGTCCGTTGAGTCTGCCAGTCCCATAAGAATCGGCGGTGTCAAAAAGATTGATGCCATTCTCCACGGCAAGATTAAAAACCTGTTGAAGTTGAGAATCCATTGAAGGTTGGTAACCCCAGAGAAGCTGGTTTCCCCATGCCCACGTCCCAAACCCCATTGGAGAAACAGTCAAAGGACCCATTTTCACCTGCCCAGGAAAACCCATCACTGAAACACATGTAGACCGGATAATATCAAAATAGAAAGGAGAATCTGTACTCGAGTGTAGACATGGTTAAGAACTGGAGGGATTACCTTTTGCCATGGCCAGAAGAGAGGGGGCTTGAGAGACTTGAAAGGTGAAGATGGGGGATCGAATTGATTAGAAGCACTGAGACAGATAATGCAAGCTGACGGGACTGAGTTTGAGAGAGCCATCGCCATGTTCTCATACACTCTAGCACTTGAGAAAAAACATAAAAGTCAGTGGAGTGCATTGTTAGTGACGGTTAAGCCTTCTTGTGGTTTTTTTTTTTTTTCTGAGCGAAGCCTTCTTGTGGTTGGAATTGAAACTTGGAAAGATCATGCATGGTCGTTGCTTGTATTTCTTTAATAGGTATAATGACTTTACTCATTTTGTAATTTTATTCTTTTATTTTATTTATTGTCATTTTAGTCCTCAACCTTTAAAATTTAGTCAATTTACTTGCTTTTGGATGAAAAATTTACTGAACCGTTAAAATTCTAACGGCATTGATGTGGTCACTCGTGTGGCAATCCACGTATAATTCATAAAAATAAAAAAAATAAATTTTTTTTTAAAAAATCATAAAAAGTTTTAGAAAATTTATTCATTTTAGTAATGAAGTATACGTGAAATGTCACATGAGTTACCATGTCAATGTTATTGAATTTTAACAGTTCAGTTAGTTTTTTCTGTCCAAAAGCAAATAATTTGACTACATTTTAAAGGTTAAGGACTAAAATAACTAATAAAAATACCAAAATGAAAAAAAAAATCAATAAATGTTAGATGCTAAATTTATTTTTATAATTTTATAAGAGGTCAAAAATTGGTAAAGGTTTGGATTTTGAATTTTGCATAGGTTTTATATGATCATAACAACTTGTTTGCTACATTTAAATTTAATTGTTAAAATGTCTGTTGTTTTAACACGGTTGTTCATTACCAAGGTGGTTATTTGGTCAGTTTTTTTGTGGCTAGGGGTTTGTCTTGTTCGGGCATTTTCTGTGGTGGATATATAGGTGGTGGCGTTGTCCTTAGATAGTGGTGAAGATGAAGCATGGCAACTTCATGCTGATGAAAGGGTGACTATAACTGATACAAGCCTTTGTTTGGTTAAGACTTTCTTGACTGCTACTGTTATTCAATTCCAGACTATACAAACGACTTTGGCCACTCTTTGGCATCCTCGTGGAAGAATTTCAATATCGGATCTGGGTGAGAAAGGATACCTATTTGAATTCTATTATGCCATTGATATCAATACGGTAGATGGCAACCCATGGACGTTTAATAAGCATATCCTGGTTTTATATAAACAAAAATCGGGGGAGGATCCATTAAGGGTGCCATTGTACTCTGTCGATTATTGGGTTCAGATTCATGATCTTACGATGGGATTGATGTCTGAAAGTATGGCAAGGTAGTTTAGGGCCTTCTTGGGATCTTTTATGGATTATGAAGCGAAGTTAGTTAGTAGGGCTTTTTGGAGAGTATATGCAGATTCGGGTATAGATTGACATTCGAGCACCTTTGAAAAGGAGGAAGAAGATCGCCTTGTCACATGCTCATTCCATTTATGCTAGATTCTAATATGAACAACTATCACTCTTCTATTTTTTATGTGGTCGTTTGGGGCATGGTTAAGGCTTCTACCCTGTTCAGATTGTATATGGCAAGAAGAAGATACCATTTGAGTGGGGTCTTTCCATTAAGGTGATACCTCGACAGGTACAGGTGGCTACAAGTTGTTGCCTTTGGGAGGAGAAAGATACTTCGTGGGTTCGCGATAGTAACACTGTACTTGTTCAAGATGGACTTATTAGATATGATGTCATCCAAGGTTTCTTCTTTGGAGTGCAGACGATGATCGGGCTAGCACAATTCTTGGGATTAAGTTGGATTGTCATACTAATGAAGTGAGGGACATTGATGAAGTTACGCATCCCCACGATCTCACTATGGTGGAAGATTTTCCTATGGTGCTAGGAGAAGGGAAGAAAAGGCCACACACGTCTCGGTTCTTTTTTGTTTCTACTGTGACGAATTTGGAGAGGGTTTTTACTGAGCAAACTTATATTCAATTTATAGATTTATTGGCTACCCTTGCAGGGCAAGGAAGCCAACCGCAATGAAGATCCTTAGTTGAACGTCTGGGGGTTAAAGAGTCCCCAGGCTATGTGTTGCCTTAAGTAGGTGTTGAGGGAGACAAATCCTACTGTAGCTTTTTTTATGGGAACAAAATTACAGAGTCTGTGTATGGAGAAACTTTGAATGAATTTGGGGCATACGTGGGTAGTGATGGTTCTAGAGGTGGTTTATCCTTGTGCTGGAAATAGGGATGTTTGGTTTCACTTCAATCTTTTTCCAAAAATCATATTAATGTTCTGTTTGAGGATGATTCGAACGATAATAGGTAGAAATTCATGGATTTTTACAGTCTTATTGAAGAGGCTCGTCACTGTCAATCTTGGGATTTATTATGCAGACTTTCTTCCAGGGATCCTACTCCATGGCTTGTTATGGGGGATTTCAATGAAATTGTATTTTCTCATGAAAAACAAGGCGGTTGTCTTCATGGTGAACGAGGGATGGAAGCGTTTTGGTTGACACTTGATGATTATGATCTCTTGAATTTAGGTTTTAAAGGTTGTTGGTGTACATGGAGCAAGGCCAATTTTCTCTTAGAAATATACGAGAACGGTTGGACCGGAGAGTGTCACACCCTAAATTTGGTGTATCCGAGAAAAAGGCAAATAGATGTGAAGGTTACTTGTTTTGGTGTATTATGATAGCATAGTTTGTCATTTTATAGGCTTCTAACAAATTAAATTTTGGTGCATAATGTATCCGCTCATAGAAGTATCTAAGAATTTCATCTCGAGGTATTCTTCAATTGAAGGAAGAGTACGACAAATGAAGAGTATGCCTCAGAGTTTTGGCTGAGTATAAAACGCCTACTAAGTTTATGAGAAAAATTTTGGAGATTAGATCATCTTCAAGAGCATGCCTTATGAGAGTTACTACCAAAGGTATGGTATGCCCGATTTGCTCAAATACTGTGTAAGGTGGGTTTAGTAGCGTGATTGGTTGAGAGTCAACTGAACGAATTGACTAGTCAAACAACATCTGCATCGAATTCTCTTTTATATTTCTCCTGGTTATTGTAAAGCATTTAAAGGACAATTTTTGTATACATTCGAAACTTGTCAAGATCCACTAAGAGGAACTAAGTATATATATGGTAAGAAGGAAACATTCATATGGTTTTTCTTCCTTCTGTTCCACACTCTAGTTCTTTGTCTTAAACCTAAATATTCTTTTCTTCTTTGTTAAACTGTAAGCTAAGGTTTTTAGGTTAATCGATGGATGTTTCAACCTCCTGGTAAGCTTGATAGTTCTGCATGGTATGATTTTGATAGAGTAAGGATGTTAAGAAGCATAAATACAGTAGGGAGTGAATAGGAGGCCCTACATGGGGGTTGTATGTAATTGATATATTGTTAAATTTTCTATAAATAGGGTTTTAATGGCAATCCTATGTTCTTTTAAGCAGTTGTTGCTAGTGGCTCGGGAAGGACGATCGGATTTGGAACTCCAAGCTACAGTAAAGGTGAGTTTCAAGTGAGCTTTTCACTTGACTCATATATGTTAAATTTACAATGGTTATTCATATGTTGGTATCTTCTTGGAAAACTAATGAATATATGTGTATGTGAAGTATCATAAGGGTTCTGCATGTTTACAAATGATATATATGAGTTGATGTATAAATAAGATGATGTGTGGTATGTAAGCATGTGAAACCAGGTATGGAAGAGTATGAATTTATTAGGAATGTGTGAATGATTCTAGGTAAGTGTGTTCTGTGTTAAATGGGTAAAACAACCATTTATGATGCCTCCGGCAGGGTAGGTACATTTCTAGCCAGACTGGTAGATCACGACATGCAGATATGTGTAAGACCATGTGGTAGGGACCCATGTGTAACACCTCTAACCCATCTCTGTCACCGGATTAGGGTCACGAGCATTACTACTAAATCAATCATAATTAAAATGTAAATTATTTCATTCAAATCACAGAAAATTTATGCATACAGTCTTAAATACGAGTTTACAGGTCCCTTAAAATGATTTTAGAACTAACATGAGTTAGTTTGAAACAATTCTAGAAGTCTAGGGTGAAATCTCAAAAAGCCTAAAAATAGGGGACACACGGCCGTGTGAAATACCCCAGGACATGTGACTTTCAAAATGAGGACACATGGCCGTCTCCCAGTTCGTGTCTTTGCCATTGTAACTCACTGACTTGAGACACACGACCATGTCCTAGCCCGTGTAACTCTCTGACTTGGTCCACACGGCTGTGTCCCAGGCCGTGTGTGACACTATACTATGCAATTATTCCACACGTTCAGGGCACACGCCCATGTGTGTTACCCGTGTGTGACACACAGTTGTATGACAGACCGTGTCTCAAGCCGTGTGCACCTAAATATACCTTAAAACTCAAGTTTACCATTTCCTACTTGCTTGGGCATTAAGCAACTCAAATACCAACAATTTAACCTATCCAAAACACGATTAAACATACTCAAAACATGCTAAAACAACCATATTAGGTGCCTAACCAATGTACCCTCATTGGTACCACATTTATATCTTCAAAACGTATCAACAAAGCATCATCTACATCAAGATTTCATGCATACCAAATTCACCCATATTAACCTAACATATAGCTTCCTAAGATATCAAGCTTTAAGCTACACATACATTTCCATGCCTTGTGTCAAACTAACATATCAAACATATGGCTTCAACCACAAACATATACTTATATACAATGGCCATCATTATACTTAAAACCCAAATTTACATCACATTCACAAACCAATAATCAATCAAATACTTCCTAGGTACATGTCATTACAAAAAAAAAACGTCACCACAATTGAGCTTAGGATCGTTGTTGGATGTTGAGTCGAATCAAAAGAGAAGTACCTAACCTGCGCACAAAAAACAAAACCGCACGCTAAGTAAAACTCAGTGATATTTCTATAATCCGAACAATTAAAGCTTGATGTAAATAAATAGGATGTATTATGCAATAAAGAATAATTCAAGAGTTGCAAATTTGTTCTTAAGCAAAATTTTTAAAGGTGGGAAAACGAGTTTTCTTTCCAAGTTATTAACTTGTGCTAGAACTTGATTATCTGCTAACCAAAAATTCTCATTGATTTAGATATTGAAACAGATACTTCTCATTGTTTTACCTTTTAAATAAATTTTGTGATTGATGTTAACTAGTTAAAAAAGTGAGTTCATGTAAATTAAACTAAGCAGTAGTAGCAAAGAATTCGTATTGTTACAATTGACATTTAATCTTGGGTTTGAACATGGGACAGTCTCTTCTCCCTCTTACCAATAAATTAATAATAAATAAATGAAAAGTGGGTTCTCTGTTGGTTTCCAACAAAATTTCCTCATATAAATTTTTTTCTCTAGATATTTACGTTTTGTTTTTTCATTTAAAACTCGGGATAAAAACTCTTATAAAAATCACACTTTCCTTCACTAGCTTAATATTCTTATACTAAAACTCAAACCCTGGAGAATGAAAAATGATTCAACTATGATTTCGAAGAAGTGATTTTACAATAAAAAACAACGAAAAATGGTAAAGGTTGAAGAGAAATGAGTGAGAAATGACAAAGAAGAGAAATGTAAGCTTTCCTTGGGGTTATTTTATCTTATTATTATTTAAAAATACATCAAATGGTAAAAAATTGATAATGTGTCCGAAATTAATTTTTACAAACATGACGGACTTGAAAAGTAAAAACATCATTCCATCACCGCTCGCACATATAATTTAACATTTAATCATAATTATGCATCAATTGGTTAAAATACTCTTGGTGGTAAGATTACCATTTTCACCTTTAACTCATTGTTTTATTCGATTGAGTTCAAAAATTCAAAAATTGACTTAAACACTTACTCAGGAATGCTCCATAATTTAAATATAAATAAATAATAAATTTAGACTTTTGTATCAGAGCATTGAAGAAATTTTTGAAAAAGTATTATACAATAAACTAGAGATTTTTGGACGTGTTACAAATTTTTTGTTAACATTTGGCATCTTTACTTAAATATTAGTTGGTATATTTCATTAGGCATGAATTAGGTTGAACTTTTTATGCAATTAGGAGCTACTTTGTATTTTCCTTAGAATTTTGCATAAAATGCTCTTTTCAAATGGATTTCAAGTATGCTTCTTTGTCGTATCATTCGTCTCTGTAGGGGATAAACCCGATTAAACAACAAACAAAGTGAAGAAAATAAGAATCGAAGAGATCGAACACACAAATTTTTCATGGAAAAACTCCTTAAAAGATGATAAAAAAAGCCACGGGCAAAAGGATATTTCACTATAATAAAGGATAGTACAAAAGATGGAGAGAATTAAAAGAAAACCCCAAGCCCCACAAGAAACACCCTTTGAAACAAAGAAAAAAATTCTCTCAATATAAATATTTTTTGTTGTGTAAAAGCTAGAGTAACTAAGGCCTATTTATAGACTAAAATTCGTAGCATATATGACTACAACAACTCTAGGCTAATTAGAGTTTAAGTGGAAAATTAAAAACGGAGTTTAACTAGGAAAAGAAAAGCCAAAATAATTTTTGGTCAAAATAAGAGGCATTCTCCCACAAATCTCCACCTTGACTCGTATTTGGACCAGCTTACTTGTCAAGCCCTGCTATGGGCTTAATTGATTCTACGTCAGATACTTGCCAAGTCCAAACAATGCTCGGACTTTGAAATTGGAAGGCTCTTTGTCAACATGTCAATCGAATTGTGTTCTGTGCCAATTTTAAGAATCTATATATCTCTTTGATTGATCAACTTTCAAACAAAAAAAGATAACGAATGTCTATGTGCTTCATTCTCTCGTGATGCATTTGATCTTTGGTGAGATGTATGACACTTTGACTATCACAATATACGATAGTTGCCCTATTTTCACTTACCGGTTCACTGAACAGGCACCTTAACCTAATTAGTTCTATTACTGCTTTTGTAATTGCCATGTATTCTACTTCAGTGGTTGACAAAGCCATTCTAGCTTAAAGTGTCGCTTTCCAATTAATGGCACAATTCCCAAAAGCAAATAGGTAACATGTGAGAGACCTTCTTTGATCTAAGTCTCTTGCATAATCAAAATCAACATATCTGACTAGAGCTTTTTGAGTTCTTGCAAACTCTAAGCACATGTTAGAAGTACCCATAAATATCTGAAAATCCACTTAATTGCATAGCAATGTAACTTACCAAGATTTTTCATGTATCGACTAATAACACTAATAGCATGTGACCTGTCGAGATGAGTGCATACCATTTAATACATCAAGCTTCCAACTTCGTTTGAATAATGTACTTTTGACATGTACCTTTCATCTTTTATATTTTATGGGGAATCTGAAATTGAGAGTTTAAAGTGTGCAGCTAAATGAGTACTTACCAGTTTTGCATCTTGCATCTCAAATCATTTAAGGATCTTCTTGATGTACCTTTGTTGTGATAAAAATAATTTCTTGGAATGTCTATCTCTCAAAATTTCCCTCCCTAAAATTTTCTTTGTTGCACCTAAATCCTTCATCTCAAACTTAGAGTTAAGCATGGTTTTAAGATGATCTATTTCAAATGGATTCTTAGGCACAATAAACTTATCATCAACATAAAAAAGCAAATATATAAAAGAACCAGCATCAAGACATTGTAGATAAACATAATTGTCATACTTACTTTGAGGAAAACCAATACTCAACATGAGGGAGTCAAACTTTTTATACCACTACCGATGAGATTCCTACAAACTGTATAAAGACTTTTGTAAGAGGAAAACATAATCTTCTTTCCCTTCAAATTTGAAGCATTCCGATTGTTGCATGTAGATGTCCTCCTCAAGGTTATTGTGAAGGAAAGTAGTCTTTACATTTAACTGCTCTAAATCAAGATTATTTGATGCAATAAAGGCCAAAAGCATCCAAATGGACATATGTTTCACAAAGGGAGAGAAAATATCATGAAAAACAACTCCCTCCACTTAACTATAGCCCTTTGCAACTAGTATTGCCTTGTACTTAGTGTCGTTAGGACCTGAACCTTCCTTATTTTTAAACATCCATTTGTAACCAACGATTCTTTTACCAATAGGTGGTTTAACTAGCCTCTAAGTCTCATTCTTTTGAAGAGATTCCATCTCTTCTTCCATTGCAATGAGCCATTTGCTAGAATCGGATGCTTGAACTGCCTCATAATAACAAGAAGGATCGGTTGTCAATGCTCTTAGCAACACTTAGAGTATAAGCCACTAGGTTTCGTTCACAATATTTCTATGGTGGTCGTATTTCTCGTATTTTCTTGTCGAGCCAAATTATAATTAGTTAACTGAGATGGTGAGGGTATCTGAGGGTTGGATAGAACCCCAAACAGATTTAGAACAACTTCAAACTTGCAAGAATCAGAATTTTACCGTGTTGTCCTGATGTCATGAGACTCCTCGTCAGGACGCAACCTCTGTTCGTCGCGTTGTTGCGATGTTGGGCATTTTCTCATCATCATGTCGCCCTCTGTTTCGACTTTGAACTCCACCTTGTTCGAGACAATCTGATTTGTTGTGTCTTTAAAAGTAAAAGTCTTCTTTTCTGATCGAGACATGATAGATTCATAGAACACAACGTCTCCACTAACAATTATTTTGTCGAATTTCAAACACCACAACTTAAAACCTTTTGTATGAGCAGAGTATCCTAGAAAGGTACAATTAATTGCCCTTAGTTCAAGCTTTCCCTGGCTAACTTTAGCATAAGCAGTACAACTGAAAATTCTAAGGTTAGAATAATTGGGAGGATTACCTGACCATATCTCCTCTGGAACTTTACCATTCAATGCTCGATGAGGAGATCACTTTACCAAATAACTTGGCAGGTTTACGGCTTCTGCCAAAAATTCCTTCCTTAAGCCTGCATTAGAAAGCATGCATCGAGCCTTTTCTAGCAAGATTTTGTTCATTCTTTCTACAACTCCATTCTATTGCGAAGTTCCAACAACGGTTCGATGTCAATCAATTCCTTCCTATTTGTAGAAATCATTGATGAATAGAACTCAAGACCATTATCCATTCTCAACCGCTTTACGGACTTTCCGGTTTGTTCTTCTAATAGTGTCTTCCACTGTTTGAAGATTCCAAAGACTTCACTTTTCTGTTTCAAAAAATAAAACCTAACTTTTTTGGAGTGATCATAAGTAAAAGTTAGGAAATATTTATTACCTCCTTCTGAGATGCCAGAAGATGGACTCATAAATCGAAATAACCATTACCAATTCTCAACTGTTTCACGGACTTTCTGATTTGTTCTTCTAACGGTGTCTTCCATTATTTGAAGATTCCAAAAATTTTGCTTTTTTGTTTCAAAAAATAAACCCAAACATTTTTCTGGAGTGATCATCAATAAAAGTTAGGAAATATTTATTACCTCCTTTTGAGATGTCAGAAGATGGACCCCATAAATTGGAATGAATGGAATCTAGAGTCCCTTTTATTTTGTGCACTGCTAAATTGAAACTGACTTGGATTTGTTTCCTAAAAATGCAATGCTCGCAGAATCCTAACTTACCAACTCTAATGTCTTTGAGAAGACCTCTATTGCACAATACTATCATTCACATGACCCAGTTGTATGTGCCAAGGTTTGGTTGAATCAGAATGGGTGGAGAAAGAGTCATGTCATGTCGTCGCAATGTAGTGGTGATTTTGGCTTTTCTTCGAGAAACTTAGTCGCACCAGTAACTGTTGACCCTACCAAAATGTATAGGATGTACTTTTTCTGTCCTCTCATCATAACAAGAGCCTCATGAGAAACTTTTAAGTTGTTTGACTCAATAACTATGCTCCAACTGTTAGAATCCAAAATTCCCAATGAGATAAGATTTTTCTTTAAATTAAAAACATACCTGACATTTGACAGTGTCTGAAGAAGTTTGTCTTGCATCCTAATTTGTACTATTCCAAATTTAGATATTTTTACATGGAGAGTTATTCCCCATCAACATAACTCCACCTTCAACTGAACTGTACGTGGAGAACCAGTCCCTATTGGAACATATGTGATAGAAGTACCTTGAATCTAAGGTCTATTCAAAAGTAAGATGAGACCTTTTTGTTGTTGACACCAATAAGAAATCATCACCTCTATCCTCGGCTACATTAGCATAAGCAATTTAGGCTTTCTGCTTATCTTTCTTGTCGTTTTCAGCATCCCTTTTGATTTTATTTTGAATTTTTCAACATTCTGCCTTAACGTGGCCCACCTTTTTTACAATGCCATAATATTTGTCACAATTTCTAGATTTGGACCTTGCTTTAGACCTGTTTTGCTCTGTCTTTCTAGATTGTTGTTTGCCTCTTGCAATTAGAATTGAGGCTTGCCCGTCTAAGTTCTTGTTTGGGCCTAATTCATTGTCGAGTTTATTCTTACTCAGAAGATTCCCCTTCACATCCTTAAATGAGAGATGAACTCTCCCATAAATCAGAGTTTCCCTAAAAGTTTTATAAGAAGAGGGCAAAGAGCATACGACAACATAGCTTGATCCTTGCCACTAATCTCTGCTTCGAGATTCTTTAAGTCATTAAGAGAGGTAACAAACTCTCTAATATGAGTTATGATGGACTCACCTTCGACCATTCCCAACTTGTAGAGACATTGTTTTAATACTAACCTGTTGGTCATAGATTTCATCATCTATAAGGCTTCTAGTGTTGGGACCGTTGGTACTCCCCATGGTGAAGTGGAAAAATATTCCAACGATCTATAACCATGGATCCATGTACGAGGAACGAAATGGTTTGAGATAAAGTTGAAGATATACCTTCTTAACCGAAAACAATGAAAGGATGCTGCAAATTTGATGTCGATTTGAAGCCACAATGAAAATGTTTAGACCTCTACATAGTCCACCCGGTATTAAAACAAATGGAAAAATTCTCTTAGAACTATTCTAGAGAGAAATCTCCCAAAACGATTGCTAGACCCTTTTTGTCAAAATTTTTTAAACACAGTTACCCTAATTCAAGATTTTTGTATGCATATATTGAAAACAAAATCAAATCTTATAGAGAACATATGGAAAGCATTAAACACATTATATTCTTTCCGAAAATAATTATAACATATGGAAAGTATTAAAAACGTTATATTCTTTCCCAAAGAATTATAACTACCATGTTTCAATGTTTGACCGAAATTATAATAATAATTTATTATAATAATTTCAAAACTATATTCTATTAAAATTTTATATGAATCAAATTCATATATTAATTTTAATTATGTTCTCTATTTGTGTACAACAAGCTTGTATATTTAATTAGTTTAATATTTAATCGTCAAATTAAATTAATTCAATAATTAATTTAATTCATGTGATAGCTAAACACAATACCAAATATGTTTCGATTTTGTTCGTTTTAACCATAGGGTGTGACCCTGTAGGATTTTGTAATGTTGGTAGTAATAATAGAACATTTCTAATAATACAAGCAATAAGTGAAATCTAGCAATGCATCATTGCTACCTAAGTTACAAGAAGTCATAATTTGACATAACCTTTCTGTAATAATCATTTCATGTATTATATCCTTTTATCCTTAATATCTAGATTGGACACAAGTCATGGAATAGTCACACTTGTATAGTCCAATCTCATATTTCTTCATTTTCTGAGTAGACTACAATAAACAAATAAGTGTGATATCTCATATCAACTTATTAGAGTATGACCATACTGTAATACCCCTAACCCATAACCGTCGTTAGAATAGGGTTACAAAGCATTACTATAAAAACATAACATAAACACATACATTTCCAAATATTAATGTAAACATAGCATAATCCATACATATACAAGCATATTGTCCCTTTACCGAACCCCCGAAGCCATAGAAACACTTTAGAAATGATTTGGGACTAAATCGGAGACATTTGGCACATTGAAGAAAATGTTAGAAATTTTAAACTGTAGGGGTCACACGGCTGTGTGGCCAGGCCATGTGACTCACATGGCTGAGACACACAACCGTGTCTCAAGCCATGTCACAATTGAATTAGGGACACACGACTGTGTTCGTGCCCGTGTAACTCTCTGAGTTGGGTCACACGGCCGAGCCACTTGCCTGTGCGTCAGGCCGTGTGCTAGGTCGTGTAACTGCCTGACTTGTAACCTTTAAAAACTACAGGGGAGACACGGCTGAGACACGCGCCCGTGTCTTAAGCTGTGTGGACATGAAATTGGCCAAAATCAAGTCATTTCCATCACCCATTTCAAGCATGTACCTACAAGCCATTTTCACCCTTGACCAAGGCATCAAAACATACAAAAACATGCACAAAATGACCAATTCAATAGACCCAATTCCATTCAACCAATATACCATATAGGCACCTTAATCACAATCAAAATAATATATCTAAACATAAGAATATTTGATCACATTGCTACCATTTCAAAATATTCCATACTTGAACTATACCATGTCAATATAAACTTATCATTTGGACCATTACTCACATGTATCAAAATCACATAAATGACAAAAACCAACCATTTCCAAATGGTGCCAAACAACCAACACACATATATACATACCAAAATCAACATTTAGCGTTCACTCAAACTTTAAACATAAATCCACCTATACATGTCATTATAACCTTGGCCAAAACATCAAAAACTACCGATTTATTCACTGGATAGTGCGATAGGCCTTTGACAAGCCTCAAAATCAATCGAGCTTCCAATAATCTATAAAACATAGGAAAAAAAAACTACGTAAACATATAATGCTTAGTAGGTTCGTAAATCATGAATATATCTTACCATTTCAATGCATAACCTTATAATTTAAACATGATTCAATTCAACATAAGCTTGGCACAA
This sequence comes from Gossypium raimondii, assembly GCF_025698545.1. Lineage (NCBI taxonomy): Eukaryota > Viridiplantae > Streptophyta > Magnoliopsida > Malvales > Malvaceae > Gossypium > Gossypium raimondii. The sequence continues at coordinate 32,112,676 of NC_068572.1, read as the reverse complement.
GCCTAAGCATCACCAACAACCCATGATAGTACTTTAACACATAACTCAAAAGAATTGTCAGATGGTTAGGTAGATTACATGAACATAGTGCCGTTGAAATAATACTTTCCATAAACATAAAGATGCATACACTGATCATTATAATTTCATACCCTTCCTTAAGTTCATAACATAGTTGATTGGAACACTTACAGTTCCTTCCCTTTTACATGCTCGTTTAACCACTTAGAATAATATCGAATACGCAGGAAAGCTCACACAAAGTGTGCTAAACATATGGTCGAAACCATTCCTTTTTCTATTCCTTTACATCATTGCAAATTCGAGCCATAAAATGGGTCTTCTCACACAAGCTAACGGCCGGAATGTGAGCTACATGATGCCACTCACACAAGTTGACGAGCATTCGTAACAAATACAAGACCTCAGCCATCAATAGGACATTTAAGACTAGCACTCGAAACATGGTAACCCTAATGAAATGTCATTTGTATCCTATATATTCCTAAGGTTCGAACGAGGTTCAATAATCATCATAACATCATTAGCTTTCCACAATTATTTACATGATAAATAGCACAATGACATATGAATCAAAATAACATTAAATCATTATTTAAAAATACGAACTTACCTTGATAATAAAGATGTCGAAACAAGATCAACTAATTTAAAGCTTTAGCTTTTCCTCGATCTAGATTCGTACGAGGTTTATCTTGATCTAAATAAGCAAATTCAGTCCATTTAATGCTCATACTATTCAATTTAGTCCAAAATTCATACTTTTACAAAATTGTAATTTTTCCCCTAATATTATAACTTCTTTACAATTTAGTCCTTAGGCTTGTAAATTAAAATTTATGCAATTTCATCCATATTTTATGCTAGCAAAATTACCTAGGGACTTATATAAACCCATACAAACCATCATTTCAAATTTTATCATGATATTTTATCACTTTTACAAATAAGTCCCTAAATGATAATTTGATCAAATATTACTTTTCAAAACTTGTTTATTTAAAAACAAAGACTCATAAAATTTCATTAAATTTCAAGAATCATGCAAACATGTTCATGGTAAAACCTTAAACCTTTAACGGTTTTGCAAATTAGTTCCTGGGCTAGCTAGATTAAGCTACAATGATCCTGAAAACATAAAAATCATTAAAAATAGATTCAAAACACATACCATGCAAGCAAAAATGCAATGGCCAAACCCTAGCTATTCTCCTTTTGGATATTCGGTTGAAGAAGAAACAATTTGGAGAAGATGATATCTTTTTCTTATTTAATTTTATCTTTATTTACCTTTTTACATTCTTAAACTTTAAAAACATTGATAATTTCAACAAAACCAATCCATGAATATCCACTAACTATATAAATGGTCTATTACCATAGAAGTCCTCTTATTTTAAAGTTTCATAGCTATTTGATACATTTATCTACTAGAACTCTACTTTTGCACCTTTTTCGATTTAGTGTTTTTACCTAATTAAGCATGCAAACGTCAAAATTTCTTAACAAAATTTTTATACGACTCTACTAAAATACCGTAGACATTAAAATAATAATACAATAAATATTTACTCGTAAGATTTTTGGTCCTAAAACCACTGTTCCAATTTCACTTAAAACGAATTGTTACAACTCTCCAATTAAAGGAATTTTCGTCCCTGAAAAACTTACCAGAAAAGTGGTTTGGGTATTAGACTTTCATAACTTCTTTTGGTTCTCAGGTAGCTTCTTCTATTTCGTGACGCAGCAAGAGAACTTTCACAAAAGCTATGCTTTTATTTCTTAATTCTTTAACCTCTCGAGCTAGAATTCTGATCGATTCTTCACTGTGCGTCATATCAAGCTGAATCTAAACATCAACAGGTGAAATCACATGTGATGGATCTGATTGATACTGTCGTAACATAGACGCATAAAATACATTATGAATCTTAACTAGCTCTGACGACAATGCTTATTGGTAAGCTACTGGCCTGATTCTCTCAATAATCTCATACGGCTCAATAAACCGCAGATTAAGCTTTTCTTTACGACCAAATCGAAGAACTTTCTTCCAGGGCGACACTTTCAAAAAAACTTTGTCGCCAACTTGAAATTCTGTCTTTTCTTTTCAAATCCGCATATGATTTATGTCGATCTGAGCCTGCTTTCAAACTGTCTTGTATAACTTTAACCTTTTCTTTAGTTTCTGGTATAAAATGAACCCCGAGAAGCTGTTTCTCACTAATTTTAGTCTGGTATAACGAGGTTCAACACTTTTGATCATACAAAGCCTCACACGGTGCCATTTTAATGCTTGATTGATAACTATTGTTGTACGCAAATTCAACTAACGGTAGAAATCTCTCCCATTTACCTTCGAATTCCAGAACACAACATCAAAGCATGTCCTCAAGTATCTGAATCACTCGCTTGGACTGACCATCGGTCTGAGGATGAAACGCGGTACTAAAATGCAAATAGGTACCTATAGCCACATGTAATTTGCTTTAAAATCAAGACATAAATCGCAGATCTCTATCGAAAATAATGGATACTGGCACACCGTGAAATCCAGCGATCTTAGCCACAAACAACAATGCAATCTCTTGAGTGAAAAATCTGTAACCACTGGAATAAAATGCGTGGATTTCGTCAAACGATCAACAATGAACCAAACAACATCTTTCTTTCTTGGAGATAAAGGCAATCTCGATACAAAATCCATCGTGACACGTTCCCATTTTCACTCTGGAATCATCACTAGCTGTAACAAACTAGAAGGTACCTTATGTTCGTCTTTAACTTGCTGACAAACTAAACCTTGATACGAACTCAGAAATCTCTCGTTCCATACCTAGCCACCAATATATTTGTTTCAAATCACTGTACATTTTATTGCTACCAGGATAAATAGACAAGCTACTACTATGAGCTTTTTGTAAAATCTTTTGGATGAGATCAAAATTTCTTGGAATGCAAATTATACCTTTCAAATACAAACTATGATCAGAACCACCTTTACCGGATGGTAATCAATGATTAAGTCGTAGTCTTTCAATAACTCAAGCCATCTGCACTGTCTCAAATTCAAATCATTCTATTACATCAAGTACTTTAGACTTTTATGATCCGTTAAGATATGACATTTTTCTCCGTACAAATGGTGTTGCCAAATCTTTAAAGCAAATACAATCGCTGCAAGCTCAAAATCATCGTCGAATAATTCTTTTCGTGCGGTTTCAATTGTCTAGAAGCATACGCTATCACTTTGGCCTCTTGCATCAGAACACAACCCAAACCATTTAACAAATCATCACTATAAGTCACAAATTCTTTACCTGACTCTAGCTAAACTAACACTACTGCCTCGGTTAACAATGCTTTCAATTGGTTAAAGCTTTGCTAACATTTCTCAGACTAGTTAAACCTAACATCTTTTTGCAACAACCTCGTTAATGGTGTAACAATCATCGAAAATCCCTTGATGAAGCTTCTGTAATATCCAACTAAACCCAAAAAACTTCTGACCTTAGACACATTTCTTAGAGGTTTCTGATCTACGACAACTAAAATTTTGCTCGGGTCAACTCTAATGCCATCAGCTGATACGTGTCCCAGAAATTTGAATTCCCGAAGCCAAAACTCACATTTGCTAAACTTAGCGAACAATTGTTTTTTGTGAAAAGTTTACAAAACAATTTTTAAATTCTCAACATGCTCTGTCTCATCTTGTGAATAAATCAGAATATTGTCAATGAATACCACAATGAATCTGTCTAAGTACGGTCTCAAGATTTTATTAATGAAATCCATAAATACTACATGTGCATTAGTTAAACCAAATGGCATCACAAGAAATTCATAATGTTCATACCTGGTTCTGAACACAGTTTTTGGTACATCTAAGTCTTTAACTTACAACTGATAATAACCAGAAGGAAGGTCGATATTTGAGAAATTCTTACACCTCTCAATTAATCAAACAGATCGTCAATACGTAGCAAAGGATACTTATTGTTCATTGTGACTTTTTTGAGCTGTCAGTAGTCAATACATAATCGCATGGACCCATCTTTTTTCTTAACAAATAACACCGGAGAACCCCAAAGGGAAAAATTGGGTCGAGCAAAACCCCTGTATGTTAACTCTTGCAACTGTGCTTTAACTCTTTCAACTCTGTAGGTGCCATTCTGTAAGGAGCTATCGATATCAGAGATGTTCTCGACATTAATTCAATAGCAAACTCAACCTCTCCGATCGGCGGTAACCCTAGTAACTTCTCTGGAAACACATCTGAATATTCACATACCATTGGAACCGATTCTAGCTTCAACTTAGTAAGTCTAGAATCAAATATGTAAGTAAGATACGCTTAACAGCCTTTTGTAACATATTTTTGTGCTGACATAGTAGATATAACATTAGATATACTATCCAGTCTATCTGATTCAATTCGAAGCTTTTCATCCTTCTGACATTTCAACACAATATGCTTTCGTCTATAGTTCAGAACAACATCATGTAGAGTTAACCAGTCCATACCCAGAATCACATCAAATTCATCAAAGGGTAGTAACATCAAATTAGCCAGAAAGTTACAACCTCGAATCACCGAAGGATAGTTTTTATAGACTTTATCAACTAACACATATTGACCTAAGGGGTTCGTTACTTTAACTGCAAATTCAGTAAACTCAAAAGGCAATTTCTTATCTAACAATAAATTCGTGCATACATATGAATGCGTTGACCCTGTGTCAATCAAAGCTGTAACATCAGTATCAAAGATAGAAAATGAAGCTGTGATAACATCTGGCACTGAAGATTCCTCTTGAACACGAATTACATAAGCCCTAGCTAGTGCTCGTGCCTCGGATCTCATAGCAGAATCCTTTGTCCCACTATGGCTATTTCCTACATTTCTAGTGTTCCGTGGAGATTTACCTCTCATAGCAATGTTACTCGATCAATTTGTCTGAGTCTTTTCTTTTTTGGACCTTTCTGGGGTAATTTCTAAAAATGTTCATACGAATCACATTTAAAACATGCCCTATCTTTCATCTTGCAGTAACCAAAGTGTCGATGTCCACATTATTGACATTCTGACTTGTTTCTATTAACACTGCCCACGCTCGCTACAGAAGTAGCCTGAGGTTTTGAACTCACATGTTGTTTTTCTCGACCTCTACCAGAGTAACCCACTAAACCTAACGAATGGCTATGATATTCTTTTGATTTTTTTACAGTGATTGATATGATTTTCCCGCTGATCTCTTACCCGAATCACGAGCCTCATAATCAAATTTTCTTTTAGCTTTATTCAATTCACAAGCTTTGTGCGCTTTGTCAACCAGAATAACAAATTCTTTCAATTCTAGAATCTCGACTAACAGCTTAATATCTTCGTTCAACCCATCTTCAAATCTTTTACACATAGCAACCACTATTGCTATACATTCTCAGGCATACTTACTCAATCGAAAAAATTCATTCTCATACTCAGATACAAATAGGTTGAGTCTTTCAATAAGGAAACATCACATTTTACGCATTCTTTCGGCGTACAAGATAATTCATCGAAAACTCTGATTATATTTTCCAACAAGAACCCGGCTCTCTTTGGATCATCTTCAGACTTAGATCTAACCTTTTCAGCCCCATATTTACGAATGTTATCAATTGGAGGCTTGCTAACTTGTATTGGTTCCAAATTCTGAGGAACTATAGGGATTGGTTGGGGAACAGGTGGGGATGGAAGTCGTTGAGCCATCGGGTTCATTCATACAAACTCGGTAAATCATTCATTGATCATCTAGAAGTAGCCTTCCTTAGCCTCTCCTCCCTGACCCTCACATACGGGTATACTACCACTCAACGTTGCTCTGTGAACGGAGGCTTGCATGGTACTTTCAGCCTCATCAAAATTAGCTCGATTGGATAACATTATCTATATGAAGGCATAGTTCAAATCAAGTTAGGAGTTATCACACTATCACGGGTTATACAATGGCATGTATTTCTAAACTCGTACACACTATGTTTAGTTCAAGAACCAACGAAACTGTAGCGCTAGTACCAAGAAATGTAACACCATTAACCTGTAACCGTCATTAAAATAGGGTTATAGAGCATTACTATAAAAACGTAACATAAAGATATAAATTTCAAAAAATTAATGTAAACATAGCATAATCCATACATATACATGTATATCGTCCCTTAATCAAGGCCTCGAGCCCTTAGAAACAATTTAGAAATTATTCAGGACAAAATCAGAAACATTTGGAACATTGAGGAAAAAGTTAGATATTATAAATTGCAGGGGTCACACGGTTGAGACACACGCCCATGTCTCAAGCCGTGTAACTATCGAATTAGGGACACACGGTCGTGTCCGAGCCCGTGTTTGTGCCCGTGTAATTCTCTAACTCGGGTCACATAGCCAAGCAACACGCCAGTCTACCAGACTACGTAACACTCGAAATGGCCTCACATGCCCATGTGCTTGGCTATGTAACTGCCTAACTTATAACCTTTTAAAACTACAGGGGGCACACGGTCGTGTCTCATGGCCGTGTGTCACACACGTCTGTGTCTTAGGATTTGTGGACATGAAATTGGCCAAAATCAAACCATTTCCATCACCCATTTCAAGCATGTACCTACAAGTCATTTGCACCCTTGACCAAGCCATCAAAACATACCAAAAATGCAAAAAATGACCAATTCATTAGACAAAAAATTCCATTCAACCAATATGCCATATAGGCACCTCAATCACAATAAAAAAACTATACCTAAACATAAGCATATTTGCTCACATTGCTACCATTTCAAAACATACCATACTTGAACTATACCATGTTAATAAACTTACCATTTGGACCATTACTCACATGCATCAAAATCACATAAGTGACACAAACCAACCATTTCCAAATGGTACCAAACAACCAACATATATATATACATACCAAAACCAACATTTAGAATTGAACTCAAAATTTAAACATAAGTCCACCTATACATGCCATTATAACCTTGGCCAAAATATAAAAAAAAAACTACCAATTTATTCACTGGATAGTGTGATAGGTCTCCGACGAGCTTCCAAACCAATCCAGCTTCCGATAATCTATAAAACATAAGAAAGAAAACTACGTAAGCATATAATGCTTAATAAGTTCGTAAATCATGAATATAACTTACCATTTCAATGCATAACCTTATAATTTAAACATGATTCAATCCAACAAAAGCTTGGCACAAGCTTAAGCATCATCAACAACCCATGTTAGTACTTCAACACATAACTCAATAGAATTATCACATGGTTAGGTAGATTACATGAACATAGTGCCATTGAATTCATACTTTCTATAAACATAAATATGCATATAGTGATCATTATCATTTCATACCCTTCCTTAAGTTCTTAACATAGTCGATTGGAACACTTACCATTCCTTCCCTTTACATGCCCATTGAACCACTTAGAATAATATCAGATATGCAGGAAAGCTCACACAAAGTATGCTAAACATATGATCGAAACCATTCCTTTTTCTTTTCCTTTACATCATTGCTCACTCGAGCCATCAAATGGGTGTGCTCACACAAGTTGCTGGTCGAAATGTAAGCTACATGATACCACTCACACAAGCTGATGAGCATTCTCAACAAATGAAGGACCTCAGCCATCGGTAGGACATTCAAGACCAGCACCGGAAACATGGTAACCCTAATAACATGTCATTTGTATCCTATATATTTTTAAGGTTCAAATGGGGTTCGATAGTCCTCGTAACATCGTTGGATTTCCATAATTATTTTCATGATAAATATCACAATAACATATGAATCAAAATAATATTAAATTATTATTTAAACATATGAACTTACTCCTCTCAACTTTTAAGATTCTTACCCACAATGGCTTTAAGTAAAACACCTAAGACTTGATTGACCACCTCAGTTTGGTCATGGTTTGAAGGTGACAAGTAGTAGAATAAAGTAATTTAGTTCCAAGCTTACGCCATAATACTTTCCAAAAGTGACTTTGGAACTTTACGTCTCGATTAGAGACAATGGTGCAAGGTATAACATGTAGAAAAATTACCTCTTTAAAGAAAAAGTCAACCATGTGTGTAGCATCATCCGTTTTGTGATAAGCGATGAAGTGAGCCATCTTTGAAAACGTGTGGACTACAACAAAGATACTATCTCGACCTGTTTTAGTTCATGGTAAACCATGTATAAAATCCATGGATAAATCTACCCAATGTGAAGAAGGAGTTGGTAAAGGATTATAAAGTCAATGAGGCATTACCTTTGATTTTGCTTGTTTACAAGAAATACACTTAGAGCATACATTTTCCACATCCTTCTTCATATGCAGCCAAAAAAAGTGGTCTCATAAAATATAAAAGGTTTTGGTGACACCAAAATGTCCCATTAATTCTCCACTATGTGTCTCATGAATTAACAATTCACATATGGAACATTGAGGCACACATAATCTGTTTAATCGAAAAAATAAACCATCTACAACATAAAAATTTTCAATGGCTCCATTCCCACAATTAATATAAATAGATACAAAATCAAAATTGTTCAAGTAAAAATCCTTAATGTGTTCAAATCTCAAGACTTTAGCATTCAATCTAGTAATTAAAAAATATTGATTAGATAAAGCATCAACAACTACATTATCCTTACCATGTTTGTACTTAAAAACATATAGGAATGTCTTAATAAAATATAATCAATGAGCATGTCATTTGCTCAACTTATCTTGTACCTTTAACCATTTAAGAGATTCATGATCAGTATGTATGACTGTAACAAACCAGGTCTGGCGGCTTTAATATTTTGGTGTATAGTAGTAACTAGTATGTTTGGCGGAGTTTAATTTGTTCCATTTCATATTGCGATGTATACATATGGGCGTATAGTAATCGCCACATAAGTAAGGATTTATTTCATGAGATTCTAATATATTAAGGAGAATTCCATGTTAAGCAAAAAAAGGATATATATGATATGAGTTTTCATCAACAATATAGTACACCTTGTTTGTATGTAGTACTATGCTAATTAGATTATCAGTAATATGGTTAGAAATTAACTGGATAGTCTAGCCTGATAATTATGAATGTAGGGTACTTATCTATGTTTCTCTTGGAAATTGTAGACCAATAAAAGGCAAATTCTGAAATGTGTGACACTTGTTAAGTTCCACTATGTAGTTTGGGTCATATATATGTGTGTGAAATGGGTTCTGAAAGAGGTTATTCTTCTTCCTTACATGTTGTTCTATAATTATTTTTCTTAAATCAAATGGTATATTTTCCTTCTTAAGCTAAAAGTTATGATTCTGGGTTTAGTCAATGGTTATTCCATTTTCGATTGTTGTTGCTGATTCGAGAGCGATGTCTGAGTCTGAAGCTTAGAAATTCAATAGGTGAGAATAAGGTGAGTCTCCATTTTGACTATTTTATATGAACTATTCAAATAAGAAGTATAAATGTATATATACACATACATAAATAAGATGATGATATCTATGAAATATGGTATGGGTATAAATGTAGTAAAGATGAGAGATGTGTTGTAATAATATGTATAAAGTTCTGTTAAAAGAATGTTGTTTGATAAGCATGCAGGTAAAAATTTGGTATACAAGGTGTATGAGATAGCGAGAAAGTGATTAACTGGGTAAGTTGATGCTAAGCTAATGCTCTATTGTGAAGCCTCTGGTAGGGCAGTTCTATTGCTAACCAGACTTGCATTTCACGGATTTAAAATGACTAAAAGACCATAAGGTAGAGGCCCATGGCAGTTTGGTATGATTTGGAACCATTAATAGTGTAGCCTCTAGAAATATGAAACTAGAATGGCAGAACATGATACATGAATGTGTGTAAGACCAAGTGGTTAAGACCCATGGCATGATATGATATGTCTGTCTTTATTGTTCATGGTGTAGCCTTCAGTAATGTGTAAATCGAAATGGAAGATCACGATACTTGAAATTTTATATAATTCTATGAGGGAGAAGCCCATGACATCCTCTATAAAGTCTGTCGGGACAGTAAACACAAGATTCTATATAATGCCTTTATGGCATGTTCTGTTTAGCCCTCATGGCATAATCTGTCATGTATGTTTGGTAAGATATGCATATCTAATTTTAAGGTAAATTATGCATAAATTATGTTAGTTCGGTAATAATGTATGGTTATGATAAGATATTGATATGCTTAGGGCTAAGGGTTGAGCAAGATTTGTGAATAATTGAATAAGTTTTGAAAAGAACTGTGTATCTATATGTTAATAAATGTATTTTACATGATGGTCTGTTAATGTTGGAGATGGATATATTTGTATCTATATGTGACCTAATAAATTGTCAATTTAGGTTCATTTGTGTTATGAAATGGTTGAATTAGAGTTATCTAGAATTTATCATATGTAAGTAGTGTAATGACTTTGTCTGAAATCATATGAAATCTGATTATTGATTATTTTGAGCATCTAAGGTTCTGAAGTAAATGTCATGGAAGTCATCTGATTGATTTACATAGTATATTATCAATATGGATTGTGTAGCATTGATTTGAATTATAATTTGATTAATAGTTTGGTGGTACTCAGATTTGCATGTGTAATTACCAAAATGTGCATGTATCCACCCATGAAATATGTTTGTGATCAACTGTTTTGAGATAAGTGCAAGTATTAGGATGTGGTTTGATTGAAATGGATTCTGAGGATATGTTTAGATAAGAAGCACTTATGTAATAAAAGGGATTAAGAAATGTCTGAAAGAATCTTCAGTTAGTCAGATAAGAAAGAATCTTCAGTTCCCTTCCTAAGTTTGATGATCAGTAGGTTCAGCAGGGACCTCTTATATTTGTTCCAAGTCCTCTAGAGCCTTTTTTTAAGTCAGCTGAGTCTTATAAATTTTCTTCGTCATTCTCTACTTGAAGCGTACTAGTGACAAAGAAACCGACAGTTTGTTCCCATTTTGCTTGAAAGTCTCCCCAATCCTTGCCTTCAGGATGGTAGACATTGTAGCTCAGAGAATCAGTAGGGATATCCTTAAGAAAATTGAAGTCTATCTGACTTAGAGTCATTGGACCAATGGCCACTTGAGTGTGAAGAACCAAGTTGGACTTTAACTGGCAAAGCCTTAGTAAAATTCTTTGTGGTATCTTCTTAATACTTTTTGAAGGCTTCTTCACTAGATTGGAGTAGACCATCCAACTCATCTCTGTGGCGTAGCTCTTGAGTTTTAGCCTGCTCCTTTAGTGAGGACTCACTCTTCTCTATCATTGTGACTCTTCCTTCTAGTTGGGTGCATTTACCTTGTGTATCTTTGAACTGTGTCTTCCAAGCCATGATACAAGAATCGAGTTGATTAATCTTGTCCTCGTAAATCTGCCCATTTTGACGAAGCCCAATTATAGTTTGATCCTTAGCCTTGACTATCTCCTCTAAACTGGCATGTAACGCCTTCGACCCGATCTGATTCGCCGGATCCGAATCTTGGGTGTTACAACTCTAGTACAGACTTACTTAAAACAAAACGTACAAATTTTCAACATTTACATCTTATTTAAGAATATTATTTCTTCTGACTTACAATCAGATGTACTGTAGATATTTACAACCATTGTACAAGACTTCAAATAGCAAAGACTTAGAAGTTAATATCATAACTTAAATATGTTATTCTATTTTTTTATGCATAATAGAACTTAGTGATAATACTGACTATAATTATACTGCCAACACGTTTTGTATGCATAATAATCCATCTAGCCACCTCTGAAGTACCCTTGGTGTTGTACCTCCTAGCGTAAACTTAATCAACTTACCTATAACACGATACACAAAGGTAAGTTCATGAGAACTTAGTGAGTCAAACTCCATTTACCTGTACTGTCTCAATTCAAAGCATCTAAGAATTTCACTATTATCTTATTGATCTTCATTCTTCAACTTGACTTTGGCTGGTACTTATCTTCTTCATACCATAGATGCCATACCTTGCTTTGGGACTAGTCCTTACCCTTAGCATCTTTAGTACATCACTTATGTTCTTTAACCAGCCTTTTCGCGATTCCTTAATTGTTCCCATATTGGAACCCATACCTACAAACATTGTTGACCGAGTTGTTCTTCTAATCTACTTGATTTATACTATGAACACTCATCATTCCCTGGCATATTCCATATTCTCTTCACATATCTTAAGACTATGTAGGATACGCTTCAACATTTCTTACTGAACCGTTTCTCTTAGTGTTAACCATACGCACTATTCCTAAATAGTTTACCATATGTACTATTCCTGCAGAGTTTGCCTTATGTGCTATTCCTTCAATGTTTACCATAGCATCCAATCCTTCAGAGCTAGACACACATATCATTCTTCAGGGTTTTTCATACTTACCATTCTTCAAAGCTAGACATGTCTATCATTTATCTAGGGTTCGTCGTACTTAACATTCTTCTCTTACAAGGTCCACCACAAAGACATTTCCTTTAGATGTTTTCCATAAGGTCCTTCCTTTAGAATGCTCTACGAAGACATTCCTTCGCATAGATCGTGACAAAGGTTTCCATTCTATAGATTGCTACAAAGGCTTTTATTTTCTTAGATTGCCACAAAGTCTTCCATTTTCTTATATTGCCACAAAGGCCTCCATTTTCCTTAATTTCCATAAAGGCTACTATCTTTCTAGTGTGTTCATGATAGGGATTCTAGAATCACATTTCGTGAGATTTACCCTTCATCATCTTAGGTCATGCAGAGAACTCCATTAGGTAACAACCTTCATTTAGTTCCTTCCATATGATGTCATGACCCATTAGTTATGGTCTTATACGATATGGTCTTTCCATATGACACCATATCCCTCCAGCTATGGTCTTACACGATATGGTGCCATGGCCCATGGACTTGCCTTTTCAGATAGTCGTGTTTAAAGTGTCGGCGGATCCTTTTAGATGACTGCATGGAGACAGACACAGACTCATCAAAATACTAACTCATTCATAATAGACACATTCCATAGCATGTTTTTAAGACACATATATACATACATTTCAATCATTCATAAACAATCATCTTTTAGCCTCAAGATTCATATCACGTACTTAGACCAGTTAGATATCATACTCTCCAGACGTACAAGGTCTATCAAACAATCATTTTACATCATAATTTTCAGACCATACTCATCTAACTTCCATTTCATGTTTCAGTTGCTTTTCATAGAAGTTTCTATAACACATAACATACATGCAAGAGTAAGCTTAAGGACTTACCTGAAATCCACAAACAGCAGCATGATCTCCAGATCTCAAACATCCAGCACGAATGCTTAGTAATCACTATTTATAAGACATAGAGATGCCATGAAAACTCATTCATATAACTTTTATTACTATTAGAACCCCCGTTAACTATCATGCAAAGCCTTACTTCTTCATTTACTATCTACGCTTGTAAAAAAAATTATTCGATTAGAAGTCCACATGCAAGTCCAGATTACTTACCCTGAACATGAAACAACCATCTGCACGAACTCGGATCCTTAATTTCAGCTTAACAAGAAAGATCCTTGATCAGCTCCAAAGAAAAAATAGAAATGGTGTTTTTAAACAGAGGGAAGAATATAACTCTCTCTCTCTTTCTCTTTCTAAAGCTCATTTCAAGTTATATATATATAAAAAGCCCCTATTTCCATAGTGGAATTTAACACGTGTCTCCAACTTACAAGACTACCCTTTCAGAGGTTAACAACTGTAAGGATATGTATACAAGAGTCCGTAATCTTTATGTATCTTTGATTTTTCCCTATCGTTCATTCCTGACCATCTCGTTAGAATGTAACTTGCACAATAACTAGGTAAACTTGGCGCACCTTACCTTTAGTGTTATCTTCATTACCTAAAGAACCCTTAATACTCTTACCATTCCCTTCATTTTCAGTTATCCACATCCTTCAGAAGGCATTCCTTACCTTATACTCTATTATTAACTAAAAACTCTAAGTATATGCTAATGGCATCAATTGGGTAGATAGGACTGCGCCACTCAGATTCCTTCGGCTACTCATCCAATGTAGGACCCACCAATTTTGGGTTACATGGCAACCTTAGTATTATGAAAGTCACTGGCTTCTTGGAGGAGGCCACTCCATACCTCATACTCTACTGATAAGCCTGTAAGGACTTTGCCATTCTTGAAAAAGGGGACATGCCTAGGTTGGAAGAGAGATAAGCACAAAGAGATTCTTTCATCTGGGGTGGAACTATGGTATTCTGACTCTGTAAAATGGAACTTAAAGAAACATATGATGGCCCTAATGTATACAGTTTGCACCATGGGAAAAATTCATTTCTTTCTGTAGAAGGGGCTTGTTGAGGTTGGGAACTGGTGGAAACTACTAGCTATTCTGATGGTAATTTTTCTGCTGGGACCTCAGCCAGTAGAGGCTCAACATTTTGAACTAGGAAGCCTATTGAATGGATTGACTCTAAAGGAACTTCAAGAAGTGTTGGAACTGATGGAGAAGAACTTTACGGTGTTGGTAGCCCCTTTCTAAGTCTATGTCGCGTTAGTTGAAGGTGTTCACTCTCTTCAGATTCTTAAGTACCCTCTCTAAATGTAGGCCTCTTCTAATTTTTCTTCACTATTAATTTCTTAGAAGGGGTATTAGAAGATCTCTCCTTAGCATGAGGCTCCCCCAAAAGGGTTGTGATATCCATATTTGGTGGTTGATCTAGCGTAGTGTAAGAGTTTGTAGAAGATCCTACACCATCAATAGGAGACTTAGCTCAACTTAGAGAAAAATAAGGAGAAAGAATACTTGGAGGTATAAGCCAATTTCGAGAATGAATCTCATAAATTTAATAGAAAAAGAAAGGAGGTTCCCCTTTGTAACCTCCCAAACCCGACCTAGACATTATTGCTATATTGAGAAGGCTCCATTAGCCACTAATATGGCTAAGCTAACTTACATTACTTTTTAAAACTTTAAATAAACTCATTTTAGAGAAAACCGTAGTTGTACTTTGAGTTAGCTTAAAAGCATTCATTCATTAGGTCATGTATTGTAACACGTAGGTTTGTGCAAGTGTACACAGTCGTTATCAAGTAATAAGTAAGTATCGAGTTATCGTCTCCACAGGGATTGTATTTGTGCTAAGTCACTTAATTTGTAAAATTATATTAACAATTTGGTAAATAAAAACACAATATAGTTGAGAAGTGATGATTAAAATATATTAAACTAAATGCAATAATCCCTAATGCAAATTATCCTAAGTATGCAAACTATATGAATGAAATAGATTTTAGTAAAATTAAACACAATTTGCAACAATTATAACATAAATAAACTAGGATAATTACTTTAATCAAACTCAATTTATTATCAACATGCTTAATAACATTCGGAAAAACATTTTATGGCAACTCAATCTTTCAAGAGTTTGGAAACCACATTAGGTCCTTTCGGAATCCTTTACTTAGTAAATATGGATTTTATTGATCCTTATTTACTAAGAGTTTCTTAGCATTCGTGTGAGGTAACAAGGACGTGTCAGGTTTGAAACAATTTAATCACACAAATCTAAAAACTATGCAGATAATAGAGCTTGGTCAGAGTTGTTATGCAACCTTTAATTTAATCGGGCCAAGATCTAAATTGAGCATGCACATTTCAATTATTTGTCCATTAGCCGTCATCTGGTTAGGATCGATCAGCTAATTCAGGTGCATTTCAATCACGTATAAACAAAATACAAACTTTATTTTAATTAAAAACATGATCGATTGAGGCACAAACATTATAAGCGTGAATCAAATAAATATTATTTAAACAAAGCAATCATCCTAGCTTAAATAAAATTAAGCTAAAATTGTTGTAAACAAGAACAAAGAACACATAGCAAACATCTTTATATTAAATTAAAGAAAAGGAAGATTAAACCCAATTCAATGTGGCTGTCATGCAAGACTCTAACTGATGAGGCTCCTTCATTCCTTTGCTTTGCTCCTTTGCTGATGGCTCTCCAAGGTGGCCGACCAAGGGTTTTTTAAGAGGTTTAGTTGCTAAAATCTCTATGAAGAGATGATGCTAGGCGTGGGAATGGAAAAGGCTAAGAGAAATTGGAGAAAAGAAAGAATGATGCTTGAGGAATAATGAATGAAGGAATGAGAGGGTCTTATTTATAGGTGAGGAGAATGGGATAGTTTGCTAAAAATAGGAGTTTTCATCTTTTGAAACACCTTCCATGGGTGGTCGGCCAAAAAGTGAGCAAGTTGAGCTAATTTTTCCTTGATTTTTGGTCAATTTGAGTGCCACAACATCTCAGGACTGAGACTCGGTCAAGTGCAAATCTTCAGGTAAATCTCTAATTTCTTCAACTCTTCAGGGACCTTATGCAATTAAACCAAAGAGTGGTTTATGGACAGCCATGTGCAGCTAAATTTTGGGGTTGACTTGGTCTCCAATTTGGATGGTTTTGTAATCCAACAAAGCTATCAGACCTGTCTAGAATAAGTCAACAAGTTAGAGGAACCAAGAATAAAATTTATCCAATTTAATTAATTAATTAAAACCCAAATTATTAATGAAATGTTTTAAAATGAATTATTAAATATAATTTTATATTTTATTATTTAATTTAATCATACTTGGCCCACTTTATGTCTTAAAAAATATAATATATTCAAATTAATATAAAATAAGCCATTTATTGCATGAAAACTATATAATAAAGCATAAAATCACATTTTAATAATTTATATGTCCTAATTTCACATTTTCACATATTTCATTAATTTATTAAACAATTACTTAGTTTTAACAACAAATTTAAGTAAAAAGGTGATAAATTACATAGGAAAAATCCTATATATTTTTTCGTTTACACACCCCTAAACTTAAATCATTGCTCGTCCCGAGTAATGTTTATGCACAGCAAAAGGTCTTGCTAAGGCAAAATTGCTAATTGTGTAAGTAGCATCAATCTTTGTTCTATAATCATGCATTAATAACTTCATGCGTATTGACCTTCTTTATTAACAAGTAATTCATATGCAAACATTCCTTAGGATTATACTAAGCTTCAAAATATGCCAACATGAATCATAGTTTGCATGTATGTCACAGCCATAGATAACATTCTTCATTCAACACAATTTCCTATCAATCAAGCAAATAATCACAAGGCTTATTTATGATCTTCGTATGTTAAACTTAGGACTTCCTCTCCACTAATGTAGGTGACATAATCATCAAATCAACAGATCTTTTATAAGGTTGTAATGGGGCTCAGTTAAAGGTAGGGATTTTAAAAGATGAGACATTTCGGTTTTAAAATTTGAACATTTAACTTTGTTTTGGTTTCTTTGTAATACAACCTTTTTCTTTAAGTCAACCTTTGTAACACCCCCAAACTTATTTTCAACTCAAGCTCATACATTTTTCTTTTCTGGAGACTGAGCGAACTTTTCTTCGCTTTTTTTAAGCATGAGCACATACATCTTTATGAAAATTTCCTCAAATGTTGATTCCCAAGACAACTTTAGTTAAGTTAGGTGCACAAAATTAGGATAATTTTAAAAAGATGGTAACTGGCTTATAATGTAAGTTCATTGCAAAAAATAGGCATTTAAGCTCAAAATTACAGTTTCAAGGGTCTAATATCATAGGGTTGGCTTGAAAAGGCTCAAACGGTCCAATGAAATAGTGCCTATATCATTTTATATTTTTATGTCCCTTAGGATTTCGCCTCAAGAAAGTTACTAATTCAATTCTAAAGATATAAACCTTCATGCATGTCTAATTTCAAAAGAAACTAAGTTTTCATGGCAAACATTACCAAGGCTAAGATCATACAAGCATTCCATTCTTCATGATAACATACCTTCACTTAGATAAAATCATCATTCATACAAGCATACAGACTATCTCAGTAATAAAAAAATATCTCTAAACATTCATTTATTAAAACATACTTATGAAAGAAATAATTGATGGATACTTGAAAGAAAGAAAATTTTAAAATTTGAGCAATTTATTTGCCTTACCCCATTTAAAAAGAAGGAATGTCGTCATTGCAAGAACAAATTAATGAATGAAAACTAAACACCAGGTAGGGTTGTAAAGAAAGAGAGGTGAGTCATTAAAACTGCTTAAATACCAAGTCTTCCCTAATAACCCAATCCTAGACATGTTCATTCTCGTTACCACATCACTTAGCCTTATTCTTTCTAAATAAGTGTTAAATTTTTTTATGTTTGCTATGTTTTATTCTGCAAAAATTAAATCCTAATTACGAAAGAAATAAATTCCTAAAGACCTAAAAAATAATTAAATAAATAACAGGACAACGATCCCCCTTTTATTTTTCTAACTTATTCCCCTTGTCTTCTTTAGCTCCATCTTTGCTTGCATTGTCAGTATCTTCCGTCCATGTCTGAAAGATAGCATCAGGGAACTCAGGAACAAAAGTATTAGAGATATTCTTAAAAGTATTTTGAATTGAGTCATATCTAATTTTTGCATATTTTCAATAAGTTTGTTGTTGATTGTGCATGAACTTGCACATATCCATCAAAATTAACAACTCCGATTTCCTTGAAGTACTTGCAGAAGTTGGCATGGGAGTTGTATATTCAGGTTCAACACTTAGCTTGACTGGTTCTTCTTCTGGCTCAACCCTTGATTCAGGAATGTTCGGTTCCTTATCAGATTCTTCCTCTTCAGTGTCTGTGACTGAATTAGCTTTAGTTTCAGTTCCATCTGTTGACTCCTCTATATCCGGCTCAGTTGGCTCTTCTTGCTCGCCTTGATTCAGTTCATGCACCCTCTTTACTAATCTTTCACGATCATAATTTGTAATGCATCCTTGAACATATCGCCGCTTCAGATTTGCTTGTGTTTCAACACGGGCCTTTAAGCAAAGTGAAGTGATTAATGATGGTAAATAAGCACTTTCTGCCTTCTTTTAAGCACAATCGTGAATCTCCTTGAGGATAATTTTCCCAAAATTAATAGACTTTTCTGTCAAAATTACATATAACAAAAGCATCCGTTCCTTCGAGATGGTGGAACTATGTGAGATAGGCATAAAACTGTAGCGAACGAAATAAAATGATACCTTTGCTATTCGTTTTAAATATTCTCTTCGACAAGAATGGCTCCCAAACTTTCTTATAATCCATTGGGATTTCGGATTTGTCACAACATCAAGCACTTGTTGAAGAAAATCCCAATTGGTATTGTTCATCATAAGGTAGTACTCATCTTCTTCAACATCAGGTAAACTAAACAAATCATTGATGGACTTAGAAGTAAGAGGTACATTTTTCTTTCGAACAATGACTTTAGTAGCATATTGCGTAGTCAAACTAGCATAGAATTCTCGAACTAATTCAGCATTAGAAAGCAAATAAGCATCACAAAATCGTTCCTACTTGAGAGCACTGATTTTTTTCTAATCGGTATAGGGACAACCATCAAATCATTAATCTTCAAGTCAAAACCTTTGTAACACCCTAAAATTCAAGTCTTTAATTTTTGCATGATTTGTCACAAATTGCTTATTTTCTTTAGTGGTTAAGTAATTTGGGTGTGTTTGGGAGTGTTTGAGGAGCCTGGGTTCAATTCTTAGCCTTGGCAGAATTTTTATTTTTTCCCTTAAATGAATTTGGACACTGGCACATAGGCTTTATAAATTCAAGTCTTGTGCTACACTATGAAATGTTTATATTTATCACTTGTGCAGTGAGGTGGTAGAGTTTGACTGAAATGCTGTGGAATTTGAATGGAGGAGTGAGTCATAGAGAGAATAGTGGGATTGTGATTGGGTGGAGGAAATCAAGGAGGGATAAGGGGAGGATTTTTAGGAGAAAATCAAGGAATTTGAGACCCTTGAGATTTCGGCTAGGGGGTAAAAGTTTGTCATTTTCGGCATTTTTAAGAACTTATTAGGGTAGTATCTACCGAATTTAGTCTTTAGGTAAGAAAGATTTTTTATTTTGGGTTAGTTTCGTGTTCTCGTGTTAGCTTTTGCTGTCGGTTTTTGTTAAGTCTTGGGAAGTACCTTTCGGGTTGCTCGCTTTTCTTTTCTGCTCTATTCTTTTCTGTTTCCCTCTCCTCCTATGTTGAATCCTCTCATCTCTCTTTCTCCTATTTTCTTTTCTCTTCTCTTCTCCTTCTCTTCATTCTAGTGCTACAAGTGTTGTCGACTACTGGTAAGTGTTATACTTTTCACTCTGTTCATTTCTTTCTCTTTTCCTAAACCTGAATACCTTTCTTCGTAATATTTGATTACTGACTACTGATGCTTTTCTCTCGATGTGTTGCTTGTTACAATTTTAGAGTTTTCCTCTATGAGTGGTGCAGTGTAAGCGTTGTTAGTCGTCGAAACCACTCTCTCATCCCTCGATCAAGTTAAGTAGGCTAGTCATCTTTTAAGTGTATGCGGAATGTTCCTATGGTTCTATAAATGATCATGTGTGGATTTCAACCACATGATTAAACAATACTGTTCAATGAAGTTTACTATATTGCAAATATCCGTAAAAAAAGAGTGCAGTCAATCTTCATCGATTGTAAAAGTGGGCTAAGCCACTTTTGTCAGTCGAGGCAAGTATTATTTTAATTTTGGTTAAGGAAGTAAAAGAAAGAGATTAACCCTATTGTTAGTGACTAATGAAAAACTTGTATGAATGCAGATTTTGGGTGTTCGTGGATCTTAGTACGTTTTCAG
Source organism: Gossypium raimondii (assembly GCF_025698545.1). Lineage (NCBI taxonomy): Eukaryota > Viridiplantae > Streptophyta > Magnoliopsida > Malvales > Malvaceae > Gossypium > Gossypium raimondii. The sequence continues at coordinate 32,091,871 of NC_068572.1, read as the reverse complement.
AAACAGGTGTGTAATCACCCACTGCAATGGTAGATCGACGAAAAGTTGAAAAGTAGTAAACACGACATTTAAGACTACACGGGCGTGCGATCGCTCGAGTGGCAAGCCCAACTGAGTATGACCGATTTGTTCTATGTTATTTATATGACTATTACTGAGTATGAGATACTGCATACACGTATGATTTATGTCATGACATACTGCATGGGGTTGCGATTCTGATATAGGGGAAATATACTGTATTGGTGGCTTTGCTACATATTCTATTACTGGCAGCTTTGTTGCATTATTGTTACTGGCAGCTTTGCTGCGTCACTATTACTGGCAGCTTTGCTGCGATATTGGAGTGTTGGCTAGGTGGGTCGATTTTAACCCCACATGGTGTGTTGGTGGTATGGAGTGGTGTGATGGCTGGATTGGGATGGGTTGCATTACTGCATTGCACTGATTACTGTATTAGGCTAAGGTCCCCACTGTTACTGTATTGGGCTAAGGTCCACACTGTTACTATAATGGGCTAAGGCCCACATTGTACTAATACTGTTTAGGGCTCAGGCCTAGACTAATTCTGCATGCTCCATAGTGATTGTCTAGAAAGGGATTACACACTGAGTTTCGTAAACTCACCCTCTCCTTTAACTGTGCAGGTAATTCTCAGCCATAGGCGATTCGGTGCTGCAAGGGACTCAGAGATGGCCACATAATCATTGCTTTTCATATTTGCTTTTATTTTAATTAAATAAGTTGGGTTTTGTTTTTGTAAAAAAACCTTTAAGTTGGTTTTACAAAATCATTTCATTGGAGTCGGAAGATATTACATTATCACGAGTAATAATATGGTATGTATAGCTAAACTCACATACGCTATGTTAGTCCGAGACCCGACTAAACCATAGCTCTGATACCAATAATTATAACACCCCAAACCCGGTCTAAACGTTATGACCGAATCTGGTGATGTCACATTGTAACACCCCTTACCCGTATTCGACGCTGGAATAGGGTACGAGGCATTACTATAAGACATACATTTGCATACATATTAAACCGAGTTACAAAATTTCATCTGAATTAAAACTTTCAAATTTTTAACGTGCTTTTATAATTCTATACACCATATCCTCGAAATATTATAGTCATAACAAATAGGGCCTATGAGACTCGATATTTACTATGTAATTCAAAGCTTCATTTTCATTTCATTCAATTCACAATTCAAATCAATTTCTCAATCCAATATATATATTTCAATCATCTAAGAATATAATTCAAGTTACACAATTTACCGAGCTAAATTGCGTAAATACCAAAATTTAGGGACATTTTGGTAATTTTCTATTTTCCTTGAATTTCTACCCAATCTTGATATAAATTAATATTTCATTTAATTTATTAATTTAAATAATAAAACAATTCATTTCATGCAACCCTTAAAATTTTACATTTATTTAATTTAGTCCCTGAACCAATAACATGTAAATTAGTTATTTTAAAATAAACTCATATTAGCTGAATATTCACATATATTTTCCTCTTCCTCCACTCAATTCCATATCCTTGATATATACATAATACCACTATTAACTTGTTTACTCATAACAAGCTGTGTCCTTGAGTCATAGTCACTAAATTAATTATATATTATGGTACAGAACTCTGAATTGAGATCTGCAAATTTTCTCTAAAACTAGAGACACATATACTGTTACCATAAAATTTTCAGAATTTTTGGTCTAGCCAATCAGAATAGTTTATTCTTTAAAATTTCTCCTATTTCACTATTTGATAGTTCCGACCCCTCTTCACTAAAAATTAATTATCTCTTTGTACAGAATTTGGATGATGTTACCATTTGTTTATATTGAAAATAGACTCATTTATAATTTCAAACATATAAATTATAACCCATAATTTTTTTTTAAAAAATTTTTAATGATTTTTCCAATTCAGAACAGAGGAACCCAGATTCATTCTGACCGAATCTAACAAAATTCATTATATCTCCTGATTTACAAGTCCATTACTTACACCGTTTCTTTTATGAGAAACTATACTCAATAATATTTAATTCCATATCTTTTCATCCTCTAATTCAATTTTCACGATTTATGGTGATTTTTCAAAGTTAGCCTACTGCTGCTGTGCAAAACTGTTTTAGTGCAAGATGTTGATAATCAAATTTATAACACCCTCCTTTCCTTTTTCTACAATATTTTCTATCAATTCCTCTTGTTTCCCTTCACTAACATTTCTAGAACATAGAACCTTATATAATAAAATCCTACATTAACATCAATTTCATACTTTTTTCAATAATATCAAACTTAAAAATATATTGAAATCTTGATGTTCTTACCTTGCTCTATTGATTTCAAACTTTAACTTGATTTTCTCTCTGCTCCAACTTCTATTTCTCGAATCTAACTTGATATTCTAGCTCCCCATAGTCTCCTTAACATTGTTCTCTCTTGGTAGCTATGGAAATTCTTTTGATTTCTAAGTGAAAATGGTAAATTTTTTGTGAAAGGACCAAATTGTAAAGAAAGCAAAACTTTCTTTCTTCTCCTCTCTTCTCATGTTAGTTGCATGGAAATATGGTGGAATGGATGATTCTTCATCTTCCTTTTCTTATATATATACTAAATAAAATACTAATAAAATAATAAAATATCATTTAAAAATAAAATTAAAATATTAATAAACTAATATTTATTTATTTATTTAATATAAAATATCTCCAACATCGTCATTATCTTCTAGATTTCTCTCTCTTCTAATTGACCATTTTTCCCTTTATAATCTTTAAAAAGTTCAACCTTGACTCATCACTTAATTTGGTAAAATTGTGATTTAGTCCCTCAAAATTCTTCACATTTTCAATTTGGTCCTAATTCATCCATTTTTCTTAGTTTCTAGATTATTCCACCCTTAAAATATTTACACTATTGGTCCTTCAACTATTTCGTATTTACACTTTAATCCCTCAAATTTTGAGTATTTACTCTTGGGCAACAAAACTTTTCACACTTTTGCGATTTAATCCTTTCTTGAATTAATATGTCATAATATAATTCCCAATGTTGCCATAACTCGAAATTTCTCTTTTTGTCACTTTATTTCCTTATTTTACTATCAAGGATACCTACTTTCTTCCTGTTGTAATTTTTGGGGTATTACAATAAGACGTGTTAATAATTATTGGAACTACTAACTAATGCATAAAACTTCATAAACAGATTATACGTTACTCGATATGAGCACTAGAGGTACTCGCAGAAGGGGTACTCGAGGCCGTGGTAGAGGCCAAGGGAATGCTAAGGCTGGGTCTTCAGCATCGGGAGACATGCCTAATGTTGGGGCTAGGGAAGCACCAGTACAGGTGCTATGGGCCGTGGGTCAATTTCAGAACAACTCCGGTCGAATTGAGTGGAAATTTTTAGGGGTATTTTCGAAGTAGCCCCTAATGTGGCTGAATACTGGTTGGAAGCCACGGACAGAATAATGGATGATCTCGACTACACTTCTGGGCAAAAGCTAAAAGGTGCAGTGTCTTTACTGCTAGACGAGGTCTATCAGTGGTGGCTTACCGTGAGAGAGGGTACTAGGCCGATCGATTAACGTGGGATTTCTTTAAGTCGACTTTTCAAGGAAAGTATGTGGGCACAAGTTTTGTGGACTCCCGAAGAAAGGAATTTTTGAGCTTGACCCAGAGGAATAAAAGTGTGGCAGAATATGAGGCAGAGTTCCTGCAACTGAGTCACTATGCACGTGGGATAGTGGCGACTGAGTATGAATGTTGTGTATGATTTGAGGACGACCTCCGGGATGAGTTGCGAGTCGTGATAGCTCTGTAGAGGGAGCGAGATTTTGCTACCCTAATTGAAAAGGCAAAAATCACCGAGGATGTGATGCGCTCTGAGCGCCAGAACCGGGAGAAAGATAGGGGCAGGTATAGGAAGGATTCGGAGCCCTCAAGTTCTTCTAGAAGGCCTAAAAAGAAGCCCAGGTTTGATGGGCCAGTCCGAGCTGGGGTTACTATTGCTAGACTACAGCCTTGTACTGACTGTAGGAGACATCATCTGGGTAAGTGTTGGAAGAAGATTGGGGCATGTTTCAGATGTGGATCTAAGGAGCATCAAGTTAAGGATTGTCCCCAAAGGCCTACTCAAATGCAAGATGTAGGTCAGGGTTTTGTTCAGCCAGTGAGAGGTGGTCAGCAGCCACCGAGAGGCCGTGGACAGGTTAGAGGTGGAAATGGTGTAGGACGATGTTGTGGAACATTAGACAGAGGTGTTTGTAACAATGAGGCGAGGCAGCTAGTACTGGTTTATGCTACTCGTTACCGAGAGGATGGTGATGCTCTATATGTTATAACTGGTACGTTCCGAATTCATAATGTATCTTACATTGCTTTAATTGATATAGGGTCTACGCATTCACACATTGCATGTACTGTGTCTAGCACCTTAGGTATCATGTGTAAGAGTACTGTTAATGAGATGACTGTGTTAAGTCCACTGGGACAATCAGTAAGAGTAGACAAGTTGTTCAGAGATGTGCCCCTAGAGGTTCAAGGAGTTATATTTCTAGCAGATTTGATGGAACTACCGTTTGGTGAATTCGACCTAATCTTGGGGATGGATTGGTTGGTTAAACATCGTGTAAGTTTGGATTGTGCTGCTAAGCATATGATATTAAAGACTATTGAGGATGAGGAGATGGCTGTGATTGGGGAGCAAAGAGATTTTCTATCTAATATGATTTCTGCATTAAGGGCCGAAAAATTGGTTCGCAAGGGTTGTGAAGCGTTTCTAGCTTATATTGGTGCATCTGATTCTGAGGGTCCTTCTATTGGGGATGTCAGAACTGTTAAGGATTTTTTCGATGTTTTTCCTAATGAGCTCTCTAGGTTGCCTCCGAGCCGCGAAGTTCAATTTGGAATTGAGCTTCTGCTAGGAACGGCTCCAGTGTCTATCACCCCTTATAGGATGGCACTGAAGGAACTGGTGGAGTTAAAAGCTCAAATCCAAGAACTGTTGGATCGAGGATTCCTTCGACCTAGTGTGTCTCTGTGGGGAGCACCAGTGTTGTTCATAAAGAAAAAGGATGGGACCATGCTCATGTGCATCGACTATCGACAATTGAATAAACTGACTATCAAGAATAAGTATTCCTTGCCGAGGATAGATGATTTATTTGATCAATTGCAAGGAGCATCAGTTTTCTCCAAAATAGATCTTCATTTTGGGTATAAGACTGCGTTGAAGACTCGTTATGGTCATTACGAGTTGCTAGTGATGCCATTTGGGCTGATGAATGCACCAGCTGCCTTCATGGACCTAATGAACTGAGTATTCCAGCCCTATTTGGATCGATTTTTGGTGGTACTTATAGAAGATATCTTGATGTATTCAAGAACCGAGGATGAACATGATGCTCTTCTTCCAATTGTTCTGCAAATTTTTAGGAAGAACCAGCTGTACGCTAAGTTCAGTAAGTGTGAGTTCTAGTTGCGAGAAGTGACATTTCTGGGTCAGGTGGTGTAATATCCCTAAAATTACTACTGTAATACCCTGAAACTTACTACAGTTAGAAAGTAGGTATCCTTGATAGTAAAATAATGAAATAAAATGACAAAATGGGAAATTTTGAGTTATGGCAACATTGGGAATTATATTATGACATATTAATTCAAGAAAGGTGAAGAATTGAGGGGTTAACTGTAAATACGAAAAATTTGAAGGACCAATAGTGTAAATATTTTAAGGGTGGAATAATCTAGAAAGTAAGGAAAATGGATGAATTAGGACCAAATTGAAAAGGTGAAGAATTTTGAGGGACTAAATCAAAATTTTACCAAATTAAGTGATGACTCAAGGATGAAATTTTTAAAGATTATGAAGGGCAAAATGGTCAATTAGAAGAGAGAGAAATCTAGAAGGCAATGATGATGTTGGTGATATTTTAGATTAATTAATTAAATAAATATTAGTTTATTAATATTTTAATTTGATTTTTTTAAATGATATTTTATTCTTATTCTATTTAGTATATGTATGGAAGGAAAGATGAAGAATCTTCATCTTCTTCCATGCAACCAATGAGAGAAGAGAGGAAAAGAAAAAAAGTTTTGCTTTCTTTACAAATCGGTCCTTCCACCAAAAATTTACCATTTTCACTTAGAAATCAAAAGAATTTCCATAGCTTCCAAGAGAGAAAAATAACAAGGAGACAATGGGGAGCTAGAATATCAAGTTAGATTCAAGAAATAGAAGCTGGAGGAGAGAGAAAATCAAATAAAAGATTGAAATCAATAGCACAAGGTAAGAACATCAAGATTTCAATATATTTTTAAGTTTGATATTATTGAAAAAGCATGAAAATAATGTTATAGTAGAGTTTTCTTATATAAAGTCTTATGTTCTTGATATGTTAGTGAAGAAAAATAATTGAAAGTGATGGGAAATATTATAGAGAAAGGGAATAAGGGGAGTTATACACCTAGTAATCAACATTTTGCACTAAAATAGTTTTGGACAGCAGCAGTAGTCTAGTTTTGAAAAATCACCATAAATCGTGAAATTAAATCTTATTGAGTATAGTTTCCCATCGAAGAAATGGTGTAAGCAATGAAATCGTAAATCATGAGTTATAATAAATTTTGTGAGATTAGGTCAGAATGATTTCGGGTTCCCCTGTTCTAACTTTGAAAAATCATAAAAAAATTGGAGAAAAATGATTAGGGACTTAAATTTATATGTTTAGGATATTTAATTAGTCTATTTTAAATATATAAAAAATGGAAACATTATCTGAATCTTGTACGAGGAGATAATTAATTTTTAGTGAAGAAGGGTCAAAACTGTTAGGCAATGAGAATAGGGATGAATTTAAAGAATAAAATGTACTTATTGGCTAAACAAAAAATTCTAAAAATTTTATGGTAAGAATATATGTCAGTCTAGTTTCAGATAAAATTTACGAATCTTAATTCGGAGTTCTTTAGCTCAAGATATAAACAATTTTGTGACAATGACTCAAGTGGACAACATTGAATGAACAAATAAAAAAATAGTGAAATTATAGATAATGTTACAAATAATGTTACATTAAGGATATGGAATGGAGAGGAGGAGGGGGAAAATATATGATTATTCAACTAGCATGAGTTTTCATTAAAAATGGCTAATTTGCATGTTTTAGGTTCAGGGACTAAATTGAATAAAAGTAATATTTTAAGGGTAAATTTGTAAAAATGACAAAAACTGACAAATTTAATGAAATGAATTGTTTTATTATTTAAATTAATAAATTGAATGAAATATTAATTTATATCATGATTGACTGGAAATTCGAGGAAAATAGAAAATTGCCAAAATGTCCCTGAATTTTGGTATTTCTGCAATTTAGCCTGGTAAGCTCGTGTAACTTGAATTATATTCTTAGATGGTTGAAATATATATATATATTGGATTGAGAAATTGATTTGAATTGTGAAGATGAGAAATTGTGAATTGAATGAAATGGAAATGAAGCTTTGAATTACATATGTAAATATCGGGTCTCGTAGGCCCTGTTTGTTATGAATATAATATTTCTTGTAAAGAATTATAAAAGAACGTTAATAATTTAAAAGTTTTAATTCGGATGAAATTTTTTAACTCGGTTTAATACGTATGCAAATGTCTGTCTTCTAGTAATGCCTCGTACCCTATTTGGCGTCGAATACGGGTAAGGGGTGTTACAATGTGACATCACCAGATGCAGTCATAACGTTTAGACCGAGTTTGGGGTGTTACAAGTGGTGTCTGCCGAGGGGATTAGGGTTGACCCTCGAAAAATTGAAGTTGTACTGGAATAGAAACCACCTAAGACTGTATCTGAGATTCGAAGTTTTTTGGGTCTGGCAGGGTATTACAGACATTTTGTTGAGGGGTTTTCCTTGATTGCTGCACCTCTAACTAAGTTGCTACGAAAGGGGTACCATTTAATTGGACTGATAAGCAGCAAGAAAGTTTTGAGAAATTGAAGAAAGTTCTGACTGAGGCCCGTGTCTTAATGCAGCCAGAGTCTGGGAAGGAATCCACTGTCTACAGTGATGCATCATACGTTGGTTTAGGTTGTGTGTTGATCTAGGAGGGTAAGGTGGTTGCTTATACGTCTCATCAGCTTAAGCCTCACGAGGCGAATTATCCTACTCATGACTTGGAATTAGCTGCTGTGGTATTCGCACTAAAAACTTTGAGGCATTATCTTTACGGTGAGAGGTGTACTATTTACACAGATCACAAGAGTCTTAAGTACCTCCTCACTCAGAAGGAGTTGAATCTTAGGCAGTAAAGATGGATAGAGCTGCTTAAGGACTATGATTGCTCAATTGAATACCATCCTGGTAAGGCTAACGTGGTAGCGAACGCATTGAGCCGTAGAGCTGTATCTGATTTGAGAGCGATGTTTGCTCGTCTCAGCTTGTTTGATGATGGTAGCTTGTTGGCTGAGCTACAAGTTAGACCGACGTAGACTGGACAGATTAAGGGTAAATAGTTGTTGGATGGGTCACTGGTTCCTCGTTTCTGTCAAGTTGAGAATGGGGAAACTTTGGATTTTGGGTTGAATAGTGAAGGAGTATTGTGTTTCCGTGGGAGAGTCTGTGTACCGAGGGATCATGATTTAAGGCAGTCTATTTTATGAGAGGTGCATAGTAGTCCTTTTGCTATGCATCCTGGTGGGAATAAAATGTACCGTGACCTTCGTGAGTTATATTGGTGGCCTGGTCTTAAGCGTGGAGTTACTGATTTTGTGGGTAAGTGTTTAACTTGTCAGCAAGTGAAGGCTAAACATCAGTTACCTTTAGGATTATTACAGCCAGTTAAGATTCCACTTTGGAAGTGGGAGAGAGTAACCTTAGATTTTGTGAGTGGGCTACCCTTAATGCCTACCAAGAAGGATTCGGTATGGGTTATTGTAGATCGATTGACTAAATTTGCTCATTTCATACCAGTCCATACTGATTACTCTTTGTAGAAGTTGGCTAAACTGTATGTGGCTGAGATTGTAAGACTGCACGGGGTACCAGTTTCTATTATATCAGATAGAGATCCTCGCTTTGAGTCTCGATTTTGGAAGAAATTACGCGAGGCTTTGGGTTCGAGACTAGACTTTAGTACTGCGCTTCATCCCTAGACTGATGGTCAGTCAAATAGGGTGATTCAGATACTGGAGGATATGTTAAGGTGTTGTGTAATGGATTTCCGAGGCAACTGGGAAGATTATTTGCCGCTCGCAGAGTTTGCATATAATAATAGCTACCAGTCAAGTATTCAAATGGCACCATACGCGGTGTTATATGGTCGTAGGTGTCGTACTCCTACCTGTTGGACTGAGCCAGGTGAGCAGCGAGTTCTAGGGCTAGAGTTAGTTTCTGATACCGAAGAGAAGGTAAAAGCGATTCGAGACTGGTTGAAGGAAGTGCCTAATTGGCAGAAGTCTTATGTGGATCTTAAAGGTTGAGAGATTAAGTATTCTGTGGGGGATTACATTTTTCTCAAGGTTTCCCCATGGAAAAAGATACTGAGCTTTGGTCAGAAAGGTAAGCTTAGCCTTAGGTTCATTGTGCCTTACCGTATACTAAAGCATGTGGGATCGATCAGGTATCACCCCTAACCCGTATCCTTCCCCAGAATAGGGTTATAAAGCATTACCGGAGTTTACAAATTAATTTTCTGACATTTCATTTCAACAAACATTCATATTTATAACCAATCAAAATCAAAACATTTATGAGCTAATCATTAACCAATTTAACTTATACAATAACCAGAATCAAATCATCCAAAATTTCCGATAGAACCAATATATAATGTGATATATCTCCAACAAGCTTCCAACCCAATCGAGCTTCCGATAATCATTTCAAAACATCCAATAATAATTCAATTCCAAACACACATATATATAATATTCATTACAAAATAGCATTCAATTTAATTAAAATTATACAAAATATAGTTCATACGAGCTTACCAGGCTAAATTGCAGAAATACAAAAATTCAGGGACATTTTGAAAATTTTCTTTTTTTTCTCGAATTTCCACCCAATCTTGATCTAAATTAATATTTCATTCAATTTAGTAATTCAAATAATAAAACAATTCATTTCATGCAATTTGGTCATTTTTGACATTTTTCCAAAATTGCCCTTAAAGTTTTACTTTTATTCAATTTAGTCCTCGAGCCCAAATCATGCAAATTAATCATTTGAAATGCAAATCCATGCTAGCATAATATTCATAAATTTATTTTCCTCCTCCTCCTCTCCATTCCACATCCTTAATTTACATAACTTGCTTATAAGTAACATTGTCTATAATTTCACTATTTTCTTGTAAATTTATTCAAAGTTGTCCATTTGAGTCATATTCACTAAATCATTTATATCTTGAGATACAGAAATCCAAATTAAGATCCGTTAATTTTCCCTGAAACTAGACTTACATATCTTCTCTCCATAAAATTTTCAGAATTTTTGGTTTAGGCAAATAGTACAGTTTATTCTTTAAAGTTTCCCCTATTTTGCTGTCTGACAGTTCCGACCACTCTTCACTAAATATGAATTATCTAATTGTACAGAATTTGGATGATGTTTCTGTTTATTTAATTTGAAATTAGATTCATTAATTATTCTAATCATATAAATTATAACTCATAATTATTTTTCTTAAATTTTTGATGATTTTCCAAAGTCAGAACAGGGGAACCCGAAATCATTCTAACATTGTCTCAGAAAATTTATTATATCTGATGATTTACAATTTTATTGCTTACACCGTTTCTTCTATGAGAAATTAGACTCAATAAGATTTAATTTCATATTTTATTCATCATCCAATTAAATTACCACAATTTTTTGTGATTTTTCAAAGTTAACCTACTGCTGCTGTCCAAACTGTTTTAGTGCAAAATATTGATTACTAAGTTTATAACACTCTTATTTTCTTTCTCTACACTATTTCTCATCACTTTCTCTTATTTTCTCTTCAGTAACATACCAAGAAAATAAAACCTTATATAATAAAACTCAACATTAACATCAATTTCATACCTTTTCAATAATATCAAACTCAAAAATATATTGAAATCTTGATGTTCTTACCTTGCTCAATTGATTTTAATCTTTAACTTAATTTTCTCTCTCCTCCAGCTTCTATTTCTTGAATCTAACTTGATATTCTAGCTCCCCATAGTCTCCTTGTTATCTTTCTCTCTTGATGGATATAGAAATTCTTTTGATTTCCAAGTGAAAATGGTGAATTTTGATAAAGGACCAAATTGTAAAGAAAAGAAAGTTTATTTCTTTCTTTCCTCTTCATACGTTGGTTGCATGGGGAAGAAGATGATAATTCCTCATCTTTCCTTTCATATATATACTAAATAGAATAATAATAAATTAATAAAATATCATTTAAAATCATATTAAAATATTAATAAACTAATATTTATTTAATTAATTAATCTAAAATATCACCAACATCATCATTGCCTTCTAAATTTCTCTCTCTTCTAATTGACCATTTTTCCATTCATAATCTTTTAAAATTCCATCATTGAGTCACACTTAATTTGGTAAAATTATGATTTAGTCCCTCATAATTCTTATCTTATTCAATTTGGTCCTAATTCATCCATTTTCCTTAGTTTCTAGATCATTCCACCCTTAAAATATATACACCTTTGGTCCTTCAACTTTTTCATATTTACACTTTAACCCCTCAAATTTTGAGTATTTACTCTTGGGCAACAATAATTTTCTCACTTTTGCGATTTAATCCTTCCTTGCATTAATATGTCATAATATACTTCTCAATGTTGGCATAACTCAAATTTCCCTTTTTGTTACTTTATTTCCTTATTTTACTATACCAAGGATAATATCTTACTGTAGGACTTTTCAAAATATTACATTTGTGGTCCCGAAACCACTATTTCGACTAGGCCCAAATTCGGGCTATTACAACTCTCCCCCCTTTAGGGATTTTCGTCCCCGAAAATCTTTCCAAGAGTTGTTACTTCCAGCTCTCATGAAACACTTTCACTAACATTTCAGAATCACTAATCGATTTAATCTCGTATATCTCTTTCCAATAAATATGTCACTATATCATACTTTCTGAAATATAGATTTTTCATTTCGACTATCCGTCTTCATACTCGTGAATACGCATGCTTAAATACATACAACTCAAATCATATCTCGATAAATCAGTTCACTCCAAGAAAACAATTGAGTTGATTTTAACTATCAAATATTAACATATCAAAGTACTATGTTTTCTTCATGCTAAAAATACAGCTCACACACACAATCTTTCAAAATTCTTTTAGCATGCAAATCACCAGAATCACCACATTTTAGCTCTGGAATTTCATCGTAGCAAAACAATTCACTTTTTAAATATGCATACAAAATAGAAAAATAACCGATCACAAACCGGCCAATCCAATAGGGCTTTCGTCTGACATCATAATTAGCTAACATTCTCATAACATAAGAACTCCATTAGAAACTAAAAAATTATACACATATATCTGAGGATAAAAATATATATATATATAAAATATCCAGAAAAGACTATCGTGTTCATTTTAATTATAGCCGTCACACATAGGCGTCTTTACCACTTAATTATCATTTCTCTAACAAATTTTGTTATCACAAACCTCACATTATTCCATTCACTAACAAAAATCAATTCAAAAGAACTTCCAGTTAATACATACATTCTTTAGGTATCACACCTTAATATTTTGTCTCATCAAATTTAACTTCTTCTTTAGTTCACATTTATGAGCTTATTCAGCATGATTCTCGTAAAAATTTTGTCATAAAGCAATACTGATAAGGGGGTGATGGTGAGGTCGTAAAACCTCTAACTTACTCTCATAAATACATATATATATGACTTAGCTTTCATCATCAATGTAATACCATCATAACCACATAGTTCATTCCAAGCAAATTAACCACATAGTTCATTCCAAGCAAATTAACACATCTATTTATTACAAATGTTTTATGTCACTCACAATTTCACACAACAAATTTACTTACTCGAGCTCAATATTAATATCTAATTAAATTCCAATACTTGGCTTCTATTTTAATTATCGAGATTTGTCAAATTAGAGAACGTCTTACGGAATTGAGTACTTCGTTTTCTCGATGCCATAGTCCAACTATGGTCTTACACGTAATCACAAATCACATACCGATGCCATAGCCCAGCTATGGTCTAACACATAATCACAAATCACATACCGATGCCATAGCCCAGCTATGGTCTTACACGCAATCACATATCACTTACCGATGCCATAGCCCAACTATGGTCTTATACGGAATCACATAATCACATGTTCACATGTTGCCATGGTCAAACCATGGTCTTTTCCATCAATTCATCACATATCACTGAACGAAAGTACTCATTCCTGCGTTCTACACAATTTAATCTTCCAATTCAATTTCCAGCAATCTGATTTTCTGCGTCATGGTCACTAATTTATTTTTATCTGGAGTTGTAGGGCTCCAAATTGAATTGCGTAAATTTTCCTCAAAACTAGACTCATATACCTCTCCACATAAAATTTTCAGCATTTTTAGTTGAGCCAATTTGTACAGTTTATTCTCTAAAGATTCCCCTATTTCACTGCCCTATAGTTTTGACCTCTCCTTACTAAAATTTACTTAACTCTCTAAAAAAAATTCAAAAAATGTTCTCGTTTATTCCTCTTAAAAATAGAATCATTAAGGAATTCAAGAATGTAAGCCTCCAGCCATAATTATTTTTATAAAATTTTTGATGATTTTCCAAAGTTGGAACAGGGGATTTCGAAATCAATCCAACCCTGTCTCAATAAAATTTAAATATCCCCAAATATACAACTCTTTTGCTTGCTTTATTTCTTTCATATGAAAATAGACTCATTCATATTTAATTTCTATATTATTCATCTTTTAACTCATTTTCCACCATTTATGGTGAATTTTCAAAGTTGTCTCACTGTTGTTGTTCAAAACAGTTTTGTATTTAAATTTGCTCTTTTGTAGTCTTGATATTTCCTCCCATCTTACACATGAGTTGATAAAGTATCAAACTCAAATATTTCTCACATAATCTTGTCCACCATATATATATTCACCTTTCTAATTTCCTCGTTGAACACTCGGAATGTTATCCCTTATCGGTGGATTTAGCACTTAGCAACCACCAGTGATTCGGGGAATCAGCACTTAGCAACCCCTTTCACATTCAAAGATATGGTGGAATTAGCACTCAGCAACCACCAATGATTCAGGGAATCAGCACTTGGCAACCCCTTGGGGGAATTTGCTCTTAGCAACCCCTTTCACATTTAAAATACGGTGGAATCAGCACTTAGCAACCACCAATGAATCGGGGAATCAGCACTTACGAACCCCTTGGGGGAATCAGCACTTAGCAACCCCCTTCACATTTAAAATACGGTGGAATCAGCACTTAGCAACCACCAATGAATTGGGGAATCAGCACTTAGCAACCCCTTAGGGGAATCAGCACTTAGCAACCCCCTTCACATTTAAAATACGGTGGAATCAGCAATTAGCAACCACCGAAGAATTGAGGAATCAACACTTAGCAACCCCTTGGGGGATCAGCACTTAGCAACCCCCTTCACATTTAAAATACGGTGGAATCAGCACTTAGCAACCACCGATGAATCGGGGAATCAGCACTTAGCAACCCCTTGGGGGAATCAGCACTTAGCAACCCCCTTTATATTCAATGTACTCCGGCTTATTCCGAGTGTTCAACCGGAACCCATATTTTCAACATTTTACCACCTTTCCCAACTTAACCATATTTTTAGGATCTTGCTGAATATTTATTCCATATTCAATCATATCTCAATAATATAGTAAATAAAATTAAAACAATGCATTATTCACATACAAACCTTTCCAATAATTTGTGCATTTATGTCTTCTCTATCTTTAAGTAAAACAAATCTCATCATGGTCAAGAGATATCACACTATCACAGGTTATATGATGACATGTATTTCGAAGCTTCACATATGCTACGTTCGGTCCGAGAATCGACTAAACCGTAGCTCTGATACCACTAAATGTAACACCCCTAACCCGCATCCTTCCCCAAAATAGGGTTATAGAGCATTACCAGAGTTTACAAATTAATTTTTCGACATTTCATTTCATCAAACATTCATATTTATAACCAATCAAAATCAAAACATTTATGAGCTAATCATTAACCAATTTAACTTATACAATAACCAGAATCAAATCATCCAAAATTTCTGATAGAACCAATAGATAATGTGATATTTCTCCAACAAGCTTCTAACTCAATCGAGCTTCCGATAATCATTTCAAAACATCCAATAATAATTCAATTCCAAACACACACATATATAATATTCATTACCAAATAGCATTCAATTTAATTAAAATTATACAAAATATAGTTCATACGAACTTACCAGGCTAAATTGCAGAAATACAAAAATTCAGGGACATTTTGAAAATTTTCTTTTTTTTTCTCGAATTTCCACCCAATCTTGATCTAAATTAATATTTCATTCAATTTAGTAATTCAAATAATAAAACAATTCATTTCATGCAATTTGGTCATTTTTGACATTTTTCCAAAATTGCCCTTAAAGTTTTACTTTTATTCAATTTAGTCCTCGAGCCCAAATCATGCAAATTAACCATTTGAAATGCAAATCCATGCTAGCATAATATTCATAAATTTATTTTCCTCCTCCTCCTCTCCACTCCACATCCTTAATTTACATAACTTGCTTATAAGTAACATTGTCTATAATTTTACTATTTTCTTGTAAATTTATTCAAAGTTGTCCATTTGAGTCATAGTCACTAAATCATTTATATCTTGAGATACAGAAATCCAAATTAAGATCCGTTAATTTTTCCTGAAACTAGACTTACATATCTTCTTGCCATAAAATTTTCAGAATTTTTGGTTCAGCTAAATAGTACAGTTTATTCTTTAAAGTTTCCATTATTTTGCTGTCTGACAGTTCCGACCACTATTCACTAAAAATGAATTATCTAATTGTACAGAATTTGGATGATGTTTCTGTTTCTTTCATTTGAAATTATATTCATTAAGGATTCTAATCATATAAATTATAACTCATAATTATTTTTGTTAAATTTTTTATGATTTTCCAAAGTCAGAACAGGGGAACCCAAAATCATTCTGTCATTGTCTCACAAAATTTATTATATCTAATGATTTACAATTATATTGCTTACACCGTTTCTTCTATGAGAAACTAGACTAAACAAGATTTAATTTCATATTTTATTAATCTTCTAATTCAATTCCCACAATTTTTGGTGATTTTTCAAATTTAACCTACTGCTGCTGTCCAAACTGTTTTAGTGCAAAATATTGATTACTAAGTTTATAACACTCTTATTTTCTTTCTCTACACTATTTCTCATCACTTTCTCTTATTTTCTCTTCAGTAACATACCAAGAAAATAAAACCTTATATAATAAAACTCAACATTAACATCAATTTCATACCTTTTCAATAATATCAAACTCAAAAATATATTGAAATCTTGATGTTCTTACCTTGCTCAATTGCTTTCAATCTTTAACTTGATTTTCTCTCTCCTCCAGCTTCTATTTCTTGAATCTAACTTGATATTCTAGCTCCCCATAGTCTCCTTGTTATCTTTCTCTCTTGATGGATATAGAAATTCTTTTGATTTCCAAGTGAAAATGGTGAATTTTTTATAAAAGGATCAAATTGTAAAGAAAAGAAAGTTTCTTTCTTTCTTTCCTCTTCATATGTTGGTTGCATGGGGAAGAAGATGATAATTCCTCATCTTTCCTTTCATATATATACTAAATAGAATAATAATAAATTAATAAAATATCATTTAAAAATCATATTAAAATATTAATAAACTAATATTTATTTAATTAATTAATCTAAAATATCACCAACATCATCATTGCCTTCTAAATTTCTCTCTCTTCTAATTGACCATTTTGCCCTTCATAATCTTTTAAAATTTCATCATTGAGTCACACTTAATTTGGTAAAATTATGATTTAGTCCCTCATAATTCTTATCTTATTCAATTTGGTCCTAATTCGTCCATTTTCCTTAGTTTCTAGATCATTCCACCCTTAAAATATTTACACCTTTGGTCCTTCAAATTTTTCATATTTACACTTTAACCCCTCAAATTTTGAGTATTTACTCTTGGGCAACAATAATTTTCTCACTTTTGCGATTTAATCCTTCCTTGCATTAATATGTCATAATATACTTCTCAATGTTGGCATAACTCAAAATTTCCCTTTTTGTTACTTTATTTCCTTATTTTATTATACCAAGGATAATATCTTACTGTAGAAATTTTCAAAATATTACATTTGTGGTCCCGAAACCACTATTTCGACTAGACCTAAATTCGGGCTATTACAGATCGCATATCAACTTGAGTTGCCTCAAGAGTTAGACCGGATTCACGATGTGTTCCACATCTCCATGTTAAGGCGTTATCGCTCTGATCCTACACACATAGTACCAATTGAGGAGAACGAGGTTAGACCAAAGCTGGCCTTCGAAGAGGAGCCAGTGCAGATATTGGACCGTGAGATTAAAGTGCTAAGTAAGAAATCTATTCCTTTAGTCAAGGTGTTTTGGCATAACCACGGTTCAGAAGAAGCCACATAGGAACCCGAAGAGGCGATGCGACATCAGTACCCTTACCTATTCTGACCAGGTAAGTTTCGAGGCAGAAATTTCGTTAAGGGGGTAGAGTTGTAACGCCCCAAAATTCAAGTATTTAATTTTTTCATGATTTATCAAAAATTGCTTGTTTACTTCAGTGGTTAAGTGATTTGGGTGTGTTTGGGAGTGTTTGAGGAGCCTGGGTTCAAGTCTTGGCCTTGGCAGAATTTTTAGTTTTTCCCTTAAATGAATCTGGACACTGGCACATAGACTTTATTAATTCTAGTGCTTGTTTTATGACAAAAAGAGCCTAATGGTCCAGTGGTAGGTGGCGTGTGAAGTACTCTTAAGGTTTGAGGTTCGAGTCCTGTGTTGCACTGTGGAGTGTTTATTTTTATCACCTGTGCAGTGAGCCGGTATAGTTTGACTGAAATGCTATGGAATTTGAATGGAGGAGTGAGTCATGGAGAGAATAGTGGCATTGTGATTGGTGGAGGAAATCAATGAGGGATAAGGGGAGGATTTTTAGGAGAAAATCAAGGAATTTGAGAAGGGGAGTGTGTGCAGTTTGGGGTAATTCAACCCTTGAGATTTTAGGTAAGAGGGTAAAAGTTTGTCATTTTCGGCATTTGGAAGAAATTCTTGGGGTAGCATCTGCCGAATTTAGTCTTTAGGTACTAAATATTTTTTATTTTGGGTCAGTTTCGTGTTCTCATGTTAGCTTTTGGTGCCGGTTTTTGCTAAGTCTTGGGAAGTACCTTTCAGGTTGCTCACTTTTCTTTTCTGCTCTATTCTTCTCTCTTTCCCTATTTCCCTCTCCTCCTATGCCAAATCCTCTCATCTTTCTTTCTACATTTTTCTTTTCTCTTCTGTACTCATCTTTTCTCTTTTTCTCCTCTTCATTCTAGTGCTACAAGTGTTGTCGACTACCAGTAAGTGTTATACTTTTCACTCTGTTCATTTCTTTCTCTTTTCCTAAAACCGAATACCTTCCTTCGTAATCTTTGATTACCGATTGTTGATGCTTTTATCTCGATGTGCTGCTTGTTGCGGTTTTAGATTTTTCCTCGAGGAGTGGTGCAGTGTAAGCGTTGTTAGTCGTCGAAACCACTCTCTCATCCCTCAATCAAGTTAAGTAGGCTAGTCATCTTTTAAGTGTAGACCGAATGTTCCTATGGTTCTATAAATGATCATGTGTGGATTTCAACCACATGATTAAACAAAACTATTTAATGAAGTTCGCTGTATTGCAAATATCCGTCAAAAAGAGTGAAGTCAATCTTCATCGGTTGTAAAAGTGGGCTAAGCCACTTTTGTCAGTCGAGGCAAGTATTAGTTTAATTTTGGTTAAGGATGTAAAAGAAGAAGATTAACCCTATTGTTAGTGACTAACGGAAAACTTACATGAATGCAGATTTTGGGTGTTCGTGGATCTTAGTACGTTCTCACAAACAGGTGTGTAATCACCCAATGCAACTGTAGATTGGCGAAAAGCCGAAAAGCTGTAAACACAGCGTTTAAGACCACATGGGCGTACGATCGCTCGAGAGGCAAGCCCAACTTGCGATTCATGGGTAAAATAATCAAAATACCCTTGAAGGGTAAAATGACCGAAATACCCTCAAAGGGTAAAATGACTAAAATATCCCTGAAGGGTAAAATAACCGAAATACCCCCGAAGGGTAAAATAATCGAAATACCCTTGAAGGGTAAAATGATCGAAATAGCTTTGAAGGGAAAAATGTCTGAAATACCCCCGAAGGGTAAAATGACCAAAGTAACCTTGAAGGGTAAAATGACCGACATACCCCCATAGGATAAAATGACTGTTATACCCCTAGGAGTTGAAATGAGTGTTTGACCGATTTGTTCTATGTTACTTATATGACTGTTACTGAGTATGACATACTGCATACACGTATGATTTATGTCATGGCATACTGCATGGGGTTCAAATTCTGATATAGGGGAAGTATATTGTACTGGTGGCTTTGCCACATATCTTTATCTTGGCGACTTTGCGACACTATTCTTGGCGACTTTCTTTGCGACATTGGTGTGTTGGCTGGGTGGGTCGATTTTATCCCCACATGGTGTGTAGGTGGTACGGAGTGGTGTGATAGCTGGATTGGGATGGGTTGCATTACTGCATTGCACTGATTACTGTATTGAGCTAAGGCCCCACTGTTACTGTATTGGGCTAAGGCCCACACACTATTACTGTAATGGGCTAAGGCCCACACTGTACTGATACTGTTTAGGGCTCAGGCCCAGACTGATTTTGCATGTTTCATAGTGATTGTCTAGAAGGGGATTACACACTGAGTTTCATAAATTCACCGTCTCCTTTAACTATGCAGGTAATCCTCAGCCATAGGTGATTCAGTGCTGCGAGGGACTCGGAGATGGCCACACAATCACTGCTTTTCATATTTGCTTTTATTTTAATTTAAATAATAAGTTGGGTTTTGTTTTTGAAAAAGGACCTTTAAGTTGGTTTAAATTTTTAATTGGGCTTTTGCTTTCATATTTTAAACCGCTAGTTTAGGAAAAGACAAATTTTAAAATAATTACCATTTTTAAAGACATGAGTTTTAAACAGTAGGATTCAAAAAGCTTTTGCGATTTTAGACAAATTGATTAAATTAATATCAGATAACAAGACATGCGTTTTGACTAATTGATTTGCTAGTTAATAATAAAAGGGGGTTTACCACTTAGAAGCAAAAAGGAAAAAAAATTTACCAATGAATTGAAATTTTCTAATGACACTTTAGTGTGACACATCAGATTCGACCATAACGTCTAGGTCGGGTTTAGGGTGTTACAACCTATTTCTGGCATCATAGGTTGATGCTTGAAGACTGAATAAAATCTCTCTTTCACTTGTTCATCGATCAGAATCCAGTTTTCTGGAGTAGTCTTTGAAGATTTGGTTCTTTAGCGAGATATGGTATCTTTTCCCAAAAATTCGACAAAGTTTCTGCACAAAAGAGAAAAGAGAAATCAACAAAGTTAGTAGAACTTGCTACGGCAAAAATCTTGCGACAGCAAGGATGGTGCAGCACGACGACGACGTGCGACAGCAACGGTGGTGGTTAAGCAATCTCTTTGCGACAGTAATAGGGAATTTTGAAAAAAAGGGAAGAGAACTAGGGTTTCTTCTAAGATTTGAGGTTGACGACACAAAAGGGAGATTTAGGAATTTTTAGGGTGTAAGCAAATTGCTTTGAGGGATATGAAAATTAGTTGAATGGAGAGGGGTTTATATAGGGAAAAATTAGGGCAACATGTAGCAAAAATTTAGCTACATTAGGGTTACTTGGGCGGCAAGAAATGGGTGTGATGGTAATGCATGGATTTTTCCCTCCTTTTTGCTGTCTTAGGCCTCAAACTCAGACTGTATCTTACTAAAAAAACTGATTAGTACTTGGGCCAAATTTGACCCCCTTTATTAACATAAAAATTATAAATTTAAACAGAACAAATGAAATTTAAAAATTTTAAGTCTTAATTATAAAATTTCTTCTTAACAAATTACATTAAATTAATTACCAGGAAAGGTTGGAGAGGTCATAGCGGTCCCGCTTAAGTTCATATCTCCTTAGATAGAATTAATTAAATGTAATAAGTTAAGAAAATAAGTTCTCATTATTTATTTATTTACAGAATGAGTTCATGAAAAATTAAGGGTCTGCTAATATGAGCGAGGATTCAATTTGCTCAACTTCGCCATCCCAGTAGTGTTTGAGACGTTGACCATTAACTGTAAACGCACCTCCATAATTGTTGTATAATTCAATAGCTCCATAAGGGTAAACTCGCTAGATGGTATAAGGTTCTTTCCATTGGGATTTAAGCTTCCCAGGAAATAACTTCAACCTTGAATTATACAACAAAACCTTCTGACCTTCTTTAAACTCACGAGGTTGTATATGACTATCATGCCATCTCTTTGATCTTTCTTTACACATTTTGGCATTCTCATAGGAAAACAACCTCAACTTTTCCAACTCATCAAGTTGTAACATCCTTCTCTCACCCTCTTGCTTAGGATCAAAGTTCAATTGCTTCAAAGCCCAGTAAGCTTTATTATCCAACTCTAATGGCAAATGACATGCATTCCCAAACACTAACCGATAAGGAGTCATTCCTAACTGATACTTAAATGTTGTTCGATAGGCCCATAATGCATCATCGAGCCTTCAAGACCAATCTTTTCTGCTAGGGCGTACTACCTTTTCAAGGATACCTTTGATTTCACGATTCACTCTTTCAACTTGCCCATTAGACTGGGGGTGATAGGCAGTAGCAATCTTCTGCTTTACATCATATTTGTCAAGCAACCACTTAAGCCATTTGTTCACAAAGTGAGAACCTTCATCACTAATAATAGCTCTTGGTGTCCCAAATCGTGTAAACACATGCTTATGTAGGAATTGCATGACTACCTTAGCATCATTTGTAGGGTATGCTTCAGCTTCAACCCACTTGGATACATAGTCCACAACAACTAAGATGTATTTGTTCCCATACGAAGAAGGAAACGGGCCTAAGAAGTCAATGAACCATGCGTCGAACAATTCAATCTCCAAAATGTTTGTTAAGGGCATCTCATTCCTCCTTGATATCTTTCCAGTCCTTTGGCATTTATCACAGTTTCTCACATAAGCATAAGTATCTTTAAATAGTGTAGGCCAAAAGAAACCTGCTTGCAAAATATTTGTTGCAGTACGTGAACCACCAAAGTGTCCCCCACTTGGAGATGATTGGCAATGCTACAAGATCTTAGTAATCTCGCTTTCAGCTACACACTTTCGGATTATATTATCTGCACATTGTTTAAACAAAAATGGGTCCTCCTAAAGATAATACCGACTATCATGAAGGAATTTTTTCCTTTGTTGGTATGTCATTTCTCGAGGAATTATTTCACATGCAAGATAATTGGCAAAATCAGCAAACCAGGGTATTTCATGAATTCAATTTACCTCAAATAAGTGTTCATCTGAGAAATTCTCGTTGATAGGCACACATGACTGAGTTACCTCATCTTGCTCCAACCTCGATAAATGATTAGCTATTTGATTTTCAACACCTTTTTTGTCTTGGATCTCAAGGTCAAATTCTTGGAGTAAAAGTATCCAATGAATTAGCCTTGGTTTTGCATCTTCCTTCATGAGCAAGTATTTAATGGACGCATGGTCAGTAAATACTGTAACTTTGGCACCTATAAGATATCAGCGAAATTTGTCAAAAGCAAAAACTATAGCGAAAAGTTCCTTTTCAGTTACCGTATAATTACGTTGGGCTCCCGTCAAAGTTCTACTTGCATAGTAAATAGGGTGAAACACTTTATTTCTTCTTTGACCCATCGCAGCTCCAACGGCATAGTCACTTACATCACACATCAACTCAATAGGTGATTTCCAATCAGGTGTGACAATTATTGGTGCTAAGATTAACCGCTTCTTTAGCTCTTCAGAAGCTTCCAAACATGCTTTGTTGAAATCAAACACTGTATCTTTCTCTATCAACAAACACAATGGTTTAGAAATTTTCGAGAAATCTTTGATAAACCTTCGATAAAAATTGGCATGGCCTAAGAAACTTCTGATTCCTTTTACATTCACTAGGGTCATTAATTTTTGAATTACGTCCAGCTTTGCTTTATCAAGTTCAATTCCTTTTTTTGAGATCTTATGACCTAAGACAATCCCTTCCTTGACCATAAAATGACATTTTCCCAATTAAGGACAAGATTCGTCTCTTCGCATCTCTTCTGTACCTTAGCCAAATTACTCAAAAAGATATCATAAGTGTTACCAAAAATAGAAAAATCATTCATGAAAACTTCAACAAAATTTTCAACCATATCAGTCAATATTGCCATCATGCATCGTTGAAAAGTTGCAGGTGCATTGCATAAACCAAAAGGTATTCACCTAAAAGCAAACGTACCGTATGGACAAGTAAGGGTTGTTTTATGTTGGTCTTCCGGTGCTACAACTATTTGGTTATATCCCGAATAGCCATCTAAAAAATAATAAAATTCATTACCTGCCTGTCGATCTAACATCTGATCCATAAAAGGCAATGGAAAATGGTCCTTCTGGGTGGCTTTGTTCACCTTTCTGTAATCAGTACAGATTTCCCAACCGGTAACAGTTCTTGTTGGAATTAACTCGTTATGCTCATTTTCAGCAATCGTGATTCCACCTTTCTTCAGCACACACTGCACCAGACTTACCCACGAACTATCTGAAATAGGATAGATGATTTCTGCATCTAACCATTTGATCACTTCCTTTCACACAACTTCTTTCATAATAGGATTGATCCTCCTTTGCCCATCAATTTGAGCTTTTTCACCTTAATCTAAAATGATTTTATGCATGCAAAAAGAAAGGATTATACCTCGAATATCAGCTATGGTCCAACCAATTGCTTTCTTAAATTTCTTTAGAACAGCAATTAGTTGATCCCTTGGATATTTCGTCAGTTTCACTAAAATAATCACAAGTGAAGTAGAACAATCACCTAAATAAATGTATTTCAAATGGGAAGGAAGTAACTTTAATTCGAGTTTAGGTGGTTCTTCAATTGACAACTTGGGTTGCACAAATTCTATAACTTCCAACTCCAACGGTTCAAACCGTGTGGACTGAATAATATTTCCCGGATTGGCTTCCATCAAAGCCATGTTTTCTTCACCTTCTTCATCCTCTAAAGGGTCAAGATCTAAGACTTTCTCCAAAAGATCTTCTTTAAAATTTATTTCCATAGAAACTAAGGTTTCTATCTCTTCCATAACTGAACTCTCCTCTGCCGGATCGGGAAATTTCATCTCTTTAAGAATGTTAAAGGTTACCTGATCATTTTGAACTCGCATGGTGAGTTCTTCTTTCTGCATATCAATTAATGTTCTTCCCGTGGCTAAGAAAGGTCTCCCAAGGATGATCGACACTTATTTGTCTGCTTCAAAATCTAAGACAATGAAATCAATAGGAAAAATAAATTTATCGACTCTTACGAAAACATCATCGATCTTTCCTTCGAGATATACTAAAGATTGATCCGCTAGCTGAAGCATCACAATTGTAGGTCTTACTTCACCTATCTCTAACTTCTTCAAAATAGACTTAGGCATCAAGTTGATACTCGCTCCTAAGTCACAGTAAGATTCACCAATGTTATAGGCTATAGTAAAGCTTCTTGGGTCTTTCAATTTCAGTGGCAATTTGTTCTACAGGAACGGACTGCACTCCTTTTTCAAGGCAACTATCTCATACTCACTCAGTCATTTCTTCTTGGACAGTATATCCTTCATAAACTTCACATAATTCAACATTTTTTCTAAACCCTCCACCAATAGAATATTGATTTGTAACTACTTCAGAACATCCAAAAACTTTTTGAATTGCACCTTATGTTTCTGCTTGTATTGTTGCAATCTTTGTGGTTATGAAGGTGATGGAACTTTCGATTGAACTGGACAACTTTTTTGAGTAGGTAAATCGGCATCCAAAGAAGATGTTAAAATATTTGAATTCACTAAGTCAGGGTTTACCTTGTCAAACTTTGCATATTCTGATTCCTTTGGTGTAGGAACTTCAAAAGCTGGTTAATTCTTCTCAATGGGCTTATCTTCGACATCAATCAATCGGGGTTCTAGAATTTTACCACTTCGTAATGCCACTACCTTGATATTTTCTTTACCCAAATTTCTTAGATTCTCAGTATCGCTCGGCAAGGTTCCTTGCGGTCTATTACGTAGCTTTGTAGCTAACCGACCCATTTGGTTTTCTAATTTTTTTAGTGTTGCTGCTTGGCTTTGGATCAAAGCGTCATTCTTTGCCATGTACGCTTTCAACAAGTTCTCCAAACTATTTGATGCCTCAGCTTGAGGTCGTTTTGAAGCTTGTTGATTAAAACTTTGAGATTGGTTGGGTCTTTACTACAATAAGTTGTTGTTCGGTCCATTTCCTTGGTTGCTCTAATAAAATTTAGGATTGTAGAAGTTGGACTGGGGTCTTTATCCACTCCTATTTTGATATTGGTTCCCTACATAGTACACTGACTAGGATTTGATGAATAATTCTCAAAAGAATGACCTTCCCCAAAGTACACACAGGAAACTACTTCAAACGGACTTGGTGGCTGAGCTGCAGAATTATTAATACTATTAGCAGTTAACTATTTTATCATAGAGGAAATAGACGATACGTGAGCTAATAACGAAGTGAGGGCGTCAACTTCATAAGCTCTAATTGCACATCTTTCTGAAATTGTTTGATTTATTGGTCATTTATAGTTATTACTCGTGATCCTCTCGATGATCTCATAAGCCTCATTATAAGACTTAGACAAAATTGCACAATTCTCATTGAGACCATTATAGAATGTCTCCATCTGGATATAATGAGGAATCCCATAATGAGGACACTTACGAAGTAACTCCTTGAATCGCTTCTAAGCCTCATACAAAGACTCGTCATCAACTTGTTGGAAAGTTGTGATCCCATTTCTTAACTTAGCGTTTTTGCTAGCTGGGAAATACTTAACCAAAAATCTTTTTGCTAATTATTGCCATGTAGATATGGAACTTGGTGGCAATAAATTAAGCCATGCTCGTGCTTGATCTCGCAACGAGTAGGGAAACAACTTCAACCTCAGTGCGTCTTCAGTTACACCGACTATTTTGAATGAATCACTCACCTCTATAAACAATTGAAGGTGGAGATGTGGATCTTCAGTGAGCATACCACGAATTTGGCCCACCATTTGTAGCATTTGAAACATCATTGGTTTCAATTCAAACTGGGTTGTCTCAATATCTAGCCTTCTAATTCTGGGGTTTAACTCACTGAAAAGTGGCACGGCATATTATCTGATGCACCGATCCCTATCATCAACAATGAGGATAGGATTTCGTACATGATTGGCTTCATTACCTTGGTCTTGATTCTGTTTCCCAAGTTCCATTTTGACTTGTCTTTGATCTGTTCATTCATGTCTTTTTTGTCTGAAAGTTTGCTCAATTTCAGGGTGTCGAAATAACAAACTAGTTACCCTTAATTGCACTTACACTTCACTATTTGTGGGATCTGAATGGCCAACCAATCAAGAAAATTTTTCCTAACTGAAATAGGTTTTAAATCTTATTAGGAGGGTTCAAGAACTCAAATTAATTTTGGAAAAATATAGGCAATAACCAAGAAACAAAACAACCCCTTTTCTTGCCCATAGGTGTACGCACAACCACTCGCGGTGGCCAAAGTTGGGGCTGAATTTTAAAACAGTTTAAGATTTCATTAAAATCTGGGAAAATAAATTTGTAATCATTTAAAATCCACCAAATTCTAGATTTAGAAATTTAGGTTTTTAATGGACAAGATGGATTAAGAAATTGAAGAGAGAAGAGACCTTACCCAAGCTAGTCGAGAGAAATGACAATGACACTTTCTTGGTAAAGATCGGGATCGATCTTGGAGTTCAAGATTTTAGATTTGGGGCTGATTTTAATGAAAAGAAATAACAGAAATATGGTGGAGAATATTTTAACAAATCTTGTGGTAGAAAGAAAAAGAAGAAAGAAATGGTAAAACTAGGTGTAAGCGACGACAACAATGGGAGAAAGAAAAAAAATTGAAGAGAAAAAAGGAGAGGAAGCGGGTGAATGGCTTGGGTAGGTAAAAATTGAACTAAATGCTGAAAAATAAATTAAAAAGTTATATTTATAGTTAGGGTTCAAGGGTATGCATGGCACACACATTAAAAAATGAGGGATTTTGCAAAATTTAATTATTTTGCAAGGAAAGGGATTCGAACTTTGGACCTCATTTAATTTCCATGCTTTCTCATATTTCTTTTAACCATTAGGCACTTTCCTTATTCTTGAATTAATTTTGCAAAATTTATTTTAAAAATAAGGAAAAATTTGGAAAATAATTAAAACGGTAAAGAGAAAGGATTCGAACTTGAGTTTCAAGGAACGTTTCACTAACACTTAATCAACAAACCAGTACCTCATTTATTTCCTAAAAAAGCATAGATAGTCCTAAATATTAACGCATGAATTGATGCGATCTCATTCAAGGACTCTACTAATTCAGCTTTTGAACTAATCAAGTTGCCAGTAGAACCAATCACACGTGCCCGATCCAAGAGATTTAAAGAAGCTATCCCAGGCCTCGTTGATCAAGTTTAGGGAGAAGCTCTAACCGGATTCATCAATCGAGTTTGGGAGTGTTCGACATGTGCTCCATGCAACCTTCTTCAAACAGACTTCAATATTAGCTAGCTAATTCAGTTGATAGAATAAGATTTAAACTCTTTTACTTTTTTATTAATTAAGTTCTATTTAGTACTGCATTAATACATGTCTTAGCATCTTAAATTGATTTAAGTCTATTAACTATGCTCTAGTTCGTACAACATTAATGCATGTGTTAAGTCAGACATTTTAATTGTGTCTTAGCTTATTACAAATTAAAATTGTGTTTTAGTTTGTCTTAATCCAGTCTTTATTTTATTTTACAGGTTATTCAATTGGGCCACTGGACATTCATGCATTGTTTCAGATTCATTGAAGTTCATTTATGAAGAAACATGCACCCGGTTAATTCATGCATCTTGGAGTTGTTGGACACACTCTTTCAAGTGACCATTCGTGGAAAACTATGTCAATTGTTGATCCTTAATTGAGTTAATCAGCCTGCTCCTTTTGTTCACACCAGTGGACCATTCACTTCCTGGTGTTCACACCCAAAGGACGATTCAAGTCCAAGTGTTCACACCAAAGACTCTTCAAACATTCCAAGGTGCACCCTCTGGCTTATTATACATTCGGTGAACAAAGAAGCGTTAACTTTAGCTCATAAACGTCATTGAACGATCAAGCTCTTTGATTAAATTCGCTCAACTCTTAAGTCCACTTCAATGACTATTCGAGAACTCCAACTGCCAAGCTAATGTCAACCGAATTGATCAAGCTATTAATTAGCTGAATTAAGAGAATGTCAACTTTATTTAGTTGTAATTACATTTTGACTATTCGATTGGTGCCTCATAGCCTATAAATAGTTTGCTTGTAACCTGTAGCAAGAACTTTTGATCTTTAAATGAAGGTTTACATCTTTGTGAGTTGTTCAACTCTCTTAGTTCTTTGTGACTCAAATTGACTTATCTAGCTTGCTAGTGGCATCAATATGTTTCTTTCGAACTTATCACTCCAACGAGTGTGGCATTCAACCCTTATATCAATTGGTTTCTATCTTCCACGGATAGAGGGTCACGGTCCTATCCTTCTATTCATCTTTCACCTTGATAGCTCAATAAGAATTGGGTCTCTATTTCTTTATAGTGGTTCATTCTTCCACTATTGAGTTCAATATCCATCTTTCTGTCAACTTATTATTCATTTATTTTCCTTGTTTAAACTATCAACCTTTGAAAATAACCTTTTTGTTAAACAAAAACCTTGTTACTTAATTTTACGATTGGGAACAAAGAGACTTGATTTCATCAACGAATATGAGACCGCATCATTTGGTACCAGAGCTAGTAAAAAAATTAAGTAAGTATCATCATTTTCGTACTCCCGGGGTTGAAGTTTATTTTCAAAAAATTGTGTATATAAAAAAAATACAAAATACAAATCTGTTGCAAAATCAAACTTGAAAGTACAAAAAGGGAGTTTCGATTTTGTACAAGCTCAAACAAAAGAAAAACTGGCTTCAAAAGTGTTATTTTTCCCAAATTCAAAATTTTCTTTTCCAAAATCATTTTTCAGCCACACTCTAGTTAAAACCATTTTTCTTTCAAGCCTACCTGTACCCAACGTCATATCCAATCTTTTTGCACCTATTTTAAAGCCGACTTTGCATAGACTTGCTACTAAGTCTAAAGCAGTTCCAAAGAACTTCGAGAAACGAAAAAGAGAGGTAAAAGGCAAGAGAGGTGAGACTATTAAAGAGATAAAAGCCAACCTCGAGTGTAAACACGAGTGGAGTGCTCAATTTTATTTTTTTGAGAGATTTGGTGAGGTTTGTAGTAAGGATTAAAAGAGAATTATGTCGCGTAGTCCTGAAAGGAATGCCACTATTGGAGGCACATCAAATGCTACCGATGGTGGTGGTATGCGTCCTGTGAGAAACATAGCTGGTGGAGGTGTGCCCGATTTTGCATACGAAGCACTTGTTCGAGAGATGACCCGTTTGCTACAACAGTAACTAGAGCCACTTCAAGAACGGATGGATTAACTTGAAGCAAGAAATCAATTGGAACGTACTCCTCCAAACCCAAGGAGAGAGCGAGGTCAATTGTGGCCACATCAAAATGATCTTTATGAACCAAGTGACGTGGAGAGTGACCAAGCCTCCAACTGAAGTGAAAGACGTCAAATCACCATCAGCCGACGAAGGAATGGTGAATGTCCGGTATCAACTTGGGCTAAAATAAAGTCCATCATGAGAAAGCGATTCATCCCAGCTTATTATCACCGAGAGTTGTACCAAAAATTCCAAAACCTTACTAAAGTAAATCAACGTGTAGAAGACTACTACAAAGAGATAGAGGTAGCCATGATACTAGCCGATATGGAGGAAGATCAAGAGCCTACTATGGCAAGGTTTCTTGATAGACTCAACCATGATATCACCAATGTGGAGGAGTTGCAGCACTATGTCGAAATCATTGACATGGTCCATAAGGCAATTAAGGTGGAAAATAAATTAAAGTGAAAGGGCGTCACACGAGCCTTTTATAATGCCACTTCTACTACAATATAGGGACAAGGAGTTAGCAAAAAGGATGCCCCAAACCAATCTAAACAACCTGTTGGAGCCACCAAGCTTAATTAGCTAAGTGGTGAAATGAGCAAAGGGAAAATAGAGGCTATACCAAACCGGACCCGAGACATCAAGTGTTTTAGGTGTCTTGGAAGGGTCACATAGCCAGCCAATGTCCCAATCGAAGTGCTATGTTCATAAGGGACGACAAGGAGATCGAGTCCGAGGGTGAACAAGAAGAAGATTATAATGAACCATTCGACAAAGAAGAAGACTTAGAATATACTGTTGATGGTGAAGTCCTGTTCATCAAGCGGAGTCTAAACATCTGAAGCACGGAGAATGAGCAGCAGCGTGAAAACATCTTTCACACTCATTGCCATGTCTAAGGCAAAGTTTGTAGCGTCATAACCGATGGTGGAAGCTGCACGAACGTGGCCAATAACATGATGGTGGAAAAACTTGGTTTAACAACTACCAAGCATCCATACCCTCACAAGCTACAATGGCTCAATGATGGAGGTGAACTGAAGGTTACCAAGCAAGTTATCGTAGCATTTTCCATTGGCAAGTACCATGATGCAGTTGTGTGTGACGTGGTGCCAATACACGCTAATCATCTACTATTGGGAAGACCATGGCAATTTGACCGATGGGTAATTCATTATGGTTATACCAATAGGTATACGTTTAAGCACTTGGGAAAGAATGTCACTTTAGCACCCTTTACACCGAAGCAAGTGTATGAAGATCAACTTAGATTGAAAGCATTTGTTGAAAATTGAGAAAAAAATAAGCAAGAGAAAAAAAAGTGAAGAAGAAAAAGAAAAGAAAGTAAAAAAAAGAATTGAAAATGAGTGAGAAAAAAGAGAATGAATTGCAAAAACGAGAAGAAAAAAAAGAAAAAGAGATAGTGAATCCGAAAAGTGGAATTTCTATGCGAGAGAAAAGGAGATTCAAAAATCTTTCTTGTTGAAACAACCCATGTTTGTACTTATGTACAAAGAGAGTTTGATGGGAACTAACGAGCTAATTGATACCATTCCATCTTCTATCATGACTTTGTTGCAAGAATTCAACGATGTATTTCCAGAGGATATACAAGTGGTTTGCCACCAATACAAAGAATCGAGCATCAAATTGACTTTGTGCCCGGAGTTTCCATTTTAAATAGACCAGCCTATCAAGTAATCCCGAGGAAACTAAGGAGCTTTAAAGGCAAGTGACCGAATTGCTAGAAAAAGGATACGTGCGAGAGAGTCTAAGTCTGTGTATTGTGCCAGTACTCTTAGTGCCAAATAAAGATGGTTTGTGGCGCATGTGTATGGATTGCCAAGCCATCAACAAGATCACCATTAAATATTGGCATTCAATTCCATGATTGGATGACATGCTGGACGAGCTAAGTGGAGCTCAACTATTCTCCAAGATAAACCTCAAGAGTGGCTATCATCAGATCTGACTGAGGGAGGGAGATGAATGGAAGATAGCATTCAAAACCAAACATGGTTTGTACGAATGGTTGGTATGCCTTTCGGCCTAACTAATGCACCGAGTACTTTCATGCGACTTATGAATCATATCCTTCGATCTTTTATTGGTAAATTCTGTGTAGTTTACTTTTATGATATCTTGGTCTATAGCAAATCGTTGGAAGAACATGTGCAACACTTGAAATCTGTTTTGGAAGTATTATGTAAGGAAACTTTGTTTGCAAATCTTAACAAGTGTTCGTTCTGTACTAACAAAGTTGTTTTCTTAGGTTTTGTTGTTAGTTCTGAAGGTCTTGAAGTTGATCAAGACAAGGTAAAGGCGATTCGAGAATGGCCATGACCAACAAGCATTAGCCAAGTAAGGAGTTTTCATGGTTTAGCTAGCTTTTATAAAAGGTTCGTTCCTAATTTCAGTACATTGGTTGCCCCTTTGACTAGAATAATTAAGAAAAGTTTCAAAATTCAATAGGGGTGAGGAACAAGAAAAGGCCTTCTTTTTTATTAAAGCCCATTTAACTAATGCTCATTTATTATCTTTACTTGACATTAACAAGACTTTCAAGTTAGAATGTGATGCTTCAGGGATAGGAATCAGAGTGGTGTTAACTCAAAACGGGCGTCCTATTGCCTACTTCAGTAAGAAACTCAACTGCGCTACCCTTAACTATCCGACATATGAAAAGGAGATGAATGTTTTGATTTGGCAGCACTACTTGTGGTATAAGGAGTTTGTTAGTCACACCGAACACAAAGCTTTAAAGCATCTTAAGGGACAACATAAGCTGAACAAGAGGCATGCTAAGTGGGTCGAGTATCTTGAGTCCTTTCCCTATGTGATCAAATACAAGAAAGGTAAGGAAAACACAGTAACTGATGCATTGTCGAGAAGGTATGTGTTACTTAATAGTTTAGATTCTAAACTTCTTGGTTTGGCATATCTTAAAGAATTCTATGAAACTGATGGATATCTATTTCGTGAAAGCAAGCTATGCATACCTCAAGGATCAGTCTGAGACATCTTAGTCAATGAAGCGCATAGTTGAGGTCTCATGGGTCATTTTGGAGTGACAAAAACCATGGCCATTCTTCAAGAGCATTTCTTCTGGCCAAAAATGAAGCGAGATGTGGAAAGGCTTTGTGAGCGTTGCATTGCTTGTAGGAAGGCTAAGTCGCGCATCAAGCCCCATGGTTTGTATAAACCTCTGCTAATTCACAAAGCATCTTGGATTGATATATCCATGGATTTTGTGTTGGGACTCCCTAGAACTAGGAATGGAAAAGATTCAATCTTTGTTGTTCTTGACTGATTCTCGAAAATGGCTCATTTTATTACTTGCCATAAAACTAACGATGTTGTGAATGTGGCAAATTTATTTTTCAGGGAAGTAGTTCGATTACATAACGTGCCAAGAACTATTGTGTCCAATCGAGACACCAAGTTTCTTAGTCATTTTTGGAGAACATTGTGCAGATGACTTGGCACTAAGCTGCTGTTCCCTACAACGTGCCACCCCCAAACAGACGGTCAAACTGAAGTGGTGAACCAAGTGCTATCAACGTTGTTGAGAGCAATCATTCAAAAAAATTTAAAGACATGGGGGGATTGCTTGCCTCACATCGAGTTCACTTATAAACACTCTCCATTTCAAGTTGTATACGGCTTTAACCCATTGACTCCTCTTGACTTAATTCCTTTGTCTTCTAACCAGCTTATGAATGTAGATGGTAAACAAAAAGCTGATTATGTGAAGCAATTGCATCAAAAGGTGAAGGAAAAATATAGAAAAGAGAACCAAGAAGTATGCACATAAAGCAAAAAAGGTGCGAAAACGAGCAGTTTTTGAGCCTAGAGATTAGTTCTAGATTCACTTGCGAAAGGAGAGGTTTCCTACGCAAAGGCAATCTAAGTTGCAACCTCGAGGCGATGTACCTTTCCTAGTGCTGGAAGGAATCAATGACAACTCGCATAAGTTGGACCTACCATGTAAGTATAATGTGAGTGCGAGTTTTAACGTGTCTGACCTTTCTCCTTATGATGTAGGTGATGATTTGGGGACAAATCACCTTGAAGAGGGGGGATGATGCGATCTCGTCCAAGGACTCTACCAAGTTAGCTTTTGAACAAATCAAGTTGAAAACGATACCAATCACTCGTCCCCGAGCCAAGAGATTCAATGAAGCTATCTCGGGCCTCGTTGATCAAGTTTGGGGAGAAGCTCTGACCGGATTCATCGATCGAGCTTAGGAGTGTTCGACATGTACTCCATGCAACCTTCTTCAAGCCGACTTCAATATTAGCGAGCTAATTCAGCTGCTAGAATAAAATTTAAACTCTTTTAATTGTTATTAATTATGTTCTATTCCGTACAGCATTAGTACATGTCCTAGTATCTTAAATTGATTTAAGTCTATTAACTATGCTCTAGTTCGTACAACATTAATGCATGTTTTAAGTTAGACATTTTAATTGTGTCTTAGCTTATTACAAATTAAATTGTTTTTTAGTTTGTCTTAATCGAGTCTTTATTTTGTTTTACAAGTTATTTAATTGGGTGGCATTTTTCAAGCATTTTTCAAGATTCATTGAAGTTCATTTATGAAGAAACATGGACCCGATTAATTCATGCATCTTGGAGTTGCTAGACACACTCTTCCAAGTGACCGTTCGTAGAAAGCTATGTCAACTATTGATCCTTAATTTAGCTAATTAGCCTGCTCCTTTTGTTCACACAAGTGGACCATTCACTTCCTGGTGTTCACACCCAAAGGACCGTCCAAGTCCAAGTGTTCACACCAAAGACTCTTCAAACGTCCCAAGATGCATCCCCTGGCTGACTATACATTCGGTGAACAAGGAAGCCTTAACATTAGCTCATAAACATCATTGAACGATCAAGCTCTTTGATTAAATCGGCTCAACTCTTAAGCCCATTTCAATGACTATTCGGGAACTCCAACTGTCAAGCTAATGTCAACCGAATTGATCAAGCTATTAATTAGCTGAATTAAGAGAATGTCAACTTTATTTAGTTGTAATTACATTTTGACTATTCGGCTGGTGCCTCATAGCCTATAAATAGTTTGCTTGTAACCTGTAGCAAGAACTTTTGATCTTTAAATGAAATTTTACATCTTTGCGAGTTCTTCAACTCTGTTAGTTCTTTGTGACTCAAATTGACTTATCTGTTTCTTTCAAACTTATCACTCCAATGAGTGTGGCGTTCAACCCTTATATCGATTGGTTCCTATCTTCCACAGATAGAAGGCCACGGTCCTATCCTTCTATTCATCTTTCACCTTGATAGCTCAATAAGAATTGGGTCTCTATTTCTTAATAATGGTTCATTCTTTCGCTGTTGAGTTTAATATCCATCTTTCCATAAACTTGTTATTCATTTATTTTCATTGTTTAAACTATCAACCTATGAAAAAAGCTTTTTTATTAAACAAAAACCTTGTTACTTAATTTTATGATTGGGAACAAAGCGACTCGATTTCATCAATGAATACGAGATAGCATCATGACCACTCTCTCTCGATTCCCAAACCCGATTCTACTAACCCCAATTTTCAGGATGTTACACCTTTTACGCCCAGTCAAAACTTGTGCCAAGTTGTTTGTGGAATTAAAAGGCCAAGCCTTAGAAGCTAAAGGCATATTACAATTTTCTAACCAATTGATGGGATCATTTACTTGACGACCATTTTGGCTTTGCTTCTTTAAACAGTATTGGAAGACATTCCTAATTGTAACAACTTTTTCCCTATTCATTCTTCTATACTATTTCATGGAAACTTTTGAATCAACTGGTTGGAATGAGCACAAATAGATTCTCGTTAGAGTGACCAACATGTGGGGAAGTCAAATCCACTTTCAAGCTTACAGATAACGCGTATAAACTTGTCTTTCTTTATGTGCAAGTTTGAGATACTTCTTTGTATGATTAGCTCACAACCTTGGTGAACACTGAAATGGGCATTTCCAGTAGTCGTTCCTTGCCTCTTAATTTTTAGCTAATAAAATTTTGGAAAACACCAAGAAAGGGTGGTTCATTATGCATACATGATCGGTTGTTTAACGTCACAGCAATAATGTGCAAGCGCACACTATCGATGCAAGTATAGTATACATATGTGAGTCTATCGAATATCGATCCTACAGGGATGGTAGTATTTTGTCTATTAATGTCAGTGCAACAACTAGAAAAAAATGAGATGAATTGTGAAAATAGTTGTCGATGCAATAACTTGAAAACAATAAAATAAAGTATGATAATGATAAACTGGGATCCCTAACATGAATCTTCAACAGAATACTAAGTGCTCACAAGGTATAAAAAGATAGGTGATTATCGAAGCAATAAAGTTCAATGTATATCTTACCCAGCGTCACTCCTCTATTTAATCCTAGACTTAAACATGCATACTAACCTAACCTTCTGGTGATGGCAATACGATACTATTAAGAAGAAATGGACTAAATTTGTCTAGTCCCCACTCAACTTCCGTTGTCATGCTTGTTGGCTTAAACTGTCACTGCACTTTCCAGTGTCAGTGACTGTAATAACACTTCCATGTTAAAAAACATTCAAACCCCAAGATTAAACAATAAAAATAAGATTGAATAAGATAACATTTCTTCAAGAATTCATATGTACTTCCACACAAACAAAAAATGGAGAATAATCACCAGCATTCAGAAAGAAATAAGAAAGAATTGAGTAAAGAATACTATTCTTAGACAACTCGACTGAATCTCTTTGTTCCCTCTTGTCTCGAACTTAGGTCTTCTCATTAGAAGCTAGTCTACATCTAGTTTTCACGTCGACTAACCCGTGAGAGGCTTAAGCTGCCATGGCCATAAGTTTTAAGGTAGGATGATGAAGATGATGATCTGAAAAAAAGATTTTTTTCTTCTCAAGTCTACCTTTTATGTCCTCTTCCAATAGTACAGGTGTCCTTTCCTCAAAATTATTCAGTCCTTGTTCGTATAGGTTGGTTATACCAGACTGGACAACTCATGTAATTTTAGTCCTTATCTGGACAGCTGTCAGGTGCGGCGACAATTCTGGACGCAATATGGAATTTACTCATGCAGCGACATTAATGCAAAAAGATAGTAAAATTAAGGATAAAATAGGCTAGGATTCACTGAGTTAGAAAATGCAATTTACTAAACTGCAAATGGTAAAATGTATGCTAAGGATAACTAAATGGGAACAATTTAACCAATAAGTAAGGGGAAAACCTATATTCTTTCTAGTGTTATCAATACAATAGTCAATGAAGTAGGCTACCATAGTCCACCAAGACAGGGCTGATAGTTGTCTTAGTGCAATGCCATACTCAATCAGTACAAAGCAAAAAGAATTGATGTAATGGTAGATGAGAGCTAGCCTCCAACAAAACTAAAAGAATAATGAAACCTAAGGAGTTATCACTCAAGTGAAACCTCAGTGGCAGTCTGAACTCAAAAGCAAAATTTAGGTAAAGAAGACCCCGAATGCCCAAATATCTATGAACTTCATCCTAAGTAGTACTTGTAATGACCCGAGAGTTAGTCGTGTCAAAAAATATGGTTTTAGAACCTGGATTCCATAAATCAAATATTAGAAGTGAATTGAATTTTGGTTAAGTAAGATTTTTGAATTATTGCATAATTATGATATAGGGACTAAATTGTAAAAGTGTCAAAATTTCAATTATTATTAAATTATAAGGTTGATCATGACTAAGGGACTTTTGAAACAATTAGACCAATGGTCTATTAATAGTGGACGACAATAAGGTATAATAGATTAAAAATGTTATAAAAAATTCAATAAAATAAAATTAAAAGTTAATTAAATTAAAAAGATGATATGTTAGTGGATTAAAAGAGAAACATCCATTCTCCTTTAATTCTTCAACATTTTGAAACCAAAAGAAAAGAGGAAGAAGACGAAACGGCAAGGGTATGGGTGGTTGTTCATCAAAAAAGAGAGAAAATGAAAACGAAAGAAATGAAAACAATATAATATGGGAGCAAATGAGTGGTATGGGTGGCAAGGAGATGGGGTAAGCTTGGTCAACTTTGACTAGGTTCGTTGAATTATAGTAAATAGGCAAGAATGAAGTGAAAGGAAAGAGAGGGAATATAGGAGTGTAAAGGGGATCATGTTTCCCAACTTAAGGCAAGTTCGACTCATAAAAGGGGAAGGGAATCAACTTATTTGAGGCAACTAACGGGGGTGGACGGCAAGCACTTAAGTCACATGGAAAAATTGTAAAAAAAATTAAATAAAAGGGTTTGAACATTAGGACTTGAACCTTGGACCCCTAAGATAGCTAGTAAGTCTCTAAACCACTACACTACACATTCCCTTTGTTATCATTCTTGCACACATACTAATAATAAAATAAATGGGATGTGACAACTCTACCCTCCTTAAAAGAAAATTTCATCCTCGAAATTTACCTGATGAGAAAAGGTGAGGATATTGTTGTCGTATCACATCTTTCAGCTCCCAAGTAGCCTAATTGGTACCATGATTTTTCCACAAAAATTTTACAAGCGACACTTGCTTCCTTTTCAATAGTTTGACATCACGATCGATAATTTGCACTTGTGCTTCATCAAAAGTCAAGTCATGACGAACCTCTATCTCCTCAATTGGGATTACATGAGAAGGGTTGGATCGATATCACCGCAACATAGTTACATGGAAAACATCATGAATGCGATCTAATTCTGGAGGTAACTTCAACTAATATGCCACTAGTCCCACTCTCTTAATTGTGTGGTAGGGTCCAATGAACCTAGGACTTAACTTTCCTTTGTGGTCAAATCTTAGCACTTTCTTCCAAGGCGAAACCTTAAGGACAACTCGGTCGCCCACACTGAACTCAAAATCCCTCCTCTTCAAGATGGAATAAAACTTTTGTCGATCTGATATAGCCCTTAATCAATCCTGGATAATCTTCACATTATTCTCAGTCTCCTATCCTAAATCTGGTCCGAACACTTTCTTTTGCCCCAAATCCGTCCAACACAAAGGTGTCCTACACTTGCGTCCATAAAGTACCTTATACGAAGCCATCTGAATGCTCAACTAAAAACTATTATTATATTCAAACTCTGCAAGTGGTAGATCTTTCTCCTAGTTACCCTGGAAATTGATCACACAACCTCGTAACATGTCCTCGAGAATTTGAATAACCCTCCCAGACTGTCCATCAGACTACGGATGGTAAGGGCTACTAAAATTCAATCTTGTGCCAAGGGCCTCATGCAGACTCTTCCAAAATTGATATGTGAAATGAGGATTCCGATCCGAAATGATAGACAGTGGTAGCTCATGAAGTCTCACATGTTCAGTAATGAATAATCTAGCCGCCAACCTCTGCAAAGAATAATCGGGCACACTGGCAG
Organism: Gossypium raimondii; assembly: GCF_025698545.1. Lineage (NCBI taxonomy): Eukaryota > Viridiplantae > Streptophyta > Magnoliopsida > Malvales > Malvaceae > Gossypium > Gossypium raimondii. The sequence continues at coordinate 32,052,392 of NC_068572.1, read as the reverse complement.
AAAATAGGCAGACTTAGTCAACTGATCGACTATTACCCAAATAGAGTCTTTCTTAAATGGTGTAAACGGTAGCCCACTAACAAAATCCATGGTGATACGCTCTCATTTCCATTGAGGGACTTCAATAGGCTGAAGCAAACCAGAAGAAAATTGGTGCTCAGCCTTGACTTGTTGGCACGTAAGCATCTTGCCACAAAATCGGTCACTTCACATTTCTATCTCGGCCACCAATACTACTCACAAAGATCCTGATACATCTTACTACCTCTAGAATGCATAACATAGGTGTTGTTATGCACTTCCCAAAGTATAGGCTACCTCAACTTAAAACCAGAAGGTACACAGAATCTTCCACAATAGCACAAAACTCCCTCAGAATTAAAGGCAAAATCTGAAGTCTTACCTCCTTAACGAGTTTCACATGAGGCTCTAAAGACGAAATTGAAGTCTGATTTAGTTTTATATCCTCAATCAAGGTTTTTGTCGCACATGTGACTCTGCAAGAGCCACCATTATAAAATAAAATCAGCCTTTCAAACATCGCCCTCAACTCAGACATGGACTTACTACTTGACGCATCTGCCACAACATTAGCCTTACCCGGATGGTACTCGATCGTACAATCATAGTCTTTCAGAAGTTTTATCCAATGCCTCTGTCTTAAGTTCAACTCCTTCTGGGTGAGGAGATACTTCAGACTTTTATGATCCGTATAAATGACACATTTCCCCCCACAAAGATAGTGTCTCCATATCTTAAGAGCTAAAACCACGGCAACCAACTCTAGATCATGATTTGGATAATTGCACTCATATGGCTTGAGTTTTCTTGAAGCATAGGCCACAACTTTCCCGTCTTACATCAGCACACAACCAAGGTCGAAATGAGAGACATCACTGTAGACCACATAATCCTTCCCAGACTCAGGTTGGATCAACACGGGTGCCTAAGTTAAAACTGACTTAAGCTTCTCGAAATGAGCCTACTGCTTATCAGTCCATTTAAACGGTACAGTCTTTCTCCATAACTTAGTCATAGAGCCGTAATTAATGAGAATTCTTTAGCAAACCTCCGATAATACCCAGCAAATCTGAGAAAACTCCGAACCTCACTAACATTCTTGGGTTGCTTCCAATCTAGGATAGCCTTAATTTTCTTCGGATCCACGTGAATACCCTCAGCAGATACCACATGTCCAAAAAACATTATTTCTCAGAGCCAAAACTCACACTTATTGAGCTTTACATACAATCGTTTCTCACGTAAGGTTTGAGTGACTAACCTTAAGTGTTCCTCATGCTCCAACTCAGACTTGGAGTAAATCAGGATGTCATCAATGAATACCACAATAAATCAATCGAGATAGGGCTGAAGGACTCTATTCATTAGTTCCATGAAAGCGATGAGAGCATTCGTAAGATGGAAGGGCATCACTAAGAACTCATAGTGCCCATACTGAGTCCTGAAAGCGGTCTTCAGCACATCAACCTCATTCACTTGCGACTGATAGTATCCCGACCTCAGATCGATCTTAGAAAAAACTGTAGCACCTCTAAATTGATCTAATAGGTCATCAATCCTCGACAATGGATATTTATTTTTCACAGTCAACTTTTTCAGCTAACGATAATCAATATACAGTCTCATAGATCCATCCTTCTTTTTCACAAATAGGATTGGAGTTCCCCATAGCGCCACATTAGTCCTTATGAAGCAAGAATAAAGAAACTCTTGTAATTTTTCTTTAAGATCCTTGAGCTCCTTAGGTGTCATGCGATAGGGTGCAATGGACACCAGTGATGTCCCAGGCAGCAACTCAATTCCAAACTCAACCTCACGCTCTAGAGTAAACTAGACAGCTCCTCAGGAAAGACGTCGGAAAACTCTTTCACCACACGAATATTCTACAATGCTACACCATCCACATTCGTATAAAAAATGTACACGAGATAAGCGCCGCACCCTTTACGAACCAATTTCTCCGTTACCAAGGCAGAGATCACATTAGATAGATAATTCCAACGTTCCCCAACCATGATTATCTCATTCCCGATAGAAGTCCTCAAAGTAAACTCATTTATTGTCACAATCGAGGATAACCTAATGCTTACTCAGCTAGTCCATTCCCAAAATAAAATCAAACCCTCCAAAGGGTAGTTCCATCAGGTCAGCAAGAAATACTTCATGTCACATCCCAAAAATCGGGTAAGGAGAATCGTGTAAGTAAATCAGGGGTTAGTGAATCAAAAATTGTAATTAGATTATATAATTAAATAATTAAAAATTTATTAAATAAATTATTAGAATAATTAAAATTAATAATTTTAGGTTAGGAAATTAAAATTAGGTGTCTGAGAATTAATTTGATGAAAAAATATTTATAAAATTGAGGTTTGATTTGAAAATAATTTTGAAATTGGTTTTAATTGAAAAGTAAGGACCTATTTGGAAAAGGGAAGAAACTGGATGTGGTTAAATGGGCAATGACCCGATTTTTAAAAATGGGTTGCCTAGTTAACAACTCTCACGTCTCATTTCCTCACATTCTTCATCTTCTTCAAAAATTTACCAAACACCAAATCAAAGTTTTTCTCCTGAAATTAGTTCATCCTTTTTTATTCCAAAGCTCTCTAAATACAAAACCTCTTTTCAATTTTGAAGAAAACTCATGCTTTCATCCTTAAAATCCTTTGGAGATCTTCACACATTTTAGCTCAAATTAGCTCCACAGCTCATCAATTTTGCAAAATTGAGGTGAGATTCTAACTTTTTATGATTAAACTAAGTGAGTTGTTATTTCAATTCAAGATTTAAATGATTTAATCAAGATCTTAATATATCATTTGATTTTAAGTTAATTTTTGGCTTGAAAATGGTAGATCTCATATTTCATGGCTAATCTTTAGTTTTAAAGTGATTTGTAACTCATTTTGATCTAATTAAAAGGTATTTGATCTTAATTTAACAAATCATTAATGAATTTAAGAAAATTAAATGTTTTCCCTTTTAAAAGATCACATAAGCTTGATTTTTTTGTAAAAATTAAATCGGTGAAATTGGGTAAAATTGATGGTTTATATTTGTAATTACATGATATTTAGGATGTATGAAGTTGAAATCTAAGCTTAGAAGTGAGATTTGAGTGGTTAAACACCTATTTCGACAAAACTAGTTAAATTTTTTATATAAAGGTTAATAGGCTTTGATCTAGGATTTTGGAATGATTTAATGGTGTTTGTTGATGTTAGTAATGCCTTTGTAATATGTTTGATGTGTGTGAAGAGTGCCAATTCATTTGGAAGTCTCTACAACCATGGACAAAGGCAAATAGAAGCTTACTTGAGCATGGTAGTTAAAGTAATGGTTGTTAAGGTGAGTGGTTTGATATACTACATTTAAACTTTACTACACAGGCTAAGGTAACATATGCAAACCCCCACATATGGTATGTGAACCTTGACTTCTTTAATGTGAAAATCCTTACAATTTTGGTTGAATCATTAAGTATATACACTGTGTGATTTTAATGGTGAAAAAATGCATGAACTTATAATATATATACATGGGCTTTATTTTTTATATAGTATATATATTAATAGGTTTTGGTAATATAGATATATATAAGCATGTGGGGTTGTATATATATTATATGCATGGGTTTTATTATATAATATATATGTTTATAGGTTATCCTTTATCTAGCATATATAAATCTATATGGGACTTTAATGTACACAAAATTTGACAAGACAAAGGTCACTAAATAGTTATGTATATATGTAATATATATTCATATATGGTTATGTAATGCACGTGAACGGATATATAAATTAATATTATAATATGGATTTTTATAACATATATATTTTATTAATAATGCACATTTATGCATGCACAAACCCCTAAGTGAATTATGAGTTTTACAATATTGCGAGCTTTGATTAGTCCAAAATTATATTATCGTGAAACGCTAAGTGCGAGCCAATTATATTTGTGTACTATGTTATATTGTAAACCATGTTAAATTGGTGAATTATATTATTTTGGGCAAACTATGTTAATTTGGTGATTTGTATTAATATGGTGAACTGTATTAATTTGCCAAACTATGTATTGTGAGATTTTGAGTTGTATTGTATGTAAGCTAAGCTATTGTGTGCCCTATGCTAAACAAAATATGTGAACAATGATTTGTGTGAGCTATGTCATGACTGATATGTGAACTATGATTAGGAGTGCAATATATGTTGCATGAAAGTGATATTATTTGCGAACCATGCTCTATTGCGAATTGTGAATTGTGAACTGTGTTATAATGTGACAGCTCTGCTTAATTGTGAGCCCTATTGTACTGAATATTGTGAATGTGTTAAAGAGATTTTTTGTCATTGTGACCTTATGGAACCATTGGCTATAGTTGGAATGCCATAAGATTGTGAGTACTCACCCTTTTTATTGCGTTGGGAATTGTGGCCTGGAGATAGCGTTGGAGAGATAAAGGACTATTAAGCATAGCTCCATTTACCATAGATAGTGTGGTGTGTTTGAAGAGTGTGAGAATACATGCTACACTTATATGGAGATAGCGTATGAGTTTATGAGTATGTGGTGTGTTTTGGAGATCCGTTTATCTAATGTGTAGTGATAGAATCCACTATAAGTGGTGATAGAGTCCCCTATAAGTTTCATAATCATAAAAATGCCAACTTATCATTATTTGAGATATATGAGTTATGATGGAGCATGAACTATTATTTCGCATAAAGTGTTATTCGGTATAAACTGATATTTCATATGAAGTATTATTTTCCATGAGTTGTCATTTGGTAAGAACTGTTATTTCATATGAATAAATGTTCGGTGTGAATTGATAATTTATGTGATTTTCCCATTTTATGTGAATTACTATTTCATATGTGCACTGCTTATTGTATAAGAACTGTTGTGTCATGTGAGTTACTATTTTGTGTAGACTGCAATAATATGTGAATCGTTATTGTTTTCCACCTTTTAACCTAATTGATGTGTTTATTTTTTAGTATGTTTGAGCACTCACTTAGCTTTCATAAGCTCACCCACTCTTTTATACTATTGTAGTGACTTATCTAGTGAAAAGGTGTGGGAGTGAGTCATCCAAGTGATCCAAATCGAGGCTATACCTGGGTATGTCGTTGTGTTCCCAAACCTAGTGGGGAAGCAAATGTGGGACCAAGTTATGGGATTTAGTATGAGACTTATAATTTTTTGTTGTACTTGGACACTGTGGACTATTTAATTATTTGGTTTAAAACTTTTATCATTTCGTTAGATAGATGATTGAATGATGGATTATGATTGTTTGACAATTTATTTGAATAACTATTCGACTAACTTGTAACTGCAAGTTGCAGAGTCACTAAACATCGAGGTAAGCCTTAGATGTTTGATGTGTGATTTGGATACAGACACGTGCTAGGTATGCATGAGATGTAACACAAAATTTGGTCAAGTCATGTAAACTGTTAAATGTCTACTAACTAATTAACTAATAATGTTATGAGGTTGTACGAAATGCTTTAATAAAATTTCCAAAATAAGACTTATACATTAAATCTTACCATACTAATTTTAAACTTTGTAAAATGGATTTTTTCCCAATATATTACTATATATAATGTTTTAAATCTAATTATATGTTTTTAAACTAAACTATTTTTCAAGTCCCTACAAATATAGCCTTTTTAAAAATACCCTACTACATGTATGTGTGTTTAACTAAAGTTTTCAAGGTAATTTTCTATTAATTATTAAATTGTGAATTAGTCTTATTATAGATTTTTTATTAGAGTAGCGCAACAGAAGCATGATATTATGTTTTTGTTAAATATTCCATGATTAATTGTGTGGTGTGATTGATCGATTGGTGTGTTTAATGGTGGTTCAAATGGAAAGTCACTTTGGTGGCTAATGTGACATTTGAAATTTGGGTCGGATCGTCCCGACTAGGTTTGGAGAACCACACTTCACCTTGGACCTGCAAAAGCCATCACTTATAGATCTTATTTACATGCACAGATTGTCCTAAGCGATTAAGAACGGTCACATCACTAACAATTTCCTCTACCCGAATACCCAGTTTTTTAGCCATCACATATGATACATATGAATGGGTAGAGCCATTATCTATCAATGCAAAGTAAAGAACATCATTAATTATAAAGGTACCTACTATCACATCGGCTGCATCACGATCCTCTTGGTGTCTAGCTGCATACACAAGTGTTGGCTACCTCGCATCAACTCGATTAGCACCCTAACACGATGCTCGCTGTCTCTGACCTGCATTACCTCCTCTATTCTGACCCTGAGCTCATTGTGGCTGCTGACCAGCTCTCTGATACGATGCATGATTCTAACCCTGTGCTCGTGTCTGGTCATTCAGTTGATGACAATCTTGAATCTTATGATTCAGTGATCCACATTTTAAGCATGTACCCATGCCTTGCCAACATTCACCCGGATATCTCTTACCACAAGTGGCACAATTTTGGTTTCTTTCTCCCACTACGACAAAGTTTTGGTGGGGTTGATCATTTCTAGCCCGCTTAGCTGGGCATTGAGTCTGCCCACTAGAGTCGGAATCTCTCTTAGCAGGATCTCTTACTTCCTCCTTTCGTTCGCACTAAATGCACCTGACCTCCTCACAAATCTTAGTCTTCCCCACCAAAATTTTGAAGACCCTCCCTTGCAGTGGAGCTACTTGCATCATCAAGTCAGATCTTAGGCCAAACTCAAATCGGGCGCACTTATCTTGTTCATCTGTAACCATACCCGGAGCATAATGACTGAGCCTTAGAAACTTCACCTCGTAATTAGCCACAAACATATTACATTGCCTTAGCTCAATAAACTCAAGCCAATTGGCCTCAACGTACCTCACGCCCACATATTTCTTCTAGAAAGCCTCTAGAAAATAGTCCTATGTCAAACGATTAGCTTGGGTGCCTCTCACAATGACTTGCCACCAATGATAAGCACCATCTCGCAATAGTGACACAATCCCCTTAAGCTTCTACTCCGGGGTGCCCTCCATATCATCAAGAATTTACTCTGTAGCCTCTAACCAATAATCAGCTACAGTGGGAGTCGTCCCAGCAACACACCTAAACAGCTCGACCCTACTGCAACGGAGCCTCTCAGTAATAGTGCTACGACTGTTAGCTCCATAATGGGCACCCGCCACTCATTCTAATACACACAGCATGGCCTGTGATACAGCCTCATTCGTAGGTACTTGCTGACTCTCCTCAACAGTGGGTGCATATTCCACATTTTTTACTGTAGGCTAGGGGTTCGCACTTGGGATGCAGATGAGTCAACTTGGATTCCTTGACCCGAATCTCTGCGAGCCCTCACTCCTCTAGTCCTAACTCCATGGGTACTCATTTTAAGTTTTATGAATATATAGAGATAAGTTTTTATCGTTATCACTTGAACATTTTCTATCGAAGGTTTATTTTATTGATTTAAACTTGTCTCACTCTTTATTGTTTTCACGGCCTAGTGTTTGCTCAGTCTATAGTTTTCTATACTTTTTACAATCTATAGTTTCACATCTAAAAATCACTTACCTCAAATTGGCTTCAGGAAGTCTCGAATTTCTTTTATCACAAACTAACATTTGGCATATTTTTTCCAAAATACCCTTTTGTAATACATGAAGTTTTTCCAAAACATTTTACCCATAGTCCGAGTTTTGAACGGTCTCCAATACCACTAAATGTAACCCCTCAAACTGGGTCTAAACGCTACGTCCCAATCTAACCCCTTTAAATACGATGTTTTAAAATATTACTTTGAAAGAAGTCTTATTTATTATTTGTACAACATTGTAATGATCACGAAAAATTCAAATTCGGTCAATTGAGTTTGCGAAAAATGGATTTTATTAAGAAACCATTAAAACATTTAATTCATAAACTCATGCAAAATATCCAATGTTCAAAGTTTTTAAAGCGAGATACTCCATGTCACAGTTCAATAATTACCATGAAATAAAATCCAAAATAAAATCATAGAGTCCATCAAAGTCCCAAATCATCATTAAAAATCCACAACCATAAAACTATTTTTCTGAGAGCTTTTCCGATGACCAAATCTGAGTCCTAACCATGAGGATTTTCTGTAATGCTCAAGTAATGGGGGTGAGCTTTCACACTTGAATATATCAAGACATGCTTATGTAACAATGCACATTTTGAACAATTTCCTACCCATCTCCGCTACACACCAATATCAAGTTCCCCAGTACTCATTCATCCAATAACATACCATTTTCGGACAAGCCACCACATTAATGCCGATAAACGGCCACATAACACATTGTAGACAAGCCACATAACTGGCAATAATGACCACATAATCGTAGATAAACTGCCACATAATTTCCACCTTTCATAAAACCCACCCCATTCATATGATATGGCCATTTTTTTAAATTTAACACATTTCTCATGTAGTCATCCTTATAGTTGCATATTTCTCAATTTTGCTCATTTGCATGTAAACATGCTCACATTTTCATATATCACATAACATTCACTTTTTATTCACTTTAGCATACTTTAATATATTTTCATATTAAATCATGGATCTCATCACACACATATATATAACACATATTTATATTATCACATATCATTGAAGCCATGTATCACAGAACATAGAGATGAGATTTGCGCACATGTTATCATCACATACATCAACATAACACAAGTCATAGTTTTCATGAACTAATAATTTTAGGAACACTTACTTGGAATTTTCCTTTGATAATTTTTTTCAACTCCACTTTGAGTACTTACTGTACTCTCAAATAATTATTTAATTGTATTTTATTAAAAAAATAAAAGTGGCATTTTATACTCAAATCAAAGATTTAGATCCCACATCTTATATTGAAGATCTGATTGCCACAATCCTATTAAAAGAGGTTTCGCTTGGATCTAAACTCGGTAGATGAATCTACTACACAAAACACATGTTTTAGTTATATATTGGATGTGTCTTATTACTTAAAGATTAATCATTGAAATAATTCTCACCAATTACTTTCTCTTAAATCGAGACTTAGATTTGATGCCTTCATTATCACACTAAGGATCTCTTGGATTGGCGTTTTTTAGTCCTTCAAATAATATAGGAACAAAATATTAACACATGAAAAACAAATGTGTCTTAACACCATTCGGCTATGAGGAAAAAATAATAGAGAGGAAGGAATGTTCCCAACACCTCTCATGCACTTATACTACTCAACAATACTATGAGATTGTTAATAAGTCTTGACGAATGAGCGGAGAGGTTTAACGGTCTACAAAAATATATGATTGATGAGTCCTAAACATAAAATAATTAAATAAGATAATTGAATCCTTAGAGAAGATGGGAGAGATGGAAAGGGAAAAAAAAGGGAAAAAAACCAAATCCTGGCAGAAAATGGTGTTGGCAGCAGTGGTCTGGTGGTGGTCTGAAAGAAAAGAAGAGAATGTTGGGGATGGTGTGGAGGTGGTGAAGCTATAGCCTACGGTGGAAGAATTTTAGGTGGTGGTTGTTTGTCAAAAAGGAGATAAAATGAAAAAGGAAGAAATGAAAAAAATGAGAATATAGGAGCAAATGAGTGGTATGGATGGCAAGGAGGTGGGGTAAGCTTGGTCAACTGTGACCAGGTTCATTGAATCATAACAAATAGGCAAGAATAAAGTGAAAGGAAAGAGAGGGAACATAATAGCATAAAGGAGATCGTGCTTCCCAACTTAAGGTAAGTTTGACTCATAAAAGGGGAAAGGAATCAACTTATTTGAGGCAACTAAGGGGGGTGGACGGTAGGCACTTAAGTCACATGGAAAAATTGTAAAAAAATTAAATTGAAGAGTGTAAACATTAGGACTTGAACCTTGGACCCCTAGGAAAGCTAAGAATTCTCTAAACCATTAGACAACTCATTCCCTTATTCTTATTAGTGCACACTTATTAATAATAATAATGGGATGTGATAGTAATAGTCACAATATTACTCATATTGAGAGCTATGTATATGATCCTCGGACTTGAGATGATGATTGTCCCAACATTATGAGTCGTATATTTTGATATAGTTAAAACGTCTACCATAACAGGTTGTACTATAAAGAATGATGTTGGATATACCACAATCCATGTAGTGGGAAATGGTTGATCAAGATAGGATTTTTCCCTCCTACATAATGAGAGCAATATTTTAGGCCTCTTGATGGAGTCAGATTAGAAATGCATGGCCATGCTCGAATAAGTTGATATGAGATATCACACTTATTTGTTTATAGTAGTCTTCTCAAAAATTAAGAAATATGAGATTGGACTATACAAGTGTGACTATTCCATAACTTGCGTCCAATCTAGATATTAAGGATAAAAGGATATAATACATGAAAAGATTATCACAGAAAAGTTATGTCAAATCACGATTTCTTCTAACTTAGGTGACAATGATACATTGCTAGATGTGACTCATTACTTGTAATGTTAGAAACGTTCTAGTATTGCTACCAACGTTACAAGAACCTACAGGGTTGCACCATATAGTTGAAACGAACAGAATCCAAATACATTTGGTATTGTATTTAGTTGTCACATGAATTAAATTAATTGCTGAAGTAATCTAATTTGATAGTTAAATATTAAACATATTATATTTGCAAACTTGTTGTACACAAATAGAGAATATGAATATAATTAATATATGAATTTGATTCATACAAAATATTAATTATATATATTTTATCAAATTTATTAATATAAATAATTATATTAATTAACTTTGATCAAAATATAAAAGACATTGAAATTAATATTGTAACACCCCAAACTCGGCCTAGAAGTTACGCCCGAATCTGGCGTGTCACATTGAAGTGTTTTTCTAAAAACATGTTTTCATTAAAAACCCTTCTTGAAATTTCAAACTTCTTGCCATTTAAAACTTGTACAAAACCTTAGTTTGCGTTTGTTTATTTTCAATCGAGGTTTATTAAAAAGTTATCACCTTCAAAACTTTATTGTTGCGGAAGCTTAAGTTAAAGTAAATGATTTACGAAAACGTGATATTTAAAAAATTTGAGGTGCGGAAATGTAGTGTTAGAAAACAGTTATTGTTTTGGAAAACCATGTTCTACTTCTAGCAGATATAAATCACAATCACATCAAATCCCAAATTTAAAATCTAGAAATTATAGAGGCATTATTACAACTCGAATCAAAATCCAAAGTGCTTTAGTAAATGAGCAAAACAAAATAAAACATGTGCAGTTGTGTGGCTCTCTCCGAGTCCCTCGCAACTCCGAACCGTCTAACGCTAGGGATTACCTGAAAGGTTAAAAACGGGGTGAGATTACGAAAACTCAGTGTGTAATCCCCTTATTAAAAAAACAGCCAGGATACAGAAACAGAAATAGTCTAGGCCCGAGCCCTTTAACAGTAACAGTACAGTGTGGGCCCTAGCCCAAAACAGTAACGATGGCAATTAGGCCTTAGCCCCCATCAGCCTCGGTTGGGCCTGAGCCCATATCAGTTGGCAGATATCACAAATATCTGGGCCTAAACCTTTCTCAATATCAGAATCAGTATATACAATGCATAAATACCCATACGACCCTGCACTCCATCTCCTGTCCAACCCTACACTCCTGTGGGGATTTAATCAACCCACTCATCCCTACACTCCTGATGTAGCACCAGTTGCGACACTAACCAATATTGCAGCACAGCTGCCAATCACATAATCGGCCAAAAGCCACAGTCGTCTCATGCAACCCGTGCGACCCTCACATATCAATCACTTCCTCCAATACAAGATCCCAACCCCATGCAGTATGTCGTGTATGCAGTATGCCATGCTCAGAATCAGTCATATATATATCATAAAACAAGTCAGTCATACGCACATTTCAATTCCTAGGGGTATAATAGTCATTTTACCCTATTGGGGTATTTCGATAATTTTCTCCTTCGGGGGTATTTCAGTAATTTTACCCTTTGAGGGTATTTTAGTAATTTTACCCATTGAGGGTATTTTGATAATTTTACCAATCAAGGGTATTTTGGTAATTTTACCCATCGAGGGTATTTCGGTCATTTTATCCTACAGGGGTCTCGATGCAGATATCGACCTCTCGAAAGGTCCGCAGTCACCTCAAGCAACTTAGGTAACCTAAATGATCATAACGGTGTAAATGGGCCCAAGTGGGCCCACACACTCGTCATGGTTGGCTCATTATTTCCTATCCCTCCAGGAAAATTTCCTCGCGTAGAGCCCGGGGCCTGTTCGGCCCATTCAGCCCAGTCCGGTCCATTTGGCCCAAAAATGGCCTAAGACCAAGAGATCGCTCGTGGTGACCTCTGTCATTGTATTAACTTATCCACACGCACGCTTGTGCGCTCGTGTGATAGCCGTAGTCGTATTTTTAGCTTTTCAGCTTTTCGGGATTTCGGCATTTGCTGATCTACAATTGGAGTGGTGTGTGTACACACCTATTTAAGCAACCGGTCCAAGCTCTCAAGCGTCCAACCTACATCCATTCCACATACAGTCAGTCTTTCATAAATTATTGTTCAAAGCACTTAATCCCCAAACAATAATCACTACCAACCTTGATTGAGTACCACGCGATCTACTCCTATTAGATCGCTAACTAAGAATAATCGTATGTCTCTTGCCGATTTACTACCTAACACCAGATCTTATTAGAAAGGATCGATTGTAAATGTGGCTTAAATCCACGAATACTATCCTCTCAAAAACAAAAGAATATTCGGCCTACCCAAAAATAAGGTATCAAAATTACCTTAATCGATTAACAGAAGGATGGACCTCGACGGCTTGGTAACCCTTGCACCCCTTCACTTCTTGGGAACACCTACCCCTTCGATCACCACATCAAGAGGAAGGGATCACCATTCGACCATCAAAAAACATGAAGGAAAGAAACAATCGGCTTTTAGTGAAAAGATAAAAGGAAACGGATTCGCACACATCTCTCAGTAATAGAGAACAAGAGAGGGAACTTTTGAATACCTACCGATTTTTTAGGATCGCTTGCGGATATCAACTCAATATACCATTGACAGAGTATGGAAACAATCGGGATTTAGAGAGAAAATAAGCAGAGTATGCAACCACCCCAAGGATTAGCAGAAGAAGAAACTCGGTTTAAACACAATAAAGAAGTCGAAAAATAGAAAGAAAGAAAAAAGAGGATGGTATTGTGATTTCGGCCAACAAGAACTAATCAATGAAACAAAAGATATCAGTAGGACATTTGGCCAAGGCTAACTGAAATGGGAAGAGAATGGAAAGAAAATGGAGAGAAAAAAATGATGTGTAGAGATTCGGCTGACAGTGTGAAGTGATTGAAGAAAAGAAAAGGGGTATTCAACTAATAAAGAAAAGAAATCAAATTGCCCAAAGTACCCGAATGGTAAAAGAAGGTTCGACTTTCACATAATAGACCAAAAGAGCAACTCACATTGCACCAAAAAGCAAAGAAGAGAGTTCTTGGTAACGCAGTATTCGACCACTAAACAAATGAAAAGAATACCAACACTCAAGAAAATAACCAAAACCGAATACTCTATTTTTCCCCTAGCAAAATCGGCAACAACCTTCAACAACTTAAACTCCCCTTTTTCCTCCTAAAATCTCTCCCCCAATCCTCTCCTTAAAATCCTCCACAAATCACTCCAACATCTCATCAATTAGAATTTTACTTCAACACAAACTCCAGTCGTGCAAGGTATCAAAAATTGATCCCCTTATTGTGAAAACCAATACTCAAACTCAAGTCCCCTAGCATTAGAAACACGCCACCTACCACTGGACCACAGGCTTTTCTGTGTCATGATTCCACAAAAAATATTTATAAAGCCTTCAAACTAAGGCCAAGATTCACTTAAGAGCAAAAATACAAAATTTTGCTAAAGCCCAGGTATGAACCCAGGACTTTTCCAACTCCTCTCAGGACCCTTAACACTAAAAAAAACATACTTTTGTGTCATTTCCTAGATCACATAAACTTTTAAGCTCAGCTTCCTAACCGTTCCCTTGCTCAAGACCCAATACTTTTATGCCCAAATTCTGGGGCGTTACAAATATTCTTTTGGAAAAAATATAATTAATATATATGAATTTATTTCATACAAAATATTAATTGTATATATTTTACTGAATTTATTAATATAAAAATTATATTGATTAATTTCGATCAAAATATAAAAGACATGAAAATTAAAATTCTTTTGGAAAGAACATAATTCCTTTTTCTAACTTTCTATTTGTCTTTTCTATTAATAAGGAATAATCCTTGTTTTCCTTTTTAATATGTGATATCAAAGAGGATAAAAGGATGATAATCCCTTAGTGTGTTAAGGTAATCAACTTAATAAAATAAAGGTCTAGCAACCCTTTTTAATTCTCTCTAAAAAGTTCAAGAAAAACTGGTTGTGTAATACCCCGTTTTGTAGTTGTCAAAAATAGTGGATTTGGGGTCACAAATCTGATGAGTAAGTTCGTAAATATTATTATTTAATATTTACGAGTCAAATATAGTTTTAAAAAAGGTTTTTGATATGGTAATTTATGTTATATGAATTATCAATTAGGTTTCGGTGGTATAACCTTAAAGTCAAGTGGTTTTAGAAAATGAGGTATCGAGACCTTGTTTCTATAAACTGAGTCGGAAATATTTCATTAAATATTCTTGGAGTGTTATTAAGGTTGTATTAAAGTTTCATTAAGAAATTTTAACGTTTAAATGGTTAATTAATTGAAAAGGACTAAATTGTAAAAGATGCAAAATTTGAATTCTATTAATTAAAGGTGTCAATAACTAACGAAAAGTAATTAAATGGACTAAGATGAAAAATATACCATTGTTAAAAAGGTGGTAAGGTTGGGTTTTTTGAATATATATGTTTTATTAATTAAAATAAAAATAATTAAAATGTAATAAAAATAAAACAAAAGGTATCATCACTTGGTTTTCTTCTTTAAACCACTGAAGGTTACCACGGAAAAAGAAAGGGAGAAGCTCCAAGCTTCAGTATGTATGGTGCATGTAAGTCCATATTTTATTTATTTTTTGTAATTTTTATGTTTTTGATATTGTTGCAACTAGATCTAGTTAGCTCGTATCTTCGTTTATGAAATTGTTAAAGATTTTGAATGTTACCATTGATGAATCCTTTGATTTTAAATGTTAAATTATGAACTTGAGGTATTAGTTGTTATTTATAAGTACTTTCTTAAGTGATTTTTGATGAATTTAACGATTAGGGATTAAATTATTAAAATAACAAAATACAAGGACTTGGTGTGAAATTATTACAAAAATGGGCTGTAATGGAAGCTATGAACATTCTATTGGCATGGGTTTTCAATAAAATGGTTTATTAGGGACTAAATTGAATAAAAATGAAAAGTTGTGGGTAATTTTGTAAAATGTCAAAAATGACTAAATTGCATAAAATGAAATGGTTTTGCTATCTAGATTAACGAATTGAATGAAGTTATTAATTTAGATCAAAAACGAGTGGAAAATCTACAAGAAGAGAAAATTACCAAATAGCCCCTGTACTTAGTCATTTCTGCAATTTTGCCAGGTAAGTTCGTAGGTATAGAATTGTACATACATATATATGTATAATGTTATTGCTCATTTATGAATGTATATACGTATATATGATGTTTAAAATGTGTGTTGGAATTCAAAATATTATAACCGAATATAAGATGAGAGAGGATTTATTAGAAAACTATTGAATATTTATGAAATATGATATATGTGATTTCGAAATGATTACGAATTGTTACTACATGTGTATTGAGAAATATGAAAGTGATTAATGGATGATGACTATCTTTGTGATGGTACATTGATAATATGAATATATGTATGGATATCATATTATGTGTATAGAAACGATGAAGTGCCCTTGATTGATAAATATGTATAAAGGTAATGGATTACATGAAATGCCTCGTTGAACGTAGTAATCACTAGGATATGATTGGCATGTCAATAGGGTTATAATGCGCGCTTGTGTGGAATTTGCACTTCAGTGCCCCTGTTTGCACTTCGATGCCCATGTATACACTTCAGTGCCCCTGTATACACTTTGGTGTCCCTATTCACATTACGGTGCCCTTTTTATGCATCTATGATGGCTCTGGTATGACGTAGTTACTCGAGTATCGAAGTCAAGTTACTAATTCATCAGGCTAAATGTGAATGGAATTTACAAAATTATTTTAATGTTAAAGGATAATGTATACTAAAGATATTAGTAAACGTTAAATGTTCATTGAATTACTTGATCATATTTGAGTATCGCTATATTGATGATTATTCAGTTCAAGATATGCATTTATATACATATATGAATGAGTTTGGATTGAATTATTATTATATTACAGAAGCATACGATGAACCATTTTCAAGATTAATCTTATAAGGGCTTCGTAAATGTATAATAGGTATGATTAATTTATTCATTTAGCTTTAATGTTATTTAGTGAAAGTAGGTGATTCCGAATGATACGTTTATAGGAAAGTTTGAAACGAATGATGAATTACGGAATGATTATTAGTTAAATGTGAAAATGTTATGGTAATAAGAAATATTTAAGTAAAGTGGTTATATAAAATGCTTATAAGGAAATATATATATGTATATGCAAGGCTACATAAATTATCTATGAGAGGTGTATTGAATAGAAAACAAAAGTTATCTTAAAGTTTAATAAAAAGTATGCTTAGATGTTTCTTCTAATATGTTAGCAGTTAAATTGTCTTTTTACGAGCTTACTAAGCATTCATTGCTTATATAATTTACTTTCCTTTACTTTTCAGATTATCGGAAGCTTAATCGATTTGGAAGCTCACCGGAGATCTATCACACTATCCAGTGATTATATCAGTACTTTTGATGTGTTGGTGAAGGTTATAACGACATGTATAGAAGGACTTAAGATTGATGTTTAGTTGAATTTTAGTTGATGATTTTGGCATGTATATGCCATTTTGGTTGATGTTATCTTGGTACTTTTGGTGCCTTGTTGATGATGTGAATATGGTTAACTTATGGTGCATGTTTGAGTGACTAAATGGTATGTTTGTGTGGAAGTTCTAATGGTCCTAATTATGGTACAAATGATAAGTTTTATTGACATGAAATGGGTCAAGTTATGGTATATTTTGAGATGGTTAAAATATGGCAAAATACGCATATGTTTAGGTATGTTTGTTTGATTGTGATTGAGATGCCTTGTATGTCATATTGGTTGTATGTTAATGGTCTATTGAATTGGTTATTTTATGCATGATTTGGTATGTTTTTGATGCCTTGGTCATGCCCACACAGCCATAGACACAGGCGTGTGACTCAAACGTGTGTGACATACAGCCATGCGACACGGTCGTGTGTCCCCTGTAGGTTTTAAGTTTGACAAGTCAGACAGATACATGGCTAAGCATATGGGGCGTGTAAGGCCATTTCAAGAGTTACACGGCCTGGCACATGGGCGTGTGGCTTTGCCATGTGACCCAACTTTGAAAGTTACACGGGCATAGACACGGGCTGCGACACAGCCATGTGTCCCTATTTCAATTGTTACACGGCCTGAGACACGGGCATGTGTCTCAGCCGTGTGAGTCACACAGACGTGTGACCCCTACAATTCAAATTTTCTCATCCATTTCCTAAACTTTCTGATTGATTTCGATTTAGTCTCAAATTGTTCCTAAAGTGATTTTAAGGCCTCAAGGGATTGATTAGGGGACGATATGCATTGTTATGATTGCATTATGACACATTTATGTTGAAGTTTGAATTGTATGCTTAAATTCACAATTTTACGGTAATGCTTTGTAACTTTATTTCGACGACGGATACGAATTAGGGGTGTTACAGGTTGTTCACCTTTGACGAGGTGGACTACGTAGAGGCCAAGACGTTTTCGTTATGGCTTGGAATCAACATCGAATCAATAGCATCCTTTCAATGTTTTCAGTAAAGAAGGTATATTTTTAACCCTATTTCAGCTCGATTCTTTTCTCATACATGGATCCGTGGTTGATGATCGTCGAAATAATTTTTTAACTGCGCCATGGGGCATACCGGTGATCCAACAAAAACTACCATATTTGGGTAGTAAAGATGAAAAATTATCTTCAAGCCTATGATCTTTAGGAAGTCATAAATGCTGAAATAGAATCACTAGCTCTGTGAGAAAATCTAACAATTCCTCAAATGAGACAACCCAATGAGGAATGTACAAAACAACATAAGGTGATGTCTTGCCTACAAAACAGTGTTTCAAAGGTGATCTTTACAAGAATCATGGCGTGTGACACTCCTAAATAAGCATGGGATAAGCTCAAGGCGGAGTTCTAGGGTTCGTATAAGACAAGGCAGCAACAGATGATCATCCTCAAAAGAGATTTTGAAAATCTCAAAATGGAGAAAGCTGGGACTGTAAAGCAATACTCAAATAGAATCATGGTAGTGATTAACCAAGTAAGATTTCTAGGGGACCAATTCGCTGACAGTCGAGTAGTTGAAAAGGTGATCACCACATTTCCTGAGAGATATGAATCAAACATATCCTCACTTGAAGATTCAAGGTATCTGTCAACCATCTCAATTTCTAAACTAATCAATGCTCTGTATGCTCAAGAACCAAGAAGGGAAAACAGAGAAGAGGGGCATGTTGAGGGAGCTTTTCAAGCCAGAAATAGAGGAATTGTGATGTCCTCAAATCAAAAAGGAAAAAAGAGCTAGTCGAATAAGAAGGAAAGGTTAAAGAAAGACTGATATATCCACTATGCTCACACTGCAAGAAGTTCAGTAACCCTGAAAAATTCTGTTGGTTCACGCTTAAAGCCCAATGCAAAAATTACAAGCAATTTGGCCATGAAGAAAAGGTGTACAAGAATAAGGGGCACACAAAACAACAAAACATTCAGGCACAAACTACAGAAGCAAGTTAAGAAGAATTGATGTTTTTAGCCTCCTACAAAAGCCCAGTTCACAAAACCATGCAAACCCTCCTACGAAGCCTAGTTCGCACCACCATGCGAACCCTTCAACAAAGAAAGAAAATTTACCATGTTGACAGTGGTTATACAAGTCAGATGACTGTAGATGCGAGCATCTTCAAGAGTATTGACAAAAGGTTCCACTCCATGGTGGAAGTTGGAAATGGGCAGTACATAAAAGCAATAAGAAATGGAGATGTTTTTTTATTAAAACACCATCAGGTACTAAACTTGTAACTGACGTTCTTTTAGGTCCTAACATAGATCAAAACTTGATAAGTGTATGTCAACTGCTCAAAAAGAAATATTTTGTGGTATTCAAGGACAATAAAGGCTTAATCATTGATTCTAGTGGATGCGAGCTCATATCAACAAAGATGGTTGATAGAAGCTTTTCTGTTAATTGGAACTTGGAAACTTCTATAGCATTTACTGAGTATGCTTGATCATGAAGATGTATTTGAAGTGTGCCTCCTTGGGAAACAAGCGAGGCTTCTATTTCCTGCGACCAGAGCATGGTGAGCCAATGAAAAGGTGCACTTAGTACATACTAACATATGTGAACCCATGAAAACAAGTTCGCCAAATGGATGTAGGTACTTTGTGTTGTTTATTGATGATTGTACAAAGTTCTATTGGGTGTATTTCATGAAGAACAATTCTAAAGTGGTTTATATCTACTTCAAATTTAAAGCTATGGTAGAGAACCAAAGTGGTTGCAGGCTCAAGATAGTAAGATCAGACAATGGGGAAGAATACACCTCAAAAAAGTTTCAAAAATTCTACGAAAAGGCTGGTATCCATCATAAGTTGAGAAATGTGTACACTCCATAATAAAATGGAGTAAGTGAGAAAAAAATAGAACTATAATGAATATGGCTAGCTGCTTGTTGTTTGAAAGCAAACTGCCAAATGATTTTTGGGCAAAAGCAGTAACATTGTTATTTACTTGTTAAATAGACGGCCAACTAGAGTTGTTGAAGGGAAGACACCATTCAAGGCTTGGTATGGTTTTAAACCCTTTGTTTCTCGCCTAAGAGCACTTAGTTGCACCTGTTTTGTTCATGTTCTAAGAGATAAAAGAAACAAGCTAGATAGTAGATCGCAGCATGGATTTTTGTTGGATATTCCAATGTCAAGAAAGGATATAGAATTTATAATCCTTTCTCCAATAAGATGATTATAAGCAAATATATTAATTTTGATAAAGAGAAAACCTAGAACTGGAATGCAAGGGATGAGGAGATGCACGAACAGGGGGTCCAAAACTCCAACTGTGAGCCACTAGAAATCAAACTGAAAATGATTCAGACGACGACCATCAGTGTGGGGAACCAGGTCAATCACTGAAATCTATCAAAGATGTAATCTAGCGAAGCTGGAACCAGACACCTTTGAAGAAGCAGCTCAAGAAATTGAATGGCGAACTACTATGAAAGACGAAATCATCATGATCAACAAAAATGAAACATGGGAGCTGTTAGACAAAACAATTCATAAGAAAGTAATTAGAGTTAAATGGGTGTTTAGAACCAAGATGAATCCTGCTAGTTCAATCAACATATACAAAGCCAGATTAGTTACAAAGGGGTTTAGCCAACAATATGGGGTGGATTTCACTAAAACCTTTGCACCTATTGCAAGGTTAGATACCATAAGGCTACTCCTAACTCTTGTAGCTCAAAAGGGTTGGAGAATACATGAAATAGATGTAAATTAAACCTTCTTGAATGGTATCCTAAAGGAAGAAATTTATGTCGATCAGCCTCAAAGGTTCGCAGTACTTGGATGCGAAGCAAAGGTATACAAACTTGTAACACCCTAAACCCAATCTGGTGTTATATTTTCCATTACAAACTTTTACTGGCTTTTAAAATTTTACAACTCAATTGAAAAATATTCTAACTAAATTTGCATCTAACGCACATTATATAATTACATTGACCATGATGAACTTTACATGATGATAGTATGACTTAGTTACATAGTTCTAATCATTTACTTCTTGGTGCTACCACTAGCTCATCTGTGTTACTAACATGGTTTGTATACAATCCAAAGCCTTATAAATGAATCTCTTAGTTGTTTACATTATTTCCATCAGACTTTATCACACCAACCAAAGCTCGCTCTGTATGCATAATAGCCAACTCGCCACACTCTTGGCATAGCCTTAACGTTGTCCCTCCTAGCATGGCTTTAAATCAGCTGACCTATGACATAAAATAACAGAGGTAAGTTCATGAGAACTTATTGAGTAGACCCTCTTTTACCTGCATCTTGTTTGAGAACTCCATTTTCTGTCTCCTTGTTCCCCATTCTTCAATTTGACTCAGGCGGATACCTCTAAGGTTTCATTTGTTATGCATAGGTGTCACGCCCCACTCTGAGATCATAGCTTGCTTTTCATAACTTCAATATCTCATTCACGTTCTTCATTTTGTCCTTTCATGGTTCCTTAACCATTCCTGTCACCAAGGCCTTATAGACAAAATTCCCTTACTTCGCCTCACATGTTGGCACATTGTTCTTACTTTAATGCTATACAGGGTTTGCCTTAACACTCCATACAGAACTTTTTTTTTTTGAATTTTTTGGTACACATGGTTTTCTATAGAGTGTGCCATAAATGTTGTACTCTTAGAATGCCCCATAACTCTTTTTTTAGAATTTATCTTGGGTTCATTTCTTTCATTTAGGATCCGCCACACAGGCGTTCCCTTATGTGATCGCCACATGGGTTGTTCTTTACACTGCGCCACACAAGCATTCCTTTTTAGAGAGCCACAAATGTGTTTCTTTTCAAAGTTTTGCCACAAAGGTTATCCTTTACATCCAGTACTCGCCACAAAGGTTTTCCTGTCCAAAGTTTTGCCACAAAGGTTGTCCTTTACATCCAGTACTCGCCACAAAGGCTTTCCTATCTAAAGTTTTGCCACAAATGTTATCCTTTAATTGATGTTTTAAATGATAGGGATTCACCTAAACTCACACTTATTGAGGTTTGCCCCTCATCATTTTGGGACACACAAAGAACCACATTAGGTAACAGTCTTCCTTAAATTTTTTCATAGAATGCCATAACCCACCAGTTATGATCAAACACAATATGGTCTTATTTCCATATGATGTCATAACTCACTAGTTACAGTCTTACACGATATGGTCTTCAGTGCCATGGCCATGGACTTGTCCTTTCAGAGATTCATGTTTTTAGTCCCGACGAACCCCTTTGATGACTCCGGAGACAGACTCATCATGATTCGACTCATTATACCATGACTTGCTGATGATAGATATATTAATGCTTTCAAGCTTATATGCACACCATAATCATTCAAACTCATGCCTCGTACTTAGACCATCAAACTTCATACATTCCATACATGCATGATCATGAACTTTTCATTTCGTATCAGAGTTGTTGCATCATGTTTCTCTAGTTTCATTGTCACTATTTGGTCACTTAGCATAGAAGTTCCTAAAATGCACATACTACATGTAAGAGTCAGCGTAGGGGCTCACCTGATAACCTCAAAAAGTAGCTTAGCCTTCAGATTCATCATTTAACAAGATGCTACAACCTCCTCTACGTTGTAGAACAGAAACACTTTGTTAGAATCCATCTAGGTAATCATTATCATCATTTTAAACCTAGAAATCCCTCAAAGCCATGTTTCTTTAATCATACTTACAAATCTATGTTTCCTTAACAGACAGAGTCATAAAATATACCTTGTAAAGAAGAAAATCATTAGAAATATCCAAGATTCCTAACGCAGCTCAGAGCAATGTTTCTATCTCTCTTTAGCCCTAAATTCTTTTTATTTTATAAAGGGAAAAGGGAAAGAAGATAACATTTTCTTAATCCAACCAGAGTGTCCTTTTAATTTAACCTAAGTCTCTATGGAACTTGGTAAACGTCACATCAAGACTAAGTGGCCTTATCAAAATCTGTCACCTCTAAGAACTTACTCGATTACTCTTTTAGCCTTTAACCCTTCTAGTTCATGTTCAGTTAATTCCTAACCAGGCTTTCTCACAATTTAGCTGGCATAGGACCATAATGGCTACGGGGTGTACTATGCCACTAGCATGAACTTACATCTTAAAGGTCATTCTACATAACCATAAGTCTGATTTCACCACTCATAGTAATCGAACATGAAATCCTTACTTTATTCTCATATTGGAATCTGCCCATTCTAAATGCCAAGAAGTGCATTTGGGCAAACACTACTTCACTAGTCATACTTCTTTATAACTATGCATCATATTTACATATATATACATTCTTACCAGTACCCCTTGATTCATCATACTTACCTTTATTCAGAGTTAACCATAAGTTTTGTTCTTTCAAAATATTATATACACTGCACTTACTAGAGTTCATCATGGGTTCCTTTCCTTTCATTCAGAATCTGCCAGACCTGGGCATTACTGGCGCACTCAGAAAGTCCTTACAATTAATCGAGTTCTAACGTTGAGCACTTGAAACTTACCCTTAAGCCTTACTTTTATAAACAACACTTAAATAGTTAGGACTTTGTCGGGCAGAATGTTACAAAACTAAAGAAAGTTTTGTATGGCCTAAAGCAAGCACCAAGGGCGTAGTATGAAAGGATCAACAATCACCTAACAGAGCTAGGATTTGAAAGAAATGTCAGCGAACCCACTCTATATTTGAAGAAGGCTAGTAATGAAAAACTTCTCATTATATCATCGTATGTTGATTATTTACTTGTGATTGGCAGAAACAGCAAACTAGTGGTTGGTTTCAAAGAACAGATGCAAGTGAAGTTTGAAATGTTAGACTTAGGAGAAATGACATACTTTCTCAGTCTGGAGGTAATTCTAGCTCTCAATACCATTTTCATAAACCAAAAAGGGTTCACCATGAAGATTTTGCGAAAATACAGTATTGAGAAAAGAAAACAGGTGAGCACCCCTATCGCACAAATTGAGAAGCTCGCCAGCAATGAAAATGTTGAAAGAGTTGATGAAACAAGCTATAGAAGCTTGTTTGGATGCCTACTTTATTTGAATTGATCCAGAACTGACATAATGTTCGTTGTAAGTCTACTGTCAAGATACATGCATTGCTGCAATATGACCCACTACAGAGCAACAAAAAGGGTTTTATGATATGTAAAAGGAACTCTAAGCCATGGAGTGAAGTTTGTAAAGACTGAAAAGATCAAACTATTTGGGTATTCAGATAGTGATTGGTAAGTCTATTAAAGATATGAATAGTACCTCAGGTTATTTCTTCACTCTAGGATCGAGTGTGTTCTGTTGGAGCTTAAAGAAGCAGGAAATAGTAGCACAATCAACTACTGAAGTTGAGTATATTATGGCTACAACAGTTGTAAATCAAGCTACTTGGTTAAGGAAGCTACTAAATGATTTGAATCTAAACCAAGAGGGGGCAACATAAATAAAGTGTGATAATCTATCTGTTGTCGCAATCACAAAAAATCTAGTGTTCCATGGAAGAACAAAATGCTTCAAAATCAAGTATCATTTTGTGAGAGAAGTTGAGCAAGTTAAGGAAGTAAGTTTGGTTCACTACAGTTCGCAAGATCAATTAGCAGACATTCTAACAAAAACTCTTGGGAAGATGAAGTTTGAAAAGCTGTGTTATGATATTAGAGTTCACAACATGTAGGCCAAGGAGGAGTGTTACGAAGTGACCATCCATCCTTGGCAAACCCAGATCGCGCGATTGCGAGCTCATCAAATGTGTGAGCTCACCAAAACTACGAGTTCACTAGCAGTGCAAGCTCATCAAAACTGCAAAGTCACCAAAAGTGTAAGTTGTGTTAGGCGAGCTTATACATGCGAGCCCTTGTACCAGAAATTTATAAGACATGGTCATTCTTTCTTGGAATAATATTGATATCTTCAAGGACACTAGCTGAAATGATGTGCAGTGCATGTAAGTTGTTCCTTCAACTTCATATTATGGCGAAATAAAGGTTTTTTTTTTTTTGCTAATAGAAATAAAGGTGTTTTTAAGTACATAGATTAGAAAATATTAGAGAATGCAAGAAATCCAAAAGTGGACAAATATATAAATTATTATTAACGAAATATATAATATTTATGAACCTTCTATGCTTGGACAAATATATATAACTACCCTCGTTGGTTGCATGCGCCTCAATGTTTTTTATGGGTGGAGCAATTACTATAGCAAGATACATAAGTATTGAATTCGGTTTGGTTAAATTAATTATAGGGTTAACTCTGTAATTAGTTATTATTTTGTTTGTCACCCAATTAATGAAAGTTTCAATTTAGTTATTAGCGTTCTCATCTAATTTTGATTTGGCTACTCTTCATTAAATTATTAATGGGAATGATGGCGTAGCTTTTTTAATTGGTATAATAATATATTTAGTTATTGATATTTACGCATACTATTAATTTGATTCTAATTCTAAATAATTCAATAAATTTAACTTTTATATTTATAAATTGTATCAATTTAGTCCTCAAACATTTTCACCAATAATATTTTATTTTACTTTTTCCACCAAATTCTTCTCAATTTTTATTTTATTTTTACCGAGAATTCAAAATCATCTTTCTTTTTCTAACTTCCCCACTTCTTACCTGACCCCGCCAAAAGCGAAGCTACAAGACTTGTTTTTTTACAATTCTGAACTTGAGCCAGAAACATGTCTTTTCCTGCTATACTTGTTTCTCTTTTTCAAATGCTGCTTTAAGGTTTCAATGTTAGAGACCAATATGAGAACAACAAATATAACAAGTTTAATTCTTAAGCAATTATAAGTAACTCCTGCTATAACTCTAACAAATTATAATATCTTAAACATCCTATCGTAATAGATTTATCATATGTTTAAATTAATTTATAAAAAGATAAAGATGCACTCATAATAATTTTTATTACTTTGTAAAAAAAATCATTTTTAACTAAATTGATGTTTGACATATAATATAGACAGATGGATGGATAACCATGAAGTTTTCTTTCAAAGTATACATTTAATTTAATCTCGCTACACCTTTCTTCATGTTCCAGAACTGGAGTTTTCACTGTGAAAAGGAAAATAAAAATTAAAGTACCCTACCATACAACTACAAATAGAAAGAAAACAGAGAAAAGGTCAAATTTTTTGAATAATTTGGAATTCCCCAGAGTTCACTAGATACAAAAGTGATCTTTGGACCAACAAAGTCAACAAAGATATCACTCTTTATTGGTAACGTTGCTTTCACCCCATGGAGCAGTTGAATCCAAATCTCATCTTCCACCTAGGTTAATTGCATTATGGGAGAGGAAGAAAAAAAAGTAAAATTAATTTGTATATTTTTACAATAGTAAAAATGTATGTTTATTATTTTAATAGCATATATCTTTATAACTTTAAAAAAATAATTTTATTTTTTATTTTTTATTTTTTAAGACATTAAAGTATAATTTTATCATTATAAATTTAAAATTTTATAAATTAAAAAAAACTATTCAATTTTAGGAGAGGGCACCGGCTCCTCCACTGTTCTACATGAAACATGTTTGATGATGGAGATAAACATCAAAATGCTTATTTAATTATTTCGTTGTATGAAATAATTAAAAAAAGTTTTAAAATTCAGGTAGAAAATATTTTTATTTACTAAATAGCAATCCATGATAATTGTTTTTGCTTCTATGACATAGGGTAGATATTTTACAAGAAAAGAATGATTGGGTGATTTTAATTTGCATAGGGGGACAAGCAAGAGAAGATTCATTTCCATTTATAAATTCCAGCAATCACACAACATGTGGATTGTCACTTGAAAGCACCATATAATTCAAGTAATTTTAAATCATTAGCCCACTCTATATCTCCAGCCACCCTTCTTTGCTATATTTCTAATCCCAAACACATTAATTTACCATCAAATTAGATGGATAAAAAAACAAAGGGTTGTTGTTATTCAAACTCCCTCTGTAATAATTAAAACCTAAAAAAAAAAACTCTAATAATGGAGACAGACTATCATCCAGCAGTAGATGAAGCAATAGCAGAACAGGCACCTCAAATTCCAAGGAATAAGAAGAAGAATAAGCTGAAGAAGAAGAGGAGGTTTAGTGATGAGCAAATCAGGTTACTGGAGTCGATATTCGAATCGGAGACGAAGCTCGAACCGAGAAAGAAGATGCAACTGGCGAGGAAGCTAGGCCTTCAGCCTCGCCAAGTAGCTATATGGTTCCAAAACAAAAGAGCCAGATGGAAGTCCAAACAAATAGAACAAGACTACAATACACTCAAAGCTAATTATGACAACTTGGAGTCAAGATTCGAGTCCTTGAAGAAAGAGAAACAGTCCTTGATTTTACAGGTACCCCACGTCCAAGATCCTCACTTTCACTGTCAGTTTATATAAAGAGAATGATAATAACTGTTGTTTTAAATGGCAGATTCAGAAGTTGAGCCAACTGCTGGAGGAACATCGTAAGGGCCGCAAGGGTCTTGATGGAAGCAGCACGGATGGTGGTGGTGGTGGTGGTGGTTCAGAATATGGAGAAATCAAGTGCGAGACTGAAGCTGAAGGGCAACCAAGTTTCCAACACAAGGAATGCCTCGGGTTACAAACTGAAAACGAGAGAGATGATGTAAAGCAAACAGGGCAGGGCGGAGAAGAATTTCTAATAATGGATGAGTATAGAAACGACTCCCCAGCTTCACCTGACAAATTTTATGGGCTTCATTCGGCTGACATGTTCGATCATTCATATACCAATTCTCAGTGGTTAAACTTTTGGACTTGACACCTCCTTCCCTTCAACAATATTTTCAACGTCTGCCAGGAAACTCTGAACCTGGGGCTACCTTACGGCTTACGTGAAACATCAATCAAGATAAAGCTGAGACCTGGAAGACATGGAAAGTAACCACTGATAAATTGTTGACAAGTGGTATAAGTGTGGGTCATGGACTAATCTCTCCATTAATTTGCTAGAACATGTAGAAGCAAAGAGTGCAAGGCGATGGCAACTGGTTGACACAGATTTCTCAATTTAAATTTTTAGGTTTCTTATTTTTTTTTCCCTTTTATTGTGGTAATATATCAATGTATAATGTTGGATATGAGGTTCGTATAAATTTACACTTCAATATTAGTAGTCATTACCACAAGGGCTCCTAAAACACAACCTATATACAATCAGATCTGTTAACATATACAACAGGAGAGAAAAGAATCATTTTTAACGAGCACTCAGTTTTAGTCCAATTAATTTATACAATCACGACAGGCTTGGATTTGAATTTCTGCCGACATGTTTCGAAGTTAACTTAAGAAATTGGAAATTGGAGAAGAAATGATAAAATAATCATCAGATGAAACTATGACGATGGTTTTTCAAGAAGAAAAAGACAAGGAAAGTTTTTTCTTTTCGTCCAACTGACGTTTACGAAAAAGATGGAACTATTCTTCGAAAAAAAAGATGGAACTATCATTGTTCAATATGAAGTCATAAAGTTAATTAGCAAATAAAAGAAAACTTCGTAAAAGGCAAAGGAAAAATAAAAATAAAAAATAAAGTGAAATTACGAATAAGACAAAGATAAATTTAAAACCCAAGCTACACATTTTATACTCCCTCCACTACATTGGTAGTGCTAGAAATAATATCCAAATTAATAACAACAAAGGATAGGTTACTGATACCTATAAAACACAAACTTAATTAAAAATAAATTAGTAGAAATAAAATAAATGGGATTGTATTTACAAATATAGATAATAATTTTATTCTTTAAATAAAAATAAATAAAGTAAATATTAGGGTTTATAAAGTCAAAAACTAAATTTAAATTTAAAACTAAATGAATAAAATAATAATTAAAAGTTTTGAGAAAATCAACAAGAAAATTTAACTTATTGACAACATTAAGAATGGGAAAGACCCTATTCTAACCAACAGACTCACCTCAATGGAGTTTATTTAAGCTAGATCCACATTCACACCACATAATCATAAACTAACATAAGCAATTATGTAGTTCATCACTAGTATTAGAATAAATTAAACAATTATAGATTTAATTATTCTAATTAACAAGACATTCATTTTAAGTTATCAAATCTTTGGTCGATATTTAGCAAACTTATACAATTGTAATTAGAACAGAAGACACGCGAATACCAAAAAATAAAAGATTAAGCACAAATTAGGTTTCACGAATTTATTGAATCAAATTTTGATAATCATTTTATTACAAAAGAAAGTTTAAAAGTCATAGAATTGGAAAACACAATAAAATAATAAAATAACTATAACGTTAGAAAACTACTAAAAGGTCCTAACTCCCTCTAAAAATACAATGCATATTTTTTCTAATTGACCTAAACTAGGTTATAGAAGCTTGCTTAAGGTCATAAAACTCCTAAAAGACTAATATGCCCTTAAGACTCTATTAAAACACAGAAAATTACGTCAAAATGGAAAGGTTGGCACAAGAACATAAGAGTTACGGCGCAAGGGCGCCAAGCTAAGGCAAGGGCACGTTGCCTGTGGGGCTGGGCCACCGACGGGACTGTCATGATCACGCGTAGGGCACCAAAATTTGGGGCAAGGCCACTCGGCTTGACTGTGTTGCTCAATTTTGGCTATGCCTTGTCTCATTAGCCTTGACTCCTCATTTTAGCTTCTGATGGACTTGAAACTCGAGCCTCAAGCTCCCATAGGCCTAGTTCAAGTCTAAAAACACCCGATTAAATATCAATTAAAAAAAACATTATAAAAGTAAAGCATAATTAACAAAAAAATACAAATGAATGTAAATGAGATACGAAACATCTAGAGTGAGCTACTATTCGATATTTCACTTAAGAACCGAGCAAAATGCTAAACATAAGGGCCTAAAATATATGAAATATAGACACTTTTCACACCCCCAGAACCTAACCTTTTTTCTTTTCCTCAAGAAAAATAATGATAATGCAACCTAAGGAACCTAACTCAATTTGACAACCAAACATCATTTCATTCCCTCGAGATAAAAAAAGATACTTTCATATACGTAACCCAAATATCATATGTTAACAAAATGTAGTAATAAAAAATCCATACAACTAAGTATATTTGGAGCTAATGGACCTTCTTGTTCATGCGCAATAGTATTCTCTACGATATGCAATGCATAGGAGTTATTAGAAAAGTTAAAGAGAATATATTCAAATTTCAACATGCTTTCAAAAGTCAATAGGTTTCCAAACTTAGTAAATTCAAATGAGTATAAAGTATCGTACCAAAATTTCCCAATTTCATTACAAAATTTTATTATTTAGCATGAGATTAAGGCATAATTCAAATAATATAACCATTAAGCTCTCTTTTTTTTCACCAAATTTAGGTTGATCACCTTTGAACATGAGCGTCGATGACAAACCAAGCACCTACCCCAAATTACTTGGTTAATCAAACCTAAACAATCTTTGAATTTACTCATATCTACATCAATGGAGTGTACTAGGAAACACTGAACCTTTTGATGCAAAGGTAAATAATAGCTAAGCACCTCCCTCTAATTATGTCACACTCGAAATCCTTTAAATTCAAAACTTTAGAACCTTTAGGGGTTAAATTAAAAGAGACCGTAAACTGGCGGTCTCTATTGGAAAATTTGTGGAATAGAGGGGCTAGTTTGAGCATAGTTGAAATTCAAGTCTAGTTCAGTTGAATTAGAACCAGTCGGTCCCTTACTAGGGGACAAAATGATTGGAAATGAGTGGACTTTATATGATTGAAAATCGTGCAAAAAGGGCTATAAATAGCTGAAAAGTAACTTCTTAGAAAATTTCTTCTTCAATTTGTTTCATTTTTCTTCTTCAACTTCTTTCTTAGTAGCTCCTAATAGAGAAGGATACGATAAATGCTCTACACGGAGGGATGATCATGAGGTTTAAGTTAGAAAAATAGAGAAACTAGTAAGCTGGTAAGGTTCTAAGCCCTTCGGTGTATGTAGGACTTAGAAAACAAAGTTAAGAATTTCCAAAACAATTTTAAAGGGTTTTGCATGTTTCTGGAAAAAACTAAGTATTAAACTGGGATTTTTAAGTTTAACCCATGAATTGGTTGTCTTGCTTAGCTGCTTGAGGAATGGAGGCTCCGATGCTTGGAAAAGCTAAGCAGACAAGGCAAAGAAGCATTAGGAGAGTTTCTGCATTCAACCCCTGAAATGCTAAGTGTGTTGTAAGGTTGCATAGGTTTAAAAGTATCCACCATTATAGTTCAATGTGCATGAATTTGCTACGATTCAATGGTATTGCGTCAATGGAACGCATGTAATGCATGTAAAGAAAACATTATCGGGTTTAGGCGAAGTTAGGAAGGAAAAATGGGAGAGAGGTGATTTTTTTAGTTATTATCGTATGGTGTTGCTGGATGCACTCGTGATGTGCGAAGCTCTGAGCCTTATAAAAGGAACATTGGGGTGTTCGAGCAGCAAGGTTAGGAACGGTGAATTGGAGGAATGGATGGAAGGAAATGGGATGAATAACTAAGAAAAATCATGGCTAGGCCATGGATTCGATCGGAGGCTATACGCCTAAAATGAGCAAGACCATGGTTGAAAGATGTCATGGCATCATGGTAAACAAGACTAAGACCATAGCTGAAAGACACTCTGACGTCCTTTGAAAGGCCGTTGAGACTATAAACACGGGGTACAGTACATAGAATGTAAGACCATAGTTTGACTACGGCCATCAATGTAGTCTGTCGGGACACTAAACACGAGATTATATTGGGTTACATCATAGTTGAAAGATATTATGGTATCAAGTGCTGACTTGACGAAAAAATGAGTAAGACCTTAGCTGAAAGATGTTATGACATCAACATTAGTTTGACAAGACAATAAACACAGGATAGTCTGTCGGGACACTAAACTCGGAGTAATCCTCTAGGATAGTAAACATGTGGATCACGAGGTGTAAGACCATAGCTAGGATATGGCGACTTATGGAGTCCACTAGGGCATTACATGTAGGACATATAGCCTAAGACCACAGTTCGGCTATGGCGGGTTAAGGTAGAAAATTTGTTGGGATAGTCAGAAAGGGTAGGTTAACTGGGCAATAATTAGGGGAAGGGAAACCCCATAACCATGGAAAGTATGTTAGAAGGAAATTAAAAGAAAAAGTAGGAAATGGATAGTTAGCAGGTCTAAGGAATCCATCATCGAATGATAAACGTAAAAAGAGTAAGGAAGGAAAGCCAAAGTAGCAATCATGTGAACCGGAGAGGCATGAGGGTGATAACTTGGCAGAAATTAGCCACGTAAACTGTCAAGCTAGTAGTGCTTAATGTATAAGTGAAAAGAAAGAGTAAATAGAGGATCATAGAAGAGGTCCGCCGTTAAGAACCGTTGGGAGGCAAAGTTAAAACTATTAGCACCCTAAAAAAAAGATTGGGAGTAGAAGGGTTAGAAGAGGACCTAAAATATTAAAGTAATAAAAGGAGAAATACAAGTGATAGATATGTTTGTCAAGACTATTCCTCTATGGAGGAAATCAGCAAGGTAATGTCAGTCAAAAAGGCTAGTTAGGTGAGAATACGGTAAGAAGGAGAACTCATGAACCGTAATGATCACTTAGTGACAGTGATTGAGTATTGTTGGCCATAGTGGCCCGTAATAGAAGGTTGTGTTGCGCTTAAGAGGAAAGTAACACGATTAAGGCAAATTACAAGGAAGTAACCCAACCACGATTTAAATTAAGCAGGACTTGGTCCGCCAGAGTGACATGGAACCTTGTTAGTCACACCGATGGAAGGAAGGTGAATAAGTCATATAGGGTTAAGATGAGGATGGAGTCTGCCAAAGACGAAATAGAGTGAAAATATTTACCAAAAGCCTTTAGAAGGGTAAGTTGGAATGTCGCATTAACACGACATAATGATGGGAAGAAGAAAACCATGATTGGGGTAAGTGGAATGAAGACAATAGGTAAAGAAAAGGTAAAGTTCGTAGGGATGGCGGGACAATCAAGGGAATTGTCAAGGTTGATCAGAGGCTGGTAGAGTGACTAGAAGGAAATCACTTATCGATTTATCCGTCAGCAGATAAGACAGGAATTAGGGTCAAATCCACTATGACGGTCTAAGAGAAATAATTCATACAAATAGGGAGTTGGTGTATTTATTATTACATATTATTTATTTAAACCCAGCAAGATGGGGGTATGTATGAGAATAAAAAAACTCAATAAGTTCATTTGAACTTACAAATGGTTTGATCTGTGGTTGCAGGTTTCGTAGAATAAGGAACTCTAGGAGGGACTGAGCCAGATCGTGAGGAAAATAAGCGACATCATTGAGGAATGTCATGCACATAGGATAGGGGTCACCTTTAGGAACTTCGCCAATGGGGCAGGTATATTGTATTTGTTTAGATTATTAAGAGTCTGGAGTTCGAGTAGTGAACCTTGTATAAAATTTTAATTACAGCGGTGAGTTTTATATATACATATATAGGTATAACTTCATGTAACTAGATTTTAGTATGGAAATAGTCTGACGTCCCAAACTCGATCGAAACGATCTGACCCAAATTCGGAACATCACATTAGCCACCAAGGAGACTTTCCATTTAAAACTTTACGAACCACACCAACTAACCATACACACCACACAATTGCAGAATATTTCATATAGGAAATTAGACCTAAATGCATATTTTCTAAATTAATCATTTCATTCACACAATCATAAGGTATAAGGTGTACCTTTAATACTCAGCGGTCTTCTTTAGCTGCAAAAATTTGTTAGTTCATTTAATTATCATCACATTAAGCAAGTAATTAAAACCATCTAAACCAGCAATCAAGCACGCAATTATAATATTCAAAAATCTCCCAAAAAAAAAACAAATAGTCCATAATGTTCATTTACAACCCATCGAGATTTTTATTTAAAAAGTTTAAGTCTAATTCTAGTACTAAACCCTTGGAACGTCCTACATTGCCTTCACTTTGGAGCTTAAAAACTCAACACACATATTTAAAGAAAATGCCTTACGATGGATCACCGATTTGTCACCATTCTTGTTAACCCTGGAACTATTTATCTACAAGGTAAACTAAGGGGGTGAGCTTGGGAAAGCTCAATAGTACACATGCATACAACACAAATATATACACACACCAGGCATGTTAAGATTTAAACATATTTTAAAAATTCATATATAACACAATTTTCATACTCAACACAGTGATATATTGGCAATTTGTGAATATGAAACATAGTCAAATTATATACTCATTGGATAAACAGATCTCCAAAACACACCACATGACTCATAAAGTCATACGCTATCTCCATGTAAGTGCAGCACGTATGCTCACACTCTCTAAACAACCACACTATCTTCGATAAATGGAGCTATACTCAACATTCCCTTATCTCTCCAACGCTATCTTGGGCTACAATGCGCAATACATAATAAAAATGGTGAGTACTCACTATCCTATGGCATGCCAATGTTATCCAAGGATTCAAGCTAGGTTATGGAGATTTTTTTTTCTCATAATTTTGTTGGGGTTAGGGAAATAATTAAGAAAAAGAAAGCTTGTTTGGTAACTGTAGAAAATAATTAAGAAGAAGAAAATTTAAAATAAAATCATGGTTATAAAGTATTATAAAATAAATAATAAAAGAATAAAATAATTAGAAATAAGAGATTAAAAGAGAAAGCATTTTATTCATCAATAGGATTCTACTCTTAATGAACATTAGAGTCTTAATGTACATTAAACTTATTTTAATATTGATTAACTTCCACTTCATAATAAAATATTCATAACATGTTTCAAAGTATTTTTAAATTTAAGAATTAAAAATTATAAAAAAATATTACTTTTTGTTTATTTATTTGAAATCTATTATTTATAAATATTTTATTTTAAATATATTTTAAATTTTATTTATATATTTTGAAAACTCTTGTAATTACATTGGAAAAGAGTAAAAATAAAATTATTTAATGAAAATGATTTTGTTAATATATAAATTTTATTTATTTTTAATATGCACATATAGCTAATTATTATTTTATATAATTTATCTATTACACTTTTTTTTCAAAATTTAGTTTTCTATAATATACGATTTCAATATTTTAATTTATTTATCTTATAGAATTAAAGTATACTTTTTAGGAAAATATAAAATGAATAAATCAATATAATTTTAAAACTTTAAATAATTTAATAAAATATTTATATTTTTCAATTGTTTAAACTTAAATTTATTTTGATCGTTAAATTACATTTCCTTAAATTATTTTAAACTATTACAAAATGGTACTTATGTATTTTATTTGGATTGAGCAGTGATTTATAATTACAATTTAAAAGTAATAAATAGATTTTATATTTTACTTTTAATATTAATTCATATTTTCATTATTTTATCATACTTAGCTTAAAATTTAAAAATATTCATCATTCATTTTTCTTATATTAAAATTTTTTGTAAGAATTGTAAAATATGAGATAATAATTTTTTATGTTAAATTATTTTAATTATATTTTTATTAAATAATATTTCACTTTTGGCCTTTTAAAATTTATAAAATTTTAAGCTAGTACATGGTAAAATTGCACTTTAACTCCAAAAATGATAAAATATTGATTTAATCCTTTTAAAATTATAAAGATATAAGTTAATATAATGATGACATTTCATTCTAGCTCTCATAAAAATATATAACTTAATCCCGACTCCAATAATTTATTTTGACTTTGCCCCTATATAAACATACAATAAATAAAATTAACTCATGTATTACATGAAAAATAAACTAGTGTTAAAACTCTTATCAAACACCTATTTGATACAGGTTCAAAACGTGTGAACTCATTCATTATCTATTGTATAATAAGGATTATTGTTAAATACAATAATAGTGGAACTAAGAAAATGATTATCCTACAACAAGTGATCATTGACAATCCAACACAAAATCCTGATGTTTCATTTTCAGCTTTAAAACACGAAGGTACTTGTTCGGCACGAAACGTGAGGTAAAAATATTGACGTGCAAGCCTAACTCTAAAAGTTTAGCTAAATATATAAATAAAGTGCTTAATAAATATGATCAACGAATTGACAGTTTGGCCGAGTGGTCTAAGGCGCCAGATTTAGGCTCTGGTCCGAAAGGGCGTGGGTTCAAATCCCACAGCTGTCAAGTTTTATGTTACTTTTTTGTGTAATGGGCTTCAAACTTGAAAAAAGAACAACTAGAATTTCTTTTTGACTTAGTTGTTTTTTTTCCTTGTATCATGATTTGGTTTTAGAATTATACTCTTTTTCTTTTACTTCGGTATGTAAATTTTTTATCCCATTTTTATACTTAAAACTTTTTTAACACCGTTATTTTTAGAACAAAATTATAATGAAAGAATATTTTAAGTAGTAAACTCAACCAATAAAAACAAGTCATGTGTTTGCCTTTTCCTCATGTCATCTATGGTTGTGACCAGCTGTTAACAGGTATTAACTGGCATTGATTAGTGTTGATGGCCAGAATGAATTTGGATAACCAAATGTCTAAGCTTAATTAAATTTGAACAACCATTTGTTCATGTTTATTCTAAATGTCATTCAAAATATTAAAATTATTTTTAAAAAGTAAAAAAATTATTAAAAGTTATTAAAATATTTAATATTTTTTAAAATCCTAAAAAATAAAGTTACAAGAAAATGTAAATTCAAAATGAATATAGACAAAAAAACATCCAATTTCATTTTGCTTTGGAGAACCATTTGTCTAAATTTATTCTGAATGTAATTCAGAATATTATAAAACTTATTAAAATTGTATTAAAACTATTAAATTTATGAAAATCAACATGAAGATCTCTTTAAACCTTTTTTCAAGAAGATCTCTAGGAACCATTTATCCATGGTTTCATGTTGTATGTACTCTTTGTACCCATAATTCATATGAAAATTCCTGTAAATTTTTTTCTTGTTTTGAATAATTTTGATGAATATCTAGTTTTTAATATTTTATATTTTTATATTATTATGATTTTAAATAATTATTAAAATTATTTAATTTTTATAATTATTTACAATTTTATATTTTCAATAAGTTTTATAATTTTTTGAACCATGTCCAATTTGAATATGGATTAATACTTGTCCAAAATCAAATGAGCCTTGATGTATGTTTATTGAGATTCATTCTAGATTTACATTTTTAAATTTATATAACATTTTAGGTTTTTAAAAATTTTAATTTTTTAAATTTTCGTAATTGTTACAACTTTTAAATAATTTTATAATATTTTTTAATCATGTCTGAATCTAAACAAATAGTAGTCCAAATGCAAATAAACTTCCAAGTTCATTTGTCCATGTTTATTCTAGCTATTAGTATCAGTTAACGACAGTTAACACTATTCAACAGTCGGTCAACAAAAGTTACCATTGATCAATGATCGGTCAACAACCATGTCATCGGTCAATGGCCACGTCATTGATGGCATAGGAAAAAAGCCAAACACTAGACGATTCTTATTGGTTGAGTGTGCCACCATTTTTTTTTTTGACATTGTTAACATTTTGGACCAAAAACTATAATGGAGGAATAGTTTAAGTACCAAAATGTGACAACAAAAGTTTAGGTATCAAAGTGGTAAACCAGGTAAGTTTGAGATGCCAAATTATGACATAAGCCTTTTCTTTTTCTTTTTGGACTCAATCTCTTGACTCAGTCTTATTTTTCATTTAAATTAGGGTTGAGTAAGAGAAATAGAGAAATAAAAAAGCTAATGAACCGAACCGAACCAAACTATTTAGATGAAATACAAGTTAAAAAATTGTAGTAACTTGAATCACATCAAATTCTATTTTTTTAAATTAATTTAAAATTAATTTTAATTTTATGATGTAAAATTAAATTTTATATTTAAATAGTGAAAATAACTTAAAAGTTATATTTCTAAAAAGAATATATATAAGAGTTATTGATTATTTTTATTTACTGTAAATTTTTTAGCAATAATTATAAAAAAATTTCAAGCTTTACCAAATAATTTTCAAAATTAAACAATTTTTTTTCCGAAAAATAAGTCTAAAACCCAAATGTCAAAATAGTATGGAAAAGTGAGAATTAAATTCATGAACGGTTTAAAAAATTTTAAAAATCCGACCACTCACCTTCAGTTCAAATTTTGAACTAAAGTCGTACACTATAATGAGAAAGGACTAGAAGCTTAACTTAAGTCTCAACAAACTTGAGTTCAATTTGAAATTTGATACCTTACAGAATGGGTCTGTCTTTTGGCACATTTTCTCTTTGGCCTGCTACTTGGCATGTTGTCTTGTTTATTTTTTTTCTTTAGTTTCCTGAATGCTTTTCCCATTTGTACCTTCACAAAAAATTAAGAATCTAACATGAAAAATTTATCAATCCAATATGGAATCTTGGAATCTAAAGGGTTTCACAAATAGTAAACCTTCTTCTTATAACTTGTGTTTGGTTGGTCGTTTTCTTGTTACTGTTAAGGTGAAATATGATTTAACGAGGAAAAATCTTCACAAATATATGGCATCCTATTGAAGGTATTGCAATTAAGGATGTGGGTTCAAAGTTATTTTTATTCAAATTATCCTACAAAGTGAAGATACAAAGAGTTACCGATGGAGGGTCATGGACATTCAATAATCACGTTCTTATTATACACTAGTGGAAAGCTAGTGAGGATCCCTTTTACATTCCTATCAATTTTAATCAATTTTGGGTTTTGGTCCTTGACTTACCACCTAATTGTCTGTTTGAGACAATGACACAAAACCTTAAGAATCAATCTCCTTAAAATTCATCTCAAATGTTTGTAGGGATCCAATAAGGTTTTCAATTCTATTGTATTCTTTGGCCTCCTCTATAGCAGTCACTTTGATTGCAAAATATTCAGGGAGAGACCTCAATAGCTTCCACACCAAATCAATAGTAAACTACTTCTCACCAAGAGAAAATTCTTGGTTAAAAGTTTCATATAATTTTGCATAAATATCAATGATAGATTCATCCTTAAGCATTCTAAGAGTTTCAAACATGGTTGTTAATATCTGGGATTTTAATAGTTTGATAGTGGACGCCCCTTCATGTGCAGTATCTAAGATTGTCCAAGCTTCTCAGGCAGTAATGTGTTTTTAGTTGCTTCTAAATTCCTGATATATTCATGGATGAGGCGAAACTAATTCAATTAAGGTCATTAAAAGTGCCAATTTTCAAGCATGGTCAATTATTTGGCTTGCGACACATTTTTGGAGAGGATTCACGTAATTCTAGGTTGAGATGTCTATTAAACAATCAAAGAGTTATCTCTTAGTTTCAAAACTTAATTTGAATCAACTTATTTCTGTAATACCCCTAAAATTTTTGATTTGACACATGGCGCTACACCGGTGTTGGACAAGTGAATCTATAAGAAAATTTGGAAAAACAAGTTAGAAAAATGATTATTGTGAAAATAAAGTTGATTTTGGATATAAGAATTGATGGAAAGAATTTTTTAAATGAAAATATACAAAAATTCAGAAAGAACTAAATTGCAAATTTTGAAAAGTTTAGGAACTGAAGTGGAAACTTGACCAAAATGCAAAAATTGAATTATTATTGATTATTTTTTCATGAGAAAAATGGAATTATATGTTAGTGTGGTAAAAATAATTTTTGACTAAATTGGAAAGACTGGGAAGTAATGGGATTAATTTGTAAATTTCTCAAATTTTCTGAGAGAAAGGTCACAGATGTGATTTTCCCATAAAAGGGTAATTTGGTAATTTGATAATGGCCTATCATTAAGAAGAAATTGTGCTTTGAGAAAAAAAACTGTAAAATGGTAATTTTCCCATAAAAAAGGGTAATTTGATCATTTCTCAAGTATTTTATGATGGAAATTGTAACACCCTCAATCCAACCTGAATCACCCAGAGCAGATATCAGATGTTACCACACAAACATACTTAGCATAAATTTTAACCAAACTGCTTATACTCCGTTAATAGCATATTTCATATTATTATAATAAAGGGTTCTGAAAAAAAGAAATAAGGAAAACAATTCAAAACTCTAACAAACTCTTAAAAATAATATAATACATTACAATATAGAAGTTTGTTAAAGACAAACTCTCCTTGGCGTGGGAAACTATACACCATATTCCTAAAATGTCCTCTGTATGCCTAATAACTCAACTTGTTGTTTTCCTGGCGCATTCCTAGCTTAGTCTCTCCTGGCGAATTCATTCCTACAACACTACACCAAAACAGGCTTTTAGCGGCGTTTGGATACAAAACGCCACTAAAGATCAAGCATTATCGGTGCTTTTAAAAAAACGCCACTAAAGATCGAGTATTAGCGGCGCTTTTTGGAAAACGCTGCTAAAAATGAGCATTAGCGATGTTTTCCAAAAAGCGCCGCAAAAAACCTAAGCCCACGTCTTTTTTGAGTTTTCGGGGCTTTAGTGGCGTTTTTCAGAAAGCGTCACTAATGCAAGGGGCTTTAGCGGCGTTTTTGAAAAAGCGCCACTAATGCTCAAGGCTATAGCGGCATTTTTGAAGAAGCGCCGCTAATGCTCGGGGCTTTAACGGCATTTTTCGAAAAGCGCCGCTAATGCTTGGGCCTTTAACGACGTTTTTGGAAAAGCGCCGCTAATGGCTTTAGCGGCGTTTTTGGAAAAGCGCTGCTAATGCTCGGGGCTTTAGCGACATTTTTGAAAAAGTGTCGCTAATGCTCGGGTCTTTAGCGGCGTTTTTGAATAAGCGCCACTAATGCTCTATTTTTAGCGGCGTTTTTGAAAAAGCGCCGCAAAAAATATTTTATCTGTCTATTTATTATTTAATTAGTTTATTTATATTAGTTCAAATTCAAATTATTTTTAATTTAATATTCAAAATCTTCAAAAAAAATAATGACATGTAGAAATAATTTGAAATAAAAAACATAGAAAAATATTTGTTAAAAATGGAAAAATTAAAATACTACTATTTAAAATAATTTTAAGTTTTTGGGTACATCTTGAGTGTTTTTTAATTTACATATTAAATAATTTCTTATATAATCGTAAAAGAGATAGTATTAATTTTAAAATATTGAATTAATTATCACTATAGTTTAGGGTTTTTGGTTTAGGGTATATGATTAATTTAATATTTAAGGCCGGTTTAGGAGTTAATAGTGTAAGGTTTAGTGAGTATGGATTTAGGGTTTATGGATTAGGGATTATAGTTTAAGGGTTAGGATTTAAGGTTAGGGGTTAGGGGTTAGAGGTTAGGGGTTAAGAGTTAGAGATTTAGGGTTTAGGGATTTAAGGGTTGGGTTAGGGTTTAGATTAGTTAGTTTTTTAATTTATATATTAAATATGTTCTTATATAATTGTAAAAAGATAATAATAAATTTACTATATTGAAATTAAATTATTTAAGAGATATATAATAGATAGACTTTATATGTATTAAATGGTTAATTTAGGGTTTAAGGTTAAGGTTTACTTGAGATTTGTTAAATGATAAAATTTTATACAATTAATTAATGCTTTTATATTTAAAAATATTTAATCTAAACCATTTGATATATTTAAATATTAGTTTAAATAGAATTAATAAATTAATAAGTTAAAAACAAGAATAGATTGATATGGATATATAGGTAATTATTTAATTTAATAGGACCAGATTATAAGAAATAAAAATAAAATACAAAAATAAAAATGAAATAAAAAAACTAAAATTTATAATTTTATCTAATTCTTATAAATATTACTTAAAAATTTAAGAATTATTTATTTAAAATTTATATGAAAGATACAATAATTGAATATAAAAAATATGTGAGTTTTAGCGGCGTTTTCAGCAAAAAACGCCGTTACTATATACAAACGGCGTCGTTTTGTTCAAAATAAAATAATTTTTTGTGACGTTTTTCATAAAAACGCCGCAAAAGGTAAG
The DNA here is from genome assembly GCF_025698545.1 of Gossypium raimondii. Classification (NCBI taxonomy): domain Eukaryota; kingdom Viridiplantae; phylum Streptophyta; class Magnoliopsida; order Malvales; family Malvaceae; genus Gossypium; species Gossypium raimondii. Next base: position 32,010,296 of record NC_068572.1, on the reverse strand, counting down.
CAATAGCGGTGTTTGCCGCAAAAAATAATTTTAGTTTAAAAAAATCACACCATTTCCCCAAAAACAGATCAAAATCGACATCGTTTCAAGAAAAGAAAAAGGGCGCCGTACCAAATCTAGGTCAAACAACCCCCCTCTTATAGTTAAAAAGCTCTCATTTTTCAACCAAATCCAAACCCTAAACTACGCTTCTCCCAATTTTTTATTCATTTTGAGGTTTGAGCAGATTGATCAATTCCAGAGAAGTCACTCAAGGACTGGGATTCCCTTCAACTCAATGCTCTTTTTTGATGATGAGGATAGGAACATACAAGCTGTACGAACGAGTTTTCCTATCATCTCGATTTTCCTATTTTTTTTTTGTTTTTGCTCTGCTCACTTGCTCGTATTTTATGACATTCCGGCTCTTCATTTTTCTTGAAACACCCATGTCTAGCACTTGTATCCAGTACATATATGGATATGAATATGGTGGGAATTTGACCCTCCTAGATCTCTCCAAGCATATGAAAAACTTGGGAAATTTGAGCATGTGTTGGACAAATACCTGTTTAGGATATTCACATCTGAATCTGAGTAACATACTTAGTATTTCATGGAGTCGGATATTAGGATCTTACATGTTTATGCATTGTGGTTTTAAGGATCTTTTTACTTTTTCTTTGTTATGGTTATTGGTAAGGGTTGCCTTGGCATTATGCTTTGTTTCACTTAACAGTATTATCTAATGTTGGCCCTTGGTCATCGGTATCAGAAAGAAACCAAGATTGTTTTACAAATTATGCGGTGGAAACTTTTTGAAACCACATTCAGTATTATAAATTTAAAATGGTCTTATATGTATACCATCTTTGAATGTCGACTTCTACAGAATCCTATCATATGATTCTCCCAGTGATGCAGGTTAGTTATTTTTCAACCATTCTTACGAAGAATGAATGAAAGCTAATTGTTTTTATTTTTATTTATAAGTGAGGGGGTGTCCAAGATGAAACTCAGTACTTAAATGTTAATCATGACTTAATTTTAACGGATGCTCGGTTGGCTATTATTTTTTATCTTTTTAATTTCTCTTTTGTTATGTCTACTGGACTTGCAGCAGCAATGCTACTATTGTGAAACTCAGTACTTAAATTCAGTTATGGCCGGTCTAAAGGTTATGGCTTTGTAAAGTTTAGTGATGAAACTGAACAAATTCGTGCAATGACTGAAATGTATGGGATTTATTGTTCAACTAGGGCAATGCGGATTGGACCAGCTGCTAATAATAAGCCTGTCACTGATCAGCAGTATCAGAAACATAGACTCTTGTGGTTTATTTCAAGTTATACTTTATCTTGATTGCCTTATGAAGTTTGTTTGGTTGTGTATAGTTTTTATTTGCAATGATTTATGCGTGAGTGCTTTGACTTGACAAGTTGACTGCTAGTTGGTTATTGTGTTTTTGTTTATTGGTTTTAATTTTCTGAGGTGGATCTGTTACAATCTTCTTAAAATCAAGTTCTTTCAGTTATGCACTTGAAGATATGGCGGAATTTATACAAAGTCATTTCCTTCCAGTTTGCCTATGTAAACTTGGACGCTTTTAATTATATTAAAAGTTAAAACATGCAAAAACTTATATAAAACTCATGTTTTCTTAAAGCAGGACATCAAGAGGCTCTCATTTTGGGGGGCCTGGAACTGATATCAGCTGAAATGATTCCACTTTAATCCGTGGCCTCATTGTGGATTAATTCCTTTTGATGCTTGCATACATATATGCACTCCTTTGTGTTTTATTCTATTTTTGTTCTAAGATCTATTAAATCTAACTTAATTTTCACGCATTCTGTTGTGCAAGTTGGAGGTCCATGGGATTTCTGCAAAGTCCTAGATCAATGAACCAAAATAGCAAAAATTACGTATCTGGAATCGTGAAACGAAGGAATTTGAGTGAATTCGATATGTCAAAATTGGGTATTGGATTTGATGATGAGAAATCCGAAAGAAAAACATCGGAAAAGGCATTAGTTTTGTCTCAGATTAACGTTTGAAAAACAGAAATATGGATGTGCTGCTATTTGATTTCATAGAAAATAAGGAAACTACAAAAAGGCATGTTTTAGATTATTGCTCCTTTTGATTATTTATATTAGAAGAACTACATTTGTTCATTCATATGGAGGTTTTGCAGGCGCTGCTATGGCTATTATTTCATGCTTCACGGCTTGAAACTGAAATTGCAAACTTTGAATAATATGATCTTAATGGTGTAATTTTGAATTTCATTGGAAACTTTAATTTGTTAGAATTTGATCCTCTTAATTTGCAAAAATTGGAAATTTGATCCTATTTTTGGTGCATACATGCACTTGAACAGTTGGTTTTTGCTAATTTGTTTTGATCTCAGATAGTTTAAAACTCTTATTTACTTAATGGTGTAAGTCTGAATTTCATTGGAAACTTTAATTTGTTAGACTTCCATCCTCTTATTTTATAAAAATTGAAATTTTAGTCTGGTTTTGGTGAATATATGAACTTGAATTGTTAATTTGTGCTAATTTGTTGTATTTAAAATGTTATAAAATTGACAAGTTGGTCTAGTTTTTGGTAAATACATTATACATGAACTTGAACTGTTAATTTTTGCTAATTTTTGCATGTAAATTGTTGAAATGATGATTTTTATATCTCCTTACATATTAAATATTGAAATGTTCTACCAATGTTACCCAAAATAGGTTTGGGGTTTTAAAATTGAAAATTTAGTCTGCTTGTTGGTAAATGCATGAACTTGAACCATTTATTTTTGCTAATTTGTTGCTTATAAGTTGTTATAAATATTGAAAAATTAGTCTGATTTTTGGTAAATACATGAACTTGAACCATTGATTTGTGTTAATTTCTTGCATATAAATTATTGAAATGTTGATTTTGATAATTCCTTACATATTAAATATTGAAGTGTTGATATTCAAGCTAGTAATTTAACAATTGTTTGTTAGTTGCATTGAAAGACACACAATGACAATTACTAATTTGTTAAGAAAGATGTGATTACTTTGCAAAATTCAATTGTTATTATGCTATTGTTTGACGTGATGGCTTTGTTGCAGTTCTTGTATTACTATATAAGTGATTGGTAAATCTTGTGAAACCTTTTCTTTCTTTGTTCACCTCACTTTATAGCCTATTCTTTTCCCTCCTGCGTTGGATCTTTTTTTTAAAATCACATGATCTCAAATTTCAATTTCTTTTAAAATTTATTGGAAGAATAATGTGGTCTCATTTGATTGTTTCTCCTACCTGGTTCTTGCTTCTACTCGTATTTCTTTTTGGATGAATAAATTTATTTGTTTAATCCTCATCATCCTGTACAATATCATGCTTGCAAGTTTTTGCTTTCCTCCTTATTGCAGATTTACTATCTTGTTATCCCTCTGTTGTTCTCCTTGATGTGGATATTTCTTGTGAAGTACTTACATTTTGCTGTTTATTCATGCTTACAGGATAGGAGCAAATGGTTTGGAGAACTCGTAAGCACTACTCTGTCACTCCTAAACCAGTTGCTTAAATTATTTTCATAGCCTACTTTGATTGCTGTTATTTGTGGGAAAATTAGTCTACATTCTTTAAGCTGATCTTAAATTGCTTCCTACATTGTTTCAGCCTTGGGAAGAAAGTTTGCGGGATGCACACGAGTTTGGAAAACTTGTTCTGTTTTAGAACTTGGATCCAGCTTACTCTTCAGCAGAAGTGGAGATAATATTTATTATGAATCACAATTAGGTTGTGTTTGAAGCATTTTGTATTTACACGCATAAATTTCTGTTTTCTTTCACTTTTCCTCTCCCTACATATGTGGTTTGTACCTTTTATCTTTCTTATGAATAATGCATGTTTATATTGCAGGATATAGTTTGGAATGCCTTCAATGAAACTTGCAGAGCAAAGATGGTGCAACAGATTGCATTGTATTTTTTATTACCTTGCAATGTGTATAGTCATAGGCAAGTTCAACTAGTTAGTCTGTTTCTCATATGTATTATTTATTTTAGTTTTGATTCTAAATTTTTATTTTTACTTTAATATTTACGACAACTTGAGTTCTAACTTTTGGATTTTAATTGTGTTATTAATTTATTATTTTAAATTTTAAAACTAAATTCATTAATTTTTATATTTAGTTTTAAAGTTAAAATTTTCATAGAAAATTTAATTTAAATAATATTTTTATTTATCCTTGAAATTATATTTAAAGTTCAAATTCTAAAAAATAAAACATAATATAATATTTATCATAAAAATAAATATTATTTGATTAAAATAATTTTTTTAAATGTTATATTTTTAGTGGCGTTTTTGCGAGAAGCGTCGCTAAGGGTCTTGATCTATAGCGGCGTTTGTGGAAAAAGCGCCGCTAAAGGTATTGATCTATAACCACGTTTGTGGAAAAAAGCGTCGCTAAAGGTCTTAAGCTATAGCGACATTTGTGGAAAAAGCGACGCTAAAGGTCTTGATCTATAGCGGCGTTTGTGCAAAAGCGCTGCTAAAGGTCCTGATCTATAGCGGCGTTTATTTATAAAAACGTCGCAAATGACAACAACGGCATTTTTTGCGGCGCTTTCAAAAACGCCGCAAATACTTTTAACGGCGCTATAGAGGCATAAAAAAACGCCGCTAAAAACCTGTTTTGGTGTAGTGCAACAACACCTGAAACATGAACAAAAAGCTTGTAAGTTCATGCGAACTTAGTGAGTTTTATAGAAAATACCTTGAAGCCTTTCTAGATGAATTCTTCATCCTGGAGATATTGTATTTCCATTCTGTCCTTGGCAAATGCATTCATAATATCGGATATACATACTTACATGCCAACAATCATACTTAACGAATCAACTCTCACTTTGCTACTTGGCTAACTCTAGATCTTACCAGACGTTATCCATATACTCTTTTCTCTTAGAACAACGAAGGTACCTCTCAAAAAATATTTATATAGAGTCCACTTTCTATGAATTTCCTCTTCGAAAAATCTTTAACATTTGTTTTCCAGAATGGTTATTCATAGATACCAATTGATATTACATTCGGCGGACTCTCATACTGAGTTGAATATCTAACAAACTACCAATCAGATCATGTTCCAATTCAAAACCAAAACCAGCTCAAATTGATGATAAAATGTTCCGGACTTTTCAGTAGAACTCCAAACGTCTATGTTACATAACACAAGAGTGCCCAAAGTTGACAAACGACTCAGATTTCATATAATCTAGAACGAAACATGATACTTTTCATATATGGCGGATACTAGATAACTCATATTTCAACCCTACAAAGCATAGGTAACTTAAACCAATGAATACTTATACCTTTCATAACTATGATGAATACGCCCAAGTCATATACTGACAAACTACTATGGTGGATTCTCTCTTTAGAAATTCAAGTACATACTTTCTTTCAGGAACCCCATTCAACTCCAACACAAGACTAACCAAACCAAATTATTTAAAGAATTGTAGAAAATTATTAAAAGTTATAAAAATATTTAATACTTTTTTTAAGAGTCCTAAAAAATAATAAAATTACAAAAAAATGTAAATTCAAAATGAATATAGAAAAAAAATCCAATTTCATTTTGTTTCGGACAACCATTTATCCAAATTTATTCGAATGAATTTAGAATATTATAAAACTTATTAAAAATTGGGAATAACTATTAAAAAATATTAAAATTAGGGTAAACTACAAAAATAGTCACTTTTGTTTACCTCAGATTACATTTTAGTTACTTATGTTTGAAATGTTACGTTTTGGTCACTTACGTTATCGTTTTGTTACGAAGTGGTCACTCTACCGTTAAGCTCTGTTACCTCCCTAACGGAAGTCCTAAGTGGCAGTCCAAATGGGTTTTAAATGCAACTTGGATGTCCTACATGACAGTCTAAATTAAATTTATTTAATTAAAAACTTATTTTCATCCCCGCAACTAGACATCCAAGTTGGCATTTAAAACCCATTTGGACTGCCACTTAGGACTGTCGTTAGGGAGGAAACGGAGTTTAATGGTAGAGTCACCACTTCGTAACAAAACGATAACATAATTGACTAAAATATAACATTTCAAACATAAGTGACTAAAATGTAATCAGAGGCAAACAAAAGTGACTATTTTTATAGTTTACCCTTAAAATTATGAAAATCAACATGAAGATCTCTATAAACCATTTATCCATAGCTTCATGTTGTATGTACTCTTTGTACCCATAATTCTTGTAAATATTTTTTCTTGTTTTGAATAATTTTGATGAATATCCAGCTTTTAATATTTAATATTTTTCTATATTATTATAATTTTAAATAATTATTTAAATTATTTAAAATTTTATATTTTCAATAAGTTTTATAATTTTTGAACCACATTAAATTTGAATATGGACTAATACTTGTCCAAATTGATGTATGTTTATTGAGATTCATTATAGATTTACATTTTTTAGTTTATATTACATTTTAGGATTTTTAAAAATTTTAATTTTTTAAATTCTCGTAATTGTTACAACTTTTAAATAATTTTATAATATTTTGAATCATGTCTAGAATGAATGAACTTCCAAGTTCATTTGTCCATGTTTATTCTAGCTATTAGTATCAGTTAACACTGATCAACAGTTCGTCAAAAAAAGTTACCATTGATCAATGACCGGTCAACAACCATGTAACCGGGCAATGGCCACATGGGAGAAAAGCCAAACGCTAGAAGATTCTTATTGGTTGAGTGTGTCACATTTTTTTTAACATCATTAACATTTTGGACCAAAAACTATAATGGAGGAATAACTTGAGTACCAAAATGTGACAACAAAAGGTTAGGTATCAAAGTGGTAAAACAGGTAAGGTTGAGGTGCCAAATTATGACATAAGCCTTTTCTTTTTCTTTTTGGACTCAATCAGTTTTTTTCCTCTTGACTTAGTCTTATTTTTTCATTTAAATTAGGGTTGAAGAAGAGAAATAGAGAAATAAAAAAGCAAATCGAACCGAACCGCACTGTTTAGATGAAATACAAGTTAAAAAAATTCTAGTTACTCGAATCAAATCAAATTCTATTTTTATTTAATTTAAAATTAATTTTAGTTTTTATGATGTAAAATAAATTTTATATTTAAATAGTGAAAATAAATTAAAATTATATTTCAAAAAATAATATATAAGAGTTATTGATTATTTTTTATTTACTTTAATTTTTTAGCAATAATTAAAAAATTTCAAGCATTACCAAATAATTTTCAAAAACCATAAAACAAAGATTTTTTTTGAAAAATAAGTCTAAAACCTAAATGTCAAAATAGTATGAAAACCGAGAATTAAAGAAAAATGACTAAATCGTAAAAGTCGTAAAACTTAATCGTAAAAGGACTAAATCATAAAATTTATAAAAGTTAATCGTTATTGATTAAAATTGGTTAAATAAGCATATTTAAAGGGCTTTATATGATAATTTAACCATAATTATATCGTAGTGGACGGTTTTGGTGTAGAAATAATTTAATTATATGTTAATCTTATATTAAAATGTTAAATAATAAGTGAAATAAAAGAAAAACATGACATTTTGTAAGCCATCTTCTTCCTTCTTCAAATCAACACCTGAAAGCATCATTAGAAACCTTTAAGAGGTTCGGTCAAGCTATTTCTTTGCATGTAAGTCAATTTTATCTCGTTTTTAGTGATTTTTATGTTTTTGAGATCATTGCAGCGTAATCTAACTAACCTAGGGACTAATTCATAAAATGTTAAATATTTTGATTTATTCCATTGATGAAATTATGATTTTTTGAAGTTTCATGATAGATTTTAAGCTTGATAGTTAAATAGGAATAGGACTATTTTGTTAAGTTATTTTGGTTAATTTTAAGTTTAGGGACTAAATTCATAAAATTATAAATTTAACATGAAATTCTTGTAAAATTTTAATAATTATAGGTTGTATAAGTATAAGTAAAAATTTGGCTAGCTTGGTTTTAGGCTTAATTGTGATAATTGTATAAGTTTCGGGATTAGGGACTAAATTGAATAAAAGGTAAAAATTTAGGGTAAAAGTGTAAAATGTTGATAAAGGGTTAATTACATGAATTTTAAAATTTTAAGATATTTGAATTGGTTAATTGAGCTAAATTATTATATATAGATCAAGAAACGGATCAATCGGTTGATAATCGCGGAAAATGAAAAGTTATCGAGTAGTCATCGTCGATGTGTCGGCAGCTATTACGTTTTGGTAAGTTCGTATTAGGTTTATTATGTTTATAATGATTTGAATTTAATTATATATGTGTTTATGTATATATATACATTATAGTTAACATGATTATTTGAGGTAAGACATGAGATTGGAAATGAATGATTGATTTGTAAAGCATGTTAAATGAGTATGTGTGAATAGAATGGTATATCTATCATATGAAATGTATATGAGTAGATTTATCATGATATAATAGTATAATGATGAAAAGGTTATAGAATACAAGGTTTATCATGTATATGAATAGATAGGATACAAATGACATGTCAATAGGATTTATATTAAGAAGATACTATGTACTGGTGTTGGCTATGTGCCATTTATATTTAGTAGGTACTATGAACTGATGTTGTAGTAGCAGACACTTCGTTTCGGTGTTATATTTAGCAAGTACTATGAACCGATGATGGATACTATACCGATGGCTTGAGATCATGCATGTGTTGCAGATTCTCTGAAGCTTGTATGAGCAGTATTGTGTATCGGTTAATGTCCTTTTGTCAGCTTGTGTGAGCATTACCCTTTTGTGTATCTGAAGTCAAATTACTATTGTTCTCAGGGCAAAACAGTTAATTATTGAAATGGAAACAAAATGAGATGATATGATGAATTATGTTATGTTGAGTATAGCTTGATATATGAATTTTGGCATGTTATGTTTTGATGATTTGATTTATCTAGGTTAAACCATTTGACATGGTAGAAATTATGGATCAAGACAAAGGATTGTAATTTCTATGTTATGTATGAATAGTAAACTCAAATTGAAAAGTATGTAATGTTTTGTTTTACAAACTTACTAAGTTTTACGTAAGCTTACTTTAGTTGGTTTTCTTCTTTGTAGATTGCCGAACTCTTTCCATCGATTAGAACATTGTTGGAGACCACACTATCCAACAACTCTTTTGGTAGCTATTTGTTTATTTCGGCCCAGTTATAGGTGGCATGTATATAGGGTTTTGGCTATGTAAAATTTAAGTACCAGGGTTATATTTTTTGTCATTTGAAGTTTATATAATGAGTGTTGAGCTAAGTTCTAATTAGTATTTTGGTTGGTTATGGTGTGTGATGCTAAATACATGTTTTGGTATCTAAATGCATTTTGAATGGTTCTTTTGGTATAAATGTTTAGGTAACCAGGTAAACCATGGTTGATAATATGTTAGCAGTGTGAATAATGGTGTAATGTGTTTAATTTGGTATTAAGTTCAAGGAATGAATGGTATGGATTGATAATGGTTGATGTTTGAATTGTGGTGCCAATGAGGGCACATTGGTTAGGCGCTTAGGTTGAATGTTATTTGATATATTTTGACATGTTTGGATGTATTTTAAATAGGTTTAAGGGATGGATACAATATGGTTTGTGGCCTAAGTGTTTTGGTTTGAAATTGCTTGTCTTTTAAGGTACTTTTAGGTGCACACGGCTTGTGACATAGTCAGCCACACGATCATGTACCACACATGGTTGTATGACACGACCATGTTGCCTATTTAATTTTAGTGTATGTTTGTTCACACAATCACAGTGAGTTACATGGCATGGCAACATAACTGTGTGACCCTGAGTTAGACGGGCAAAGTTTGTTACACGATTTGGCCACACATCCATGTTCTTGAGCCACAAGGGCTGAGCTTTGCCACACGGTTTAGCTACACGACTGTGTGACCCCTATTCCACTTTTTACCTAAATTTTTGTAAAATTTTCAATTTAGTCTAGAATTGTTTCCGGTTTGTTTTAAATGCTCTGTAAGCTTGATTTAGGTCCAGATAATATTGAATGACATGGAAATGGTTGTAATTGAATTATGAAATGAATTATTTGATTATTTATGACTGGTTAGTGAATAAAGTTAATGTTTTACAATTGTAATACCTTATAGCTCGAGTCGGGCGACTGGACTGTGTATAGGGTGTTACACATGTGATACTCACCTAGACTACTGATACCTTATAGTAATTGGAAAAAAAAAGGTGGAGAGAGCCTCTATGAAATTGGGTTTTCTTGCGTCTAGAGAGAGAAAGTTAAAGCTTGAGGGAGAAAGCTTCATCATTAAGAAATGGTGATTTCCATCTTTCCTAACTAGTTATTTGAATTTGGATGTTGAATAAAAGCTTAGAAAGCTTGGATATCAATTTTGATATACTTTTGTATGTATGAAAAATGAGGAAATGTTGAAAATTGAATGTTGAGTATTTATGCATCCAAAAGTAACATTGAATAATCTTGCTCTCTCTATACTAATATGTTTATAAATTAATGAGTTTGTGTGTAAATATGAAAATAGCTATATAATAATTGTGTATAAATTTTTCGCACAAATATGTTAAAATAAATTGTTGATGATTGTGGGAAAAGTATTTAGTTGAGAAATGTTTTAGGAATCTAATATTGTGATATGAAAATTGGTTGCCATGGATGACTTCAAAAGTCACTTGGAAAGCATGAAAATTAGTCAATTAAAATATTAATATGTAAAATTTTGTAAATATGACTTGATGGTGAAATCATGTGATTTAATTGCCAACCTTGTAAGTTATTGATAGAATCAACATATTTTTAAATATGGTCTAAAATGTGGAAACATAAGTATATTTGTGAAATTTGGAAAATTTGATTTCACTTAAGACTTAAGACGATTTTGTGGAAAATTGAATATGTACTAGGTACTTGGTGTGCCAATTTGTGTGTCTAGACAAGAATAGTCTAAACAATCTTTAAACCATATAACTCTGATTATGTTTTGTTTGAGAAATTAAATATACTAATAGCCTTAAATAAATTATTCTATTTTTTAATTTGAGTGCCCTAGTAAACTTAGTGAAATAGTTAGGTATGATTGACATGCCAATAGGGATTTATGTGAACTTGAAGTTCTGTACTAGAATTTTGTATTAGAGTTTAGTAGCCTTCGAGCTTAACGCTTCATTCCTCTCTAGTTGTGTTGGATAGATACACTTGTGTTCACTTTGGTTGTATTAGATGGATGCACTTATGTGCAATTTTTTTGTGCTGGGAGGAATGTGATATGGTACCAAGCACTTTTGTGCTTCTTAGTTGTGTTGGATGGATCCTGAGTATCTGAGTCATATTTTACTAGAGTTTACTAATGAAGAAATTAATTTAAAATCTTAATAATGAAATTTGCAAGAAAATATGAATTTTTATATGGTCCAACATGGCATGAATTAATATTTAAAAGCTTGTAAGTTGAAAGAAAATGAATTCGTGAATATTTGATTAAGAAATGTTATAAGGTACCAAGATTCAACTATAAGTGGCATGATTGAAATGTGAGATAAGCCAAACATGTTAAGTAATTTCTTGAAAATATCAAATTCAAATTATAAGCCATATGATTTAGTTGGAGAGCAAAATTTATGAATATTTATGCCTTAAATAAAAAAAGGGGTAATAAGATATATGATTTACATAAGTATCTAAGGGCCGACAGTTGAGCTTTAATGAAAGTATATTGACAGGTTATGGCTTAAGGGAGTAAATTTTGATTCAAATGTCATATGAACCACAAATAGAAAATCTTAATGGGAATTTCCTTAATGTAAATCATAAAATGAGAAGTTGAGCCCTTATAATTCGGTCATAAGAAATGAATTTGTTTGATCTATTAAAGTGTGGAATGGGTAAACCTTCTAATGAATTTAGTCTAAGGGGCTCAACATTAATAAAAAAAATAGGATGAGTTAGATTATCCTTTAGTACTTACTTAGCTTTTCAATCTCACTCGTTAGTAGTTTAAATGCGTATGTAAAACCCCTCACCCAACCCAATCATCGGGTTCGGGTCCGAGCTACAGGATGCTACAGTTATTACCCAAGCAACTACCATCAAATAAACCATAAATAAATCATTCAAGCATACATTCGTACTGTAAACACCTTGACATCATGATATATAATTAAATTTGAGCCTTAATCAAGCTTACAAAAGCTCTTTTGTTGACCCAAGCACGAAATAACACCAAATTGCAAAGTTTCAAAATTTCAAGGGCAACGTTGTGACGCCACTTCCTCTACGCCATGATGTCACCAAACAATTTTTTATATTATGACCTCAGGCCACCCGACGTAGCAATGTGACTCACTATCGGTCGACATTGCGATGAGGAAGATTGCCTGTCGGGATGTGGACTCTATTTTTTGTATAATTTAGGCCATTTGATATCTATTGCATGGTTACCTCACAATTGCACATTTGGTGCATATTTGCCTAACTTTTCCTGCACAAAAATGTTCGAGATGCATACTAAAACATCACTTTTAACAATTTCCAATCAACCAATCTAATATACTTCAATCTGGCATCAACACATATCAATTGAACTTGTTAAATTTCAACCTATTCGACCATTCACTTAGTCATTCAATGCCATCTCCTTAATTATGTCAATTCATACTCAAACATGCCATTTTAAGTGCCATTCACATTTCTCAACATGTTACCAAAAACATACATATGTAGTTAGGCTTTAACCTTATAACAACCTGTTTTTTAGTGGTGTCGAAATAGTGGTTTTGGGTCCACAAATTCGATGAGTGAGTTTGTATAATTAGAACTTAAATTATATGAGTCAATAATAATTTTTATATTGAATTTTGATTTGATGAATTTTAATTAAATGAATTAATGGTTAGTATAAGTGGTTCAGTCCAAAGTCAAGTGGTTATTGAAAACTAGGCATTAGGACCTCGTTTTCGTAATTTAAGGCTGTAAATATTTTTATTAAATATTTACAAGTTCGTATTATAGGTGAATTGAAGTTTGGTCCGGTAATTTTCATGATGGATTGCTTAATTTAGGTAAAAGGATTAAATTGTAAAAAGGTAAAAATTAATTGCTAGATTTAAAATAGTAAAGGGACCAAAATGGTGATTAAACCATGATCAAGAAGTCCAAGTGGCGGTGGATGTCAATCATTCCACTAACTTAAAATATTAAAGGGGCCAAAATGGTGATTAAACCATGGTCAAGAAGTCCAAGAAGCGGTGGATGTCAATCATTCCAGAACTTTTGGGTTATTTATTCATTTAGTCTTAATTAGTTTAAGGCTAAATTGTAAATAAGTTTGTTTAATTGGAATTTAATATAATTGAAGGACCAATTGTGTAATTGGACCCTCCTTAAATGGCCTAATAATAGAAATGATGTGCAATTCTCTAGATTATGGTAAATTGCAATTAGTATGACAGGCTAAGGCCATGTGAAACTAGATAACATGGTTGTGTATGCAAACCGTATCACAAATTGAAGTCGTTTATAATAGGGTCACACGACCATATCGCAAAGCCGTGTAACAAACTGAGACCAAGTGGACCTAAATGTAAAATCTTGCAAACATTCACACGGTCGTGTGAGAAACTATGACTGTGTTTAACCAAAACCACCCAAATAATACAAAGCACACGGTCATATCACTTGCCCGTGTGTGACAGACGGTTGTGTGTTAGACTGTTTACAACATAAAAGACCACCTAAGGTATAGCATAAACCAACCTTTCAAAATTGACCTATAATTCATTTCAAAACCAACTAGACATGCCCAAAACATGTGTAAATCTATACCAAAACTTCAATTTCCATAATCAACTAAACATACAAAATAATATGCCACAATGGCACCAACATAACCATCAATATAAATCCACAATCCATACCAAAACACTTAACCATTTTATACCACAATATAGGTCACATACATGTCATTATTTAAGGTTTCCATACACGTATGCAAATACCATTCAACATTTACTTAAGTTACCATATGCACATATTTATATATATATATCCAAGCTCAACAATGCTAAAACAAAAGCACATACTAGTTCATATTTAAAACATCATTCAAAGTTTGCCAGAAATCATCCATCATTTAGCAAGTTACCATATATGCTTATATACAAGAATAACTATACCAAAACATACTCATTAACTTGCAGAAGCTTACTCATCCTATGTACATGCCACAAATAACCAAGCTCAAAACATCAAAAGTTTACCGAATTGGGGGACAAAAGGTGTGTGCTTCTCGCTGATCCAACCAACTTGTCCCAAACATCAAATATTTAAAGAAAAAATAGTAATGCGGGTAAGTATTATAAATACTTAGTAAGGTCATATAGTATAAATTCTACTTCCCTCAATTGATTATCATATACCATTCACTAAGAAAAATAATTAACCTTATCAAGGGATAATACAACATAATCAAATAAGTAAGGTTTTGAATTTAAAACCAATCATACAACCTCAAATGTTTATATCTCCACCACAATTCAATTTCTATCTCATATCTATATCAAGTTCATTCATTTGCCAACATCAAGTTCATATATTCACATTTCCATATTTTATTTCTACCTGATGAAACATCGTAAAATAACTCAGTACCCAGGTGAAAATAATATCAACTGCTCATCTGAGATAATCATAAATAATAATGTATGGTTACCCATTTGGGTTAAACCTACACAACAAATGAAAATTGCTCGTCTAAGCTATTCATAAACAATAGTGTCTAGTAACCCCGTCCGAGTTAAACCTACACAACAAATGAAAATTGCTCGTCTAAGTTATTCATAAACAATAGTGTCTAGTAACCCCGTCCGAGTTAAATCTACACAACAAATGAAAATTGCTCGTCTAAGCTATTCATAAACAATAGTGTCTAGTAACCCCATCCGAGTTAAACCTACACAACAAATAGCTTGGCCAGGGCTTAATAGACATGTAACGTTACCAGTCCAGGCTAAACCTATGTCACATGTATCTTTGAGTCTACAAAAAAATGTTGGAGCTCGATACCTTTGGGCATCAACACATAACCTCGTATACGAGACTTTTACTAAGTTCATCAGGATTTAACCTCGGCATTTTTATTTCGTATCAATCCATTTCAATTAAATTCAACCCTTAATTTATGTAACAATTCATAAACAATTCAAGCTATCAATAAAACGTAATTACACGTTTATACATAACACAACAATAGTTTAGACTTAGTTATATTTTATGAACTTACTTGACAAAACGGTGACACTTTGATAACAGGGACTATTCGACTGTTTTCCCTTTTTCGCATAAATCCTCCAGTTGTTATAATTCTTGATCTAAACCATAATTCAACTTAATCATCTATTTTGAATATCATCTAACAGTATATTGAAGTTAAATAACAGCTCAATTTCATCTATACAAAAATTCTTCAAATTTTGCAATTATTTCAATTTAGTCCTTAAAACCGAAAATACCATAACTTTCAAAATTGAGCTTTGATTTTGAAATCAATCTCAAATACATCCTTAATTAACATACCAGAAGCATATAACATATAAATTTCACCCCACTTTTTGCAAATTTTACATTTTAGTCCTTAATGACAAAACTATCAAAGTTTCACTTACATTTTCGTCTTACTAACAATTAAGCTTAACATGCTAGCCATTAACACCAAAAACTTCAATAATCTTTCAATGTTAATTTTTAAAACCTTTAACAGGTTTACAAAATAGTACCTGCTCTAGCTAGATTAAGCTACAACGATATCAAAAACATAAACATTGTCAAAACCAGACTTAGAATTAGTTTACATGCACAGCTTGAAAGCTTGAAGCAATTCAGCCATGGCTTCTTCTATTCTTTCTTACTTTGAACGGTGAAAACAAATGGGTGGGGAAGATGAAAAATGTTTTAATGTTTAAAATATACTATTATAACTTTTTATTTAATTAATTGAACACATATATTAGCTTAAGCCAATACCAACTATCTCATTTTCTTAAAAAGTGGTTAGTTATCACTTAAAACCCTTGATCAAACTTAATTAATCCCTTGATCAACTAAAATTCCATAAAAATCAAGTTTTTACGATTTTTACAATGTAGTCTTTATTTCTTCAATTAATAACCATTCACTAACATTTTTGGGCCGACACTTAATAAATTGCTATAATATACTCGTAAATATTAATATTTAATACTTACTGATTTGATTATCAAAATACGGGTTCCAAAATCGTCATTTTCGGTACCACTAAAAATGGGCTATTACAACTCTCCTTCTAAAGAATTTCATCCACGAAATTCTTACTAGTAAATAGATTAGGGTATTGGAATCTTATAGATTCTTTTGTTTCCCGCGTAGCCTCCCCGATACCATATGGATGCCACAAAACTTTCACTAACAATACTCTTTTGTTACGAAGTTTTTTTACTTCCCAGGCCAAAATTCTCACTGTACGATAAATTTGGTTGTAACTCAACTTCTTTAGGAGTTACCACATGTGAAGGATCTGAATAGTAACGACGCAACATAGATACATGGAAAACATTATGTATCTTTTCCAACTCTGGTGGCAAAGCCAAACTGTATGCTACAGGTCCAATTCTCTTGAGAATCTTATACGGTCCTATAAATCTCGAGTTGAGTTTCCTTTTTCTTCTGAATTGCAACACATTTTCTAAGGTGGGGCTTTCAAGAAAACTTTATCCTCGATCTAAAATTCAATATATTCTCTCTTCAAATAGGCATAAGATATCTTCCGATCAGAGGAAGCTTTTAGACAATCACGAATAACCTTAACTTTATCTTATGTTTCACAGATCAGATTAGTACTGGCGACTTTTCTTTCACTCAATTCAGACCAATATAATAGAGCTCTACATTTACGTTTGTATAAAGCCTCGTATGGTGCCATTTTAATACTCATTTGGTAGTTGTGGTTATAAGAAAACTCAGCTAATGGTTAAAAAATCTCCCAGCTGCCCTCAAATGCAATAATACAACATCATAGCATATCTTCAAGAATTTGAATTACTCGCTCAGACTGTCCATCTGTCTAGGGATTAAATGTAGTACTAAAATTCAATTTTGTACCCAAAGCTTTGTGTAGCTTACTCCAAAATCTATAGGTAAACCTTAGGTCTTGATAAAAAATAATAGATACCGGCGCATGTAATCGAACAACCTCAGGGATATATGACTCTGCTAATCTCTTGAGTGAATAATCTGTTCTAACTGAAATAAAGTGCAG